>NC_071479.1:10642500-13042500 GCF_028500815.1 Rissa tridactyla
GGAGAGGTGAGGTGTCAGCCCCCAGGGTGCTGGCGAACCTGCACCGAGATTTTGGGAATCCGTGGCCTCTCTGTGCCCCTCTGATTGCTTTCCATTTCTCAGAAGGATGCCAGAAGGAGACATCTCAGGTGTCTCTATAAACAGAGGAGCCAGGAGGGGTGCAAGGCTGATTCACCGGCTGCAGTCGTCTCTGCCGAACAGGAGCGTGCCCAGCAATCCTCCTGCTCCCACGGGCTCTGGCCAGCCTGGCTGCAGAGCCACTGCCCCATGTTGGCATGGCACCAGGAGACTTCCCAGGGCAGCCAGGGACCAAAGTTGGCCCAAACAAGCAGCTCAAAGCCTCTTTGCTTTCCCTCTCAAGAGCTTTTACCAAGCATAATTCAGCCAAGGCTTCAGAACCAGACGTTCATGTCTGTAATTCCCATTAAGACGAGTGTCTCCAGAGCCTGAACGCCTATCAAAACTGGAGCCGCTGCTTGTGGCAGCGGAAAGCAGGAGCTGGATTTAATCTCTTAGGATGCATCTGCATCCTGACGGATGGGACACACAGCCCTGGGGTTTCTCCAGGCAAAGGCCAGGTCATCCATCAGACTTTCTCCATTTCATGTAACGCGGGATGGAGGGTTTTGTCATGTGAAGATGATTCCTCTGGGACAGACAGAGGTTTGACATACGATGCCCATCACTTGCTGTTTCTTTCCTCTCCAGCAGGCCAGCGAGGAGCACGGGGTGGGAGCACCCAGTGAGCCCGGCAGACAAAGAACAAGAAAAAGGTTAAGATGATGCCGAAATGATCGCCTCCCTCCCACGCTGGAGTCAGAGCTCAATCAGCTCTTCATTTGCAAAGATGCTAATTTCCCCATTTCCTTTTAACTGAGGGTTGGCAAGAGGGGGCTCTTGCTTGAAGGCAGGAGGTGCAGGCAGGGAGGCAGGGGGTGCGGGCAGGGAGTGGCAGGGGCACCGCTGCCCGTGGCACCGCTGGGGTTTCTTCCTCTGGGATGCTTCCAACACATTGGAAATGCTTCCAAGCCTCCCTGCTCTGGGAACGTATGTCTCAGTAATAAAACTCTCTTCCTACCCCTGCCTCCTACACACAGACGCTGAAAACGTCTCATGTAACATAATCAACCGCTGGAAATATAATTAATTTTTTTATATTTTTTTTTTTTTAAACAGATCAGGCTGGTTTGATGCGTCTCCAAGTGATGCAGTCTGGCAGACTTGGGTGTTTCTGCCCCCCCCCCCCAAAAAAAAAGGTCCCTCAGCCCTTTCTGCAGAGCTTGGGGTTTCCCAAATATCCCCCGAATGCCAGCCTCGGTGCAGGCTGTGCACCCTGGGCGGACGCGGGGACCTCGCTGGCCAGCTGGGCCAGCGGCTGGTGCCCAGTACAGCTCTCCTGCTCCGGGCAAGGGCGAGGGCAGCACCCTCCAGGCATTCACTGCTTTTCATTTCAGGCTCCTCTGCTGTTTTTCATGGGGTTTTTTCCCTTTTCTTTTCCTCCCCCCTCAACAGATGCATCAATTTATCAATTAACTGGATAACAATGAATACAGACATGGTGTAATTTCCTAGAAAATGGGCCAAATCCTGCTGTCACTCTAATCATACTACTTTCATTAAACCATTTCAGACGCAGAGGTCTGGCTCCACACAGACTCTCTGGAACTGGGAACGTAACGCGAGAGACTTCCGACTTACAAAAACAGTTTCTGGATCTTTTCCTTGCAATAGTCCCTTGAAAAAGTATCATAGAATCATAGAACCTTCATGGTTGGAAAGGACCTTTGAGATCATCGTGTCCAAGCATACACACACCAAAAAAAAACCCCCTACAATCGCTGTCACCAGAGCATGCCCTGAAGTGCCACATCTAGACGTTTCTTAAACACCTCTAGGGATGGTGACTCAACCCCCTCCCTGGGCAGGCTGTTCCAGTGCCCGACCACTCTTTCAGTAAAGTAATTCTTCCTCATATCTAACCTAAACCTCCCCTGCCGCAGCTTCAGACCATTTCCTCTGGTCCTGTCCTTATTCACCTGGGAGAAGAGGCCAACACCCACCTCTCTACACCCTCCTTTCAGGGAGTCGTAGAGGGCAATGAGGTCTCCCCTCAGCCTCCTCTTCTCCAAGCTAAACATGCCCAGAGTAAATGGATGCAAAGAAACAACTGAGCTGCAGTGGGAAGCAGGGGAAGCCGGCACCCGCCCGCCTTTCTTCTTCATGAAAAAGAACGATCGCAATGCCCCGAGCAGCTCTGGGAGAAGAAAGGGGTCCCTCATGTTGAAAAAGAGCGGGTTTTGCAAGCTGACCCAAAATCGCCCATGCCAATTCTCTGACAAGATCGGATCCCGTCTGCCTAAACTCTTAGAAATGGACTCACCCGATGCCAATGTTCAAAAAGTGAAAATAAACCCCCTCCCGGCAGAGGAACCAAAGTGCCTTTTGCTGATGAGCATCCACAAGGGCTTGGACTGATTCCAGTGGCAGAAGCATAAGAAAATAAAAATGAGAAGTCCCACTCAAGAAATTCAGCCGTGGTGGATGTGGGGGGGGGGGGCTGGTAGCAAATCCACACTTGCCATAAAGCCACTTGCATTAAAAAAATACATTTTTAAAGCCTTTTGGAGGGAATTCTGTAAGGGAGAGAGAGGACATCTTTGTGAAGACCCAAGTTAGAGCAGAAAAGACAGTTCGCATTAATCTAATCTATAATTAAGCTAATGGACAACTTGGACCACTCTCTATAGGGTGTCCCCGTGGTGTCTGGGGGGCTGTGGGGTCTCCTTGGGCAGGTGAAGCCCAGGCTCAGACACGTCCCGCACCCTGGGCGCTCTCCTGTCCTTAACATCTCCGGGGCACTGCAGCATCATTGACATTAATGACTATCTTACTTACCGCAAAAAACGCAGGACTGGTCTTTTCTGGTAAACTTAAATTTATTTCCAGACGTTCCTGGTTATGTTTTGACAGTTAATGATAACTTAAGTCCCTGGTAAGTCAGACAGTTCGGCTCTCCCTCAGAGATAAATGGCTGCCTGCCGCTTGCTCCCAGCATCGAAACCGTAGCTGGGGAAAAGCAGGGGTAGCACTGACCCCACTGAAACACCGTTTGAAATATCAGTGCAATTCCCATGGAAAACAGGCAAGGAAATGATTTAACCCCTCCTCCTCCACCACACACCCCAGCCTCAGCTCTCCCCTCCTGCCCACGCTGCTTAAAGGCAAACAGGACTGTGGGTGATTCAGAAGGTCAGAGAGGAAAAAAATAAGAGGGGAGATTTAGATGAGATCTGAGGAAGAAATTCTTGGCTGTGAGGGCGGTGAGCCCCTGGCCCAGGTTGCCCAGAGAAGCTGTGGCTGCCCCATCCCTGGAGGGGTTCAAGGCCAGGTTGGACGGGGCTTGGAGCAACCTGGGCTGGTGGGAGGTGTCCCTGCCCAGGGCAGGGGGTGGCACTGGGTGGGCTTTAAGGTCCCTTCCAACTCTAACCATTCTATGATGCCATAAGGCTCTAATAAGCTCTCCGTGAAAGCAGCTGATGTTCTCAGACTAAGTTTTTGAGAGACAATCTGGGCCAGATTTGTCAGATTTTGTTCTCCAACAGGGATGTAAATCTCCATAGAAATTAGGAGATTTCCCTCAGGTTTATAACTCTGATCACTAGAAGCTGGTGAAAGAGTCTTCTAGGACACTTTAAAAGGGTTTATGAGTTTTGTTACTCTCTGTCAGCCAGCTCTCCCTTCTCTCTGTACTTTGTGCTCACAGAAACTCGCCTGCAGCAAGCTCATCCCCATCCGCAGGACTCATGGAGAGTTAAGGAATCACACCTGACATATCCTCCTCGCTAAATGCCCAGAGGGTGCCCCGGGGAGCGCTCGGGTACGCTGAAGATGTGTCACCAGCATGCCACCGCGGGCAAAGGGACGAGAGAGGCACTGGGGATGGACCCAGGTCAGCAGCCAGGAAAGCCACCTCCTGGATCTCCTCGGGAGCAGGCCAGGGAAGGGAAAGCCAGAGAGCTGCTCTCTGCCAGGACTCAACATCAACTGGAGAGAGTGTGGGTAAGGTTTCGAGTCACCGCTCGGCCAGGGCAAGCAGAGGCAAATACCGAATTGATGGCAGTGGCAATAGGTGAACCAGGTCCTTATTCCCTCCTCTTCACCATCCCCTGCGCTTTCCCTTTTAATGAAAACTAAAGGACGAGGGAGAAGCTCCCTCTGAATTAAAGATGCAAGACGGGAATTTATATCCTGTTCCTAAAAAATGCTGTATCTTAGCTGCTCTAAGGTTAAAAGTCTCTCTCTCAGCTCTGCTGTCAAGCCTGATTATAGCTTAATCTCATTTTCAAAAGCCAAGCCCTGAGGATTTAGAGAACTCCCTCCCTCCCAGCTCTCCATTGACCCAGTTTTCCAAAGCTGTGTGTTTCTGGGAGGGGGCACGCTGCCCGCCACGAGGGGGGTGTCTGAGCAGAGCTGCCGAGCCAGCCCCGGCATCGCGGCTGCTCTGGCTCTGACAACGCCCGTTAACGGGATAAATCCCACAGAGACGCCCTTGCGTGACAAGCAGAGCGCGCACTCTGTCTGCTCCGCTGTTCCCCGTCTCGGTTCCTCGTGCTAATGGGGAGATTTCAGGCAGAGCAGAGAGACGGAGCCCTGCCACACGCTCCATGGGCGCTGGCGTTTCATCTCTTGTCATCTTGACCACCATGTAACACCAACTCTACATCTTTAGCACAAGTATTGCCCCCCACGTGCCTTCCCTTTCTCCTAGGTACCCAGCCAACGCTGCCAGCCCAAACGGGACTCCAAGGAAAAGACAAACACTGGGACCATAACCAACAAGAAGGTTCACACTGCTGGGAAAGCCCCCAGAGAGCTCTCAAGAAGAGCGGCAACGCTCAGCGTTATTATCCCTCTTTTACAGAACAAACAAACCTGCCTCGTATGTGCGACACTTTTTAAGTTGCTGTTTTTCAGGATGCTGCGTTTGACTCCCCACAGCTTGTTGCTGCGGCCAGCAAACATCTCGCACCAACCGTTTTTCGTACCTGATTAACGTGGGCAATGCCACGCAACTTCAGCCCGTCGGTAGCCTCCATGGGGAAGCGGGGACATCACAACTACTGCGCTCTGCTGGCTCTCCTAATCACACCCAGCCGCGAGATCGGAGAAGCTCTTTGCTCATTTCTGTAGAAAATACAGCCTCCCTTTCCAAATCCCATCTCCACATGCCTGCTATGTTCTTGCCTCCTCAGAGCTCTCTGGGGACATAACACACATCAGAGTGCTGCTGGTTGCCCAGCAGACACCCCGGGACACGCTGGGGGGACACAAGCTCCCAGTTTCCCGTTGCTCTCAAGAGATTTTCACGACTAAGGAGAGCAGAACATCTTCAGAGACTTCACGCATCCAGTCTTGCAACATGACTGAATACTCCCAGAGATCTAAACCCACGACATGGACTTAAGTTTTAAGCAGCATGTGGAGACAAGACGATTTCAAGCATTTGGAACAGCTGGTTAAGACAAAGGCACCAAGAGACCGGAGCCCGATCCATGCACCAAACCAATTTCAACTCCCCCTTCCCCTGACCTGACACAAACTACCTGTGAAGACATTGAAGGTACAGAGGTCCTGCTCTGTCTTGACTTCAATGTTTTTTCCCACAACATAAATTAACTCATAATAGGACATTCTTAAGGTAAAACATGAAAATTAAAATGAATGAAGACTATGGTCACATTGCCATCAGAAAAGTGACACCAACATGGACAACTTACCTGCGCCTCGTACCCCAGGTGCTGTAAGGAGTAAAGTTATATCAATAATTTGAGTTTAAAAACTGTAAGTGAGGGTGTAAGAATTTAAACAAAGCTTTAAACAAATTTCTAGCACCCCAGGAAGGGTGCGTGGGACGCTGTGCCACTAACACAAGGCAATGCGTAAGGATACAGTTACCAAACAGCGTCAGGACGATGAAGTAAATGGAGGAGAACATCCCCGAGCGGACGCCGCCCTGCGACTCTATCCCGTGGTACATCACCGCATTCCAGTCTTCCCCCGTCAGGATCTGCACAGCGAAATTCAAGAGAGAAGAAGAGAGGGTGACTCAAAGGTAAGACAAGGTCGGTGAGGTCTGGGGGAGGGAGGCTGGTCTCTGGGGGGAACATGGATGAGCACGTCAGCGTGGCAGATCGCAGCGTTGGACACCAACCCCCCGGCCCTGGATGGTCTCACCCCAGGCTGGATGCAGCTCCCTCCTCTGGCACGGGCTGAGGAGGAGGGAGGACCACTGACGAGGGAGGGCCATTGCCCCATTCCTGCCCTTTCTTGCTTGCGTGCCTGCTGCCCACCTCTGACCGCCAGCTCTTGTGCAGGCAGAGGCAGGAAAATCCACGTTTCAACACTTCACCCCCATCAAAATTTCCCTTCCCTCTCCATTTTTTAAGTCACGCAGAGACACCAGGTTTCAACAGCTTCACCCATGGCATGTCCCACCCCAGACAACTCCAACCAGTGCCCCAAGTGCGACCTCTGTCAGAGTCAACTCCTTTCTTTCACTTCCTACAGAAAGGGTCTGCTCAGCGTCCCCCCACCCCACACACACGGCTCACAGCGGGGGACTGCGTAACAGGAGGAGAAACTCCTGCAACCCCCTTCCACTATTCCTCTCTTCCTGGGGGTTGCAGACAGCTTTGCTGCAGCTAGGGCACGCGTGAATGTTTCTCCAGATGCCAGCACCACCACTGCAAGGTTTCCCAAGGAGCTGCACCACAGAATCACAGACTGGCTGGGGCTGGCAGGGACCTCTGGAGATAACCCAGTCCCACCCCCGGCCAGAGCAGGGTCACCCAGAGCAGGGGGCACAGGAACGCGTCCAGGCGGGTTTGGAATGTCTCCAGAGACGGAGACTCCCCCACCTCTCTGGGCAGCCTGTGCCAGGGCTCTGCCACCCTCACAGCAAAGAAGTTCCTCCTCATGTTGAGGCGGAACTTCCCGTGTCCCAATTTGTGCCCGTTACCCCTTGTCCTGTCCCTGGGCACCACTGAAAAGAGCCTGGCCCCATCCTCCTGCCACCCGCCCTTTAGCTATTGCTGAGCATTGATGAGATCCCCTCTCGGTCTGCTCTTCTCCAGGCTGAACAGCCCCAGGGCTCTCAGCCTTTCCTCAGCAAAGAGATGCTCCAGTACCTTGAGGAACGACAACTGGTTCTTCTCCAGGTTTCGGGCTTGCCAAGGCCAGAAGGATCCTCAGCCACCCAGATGGCCACAAACCACAAAAAAAGCCCTAAGGAGCAGCAATAACCAAAGGCGTATGAGTGAGGACAGACGAGAGCAGCTCGAAGGGGACTCTGTTTCTCCTGCATCCTCGTAGAGAGGTAAGCACGACCCCAGCCTGGCTCTGCAGAGCCGTCCTGGCTGCGGGCTCTGCGTGCTGACCTAGGGCTAATTAGCAAGCACATGAAAAATAGAAAAACTCATCATAAGAAGTGAAAACACCAAAGACTCAAATAAGCTTTGTCATCCTAGAGGCTAATTTTGTACCAGTCTGAATTACCTGCCGTTCCTGTTCTTCACCAGCGAGCGTAACACAGCAGCGTTTTGGGCAGATCAGAACTTCGTCCGCCTGCCACGGCAGAGTCGAACGATGGTTACTTTTAATACATTAAAACATGCCCACTGGGATGTGAAGCCCAAATTCCTTAAATAGGAAGCTGTCTTTGTGTTTAATAGAAGGAAAAAGCCAAAAAAGCCTAAAGCATGATGCGTGTTGTAGTAATCAAGTCCCATGTGCATAGAGTGGGCTCAAAATGATTGCGAATTCCAGACTAGTCATCAGCTGCTGATAGAGAGAAAACGTCTTGCTGCAGGGTCGGTGCTGATGACAGCAGTAGGCTAAAGGCACGTATAGACACACAAGGACATAGAGAGCATGCACAAACTTGTTTCCTAAATGCAGAATCTGGTCTCAAATAATTCCGAGTCCGGAATTCAGAGCCCAAGCCTAACCCACACCGCTGGAGTTACAGCGGATTCACACCAGGCCATATGAACCAGGGCCCTGGGCTTTCCACTCTGGCACTCAATTATGCAAAGCACTCCTCCCAAACTTGCATTCACATCATTGCCATGGATTCACAGTTGTTCCTGCTTTCTGGGAATAACCACCAAGTGGTTTCTGTTCACACAAACATTCCATGGAAAGGGAAACCAGTGGGAACGCTTCAATGCCCTGCAGAAGACCAAGAGTAGCAGGTATCACAGATTACAGGCTGCACGTAAACAAGCCCAGCAGGTCGGGGCGTGGGTTCGAAAATCCAACTGGATTATGTTGTAAGTGGAACAAAAACTTAAAGGAACAAAAAAAAAAGAAGTTTTATGGAACTTTTACAGCGAGACAAATAGTCTGAACTAAGCAGCCCGCCTGGGCAGGGCTGAGGATGCTCTCTGAGGCCCTGGCAGGAGGACAGACACCTTGACCCCATGTCCTTCCCACTGTCTGCACGGTCACCCATCAGCTGGAAGAATTACTTCAGCAATTAGGTAGAGGCCCTCAAGGAGCAGAGCACACGCAGTAAAAAGTCTTTCTGCTCTATAAAGTCTCTGTTTAGGGATGCTACAAGAACTAAGGACGGCATTGTGGAGGGAGGAGCGCAAGCAACGAAGACTTTGGAGTAAGGTGAAGATCAAGCATTTTGTTTTTCCCGGGGCCCAAAACTGCTTTTGGCTGCCCTAAATGACCGTTTTGTTCGGGGCACCTCAGCATTTAATACTTCATGATGAAGAGCCATCAGATGATGGAATAAAAACAGCTGCCAGGAGCTGTTATGAAACCTTAATGGCCTAATGAGCACATTAATGGTGGGAGACGCTCAGCTGCGCAGGAACAGCACTGCACCGTTCCAAAGGGCTGTCCTGAAAGCGAGACGCTTGCCCGAAGGAGGGCCTCAGTAAATGCCAAGTCACATCAGCTCAGTGTCATATCTCGCAGGCAGGTCAGCGAGGGCAGCCAGGGCACTGGGCCATCAACCCGACCCCAGCCAACCCCAAACAGCCAGAGCACTGGGACATCAACCCGACCCCAACCAACCCGACCAACCCCAAACAGCCAGGGCACTGGGACATCAACCTGACCCCAACCAACCCCAAACAGCCAGACCACTGGGACATCAACCTGCCCCCAGCCAACCCAAACCAGCCAGAGCACTGGGACATCAACCTGACCCCAACCAACCCAACCAACCCCAAACAGCCAGACCACTGGGACATCAACCTGACCCCAACCAACCCAACCAACCCCAAACAGCCAGACCACTGGGACATCAACCCGACCCCAACCAACCCAACCAACCCCAAACAGCCAGACCACTGGGACATCAACCCGACATCAAAATGGACCCCAAGCCTCAGCAGGGACCCAGCAGCAGAGCTGAGCTTTGGTCCCGTCCTGCCACCGTGACCCCTCATCTCCTCCAGTGGTCGCCCGTGCTCTGCTTCTTGGCAGCGTGTACTTATGTACATAGCAGCTCTCGGGGAGCAGAGCACGTATAGCTAAGACAGGCCTTTCTGCTTTATAGGCTTATGGGTGCTGTACACATTTCCAGCTGGAATAGGGAGAACGCAACTAGTTATTTTTCATGTGTATATAGATACATATCTATGAAAATAAAATATTTTTTTCATATGTATATATATATGAAATATCTTTATATATATGAAAAAAAATAGAGAGAGAGAGTTTGTGTTTGTATTTTGTATATATATGGCTTGACATTTGGCTCACAAAGACTTTCTTGGGGGCCAGGAGCTGGAGAAAAATGCGTGATGCTCTTCACAGGGCATTTAGGGAGAGCGGGGCTCACTTGCGCCCAACGCTGAGCTCAGCCAGACAAAACACATCCTGGGAGCCGCATGGCAGAGGACAGTGACCCAGCCAGGTCTGCTGAAATAAAATGGGCTAAAGGCAAGCAGCGGAAGACTTTAAGACTGTTTCTCAAACAAAGAATCTCCAGAGGGGTTAGGGATGGATGGGGTGTATCTGGCTTTATTATATTTGTTCAACACATGGAATGCATTCCCTGAACGATGCTGCTCCGCTCATCAGAGCGGCAGCCAAACCAACGTGCTGGCTTGCCCGAGCTTATGGAAGATGAGGGTAGAAGAGAACCCAAAGCCCATATTGAAGATACAGTGACACGGTATTTGCAGTTCGGGGGAGGAGCGGGGGTGGACCGGGAGCAGAAGTTATCGAACTGCCTTTACAAGGCTGCACCGAGTTAATTCGGTGCTGATGGTTTGTGCTGGTTTTAATTTGTAGCTCTGAGGTTCTAGACAAATGTCATAAAGCCAGCAGTGTTTTCCTTCATCCCACAGCCGCTCCGTTACAGGGGTGTTTGTCTCAGGAACAGAAAGGAAATATTTCAGCTCAGTATTCTCAAGAGACAGCCACTGCCCATCGCAAAGCAAAATAACATCAAAATTTCCACGTGCTCACATTCGGAGCCTGACTCGGGTTCAGTTCCAGCTCTGTGGCAATGCCTTTATCTTCCTTTAAGCCTTTTTTTTGATGAGTACTAAAATACTATGCAAATATTAATCTACCCTGATTTGCAATATCCTGCCAGGTAAGTACTACCGAAGCCGCTTCCCATCTGGAGAGAAGCAATACCCATATGAAGCTGCTTATGTAGAGGTCACAGGACACACTTTCATAGAGTCACAGAATGGTTTGGGTTGGAAGGGACCTTAAAGATCACTCAGTGCCACCCCCTGCCCCGGGCAGGGACCTCCCACCAGCCCAGGTTGCTCCAAGCCCCGTCCAACCTGGCCTTGAACCCCTCCAGGGATGGGGCAGACACAGCTTCTCTGGGCAACCTGGGCCAGGGGCTCACCACCCTCACAGCAAAGAATTTCTTCCTCAGATCTCATCTAAATCTCCCCTCTTTCAGCTTGAAACCGTTACCCCATGTCCTATCATTACACTCCCAGTGTAGTTACAAGGTAACTCACACTTTTCTTTTAGACTCTTTTTCTGTTTTAATCCCAAAATGGCCATCAACTCTTTTTTCTTCTTATTATTATTATTATTTTTCACCCTTTTTGGGACACGACACTGAAATACATAAGCCAAGCCTTGCTGAGATCTACAGAAGTTTGGATTCAGGGTCAAATCTCAGCTGGAGCCCACATCAAGACTTTGTGTAGGACAAGGCTATAAATGCGGGACAGTCTCACGGACCTGTGAGCGTCACCCGCACGCGGAGCAGGGTACAGCATCCCCAGCTCTACCCAAACACCTGAAATGAGTGTTTTAAAAGAAGGCACGCAGAGAACAGCTGCAAAATGAGACTCTTAAATCTGAGCATCGCGTCTGCCAGAACTGGGACTTCTCCCCCACCATCACACGAACTTGCCCAAGGCTGATGCCTGCTTCTGCGCTCCCCTGTTGACTGTAATTCTTATCCAGCATTATCTTATCTGGAGCTATTACCGTGCGAAATGCTACATTATCTCCTTACTGCCCGGAGCTAGCTCAGGCCTCTCTCCTCATTAAATTACGGCAACCACAGAAGAAAGTGAAACAGGTCAACCACTCGCCAACTGGGGTTGCAGACAGGAGGATTTATGCAGCGGGGCACACGCGAGTGCTGCCATTGCAGTGTGTGACCCCGGGCAGAGGCTGCAGAAGACGCCAAGAGCCCGGGCACACACAGACTTTAAGCTCGCCACAGAAATGTCTATTTTATCAATATTTTCTTTCCTAGGAAAAAAAAAAGAAAATCATTTGTTCTAGTTTTCTTGAATCCCATAGCATTGATTTTTAATGATGTATTGATTGGTCAGTGTGGCAAAACACATGAGAAAGAAAAATTTCCTCTTTCCAAAATTACACAGATTTTTGGGGACCTCTTTCCCCCCCACACAAGCAGAAAGAGATGCCCAGGAATTTATTTTCTAATGCTCATCCAGGACAAGGTGTGGTTTTACCTGGAATACCGTGAGGATGGCGGCAGGGAAGGTATCGAAATTCGTGGTTGGTGTTTCATCTTGGAAATTGAACCTAGAGAGAAGTAAGAAAGGAAAACAAGAGCAGGAAGGGAGCAGTAGCTCTCACGCAGTCTCTGTAACCCCAGGCAGGGAGCAGCATTTGTTCCACCTGGCAATAACACCCCAGGCAACGGCAGTGGGGGGGGAACGGTGGGCGTCTCTGAGAAGACACTTAGCAGAACTATTAGCAGAAACTCAATTTTATTCCTGGAGAAAATTCTGACGCTTGGAAATTCAATTTTCACCCACAATTAAAAGGAACAATCAAAATCTCAAACCGGTTGGTGGAACAAGCCATTCCGAGAAGTTTTTGTCCTCAAGCTTAAAAGTCAAAATTGAAATTGCCCTCTTAGTAGATCGTTCAATTTTAGTATTTTAAAGACAAAATAGTTATTGATTGAAAAAGAAAAAAAAAAAAAACAAAACAAAAAAACCCAACCAAACCACATTATTTCATTTTAAAACTTACGCTAGAGTTTAAATGGTAATATTGTGATATTTCTTGCTGCAAAATTCATCACAACTGGCATTTCTAATGAGAAAAATCAGATTCAACACAACTATGTTTTCCAGCAGAATTATATTCCAAGTGAATATTGTCAAGGTGGCTACCAGGGAAAGAATTTGCCTTTCCCCTAACAGTAGAAAAAGCGTTGCCTCCCCCAGTCCTATTTCAGAGGTCTGGGTGTACGTGGGGACCATGGAATGACATAAGAGCTTTGAATTGGGGCAACTAGAAAAAATTTAGCTCCAGGTAAAACACCAGAACAGGAACTATTTTCCTAGAAAGCAGACACCGCTTCTCAGCAGCCCCAAAAGACCAACATCTGCATCCACGATGTGAATCATTCAGGCCCTGCAGCCCCTCTCCCTCCTTTCCGTATTCCAGGTGATTGCTTTCAGATTACCAAGGCCAACAATTAATTAGACTTACTGTCCTCCAAAGAGCTGCATCCCCAGCAAAGCAAACACCACGATGAACAGGAAAAGCAGGAAGAGCAAACTGATGATGGACTTCATGGAGTTCAGCAAGGAGACCACCAGGTTCCTCAGGGAGTTCCAGTACCTGCGTTGGAGATCAGAGCAGCCAAGAGACAACATCAGGGGGAGGAGAGCCTTCGGTGAGGAACTAAATCTAATTTCTTATTATAAAAAAGGAAAAGAATGGCAAGGAATATCAGCATCTTTAAGGTCCCCTCTATGGTTGGAAAATACAGCTCCTCGAGCAGCAAAATCTCAGGTAGCAGGGCAAGGGCAGAGCCGGTCACCGCGGTGCACGTGTACCCATGCAGAGCAAGTCGTCTGCAGCGAAAGGGTTCAGTTTAGTTTCTCAGTAACCCCGTTCCTGGTATAGATTTCGACCTTTCTGCATCTCCTCATCTGGCATGGCAGTCAGCAGGGGTGCCAAAACCAGGGATGTATCGATGTCGCCAAGGTGAGACTGAACATGGGGACAACGAGCCCCTCCCTTCCTAAGACATGAATCAGGAATAAACATCTCATTTCCACCAGGACGTCTTTGCCGTGTGTCCTGCCAGCTTATCCAATGCCAGTATCCACAAGTGGACTTAAACTCCCACGTGTTTAACCATTTCCGTAGATGTTTAACACACACATTCAAGCACAGCGACGCCTTCAGCGTGGGGCAATTCAGCCAGACGCTTTCAGCATTCCGGACTGAGCAATAACCTCAGAGGATGAAAACAAATCCGGGACATTAACTCCAACACGGCAAGAGGGTATGGCTCAGCCCGGATCCTGACTGACACATCCAAGTCGCATCTGGCCAAATACTGAAGTTAGTTTGCTTTTACCACCCCCGTCCCCTGAGTCGGGTCCCGCCACGCTGGTGGCAGGCACACTGAGTGACGGCGTGCCGGGGAGCCTGCCCAGGAACCGCTCTCTTTCCGGGCTTTAATGCCCTGCTGAGAACAGGCGGGGAACATTTATATTAGGAAAACTAATGAATCCGAAAATGCAGAAAGAGCTGTTAAGCAGAGGAGCTCTTGGACAATCTCCTTTCGCACAGACAACAGGGCTGGAGCAGGCAGTTGGAAACGAACGATTTAGAGCCATTTTACGTGTCCTCTGTTAAAAGTTTTGAGTCTGAGAGCACGGGGGGAATTTTTTCTCTCTTTTTCTCCAGTGACTTCTCTCGTTTCCACCGCCTGGCACTGGGAGCTGCCATCCAGAGGTCGCTCTCGGCAGCAGCCTGCTCTACCATCCTGCCCAGCTTTGGGGGCAGCCCCGTGCGCTGAGCTCCTTCCTGCCGTGCAGATGCGGGTATCCAGCAGAAGGAAGCCCAGGGATTTGTCTGATGGCGAGAGAAGCTCAGAGCTTGAGTCAGAAGAGCAGAAAGCCATCCTTTGTCTTCTCTTTCTTTTCATTTTCCTCCTCTTCCTTCCCCCAGGTGTCGCTGAGAGGACTGAACCACTCTGAGGCAGGCACGTCCAGCCCAGAAGCAGGATCTTGCACCCCCATTGCACCCATTCCAAGAAAAGTTGAGTCCATAATACAGTGACGGAGGTTTCAGGGGAAACTTTGGTCTCTCGGGAGAATACCTTCAATTGAAAAAGTTGCAACTAAACTTTTGGCTTAGCCCCTAAGCACATGGGGCTGAGCTGCTCCCCGAGGAGGAGGAGGAAGGGTTTCCTGATCACACAGCTCTCTTCTGCTTGGCACAACGGCTTCAGGCAAAATCTGCCATGAGCACGGGGTTTGCACTTCACCGCTAACACAACCGGACACAAAATACATGCAGAGGCTGCTCTGTCTTGTCCTGGAATACCTCAGCCCCAAACCCTGCCTGAATAGAGAGCCCCAGGATATAATGAGGAGCTGCGTTTCCAGAGATGCCAGTCCCCATTCAGTGCTGTCATGACAAAGAGGAAAACACGGGGAGCTGTTTTCTCCTTGTCCCCCTCACTGGATTTCAGCCCCTCTTTGGCTGCACCCTCTCATAGCGCATCCTGCTGTGGCCTTTCAGGCAGGCTGTAATTTAGTTTTTTTAACTATTGCAGGCAGCAGAGCAATTCAGTCACACTGACTTGGGACATAGGAATCAAAAAGTCTAATGCCATCGATTATTCAAAGCAGGAGGACTGCAACTGGCTTCCGTTAAACACGGAGGCAAAACAACAAAAAAATCAGGGCAGGGAGTTTCAGAGAAAAATTGCTAGGAAAAAGGGAAAGAAAAAGAAAAGCGCTGATGTTTTTCCGGTAAAGACTGTAATGAGAGCAGATGGGTAGCAATCCGTGCCTGGTGCCATCACTTCGGTCGCTCTCCATGAGTTACACCGAGCTGTGCAGCTCAGGCAGCGGGGTGCTGTGGACCCACACCACTGAGATGCCCCCAAGTGAGCTTGAAGGGGGGGACCCCCGGCTTCTGGTAACGCAAAAAACGCATTTCGGTCATGTCAGGTGAAAAATCCACATAATTAGGTCAAGGGAACTTCAGCCTCAGTGGGGTAAAAGTTTCGCTCACTGTCACGAGAAGGGGGAGAGCACTTGCTCCATGATAGGCTTTGTTAAGTTAAATCTCAGGCTTCAGCTCTTTATTACACTGGCTAAACTCCGGAAGAGTCAAAACTCACAAAAAGATCATTTTCACTTGCAAAAATATCCAAAATTTTTAAGTACAACACATATTCAGATACACTACATCTCAGCTCTGGATAAAATTACCTGCTGACAAATAATTGCTATGAATTTGCTACAAATCCCTGCTACAAATGGAGTTTCCCATAAATAAGAATACTGCAAAGGTAGACTAGAGTGACATTTCTGGGGCAGGCGCCCACTTATTTTGCCAGACATTTAGAGAACTTAACGTTTCCAACCCCTTTGTCCTGCAACAGACGACACAGTAGCACACACGGATCTTGTATCTAGAGAAGGATCAGCAGATACAGATCACCAAACCCTACAGATCTGACAAAAACCGTGCGTTCAAATAGCTGCGAAAGTACCCGGTGACTTCAAATGACTGTTTTGCTCAAATGTGATAACCTGTGCTTTATCTGTTTGATGTTGTTGGGTTGTGGGTTTGGTGGTTTTTTTTGAGGTAGGTGCTTTCGTTACTTCAAGCCAAGAACAAGCAAGAGAGTGATGGAAAGAGGGGAGAACTGAGGAGATAATGGTGTAAAATGGTGTTTAAAAAAAAAAAAAAAAAAGGTGGAAAACAACAGCAGGAGCACCTAAATATGTCATCGATTTCCACGCCACAATTTTGAAACCCTGCAGAAATGGCTCTAGATGGATTTACAAGTTGCACAGTAGCTGTTTGCTAATGCCAGCACACATTAACGCAATGCAGGAGCATGAAAAAGCCCTGGCAACCCAACCCTAGTGAAAATTCAACTTCACAGCTTCAAGGCGGAAAACCTCAGACATTCCCAGACCGGACCCGGCGCAGGCAGCAGCGACGCACTTCATATTTGTGTCAACACAGTGGTTCTGGCACCAGGATTTAGTATTTAGCAATAACCAGGGTAGCTCAGCTTTCCAGTTCCTAAATACTTCAGGAACTATTGAAAGATCAGCAGTAGATAAGGACAGCGGGCAGTTGATGGGGCTTAGAAAGTAAATAGGAAACTTTTTCCTCTTGCCAACAAGAAGTAAGGGATCACTTCATGAGATTTTGGTTAAAAGCAAAGAAAAGATGCTCTCACGCAGCCCATCACTACACTGTGGAGCCCTCTGCCCAAGGGTAGAAAAACCTGTACGTGAGGCTGGGGAAAGGGCTGTTAAAAGTCCTTGTGGATGCAAATATGGGCTCAGGGACTCCCTAAACTCAAAACTTTCAGAAACCCAATCACCCAACCAATGAAAGGGCAATTCTGCATCCCCAGTTCCCTTCCACTCCTGCCCCCCACTTCAGGCCCAGTGCAGACACAGGACGTTAGGACAGGCACGACCTGTGTGCCAGCTACAGACAGGTTTGGAGGTTGTTTTAGGGTGTTTTTTTTAAAACTTTTATTGTTTTTACAAGTCTGGAAAGCACTGCTACTTGCTGCGGGGCTGGTGATACACATTTCGTATGGTGCTAAGAGTCCTAATGTGAGCGGAAAGGGAGCTGGACTTACTTGGTTACTTTGAAAATCCTCAGCAGGCGAAGCGCTCTCAACACGCTGATGCCGAACGAGGTACCCGGTTTCACTGCAGCCCAAATAACTTCAAATATACTTCCCACGATGACCTGCAAGAAAAGGCCATTTTAACATCAGGCAAAACTGCCACTTAGTTCTTTGTGGTGCTCCTAGAGAGGCTGAGGACAGAAGGAGAATCAGAGCTTGGGCTGTGCTGGTTTTCTTATGAAGGCTTCAGCCATCAGCACTCAAAAAACTCATTCCAACTTGTAAAAAAAAGGGTAGTACCTAGAAGCGGGAGAGACGCACAGGAGATCACAGGCAGAACTTGTTGCTTTCTTCTCTAGCAAGCAAACTACCTTAAAATAACATTTTTGAAGGACAGTATGCTTTTTTTAAAAAAAAAAACAAAAAAACCCACACTGGCTCAACTGCACACTCCAACACTTCATCTTCCCACCCCATGGAGCTGGTCTGTACAAGCTGCAGAGACAGTGGGGGGGACGCAGCCCCATCCTCCCCTTCCCATCAGAAGCACCCACAGTACCGCAGAACAGCGAGGATTTCGCTCTGGGCAAGATCTCCCAGAAGCTTCTGGCAACGGAGAAACTTTAGGAGAGCGATGAAGGTATAGCAGCTATTAAGAGATCCTGCAAAGCCTCTCGCATGAGCATCCAGTCGTCCGCCAGGCTCTCAGCCTCAGGTTATTGAAAAAAGCGTCCCAAATCCAGGTGTTTTTTTAAGTTTTGTTTTGTCTGTTCGGTTGGGTTTTTTTTTCAGGTTGGCAGAGAATTAACCTCAAGCCATAAAGCAACCTTCTCTGAAACCCTTTATTACAAAAAGGAGAACGTAGTAACAGGTTAAGCACAATTGGAAAGGGCAATTATACCCACACACATGTTACCGCACGGTTAATGAGAGGAGACAGGCATCTCGCTGCCAATGGCTGTCATTCCTTGCATTAACCCAGCATTTCAGAGCTCCCACGGACCGTGGTCCCCAGTTGCGCGAAGCACACCATAAACACATTCTCACCGGAGCCCAGTGAGCAGCTGGTTGGTGTTGTGAGAAGAGTGTTAACGGGAAGCCAGGGCTGGCAGCGCTGCCTCCGAGTACCTGAGCAGCGCTGGGAGGCTCAGCTTGGAAACCCCTCTCATAAACCGAAACCTGGACGTCTTTTGAAAACTACAGCATTCCTTGTAGCCACTCTACAAGAGATGCTGTACCCCCAGCTTCAAGAAAACGTAGTGGGAAAGGGAGTTACACAACAGTTGCTCAACCAGTTTCTCCCATCAGAAAAAGAAGGAACTTAAACTTCTCTCCCACAGTCTGTCACTCTTGCAAATCCCTCGTGGATCAGCAAAAACCTTTCCTTAGACCCTCTACATGTTACACTGATAATTAATTTTCCTGGCATCTCCACATGGCCTCCTGGGAGCTTGTTTCACATGAGACCCCACTGGACCGTTTCTCCCAAGACTGATGTCGCCCTGATTTGTTGTTTCGCTTTTTGCATTTGAACGGTTTCATCTTGATGGTTTGTCAAACTAAACCGACTACAGATCTGTGTGATGTTCCAGTGAGGGTGAAGTAGCTAAATTAATTCTGGGGGCTGGAAGGTGGGTGAGGAGGAAGAAACATACATAGAAGTAGGATCCCTATGGATTCTCTAAAGGAGAAAGAATTAAAAACAGACCAACAGCTTTACCTCCTGGGAAACACTCAGCAAAGCTTATTGCCAGCGCTGCACTCACCACAGCATGACACAAGGCAGAGAGACCTGGTAGATTTATCTCTTGCTTTGCACAAGCTCCTAAATCACCTGTCCATGACCCACAAGAATAAGAGTTTGTACCTGATGAAGGAGCATCCTGGACACAAGGATCCAGGGAAAGTGGCAGCCAGCATGGAGGCAAGCTGGCTGCAGCTCGGAGCCTACCTAACCCATTGGTGAAGGACATCGATCTAGTGACTGTCACTAGACAACATTAACAAGGCAACGATACCCTTAAAAGACTAACGAGGCGATAGTGCTTGGCCACCAAATGTCTTCTACTCAGCTTACAGAAGTTGGGCTCTTCGGGCATGCTTAATGAAAAAAAAAAAAAAACAACTTAATGAAAGCTGGGTGTCAGCCCCTTGTGTTCTGTGGGCACCCTCTTCATCCCAGCCTTCGCAGGACACCTTTCAGTCCTGCAGTTAAACTTTGCCGTGGGTTGGCTGCCTTCAGCTGAGGGGACCCTCTCTGCCCCTCGCGTTAGGCATCAGCTCTGAGTGTGCAGACATGAGTTATCCGATGTTATCTGCGTGATGTGTGTTCTGGTTTCCTCTCCTGACAGAGTCTGTGCGTTACCCTTTGGGCTATGGGGCAGGAAGAGCGGCACAAGGGCCTTTCAGTGCCCTGAGCCACCACCAAGGGACACCCCAGAGAGGAGACCCTCACACTTGGTGCACCTCGATGCAACACCAGGGTCTGCTGGACACAGGTGATTCTGGGGCTGGATGGTTTAATCTCAAAGTCTGTTAGCTCTGAGCTTTCCTGCTGATACTGCCAAAGAGGAGAAGTTGGCTCTACCTGTAGCCTTGGATTTAGGAGGGGTCACTTACGGAAGGCAGGAATACCTCCTCCTCCCTGGCAGGAGCACAGCTGAAGCAGGGAATTTTGCTCCTTGGGGGAGAAGAATCACTCCCAGCATGTTGGCAGATAAAGACTAGAAACACAGACTAAATCTTGGAGAGAAGGGCTGGGTGACTCGTACGATGACCTGAACTGTTTTCCCCTTGCCCGCGGCTGTGTCGTAAGCTTCACATTAAAGAAACTTTACAGACTGATTCCCGCTCTGGGACGCGGTGCTCAGCCCACGCTAAAGATAAGAGAAGCAGAATTAACCTCTGTGAGGGCTGATTACAGCCTCATAGCTTTTAATGAATAAATTAACATCTACATGCAATGTTCTTTGTTAGACAGAGTCAAAACCGGCCCCACTATTCACACTTCAAAGCTATAGTTTTAGCACGAAGGGGGGAGCCTGTACTTCTGCAATAAAAGGATGTGGGTTATTGCCTTTCTCTCATCTAATTGTGTGTTTAGGCTTCTACTCTGGGCGTCCACGTCTGAAAAGCGCTGCCTATGTATCTTGAGGTAAAGGCCATTAAATGGACGTTAGGGGAGAGGAGCAGTAAGATCTGTGGGATTTTTTTCCTTTCGATCACCTCATTTAAATGGGAGAGAGAATCTCTCAGCAATCAGAGCGTTTATTGGTGCTGAGGCCGCGAACATGCCGAGGAAATGAAATCCCCAGCTGTCACAGTTCTTCGAAAAGGATGATAACTAGGGGAAGCTTAATGTGTTTCACTGCAGCTAATTTATACAATGGCTGCTCCCCGCAGAAGGCACACACCATTACAGCACCGTTTCCCGTGGCTCCCCATACTCACCCTCAAAACGCCCAGCCCCACGGAGTAAGGGGAGAGCCACACGCTCCGTCCCCACGGCTGAACCCCACTCACCCCAAAGTCAAAGCAGTTGAATGAAGAGTGGAAGTAGTTTCTTGGCCCCAGCCCGTACATCTTCAAAGACATCTCAGTGAGGAACAGACCCAGAAAAACAAACTCCGCGAAATCTGGAAACGGGAAAAAGAGATTAAATTAGCCCACAAGACCTTGGTAGGCAGATCTCTTCATGTGGGGAACAATGCTAATTTTTCACAACACAGACTGCCTCCTGTCAGAAGAAAACCCCTTTGCGATGGCAAACAAGACCCTGAGGACAGTTTCCCATAATTATTTCTATATGCACATGAGCTGTATTCAGCCTTCAAGAACTGCGAAGGCAATCTTTCATGTGTACCGTGGGAAGGTTGGTATGAGCGTTAAATAATATTCTCATTGTCTTTGTAAAGGAATTTCAAAAGCAAGCTCTGGATCTAATATTTCTAAAGGTCTAATGTAATTGCAGAGGTAGTGTTTTTCAAATGTCTGTTTGGGGCTCCTGTACCTACACGAGACGAGCATTTTTGGGAGCGGGGTGTAAACTTTTGTAACATCCTCTCATGATAAAAATACCTTCATAGCCAACAGAACTGCTGCCTCCGAGAGCTCATATTCAGAGGTGTTGTGTCTACTGTTAGCACATCGCCACATTTATTTTTATTATGCCTCTACCACCGTATAATTACGAAAGATCCTTCTGCTTCACATATCACAGGCAAAAGAAAAGGGCAACGAAGCTGGTGAAGGGCCTGGAGAATAAATCTGATGAGGAGCGACTGAAGGAGCTGGGACTGTTTAGTTGGAGGAAGAGGAGGCTGAGGGGAGACCTCATCGCTCTCTACAACTACTTGAAAGGACACTGTAGAGAGGTTGGTGCTGGTCTCTTCTCACAGGTAATTAACGATAGAACAAGAGGGAATGGGTTCAAGCTGCAGCAGGGTAGGTTTAGGCTGGACAGTAGGAAAAAATTCCTCAAAGCAAGAGTGGTCGGACACTGGAATAGGCTGCCCAGGGAGGTGGTGGAGTCACCATCCCTGAATGTGTTTCAGAGTCGTTTAGATGTGGTGTTAGGGGATATGGTGTAGGGGAGAACTTTGTAGAGTGGGGTTGATGGTTGGACTCGATGATCCCAAGGGTCTTTTCCAACCTAAATGATTCTATGATTCTATGAAATAGGCTGTGAAGCTTTTGATGGGAAAATTTATCACCTATGATGAAACAAAGGGCAGAAAGAACATAGCTGGAGATTTCAATTTCCAGATCAAGTTTTTAGGACTTGAAGCTACAGAAAACATTGCCTTTGGGCATTGTAAGTCATGCAAGTTGAGATCTGGAGGCCAATAGGCAGCAGAAACGATGGGATGTTAAAAACGAACACAAAAAGAGCAAAAAACCCTCTATGCTACCAAAACAAACAAAATAGCATAAGGCAAATCTCTCCCTCTAGAGAAAAGATGAGGAAAAGAATCAAACTTCAAAAGGTGGAGATTAATCACATTGCTTCGCGCAGTACAGAAGGTTCTCGGATGCCGTAGCAGCACAGATGCTACAGGAAAGTCATCTTCTGTAATTTCAGTTTTACAATTCCAGGAACGATAAAGGCAAGATGGTGCCAAATTTTTCTCAAAGGAGCACACAGACAGACAAGGGACAACAGATACAAGTTGCAACGAGGAAAAATTTCAGCTAGAAGATCCTGAATCCCAGGTATACCTCCTGTAAGGTGTGGCTTCGGCTAGGGAGGGTGGGGAAAGAGAGAGGAGGGACCAGGAGGTCCCAGGAGGGATCAGGAGGATGGGACCAGACTCTTTTCAGTGGTGCCCGGGGACAGGACAAGGGGTAACGGGCACAAACTTGACCATGGGAAGTTCCACCTAAACATGAGGAGGAACTTCTTTGCTGTGAGGGTGGCAGAGCCCTGGCACAGGCTGCCCAGAGAGGTGGGGGAGTCTCCGTCTCTGGAGACATTCCAACCCCGCCTGGACGCGTTCCTGTGCCACCTGCTCTGGCCGACCCTGCTCTGGCCGGGGGTTGGGCTGGATGATCTCCCGAGGTCCCTGCCAACCCCCACCAGTCTGTGATTCTGTGACCAAGGATCCTTTTCAAACCGCGTGGCTTTCGCTCCATCACCTCGCACCTTCATGTCGAGGGAGGGCGGTTGGCCCGTGTCCACCTCGCGTTGCTGCTTGTCTGTTGAAATGGCTTGAAAAATACAGCTTCAATTATCAAAAAAAAAAAAAGGGTTTTAAATTTTAAATGAAAGACAGTCATGAAATATCATAGGCATAAAGTTAACTGAAATCCAGGAGGCATTAACTAAATGAGAAAGGTTTTATTAACACTTCAGTGAGGAGCCTACAAGGACACTTCTGCCAACATTTGCAATAGGAGAGGAAATACCAGGAGGGTATTAATTATACCATGTAACCTACTCTCCCTGAAAAGAGGAGCAATATCATTAAAGGAGACTATCAAGGACAAAGTGTTCGCAGATGAGGAATAAGATGACAAAGTATGAGGTCTGCGGACTTCTCAGCCTTTTTCCTACCAAGAGGATCTCACCTGCTGGATCTCAGCGCCCGGGGGAAGGCATGGTCACCTGAAGGAGCAGCACACCTCCGTCTCCCTTGGAACCTGCTAGGAGAATGTTCACACCTGCACCATACTACAACTTTTCTCTCCTTTCAGACATCAGACACAACAGCTCAGTGAGCAAACAGCTGTTTCCAACACAAGGGATCCCGGCGTAGGGAGTTATCCACATTACACTGGGAATCCGTCTGAATGTACGAGTGCAGAGGGAAAGGGACGAGGTGAACCAACGTCAGGCATAAAATGAGATGGCTGACAAGTCCAATAATATAAAAATACAGAATTTTTAAAAATCACGTGTTCAGTGGTATTGAATTTCCACGCATATAATCAAAAAGATCGCAATTGTGAAGTAGTAAGAATTTTAAAATCCTTAATTATTAAGAGCTGGCCCCGCAAATCAGAAACTTAAATTAACTTCCAAGCGGGATCCTGAACCTCCATTCTGCACCCTGACGTACTTTGGAAACGGTAAGAACCAGAAGGCAAAACTCCCCCAGTAAAGCACGTGCATCTTCTCTGGGCGTGGAAGAATTTGTGCTGCTGCTGTCGCCGATTTCAGTCATTGGCCCAGAGGGAAAGCTCGCACCAGGGCTCGTGCGGACAAGGGTCTCTCCCTTGCTGGGAAGTTCTCACTCCCATCCGCAGTTCCACGCTCAGCAGAGCTCAGCAAGCCTGATGGCTTTTAAGGGCATCCCTGCCCATGGCAAGGGGGTTGGAATAAGATGATCCTTAAGGTCCCCTCAACCCAAACCACTCTGTGATTCCATGACTTCAATGCGAAGTCTCCCTATCACAAGGATTGATAGCAAACCAATGCTTTGAAACTGCTGGCCTTGCTTAGTTAGCAGGCAAAGCTTCAAATCCTAGGGAGGAGCTGTGGGTCAGAAAACGTTGCACAACCTCCACCTGCTTCATATCCCGCTCCGGCAGGGAGATTCTCATCTTCTCTATCCACCAGACTCACCTTCACAAGTTACATTTCACGTACACCCGTATTCTTTCACAGAATAACAAAAATACTAGGTAAGAGTATTTTACTGCAATTTTCACCAACAGATCTCAGTGCTCTCTGCCAAGACAGTTACCATCATTTCAAAAGAAGAAAAAGGAGGAAAGAAACCAGGATTAAAGTGCGGTCACCCGTCCAGCAGAAGTATGAACAAAACCCAGGTATCAACAAGCACAGTGTTCCAACATCAGACTGACAGATCCTGCAAGCACACATGCAAAACTGGAATATCATAGGAGAAAGAGAGTTAGAAAATGCCCTCTCGAAGTAAAACAGAATGAAGAAACATTTAATTAAAAAAAACAAACAAACAAACAAAAAACCAAAAACCACCAGAGGAAATGTTAGAAACTCGTAACATCAAAGAAACAACCTCCTCCTGCTGCTCTTGAAAGAACCGCACAACTTGTCCTTTCATAGCTGATGACTTCCATCTAGATCAGAGTTCAAAACAGGCAGCAACAGCTATATTTCAACAGGTACCAGACGCTACAAATCATAGTACTGTGAGGACAAGGGATGGAGGCGAGGAAAATACGGACCCGGTGAACTCCTTGGGCAGAAGGAATTGAATCAAAATGAATTGGCTTCTCCAGAGGACGGATCAGAAACACGATTTCTCCTGACATGGCCCTGCCCATATAATTGAAAATGCAATTTCTTTGTTTGGACCTTCTGGTATTCAGAACCCACATGTAATTTAATCTGCTTTAAGCAGAAGCATTTTGTAATGTGATTTCAGGAAAAAAAAAAGTTTGATACAAATGCTTTTATTTAATTTCAAATTTGTGCTGTTGGCAAAGTCTGTGCCAGCATCTTTTTGCCCCATACGTTCGAATTAGATAGTTAGCGGCTCTTTTCTGTCAATCACCCACGCATTAATTCCATTTCTGCCCCGTCTCCAAGTCCGATGTCATTAGGAGCCAGTGACGAGTCTGACATTTTGGTTTCCTCTCCTTGTCCTCCTCGCGCATTAAACCAACCAGGAGGAGAACCTCGGCGAAGCACAACTTCTTCCTCTTTGACAAAGCAGACGTGAAATGTTCAGCAGACGTAAATAAATATGCTCTCTTCAGAAAGCCTTTTCCTCGCAATTGCGAAGGCTGCATATTTATATCCAGGGGGAGCTGGCTATCCACTTCAAAGGCAAACACATCATCGTCAAAAAAGGCCTAGTTGCACCAAACACATGGTTCAGCGTTGCACGGCACACAGGGAAGATGTTCTTGGGCCATAATGGCTAAAATACTGTTTTCAAAGATTGTATTTATCAGAAAAGAGACATTCTGGATCTTGTTTTTAGACAGGTATAAATTTAGGAGCAAGTTAAGGATCACTGTAGCGTTAGCTGGAGAAACATGGAGAGCGCTGCTTCATGAAGGGCAGCCATAGAGGAAGGGAAGCCTGATGAGAGCGCTCCCAAGTGAAACCTTAGTGATCCAGCCCTAAAACCTCCTCACCATGGTCCCCAAAGCCCACCTTGCGGAGGCCAGGGATCTCTGGTTCCAGCCTTCTTCCACAGCTTTAGCCAGAGGAAGCCACCACCACCAGCACCACCTCTGCTGGCCTCCTGCACAGCACAGAACATGCGAATCCCTTCAGCTGTTTGACTTCAGACTTGCAACTTCTGCTCAAGCTACAGCATGCGTTTTAAAAAGGTGAAGTCCTGACTGAAAATCCCTTAACGCTGCACCTCCACCGTGTGCCCACATTATGGATGTTGTTGGTTTGTTGCTGCCGGTTGAAGATACATCTCTGCCACTGCTAGATCTCAGGGATGCTCTTCTAGGCTAGATTTGCCTCCAGAGCCGCCTTCTGAGAGAAGTCGCTTTCTGAGAATACTGGCACCGGTGGAAATTAACACAAACACGTGACAATCGGGGGCAGCTGCATGAAATACGTACTTTTATAGGGAACTGCAACTTTTTTTAATGGAAGGTCCATGCTTCAGTGAGCAAAACATGCCATGTGTCCATGTGCAGTATGAGAAAACTCCGATTGCAATTTGGCAGCGGAGTCCTTTCCATACAGAGAAGGAGAATCTCTGATCTAATTCGGGGATAATTACAGGGGCATAAAGTATGTTCGGTTATTCAGCTTACCCCAAGAATTCAAAAAAGTTTCTCGTCAACCCTTTCAATAAGACTAAAGAAATCCCAAGCCCCTTTCTAAAGCTCCTGCAGTTCCTTTTCCAAAGCAGTGGCAGAAATACGGAATATCAAGCAGAGAAGGCTAATCAGAACAATTCAAGAACAGAAAAGTTAAAAGAAAAAGACCAAGGGAAAAATAAATCAATGCAGACCCGTAGGCTTTTACCAACTGTTCTTTAAGTAAAATTAATTTGTAATATAATTAAAGTTTTCCCCAGAGGGACAGGTATAATTGAATTAAAGGGTGCCTGGGTAGAGTTTCAGGGTTTAGTGGATCCTCCTCGACTTCACCGCACTCTCTCCCGCTGCTACGGTCCACAAAACTCCTCATCAGTTCATTTCCAAGCACCTTCCATGAAACAACTTAATTAGAATTGGCTACTTCTCTCTTGCTCTGCATCAGACCAGCCAATTCCTGCTCCTCTGTAGCGTCGTTCCCTCACCAGGGATTAACTTTAAAGCCATTTTTAAACTCTGTCACTCTTCCAGTTAAAGGATTTTTCTCGAGTACTTCCAGGAGCTGTTTAAAATCACCTGGTTTTGTGGTATCTTGTTCTGCCTGTATCCAATGTATTTGTGCACAAATCTGGGGCAGAAGAGGGCTTTCAAGGTGCCCTCCTTGGGGCTAAACCACAGCTGGGCTCACTCCCAAACTTGTACCTGCAGCATTAACCAGGCTGGCTGAGGGTTAGCGCCCGCAGGAGTGAGAAGGTCCAAGTCCAATCTTACTATGATTGCAATAACAAAATAACCAGTTAGTCCATGCAAAGTCCCACATACTTTAAGGTGTAAAATATTCATAGAATGGTTTGGGTTGGAAGGGACCTTAAAGACCATCTAGTTCCAACACCCCTGCCCTGGGCAGGGACACCTCCCACCAGCCCAGGTTGCTCCAAGCCCCATCCAACCTGGCCTTGAACCCCTCCAGGGATGGGGCAGCCACAGCTTCTCTGGGCAACCTGGGCCAGGGGCTCACTGCCCTCACAGTGAACAATTTCTGCGTGAAATCTAATCTAAAGCTCCCTTCTTCCAGTTTGAAGCCGTCACCCCTTGTCCTATCACTACATGCCCTTGTAAAAAGTCCCTCTCCAACTTTCTTGTAGGCCCCTTTAGGGACTGGAAGGCCACTATAAGGTCTCCCCGGAGCCTTCTCTTCTCCAGGCTGAACACCTCCAGCTCTCTCAGCCTGTCCTCACAGCAGAGGGGCTCCAGCCCTCTGATCATCTTCATGGCCTCCTCTGGACCCTCTCCAACAGGTCCATGTCCTTCTTGTGCTGAGGACTCCACAGCCGGATGCAGCACTGCAGGGGAGGTCTCACCAGAGTGGAGTAGAGGGGGAGAGAACATTCCCTGCATTCAATGTTACACTTTAGATTAGTAGGAAGGATTATGCTATAAAAACTGTACCATCCCCCAAAAAAGTGAGCAGAAGCCTAAAGGTCATTACCAATGCAGACGGGCGTGAATGCAATACTACAGCTCACCATCCTGAAAAGTTGGGAGTGTTTGGAAGTAATTTAAGAGGTTGAACTTGTAAGCCTTTTCAGTGGACTATCCTCAGAATCTTTTTGTTCTAAAATTACGTTAAAATAGGTTTCTTCCTAGTTTGCATTGCGCTATGCCGTAAGGTGGACCAGAGACAATCCTCCCCAGAATGAACCCATGGCACCTCTGCTTCTTGTCTTAGAGAAAACTATCTTTGGGAAAAAAAAAAACAAACAAGAAAAAAACCAAGAGAAAATTATCTAGAGTATCTTTGAATTTCCGTGACGACCGTTCATTCTGCATCGCTGGCTTTTATTCTCTATGTCATAGCGGCTAATCTTGTACCACTCTGTTTAAAGCCCCAATTCTTCTGCATTTACATCCGCAAAACCTGGGAATCCTCAGATATTCTGTTTTAATTCTGTGACCCACCTCTGTGTTGCCCCTCACCAATTACAGCGTTGGTTCTAGCAGTGTTTATCTGCAACCACTAGGATTTCTTTTAGTGAATCCAAGGGATTAATTTGTGAAACACTGGTCCAAGTGTTTCCTTATTGACAAAGGACACTGAAGTCTTGCAAGTAAATAGCAGTGCAATAATGCAAAGACATATAAAGGGCAGACAAGACAAAGGAAAGCACCTACGGCTGGGAGGATGCTGAGGATTTAGCTCCCAAGAACACATGGTTCTTCAATGTTTTTCTGACTCTTCCACTAAAAATAAGTCAATGGGGTCACTCGTCCTTGGCTAGGTGGTATCCTAGCCCCAAAAGTTGAAGTATGTTACCCACGTGTTTCTGAAATTAATTCACAATACTGGGTGTTACGGACACATGCAGAGCTCCTGAAAGAAGGATCCACCCCAATCCCTGACCCCAGGCACAACACAATCTCAACCTTCCCTACTTTTTGTCCTCAACTGAGGTAGGTTGGGAGCATAATTCGTGGCCTCTGTCCCAGTTACATTCACACCTGGAGGGGTACCTTTAACTCTAATCCACAGAAACATCCCTTCCAGCTCTCTTATGAACATTAGGTAGAAGTTGCTGGCTCACGGATTTCTTCATGTTCTCTTAGAAAAGTTACTGCACAAGGCACTCCTGAAACAGAGTCTGTAAATCTGAAGCCTTCCTTTTTTGAGTTAGAATTTTGGGTTTTTTTCAAGACATTTAGTCCTAATTCAGGAGGAAATCCTAAACCTCAAACTTCTAATTACTCTGCCAGTCTAGCTTATTATTTCCTCTGTTAAATTTAGGAAATGAATAAGCAAGACTGACTTCTCTGTGTAGTCTGTCTCTCTTTTCAGTATAAACCTTGCAAAAAGAATTCAACCAAAACACCAAATGCAGAGTTGAAAGAATTTTCTATCCTACTTACACATCTCTCATTATATCCCCAGTTACCTGGCAGCACTAAATATTTCAGCAAACATTAATAGGGAGGTTTTTGAAGTGAGAGCACCTAGTATTCTTGACCTTTTAAGTCTATATTAAAAAAAAAAAAAAAAAACACTTCAAAAGTTTGCTTCCTTATAATCAGGTAAGACCTGAGGATCTGGGGCTAGAAATATTTAAGTGTGTAATTTATGTAGAAATCGGGGAAAATTAAGTAGATAAGTATCTTTAATGATCTGAGCCAAAATTATTAAGTTAGACTGTTTGAAAGATTTGGGTTTTTTTTCCCCTAGTCTTTCGTTCACTTGCTTCAGAAGTTTGACTTAACAAATTCTGCACTAGCCACATCCGAATATCAAGGGCTGAACAGAAGATTCGCTCCCGGGAGTGAGAAGAGGCCAATGCGAGGGCTCTGTCTTCCAGAAACAAACTCTCCATGCCTTCCCTTCAGAAGGAAAAACTGCGTTGTCCCACTTCCAGGGTCCCCATATTCTTCTCTTCCCAATTGCTACGAGTTTTCCAGCTCTAGGAGTCGTAGCCTATAACCTTCATTAAAACAAACAAAAAAGCTCCGTCCCTCACCTTCCACATTTCTTTTTTAAAACAGGCTTTGTGAGCAAGTCTGCAACCTCAGCGTAACACCGTGATGCGTAAAGGCTCTGATTGCAGAAAGCTGCCTCCATTTATTATTCATCATAAGACTAAACAATATGCAATTTTAAAAAAAAGTAAATAATAAAAATCATACTACAAAAGCACTTATAGACTATCTGGAGCCTAAACTGATAGGTGACCACAGGAACCAAGCTAAAATAAAAGCTCTCGCACAAATATAGTATAATCTTCTGTACGGTGTTATTTCTGTCACTGTATTTTCACAGAAGAGCATCCTGACATCCATCCCATCTAATCACACAACCATTAGTAAGGAAGGGATGATTATCAAAAAAGACCTTCTGTAGAGTTGCAAGCTTTTAAAGAATATGACAATAATTGCTACAACTGCAGTGAATTAGTGTATGATTCTATAAGCACAGAGAGGCGTTTTTATCTCCCGGGTAACATCGGCCATTGCACGTGCTGCTATCCCAGGAGCTGGCAGAGCTTTAAGTACGTGCACAACAGAAATTCATGCTGCAAAGTGGCGTGAATTCGGCAGTTCTCTGGGCAGATGCTGATTAGACAGAGACCTGCCTTTCCCCAAACGCAGAGCCATTCCCCTTCCTTTCATATAGTCTACCACTGAACAAGTCCTCCTGACACGTTACGAGACTTGAATGCGGTTGAATGTGAAGTTTCAGGTAATGTTTAGGATAACATTCCCATCTCAAACCTCTATCATGTCCTGGTGGATTTTTTCTGATTTGTAAGATTCAATTACTTTTGAGTTACCAGAATAGCACATTAATGCACTCCTGACCCTCCTCTGAGGGAGGCATAGGAAGCCGAAAACCAGGCTTCATGTGGATGTGACAGCAGTGCTCAAGAGTAATTAAAAATGAAAGACCTCGTTAGAGGACAGGTGGAGTCCCCGGTACTCACACAGCGCAGTGGTGAGCTTCTCCGGCTGGTCGTAGTGCACCATTGCGACGCAGAGCGTGTTGAGGGCCACCACGCAGAGGACGATCCAGTAGAAGCTCTGAGCCTTCACCATGCGCCGAATGAAGAACCGGAACATTTTCTCTTTCCTCCTGAAGTAAGACGAGCTCTCGTTCTTCCCACTCTTCAAACTGGCACGGGCAAAAGGAGACCCTGGGACAGAAAGAAGAGTCACCACACAACATATCCCAGCAGGAGAAAGGCCGGAGGATGTTCCTGGGCACACAGACCCTCTTCCCAAGCACCATAAACGCAGCTGAGCAGAAAGCTGGGCACGCTGACTATGGGCTGAGCAAGAGCATCTTGCTTGCAATGACATCGTGAGAGATGAAGGCTGGGATTTTAAAACATCATGAATGAATGGCCAGCTCCACCACCTAAAGGAACTGGGCTTCCAACCCTTTGAAACAATCTTGATTGTCCCAGTTTAATTCATAACTTTTGGGTTCCCAGTTGACCGGAGGGACAGAAAGTACCGGGCGCAGTGGTATTTCTGCCCGTGGTGTGGAGCACATCCTCTGGGAGCTGGCAACGGGAAAGCTGGTTCCCATTTCCCCTGCTCCAAGGACCAGGCAAAGACCCAGCCCTCACAAGTCTCCTTATTTTACTCTCCAACTTCACGTATTTCTACAGCAGAGGGCTCAATCTGCCTCCGTGCACCATATTTTGGGCACAGCTACTCGTTTGTATCAATTCTGCCTGTATCAGCTACGTTACGACTCTGGTCTGAAACCCTGGAAGAGAGTCAAATGTTTTACCAACAGGAAGCTGACGGAAGAAGCGATTTCTAATGGAAGCTCTCCCCCTGCGGTAGCAGGCACCGCTCAAACAGATGAAAAGGCCACCTCCGGCCAGTGCTGAGGCAGGAGAAATCAGCACACGTTAGTCATCGACACGCGCATCCGTTGCCGTTGCAAGCAGGGCAAATCGTGATCGCCGCAGGCTGTCCACTACCTGTTTCACGCTGTGCTGGCACCCCTCGGAAACGGCTAGCGAGCCTTGTTTCAAGGTGGTTTGCAGCAAGGAAACATGTTATTGCCCTTCCCCATGGCGGGACGGAGCCTCCCAGTGGGTAGGGCTGACCGGGACACACTCCGTCCTGTCTTGGACCGAGCACCGTGAGAGCAGGTGACTCGCACGGGCTGGCGTTGGGGACGGCTGAGTTACATGAACATAGTGTTCTGGCCGCGGCAGCCAAATTTTTGAGTGTGCTCGCTCACGTTTCAGCACTTGGAAGGGGTGGGAATCTCGCCCCGTTCCATCCTGCAATAACAGCAAACACAGCACCCCATAGAAAGGCTGAAGCATCCAGATGTGACAGCAACGGGTTCTCCAAGCCTCACAGCGACACAAGAGCGTGCTGCGCCGTCTCCCCCATAGAAAGGCAAACTCTCGGCTTCATTTCACATTTCTGGCCGTCCACCAACACGCCAAACACAGAGCCGGCCCTGGCCAGGCTTTGAACAAGCTCCTTGCGGAAAAGCTCAGTGTGCCAATTCTGTTAGTTTGATAATCCTCCCCTTGGCAGTTTAAAAAAAAAAAAAAAAACAAAAAAAACCCAAACTAATAAATCATAGCGCCCATCTATTGCTTTAAGGCAACAAAATGAACTACAGGTTAAGATATAGGCTGCACCGCGTCATAATACTGTTTGGCAGGTTAAGACCTCTCAAGTCAGTCTGCACTCTCAGATTTGCATGGGAATAGCCTGGCTGCCCTTTCGCCCCCTCTCTACCGATCTCCCAGAAAAGCAAAGCAGCGGTATTGAAACTGATCTAAACGGAGAAGACACCCACTTCTCCAGACTCCTCTGTCTGGCAGTCCAGACAGCGTCCTGCGCCTGGTACAGTGGGGAGGGTGGGACGCCAGAAGCAGCCAGCACCATCTTGTGCTGCACGCTTATTAGTGCGGGAAGAAAGGCTGAGAGCTCAGAGGAAAGAAAAGAATAAAAGTTAAGAACAACTCCAGAGAACACACTGGGAAGTGTTTACCACTACAGAGCTTTGTAATGCAATTATAACTCTCATCGAGGTACTTGCGCTTGAATTAAAGTGCAACGCATGCAGTCAACGGCCAGCAAGAGACCTGTCAAAGTCTCTACCACTCTGGTCCGCATCTTCCCGTTGCACTCAGTGATTACATTGTTAGTTCTTCCACAGTCCTTATGCTCCCATCAGCAAGACATCCTAGGAATCCATCCAAAAAAACCTTTTCTCAAAAACATATTCTTTATGCATAATTGCCCATATGATCTTATTGTTTATGTTATGCAGCGTTTCAGCCTTTTCAGGAGCCTGCAGAAGGATCTGCCATATCCATTTCTTCTTTCCTGCCTTGTTCCGGGAATCAAAATCAAAAACACTTCTCCCAAGTGGGTGAACCACTCGCAGAAGGTGGAAAGCACTGCTGTTATTTTCCCTGCCATATGCTCCCGAGACAGTTCCCAGCTCTGCATCAGATTACCCGTGAGTCCAGATGCTCCGTCATCCGTTGCCACCTGAAAAGCTGAACTCAAAGATCTGTTTGCGTGGCATGGGTGCCCAGAGCCTGGAGGGACTTGGATGTGAACGCAAAGACCTCATAATTATTGCAACCGTGAACAAATGTTCCAAAAAATTACCATTCCTTGTTATCCATGCAGGGATCCGAGCTGCCCAGAATAAAACGAAACAAAAATGCACACGGCCGCTGCATTTTTGTCCTCTTTCAGCAACAAACCTCTCCAAAGTGTCGGCAGTTTTTAGCCACAAACCCTGCAGCCTGCTCAGCCTGGGGGATCGTGGCGGTTCAACAGGGGGTGAGGGTGTCAGTAACATGCCGAGCAACATTCATTCCCTGCAACCGGGTCTTCATTTAAAGGGGGGGTGGGGTAGGGGGGTGGGAACAGAATCCAGCAGCAGCTGTAACCTCTTAAAATGTTAATGCCGAATTTCCAAAGAGCATTTGAGGCACTCATGCTTGCAAGCGTACATGGACATGTACTCTCAAATGTACTGTTTGTGCTGCTACTCTTACGCATCCAGGATTTGCTGCTTTGTGGTAACTGGGGTGCCAAGACATTTCTTTGGAAGATAATGAGAACATCTGCTGCTTCAGCAGCAAAACAAAACACAGGCTGGAACAGCAGGGCCAGGAATAAGCTAACTCCAAAGCGATCAGGAAGATGTCTCCCCAGACGGCAAGGAAAAGCCCACGGCTGAAAGGTCTTTCTGCTGGTGTCCAAAGAGCTGCCCTTAGACTGGGTGCAAACCCCAGACCCGCCTCCTGCCTCTCCACCTGCCATCATCTCAGGAGGGAATTAGCTCTCCGTTAACGACAGAACAATTAGTATCTCTGCAGCCCGGCAGCAGCTTATTCTCCAGAGCTGACGACACCAAATTGGCACCATCGATGCTACGCTGTGAAGTGCCACGCTCTGCATTGGAGGCGTGTGGGTCACTGCGTGCACACGGGCGTGTGTCTCCATATCTGGCTTTAAAAACACGGAGAACTGCTTTAACACCTTCTTCTAAGGCAAGAATGAGAGAATTCGGGCCACTGCCCAGCATTTCCCAGTAAGCATTCACCCGGCAAAGGCGGCAAAACTATAGACTGCGCGTTAGTGGCAGATGTGACTAAGTGTCCACCTCCTCTCCTCCCTACAACAGATGAGCCTCAGCAGCATCATTTGATGTTATTTGGGCTTCATTAGCATAAATGAGCATGTTCCAAGCAGAATCACGGCATGGCCAGCACAGCATGGATTCTCCAGGCTTTTCGGCAGGGCTCTTTTAAGGGGTGCGGCATGCAATGGCTGAGCAGCGCGGGGGACGGGGGGAAGCCGCAAAGCCATTTGCTTTGGCAAGTCGAGTGCTGCTGCTGCAGGAGCAGTGACAATTCTCCTCCTTGAAACGGCGGCTCTCGGAGGCAAAGGAGCCGCTCGGAGGAAGCACGACATGAACACGTTTAGGTGGAGATCTAAACCTCGGGCAATGCGAAGCCAGTACTCACCAACGGAGCAAATGTCTGTGAAATGGTCCTCACCTTCTTCAGCATGAATCAGGTCGTTTTTGCTCTTCTTTATTGCGGCTCTTTTCAACACTGTGTGCAAATTAAAGAGAAAATGGCCCGTGAGCATTCAGAGTGGGTTCTCTCTCCCCCTCCCTTCACTCTCCAGGGCCAGCTTTTACATCCCAACGCCAGCTTGAAGCCCTCACACAAGGGTAAGCCGGAGTAAATCAGACAACCTACAACCCTGCAGGGTTTTGCGTGCTTTGATGCCAGGGTCGTTTATTTATTTAGCCTTCCAGCCCTTGAAGGTTTGCCAGGGACAGGTCTGCACGCTTCCCCTTCGCCCCAGCCGATGCGGGAGGGTTGGGGGAGTCACGGCAGCTGCCGGACCTTTTAAGCACAGCAGAAAGGCTGGGCAGGGTCACTGCATCTTTCTGAGCCCCAGTGGGTTGAGATGACTGCTTCTATCCATTAAAGACATTAATGCTGTTTACAGTGCACACCATTAAGAAGTCAGCATTTACGGTGCTCAGATACACCATGCCTTAAGGAGCAGCAACACTATGTCGAAGGCAACTGCCACAAATCAGCAAATACACTCTTAATAGCACCCACTGTACGATTCCTTCCCTTCTGGGGATGGCATGAATTCTTTGAAAACACGCTTGGTCCGAACAGCATCTTTTGCAGGGAGGGCAAAGACGGCTACCCCGTTTTACTCGACAGGGAAAGAGAACTGCAGCCTAAGGCTCGGCGAGGTCTGCACCGTTCACCCAGTGCACGAGGGGTAACGCAGGAGCAGCGCGGACCCTGGTCCCATGACCACCTACCTGCAAAAACCTTGAGAACTAGCAGAAAAAAATACGTTGATAACAGTTTTGTCACAGCTTCAAGACAGACAGTAAACTAAGCACCATTTTCGATCAGCAGTAAGACACCCCACGGTGTGGTGATACATACTGTTCAGCTGGCACACACAGCAAACCCACTCACTCTGCCGCGACTGCCCTGGGGGTAGGTTCCTACCAGAAAAATCCCCTCACGCTACGCAAATTTCCCTGCCTTGCCAGAGAAACGGATGCGCTTCTTCCTCCGCAGCTAAGGCAAGCGTTAGTGCTTTTGTCGCTTCAAGGAAAAACCCAGAGCATCGCCCAGGTTCGGAGAGGCTCGAAGAGGAGAGGGTGCTCTGAACCTGTGATCTGGATCCAATTTTTGGCAAATAACCGCTTTTGCTCTTTTCTTCCCCACCCAGCAGTAGGCTGAATTCCTCAGTCCCAGCAATACCAGCTTTTGGGTCCTTCAGGCTGCATCCATCCCAGTACACTCCAGCACGCCCAGGGCCATCCCCAGCACTGGAACATGACCAGCCCCGGGAGTGAAGTTTTACAACGCTCCCTGGCATGAATTGAGCCCCTTCTTTATCTTCTCCCCCAAATAACTCCTGCATGTGTTTAGCAATTAGGTTATGCCGTCTCTACAGGCACCTTGGATGCAACGTCCCTCTGTTTTGGAGACTAAGATAATTTACCAGCATAGATGTGGGCTGCTCCATACCAGTTGGCTTCAAGGCTGGGAGCATTGCCAGGCTCCTTTAGCTTACCAGTAAAGAAGGAGCCTTAGTATACTGGGGTCTTTACTCCATGGCCTGTACCCGCCTCTAGTTCGCTTACACCACTCAACTTTTCAGACTACTCTTCCAGACACTCATTCCAGCTCCAGACTAACAAGCCCTGGCTGCACCCACGTGCCGGACAAACTTCCCCAGCGCGCACACACACACCCCCACGCACCCAACACAAAGATTTGCCAAGCACACCTCAGCCCTGACCTTCTGCAGCCCCAGCTCTTCATCCCCGAGTCCTCCCCGAGCGCAGGTCACCGAGTTGGCCAAGGCGGACCAGTGGCCGGGCACTTGACGCCCGAAGGAGCCATGTGGCTCGGCACAAGGTGCAAAAACCAGCTGGGAAACATCTCCGGTGACCTGGGCAGGTGGGGCTGGGGGGGAGAAGCCCTGCCCCGCTGTGCCGCCTAAGCCCCTGGTGATTTGCAATCCACTCACTGTTGTAGCTGCTGCCGCTGCTAGTCTCTGCCGGTGCCGTGCCTTGTTGAATCGGCCCTTCCGAGGCGGCCCTCCCTGACAGTGAATGGGAGGAGAAAAAAAAAGAGGAAGGAAAGGGAGGGGAGGGGAAAGGAGGAGACATGGGAGGACGAAAGATGGTCAGAAAAGGGAGAGGGAAGAATCTTTTAACTGAACTTTGACTGGCTGTCGCATCCTAAGAGCTCATGGGTCTGGAGGCACAGGGAGAGCAGTCCCCGGAGCCTCGCTGCATCTGAAGCTCGGTACCTCCAGCCGTCCTGCAACGCTAGGGTCACACGTCGGAAGATAGGATCACCACACCCTGTTATGTCTTACTGCTTACAAGTAACAGGGGTCTTAGTCTCTTTGTCAAATCCAGTTGGAAACCTCAGTTTAGAGCCCTGCCTTCTCTCGGTCAATGCATTTCTCTTCTGGCATCCGCTCTGCAGCCTACCCCCGCCACAACCTGCGCGTAGACACAGCCAGCCACGCTCGGCAGAGGCTGATGAGTGTCCCCTGCCACGCTGCGGTCCCAACAGGCAGCGTAGGGACCGACCGACCCCAAGGGCAGATCCCCATCCCAGAGCGGTGTGTCACATAACTGCTCATCATCCACCTGCAACCTCAAAAAGACCCGCTATGGGAAAAGGGACTCTTTAGCCCGACTTATGCCAAGTGCATGCAAGAGCATGTTCCTCACACCCTCCTGGCGACAATGGAAAGTCATGTCAGCGTACAGCAGGTGAACCTCTCACGTATCACAGGACAAAAGCTGCACAGCAAAAAGACCTACCGTCCAGAGGAGATTTCTCTTCTGCGTTCTTGTCTTCTTCTGCCAGCATGACCTCCTCTGTAAAAGGAAAAACAGCAAGGTTCAACCTCAGATTTATCACATCCCAGCTCTACAACCAGCTGAGCTGGATGCAGCAGGCATGTGTGCCAGCTGCCACCAACCTTACCCCATTGTATCACCCAGTTACACCAAGCCTGTGGAGAAGGGATGGCTCGGGGAGCCGTGTTTCTTGCCCCTCTGACCCTCTTGCACAAAGGGAGGAGGCCAGACAAGTCGCTGGAAGACTGTAGCACTTCCTCCATGATTTTCCTCTTCACACTGAGCCACCTACTCCAGTTTCTTTACCCAGCTATCTGGAGAGCAAGAACCTTCCTTCAGACCCAAGCAAGACCACAGGGCTCCACTAGCCAGAGGATGGTCCCTCACGGCCAGCCTCTTTGGAGACACTGAGGAGTGAAAGGTGCTCTACACCCATTGCTGCTCCTCTGTCTCCATCAATAAGACCAGGACTCCGGCCCAGGGAAAATGAATCTCTGTCTCACAGCACAGGGTAAGACACACAGGGCTGGCTGCTGCGTGTCAGCCGTGCCACATCGTAGGGGACAGAATACCACCAAATAGCCATTAGATCAAATCTTTGTCCAAATAAAATCCACAGCAAAGCAGCCTCGGGGGAGTCCTGGCTGGCACTGCTCAGGTTGTGCAATACATACAAGACCACCACTGTTGGTTTTCCGTTGCCGTATAACTCGTCTCCACAACACAAATTTGTATTTTCCTACGGTAAAAGAATTCAGAAAACACTGAAGAAACCAACCCCCCAAACTGACTCATTTTTATTTGCGTGAAAGACAACCAAATTTCCTGAGGTTCCACAATGCAAATGTCACCACCCAAGTCAATTTGCAGTACACGCCACGCTGCGCCAATACCCGAAACCATACAGTTCATACGGTCTGAACCACAGATTGCAAAGATTGTTGTAAAATTATGGAAGGATTTTCTTCTAAAGGACAATCTAAAGCAAACAAAATATCGAGTTGGCAGCTGGTAAACTGCACACTTCCTTGTATTATTGTAAATGACAAGTTCTTTCACGTGTTTGGCATAGATGTAATGTGGGATCTTACTAAATCATCTGACACCGTGTTTCCCACAAAATTTTGCTTTAAAGTCCATTTAAGCCTAGATGGAAGGCTAACTAAAAGAATTAAAAAAAAAAAAAAAAAATACAAACAAACCAAAGGCCAAACATCAAAGTGAGTAGCTGAAAGCTGTCTGGAAGAATCCTAGAGGGATCGGCACTACCAGACGAGCCGTATATAATCTCTTTATTAATCATTTGGGAGAGTGAATGATACATTAATGAGACAACAAACTGAGAAGGCTGAAAATTAACATTGAGGACTGAGGAAGACTGGAAACCCAAGCGGAGGAGAACAAAATAAGAAAATGCAAACTAGTGCACCAGGGACATGGAAGAGGGCAACGGTGCTCAGAGAGGGTTAAAAAACATCAGGCGAGCTAAAAACTTTAAAATGCATGAAATTCTTCCAAAAACCCACAAGCTAATACAACTCAGGAGTTCTCCAAGGCTCCTTAAAACAGGTCAGAAAACTGAAATGGGCTTTTTTTGATAGTTCAAGAGAGAGATCTCTCAAATACCAAAAGGTTCTCCCAAAGTCTTGTCTTGGGAAAAGCTGTACTGGTGTTTTGGGGTTAAAAAGATGTTAGGAGTTAAACAGCAATTAATAATGAACATGGCTGGCCTAAAACACGTAGAGGGGATGGTTTAGATACAGAGACGTCTTCCCAAAGGCAGCTGGACAAAGGGCCTGCAAACGTGGAACACGAAGCAAACCTGCGCTGGCAGGAGCGGGAACTCCAGATGCTCGTACAGCAGACATTTTCCTATAGGTTCTTTTAAAGCCTACATTGCTGATGAAGTATGATTTCAAAAGCCTTCTGTCATGTCTGAACGTGATATACTGACATGGCTGAGTGGGACTACGTGTAAACACGAGTCTGGCCCCCAGTACCAGCAGCGTCAATAGCGCCCCGCGGATGTGCCGGCACTGCTTTGGATCTGGGAATTTGTTCAGCCATCAGTACTTTGGGGCTCTCCATTTCGTGCTCCTCTGCACAACGCAGACATGGCTTTTGTTCCCTATGCTACACGCTCGCAAATTGCAGGGAAAATTAAAACCATTTGGAGTGGAGTATATGTTCAGGTCTTGCGACAAGGGGCAAGCAGAGGAGGGCAAACCCATCCCAGAGGAGCTCTTCTGCCACTCCCAGAAAGAGAAGCTGACTTTTAGACAGCATTTGGTAATTAGACTTAATACAAGCTACTGCAGGGAGCAGACACATTGCCATGCAGGTGGTGAGCAAGGAAAGTAATGATCTGCCAAGGGTCAGAAGACAATCAGATGTTCTTCAGGGGCTACACCCAGATAAGCGCGACGCAGGAGAGCTGTGGCTGCAGAAGGGAGACCTCAGCCAGACCCAGCACACTTACCGGTCAGTGCTCTGCGGGCTGTTGGTTTCAAACATATCTTGTTAAAAAAAATTAAAACACTCCAGGAAAGAAAGGACCTATTCACTTAGCTGGAGGGTCAGTTCTGTACTCGGTTTGTATCAGTGCAGGAGAAAAATCATTATACCAGTTCCTGTCGAAGATCTTTGAGCAGGAAAAGAAATTCTTCTTTACCCCTGTCCCTGAGTGGCCTCTTATTTTTCATGTTCCTGTAATTATTTGTCATGACTCTCCACTGTCCTTTGGGCAGCAGGGAAAGAACAGTCCCGAGTCCTCAGATCACCTCTGGGGCTGGTGAACTGTATGAATACATAATCACGGTGATTTGCAACGGGGTACAGATGCCATCTGATTTTTCAGTGCCACCTGCGTCCCCACAGCCAGACCGATGTGAGATTTAGCCACGCTGAGGTTTCAGAAACCAGAGTGATAAACGCCAGCGGGACGGCAGAATTTGTTGGGCGTGACGATTTGTTATCAACGTATCTTCGCCTGCAAAGCACAGGTTCTTTTTAGACAACTCTGCAAACCAGCTGAGCCTTTGCCCCAAATTCAGGGCTCTGAGTTGATGCCCAGACATATCTCCACCCATAGACATCCCCCACCAGGGCTCAGTTTCACTGTTCCCTTAAAAAAAATACACAAAACCCGGGTTTCACCTGTGCAATTCCCTCAAGCCTAACTCTCCTCCACCATTGCTCCACACTTCTCTCCCTTGACAGTCACTCCCGTCTGTCTTGTATCCTCTGGGAAGCCAAAGGATCTCATCTAACCTAGTGAGGCTTTACAAGGGTTTTAACGCCTGCTAAAAAAAACAGCTCAGCAGGCAAGTCGTCATTGCTAGGATTTATTTTTTTTTTTTAACCATAAGCAGGGGATCAGAAGTTGCATTGCCTTTAGTCATCACCGTAACACAAAGACGGGAACAAGAAAATGAGGGCACCTGAAACCCCCCCCCAAAACAACAGTGCTTCTACATTAGAAGAAATATTCAACAAAGAGACAGTATCAGATCGGCGACTTCTGGCCTCCAAACAAAAGCACGGGTGCTTCGCTGGGATATCTGAGTGAGAGGTGCCTCCGCAGTAAGGTTAATTGCTGGTCATTAAGCACTGACAACACAGAGCACGTTACAGGACTGGAAATAAAGGCAAACCTTATACTGAGGAACTGGCAAGCTCAACAAAACAGTGAAACATGGTAGCCCTTCTCTTTCTCTTTGGCATGGGGAGCTAGGACACTGCGGGCTCAAAAGAAGAGCGGATTACGGGAAATAACTCACGTTCAACAGGCGACAGAAGTTAGAAAAAAAAAAAAAGGAAAAAATAACTGAATCTAACTGCTGAAGCTTCAGACTTGCTAAATAGAAAAAGTGAAAAAAAACGCATCCCTTAGAAGAAGCCGTCACACTCTCACAGGGGACTCTAATTTGTCTTTCTGGTAATTATCTTCCCTTGCCATCACACACACATTGCTGCCCTTTTTCATTGAGGTAGGTGTCTTTTCCCAGCTGTATCAAGGGGCTCGTTGCTCTTTTTCTTCTACAGAAAGCTGAAACCCGAGGTTCACAAAGCTTCGTCATGTCAAGGAATGGTATTCAAGTTACAGTGAGCCAGAAGAGAGAGGTTAAAGCCAAAGCCTGCTTACTCCAGGAGAAAAAAAACACTCAGAATCAGTGCTGTGTGAAAGAGATGGTCTTGGAAAGAATTAAAATGCAAAAGACATGCAACGTGATTAGCTCTGAACTGAAAGACTTCCAGTCTCTGGGCAAAGTGTTTTCGAAATGATGCATGTCCTTGTAAGATAAGAGAAACATCTTCAAAAGAATATTTGTGGGCTTATAAGCGCTTTACTCTGCACAGAAAACTTCTAGTTCTCCACTCCCCGTTGGAAATGCAGCATGACAGCCTAATAGTTGCTACAGTTTTGAGGAGTTTAACGGAGAAAGCAGCAGCGGCAAAATCATTTGCATGGATTACTTTTGCTTGGCTTCACCACGTTTTAATTCCTCTGAAAGGCACAATTTCAAATTGACGTGCTGCTGCCTTTGCACGGAGCCCTACGAAGACATGAAACAAAGAGCAGAGCCTGTCCCAGCACGCAGTGGGTGGAACGAAACGGGGTTTGCTCCTCACCAACGAGACTTTATTTGATGTTGGTTGAAGTGAAGAAGAGGCATTTGGGGAAGAGAACTGTTGTCTCGTGCCTAGAGGAGCAACACAATGCGGAGCGCTGCTTTGTACACCTACTTCAGCCAACTTCTAGTGGTGGGAAGGGTTGGTCCCTCTAAATAATTTATTAAAAAACACAGTTGACTTTACTCTTCAAGATTAAATTGAAGATTACAGGTCTGTTTCCGACCGATCCATACAATTCACTTTTAAAACATGCAAAGAACCAATGTTTATGAGCTTGACATGGCAATCACCGTATGAATTTTTGGCCTAACTTACGAGAGATGCAAGAAATGATAGGATTTGATCATTGCTTCCGGCCTGAAACTCACACTTCGGTTTTATAAGACTGAAAATGTTACAGATTTGAAGACACTTACAGATTTATAAGTGATTTAGGGCGGCACATTTCTTCTTGACGTCCTCAAAAAGACTCTACTGAGTTACAATTTTCCGTGCTTAGCCTTGGCCTCATGATAAAGGAATTTTACATGGAGTCACCTGTTTTCTCATTTGAAATATTTAAACCCTCCTGACTGCCCCTTGTGTATTCATTCTTCAACACGCACCTGAGAAATACAGAAAGCTAGAGACTTCCTGCCTGGCCTCCGTATAATCCTAAGCGAAGAAAGTCAATTTAAATTCTAAGGAAATTGGTCAGACCGTGGGTTGATTTTTTTTTTGTTCTTTCAAGTCATGCATGTCTCAATTCAGCACTTCAGCACATTATCGGTGTTGTAATTTTCTCTTTCATTCCCCAACCCTTTGTTAAGGCTGCGTTTGTTAAGCACTTCATTGATTAAGGCTTCCTGTATTAAGCATAACTCACACAAGTATTTGCACATTAAGGCTGTCACTGTTTAAACACCTTGCTATAGATCCCTCAAGTAGATATGCTGCTGACTATATTAAACAATCCCCATTTAAACCAGCCTGACCTACGTTTGCTTCAGTTTCAACCACAGCTGCACTTCTGGTGATTTATCAATAGTGAGCTGGCACCAAAATCTTTCAGCTGTGCCAAGGTACCTCCTTGAAAAACTTCACAAGCACTTTTTAATAATATTTTCATCCTTTTTATCCTCTTATTTTACCACTGGGAAAAAAAAAAATTAAAAGTACCACCAGAAAAAAAAAAAAAAAAAAGAAAACTGTAAGAATCAGTTACTCAAGAGCCAGGCTATTAAAGACTTTTCATTCTTACAACACAAATGTAAGAAAAGTCGTTAGACCAGGTCTGGAAAATGCTCGAGTCAGGCAGCACTTAAGGGGTAGAAAACAAAGATCCGTTTTCTTCCAAAGGACTAAACAGTCCACAATTTCAGCATAAGAAAGGGTTGATAGTAAACAATCCCCAAACTTCATCTGCACTACCTTTTCAATGCAATATGTACAGCAAGAGATAATATAACATCATTCAGACTACAAATAGAGAAGGCTGCGAGAAACACGAAAGACACTCAAGAGTGGTCAATAAATGATGAGCACAATGTTAAATTAAAATCGTTGTTGACAAACGGGAGGTAGTGTACAGATGAAGGAGTGATTTTAGTCACTCAAATACTTTCCTTGGTCCTAAAACCCATTACAGCCCTCGAGGTAAAAACTTGAGCATTACCAAGAAACAAGGAAACCTCCTTTCCAGCTCCCGCAACTACTCAGAACATGTAAAACATTACAGAGCAAAACCAGATTAAGTATTAAGATGCCACTTCATGAATCGCTGGAATGCAGCTTTCCACTCATCCTACCTTGCCTCAAAAATAAATGAGAAAAAAAGAGCAAACAAAACGCTCAGGGAGGATACTATAAATATTAGAAGCCTGGAGAGCCTTCCATGGGAAGAGAAGGGATAGAATCATGGAATCATAGAATTGTTAGGGTTGGAAGGGACCTTAAAGATCATCTAGTTCCAACCCCCCTGCCCTGGGCAGGGACACCTCCCACCAGCCCAGGTTGCTCAGAGCCCCGTCCAGCCTGGCCTTAAAAACTTCCAGGGACGGGGTTTCCACCTCCTCTCTGGGCAACCTGTTCTAGAGTCTCACCACCCTCATGGTGAAGAACTTCTTCCTAACGTCCAGTCTGAATGGAGCAGATTGGTTCTGCATCCTTTAGAGCAGAAAAAATATTAGATGAAACAAGGTAGACAGAGATCAGAGAAAGAAAGGTAATAAAAAGAAATACAAAGTGCACTCCAGAGCTCTTCCTCTCGCTGCAGAAAGGGAACAATATTTAAAAATCGAGGACAGAACATACTGTTTGGTGGGTTGGTTTGTTTTTGAAAGTCAAACCAACTGTTAACACGTGGAACTCCTTGCCACAAGATTCGATGAGGTCAAGAATGCTAGAACGATTTAAAACCAACTAGATATTCGCATGAATGATAAGAAATCCTCCAGAGTTACATTAGAGCAGAATACCAAGAGCTTTTGCTCTTTCTTTTATGCAAACACTGATTCCATCCCGCTGCCTGGGGCTGCTGCAGGGCATTCCTGTACAGGCTGGACTGGCTGCGACCATCCTTCCCTGGCCGTTTTCCTGCCCCCACCCAAGCAGTTTGCTTTGGCCACCGTCCCACACACCGTCCTGGACAAGGAAGGTTGATTATCTAGTTTGGAAATTCGTGATCATTTCATAGCTGAATTCCTGGCCTCTAGAACAGAAACGGGAAATCCCCATCGATGGTGCAATCCCAAATTTCAGTGCCTGAATTCTCAACACTCGATTCTCTGTTTTGGTCAGCCTTCACGCTCCCTTTTGTATTCCAAGATTTACTAACACTGCAAAGTTGATTTTAATTATCGTTATTATTCAGCTGTACTAGGAATCTTTTTTTATATTCCTATTGTATTTTCAACAATGCCTTTACAGAATATTTTCATTACTCCCCGATTCAGCTGTTTTGCACAGACTTCCCTGTTCTAGAAAACCTTCTGGATCTTGTGTTATTAGTCAAAATAAAAAGATGGGCATTTTACAGCAGTTTCACTCTGTACTCATGTGGCATTTATTCAGCACTGGCAACACAGAAATAGAACAGCCAGCCATTCCCAGAGGGATGCAAAGCTGGGGCAGAGACTGGCTGTATGTTTTATAACTTCTCCCCCTCAGCTTTCATGGCAAGTCCAGCTAATGGCCTCTGCGTAGCTCTTCTTGGCAGAACAGTCACCAAAACGAAGTGAAGCAACCCACGGCCCTGCAAGAGAATTCTCATCTTTCTTTTACTGATGGGGAAACCAGGATTTAGAGAGCAAGGAATGACAAGAGCCTTAAAAGCAAGATGGCACTAGGGCCACGGCACACGCCATGGGTAAACCATTAATTAATTTGAATTTGAGGTAGCACAAAAGCTGTAAACAAATGGGAAGACAAATTTTAAATGGGAAGGAAAGCAAATGGTTCTTTTTTTGCATCCTACAGAGCCACAGACTCAAGTGTGGTTACCTCATTGAGGGCAGTCGCTGTCGAACAGTCACAGGGAATAAAAGTCTGTCAACAAAACTGGCGCTCAATTGTCACTCTGTACAGCTCGACGGGAACTAATGGGTTCAAGGCACCGTATAAACCTCTGCTACTTCTTCTGATTTTACATTTCAATGCTTCAGCCTTTTTCCTCTCTGGCCAGGTTTGTCAGAGCTCACGCCTGGCCCCAGGGACCGCAGCACCCCCAGTGCTGCCAGGGCAGAGCCCCGCTCCCGGGGCACGCAGGTTGACGGAGCGCTCCGGAGGAGAGAGAGGAAGCAAAGCCATGGGAGACAGGTGAAAATGCTCTTCCAAACACTGGCACCTGGGTTAGGCACGTAAAACAGGAGCCATAAATCCAGAAAAAGAGACACCGATACACAGAACGGCACCGGGATGCGCTGGTCGCCGGCATATACGCAGACTATGCACATGTAACGCTGCCATGAGTTGCTGTCACCGTACAATCACTTGTGTGCACAAGCACATTTGAGCACATCTAGCATCAGGATGGATTTCAAAACAAGGAACAATGACAGGTGCCAGGCCACGGTTTGGGAGCACCCAGAGGGTGCCGGTTCTGCCACCAGTCTATCAGCTGACATCAGGCGAGTCACTGCACGATATCGGACCTCAGTTTCCCCAATTCTAAAGGGCAAGGATGAAGCTGACCTGCCTAGAAAGGCACCTGAAAAATCTATTTGAGAAACTACTGCTGCTTTTTCTCCCCGTCATTATTTCAGAAGGCATTTTCACCTTACTCAGATGTTTCGGCTTCTCAGAAAAGCAAGCGAGGAAGCAAATGAGCCCCAGAAGTTTTCTCGCCACTACGTGAGTGAATTGCACTGTGGTTATGTCAATATATATGTCAGCTACTCTGTAACGCAGAAAGGTTATTGGTAATCTTTCCTGCCCAATAAAAGGGAAAAGAAAAGCACAGTATGTTTTGTTAAATTAGTGCATTTGGGTCCTTGTTAAAGTTGCTCACGGCTTGCAATAAAGTGCAATATTCAGTTATAATAGTTATAAAACAATGTTAATATGTGCCGTGCCAGGGTGAGTTTCATGAAAGGGATCTCTGTAGCTCATAAAAATGACACTCCAGCATATTTTACCATCGTAGCGAGAGAGGCTTATAAAAGAGCTGTGGTGGAAAGTAACTAAAATATAAATGACTCATATAGGGGAACAGTTCCCCCCTTTGGAGGCTTTGGGCACTCGATCACTTTTTACATTATACTGTATTAAGACAATTGCTTTGATCTCAGCAATAAAGGAAGCTGGCCCAGGTCCTTTGTTTTTGCTTAACCAAACCGAAATCTTTTCAATAACTTCAGTGCGAGTGCTCAGAAACAAGCCCAACAAAACCAGCAAGTGCTGGCCGGGCACTCGCTAGTCTTGGGTCACCTCCATGTCCAGCAACACCGAGGACTGGTTCTGGGACCCTTGTCCTCTCATCACCGGACTCTACTTGCCACAAAACACATTGAGAATCAGGAGATCTCTTGCCTTACCTGCTTTGAAGATCCACTCCAAGTATCCATTTAGTTCCCGTTCGATTTGCTGCTGTCTACGGAGCTTGAGAAAAGCTCGACGATTTTCTACCCTTTCTCGTTCTTTGGCAAATTCACTGTGGAGAGAGAAGAATGGGAAAGAACATGTCACAAGCGGTCAGGGATAATATGCAGCCCTTCTTTCGTCTTTCAGATTGTATTCATGAAGCCTGCGAAGTCGATGACAGCAGTAGAGTGGAAACCACAGTATGCTGCGCGTTGTTCTCCAACAAACTACTACTTCAATTGTAGCTCAGTTGTTTCTCTGCCTCTCTCGTCCTGAAAGGGGACTGCAAACGGCACCGCACACACACTTCTTTTGCTCTGGGGTCGCACCGTATCCATTACAAAAAGATCCTGATGCACAACCACATATACCTCCCCAGTCACGTAGTACAAGTGATTAACCCCAACACTAAAAATTGTCCTCCATCCCTCCACACCACTCACCCCGCAGCAGAATTTCCTCTAGAAGTACAGTAATATGTCACAGACACACCAGCACCCTCTCTGCCTGGGAAGATATCTACTTTCCCCGTTAGCCTTTCTCTGAGTTTTCCCAGGCTGAAGCTGACTGACAAACACAAGACAAACGAGACCTACAAGTGGACGGATACTCTGGGGTTAAGGTGAAATAGTCCAGATGCTCAGAGTTGAGAGTAACAATGATCCTGCTATTTGCTACAATCACATGGAAAGCAAGTATTTTGACATCAAATCTCTAGAACAGGATTGTACAGGGGAGTCAGAAAGGAAGATTCATCCAACCACCGCAAAAATCTTGTCCAAGTACATCCTACTGCCCAGTTTAAAATGATGCCGAGACAGCAGGGCAGCCACCACCACCAAGACACCCACACCAGGGCTTTCCCCAGGCTAATTCTTGTCACCATTGGGAAGCTTCTGATGGCCCACCTGGAGATGTACGTGCTCATCTGCCATTTACGGGGCTCTGAACCATCCTCTGCAACCCCTCCCTCCGAGCACACCCTGGAGTGACTCCCACAATGGCTTCATCTATACGGTTAAATGAGGAATTGGGCTTTTGTCCCTCGTGTACACCAGTAGCTCGTTCATTTGACATCTTAGCTCTGCTGTATCCTTGAAATCTTCAGTTCACTGTTAATTGTTCCAAACCTTAACCATTATTCTTCGCTAAGATCTCACCCAATCACCCGTTCATTACCCTCACGTGCTCCTCAGAAGCCAGCGAGGAGTGGGAGAAGGGAAGAAGGTGGGAGAATGGGGGGGAAAAGGAGCTGCAAGTGCCAGAGGCAGCTTTAAATTCACAGTTTACACTTTACCCTTCAAAGCTGATGCTTTTGCTTCATTTGGCAGGACTGTCTGACCTGCGGAGAAGGGACTGCAGGGAGAACTTGGCTCAGCACTGCGACGCACGCCGGTACCAGCCACCGATGTGAGAGCTGCCATCAGCTGAGCCGTTATCTTGACTTCGTCAGTGCATCCCGGTCTCCTGCCTCCCCTTCTCCTGTCCCCCACCTGACAGCACAGCCCATGACCCCGTCCTTGAAACGGAGGAAGCCGAAACATGGCTCTGAAGCGACAGCTCCTCTTTGGCATTCAGCACGTGTCCGCCGGGTGAGTCGGGATCCTGCACGTGTCAGCTGGATGGCCGATTTCCTTCCGCTTCCTTTTTAATGTTCTCATTTCTGGTTCAGTGCCTGCTGGTCGGGGCCAGGGACCTCCTCTCAGTTTTGATTTCTCTCTGGAGGGGGAGGAATGAGATCAGACAGCCCAAGGTGACAACCCGCATTTATAAACTGCCAGAAGCGGAGGGGGCCACGCTTCCAGCGTTCCAGGCTCGTGTCACCACAAATTTCCCAGAGCTGAGCTGTGCCGGATGGGAGCAGGAGGCAACACGCAGCGGAGAGTCCCATGAAGGACCCCAGCGGGCAGCAGGGATGGCACATGAGCCGTGGCACCGCTCCCTCGCCCCTCAGGAGAGGCAAGGGAGAGCTTTCCTTGCAAAGCCTTTCATCTTCTGCCAGCTCCTGTCTGGCCTAAGGAAAGTAAAAAGGAGGACTTGACCCTTCTTTAATCCCAGCTTTAAACGTGTAGGAAAATGAGGGAAAAACTTTACTAAGTTGTAAAACCTTCAGTAGTTTCTGCACACTTTTGGCAGGACAGCCTTAAGGAACGTTGCTGAGGTTAAAGCCACTTTCCTCCTCCTGTCCTCTGGAGGCGGCAGATCTGGCTGTGCCACAGAAGCTGGGAAGATCACTTTCAGGAGAAGACAATACCTTGGGTCTCAGCTCATGCAATGTCTTCTGAGGGCTACAGAGCTGTAGCAAAATAGTCCAGGTTGAAGACTGGAGTGTCTCGACATACGGTCTTCCTGGCGGAGGAATGCATCACTTGCTCCTTCTCCTACCTCCAAGAGACAGGAGAGGTTTGATGAAGCTGGAACTTGTCAAAAGACCGCCTTTTTCTGTATGAAATGTATTAATAAAAGCACACATGCGTCTCTCTCCCACTACGTTCATCACCATTCAGGAACTGAAATATTCCCCATTTGCAGCAACTGGAAAACTCCCAGAATTTCTGTTTGAGAGCTTTTCAAAAAGAGTTCAGAACATATTCAAAGAAAAGGGGAAAACTTCCATCAAAAGGCCGCGTTTCATCTAAAAATATTTCAGCTGAAGTTTTCCTGCCAGTTCTAAATGAAAACACAAAAAGTCCCAGGGGAAGGTTTGGGAGCAGTAAGTTTCCTCTTTTATTCAGCATAATTGCAATTTATGCCACTGACATGCCAAAATCTCCCAAATCACCAGAAAGGAAACCTGAGCAGGAAATACGCTGCCTCTTGCCCAACTTTACCTCCAGGAATTTCTTCCCAGCTGGTTCTCCACAGTTTGGCCAATTCTAGAATGAGGAATGTTGAACGATGGTCACCCATTCTCATCCTTGGCTCTCATCAGCCGCCATGCGCCCTAGGCGTCCCCCCAGAGCGTCCATCTCTCAGCACTGGCTGGGGAGGCGTTAGGAGGAGGAAAGCCGAAAGGTCACTACTCCTACGTGCAGCTCAGCAACAGGAGACGTCGCTTCGGAGGAAGCCGAGCTCTGCCTGGGTAGATGACTACAGTGCATTTTAGTTACAACATGACAGTTGTGAATAACGGATTCCACAGAGACAGCAGGAACAAACAGAAATCAAAGGAAGGGCATTCATCATGGAAACCACACGCTGTCCAGGCAAGCTCAATGTGTCACATTTTTCTTCTCTAGAGTGGTCGGTGCTTAAAGTCACGAGGAAAATGGATGATTGTTGCTTATCACCTCCGTGGGTAGAAGAGTAAAATAAATCTCAGTGTAAATATGCACTGGAATAGCCACTTCAGGGAAATTCAAGAGCCCCCCCAGCCACAAGAGAGACAAGGTCAACTCACGAGTAACCGCCAGGGTCAGTAAAAGATTATAAACCAATGAAATTCTTACAAGTACTTTATCCATGCTGGTCTTAAATTAAAAATACTGTCACAGCAACCAAAAAGGAAAAAAAAAAAAAAAAAAAAAAAAAACACACAACTGCACAACCTTCATCCCCTGAGTCTCTGATTAACTTTCCCATATGACAGCAGAGAGCTGAGATGGAGCATCATGTAATGCACCTCCTGGTCTTGGGTTTCACGGCACACCCCCACGGCCAGTGACAGCAGACCGGCTGCAGGACTGATCGCACCATTAAACCTCTGCAATTCAGGTTTTCCGCTTCGAAAGCAGACAGAAATGCTTCCCACTCGCAGGGAAGAGGCAGAGAGAGATGATATAGCATCACTGTCATCGCTACCACTAATAGTGCTCATGATAACAACGCGCAGGTAATTAGCTCCTCATTCAGAACAATATCACTGAGCTACACGTGAGCTCATGAAATCTCAGATCTTAAAATGGGAGAACAACCTTCGTTTGCTAAATCTAAAGCACTGAGCAGAAAGAAGCACAGAACTCAGGACTCCACCAAGGATTCACAGAAAGCACCTGCAAAGAACATTTAGAATTTTAAGTCTAAAAAAAAAAACAAAACCAAAACCCAAATAGTTTTAGGGTTGACTTCATCTCCAGTCCAAGTAAGTCAAAGGAATGAGCAAAGCTGGGCCGGGATGGCACGTGACATCTAGGGACGGAGCCCTGCCTGGAGAAACGCAGCCCTCAGGAATGGAGCGGAGCCAGATAATTCAGGTAATTCGAGTGGGTGAGCTGCTGGCCAAGAAACCAGCCAGGCCTGCAGATGTTTGACTGGGTTACTCACAAGCCAAAATGCATTCTCCAGGTGGAGAGACAAAATGGGCCAAGACAGAAGGCTGAATTTGTAAGCTTTGTTGCTTGAACGTGGAGCAGTGCCCAAGAACAGACTTGATACTTGTCAGCAGCCTGTTCAGCAGCCCACATCACGCCGGAGCAGGGAGGGACAGGGCGGAGGCAGAAGATGGAAAACAGCAACTCCTCTGGCTGCCTGACGTGCAAGCTGGAGGAGCATCACTGTGGGAAACATGTGCCCAAAGAGTGGTACGCAATCACGAGTGTAGTGCAACCCCGGGGCTGCCAAGGTGAAGCCTTAAAAATTCCTCTCAGTTTCAGTCCACCCCTTTTCCGATCAGCAAGGAAGGAACCTCAAAAGAAACTTGGTGCCAATTCTCCAGCTAACTCTCAGCAAGCCTTCGGCAAGAGCAACGCTGAGGTCGGAATTTCCGTAAGAGGCTGCAAAGGGACCCCACATATAAGAATATGCACTTGTAGGACCCAAGACATAGGAACAGGCTGGAAGATAAAAGAGATAAGATGAATGCAATATTGTCTATATTTTTCAATAAAATCAAGACTCCTGGGCTGTTGGCCAGCTGCAACCACTTGCTCAGGGGCTGTACGAGACGCTCCAGAGTGCCCGAGGGTAACTTCCCACATCTCCAAGCCTCCTGGGCGCATCCACACGCAAACAGAAACACTGAATTGCATTTTAAGGGTGGAAGTCCATCTCTTACCATTTATTTTGATTAATCAACTGCAGGAAGAGAATAGAGAAAGAGCCTTCAGTTAATTTTTCCTTTCCCTCTCAGGTGTCTGTTTCTGATGCTGCGGTTCGCCACCTTGTCCGAAGCCAGTAACAACAACGTAGTAGGCAGACTCCTGATGAGCCAACCCTCCTTGTGCTCCTGCCATTCTACGGGTCCTCCAGGACTCATGTGATTGAGTTCACTACCTCGTACTCATGGTCCTGCCAAGACCCTCGTGGCTTGCTTCATAGAATCATAGAACGTGTTGGGTTGGAAGGGTCCTTTAAAGCTTCACCAGGGTCTGATCCGGTTAATACTCCTAACATTTCATGCACCAACTGCATCGGCATCCACAAGTTTATAGAAAAGCAGATTCCTGCTCCAGGCAACAAATTTGTTCTGCAGGTTCGTATCTCTGTCTTTTGTCTTCCTGGAGAACAGCGAATCCTTTATAAGGGGAAGCCTCTGCTGGATGCAACAAAAAAAGCCTGACACCTTTGTGACTGTAGCTGTTTATACAACTAAGGAGACAAAGCCTCGGCTGCGCTAAACATTTCTTCCACATTCTGCAAACCTGTCCTTTGAGAGACAAAGGCAGTGACGGCAGAAGGAGAGTGTGTCCGTGGAGAGTGAGCAAGACAGAGAGTGGAAAGAGAGAAAAGCAGATGCTCGGTGCCCTGGATGCAGATGCAAGAAAGGGCCTGGGGACCTGCTGAGCATCCTCACCCTCCTGTGGGTGCTGCAGTGACTTGCGCCAGCGCAGGGGGTGGGAGGCAGGACACCAGAGAGGAAGGGGGAGTATCTGAAGCACAACGGCGATGCTCGGGATCTGAGCAGGGGCAGCAGACACCATCTCCCCTCGATTCCTGAAGCGTTTTGCTTCAGCAGGGTGCACCGTCACTAGGGAACCGTCACCACTGGCAGCACCAGTGATTCTTTGAACTCTCTTAAGAGATTAAAGGACCCACCTCAGCCCACAACACAGCACCGAGAGCCTGAAAGGGGCTGCCAGGGAGGCAGCAGCAGGAGAAGGGCAGTCCTGCGGGGATGACACCCTGCAGGCCAGCCACCTCAAAGACACCAACCTTTGGTGTCTCTCGCAAAGGCTCCTCCAGGAGAGGAGGAAAAGCAGGCACAGCAGGGGCTGAATTATTCAGGGCAGCACACAGGATGCGAGGGGAAGGGACGGGGGAAAGCAGAGAGAACATCAATTCCCTTCAGCGCACTATCCTGGCTGGATGCTGGCGAGTTAGAAATACAGGCGGAGAGCAGGATCAAATTTGGCTTAGGAAAGAAAAATATGAAAATAAATAAATCCAGGAGCAAATAGACAAGCAGGGCAATTTCCAGCTGCTGGGACACGAGGCGCCATGGTCCGTAGCTGGGAGGATGCAGACGCAAGAGGACGTGGCTCAACTTGCACCGGCAAATTGCAAACACAATGAGAGGAGGTCAGCAAGGACACCGGTTTCTTCACTGTCGCATCAGGTATCTTTACCACAGTAAGCCCCAGGAAGACTTCAGGATGAGCCAAGGTATGGCTGCTCTCATTCACAGGCAAGATCCTCACGTTCAGAGATACCTGCAGGCAAACCTAAAAATAATTCCTTGCCCCTGACTTACTGATTTGAAAATGTGAATAGAAATGCCTGCAAAGTATTGGTACCTGGTTTTAAATACTTCTAAAAATCGGGCCCACGTCACTACTGAACACAGGCAAAGCATATTGCTGGGAAAGCCCACCTGGAATATGAAGAAAAAGGATGGAAATGCACTTCTCTTGAGCACGAAGAAACCCTGAGGGAGGTGAAATAAAGCACATCCTGGGGGCACAGAGAGATGGCACTGGCAAGTGCTGGAACGAGACGAAACCAAGCAACGGATTTACCTGGAAAACCATCCGTAAGAATTTCTTTACTCTAGTGACATCTGGTACCTTCTAAGATATTGTTTTTCTGGTTGGGCTTGCTGAGAGTTCTGAACCTTGTTATTAAACAAGGAAAGCCCAGAGGAGGACTGAGATTTCTTAGCGCTGAAGATGAGAAAGCTCTGTGGTTCTTCATCCACCCCAGGTTGTCCTATCAGCCGCACAGAATCCCAAAGATTCACGGTTGTGTACGTTTCCATCTCACCTGGAGCTACAGGTGAGCTTACAGGAGCCAAGACCACAACGGGCATGGTCTGAGGAGGCACGTCCATCTCTCCCAGACTGAGCCCGAACATAGAGACCCAGCCGGCTGAGCTGCTTAACCCACCCTAATACCCACTGCTTCGGAGGAAGGACCAGCTCTATAAATCCTGCACAGCCGGAGCTGCTTCGGCTCCCTTCTCATCGCTCTAAAGAGGGGAGAAAAAAATAGCTCTCCTCAACCAGCTGATAAAGGATGAAAGTATCACTGAGAGATTGGTCTCTCAGCACCAAGCCAGGCTTCACAGTCACTTTTATCACGGAACATAGCAGGAAGATGCTTCAAATGCAAGCCAGATATGGGATACAACTTGTATTTCTAGAAAGAAAAAGAGGAACAGCGCAGAGGTGAAGCCTTCAATGTGTCTTCCTTCCTTTTGTCTTTACATTCAGCTTGTGCCGACTTCACTTTGATTCCGCCTAATCCGATCCGAAATGCCGCGAGTGCCACAGCTGGGCAAACCTGGCTCAAAGGAGGCAACAACAAAGGGAGAAAAAGGAAATAAAAGGCACCATTTATCTCATAGCATCAGCCTACTGCAGTCGCTGGATGAACCTCTGGCTCTCTTCATCAAGTCTTTACCCCAAAGTCAAAGTGGAGGCCCCGGGAAATTAAAATTTAGGTCTCTATGTATCATCCCTCTATTACAGGCTTTAATTTCCATTAGCAGCTTAACAGCACAGCAAATAAAGGTAGTCCGTCTCCCCTGTACCAGCCAAAAACACAAAAGGAACAAAGGACCCACATTCAATAGGAGGTTTATCTTGGTGAGACGAAGCTCACGTGGAAAGTCATTGCTCCCTGACCCCTTCTGCGAGAAACACACGGGCTTCTCCCACATTCCTTGTTTGCAGTGATGCCTTTGTTAAAAAGGGTGATGAGCAAGAAACAACAGGAAAGAAAATACATATTTTTTTTTCCCCCGTCTTTCCCCTCCTTTTTAAGCACAGGCTGGGGAAAGACTAAACACAATGAGAAAGCAAGCAGAATCTCATCTCTTTTCATGATGCAGCTCTTCTGCTGCAAATAATTAACACCAGCCAAAGTCAGATCACAGCAGGTAACAGTGAACTTGGAACAAATTTGCAGGGAAAATGAATGATTGTCTCTGTAATGAGGGAGAAGGAGGACAGAAGAACGCTTTGCCATTATGACAAATTAATCAGCCTGATTCTTCTCCAGCCTCTGCACGTCTTGCAGGCTGAAGTTTTATGATCTCAATCTGGCAAAAATCCTCGGAATGGGAAAACATGTCATGAAACTCAGCAGAGCAAGTCATCGAGACAGCCGGTTCAAGGAGGTCTGGATGGCACCGTGCTTCCTCCCAGGGAGCTGCTCGAACAGCACAAAAGCCTCAGTGACCCAAGGTACAACAGTCAGAAACGGAAACAAATGTCCCCTGGGAGACCGGAGTTCATGACAGGGAGAGCGTTTAATGGGCTCTGCCCAGAGAGCATCACCCCGCGTTACAGGCTGCTCAAAACAGGGTGCAGCGGTGAAGAATTAAAGCGCTTTTTACCCTGACCCTCGCTCCCCTGCGCGGTGCCAGCACGGTCTGTGGCTGCATCCCTTGCCAGGCTCCTGCTGTCACAAAGATGCTGCATCCGTTCAAAATGTCCCCCCTGCAGCTCTTACACCAGGCGGTCTCATGTAAGGAGAGGCAGGTGTCGCGCATCTCAGGACAGAGCGGGTCTGGACCACGTTACGGTCACGTTTAAGCAGGGCAGATGCAAACTGGCCACCGCGGCGCCTCTCCACACTTGGCAACCGTGGCCAGATGAGTAAACCTCAGGAAAAGATCATTACTCTTTACTGGCTGGTCTGGAAATACCATAAATATTTGAGGACGCGACAAGCAGCATTTTTCACGCTCGAGAGACGCAACCCCTCAGAATTCAAATGCATCATTCACAGTGCGCTGCCCTCTCTGGCCGGCACTCCTGCCGTCTCGCCGCCCTCACTGCTCCCCACCGCCGCGGGAAGTGATGCCAAAAACCACTTAGCCTTGAAATAAGTTAAATCATCTTCCTCGCAGCATCCCAGGATAACGTTTATCCTCTTTGCATTGTGTAATCCAAAGCATCAAAACAGTCACAAATGTATTCTACGGAATCATCCAGCTCATTACCAGGCAAAATTAATACCCAACTCAATGTCCCAGCAGAAGAAAACTCCATAATCCCACCAGCCCGGGGAAGAAAGCTGCGAGCTGGGCTGAGAGGAGGCCGAGGGCTGGAAGGGGAACAGCAGAAGGATGAGAAAAACAGCATTGGAAACCAGCGCGAAGGGATGGAACACCGGGAAGGTGTATATGGAGATGGGTAACTCCGGGAAGCTGGGGTGTATATGGAAACGGGTGCCCGTCTCTTGGTGGCCACAGGTGCCAGAGCAGGATGGCAGAGGGCTGCATCCTGCCAGCAAGAAAACAGTACAAAGGCAGGAAAAGAATGAGGGCTGGTCAGGACTTCTCAACGCAACGGGGGGGATTTTTTCCTTCCTCGCTGTAAACTGGAGAACCATGTGCAGAGTTCAATTAAAAAAAAAAAAAAAAAAAAAATCAGTATCATCATAGGGTATTTTCTGCTCAGAACTGAAGCCAGATCCCATAACATCCCCAGCAGCAAACAACCCTGCATTTAGGGAAAACTGAGAGGCATCTGGGGGCAACCCACCTGGGCATGACTCGGAACCAGAACATTCGCACGGTGCCACCAAAGGCAGGCAATCTCTTTTTCTACAGAAAGGTTGTATTCCCTGCGACGTGTGCCTTTATTGCTAGCTAAGTCACAAAGAGATCACAAATAACCTAATAAGAGAAACCACCCACCGCAGTCAAAGCGAAAAGAGGTTTCAAGAGAAATACATTATCGGATACAAATTCCTCAACATTTTCACTACTGCTGTTGTGCCACTCTGCACTGGAAACCTTACAAAACCCAACCCCAATTTCAGGGAACCAAGGCGCCCCAGCCTTCTGGAACAAAGTTAGCGTGGCTAGAATGGCTTTTCATGGTTCAAACAGAGAAATAAAGTCAAGGGCAGCTCTCTAGTATGAGCAAAACCTGGTTCATCCTTTGGGTGGGTGGATGGATGGTTCAGTAGAACTTCAACCAGGTATCTAATCTCCTTTTAATCTTGGTCAAGCGAGCAAACCTCTACAGCTCACATGCAGAAGCAAAGGAGGCCACCAAATGTCTCAATGCTATCAAAGGGGAGAGAAATCTCTCCTCCTGCTTCTGTTCTCCCGGCCCTATACAGTCCTGATCGTCTCTTGAATCAGCTATAGCACTCCATAAAAGCTCCTCCAGAAGAAAATAATCTGTGGTTTTCTGCTCTACTGGTTTCTGCGGGGCTGTGGAGTTTTATCAGCTCGCAGACAGATTAAGCACCGGAGAGGGAAAACAGAAAGTGGGGGAATCCATAGTGAGGAGAGGAAAATCCCCAACAAGGGACACAAACCTGCGTTACCAGTACTCCGCAGCAACCGGGATGCTGTGTCCCTGCTGGAGAGCCCCGTATCTTCTGTAAACAAGCAACCCCTGTATTGTCCATAAACAAGCAAAGGCACATCGTGGACTTTAGGAGCCCTTTCAATTGCGGTTCGCTTGTGTACCTATGACCACCACAGCACTCCAGAAAAACTCTAAATCCTATCAAATTCACAGCTAGAAAACAGCACAGTCTGTCTTTGCTTGTGACGTGCAACCTGGCCAAGGAGGGGCTGCTACCAGTTTCCCCAGTCAGAGACCCACCGTTAGCACTGCGGTGAGTGGGTATGGCACAGCGTCCCCTGCAACACGCCTCTCTCGCAAAGACACGGGAGAGCCCAACACCCCTACTGCGCCGGCAGAAATAGGACGTTTGCAATAACTCCACACCCCACGTCCTGGGATCACGGGGGAACATCCGGATATTCGGCGGCAGAAGCGGGGCCGAGCGCCGCTGGCAGTCTGGGCCCCGGGGCTTCATCAACGGAGGGGGACGGAACGGAAGGCAGAGCACGCCGTTTGGGGAGGGCATTTAAATATGAACCAATTACAAGAGCACTGGCAGCGCTCTGATCAGCACGCGCGAGGAGGACACGCTGTACAGCAGGCAGGGTCTCCTTTAATCTGAATTACAGCGTCAACACGCTTTTAATTACATCTTTAGCCAGGTACTCAGAGGTTTCTGTCACGTCAACTCAGACTCGAGATTGTGGGTTATTTTTATAACCAAGTTTTTACCAACCCTTACAGATTTCCTCATCTCCCTGTCACTTCCCTGCCTTTGCTTTTATTATAATTTCAGAAGAACCGGCAGAGAGGAAAAGTTGTTTGCTCTTTATTTTAAACCAGGTATCGTCTCTTCTGTATCATTTGCAATGCAAACGCTCCCACCTTTTGCGAGCAGATGAGACTCAGGGCAGTAACCGGCTAAATCTACGCACACAGCTCAAACAGATAAACCCACTCGTATTAGGTGTCTGCCCAGCGTTGACATGGGTTCACAAAAAACTACAGAAAAGCAGAAAATCCCATTAAGAGTTATGACAAAACTCTGTATAATCTAGCGTCAGTAGGAAGCTCAATAACTTGTTGTCATTTCAGCTTATTTATACTGCTGTAATCTGCGATAGCGTCTCCATACCTACTTCAGAAATTTGTAGCTTTCTTATTGCCCACTGAGGGACCCAAATACGTGAGAGGAAACAGCTCAAAACTAACAGCAATGAAAAATACTCGGGTAAAAGTTTTTCTGTGGTTTCCTAAGGCACACGCTGAAGTTTTAACCCCCTAACGCTGATGGTGCACCTGGCAAAGTGTTGAAAAAGAAAATACAACGCTACCAACAGGGGTTTTGTGAAAGAGGACAGTAATGAAGATTGCACGCAAGCTGAGGTAACCAGTGACCTAACCTCGGCTTTCCGGTTGTTTCCTGGGGGCATAACATCCCTTCTTTCCATCCCGCCGTTCCCTCTCCGTAATGCGCGGAGGAGGCGAGGGGAGCGCTGCATCGCTCCCAGGATACAGCCAGGGTAATACTAAAGGCTATGAGGTGCGCAGATCATGAAAATAAGCAGCAGGTGAGCAATTGCTGAGTTAACCCCGTTCATGGGCTATTCGCAGAACCTCTAATCCTAAATCAACTTTGTTTTATCGAAACAGGAACGTGGGATATTGCCAAGAGTCTCCGCTGCAGGAGCCACTGGCTGACACTGTCCCTGGGATGTGGATGGCATAATGTCCTTGGGTGAAACTGTACCCTATGGAAGTCAACGTGCATTTCCCAACAACCCCTTCTCCATGCAGACAGCCGTGCAAATAACCACCTCCAGCAGAAATTTCTCTTTTTTTGTACAGTGCTGTGTAGGGATTTTGGCGAGAGGATATAACGGCAACAGTCTCTGCCTTCAGAGGGCCTTTCCATCTTTCTGGTGCCTTCTCATCACCAGCCCATTCAGATGTACCCAGTTTCCCGCGTTGCTCAATGGCTGTGATCCCACCAGCAGCCTGCTGAGCAGCACGGTCAACACCTATGCTAGGATGTTTGTTTTCTTCAGCCTCTCCCCAGGAATTATTCCAGTCAAAGACGTCAAACCACTATGCAAAATAGAATTTAAAAGCTTCCCTCTGTGAAGATGACATTATCATCCTTACCACTAACAAAGGGAAACCTGATGCACAGAGCTGCATATTTATTTTTTTTTTATAGAAGATACACATTTATATAATATTCATATTTTGCCCCAAGCAACAAGAGGCTTTCAGGAGAGCCAGCCAGACGTCTCTATCTTTCGGTCACCAAACACATTTGAATCCAGCACAAAGGAGCAGGAGCCTGCAGGCTTCTGAGTTTTGTTTTAAATCACCAGTATCATTGCGGCCAACATGGGCTGACCCCGCTGTGGGACGAGGGAGACGAACTGCCTAATGAACCGCACGCTCAGCCCTGGCCCCGGTGCTCGCTTTAAATCATACGTCAGACAAGTGCAGTCACGAAGCTCTCCTTCACAAAGCCTCCGATACAACAGGCTGTCTGATGAATGGCTTTGATCGGTTATTGATCATGACCATTATTCCTGGACTGAAGGAACAGCAAAGTGCATGACGGGGCCTTCTCCATGACCCCCTCTTGCAGCAGCACATATCCCAGTCCTCAAACAAAACTGCTCCTGCCTGCAGCATCTGCTCTGAGGACGAGGACCCTTAACAAAATAATAAAAGCGAGCATGAATCTGTTCTTTGGAAAACATTCTTCTTTCTCTAGTAACTTAAGGAGAAAGAGCAAAGGTGCAGCACCAAAGCGCTTCTACCACTCAGCAACATTAACTCTTTTCTCTCTTCCCATGCTGCCAAGAGCCAGAAAAAAAATCTAGATCCTGACAGCCCTATATAATCTGGATCACCTGGATGGGCCAAGAAGGAACTGTGTGCAAAATGAGGTGCCAAAGTCTAAGCGCTCACGAACCATTAAGATGAGTCAGGTTGTTAATTCCAGATCGAATTTCCACAGACGCTGGGGAGGTTCCAGAGAGGCTTCAAATTGGCAGCTTCATCTCTACAATGGCCCAAACCCAAAACTCATATGCAACAAACGCCGAATCCTTGGCTGAACCCTGGGGTTTGAACATCAAGAGGCCAGTGTGTCCCCAAAATCCAGACACTGGCTTAAGCAGCTGGAGATTTAAAAACAAAACCAACCCACAAACAAGAAATCACCACAAAACCAGCCACCTGAGATCTTTTAATTGCCTTTTGTTTGAGCATCACATTTCTCCATGCTGCACAGTTAGACCAAAGGCACTTTGATGTCCAGCTCCAGCAATAGAGTATTTATACTGGCATCAGTGGGTTCCTCATGGGTTTTCATGAGGACGCAGGAGTAAGCGTTGTCTGCACAGACCCAAGTCAGTATAATTACAGGGCGCTCACTTAACTCTCGGGTCTGGATTCAGAATCATCTCAATTAATGATTTTTCGCCAGCCTATCTCCCATCCTGTGGCTCTGTAGTCTCACACAAACACCCCACTGCAAGGAAAGGATGGGGTAGGAAATGTGTGAAGGGGGACAATGTACGGTGTGATCACAGAATCACAGAATGTGTTGGGTTGGAAGGGACATCTTGAACTAGATCAGGTTGCTCAGAGCCTCATCCAGCCTGGCCTTGAATGTCTCCAGGGATGGGGCCTCCATCTGCATTTGGTCTAATTGTGATGCATCACCCCATCTTCTCTTTTTCAGCTACGTCCTCTCACAGTGCCAAAACCAACACATCTTCCCTTTTTGCATGCAGGTGGAGACAGACAAGTCAGTCATTTGTGTCTTACCCTGATAAGACGCCCAGCACCAAGTTGAGCATGAAGAAAGAGCCAATGATGATGAGAGGGATGAAGTAAAGCCAGTTCCAGGTATTTCCTGCAGCGTCATTTGTCTGGAAACAAAAAGAAAGGGAGAGAGAAAAAAAAAAAAACAAATATTAATCAGCCTCAGAAACAAATACAGGGCAGAGGGCAGGGGAGATTCCCCTCAGATATCCATCGGGCTGTCCACCACTGGTTAGTTCTCTTACATTCACCAGTTCAAATAGCAGCAAAACAACTGATGAACCAAACCGACTGTCCCACTGCTCACCCAACGCTCCATCATCAGCTCCAGTGAGAAGATTCACCTAACTCCACAGCTCCGGGCTGACCCTACTGCAGGGTCAAAACACGTTTTTAGGTGACCTACCTCCATACAGGCTTTCTACACCCTCCCCACCTCAACTCTGACCTCCCATGTGCTGAGCGTCGGCGTGGTATTTAGATCCGACTCGAGACACCCAGCAACGGGAGGGAACCCACAGCCTTCCGTTAACCTGTGTTGCAATTAAGGCAGAGCGTGGCACCGTGCCCAGAATCCACATATCCACAAGGAGCAGGAGAAGACAAGGAGCCTGCAAGAGAACCAGGCATCTTCAAGCGCGGCTGCAATTCCACTCCTGCTTACTCAGCATTTTGGGCTTCTGGCATCAAAACCCTGTCTGAGGCTCCCTGAGTAAGCAGCGGTCTGGAGGAAGGGGAGGGGAGGGTGGTTTAGTTTATGACAAAGTTTCTGCACTCATCAACCACAAGGGAGCTCTTTAAGGAACTGCTGAAAAGTAAAATTCTGTGATTCTAAAATGCCACACGGCCATTTACTGAAGCCGAGTGCCGAGAAAAATGCAAATCCTTCTCTTGCAAGCGAAGAACGCAGCAGTTTGAGCATCTGATGCTGGGTGTAAAGGAGGGGAAACAAAAAGACAAGACCCAAAGACATCCTCCTCCTCCTCCTCTTCCTGCAGAGGGTAAAGAATAACACAAACACAGGGATCACCTGCCCGCCCAACCGCAGAGGCTGGCAGGGACCCCAGAGGAGCACTCTCAAACACCAACTCGCACAAAATGCATTAATTCTAACTGATATCGGTGCCTTCTACTTATTATCTGTGGTGCTTTTTGGTCACTGTTCCCAATCATGTTTGCAAGCGTTAATTTTGCTTGCAGAGGGCTTTACAGAAGAAAGAAGGGCTTTAAATGCATGGGTTAACGCTTCAGCCAGGCGGGTGCTTGGTGCCACCTCGGAATTGTCCCTGCACGAGTAGAAGTCACCCGATAAACAATCAGAACCAATGTGGGTGACCGATGCCATAAGCATTTCTTACAGGTGATAGCACTTACAGTGCTGATGCAAATAAATACCTTCTGAGACGTTTTTTAATACAGTGCATATCTGCACAGATTCTTCCTCCCGGAACACACTCCGGATCAAACACATGACAAGCGCTTCTCCAAATAACGAACGTCTTCAGAAATATCTGTGTCGGCTGATCAGTGACTCACCCGAGGGGAGCAGGGACTAACTAACCTCGCCACAAACCACCCCCTGCTAAAGGCAAAACCGGCGCGTGACAGACTAATGAATTCGAAGAGAAAACAGGACGGTAAAATGAGAGCAGAAAGACGGGGAAAACTCTGTGCAGCCCAATCTCTCGTTATAATTTTTTAATGCCTTTTGCAATACCTGCCATCCCACCCCAGCAGCACCACGGCTTCGTTCACTGTTTTGTCTTCCCGTTCCTCCCTGCTTTTAGTTCTTTCCTTTCCCTGATTGTCCTGCACCGCGCCGCTATAGATGGGTTCGGAAGAAAGAAGGACACTCGTCCTCAGCGTTTCTTCCCCATCGCACGGGGAAAGCGCCTGGTACAGCCCCAGCCTGCTCAACGGGATTACAGGGCAAAACCCATGGGTTTTTATTTAGAGGTTGTTCTTCAATTGGTGTTTTGTGGACCGAGGTGGCAGCTCCCGCGACTCTGGTTGGAGCAAGAGCATCCCCCATCCAGCAAGGCTGGGGTCGGCTGTCGGCCAGGCGAGGGGGGCTGGAGAGCCAGCCCGCGGGGAAGGGCTGGAGGAAGGGACCAGATGGGAGAAGGGAAACCACATAAACATGCAAAGAGAGTGCAGTAGGTTCATTGCTGCCAAACGATCATTTATCATTTATTTATTCATTTGAAGCCCAAACTTGGCGACAGATCCACAATTCCATGCCACGATCAAAGCCCTTAAAAATGAAACGTGCTGAAATACGACTAATTAACCGCCCTCCTCTGAGTATTTGCTAGACTACCTGATGAAGGGTAGGGACTGGCTCTGTTCGCTCTGCCTCGCACACAGGGATCCAGGACAAACTAGAGGGCAAAACACCAGGTCAACAGAAAACCTCTCCCGAGAAAGCAGAGCCTTCGCGGACACGCAGCGTCTTTCCCAGTGCTCCCAAGCACGCTTGAACCCAATCACCGTTTATGGCACCGGCTCCGCCATGGTGAGATACTTTAATGAATCCAACCTGTTTGCTGCCAGGAAAACTGGACTTCTCTCCTCCAGAGAAAGCCCCCAGGGTCCCGCCGGCACCTCTGGCTGTGCTGGGCAGAGGAGACAGCCATCCACCTGCAGAGCCACCGGGGCTCGGGCTGTGGCCCAGCTCCAGGCTCGCTCATTAATCAGGATGAGCCAAGAGATCAAATCAATTTTTATGTTCCAGCTAAAACATTTCACTGGTGTAATGCCTGGCTGACTGTCAGCGCTACTGGATCCTGACCGCAGGTCTAATCCGACAGTGAGGAAGGAGGAATGAAATACTTGTCACGGTGTGGTAGAACTACATCCAAATACAGTACAGGCTTACGGGAGGGCTCCCTGGCTGCTGCATCAAACAGCTCACGGCCCTTAAATTTGACAGCACTCCCACAGGAAAGGTGCTTCACAGGGGGAAACTGAGGCACGGGAAGCCTAACGGACACTTTTGGGGTAGCAGTGGAGACCCAGAGCACGGCACCTCAGGCACCTACCGCCCATATGAACTCTCCAGCCCCTGGAATGCTCTTCCCAACAAGCCTGGCCAACACAGCCCCCTCTGCCCAACCTCTGCTTGGCTCCAAGCTGCTTCCACCCCCGGCTCTGGCACTTGTATCAAGGTGCATCCACTCTGCCCGTTCACAGCTGGTGCCTCCTTTCTCTCTTTATTTTTTTTTCTTTGCCAAAAGTCTAACCTAAATCCCCAACAGCATCCTTCTAGCCTCTTCCACGTGACCCTGCACCATCACCTACCCCGGAGGCTGATGCCACTGCTCAGCAGGAGCACCCAGGTCACAGAAAGGTTGGCTTTTGGCATCCAGAAAGGTTGGCTCTCTGCACAGCTGGCTTTAAGGAAGGGAGGGGTGGCTGTCTCCTCCTTTTCATGCAGCACCGAACACATTGCCTGGATCCCCGAGCTGTGACAGCTCAGCCATCTCTCTACAGAGAATGGTGGGTGAGTACTATCACAGAACGGTGGGGGTTGGCAGGGCCCTCTGGAGATCACCCAGTCCCACCCCCGGCCAGAGCAGGGTCACCCAGAGCAGGTGGCACAGGAACGCGTCCAGGCGGGGTTGGAATGTCTCCAGAGACGGAGACTCCCCCACCTCTCTGGGCAGCCTGTGCCAGGGCTCTGCCACCCTCACAGCAAAGAAGTTCCTCCTCATGTTGAGGTGGAACTTCCCATGCTCAAGTTTGTGCCCGTTACCCCTTGTTCTGTCCCCGGGCACCACTGAAAAGAGCCTGGCCCCATCCTCCTGACACCCCCCCTTTCAGTATTTATCAGCGTTGATAAGATCCCCCCTCAGTCGTCTTTTTTCCAGACTGAAGAGCCCCAAATCCCTCAGCCTTTCTCCATCAGAGAGGTGTTCCAGTCCCCTATCATCGATATCAAATGCAGAAGCTAAAAGGCTCTTGTCGTGCAGGGACATTAATGCCCTGAGCTCCCAACCCAGCCAGAGGACGGAGTGCAGCCCAGCAAAGCACAAGGTACGCCCTCCCACAACCAAGCCTTACGTGACTTGCCCAACACCAGAGAACGGCCGGTGTTAATGCTCGCTTTTGTGTCTCAGACACGCAGAGCTGTTAGGCCACTGTTTCCTTATGTTAACAAGATGGCAGCTGCACCTAATTATTAATTGATTTAAAGATATGTTTTGAAACAATTGACCTGAAAGCAGTCAACTGCTGCTTGCAATGTCCTGCAGAGACCAGAAACGCTTTTATCTTACCTTTCATCTTTCTCTCTGCCGCCCTGGCCATGGCCTGTGTTCCCTTGTGCCGGGCTGCCCTCAGGCGAGGTTCTCCTGCTGCTGGGGCTTCTTACAAGACCAGAAGCAGCTCTGCTCCAGCCAACCCCATCCCATCACCATGAAATGGTCAACCAAGCCCTGCCTGCTCCCACATCCTTCTCCCAACCCATCCCCGTCCTGGCAGCTTTCTGGGGATGCTGCCTACATCCAGCCCGGTGCTCCCCGCGACTGGGGCATCACAGGGGAGCCCCGCAGCCAAATTCCACACACCGCCGACTTCAAATGGGGCTGATCAAAGGCAGCAGGAGTGCGTTTTGGTAGGGGAAGGAGCATGTAAAGACTCCGCAGCACTTCCTTGCCAGCGAGGCTCCCGTCAGCAACGGGGAGTCATTGGGAAAACTATTTTTCGCCCCTGCAGCAAAAAGACCTAGCCGCCCCCAAGGAAGGAAAGGCTGGGCAGGTTCTACCAGGGTTGCTCGATCATGGTTTGCAATTCCAAAATAACAAACACACAATTACGTGAAATTTGGTTTACACACAGCCTTGCGAACAGGCAAGGGCCTGCTTCTGCTCGAGGGCTGGAGGTTTCTGAGGTTTCAGGAGAATTACAAACTGCGAATTAGAGCAAGTCAAACACCGAATAATCCCCAAAATCCTGTCCCCCTGCTTTTCTCTAAGCTGACAGCACAGCTGCCCACAACCTCCCACTCTCCTCCGGCTTCTGCAACACAACCTAAATCAGTATTTCATGCGGCAAAAGGATTAGGGGATTCCCATGTACCCAGGTATGTGTGCCACCAACCAGCAGCCAGTCGGGCCATGCCCGAGGGTGAGTTTGATGGATCTGCAACCCGGAGCCGACAGCTCCTCCCGGCTGGTGCAAGACGATGACCTGCCACCGCTCTGCGCTGCCCACGACCCCATTCAGTGTGTGCCAAGGAGCAAACGAGCCAGGCAGTGAGAGCACATGTTTAAATAACTTATTCAAATAACTTATTAAACACTGCTGAACCTGATTAAATCCTCCCGGGCAACACAAAAGTGGCAGGACAACAAAAACCTTTGCCATAAGGAAGTGCCGGGCAGCGCATGGCAGGGACTGAATGCCCTGATTGAAGACTGTTGTCCTGCCATGGACTTAAACAAAAAAAAACAAAAACAAAAAAAAAACAAAAAACAAACAAACAAACAAAAAAAAAACAAAAAAAAAATCTCACATTTCAGCTCCTCATTTCTGGGTTTCTGATCAAAACACCATCATTCTCTTTGCCCTTCTCCCAAAATCATCACTGTCTCCACTTGCAGGCCTGTAGTGGGAGGAGGAGAGCGCTCGGGGATGCCCACACGCAAGGCTACACTAGCTCAACTCTATCGCCACAGACCCCCGCATGAACACACTGCTTTACGGTAAGCCTATAAATAATATAAAATATACAGCCTTCCTGATGACTTTAACTTGCACTCAGGAAGCTGCTGCAGAGGGTGGGATGTCAGTGCCGGGCACCGCCCACCCAGGGGACACTGACCCTTCACGGCAGATCCACTTCTCTACCTGCAGCTCCGTGGGTGCAGTCACCATCATGCAAACTCACTCCTGCTCACAGCTGGAGCTGAGGAGACGCTCTCCAAACTTCATGGCTCAGGGATGAATTCCCTTCTGCTACCGCTATGGGTGGCAGGCACCTCTCCAAGATTTAAGCCTACACTAGAGCTCCTCTGCCAGCACCTCAAGGCAGCCAAAATGCCTTTGAGGGTGTTCATCTGCTGACTTTGGAGCTTCAGATGAGACCTCAAGGGCAGCATCTACAGAACTGTAAAGTCACAGACCACCCCACCACATACCAGTGCCGACCTGGGCACCAAATAACAGGACGAGATCCAGGCTGGTCCTGCCAGCAGGTCTCCAGCGAGGGTTCCCTGGCTGTGCAACAGCACTGCTTGGGGCTCTCAACCCGTTACAAACCCATTTAGACTCCGAGCTACTCCACTTTTTTACCAGCAAAACAACAAAACAGTCTCTGTCTCTGAACAAAGAGCCATTCTGCTGCTTACACAAATTGCTTATTTCAGCCGCTTTGGACCGGAGTAGTAACCCTGAGGCGATTGCCCCGGATCTCCAAGGAAGAAATTCTGCCATCCCTTTGCTCAGCACATTGTCCATTAATGTGAAAAACAAGCAATTAATGAGCTAACACATAATCCTTTGGAAATGTTTCCAAAGCGGGGTTCAATAAAGAAAGGATCTAATTTAACAGATACAGCCAAAGCTGAAACACAACAGACCATTAGTGCTTTACTACGTTTTTTAATCAAAATGTATAGTACACCTACAGTTTACTCACTTTAATCTAATCAATGGCAGAGCCCGACTTATTTGGGGCAATTAAAGCGTAATCTTCCCTTGGATAAGTGCTTTTGCATTGAGGAAAACTCACAGCTGTCTTCAAGAGATGAACTCTATTTACCCTTCATCTGATTTTTCACAATTCTCTCCTCGCTAATTCTGTTAATTAACGACGCTATTTATGGTTGATTTATTTCTATCTGTTCCTATTCTTAGGATTAGGTGAACACAAAAATTACCAGGAACAAAACCAAAAATAAAACCAACCAAAAGAACGTACAATAAGCACATGGAGCCCTGTCTTACCCAGCACATTTTCTCTAGGCACCAAGTAGTTCCCGCTGAGCTCTTCGTCAGAGACAGACTGACCTTGCGCAAGAGGGCGTAAGGGCAGAAAACCCAAATTTACTGAGAAAAGCCGTTCTGAGTTCAATTCGTGGAATCCATGATGACCTACTCTGTTCACAAAATAGTCACAGGCTCAAATGACAGTTAAACCAGTCGCTTCTCTGGGATGCTACGTAGTCCAGGTTACCATAACACCCCAACGGGTCCATCTTCACTTCTAGGAAGTGAGAAGTTTTCTGAGCTTTTACAGGTGGAGAATGGGATGTACTGGCTTCATATGAACTTAATAGGTTCAAGTCCAAATCTAACTCATATCCGAAGCCCCTGAATGCATAGCTGTGGTCAAGCGTAAGCTCTGCCTTTTCTAATTAAGAAATATTATTATTTGCCCTGTGTTTGTAAGCAAAATCCCTGCCGGGAAGTCTAACCCCATCCTGCCGAAAGCCCTGGAGAAAATACCTCTGGCCCCAAAATCCAACCTGGTGGACTCTTGGCCAGTGTATTTGTCAGACTAGAGCACGAGACTCTTGGCTTCACCCCTAAAAAGATAATCTGAAGCCTAAAATCTAACAGGACTTTGACTAGCTTTATTGTGTTTCAGGCTTAGATGACCACAAAAAGGGTCTGGAGGGATTTGCATAAACTTCTTAAAGTATTGCAGCCTTCAGAAGTCAGTCCAGGGATGTAGGAGGTAATGAAGGGGCCTTGGTCACCCACCAATAACATTCTGGGAAGAGCTGAGGAGGAGCCCAGCACCCTCCTCACCTCCCTGAGAAAGTCATGCCTTAACATCTCATTCAGTAGAGCTGTGAAATATTTTTTTTCTCTATTCCATTTATTCAGTTACCAAAAAGATATTATAGTTTATTACTTTTTGGAAATAATAATTTTTCTCCTTTTTGTCCTACTTACCCACCCCCCCACCCCATCTCTTTGAATTATCTGAAAATAGAAGAAAAAAAAATTTTTTTTTAAAGGGTTTCATCTTTTAAGCCTTGTATACCCTTTTCACCCAGGAACACCACCAAACCCCGCACTGAGGAGGTCCCTATTGCTATCCCCAGCTTTACAGAAGGTGGAATTGGGTGACAGTCAGGTGAAAGGAGAGCTGCTTCCACATTTCCCAGCAGACCAGCAAGAGAAATCCCACCTCCCAAGTCCTTACCCAATGTGCAGCCTTATACAAAGTACCAGAATCTGCAAAATAGCCTGGTGTGGTTTTTTTTTTCCACCCCCAGTTCCAGTTTAAATACAATCTTGGCACAAAGTCAGTCCAATAACTTTGGTTACTGACTTTCAGATGTTACAGTCCATTTGCAGAGAGCAGCTGGTGTTGAGCTCTGCAGGGACACGACAGCCGGGGGTGGGGGAGTGCTGCCGATTGACCCTTCCGAGCTAAATTAAATTGGCAGAGAGGTGCGTTTCCGATTGATGCTCAGGGGTTGTACCACCCACGGGAGGGAGATGGCAGAGCGCCTGCCTGGTGTGCTCGTTTGTGTGAAGGGTAAAACTAAAGCGGTCGGGTTAATGAAATTAGCGGTCGGCTCAAATCACACTCCTGCACGTGCCGCGTACAGCGAGACAGGGTTGGATTGGGGTTGAGACGCCCACCCTTGGGCATCCTTCCATTTGGGATCGGGGGGTTTTCAGGTCATTCGGAGCAGGTGCCGTTGTAGGTAGAGGGGGTGAAATGGAAGAGCCCCCAGTCCAGCAACCTGCATGGAAATTTGCTGTCAAGCTAAACACTGCATCTTGTGGTTTTGTCTGCTCACACGTGCGTTGAGGAAAACTCTTTAGCGGAAGGGTTCCACGTGGAGCCTGGGATGGAGAGGATCTCAGGAAGCCCTAAGGTCCATCTGAAGTCCAGCTAACAACCCGAGATTGAAGGATCTCCTCCTAAAGCACACTACGTTTGTGCCTCCTGTGCCTTTTTGCTAGGTGCCAAGTGGGTTTTGGACACTAGGAAGGGTTTTATGGCAGAGGATGTGTTTTCTGGGGATCCTCTGAGATGGGGTACCTGTCGTAAGGACCAGCAGCTGTAAGAAAAACATTCAGAGAGCCCATGGCTTCTGCATTCCTTTTTGCATGAGACCTTGGCCAAAGGCAATCAAGTCCTGACCACAGTGCCTGCTCAAACTGACCTCTCTGGGAGGAGATGCTCTAAACTCCTACCACATTTACTCTCAAAACTCAGTGTTTACAAGAAGATCCTCTCTCTTCACAGAAGATCTGAGTTATTCGACTCTTCCTTTTTACCTTCAGGCTAGAGGTTAGGCCGCTGCTGTAATAACAATCCACCTTGTTAAAATCCCCTGGCTACGCCTCAGATCCATCCATAACACCCGGTTCCCAAGCGGGCATCACATGAAAAATAGATGAAAATCCTTTGAGTCTTATGACACTAAAATTGATGCTGTTTTGAAACAGAGACAATCCTTCTGCCTCCAAAAGGGAAGGTGCTTGCACCCAGCCCCACGGCCACTTGCTGTTTGGAGGAGCGGAACACAGAGCTGTTCACTGCTGGCATCAAACTCCGGAGTATTTCACAAAAAGCAAAACGCTCCTGGCCTGAGACCACACACAACCAGCCTCTCCCGCAGGCTTTGAAAGCCTTCGCAGCACCAGGTACGGATAAGGGGTGAGACACCAGGCCTGGCATCAGCTCTTAACCCCTCGAACCAAGAGCCCAGTCGAATCGGTAACAAGTTTGGGGTGCTAAGATTAAAGCATCCCTTTGGTGCTGTTGGTGGAAGCTGCACAAGAACCCGCCCAGGGCAGGAGAACGCAGAAGGCAGCAGCCACGGTACAGTTCAATGGGGCAGCAACCCCTACCCGAGCAGAAGCAAGAGGGGATGCTTTGATTTCAGAAAATCATGCCGAAAGGATAGGTTAGTCTGCATGAACGTATCACTTCATATTCTCAGAAGCCATTGTCTTACTGTCACTGGCATTATCATCACACCAGCAAGAATAATTGGGAAAAGTCCTTTTTTCCCCCCCCTCTAAAGATCCCTAAAGCAAGGAAGGCGGTAGCAGCGCTGCCTGCCCCTGCCTTCACGCCAGGCAGCGGTGCCCATCCACGCCGTGCAGCAGCACAGCTCGCAGCGAGCCCTGCCCAGTGTTCCGCCAGAGAAACCACTGCTTTCCAGACAAAGCCAGGGCTCTGCAGAGACAACTCGGATCTTGCTGCGTCTCCGTAGGGCTGGTTGTCCTCTGCTCTGACGTGGCCGTGGTGAGTCCGTCTCCAGAGTCACACCTCTCCATTTCCTGGTCCCTGCACCCTGCGGGGCTGCCCTGGCACCTGGAGGCCCCAGAACAACCACCACAGCACGTCTGAAAGTCAAACACACCATACTCGGGCAATAAGCGTGATACCTGTGCCTTACGCTGCCCCAGCGGACGTACAGGTACCCTAAGCATAAGGTGAAGCACATCTACGCCCATTTGCAAACCAGAAAGATGTTCATCCGCTGTTCCAGGATGAGAAATCCCTTTCGCTCAGCAGGCAGTGAAAACAGAGGGAAAGGCAGCTCAAGAGGTATATCCGCATCATCAAATGAGAGGGCAAAGCTCCCATCAGTTTCTAAGGGGGAAGAAATCCAGGTGGAAGCCTCAAGCAGAGGAGAGCGATGGTTAAAAAAGGAAAAATAAATACATACACATAGATAATTAGCCCTTTGTTTTTTTGGTATTTTAATATTTAGCTTTTCTTTCCAATAACAAGAGTTAGAAAGTACCAAAAAAGAGAGGAAAGGAGCTATAATTCTCTCGAACACGTAAATCCAGGAGCCAGGCTTTCAGAGAATACCACACAAATGCATAAAATCAACCCAAATACCAGAAGACTTTCAGTAAAATCCTACTAGCTGGCAGCATGTTAATTTTGCTACAATACCGCTAGCCGTGTACGAACATGTTTTAACTATAGCTGTCGCATGCAGCAATAACGTTAATTCAGACAAGTTGAAATAGAAGCTAAATCCCTCCCCTTTGTTTCTCCTCTTCTCCAGCCTTACAGAGCTGGGGAGATTGAAAAAGCAAAACCGCCGATGTTTTATGCCTTGATCTGAAGGCTTATGGCACCAATAAATCAATACGTAAATATGCTAACAGGATTTCTTGATAAAAAATTCATTCTTTCCCCTGCTAGTGTGGACTCACTCAGCTGCTTTATTCATGAGCGTGCCTGCCTGGCACTGTGAAAGCTCTTCCATTGTCAAAAATTACAGGCTGGCCAAGGGACTCTACCTATTTTATTTTTTTTTTAATCTTTTTTTTTTTGTAATCTTTTATTTTTAAAGAGCTGTGGACTTTAATTATGAATGTAAACTCAGTCTAGGCAGTTGCTGTTGGAAAGAGGTAATGCACGTTCATGATAAGGAAGGTCAGAGCTATGGTGGAGGTGCTCAGGAGAAAGCATCACCCCAGCAAACACTCTACCAGCCGCCCTGGGAACCCCACTGGGCAGTTGTGGCACCGATGCTGTCTGGAAGATGCATTTTACATATGCCAGCACCTTCTGCAAGGTCACACAGCAAGTTACTGGCACAATGATGAACAGAGCCCAGAAAAACCAAAGCTGTAACCAGAGGCACCCAGAAGCAACTCACGGGCTACTTGCAACCCAAAGACCTTTTGTTTGGCTAGTAGTCTTCAGCTGTGACAGGGGACTGAGGCATTGCCTTGCTGATGACCACAGCGCTCGGCCCACAGGCCACCCAGCAGTGTCTCGGGGCCATCCGCACCGAGCCAGACCCATTTATCTCAACACTCAAAAGCAATGTCTAAGAAATAACAAACCTTCCCCACCTGCATTCGATAAGCCTCATAAATCTCAAAGCCAAACAGCCAGTAACACCAAGTCGTTCCAATAGCTTCACCTAAAGGTGACTCAAACGAAGATGCTAAAGGGGCAGGCAATTCATCCCGCAAAACTCCCAAGAAGTTCTACAATTCAAACCAGCAGCACAGGTGCCTCACGTAGTTATCTTCAAGTTTCTTGCTCTGAGCACGCAACCCGCTTTCCGAGGAGGCGGAGAGAACACTGCCAAGTGCCCACACAGGGTTACCAGAGGCTCTTGGAGTTGGGTTGTTTGAGGAATGTGGCTCGTTGAAAAACAGGCACTGCTTTCAAGTTTGAAATTCTTGGAAAGCAAGGGTGCTTTACACATCATTCATTGCTTGAGGAGACTCATGTTTAAGTCAAGTTACACTTAGAATAAATTCAGTGCTCTCTTGATGTTTTTTCTTATACTGCAAAGCCAACCAGCAAGGCTTCAGGTATCTGCCATCTTTCACTGAAGAGCAAAAGCTGTCCCCAAATGTACTCCTAAAGTTGTAAGGAGGGAGGAATATACACGCTTACTTAGACACACATGTTCAATTTGGTTGCTCACAGTTATTTACAATATTTACATAAGGATGAGGATGCATTCAGACCAAAAATAGAGGTTTTGTTGTTCTAGTGAGTAGACGCAGAATATACTTTTCCTCCCAACTCAGCAGCCCCTGTGGCCTGCAGTCCCTAAGTCAGCAAGACAGAGCCAGTCACATGGACCGATTCCCAGAACACCAAAACAATCCAATACTCGATCATTTTCTGACTTTGAACACAGCAAGTTGTGGATCAATGCCCAAAATCACTGTAGATAATGACAGTCCTAAGAATAACGCTCAGGCTTCCTCATCATCTTAACTCCAGATCTAGATTCTTCCTGAAAGAATAAAACACGTAAACCTCAAACGCTGATTTTCCCCTCTAAACATTGCAGGTGGAAGCTTCCCAAGAAATTTTCAATAGCAGAAAACTGATTAAATGAATTAAAGTCTGGATTCCACTGCATAAAATTATAACAATAGGCTATCGGAAGCACGCGTTCTTCCACAGAGGATTGAGATTGTGCAGAGTATCGATCTATTCAGGTTAAGCCACCTTCTCATTTTGTCTTCTAATGAGACTACCTCCAGCAGCATAGCTTCTCCCCTAGTCAATTATAAGCAGAAAATATCCTAACGCTCACAGAACTAGTTGGAGCTGAGAACTCCGTCACACAAACTTCAGAGCACGGCAAAACCCCCAAGTCTAACAGCTATTTGTCAATGCAAAGCCTACTTCTCAGAACAGGAGTCCAAAAGTCCTTTTGCCACTACCATTTCCTTGTTCCAGACAAAACAAAACAAAACAAAAAACAGCTGGTCAAGATCCTCTCAGCTCCATCTAAAGGTGTTTCATAAGGTTTTATTAAGAAATTTTAATTAGAAAAGGACTTTCTGCTACAGGAAAAAGAAAAGGAAAAAAAAATTTTCTTAAGCACAAGCCTTGCCAAATTGTTCCAAATTTGAATGAAAGCTATCTGTGAAATTCCAAATTTGAGTGTGAAAATATTTACTATAGTGTAAATTCATTAAGTCTGCAGAAAACAATGAGGTGGCCCAGAGCTGCTCTTCTCTGTATTCCAAGAGCCTTCACGAAGGGGGACACCGCCAAACAACAAAAGGCTTTGCCACGGCCCGTGCTAATAAACAAACTAGCTGTAAAATACGCAGATTTTTTTTTTTGGGTTAATGAGTAGGTGACTTAACTGCTAGTAAAATCACAGTTTCACAGGCTTCAAATTACACCTGCCCTGTTTAGGAAAACCTGGTCAAAAAGACGGGAACTATCCATTTTTTCCCCTCGGTTCCCTTCGATGGCACACGGAGGGGCTGTGGAACCGCTGCTCTCCACTACTGGAAGATTTCCCCGTAATTCTCTCTGTCTGTAATTCCTCCCTGGCCCTGCGAGGAGCTGATCCTCCGGCCAGTGAGCCCAGGGCCGGTACCCGCATCGCTACGGCATTCCAAGCTCCGCACGGGATAACTGCTCCAAATTTAACCTGCTTCTCTGCTCAGAAAGTGAATATTTTTCATCCACAACTGCATCTTTTTAATGACAACTGGTGCTGCCACCATAACAGCCAGTGCAAGTTCTCCCGCTGCTCGGGCTGTACATCCTGAGCTCTTACACGGCTACAAGCCCATGCAGATGGACTCTCTCACTCTTGCATGACTTTTCAGTCTGGACACTAGGCAACGTGGCTTTGATCTAGAGTTAGCTCGCTTTCCACAGTCACTGGGCAATTTTCCCCCCTGCGAGGGATTCGCATAGGATTTGCTGGATTTTGGCACAGGGAACACAAGAATATGAATATGTTGATGGTAAAACAACATCTGGATTAAAAATTTCCTATTTGACAGTTTCTGTAGCGCTAGGAACTTTATCTGTTGAAGAAAAAACAACAGGTTGCCCGGAGAGACTGTAGTTGCCCCATCCCCGGAAACATTCACGGTCACATTGGATGGGGCTCTGAGCAACCTGGTCCCACTGAAGATGTCCCCACCCATGGCAGGGGTGTTGGACTAGATGGTCTTTTAAGGTTCCTTCCAACACAAACCATTCTATAATTCTATAAAAAGAAGGAGGGAGGCTTGAATGTCACAAGTGCTGACCCTGAAGGCAGGCAAAGGAGAACGATGGCACCCTCTGCCAAAGGGCAGCTTCAACTCGCACCTTGTTGTAGCACCCTCATGTACCACACACCAACAGATTGACCATAGAGGACCTCCATCCCAGCAGACTGTTCCCTGCCTCTCTACCCCGAACGCAATACAGAAATCAGCCTTTATACCACCCATCTGCAGAGTTCCCCAAGCCCAGCACCCCTGAGCTGCCTGGCACCCGCACACCGAGCATCCCGCTCTTCCCACTGCCGAGTCACCCGGACACAACGCCCCAATACACCCATATCGTACCCGCTACAGTCTCCTGCCTTTGTTCCCCTCCCGTACCCCAGGGCACGCGGTCTGTAGATTAAAGAGCGAAGACTTTCTTCCAGAGCCCACGCACAGCCAGCCTCTTCCAGCCTCTTCCGCAGGAGAGCCTAGCCGCAGGTATTTTGAGTTGCCGTAGGAACTACAAGAGCAAATAAAGTCTTTGCTTTTGGTTTTCTTAGAAGCGTTCTGTTATTCTCCTCCACTCCAACCGCAGCTGTAGCAGTCATGGCATAAGCAGAGTGGCACACTTCTGAAAGCAGGCAGCTGCCTTTTTCATCCTGGGTAGCAAAGCAATTGTTGGGCGTGTAAGAGAGCTGCTTGTACCCTCGGTACTATAATGCTGTCAAGCTGCAAGCGAATTTCTTCAGCTGGAGTTTTCCCTTCTTGGCAAGCACTGATGATTAAGCTGCTGTTTAGAGAGGTTTTCAGTTCTTTTCAGAGAGCAATTGCCCTGTTGAACCGGCTCTTTAAGTTTGTAGGATGTATGTCACTCCTGCTGCATGTCTTAAATGTCTCCTATTACACCTGGAGGTGGCCGCCCCGCAGTCATTTTGAATATTCCTTCACTGAGACATTAAATGAAATGCAGAAGATTCAGCGAGACACTTAAACTCTTGCTCGGCTTTACACACGTGCTCAAGTGCTTTTCTGAACCGGGTAATTTGCTGAATCAGGACTGAAATGCCCCAATCCTTTTAGCCTCAGAGAGAATGTCCACGTGGGCACAGGGTCAGACGGTCGGGCTTTCCAGATGGATGGTCCCTTCCAACCCAAACCATTCTATGATCCTGCAACTCAAGGCTACGGCCAGGCTCTCGGCTGCCTGCTCCCAGTCGCTGCCCAACTTTCCCATAGGTGATTGGTGATACCAAAACACAACAAATCAACGCTCGCCCCACGGCAGCAGCGAGAAGCTGGGAGTTATCTATCACCTTGGTGTGCACGTATAAGACGGCTGATTCTTATTAGCAGATTAAAGTCATCCTAACTCAATAGCGAGTGCAATTTAACACTAACAACATTAGGGTGTTTTCTCTGCTTTATGAGACTGCAGGGAGAACGAGAGCACGATTCAATCCATGCAGAACCTTAGGGCAGCACAGGAGGCTGGGCTCCCGTCCCCATCGCGTTACACACACAGTGCTGGCTCTGTAACGAGAGCCTGGTCCAGGCATCTCCCTCTGCACTCAGGGCATTTCCAAGAGCAAACGCACAGCGACAGTTCAGCACTGACAAACAGCTGGTCCCGAGGGCAATCTCTCCCCATGGCGGGGTAACGGGAAATTTTACACTATCCGTGTAACCCAGCTGTTAGGCAGATGCTGTGTACTCTTGGCTCCGAGATGCTCTAAAAGGCTGAGAAGTCAGAACAGGCTCTTTGCTACTGACAAAGACGGTGGTGGCACATTTCTTCCCACACCTCTAAGCATTGCTTGCTTTATCACTGCGAGGGGTTTTTTCCCCTCTGTTTGCTCCTCCCTTCCCACAGTGTGCTGCATTATTAGATTTCCAACAGGGCTACGTCCACCTCTTTGAAGACCCAGGTAGATCTTGAGACCCTGGCCACTGGCTGTGTTCCCAGAGAGCATTTCGGCTCATGCGACACATCAGAAAGGCTAAGTGAAAGCAGAGAACCCTTGTTTTCATGCTGTTAATGCCAAGCGTGGCATCAGTCCCCTGCTCTGTGTTGCTGGGCCAGCCCTGGGAGACATCCCACATTCACCTGGGGCACTGCTCGCCCCCCAGACGCGACAGAGAACGCAGTGTAAAAAGAAAGAAACCAGATCAGAAATGTGTTGCGTGACTCAGAGTGGCAAAACAAAACCTTTCCTTGCGCTAATTCTTCCTGTTAACATAATGTAAGGAAAGCGCTTCAGCCAATTTTTTCCCCCTTTTCCTGCCTGCTCAGGCTTTTGCTGGCTAAACAGTTTTGTTCCTCAATATGTTAGTTCAGAGCAAGGAGAGCTGATACACACACAAAGAGTAATCAGAGGAGACCGAACCCATCAGAAACCCCCCCAAGCCACTAACACTGCAGGCTGCCAGCCCCAGGACACACAAATATCACTGCAAACAAAACCCCATTTATCCTCCTCCGTCTCAGTATCCAGCAGTTACGGATTTGCGCTTTAGCGGGCTGGCTTCAGGTCGCTTCTAAGAGACAGCGGACAACAGCGCATTAGGTATATTAGGAGAGAAGAACAATTTCAAAGCCACCTTCACAGAGTCCCACGGGCGTTGCTGTTGCATTTACTGCTGCACCAAAGTACGCGTGACAGTCACGCATCAGGAAAGCCAAGTGCACAACCTCACCGGCAACCACCATCATAACCAAAGGGCCAGCAAAAAGCCACTTAAGTCACCTTTAAGCCTTAACTTGCAGGTTTAAGATGTGTTTGAAAGTGTGGGGGCTCTTGAGCCCAGGAGGAATCTCACAAGCAGGCAGAGTGCCGAGAAGAACCTTAATCCAAGTCTCCGAGACGAGGGGATGCTGCTTTATGTTATTTGTTTCCCGTCTGCTTTCTGTTGCACATTCACCTGCACCTTTCCTCCACCTTCCTGGAGGGTTTTGCACAGGAAACCATCTCATGGTCGAGGCAGACAGCGCTAGTCCCATTCAAACTCCTCCTGAGGAACATCACCTTTGATTCCTCAACTCACAGTTGTGACAGATGAAGACCGAGTGTCAACGATTCGATCTTTATAGATAAATGCCCCCAGAAAGGCAAATGTGAGGTCTCCGAACAACTAGATCCAACAGATTCTCTTCAGCCCCTACAAGCTCAAACACATCCACCATCCCACCAACAAAACCATCTCTGGGTTGGGCTGGAAATGGAACAACAATTACCTCCCAATCTTCCATTTCTTTATCTTTATAGGAATCAAGAAATACAAAGACACAAAGAGGAATGAAAAATACCAAGTGAATCATAAGCTATTCTAAATTCACTGAGGGTAAAGTTCTAGTTGGGATCCAATTTAGGGTAGACTTACATTTTATTTGAACTGTTCATTCCTACTTACAAGCATATTAGGTTAGGCCCAGTCCACAGTCTTGAAATACCCACCGGACACTAATATTTGTCAGTAGAAAATAGAAGGAACATGAAAAATCTCTTGCCATTAAGATCAAAAGACAGTGAGTGTACACTTTGACATTTCTCCTTTCCTGCAAGGAGTCCCTGTTTTGCAAAGCAAATTCCACCATGTAGCTTTGAACTCCTGTAGAGAGAAGATAAAAGGTGAAAATCCAGCTCTTTGAAAGTCAACATCAAGACTTCTGCCAACTTCAGATGAATCGTGTTTGACCCATGATTTTTTGTGGGAGAACTGGAACCACAAACCACTCTCCTCAACTCCTTGGAAGCTCATCATGTACCTCCACTGCAAAGGCATGACTACACCTCACAGATGGGTACAGACCAACTGGCTTGACCGGTGCTGGCTGTGTAATGACTGCAGCAAGGAGCTCAAAACCCTTCCTAATCTACCCGGTATACAATGGAAAGCATCGTGCTCCAAGCTAACCACAGCTAACGTGCTTGGTCTACCCAAGCTATCTCATTGAAGGTTACCAGTGTGTCTCTTCTCTGGTTGCAGGCTCTGTAATGAATGCTTCTACTCAGCATAGTAAAAGAATTGTTTTAATTGGGCAATTCATGGGCAGGGACAAGAATTTTAGGCTTTTCTCACTTTGGAAAACACGGTGAGCTTCCCAAGGGAATCAGAAACAAAGGCAGGAGAGTATTTCATGATGGACAGTAAGGTTCTTGCATGGGAAAAACTCAGAATTACTACTACAGAAAAGGAAAACAGGAGTTTTACTATTATCTCTTTAAAGAGTTCTACACCTCCAAACAGCCTATATTAGCAATATGCAATAGATGAATCACTGTCATTCACAAACACTAAGCATGTAAACAAGATGATCTGAAATACCATTGTTTAAACTTGAAAACTAGATCTGGAGGAAGATGAGGACTCAGATCCCAGGACACCACAGTTTCCCTTGCTGATTATCTGCATTATTTCCTCCCACCGCTATTTTTGGACCCAACAACACTCAGCCTCAATTTTCTTTACCCAGACTCTGCACCTTAGTTTGCCAAGAGCTTGGAGGCCACCACTGGGAATGTTCTCCTCCCTCAGCAATGCTAACATCCTCAAGCTCCAGCAGCCACAGGTTGTTGTCAGACAGCTATGCTTATAACAATTGCAGCGTGGTAATGCTTAGCATATTAAAACACTTTATGGGAGCTAATGAATAAATTCCCATAATGGTCCCAAGAGATACACTGATCACTAGTTACCTCTTACCTCAGTAGCGGCTCCCTCGGGTAGAAGCAGAGTGGAGGCAGCAACCCTCGCTGCCTCACATCGCCCCCAACCCCAGTGTGATGCTCCAGGGGACCACAACTTACCGCAGAAGGTGCCTGCCCTGAGCAAGAGCACCCAGAGCAGAGCCCGGGTCAGCGCCACCAAACCAGGACGCAGGATGGATGCATCAGCCCTGTGCAGGGGCTGGTTTACGTTGCTGAGAGGCACAACTGCCACTGGACCAGCCTGGGACTAAACTAGTCCCAGTTGCAGAAAAAGAAATCAGGTTTGTTACCCTAGGGCACGTTGTACTTGAGCAGCCCACAATGAGCTGGTGCTCTAGGTAGCTTTTTCCCTGATTTCATGGTCTAGAAGATGCTCTGCCCATACTTCAGGGACTTCTGATCTACCTGCACTGGATTAGACTGAAAAACTCTTCACAACACCAGACACTGACACTGAGTCCTCCCACACTGAGGAAAAGAGTTTAGTTACTCTATTTTAATGCATTCCCAGATCACGTTGAAGCCTTGAATTAGCAGGAGGCAAGCACACTCCATTTGCTGGAGAAAAGTTTCTTCCCTGCTCTCAAGATGCAGCAACTTGCCTAAATCACCTGTTGCTCATGGGACCTTTTTGAGTAGAAACAGGCCACAGCTGAGAGATCTGCAGCTCACAGAAGTGCTTGTTTGGAGCAATTGCTCTAATGCTATTGTGCTGCTGATTCAGGAAGGAGGGGTTTTTTCCCCCAGCTAATTCTTAAAGCATTTCATCCGATTGATGATTCAGTCTTTTTTGCTTCCAGCATAAATCACCTTCCAGATAAAGTCTTGCTAGAAAGCTTTCATTGGCCCTAATTGCAATGAAACTCTGGGAAAGTATAAACAGTGGATCAGCAAGGAAAAATTGGGCTGAGATTCGTGAACTTGCATTCTCCCTGCCCTCCTGATTCCTCAATTTATCACAAGAGGAGGAGTGAATGTCTGCAAGGTAGATTACTTGCTGCAAAGCCTAGCCTTCGATGCTATTTTTCTCCAAACCTGTAGGATGGCTGCATCTGGACCACATATAACGTCACCTCAAGCCTTTGGAAACGACTGAATAAACCCTCACAGCAAACCTCTTGCTTTGGAAAGACCTGAGCCAAACCATCCAACTCAAAACTAAGCTCCTTCTTTCCCGAGCATCACTTTACATCAAACTCTTCACCTTGCCTGGTGCCACCACAGACCAGCTTTTCAAGCTCGAAGCCGCTTTCAGGAAGGGGTAAACTCTCTCTCTTGGTTAAATTAACGGTAAAGCAGGTCTCACTCTGCGACTGACCCCAGCCATCACCACGGCAAACTTAAAAACCTAGCTCTTCTGAACACCCTGCAACAAATGTAGTAGCAGGAGGGAGCACTAACAAAGCCCTGTTGATGCAGGGCAATCAATCAGTCACCATTTTCCAGAAAGAAATGAATGGCCCATTAAGGAAGCAGTCCCTAACCTCAACTTCCCCCTAATGGGTCTCGGTCCTAGACTGTCTGGCATCAAAGGGATTTCAGCCCTAAGAATGGACCGTGTGTGGGGTGTCTGCTCTAACAGCAGGAAGGGAGAGGGTTTGCAGAGCAAGGCAACAAACCTGCCCCCCCAAACCCAACATCTGGCGGTGGCACACAAAAGGAGGAGTGAATCGCAGAATCGTGGGGTTGGCAGGGACCTCTGGAGATCACCCAGTCCAACCCCTGGCCAGAGTAGGGTCACCCAGAGCAGGTGGCACAGGAACGCGTCCAGGCGGGGTTGGAATGTCTCCAGAGACAGAGACTCCCCCACCTCTCTGGGCAGCCTGTGCCAGGGCTCTGCCACCCTCACAGTAAAGAAGTTCCTCCTCATGTTGAGGTGGAACTTCCTATGCTCAAGTTTGTGCCCGTTACCTGACACTGCACACCGCTGAAAAGAGCCTGGCCCCATCCTCTGCCAAGGAAGGAAGGGCTCTGCCAAGCCTGAGGAACAGTGGCCTTCCCCGCTTTCTAGTTAGTTCGTGGAAGAAAAAGTCCTAGTAGCCTGTTTTCTTACTAACGTGTAATCACAGCTTACATAGGCAGCGTCTTGCCTCTTGTGATCCCATAGCCTTCTGCAAATCTTAAGTAAGCAAAACATTGAAAGTAGGTTCTCAGCTCAGCTCTGAGGAATATCCTGCACCAGGGGAATGCTGGTTTCCTTGAGGAGACCAGAGGCTGGGCCTGGCAGGGAAAGTAGCCCCACCATTGCAGCAAAGTTTTCCTGGCCAAAACCATTCTCGTCATCAGTGGAGAACCCAAATTGTGAATCAAAGCTCCCTGAGCAAGTGATAACCTCTGACACTCACCCGTTGTCTGAGCCTAAACATGCTGGCTTACTTCCCATCCTCCACAAACCAAGGAGGAGGACCCTGACACATGCCCACTTACCCCACCATTCAAGTTCTGATGCAAGAGGTAACGTCTTCCAGCTTCTTCCCATATCAACCCCGTATGGGTCCAGTAGGGATCCAGCCGATTCAGGCAGCATTAACGCGCAGTTGCTGAACTGACTGGTGCTGGATGGACAGACTGGTTGCGTTGTTATCCCTGCGCACTCTGACAACTGCATCCACAAGCCCCCACCATGCTGGCTTTTCAGGCACTGCTGCCGCGTGGTTTGGGCTTTTGTTTTGCTTTAAAAATTGATGAATTTAGAGTAGGCACAGAAGAAACCAAGAGGAACGCCAAGCGGCCAGCAAACAGCAGATGACTGAAGCTGTGAAAAAGTTAAGGGCTGCACCGAGTGGGTCTTCTCCACCCACATCTTTTCTCAGCCGCTAACCTGCAAAAGCACAGCCAGCTCCTCAGCCAGCAGAGCCGCACAAGGAGGGGGGGACACAGCACGCAGGGCAGGCCCAAGGGAGACGGGGAGAGGTGGCTGCTGGCACTAGTGACACTAACACCATCTGCTGAGTGGTCCTATGGCATGACACGCGCCACTCGCCCTCCACCCAACAAGCAGATCGTCCACGGGGCCTCACACCTGTCAGAGACACGAACCCACCAAGCGTTAAAGCCGAAGCTGGGCTCTCGGACAAGGCTTGACATTAAACGACAAATACTCAACTGCATCTCATCCAGGCATCTGTTTCCAATTAGATTAATGGGTATCTAAAATGATACTATAATAGTTTTTGAAAGCAACCCCCAAAATCAATACCCCGATAGTAAGCTCTGTTTTTTGCAAGTGGTACAAAAGGCGGTTTGGGAGAAGATGATCTAATACACCACGTATTGATTAATCAATTCCATCCAGGATGCTAATGGGCTTTTCTTACAACAGTTGGCACTAGAAGGAAGGAGCGGGATTGCTGAATGAGAATGGGAGAAAGGGGTGGTGTGCTGCAGTTTCAGGGCAAGGGGAGGGCATGCAGTGGGGAAATGGGCCCTTCTAGAGATCGCTCTAAGTGGCAGAGACTGGGTAGAAATGGAGGAACGGAGCAATGAATGGAGAAGGTAATAAATCAGATATATTGGTTTCAAACACAGCAGAATTGTACCTTGCAATTTACTGTGGATAATATTAATAATACTTTCCTGTTGCTACAGAAGCCCTCACAGCCCTTTGCTCAAGAGTTCAGCAAAAGAGCCCAGCGTGGGTCTAGAGCCTATAATGAAGCAGACTGAATACTTTGTAGTCCAACTGGCCAGTGAAATGGTCTGGAGGCATTATTAATGCCTAACTTAATTATTTTTCCACTCTGGCACTTCTGGCTAGGACAGTGTGGGGTAACTCAGATCACCTATGCACGGCTCTCAGATTCTCCTTCCTTCTACAGTCCACAGAAAGAAGCAGCCAGCGTAGCCATACATTGGTTTTCTCCTTCCTGCCCCTGTGCTTGATAGAGTCCTTCACTACCATAGAAAACGGTAGTACGAAACAGCCGGGCCATCCTCCAGACCCAAACCATAGCACTTCACACCCACTGCAGCAATGCGTGAAGACCCAAGCAAACCACAAAGCTGGGGACAACAGGTCTGTGACAGATCCACAGGTCCCTTACAGCTCCTGAAGAGCAGCCGTCACATTTTGCGAGGAAATACGATACAGATGCTGGAAACCAGCCGAAGGGCTCTATTCCCAGCCTGTGATAAGGGTTAGGTGGTTGCCGCTCAAGGCAGGACACCTCAAAAGGGTAGGTATAAATTACAGACGCAAAACAAGAGCATCACAGTGCCTGAAAGACAGCGGAGTGTTCTGTTGTTGCTAATTGGGTGAGTCTGCCCTACTCTTTGTAAGACTGGAAATAGTAAAACTGACCAAGAGGTTTTGACCTTGAGGGGCTGTGACAGTCGTGGTCCCGGCTGGCAGGAGGCACAGCCAGCGCAGACCCTAGGGCGAGGAAATTCAGCCTGGTGCAGTGTATCTTCTCTGCAGCCAGAGTCACACCAGGCGTGAAGGTGACTTTATAAGGCTTCATAAAACTGAATTCGAGTTGCCAAAGCTAGTGCTGGGTCTCTGTGCGAACATCCAGCAGATGCTGTTCATCGATATAGCTTACAAATTTGATCATGAAGGTTAGAACAAGTCAAAAGAGGTATGAAACCTCAAGGTACGAAATATTAACAAGTCACTGATTTTGCTACCCTATAGTGTGCAATTTGGTAACAGATTTTCTATGAGACGTCGTGAGAACATGCTCCTTCTCACCCACCCATGCTACAGCAGAGCACACCAGCATCTTGGAGCGACACACACCAATTCTTACACGTGGCAACACTCCACTGACACAAGACAGCGTGTTGCAGGCAACCAAGTCTGCAGCCTCAAACCACCACAGGCCACCATAGTAGTTCAAAGATTCTTACAGGACCCACAGAACAACCCTCAAGAAAATAGGAACCTCCTATAAAGCAGAGTGAGGTGATAATCAATAGGGGAGAAGTGCACAAACTAAGTTACTTTTTTTTCCAGAACCACCTTTTCCAACCTAACATGACGTGTAACGGCACCCCAGGAGTCCTACAGCCCCACCAGCGGACTCACATTGTAGAGGATGTCTGTCCATCCCTCCATGGTGATGCACTGGAAGACGGTGAGCACAGCAAAGAGGATATTGTCAAAGTTGGTGATGCCGTAGTTGGGCCCTTGCCAGTACTCCCTGCAGGTGGTCCCGCTCTCGCACTGCCTGGCAGGAGGCTCCTCTCCGCAAGGAAAATCTCCCACCTCATCACCTGCAGAGAAGAACAGCAGGGAGAAAAGTTACCAGCAGAAGCCAGTCAAGCAGCTGGTGCTGCTGCATCCTCCTTGCGCCACTGCATCAATGTAATGTCCATTTCAGGCTTCCTGGTGCCACTATGGGCATGGAAAAGACATTGTGACCACGCAATCGTTTATATACTGCTACGTTACAAGAGACAGCTTAGTGGCAGGATGGAGCAGAGCCATCCCCGAAGTGCCCATAATTTATAGTTTGCCCCAGTGTTCAGCCATGTCATACACAAGAAATGCCACCAGAAGCACAGTGGGGATGATGCCTACTTCAAGCACTGTAAGCCAACGATACACCCTCATACCTTTTAGCTAGTTGATAAATATTGGCACTATAACATTAAAGCAAAAGTGGCTTAAGCAAGAGCTTCTTGCGGGTAGCCCCAAAATCGTGCAGGTACAGATGTTAGACCACAGCTGCATGAGGAGCCCCTGGCTTTGTCCCAAGGCAGTACCACCACAGCAGCCTGCGAGGTGAACTATGAGCTCCAGCCCCTCCGTAAGCTTCGTATTCCTGGCCCCCCAGGACAACGCTGTGAAGCGCAGGTACACGTGGCAGGGACAGCATCCAGCTGTCAGCTTGTCTGCTTTCTCTGCTGAGATTCATTTCAGACCCAGAGAAGGCAAGGGCGGATGAGTCTGTCATCTTTAAGGATCACAAGGGATGGCCAGAAGGGTGGCCAGTGTCCTCCAGGGTCAGCTGTGAAGTGTGAAGCATTGCAGCCCCCCAGTGATGTTGCAAGCAGCAGTTTGGAAAACTAAAGTGCTGGGTTTTCAAAGTAAATAAATATACTAAGTAATATTCCTATTTACACAGAGATGCAATTCGGGAAATATTAAAGTGACACGTTATGGTAATGGAGCAGCAAACTGCACAAAATCAAATTCACTAGGGGAAAACAACATCAGCACTAACAATAATTAGGAATAATCATTCCACAGAGCAAAGCCTGCAGGAGGAAAACAAGATTGTCACTGTGGCTCCAGGATATATATACATGTGTGTGTGTGTGTGTGTGACGTGTTTTCCTGTTGACTCATCATCTTAACGCAGGGCATCTCTCTCCAGCTCCCATATGGGTCACCACAGGCTTTCACAAGGGCTTAGTGAGACAAGGCTGCAAAAAAGAAAATACCAAATCTGGCTCTCGCAGACCATCGGTGAGTGCGCCTTAAAAGAGCATCCAGTTTTGTCTCTGTTCAACCTTTTGTTGCCAGGTAATGCTCTTAAAAACGCAATGCGCATCAACTATGAAGGGTTGGGTTGGTTTTTCCTTTTTTAAAAAGAGACCAGAACCCGCCCCTACTCCCATGGCTGGGGAAAGACAGAGAAAAGGGGAGTTTCTCAAGGAGAAATGGGAAACAAATGTGATGCCCTCCTCTCCTGGAGCATCTTCAGGGCACTTGGGCTGGGGCAGCTGTTGAAAAATGGTCCTGTGTCAGCAGAACAGCACAGCAAGGAGGATGCAGGGAGAGGAAAACAAGTCAGGCATCCACTGGAACATGGGCTGCCATTAATTTTTACCCATTTTTCATTAAAATAGAGAAACATTTCCACTAGCTTAGAACAGGCTGAGTGGCAAAGGCCTTAAACAACCCTTCTGCCATAATTTGGTCCCCAGCTTCCCTCTTCATTGCAGTTTATTACTGACCTACCCAGGGCTATTGGATTAGCAGGGCTGTAACAACATTTGCCGTTGACACCTCTACTCAGTTCCCTCCATGATGCACTAAAGCTGCAGCCAGCACTTCTCCTGTGGCTCCTGATTCCAGGAAAAATCCCAGGAGTTTGCTCACTTTGGGGATTTGGAACAGAAACAAGCACGAGCAACGCCTCCTTCCATTTGCTGCCCTCTGACAGAGGCATCTCTTTAACGAGGTTCACATTTCCACACTCGAGCCAGCCTTTGGAGCCCGCGGTATCAGCCTGGCCTGGTTAATGCACCTCTTTGGAGCTGATGAGCACTTAGGGTTTAAAAGGCTGGGCTGATGGCTTTGCGGGATGCTCTGCTGCTCCGCTCGCAAGGGACCGCAGCGCCAGGAAACCTCACCGCTCTCCGCCTTTCCAGAAACACCACTGCGCCATTTCCCGCCCAGCAGGTGGAATCGATCCCCATAATTCATCCCACAACCAGCTTCGGCAGCCCTTGAGAAAAGCAAGGGGCCGGTGCCTGTAAATCCCGGCACCTTCCCACACCGCCCGGCGAGCGGATTCGGGGAGAGCTGAGCCCGGCCACTCCACGTCCTCCCACCGAGATGCCAGGTGCTGGGATGCGGAGATACGTGACATGCACAACAGTTATTGGGCTGCACTCCCAATTCCTAGCTGGGAGCCACCCAGCAAGCAAGGGTCACTTAGGCACGACATTACGCATGACAAAAATCTGTTCTCTGTCCCCAAGCCTGGCAGAGGGAGATCGCGGGCATCACTGATGTCAGAGAGTTGTCTGCAGACAACACAAACACCTTTGGGTTTTAATTTTCCCTTTTATGTTAACTAGTTTCTGGGGGAAGGGGAAAAAAGAAAAAAAAAGTCGCTCTTGTTTTTATCCCACTGGCTAAAGTTGGACCATTAACGACGGAGCCTCAGAGCTCGGACGCAGCTGCTGCCTGCGGATGAAGGATGCAAAAAATCACCCACCTTGGCTGTATAATTTAACAGACCTGAAAACCCTCCTAGAAAATGCAAACCTGCTCATAATTGCTTTCTCCCTGCCATCTCACCGAGAACGCTTCTGCTTCCTACACACCTACATTGTCACCATTGTTATTATTCCTCCGTAATTGCTGCAGCAGCCCCAGAGACCCTGCAGGGGCTGGGACCTGCTCTGCTCGGCAGGAACACGCGGCCCCCTGCAAAAAACATTTCCCTCTCCTACAAATCCAGTCCAAAAATTCATTTCTTCCCGGAATCGTCGTGGTTTGCTCACAAGCCACACCACCTGGCTCTCCTTTACAACTTGTGTTATGTTTTTTCTAAGGTTACGCAGGAACATAAGCAACAAAATAATCTCAGCCTGCTTTTGCAAAGCTCTGTGTAAACTGAATATATTCAACTGTTTCCGTGTTGTTGTTAGAAAGCGCTGTGAAGGATGCCCAGACATTTGGCAGGGATGTTGTTTTATTACCATTTGAATGCATATAAATAAATCAATATTAAGATCTATTAGCGATAATCACTGAAAATACACGACTGTGTTTTAGAGATGGTCAAATTGTACCTTAAATTGCAGTCTTTTGGAGACAAGAACCACATTTTCGTCTGTGGGTAGCCCAGATAACCAACACATATTAGCACTGCTATAAAGGGATATTAAAAAATTACGTGGAAAAAAATGGTTTGGTTTTTTTTTTTTTTTTTAAATTGGAACAAGTTCTGAGCTGTGGACAAGCAGCTGGCTTTGACGTGGCAGGTGGTGCCGGCCGAGGGTCTCTGGACATCACTCCTCCCCACCTCCATCTTCTGCGGTTTATCGCTCATTCACAGGCAGACACATCACCTACCCTGCGGTGCCCAACGTCCCTTCCCCTTCTCTGTTTGAAGGACTTTTTTATCATTTCTCCATCAAAGGGCTCCTCGCCTTCTATCTGTTATCCTTTTTTTTAATTATTATTATTTTACGGTTACTCCCAGTCTTTCCAATCTTACTATTTCACACCAAACTTTTCTCATCCGCAGACAACTTGCCCCAGAAACCTTGCAAGGAAACTCAACGTTCAGCAGCTGTTCATAGAACTAAACCCAACAAAAATGTAAACAGAGACCAATAAATCAGGAAAATAACAACAAAAAAAAAAAAAACCACACCACCACAACAATCCACCCTTCAACAATCTGGAACAACAGGAATTTGGTTCCTCGTTTCTACTATGAAAAAATTGTCCCATGAGAGGAATCCCCAAGCACCTTCCTCTCACTCTTGTGTAGACCCAGAGCATCACGGACACGGTGGTGGTGTAACAGAGAGGAGAATCTGTCCCTGTGCGTGTAGGGTGAACACAAAAGTCTTGTTAACTCTTAACGTAGGTGGGTAAAGAGGGAGAAAATGCAATAAATGTAGACAGGGAAAAGGAAAAGCAACAGAAGAGCAGGACAGAAAGCATCCCGATGAGACGGAGGGGACTAGAAGCATCATGAGGATACGCTGGGAGGGAAGCGAAGCTGGAAGCTCACCCGTCTCATTAGAGAAGCAGGTTTTATGAAACTTCCCCATGTAAAACTCCAGCCCGATGATGGCAAACATCACGATGGCGAAGAAGAGGAGCAGCCCAATCTGAAGTAAGGGCACCATCGCCTTCATGATGGACTTGAGGACAACCTGCAAGCCTGTGGGGACAAGGAAAAACACGTAATCAGTGAGGGAAGGAAAACCAGGGCTTGGGGGTAGGGGCAAGGTAGGACAGAGGGGCTGCCTACGGGGAAGTTTAGGGTTGGCAACACCAAGCAAAGCTGCTTTTCCCAGGGTGCCATAAAAAAGTTGCTCCAGCCATAATGCACTCGAGACGCGAGAGAGACAATCAAGAGAGCTATCTTTTTCCAACCCCTTTTCTTCAGATCACAGATTCAAAGGTCTCTTAAGCTTTAGAGATACAAAAAAAAGACTTTTCCCAAAGGCAGACCCTGCAGCAGCAGAGCTGGGCACTGCCGTGGTACCCCCCATCCCAGGGAGCCCGGAGTTGCCTCTCCCTCCATGACACGGGGAACAGCCGGGATGCTGCCGTGCCTATCACATCCCGCCCCTGGAGAAACAAAACCCTGTCTCCAGAGCTATCCATCCATAGTTTTGTTCACTGGCACTAAAACTCGTTTTCAATTAAAACCAGGGGAGATAAGGCGAGAGAGGCTGGAGAGATGGAGGTGTCAGATAACGTCATACGGACGCACATAACAAAAAAAACTTCAGCGATAAGCAGCAGCTGAAAGCCACCTTGGTGGCCTGCCCTAAGGTATGGCGAATGAAGGATCTTCATTGTCTTGTCACCTTGTACAGCACTGCTGAGGTCAATACAAGTGCATGCAGAAAAAATAAAGGCATGAAGATCTGTCGGACGGGAAAAATACTGAGAGCGTAGAAGAAACGCACATGCCATGCTGTGTACGAATGCACCTCAAGGTTGTACATTCACTACAGGAAAAAAAAAAAAACAAAAATCCACCACAGCACACAGCTTTCACAGCATCGCTAAGAACACGAGAGCAAATAACAGGCTGTGGGAAAATATTGTGCTGGTTCAGGACACATCAAAAAAAAAAAAAAAAGCCGCGTCCTCCTGGCTCCCGCACCAGGACGGGGACACCCCTGAGGGGCCACCTTACTTCTCTGACACACTTAGACTGTCACTACCACATCACATTGCCTGGCACAGGCAAGAAGTCCAAGACAAGACAGCCAGCAGCATCTCCTTCTCAGAGATCCTGTTAATAAACGACACCTTTCCCAAGCCCAGCCAAGGGCCTCTCCTGCATGGGAATTCAGATTCAAGCCCTGCCCACAAAAGGATGCCGATTGCAGGGAATTTTGATGTTGTTACAAAGCAGAAACCTTTGCTGGATTTCTGCAGCACCAACGTTTCGGTCCGGAAGCAGCCGGGGAGGTGGGGGAGCTGATGCCACCCCGGAGGAGCGGGATCTGCCTGGCTGCCGAGGGGCTCGTGCAGGGAAGAGCAGAGCATCCCCCGGAGCAGCAGTTCCCTTGCACCGGGCTCTTGCTGGAGGGGAAAAAAAAAAAAAAAGTCTCTCTATTCCACACTCAGAAATGAAATACACTCCTGAGAGAGATCCCCCGCTAGCAGGCAGAGGAGCTGGCGAACTGCAACAAATAAAAAGGCAGTAAGGAACGGTGTGGGGACTTTGATGCTTTCAGGGCACCAGCAAGGCACAAGGCCGCTCCTCACTGGAGCATTCAGACCCTTCACACTAGCATGTAAAATATATCAAGTTGCCCATTGAGTAGGTAAGACCAAGTTCTATCTGCTCTTTCCCTTTCTTGTTTCTCCCCCCGCCCCATTATTAAAGGGGTAAAATCCCCAGTGCAAGACGCTCAGCTGGTAAAACCTGTCAGAAGATCCAGGCTCAGGGCTGGAGGCCTGGAAGCTGCAAAATTAGAGTTTCGGGTCTTCACACCCCAGAGAATTAATTCAACCCCAAAGGCAAAGGAGTCCTAGGACGATTCCCTGCTGCTCACCTGCAAATTTGGGAGCGCAGTGCTGAAAGCAGAGCACTGTACACAAAACGGGATGACAAAGAATAGAACCTAGTAAGGGCAAGAGCCACAGACTGCAAAGAAGTAGAGGAAAAAAAAAAAAAAACACTGCTCGGGACAGCACGTAACTCCCCAAAAGCGATAGAGCACCTTCAGCTGTGAAGATGACATTATCACGACACTCACTTGGGATTCCAGACACAAGCTTCAGGGGTCGTAACACCCGGACGGCTCGCAGGGTCCGCAGGTCAAAATCAGTCCCAGCAGTTGCCAGAATCCTAATTGGAAAAGGGGAGAGAGGGGTGGGGGGGGGGAAAGAAAAAAAAAACAAAAACAAAAGAGATTAAATGCAAATTCCTTTTTCCAAAGCACGGGTAAATGTTGCATAAAACCAGCAAACGTCCCAGCTGCTTTGAATTTTATACCTGCGATCACATTGCAAATGGTGTCCACTGAAAATCATCAGTTCACACAGTCCTCCAGAGCTGCTGAGCCTTGCTTGGACTATAAGAAAAGGTGCGATATCTGGCTGCTTATGAGGGCATTTGAACAAAGCGATCAGGACCGGCTCTGGCCGGCAAAGAGCAGCACCCTATATGTATAGGAAAGCATACGCTAATTTTTAGGAGATGAGTTAGGCTAGAAATTACCTGCCAGAGGTTTTCTCTGCAATAAATTCAGAAGCCCCTCAAGTCCTGATGTCTGGTGTTCCCTAATATCTGAAGCAGTTTCTAGTTATACAGTTTACTCCGCGTGTGCAGAATTAATTTTTGTCCAGAGCATCTTATTTGAGGAGAATATCCAGAGAGCGGGGTGCAAGTATTTCCTCTGATACGCGGCAGTAACTCTGATAAGAAATACAGCCCCCAAACCGGAATGATTCTTAAAAATCTAAGTGCTCTGCACAGAAAATGAAATGGCTTCGCTGTTTTAGGGCACAGCCAGGGAAGAAATATTGTCACAGCGTCCACCAGCCGCGAGGATGCAATCTCCTTAAGCGAAGGCCCTGCAAGGCACGCTACCCCGCAGAGAGCATGGCAAAACGGCGTCCATTAATTACTGCAGCACTTCCTATGATGCCTCCACAAAAATATTCTTGATTTGAGACAGGGCTCCCCTACCACAAGCCAACCACACAGTTAGTTCTGAGCAAAAACCCTCTCATCAGCTCCCCGTCGACTGCACCATTTAAAGTGACGATAAGCAATTGCCATCAGTTTTTGCCAGGTTTGTCCCCAAACGGTTCTACCAAGGTGGTGGCGGCTGAGCAACCGGCCCACCAATGGGGTCTGCAAGTCCACAGCCACCTGGTACCACTTGTACAAGGTGCCACCACTTCATTAACCACAACCGCTGAAAGCGCTGCCCTTGGGGACCCAACCGTGACCATAACCCGGCATTTCACCAACCCTTCCCCAAGAGGGACCTGCAAACCTGCCTGAAAAGCGGAATTCCAGAGGTGCCCGAGCTGGAAGGAAGCTGCCAGACTTGGGCAGTGAACCCCAGGCGGTGCCCTGGGGATTAAGCACCCAGACACTGCGAGTGTCCCATGCCTGAGCACAGAGATGCTCCAGGAGGTGCAGAGCACCCGCAGTGCGCACCCGTGATTCACCTGGGCCCTTTTTCTCCGTACCTGCTAACAGGCTGCTGAGCATTCAGCAAAGTGGCCAGCTACCATAAAAAAAAAAAAAAATTCCAAGAAAAAGCAGAGTTTTTCAAAACGAGACATAGAGTTCTACGTAACATGGATTACGCGGGACGTCTGGCAAACTCAGCAGCGCGGGACGTGGCCGTGTAGGGAGCACTGACAGCACAGCCACGCTCAGATAAAAACCTTGTCCTTGACTTACTGACTGACTTAGCAGAGCCGCCAAGCACGGGCCAGGGAAGAGCAGGATCAGCATCGCTGTGCGGAAAGGGCCAGACTCCATCAGCAGGAGGTGCTGGAGATCAGGAAAAAAGCATGCTGAGATGTTGGATGGCAAGAGAGGCAGCAGCAAGCCAGGACCCGAGGAGCAGAGTATCTATTCTATAGGACACCTGTTCCTGCGCTTTCACGACCAGAAAATTTACATTACATCAGCTCTATCGATGCATAAGCAACAGGAGACAATTTAAACCAAGAACCATTGCATGCAGAGACTTCTAATTTAATCTTCTGCGCCCGTGCCAATGATTTCGTTCCTCTTCTCCCTTCCCTCCATCCTCCCAACTTAATTGCTCACTTATAAAACTCTGCAGTCTAGGGAGAGCACACACTTCAAGTCAAAAGATAATCTTAAACATCCACCTTGGATGTTGCTACTAACGACACAATTAGTCTCCAGCGAGCTAAGATGGATTTGTGCTGTCATCAGGCAGAGCCCTGGTTCATGGTACAAGCTGAGAGGAGCCGTGCTCCACACGCTCATCATTTTGTTTCTAAATTCAAAGAGAAAACAGGAGTGAATGGGGGACACCATCAATTAGTCCCACAGTGCCAGTAAATGTTCCAGTGGCTGGAGGTCTTTATTCCAGCCCTGTCTTCTGAATAGGCTTGATGCTAAAAACAGTCTGCTCAAACTACGGCAATCTTGCCCCCGTCAAAACCCCTAAATCCTTCATTAATTCCCGCCTCCCCAGTGCTGTGATCCCCTAGCTAACCTGCACGGGGCACCCGACAGCCCGCCGCCTCCCATGGCTGGAGTGGATCCTATCAAACACCAGTCTATCCATGCGGACCATCCATGCCCGTACGGCTGAGCTGTCGCTGCTACACCTGCCCGTGAATCAGCTGCTCTTGAAAACCCCTACAACCTCAGCCAGGTTTTACCTAGAGAGTAAAAAAAAAAAAAAAAAAAAATATACAGCTGCATCCTAAGCAAAGCCACTTTTAGTGGAAGAAACAGAAGACCGGTGGGCATGAGGTGGTAACTCTAGGTCTAAAAAGAAACCCACGTTTGAGCCTTGCAGGTAAATGAGGCAGTTGGTGAGAAAACCCAGGTGGGCATCCAACGCGTTTCCTTACCAAAGCAGGGAGCACGGGCTGCTGCAGCCTTCGCATGCCATGTGCTCACAACCTGCGGCCCCGGGCAGGCTGTCCAAACTGCGGCACCGGGTGAAAGAAGGTCCTGGGGCTTTTAGAAGCGTTACGGGACCAGTGTCCATCCTAGGAGCCCTGGGACGTGGGGTCTCGCTGCTCCGAAGGACTGGCTGGCAGAAATCTGGTGCCCAGAGAAAGGGAAGAGAAAGCTGGAGCCCAGCAAAGAGCTGTGCCAGGGCAGGGATGGTGCATTTTCTCCCTACAAAACTAAAACAAATTCACAGCTGCTCAGCAGCTCATACCTCTAAACTGCTCACAGATAATGCAGGGAAAAATGCCCCAGTGAGGGGCAATAATTAACGTTGTGGCATTTTCCTATGTGCCACCTTTCTGTTTTACTTTTTTACCCCAGCTCCAGCTGAAAGCTCCCAGAAGCCACTGTGAGTTAGGCCAGAACAAGTCAGAAATTATCATTAAAAAATAAGAGAAATAGAGAGGTGAAAGGAGCCGGCTGACAAGCCCATCCCGACAATCCTGCCGAAGTGTCCCCGGCTGCACAGCAAACAGCAGGGAACAAAGCAGAGGTGACGGGCGAGCCGGTGCCGGAAGAGGAAATCATCTGCGAGACGTTAAAAAATAGCAAAAGAGAAGATTTTAGGAGATAACCTCACAAAGAAGAATAAACATCTTCATCTGCAGCCCTTGTTGCGTCTTAACAGATCGTGCAGAACCGCTGGGATTTGACAGGCTTAGAATGTTGTCTCTGATAGCGCTTCAGGTGTTGAAGCGGAAGAAAATAAGTTCCTCCGTGAGGAGTTCCTCGCACGGAAGCACCAAACCTTCCCTGCTCCTCTGCCGCTGTGGGTCTGGGCACCCATCCTGAGCCCTGCAGTGCTCGGCACCGCCGCACGACTTCCTCGCTTTTCCCCATAACTCAGGTAAATGCCGCTTTCTGTGTCACCACCCCCACCAAAAAACCTCTGACTGACACCCGCTCCCAGAGACAGAGGCCAAATTTGCGATAAACGCTTGAGAAGCAAAGCCTGGGGTAAATTATAAAAGCGGCTTATTCCGTTCAGTATAACGGAAAGCAAAGAAAGAAGGGAAAGCTCCTTTCCTGGGTGTTATGCTAACATAAATAATTAGCAATCTGTTTCTTAAAGTACCTCAGAGCTCGGGATTTCTGTGTGCTGGTTCAGCAAGGCACAGGCTGTCCTACAGTGCTGCACTTTTCAGAGCCACCCGATAACAAATCTCCTCACTGAAGCCCTGACCAAAGAAAACGCCTTGAAACTCCTCCAAGCTTTGCCCCAGAGCTCTAATTCCTGCGGATTGGAGCAGGGAAAAGCCAACCCTGCTCCTCAGCATCATCCCCACCTTGTCCTCTCTTCTAATGGCCTTTTAGTGGATTTATTTCAGCTTTTCCCAATAAAGATCTCTCAGGGAGCAGGCGACCGAGTTGCTTTGCATCTGCCCTAAAGCAGGAAGAGGAGGAGGAACAGAAAGGCAGGAGACACCCCAAGCAAAAGGATGATCACAGATACGGAGGATTCCGTACGCATCTCTGCTTACAGGAGCAACCACAGCACGGGTCCAGCACAGCAGAGAGCAGCCGGCCAGGCTCCTTCTTCAGCGCACACATCTGCAGGGGATGGAGAGCGTTTTCTTCCCAGCCTCCTGCTGTCCCTCTCTGTACATCGCACCGGAGGCGGCACTGGACACACAGGGGAGAACTGGAAGCGGCTGACGGTCCAGCAGCTTCACAGAATCACACAGAGAATCAAAGAATGGTTTAGGTTGGAAGGGACCTTAAAGTTCATCCAGTGCCACCCCCTGCCCCGGGCAGGGACACCTCCCACCAGCCCAGGTTGCTCCAAGCCCCGTCCAACCTGGCCTTGAACCCCTCCAGGGATGGGGCAGCCACAGCTTCTCTGGGCAACCTGGGCCAGGGGCTCACCGCCCTCACAGCCAAGAATTTCTTCCTGATATCCAATCTAAATCCACCCTCTTCCAGTTTGAGGCCATTCCCCCTCATCCTGTCATTACAACTCCTGATCCAGAGTCCCTCTCCATCCTTCCTGTAGGCCCCCTTCAGGGACTGGAAGGGGCTGCTATAAGGTCTCCCCGGAGCCTTCTCTTCTCCAGGCTGAACCCCCCCAGCTCTCCCAGCCTGTCCTCGCAGCAGAGGGCTCCAGCCCTCTGAGCCTCCGCTGGACCCTTTCCAACAGGTCAGTGGCCTTCTTGCGTGCAGATAACATACAGCTACAGCAAAAGCAGCAAGATTAATTACCGAGAACGTTTAACGCTTCCCAAGGGGATCTTGCTACAGGACAACGCTGGTGCCAGGGCAGGTGCTGCTAGAGGAGGAATCACACAAATTGTAGGCGCTTTTAATGCAACCTTTCTATTTATTACAAACTCCAGTCCTAGAAAGTAAGTGGAGGCAGCTATTTTTTCAGAGACTTTATCCCAAGCTCCCATTCCTAAGAACCAAGTCAATCACTCCAATGGGATTAGGAGAGGCTAAATATCCACCAGACAGCTTCCCTCAAAAAAAAAAAAAGATGAAACTAGCCAGCAGTACAGCAGCTGTTTGATGCAAAGAAAGAAACCACCGCTTCTTACCCACCAATCCAACCCCCTCTAATGCAGGCACCTTGGCAGCATTGACCCCCAAATCTCTGACAGCTGGAGGAGCACACTCTAATAAATCACCCCCGTTCCTAGACCCCGACTTTGAGTACAGGCTACCGATATTTAACAAGCCCCGGTGACCCCCAGGAAATGAAAACCAATGGGAAAAATAAATAAATATCTTCATCATTTTTGGCTGACTAGTTTAAAGATGCTTCCCCCATCTACAGGTGGTCCGTGGGCTGACCATCACCTCCGCGCTACCTGCGTCCCTTGCTTACCCACTCCTTCCCGACTCCTCCTCCGCTGCCCGGGGGGGGTGGTGCAGAGGGTCCCTGAACCCCACAGAAGTTGTCACCACCATGAGGATCGCTGTTACCATGCTCGCGGTAGCTGGGGACCCCAGGGGAGAACTTGCAAGGTCCTCCCGGTCGCACGCCACTGTGGGAACACTTGGGAATTTTACAGTAAAAATTAAGTGGAAAGAAATAATTATTTTGAAATAAGAGGTTCTATGGAAAAGATTCATTTCCCGCAAAAAAAGGCCCATAAAATTAATCGAGAGGTTCTTACAGAAAAGATTCATTTCCCTCAAAAAAGGCCCATAAAATTAATCTTAAGCAGTTGGGCTTTTTAACTGGTGTTTTCCCTTCAAAAGCATATGCAGAACATTAAAAATTTACTAAAATATATATTTCCCTTTTTCTTTTTTTTCCCCTCTGAAACGATTTGCCATAGGAGGCTGCTCTGCCTGCTGCTTTCCTGAATGACTGAAGCATTTTAACCCCAAACCAGCACACAGCACGCTTCTGGCTGGAGCTGGCGAGACTTTCCAGGATCAGGAACACCAGCAGAGCACCAACCAGCGCAGGACAGCCACCAGCCTCGCCACGCACCTCCCAGCCTTTGAATTAATGGTCTTTATTTGGAAACGTCATCTTCTCCAGCGTCTACCCCACGCAGCGGCCAGGAACCATGGACCTAGCCAGGAGAGCCTGGCATGCGTGGAGGTGGCCGCCCAGACAGAGGTTCCTACCAGGGAAGCTGCTGCCCAGGAGGGCTGTGCCCCACACTCCTGGGTGCAGGAGGATACAAGGTCCAAGGTGAGCTCTGGTGGAGTCCCTCAGGCAGCAGGTGGAGGAAGGCAAGTTATGATGGATTAGAGAGGGGGAACAAGAAACGGAGTTTATTGGAAGCGTTGCAACAAGGAACATCAGGTCCCCATGGCACCGACCTCCAAGGACTACCAGAGCATCAACAGCAAACAGACAGCACTATGGAGAAGGAGGAGCCATGGTCTCTGGTAGCTTGTGGCAACACGGCATCACTTGCCCCCTTTTCCTTGTATGCACCAACCAGGAACAGCTACAAAGTCTTGGCAGCAGATGAAGCCAATGGACAAGACTCACAACAAGAAATCACACCAGTTGTACGCATTAAAAAAAGCTGCAAAAGGATATGGTGATGCTAGTAGTGGGTGAGAAGGCACCTCAGCTGCAGTGCAAATCAAAATGGGTATTTTCCACCTTCTTAACAGCAGAGCGCACGCTGAAAACGTTGCTCAGTCATATGCTGGTGGCATGGTCTGGCTGATTCTCTTGCCCGGGACTTGAGGGCAGGTCAACAGAGGCGACCAGCCAAGGGGTGTCCATAAGCCAGCCCCTCAGATGTGGGCAGTCAGCTTGTCCGGAGCAGCGAGCCTGGCTGTCACTTGGACGGCAGCGACGCGGTTGTCAGTCCCGCTGCTCCCTCCTTCTCCAGCCACGACACAAATTTACATGCAAGGGAGCACTTGGAAAGACGCCCCGTTTCACTCAGTTTGATTTCATGCTGTGTGAGCTTTATCTTGACTACCAAAGACACGCAGTCGACACCAGGGCTGAGCCGATAAGTAGATCTGGCGTGCTAATTGCACCGTTTAATTTATGGCATTACCGGGTTCATCTGTTGGCTCCATGGCTCCACGCTGGTGACTTCCCCACCAGCTGTCCAGTCCAGCCCACGCGAAAGGGCCCAGCTTGCCAGCTCTCTGCCTCTCCTTTGGCTCACCAACACCAAATCGAAACATCCAAGTACATACTTGCATATTGCATCTAAGCCTACTTTTTCCCTTCAAAGCACATCTACAACCCAATATACCGGGTCACAATCCTTTCCTTGACACCACCTTATTCAGAGCAACTCAGGTTGACCCCCTTCCTCATATAAACACGCTGGTCCCAAAACTGACCGTACTCATGAAAACCAGCTCGCTGTGGTGAAGGATAAATCTCTCTTTAGCTATAACATGAAGGGAACAGAGCACAAAATACAGCGAGGAAATGAGAATATTCAACAGTAGGGGGTTGCTGTGTTTCAGAGGCACAGAGAGCAAATTCATTGCTTGGCCTCACACCAAACAGGCGCGTTTCTGAGCCTTTTGTAGCCAGCGCTAAATTTTCCACCAGCCTTCAGCATACAGAGAGCCACCCGGACGTGAACGCAAACTCTCACCTCCTCTTCGCGTGGCAGAAACGCTCTGGAGTCCTGGGAGGAGACAAAGCAAAATGAGAGCAGAATCCTCCCCCCAAACCACCTGCAACCTACTTTTCTGACTGCAATTCCCGAGCCAGGCTCCAGAGAGAAGACAGGGAGAGGAACATCTGTAGGCAGAGACTCCTCCGCCCCAGCGAGACACACGGCAACCGAGAGGCATGCAACACGCATACGGAACAAATGAGGTTTCGCAGGGTGCCGAGGGCTCGGCTTCTGCCCAGGATGAAGGAGGATATTGGTTATGAAGCTCAAATAGGTCCTTGTTGCTCCTAAGCGGGAGAGACACGAACACACCCAGCCACAGAGGAAAAAAGGAGGCTCGTTCGCAATAAGCCGTGACAGCTGGCAGGAAAATGCACGCATCCAAAACATTTTAGCGAGCTCGCGCTGGGAAAACCAAGCGCAGAGGAGTTAAAACCATCCTGAACTTCATTGTGGCTGGCAAGTAGGTCATACCTTGAGTCTTGCTACATTAACATTACAAAGGAGAGACGGCTGCTTTCTGCCCTTGGAAAGGAATTTTGTGACATCCCAGAATTTTGTTGCTGGCATCAGAGGATATGGGGAGCAGGAGCTGGGAGCCCAGAGCACTTTCCTGGAGACATCTGGTGTCACACAGCCCACCCCACGGTCTCTGGGGTACGGGCAAGCTATGGAGGGATCTAGGCCAGTAGCAAACAAGATTCTTGGAGAGGGGAACATCAGGGTCAACAAAATGTTCCAAGTATTTTCACTTCGTAAGGGAAGGGGGAAAAGGAGAGAGCAACAAAATCTCATTTGGGATTGTTTGCTTCATTTGTCGAATCCTAAAATGAAGTATTCTGACTTTTAACGCGTTTTCCTTTCTCGCAAAAGCAATTCACGTCAAGCCTGCAAATATTCTGTTACTTGATTTAAAGCTGCCATTTTCCTGAAAAATACAAACCCCCAAATCCTGCGTGCATGAAAAAATGTCACCCAAACTAGATGCTACTTTTCCTGTCTCTGCTGGAAAGCCGGGAGGAGGTTGACTCCGCTGCTCTCTCCGAGCTGGCAGTTCGAAACCGGGCAAAGGGCTCAGGACGGCTGGTAGGTGGATGGGGGCTGTATTTCTCTGCCAGGTGGGCTAGCAGGGCAACACGGGCACTGCAGGAGGCAAGACATCTGAGTCACTAAAAGCACGTCTCAACCCTTCTTCCTTATAGTACCCACCAAACGAGAGCCTCCTTGCCAGGCTGCCCCGGGAGCGGTGACCAAATCTGTGTTATTTGCAACCAGAACCACATCGCCCTCTGCATTTGGCCCGTCCCCAGAAGTAGTTGTTCACAAGTTGAGCAGGAAACGGCATCGCTATCAAATTACGCTATCGTTTTAAAAAGCAAAACAAAGGGGTTCGAAGCAGAGCGCAGCCTTCCCTCCCAGGGCGCTGAACCGGTGCTGCTGGAGCTGGAGGAGAGGGACGGGGAGCAGCCACCAATGAGGGGCTGGTGTGAAGGAGAAGGAAAAATATAGAATCATAGAATCACTGAGGTTGGAAGGGACCGTTAAGATCATCAAGTCCAACCTTTAACCTACCCTGACAAAAGCCACTTCTAAACCATGTCCCTAAGTGCCCCACCTACCCTTTCTTTAAACACCTCCAGGGATGGTGAATCCACCACCTCCCTGGGCAGCCTATTCCAATGTTTAATATCTGTCACTGCTGGGCACATGGAAAGGAGACCTCTTGTTAGGTTACTGTCTCCTGGGCCTTTCTGCACTGCAGGCTTTTCTTTTCCACTGAGCCACCAGCTGAACCACGCACTAGCTTCTAGAGAGAGTGCTTGGAGGGATGGATGGCTTTCCTCTGGGTCCATCCACTCCACCTTCACTGAATGCTGGAACAATCTAGGGATGAGGCAGACAATGAGCAAAGATACACACATCACGCAAAATGATAGCCAAGAACATTCACGTAATATAAACGGGAAGGTGGAGAGTGGACTGTTAGTTAATTCCTGCGGCTGCATTTGCGCGCTTTCTGTGTCCGCTCCCCAGCACTCGGCCAGCTAAGCCTCACTGGCACGGCCAGATGGATGAGAACTGGCAAGAAAGGATCATCAGCATCATCCACACCAGGATGTACTTGTGCACTAGACCAATTAGAGACCCAAAAACATCACACGAACTGAACTGAGCCATCTTAGCTAAAGAGCTTTACCAGCATTTCAAGCATTCCTTCTTTTTTTTTCCCCCCACGCTATAGCAAAATATTGACAAACAACAGGTCTCTGCCGCTGTCACAATGTCATTACACCTCTCCTCCTGCCTGCACTCTCATTGTGCTCACCCTCCCAACACAAGCACATGGGGAGTCACGCTACGTCCGAGGACTGCACTCAGGTCACGCTGCCACTTGCATACTGCGGAGGGAGACCATCCAGGTGGTATAACCAAAGAAGCATCAGACGTGGTTAGTGTGTGTACGAGCACCCAAAACTCCTTTGATGCTACCTTACCGTGAGCAGAGGGAACAGCCACAGTCCCTCTGTGCAAGGGAAGACCTTCAATCCTCCGCCTGCTCTATCAGCTGGGAAGGTCTTCTGCCCAGGAAACGCCGCCTCCTCCAATCTGCATGCCTAGGGCCAGCTAATTTAATGACCTGGTTTTGGTCCATGCCCGTGGCTTCCAGCTTAAGACCATCGCAAGCAGGTGATACATTGAGCATTCAGTTCTCAGCTGACTACCTAAGCCATGGAGGGGGGCCAATATTGAACTCCAGAGAGACGGAGGCAGAAACTGGATTTGTTGTTGTTCCCCAGGTGCACGTTGGATGGCTCTGACTGCTTCTCAGGGCCACGGGCTCCAAGTAACTACCATGCTACACCATCACGTTACACACTTAGAGGCAGTACTGACTCCCTCACCTACATCCGCCGTCCTGTGTCTTCCCAGACAGGAGTTGGAATCAAGCTGGATGCTGTTGGACTTAAGTTCAACTAGACAGGAAAATTGCACCCTGTCTGTCTCTGGCAAGTGTCCCCACAAGAAATTCTCTGGTAGCCCAGAGTTTGGAGAAGGGCAAAGGCTGGAAAGGTCTCAGATACCTCTACAAGCAGGCACAAAGCTGGGTTTCTTCTCTTTGGAGGCTCGCCAGGGAACTGGTCCCCACCCATGTCACAGATAGTCATGGGACCCTTTGTCACCAAGGTCACTGGTCGCTGAGGGAGGTCTTGCCTGTGAATCCTCTGAGCAAGCAGAGAGGTGCAGAAGTTCCTCATACACCTCCTGTCCAAATCTACTGCCTCAAAGGACCCAAGCCCCGAGCATTTTCCACCCTCCAGCAGGTGCCCCTTGCTCAGAGATGCAGTATTGCCAGCGGTCACACTCTGCAAATAAATAGGCAGCCCCCAAATCAACAAGGCTGGGTTAAAAGTCATGAGACCATTTGAAAAAAAATAGTAATATTAGGGCACTCTATTTGTCTCGTGATTCCTCAGCTTTCGTAGGCAGTTGGGGTCGTGTTTTCAAGCTTTAGTCTGTGTGCCACAAAAAATACACACTTCAAATAAAAGCTGACTCTCCCCTTGTCACAAGGATTAATATAAGGCAGCAGATATCATAAGACTTGCAATATAATATCTCTTCTTTAATGCATAGCTCATTGTCACTCCCAAAAGATATCATTCTCCCTCTTTCTTCCAATTATTTTTTTTTTTTTTGGCCAGAACTATCACAGCAAACATGCAATGTTGTTCTAAGGAAAACACAGTTTGCCAAGACATCTAAAATATTGTGTATTCCCTCCATCTGCTTCTGCTAAATAAACCCAGGGCCTTATCTAATATAATGAGTAGATGTTGGCAATAATTGCATAGCCATCTGTACCGTGCTTTAAACCTGTTGCAAGCTGGGCTGCGGACACGAGAAAGTCGGAATTTATTCCTTCCATACTGAAAACAGAAATCGTAACTTCCCCCCTTCTGTTTTTAAGGATAATTTAGCCATATCAGCTCCTTTGCTTTGTGCTTGGGGAACAGTATTTCATGAACGTGACAGATAAAACTTCTCTTTTCGGTGTCTTGTATAGATAAAGCTCGAGCTGTGCAGCGACAAGGCTCCGAGCAGCCCCAGGTGAACGCTCTTTGCGGCGCAGCAGCCTCCAAGGCCTGTTTCTGCCCAGCTCGGTGCAAGCATGGCACGATACCTTTCCACAACTACACCACGCCAGTGCTTTGCCCGTGCCCAAGCCCTGCTGAGGATGACCATGCCAGAGGATGCTTCCCAAAAACTTTACCGCCTAATTAGAAAGTCTCTTCTGGCTGCCCTCAGCTGCTAGAACCACAGCACACGAGGTGCCATCACCCAAATTTGCCGGGGGGGTTACTCACCTGATCATCCCCACTCAAAGGGACCCCGTACCGATCCAACGGTTCAAACAAGTTTTTGGTTTGCTTTTCAAACCTCGGTCTTGCCCTGCTTGAGCCAAACGGAGCCGGCTCCTCACTGGCAAAGCTGGGGAAATGGGGACCAGGCTGCAGCGTACAGGAGCACGCAGGAGCAGGCTGGCAGATGTGCAGTAAGAGGAAGATGTTTGACTGAAGCTACTCTCCATAGGACATGACCAAAAGGGTCTGCAAGAGAGCAGTTGTGCTCAGCTACTCCACACGGTCAAAAACCACCAAGGGCCTCGGATAAAAAGAACTGGAGAAACAACGACTTGTTGCCTATGAAATCTAATTAACTAGCTGCAGCCAGGTACACACTGGGCTGGAATTAAGATGTTCCGAGAACACAGCAAAGCTTCTGTGTGCGCAGAAGGCAACATTTAATGACGGCATGGATCACCATCAATGCCAATACAAAACAAGCCCACACAATGATCGTGCTCTCTCTGAGCGCTGGTTTGCCCATCCTGCTTTCCTCCTCCTCCACCCCACGCTGCAGTAGCCCACTCGTTCCCCACTTTGCCCACCTCTTTTCACCCACCGCAGCCTGATAATCCCCTGCCCAAAACCAACACGAGCACACAAACGCCTACGAGGCAGCAACGCCAGCAGGCAGAGCAGCCAGGTCCCACTGAGCAGAGACCTCAGAGCAATGCCACCGGTGCAGAGAAGTGACATCTTTATAACAGGACAGGGGAATGTGCTTAAATTAATTGGCAGTTCAGATAACAGAGGCTTTCGCTCTCCACTGGGCTGTTAAGAACGCTGGAATTGCTGCAGATAAAAGTCTGGCAGCATTTTCATCATAAGCTCAATGTTTCTGGGCTGTATAATCCAGCCATTAAAAAATATATGCTCTGGGCTGAAACCTGACATACCAGGTCCCAGCACAGCAGCAAATATTTGTGTTTTCCAAATTTCCAGAGCAGTCCCTTTGGGCCCATCAGGCAGTTACAAGCTGGCGGAGCGGAGATGGACGTTGCGGTTTTCCAGGGGAGGCTGCGCTTGCATCAGTCGTGGATTTCGGAGCTTCATTTCACTCTGTTGACCAAGCGGGTGAGTTTGTTCTCACGCTGCAGCCATCCGAAATACAAGCAGACAGCAGCATCCAGCAGAGACAACTGGATGTTCATTGGCCCCGTGATTTGCGGCAGCAAGTTTTCCCCGTGATATGAAGACCATCCTGAACTATGGGGCAGGAGAGAGAGATCCGCGGGGAATTTCTTAGACAGCTGCAGGAGAGGTGAGAAGCATCCTGTGGTCCACAGCAGCTTTCTGACAAGGCAGCGCAGGAGAACACAGCGCCGAGGACTTTGGGATGTAGGCCAACAGCATCTGATGCTTTCTGTTGATGCAGTCTATTGCTGTGAAATGGTCCAGAAATCCCTCCTAGCTTTTCGGCATGAGAGTTAAGTGTTTCGTTAGGAGCTAAATCACCTCAGGCTTACCTCTACAGCCAACGGAGAAAAGCACAAGCAGAGAAAAAAATAAAATAAAATAAGTAAAAAACCAAAACAGAACGCTGGCAGTTTCTGTTGTCCAAAACGCATGAGTCAGGTTCACCAAGGAGCAGCAAGAGCAACTTCGATCCGACTTGAGTTTAATCATCGAGTGAGCAAGACAAGTGACTGTTTCACTCCGTGCTGCTGTTTTCTCTTTATAATGCACCTTTCTTGCTTGAGCTGTGATTTTTAGGAAGGAGATGCCTCAACATTTGACTGGGTTTAAATCTCAGGGGGCTCGTGGTACCCAGCTCTAATCTCTGCCCATTCAGTTCCTCTCCTGGCCGTGACACCCCACCCCATCAAATCACCCAACTCGCTGCTCTCTAAGCAGAAAAAAAAGCCCCACAACAGCAGCTGTGGGGCTGCACCCACCGGCGCCACGGCAGGGAAGGACCTCTGAGCACTTTTCCAGTCTACGGGCATTACATTAATTGAGAGTTTGCACAGAGCAGACCATCGTCTAGACAGCGTTAAGCTCCGAGCAGGGAAGGTGCAGCGTGGTTTCCAGAGTAAGCGTTTCTGACATTTGCTTAGTCATCGCCTTCCCTCCGGTTTGCTATCGTGAGCGATTCCTTCCTCCGGTAGCCCTGGAAACGGCGGGAGGAGGCAGCTCCAGATGTGTACGTGGCAGCTCCAGCTCCAGGCATGGGCTGCTGCTGGGTGGCACTGGAGGGGGGGGGCTGGGCCCCTGCTTTGTCCCCCTCCCTGCCATCCTCACCATCACCCAGCCCATCTTCCACAGCACAGAGGGAAGGACTTCTTGTGGTAATTCCCACATCAAACCTCAAGGCGGGGTAGCGGGATGCTGACAGAGGGCTGGGGATGAAACGCACCCATGGCACGAGGGTCTGGGGAGACACCAGTGGTGAGAACCACCTAAAGTCCTTCTTCCATCAGTGCCCCAACTTGTTTTGGGGTCTTCAAGTTGCTCTGCTTTCTTCCTGCTCCCATTCTGCTTTTCCCAGCTTCATTGGGCTGGTCCGTAGCTCAGGCCAGGCGCTGCCAACCGCTCTGCGGCACCCGGCACCTGGGCATTACCAGCGCGTCTCAGGGCTCTAAGCACTACTTCAATTAAGAGCACCAGCAGAAGAAAGCGCAAAACGCTGCATTGTGTAACTCCTGCAATAAAAGCAGCCCCGGCAAAATGCAAATAGTTGGCATCTTAATGGCAATAACTCAAGCAAATCAGGAGGTATTGCTAGTTCTTAGAAAAAGCACTCAGCAAAGAAGGCTTTTGTGCTGAAGATTGCCTTTTTCCAACCAAAAAAATGTTTGTTTTCAGGGAAACATCTATTTCAGTTTTCCAGTGGGAAATAACAAAACATTTTAGTTTCGTTTTGACTTCAAGTATGACTTCAGATTTTATTTTTATTTGGTTGGTTTTAACTGCAATGATATTGTAAAGCTGGCTGAAAGCAGGCGCTTTCACCTAAAATCAGGTTGAAGCCTCCCGGGGCAAACTCTACCTTTTGAAACACAAACTTTTGGAATGAGGATTTTTTCCTCCACTGTTTCTCATTGGGGAAAAAAATCTGGATTTCTGGGCAGCCATCCTTCAAACCCAGAGGGAGACAGCTCTCGCCCGAGTCACTTGATGCCTCCTGCCCATCGGCATGCGGTGTGGGACCTGAGCATTTGAGGTGGAGGCAGTTGTTTGGCTGCATCTCCCCCACATTCGTTTTGCCTTCAGGGCCACATGGGCAGCTGGGGGTACCAGGTCCCCCCCACAAGCCACCAGTGCTCGCGCACAGCCACCATTCCCAGCCCCGTTTCTCAGGGAAACCCACTCACTTCTTCAACTGCTGATGGCTGAGGTGACCGATTGCACTTTGATATTTACACGAGCGCCCTGCATGTCACAGCAATCTTCAGGAGACCACATTCTTAGGAGGCAAGGAAACTCCTTCATTTCCTTGCAATTCATGGAGAAGCAATGGATTTATGTCCACCCTTTTCTTTTGTTATCCTATTCCCCAGCAGCCTGACATGGCATGAACGCGATGGCAAGAAAACTCAATCAAACACAAATACGGGTTGCTAAGAAAGAGTTTCAAAGTGGGGTTTGCACCATCGGGTCAAGGAGGAGGTGGGTAGTGAATGCAATGCTGGGGGGATGCAAGAACCACTTCAGCAGGAACAAGCTTGGTAAGATGCGTCCTCCTTCTGGAGGACAGGTCTTGGGGCCATGCAGGACACAGACCTCCAGCAAAGCTTCCAGCAAGTGAGGACAAGTCGGGTTGTGGGAGGGGGAGAAAAGCAGAGAGGGAGGCTGGAGGATGCCAAGCAACATCAATTGCACAGCTTTGCCAAGAGCCCAGGATGGAGCTGGAGTGATAAAGTTTGCATCTGGGTTTTACAGATGACAAAATTTACAGGCTGGGGTAGAGCCAGGATTTGGCATTTGTCTTAGGCCCCGCTCTTCTTCAAAAGAAAGGAGAATTTTAGCCTGGAAGTTCCCAAAAATCAGCAATGGAGCTGCTTGGATGAAATCAGCAGGCAGCTCTGAGGAACAAGGCACCTTCCATTTATGCATCTTGCTTTAGAAAGGAGAGCTCTGCTTGAGTAGATCTTCTTGCTACTGGTGATAACTTTTTCATTGTTATTTGAATGTGGGTGTAAAGACAGACAAGTTTGATCACATCTTCTGCAGCTCTTGTAAAGCCCAAGTCAAACATGGTTCGGTCACCCCTTCCACTGCAATTGTTTCATGGCAGCAGGTCACCCAGTTAACGAACATCAATGCTGTCCCACCACGCTTCATGCAGCCCCATCGCCCCTTTTGGAAGCGACGCTGATGCACGCGTAGCCTGGCCACTGCTGTCCCAGCCCTCAGCACCTCTGCCTGAGCCAGCAGCTCATCCTCACCTCGTGTTATTCCAGCTTCAGTCATGTCAAACTCACCTCCCCCTCCCCAACACCTCCCCGATTCTGAGCACCAAGCTCTACCAAAGGCCAAGGTGGTGAACTCAAAGTGGGAAAGCTGAGGCCACCGAATTCATTACACTGATGACCATCCCTGAAGCAAGATTTTAACTCCTCTACACAGAAAGGAGAGGCTGGACCTGCACGCACAGACACAGCTGTGACTGCCAGGGGCTGGATAAGTGCAGAAGTTAAACTTACACCATTTCCATTTCCCTGACCCAACCGAGGGACGGAAGTTTTGGGTTTTTTCCCCCTTTTCATTTTCCTCTCTTGTTACAATTTTCTCCCTCGTTACATGAATGAGACAGCAGAATTTTAATGCCTCTTGTGTTCTGTGAAAGATAACAGCAAACTGTACCACTCTGACCTTTTCAGTGTTTTGTAATTTGATCGGCTGTCCAGACCCACTCTTCCCTTCCCCACGCTCCACCGGGGAGAGCAGGGTGGAGGGACGGCCAGCGAGAGTGCCACTGGTGCTCGGAGTGAAACAGCGACAGGGCTTTCCTGGCAGGAGAGGACTGAGGAGCTGTCTTCTACGGATCAGCCCTTCCTGTGGGATCAGCCGAGGGTGGGAAGCAGGAGGCTGACACCAGTCCCTGCCAGGCATCCCATAGAGGATGGCAGCAGGGTGGGGAGGAGAGCACAGTGCCCAGGTGCCAGGGAGACAGGTTTGTCTTTCCACAGCCTGAGGAGGATGGTGATGGAAAAGCATTTCTGTCAGAGGGCTCAGAAAACAGATTCCCTTGGTCCCACCAGCTGGGAAATGAAGACGCAGTGAAGCCTGAGCCTGGCACAGCCCCATAAAGACAGGCTGAGACCCAAACCGGTAACCCCAGGCTATTTCCTAAACACTAAAGCGGGTGCTGTCACTTGGCTGGGGAGGGGGACAGGGAGCCCTGCCTTCTGATCTAGTTAAAGACATCCCTGCTTACTGCAGGGCGGTTGGAATAGATGACCTTTGGAGGTCCCTTCCAACCCAACACATTCCATCATTCCGCTTTGCTGCTCCAACGCGGGGCTCGCCTCCTGCCCAGGCTCCTCTCCCCAGCCCAGCGGGGACCTGCCATTCCCCTCTCCGCAGCTCTGGCAGTGGCAGAAGGGATGGCTCAAAGCCCAGCTCCGACAGACAGGGACACACAACAGCCTTGACGAGGGAATTGCTTACGGCACACATCGATCAGACTGGACCGTCTCTGTGCTCCAGATCCAGAGCCCGATTCACATCAAACCATGGCACCATGGCCGTGGACGGGGCTATCTCCAAACTCAGGCTGACACACAGGATGGTGCATCTCCTTCCAAGCTGCTTAAACAGCTCGGAGGGTTTCTCCCCGCCCCCCGCCGCCCCCAGATCCTTCCTTTTTCAAAATCATCCCCTTCCCAAAACATTTAACCTGAAATCTCCTCTAACAAACTCCTCCCCACCTTGGGGAGAAAACGGCTCTGGCTACCATAGGCGAGTTATAACCTAGTAAATTTTAATCCTTGCCCATTATTGTATTACCACCAGAAGTACACGGATTGAGATAAAAGGCTCACCAGCCCAGCCATAATTATATTAGAAAGGTAATTATCTCCTCTTCCATCTGACTTTGTGCTTTCTTTCTGTAATGAAGTTTCCAGCTAATGTTTGCAGCGATGGGGCCAGCCACCACAAAAATGTAAAAGCTAATTGTCTGTTCAGCGCGTGAGAGACAGCGGGGAAGGCTGGGGAAGAAGAGAAAGGAGCAGGGGAGCTCCGAGCCGGGAGCACATCGGAGCTGCTGGCTGCTGACAGGGCCCGTGCCCTGATGCAGAGCTGGTCCCAGGGACACCCTCAGGCTCCCAGCTGTAGACAGGAGCACCCCAAAGCACGGCACTATGGTCTCAAGTACACATTTGCCTCAAGGCACCTGCTCTCTGGAATGAGACTTCTTGAGTCTTGATCGGGAACTGGAGTGATAGGATGAGGGGGAACAGCTTCAAACTCAAAGAGGGGAGGTTTAGATGAGATGCGAGGAAGAAATTCTTTGCTGTGAGGGTGGTGAGCCCCTGGCCCAGGTTGCCCAGAGAAGCTGTGGCTGCCCCATCCCTGGAGGGGTTCAAGGCCAGGTTGGACGGGGCTTGGAGCAACCTGGGCTGGTGGGAGGTGTCCCTGCCCAGGGCAGGGGGTGGCACCGGGTGGGCTTTAAGGTCCCTTCCAACTCTAACTGTTCTGTGATTCTATGGATCTTGCTCTTTCAGACTGTTTCTAAACCCTCAGGAAGGCTTAAAGGGACATTAAAACGACAAGACGTTCTCACTTTTTGAGCCCACTGATGAATGCAGTGAGGAGACTGCCATCCCACCATCACCAAAGCAGCTCGCCCTGTTGCTGGCTGTAGAAGGCAGGTTACAAATGGAAACTGAGGCACAGAGTGGGAGGAGGACTTCAGTGCAAGACCACGGCTACCCCCAGCCCTCACTCACATTCAACTCCACCCAAATGGTGTCTCTGTGCGAAGTTGGACCAAAACTGCTTTTGGCCCATGAGCCATCCTCACTCACGTTTCTAAGCGCGGAAGCAACACGAGGGCTCTTCTCCAGCAGACAAGAAGTTATCCAGAATCGAATGAGCTAAATATAATGTTAAACAAGCACACAACGTACAGATCACAACACAGAGATGTCAGCTTACATGTGCTGGGTGCATTGTTTCATGGAGTGGGGTTTTTTTTTTGTGCTTTGTACTATTACCGAGTGGAATAAAATTATCATTCGAGACACTTAATTGTACTAATTACAATCTTTTTGGGAACATTTTGAAAAATTACTGTCTTTTACCAATGCAAAACTGACCATATGATGTCCTCTATAGTATAGAGTTTCTTCTATCTTCCCAAATTAAGAGGTAGGACAGCACTTTGCAGAAGCTGCCGGAAGGATCAGTTCCCACCCAGCCCAGCAGCTCACGCTGTTTGTCTCATGCCATTACAGAAGAGGATGTTTTGTCCCTTAATGGTAAACAATGCTCTCATGATTCGGAAAGGTATCGTAAAAAGCCAAAATCAAAACACATTTCAGCTGAGTTTCTTCAACATCAAAATTTGCACTAACTTCGCTAGGACTGAAAGTTTGATGTCTGCGGGCCACTGCTCCTCACTTCCAGTGCTTTCCGTTTTAAGATGGAACTAAACTACCCCAGGACTTTGGTCCCAGCCCTCAGAAAAAAACAATCCAGCACCCAACATCTCTAGATACCACAGAAGAACCGGCACGGACATTGTCTAAACCTCCACCAGTGCTCTGCTGGGCAGATGACCTTTCCCTGTCTCTTCCCACTCAACAGCACTCGTGACCCACCCAGCTGCACGGGGTTTAATTTTTCCCTCGTGCCATTACATGTCTCAGCATCTCAACTGCTGTGTCCGTGCATCTTCACAGCCACACGCAGGGTCCTCACACAGCATCAGAGCTTTTTCTGTGCTCGGCACCAATCCCCCCCCTCCTTCAAGGACACAGCACCCATCCCAAACTGCTTGTAACATCCCCCCCGATGATCCTCCGGAGGACATCCGAGGCAGCGAGGGGACATTTGGGGGAGTTTCTGCTCCCTGATGAACGATTGTGTGAAAGCGGCAGGTTTGAAGCCGCATCCCCGGCGCGGGACAGAGGGACGGAGGATGATTGCAGCGTGGGAGGACGCAGCGGGAAGCCAGAGCCTGCCGCATCCCACACCTGCCCTTCCAGCAGCATCTCCTGACAGCGCAGGGCTCCAGCAACGGCCTTTCACAGCTTTGCAGGATGCGCTTCCCAAAAGCCAGCCAGCTCCTTCTAGAATCTGCCTGGGAAGGAGCCTGCCACCAGCTACGCGTAGAGATGGGACCACTGGGGGAGGGGATTTGGCTGGAGATAGTGCTTTATTAGGTTTAAAACATTCAGCCTGTAAACAGCTCTCCCCAGGTAGCTGCTGGGTGCAGCTGGATGAGTCTGGATGAAGCAGAGAGGAAGAAGTAAAGGCAGATGAAATCAGCTGTGCAATCCAACGCGATGTTGGAGTTCAAGAAGGTTCAAGAAGGACATGGGGAACTGCTGGAGAGGGGACAGCAAAGGGCTACCAAGATGCTGAGGGGACTGGAACACCTCTCTGATGAAGAAAGGCTGAGGGACTTGGGTCTCTTCAGTCTGGAAAAAAAGATGACTGAGGGGGGATCTTATCAACGCTTATAAATACTGAAAGGGGGGGTGTCAGGAGGATGGGGCCAGGCTCTTCTCAGTGGTGCCCAGGGACAGGACAAGGGGCAACGGGCACAAACTTGAGCATGGGAAGCTCCACCTCAACATGAGGAGGAACTTCTTTGCTGTGAGGGTGGCAGAGCCCTGGCACAGGCTGCCCAGAGAGGTGGGGGAGTCTCCATCTCTGGAGACATTCCAACCCCGCCTGGATGCGTTCCTGTGCCACCTGCTCTGGGTGACCCTGCTCTGGCCGGGGGTGGGACTGGGTGATCTCCAGAGGGCCCTGCCAACCCCCACCGTTCTGTTCATCACCAACCCCACTGTTCATCACCCCCACATGATGTTCCTTCCACCTGCCCCTCACTGCTCCCCTCTGCCTTCAAATGCAGCGGTTTACAGCCCCATGTCCTTACAGAAATACCTCTCTATTGTCCGAGAGATCTGTCCCACTCATCGTTTCCAGGGGGGCACTGGCAGTAGCACGGGAATCGCAGAACCGCCTTGTTTATCTGCTTCTCGTCTGGGCACCGCAGAGCCCCCGGGCTCGCCTGCAGCTGCCTGACCCTGGCACCACCATTTCGCAGGCACAATCTCATCGAGCGCTGCACTGGCACCAGAGCCAGAGCCAAACACTTGAAAGGCCCAGGGCTATGGAGCTGATGAGAATTCATCAAGTTAAAAATGCATATATTAAATTACTTCTCTGAGAATCTGTATCCCCCAAGCTCGATACCCAGGCAAAAGCCACAGGGGAGTCGGTGTCTCCCTGCAGCACAGCCAGTGTCAGCATCTCCACCGCAACCACACAACAAGCAAATTTGGAAGAGCAAACAGGTGGCAGCCACTCACTGCACCATCTCTCCTGGGACAGGCTCTCCTCTCCCATCGCCGGCCCCGGGAGATGCTCCCCTCCAGCCAGGTCGAGCCACAGCAGCACTTTTCCATGCTCCCCACCTCAATGACGGATCGTCTTCCGTCGCAATATCCAGCCTCTCGGTAGGGTGCAAGGTCAGCAAATCCTCCTCCACGGCTCAGCCCGCGTTCGCCTGCAGCCCAGATAATTGACTCGTCCGTAGGCTTTCATCTCCTCCCTGGGCTGGGAAGATGAAGTCAAATTGCACCTCCGAAATCCAAGCTGCCTGGTGCCACCCTTGCCCGTCAATAAATCCCTACCGCCCTCACGCCGTGGTTTCCAGCGCAGCCGTGAAAAGCTCAGGCCCACGCACTTGTGGAAATCTCCCCTCTCATCTGTCACACAGCTTGCTCTGAAACATGAGCATCCTTTAACCTGCTTTTACTTATTTATTTAAACAGGAAAGGAAGGAGAAAAACATCCCAAACTAGCCTGTGTCAGCAATTAGGAGCATGAAATGTCTGGCAAGGCAGCTTTATAATTAGAGCTTTACCCTGTCCTTCTCTTCTCCGTCTGCCAAAAAACAAAAGTCACCGAAGAGCAGCCACGTCTGCAAGGTTGTGCTGCTCCTGGGGAGCCTTGGAGGAGGAAAGGGCGCTGGGGCTCCAAACTGCTGGTTTCACACTCCTGTCCGGCAGGAGAACCGCGAGCGCAGGGAGCAAAGGCTGCAGGCAGCACATGGACCAAGAGACCTGTCCCAAGGGATTTCTCTTTTGGTTGACGTGAAGCCTTTTACCCCTCCAACACGGGACAACCTGCTGCCTCATTCCCTCAGCTTATAAGCCCACCCTTCCCACCCACCAGCACTCAATTTTTCCACACCTTCCCCGCTGCCTTCAGACTGTGCGCACACACGCATTGCACATCTCCAGCCCAACACTACGTACCGCATTTTCTCCCAACCCCTCTTAAAAGTCATACAAAAAACACACAGCCGCATCAGCAGGATTGTGAGATGTTCAGGACAAGGGGTAACGGGCACAAACTTGAGCATGGGAAGTTCCACCTAAACATGAGGAGGAACTTCTTTGCTGTGAGGGTGGCAGAGCCCTGGCACAGGCTGCCCAGAGAGGTGGTGGAGTCTCCGTCTCTGGAGACATTCCAACCCTGCCTGGACGCGTTCCTGTGCCACCTGCTCTGGGTGACCCTGCTCTGGCCGGGGGTGGGACTGGGTGATCTCCAGAGATCCCTGCCAACCCCCGCCGTTCTGTGATTCTGTTATCAGCAGCCTGCCTACACTCAGCATCTACAGGCGCTGCCCGTGGAACTATAAGCCTTCCTTTCCACACACCTGTCTACTTCCAGCTTGCTCCGCATCAGGTATCTCCAATCTGTCTTCTAATTCTGAAATCATAAACTGCAATTTCTGCAGTACTCTGACATCACACGCTCTCAGGTTGGGATAAATAAGCTGACCCTAACATCCATTTATCAGTGAGACTGGCCTCTTATAACCAGAGTCTAGTTGGTGACAATAAAATATTAATAACTAAATAGAGCATAAACCTCCAAATATCCCGAAGGCAGTACAAGACAGCTGTGTAGGAGAGCTGTGCCATCCCTGGGCAACATGTATTGCCATTTGCCAGGCCAGGCCAGCATCCCAGGGACAGGCCACCCCCTCCCCAGCAAGTCTGGTGAACCAGAGAGATCAGCTCTGCAATGACCCACCATGGTCCCAAGGGATCTCCTTTGCCCTCTAGGATGGATCCAGAAAGATGACAATATTTGTGCTACCAGAGATGTTAAAAGCCCCAGACATACAAAGGCTGTAAGACCATGAAAAGGTCCCTGCCTGTAGCCTGTGGTGCCAGACGGGATTTTGCTCCATGAAACAGTGGCAGTGGGACAGAGGGACAACACAAACCATCGGGGGAGCTGCTGAACTGGTGAATGTGGGCTACTGAGCTGCAAAGCTCCATCCTTTCAGGCCTGAAGGAGCCCCTGGGGCAAGGCGATGGTGCAGAGCAGGCTGATGGTGCTGTGCAGCCAATACAACACATCGCCGGCACAAGAACCAACCCGAGCTCAAACACATCCCTCCGCACCGGGTCTCCTCCAGGCAGGGACTGTCACTCCCTGTACACAGGATTCATTTCAGCCAGCCTTAAAAGATCCTCAAAGCTCACAAAATCCAAGCTAATTCTTTAGGCTCCCTCTACAGACGTCCCCTGATGGCCACTCATCGAGATGAGGAGCACCCAGGATGGGTGGGTTGAAGCATCGTGGAAAGCAGCTCCTCTTCCTTGGCAAACCAAGCTGGCCACCTCGCCTGGACTCGGGCAACGGATTGGCAAAGTCTGAAATGCATCTATAGTAGTATGAAATAGCAATAATTTACAGAGCAGAAGGGCAGTGCTAGCTGTTTTACCCAGCAAAGAGGAGCAACACAGAGGGTCTTCCACCGAATGAGGTTACCTCCACGGCCTATGGATTTCCATGAGGAGCCATGTGCTGATCTCCCCTCTCCAGACATTAAGTACCAATGCCCCTTATGAATTATATTACCCAGGTTTGAGCAGTTTTCCTTTGCTCCAAAGCTTCCAGCTCTAGATATTAACGACATCTAATGAGAAGCAGCTGATGCCTCTTCATATTTCACTTCCAAGCGACACAGAGCAAAAGGGCTCTGGGCTTGGCAGGGACCTGCTCACCACCAGGCACCGAGCTGCTCCCCCCCAAGCCTGCCCCCCAGCAGCGGCTCCCTCCTCGCCACCACCGAGAAGGCTTCTAAGCATGGAAAGGTGATGCCCAAGGCCCATTCATCAGACAGAAGTTGGGAAGAAGCATGAAGCAATCTGAGGTGAGGTGGGCTGGTATTGCCATCTCCTCTAGGAGACCACAAGCATTTCTAAGATTGCCCCACAGATGCCATTCCCCTGCTTTGTCTGGGAGAAACCCTTGAACATATAACTCTCTTCTCTCCCTTCTAATCTCCAGGGCGTGCTGTCCTTCCCACTGCACCCATGAGAGAACTGCATCATCCCCAGGCACAGCCCAGCATCCCAGGGATCCCATCCCGACACTCCGCCCCTCCAAATCCTCTTGCAAAAGCAACGCGTAACCCAGTGGGATAAAAGCTTTCAAGACATGCCCTCAAACCCCGCACATCACACGTTTCCCCTCGCTTCCCCAAACAGCAGGTTGGCACACGGCCGCGGTGATCGAAGAGAGCTTTTTCATCTTCAAGAGGTGTGGAGGAGAACAAGCGGCAGACACACGCGCTTAGCCCACACATACATAACAGGGCTAATAAGAACTCCAGCTCCTGGGCTTGCGAGCCAGCACAGCATTACTGCAATCGCTCTGTAATTCGTTACCCCTGAGCAAACCAATACGTTTCAGCAGCAGCCGGCTTCACGTGCAGCATCCGGGGCCGGGGGCCAACTCGCAAAAAAGCCCAGGGACCGAGGAAGGGAATTAGGGAGCGCAAGGGGAAGGGGCTGCTGCACACCCCCCAGCACGGCTGGGGGACGCGTCCTGGACACTCTTAGGGAGGCAGAAGCACGAGCACCCTCCCCAGCACCCTCCCTGCTGCCAGAAACCGCCCCGGCGACGCTGGGCGATGCCATGGGGACCCATGTCGGTACCCACTGCAATGGGTGAGGTGGCACTGAGAGGAACGAGGAAGATGCCAAAATTGTCTACACCTGCCTCAGCCGTGGGCGAGCACCCACAAGCGCAAATTAATCCTTTTAGCACGGCTAATCAAGGCGACACAGGAATATTTCTGCTGAATGTTCAGACGGGAGAGCGGGTCTGGCTGCCTGAAGCGCAGCGACATCCCTGCCAAGGGCAAAACCCGCCTGTCCCAGAGACAGGTAATGGCTTAACACACAGTTTTCTACCTTGCACCAACAAAAAAAAAAAAAAAAAAAAAACCCACATATATAAAATCGGCTCAGAGGCTATCAACTGATAGCATCTTTGGAGATTTGTAGCATTTGTGTGGTAAGTGGATTTCAATTAAAGCCATCCATAAAGAGGGAGGGCCTCTCCTTCCGTCTAAATCACAGCAGCGCATCAGGAGGAGCGGAAAATGTATTTTTAAATGCTATACCTCAGATGGTGGAGAGCACCATCCTCTTAGGCTGAGGGGGAAAAACAAATTAATTGATACAGGTCAAACCAGAGCAAGATTCTCAATTATCTTACAGTAATTACCCTAATAAAAATTTAAATACGCATAAGCTAACTTGGTACGGTTTAGCCTCAATATTAACGACAGGAGAAACTCATCTTCTACAGCCGCCCAAGGGAAAATTAAGAGTCAGCTACTGACATCCAGACCCCCAGACAGGTCTCCTTCAGACAAACAGCCATTTGGGGCACACACAAAAATATGTTTACCGGCACACACACACACGTGCAAATTCCTAACTTGTCTGCAAACTATCACTAGAGGAAAATAAAAATCTGTACACAATACGTTGCAGCCGCTTCGATCCACACCCGCGGTTTCCCTCACAAAAGCCCTGGTGCGCATCCTAAATGACATGAGTTTCCCATTCAACACCCTCCGAGGATGAGAAATATTGCTTTCGTTCTCATTTTCAGCACTCAGAATGGAAGAGAGCTGAGCAAACTCCTTCTGGAAAATACTTTATCAAAGGAAAATGCACGTGGAGTGAAACCAAAAGCGCTGGCTAATTGGGGCGGAATACAGTAAATAGCCTCAGCCACGAAAAATTGAAGCGCTGAAGGAGTAATCAAACATTTCCTTTTGGTGTTTGCTAAATCAGGTGGTTCAAAATGGTGTTTTAACTTCAGTAGTTCTCCATATGTCAGCATAAACGAGCTTTAAAATACATATATATATACACACATAAACAGTAAAATGGAGCAACACGTCTTATTTTCACATCTTGTGAAAACAAAAAAAAACAATGAGAAAGGTACCTAGGGTCCACCAAACATGCTGGAGCTTATTTTTCTCAAATTGTCCAACAGAAATGGAAAATACTAGACCAAGCTCTAGACACCAGGCTCAGAGGGATGCCTGAAAGCCCCTGGACCACTCAGTCCACCCCATGCCAGCCCGTGCCCAGACCTTCACAGCCGGGTGGGCTGTACTGCGGTGGCAGGGGCCCCAAGGTGACAGACACCCCAAGGAAGGTGTCCTCGCTGCCATCTGGATTAGCAGCTGGTCTTACCTAAGGTGGTAGAGCTTCCTCATGGCCAAAGTGATGGGACAAGTCTGCAAAAATCGCTCCCTGCTCCACCAGGTGCTCCTTAGCCAGAGCTGCCAACGTGCCTCTCTGTCTCACCCAAAAGCCAGGGCTTGCCCCACACAGGCAGCAAGTCTGTCCTGGTGGGTCCACTCTTCTGAGGGGAGCTGCAAAAGCTCAGAGATGTTTTAGGAGTTACTGGCCACACCTCATCCCAGCTTCCTCACTTGCTCTCACCTGTTGTGTGGCTGCAGTTCACCAGCAGCTAATGTTTAAATAGGGAACACGTGTATAAAACAAGTCTTCAGCAGATTTGGGGGATGGTTTTTTGGAGCACCTTTGTGCAGAGGAATACCTCCTTGATTACCTCCCAATTAGGTTCAGGTTGTGTTTGCTGACTCTCAGGTGAGATATTTTGGTACTGGGGAAAAGGTGGCATTGGGAAAAGGGGGACGAAATTCAGAACAACACCAGAGAAGGATGGAGAACTAATGCTACCCCTTGCCCCAAGATCTCAGGGTTGTCATGCTTGCTCAGGGTACGGGAGGCCATGTGTCCCGTCCCGAGCAGATCTGGGCTCATTTCTGTCAAAATTTGGTCTTTGGACAGGAGAGCAGGGCTGGGTGGTTCTCAATGCCTCCCCCTGAAGCTGCCTCATGCAGATGAACCCATGCTGAGCAAGAAGAAGATGACAGATGGCCAACGTCGGCGTGGGTGCCCCCAGCACCCACTGAGGGATCCCCCCACTCCCTGCCTCAACAGCTGCTTATGTCGTTTCTGTGGAACAGAAGACCTGCGCCACCAGAAGGGATTCAAAATGCCCGGCAGCCTGATGATCAGAGTACTCATTAAAAATGCAACACTGCTTTCGATTCCTGTCCTAAAATCGAGCAGAACTTAGATATTAAGTTTGCTCTCCTGAATCCAAAAGCTCTGAGCACGATGCTGCAAGAACCTCTTGGGCAGAAGCTGTGCCTCTTCACCTGGAGCTCTTCCTCTTGACATAAATACCCTTAAACCATCAGGGAGATGATCAAAGCGAGCGGTTACACTTTCGCCCCTACAGCCGGACACTTATACTCCTGTTTACCAGACATACCGTTTTAATTAAACACCAAGCCAGATCAGGTCAAGAAGAGTCTTAAAACAGGACAAGGTGTTCTTATTTTGTTGCTCCAAGACACAAAACCTTCAGCTGTCCATGCTGGTTGCCCCAAATCAGAAACTACTCCTAATCTCCCAGCTGGTCCCAGTATGGGGAAAGGTCGTTCTGCTCCATCATTCCTCCCACCAGCGTCAACCCTGGAGGTAGCTGGAAGGTGCACCCTGCAGAGGCTCACTGCGACATACAAGTGTATCACTCCGATAGCTGCCCAGTTGCACACTGGTGCCCAGCTGCACTGGGATCACTTGTCAAAGGGCAATGAGATGAGCATCGGCACAGCGCTGATGCCTCTTTCCACCTTAGCTGCTGCTGGGTGAGCATGTGCAGGTCGGGAGTGCTGCCTTTGGACTGACGTGCCCTGTGAAAGCCACAGCCCAGAGGTTTCACGCCTGTTGGAGGCTCTGCCTGTGCGAGGTGACGACCGTGCCGTCACACGACCAGCGGCATGTCCCGCTGCACAGACGGTGCTGCTCTGGGCAAGGCCACTGGCGCCCGTCGGCACTTCAGTTCTCTGCAGTACATCCCCAACTCCCTGGGGTGTGTTTGATAACTCCCCCCGGTGCCTGGGCCAGGGGCCAGCAGCCTGTTAAGGCCACAGTTTAAAATGGCAAATTCTGGTATTTTTCACGTTACAGAAAAACTCTTGAATTCCTGACAGACGACAGGTAGGAGCAGCAGGGCTGGTGGGAGAGGTAATGGGTCCTGTTAGGCCCTCAGGGAGAGCAGACCAGCTTCCAGGAATTCATTCGCCATCAGATAATTGCCAAAATAAAAAATATTAAAAGAAAAAAAAAGAAATCATGTTTTTTTGCAGCTCTATCATTTGGTCTAACAGGACACTACACCTCTAAAACACCTGCCTCCCCCCGCTCCTCAAACAGCCCCCACAGCTCAGCTCCAGCCCTGGGAATTCCTGCTTTTAGCTCGGGAGGTCGCCAGGCTCAGGCTTTGTATTTCAGGCAGAACAATAGATGTTAAATAAGAGTTACTCAAACCTCATCCCCTTTCCAGGTCACCCTGCACCCCATCACCACCCCACAGAGATGCTCCCCCCCAAACTCCGGCAGCCCCACCGCACCGCGCGGTGCCAGCCATCACCTGGGGCTTATCGCACACCATCCCTCTGAGACCTCCTGCATCGCTCGACGTCCCGACATGCGCAGGCGACTTTGTTCCTGGCAGAAGGAGCTGGGGACTGAAATGGCTTTAAGGTCTGCTGCTAGCAGAGATGCACAGCCTCCCTGTCCCTGCCTACGTGCCCTGGGGCTTGCACCAGTCCCTCTCCCAGCACCGCCAGCCGGGGATGGAGGCAGGCAGGCAGCCAGCGTAACCCCTCTCCCTGTGTGTCACCTCCTGGGACGTCCCAGCTGGGTTCCCAGCACCACGGGGCAGAGGCAGAGCTGGACTCCAGATGCCTGTATCTGGGCCAGAGTGTTCACGCTGCCAGACAAGCATCCAAAAACCCTCACTGGAATTAAGGATCAAAGACAGGAAGGGAATTTAGTGAGCACAAAAGTTCCCACTGACTCCTCCAACTACTTCCACGTGCAAAGACCCAAGCCTGGCTCCCACGTGAATCCTCTCCTCTTTAGCAAAGCTCCGGCTCTTCAGTGCTTCCCCTTGCAGAGAGATGCTGGAGAATGCCTTGCCGGCCCCCCGCAAGCCTTTGGCTCCCCTTTCCTCCCATTGCCAGGTGCTGCCGACACCAGGACCGGCAGCACCCAGCCCGGAAACCCACCGACCACACGCAGCACCGTGGCCCCAGGCTGCTCCAGGGGCTCTGCGGGGTACCAAGAGGGGTCCATTAAAAGGTTCGAGCCCAGGCTGGGAGCAGTGGCAGGGACAAGAGGAAGGCTGGAGAGCAGCAGCTCCGCTCCTCCCGCAGCTTCATGCAAGAGAGGAGAATTCTGCTGAGCTGGGAGGCTGCGGAGGAGGCGGCTGGGAGGCAGGAGGGGGGTTATAAAGCTCCCTCTGTCTCCAGGTGCAATTCGGTTAAATTATGTCCCAAAGAGTAGGAAAAACATTACAATGAGCTGCACCAGGACATCCATTTCCAAGGATGCCCAGGGTACAAGAAAGTAAAATATTGGTTAGAACTGGCTGCAAATTTTCGGGAAGAACAGTTTTCTGACAGAAAATTACAATTTGATCATATCAAAATTTCCTGCTAGAATGGGTCAAACCCATAAAAACTTAATTTAGGAAAACAGTCACAATCTGTCTTATCACAGGGTTGCACATGTTTGTTCTTATTTTGAAACCACATCTACTTTCTTTTTATTAAGATTCACGCCAAAAAAATAAATTCTAAAACCAAAATAAAAATATTTTGATCTACTCCTCAACAAACTATTTTAGTTGTACCGGAGGATTCACATTTCAAATACTTTTGCATGGCAGAAACTCCAGGTCCTGCCCTGACTTGGAACTGATACAAGTACCTTTTGCCTAAGAGGGTTAAATAGGATGAACTGTTGCTATAGAATATTTGTAATTCTTGTTGTAATTCTTAAAATTATATCAACCGCAGTCGAACCTCTCAGTGAGAACGGGGGACCCTGAGGATATCTTCTTTTACAGAGACACTTTCTCATTTGGGAGTTCTGCCATTTTGTGGGGTTTTGGGTTGGTTAGTTGTTGGGGTTTTTTAAAGTTATTGGCTACAAATCATGGGTAGATCCTGTTCCAAGAAAATTGGAAATCCACTGGCAAAATCCTTCCATCTCCAGCAGACCCAGCTGGGGATGCAGAGTGTGACCTGTCCCCATGGACTGTAGCAGCGAGGACCGGAGTCACAACACTATTTATGTATCTCACTCCTACTGGTTTCAAGGCAAGCCAGGAACCAAATCCGTCGTGGAATCAGGCTGGGGATTATTTCTCACACCTGCGCTGTCTTCTCTGTTCTTTTCCCTGTTTTTCATTTTTCCCCCTCACTCCTGTCATCACACAGTTTATTTCATTCACCGTCGCCTTTGCCTTGTTCCCTCGGTACTCTGAAGGCACTTGTTTCATTTCCATTTTTCAGACATTAAAAGCATTTATTTTGAATGCTGGTGCCTTCAGCACATGAAATCAGTCTCAGCTGCACTCAAAAAACACCAGCCTGATCTTGTTATACGCCTGTTCTTCATGTAGTGTTAAGACAGAGGGGGGATCCAAGCTACCCTTCCAATAACCCTGTTCATTACCCACGCTCCAGGTTCAAAAGCTGAATGCAGAGGACACGCCACCAGGTCCAAACCCCGCCGCTCGCCCTGCATCCCGCCTGCTCTCTGGCTTTCGGAGATAGACGGGAGTGGTGAAGTCTGCACTGAATTTTTTCTAGCACTATATTTTAAAAGTGGCCGTGGAATGACCGATAAGAAGGATGGAGCCAGGGGCTTCAAGAGCAGAGGAGACAAGGAGCACCCGTATCTCGACCAGGTGCCACAGAGCCACCACCTCCTCACCCCAGAAGAGGCACGTTCTTGTGGATCCCACTGGGACAAGGTAGGAAACTCTAGTTCTGCTTAAGGACAATCATCCCACCTCGGGGACGCGGCTTTTAATGCAGCTCAGCTCAAACTGCTGTTGAGACAGAACGGAGCCATCCTGCCCTGCTTTGCCTGGAGCCAGCCAGGAGCAAACTCTGGATCTGGGTTGGGGTGACCTTATTTCACCTCCCTCTATTCCCCCTTAAAGACGTGGTGCATTTTCCTATGATTTTTCCTAATGTTACTTCCTAAAGGGGAATGGGAACCTGCAGCTGAGGGCAGTAATTTCTCATGCCAACCCGCCCTGATCAGCAAAACCACGTCTGCAACACCGCACAAAGCAACGCGCCGCACGCATGCAGCCTCAGCAGCTCGCCCTTTCGTACAGAATAAACACATCCACCACCATCCCAATAAGCTCATGCCGTAGAGCCAGGCTCTGCAGCCAGTAAATCCCATGGAGCCGTGCCCCGGGCAGAGCCGGGGATGGATCTCTCCACTCCTCAGAGGCTCGCCACCGCGGGGACTCGCATGCCGAGCACCATAAGCAGTTTATAATCTGGGCAATGTAAGCACCACCCCGCTAAACCCGCTCCCGCCTTTGTTCACCAGTGCTGAGTGCGAATTCCACAGTAATGCGGGCGACGGCGTGAGTAAGACCCGACTTAGCACGGCTCCAGGGAAGCAGACGGCACCTATGTTATCCATACAATAAACCCAGCCAGCTTTTGAGGGCTTTGCCATTCAGATTGCTCAGCACTGGTGTTTCCCTTGTGCACGCACTAACACACATAAGCGCCGTCGCCCTTTGGACCTCGCTTATCCCAGCAGCTTTACAGGTTGATTAGGGGTTGGGGTATTTTTGAGCCTTTATCCTAAAGTGAAAAAGCACCCAACCAAAAATCATTAGACTGAGAACTATCAGTAGTGATTAACAAAGGGAAAAACAACAAACGAACTCCCAAAACACAGGAGCCGGGAACAATATAGGGTAGCTCTTTGAAAAGAAAGCTTTTTATCAGCCTCAGCATGGCACCGAGCCATTCCTCTGATACATCATTTCCCTTGTCTGACACACAAAACACTCTGGTGTAGGGTCTGTTTCCACCAACCACCAACAAACTTTTATCATGAAAAATAAATCAGGATAATCTACTGTTAGCGTGGGCTGGATGGAGAGGAGCAAGCGGGCGCTGCCAGGGCTCGGGGTCATACCCGCGTGTCCCCCAGCTGCCGACCCGAGCACAGGGTTGGGGTTTCACCAGCGCTTGGCATCACTGCCAGCAGATCGGTGTCTGTTCCTGTCTCCCAAAGGGGTAGACAATCCGGAGAGACATTAATTCCCTTGCCCAGGGACATGTAACAAAGCCACTGGACACCTGGGAGAAGGAGCCCAGAGACATCTGGCTCCTTTCCCTGTATTTTTGCCCACTCGGAGTGCCTCATTCACTCCCAGCCACATCCACTTGTGTCCCCCGGGGCTCACTCTCCTCCCCAGGAGGGACTTGGGAGAGGAGCCCTGCTCCCCTGAGCGCTTAAGCACATGCTCGGAGTTGAGTTTGTGCTCAAGGGTTTACCAGAGAGGTACTGAAGGAGATCAAGTGCAAAGGCTTCCCAGAATAATAAGGAGATAAAGGCTAATGCAGCATATAACAACTGGAGAGCCTGGGTGAAGCTGTCCGGGAATGGGGGATCTCACCGGCTCCAGCTGGAGCTTTCAAACCAGACAAAGATCAAAATCCCCCAGCCTGGATCCTGCACCCATCTCCAAGCTCCCTCTGCTGTTCCCAAGTGCGTGTTACAGTCCCTCATTCCTCTTGTTACTTCTCCATCCGCAGCAAGACCCCAGCAGAAAATACGTCCTGCTGCCACCCAAAGCTACTCCCACCCAGGTGGGTCTGTCAGCGAGATCGGTCACCGAGATCGGGAGCGGGAAACAGCAAGTACCTTTGGAGGCTTTATCTGGGATGAAGGTGATGAAATGAGAGAAAGCAGAAACGTCTGGGATGAAACAAGGGGAGAGGAGGAAATCGCCCTGCTGCAAAGGGGTCAGATGTTCTGCTGGAAAGCAGGGAAAGCAACCACATTAAATTAGGGCTCGAGCTGCAGATAACCGTCCCATTTGAGGTTCCTCGGTCTCTCTGCTCCCCCCAAGGCGCTGCCTAATTCTTCTCTTACAGCAATATTGCCATGGCAAAACCCTCCGGCAAATGCCCAGGGCATCTCTCATGGTTAGCATGAACTCGAGGTCTTCTCCTGCAGGTCCGTGATCTCAAACCCATCTCAGTGACTTGCAGTGACCAGGCTGGCCCTGGTTCAGAGACCCAGCAGAGGCGGGTGACCCACACTGCTGTGGGGACCCCAGGTGATGAGCAGTCAAAGCAAAGCATCCCCTGGCTTTCTCCTGGCCACGGGGAAAGACACCACACACCCCAGAAGAACAGCAGAGCCCGGCCCGACTAATAGCAGGAACAATAACCCTCCAAGGTCCACTGCAGTCTTCAGCAGAGACTTAGCAGAAAATGAGTTACATCAGAATATCCTGAATTCCCGTGGTTTTCCAGGCTCTTTAGAGTGGATTTCATACAAACTCAACCCGAATGATGCCCATTGTCCCACCGTGCACTTGGACCAGGCTCATAAATTTCAATCTGTTTTTTAGAGGAAATGAAAGAATGCGGCTAGTGCAGCCTAAATACAGGTAGTTGTTTATTCGGATCGTTTGTCCGCTGAGCGCCGTGCAACTGCGGCTCTGGCTGTGGAGTGGCACAAAAGGAAGCCACAGGTTCTTATTATCGAGGAGACTCAAGACAGCACGCCCCTGCTGCGCGGCATCCCCCGACTACGCAGGCTTCTACCAGCGCCTGCCCGAACTGGTAAATGATTCATCTCAATCTCCGGAGGATTTTTCTGGTAACTGCTGCAGATCCACCTTGGGATGACAGAGCAAAACTAGCAGCAAACCAATCTTGTCACTTCTTTTTTTTCCTCCCCACACCAGAAAGACATAATTTCAGGGCTTGGGATATCAGAATCAAAGCTAAGGATGATCTGGCTCCTTACGCAGAGATTTTTTTTTAAACCTGTTTTCAGCTGACAACGACAAAGCTGCCGCCCATGGATTTATTGGCAAAATTTATGAGTTGGTGAAGAAAGCCACCAAAAGAGGAGGAAGCAGAATCAATTCCAAATCTCAGGGCAAGAAACATGTTTCAGTGGGATTCAAAGGTGTTAAAGTCAGTAAGCCAGAGAGAAAGAAGCACGAAATAAATACACGTACCCTCTAATCCCTAAAATACTTTGTCTGGAGGACACCAACCGCCATGCTGCAAAATAAAAGCAATAACTCCTAAAGGACAACCAGGCCCTGTTAGCAGACAGACAAGAAATGAGGATGAACGCAAGAAAGAGGCACGACAAGTTAAACAAATACAGAACCACTTGTTGACGCACTTTATAAGAAAAAAAAAAAAAATAGGAACAACCATTTTCCTTGACTGGAGCTTTATTTACAATTACAACTGACCCAAACTGTTCCCCAAGCGCCCCCCAGGTGGGGTCGGGGATGGCAGCCATCACACCCCGCTGCCTCCTGAGCACACCTAGAAGATGCCCGGCACGTCCCCAGCTGCCTGCACAGCACCTGTCTCTCTGAAAGGAGCCCATGGGTGTTTCAGCTCGACCTTCACTCATGGTGCTACTGGGAGCGTTCATAAGGCACCTGGAGGAGAGACTGGGCTGGACATGCACAGCCACAGCTGGCCTGCCCCATCCCCACCGGGGCTGTTCAGCCCCACCACCATGTCCCAGCCTTCAATGACCCGCCCACTCCTAGCCGGGTTTCGTGCCCCAACAGGGACCACACAAGCTTTTCTGGTTTAGACACGGCGCCAAAGGGGCCTTCCTCAATGTCCACCTCCAAGGCAGGAATGGTGAATGCACGACGCATCCTATGTCCATGCGTGAAGGAACGGGCAGTGGTTGCCACCACCTTTGCCTGGACCTTCCTCCCTTTTGTCCAGCAGCCGACTCTGGAGAGAATGTCCTCCTGGAGCTGTGATGAGGAGTACACTCACCCCTGTCCTCCCGCGGCCATGGGAGAGGGAAATCTCTGCCTCCAACCTCACCTTCGCAGGGCCACAGACAAGTGACAAAGAGACAAGAGAGGAACAAGACTCCAAAATTTGTTTCTACGTCCAAGAGGCACGTTTAAAGTTTCTCAGATTTTACATGTTCATGTGTGTTTGTATATATATATAATCTTACACACACACAATATTTTTTATATCAGCCCCTTGTCTTTTGGCACCTGGGGAAAACAGGGGGTTTATTCTTTATTCTGAGTCATTTCTCTCTTCAGTATGAGATCAGCAAGACCCGATCTGCTGGATAGACCGAGCTACAGACAGCACTGCCTCTGCAAAGGCCTCCTCCTCCTCCTGAAAATCCATTTAGAAATTCCTAAAAAGATGCATTTGCTAAAGACGAAGGAAATTTGAGGACATAGCCAGAGAGCCACGATTATCAGAAAGGCGGAGGAGGGCCAGGGCAGACGTGCTGCTCCAGGTGGAGGACGCAAGGACTAAGTAAATGTTACCTGAGCCACCGACTCCACATTACCCAGGAAACCCTGCCAGCATCGCTTTCATAATCCAAACCATTTCCCCTCGTCCATGAGAGCGGAGCACTGGTGGGAGAAGCTGGCAGGAGGCAGAGTTGGGGCCAAGTAAGAAATAAGAACCAGAACACCTGGCTGCAGAAACGCTCTAAAACATCCCAAAATAATTAGCTCCTCAGCATACTTCGTTTATCCCTTGCAGCAGGAATGAATGAAAATGAATCTGTATTTCACCAGCAACTTGGAGCCTTTAATAGAGAAATATTTTCAAGCTGGTAAGGGGGGGCATAACTCCAAATTTCCACCAAGTTCTCAGGGGCCGGATTAAGAGGGCAGTAAAAAAGAAAAAAGAAAAAAAAAAAAAAAGGATTGAACTCGGAACACAAAATCAAGAGAATTTACGGGAACTTTTTTTAAGGTTCATCTCAGTTTTGGTTTCAACAATGGGCAATGCAGAGAGGTTATGGCTGCTGGCGTGACCCTCAGATGACAAATAACACAGAAGGTGGCAGCCTGGCAGGGTGGCCGAGGGGGGGGGGCGGACGGCGGCTGAGCGGGGCTGGGGACAAGGAGGGACGGGCAGTGGGGAGCAGAGGCTGTGACAGAGACCGTGCCATCGCTCAGCCCTGCTCGATGGGGCCAGATGTGCCAAACCTCATACACAAAGAGACGAGGACGGTGAGGGACATCACAGACGGACGAGCGGAGCGCAGCTTTCCCTTGCAGCACCGTGCTGGTCCTGTGGGATTTGCACCTGGCAGCACATACAGCTCGAATTCATTTTGGAATTGCTTCTAGCAGTTCTCCAAACCAGTCTGAGTCCTTCAATCGCCTGCCCTTCACCTTGTTTGCCTTTATCAGAAGGAAATTGCCCACAGCTACCTCTGGAAAAGCATTCTTCAAGTGAAGCCTCAAATTTTTCCCTATCCTAGGAAACCGTCTGTGGAAGATCCTCCAATATCCACCATCAAGGCATCCCTCCACACAGCATCCTCATCCTCACCTGGACAGCATTGGCTGGGACAGGAGCACTCAAACTACAGGCGAGGTTAAAAACCCCAAACAAAGGGAGAGGAGAGACCGGGGGACAATTAATAGGGAGGAATTAGTTTCTTTAGCACTTCCAGCTCCATCAGGCATAAAAGTTTAGGATGCTCTCGGGGGAGGGAAGATTCTTGTCTCAAGGCAAACTGGCCTACTCACTCTATTTATAGATGAGAGGCAGCATTTTAGCCCTATTGCGGCTCAGCAGAGCCCACTGAGATGCTCGGCATGTTATGCAAGTGCTCCAGAGCCAGGCTGGTCCCCTGGACCAGCGCCACGTGTGGGTGGTCACCAGCAGCACAGGGAGATGTCCCATGCAGGGCAGGAGCCCCCATCCGGCGTGGGGGCGGCGGAGCCGATCCCCCACTGCAGGCACCACGCTGCACTGTGGGGACAACGGCGAGAAAGACCAAAGCACAATACAAAGCATCCCTCTTCTCTGCTGCCATAAACCGGGCTCGGAAAAGCAACACAGTGCAGGGAACTGGGAGCCCCAGCTTTCCCTAAATCCCTCAGCTGGGAAGCATGCGGAAGTGCAAGCAAAAGAAGGCAGAAAATGGGATTATTTGAAATCTTCTATATTGAAGGGAATGGCAACAGATTCTGGTCTCTGGCCTAAATCCCACTGGCTGGTTCACTGCGGGGCTGCTCGGGGACAGGATGGGACCACCTCCTGGCTGACAGCCAGCGAGCAGAGCAGGGGCTGCTGCAAGCAGGATTTTGGCCTTCAAGGTGGCGTGTGGCCGTTTGGGACCAAAACAGACACTTTGGGTACAAGACACGACATTGCACGTGAGGTAGGCATCAAGTAATCACCATGATGCAGCCAAGTTGCCTAATCCTCATCTTTCTTCTCCTTATCTTTCCAGAGCAAATTTAGCCTTTTAAAGAACTCCTTGCGTGTCTCCTACCTCAGCTATTAACAATAAGGGTAACTAAGGGAGCCATCAATGGGAATTTAATCCTGGTCTTTTAGGACAGGGTCACAGGTAGCGGTAGGGATAAGCCTCAGGAACCCAGCCTGCTCCCCATTCACAGTCAATCGGTACAAGGAGGACACATTTAACAACAAACTCTTATAAATTTCATGCTAGTGGAAGCCTTCAAGACTGAAAAAAAAAAAAAAAAAAAAATCTGTGTTTTTATAAGCAAATCCCAAAACTGTGTCCAGCATACATCAATAAACACCAAGCCCTTCCTTGCATCCATCAGCCCTGCCCTCGGGAGCTTGCCACGGGAGCAAATGGGGATGGGATCGAACTGAAGGGCCATGAGAGTAAGCTGGTGCTGAGCAGAGAAACGAGAATGGTCTGTCTTTCCGCAGCATCTGCCACCTTGCCCAGCACAAGGAAATAAAGTCGCCGGAGAAAAATGTCTAAATCTCAATGGGATAAATTACCAGCCAGAGTCAACTCCCACAGAGACAGGGGCACTTAACGCACAGAGCAGTTGTTAGGGCTGGGCTTGCTAAGCACAACAGGGTATAATGCTTCCTCAGGATAATTCACCGGGACCCAGGCATTTCCCGGACATCTCTCATCACCCCACCAGTGTGCCTCGTTACTTATTTATCACCCTCGCTTAATATTAACCTTTGAGAAACTGCTTAATACTCCAAATCCAAATACCACAAGAGTTCATCCTGCAATAATCATAACAATCAAGGCACATCACTCAGGAGCTTGTTGTTAACCTTGACCTTCAGCACAAGCAGAGCAGGGTTCGCAGTTGCATCAAGCAGCTACTGGACGGATCTGCAAGGAGTCAGCCTTCTCCAGCATGGCTCATAACACCTGCAGAGACACCTTAACATTCACCTCCTAGACGTGGCTCCAGCTAAATTTCTCCAACATCACCACGGTGCGTCCTGTGGCGTGGGGTGCCAAGAAGGAAGAGGCCAGCCATGCTTGCTGGGGCTGAACAACGCTTCCCCACACAATGCCACACCATGCCACAATATCCAGCGTAGCTCTAGAGCCAAAACCACCATCAGCACGTGAGCACAACCCTTTGCCTGAACCAAAAATGCCGACACTTTGCTGGGAGCAGGGGCATCTCAGCCAGGGCAGGATGGTCCCCGCTGGTGATGCCCAGACCGTTGTCCCTGGAGGGTGTCACACCGGTGTAGTCACACAGGGGTCATGCCATGCCGGTGTGGGTCGCTCTGGCACAGCATCGCATCCTGCAACATCAAAACATCCCTTCTCTGGTCCTTTGGGCTCTGCTTCCAGACCCTCCACCTGAACAAACAGCCCTGATGCCTCCTACACATAATTAGCCTAATTAAAGGGGGAAATGTGCAATGCTGCTGCTCACTATGGGCACACGAAGAGAGGAGAGAAACATCAGACGGCTCCGTGGGAGAGCCCCTGCCGTCTGCCGGTCTGATGCAGCAGTGGAGAAAGAGATGCTGCAGCCAAGGGAACGGCCGGATCAAACACAAATAACCCAAACACCGAGGGACTGACCCCAGCTGCAACGGAACCAGCAATTAACACGTACTCTTCGTTATTCTTCATTAAACTAATCTTTCAATGGTTACTAGAGACAGTGAAACTAGCTTTTAGTCCTTGCTGAAGGCCAAGAAATGGTTGACGTAGGCATTGTAGGAGACACCTGGGAATCGTTCACGCACAAAAGCGTGGGTCCACTGCAGGAGACCTGCTGGAGCCCGGCTGCTTTTGCTCCGGCCTTCGGGTGGGAGATGCAAAGAAAACAAAAGCAAGAGCATCAGCTCTGGGTGTGGGAAGGGGTACAGATGGCTGAGACTGACACTTCATGGAGGAACGTGGGATCTTAGCAGGTTCCTGAAATATTACCTTTGTCTGGCTAACAAGAACTGGGTGAGAGCCGCACGTGTCCCAAAACAAAAGCTCCTAATAAGAGTACTAGTAGAGTTGGGGAACACTCTAACATACCAGGTAAAGACTGAAAAGAAAACGAGGACCCTAGTCTGCAAACACATCTGTACACCAAGAGAAGAGTCAAATTTTAATATTTGACAGTTCATTGCTTCTTTTTGTATCAGCCTGCATCACAGCAACACAATAAGGCATCAGTCCTCCCATGGGGACGACACCAAGTGACAGCCAGCTGTTATTTACCATCTCCCAGAGTGCAAAATTCACTATTGACTTCAGGGCGGAGAGGAGGAATGAAGGAAATCTGATAGCAGGTCAGAGATTTACAGCAAGGGGCTCCACGCACAGGCTCTTGGAGGCACTTAGCCAGTGCGTGCCTCCATTTCCCCGTCCGCACAGACGGGGATTAGCACTAGCGCTCGTCCAACCTCCAGGGAGATTCTTGCAAGGCTGCAAGACATTCCAGTAAAGGAAAATTTAAAAGCATGTAGCATTGTTCACTTAGCACTTGCATATATTTGCCATGTAGCTACCGCGTACTATGAGCAGCTATTCTGTAGGAAACAAAGCTGTCCTCCTCCATGTCTGGAGAGAAATGACCCTCTCTTGGGAGGTGGGACATGGCAAAGCAGCAGTATCGGTGTCTGTCCTTACTCCTCCTCCTTCCTACACAAAGGCAATAGCTTTTAATATGAAAAATTAATAGAACAATGCTGAATATCAAGGGTAATGCCAAGTACATTGTCTGTAAGATACTGGCAATGCAGGTGCCTTCTCAGCAGCGCCCTGAGTTGCTCTGACAAGAAATATCCAGATTGCCACTGCACCAGTGTCATCCTCCCGTGGATTAAACACACCTTGGGTAGAAGGGAAGGTACCTGCCCCTTCCATCCGGGAAAGCTGGGCACATGTCAGCTGGAACAGCCCAGGAAAGGCTTCCTCCATCCCTCCATCCCCTTACCCTTCTCTAGGCTTCCCAAGCGTTTCCCATCTCAGCTGGGAAGGCAGTAAATGTCCACGCACAAACATGGGCTGCACTATGGTCGCAGCTACGGGGAGAGAGTCTGGTTATCTCATGGTTACAGCGGGGACAGACTGCCAAGAACGCAAGGCAAAAAAAAAAAAAAAAAAAAAAGAAAAAACCCAAAATAAACCAAATAAACCATTTATTCTTTGTTCTTTTAGAGAACTTTGGGTGAGGACATGACAGTTTCCCCAAAGCTCTAAATGCATTTATTCCTTTTAGATGATAAAAGAGAGGATCCCTCTAGAGACCCACCAAACCCAGTTTTTCCAGGCCAGACAAGTGGTTTCTGCACACCAGCTCTGTCCTAGCGCGTCCGCTGGCAGCACATGCCTGGGCGGTTTGGAGGAGAGCATTTGCCAGTAAGCCTGTGCCAATAATTGGGCTGTTTCTCAGTCTCCCCTGTCTGGGATCAACCATATAAACCGGCTTCTGGCCAAGACAACTCACTTTGTGGTTCTTCCCTCCTCATTTCAGGGGCTTTAAACTACGTTAAATTGCTTCCAGCCTGCTCTCAGGGACTTTATTCACTACCATTTGCTAGGTGGTGCTAATGAGCTCAGCATCGTACACTATATTCTCTCGTGTTCCTGCTACCCATAACAACCCCTATGAACCTCAGGGCTCCACCAGCCAGGAGCTCAGAAGAGCTTCAACTCCAAAAGCAAAGCTTTCCTTGGTCTCCATGCCCCATCTAATGTTGCCCAGTAGAGAAAAAAAATATACATTAGTGCCTTTTCTGCAACGGGTTGCATATGCACAGAGGGTGCCATGTTTATCCAACATCCAGGAGAGCCAGAAGGACTCTATGTTCCCCAAAGGCCATCAACTCCAGGACCGACATCTAAGGTTACTAAGCAGTGTCTCTTGGGAACACAAGCCAGCCACAGGTCCTGTTCCCTTCCAGAAAACCCAATTATTTACCTAATGGGCAATTTGCTGCCATCTGGACATTCAGAGCTTGACCTGTGATATGCCAGACGTCCCAATGAAGTCAGTATTTGGCACCAACAGGGTGCTACCACTGCCTGGCACTACTGGAGAAGTGGATGCTGATGAGCATGACAGCGCAAATCAAATGAGCGTCAGAGCTTTCAGATGGATATTCTCAGTCTGCTTAGCAAGCCCTCTTCCTCTTCCCTTCGAGATGAACATAATTTAAGATACAGGTGTCGGGCAGAGCAGAGCGTGGGAAGGCAGCCTATATTCTGTTCCTTTCTCTCCAGAGTTAGCATCAGCTCTTTCCATGGGCAACCAACTTACGCTGCTAAACGTCATTTTGCAATCCTGCAGACTGAACAGAGCCCAAAGCTTTTGGCCCTGAGCAGTTCTCTGGGAGAGTAAGTCCTTGGCTCTCATGTAGAATTTTCACCAGCAATAGAGCACCTCAAGGATGTTCCAGCAAAGATCAAGTCTACTTCAGCATCAGGTGCTAGTCACCGAGAATCACGCAGAATGGAGATGGCCGTGAAAGCACCATTGTCAACACATCCTCCCCTCCTTTGGCTGCTTGAGTTACTCCTGTAAGACCCCAATCAGGATTCACTGCAAAGAATCGGGACTCTGAATCAAAACTCCCTGCCTAGGCCCAGCAATCAAAGCCAGAAGCACCGCTCTAATAAAGGAGCACAAAGCAGACTGCTGATTTGATTTTATTAGCTCTTGGAGAAGCAGAGTCCCACTAACCTCTTTCCCTTTCAGTAGCTGAGCTGTGACAATGTGCATCCATATGAAGGTACGCTCATATAAAGACTGTAGAGAGGCAGGAAAATTATTGGGATTTAATGATCCTGCTTTTTGACACCGAGGTGGAGCTGAGGACTTGGCAAAGGACACGAAGGAGTGTGTGCATGCAAGCTGGGATGACTGAGTCCGGTGCTGGTAACCATGTGGATGAGCGAGCACATCTGAGAGAACAAGTGGGCTAGAGACGTGCGTGCTACGACAGCAGCACTGCGCATACCTAACTGCTCCATCAGAATCTTCCATCCCAGGTTCCACACAAGCTCATTTTCAAGTTATTGAATTGCAAAGGACCCACAACCACACTCAAGAAGGCAAAAAAAAAAAAAAAAGGAAATATCAGACATGGGAAAGGAGGACCAGGGAACAGGAAGCCAAACACAGAACTATTTCCAGGAGGAATAACAGCCATATGGAAAAAGTTACCAAGATGATGAATTCTGCCTTCAATATGTTCAAGAAAGAAACTACATCAGACCCAGTCTGGGGGTGGCCAGATCCTTCAAGAGTGGGGGGGGGAGGGGAGAGGGGGGAAGCTGCCACCCCAGCTTGAACTTGAACATTTGGTGTTTCATTTGCATCTTGGAATGAGGCAACTGTTACCATTCAAACTTTGCATTCTTCTCTTGGATCTCTGCCTTCCCGGGTCACATTTGTGGCTCTCACATAACCAGGAATCCCCCTGCTGCAATATGCTTCTCCTGGCTCGGCCCTGAAACCAAATTCCTGAGCAGCTGACATGGAAATTTACCATCAAACAACTATTAAAGTTTTACCTCAGGCTGTAAAAACTGGTTTATGTGCTCTGCATAAAAAAATGTGACTATGCACTCGTCTCACGTGCTCTCTGGCATGCTGCCACAGAGCTTCACACTGCAATCTCCTCAGATTTCGGAAACCAGGCTGGAGAAGCATAAGGATGGTAGTCGAAGCCCCAACCCTCCAAGTCTGCAACTCCCTGCGTACGGCTGGAGACTCACTGGCTGGATTGCAAGCGGCAAAATCCACCTCAACGAGCCAAGGCTGTTTTCAACCATTAATTAATTTAGTATCATGATCTCCATCTCACCCAGCTGTCTCCCTCTAGTGTCACATCCAGTTTCTCTGCCCCACTTGAAGGACTGGGGGAAGGGGTTTGAACAAAGACAAATCAGAGCAGAATGACCCAGTAGCACACAGCCGCCCACGCACACTCCTATTTCTCTCTCCCCAATGCGCAGGGATGTCCCTGGGGCAGTTCCACATAGTGGAATTGGAGACGTTTCTTTCTGATGTCTAATCTTCTAATGCAGGTACCTCATTCAAGTAAAGTTAGCTGGGACGAATCCAGGCTTTTCTCCAATTAACAGCAATTTCTTTTTCTACTTTGCATCCCAACTTCATCTTCTCTCTTCCTTTCCATGCAAATCACCACCCACTTGCCTCCAAGGGTGGACAGCCTTTGCCAATACAAGCACCCAGCAGAGAATTAAAGCTAGAAACTATTAACCATTGTTGTTTTTTTTCCATCACCATCAAGCTCAAAATCCTCGTCTATTCAAGCTACAAGTGGGCTGATGTATATCTTCTGCAGATGTCTGCGTGCAAGGGAAAAATACAACAGCAACAAAATCCTCTTTTGGCTAATAAACAGAAAGTAATTGCAGGTTTTGTCTTTGATGCAAAAGGAACCGTGCTATTGATGGCATTGGCAGAGAGTGCCTAATTTGTATCAGCAACTTGTATCATTAGCTTTACATTCTCCTGCGAAACTCGACCCACGGTGCAACCACATCTCCCTTGGTCATCTGTTTTCTCCACCCAACACCTAGACAAGGATGGCAGGGATTGTTATTCTTTCCCATTCCTTAGTATATCACACAACGCAATGAGCTCACGCTTCTTTTTTTCTAATTCCTACTCACTGCGTAACACAAAAAACAAGCATAATTAGCCATTCTCCAGTGCAGCAATAGTCACAACTGTGTGCTAGACTACGAGCCCCATGTATGAAATGTAAAGGACGTCATTTTGCCCAAGATGCAGAAGTGATTCTGCAGTAACGAGGAATCCAAAGAGATTTTGCCATAAGCAAGGTTAAACAACTGCTTCTTCCTTTCTCCTCTCTAAAGCAACTTGCTGATTAATTCAGAAGCAAGGTAAACAATAAACAGTGATTATGTGCATGGGGGTGATGATTCAGCCAAAGCAGCAGATCAGCGTTTGAGTAACAGGCTACAAACATGTGCTTTATTTTCTCAATGATGATTCCCCAGTGAGCAATGGAACAAGATGTCTTATACAGCCACCAGGCACCAGCATGCTCCCAGTGTCAAGAGCCAACCACACGACCAAAGGACCGATATGAAAGCTTAAAAAAAAAAAAAAAAAAAAAACCAAATCAGCCCCATAGGGGATCACACATTCTAGGACCGATTTTTTACATCCAGGCAGCAGTAAACACAGACCAGCTGGGACATTTCAACTAGCAATAGTGTGGCAGTGCTTAGGAGAACACGCTGTGTCAAAAAGATCTTCTGGAAAAGTGAAAATGTATCAGGACACCTGCAAAACAGCTACTTTTCGCCTGCATAACCAAGCCCTGCAAAATGCAAATGGCTAACGCACGGAAAACATGCTGGGGAAAGTTCTCCTATAAAGCCATAAAACCCTGAGCCACCGAGGGGAAGAAGGAAATCATGAAGGAAAAGCGTTTGTGCTTCTGTTTTATGCCTCATGTTTTCAGTTTGCCTCATCACGACCCTGATTTGATCACGTCTGTTACTTGGATAAAGAGGAGATGGAAATGCTTTCTGTTGCATCAACAAAAACCAGCATGAAAGATAACGGCAAAGGCAGCGCGCCAGCACCGAGGCAGCTGTAGGTCAACCCTGTTCTGCAGCACTCAACAAAACTGTACGGACTTGCAAAGGGTGAGATTTTTGACCCCTTCAGACACGCGATGGGAGCGATCTGTGCTTAAAGCGGGTAGCTCGCCAGCCCATAATATTCCTTTCAAATGCAATTACCTGTATGTGGATGGGGAAAGAGACAACGGCCGCATCTGCAGCTGGTCCTTTGAGACTGTTGCTGGGCAGCTGCGAGTTGTACGAGGACATCACTAGAATCGAAGGGCACGTGAGGAGGAGTCCGGTAAATTCACCTCCCCGTCCGTGGCTTGTTCCTTACCTGAGCGTACCTGGGACATCCCCCTTTGCCTGCTCAAACCCACCTGCCACCAACACAGCAGGTGTCTTCTAATAACACCTGCAAGGTTTATTATATTAGCAGCGACCAAGTGGTTAACTAATCTAAGAAATACATCCACTCTACTTAAGCAAAGCAAAGCAGCAAGGGGGCCCCGTGGTGTTGACAACTCTAACAGCAAATTAAGAAGTTAAATAAAATGCCCCATCAAGCAAGCAGCTGGAGTGAGGCCAGAAATCAGAAATAGATGGAAAGAAAACTGTATCGAGAAATCAGCTCCAAGCAGGCTCATTGAGCTCAATTACTAGAAATTAGAAAAGGAAATGGAAAAATTTATATTGTAAGGACACAATGCATTATGTGGCATCAATGATGGCTGCTCTGTTTATTGTCTTTCTCCTAATCATGTTTTTATAGCATGGGATTTGCAATGCCAGATTGGAACGGTATTGATACAGGAGGACAGCCTGCCACTTCCAGGCAGAAATTCACAGCTTACGTTTAAGACATCAAACTAGAAATGAAATTCCGCGGCCAGGGTCTGTGCTCGTAACCCCGCTGACATTGCCACGGGCTCACATCTCAGCACTCAGCCCCGCTCACAAGGCTGGAGACAGGCTGAGGAAGCCAGAGAGTTTTCCAAAAGACTTCCAAAATTATTCTTTTTCTACATTTTAGGCCAGTACAGTCCTGCTTTAAACTCTACCCTGCGGCCAAGAGCACTGAGAGAGACGAGACACTTGTATAAAGGGAAAGAAAACCAAAGAAAACCTCATGTCCAAACCAAACGACGGGAAGGGAAAAGTACATAAAGTTTGAGCGCAGCCGTAAAAGCTGGTGATGCTGCAACCAGTGGGCAGACAGGTGCTGAGTACCAATGCCCACGCTGCAGAGATTTGGGGTCCTATTATCCAATTCAGACCTCCGAGCGCAGGGCGCAGCAGCTTCACCCCCTGCCCGCGGTGCCAGCTCAGGGCTCTCCTGTCTCAGGACCTCTCCTGCGCCTGCCCATCTCCTCCCTCCTCCTCTGCACCTCTGGACCAGGGAAAATCACTTGCCCTCTCAGCAGTGCCATAGGAGCAACCCCTAACGATGGCTGCCCCTCTTGAGCTCTGGAGGAGGGGAACGGGGCTGGCACAGGTTTGCTTTTCCATCCCTACCTTCCCCTTGCAACCAGGCCGAGCTGCAGCACCCAGCCAGCTGAACCTCATGGCTCAGGCAGGGTCTGGACTGGGAACCAGTCCATGTCTCGCTCCGAGCTGTCACTTACTGCAGCACAATATGGCAAACCAAATACGTGCTAGGCTGAAAACCAGCCAGGATCACGTGGCGGCGAGTGCCAGATCAAACACAACCCATGGCTAGCTCAATTCGTCACTGCCCCGGTGCAAAGCGCTACCCATCTGACGCTGTAACATTTTCCTTTCCTTTCAACTACAGTATAATGACTCCTCAAGTGACAGGAACAGGCACAAACTATGAGTTTAAACTGCTGGGCATAACCTGAAAATATTTTAAGAGAACAAACCCTCTTTGGCTGCAGTCAGTGGGACCCAGAAAGATGCCACTAATCAGACAGAAAACCCACGTTCTCTTGTAGAAAGCTGCTGGCAGCACTTCGAGTTTGGTTGATGAGATGCAGAAACATGTGGACAAGGAAAGAAAAAGCCCACGTTGTCCATATATCAGCAGACTCACTCATCTGGCTCAGCAGAGCGCTGGAGGAGCCAAATCTTGCTCAATCTGCTTTCGTGACACACGGACCTTTCCCTCCAGATGTCCCAGAGACAGGGAGGTTGGGAACATCACTGAAGTCTGAAGGTCTTTGTGTTTCCAGCACAGCGCTGCCACCAGTGTCCCACCCTTCCCACGCACTGTCCCCTTGCCTGCAGCACGCGGTCCATACACCTCCCAGGAAAAAGGTCTCATTTATTTCTAAAGGGGGCTACAAGAGATGAAAAAGAAAGTCTGGTATACTGGAAATTCAGGAGCCTGCATCTCCTGTCTGGGGAGCAGGAACTAAAAGAGGTTGAAAGCAGCTGCCTTGACCTGGTGAGTGCCACAAGTCCACATAAAACCACTTGCTATGGCTGAAGCTCTCCTTCGTGTCTGGGGCAATTTGTCCTCAATTCCTGAAATCCTTTGCCCAAACCCAAACATCTTCCAGAAGGACCTTGGCTTTCGAATTGCTCATTCACAGTTTCCCTTCAACCCTCTTGCTGCAGCTCTACCTTGGTCCCTTGTGTCCTTTTACCACTCTCATTCCTTGTGCTCAGAGGATGCAGGTAAAGAAATTCACCCACGCAAAAGAAAGTGCTCGTCCTGAAATGGGAACAGGACCACAGAAGGTGCCCAGGAGGAGGACAGCTTGTCACCAAGTCGGAGCAATCCCCATCCCCTGTCACAGTGCTCAGAAACAGGTACCACCTGCACCCCGACTTGGGGAGCAGCCCTAGAAGCCACCTTGAGCAGGACACCAGCCTGGGTCTCACTTCATCTCACTATAATTTTCATTCAGCTTTCTCCTGGCAGAGATGGAGACGGACTGGGGAACTGTAGGAAGAGCTCTCTCTCCAACACACTGTTTAAATTGACTTAATTTCTTCAAAATGTTTTCTTTTATTAGATTCTGGGTGGGGGGGGAAGGGGGGGGAAATGGTATGTGCAGTCACACAAGCAAAAGTAAAGAGACTGATCCCTGGGTTGCCTTATTTAAAGGCTTATTGCTATACGCGTCTAGAAGTTTACTCCTTCAAAGCAGTCTGCTCATTGGGGTCATATGCTTCCAAAAAATTTCATCTGTTCTTCTGAACTGCACTCAGAGGCCTCCAGTGCACTCGGCAGCTCTCTAAAAAGCCTACGGAATGACTCTGTCCTCCGAGGATGTTTAGTCTCACATTAGGCATTTAAGTGAGTTTTATTGTATTGACATTCCCTATCCCTAAAGAAAGGGCAAGGCCAAAAATATCACCTTGATGCTTCCGTGCTGTGCGGGTCCGCGTGCAGCAGTCCCAGCACGTGTCCACCTGCACGTCCCCAGTGGCTCAGGGGCAGGCATTTGCCCAGCCCGCAAGCTGCTGGTCCGAGTCCAGCCCAGAGCAGCAGGGATGCAGAACCACCATCTGACGGCTGGTTGGTGGCTTGCGTGAAGCGAGTGGGTTTGATCCAGGTCCCGGCGGGCAGGTATCCATGTGTCTCAGACCCACCACCTGCCAGGAGAAAGCTGGGCGGACGCCAGGCACGAGCGGGATGGGGTCCTCTGAGGTCTGCCGGTAGAGAGGCGTGCGGGCCCCTGCCCCGTGGGCAGACGCTGGCCTCCAAGTCTGGCACCTTGCGCTGAGAAAGCCGCAGCGCTGCACTCCCTTCGGGTGATGCAGTTTCTCTGTTGCATCCCTTTTCCATGCTCACCGGACCCAAAAGGCACCCGAGCTGCACGGCAAAGAGCCCCAAAGCCGCAGCTATCCCAGCTCCCTTCCCATGTGTGGTTCAGAAAGATGGTGGAAGGCTCTCAAGCAAAGCGAGGAGTTAGGTCTTACGCAGACTATTTTTCTTAAGCAAAGGGAAGTGGGTTTTTTTTCCCCAGGAAGGCCATAGCATGGAAGAAAAAGCAAGAAGGTGGCGTAGGCCTGAAGCACCAAGGCAGGCATCAGGGTCCATCAGGAACAGGAGAGAAGCTGTCAAGGAGAAGGGGGCGATGAACACGCCAGCAAGGGAGACCGCGGGCGAGCAGGGGTGGGTGCTGGAGCTGCTGGGGAAGCTGCTGAAGGGGTGGAGTAATGTCAAAAAAAACTTAAGAAGGGATTCTGGGTGTAAAACTTGGAACTTGGTAAAGCAGACTTTATTTTCAGAAGAGAAAGGGGAGTAAAAGCCTTTGAACAATCAACTCAAGGTACAAAAATCTCAGTCTGCCCAGGCCAGGTTGTACTAAGGGGGCTGGGATTCATCTGACAACACCAGGGGAGAAGGAAAGCTCCAGAGGGAGAGAGGAGAGGGTGTCAAGCGCAGAGGAAAGCCAGCCAGGGCTGACTAACAAAGCCAAAAGCGTCTCTGCACCCGTACGAGAGCCACAGTCCCACGAGGCCCTAGGCGACGTGGGGCGGCGGGATTCTGTCCGGGCCCTGCAGAAAATCTCATCAGCTTGACCAGCTCCCAGCAGAGAGCGGGCACCTCTGCGCGGGGATTTGAGCTTTGATGCTTGCAGCAGCACAGGATGACAGCAGCGCTCCTGAGTGGGCGGTGCAGCCTCATCCTTCATGAATGAAAATTAAAAAAAAAAAAAAAAAAAAAAAAAAAAAAGAAATACAAAAAAGAGTCACACCACCCACTAGCAGGTATGCTATAAATACCGTGGCAGGGGGTGTCTGCAGAGGAACTGGAGGTATTGACTTCATGGCTTGCTTACAGAGCCGCATATGCAACTTAATTACCATGTAGAGCACTTTGCTGAAGACGTTAAGCCGTGCTGCGTAGGTCTGAGCCACCAGAATCAGTCTGGCTGTTCTGCTATGGCCATGCAGCCCCACAGCAGAGCAGAAAAACTAGGAACAAGCCCAATTCCTTTTCCTAGAGAAGAGGGAAATAGTTGCATTTATACTACAGTGGCACCTACAGGCGTCCCAACCCTGGAGAGACTTTGCAGCACTATAAACTCTGTTTGTAAGATCCCAGACAAAAACACAACACTCAAAATACTTCCTCAAGCGTTTGAGATCTAAGGTGAGCCGAAGAAAGTTGGTGCAGGTAGATGCTGACCTTGGCTTCAGTACGGAACGTGCTGAGCTTTGCAACAGCTAGAGTAGGGCAAAATTAAAATATTTGGCAGGCTTCAGCTGAGATCACCTACATGGCGTGCTCAGAAGGCAAAGAGAAAAGAGGAATCCCAGCAGAACCCTTCATAGGAATCAATTTAGGGTAGAAAGTCATTGCTCTGTGGCTGAATCAATGCCAGTCAGGGTCCAAATCTTGTCTGAGCTGCACATAAATCACAAGACTGGCTCATCTCTGGATCAACATACCCTATATAACAGTGCTCAGATCCCAATCCTTTAATTCTCACAAGTCCCCCAAAAAACCTTCTCTAATACAGATTGCAGCAACGTTCATTTACAACGCCAAAAAAAAAAAAAAAAAAAAATCACATAATAGCACAGAGGCCTGTCTGTTAAGAAAAATGTTTGGTTTTACTGTTGCAGAGAAAGAACATTGTTACCTGGAGAATGAGCCCAGAGGAAGAGCTGAAATAACAGGAGCTGCTGGCAGAGGGAGGGGAAGGGCGTGCTGGAAGGCTCACAGAAGGGAAAACAGTCTCAGGGACAGGCAGAACCTGCTTCCAAGGGGCCCTGGAGTCGCTTTTGCCAACATCCTTAAATAATAAAGAGAGCCTTGTGGACTCCACCGTGGCGGTGGCTGTGCGCGGCAAGTCGCAGCTTTGCCCTGCGGCAGTAAAGCAGAGGGAGCGGGGAAACATGGTCCATCTCCCAGGAGGACGCGTGGATGCTCCTCAGCCCCGCGTTTAGCCTGCGGGTGCCCCAGAAGTACGGAAGAGCTCTGCTTCTCTGCCACATACGGTAAAACAACCTCAGGTCACCAAGCAGAATAACGAGCTGGCTCACAGCGCACGACTGTGGCAGGGCCACAGCGAAGGCTGACCAGGGAAGCAGGGGACCACAGGGGACCAGGACTAACCAAGCCCAAACCAACGCCTGGAGCCACCTGAGAGTTTTTTCTCACCATCTGGCTGGATGGTAAGAGCAAAGGGGTCCCATGGATATCACCTCAGTGCTCTGCAGACACGGTTATGTCATGGTATTACATGACGTATAAGAACCTTACTTATGGGCGTATACGCTCAGCACAGCCATAGCTTTAGCAAGTCCCCAGACTGCTTTAAGGGGAACAATTAAACAGCTCTAAAGCTACCTGTAGAAACATATCTCTTCTGCATTATCTCCAAGTTTTAACTCACAGTATTAAGATGCTTGCGTACCTTACTTTAGCTTACCGTTGAGTGCTGATGGGATTTAACTTGTGATTTGGCCCTTTCTGAGCACGCTGCACCCTGCAATCACAGCTGCTCAATCCTCCAACTGCCTACAAAGGAAGGCTCATGTTCCCCTTTCCTGGGTGGATGTGTTTGAAAAGAGAAAGCAAGCACTTGACCACGGCGACCGTGGTGCCAAGTGCCAAAACACAGGTTGCTGCTGCTTCCACCCAGCCCGCGGAAGAGTTGAACCAAGTATGCTGCTCCTCCAAAAGCATCCTTCCAAGAGAATGTCGAACATGGCAAAACTTATTAAAGAGAGATGTACACAAAATTTCCCATCGTTAAGCAGGCCAGTGCTTGTACGCTCACTGGAGTTGTATGACTGGAGGTCTTTAATTCCTGTCACTCAACCTCTTTTATCAGCAATGCTACTTCAGCCAGAACTTTCGCATACAGATAAAATAACAATACCCCAAAATATTTTTTCCACATCTCTTTAGGAGAACATACGTTCCAGAAGGAGGCAAAGGTCAGCCACAGAGCCTGGGTGCTTAACACAGGAACAACCAAGTCCTCAGTGTCAGCCCACGGAGCCGAGCTCTGAGGCCAGCTCTCAAGTAAATCAAATACTTTACATATGAAAAATGAACCAGAGCTGGAGCTGCCTAGCAGCTGAGAGTTTTGATTTTCTCTCACCACTGCTGTACGTCATGCAGACATTGGACTCAAACATGGCACTATTAGCTGTAAAAAAAACCAGGATAGTAATAATAACCAGACTCTGACCCAGGGTCTGAGCACCATTAAATTCATTATCCCCCAGAGAGACAGCACCCACGTTTCCCCTCCTAGTGCTTTTTGTCAGGGCTGGACACACCGATGCACAGAAGCGTGAGGCAAGAGCAAAGCCCCCTCAGCGGGCAGCACTGCCTGTGCCCTGGGGGTGACAGCAGGCAGGACCTGCCTTCCCCAAAACCCTCCTCTTTGCTGTTACCACCTCTGGGGAGTGCCAGGAGCTGAACCCTCTTCCTGCACAGGGCCGGCCTCTCCCATCCCCAGCCCTGCTGGAGTGGTTGCGGAGGCAGGAATTTCCCTTCCCTCCATGGGTCTTACCTTCATTAAGGACATAAGAGGTGGGTCTGTGGTTATTGCCCTGGGGCAGTGGGGAGAAGCCACCCCAGAGGTTACCCATCTCCTTGGGGCGCGCAGGCCCACACATGCAGCCGCCGTGAAGCCTCGCTCTGCTCTGGGCTCTCAGCCCCATGGCCCTGCCCATCCCCATCCTTCCCTTTCCTCTGACCAACATTTCAAACGTGTTTATCTCATACCAAAATCTAAGCAATAAAAGCCCTTTTAAACACTTTCTTACCATTCAATCATTTAGCATGGTGGATGCTGAGGACCACAACATCAGGAGATCCGTGGCATAACCATGGTTGGGGCCAGCCTCGGCTACTTTTGGTGCCTGTGGATGTTGTCTAATTCTTGCTCAGATATACCTTGGATCAGTTCCCACGCTAGCTCTCCATGTGCTTCACGTCATGGGAGAAGTCACAGCTCCATCAGCCCCATGGAAAACTTATGGCTTAATCCAGCACTGGCTGCATCGGGCAGGGATGTATGGCTAAAAGACCAGCAACCAACACATCTGGGTCTAAACTAGAGACTTTCAGAGCAAAACACAAGAGCTCTGAAATTACTCCGTAATTCACATCCTCTGCGGCCTAGGCACAAAAAGGGACAAACATATCTAAGCAGCTATCAAGAACAATGTTTTGATGATGCCAGATCCAAAGGACAGCATCTCAGTCTCACTTTTCCAACTGAAATTATTGCCTGAAGGCCAACAAAGTAGAGAGTGAGGTTCCTCTTGGAGACCAAAACAAACCTTCCCTTTACTCACAGTCTGGCCCAGCTCAAACTGCCTTTCTAGGTCCTCTTTCTCTAAGAAAGGAAGGGGGGAAAAAAATTGCTTACCAAGATGATTAAATAAAATGTTAGCTATTCCAGCTACCCACTGGCTCTGGGTTTGACGTCAGTGCTGAATGCATTAACTATATTTGTCGCTCAAGATCTAAAAATATCTAAGGCATTAAAAAAAAAAAAAAATAGGGCAGCACTGGGAGAACTGTAGGTCCTTAAGAGGCACAAAACTCCCCCCAAACCTTCGTGGGGTTCACTGTGCGCCTGTAGCTGCCCGTGTTGTGGCACGGCCCGTAGGATCGGGATGTTAGAGGAAAGCTACTGGTGATGAACAGCCAAAGGGAAGGAAACGGGATCTGCTACGTGTCTGCCGTTAAGACTGTTGAATTGCCAAGAATGCCCAAGGTGTTTGAAGCATTTTCCCTCTTGCCCAGCTTCCCAAACGGATGAACAGTGTACTTGGTATGTTGGAACTAATAATCCATATTTTTAGGGGTCACTAGAGGAAAGATAACTCTCTTTAAATGATCTAACAGAACTGCGTGTTGAGTTTGGGAGCCAGACTCGTTCTTTTCCAGTCCCTTCCAACATTTTTCTTCTTTCAGCAACCTCAGTTTGCTCTCAAAGGATTCCATAGACACTACAGGTGCCATTTCAAAAAGAAAGCAGTCAAAGCAGAACAAACACTAGAGTGAAGCCTAAAGAAGCTATTTACTTTTGTTCCTTGTCAGAGAGAGCACCTGGCGAGTCAAATATCCTCCACCCCCGCTTCAGAATTTGCCAAGAGTCAGGCTGCTGCTTAAAGGATTCCTATAGGGGTTGTTGCAGGGCAGTAAACATCGAAGCTGGGAAATCAGCTGCAGAGAGTCTGGGCTGTTGCAAGGGTAGATGCACTAGAACAAAGAAAAAGGTCCGGAAAACTTTGGCTACCGGACAAAACCGAGAGGAAATAAGTCTGGGTTTTGTTTAAAGTTATGGAAAGCAATCTGCATCTTTCATTTTTCCTGTTACTCTTTGTGCAGGCCCCAATCCAAGGAAGCCTGCAAGCATGCATTTAACCACAGGAATAAATCCCGCTGGTTTAAGTATGTTACTAGTGTTTCGCTGATTGGGGATGGAGTCAAGCATGTGCTTTGGACTTGGTACAAAGATCTTGGTACAAATTGGGGTATTGCTACTTGGTGCACAGTGAATTACGATGAAGAGGAGCTCGCGTTACCCAAAGTCCCTTCCTGTTGCTGTTTCTGTGGCACCTGCAGAGGAAGGCTTGCTTCACTAGTATCTTACAACAGGTTTACTTCTTCCTCTGCCAGAATTTGCACGGGAAAAACAGTGGCAGGAAACTAAACCCATTATGGATATTAAAAGAACACACAAACACAGTGATTCTGCAAACTCTCGTAGCCAAAGTCCTGGTAATACAGCAAGGGACGGTGAGCGCACACAGATGCCGTGGGGAAATTTCTTCCCCCGTGGAGCTGGAAAAGGCACAGACACTTGGGAGATTTTCCCCTCCACGGAATCGCTGCTGGCTCTGCAGCCTGAGTCATGGGCGTCTGTGCATCAACAGCCAGAGGTTCTAGGTACAGGCTCCAGAGAGAAGTAAATCAGATGTGTTATTAAGCACACATACCTGATGAATGACACGGAACAGAGAACAGCAAGTCAAAATCAATTTCCTGGCTCTGTAAGCCAGCACGCAGTTCCTGCAATGAGAAACACACCACCCACCTCCGGCCCTTGTCTTGCAACCCTTCCAATTCCGCCCAGGGGAATACAAACCCCTGTTGCTTCAACTGGGATGTGGTGCACGCACAGGCAACACCTACCGGCTTGTCCCTGGGACACAAGGTGCCCTCCCGTAGCAGTTTCTCCAACATATCAGACACAAGCCAGTCAAGGAGCAGAAACATCGCAGGTCTTAAGTGACTTATTAGTCTGCAGTGATAGAGAACAAACATAATTGGGCTGAAATGCCAACAGCGACAAGATGGAGAGCAAAATATATTGCCACGAAAACATGGATGTTTCAAGGCTGCAAACCCCCTAATGTGGAAAGCTTTAACGGAAGGAGAGATGGATAAAAGATATTTATATTACCATCCGGAATATTTAATTTTGTAACAGCCGCTGTGAGCCTGCAGACTGCTGAATCCCCTAACCTGAGCCCTGGTAGAGCCATGGTTCTCTCCTCCAGCAGAACCGCAGGTCCTTCACCTCCTTCTGACCCTCCTCCTTCTCTATTGTGCGAGAGTAACATATGTCCAATCTGTTGAGGGTTATGGAAGGAATTTCTCACTAAAAAGGTTAATAAACAAAGAAGTCCTGCAGTAATAATACAACCACTGTGTGAAAACTTAATTGGATCAGCAATACATCAAATATGCCAACACAGGGACAAACCTGCAAAACGGTTGTTTAATCTCGGCCCTAGGTCATGGTTTCAGCGAGAGCCTTGCAACAGAGACTGCTTTTAACTGCGCGGAGAAGTAGGTTACAATATGTTGGAAATAAAAGCCGTTGGTAGCTGTCTCTTTTTTTGAAAGCAAAAAGTTATTTCTTCAGGGGTTTAAACAACCCAGACAAATATCAAGCATAATCTTCTTTAAAACTATGCACTTTAGGGAAGAAAGGCTTTTTTTAAAAACAAAAACAATACTTATTCGGTGTCAGTCTGTTTGCAATCAGATTAGATTTATGAGTAGAGGAATAAACCCACCAAACCAGGGACAGCAGAGAAAAGCTCTTGAGATCAGCTACCTAAGTCTCCATCCGCCTGCCACAAGATAACGGGGGACACTCAACCCGCAGAAGTCCAGCATCAAAAATCTTACATTTTCAAAATAATTGTGAATTACTTGATTTTTCTTGGAAACGTCATGGCGAACAAACATACTCCAGGAAAGCTGTCAGCATTGTCCAGGGAAGCTGAACTACTGTTTAATTTAAGGGTAGAATCTCTATCCTCAGCTCTCACTCGACGCGAGCAGCCCCTGTGGTACCCAATTTACAGCATTACTTACAAGAACCCAACCTCACTTTGAAGCGTAACAGCTCGTCGTCATCAAAGCAACTAATTTCAACAAAGGGGAGCAAGCTGCGAAAAAAAAACGTTTCTGGGTGTCTCGATTGTAATTAGGAAAACTTTAAAAATAAAGAGGAGCCAACACTGACAACCTGATGATGTACCGTGACCACATCCGCTTTAGCTAAAGAGACACTGCGCTGTATTTACTAAAAGGGCCAAACTCATACAGCCATCTCAAGCAAAGGACATTTTAAAAGTGACCACAGGAGGGAAAAAAAGAAAAAAAAAAAAAAAAAGCATAGGAAATGTCATTTCCCTCCTCAACGTACAGAGAAGTATAAATTTCATAGTGACTAGGAGGGAGTCTTTTTCTGGTTTGTTTGGGTTTTTTTGCTGTTTCTGTGGTTTACTTCATATCTGGGAAGAAAATCCATTTTGATGCGGTATTAGCAAAATGGCAGCTTCCCCTGGGAGACACCATTCACAGTTACAAATACCAAAGCGGTGGCATTTCTCATGAAATCACCCCTCTGAGAGTTGAGAATAGGAATAATGAGCTGCAGTAGGAAGAAGCCGGTGAAATGCTGTGCGTGGAGCGTGCTCAACGGGCCAGACGCTCTTCCCGGGTACGGCCGTGCGGAACGGGCACAGCTCCCTGAAGACTACAGCAAATCTTTAATCACCAGGATAGACACCCAGGGGGCCAGAAGCATGGTGTAAGCGTGACCTCTGCACGGGTATATAGCCATGCACAGCATGGCTTAAATACTTTCATTGTCCTAAGGCATCACGAAATGCCAGTCCAGAGCCTCACGCACCAGAGGACCACTCCACAGCCATCAGAGCCTCTGTCTGTCCATGTCTCGTGTCCTGTGGCACCATCAATTTGCCACTCTCTCCTACCAGCCTTGCCCCATTCAGAAACACCAGATTGTTTTCTGCGTGCAGGAGGGATGTCAACAAGACCCCGGTACACAAGATTCAAGACCACAAAATGGTTTGGGTTGGAAGGGACCTTAAAGATCATCTAGTTCCAACCCCCCGCCCTGGGCAGGGACACCTCCCACCAGACCAGGCTGCTCAAAGCCTCATCCAGCCTGGCCTTCAACACCTCCAGGGATGGGGCAGCCACAACCTCCCTGGGCAACCTGGGCCAGGGGCTCACCACCCTCACAGCAAAGAATTTCTTCCTGATATCCAATCTAAATCCACCCTCTTTGAGTTTGAAACCGTTGCCCCATGTCCTATCATTACACTCCCTGATCCAGAGGCCCTCCCCATCCTTCCTGTAGGCCCTTTTAACGTACTGGAAGGCCGCTATAAGGTCTCCTTGGAGCCTTCTCTTCTCCAGGCTGAACAACCCCAACTCTTTCAGCCTGTCCTCATAGCAGATGTGCTCCAGCCCTCAGATCATCTTCTTGGCCCTCCGCTGGACCTGTTCCAACAGGTCCATGTCCTTCTTGTGGTGAGGACTCCAGAGCTGAATGCAGTACTCCAGGTGGGGTCTCACCAGAGCAGAGCAGAGTGGGAGAATCACCTCCCTCACCCTGCTGGCCATGCTTCTTTTGATGCAGTCCAGGATACAGTTGGCTTTCTGGGCTGCAAGTGCACATTGCCTGCTCATGTTGAGCTTCTTGTCCACCAGCACCCCCAAGTCCTTCTCCTCAGGGCTGCTCTCAAGCCAAGATCCAGGTTCATTAAAGCTGCAAAAGGTTTGGAAGCCTTGAAGGTTCACCTACTTTGGTATTACTGAGGCTGCAGTGCTACAAGAATGCTACTGTGAGAAGACAGGCAGATCCCACTGTCCCTGATGCTTCCTACCCTACACACACATACTCTGTCCCAAAGGGGAAGATGCCACTGCCCCACAGATTCCCTCTGTTGTGTGGCTCTTCATTATTTAACCCTCTCAAATGGCTCATCCAGCCTTATTCCAGGCTCCCAGAATCACAGAATGGTCGGGGTTGAAGGGACCTCTGGAGATCACCCAGTCCAACCCCCGGCCAGAGCAGGGTCATCCAGAGCAGGTGGCACAGGAACGCGTCCAGGCAGGGTTGGAATGTCTCCAGAGATGGAGACTCCACCACCTCTCTGGGCAGCCTGTGCCAGGGCTCTGTCACACCCAAAGAAGTTTTCCCTTATGTTCAGGTGGAGTTCCCTGTTGTTCGCTCTGCTTCAGAGCGAATCACAACTGGACATAGGAAGGTCCCTTTCGAAACCCACCCTGCACAGCCCAGGCCAGGGGTGCTTCCTCTGGCCATCCCAGCACGTGTGGTCCATCAGGGCTGCAGCATTTTGCCCACTAGCCCCACTGCTGCCTCTTCTGCACAAACTACCCTGTGGTCCCCCATCCCACCCTGCCCTGGGAGGGTTTCCCCAGCACGCTCCTCTTGGGGGACAGACATTTGAAGGCATTCAGGGTGCAAATTCCCACTGATGTCCAGCTGCCTGTCAAGCAACGTGGTCCAAACACAACCAACACTGGAAAGAAAGGACAGAGCAGGAGCTGCCGGTTGGGTGCAGAAGGGAAAGTGAGATGGGAAATGCCTGGTCCTGGCTGTGATTGAAGGGCAAGCCAGGGAGAACCAGAGTCGCTGAGGATTTTCTCCCATGTGGGGTGGAGTGTCCGCAAACACTGCGGAGCACGACCAGCCCCTCTCTGCACCATCCGCCCCTTCCCCTATAGCATCTCCCCTGCATCCTCCGGCTGAGGAGAGGGCACTGAGTTCCCTCTGCAGATAATACTGCCCTCTCCTTTGTTTCTGCACCGGTGGATATGTCCCCACCAACACCCACACTGCTGCCTGACTCCCTCCCTTGCCCGGTCTTTGGCCTTTGCAGGATTGCGACCGCTCCTCTCTTCCCACCACCTCCCTTCTCCCAGCCACGAGAGCGCTCATCCTCCCTCTTCCATCTTTCAGCCTGAATTATTCATCGATGTCAGCGGTGGTACAGAAGTACAGACAGACAAGAAACCCGGTGCAGAGACACTTTGGGAAGCTGTCACCCCTCTCCCGGCTGCGCAGCCGCTGCCAGACCCCAGGGCTGGGCTCCATCCGCCGGAATGAGCTCCAGAGGCCACCGCAGCATCAAGTCCCCAGCCCCAGGGGGAAAGGCAACAGCACGAGAGCAGCTCTAATGGCGCAGCACACAAGCAGCAATCAAAAACTCCTGCTGAATATGAAGGAGAGGAGATATATGCTCGCACATAAAACATAAATGCTGTCACACATCAATATTGATGTTTCCTTGCTCCCACAGACCCAGACCAAGGATAATTACATGCAATTTTTATGGTGCCGCCGACATACTTCAGTCTCGGAACATCAAAGCACGGGTAGGTAATGCTACAAGTTGCCAGGAGTAGCGTGGATCAAAATGGAGCTTGCGGAGAGAAGCAATGGGTGGCAAGGTGGGTAATTGCAGCAGCCTTTCAACACTGCAGATGCTGCCTGCGGTTACAAAGGGAATGAAGTAGGTGATCACAGGCCAGGCCCAATTATTTGCCGTGTACAACCCCAGCGCCCTTGTTGAAGCCTGGAAGGGCAGGGTGAGCCGGCTGAGCGCCTGGTGGGATGTCAGCAAAGCTGTGTGCAGCTCCGGAGCCGAGCAGTGGGAAACACCTCCAGAAAAACCCCCAAGTGCCAGGGAGAAGGATCGGGATGCCTGGCCTGGCACGGAGGAGTTAACAAGCGGGATGAGCTGGAGGCCAGATCCCTTCTCAACCTCCCATCCCCAGCACCGGGAGAGCATTGCTGCATCGCCTCCGGGGAGCCCTGCTGAAAGCTTTTACTGGGCTGGCACGTTTCCACGCCACCTCCATCCTGGAGAGAGGCACACCCCCACCTTCAGACCGTAAATGTCTCTAAATCAGACACTGGGAAGTATTTTCCACAGCCTCCACCAAGGTAAAAGTAGACTCTTCATGTCAACACTGCTGATAAACAAGCCCTTGCTTTCTTCAGGCCCTGAGAGCATCTTCACCTGTGGCTGCACAAAAGCAGGGATCATGCACAGCACCGCTCCAACACACAGCTCCCGCTCCATGCAACTAATTCTAGCAGGCAACAGCTTTCAGGGACCATGGAGGGATGTAATCAGGCACAGCTTGGACCGACTACCCCCTCCAGCTGCTTCTACTGGCCCCTCTCTTCCTTTCAAGACAAGGCAATATCCCAACCAGCAGCATCCACATTTCTCCATCGCGGAGACGTGGATATAAGTTGCATCCGTAGTTGCAGCACGCGATGAAACTGAACGCACAATTTAACATTTTTTCTTGAATGACAGTTCTAATGAAAGACATTTCAGCACTTAGAAAATCAGCATAAATGATCAGTTGCTAATCCTGTTCTCCCAGTAACTCTGGGAAGTCAAAAATAGACCAGGCAGAATAAACTGGGGGCTGAAAACGGAGGTGGGGATGGAAGCGGGGGTATGTTTTGCTCCTCTTTCTGAGAAATCACATAGCAATTGCCACCAATTAAAAAACCCACTTTTTTTACAAAAGGCACAATTTGCTGTGCCACCAGTGTCGTGCAATAGTCGAGGCTGCCTCTGGGCTCAGCAGAGGGAACCGGATAAGGCACTTTTTGCACATCTCCCCTGTCTCTAACCTTTTACACCCCCAGCACAGCTTGCAGACCCCACACATCCCTGCCATCGCACGTTACTGAACGCACACCAAGGACAAGACAGCCTTTATCACAACCCGGGAGAGCACCAGTGCTCAGGAACCGCAGCTCTGGAAATCCTTGGACCAGAAACTTTGCAGGATGGGGACGGTTAGGAACACATGAGTGGACGGCACAGATTTTCTACCTCTAAGTAAGTGCAAAGCCACAAGATCCCTGGTTCAAGACAAATACCAAGAGGACACCTTTGCGTTCTCTGGGCAGAGCTTTGGCGTGCACACATAAGCACGGGGGTTACAGCACTGTGCTCTGTTCATTAATGCTTCAGGCTAAAGACCAGTTATTGTGCTCACTTCATTGGCCCCAGACAGCCCAGGGGAGAACGGCAGGTACATAACGAATAACTGCGCCGAGCCCCCCTGGGAACCGATTCACTTCAGGGGCACAGGACACTGTTCTGGTCCAGGCTGACACAGCAGGTGACATCCCTCACTTTACAAAGACGACAAGGCTTCCTTTGCTTTGACTTCACTCTTTCCATCTCTCCTGCTCCACTCAAAACCTTACCCTGGTCCTGTCATTGTGGCATCTGAGCTCCCAGTGGCAAAATATTAATCTTTACAGCAGAAGAAGGGACAATTTTGACATCAATATATGACTTGCAACAGCTGCTATCTTCAGGATAGTGCCTTTTTAGTACTTCTTTTTCATTTCTATACTTTTTTTATTAGGCTATTTTCTTTATTAGTGCATTTTTATAGCTTGTGCAACACCTTAAGCCTCTCCAAGAAGGTACTTTGTAAATAAAACTGTTAATAAGATTAAGGATTTTACTTCAAGAAAAAACACAGTTTGCAAAGTTATGAATCCCACAGCCACCGTTACGTGCCCTTCTTGTTTGTACAGGTCCTCATATAGCCAGCAGGTTATTAGTTTTGGTGCCTGTACTTCTGGGAAGGCGGTTGGAGTCTCAGCAGATATCCGCATTTCAGACATATAACTCGGAGACATTATGTTTCTTGTTTTCTGTGAAACTCAGATATCAGTTCCAGAACTATAACGCAGGCTTTTTATATCCCTTTCTTAGAGGATTTTTTAAATTTTAATGGTACCTGAGCTACCGATTATCTATAGCCAACAGGACAGAGAAGAAATACAGCCCATCACACCAGAAGGTCCTGGGACATATCAATGTGCTGCTCATACGGCCACTTCCTTTTCACGTGCACCAAACAGGACAATTGGGAAAACTAGGACTGGATGACCCTAGATGACTAAGTTGCAATTACGCATGCAGCTATTGTGTAAATCAAGAAGTCCCAGACGTGGATCTGAGACCGCTCCCCCTTCTCCAACATGCATTCCCAAATTACGGAGGACTTGAGGCCTGGTTCAAGTGAAACTCTGGTTCTATGTGGAAATACATAGTTTAACCCAGGAGACAAGGTCTTTAACAGTGAAGTCTCAAACTCAGCCACCTTTGGCAGGCAGGCCTCGCACTTCTGCTGTCTGCCCTACATCACGTAACATGCAGCTTTCATGGCTCACCATTAAGGACAATGGCAGAGCCTTTGTTCTCTTCCCAAAGGGGCTTCTTATGCTTTATCTGTCAAATGAATGGTCATATCTGTGTCACTATGGGAAAATAACAGGCAGTTTCAATCGAAGCGATGCTACAGCATGGGAACAGCAGCCTGAGGTTCAGAAACCAGCCACCTTCCAGCCACACATCACAAAACACCACAACAGCCCTAGCAAACTCATCTTGGTCAACGCCCCACCGTACCTCATACAAACATCGAGTTTTACTTGTGTAAGACACATACTGAGCCCCAAGAAACCTGCATTCTCAAGAGACACAACAGACAAAGACCTAGACCAGACATGTGCTGTTACCCTTTTTTCAGAGACAGGAGGAATTCAGGAGCAAGCACCTCTTCAGCCCCACAGGTGATGCCAGCACCCAGCTCAGCTGCCTTCTGCACACAAGCCTCAGCCAGCAGCGACCTCTCCCTTTGGCACCAGCGGAGAGGCTGCTCATCCTCTGCCTTTTTAAACCTTCCCCTCACTCACCTGGTCCCAGGATTACAATTAGGGCTTGAGCCACCTGGCAAAGATCAGCTCCAGGCTACCGCCCACCTGGTAGCCAGGCTGAAGGTGGCTCAAGGCTTCCAAATAAAACCTCTCCTGCTAAACTCAGGGATATTTCATTTTTTCCATCAGTGCTCCCAATACTCTCCCATTTACCTAACAAAGGAGATCTTTCACCGGGATCCCCGGGGAAATGGGGCAGGTTCTGCATTGACAAAATAAATTCTTCTCTGAAACCATTTCTGCATTTGGAGTCAGCTGAGAGAAAATGTGTCTTGGCACCACAGAGGCCAAGTTTTCAGGACAAGTATCTCACTTGGGTTTCACGGGAGGCCAAACAGAAAGTGGGGCCAGGGTAGCAGCATCCCATGGGTGGTGGCACCCTGGGAACGGCTCAGTGCCTGAACAGAGGCAGCACGTTCCTTCTCTGCAAACACTTTTAGCTCCTCTGTATTACTCTGCTGTGAAGTCCTACTTCATCTCTGAATCCAAAAGTCTCCTGAAGCCTGAAGATAAAGTTCCTTTGCTTCTCAGAATCCACTTTCCAAGCCCCAAGAAATAAGCCATCAGCATGTCACAAGCAAAGAGCTCTGGCCCATGAAGTCCATTTCCAGTGGTAGCCCGTAACTGCTCGTCAGAAAGAAGCACCATCAACCCACACTGGTATTCACAAGAGAAAAACAATTTCTTCCTGCTCCCTTCAGGTAATAACATTTTGCCCTGATTTTATTACGTTCAGTCCCATTTTATTTAAAGCCTGAAGAGAGACCATGAAGTCTCAGATAGGAGCGATAAAAGGAGATGATGCTCAAGCCCAGCCTTTTGCAAGTCAGCATCTGACCTAAGTTAAAATCATTCAAGCACGGTAGGGGAAAAAAAAAGTCCTTTGGATTTTAATCTATTTGAAGAGGGCAGAAATGCTGGCTGAATCATGAACTCTGGGGAATATGAATGCCTCCCGAAGGAAAGAGGGCTTCCTTGTCAATGTTCTTTAAAAAGAAAAGAATGTTTCATGTGGGTGTGTGCTGTTGTTTTTTTCCACTGTAGAGCAAGTGTCCCATCTTATTTCTCAAATGGTCTTTTCTTTGTTGATGCCTCATCTATTAATAATCCTTCACTGGAAGGGGAAAAGAAAAAACAAGCTTCTGTCAGACATACAAGCTGTTAGTCTGAGATGGACAAAAATAAACCAAAGCAGCACAATTAGCTGCAACACAGGTCAGTTGCCTGTAGTTGCCTCGTGGCTATAACTATAACCGTGCTAAACTTTCCTTATAAAACATGGAGTTGGACAGTGCTCTGCATCCATAAGTGTCCTGGAGCCTTGGAGTAAATATAGAAGGTTTCCAGAACTGTCCAATCCTACCCACTACATCAATATCCTCTATTTGGGCCCAAGAAAACATTTTGTTCTTAAAAACCTAGAGGAAGGAGACCACGCCTGTACTCCCTACGGAGCCAGGACATTCAGGGTGCCGGCCTGGGACCAAGCGCTTCTGTAAGGTGTGCTGTGGTTTTTCTACGACATTCATTGCCTGTGGGCTCTGAGCCCATCAGAAACAGCAGTAATTTTCCCCAAATCCCTTTTCCAACCCCGGGGCGGGATTAACACCTCCCTTCCACAGACAGGGTCCCTGGCTGCCAAGGCTGGCCGAGGAGCTGAGGGTTGATCACAGGTGGTGGGAGCTGAGCCCATGCTTTGATGCTGCTCCACTCTCAGTCACCTCAGCTGTGGGAGGTGGGCAGCATCTCCAGGGGGAGCCTGGGATGAGCTTAAATTTGCACCTTCCGAAGTGAATTCTTCATTTGTTTTCACAGGTCTCCTCTAAACCGCGGCCCTTTGAAAAGGAAGAGAATTTGCTGGAAACGTCAGCCCCGAGCTTTGGTGGTGGGTATGTTAAAATGCCACTGGTGAGATCAGTCATACTTCTGAGAGGTGTGAAGTGTATCAGGGAAGCAGCCAACTACCTGCGTCACATCGCAGGAGACTTGATGGTGCCACCACATTTCCTGCGAAGGCACAGATGCCGTCTGAGCCCACAACAGACCTGCTTTCTTGCCTGCTCACACAGCAACCGTGGGGAAGAGTCAGCATTACCGAGACTCCAAGACACTTCTCAAGATGGCAGCCTTTGAGGCAGGCTTTAGCCTGGGGGCACGGAGGTGAAGAAGTGGTAATGAGAAAGACGTCAGCTGACAGTCCCATGATCACCAGGGCAAAACAAGGTGGCCCTCAAGATATTATCACTTTACAAGGTCTCAGCTGCACTGCCAGCTCCACGAGGCACTGCAATGTCCCTGGGCCCCAGGGCACAGCCACAACATTTGGGACAGCCTGTCCTCTTTTTCCTGCTGGGCAGGAGTATTCCTGCTCAGGGCAAAACCGTGATCATCAGCATCACTCTGCCATGAGCTCCGCTACAATATTCCCAGCCTTCCTCTTCCCCCCAGGTTACCCACCTGCAGGAAATTATATTAAATCATTCAAATAATTGTCTGTACTTTTCAGGTCCTTTCAAAGGCCACAGTCTGGCTTGCTGGGTTGAGGGTTTCCATTTTCTCCCCAAGTCTATTTGCCTGCCTTCTGCAGCAAACGTGCCGGAGCGACCCAGGCAGGTGAGCCTCAGTAAACATGTCGTGTTGTCTGGCAGGAACAAACCACTTCACACAGCGAAAGGGAGAGTCTAGTCCTGTCACAGCAACAGAGCTGGTGCAAAGGCAAGTTTGGAACCATATTTTCTTTGGAGAAGGCTAAAGAGAACATCTCCGTTCCCAAATAGCACCACAGCCAAAGCTAAGCTGCTGCACAACCCTCTGCAATACTTGGTGCACCAAGCAGTGGGACCGAGCCTTCTTCTCTGGGGTGCGAGTGAAGGACAGGGTCCTCGGGGACCTCAATGATTGACAGTTTCTAGTTTCTACAGGGATGGATGAGCTGCAGCCCTGTCAGCCAACATAAGGGAAAGTGTTCAGCAAACAGCTAAGATGGGACCACACCAGCCCCAAGAGAGTGATCCCCATCGTACCCCTTGGGCATGGAGAGATATTCATTACCTTCCCTTGCCAAAATATTTGGGACACGTTGGAGAAAAATGCAGGTGGAGGAAAAACGCAAAGACCTTCTAGGTGGAGTGGGGATGAGAACTGCAGCAGCTCCTTCACAGAGGGAAAGGGTGTGAATTACTCACCTGGAGTCTATGCAGATCTAACCAGCCTGAACATCCCTAGAACAGCCCTTTTCCCACTGCTTCCAACACCCTTCTCTCACACATCTTTCCTCCTACATCCTGCACTGTATTTCAGCCTTCACCAAGCCAGAGCTGGAGGTCCCTGAGCATTCTGCACCAGGGAGCACAGAAGAAGAACATGAGAATGCACATTTCCATGTGCTTCCCAGCCTTCCAGCTTAGGGTGTCAAACAGCGGCAATAAACAATCAAAATATTATTTTACGAGACAATGCCAGCCTTTGCCAAAGCCAGCGTGAAATACGTTCTACCTCGGGCCATTTAATTTCAGTGGTACGAACCTTCGGCTTGTTGCCAAGATATAGCGCCCAGGCTGCGGTATATTAGCATAGGCTGCCTTATCTGCAGGGAAATAAACTCAGACCTGCTGAAAACAGTTGAGTGGAATATCACCATAGAAACTAGGCGAGGAAATGGGTGAGGTGTCTCTCCCCAGCTAATTTCAACGTGACAGCAACCAGAGAGACCAACCACTTCGGACCGAGGTGGGGTAGGCGAGAAGGATGCCTGGAGCAGCGCCAGCCCGAGAGCAGATGTGTGCCTGTGGGGAGATCCCCCACCCGCCCCCTGGGCTTTATATTTAGCCTCAGGCAGGCTTCCTCCCCAGCCGCCCACCACCCCTCTGCGACACAACGTCCCCCGAGATGCTGCCGTTGTGCCGCGCTGCCTGGTCCTGCACACCTCTGCCACGCACGCACCCACCATGGCTACAGAGCAGGGACAGAGCCCTTTTCCTCTGCACGTTTCAAGCGAGGAGGAAGGGAATGATCTGGCAGATCACGGAGCCCCTGAACCTTCTACCTACAGCACAAATTTAAATCCACGCGCAGCCTGGAGAAATCTAGTACACAACAAGGCCTTTTCTGGAGAGAAGCGGTACCACTGAGAATCCGTCTTCGACTGCAGCCCAGAACCAAATGCTTTGGAGAAAAGACAGGGAACCCCAGAGTGTTTCTCACTCGCCTCCTTCCCTCACTTCCAGGCTTGCAGGTGCCATGAAACACAACCACAACACCAAGTCTATAACACAGCACCGGCAATGAAGAACTGTCTTGAGATGTCACGTACACAGGCCCTCAGCCTTGATAATATCTAGAGACCAAGCTCCCCAGCTTGTATCCTCCGTAAAAAGTACAAACATCATGGTTCCTTGCATGTGTTTTTTTATTATTACTATTTTCAATAGTTACATGCAATTTCTACTTGTGCTTCATAAGAAAAGGAGCCGCTGATTCACTGGCCTGTCATTTCTTATATTTTACATCTCTCATGTCCCCATTTAGTCATCTCTTTACATTAAATGACCCTAGACTTTTCATTAATATCGCTTTAGTTCCACTGTTTGTCATCTTGACAACTTCTATTTCTACTCCATACACTTTATTAGATGCAAGGATCAGAGAGCAGCTCAGGAAAGGGTCTTTCGTTGATATTATGACACGCTTTTTTTATCCTGCTGTAATCCTAATATGTTTATCACTATTTTCGCTATCGCCATGCCAGATTTTCCACTCGATCTCCAACACGTCACCCAGATCTGCCTTACCCCCTCCTCCCCACAGCTACCATTAGTTTAGGGTGCGGTTCATACATCGTACCAGCAGCTCAAATTATCCCTTCCGTGGCGTAAACCGTCTTTTGGTGCTGTCAGCATTGACTTCCACCTGCTATCATCCTGCCCATCCTGCTAGCTTGATCCCCGCCTCCTGAAATCCTTCAGTCTTGGCTAATCTCACTAATTACATGAGACGTTGACCCTTGCATCTTCACAACCCACTTTTCTGGACCATTAACAAATACATTATACAGCAGTGCTAAACCAGATGCTGATAGTGTTTCCTGCTAGCGGAGATGCAACAATTACAGCCTTACATGGAAGCTTAATTTCTTCTGAATCCCATTCCCAAAATATAGCCGTGTAGCTATTGTGCTGGAGAAACCAGCTATATTGTCTGGCAAACCAGAGATTAATGACCAACCTACATGTTGAAATTGAGCCTCTAATTGGTTTCAGATCCAATTCATATTTGTATAGGGCCTAGTATAATGCAGCCCTGGATCATCTGTGGGCTCTTTACAAATGTAGATAAATAGGTTAATAAAATGAAATGGTACGTAATAATTTTTTAAATTAAAATATTTTGGACACGATGATTGCAAGCTAAGATTATCTGTGACTGAGCCCCGCTTCTGTTGGAAAGCTGTAACAAGAAATTCACTTAAATTAAAAGCACTTCTTTTCAGATGCTTTGAATATAGGAACACTGGAAGAAAGCGCTTCAGGTCAAAGATATCTGTATGGGCAGGGGGAGTGGTATTGTATGTACACATATAGATACATGTATATATATATATAAAAACGTACTTTGCCACCTTAACAGCTCTAGAAATGGCTCCTCTTTGGAAGATCTAATGTGAAATGAGAGAAGCGCTTGGTCCCAAATGGGGTATACAGCTGACTAAACCCTGGGAAAAAAAAGACTGGAAAAAAATTCTCAACAAGATTTTAGGTTCCTCCTCCTAAGTCAGATAATACCTACCCCGGTCTTCCCTGAGCTGAGAGGTGAAACCGGTGGGACGAGCAACAGGGGATAAGAGATCCTGAGAAATAAGGGTATGAATGTATCAAACCTCCCAGCTCAAAACAAAAGAAAAATTTATGTAAAAATATATATATATATATATATATATATGACCACAAACTTGAGGGCAGAAGAAACCCCAGGTAGAGAAGTATTTGGAAAAGGACGGACAGCCCAGCTCCTCCTCTCCTGCCTGAGGACTTCCAGGACTGGCCTACAACTGGACCAGGGCCATCCCGGGCAAATCGTTTTATAGACAAGTGTACAAACAGGCTGTAAGACAATCCCGTCACCGCACACAGCTCGGATCTGAAAAAAGACCAGACAAAAGGAGACAAGCATACGGCGCGTTCGGGGCGGTGATTGGCAGGCGACACACTCGATCCAGGAATTTGTTTTGAAAACTGTGTGATCATTTTTCACTCAGCTTCAGCTCCTTTTCCCTCTCAGGGAGAGGCAGAGGGGACACGTGAATCCTTGGTTCGAGAGAGGGGGTGGTTATTGAGTGGTTTTTTGCCTCAAAGCTCATTCCTCTCCTTGCTCACCAGAGCCCCATTTCACGAGCACGCAGCCTGTCACAAAAAGCATTAAACCTTCAAAGCATTTCGTGAAAAATAAAATGAAGAGCAGGCTGCTTTCTTATGGCTTCGTTGAAATCCAGAGAAAACTGGGGGCCCCTCCGTGCCCTCCCCATCAATGCAGAGGCTGAAGACAATGAGGGAAAACCAAAATGGAATGAAATCTTCAAACGCCTCTTCAGCAATTCATCTATCCTAGGAGGAACAGGGAGGTCTAACGATACAAACTGCCCTTCTTCTAAACCTCTCAGGCTTGAAATAATCAGTGCAGGGTTTTTTAAAACATTTTCCCAAGGGAAACAGAGAAAATAAAAGGCTTTGGTGCCTCTGGAGCAAGAGGCACCTCTGCTTTCATCTCCAGGGAACTTTGCTTAGAGATGCATCTTCCTGACTCTTGCCTGGGTCCGTCTTCTACTTGACTGCAGCCTTTTCTGATTGCCGGTGTTTGAAGACTGTTCAACCTTCTCTTTGCTGTAAAACAGCAGCTGTAACGCTCCATGTTTTCCAGGAAAATGCCGGTAGGAGATTCTTAACCTTTCAGCATTTCTTTTTTGTTTCTTTCTGAGGTCTGAACTGTTTCAGTAGACCCTTCAGATGTTTTAAACTGAATTTAACAGCCAAGACCCGCCACCAGCAATGCCTAAATGCTACACTGAGGAATCGATTTTCTTCCGCGTATTTCTTCTGGCATCACAGACTACAGAAGACCAGAGACAGGATGCTGCTTTGTGTAACAGAATATTCTTCCTATCAACATGCTTCCTCAACAGAGGTATCAAAACAGTCCAGATAAACAGAATAAAGCATCTTCTTTGGCACTGCATGCTAGACCCCTTCTTTCTATAGAATACTCTTTTCAGGGCTCAGTGCTGTCAGAAACATTATCTTAGTTTCCTTATTCTCCTGTATTTACTTTGTTCTGTTTCCCTGGCAGGTTTAAGTACTTCCCATGCCAGCAGGCAGGTCGCTTCTGATTCAAGAAGAATGCATTTCACAAGAGACTAGCAATGGAAAATCCTGATTCCAGACACTTCCCTGGGGGGGAAAAATAGATTTCTTGGTGTAGAAACAGCAGAAAAAAAAAATAATTATTGCTACCTGGAGTTAGATAAGGGAACTTTTCAGTTTGATGATCCAAATGAAAACTTAAGAAAAAGGTATGCAAGACAATGTGCCTTCCTAGGGAAAAGTATCCAGGAGAAACTATGTTAGGTCAACCAAATATTTAGTTTGACCAGAAAGTAATAGATTTATGATGTATGAGTCATTTAATTAATTTTTATTTACAGTTTAGACCAGTGCTATTTCAAAGCATAAAGTCGAAGAGTATAATTTCAGATACATAAAAGCAATATAATTAGGGGCCATTCCAAAATGAAGGAATTTAAATTTTCTTCCTTCCCCATTTTTGGGTTGAAACTTCCATCTTTCAACATATGTATTAACAAATTAAAAAAGAAATCTCATGTCTTCCTCCCTTATGGTATTGCTTCTTTCCCTATGCATGCTCTTATCCATCTCTTTGGCCTTCTGGAGAGCCCCTTGTTCAGCACAATGGGAGAACGATGCTTGTGCTGAAATAAATTTAAAACAGCTCTTACAAACACATCAAAAACCACAATTTAGAAAATGAGAAGGAGAAAATGAAGGAGACCTTGTGTGCCCCAGCCCCTGAAGCATGGTTAAACCACAGCTAAGAGACTTCATGCTGCCTTTCCTAGTTAAGGGTCCCGGTGGCCAACAGCCTTATAACAACCTTTTGCCAAACTCACCAAGCATCCAATCCTATGAAACATCATTGCTTGCAAAACCAGCCCTTTTCCTACCACATTTTCCTGAAGACGGCAAAGACGGTATCGTCTTTCTCCTGGCAGTCCCTGCTTTTACAAGATATTTAGCTGAGAAAGCTCAGCAGACAGCCTTTCCCACCCACTTTTATCCAGAACTGTGAACACGTGAAAGGACAGTAACGCTGCCCATAAGAAGTCGTCCTGTTATTTTTCAGTTGTGTCACCTCCAGCCACCAGGACCACCTGAATAACCTATCTGACATCAAAAGCAATTCTGATATCCAGTTTCCATCCCTTCCAGCCTGTCTGGATGAACCACACTGCAGAGCTTTCCACCAGCCTCCACGGCATTGAGGAAAACGTGTTGGTCCCAACCATCTTGAGCCCTTCAGACCAAGCCCCGAGCACCTCCATCTGCCTTCCCCTGTCCCACACACCAAGTTGCCATGCCCTTGTGTTACTTCAGGCCAACATTTTCCCCTTCGACTCACTAAGATTTTTCTGAGGGTTTGTCAGACATCTTGTCTGTGCAAAGAGGCAGAAAGTACCACCTAGGCTGTGAGGAAAACTGCTCACAGACTGAAATCTGGGTGAAGAACCTTGTAGAGTTCATTTAGAGCAATCTCAGAGAGATCTCTGACTTCCTCTGAGGAAAAGGATCATTAAATATTTGGCCCAAACTAACCAAAATAACTTGGACTACAGGAAAAGAAGGCTCTCTGTGACGCTCCGCTCATCCAGGTGGGTGACAAGATTCTGTTGATGGCAATGACTTGCCCCAGGGAACAAGACCAGAGTCACATCTGGTATTTCCGCCTGACGAGGAGTGCATTCAAGGCTCAAGAAAATAGCATCATCCAGAAGGAATAAGTGAATCAACTGATTGTGGAAGAAACCGTCACTTCCAGGAAGGCAAACATAAAATCTCCAACACTGATACAAAGACCACCATTGGTATTTGCCAATGTCATACACCCATGCTAAGTATGCCTTTTTTTGCCTTCCCCATGACTTTTTAAAAGCTGGAAGAGGGCCAGCAAGCTTATTCAGGAAATAGCAGAGATGCTTCCTGCTGTGCTTGAGACCCCCAGATAACACTATTGTTCACATACACAAGGACTGTAAAGAATTAAAGTAGTTTTCCTATCAGAAAACAAATTTCCACTTCTTTACTTCATCTGTCAGATTTCCAGATTTACATAACAAGTATCTCCCAGTGACAGCACTGAGCTTTTATAAGAGCCAGGGATCCTTCATCCAGCCTGCAATGGGTCGTTTTTCTCATCATTCAAATAGTAATTGGTTTTCTGTAAAACCAAACTGTGCAGGTAGGACACCAAGGACTTTACAACCATGATCCTAAACATGTACAGCACCTCTCTTAGCAAACTCATAGAATCATAGAATGGTTACAGTTGGAAGGGACCTTAAAGATCATCTGGTTCCAACCCCCTGCCCTGGGCAGGGACACCTCCCACCAGAACAGGTTGCTCCAAGCCCCGTCCAACCTGGCCTTGAACCCCTCCAGGGATGTGCCCTCAACAGTTTCTCTGGGCAACCTGTTCCAGTGCCTCACCACCCTCACAGTGAAGAATTTCTTCCTGATATCCAATCTAAATCTCCCCTCTTCCAGATTGAAACCATTCCCCCTCGTCCTATGGTTTCCCTCCCTGATCCAGAGTCCCTCCCCAGCTTTCCTGGAGCCCCTTTAGGGACTGGAAGGGGCTTTAAGGTTTCCCTGGAGCCTTCTCTTCTCCAGGCTGAACCCCCCCAGCTCTCTCAGCCTGTCCTCACAGCAGAGGGCCTCCAGCCCTCTAATCGTCTTTGTGGGCCTCCTCTGGACCCGCTCCAACAGGCCCATGTCCGTTTGGACATGGACCTGTTGGGGTCCCCATGGGGTCCCATGTATGTTGATGGCCCCAGAGCTGGAGGCAGCACTGCAGGGGGGTCTCCCCAGAGCGGGGCAGAGGGGCAGAATCCCCTCCCTCGCCCTGCTGGCCACGTTGCTGGAGATGCAGCCCAGGCTGCGGTTGGCTTTCTGGGCCACAAGTGCAAGTTGCCAGCTCCTGTCGAGCTTCTTATCCAGCAACACCCCCAAGTCCTTCTCCTCAGGGCTGCTCTCAATCCATTCTCTGCATAGCCCGTGTTCGTGCTTGCTGATGAACCCAGGCTGTTTTACAACCTGTAACACTCACTTTCCATAGCACACGGATGTAACCGCTGGGGTGGATGGCAGGGAGCTATTTCCCAATGTACAATGGTGCTCCGAAGATCTGGCCAGGAAGCTAAGAAGAAACCACATAATTAAAGGTGCAAGGAAGGCTTACGGAGGCAGATGCTAAGATGTGTCATTGCCAGGATGCTAGGACTAAAAAAAAACCAGTTCAGCTAGAAGCACCATGTGGGCTTAGTGACCTTGCTGGGTTGGGGCCTCACTTTTATATCTGCTCTAGGAAGATCTGCAATGAACTTCACACCGAGCTCTAGAGGAGGAGGAATTTAGCGTGCTCTGTACCAGCTCCCCTTCCTGGTCTTAAAAAAGCAGGCAGCTGCCTAAATCAAACATCAAGGCGACTGCATTTTTGTTCTCTGTTGCTTTATTACTATTCTACTACCTCCCTCCTTCATTTCCTCTCCTAGAAGACGGGTAATAGTTATGTTTCTCTCTCATCTTTCATGAGATATTCGATAATTGTCTGCTTGCCAGCTGCTACAAGCTCTTTGACGAAAGATGCACAGAAGCTGGAAGCATGACCGTCTCCATCAGGCCTCATGAAAACCTGCTCAGGGGACATCTTTGTGGAGCCATTTTGAGCTGGTACATGGCTCACACAAAGGATTTCAGTCTAGGGAAAAACCCACCTCGGTTCTTAGCCCGTTATATGAAAGTTTCTACTAAAGACCATTAGTAGTGCAGAAATATTGAGGTAGGTGCTATGAACAAAAAGGTGATTTCTGCCCTCCAGAGCAAGCTGGTTTGTAAGGCACTAACTTCAACCTTAGCTCATGATGCAATAGAATTCCATTTTTACAGATGGGGGGAAGCAGAGGAAATTTGGCCCGAGGTCAGCTGTTATAATGGAGGAGTTCTTGCCTTGCAGCACCTCATTCATCCCGTTTCGTCAGCCACTTAATCATCATTTAATCCAAGGATACTCATTCATTCTGGTTTCTCACAGCCCTGCGGGGAGTCTTTCACAGTGTCATCTGAGATATTTAAAGCTGGGCGGCTGGCAAGGACAGCTCGGAGGATGGCATCAATTGTCTGCATCAAGTTCCTTGACCCTTACTTTGAAGAGCTCCTTTGCACCAGCGGAAAAAAAATAGAAGAGTGCTAAATGGCCCTTATGAAGATGAAATGGCCCAACAGCAGCACATTCATTTACTTAGATCATCAGGGCCATCTCGCTTGTGATCCTAAGTATGAGAGAGAGAAGTTAAATCTTTTTTGAAAAGTTCTCTTAGAAGACCCAAGACAGATCTGCAGCCTCTAGAGATTCACGCAGAGACAGACACCCAAGAGATTATATTTAAATTTTTAAATAGCTCTGGTTGATTGGGTCAGTCTCTGTTTAATGACACAGACTGATGGTCATTCAGGTTGGGGTTGATTTTTCCTGAAGCTTCTGGCACCCACTAGTGATTACAAAATGAGGTAATTGTGGAACAGATTCATTAGGCCACAAACAGGTTCAGGGCTCTCCATTGCCCGACCTTTCACATCCTTAGAGGCTCTGGGGTGGGACAGAGAGAACTTGTCTGCATGGCTTTGTCCTTGTGATCTTTGTTTCAAATGATAAGAAGGTGCAAAAAGAGCAATCCCAGGGTTCAGATTTCTACAGAATAGATAGAACAATAACATAAAAATTGACAAATTGAAAACCTAACAGCGCAAACCACAAAAGAAGAAATAGGGGAAAATCTGATTGTTAGCCTGTAAGACAGAGTAATCATCCTAAAAATTGTGGAGATACATTCATGTTGCTAAGGCTCCTTTCAGACACCAGAGTCAGTCCCTCATCTATAACCAAGAGAGCAATTTTAGAATTCAGCAAGATCAATCATAAAGCACTGGTGAAGTGGGAGAAAAGACTTTCCTGGAAGAGAGCAGATTGAAATTTCCAGACGCTCAGTGACACCAGTTGTTTCTTTGAGCTGTGCACGAAATAACTGGGGCCAGATTCGCCTTCATTATGCCGCGGGCAATGAGAACCAGAAGCAAACCTGACACACAGAAGGACATGAGATATGTTAGTCTATACCTGGAGTTGGAGTTTTTCCTCTCCTTTCATCAGCAAAAATCCCATCATGAGATTTTCCTAGAAGCATCTATTCACAGCCACCAGAGCAGGGTAGAACATATCTGCAACAAAAGATGACTGCAACAATTTGTTATTTGCTCCAAAAGGGTCAAGAACGAGCTGCAAAATTGGCATGCTGTCTGGAAGACCTAAAAAGCAACAGGGTGATTGCAAATGATGCTGGCGTCCAGGACAAAGTCATCCAGAGAAGTGCTCCAGCCACACTCCCAGCCTCAAACAGCTCTACAAAACCAATTAAAAGGGCTGAAAAATTATCAGGACCTGAAGTCTATGTATATTTTTGGTTCAGACCAGCTTGAAAGGGACAGTTTGAAGGACTTTGTGGCATAAGGGCCTGGAAAGCTTTATTCAGAGGTACAAAGGATTAGTTTATGGGACAGTAATTACTCTGCGGTAAAGGACATTAGTTTGAAGTTCCTAGGGTTCGAGATATTTCATTGTTCATCCCGCACCCCGTTTGCAATGATATCATTTCAAAGTGATGGATTCAAATTTACGCAAGTGATGCTGGACTAGGACAGAGAATATACTTTCTATGTTTTATGAGCATAAAGAGATCCATAAATTTTGAGTAAAAAAGTCATTACAAAGAGGAAAAAAAAAAATATTTTAGCTGTCAATCTGACTCTATTGCTGAGGGGATAATTCGGCAGGGTAACGGGAGCCCTGCAGACCCAACCATCTTTGCTGGCTGCCCTGCAGGCAGCAGCTGGCAGGTCCCCACCAGCAATGTTGTGTCTTCCCACCTCCTGCCCACGGGGTGTACAAACAGCACAGCTGCGCCCCCATCTCTGCGCATCAGTCTGCGACAATGGGGAAGGACAAGGTGAGCACAACCAGCCCTGGGACGGGAGGACCCATCTCTTTGCGCTGTACAAATGTGACAGCCTTCTATCGTCACCCCCTTGAACCGTCTGCGGACCCATGAGAAACCAGTGGGACCTCTGACAGCAACTGCACCAACCAAGCCAGTCCCAAGCTGGGAATTCCATAGTGCAACACGGTCAAAAGATTTTGGGACTGATTGACACCCACCGAAGCTAGCAATAACAGTGTTAAGGACCGACCACCTACAGCAAACCGCTAAATCCTGAACGCAAAGCCTCTGCCTTTCCCACTGACAAAAGGAAAGGCCCTTTCCAAAGATGTGTGCAACTCACCTGCAAAAAATCAGCTATGCAGCAGGTTGGAAGGGGTCTCATCCAGCGTACCATCACAAGAGACTGCAGTAAGGATGAACATAGAACCATAGAATGTGTTGGGTTGGAAGGGACCTCTAAAGGCCATCTAGTCCAACCCCCCTGCAGTCAGCAGGGACACCTTCAACTAGATCAGGTTGCTCAGAGCCTCATCCAGCCTGGCCTTGAATGTCTCCAGGGATGGGGCCTCCAACCCCTCTCTGGGCAACCTGGGCCAGTGTCTCACCATCCTTAAAGTACTTCTAGCCATGTCTAGCCTAAACCTGTCCCACTCTAGCTTAACATCTAGTTTTAACATGTTGAAAAGCTTCTTGTGTACACAAGAACATTTTTGAGCTGGGGAAGAGGAGGATCACTGAGAGCTCCCTCACCTTCCCATCACTCTCTCATCTTCATGCAGAACCTGACACACCAAAATCCTTGGACCTGTAGGTCCCAGCAAGGCATATGCAGAACCCACTCTGCAGGAACAACACCACCACACAACTGTAGGACACAAACCGTTTTAATGCCTTTAGAAGGGCAAGTAAAGGGAAGGAAGAATAAAGCTTCTGCTTGGATTTGCACCAGAATTGAAATCACCTGTCAATCACACAAACCAGCCCAAGTCAGCTGGGGTTTCATCGCCCCCTTTGGACCAAGAAGCATCCAAACATTAGCATAAAACAACTGCAGTTTGCAGGATCACATGGCTAAGAATGTGTTGCCTCTCCAAAAAAGGTCTCCAAAACAGCATTAGACTTGCTATTAAAACAACATGAAGAACACGATCCCACCCCAGCAAGAAAAGAGCAGCTATTTACTCCTAATTGTTTCATTCCAAGAAAACTAGTTTGAATATATGTTTAATGTTTCCGACAGTTTTTCCTATGCTTGCTAAGCGCTTCTGCTGGAAACAAATATAATCGCAATTTAACGTTATACATACCAACAAAATGCAAATTACAAGAGCAATAGTCTGGAGTCTTCATCCTTTATCTCATCTGTATCCCAGTCTCCCCACTTGCAAACTATGAATGTCTGCTCACGGATTTTCTTTTTGGTTTTTGGTTGTTGTTTTTTTTTAAAGCATGCAGCCAAATAACTTATGCCACATTGTGTTTCTTTCCTCCAATATAAATAATGTTCACTTAACAGTGAATGCACTAGAGAACTACGTTTCCATTGAGTTGTCATTTCCAGAAATATTCTTCTTTTGGGTAGAACTTTTCCAGTCTCAGATGAAAGGCAATTTTTCTCCCCGCTTATTTCCATCTTTTCAGTATATCTTGCTCTTATTTTTAATTTTAAAGTAACAGCAATATCTCCCAGTAAGAACTGCAGAGAAAGCACAGACTTCTTCCTGACCTGTAACTATGGCTTAATTTGGAGACTATTTATAACCCATCTGACAAACAGTTGAATTTCTGTGAGCAGGTCAGTAGCGAAATTGCATCTTTCACTGTAACCAAGCGCGAAGTGCCAGGAATGGCACAGGGGAGGGGAGGAGAAGGGAAAGTGCCCATAAAACTCCCAAGATATTTACATTTGACAGCTGGGAAAGCAAGGAAGCAGCCACTACCAAGGGAAACAGGTATGACACGTTTAGTCTTTGAACAGTTTAGCCTTGTTTCCCCAAAAGAACGCAGAGCAGAGGGCAATGGCAGGATGGGTTCATTTTCTGAGCCACTCGATTCCCAGATGAATCCCCCCCTTTTCTTGTTGCCAATTGGTCAAAAGGGTAAACTTTTAAGGCAGCAACTACAACCACTAATGTGCTTAACCAGTTGAGGGTTACAATCGACCTTGCAGAGCTGTTGTCTCATCAGACCATCTGGTCTGTACAACACCTGGCACCGGCGGGGCTGTGGGCCCCAAAACACTGCAATAACACCAATGAAGATCAGCATCTCTCGGTGCAGGTTTGCAGACAGCAGGGAACATCAGCAGGGATGTGGCAATGCCAGCCCGCCCCATCCCCTCTCCCAGGTGGGTACACCAAGCAACTCCCCTGTGTTATGCCATGCAACGTACCCAGGTTTGGCCCCTTGAAACAAAAAGGCCCATAGTGGCCTTTGAGTCCCAGGGCACGATCCCACCTACAACTGCTCTGGGCCAAATGGGGCTCTGGGGGGGCCTTTTCACCAGGCAGCTCACAACCCCTGAGGAAGGCTTGGATGGGGGAAGAGGTGGTGAGAGATAAGATCTTCCCTTACTTTATTTGTTTGTCGGAGTTTTTTGTAAATACAAGTAGTTCACACAACTTTCAATTCGGACAACTGAAATGAAACCAGTATCAAAAAGAGGGAAGATATTTTATTCAAAGTTTCCACGTGAATCCTTTCTTACTTCCTCCCCCCCGCAATGAAACAATTTAACATGAACACAAACTGGGTTTGTCAGCTAAAATAAATATGAGAAATGCTCCCCGCCACACAAAGACACACTCTGCTTCTGATTGTTTTCTCCCTTGCTCCTCCTGGAAGGAGTACACGATCTAGGCCAGCAGCTTCATCCACTTTCCAGTCCTAAAAATAAACAGCGTTTGTTCCTTGCCCCTTTTGCTTCACAAGATCTCAGATGTTAAATATTCAAACAATCCACATATAGAAAACTGATTCATCTCAATTATTCTTGGACATTTTTCTCCTAAAGTACATATATACCAAGTAAAGAAATAATACCACTAAGTTTTTTTCCTTCACACTACAGCTATATCACCAACAACTTTAAAAAATCACTTTTCACTAACAGATGGCAAAGAGGGCTAACTGATGGGATGAGTGGTAGAAGGTTTCAGATGAGCATTCAGTACAAGTTGCATAAACTGTCATCTTTAAGCTAAAACGTCCACTAAGACGTTCTTTACCACCGTCACCTACGTGATTTTTTTCCTTCCTGTGTGCGTTTACGCATCATGAGATGAGAAGTACATGAAGTTACCAACAGACTTAAAGCCAAACACTCCCACCTCTTTTTATTGTTTCTAGTTTTCTACTTTTAAGGTGGAGTTTTCTAGGTGTCTGAGCGTTCTTCAGAACCGATGAAGTGGCAGAGCCCTTTCCTAAATCAAGGAGGACCGTAAGAAAACTCCAGTGATGTTAAGAGAAGCCCTAAAAATCTTTCATTTTGGACTGGTGCCCTGAAACTCAACAGGGAACTAGCACGTACAGGAGAAACGAGCCTACCACTGTTCCCAAAAACATGCTTTGAAAGTATTAAGTGAAAATTAATGGTTACTTTTGTCTTTCATATTCCTATACCTCCCTTTCCACTGTAAAATAAGAAACATCAAAGTCTGTCTCACAGGGGTGTTGTGAAAGTGAATTAATGTTTGTGTGAAGCACTCGTACTATAGCAGTGAGGTTCATAAAAAAAGGCCTAGAAGGAAATGAAGATTCCCATCTTCAGCCCACGTTTGAATGGTGAGCTGTAAATAAGGCCCAGGGCTGTGCAGCGAACAATAAAGATGGCAAATGAGATTAGCACAGTCCCTCCTGCAGCCTCAAACAAAGCTGGAGCCCAGCGGAGAAGCATGGGGGCGATCAAAGATGAGCTCGGTACAGACACGCTGCCAGCCAGGGTTCATTCCAACATTTCCCCATTTCTGACTAATTGCTCACTGAGCAGAAAATTATTTTGGGGCATTGAGTCTGCTTTGCGACAGGACAAGTCAGTCTGGAGGTAGACCAGGTGCCTGGTGGGATGTCCTTGCTCCTAGGAGCATCCCCATCGAGCACTTCTGTGCTCCCAGGAAGGCCATCTCCTCTCCTGCCATGACATAGTTGCAGCTGGGACAACGCAGACCAGAAACCCTCCTCCCCACTGTCCTGTACCCCACAAGAGCAAAGCACCGAGAGCAAACAGAGCTGCGATGCCACTCGTCATGTGCATGCTGCATGCACGGGTTGTAAAAGGCTCCAGGGGCAGGTGTGCCATAGAGACGCAAGTTAATATTCGACAGAGTGAGGACACCATCTGTGCCCCAGCAGCCCGGCGTGCACCATCTCACTGGGAGCCCAGGCTGACGCTCACCCAATGCATGCGCTCCATTGCGGGCATCTTGCGCCCCTCCGCTGATGAGCACAAGCAACGGCTTTCCATCAGAGATGGGCTCAGGAGGGTGGCTTGGGGCAGCCCAGCTTCTTGGGAGATGGAGACCCTCAGGAGATCAAAACAATTCCAAGGACCACAACACTGGTGTGCAACCCTAAAATTAACTGTAGCAGGTTGAAGTTCAGCTTCTGCGGGCTGGGCCATCGCTCCATGCCAGCAAGCACGGAGCAATCAGGAAGACTCATTAACGCAGAAGACATTTCAGCAAAAGGCTGAATCTTTAAGGATGCTCTGTCTGCTGGACCCATCTGCCCAGGAACTGAGTATTGCAGCAGCATAAGAGAAATTCCTCCCCTCACCCCACCCCCCATAGATTTAGGTCAACCACAACACTTTAGAAACTCATGCTAAGTTTGCCAAAACATTTCCTTGAAGGAAGGGAACATGGAGAACATTTTGTATGTCAACATTGTTAAATTGAAACCTTTATAGAGTTTGGTCTTTTCTACTTGGAAGGATGTTACATTTTCATTTCACAAATAAAATGGAAGTTATTGAGACCATTAAGAGCTCAAAAAATTTTCTTAATCCAGATTAGACAAAAATGTTACTCCTCATTTTACCCAATTGTCTTGCCTTTTTAATCTGCTTTTCATCTGAAACTCGGTTCTTTCAGTGCTTGTGCATAGCATGAAACAATTTCCTTGATTTGTCAGCGCTACAAGCAAGCCAAAATAACAGTTATTTGCACAACTAAAGTGGTCGCGCCACATACATTTCCATACCTATCAGACAGCTAAATTTAACTGCTTAATTATGGAGGGGGGAAGAGGGGAACAGTAAGAAAGGCCGCACCTGGCGGCAAACAACCGTGTCTCCTTGCTTCAGGAGCGGTGCTGGAACCCTCTGAATAGTCTCTTCATCCTTTCATTCCCCTGCTTGATGCTGGAACAGGATGTCAGATCTCTGCTTGTACACTTTGTCCCCATCTTAAATCTACGTTTGAAGAACTACAATGAGTGTAAAAAGGAGAAAGCTGAGAGGTTTAATTACTTTTATCCATGTTTGAGAGGCTCTCTCAAGTATATCCAGGGTTCCTGGAATTGCGGCCCCAGTGCCAGGGAGAAAATGAACAGCAAGAGACAGGCTAAAAAAAGTCCCCGGCTCCCAGATATTTGCCTGAAACACAGCTTATTTCCAAGAACCCTGCACTGTAAGGCTGGCCGGGGCTCGTCTCCAGCAACGCCCTTTCCATCTCTCTGCTACAAGGTTACTCTCATATTAAGCTCATGGATTTAGTGATCCTCCTCGCACACGCGCCCGAACCAGCCTTGGGGCCGGATGAGGTGGGAAGTGGCAAGAGGTGGGTTTTGCACTGCTGAGTTTGCTTTAATCAAAGCATAAGGGAAGAGGATCTGCATCCGGCACAGACTGCAGCTCAGCTCCACGCGCTGCAGGAGCCAGCTACCTAACGCCCCAGCTTCAACAACACTCCTTCGTGTCTCTCGAAAGGCACGCTGCAGTTAGCCAGCCTCAAGCTGCAAAGCAAAGCCCGAGCATTTTGCTAGTCGTTTCCACCAAGTCACCTTCCCAGGGTCTGCGGCATCTTAAGTACGCCGAGCCCCGGCTGATCCGCAGGCTGCTCGAGGTGGCAGGCAGCGGTGCCGAGGGAGGGGACAGAGCCCCAGGAGCTCACATGCAGTTTTAGATTTCATCCCTGAGACATTAAGGGTGATAACACACCGACTGAAGCCCTTGCACAGGATGCAGCTCTGTTGAAGGGTACCAGATCAGCACTTTTCCACCTGCCACCCTACGTCAATGCTTTAGCTAAGGCAACAGACAGCTCTTTTTAGCTACACCTTGTAAGTCCTTCAATCAAGGCACACAGAGCAACTGTGCACGTCCTCACCCCATTTCTGCCAGTGTTTTAAAGATTTCATTTGTTGTTTTGGTTTTGCTCAAGTCCCTTATTCCTAAAGAGGAAAGCAGATGTAAGTACGACCCATGGTACCTGGTAAAGATAAGAACTCAGTAGCAGCTAGAAATCTCTTATGGACGAGACGCAGTACTCAAGACTTGTAGGCTTTCCCTGCACCTCACACAGACACCCACACACTGCCCAACACTTGGCTGCAAACACCATGGGACTATCAGACCACTTGCCTGCAGCTGAGCTGCCCACACACCACTTGGAAACGCTGGCATGAGGCATCTGGATTTCACTGATCTCCCTTCCTACAAACATCCCTGCAAAAAGAGTCAGGAGTCTCAAAATAGTATGGAAAATGCCCAGCAGGGACGTACCCAAAGGCCTTGTCTCTGTCCTGGTGAAGATGTTCTGTCCACCTCCTGCGCTTTCTTCACCCCAAGTCACTGTGGCTACTGCAGACTCCTTCCCAGCCCTGCCTCAATCCATCCATCCTAGTGCCGTGACGTTCCAGGTAAAGAGCTTTCCTCACCAGGTTCACTGCAATCCCAGCTTCAACTGTGCTTCCTACACGAGCAGCAGGGCCAAAGCAATACCACCATTGCCAGAAACAAGCTGCATGGTGAAACAAATGGCTCCCTGACCCCACCAGCACAGCCCTGAGCACAGGGTGGGCACCCGTTAACTCACACCCCATGGAAGAGGCAGTTGAGGTTGTCCTCTCTGTCGCTCCGTTATACAAGGTCCTGATCAGCCTCACAACAAGGTGCCCATGTGGTTCACCTTCCCACGGCATACGCGCTGCCTGCGCCACTCCTGCAAGGACATCAAGCCTCGCTCTATCGCTGTCTTTCCATGGATAGGGATCCTTTTTCACAAACTGCGTTACAGTGCTTTTAATAACCTAGCCGTGGACAGAAGGTTGTTTCTCTCAATCGTCTCCTATCTCTGGAGCAGCAGGCTGGGTTGGATACCGTCTTTTGATGTCTGAAAGATCTTGTTCACAAACCTCTGAGTTGTTGTTTTCAGTTTTTAAACAAAAAGATCACCTGGCCAGTAAAAAAAGACAGGCTTTTTAAGAGGAGGAATAGGCACATAACCTATGTTTCACATGTTTTCCATGTGAAAAACAGTAGCTCACAGTTGTGCATAAAATGAGATTTGAGAGGATGATGAATTGTAAACTGGGAATTAGAGGTGAAGGCAGTTGTTCAGTGCAGGAAGGATGGGGACAGCATTACATATCTGGCAGCCTCCCTTACTAGAGGATATGATTATTAAAGATGTTCCAACACTTTCATCCTCTCAACACCTTTAGGCACTTGGGCAGTGCCGCTATTTCCCAGATGGGGCCAAGCGACCCAGCCTGGGCTGGCCATCATGCAGTAAAGCTGATCTCCATTCACCCAAGCTGGTTCCCAGCCAACAGATAGGCCTTCTATTTGGGACTAGAGAGATAACATGGACCATTTGCCACATGATGACATGGTAAGCTCCTGGATGCACTGCAACATGAGCAGTAAGGAGTACCAGACAGCTGCTGTACAGTTGGAGTTGGATGATCAAGACCTGAAGGAGGTCCAAGAGCTGATAGTGATGCTGGGATAATTTTAGGCAAGAACCTCAACTATATAGTTGGCGCATCATCTATAATAAGACAAGAGAATTACCTTCTCCTAACCCTACTGGCAATGGGTTTACACCATGGTATTTGACATTTACCACTTGTTCTTGAACAGCTAGGTTGGCTTCTGCAGAGCTGAAAAATAAAATATCAGGTTTGGTCCATGCGTATGACCAGGAAGATCCAGCAGAGCAAATGTCTGCAGCACCAAGGGCCGTTTTGCAAAGTCACTTTTCTTGATCCTATCCATATTTCAGAACATCTCCAACTGAGCCCCATTAATGTAATTGATTTTTAATGGCATTCTCAAAGAAACGATGTGAAGATTTTAACAGGCTATTAGACTGAAATCGAGCCTCACCTAAACTTTCCTCCCTAGGAACAAAGGTTTCCAAAGATGCAGGGGGCTACACCATTCCTGCTAATGGGCAAGGAAGTATCCAGTGACCTGGGGAAAAGGGACGCTAATTCCCCATATTGCACCCCACATGGCATTGATCCCACCACTGTTAGAGAGCAGAGGTTTGTAAATACAAGGGAAGGTTTTCTCATCCTTCCCACACAAGCAAGACCAGAGGCCAGCCCCAGAGGGATCAGAAGCAGAAGTATCATGTGATGAGCTGGAGGTCTTCCAGGTTTTGAAAAGAAGAAGAATAAAATACACGTCCTGCTTGCTTTTGGTCTCTGGGCTCCTTCATGCCAAGCAGCCATTGCCTGATTTCTCAGATCAGGCCTTTGAAACCCAAACAGCTGAGCCTGGCAAGTGGTTATAGCCGATGGTTTCAGCCGTGCTGCTTTCCCGTGAGGGCTTGTGCTGCAGTAAACCTTTATAGTCTCTGTCCTTCTCCTATGGAAAGAGGACCAGGCAAGAACTTCCAACTTCTCACTTTTGTTCACTTCCTTTATGCACCATGAGCCATATCTTTTCAAAATCTACCCGTGGTCCAAGCAATTTAAAGCCAAGATGTCACCCTGAAGACTGACTTTGCCATGGATGACATTCCTCTTCCTCTATGCAGTCACTTCTGCTCCGGCAGAAGAGGAGCCACTCCTTTTTTTTTATTCTCTAGCAAATCAGTGACAATACTTCTGGACATTTTGACTCAAAGCATGTCACCTCCCCCAAAGGTCCAATCTTTCCTCAGGTTAAAATCTGACAGACACCCACATTTGCAATTTCCCCTGTGTGGCACGCCATCGTTTTAACACATTCCCCGTGGTACACGAACGCTGAGCTCCATGTAAGATTCTCCCACTCACTGTGAGTGAGCATCTGCATTTCTAGAAGATTATGCTGTTACCATCTATTTTACTTCTGATTCAAATTCTCCTCACTTGATTTCAACATTTTTAAAGACTTATTTTTACTTCTTTTGAGACATTTTAAACCTCACTTCTTTTCAATACTGTCAACCATTCTTTTCACTAGTACATTACAAATTCGGGTATTATCTTGATTTCTAGAGAGGTAGAAATGTGGACCAAAAAAAAAAGAGAAAAGCAATGGCCTAAAATCCTTTATTAGTCAATAACATGGGCAGAAGAGAAAAACAGGACATCCAAAATCCCACTCCATCACTCACTCTGCCAGGCAAGGGAACTGAAACTGTATTATCCTGGATCTGTCTCAGTCACAGCATCGTCTGCTGCTATAGTCTCACATTCTTTCATGCCTTCCAATTAAAACAAGGAAATTGGATCATGCTGAGCTTCCTTTGTCCTTTTCACCTCTTGTGAAAGTCAGGGGTTACCATAATTTTATACTTGTTATAATTAGCTTTAATGTTGTAACTTGGGAGGGGAAAAAAAAGTTCAGTGTTCTTTTAATAATAGACTTAGTGAATCATGAAGTGGTCTTATCTTTTCCACGACTGGTAGCCATGTTTAGTATTTCCAAATCCTCTTACATTGTACGTAAGTAACTTAAATATTTTATTCATTACTATAGAAAAAGAAATTTAAACTGTGCGACAAGCTCAGAATTCACCCACTCAGTCCAGGCTTGGAGATAAGTCTGATCACAGAACTTCAGGAATTTGTAGTGCTTCTGCCCAGGAAGCAGGTAAACACAGCTGGGATTTGGCATCAGAAGACAAGGAAGGTAAATTATTTTGCTTCAGCACATGTTTCTCGGGATAGATATAACCTGCATAGGTCAATGATGAGGATATAGGTGTTATCAGACAAATGTTTTTGGATTGATACAGCATCACTTACTTGGAGAACATGGTTATGAGTTTTTGAAAAGAATGGGATTAAAGAGACATTTAAGGAGTTTGCTGGACTTCAATCTTTGTCCTATGGCCACAATAGCCAGGATACAATGGTACATGTCATTATCAAGCCAAGACTTGGGGCTTTCATTGTGTATTTTCCCCAGACCTATTTCTGATGACCATCAAGAGAGATGCTACCCATCTACCATCAAATGCACCAGCCAACACTGCACATTTCTTCACAGTGCAGAAATAGCTCACTGCTGCTTTACACAGCTTTTGGCTACCACCCTTCACCCAACACTGGAGGCCAGAAAAGCAGCAGAGATTTGTCTTTGGCACTGGGAGGGAAGTTTGTTAATACTCCTACTCAGCAGGAGAGATTTGATGCCTGACTACCAGGCAGCTGGACATGTTTTCAGGTCTGACTGAAGCCTCATTCAGGACAGGGCCACTCTCTGACAAGAAAATGTCGCCTGCCAGAATCTTCTTCCATGTTCCAAACCCTGCAAAGGTTGGAGACCACAGCCGAGGAGAGCCTTCTGCTCCCAAAGCAAGGTCAAGGCAATGTTCCACCATGGAAAGAAAGCAGCAGCACTTCCGCAGCACCTGGCCTCATGGTGCCAGACCTCACTCCTCTACAAAAGCAGAAGACCTTTATCCAAGCGGCATCTACATTATTAGAAACCACCTTGGATTCCCTTTAAATGAGTGACAATTTTCAAACCCAGATCTTTCCCTGAAGCTTCGGCTCGCAGGTTTTGAGGGCACACTTAGCACAGCACTGGAGTATTGAAGTTTCTCTCTAAGCTGTAGCACAGCTTGCAAGACGACGTTTGATCTTTAAATCAGACACTAAGTGATGGAATACCACTACTCCTATTGATATTGTTTCATGTATAAAAAGACAAAGTTTAGCCTTGACATATACTGCTGTATTTCACAGGTCATGATGTAACAGACTGGATTGCCGCTCTGGAGTCATGTCTCCAGCATGATTCAGAAGAAATTACAAGATAAAGAAAAGGACAATTATGAAACAGCCAGTTCACATTTCCACCTAACTTATTTCAGGGAGCACCAGGAAAAGGGCCTAATCATCCTCCTTCAAAAATCCATTTCCTCTCTGGTGAATCTGTAGATGATCTCTAGGCTCCTTTGGTCTCAAGACCCAAACCAGACCATTTCAGCTGAAGCAAATTCTTGTGATGAGTTCCATGAGTTAATTACATTTCCATTACTAAAGAAGTTCTAAAACTTCAATTTCTTTACTGATGCTTTTTGAATCCTACCAAAATAGATAAAGAAAAAAAGAGAGGAAATCATGTTTCCCTATCTATCTCACCCTTATGAGACTTTCCTCTTAATTTTAACTCTCTCAGCCTTTTCATTTCTCTGTAAAGGGACATTTCTCCAACGCCTTAATCATTTTCACAGCCTTCTTCCTAAACTCCCATGCCCAAACTTTATTCAAGGATTTTGGTTCAGGACGTTCCAGATGGGGAACTAAGCCAAAAGACAGTTCAATCTTTCGGTCTTCCTTTTTTTTTTTTTAAACAGAAAATAAGCAATTTAAGTTCTTTAAAGTCCTCTTTGAACCAGAACCAAGTTACATCCGACTAAGTATTTCTGATTATCAGTTTAGTTTGAGAGCTCTTCAGCACAGGGACATTCTGTAGCTGAAAGTCTTAGCCTTCTCCAAGCAGCTCATTTCTGTCCTTCATTTCTTTACCTCGACGTCACCCCATGGACCATCAACGTGCTCCTAAACCCTTAGTCCTACACCGGGTGCTTCCTGTTTTGCAGACCCTTCCAGGGAATTTTTACAAACTTAATGAGGCGAGCGGAAACAGTCAACTTTAGCCTCTCTCCAGAAAAATCCATAAGGAACAACCCGCACAGCATCTGCAAACAGATTTATGGCATAGGTGTGACGTGCTGGGAGCAGCCCTATTCTCATTTGAGAGCCCCAAGCACAATCTATTCCCAGTGAAGCACAGCACCACTCCAATCTCTACTTCTCATATTTTCCCCGCTTAAACCTTACACAGCCCAACATGAACTGCCTTGAACTGAGGCAACAGCTAAACCCATTATTGGCTAAAACCTGGGGTTTAACTCAGGAGTGGCCTGAACTCCTTGCTCCAGAGGGATGCTTTTAAAAGTCTACAGCTGATCACGAGAACCACCTACACACACACTCCCCTGTAGCCAGCTCTTGAAACCAAGACATCCTCTCCAGCACTGCCAGGATAAGAATATCCACCAGAAAAAAAAATGACCTGTTTCCTCAATATTCTACCTTGAGATCATTGAACAAACAAGTTCATTTCTTAATCAAAAACCAATGAAAGGCGATTTTCCTGTCCACCAGCATACAGGAAAATGGAGGAGGGAGGAGACACAAAGCCTTATATTTAGTGTCAACCATTGATTTAGCAAATCTGACCGTGACAGGAAGGAAAGAATTCTCATACGTATTTGAAGAGCACTGTTTAGTGGCCATGCTCCTCTGTGAGGATCAGGCAACTTTCCAAACCCTCTAGCGCACACTACATGTTTGACATGTGCTGCATGTAGGAAGCGGGACTTCTTTCTCAAGCTAAGCTGCCAGACTTCCCCATAGCCCAAAAGCAGCCTTCCCATGCCACCAGAAGTTCATGCAGGGGACATTCTGCCCCGTTCATCCTGCAGCCACTGGTATTAGTGAACTCATTCTCAGAGGATCCCTTCCCTCCATCCCGATTCAGTCAGTTCCTTCGGCACAGAGAAGATCCAAGATAGCTGAAGTTTAGCAAAGAGCCTAGCTTTGGTGTCAAAGAGACCTAGAGCTTGGGTTACCTATACAGAGACCTGGAACCACTCATGCTCCTGGTTCCACCTTCCAGTACTGAAGCCTTGCCCTGGCCAGAAAGTCCCACACACCTTGTCATTCACCAAGAACAACACGGAAAACGAATTTTCCACCTCCACTAAGTTTCCTGGATGTTTTCCGAAAGCCCTGAGGAAGGCAGTGGTTCCCTAGCACCCGAAGCCTTGGGGGTGAATTTTGGATCCAAGGATGCATGTGCAAAAGTGACACTGCTGCTCCTGGCACTCGAGATTAGATTACAATTAAAACTAGGCTGATTTTCTAAATCCTCATTCTTTTCGACAATCACAGCCAGGTTCTTAACATCTCAGATGAGAAGGCAGTTTGTCATCAAAAGCCAGCCACTTGGGAACTGGGACACAGGAGCAAAAGCAGCATTTTGAGAAACAGGAACCTGAGAAATCCTGTGCACTCCTCCTCATCTAATCATGCGACAGCACTCAACACCGCACAGAGGACTTGGGTGTTCGGGGGGGGTGGTTTTTGTTTGTTGTTTTTAAACCAGGAAGCATTAAGTAAATGAACATTAGAACACTTCATAGCTGCATTTTTACTTGCTGTTTTGGTTTTGAACTCCTAGTATTCATACCCAGCTATAACAGCAGCTAGGTATGCAATGCTTCCCACCTACAGAGAGGAGCAAGCAGTCAAGCAGATGCCCCCCCCACTTGATTGCTAGGGCAGGATCAGACATTAGGAGCAGATCATGAGGTCCAGAGTCCTCTTCCCACCCACAGTCTCCCCAGTTGCCTTTGCATCGTACAGCTGGCCCCCTCACAAGAGGTAATATTTTCCTACCACCAGCCTCCCTTCAAAAGCCATAAAAAGCTAAAAAACTCTGGACTCTGCACTCCTGATCCTGCCTGGCATTGATAAAGCCCTGGCTGTGATGAGCAAGCATACCTCCCTTTCGCTTGGGATAGCCACTTTTACTTTACAGCTGCCCACCTTCAGGCCCCGCGGGCCAGGGAGATGTCAGCGCCCTCAGACGGTGTCTGACACTCCCCTCTTTGTGAGCAAAAAGCTTCAAAGGAGCACAAACAGGCATGAAACGTGGAAAGCAGCAGAAGATGGAAATCTGAAGAAATGCTTTTGTTTACTCTCTCTCTGGAGAAAAGCTATCTGTCTGTGCCTCAACTTTCCGGCTTCTTGTTGTGCGGTACCATCATTTATCGGTCCACCTACCAGGTATTCAATATCTTGCAGTCGCTTCTAATAAAGTATGAAAGAAAAACGTCAATCTCATTATCTATTTGCCCTTGAGAAGCACTCTGACCCGAAACATTTGGTTTGCCACAACCAGAGCAGAGCCATGCTTCAAGGATAACTTCTGCCAGGGAAGGGCCGTCCCCACCTGCAGGTCTTTAGGATCTGTGACCATCTGCAGCCTTCCTCTAAGCACAGCCCTGAGTCCTCCTCTGCTCAGGAAAGTCTCCTTCTAATTTAGCAGCCAGCCACACAATTACACACCCACCTGCTTAACTCAACCTGCCTCTACCCACCCCCACCAAAAATCAATGCACAAAAGCCACTATAAGTAACAAAAAAAAGACACAAGCCCTAATTAACGCTCCACCAGACTCAGCATGGCCTGGACCCCTTTTGCTAGGTGAAACAAGCCCAGAGGGAAAGGATGCTCCAGTCTCAAGGAACCCGCTGCCCCACTGGGCAAAACTGGCTGTAACTGTTCATAAAAGGAAATAGGGACTTTTTCCAACATGGGTTTAGAGCCCAGAAATCCTTCCTCCCTGTCCAGCACCTTCTCCTTTGAAGGAAACTGTTTCTTCAGCTCCCCAAGAATCCAGAGGGCCAAGGGACAGAAAATAGAAGAATTTCAAACTATTTTAGACTGTTCAAACTGAGACCTCACACACTCTCTTCCTTTCCAATTACTAACCACTCATTTTTCTCTGCCTCAACAAAACAAATTTGGTTACTTGCCTTCCTCCATTACGGCCCCCACACTCCAGCCAGTTAACTCTCGTTAACACCTTGCATTCAGGAAAACATGTAAATTCCCTTTGCCTTGTCCTTTTTTTTTTTTTTTTTAATCTGATTTCAGAAGGTACCCTTAGCTTTTCTGATCCAGCAAGTATCCATCCATCATTGGAGCATAAAAGAAATTGAAAACAAGGATCAGCTCCATTAAAATCTATAGAGGCTTTGCTCTTAGCATGACTCATGCACAGTGCTAATAGCAATCAGCCTTAGTCCGTCACCACCCATACTGTATAACCAAGCAAAGAGGCTTACTTGCTTTCCTAGTGATAACTCATCAAGATGAAGCTTGTCCCTCTTAAAGTACCCATTTTCCCAACTCCTGTCACTGCTCAGCTTTGCCAAGAGTTCCATGTCGGAAAAGCAGAGATAAATCCATATTTCCCTGCTCCTAGCCCCTTTATTCCCTAGGTGTCTGGATCTAAAGCTTATAAACAAAGCACTGAGCATTCCAGCAATGATGCTGGAAGCATCTAAGGAGTTCTATTTAATTTTGGTTTTCAAATTATGATATTCTATAGTTATTTGTGGGTGGGAAGATTGAGGTGTTTTGGGGAGTACACAAGAGCCAGCCACATCAGACCCTGAAATTCAGACATCCAGTCTAAGGGCTTTTGAATGCCCAGGAACATGCATACAGAGGAAAAAATGCTACAGACTACAGGCATCTGTGTATATATGACGGCTTTAGCTTTAAGGATCCCAGCCCTCAAGTAGACATTCAATTCTCAAATATTTCATGGTCACGTTACACCCCACGCTCTCTAGGAGGTACGTCCACCTTGAATATGCATCAGAGGTCCATAGCCTGCTGCGCAGACCAGGCTCGATGGTTCTTATGCCTCCCCCCTTTGACAGTCATCGCTGCAACCAAGGCTGCCGCTGTTCCTCATACACTGCACCAGGAATAGCATCTCAGACTGCCCACATACTAAGATGATCCTGGTAACCAGCAAAGCTAACATCAAGGATGAACAGGTCTTTATTATGCTACTAAATGAGTTACCTTCAAGATTATTAGCACCACCAGGAGCTCGGAGCACATTTCTCAGTCATCCAGACAATCAAAATAATTCTAGCTTTTGTAATTTGTTCCCGACAGCCTGAGACATCAGTAACAGCACAGAGACTTTGTGCACATCATTTGGCAGCTCCAGGCCTGGCACACGCTGTCTCTGCCAGTCCCACCCAGAGACCCAGGCAGCTGATCCAACTGGCTCAAGAAGCTACCAGGACTCTTCGAGAGTGTTCAACCCAGGCTGATTGAAAGCCAAAAAAAAAAATAAATAAATTAACTCTGCTCATAAAAGACGGAGCATGATCCTTTCAAGTGCTCCATTTATTTATACCAGCCTTCAGCAACTCTGGGTGTTGGACAAACACTGCACGCGGTTGTGGGCACTGCCTCCCAGGGGATATGGTAGAACTAAGAAAGGACCAGAGCGACAGCACAGCTCAGCGGTGCACAGACAAGCCCTCAGGTCAAGGGAGACCAGGGAAATGCTGGGGGCTCATAAAACCATAAGGCATGCAGAAAAAGGTATTCATATTCTCCAGATCTTACTATATAAAATCTAGAAGGCAACAATGGAAATCTCAGGTAGCTAGTGATGAAAAAAAAAAGGGATAAGCAGCACTTTTTCTTGTAGTAATTAAAGCATGAGACCCATTACCCAGAATATAATGAAGGCAAAAGTATAAACAGGCTCAAAAACACAACCAAGGAGTACAGTCCTCTTGGATGACACAGTTTAAAACCCATCAGACTCAGATGTCTAGGGATTTTTGAGACAAAAACATGGATTTTGGGAATCAAGAAAATAAGATTCATTTTATCCATGCCTTGTCCTGCATTCTTCCCCTTAGCAGCCACCCCGTTGCACCAGCTCCAGCTAGAGAGGATGCTTGTAGTTTAGAGTTTAGATGCTATTGTATCCAAAGCCCAGGACACCAGGAGAAATCTTCCTGTGAACTCCAACAGGAACAGGTCTGAACCCTCAAGGCCCTGAATCCAGGCTCTTACCTCCATCCACAGCCATCGGAGGGGTTTGGATGCAGGAAGGACTCTGTTCCCAAGACAACTGTGGATTTCTGAGGTTTCCACTCCAAGACAGGTTGAAGCAACAGAATAAACAGTCCCTTTGCTCCTACCTTGGGAAAAGTGCATTAAGATCACATAGTCCCAGGCCAGCTGAGAAATTACATTTTTGTGTGATTTAGAGCTGCTAATGGGTGATGTCATCACTGGAGCGAATGCAATCCCATAAAAATGTGAAAATAAAATGAGCAGGAGCTATAAAATATACGTGTCTCTCCACAATAGCAACAGGCATATCACAGCAGGGCAGCTTTCCTCGATACTCATCTACAACTGGAGGAGTTTACAAGAAATAACTAAAAAAAATGACAAAGGAAACAAAAATCTTTCCAGAAGCAATCTATTCTTTTCCCAGGCCTTTATTAACAGCAAATCAGCATGCTTCCTTGAAAGTAAATGGGAAAAAGGCGCCACAGCGTTGCTGTGGAAAGAAACCAAGGGAGCTTTTTCTGGAAAAACAAACCAAGCCCTTTTGGGCCACTATCTGTTAGACTCCAGTTCAGCTCAATAGGATATTGATCCTGCCTACATATAACACAGCCCTAATTTATTTTCTGATTAACAAGTTCTACTTTGACAAACAAAATGTCCATCACTGCAGGTAAATAAAAAAAACCCACCATATTTATCAATAATGCCGGTGTTCAGGCACTGAGTAGCCAAAAGGGAGGTTGGAAAAAAACAGGTGGAAAGGGTTACCGCCTGATCATTGTAATATTTACATAAGGGTAAGTTCAATAAATGCAGAGCCTTCCCCCACAGCCTCCTCCAAAACACACCCAGACACTGGCTGGCCTTCTTCCTATGGAAACAGCTAACGAGAGCAAAGCTGCTCTTTGCTTTTATGGGTTTTAGCTAAAAGCTGAAAATGAGATCAGATTTTCCGACATTCACCATTTACCTTAATAAAACTGCACTCAACAGGATTAGCAGGTGTACAGCTCTGCATGAGGTATCATGAAATGCGTTTTCATGATCTTTCATGCTTACAGAGGAAAAAAAAAGATAAATCAAAATCCCTCTATAATATTGAAGATCAATGTGAAACTGAGCTCAGGAACTGAACGCTGATCACCGCCTGGGAAACATGAAGTAACATTTTCAAGTAGAAATCTTGCACATATGGCAAAGGCAAGCTTTTGATAGAGTAGTAAAATGATATTTCAAAAACTGGTGTCCCTACCTATCTATATTTATAAGAACACATTAAGTATGACTTCAGCACTGTCCTTTTTTATTATTCTCTAATAAATTACAGAACCTCCTTGATCGTTTTTTGAAACACGCGGATCTGAGACTACCTTCCACAGAAAAGAAAATTAAGGTCCCACTCGTGTCGCCACCTCACAGCCCCTCCCTGGAGAAACAACCGGGTTTGTCAGCAGTAAATGTTCTTCCTCAGCAACCTGCCTTTAAAATCTTAGCGCAGAAATGCCAAGATGTTGTTTGTCTCCAATAAACAGCCTTGCTCAGAATCTCCCCTTTAGCCCAGCTCGGGCAGGCAATGGCCAGATGAAAGGGTTTTGGGCCAGTGAGGGAAACCCAAGGAAGAGGAGCTCCTGCTTTCTAGCACAGACCCATGGCAACACAGGAGTGAGCTAAGAACATAATAAGGATGTAGGAAATTCAGAGCAAAACACACCAGGCTACAGAGAAAACACTAATTCAGTCCCCTGTGTGAAGCTGCAGATCTTTCAGCGTTATTTCTCTACTACATGTGCCTCCACCTCATTACTGGGTTTGGAAATACAGCCCCGGATTCAGGAAAGCATTTATCTAACCAAGCACACCAGTAACCCTTTTATTTTCAGTAGCTCCCTTCCGCGCCCCACCCCCCCCGCCCCACAGACACCAAAATTTGGCACGAGCTCAAGCGCCTTGCTAAATCCAGCCCTGGAAGGACAGGATTAGAGGTCTGCGGATTTCCTCAGTGGAGATGACTCTTGGACTTAATGTCGAGCAGTTTACACTTTGCCTTCCCTGCATTGCCTGCCTGGTGGGAAGTCCATGTACAAGACAATTTCAATACAGCCCAGCTAGTATCACCATTGGAAACCAGCAGCTTTGACGTTAACAGGATTGTACTTCAAAAGAATACGCGTGTTTGCAGATGGCAACAGGGTTCCTTATTACAGCTGTCTAATCAAGCCAATATTCCGCAATTATGCTCCGAGATCAAACAGCGCTGCAAACAGCGCTCACAATAAAACCGGCACCAGTAAGATGCCGGTGTCACGCCTATAGCATCGCACAGTCGGTTGCGATTCCACAAGCACGGCACGCACACGCGAGGCTTCAGCTACTGTTGCAAAACTTTGCATGTCTCCATCACAGCTAGGCAGTTTAAAAAAAAAATATCTATTTTGATTCTTGGCCTGTGTTTATGAAAAAAAACAAATCAAAAACATGCCTAAACAAATAACAATATGGCTGTAATTCAGGAAAGCTTTTACATATAGCCTTAACTTTAAGTACAGAAGCAGTGGAGTCAGCTGAATTCAAACGTGTACTTGAATGCTTTGCTGAAGGATAAATTAAGCCACATGCCAAAGTCCTTTCCAGAATCATGGCCTTGATTTTATTTTAATTTTTTTTTTTTTAAACACACAAAAGGGCATAGTGTTAACTAGGAATCAGAACATACCATCGGGGTGAATAATTGTAGCATCTGTGCTAGTTCTCTTTTCATCCTGGTACCCCCTATGCTTCCAAGTATGTAAATCTGATTCTCCTTGTGGCTCCACTGAAGTTTCTATTGATTAAATACCCAGCCCCAGCAGCAGGAGAATCAAGCCCTGCATATTTATTTTCTTCCTCTCAATGCATAAAGAATTCCCTTTGGCCTCTCAATTGCTATATCACACGCCACGCTGAATGCAAATAGAATTACAGTGATAATGTATCTAATGAATACATTTGTATATGTATGCAAGCATTTTCCTAACAGCTTTACGCCACTAACCAGACCAAAAAATATATATGTTCATCACACACAGTCGCAGAGAAGGTGTGTGAAATGAGTGCATATTAATAACAAGAGCCAGACTGCAATCTTCTGGGGGAAAAAGTAACTGAAATCCTTCCAAGATGAAGGCTGCAAGATCAGGACCTCACACAGACCTTTGGAACGTTTCCTTTGGAGCTTTAAAGCACAATTTGCAGACCATAAGTGTTACTTAATGTTTGTGTTTTTATTATCCTCTAGCATTACACTACATTTATATAAATAGGTAATAGTAACTGTTGCAATGCATAACATAAAAATATTGTAAGCATTTCCAAGAAAGAAATTAGCAATATCATTTCAAACCAGGGTACAAAATACACAGGTAACATTTTCAGCTCCATCCTTTAGAAGACAGGCACCCTCTTTGAATTATTTTTGGAAAAGATATTTTCTAAGCAGACCAAATTCATTCCTGCAGAAATTTCACTGACCTCAGACTTGTAGTAGCTTGAAAATGGGATGCGTTTGATTTGTTAGCTCACTCTATGTTGACTTTTAAAGTCATCCTGTAATGTCAGAAGACTGATTTAAATCAGGTTCAAGTACCTAGTGGCAATTAGAACCTGCAAAGTCTGAGAAATGTCAGTAAGTGTCTGGATAAGACACATGCCACCGTATATACAAATAAATATCCTCCAAACCTCCTCTTAGTTGGTTCAAAGAACGCTTTGAAAGTCACTCATTCAGCACAATAGCCATAATTTAAAGACAGTAAGGTCAGAAATACAGTTTTTTAGTACTACTTCACTAAAATCACTCCCACCCCAACCCCCAGTTAAAAAACCAACACAAATCAAAGCAAGAGTCCCCCTTAAATCTAGGGCAAGAGGAGGTCACTTACCCTGTGAGGACCACGACAAAATCCATCACATTCCAACCGTTTCGGAGGTAAGAGCCTTTATGAAAAACAAACCCCAGAGCGATGATTTTTATACCAGCTTCAAAACAAAATATTCCAATAAAGTACGGCTCAGTGTCATCCTGGAAAAGAATAAAAAATCAAAGGTGTCAAGGCGATACCTACGCTTCTGCGCTGATAGCAAGAGTCCTATAAACAACTACATGCACCAACGTCATGCCCTCTTCAGCTCTCTGACCAGAGTTGAAGCCAAAAGGTTTAAGTTTACTGGAACTAAGCACAGAGAAGAATTTCATTATTGTCTCTCTAAAGGTAAATTTGTTTTTTTCACGTTGGAAATTCTATTTGACTTCATTCTGATCATTTCACCCCACACTTTCCACCTTTACTCAATATTCCAGAGGGAATTTTGTTACTGAAATTGTGCTCTAAGGGTATATTTAAACTTGAGATCACATAGTTCTGTAGTTATTGACACTGAAAAAAAAAAACCCACGTGCTTTGCAATTCATCCAGGAAACTGAAACAAGAGGATATCTTAGGGAGTAACAGTCAGCACAGTGAGCTTGCAAACACTGGCAGGAAATTATTTATTTATCATTTATTCCATCAGTTCTTCCTTCACTCTTTCTCCTCCATTTTCTCAATTTCCACAGCTGCAGTCTCATTTGTTTTCCTTTCACTGCTTTCCTTTCATCTGATCCAGGGAGAAATCCCCATTCCCTCCTGTTAACAGCAGAACCAGTAAGGTTTGTCTCAGGTCACTGGTACAGACTAGAGCTTACCATGGGATCACAGCTTCGTGTCCTAGCTCACTAGAGAGAAAAAAACATCAAGCTTAGTCTCCACAGTTTCACTAAACCATTTTTTCCATCTATGGCACCAGATCGCTCAGTATTATACCTTATCCGTAAGAGTTTCAACACAAATTAAACACCAAATGGAAGCAGTCACATTTGGAAGGTAGATGCAGGCAAGAAATGGGAACAAAGCAAGAGGTGAAAGCAAGGGGCAGCAGTTTCAAGAACATGTTAATTAACTTTGGCACCTGTAACCAATTTCCAAATGTGCCTCAGATCCCTGATTTCAGCTGAAGTCAATAGAAGCAAAGCAGCCCTACCCAAAAGCAAGCAAAGTTCCAAATTAAGAGATTAGAAATCTTTGTTCCAGTGGCTTTGGCATTTCTGACTATAAGGAGCCAAAGAGTTGAGCTACTGTTTGATGCACAGTTGTTTACATTTTGCAATTATACTAATGACAAAAGGTGATTTTGGTTCTCTTCTACAGAAAGAACATGAATGTCAAGTCTTGTGGCCACAGAACCAAGAAAGAAGCAGTTTTGATACAAGAATTTATTTTATAAGCTTGATAACTCTTGCTTGACTCTGACCCAGCACTGTCACACAGACCCATGCTTTAGGCATATTGCCTGTTACAGAAAGCCAGGTTTGTCACACCTAGAAGGCCAATATGATAGCATACACCTCCCAAAGAGGCTTACAATGCATACCCAACTCAGCAAGTCAACCACAAAGCACTAATCACTGAAGATACCTCCAAGCTATTGGAAATAGCTGCTTCTGGACAGGCTTTTCCACCCGTGCCCGAATTAAAGTTTTGTTACCTACAATCCTACGAGCCGTATCCCTACGGACCTCAGTGACCCCAGCTCCTCCACGTACTTCATCTTTCGCCCTGCGTCAGCTCTGCTCCCCTCCACCTTTCCTAACCTCACAGCCCCAGCAGCTCCACCTCCCATTCCCATATGGCCAGGCAAGACAACCCATCACCTGCAGATCACACGCACGTACTGACTGGCCAGACAGCCAAACAGAGCAGGTGACTGCTGAGGTCCCAGTGTAGCCTTTGGCTGAAATGAAAGGGAGGGTGGGGAAAAAAAAGAAACAAAACAACCCCAAACTGGCTTCTTCTCCAGACAGGGATCTGTTTCCACAAACGGCAGCACTTCCAAGCCCTCTGCCCCTCCACAGGACCTCACTGACACTGCTCAGAGGATCGAGGCTATCGCTGACAGACGGAGAAGCTCCAGCTACCCATCGCAGTGCTATTTACCCGCAGAGAAACAGGAACAAGGCCAGGCCATCAGACTTTTTATGACCTTCAACAGAATCCTACAGTAATAGTCTTCCAGCAGTTTCTCCACAGCAAGTGCTAAAGGCATCCCAGTGCAGTACATCCAACCCAGTACAGAAAACAGGAAAGAAGGAAGAGAGGGTCAGAAAACATCACATGCGATTTCAGGAGAAGTTGTGTTACTGCTGCTCTGCTTTCCCTTATGCACACAGGAGCACTCTAACAGCCTTGTCTGCCTGCTCTTCAACCCACAACGCCTTCTAGTCCAACAAGTATATAAAATCTTTGCAAGCAAAGGCCTCCTAGCCTATCCTATATTTCCATCCTATGACTACTAGCATACCTTTAAAAATAGCTCTTCCAACACACCACCAAAAAAAAAACCCCACCCCCAAAACCTTTACCCACATACACCCCCCCCCCCCCCCCCCCTCATTGCTCCCTCACTTCCTGGAAGCCTTATATCTACTCTGTTTCCAGTCGTTTGCTCAATCTAGGTCAGGTGCCTTGCGATTACAGCTCCCTGCTTTAAAGAGCCAGGCTTCAGGTACCCAAGGGTTTGACAATATGCTCTTCCCAAAGCTAGGACTACACGGAGCTCTTAGGAAGTGGGTCAAAGAAGTTCTTGTCAGCTTCTAGGGAAGCAGGAAGGCTCACAGATGGGCTTAGGTATTTATGACAAAGCAAAACTGTCATCTGTAGGATTGGCCATGAGTAGCTGGGGAAATAAGAGGGGATAGAAAGAGGGTCTTTCCTAAAGCCTGTCTAAATTTAACTTAATTTAGCCTAAGAATCAGGACACTAACAACAGGATGAAAAATAAAATTTATGCCCCATTAGGTAGTGGTGCCTGCTGCTGAAAAAAAGGATTCGCGTGACTGTGCGTGATGGAAGGAGCTGGAGGGCAAGGACATGGGTGACACGCCCTGCGCAGCACTGAAACGGCACTGCTGTCGGCTCAGAAATCCTACTGCCGGGACATCCTGCACCCCACTTCAGATGGGAGGCTGTGTTGCTGCTTGGGTTCAAGAGTGGGAAAGCAGGTGATAATGAGTATCAGTGTGCGTGCTTGGAAGGAAGGCGGAGAATTTGGGCAGCAGCCAGAGCTGTGCCAGCAGGTTGTTTGCTGTGGACACAGCAAAGCTTGAGACTAGGCCAAACACACATTTGATCAATATGTTTCAGATCAGAAACAAGTTCTGAGTCTGGAAAGTCATTACTATTCCTAGTCCGTGTCCTAGTGTCTTTCCTTGGCCTCTGGTTGTGAAAGCCTTGATAGGTTTGGGTGGGTAAGGCTTTGTTCATGCAAAGGTTAATATGAACAGCTCACATATGACTGCACAAAGTGCCTGTGGATAGTATAAAGAATCAAATCCATTAGTAAAGTGCAAGAGCTGTCATGCTGAATATCTGAGAAAAGTTATATTCTGTCCTCACATCAAAAACACCCAGGGGAACCAAACACTCAGAGCCCTCCAGTGGCATGCAGCTGAACATCCTATAAACCCACTGGTGTCTTCAAACAGGGCATGCCCCAGAGCAGGGCAGAAAATAGGTTTCCTGTCCTGCAAGCTCTGATCTCCGTCAGGCTGGGACAAATCTATGGCCTACTGAAGCTTCTCATGAAAAACTGAGAAATTAGGAAGGAGACAGGGAAAGCATGAGTGTGCCTCAGCCTGGACAGCCAAGAGCATCGTGAGCAAGGCATCCACCTGCAAGGCCATTCGGGGCTCGGATGTGAAGCTCACATTCCCACATTTGGAGCTCTCACCACCAGGCTCTGGGCCACTCAGTACAACTCCCTCAGCATCTTTTCAGTTGGCAGCACTCCAGTGTGTACGAACAATGCAATATTTATTGGGATGGAGAGAGACTGACTCTACAACCTATTGGCTAAGGCACTCAGCTGAGATGGACAATAGCAAGTTTGTAGCATCTCTGTTCCAATGGATAATTACTGATGTGAAGTAAACACTTCCAGCATCCAAAGCATACAAAATTCCCAGCTCAGAGCAGACAAGAGCCTAGGGGATAAGTCATTATGCTGCTAGTGGAAGAACGAGCTTATTTCAGTTGTCTGAAGAGCAAGGACTTGAAGCCAATGCTCCAGTTCACCACTAAATGCTTTGACCACCAGACTGGTGTTTTTTCAGAGTCCTGGTTTTGACCAAAATTTCCATCCTAGAGCCACGTAATGCTTTTCTGTGCTACAAAATAAATACAGAAAATCGACAGACAAAGATTACTCATAACGCAGCCATTCCAATTCTTCAAATATTGCATATACTGAGACATCACTTGCTCTTCCCATGTGCTTAATTAACCCAGCTCAGCAAGTAACATGAGCACAGAAAAGAGCCAAGTGAGATTGCACTGCAGGTTCCTATCTTGGGTCTCTGGGGAGATACGTAGAAGAAAATTTTGATTAGAAGACAAAAATCATGAAAATGTTTGTATGGACTCCTCCTTTTCTCAGCTTTAACAAACAGGCAATCTTAAGATTTTTCTCTTTGTATCTGTGGTGCAAAGTATCTGGGCAGCTTTGCTTTTCCTTCAACGACTCTGCCTACATCTCCCAGTCACAAAAGGCTTGTGATGTGCATCTCATATCCTTAAGATCTGACTAACTCTTCAGTGATGAGCCCTCACACTCCAATTTGGAGATTTTAACGAACGCAGGAGAAGGAAAGGTATTTCCATAAATCATTAACCAAAAAAGGCCAATTCCATTCTTGCCAAAGACAGCAATAAAGCACCTGCTGTTCTACATGGACTTATAATTTGGCTCAGCAAACCTGTAAATGTATGGGAGTGTTCGCCCACTCTGATTTAGCATGGATTTGTAACATTTTCAATGAAACAACTAACAGTTTGTGGGAGCGTCAGAAGCGTTTTAAAGAGGTTTCACTTCGAAAATCAGAAGACAATTTTTCTTATTCACAATGCTTTATCTTTCCAGCATATGTGGAAAATAGAAAATATTTCACAACTTGTAAAGTTTCTCAGTGTCATTCTACGATAAACCCCGTTATACTTCAGAGTTACAAATGTGCTGTGGTTAAAATGGCTTCAGAAATCTGGAATGAAGACAACGCTGCACAATGGTGTTTGGGACAAATATCAGGGGTTAATTCTTCCTTCACCACCAAAGCAGAGCCAACAAGGTGGAGACTGTGCATTTAACTCATTCCAATATCTTACACTACTCGGTGGTAATGCCAGTGCCCCCCTTTGGAATGACTTGGGCAGGAACCGAAGGTGTGTGTGCGGTACTGGGTGCTGTAAAATGGAGTTAATACAATGGGGGAAATGACCAATAAAAAGCCTCTAGGATCCCCTTACAAATCTAGGGTTACAGAGGAACATAGAAACAACATACTAACCATACCTACTGCTGCTTAAAATAACCTATCACCAAAGGGTTACTGAGCCAGAACATCCACAAAACTACCTTTTCCCTGACACTAGTCCATATGTTCCTAACTATGGAGGACATTTCCCCAGCTCAATCATTATGCTTGGTCCAAATCTGTGCTTTGCTCACAAACCCAGGCGTGCCTTGCTAGCTCATCCCAAAACATACAAAGACATGTTTCATGGCAGAAACATCAACACACATGCAGGTTCTTAATTTTTTCCTCATCTCTTCTTAAGCACAAATAATTTAAACAGAAAGAGACTAAGCAAACACAATGTAGGTGGGCAGCCAGCATCAGTGGATACATTTCCAAACAGACAGTATCAACTAGCTGACCCGGAGGCTGTCTCTAGATCTGTCACTTTATACACTTTTTCCCTGTTTCTGAAGAATGAGCTTGAGGGAGTTGCCCACTGGTATGGACCAACCTTGCAACTTGCGACCCGCTTTCATAGGCTCTAGCTTCTGGCAGCAAGACTAATATTTTATTATTTTTTTTTTGCATAATTTAATATCTACAGGTAAAACACATATGGATCTATATTTATTCATCCTTTGAACATGCATCAGGGTTAATGCATTTTGGCATGAAAGATGTTCCAGATCATTAACAGCAGGAGAAAAATCAAAACAAATATTACCCATTTTTCCTCTAGTGATGATAAATGGAAGAAAGATTTTGAAGCTATTCTTTTATTTTCTTTTGAAATAAGGTAATTGCGCTCATTACCATAAAGCCTGCAGGTAAACTATTTTCCTCTGCCAGTTCATTTCTTTTTTTGGAAGGGAAGCGTAATCATCTAAACCCAAAGTTTGCTTTGTAGGGTCCTTGATATATGCTGTAGCGGGAAGAGAGCTGAAAGACATACGAACCTAAAAGGTTACTCTGTTCTATCACTTCCTGGGAAAATATCACAGAAGTTAATTTGATTCTGCAGATAATTCTGAGCATTTGGCAGTCCCTTCATGTCTTGGTTTATAGACAACCTAAGTTTCCTGCTCTTGTGATCATACTGTAAGGTCTGCAATTGGGCAGGGCTGGCTAGAGTGATGAAGCATTCTTGTGAAGATGGGATTGGGAGGTCAGAGTTATACTTGTTGTCACTGAGTTATTTTTTCTGATTGTCAGGTCAATGCCTGTTTGTTTACATGTGGATCTTTAAAATATATACAAGCACTCACAAGACTGGGGGGCTGACTGATTTTTGTATTAGACCAAAACCAAAAAAATGTAAATAAATTAATACAACTCACCAATCTCTCTGACATTGGTGTCTTGTCTCCATCCGGCAAATGTTGTTCCAGAGCCAGCACAATACAATTGGCTATGATTGTAGCTAAAATCATGTATTCAAATGGAGTGGGGACCAGAAGTTAAAGAAGACACAGACAACACAAGGAGAACCTCATCCAAATCCCATTTCTACCTAAATGGTTACATTAGTTGAGCATTCTATGATCTCTCATCTTTTCTGAAGACATTTAGTCTCCTTGACTTCCTCAGTTCTTCCTGGGGTATCTTTGGAAGAAAAGTAGGAAATTTGTTCTCTTCTTTGAGAAAGTTGGTGACTTACATGGAATCTGAGCTGCTCAAGGAATTTGGGAACAAGAAAGCAAAAGGTCCAAAGGAAACAAAAAGCTATTAATAATTATTATTTTTAAAAAGATTGATAAGCTAAACTGCCCCAAAATAACTGAATGCCATCTGCTGAATTCTTCTTCAGAAATTCCCTGTCATTTAACTTGAGCGCATAGTGTAAATAAGCGATGGGCTAGAAAAGTTCAATTTAGAGTGTCTATGCAGGTCCAAAACATGAATTACTGCTAGATCGCAATGCCCGCTCCTGGTGAGAATCAAACCATCAGTGCCCTGTCGGGATGTAGGATGGAAGCGATCTCACGGGAAAGGAGGCAAACCCGATTCTAGGTGCCCCCTTGTCTTTCGCCCTCGTCTCCAGTCCCGAACCCTGCCGAGCCCAGGGCGGAGCCGCGCTCCGCTCAGCACCGCGGGGAGCTCCGCTCAGCACCGCGGACGGCTCCGCTCAGCACCGCGGGCAGCTCCCGTTCAGCACCGCGGGCAGCTCCCGTTCAGCACCGCGGGCAGCTCCCGTTCAGCACCGCGGGCAGCTCCCGTTCAGCACCAGGGACAGCGTGCTGCCCCGCCGTGGGGAGCGGCCGGCGGCTTCGCGGCAGCCGCAGCGCTGTGGGTCCCCGCTCCACACTTCCCGAGAAACGACGCAGACGAGTCGCCCCAGAGACAGGCGAGGGCTAGACTGCGTCTGGCCTGGCAGGGAACACGATGCTCTGCCTGCCAGCCCAGCTTCGGAGCTTGTTTATTCCGACTTGAATGCAGGAGAAATGGATGAGGAAGTACAGCAACCCCTGTGAATTTATAATATGGACAGAAAAATGAATATGCATGCGCATTCAGGGGGAAAGGGAAGTACATGCACTCTACTGGTGTATTTTTTTTCCTGTTAGCCCCCCTCAAGGAAATGAAGACTGGGGAAGCCTGAATGGGAGCTGGCCTCTATAGCAATGGAAAGTGTTGCTAGGAGGATGGAAGGAGGCCTTGCTGCTGTTAGCTGAGGACTAATAGGTGTGTGATATCAAATGAAAAGAAAACAACCAGCTCCCTTGAGATCACCAGTGTAATGCACTCCTGCACACAAACACGCGCACGCACTCACACACTGTATCTACTCCCTGGTAACCTCAAATAGTCTGCTTCCCTTTTCTCATGGCTTACAACCCCACTGTGTGCATCATTACAAGCAAAGCCCCCTTCTGAGGAAGATCTCTGCAGCTCACTTGGCCTGGGAGCTGGTGCTGAGACAGAAAGCATCTGCCCCTTTCACAACACAGCAGATGAGCCTTCTCCTGACTTAATGCCTCGCTCCGCCACAAAGCTTTTCTTTTTTATTTTTAAATTTTTTTTAGTACAGACTAAGCTTAGGCTATGCACCTAATCAAAGTGACAAGATTCATATTGATTCTAATGTGTTTAGGAGGTGATGTACTAAAAACCTAGCTGCAATGATTGTATTAATGGGATTCACAACGTACCCTGGCTATCAATATCTCTACTATCACTGCAGCTTTAATGCTAAGGTGTCACCATTTTTATCCCACGTTCCTTCTATTCAGAGTGAGAAAGAAGAGTTGAAAGGCTCTAAGATGGAAATAAGAATCAGGATTCATTAGCATGAATCTCACAGAATGCTTTGCATTTATCTTAAATTGTAGGAAATGTAAATCTATGTAAATGTATATGTCACACCTAAACACACACTGAAATGCATGTATGTCTTACACGCACCCCAGCATAGTCGAAAGCACACTACACTGTTCACACAGAAGCAATTTCCTATGATACCCAGCTACACGGCCATACATTATGTCGGACACACAGCTCCATGTCACACACACCCATTGCACACACTGGATCACACACGCACTTCTACGTTAGCACCAGCCACTCATCCTTAGCTGACATGGGGCGTCTCTTTCCCCCAGTCTCCCTCTCCCCCTCCCCACCTTCCCCACCGTGCCCACACACCCTCCCCGAAAGGATATGGCCATTCTGTTATTCTCTTGGCATATTTCCGTATAACATTATCTTCACTGAAGATGAAGAGGGATCTGTTGACTGTGAAGCAGTTCTGTTTGACAGGGATGGGGTTGTAGAGAGCCATAGTCCTGGCCCTCTGAGCCATCGACTGCTTATACATCCTTTGGCCGGCTTGGGGGCCACCTTGCCGGCTGCTCCCTCTTCCAGCCCCGGCCGGCCCTCCACCTCCATAGCGGGTTGGCAGATCATCCCCAAACCGAGCCATTCTCTCAGTGCACGGAGCCGGGCGCTACAATCCAAACTGGCAGCCGAGGCGAGAGGAAGACGCATCACAGCGCGCAGCACTTCTCCCTCCGGGGGCTTCAATTGCGGGATCGGGATTGATCGCAGCAAAATATAGAGATATATTTAAAAAAATAAAAATAAAAAAAAAAAAAAGCGCCTTTCCCGTCCTCCACCCCCTCCTCTTCCCCGCCGCTGTGGCTGCCCGGGGGGTAGGAGGAAGGCTCCGGGGCTCCGCTCACCTCCCCGCACAGGTGCCGTCTGTCCGGCCCGACCTCATGGCCGGGGCTGCGGGGTAAGGGGTGGCCGGCGGGCGCGGTCCCTTCCGCGGTGACCGGCGGGGCGCTGGGCTGGGAAGGGGCTGCGCTGCTGCCGTGCCCGCCGCGGGAGACTCCGCCGTGCCCAGCCCAGCCCGGCTCCGGCCCGGCCCCGCCGCATGTGATGCCCGGAGCCAATGGGCCGCCGCGGCTCCGCCCGCTCCAGTCACCGGCACCGGGAGGCGGGCAGGGATGGAGGGAGGGGAGGATGGAGCCGGCCCGGCCCGGCCGCCGCCGCCCACCCCCATAAATACGGCGGAGACGCGGCCACTCCCCGGGGCCGCGGGGAAGGAGGGACCGAGCCCCTCCCCCCCCCGCGCGGGGCTCCGCGGGCGCGCAAAACCCCGGCCGGGGGGTGCCGCCGTCTGGGGAGCGTTGCGGGGGGAACAGGGGAGGAGGCCCCCGCGCCTGCGCGCCGCCGCCCAGATGTGCGCTGTCCAGATGTGCGCTGCCCAGCTGCTGCACCCATGGGTGCCCGCAGCCGTGGCGAGAGGGGAGAGGAGGGGAGAGGAGGGGAGGGGGGGTCCGGGGCAGCGCTGGGTCAGCCCCAGCTGCGCCACCAGGAGCCCCGGGGAAGGCGGGGGGGGGGCGCAGCGTGAAGGCTGGGGGCAATGGACAGGAGGTAATGGGGGTGCAAGGAGGGGGCCTGGGGGTGAGGAGCAATGGGGGTGCTCATTTCAAATCCAGCCCCTGGGACCATGGGGCCAGTGGGCACCGCCGTGGCAGGGACAGATGGGGGGGGGGGTGGGATGTAACCCCCCTCATCAGCACACAGGGATAAGGCCGTGCAGGGCTGTGCGAGCACAGGCTGGCTTGAAACAGGGAGCTGCGCCCTTCTGGACAACTTGCTTTGTTTCTCCTTGGTTTGAATGACTCCTGCAGAGCACTGGATACCTTTAATCCCGTATTTATGGACGAAATCCTTTAATCCTGTTTATTCCAACACCCTCTGTTGCTCCCATCCACCACAAGTCAGAAAGCTAACTCCTCCTTGCTCCTGGAGCGCCTCGCGTCAACAGTCACTGCAGTGGCTGGTGAGGATACGCTTTTGCATTTAGGCTAAATCCGGGATTCAAACTATTAACTTTTAGAAGGCACCATCCAGAGAAGTCAGGGCTGTCAACAGGGGGACATTTTCACTTCCCCCACAGTAAGGAAACCCTGGACTCTGCTGCTAATGTGCTTTTTGCCTTAGTCATCCAAGCTGTCTCAGTTCAAAACCAACCCACCAACTAGGCAAGCCTGTAGCAACAACACCTGCTGGCTTCAGGAGACGGCAAAAGGGCTGGCAACATCCACAAATGGCACAAACAAGGGCTGATGATATCCAAAGGGTGACTCTCTGGAAAAATCAAGCTTCTTACATATAGGGCTTTGGTATCCGAAGGGCTTTCTCACACTGCAGCACAGCCAGAAGATACCCTTGGAGGCAGCACTGGCTGCCGAGGTGAGCCAGCAGCAGCACGAACTGAAGGAGCAAGGGAGGAATGTTCATCACGTCCTGCTCCTGGGGGGTCAGACACAGCAACCCAAGCACCCCGCCAGAGTCACTCCGTTTCCGCAAGCCTTGGGGACAAGGTCAGCGAGAAGCTCCATTCCTGTAGGCTGCCCTCCCATGCACAAGCTGGGAGGCCATGAGGGCAGCTGGTAGAGAAAAGAGGACTTTGCCCCAACCCCAGTCTTGGATAATTTGCAGATTAAATCAAATGCTGGTTTAATTGGGAAAAACCTTTGCTTGGAGAAGGAAGCTGAAGTCTTTGGGAAAGATCTCACACTTCGGCTGCCACCAGGTTGCTCCAGCCCCCGCTGCCTCAGGATCCCTGTTACACCCAGGCAGACCCTGGGCAGAGACAAAAATGAGAATGTTTCCTCCTATGAGCCTTCCCCCCACCACTGCCGAGATGATCCACACAACTGGGGCATTAGGGAAGCAGTTTCTTTATTTTTTGGAGGGAGGAGGAGGGTGCAGGGAGCTCACAGCCCACAGGCTGAACAGGGCAGGAGAATGCTCTTTTCTCTTTACAGTTTCCCCTAAAAACATTTTAATTTTCATCCTCACTGCAATTTTTCTATAATGAATTTATCTTTTCATCTGAACAGCACATTCCCCCCAGCTGATTTATTTAGTCATCTAAATTTTTTTTCACTTCTCTGCTGCTGGTCACTAAATCTAATACATTCTGGGGTTTTATGTTTTTCAGTGGAAAAATCTGGTTCTTTTGACCAGTAGCCACTAGAAGGGGAAATGCCATTTTCAGTAGCCCCCCACCTCTTCTGCTGGAAATCAGCATCTGGAAAAGCGAAATGCATTGATTTCCACAAATCTTCATGTCTGCATCCTCCCCTGCTTACAACAAGATGGGGGGGAACAGCTCTGAAAAGTCAAAAAAAAAAAAAAAAAAGAAAGATAGGAAATTGCTGTCTCTTGCATCAGATGCTATTGAGAATCAGGTAAAACTCTGACCCCCCCCACATCCCCTTCTCCCCTCCCAGAGCCACCAAACCGCCCTGTCTCCCAGGAACAGACTCCCCACCGCAGCACTGCAGTGAAGCCAGCAGCCGGGGTGGTGGGGGTGTTTGTGACAGCGAGAAAGGGACGTGAGCGTGTCGTGGGGATGTTCTATTAAACCACAGCTTGCCCTTTTCCCAATCTGCATGCTCAGGGTTTTTCTTTTTTTGTTTGTGGGTGGTTTTTTTTCCCCAATCATAAGGAAGATCGCACAGATCTTAAGCATCAAAAGCCTTAACACGAGAAAGAGATTGCAATTGCAAGGATTATTCAGCTTTGAGCGGGGAAGCATCAGGATTTAGTTGGGCTTTTTAAGATTATGAAAAGAGCAGGGGAGTTAAGAGAAAGTAAAAAAAAAAATTCAGAGCACTGAAACAGGTCAGACATCTATAATCTACCACTACAGGAGGGCAAAGAGCATTTCATGGCAAATTCTAAAAATGGATTCGGTCATGAGTTAACTCCTCCTCGTAAGCCCCAAAGACAAGAGGTGAGCGAATCACGCTGCTCTCCAGCACTGCCTGTCCCTGCCTTCAGCAAGGAGCCTTCCTCCTCCTCCTCCTGCAGCTCTGCCAGGACACCCAGCATTTCCCCGGACTTTCACCTTCCAGCCCAAGCACCGAGCCCGAGGCGGGTGACCGGGCTTAACGGAGCAGCACTTCCGTCTGGAAAGGCGAAGCTTGCCCCGCTGAGACGGGGCAGAGAAAATGATAGAATCATAGAATGGTTCGAGTTGGAAGGGACCTTAAAGATCACCTAGTTCCAACCCCCCTGCCGTGGGTAAAATGGGTACAAAAATAGTACAATTGTGCAGGTCTTTGCATGTCAGATGGCCGGGACACTCGGATCATGACAAGCACGAGGAGCACTAATTTATTCACCCTGGCAAAACAGCTCACGGGGACTCTTGGGACAGTCTGGAGCCACCTCTGGGAGGGTTTCTTGTTGCACCACATGGAAATGGACTTCCAGCTTGCTCTGCTCCAGAGACATGAGCACACATGTCCTATATAAGGGACAGTGGTTAAAAATTAAGGCCACGACCCCAACATCCCCTTGGGCTGTCATTCCCCACCAAGCAGGTCAGGAGGGAGACATTTGCAGAAACAGCAGCAGGAAAGTAAAAGATTTCTTCCTGTAAGAGAGGCAGGGACACCCACCACGCTGTGACTCCCCGGGGTCCTGGCCTACACTTTGAGTGGCTCAGAGGGAAGGCCAAGGTTTCCTGGCACACCTTGCGTCCAGGTGACCTCGGGGCTCAGCGAGCTGTTATTTGCCCCTCAAAATGTGCAAGGTTGAGGAACAGACAGCCATTTCAATCCCGGACGTTTTGAAGCTCTGAACCCAGACTATTGCCAAACAGAGCGCATATATCCTTTAAAAAAATAAACAAACACCACAGACTGCACATCACCTTCCAGCCCACAGGAAGGTCCACAGCTCCAGGCCAAGAACAGCAGCTCCCTGAGGTGTTCCTGGCCAGTGATTTCTGCTCCTCCTCATCTGCAGGTGTGCATTTTGCACCAGCTGTGCGAGAGGAAAACCCTGCTGCGATGCAGGTAGAGAAAATTGTTAAAGACGGAGGCTCCGGTCTGCCAGACGACGCAGAATGGCGTTACGCAAAAGACAGCAAGGGGAGGGCAGTGAGAGAGGTGCTGTGTTATCCTTTTATCATGAAAAAAAGGATTGCAGAGTGAACAAAGGGAAAGAGAGGCCCCATAAAGATCCAGCTCCGTGTCATGGTTGTGGTATCGTCTGCAATACGAACAGTACCCAGAGCTGCTGGGGCCAATTACCATTAGCTGCCGGGCAAATGCAGAGTAAGAGAGACCCTGCCCCCAAGAGTTCATCGGTTGGGCTGGGACTATTGACGGCAAAGCCCCTGGGTTGTATCTGCCTGACACAGCAATTCCGGCTCCGCACGAAGGGGTGCACAAACCTCCAAGCTAGCGCCATCCCAAACTCACAGCACCACACAGCTGCCCCAGCCCGGGAGAGCAGATCAAGCTTACCATTTACAAGAGCTTAGTCTAAACAGTCAAACTGGAGGAAAGGGAAACTGAGGCACGGCGCTCACACCCACAGAGCAGGTCAGGAAGGGAAATCAGGCACCACGAGTCCCAGCTCAGCATCTTCTCCACATCACCTCTCCACCTTGAGCGAAGCCCAGGAGCGGTTGCACTCATTCTGTTGAACATCATTCCCTTGTAGATGGCCCGTGACATGAAACCCAGCAGCCATTCCTTGATGGTGGAAGAAGTTAGCTGAATTAAGGCTGCTGGCATCTTTGCTTCATGTCCCACATAGCTAAATAACCAGGCAGTCAGCTCAGAAGGTACTTCGACAAGCAGGACCAAAGTCTAATATTACAACACACTAGAAAATGCACAGCTGTAGATAACTACAAAATCACAGGACACAATGAAGCAAGGCTGTCCGTCTGTTGAAGACAGACAAGAAACCTTCTGCCTGGCACCCAGTGTCCCACTTACAGCGTTACTGTACCGTATCCAAGCCCCAGCAACACCATAGCAGTGTTTGCCCTGTGGAAAAGCCACCCGCCTGCACGCCCCCAGTGCTCATGGCGGGGGAACGGCAATGAGATGATGGATAAAAAGTGCTAGCTATTTTTACATCAGGCTTCACGCTTTTACTCTCCTTGGTATTTCCAAGATCATTCCTACACCACCGCTCTCCAAAACCGACCAGCCAGGGAGGAAACGCAACAAGCTCACGCCTTCTCTTCCAGTGCTGTGGACCTCTATTCCACTGAGGACTTCATCATCAGAAAGGGGAATTTGGTGAATCTTACCCTGTCTTCCAGTACATCTCTGTCTGTGGTGCAAAAACAATTAGACATCTAATCCTCATTAAGATTCCCTCATTAAGATTCAGGTCTATCCTCTGCTTAGGCTCTTCTAAAATTCTACCTAGATGCTTCTCAACATCTAGATGTCAAAACACCTTTTCAAATCTGACTTTAGACAAACTGAAGTGAAGTATAGGCTTAGCCCTGAGAGAGCATCACTCTTAAAATCCAGGAGTGAGAAGCACCATAAGAACTGACAGAGCACCAGGACTCTTCTGGTCCAGATCAGGAGCTAGACGAGTTAGCAAAGGAAAGTCAGAAAAGTTCGGAAATTTCATCAGTCACTTGCCCAAAGGTTAACGCAAGTTGAAGACAGCCCGCTCCCAGGTTCCCTTCCCCGTAAAGCCAGCAGTGTCTGTACTTGTCCCCCGCAGACGTCTGCTGTGTATTATGCAAAGCTCCCAGCGCGTCAGGTGCATGTCAAATCACACCGCAAAAGGAATCACACTTTGCCTGGATTATTTTCAGCTTTATTATTGAATGCAGATTGATTGAGGAGCAAGGGCTCGTCATCTTCTCAGTGATGGGCAAGAGAAGCTACTGAGGCATAAAGAGAGAAAATACAGAGAAACGAACATACAGGGAAATGGGTCCTTGTTTACAGTAGCCAAGTCCTGGGTTGAGATGCCCAATGACAAGGTGTAGAAGGGCCCAGATTTCCAAGGTCCTCTAAGGTTTTGAAGAACTTGGGGACTGAAAAACAGCATTACACGGTGAGTATAACACACTGCAAAGCCCTCTTCTTCCTCAGTTGTAGGCTGGCTGTTGCTGTGACAGTTCATATTCTAAAACTAAGGGAAGATGATGGTTTGATTTCTGGATACCTGCAGCTTCAGTGGGTGTTTCTGCACTCAATATTTGCAAAAATTTGGCACTTGTGCATGCAACATCATTAATTAGGTACTTGCTTATGCAGTAGGTCTGAGGGAGGTCAGGTAAACAGTATTTTCATGCACTACAAAAAAAAGAGCCTTTCCTCTGGAACAGCTGGAAACAGCTGTCTGGGCAAGCTTGTCTCCCAGAAGGCATCACTATGGAGCAGAGAAGCGGTATGGAGTAAAGACAGCATCTAAAGTGCTGCAGCTGCAATAAATGAGCGCTCCCCTTCAACCTTTGATACAGACTTAGGAAATCCTGACAAAGCTAGAACCAGGTTAGTGGCACTCACACATCACTTCCTCTTGCAGAACACTATTGCAGGGAAATATTCCTAAAAGTATGTTTGAGCCCTTTCACCAGCATGTCCCAAGTCTTCCCAGTTTCAAGATGGTTTTAGTCCTTTTAACACAGGAAAAGTAATAGGTTTTAGTGACGTGTGGTCAGATGAGAGAAAACAAGGTTTAGTTTCCTGTAGAGGGTCTTCAGCTCAAACAGCACACAAAATAAGAGGCAAAGCATACAAAAAAAGTGGACAGAAGCTGTCTAAAGAAATGGGCATTTAACTCATTTTGACTGACTTAGATTGCAGCTATATATTCAGCCACACATGACATACGCAGGCAGAGGCAAAGCCAGTGCAGCGATAACTTCTCCCCCTTCCCAAAGCCCTGCAGATGCAGGAGGTATTTTGGCCAACACGCAGCAAGCCTTATTGTCTGCTGGCAAAGTGCTGACCCAAGGGCCAGGAGCCGTGGGGGCCACCAAGGCTTTTCCATGAGCACTCTTAATCTTTGGTACGTGGGCACAACGAAGGCCTTTAAATCACTCTATTTCCCCCATCCTGAAAGAGGCATCAAGACATCCTTTGCTTAGCTTTTCCCTGTTTCGGTTATTAACTCCATAGTCCTGGGATGCTCTTTCCTCCGGCAGAGTGCTCACCTCAGCAAAGCTTCGAACCCACTCGGGACCTCCAACCCACCTAATACATAAATTTAAGAGAAAGGCTGAAGGTCTGGTGAGGTGCTCAATGAGCTACAGTTAATGGGTGGATGTGCCGTTACTCTCTCCAGGACCAGATCAAGAACCACGCAGCAAGCAAGAATAATAGGAATTAAAAAAAAGCAACGCACACTCCACAGCCTTCTAAGATCTGAAAGGTTAATGCACACAGAAGGGGAGAAACACAATAAAAAGCTCTGGAGCTACAGATTAACTTTAACTTCTCAGAATCTATTATTGTCATTAAGGAAGATATTGAAAGGCAGAAATAGGAGCTAGATGCCCCACTTCCACTGCCTTGCCCTGGGAGTTGGGGTTTTGTTTTCTTTTATGCCTTTCAATATCTTCCCCCTTTTTTTTCTTCCAACCTGCAGTGAAATGCAAATCACGACGACTTTGATAAGCAGCCTGAAAGCTGAATAATATTGAGAGGCAGGGAATCCCCCAGGCTTAAGGCAGGTTGGTGAATTGTAAAGCAGTTCCCCTTACAAAAAAAATGCTCTTTTGTATCTGTTTGCCAGCCTGAGCCAAGGCAGAGGGGAGCCAAAGCCTGCGCCAGGAGATAGCTCCATTTATAATGGTACACCTATCAGGCAACCAATCCGTTTAGCTTGGGTGCTCATTGTTTATTCAGCTAATGGTGAAAGTTATGTCCACATTCTAGTGTAAATTAAGTATTCAGCTTTTTTACAAGGCACAGTAAGTCGGTCAGCCTTAGCCTCAGTAATTAGGGCTTACTGTTTAATTAATCTCTTGTGGTCACACGCATGATACAGCAATCTCTATCACACTCTCTCTGTTGGCCTACATGGTAAAGTGAAGAGAGGCTGAGGAAAAGGAGGAGTTAATCCTTTAAGCATATCACTTATCCCCATCGCACAAACACGAAATGAAGTGGGGGGGTTGCTTTCCCTCACCGGTGGGAGAACATTTAGGTTGAGCCAGCAAAAACCACTCCAGACATTAGCTCATTGCCCAGGAGACCTGTCACACCTACAGACGGGACCAAGCAAAACCCACGGGGACCTGCTAAACGGGAAGGAGAGGGCTGCTACAGCGTTGGCTTGAGAAGCGCTGAGCTAAGAGGGCTACAGCTTCCTCCTTGCCACAGGCCTACAGGCAGCACAGCCTCCGAGCCCCATCTCCCATGACTGCAGTCCCAGGCACGGTGACCGTGGACCATGGCAGCGGGGGACACCTGGAAAGACCCATTTCAAGGCCAGGCTGGACGGGGCTTTGAGCAGCCTGCTCTAGTGGGAGGTGTCCCTGCCCAGGGCAGGGTGGTTGGAACTAGATGATCTTTAAGGTCCCTTCCAATCCGAACCATTCTGTGATCCCATGTCCTTGCCAGGAGCAGCAGCAGCCAAGGCACACACAAGGGGCTACGCTTCCACTTGCTGCAGATGGGGGAGTATGAAGAGGTCAGAGCCCCCATGAAGGAGTGGGGGGGAAGGAGAACATGACAGTGTGCAGCCAAACAGAAGTGTGGTAAAGCCTGAAAAATCAACCCCCAGGGCAACAGAACAGGGGAAAACCAGTCATTGGACCAAGATGACTGCACTAAAGAGGTAAATAAGCAATCTGAAGATTTTCTTCAGGTAATAGAGACAGCACAGAGGGGTTTAAGAGGGTGCAAACTGCTGTCAATCCGGAATACAAAAGCGGGTGATCACCAGCATTTTAAGGTGCTTCTCCCTTTGACAAGAAGTACCGGCTGCTCGAGCCAATTGAGGATGCCAAGGAAGGGAGGCTGTAAACCCTATGGGGCAAGAGCCCCCACGGAGGGACTGGAGCACACGCTGCACCTGAGCTGGTGGCCAAGGGACAGAAACCCCAGCCAGGGTCTGGCCTCCTCAGGCTGCCCAGAGCTGCTGGGAAGAAGGTGGGAAGCTGCCTGGGAGGAAAACCATTCACCTCCAGCCTCAGCTTCTTCCCCTGCCCGGCCCCGCGCTGCCGAGACAGGTATCACCCGTGACAGCCAGCCTTTGCGAGGGGGAACATTGCCCATCACCACCACAAACCTCAACGAGCAGATTGATCCTGCCAAAGTCGCCCCGCAGCCGTGGGGCAGCAGTGACCAAGCCAGCACCGCCTGGGTTCCCCTTCCCGCCGGGTCGCTTGGCCCTTGCGTGGGTGGCAGCGGGAGCCGAGGGATGCGGGAGCCGCTCGCTGCAGCCTCGGGATTTTTCTCGGGCTCCAGCGCCCTCTGTTCCAGCACGGACAGAACTGGAACTCCTCTCACCCGGCATCACATCCCAGACGGAGCTGTGGGTACCACCGACCCACACCCACGGGCTTCCTGCACCTCTGCAGTCCGGTATCGTCACCTCTGCCTTTGGCTCTCCCCATGCTTATCAACTCCTGGCACTCAGGAGGGTGGCCTGACAAATTAAGCAGGTTAGTGGTTTATACAACACTTTGAAAGACTAATGATTTGCACGGAAATTTGCTGGGGGAAGTTTACAACCATCTGCCCAACCCAGGGACATCGGCTCATCGAGGCATCTGGAGCATCTCTGCAGAGAGCTCTGCTTATGGCTCCATCGGGAGCACAAGACACGGCCTCAGGGCTGGCACTGGATTTTAAGCAGCCGCCAGTGCCATGCTGTACAGCTTCTCCATCCTCAGCACGGGCACAAGTGGCTGCTTCAGATAATTATACAGATACTCGGCCACTCCTTGCTGATTCCCACAAGCTCTGGGAGCAGGCAGGAGCAGAGCACCCACCGCCCACCACAAGCTCTTCCTCCCGTGATGCCGGTCTCAGGGAAGCTGGACCCCCGCCAGGGCTCTCATCCCTGCAGAGGGGTCCAGGTACCCCACCGCAACCTGGGAAACCTTTCTCCCGCTTCCCTGGGGTCGGGCAATGTGAGAAGTTGGTCTGCATGACAGACGGATGACCCCATAGCACAGAGCCACTCCTGCAGCTCCTTTCCATACTCATATGCCAGACTCCACAAGCGGGCCAGACTAAACAAGCCAGTCTGTCTCAGCCAAGGGAAGCTGCTAGCGTTCATTCAGAAAAGCTTACAGCTGAGCCTCCCAAAGCAAAGTCACCCTGCTCTGCACGAGAGAGGTTTCCTCTCAAAAGAGGAGAGCAGCGACTTTGCCCCATGATGGGTCCAGTCAGTCACTTGTGTGAGAAAGGCAGGTATTGCTTTTGCAGAGGAGAAAAGCCGTTTCCATCAGAGGTGACATGATAAGGGAACGACTAAGAGAAAGAGGCTCCAGCAAAGGCTTGTAGAACATCTCTTATCACACAGACAAAAGGACAAACTGATTCCTACTGGACTAGTGTCTAGAAGGGCAGTCAAACATTTAACCAGGGCTAATGACATTGAGCAATCTTTTACCAAAAAGGAAAGAAATAAACTAGTCAGATAATCCCTTTAGGTGTAGCATAAAGAGAAGTAAACAGAGGCAGGACACGCGGGAAGAATTTTAGGCGCCTCGGACAGACTGTGAACCCTGGAGTACCCAACCAATGGGAAACAGGGGAGGGAAAAATTCGGCTGGGATTAGGGAATAAAAAGGTGTGTTTCAAGAACTGGAAGTGTGCCTACTTGCTAGGTCACCCGCTCTTGCAAGAACGTGAATAAAAATGTGCTTCACAGAGGATTCTGCCTGAGCCTATTTCGTTCGGACCGGAACTTATTTCTCACTCTCGCAGGGATGAAGGAAGTACTTTTGTCCATGTGCTGGTTTCCAGCACTGGAACCTATTGTAGGTAACTGGGACGTCATGTGCACAATTAGTCATTTCTAAAATTTTTTAAGGAAAGAGTCTAGCTCTTTGTGGAGCAGCTTTCAGAAATGCATATGTGTAAAGCCACTTACTCGGCCCTTTGCTGTTGCAGAGGTGACCATCTCCACCAAAACCTGCAAACCCCCTGCCCAGCTGCTCCCTGGACTTGGGGGCACCTTAAGTCTTTAAAGCTCCAAATTTCCACCAGAAAACTTTCCTTCATCTCTAAACACCCACCTCTGGTCATGCCTGAAACTACCAAAGCTCTTGCAATGCCAAGCGAATAACCCACATGCTCACATTTATCATGGGTCAGGCACTTCCCTTCTAATGGGCTGCACCCCAATTGAAGCTCCTGATGCTCCCATCACTGGGACACTGCATAACAGAGGCGCCACCACCTCCTCCGAGCCAGAAAGTCTTCTGAGAAGACCAACCTCAAGCAGAGAGCGTGCAAGCTTCGACTTGAGAAATAAGCACAATAGAAACAGTTCAGAATCCAACAGCTGTGTCCCTTTGGGTAGTTAGTGGAAAAGTCACACCTTTCCCCATGATATTTCTCCCGGTTGCCCTTTGGGAATCTCTTTCTTAGGCACTTTCCTCTTCCCTTATACCTGGTAGGTGCCCAGAAGCTCAGTATGTGCTCCCAAAGCTCTAACACCACCACCACAAATATTTCTATATACATGGATATATATATATATATATAAGCATACATAAATATAAATATGTACGTACACATTTATAGCATAGCACTGGGTTCTGTCAGGCCAGGTCGTGCATGCTTCCACCTCAGTACAGATGAAGGGATGGCAGCATTTTTCTCCATGGTGGGGCTATTTGCAGGAGACAGCCAAAAATCCCGAGATGCTTCATTCCGGTCATAAAGGGGTTACATAAAACAATAACAGGTCACAGCCAGACATCGGGGACACCATAGCACCGCTAGACTCTTCAGGCAGTGACATTACAGGTGGCATTAGGGACCAGCGGGTGATCGGTGTACACCACACGCTAAAACCCTGCTGTAATCACCCAGCATCAGGACACAAGGAGGTGGCATCTCAGGAACACAACTCTGATGATTTATGATGCACTCAGGACTCTCCAAAGGCATTATTTATTTGCATTACCAAGACGTCTTAATTATTCCTCCTCACATTAGAGGAGCTACTGAGAGCTTCTATTACTGAGAAAATAATTTTTAATCAGCAAACAGAGCACATGCCACTACCAAGCATTTATCGCAAGTGAAGTCAGATGGCTGAAGAGTTCGTATTTCAAACCCTTGCTGTATACAGCTGCGTGTGCCTGAACTGCACGGGCTGAACCATAAATGAGGGAAACCACCAAAATGTAGCAAATCTGAGCAAGGTTTTCGGTGGGTTGTGCTGCAGAAGAGCCCCAGCAATGCCAGAAAGTGGGACATTAGAGGAAGAAACTGCAGCTAACATTTTCACATCACAAGAACTGGCAAGAACTGGGGTTAAAAATAACAAATAAAGCAAAGCAAAGCAGATTTAGGACCAGGAGGCCCATCTTCTTGTCTGAGTTTTGGCAGAAAGTGGTGTCCAGTGCTCAGAAGAGGGGCCCTGGAGGTACCTGGCAACTCTGCACAAGCACTAAACCTACTGCCAGCTTCTGGAAAACAAGCACACCATAAACAGCTCTAAAGCATTTCCATTTTAAAAAATTATTTTAAAGCAAAATTTCAGAAAGTGTTTATAGCCCCGTGGGATTCTCATAAGCACCTCGCCAATAAGCACCCGATTCCTGATGAAGTCAGGATTACTGCAAAGTGGTTTTCCTCTCCCAGAGGAGCTGAAAGCCTGGTGGGACACGTCTGCTGGTGTTACCGTAGTTCCCAAAGGGGACAGTGACATCAAAGATGCAGCGATGGGCCCCATCCAACCTCCACAGGAGACATGTCTGCTATTTCCAGGCTGGGGCAGTCCAGAAGGTGATGCCCCATTACCAAACACCCAACACGGCACCCCGAGGTGACAACAGCCCCTCAAACGGGGCTGCTGGGTGCTTCCTTCCCCAGGAGCTCACCACTTAGACTAAAGCAGAGATCCAAGTCTCTTTTTTCCCCCCTGACTGCAGGGAAAGTTTTTTGCAAGACAAAAAGTAATGTCATTAAGAAAACCTGTGGGAATCCAGAGGGGATTCACATGTATTTTAAAAAATTTGATTCAAACCCAGGGTTGCATTATTGCTAGCAAGAAAACATTCCTGTGCCACTGTTTGGTTTTCTGGGATCACAGAAATTGCTTACGTTCTTAAAAGAACAGAGAATCGATCTGAAGCAAAGAAAAAAAACCATCCAAACCCCAGTCTTGCTCTCCTTGGAAGTTACCCTGCCTCAGTCTGCTGCAGGCTGGGACCTTTCACGGAGAAAGAAACCCACAAAACTCAGGGACAACTGGGACTCAGGGCCCAGCTGAGGAAGGCAGGCTGGCTAGAGGCAAGGCCATCCAGCAGGAGCAGTCTGCCTTTCACGAGCAGCTGTTAGATGATCTCTTTAACATCTAAGAAGCCTGTATGATCATCAGATCAGACGCTTCCCCAGTTAACTAACCAGTCGTCTGGGACCTTTAGACCAGTTGCAGCCAGGAGTGCTCCTCTCCTTGGGTCAGTTCTCCTCCATGAGCACAGCAGTGTGATGGTCTGTCCCCCCACCCTCCCAAGGAAGCGGCAAGTCCCCATGTTCCTGTCAAATGATGGCGTTCGCTATTCAAGTTACTACTTGGCAAAGTACAAATGTACAGCCAGCTTTTTAAATACTGGCATCTCTACAAGTTAAATATAGTAATTACGGCTCGCAAGCAGTCAGGGGAGGGACACGTTTCTCTGCCAGTGAATGGGGCATTCAGTATCCGCTTGACATTGTCTCCTGGAACGTGAAAATTAGAGGGATCAGCACTGGGGTGGAATAGAAACGTGCACTAATGCCGGCAAGCAGGGTGGTCAGCCCAGCTCCCAGAACCATTTCCACTCTGCCTTTCCATGGCATTATTCACTTGAAGCTACTACAGAGCAACCCCCCCCAAGGTCTAAAGACTGACATCACCAGGACCACAAGTCAGCCAATGACCAGAAGGGCTTGGTGTTGAGTAGACAGAGATCTTTTTATTTTTGAGCAATAAGGACAGAGTTAAGAGCAACAGGAGCTGCTGTGGGAGCAGGACTTGGCTCATCGGGTATTTGAGCTGAGCAAGGTTGATGGTACCTCCTATATGGGCAGCAAGGTTGTGGCAGTGGCTCCAAGGCACCCCCAAAAGCATCACCAGCTGTTTTTGTAGCCTGAGCTAAGTGGGAACAAAGTAATGGTACATCCTTGTGCTCACAAAGTTGTCAGGACCACTATCTGCTCTAAACAGTTATCATGGGCAGCGGGGTGGAGGGGACAACCACCCAGATGAGCACCATCGAACCACCATCCTGAACAGAGCAGGGACAGGCCCACCAGCCATTTCTGGGGAGGAAGAGTAGACCACATCACTTGAGCAGGTAGCCATAGCCATATCCACACAGGTTGATACTTCTATCTAAAAAACACACGGAAAACCAGTACACCTTGTAGAAAAAGCTCTCAAAAGCAAGGAGAGCCAGGCGGCGTGTTAATAAAAGACTGGCTTTGTGCTGAGGTTCTAACAGCAGTAGAGGGCACGAATGAGGGAAAAGTTACAAGCAAAACGAATCACATCTAAATCATCAAGCCTCACTGTTGTGGCAGTGTGCTCTCCCCTTTCCTCCCCCTCCCCACCCCCCCCGGCTCCTGCTCAAGCCATGGCCATCAGCAGGAGTTGTTATGAGTTGCACCTGGACTTTGGGGAGATGGCTGGCCCCACAGGCAAAACCCTGTCTGGAGTGGGGACCTAGATGTTTTGTTCCCACATGAATATGTCTATAGGTCAATTCTCTTACTCCATAAACAGTGGACAGCCCAAGAGCCCTTTGAGCTCTCCTGCACGGCAGCGGGCTGCACGACAGGATCTCCCCTTGAGTGGGGACGCTCCCTTAAGGTTCTTCTCCTCGAGGCTGAGAGATTTCTTGCCGCAACAGATTCTCAGTGACTAATAGCATGCTAAACTTCGAAATCTTAGCTAAGTGATATAAAGGATCAATCGTGCATATATAATCCTTTAGACGTAAGCTGTTACCCAAGTCTGGGACTAGGATTGGATCCAGCCGCAGCCAGACTCCTCTCTGAGAAGGAGTTTAGAAAGCCAGGGGGTCCTTTCTGACTCAACAGGAGGGTCTCCCCGAGAGCTTGTCTGACCCTGGCCTCTATGCAGTAAATAACCAAGTGTACCTTTCCATCAAATCTCATGAAACACTGTCACATTCACTACTGACTTTGTTAAATGACTGGTTTAGATTAATAAATATTTCCCTACTTCTCTCTTGCAAGTGAAGTTAATCACTCCGCCAGCGACAGCTGCGACCGATTTACACTATCTGGGAAGAGAAAATCTGAAAGGAGGATGACTATTTTGCCCACTTTGAGGGTGTTGCTGCCAGGATGGAGGAACGGGCCTGCAGGGTAGTTCCGTACAGCTCTGCTCTTCTCTTCAGTTCAGCCCCAGCTCCATCAGCCTCCTCTGCCAAGTCAGCCTGCAAACATGAGGTCCAGCGCTGTGCTTGCGCTGCCAGGCATGGTCTTCAACCATCCATTTTCTGACCTTTCCAAGCACCTCATTTGTTTTAGACACAACCGGGACAAAAATTCAATATTTTAATCAGAAATCGGTCACTTGCTTTAGTCCTAAAACATTTGATAACACGCAAGAACTGATCAACCCGGTTCACCGTTTCAAATATTTCTGTTTACTGAGGTCTTTACTGTTCCTATTTCAGGCAGTTTAATAAAGGATTAGTTCTTGGGAACGGATGCATTTTTCACTTCACTGAGAAGTAAACACATCAGGCTCATTTTGCTTTGCAAGTGGCATAAAAGCTAAAGAGCTCAATACTTTCCAAAAGAAGTGTTATGCACTCTTGGCGTTCCCTCCTTGTCTCACCTTGGAGCCCTATAAACCCTCTCCTCGCTCAGAAGTGGATCTTCTTCCTGCACGAAGCCTGCAGAAACACACACAGAAGGGTTTGGGGGCTGCACAGACCAACCCCAAACACCTGTGTAACTCTGGGCAGCAGCTCCCAAAGCTGGAGGACCATTAAAATCATAGAATGGTTTGGGTTGGAATGGACCTTAACGCCCATCCAGTGCCACTCCCTGCCCCGGGCAGGGACACCTCCCACCAGCCCAGGTTGCTCCAAGCCCCGTCCAACCTGGCCTTGAACCCCTCCAGGGATGGGGCAGCCACAGCTTCTCTGGGCAACCTGGGCCAGGGGCTCACCACCCTCACAGCCAAGAATTTCTGCCTGAGATCTCATCTAAATCTCCTCTCTTTGATTTTAAAACCATTCCCCCTCATCCCATGGCTCCCCTCCCTGATCCAGAGTCCCTCCCCAGCTTTCCTGGAGCCCCTTTAGGGACTGGAAGGGGCTCTAAGGTCTCCCTGAAGCCTTCTCTTCTCCAGGCTGAACCCCCCCAGCTCTCTCAGCCTGTCCTCACAGCAGAGGGGCTCCAGCCCTCCCAGCATCTTTATGGCCTCCTCTGGACCCGCTCCAACAGGTCCATTCTTATGCTGAGGACTCCAGAGCTGGACACAGTGCTCCTGGTGGGGCCTCACGAGAGTGGAGTAAAGGGGGAGAATCACCTCCCTCACCCTGCTGGCCACACTTAGATGCAGATGCATTTGACAGCATCCTTGTTTCTTCCCTCATTGTGTTCCTCTCTTGTTATCTACTGAAGACACAGTTGAAAATAACATTTAATAATGCTGCTGGGTTGTCAGTGACCTGCAGGACACAGCCTGCGCGAGACTGCAATCCAGGAAGTGTTTGGCATTTCTGATGTGGGGGCCTTTCTCCCAGGTTGTGAATAAAACCAGCTTCTTAATTAAGTCCTGGATATTGATTTCATTTTCATCCTATTAACTGCTTTGCCCTACATGTGTTTGCTACACCATAGGATTCCCCTTACCCCTACCCTGTGTACATACAAATGGAAAAGATAAAACAGCTTCATTAGTCCTATCTACTCTTCAGGCACCAGTTTCATTTTTTGCTTTAAAATGCTCACGAAAGGGCCTCCGTGACAGCTTCCAGGCCTGCGTCTCTGCAGCAGAGTGAAGATGCACGAACCATCATCAAGAGTTCTGCTTCTTTTGAAAGAGAAGAAGAAAAACCTCCGCACAGCCCATAAAGAAACCCATCTTCCAGGTAGCCTCACACATCTAGCGTGGGGTAGGTGACAGGAGGTAGACGGGCCAGAAAAGAAAAAATCCCTAGATCTAGTGCCACATGTTGATTTTTTTTTTTTTTTGGTAAAACAGTAACAACAGTTTGTCCTTAAACACTGAGCCCCAGCAGGGTCTGAGCAGCACAAGGTCAGGGCACCCTGTGCAGGAGCTGCTTTTCCTGCTAAGAGGAAAATCAAAGCTTTTTTTGTTCCCCCCGCCTCCCCCCCCCCCCCCAAGCAGATACAGGAGAAAGCCCCACCCGTGAGAGGTGCGAGACAAATACCAGGTTAGAGAATGAAAATATGGAGAAGAGTAGGAAGACAACAGATGGAGGAGAGCAAGCAGAAAGCCAGTGCTTTCCACAATGCTAGAGAAGAAAAGTACTGAAAGGTCTGAGATTTTATACTGCACCCTCTGAGGTCACTTGATCAGTAACCACCCAGGTCACGAACTTATACAGCCACATGGTCTTTGCCCCACAGAATTCACAACCAAATTAAGACTTCACACCAGAAAGGAAAGCAACTAGATGGACGACATATTTAGACAAGTGAATCAGGGAGGCATGAAAACATTTGGGGGGGGGAAGCAGTTTTCAACTCTTCATTGTCATTTTTTTAGGATGTCAAAGAAGGGGACTAAAGGAATGAGAGTTGGCTGGGAAGCTCAGGGATGACGTTCCCTGCAGAATTTAGAGCTGGCAGAGATAAGGTGAGGATGAAGCCCAGATAGGTTTGTCAGGGCTTTACTGCACTCCCCAACCTCCATACCTTTGAGCTCCCTTTGATTTTGAACTGAAGTCCCAGGAATTTCTAGCACTCACAACTGTGAGTAAATATTTCTGTCATCCAAATCTGGGAATTGGCCTGGAGTGCAGCTGGGTAAGGAAAGCAGCCTGACACTGCCTGGTGTCTTAATACCAAGGGCAATTACTTAAAAGGTCAATGAAGAACAGTCAATCACCTGAACAGTGAATTTAACTTTCTCTAGCATGAATACCTGCTGGCTTTCAAAAGCATGGTTGATGGCCAAAGGCTTCTGGTAAAGCTTCGCATTTGGATCTGGCTTGTTTTTCCAAAGCAGAATTGAGTTAGATAATTCGCCTAGCTCTAGGACAAACTTGGGTGTTTACACTGATTTAAGAATTAGCTTGAAAATTGTACTACGTGCCAAGTTAAGTGGCAGCAAGGTCTGGCTGCATAAGAGGGATCTGGGCTCTATTTCACTGTCCAGACTTTTCTTTCTCTGTTTTCCTTCAAAAATTAAGGCTCAATAACATCAAAACAGCATGTCCTTAGGCCCACCCTCAGCTGGAAGGAGTCATCATAGACATCGGCGAAGCTACATTCGCTGATGCTGCGAGAAGCTCTTGGTTCTGCAGATCTGTAGACCAGGCAGCACTTATTTCAACTGCATTAGCAAGAAAGGTCTGGAATAGTTAATTGAAATTATTTAGCCATAATGTTTTGCCCTTCTCCTCCTCTCCCTGGCATAATGTTTTCTAAATTGAATTCCTTTAACAGAATCCAATATGCAGCAAAACTGTTGTTCTAGAGAAATGTAACATTTCAGGTCTGGCTGACGGCCGCCCCCGCAGCTTGGGGAGGCAGCAGCTCCCAGGGACCCCTTTTCTGTCCCCATCCTCTGCCCGCTATCAGCAGGAGCCGGGCACTGCAGAGTCCATGGGGCAGCGATGACTCCGGGATCAGCCAGGCAGTGCAGCACGGGTCCAAGGATGGCTCAGCACCAGGAGCTGCATCTCCCATCCCATGCTGGAAGCGCAGGGAAACCCTCACTGAACAGCGCCATGCAGCCCTTCTTTTTTCCTGCATGTAGCTTATGAAGGATTATGGAGACATTGCAAATAATTGGAGGAAAACTGATTTTGCGCAGGCCAGTAGACCTCGAGGTCCAGGGCACCGTCCAAAACCAATGTGTGATTTCACCCACAGGGGAGGTTTCCACACACAGTCAGGGCAAACGCAGAGGCAACGATCAGCCTTCAGGCAACAGCAGAGGGTCCGGCAAGTGCTTTTCTAGGAAACAGAGCTGCCACGCCAGCAAGCAGCTCCCAGCACAGGGACCGTCACCTTCCAGACACACAGAAACACAACCCTCGTAGGAAGTGAGATGCAGGAGTCTGCATACAGCTGAACCCCTGCGCAGAGAAACCATTTAAAGTGTTATGCTCCAAAGAGGAGGTGGCTGTATTTGGGGAGATGGTTTGTCTGTCGTTGCAGACCCTGGGTCTCCTGTTATGGGAGAGCTGGAGAGCCGTACTGGGAGGTTTCTGTGTCCTGGGAGGTGCCCAGCACAGCAGCATGGGAGGCTGCTAATTATCCCAGAGCCACATCCATTCGGCAGCCAGAGCACTGAATCCAGAGCACACCCGGCCTGGGGGTTTGCCACCACCTTTACCAGCAGATACACTGCACGGAGAGACAAGGATGGAAAGTTTCCAGGTCATGTGGTTTTCTTTTCCCTTCTTCGCAGTGCGCTAATGAAGTTTGCAATAGTACTTTCACCACCAAAAAAACCCTAAAAATATATATCTGCCGAAACAATTGAGTATGTTTTCCAGAAGAAGCTTTGTCCTCTTAAAAAACAATATTATACCACACTCTTTTTGTCTCCCCCAATGTCTTCACGAGTTCGGATCCAAATCCCTGGCTTTCTATCAGTCTTCATATGAGAGCAGGAGGGTTTCCTCCCACAGGCACACACAGGACCCAGCACAGCAGCACCCTCATTAGCTGTTAATGACTTGGGGTGAGGTTTTCAAATACCTGGAGGCAAGTCCGGAGCACAAAGGACCACCCAATCCACTGGGAGGTTCTGTTCTCATTTTACTGATGGGGAAACTGAGGCAAAGGGATATCTTCCAGCTGCTGAGAAGGCAGAGGAATGACAGAGGAATGTATAGAGGGATGGGTAGGAGGATCTAGTTAAAACGCGCCACCTCCCCAAGACACACAAAGGCTTGATACAGGGTGAGCAAGAGGCAAGGCAGGGGATCGATTGCTCATCCACCACCAAACACAACCAATCCTGGGGCGGAGCAGGGCACATTGGGGTCTCACAGCTGAGCAATTTAGCCACATTTGAGTTCAAGAAGGGGACTTACACCCAAATGAAATGCAGGGATAGCTTAGGCACAAAGCACATCGACACAGACCCACCTGAACCCATTTTTGCCTCCCATTTAACAACCAGCAGCTCGGCATTTCCCGACTCCAGTCCCCGCACTGGGTGCGGATGCTGAGCATCACGTATCCATCCCCCGAGTCATCAGCTCCTGCTCTTTCTCCACCCCAAGCTCCGCAGCTGCAGCTTCCCCTCGGGTACCGAACTCGACCCAGAGGAGCTGCGGCTGCTCCGGGAGATTTGCGCCACAGGCAGAAAAGCAGCTCCCTGCTGGAGCAGGAGGGAAAACACGCACCATCCTCAACAAAACACTTTCTTGCCACAAGAGTTCCTCAACTTCTTCCAACTCAAGTCTGCATCAAAGGAATGTTCATGATATAGTTGAGGATGTTCTCCCCAATCCTTTTTTACTCGTTCATACAGTTATTTTTGCTAATGTTGCAGACCACATTTGCTGTTCACAAATTCCCAAGCAACATATTCCAGCTATTTTCCACCAACAGCTGCACAACTAGAGAGAAGTTCTCCTCCCAGCAGAGGCAGAAGAAAAGGATATTCGTCATATTATGTCTGGGTGAAGCTTATCTGCTGTTTGGAATTATATTTACAGAGCACAACAAAGACAAAGCCAAGTGCACTAATTGCTGCTGCTCAGGTGGAATATTTTCTGCCCACCCTGAGCCCTGCATCAGTGGGGCTTTGTACTTTACCTGGTATGAGTGAGCCACACAGAAGGCTTTTATTATTTGCCCATCACCGCTCTTTCATTGCTGCTACACTTTCTGAAAGAAGGAAAAGAAACCCTCAATGATTTCTTGCGTGTTGCTCTGCTTTTCAAACAAGGATTGCTGATTATTTTTTTTTAAGCTCATTACAAGTCACAGACAAATATATCACTATTTAAACCAAACTCACTCTGAAAACACAGATGGAGGCTCCTCCAGAGGATGGGGAAGCTACCAATAACCAGGTGCTTCACACCCTCAACACAGTGGCCTCCAGACACCCACCTTCCTGGGCTCTCAAGGGATGAGCACAATGCAGTAAGCTACACCCAAGCAGAGAGAACTTCTGGCCCAAACATCTTGAGATTTTCTACCTTCTCAACACCACAAATCCTCATCTTACCTCTAGTCCTGCTTATTCAGCTACAGAGCACCCCACCAACCCCAGCAGAGCCCAAGCACCAGCACACAGCTCCCCAGCACTGATGTTTTAAAGCATCCCCGGCAGGGTGGGATGGGAATTACTTTGCCTTTAAAGAGGGTCAGCTGGTAACACTTACCCTTCTCCCCCTTTCCCTGGGGAAGGGAAGAGCATCCCAAATGCAAAATGCAGCTATGGTTCCTCTGGTGTCCCCCCAGGTGCCTGTCCCTGTCCTGCTCCCCAGCCACCCCCATAAAATTAACTCAGCACAAAATGCTCTGCCTGGGCTTTTTATGCCTTTTGCAAACCCCCCCTCAGCAGTTCGCTGGGCGCGTAGGATCCATGTGTGTCCAATGCTTTCTATTCCTGCAGCACCGTTAAAGACTTCTGCAGCCAGGGAAGTTGGCAAATGGATCCCTCTTAAAATAGCCGGCCCTTTTCCTAATGTAATCTCTTGTCATTCTTGTTAGATAGCAGAGCTCCAAGTATTTAAACAACGTCTTGGCTTACTGTGCCGATGCCTTGCTCCTACCAGGTCAGCTGGGGAGGTTTGCTGTAATGACGAATTTAATCCAGCCAAACACGAGGCTGTGATGGCTTTAATGAGAGCATTGGCAGTCCTGGGTATAAACCCCCTGGTCCCAGCAGGTCTAAGGAGGGGACAAGGACCAGGACCTTCACCTTAGGTACCTGTAAACCCTTCAGGCCTCCAAGAGAAAGGATGGTGAGGAGCTGCTTGACAAACCCCAGCTGTTCTGGCCACCTCTGCACATGCTGATCAGGGCGTAACGTGGTCGGGACTCTCTCGTTGCCCGAGTTTCCTTCCTTCCACTTCCCCACCCACCCCAGAGGGGCTGGCAGGGGGGCATTTATTCATTATAAATACAAAATTTAGAGCACAAGTCTGGTGAGGAGCGGCTGAGGGAGCTGGGGGTGTTCAGCCTGGAGAAGAGGAGGCTGAGGGGAGACCTTCTCGCTCTCTACAACCCCCTGAAAGGAGGGGGTAGCCAGGGGGGGTCAGTCTCTGCTCCCAAGGAACAGGCGATGGGACAAGAGGAAACGACCTTCAAGTTGCACCAGGGGAGGTTTGGGATGGACATTAGGAAAAATTTCTTCACTGAAAGGGTTAGCAAGCTTTGGAACCGGCTGCCCAGGGAATCCTGGAGGTATTTAAAAGCTGGGCAGATGTGGTGCTGAGGGACGTGGTTCAGTGGTGGTTTTGGCAGTGTTGGGTTGATGGTTGGACTCGATGATCTGAAAGGTCCCTTCCAACCTAGGCGATTCTATGAGATACAAAATTTCCAGGCACGGGGGCATTTCCTTGTTGCAAGGGCTGTTGAGGTCCCTTTGGCGCTGCCGTGAGAGCAGAGGTGACGCGAGGGTTGGGCTCTGCCCGAGCTCCAGGGGAAGCGGCTCTCGCCAGGCTGGGTATGGAGCCCTGGGCAGCCGGGGCTGGCCGGGATGAGCCACATCCCACGCCGGAGCTGCTGCCGGAGCCGTGCCGTTCGGTGGCTGCAGCTTCTCCTGGCCCCAGCTGGACTGACGGGCGCTGACACCTCCCCGGGCATGCAGGTCCCTCCAGTAAGACCTCGGCCCCCCGAGCCTCCCGCCCGGCACCGCCAGCAACACGGCAGCCCCGGCAGAGGCTCAGTGCAGCCGGGAGGTGCCGAGGCCTCTGTAACGACTCTCGCGGCTGTTAAACAGAAATTAAAAAGCTGAGTCGAGCAGGAAAACTCAGGTGTGAGGCTGAGCTTGGTCAACCTCCCCCTCCCAATTAAAACGGCAGCACGGCACCTCCGCTCGCAGACGGCGTTAAGTAATATTTTCTTTTTCTGGGCATTTACTCCATTAGTGCTGTTGCCTGGGGAAGGGTTGGGGGGGGGCTGATCCCGACCTTCCGCCGGCATCAACACTTCTCTCCTCGCCTGCTTCATCGCCCCCATCCCGTCTGCAGGCTTTAAACCTGACCCTCAGCCTGACGCGAGGCTCCCGTAGCCGACAGCCGGGATATCAAGGCCCTTCCCTGCCGGCAGCGCCAGCGCCCGTGGCTTTTCATCCTGCCCCGTAACACTGGAAAGGAAATTAAAAGGGTGATAAGGGAGCTCTTTCGGCAGACGAAGGAGCATTCTGTGCTATCAGTGAGATAAACTAATATTTCTTCCTGCCCTGGCAAAGGCTCAGAAATGAGACATGGGGTGAAATCGTACGTTTATAGACCTTTTATAACTCTTACCTGCCGCTCCCAGGCTGTGGGATAACCGTCGCCCTCGCTGGCGTTTCCTCGGTGAGGGAGGTCAGCGCTGCGGGACGGAGGGAGAGATGGAGTCTATAGAGAGCAGCAGCCGGGTCAGCTCCGGTATTTCAGGGTCATTCTATGGCTTTGCTGGGCAAGTTCAGCTGCAGGGTGATGGCCACCGCCTTCGGGTGCCTTTCTAACACACACCCCCCTGCCCGGCACCCCCTGGAGAGACGAGCTCAGCAGCTCCACGACCTCTCAGTGACGGAGGGTTGACTCAGGGAAATGCTGTGACATCCCCCCCCCCGTGCGGCTGGTTTTGATCCATCCACGTGTCACCCCCCTGGCCCCAGAGCAGGCGATCGGCCCCTGTGCGATGCTTCCTTATAGCTATAGGGGGCTGATGCCTCTCGGGAGGGGTTGAAGGATGGAGCCTGGCTCAGTGCCACAGCCCGGCCCCCCGACAAGGGACCCCGAATCACCCAGCCCCGCTGCTGCAGTGCATTAGCACAACCCCCCCCCCCCGCGCCCCGAGCTGTGAGCGCGGTGCAGCACCCCAAAAAGGGCCGTCGCACCCTCTCCCGCAGAGCCAGCGCTGGGCACAGGACACAGCTCGGTCCAGACCCACAGTGCACCCCCACCTTGGCCTGGGGCGTCCCCAACATTCACTGGGGGGGATCCAGTGGGAAGAAGGAGGGGAGCAGGGATATCCCATGCATGGAAAGAGAGTGGCATCTCCTCCAGCTCTGTAAAATCAGCTTTTTTGCCCCATTACCCTCCTCCCAGCCATGTGGATGAGGGTGGGATGCTGTGGGGTGTAGAAGATGCCCCACCTGAGCTCCGCACCCAAATCCAGCATCCAGCCCCTGGTCCCGCTCCCCGGGATGGCTGCGCAACCATGGGGATGTCCCAAAGCGTCGCACACCGAGTGCCAAAATCCCCAGGAAAAGGCAAATGAAGGATTGACGGTTTCTTTGCATCTCTCACACCACCCTCAGAGTGAAAAATTCCTGTTCAAACAGACAGCCCTTCTGCGGCTCATCCTCACCTGTGGAAATGTGGTGAGGCATTAAATATGTAGATTTAATTTTCATTTATTTGCACAGAAAAGCAAAAGCTGGGGGTTACCTGTGACTCTGTGCGAGCCGGTGATGTTCAACCTCTGCCCATCTCCCCCGGGAGCAAATCCCCTCCGCACCCAGGACCAGCATCCCGTGACCCCCCACACTGCCGGAACCGCGGGTGTTTCCCACCCTCAGCCCCAGGAAAAGGACCAGTTCCAGGAAAGTTATGTTCAGAGATTAGATTTCTCTGGGGGTTTTCCACTTCTCACCTTCAATTAAAGCATATTATTTTCATTATAATGCTTAATTATACAATATTGGAAAGTATTATTATAATTAGCATTAGCCCGTAGTTAAATGGTCTCGACGTGAGAGGGCACGTGGGTCTCTTCAAGGGCCCCGCTCGCTTTCCCCGACAGCTCTGGCTGTTCCTGACTGCGCCCCTCACAATTCCAGCGGCAAAACCCCATCGTTTCTCATCCAACGCAACCAACCTACAGACACGGTGTTTTATTGACCTCAAGCTGCCAGACGTGGGTGGTTTGGGAGATCTCACCTTCTCCACCAGCAACAAAAGTGCCCAGAGGGAGGAGGACGGCAGCAAGTGTGCCAGTATCTTTCCAGTTTCTGAAGGGGGCCTACAGGAAAGGGGGTCTCCCTACAGGAGAGGGACTTTTTACAAGGGCATGTAGTGACAGGACGAGGGGTGGTGGCTTCCAACTGGAGGAGAGGAGATTGAGATGAGATCTGAGGAAGAAATTCTTGGCCGTGAGGGCAGTGAGCCCCTGGCCCAGGTTGCCCAGAGAAGCTGTGGCTGCCCCATCCCTGGAGGGGTTCAAGGCCAGGTGGGACGGGGCTTGGAGCAACCTGTTCTGGTGGGAGGTGTCCCTGCCCAGGGCAGGGGGTGGCACTGGGTGGGCTTTAAGGTCCCTTCCAACCCAAACCATTCTGTGATCCTAAGCCCAGAGCCCAGCTGGGGCTGGGATGGTGCAGGGTGAGGCTGAAGTCAGCAGGGACGTCCCCAGCATGGGGAAAAACCACCTGGGAGCTGCCGAAGCTGCCAGCGGGACGGGGATGGGAATGGCGACAGGGATGGGGACGAGCCGTGAGGTTCTCCAGCCGTGGGGCTGCGGAGTTGGAAGCCGGGAGCAGCTCTGTCCCGAAGCGACCCACGGACGAGGATGATGAGGGCACCACGGGGGCTCTGCAGGCGACAAAGGCTCCTGCTCGGTGGGCAAGAGGTGGGTGAGCGTGTGCGGCCGTAGCCAAAGCCCTCCCTCCTCCTCCCACCCCCCCGGCTAGCATCGGGATGGGCTTTTCCTACCGTTTATGAATATTTTTGTGAGCGATCGATCGGCAGTGACTCAGGGCGGCGCGTGTTTTCCCCGATGCGGGGGGGTTGAGGGTGGCCGTGCTTCGTCACCCAGCCGGGACCTGGCACCCCGGGGACCCCCTGGCACCCTGGGGCCCCCCCTGGCCCCACTACCCTGTGACTCACCCCCCACAGCAGCCCCAAACCCAGCCCCTGCCACAACCCCCCAGACCCTCCCCACCTCCTGGGGTAGGAAACAGCTCTGGGGGCTGCAGGTAAGTAGGAGCTTTTCCCCCTCACCCCTTTCTTTGGCCTTTTTGATTTATTTAATTGCCCCCATGCGGGTGCTGGGGGGGGATCACGGGCCCCTGGAAGCTGCGCCGAGCTCTGCCCGGCCGTGGGCACCGGCGCTGCCCCCCCCGCCCCGCAGCCAGAGCCCACACAGGGTGAATTTAAGATTGAAAAATTAGGCAAAATTTAAAAACCAAACCCCCCCTGAACAAGAGGAAAATGGAATCAGGTTTCTTTTTTCCTTGCTTAAAAGTTTGCAAAGGTTTGGGTTGGTTTTTTTTTTTTTGTTCTTTCTTAATTTTCTCTTCAAGGCCAAGGATGAGAAACTCCCCCCGGCACCCGCCCCCGCCCCGCACGCTGCCATCGCCACCAGCAGACAAAAAAAGCCAAACTCCTTTTAAAGCACTTTTTTTTTTTCCGTTTTTTTTTTTTATTGATTTCATTGAAAACAGAACAAGAAAATGATCAGAGCCCAAAGACTGCTCCTTTAAAACTGTCAAAAACATTAACAGAAAAAAAAAAATAATAATAAACATGACGGCATTATGAATGTTCTAGAAGAGATGAACAAAAAAACCTGTTACTGCACTAATTACAGTATTTAAAGATATATGCAAAAAAAAAAAAAAAATTAAGATAATGACCTGCCCAGCCACCACACAAAAGGTGATGGCAAATTTATTCACACTACAATACTAACAATTTAAAAAAAGTTTTGTTTTTTTCCTGCATTTTTATACTAAAATCACTTTGTTCTTTTTATACAATTGATAGTTTATATTCACGTGGTGAGCAAAAAATCACACCAGAATCAGCACCGTTTTGTTTTGTGGTTTCTTTTTGTTGTCGTTTTTTTTTGTTTGTTTGTTTGTTTGTGGTTTTTTTTTCTTTTTTTTTTTTTTTCTTTTTAATGCTAGTCCCCAATGTTTCGGTAATGGTAAAAAATAAATCAGTTTATTGAAACCTCATAGCGTGTGGCTTAAAAATTAATCGAAGGTGCCCAGCGTTGAGAAAAGTGATGGGAACAGATGAGCTGGTGGCATCTAGGATCTTCTCGCCATTGACGTGTCCCGTCTGCTGTTGGCCCCAGCCGGCGGACGTGAGTCGAGGTTCTCTATTATATATATATCTCATTCGCTTTATTTGTTAAAAAAAAAAAGAGAAAAAAAAAAAAAAACAACGACTGATTTTCTGAAGAAGTTAGTGTCTTGTACAATCCCCATCAACCTTCCCTCTCTAAAAGCGGGGCGAGGGAAATCCTTCCACGGACGAACCGAACACTGAGACAGAAACGCGGCCGAGCGGCGCAGACGAGAGCTGGTTTGTAACGGAGAAAGCCCGGGAGGGAGCGAGGTCTCGGGGGAAGCGTCTCTGGTGGGCTCGGGAGAGAGCCGGGGATCAAAGGGATTGTAAGGACTGTGGGTTTCTTCTCCTCGGAAGAGAAAAAAGCCGGTGGATTTGGGAACAAGGAGGGTATTCGTTAGAAACGCCCTCTAGCTCCTAGGGAAAGGCCCCACCGCAACGTCCTGCGAGATGCGGGAGAAATCCATGATTAAGAAAAAAAAAAAAAAAAAAACCAAAACCAAGAAACAAACAACTAAAAACCAACCAAACCAACAAAAACCAACCAGCAGAACCTGCCCCGGGGCTGTGCCGAGCAAACCCAGAGGCCGGCACCTCCCTCCCCCTCCCTGCTCCCCCAGGCTTTTAGAAAGAAAGTCCCATCAAGTATTCAAAGTTTATTACAAGTGAACTGGAGATGACTTGGCATGAGCGATCCATTCAATTAACAATAGTCGGAGGACGGCGGCTCTCCCTTGGCTCTGACAACACTTAGCACATTAAGAGACGGAGGCCAGGACAGCTCGCATGGAAAAAATAAAAACGCAACAGCCACCCCTCCACACGCAACTGTGAAAACCAGCAGCTTTCCAGGACCGGGGAGGGGAGAACAACATCACGGAGGCGGGATTCGCTTTTACTTATTCCTCAAGTAACAGTCGGTGGCACAGCCCTAAGTGTCACAAACCCCTGGCTTTCCTTGAGCGGTTTTTTTTTTTTTTTTTCTTTTCGAGTTTTTTTTTTTTTTTTTTTTCTCTTTAAATGGAAATTCAGACAGTATGTGAATCTCTAGGGTTAAAACAAGTCAGTCTCTGGGGAGCGGAGCCTCAAAAGGGGCCGGCTGCCGTGGCAGAGCTGGTGTCGGGGAGCCCGTTTTCCTGCGTGTCCTGGGACGAGGTGCTCGCCTGCCGCTGGGCCAGCGCTGAGCTCGAGTGTTTGCACTTGGGTGAACCGCACTGACAGCTGAAGTATTTGCCTTTGATGTCCCAGAACCTGTCTCCGTAGTCAAAGCTGCCAAGAGAGAGACAAGAGACGGGGGTCAGCGCAAAGCAGCAGCAGGCAGGACCAAAAGGGAGCGTGGGCAGCGCAGCACACCAGGCTCAGCAAACCTCGGTGCTGCCGCCATCTGGGTTTTAGAAAGCTTCAAGGGACGGAGCGCGCTTGTAGGATCCCTGGGGACACGGCCCAGGGAGCGAAGGGACGGAGTGAACCAACTCAGGAGTGGCAGAGCTTTCATCCCTCCTCACCCCACCTTTCCCCGGCGACAGCACCTACCCGATTTCTTCTCCGGCTTCTATATGCCTGGTGCTGAAGAAGGCGATCCTGGGGAAGCGCAGGTCCTGATGCGACATGAAGACTCGCACCGGGATGAGGTTTGGCTCGCAGAGGTGGTTTATAAAGCGGCTGATGTTGCCGTAGAAACGGGCATCTATGCAGTACACCTCTCCATCCTAGAGGAGAAACGTTGCATCTTTCATTAGATGAGGTCAGGTTTCGTGGTATTACTGCTACTTGTTTTAAAAAAAAAACCCAAACAACAAATGACCAAACTCTTGCTCATTCCCCTAAAACTCTGGAGAGCTTCAAGAACCACCACATCATGGCTGGACACCTACTGTGGGTTTAAAAGGACTGAACACACACACTTTTATATTCAACAGTACTCTGAAAATACAATTTTCTGCACGTCCCTCTGTCCCCACAAGCCCAAAGATCTTTTAAAATGCCCCTGCCACTGGCTGGCACATCAGCTCTCCCCAGCCCTGCTCCACTAAAGCACCAGTTTGGCGTAGTGGGATCGATGTTTGGTGCAGACAAACACCTTATGGGTAAAAGCCACCGGGTTAGGGGAACCGGCATCTGTTCAGTCCTCTAATTGAACACGACAGCTAGGAAACACAAAGCCAGAGCCTCGAGAAAACACAGTTTTTTGCAGATAAAAGTAAAAGTGAGAACACAGAAATTCCCTTTCCAGAGAACAAGTAATATTTTGTTTTCCTTGAAAATAAAAGAACCCCCCCCTCAGGGCTTTTTTATTCCAGCAGAGAATGACTGTGCAAAGCAGAGACTTTAATTACAGAAGCTAATTTCAGTTGCAAAGAGGCCAAAAGCAAAAGGATCCATTAGCGGTGCTCAAATCCCCTTTTGGGCAAGCACCTTGCAATCGTTAATGGACGAGCTGTGCCAGATCACACCACCCGCCTGGTCCAGCAGCCCAGGGAAGATGTCCCAACGACTCGGGGAGGCGTCACCCCACATGGTCCCACATCACACACGTCGTTGCCAGCTCTAGTTTCAATTATAAGTAATTCCCATCACCCCCTCACTTCCATCCACGGAAATGCCATGGTTGGTGAGGACATCATCACCCACAGCCACATCTAGTGACCACCTGGAGAGACCTGAGCTCTCCACCATGCAAGTCAAGATGTGTTTCTTGAGAAAGGAGCCTCCTGCCTTGACCAGCACAGGCAGCATCCTCACTGTGAAGCTGATGAGGAGGACAAGTCCCAAAGCAAACTGCTTCCCACCTTGCTACGAGGGTATCAGGAACCTAAGAGTGACACGGTGGCAAGTAGAGAGGAAGAAGAGAAGCCATGAACCTGCTCTGGCATGAGATGAGTCTCCTTCTCAAGAGTGGGAAGGCACCAGGGTTTCCTAGAAGGGAGGACGCCTGCAGAAAGCCCTTCTTGCCCGCAGGCGGGAGCACAGGGATGCAGCAGCACCCAGCCCCCACCGCTGCCGCTCCTCAATGGAGCGCAGCAGGGCCACCCGTGTGAGCAAGGACTGCAGAGGATGGGCCTGTGTGTGGGGAAGGGGTGGCTTAACACGACCAGAAAGCAACCACAGCAGCTAAAACTCAACCTCGTCTTCCCCAGAAACTGCATGGGTTTTTTCCAGCTCTCTAGTACAGAGACAAGAAAACCATCCCTTTAGCCAGTGGAAGCTCCAAGAGCATCTCTTGTGCTGTGTCTTCCTCCTGGGAACCCGGCACCGGCAGTAAGTTTTGGCCGTTTGATGCTTGCCCTCTTTCAGGCATGGAATGGGATGTGACTGCAGGACCTGGCACACTGAAGGGTTCACCGTGCACGTGGCCTTGCGTGACAACTCAAGGTACAGGGACATCAGAAATGACATCCTCACCCTTGTCTCTCACTACAGCACCAGCCCACCACCCCTTCAAGACACACCAGGCCCCCACGGCTACCCCTCCCAGGGTTGGGGTTCACGGCTTTAATTTCCCATTGTTCAGGAGGCTGCAGGACGCGCCTGGCTCTGCCCTGCCCTCCTCCACCCAGCCCCACGGGCTTCTCGTAACCATCACTCCATGACTTGGTGCCTGGTTTTCTACAGATGCACCACTACGAAGACACCATGAAAAAAGATGACGTGTTTGCACCCCTACTTAGATCTCCACTGAAGGCTTGACACGAGCAAACGCAGAGGTTCTCCCTCAAGGCAGCCAGGCAGGGGTCAACCTAAAGGCAAGGAAAGGCCCAGGCGAGCTCTCGCTCATAAATGCACAAATCTTAGAGTCATAGGGTTGGCAGGGCCCTCTGGAGATCACCCAGTCCCACCCCCGGCCAGAGCAGGGTCACCCAGAGCAGCTGGCACAGGAACGCGTCCAGGCGGGGTTGGAATGTCTCCAGAGACGGAGACTCCCCCACCTCTCTGGGCAGCCTGTGCCAGGGCTCTGCCACCCTCACAGCAAAGAAGTTCCTCCTCATGTTGAGGTGGAACTTCCCATGCTCGAGTTTGTGCCCATCAGAATGAAGTCTCTGCTGCTTTTCAACTCCTTAATTACAGTTTGACCCCTCTTGTTTTCAGACTGACTACAAGACTCAGTACTTATCTTTTTTCAGTTGTTGAATGTCTGTTGCTTTAAAAAAAAAAAAAGTAAAAAAATAAAGTAAAGCTTCATTGTCACTAGCTGATGACAGAAACAAGACAGGGACTGTTTTACAGCCTTCCTTGGAAGCCACCCCACGTCTCTGAGTCCCCAGCTCACCCTTCTCCTCTTTTCCTCTCCCAAGGAAAGTCTGAAGTGACGGCCTTGCTTAAAAGCTTTAGATCGCATTTTTCAAAGCAAGATTTCTGCTCTGAGACAGCCCTCCGCAAAGCAGCGCAGGAAAACTACCGGCAGAACAAGCCTCACGCCCCTGCCGGGGTATCTGATGGATCCCTTTATAAGTGAAGAGGGCTGGGTTTCTTTTTCAGTCTTCCAGCTCATCTTTTTATGAAGAACTTACAGAGCTGCCAATCACCACAGATGCACGTCTGCATATACACACTTGAGCATCGAAAACTGAACAACTGAACTCAGGATGTCCAAATGGTTTTGACAGAAGAGGATCTTGCACCGAAACTGGCGTGGGCAGCACGTACCATGGTGACCCAGCACTGCCGGACTCCATTATCATTTTAACAAGCCCTAAACCTTACCTCAAACACTCTATATTTTGATTAAAATGCACCGAGGACGTGGTCCTTCTCTTTGCGGGCTTTCGGATCACGCTGTACATCAAGATATAGATAAATACTGTCTCTGCTCATTTGGAGAAGCAAGACCTTGGGTTTGTCTCGTTAAGACGCCTTCCGATACAGTACCTTGTTGTCAAGGTCAAAGAGGTAGGAGTCCTCTTCACGGACGTCTGCCTCAGAATCGGATATCAGCTCACCAACGTACCTGCGGACAAACAGGAAAGGCAGAAATAAGATGCTCGTGCAACCACAAGCTTGGGGTTTAACACCTCTTCCTGGGAAGAAGGAAAGAAAGGGACACAGCCCGGCTACGGACGGCAGCCCACAGCCTGAGCAGCGCAGGTCATCTCAGAGCCACCCGGCCAAACTCAGCTTTGCCAACTCACAGCAGCTAAAACCTGGCTCCAAACTCCGTCTTTTCAGGGCAACAATTTTAATATTAAAAAAATGGAGTCCTCCAACAAAATTCACTTTTCCTGAGGACTATGTTTCCGTTTGCAAACCTCTTCCTTGGCCAAGATCAATCCATTAAGCCAATTCTCCTTACGTTCATGGTGCAGAGTCGGCCACGTCCTGGCTCCCCCATACACCCCTGCAATGCTTGTGCTGGTTACAACCCGATGCAAAATGTTTGTTTCCGTCCTTCCTATATTTTCCAGGGTACTTCAACCAGTTACATACGCTACATACCTTAAAAAGTTTTGGTTTACAAGTCTTAACTCTAAAACCGGTCCTTACCTGCCCGGATCTAGGCTTCTTTCTCAAGCCCTTTCAAACCTGAATAAATCAGAGCTGTGGTCCAAGTAACAACCACCTTGTTGTAAAACTGGTGCAAGGCAGATCACAACCAGGTCCTCCGAGCACTGCAAAGCACGTGCTGCTTGGCCTGGCTTGCCCAGAAGGACTAAACACACGCACCACCTTTCACACCCCAGAGGGATGCTGGTTTTGCTGGGAACTCCCTTGTTGCAGGGGTCCCCGTTGCGCTGGTATCCCCACATTTACATCCCCGGCTCCACGTTAAACAGTTTTAGGCTGCCAAGGTTCAACATTTCCTGCCCTGCCCTGCTTGCAATCAAAGTAGGAGACAGAAGAGGCGAGGTGCCAAGCCAGAGGGAGGATACGAGAGAGAAGCAACAGCAATGGTAGATTCTGATATGTAAATCTTCCCAGTGTTTAATGTGATGCTAATTAATTATAAGCAAAGGATTCACAATACGAATAAATATTCTTCGCAGCATCAACAGAGACTTCCATGATCGGCAGCCACTACAGCAGCATCCCTCTGCAGCTCGCAAGGCATTTTCGAAGCGTTAAACCAACCGCACCCACTTCCCCCTGTGGCTCACGGCAGCGTTTAACTCTAGGGCTGGGGAAGAGCAGAGCCACAAAACACCAACCTGGAGAGGACCCACGCACTCCGCGACAAGGGATCGCATGGCTGCAGTTTCCAAATGTGAGTGATCCGGCCAAGTTGCTCTGCCAGAGCAAGAGGCTGCCGCCGCATGTGATCCGCCTGTTTGCCCCCACCCCATCTTGTTATTTATTAAGTGCTCCCATAAGGCTGCGGCGTTACTGGCAATCACATGCTCGTTGGTGACCTAAAGCAATACGAAGATGATGGCCAGAGAGGGAGAGGAATTGCTGTAGCACGGCACAGTAGCCAGCAGCAGCTGAGAAACAGCTGAATAATGCTGCACGGAGAGACACTCTGCTCAGGGACAGCCACTTCACGTTTACTACCCAGTGAAACAAAACCCCACAATCTAATTAAAAATTGTTGTTTTGATGTTCCTTTAAAGACTATTCCTGTAACTCATTTCCTTTCCAGGACTGCTTCCCAATACAAACGGTTCCCTACTTGCCCAGGTGCAAGATTATGGAAGGATGTGCAAGAGGTGCATGTTTCTACCCCAAAAAAGAGCAGGAGCATCAGTCCCTTCAGTTGTGGCTGCCCCATCCCTGGAGGGGTTCAAGGCCAGGCTGGTCGGGGCTTGGAGCAACCTGTTCTGGTGGGAGGTGTCCCTGCCTAGGGCAGGGGGTGGCACTGGGTGGGCTTTAAGGTCCTTTCTAACCCAAACCATTCTATGATTCTATGATTTAAAAACTCCTGCAGTCAAGCCAGTATCTTTCTTCTCAGCAAGACATTCGGCACGCTGATGGCAAGTAACTACATGTCAGAGCTTTACAGTGCCACTCATCACTGCAAGATCAGAGCACGCTCCATGCAAAAATCCAGAGCAACAAGCTGTCCCTAGCACAGGCTCCAGCAGTTTCCACGGATGGGGGAGACAGCACGTCTAGGGCTTCTCTGGCTCAAGGTATGGCTAAAATACCTGGCTGGATGCAGATGGTATCTTATTACAGCATCACTGTTTTGTACAGAAATTAAATATTTGGAAACCACATAATGGACATGCACCGAAAGGCAGAGAGCGGATCCTCACAAACCTCTGGTTTCTGCATCCCACTAATTCAAGGCCTCTCCAGTAACAGCTCTTAACCAGCTGCGCCGTTTCCAGAACGAGCAGTTACACCATCTGACAACCAAGCACCAACAGAGCAGATCCGAAACAACCCACAGCAACAGGGCGAGCAACGGCAACGTCTGAGCACTGAGAAATTCGGAGGTTGGGGAGAAACCTGCACACGAGCACCTTCCTGAGCATCTATGGGATGAGCCTGAAATCTCCATGGGAGCCCAGCGGGGCAGGGAGGATGGCACTGCTGCATCTCCCCCCGCTACGCTGCTCCTTCCAGGATGGCGCTGAAGGTACTGGAGACTGTTAGTAGGAGGGTCTGGAGCTTCTGAAGGGTCGGAGGAGCCCTGGAGATGAGGGCGGGAGGGCTGGCTGTCCACTGCGCTGGCGGAGCTGTGCTCCCAGCTGCCAAACTGCTCCGAGCGCTGCTCAACGCTCCCTACAGAAGCTGCTGCGGGCTGCCAGAGGGACAGCCTGCACGCAAGCAGAAAAGGAAAGGGAAACCATTTTTGGAATGATTACAGAGAAAAGCTGAAAGGTACCTGAAGCACGGAGCAGGCTGAAAAGCAGTATGTGTGTAAGAATGGCATTTACACACAGAACCAGTTGGGATCAGGCAAGTTTTGCAAAATAAGTGTGTTGTGAGAACTATTCCAGATTTGCCTCCCATACGGGCATACGTGAAAAATTATGGAATAAAAGCCATCCTTACACCAACACAATTATCATCCTTCCAAAGCAGAGTAATAACCCCCGCACAAAGCGAATACCCGCTCGGGGCTCTGATCCTGAGGTTTAATGCAAAACACTCTTCCTCAGGAGCCGATCCTGGGAGCTGCTGTGTGCAAGCAGCCCCCAAGCACTTTGCCAGAGACGAGGAAAAGAAGAACCCAAGTCCGTAGGCTGCACAAAGCCTCACAGGAAGGACACCAGTGCAGCTGGCTTGAGGAGGAGAGAAGGACTGGAGCTGGTGAGTTGAATAAATAACGTGTGCGTCTGAGAGTGACAGGATCCTGCACGGGCAAGACATAAATTAGCTCAGTTTTTTAGTATGCAGCTCATTTAGATGATGAAGAAGATAGCGCCTACCACGGAAACAGTGTCAGCAGCTCCTGGCAAGGGTGGAGGAAGAGTTAAGCGTGGTTGTGGTATCTGCACCCCATCATCTCTGACGCGCTGCACAACGCGCCCATCGCTGGTAATTACACGCAGGGCTGCCCCGTTTCCTTGGGCTGCCCGTTCACCACTGCTTATTTCTCTCAAATATTAGCATTCCAGTAGGATTTGGTAAAGTCTCTGCCTTTTTTGTTTGGGATTCATTTGCTCGCAGGCGCTGGCTCATCTCTGGGCCCTGACCCAGGACGCAGAGACTTTTGGTACTTAACAGGAAGCTCCACCTGAAGACAGGCCGAAGACACTCCCCAAAACCAGCAATTTTAAATTTTAACCTTTACCTCTGAAAAAACATTTTATCACCTGGCAGCTCCTAACGTGGAAGAAATACTTGGCTGATTCCCTGCCAATTTTTTATTTTCCTTTTTTTTTTTTTTTTAAATTCTGCAATGATCTTCCTCAACCCCCCGCCCCAATTCTATAAAACATCAATAACTAGTTCCAAAAAAACCCTAGCACCTACTTCCACGAAGGGCATGAGTCCAGCCTTATTAAGGTCTTAATCGCTTTCCAAATACTTTCCAAAATATTTAATAAATATATACACCGCTTTTAAAGCCTAAAAACTGTGGGGTTCTACAGCAGTTTTTTCATTTGACATAAATCTGAACATTTTTGTTCTTAAGTACTCCGTTGAATCAGGGCCGAAACATGTGCTCGACGCCAAGCGCTTTACTGTTTTGCTGAATCAGACTAAAGCCGGAGCCGTGACACTGGAAAACCTCTTGAGAAGTCAGTATTGAAAAAGAAAATGATCTGATATAAAAAAGTCATTCCAAATTGCCTTGGCCTTAAATGTCCTATATCCAGGGTGAACACGTGAGTTGAGCACATCTGCAGCACAACCCAAACATTTTCCCCCCACCGCTTGTGTTTCAGAGGGGTCTGAGAGCGGAGCACAGATCCCAGCAAGACAGAGAGGGGTGGACAAAGCTCCACGGTACAAGGAAAAGGACAAACAGACCAGGAAACAGAAGCAGGAAACCTCTGACTGAGGGCAAGCAGCTCAGCCAATGTGATTTGCGTGAAAACCTCTCCTTAAAGAGGAGCAAATCATCCCGGCCCGCGGGAAGCACTGCATTTGCCTGAGCTAATGAAAGCTGAATAACTTACTCGCACACAAAGGTTCCCAGTGGAATGTCTTGCATTGTTCGCACACCCCAGCCCATCTTTTGTGTCCGATAGAGCTGCAATCGAGTCCTAGAAAAGAGGAAATGAAGCCACATTAACTGCAGCACTCTGCAGAAAGACAACAAATTTTCACAGAGATGAGCAAAAAAAGCCAGCAGCCTTCCACCAGCACAAACCCAACGATGATTTCGATATTCGACCCCTCCAGTGCTCACGCTGGCACCACTGTGACTACGCTCCATCCCACCGCCGCTCTGAGCCTGCGGGCACATTCTGGGATGGGAACTGCCAGGGAACAAGGGACCGGTACCCACCAAGCCCTTCTCCCTGCCCAGCCGCACCTCGCAAGGTGCACACCTAGGGACCGGGGAAGAGCGTGTGGGACTGGCTGCTCTGTGGGGTTATCCTGTTGATTTACCTGTCGGTAGCGGGGAGATTTAGATGAGATCTGAGGAAGAAATTCTTGGCTGTGAGGGGGGTGAGCCCCTGGCCCAGGTTGCCCAGAGAAGCTGTGGCTGCCCCATCCCTGGAGGGGTTCAAGGCCAGGTTGGACGGGGCTTGGAGCAACCTGTTCTGGTGGGAGGTGTCCCTGCCCAGGGCAGGGGGTGGAACGGGATGATCTTTAAAGTCCTTTCCAACCCGAACCATTCTATGGGACACCAGTATCCCACCACCAGCATTTCTTTTCCCTTCCCTGCGCGCACTCGGGGGAAGGCAGGGAAGGTGGAAGGGGACTCAAGGTAGCGCAGCTCTGCAGGGAGGGGGCTGCGAGGGGAAGGCAGGAGCTTACGCTGAATTAAGAACACCTTGAGCTGAGTGCTCTGATCCCTTTGCCCTCTGCTGAGGCCAGTGCATTTAGCAGCTCCATCATATCCAGCTCCCTGGCTGAAAGACAAGGAAGAAACACTGCAACTTGAAACTTCTTGGTGTAATAGCCGCTCTGTGGAATTTTACTGATGGAGTTTATAGGCAGAGAAACAATCCTGTAAGTCATTCTGCCTCCTGCTCAGCCAGAACTTGAGTTAAGTGCAGGATGAACGGTCTCCAGGGCTAGGGAAGGCTTGCTCTGTCCCCAAGGGAACTAAAACCCACTCTCAGCAACGCTGTTATCGGAATAAAGAGAAATGCGATGCTCACCTTAACTTCACCCTGTTGCTTTTTCCAGTACTTCTCTCCTCTTCCCCCCACCCATTCCCTCCTTGCACCGTCAGCTCAAACCAGGGGCTGTGCATGTTCTCACATTTGCCCACAGCTCCTGGAGCCTTCACCAGGGCAAAACATGACTTTAAGAGAACAATCGCTCTCAGATAAACCCGTTATAATGCTGTATTTCAGGCTTGAGGAAAGCTCCTCCATGTCTCACTGCGTCCACCACAGCAGAGCGGAGAGCCACGCTCAGGTCCAGGCTCTGCGGGGCCGCAGCTCCCATCTCCGCTTCCCGGCTGAGCTGGGTCAGCCTGCCAGATGGAAACGTGTGCGCTGCCGAGTGGAGTTAATTTGGAGGAAATCTGATAAAGGAAGCAGTGAAAATGGAGCAGGAGCACCCATGTGTCACGCTGCAGCCCAAATGCAGGAGGTTTCCTCTGTGGCCTCCCCAGGGACCCCCAGCACAGCTCTGCCAAGACACCTGACCTCATCCCTAGCTTCCCAAAGAGCCGCTCTCCCAGCCTCCTGGTCAGGTTTCCAACCCTTCCAATCTTTCAGAAAAATACTTTAGCGAGGCAAAAAATGCAAAAGAAACAGCTCGAGCTGTACAGCTCCTAAATAAACACCCACGTAGACACCGGAGCTCTGGAGCTTGGCAGGGAAAAACAGAGAGGGGTAAAGTTCTGTGGAAATGCATCGAGCTTTTTCCTTACTTATTTTTAACGTTGCAAAATGTCATTGAAACTACAAAGCTTGCAAAAAAGAAAGTGGTGTCAGTACTACAAAAAAATTTGCAAAAGTCTTTTTTTCCAATGGGATTTCTTTGAGCTTAATGTGGTGACAAACTTCTCCATAGCACAGGTCCACAACAAAACATGTACATTTTTAGCCCGGCACCAAAATCCTAGCAGCCTAATCTGCAGCACCGAGGCCAACAGGTATTCAGGTATCCAATGCAGGGGGAGTCATGCCAATAACTTGGAAATTTTAAGCAGCCAAGCCTGGGCATGCTGGCCTATATTCCTAACATAGACTGCTAACTTACAAGATCTTCTAAATGAAGGTTTTGCAGTTTCTGTTGCTGTTATTTTCTTCGCAGATCTTCACCTGAGAAGTTATATCCAGGCTGCTCACGCAAACCCACAAGCCGTTTATGTGTTTGATGGTCAGGCTGATGAAGAATGCCGCAGTTCCACGTGACGGCAACAGGGGCAAGGTGCAAATATTAATTGAGCTCATCAACCCACTGCTGCTTCATTCCCACCAGCAGCACACAGGAACCCATTTGCACCCCACCACTGTGCGGTGGCACCTGCCCCAACTTCTGTCTCATCTCAGGAAGTCCTGGGTTTGGGGGGGTTATGGGCGAGCTGAGACTAGAGAGCCAGAAAGCTCAGGAGTTTGGTGTTGGTCTTGCCGAGACAAGCTACTTTTGGATCCTCCTGCTCACCTGAGCCCATTCTGCACCACCCGGTTCCTACAGGTCCGCCAGCACGAGCACGCGTGGTTACACTCAAAGATCAGCGGCGGCTCAGCCATGTTGAATTCAGGCAGGAGTCGGCCGTCCTGAAGAGGAGAGGCATTCAAGACTGGGTTAGTTGGCTGTTCTTGTGACCCCCCCAAACCAGAGGCAGGCCAAGAGCAGAAATTGCCCCGAGTGTAAAAACAGGCCAGAGAACCCCAAGGTGGAGGCATGCCCTGACCTCCCCAAAACCAGCCTGAGACCTCAGCTTCTGCAGTGGTTTTGCTCAACCCTGACAGCAGCACAGTCGCCACGACCACCGGCAGCTGACAAACGGCAAGAGACCGTCTAGATTTTTGCTGCCTGCCATCACCCTACTCACCACCGAAAAAAAATAATCTCACAGTGCTGTGCAAAAAAGCGGTGTGCATCATCATTATTATCATTTTGCAGTGCTGGAGGGCAGAAGCGGATGCTCCGTCTGGCTCTGGAATAGAGCCTAAACTTCCAGATTACAAGGCCACTACACCCAAGTTCTGTGAACCACATTATCTTCCCAAATAACACTCCCAAAAAAAGCTACAATTCAATTATTTATCAACCATATAGGATCAAGGAAGCGATAGGCGCAGTTCATCATATTTAACAAATTTGGCTTTTAAGGCTTGAAAGATGTAATCGCCTATTAACGTGTAAATAAAATGGCTACAAAGCAAAGAAAGATGCCAGTATTCCCCCTGGGAGAAACTTGCAGAAATATACAGAACTTTTGATCTTAGCAGAACCTGTCCAAATATTAACCTCAAAACCTCCCTGGAGGACTGAAGCATCCTTACCCAAAACAAACCAGGCTCCTGGCAATGGTGCAGTTAAAACATCTTTCCTTTGCCTTCATCCAGAAGGATCACAATAAATAAAAGCTAGGAAAAAAAAAAATCTCTCTACTACCCTCCCCTTGTTTACATATTACAGCATTTTCTGTGTTGCTCTGAAATGGAAGCTGATTTCACGCATGGATTATTAAATGCTCTCTATCACATGGGTATAATTAATGGCTCAGTTGGCATGACAGTAACACAAATAAATAACACAGAAAAGCTTCCCTCAGTATGCATTTTGTTATTGTCACATACTTCTCAAAGCTGAGACTACAACTTCAGGCATTTTAAAACAAAACGCAGAGGAGCTGTGCAAGGCGGTGTTTTTGAAGTACTATTATAAACCCTGAATTGTGCAAAGTTCAGCTCGCGAACACGAGTCTAACCCACCATGAGGTTCTGCGTCCTCACCTTATCATACCAGCAGCGCATACTGAGTTGGCCACACATGCAGTTACTGGAGGAGCAGTCGTCTATACACACGCAATACTGGAAGAGAAGAAAAGGGGTTAACTCCACGCCACTCACACAGAACTGAAAGAGCAACTTCTGTGACGGGTCAGAGAGGAAACCACAAGCCTTCGCCTTCTCCTGCTGCAGCTCATTAGCCAGAAAGATAACCAGCCTCGTCGGCTCAGTGGCATTTTTACTCCATTATTTGTTTCTGTGTGCAATGAATGTCAAAGTACTCCGGCTTGCAGGAAAGGATCCCATACTGAGCCATCCTCATTGCTCATAGGAGGACGTCCCCGCGTGTTAAGTAACCTTCCTCCATGCCCTATGAGCTGTACTCCACGCTTGAGGACAAGGAAGGCTCCAAGGAGGAACCAGAGCTGGGAGATGATGCAACGCGATGTCTCAGTCCTCCCCTGCTGCTCGCTTCTTCCCACACGGGTGCTCCAGCTGGCTGCTTCCCCAGCACTCCCAAACCAGCACCGTCCCACCATCAGCTGCCACACAAAGGGCTTGGGCATGGGACGTTCACCTCAGCCATCTCAGAGCTGTGGGTCACCTTCACCCTACACTTGCCCACCTCTGCTTTCACAGCTCAGCCCTTCAAGGACTTCCAGTATCACAATGAAGCCCTTGGCCTGGATGCTGCAGGGAGACAGCATGAGGAAGGTCTCCCAGCAACTCACTAACTCTCCAGATACAGAACAGAGGAAAAGGATAAATGGGAAACACACCAGCCAGCACCAGATGGCTGATGCTACAGCACAGAGCTGATTACGGAGGTTAGCTTAAGTCTCAGAAAGGAAGAAAAGCAGAATCCCACCTCCTAGAGCAAGAGCTGGAGTTTAGGACTACAGCCTTAGCTGGAATTTGATGGCAATAATAGGATTTGCATTCCCATTTTGCATGCAAAGCCCGTTCTGAGGTGCAGTGCACTGCAACAGCTCTGAATGCACACACCAGGACAGGAAAACACACGTGGATACACACGCTCCCTCACCTGTAAATGAGTGATGTTTCTATCAATGTCCATCGGGGAGGTGACGCAGTTCTGTGAAACGTATTTGTAGTTGCTAGGACAAGGCTCACTGTCCACTGAGTTGACGCAGGGAATCGGGATCCGCTCATAACCCCGGGCAATGTCTCTGTCAGTGGGAGAAAGAGAACTGTCACAGAAGAAAACCTCCCCCCGAACAAGGGGCCATTCAAATGCCATCCTGGGGCAGAATTACTGTCTTTGATCACTGAGCGTTCAAAGCCGGAAAGCAATTCAGACTAGAACAGAGTTTACTTTTTTCCACCCTGCCTTACAGATTGTTCTTTGTGCCTGCGAATATTTCTATTTGGAGGATGAATTTACAAACCACGGTCTGAATCAGCATGTGCTTAATTCTTGCTGAGCTCAAACTGACCTTCACACCAGTTTAAAAAGCTAAGCGTGCCCCTACAGTCCTTTCTTAAACCAGGCCCCCAGCCTCCCCCATGCAAGGGAGGGGGCCCACAAGCAAAGCCAGCCGTATTCTCACCTGCTCACGACCTTCTCTATCTGGGCAGGCTTGTCAGTAGATGATTCTTTCAGAGTCTTGTTCATCTGTAGGGCCACCCAGACCTGAGAGTTAAGGCTGGAGCACTGGAGTGGAGTCTCACCCTCCTTGTTCTTTAAAGTGACATCCGAGCCACGGGAAAGAAAGAGACTGCAAAACAGCAAGAAAGGATAAGCATCCCCCAGGAGAAACCGCGCAAGGGGAAAATGAGCTGAATCACATCCTCCAGCCAGCCCTTAAGGGGCAAGGAAGAATCTGTAGTAGTGAATAATCACCTGAGTTTTCTTTATTAAGCATGGTTCAGTGAATCCTTCTACGTGAAGGCGCTGGCAGAAGCCACAGACTGGAGCTCTAGGCACTCACGAGAGCTCTGGGCAAACCTCGCCTTGCTTCAGGGCATGACAAGTACCTTGCTGATACCAGCCTGACTTCAGACAGGCTTGAAACTCTCTGGCAGGGAAAGATATGAGGGGGGAAGAGTAGGCTGGAAATGGAAACGTGCCACGGGAAACTGGTATTGGACTTGGCCCTTGTTTATACTCACCAGCTTTTGGTGAGTAGACATGATGACTTTATTCGTAACAATGATGAAGCAAAGGAAAAGCCCTGTTACGATATTATGCAATATAATTGCAAAAGAAAGAGCTTTAACGAAGGATGCCCGACGCCTTTGCGCTGAGGAGCCCAGGCTGAGCACAGCCCCTCAAGCTCTCTGCCCAAGACTCCAGGACCACTCCACCTTTTCTGATCATTTTTTACAGCAGCTCTGGCAGCAGCGAGTACTTCAGACCCACCGCCCCTCGGAGCGGGGGCAATGGAGAAACAAACCCTCCATCCCAATTTTGTTTTGTGCTTAAATGCCAAAGGCATTCCAAAGGATCTCCCGAGCTTGCCAGCCAGCGCCCAGGCAGAGGGGAGTGAGCAGGGGAAGGGAGGGAAGCGGCAGGGCTGGAGCCGTACTTACACCACGCACTCGTAGCGGTTCTCTCTGGCTGCAATATGCAGGGGGGAGTCCCCGTGAATATTCACTGCGTGTAAATCACACTTAGCAGCCAGCAGTATCTCCGCTATGTCAACACAGCCAGAAAAAGCAGCCCAGTGCAAACAAATATTTTCCTCCTGGAGGGAAAGAAAAGAAGAGTAGAGGCTGTTTAGCGCATTAAAACCCTATCGCTTTGGGACTTCACCATCCTTAGCTCGACACCTGCAGCGTTCAACATGTGGCTTGCAGTCTCCTTCTCTACATTGCTCCTTCTGGCTGGGACTAGCAGGGCGGGCAGGGAAATCTCCGCGCAGACAAGCAGGGAGTTCTCACTCCAGCCGCCTCCACGCACCAAAGACGGGGAGGCTGCACACAAAGCCGTCCATCGCCTGCCTTATACACGCAGGCAAATCGTCTGTCTCTAAGCCACAAAACAATCTGGATCAATCCACGAGAGAGGTGACAGACATGAACAAACACGCCAGAAAAGGCTAGAAGCTGAGCTTCCCCAGCCCAGCCAGACAGGGAAGCCGCCTGTCTCCCAGTGCTACAAAATGAAAGAGAAAAAGAGCAGAGCACAAGCTATAGGCTGTATGAAGGTGCTAGAAAGCGAACCATGAGCCATAGGGAAAGCAATCAATCCGACTTCAGGCATCTCTTAAATACTGTATGTGCTCATCCCTCACTAGCAGCACTAGAAATAGCTGGACACTCATCTTTTTGATGGAGATATTTTAAGCGATGATACTCTGTTTTCTGTTACAGTGCAATTTGCAGCACACTCCGAACCCTTCCCCATGACAAGCTCTAAAGACATCGATTAGAACACTGCAATGATAGTAATAATCACTTAACTTTTCTCTTTTTTTTTTCCCCCTTCTTTTTTTTTTTCTTTTAAGCAAAAAAAGCATATCTTTTAGTCATCGCAACTTAACTTAGATCCTTCCTTAAATGGGGAGGCTACTGATATACACCAGGGAGTGGGGAGACCTCTTTCTATACGGCTTCTGCCTCCCATTATGTGAACATCTAGAAAAAAAAAAATCCCTAATCAGCATCACATACCAATCTACAGAAAAAATTAGTCCTGTCGATTGCACAGCACGTGCTGCTGCTCAGACAGGTTACAGACACCCAGACTCGCTACTTTGCCTTGCATTGGCCACTGCCTAACAGCAGCATAATTACAATCAAAAGCATTTCTCCTGGAGTATGATGTTTCCCAGCAGAAGTGACATTGCTCCTTAATGCCTGCAATCAGCAGCCACCAAACGTAGGTACAGTAACGGATATGCGATATGTACATCTGCTAAGAGGATATTTTTCTTTCAAGTAAATTGTTGACTGAGCTGATTTGATTTTCATCGTTTAATGTGTGATCTTGTAACCGGTAGCCAAAAGGCTTCCGTGACAGATCAAACAAGTCAGTTTTGTTCAGAGTCAGCACAGGGGTTCTGAAGCAACGCAACAACCCAAAAAGCCCCCTCTCTCGCCTTGACTTTTGCTTTTAGGAACAGTATCAGATCCGGACCTCCCTGGGAATTATCGAAGCTACCAAGGAAATAGAGCCCCTACCAAGAAGGGGCTTTCAGACTGGGGACAGCAACTCCTCAGGAACAGCTGAGTTTCTGAGTCCCACAAGACAAACGTGCCAACACCTACCCCTGCTAGCACCCAAGACACAAAACGAGGCATTTGGGGAGACAAATCCAAACCAGCTGCTTATATCCCTTGGATTCAAAAAGCACTAGGAGCCTCGGATAAGAAAATACACTGCCACGAGGCATGCCCGAGTGTGAACTAACGGTGGGGTAGGTACAACTCTGTGCAAAAAGCAGAAACCCTTCATTTATCAAACTATCTCGCGTCTACCAGCCAAAGCCTGGAGTAGCTCATCGCACCCCCGGTTCACACCCAAGCTTGCCTTGCAGGTACTTTCAGGGGTTTCAATATCCTCAGAGACAGAAAGCAAGAAATGAGAAACATACTATTAATAAAAAAAGAAGAGGAGCAGCGCTGATAGAATGAGTCTCTTGAACAGAAACTTGGATGACTAGGGAAAAAAGGAGATGGCATCTCCTCTGTTTACTTGAAAATCCCTGTGAAACCAGCTGGCGCAGCCCGACACGCAGCACTGCCGGTCCCACGGAGCTCCCAGGGACTCAAGTAGGGAGTACATCCCACTCGAGCAGGATTTACGGAGGTGAAGAGCAGGCCAAGAGCCACCTCCAGCACGCTGAGCTGCCAGCCTGGGCACACTCTGTCCATGTTGGTGGCTACGTGCCTGTTATGCCTAGGAAAAGCCAGGCTTGTGATACTTGCTGGCAGTGTCTGCCCAATCCATCCAGAAAACACACGTACAAGCTTATGCCCCTCAAAAGGCGCACAGGATATCCCTAACCCTAACCCGCACCCAGCGCACATTGGCCTGTGACCAACGTGGAGCTGGTAAGGCTGGACTCGAGGGGGACCTGCCTGGCGCAGCGTCCGAGTGGCAGCACGGTGGACCCAGGTGGATTAGAAGCAGCGAGGCACAGAGCTGACTACAGCCTGCAGCATGACAGCCAGCATCCTCATGGGCTACGTCAGAAGGGCTGAAGGAAAAGGACTTTTTGCCAGCCTGTAAACTTCTTCCTAGAATATGGAGGAAAGTTCTCCCACCAGACACCATTCACTCACTGCCCCAAAGCACCTTTGTCAAAAGACCACTGCACCTCCCTGCACTGAGCCCCAGATCTGCCTCCTTGGGCTTGTTTGGTTTTTAAACAGAGATTGTGACTAATTTCTGAAACGGATTGCAGGAAGAACCTCACATTGTCACGGATGTTGATGTCAGACCCCTTCGCAAGCAGCAGCTTCACCAGCTCAATATGCTTGTACTCGGTGGCCCAGATCATCGGCGTCCAGCCTCCATCGTCCTGAGGAGGGAAAGGAAAGGAAAGGGTAAGACACACAGAACGGGCAGGACGGTTCCTGCTGGCTTCACAAGCCCCTTGGTAGCCACAGCAGGGTGCACCTTGCTTGGGAGCCACAGACCCCTTCCCTCCCCACGTCTGTCTCATCGCTCTCCTTTGGCCTACACTGCTGCAGGGAGAGGTCCCCCAGGGTCCGGCAGCCCCAGGGTGATTCCATCCAAGATGCCTCAGCAGGTTGGAGTTTATTTGCAGCTCAGCACACTGGCAATGGATCTCCAGGGCGTTCAAATACAGCTGACTGTCTAAAAGGCACATCAAACACTCAGCTTGTGTAAAAGCTCTTACAAAGCGCCCTGAGCAGCTTGAGGGAGCTGGCCTTTCCCCAAAACGAACCCCAGTCCAGCGCTGCCTCACCCAAGGGAATGGATAAGTTTGGTGATGGCAAGTGCCAGGTTTGACCCATCCCACGGCACGTCCATGATCCCGCCACCCCCCTGCTAGGAGGAACACAGGGACATCCTTGAGCAACACGCTCCACCGGCAAATTCAGGCTCAAGGAGAAACTGCAAACCCAGAGAGAATGCAAGAAGGCTTCCATGAGGTCAGCAGAGGGGACTGCCTTCCCTGGCACACCAGGATGCCCATGGCACTGTCACCCTATAATATTTTTCAGGTGCCCCCCAGCAGCAGGACTGTGTTTGAGTAAGCACTGCGCAGACATGCTGGTGAGACCTGGGTCCCTGAGCTGAGAAGAGCAGCTTCTGCCCCTCGCAGAAAGGCCTCACCTGGCAGTTGACATCCATCTTCCCGTTGGAGAGGAGGTACTGAACGACATCGTAGTGCCCCTTCTTGGCAGCCAAGTGCAGACACGTGGAGCCCTCTGCGTCCTGGACACAACCACAGGACAAGCACTCAGGGGACATCCCTTCCCACCATCTCCCATGTCTGCGTGACACCAGTGACACTTAGGAACAACAGAGAAGTTCACAGACGGAGGACCCCAAAGCCCTCAGCCTGCTGCCAGGAGGGGAGAGCACAGCAGCAACCAACACCGTTACGGAGCAGAGGGAGCTTCCCACAACGCTCAGAGGTGCAACAGGTGCAGAGCAGGAGGCTGAGAGTACAAAGAATATGGGAAGAGACGCCTTTGCAAAGCCTAGGGAAGGCTTTGCAAAGCCCCAAACTCTGGCAGACTGATGCTGCCGTTTCCCAACAGACCCTCTCCAACTCTTCTCCATGTGCTGCAGAGCCGAGGGGAGGCAGAAATCCCTTAGAGAGGCAGAGCTTGTACTTTACATCAGAAAAGTAGCCTTGTCTCAACCTGAAATGCTCCGTTTATACAGGTTTTTTGCTGTGTTTTATTAGCACAAGGCCTTATCCCAGCACCTGGCAAAGGGGCAAGGCATGTCCTCCACAGGGGCCACGAGCCTCCCGAGAGGCTGAGTCCCCAGCCGTGCCCGCAGCCGTGCCCGCAGCCCTCTGCCAAGATAGAAGATAAAGAACAATGCGAAGGTTGAAAGGAAAAATGCCTTTGGGAGCTGAGAACAGAGGGTCTGGTGGAGATGGACAGGCTGTGAGTCATGACGGAGACACTCCCACACTAACACCAAAGATCTCGGTGGCTGGAGCCTGATTTTTATCAAGCGTTTATATCCCAAGAGCTTAGCACATAGCAAGGCCCAGAGACCAGGAAATAAGGAGGAGGAAATGAAAGACTGAAAAACCAAAGCGACTCCTTCCTGCTAAGCCCCTGGAAGCAAAACCGGAGGAAAGAGCTTTGGGATGGAGCCAAGCATAAAGTGCAGCACGGGGTTAGGGAGCAACCTCCCCGAGCAAGGATGGGACGTTTCAGGTCAGGGATTACACTGTGTGGGCTTCGTGGGGTAAAGAAGGGGTTTCTGCACCCCTTAAGTGCCTAACATAGCTTTCCCCTTAGAAGACCATGAGCCAAGTGCAGCTTCTCAACCCTATGGAGAGCATTACTGTAATTTAACATAAAGTTTCTGCAAGTTTTGAATGGGGCTTTTACGCCCTATTAACAGGATCGACAGCTTTGCCCTGGCTCTGAGAAGCCCCCCCAGCACCGCTCCGCACCGTCCTCAGCATCCCCGGCACCCGCAGTCCGGCCGGGCCGGCTCGGCACACACCCGCAGCAGTTAACGTCCCCATTTCTCATCAAAACGGCTGGAGTTGATTTTAAACTGCAATGATGCTGCTTTCAAAAAGATGACTAATTTAGTGCAAGAAACTAATTAACATAATAAACTAGTCTAGACTTCAGACGTGATCTCAGGCTTCTAATTTGCTTTTGCAAGCTCAGGATTTTTTTTCCTTCCCTTTACCTTTAGAAGCGAAAAAAACACCCCTCTTATCTTCCACTTGAATAAATCAGGTGAGAGATGTCTGGATTACTCCGAGATGCTCAGGACAGCGGCCAGCATGAACCCACACATCCTGTCCTGCCCTTTCCCCCTTCCTGGCTCAGAACCAGGCTCCCAAGGATGCGTTTCAGGCTCGGGGTGGGCAGCACTCGGTATCTTTGTGCAATCGTCCTGGCCCTGCCAGCTCCTTCGCAAAAAGAGCATCCTGGCCCCGCCGTCCTCCCCAGCAATAGCAGAGGAGCGCGCCAACAGCAGCAGGTTGTAACAATAAGAAGTTTACGTGGGGAGGGTTCCTGTGCTCCAAATAGCATCTGATTTATGGGACTAATAAACGATCTGTATATTTTCCAAGATTGCAAAGCAACCGGAGCACGCTAAAGGCAAACAGACAGCTGCATTTTATTGTATTTGTTTAAATTAAAGGGTAGGGTTTAAAGACAGGGTCCAATTTTGCCACTGCGGCGTGATTGCATGAAACCGCACATCAGGCCTTTGGAAAGCAAAGCTTCCTCTGTCATTTTTGCTGGCTTGGCAAGCACCAGCCCATTTTAAAATGTCACCCCAAAAGCTCATCATTAGAGTCTATAGAGAAGCAAACTCCGAAATCAAACCCCTAATACACTCCAATGGATTTGTGACACTAATACTTCGTGGTCCCGTATGAAATCAAATACCCACTACGTTTCATGCCACAAACTAACGTAGCAAGTGGCAGCACCTGCCCCGCGCTGCTCACAGCCAGGACACTGCATCAGTAAAATGACACCACCAACAACCACAGCCTTGCCAAGCCTTCGCGCCCAAGACAAGCGAGTCCGTTTCCCCTGTGCCTGCGCGCCTCCACCCAGGGCTTAGTATGCATCAAGAATGAAGTGGTGGACAGAGGCTTCTTCGGGAGAAAAAAAGATAAGGAACAAACTGCTACCTTAGGATCTACTAGTGCTCCAGCCTTGATAAGGTATTTCACAGTTTCCAGATGGTTGTTTTCTGCTGCTTCCATCAGTGGCGTCCTCTGGTCTTCAGAGCAGGTGTCTATATTAGCACCAGCCTGTTAAGAGGCCAAGGAAACACAAGGACAATTACAACCATCACTGGTTAGCAGAGGAAGGATGTGGTAGTAGAGATTTAGCGGCGAGTTTTGAAGGCAGTCCAACTTCACCTGTTTTGGAAAGCAGCGTGCACTGCCTGCCCTCTCTCCTGCCTTCTGCAGCCAGTAACTGGGGCATAAGGAAGCCAACAGCTGGTATCAAATAACTCTTGTTATTAAGGCATTTTGTACTGCTACTTTCTGGATACTGTTTGTGTAATAAATCAGACAAATCGGCCTCCTCCTTTTCGCAGCAGCTTTGTTCTAGGTCTATCATTTCTATGGACGCAATGAACAAAACAACCAGCTCTTCCCAATGTCACCAGCAGCAGGAATAACTCACTGATTGCAACAGAGGTAGGAGCTGTAAAAAACCAAACTCTGGAGATTGTCTAACTATTCCTGTTGAAGTCAACAGTAACACTTCTAGAGAGGTCTCTGAGCATGGGTTCAGTTCAACATGGAGTGCCTTCGACCAAAACCATACCCTTTTCCAAAACGCACCTGTGCCGTGTATCTTGCCTGCGTTAGCTCTTTGGCTTAGCTCAGTAACCCACCCAATCTTAAACCAAACTCTCAGAGACAGCACAATTCTTGGCAGGCCACGCATGCACACACGCACGTGAAGCACAGACCTGTTTACAGCACGACACGCTGACTCAGGTTCACCTGGCACAGGGAGTTGGCCCCGTTGCTTCCAGGTGCCTCCCACTGAATGCATTTGTTTGGATTACTTTTAAACAGCTACAGCTATTTAAACCAGACCAGAGAAGAGGCATTTCAAGCTTAACAAGCTGGGGACATTCACAGCCAAATACTGTGGTACTGCAGTAGCCAGACATCAGGGAAGAGATGAGATGATGAAGGATTTGGGAAACAAACCAAGCCTACTGATACTCGTTTCACGTTGTTTGTAATATCTCGCAAATTTTTCTCCTTTTACTCATACAAGTCTTCACGTGCAGTAACTGAATGAGCGAGAGCAGCAGGGCAGGCCCATGGCTGCATCTTCAACCAGCACTTTGAAAGCCTCTGACTCCAGATGCTGAAACGCAACATCCCAGCATGCTCATTTGCAAAGACATGGACGGCATTGCTGCTTTCTCAAAAGCCCTTTAAGGTCTCCCAGACACACAGGGTAAACAAAACATACTTCCAGTTACTCCAGGCAATGTATGCCAGTGCAAAAAAAGAAAAAACTATTAACTTTTTTAATCCTTCTTTTTTCCTCACATCATTTTGAAGCAGGTTCAACGAGAGCACCCCTATGCCTTTGGCCATCTTCCCTCAACTGGAATCCAAATCTCAGCCAATAAGCCAAATTTGCATCTTTCATAGAATCATAGACTCATAGAATGTGTTGGGTTGGAAGGGACCTCTAAAGGCCATCTGGTCCAACCCCCCTGCAGTCAGCAGGGACATCTTCAACTAGATCAGGTCGCTCAGAGCCTCATCCAGCCTGGCCTTGAATGTCTCCAGGGATGGGGCCTCCACCCCCTCTCTGGGCAACCTGGGCCAGTGTCTCACCACCCTCAGTGTAAAGAACTTCTTCCTCATGGCTAATCTAACCCTGCCCTGCTCTAGTTTAAACCATTGCCCCTCGTCCTAGCGCTACACGCCCTTGCAAACAGCCCCCCCCCAGCTTTCCTGTAGGCCCCCTTCAGGGACTGGAAGGCTGCTATAAGGTCTCCCCTTCTCTTCTCCAGCCCGAATCACCCCAACTCTCTCAGCCTGTCCTCTCCTCTTCACATGTGGCACATTTACACCATAGAGGAAAATGGTGCTGGAGTTACGCAGGTTTTGACAGAAGGGAAGACAAGAGCCTGCTAGTTTGTGGGCTCCAGAGCCTACCTGCCTTCATGACAAAGAGCAACTTGGCGGCAGCTTGCAGGTCACCCGCAGCCTGCCCGCGGTCACCTGCGCTGGCACATCTGGCACAGCGCTGCTCTGCTGGCTGCATTTAAGCAAAGAGGTTGCCACATGCTCCACAGTGCCCTACACCGAAGCTTCACGTGCTCGCTGCCCAGGCTGTGAAGCTTGCTTGGAGAACTGCCTAGAAAGACAGCTTCGGTCGTGTTCTCCAAGCCCTCACGCTACTCTCCACCACTCCACCCTCAGCAAACCCTGAGAACAAGGAGGGTTTTATAGGAGGGACATTTCAGCGCTGATTTCCGAGTGTGCATTAGCCACGTGGGGCAGAAGACCAAAAACCACAGAAAATTACTTGAGCAGAAGAACGTAAGCAGAGACAGACCTGAATCAGCATATGGCAGATGTCCACGTGGCCAGACTCGGCGGCAGCATGGAGAGGGGTTCTCTTACTCTGATGCTCCATTTTAAAATTAGGGTCAATTCCATCTACTGAAAAACAGAGCAGAGATGCTTTCAACCACGATTCAGAGATTAGAGAAAAGCGTAACAGGAGAAGCAGGTCTCAGCTAAAGGCTTTTAAGGGACGGGTTCCCAGTCCATCCTCAGCCCTTCCCATGACTCACTACGCATTTTTAGGGTAGTCCCACAGACACTGGATACCTAACAGCCCTCAAACCAAGAGCTTCAGGAATACCATGGAATTTAATACCTTTAAGGCATTACAATTCCTACACAGGCCATCTCCCTCAGATTCACAATTCCTCACCCCTCAATGCCACAAAACCAACCAACGCTACACACGGATAAAAAGGAAAAAGAAATGCTGCTTTTTTTAAGGCAACACAGAAGCTGGAAACAACAGTCTCATTACTACCCGGCCTTTATGTCTCACCACTGTTAACTGCAATTAGTCTTAGTGATCCTCGTTGCATCACTGCAAACACGGGGCTACAAAATGGATGGAGCGTCTCCAACTAACACGAGCTCAGGATCTGGCCAGAGACTCTCACAGCTGTGCAAAGACTGACAGATGATGATGACGGCCAGACAAAGATGTCTGGGCATGATAACATGTTGCATATGATGAGGCCGTAGTTAAATATCAATGAATAACATTTTTGTGCTATTGAAGACACGAACAATGAAGCTAACACTTGCTAGAAGAAAAAAGAAGAATCTGATAAATGAAAAGAACAGCAAGCGTCCAAAAATGTATTGCGAAGTACTGGAGTGGAAAGGAAATGATCCCAAGGAAACATTGTGTCCTTCAAACGGGGCTATTATTTGGGAGTATTTGTTGGTAAAAACAAGCTCAGCAGCTCAAAGTCACCTGGTGACCGACAACTATGTACCCCGCAAAGAAACCCTGTGTATTGACGGGCTCCTCCTTTCTGCTTTCTTGCTGATGGGTCTCAGCATAAGCTGACTCCCATCTTTTTACCTCGACTGGATGCAAATACCCAACTATCCCATTGCACGGGGAGGAAAAGTTCTGTCGGACTGGAAAAATCACATGTAGGTCATTTGGGGACAGAAACAGCTTCTCTAGATAAAACCGTGCCCAAACGCAGAAACAAGCTGGGAGCAGGTCCACATTTCACAGAAAGATGAAGCCATTTCCAATGACACATCACTTGCAAAAGTGGCTTTCTCCTCCAACACGGCTCACAGGGGCAGTGGGGAATATGACGTGCTGCCATGCTGGGAACTGGACTCTAGCAGCTGCCTGGCAGGAGCTGGGAGTACTGCCAGACACGCAATGTCCTGGGAAGGAGCCACCTACCCAACATAAGCAGGACTTTTTGCAGCTCTCCTTGCCTCGCAGAGAAGTACAACTGCTTTGGATGGAACCGTAACTTCTTGGGTCTGCAGGAGTGGGGAAAAGAGGCGTAATTAATACTCACTGAAGAACACTCCCAGCATTTCACCCCACCCCACTGCTACCCCATGTGCTTGACAAAGTCTGTTCCTACGGTACAGCTCAAGAGTGCCAGCAAAACACAAGAACAACAACTCTCCAGAAGGAGATCTTCAAACGTCCAGCTCCAACCCCAGCCAGCCTAGCTCTAGCGAGGGCCGTTATCTATTCAGTGCCGCCCATCAACAAATTCTAGGTTTCACTACCGTAAATGGGAACTCCTAGTAGTTACAGCTGCGGTTGGAGGGCCAGTGAAAAACTAAATCCTCCAGATAAATCAATAAGACATTTAGAGCGATAACTGTTTTCTTGAATCTGTAATCTGTTGGGGGTGAAAAATAACTGAAGTCAACAGAACAAGGTCTGAGTGAGGCCAAAATCCAGAGAAGCTATATCTCAGTCTTCTCTAGGTTAAGCATCTTGCCTGGGAACTGGAGAGACCCAGCAGCCTTTTTCTTACTTTTCAGAGTCCAGGGCAATCAGGGCACTTTCCAGAGTTTCTTTAACTGGTCCCTGGGCCAGGCTAGTAGTAGGCTTTGGAAAAACTGAAGACCCAGCCATGTCAAACCCTTCAGCAGCTGAACTTTCTGGCTTGTCTTCCTCTGACAACCGCGTCCCAGTGCCACTGAAGAGAAAAAATGAGAGACAGCCAAAGCAAAGTGATTAAAAATACACAACGTTGTGTATTTTATACCAAAGAAGGAAAAGAAATGGATTTTGAATACAGATACATGTAAGTGAAATCGAAACACAAACCAATATATTTTACAGCCTTTTTGAGAAGAACTTGCCCCAAAAAGGAGTTGCACTGCCCTATGATTACTTTTTGATGTACTTTGTGCTACAGGAAACCCAGGAACACGGGGCAAGTCATAAATGCCACCAGAAGATGATCAGATGGTAAGCTGGAGCACTGTTCAATGCAGGGATGGCTTGATTTGTGTTCTCCTCTGCTTTTTCATCCTCTCTTTATACTTGTTCCCATTGGTGCTATAGCTAGGTACCACATGAATTTCCCCATCCCTTAGCAGACCTGGCAACACCAACTCGTTCCACTAATTTCATTCCTAACAATAAGAGGAAGGAATGGCTTTAACTCCTGAACCCCTCCTATCTCCATAGCTTCTGCTCCAGCTCACCCTGTGGTCGTCACGTTCTCCCCTGACACAGTGAGCAACACAAAACACGCTCGCAGGTTCCTGCAGCTGAGTTTGGCTTGTCAGAGCAGGACCAGAGAACACCTTGCTCCATCAGGAGCAGCACAAGTGTTCAAATGCAAAGCACAGTCTGGCATGAGGTTTGAGATTGCCACGTGCTCCCAAGCTCACCTCCCCGTCGTGGTGTCGGCCCTCCCCTCCACAGCCGCTGGTTTCTGCTGCTCGTAGGTCAGCGACACCGTCGAGGTCGTGTCTGCTTTTGCTATTGTCACCTCCTTTGCCTTGGAGGCCTCTTCCCCGCAGTGTGGGCAGTAGCTCGTGTCGTTGACCTGGGAGGCACAGTTCTTGTGGAAACGGTGGGAGATGCTGCTCTCCGGCTGACACTCCATGAAAGTGCCCTAAAAAAACCACAGAGAAGAAATTCACACCTTGGTCACTATGTGCCTTACCCCTTCTACATGCTTCATCCGCAGATCTCTTAAATACTTCATTCATCACCACTCTTGTCCCTGGCGCTTCCAATACAGTAAGCAAGCACTGCCACTTCTTTAGAAGAGAACAAAACCAAGGTAAAGGGGAAAAAACTCACTTGGTTAGGGACTGCAAAGCAAGTTTTTTAATTGCGCTTGGGAAACAGAACCAAGAAGTCCCAATTTCCAGCTCTTTCCTCTAACGCTTGAAGTCCTTGCTTACATTTCTAGAAGTGCCAGTGTACTGTAAGGACGCCCCCAAAACTGGAAAAGAAAACTTCAGACCTGTGTGCTAAGCCAGCATTAAAACTACCTAACAAAGCTGCGCACAAACCATTCGAGGACCTAATTAAATCAGCTGTTAACCCCAATGTAACCTAAAGCATAAGAATTCTCTGCTTGGACCAGCCCCGTATGCTGTTTAACCCCAATAATGTGGCTGACTACTCACTCAACAGATTTGGGCAACCTTTCTTAAAATTATTTTCCCTTTCCAGCAAAGTCCTCCAAGCTGAACTGAAGGTACCCCAGAATTCACTGCCCTGTGATATTAGCGCTACCCAAAGCCCTACTGTGCTCTGTGTTATTAGTGACTGATAGCACAAACACTCCCAGGTTCACCTGTATCAACTATGACACGTCCCTCAGAGATGTACGAGCGTGTAAGGAAAGGCTAGTTAAAACCCATTCTTCTCCTGAATTCACGGTCCTCCCAAGCAACCTAATTAACTCTATTTCAGCTTTGCAAAATGCGTTTAAGGGTTGTGAGGATTTCATCTTTTAAATGATCTTTGACTCAGCATGAAAACCCGGGATGGCTCCGTTTATTACAATTACAATAATGCTTGAGACTACTGTAGCATCCTTCATTGAGTCATCTTGAAGAACACTAGCATCAGACAATTAAGCCTCCCCATCACCCTATGGGGCCCTCAACTGGTGTTTTTCAGCTTTACCAACAGGGAAAGTAGGACGCAGATGACTTAAAGGAAGGACGCTGATGACTTAAAGGACTGGACCAATGCTATTAAAAGCCTCGGTGGCAGAAGCAGCAGGAGATCTCAAACATTGCCTTGTTCCAGCGCCATCACTCAGGTTGCTCGTCTAAGCCCTCGTGAGCAGGCGGGAGGACAGAACCATTCTTGTGTACACAGATTCATTTACAAACCAAGCTAATACAATTTTTGATGTGATCGATCTGTACAGAAAAAGAAAAAAACCCCTTGTTCCAAAGAAATTCCTATGGCGAGACTTCCACTGTGTGAAATCCCAGTGGAAACCCTTCAGTAACACCCCTTGGGGTCTCCAGGTAGATAAAGGTGACGATTGCAGCTACCCTCACACACATTTCTGTTGAAAACACCACCTGACGTGCTGTGGAACGAGGTGGAGCTGATGCCGGGAAGTCAGTAAACCCCTTTAGGTACCATCTCCACCTTCAGCTCTTCCAGCTACTGCGACAGCTACCCCCTTCCCTAGATTGAGAGCACGGACTTACTGCAGTGCAAAAGTATCCACAGCCAGGGCAACACTGGTGTTTCACCATCCTCCCTCTATGGTCCTCACACAGCACCAAAAGCTGGACTTTGTTAGACGGGCGCATCAGTTCATACTTAACCACACTGTTTGTGCATCGGCCCAGCTGGAACAGGAGAAATTAAAGGAAATGAAATTACTGGAGACCAAAACACTCTCTGTGCTTGTGCGGAGGAAGATTTTGCACACTGCCTTGATGAGCCCTGGCTTTTTCACAGTAATTCCGATGTGTGCCAGATAGCATTAGCAGTGCAGCAGGAAGCTGTGAAAGCTGCTCTCACAGGAAGAAATGCATCATTTACTAACTAACATGCATGTGGACTCTGGGTTGTTTGTTCCTTGCAAGGGAAAAAAAAAAAAAAAAAAAAGGTAACTGGAAATACGCAACAGCCAAGCAGCGGCAGAAGGGGCAGTCCCATGGGCCTGACTCACACAACATACACTCTCCTTTTGCCAGGAAGAGCGGGTGTCGGTGACCGAGAGAACAAGACCATACGCACTAAATCTTGTTAGCGTTCAAAAAAGTATAAGTCACAGGAAGATAAAGGGAAAAATAATCGCTCTTCGTTGCCAGCGAAGTTATCGTCTGTACTGGTTCCAGCACTGGCCCCTGCCCAGACCACAGGGATGAATAGCCAGGCTTTCACGAGAGCTCAGCTAAAGTCACATTTTGAGCGTGTTTTCCGAAGGATTTCACCAATGTACAGCTCTGGGCTCAAAAAGCTGTCTTCTCGTGCACCACCTTGTTGTTAATGACAGCAGGCTCCATAATTGGGGTTCACTTTTCCCAACCTGCGTTACTCACTCTGCTGCGTCAGAAGGATCAGCGCTTCCTTCTGCTGCCCCTGTTCAAACATCTACGACATTTTCACATCCCCGTTGCCACCTGCCAGCGTGACGCGACACTGTTTGGGTTCTGCAAGTTCCTCTTGATAATAACCTTGCTTTCCCCAGATGCTTGGCAAAGGACATTTACAAATGAGAAATATAAACGTGAAAGGCTGCTAGGAGGAAACATCCCTACCGAAATCCGTGCACAGTTTACCGTGCGCTGCCACCATGAGCAGGGGAGTCAGTCGGGAACACGGTGACTGCTCATCACCAACAGCCTGTCCCTCTGGTCTAGCTGAGGTTTGATTTGCTGCTTTTTCCTCAACAAAACTAGACTCTCACCCTAATTTTTTTTTAAACTCCACTTCTCCTGCAGAATCAACACCCCTACAGAAGAAGAGAACGGATTTGAACCTAGGCTCATCACTCACCCCTAGCATCTCTGCAACTTACCCTCATTCCATCTGCAAAGTCTACCTGCGGTTGTGACACCCTGGCTGGACTGGTCACCGTTAACACACACACCCCAGGGGCTGCAGGGGGTGGCAGGAGAGGACCCTTCCATTGATTTTTTTTTTTTTTTTTACTTATGAGCCAAGGAAATCTGATTAACACGTGAAAAGCTGCACTGTCCATGTGAGGAAGTCCCTGCATTATTATGTCACACTATATTATTTGTTAGAAACTCTAAAAAAGTACAAAATGATTAATCGCTATTTTCCAACCATCAGAGAGTGCAGCGGGGTGCTCATAACTATTTATAACATTCTCCAAGGACATGACAGTCTGGAGAACCCACTATTCACACGTATAATATTCTTATTAACATCTATGAGTCACTTATTCCATTATGAAAAAGAATCTAAGATAAAGCATGGCCTTTGCTATTCCTCTCTCTGATTTACCCAGGGACAGAACTGCCAAACCAGCGTAGACGCGAGAAGGAACTCTTTCATATACCTTCTGTTTATTTAGAAACCCTGGGGTCCCCCTCTCTCCTGTAAGTCTCCAGGCCATTCTCTCTTTAATGAATCAATTTTGCCATGCTTTGGACATTCACTTCTCCGTAGGTACCAGCACGTACTAACAGAAGCAAAGCTGGGCTGCAAACCTGATTATCCCTTTCTCCCTCCATTCACCGTTCTCCTGAGATCCTACAGAAGAACCAGGGATATTCTCACTCCTTGTCCTACCACCAGCAAGTATCAGAGCACTGCAGTGTGACTGCAGCTCAGCTGAAGCTTAGAAGAAACACAAGCGCCTCCCAGTAAAAGGAGGATCTACCGAGCACGTTCCTGTCCTGCAGTCTCACTTTCCAGGCTTTGGGAGGGAGTCACTTCTGCCATTTATTTCCACACTTCTGGAACCAGTAGAACCCAACTAGCCCAGCTGTGATCGACTGGAAGGCATCGAGTGCAATTGTTTTCAGTCAGTCAGACCTGGAGGCTGCGCAGGGTTGCCAGGACATAAGAAGCTTTGTAACAGAAGCCTCCTGGGGGAGGAGGAAAGAGGAAGGCTGGGGCAGGCTGAGCCGGTGGAGGGCATGCCAAGTTCCCAAAACTCAAGAGCTGGCTACGGAAAGGTTTGCATCAGCTCCTTCGTAGTCAAGGGAAACCAGCTCCAAGCTTCTTCTGATTGGATTTTCTCACTTTGATGCATGCTAATGTATTTTAGCCCACTTGGCCTGAAGTTTGTCTGTTACACCAAGTTGATCCAGCGGCACAGGTCAGGACAAGCAGGAGAGACCCACCCAGCGCCTCTCCAACTGCAGACCGCACCGTCTCCTCCCTTCCCAGTGGCTTCAACCCGACTGTGCGATACACGCAGAGCGCTGGAGCCCTCAGCTTAGCGAGCGAGATGTTTGCCCTGCCATTCCTGCACACCAGTGGGCTCCCGGTCTAGCAGGCTGCAGAGACCCTCCGTGACCCCACAACATGTTCCCGGCATAGCTTTTTATTCTTTATGTCTCTGTCCTCGGCAGAAAAGTCTGCGAGAAGCTGAAAGACAGGCTCCTACCTCATTATCCACACTCTCCGTGGCCATGCACTGGTTGTTGGCTAGCGTGGTGATCTCTCTGCTTTTGGGGGTTTCCATTCGACAGCTACAGAGGGGGACTTCCTGAAGACCATCTACTTCCATTGCTTCAGGACCATTGGAAAGACCTGGAGTACAGAAGATCAGTAAGTCAACTCTGAAATTCTCTTCCAGGAGAAAGGATCAGTCCATCAACACCACCCATCCTCTAGCATCCTTCCGTTCCATGTCCTGAAAAACTTTCAAGGCATTATCTCAACCCTGTAAAAATACTCCTTTGTTACATCAGCTGGAGTTTGCAAAAGCATCCTGTACTGTTTCAAGTCCAGCCACACTACAGATGCCTGTGCTGAAATCAAGAATAATCAGTTAAGAACAGTTTACTCTGAGAAAAGCTCGGGAAACCTAAGGAAAAGCAACAATGAGGTACAAACTTTTACCAGCCTGTTTCTCCTCCCCACCTGCCCCAAAACACTGTGGTCTGGCACCAGGAAATTCATAGGAAACCCCTCAGAGTTGGAAATTTGAATAGTTAGTGGAGTGATAAATAGAGAAGATAGGAAGGCACAAACTTCTCTTTGCAGAGGCTTATTATACAGATGGGAAAACAAAATTCCTGGCACTATTTGGTCTCAGCCAACCAAGAATTATTTATTTTGGAAAGACAACAAACCAGGGAAAAGAAAGGAGCAAGATGCTCAGACGTTCTTGCCTTCTCACGTCTTTCAGATTTTGAACATTTTCAAAACTATTTAAAGGTGGATAATGGCTATTGAGGGGGCTCACCACCAGGTATGGGGGCACAGCGTGAATGTTCTTGTGGCTCCTCTGGATTCAACTCAATCACTAGGTCACCCATGATTGCAAAACACTGGCCTAATGATAAAGGGGTTGCTTTTAGTCCTACACTCCTAATCTAACCCTACAGAGTTGTAATGTCTCTTTGCAATGTTTTCACTACAGCAGCAAGCCCTCAAACATTTGCCTTTGGACTGGTTAACCCTGAAGCGTCCCAAGCTCTCCCTACCCAAGCCTGCTGTGGGACTGAGTCCCAGGGAGAAGGAAGCCTGCTGCTATTGTTTAAGCTTTTGAATTGAAAGGTATTTTGCTGCAAATTTTCAAAGACGAACTTCATTGCTGAGGGAGATTCCCTTTTAGCTGCCCCGGCAATGGCAGCACTCCCCCCGCAGCACCTTGCCCATGGCTGTGACCCCACCAGCTGAGCACAAGCCCCTTTCATCTTGCAAGAGTTTCCTTTAGCCAAGAAGTTGCAAGACCAAGCCTAAAGAAAGGACGGGGTATTTCAAGACATACAAGCAGAGGGAAAGTCCTTGCAGTTTTCATGTAAAATCTTGTCAAGATATTAAGGGTTTAAGAGCTTTTTCTAGGACCGCAAATCACAAAGCTCATTCCTCACCTTCCCAGCTGTCACTTTCATAATCTTTTTGACATCCAGAGGCTCCCATGAAAGCATCCCTCACCCATCCTGACCCTCCCTTGGTGGTGAACACTCCCACCTGCTCTTTGATGTGCCTCTATCAAAAAGCCAGACAACTTTTGAAAGCAAAAGAGCGATGGGGGACAGACTGACGGATCCAGGTCAGCCAGGAGCAGCTGGATCAGAGGCAAGTTCAGCACTGGGAACCATGGCTGGGGGCGAGCACCCAGGAACCGCGCGGCTTGTTCAGCCCCGGGAAAAGGAGAGACAAGAGGCTCTTGAGGGGAGGCACTGGAGAGAGACTAAATTAGCATCCTTCAAGGAATGGAGGGGAGCTGCTGAGCAGGACAGGAGGGCTGGGACCCCTTGCTGAGGGTCTTCCCGAGCCACCCTGCTCTACCTGAGCCGGGGACCCTGTCCCCATCCCATCCCCTTTCCTATGCTCATCCCTGTCCCCAAACCCATCCAATTCCCGTCCCCATCCCGGTCCCCGGCGGTCCCGGCGCTCCGCGGCCGGGCGGTCCCCGCCGCCGCCAGGGGGCAGCCTGGCCCCCGCCGCCGCCCCGCCCGCGCCCGGCGAACAAAGCCCCGGTCCCGGTCCCGGTCCCGGTGCCGTCCCTGTCCCCGTCCAGGCTCGTCCCGGCCACCCCCGCTCACCTCCCGCCGGCGGGGAGAGGAGCCCCTTCACCCGCAGATCCAGGGAATCCAGGGACACCTCCATGTACTCCATGCTGTTCTCCTGGCCGGGGCCCTCTCGGCCTCCCAATGATGGTTTATAGGCTTCGGCACCTAGATGGAAACACACGCGTATTCACACAGCTAAAAAAAATGACAATAATAAAATAAATAAATTGCGCGCAAGGACGCGGGGGTGTAAGGGCCATACTTAAGCCAGCAGGCTGTATGCAGGCTCCTCAGAGGCCATGACTAGAGATGCACATAGAATTATGAAAATGCAACATCTGGGCATATATGGCACGACTGATCTCTTATTTCCTCCCCTGTCTGATCAGACAGATTTTCCACTTAGGTAGGTAACAACTTAAAAAAACAAAAGAGCAAGTTCTGCCTCTGAAAGGCACATCTGCCTGCTGCCGTACTGCATCGGCAGCAGAAGCTTAAATGGCACAAGGAAGAGATGAATCCAGGGCTCAGCGCATCCTCCTGTCTCCGACCTGCTGCAAAGGGCTCCAGGTACACTCCGGCCAGGCAGAGAGAGATGGCTCACCATGGGTGTCATGAAGAGGACAGGACAGGGGACATTCGGCTTAACGGGAGGAGGAAAACATAAAAGCCAAGTTCTGGCTCTAACAAAGCTGCTGCTGGGAAGAGACCGCATGGGGGAACCCTCCCTGGGAAGAGACCGCATGGGGGATCCCTCGGAGCCTTCGTGGGAATTGTCAATCTCTTCGCACTCCCTTGGCTTCGCTTTCTCTCCTGGTTTGCTTCTCCCACTCGGGCTTGGCCAAGAAACTCGCATTAGTCCAAAGGACTGGCTACCACCATTATTGAAGGGGTGGAAAACCAGTCTGCATCGGAAATTAAGAATTAGCTATTTGCTCTGAAAGGGATCAATGGCCCTCACCTCTTCTTGAGAAAGGGGCCGCCCTGGGAGGCAGAGGAGCAAGCCAGATGACTGACAAACCCCAGGCACAGACCAGAGGCTGAAACATGCTCATTTAGCTCAAAAGCAGCCACAAATCTGCTGATTAAAAAAAAATGACCTGTTTGCAAAGAATTAGCAAACACAGATGAATAAACCCTTTGATGGCAGCGGATGTGTGAAACCTTATTAACAAAGCTGAAGGCACAGCTTCACTTCAGAGACTATCCACTTTTTTTTACCCATGTTGTTACCTTTCCTGAAGAAGTATCACACCCAGCCTGTACTCCTGGCTCTCCCCACCCCACAGCTTTCAGAAGACAAAGGCCAATGAAACCTTCTTTGGAGTGCTGGGTAACTTCGGTCAAACAAGAACGACCACCTGAACGACATCCCCACCATGAGATGGCCCAGAAGTAACTCATTATAAACACTGTGGTGCGTTCAGCGTTAAGCAAAGACAACCTGCACATTCCATTCAGCTGGACAAACATCCGTACAAAAGCAACTGAGCATCCCTCCGGGGTGGTTCTTCCTTTCCCTTCTGCATCTAATCACACCCCACATGGACATGAGTCCATGAGGTCTTTCTTGGACACTCTAAAATAAAGGCAGTTCATGAAGAAAAAACGTTCCTCCAGCATGTCAGGCATAAAACCACCTCATATTTACCCTGCTCTTTGTGTGCACACCACCAGTTACTGCCAGTGAGACCCAAGTTCACACCCTGGTTTATCATCCTTGTAAAGGAAGAGTGAGCTCTGCAGACAGCCACTGCCCCACGGGCCTCAGGCCCTCACCCCTCCACCTGGAAAATTAATTCCTGTGTAGTTAAGGAACGAAACGCAGTTAGTTACCTAGCACACTGGCTTGTTTCTTTTTATTCCTCCGTCTCCTCTTGCGGGTGGGTTTCAGCCATGGACTGTCCGTCTTTCCTTTCCTCTTCAGCAGCTTCTTCTTGATGCTGGACTCCGAGCTCTGAATAACCAGAGAGGCCACGTGCATGTAAGGCATGTTGGTATCAACGTCCCAGCAGTCCTTCGCGCCCGTGCGAGAGAGCCTTCTCACAGCTTGAGTTGTGCAAAAAGGCCTTAAGGACTGGGGGTTTGAAATCGAGTGGTGCTAAGTTGTCTTTATAGCACGGAAAAGGAAACACAAGCACACGTGTGGGTGTATTTCCTGTCATTTCGATAGTGCATGCTTCACTTTCTCTTCCACGTAGGCTCTTACACCACACTCATCGCAGTAGTAGCTGAGCACCTCGCGCAGCAATGCAGGCACACACACGCTTTGAGCTTCTCCCCAGAAAAAAGGTGTTTTTCTCAAACTAAAATATTCACATTGCTCCACAGTCGTGCTAGAAATTGCCAATAAAAACCTGCCTTGCACCTAAAGAGCCACCTTCCAGGGTTGGGATGGACCCAGGGGAACTGAACTCTACAGCAGCAGAGCAGCCCCCTCCCTGAGCAAGGTACAAGGTATCGCATCAGCACAGACCAGTCATGCAGCAAATAGTCAGACACGTATATGAATCTAAACAGGGTTTGGGTTTTGGTTTAAAAAAATACAGCTGTCGGGTGGGTTTTCAAAGTCAACACTGGAACGGGGACTTGGGCACCCCATCCCTGTAAGGCAGCCTTCAATGCATCAATCATAAAATTCATGTTCAAACTGAAACTGCCAGCTCCTGATGCTTATCCATCTCCCACCAACGCCTATGGAAAACCTCCTGCTACCGTTAACAGCGGCTGGATCAGGCCCTACCTTCATGGCCTACCTTGAGAGGAAGCCGATGCTGCACCATGCCCTCTTATCACAGTGAGCGAAGCCGGGCAAAGGTGGGGCTGAGCCGTGGCTCTCCGGGGCAGCTCTATGGCGTGTCTATGCTGCCCCTGATAACCGTCCCCGAGCGTGGGCCCAGTTGTGCCCCGCCACGTGGCTCACACCAATTGCATCACACCGCTTGTGGGGGAGAGGTTTGCATTTGAGCCAGTCCCTGTCAAGGGAACAGACTGACTCACCAGATACGAGCAGAGCAAAAGCCACGTCTAGGACGTGGAGATATGACTTGGGAGTTTGGTCTTGACTGCAAGCTCAACCCTTGGTTTGAGCCAACGCTACAGACCGGCCTCAGCTACCCAAAGGAAGGGGGAGGCTACACAGCCCCTGCTGCTTGGTCCTCTCTGGCTCCTGTTGTGTCAGAGCACAAGGAACGTGACCCTTAAGAGCTCCAGTGAATCCCTTGGTATAGTCATTTCTACCTTCAACTCAAAACATCAAGAAAATGAAGCCAAGAATTTTCAAGGTGACCGAAGAGTTGGGGTGCCTTAAATGCTGGCTCCTCAACTTGAGGTGCTGCGGAAAGGGAGTAAAATTTTAAAGTGAAGTGGAGGGTGGGGAACAATCAATGAACAACAATTTAAATAGAAATCGGGTTCTCTTCACCGGCCATCCAAAAATCACCAACAGCTGGCAAAAGTCTTGCCCTAGCACTATACAGACACCATCCTAGGGGCGGTGTCTGTCTGTCTGTGTGCTCTTTATACATCTCCCTGATAAGAGCTGCTGGCTCATCTGGTACTGGGAGGTTGCATGTCAAATCAACGTGAATTTAGGCTGTGGGCTGGGCCACTGGATTTGTGAACAACTCCACCTCGGCTCCAAAAAAGGCGCACTGAGCTTCAGATTGCCAAGAAAACATTGCTGGCTCCTACCACTCCAGGTCTGCATCTAAAGAACTTAATCACCCTTAAATATTTCTACCAACATTCAAATGATTAAAAGCAGTCAACACCTTGCTGAAAACAACAAACAAAAGCCCATTAATTAGCAGCAGAAAGCAATTAATTGTATCACAGATCAGGGTTAAGCACCTTGTGGAAAACAATACTCCGTGTGTGGGTGGTTTCAGAGAGTGAGTTTTGTCAAAGAGACCTGAAACTATGCTGCTCGCTCTCGCTCTCTCTCTTTCTGGCAGCAGCGCAAAGGGGGAAATTATTATCAACAGGACAAAAGGCTGAAAGACGCATTTAGCAGCCAGGCTTACCAAGTCAGACTCATCTCCGTCTTCCTCCTCCTCCACAGACTCTCCAGACTCCTGCTCCTCCTCAGACTCGACATCATCAATCTGCAGCCACCATTTGCCCAAGAACAGAAAGAGTCAGTCAGGTCGGGTCTCTCAAAGCAGAGCATCCCCCCATCACCCTCCTGTGCCCCCCACCCGGCAGAGCATCCCCCCATCACCCTGCTGTGCCCAGCTCCAGCCTGCACATGCACTAACAGAATTTTCTCTCCAGGACAAGAACTACAAGACTCTTAATGCACATCATTGTACATCCATAGGGATGGTACAGGGGGAAAAAAAGCATAAATTGAACCCAGAAGAAAGTTTTCCGAGCAAATATTAACTTCTGTGACCATCCAAAACCGGCCTCGTGTCTATACTATGTATCATAATTTGGGAAAAAATTATCTAAGCCAATGTTAGTGCTTTACAAACCCGTTACAAGCAAGATTAGGAAGACATCTCTTACAACTAAATGTGGTGGGGGTTCTGCATGTAGAGTGGACCACAGACTTATTTAGCAAGGCTGAAGGTGGGGGGAAGATGGCGAGATTCTCAGGGGCGCAATGGGGAGCAGGAAAAGGTCATCAAAAAGCCTCACTTCCACTGCTGTGCTTTCTGCCATCCCTAAGAAAACCTAGAAATTGCCTCAACTCTTGCCACTCCTACCCCTTGCATACAAGCCACATCCCATCCCACTCCTTCAAGTCCTGTACAGGGCATGTGAATACCTTTCTGGTGTTGTCTGCATCGGATGCACTGTCTTTAGAGGTCCTGTTATCATCTGCAGGAAACACAGCTGCCTGTTCTGCTCCATGATCATCCTCCTCTTCCAACTCATCAGAGTCTTCCTCTTCAGAGTCTACATCTATGCTTTCCCCATTCACGTGAGGGCTGCCATCACCCAGGTCCTTTTCACTCTGAAAGTCATCCCACCACACAAGCCACAAAGACAACGTCAATTCATAGGAAAGAGCAGCTGAACCCATCCCCAACCGCCGCTGCGCTAAGAGCCTTAATGCTGCCAGGGGCTGGCTACATGTCCCTCCAGAGCTCTTCAACGCTGCCAGCAAAGTCAGCCTGAGAGCCTGCCATGTGCCACCGAACCCTGTTGACCTGGGGAACGAGGAGCCACGAGGAGCCATTCCAGACTCATGGGTGTACCAGGCACTAAGGGGAGGAGGGCTGCTGGGCAGGAGCCTTCAGACAGAGCCCTGCAGTCTAATTCAAACATGGAAGGGCAGCTCCACCGTGGCATACCAAGGCTGCAAGAAGGTTTCTAGGGAATTGAAAGGGAAGTTAAATCAGAGGGATTTTCACTCCATTCCATGAAAGCCTAGCACAGTATTCCTTGAATTCAAAGACCAAAACTTCAGGGCATGCGTTGCAGCAAAAGCAGAATTTGACTAGAAGGGAGTCCCTGTTAAAACTTCTTAAAGTAACCAATTGTTTTGCCGTACAGCCTCAAGCAGCAACACTAGACGGTGACCTTGAGGACTCTGAAAAAAAAAGGCTACCACATGGGGTATGCTTGAAATCTCTCCAGTTCCACAGGACTCGTGGGACAGAAGGTGAATGTTCACTGGAAAATGTTTGTTTAAAAGTTGGTATCTGAACAGCCACCCTCAAAGAGCCATTTTCAAAGCTGCAAGGCTGCTACAGGCAAGACGCTGCCACCAGAGAGAAGACGTAGACTCAGTATGGAAGGTGCTGACGGTAACAAGCCAGCACGTTCCTGCACCTATACATGGGGTTGGTGTGCCAGGACAGGGGATGTGTATGGTGACAACAAACATGTCCAGTGGGCTCAGTGCTCCCCTCACCTTGGCACCCGCAGAGGAATGAGTTATGCTCTTAAACATCTCAATCATTGTTCTCTGTTTTAACACTTTGGTCTTTTTCTTGGGAACCAGGCTATAGGTTCCCATTCTCCGTTTTTTCTTCCGAGATACTGCAGCAGCTGGAAAAGAAAAGCAAAAGAAATCCAAAGTTTGCTCAGGAATGAAAAGAAGAAGGGATAGAGAGCAGAGGCTGTACTGGGGGAAACCACATTTGAGGGCACGATCTCAGAGAAAGGCTTCCCGCTCCAATTTATTTACAAGTCAACCAAGAGATGACACACACATACATGCAAACGCACAAAGAGCTTTCTGCCAGTGCTGCAAACCCACCCAAATTCTGAGTATCCTCTCCATGTTCCTTCTGGCCCCTACATCACCATATATAATACCAAACCCTTACATTAGCCCACATTTGGCAGTACTGCTGATACTGTAGGAGGCTGAATAGAAACCAGCTTGCTCAAATAGATACTGGAAGGCCAATAATACCAGCTTACAATGAAAGCAATCGTACAATAACTGAAGAACACACGGGGAAAAGGTACCTTAAATAAAGAGCCATTTGCCATTTAACCTCATTTCACACCTGCTATGGAAGTTTGTTTGATTCCTTTCACTACTTTGATTGGGTCTTCATTTGTTAAGTCTCCCTCCTGGCCTTCTAATCAAATCAGTCATCACACCTCACTGCCTGGTGATGTCTTTGGTGAATTCACATCAGAAGGATGCTTAGTGCAGGCGCTTTTAAGAATAGCGTACAGCAGGGAACAGCCAGCTTCAGCATCAGTGTTATCATTTGCAGCTGTACAGCTTGTTCCTTGAAAGCATTTCTTCATCTCCCACGACGATGAAATTTTACCAAAAATTCTACCATGAGACCTCTCCAAAAAATCTGTTAACCCAATTAAACTCATTTACAAGGATGTAGTTTATGGTGATATACAAAAGTCCCTCACAATTGATAGAAACATCTTCAGAATATCACATATGAAGATGGGATGAAAGTGTTTTCTCTGATAACGAGTCTGAGCAGAAGGGTGATGCTCGGTGTGGCGGCGCCTGACGGAGCACGCCCACCTGCCCACGCCGCCTGGGACGGACCTGCGCCCTGCAGAGCGGAAAACCGGTGGACTTCACTTGGGAAGCTCCTTTAACAGGGCACTGCAAGAATGTACCCTCTACACCATCCACAGGTGACCAGAAGAGAGTCTGGAGGACACAAGCATCACGCTTGCAGAGAAGTGGCTACATGAAACAGCACCTGTCAAACAAGGTCTACAGCAGCAGCACTACTGATGCCAGCAGGAACAGAATCCCCGAAGGAGATTCAGTGGGAAAAAGGTACTGAGGTTTCAGTCCTCGTCAACCTGCCTCATCTCCCACATACACACACATCTGGAAGGTGGGTGCTACTAGGAATTTTAACTCTGCCCTCTTTACCCGTCTGCGACTTTGTGGTGGCCACATAGCTCTGGTTCTGAGGTAGTGACTGGTGAAGGCCCGGGAGAGAGGGCAACGGCAACGGCTTCCCAAACTCCAGGATGTTTTTGTTGCCTTCCTCCTTGGATTCTTTTTGATCTCTGCTGTCTCTCCCATCTTTGGGGTCTTTACTTGCATGCTGGAAAAAAAAATGCAGTTAAATTGAGCCTCCGTATTTTAAAGGAAAAAAAAAAATATAATTAAGAGAATAAACTTAATTCCTTTCTCTCAAGCATAGTCGCCATCGTTTGCAGATAGAACCACACATTCACAGCAAATGCCCACAGCCCCTCCTCTAGCAGAGAGTGTTACTTTGCCTAAAGACTGCAGAACAGCCCCGGCCTGCTGCTGCTTCACCTGTAGTAAGGCCATTGCCTTTGAAGGGGAAAGGCTACCTCGCAGAGGCAGAGACAGCAGATCCTGAGCAACGGCAGATAATGAAAAGGATCAGACACTATTTACACAGGCATTTGGTTGGCTCTGGAAAGACGAATGAATGCAGCAAATACACCTATTCCCTGAAACACGCCTCGAGCACGGCTGTCACACAAAGCACGCACGAGAAGAGTGTTGCAGAATTCAGAAAAGCAGGCAGCAACGGGAAGGGATCCTTCCCTTCGGACAGCATTTGGCACAATCAGGTCTTAGCAAAGGCTCCCACCCCTAGCGTAGCACACGCCAAAACACGGGCAAAGAAGTTATTTGCCTGACACTGCAGGTTCCTCTACAGTGCCGCCACTGCCACAGCAAAGACCTGCCCAAGCCTACTCTAAACCAGCCAGCGCAGGTTCTCCCCATCTGGCTGCTGCAACACCAAACACGGGGCAGGCTACAACCTCCCACTGAAAGCCAAGAGAGTTTTGTGGCCGCTATTGCACTCCCCGGCGCTGGAGCCAGGCTCCCAGGCCCCAGCACAGCTCGCACCCGCTCCGATCCAAGCTGCAACTCAATTAAAAGTCTCATTCAGCGGGGTTCCCACAGCTCCACCTCCCCCAGCGCTGTACCTCCTGCAGCAACCACTGTATTAACAGAGCACAAGGTAAATGCTGCCGCTCTGATTTGACATTTTGCACCGGATTTGCCCCCTCATGTATTTAACGTAGCTGCATCCACGCTTCTCCATACATCTGTCCACTCAGCTGCCAAGTAGGAGGCAGGTTTGGCAGAGATGCTCCAGAGAACCAGGAGCACAGTTAGCAGATTGCAAATTCTGCGGTGGCAATGCTTTAGTGCTGCTCCACTTGCAGGAAAAACACTTCTTATGGGACTTCTGAAGCAACAGCTGAAATACCAAAACAGAAAGAGGAATCCAGACAAAAGAAAGAAAGGAATAAAAAGCAGCAAGCAATAAAACCACTTTTTAAAGCCCAGGTTCAGACAGGCACTCTTAGACACTGCTTTCAAGTGATGTGACCTTGTGAACAAAACGGGAAGCGACTGATTCTCCTAATTACGGCTCTGCCATGTGCCCGCTGCCAGCAGAAAGCGAGGACTCGGTCACAGGCAGAAGAGCTGTAATGATAATCAAAAATGACCTGCATAAAAAGGCCATCAAATTGCCAATGATTCCTGCATCAAGCCCATAACTTATGGCTGAATTGCCACAGCTTTTCTTAAAAGGCATCTAGTCTTGGATTAACGATTTCAAAGACGACAAATCTACCATATCCTTTGATATGTTGTTCCAATGCTTAATTGCTCTCGCTGTCAAATAATTAAATGCATTATGCTTTTTCAACTAAATTAAAAAGCCCTGTATCATCAGAAACTCTCACTCTCTCACTCCAAGTAGATACTTATGGATTATGGTCAACTTTTCTTTTTTTTTTTTTTTTTTTTTATTTTCTCTTCAGTAAGTTTAATAGAATGAGCAAATTAAGTGTGCATAGGATCATTTTCTGGACATTGGATCACTCCTGAGACTGCTCCCAGTTGTTCTACCCCTTAAACAAATATACGTCAGGAGTGCTGGGCACAGCACACCAATAATAGTCCCAACAATACTATTTATACCTCTTAAAAGTCCCTAGTTTATAGATCAAAAGGTTACCAGTAACTCTTGGCTATGAGATTATTCTGAGAATTCCCAAGTCCCTTAGAACATCCATTTCTTTCCATTTTTAACTTAAAATTAGAAAAATGAGCTTGGGAGAGGCAGGTCGGACAAAGAGCTGCCTTCAACAAGTGTACACAAGGGCTGCACTTTTTGTCCTTTAAGCGCAGGTTCTTGCAATCGGTCTCTGATAAAACGTGCTGTTACTCCCAAACATCAAGAATTCACATTCAGACCATGCCAGACTGTTTGGAAGAACATAATCAAATTTTAAATGAAAAAGTACTATGGTATTAGCTTGGGGTTTTTCTCTCCCCCTGTAATTACAATATGGAAATAAATTAAAAATCTTCAATAGGGCTGCATGACAACTGTTAAATGTGACTTTTTCATGGCAATTCCGGTAAAATAGTTCTTAAAATCAAATTAAGCCATGTGAGATCTGGATTATTACTTGGAGGCATATACAGCAATGCTAAAGAACAAGAATTCCCACGGAGAGGTGACCAGATCTCTCAGGAAGCCTGACGGCACGGGAAGCTGAGCAGACCAGCAGTAAAAGATGTATCTCTCTCATACATGTGTGTGTATATATATAAAAAATACTAAATCTAAGGATTGTAATAAAAAGAATCAGCAAAGATTTGAAAGCACTTACACTCAGTTTTCTCACCATCCGTCTTGATTCTTAACTAGATAAACCGGTTACATCTTTGCTGTTCTTATTAAATTTTACTCTTCCAGTAAGTGGATGAAACTTTATTCTTTTCCCATTCCTAACGTCTCTGAATTCTGCCAGTTCCTTAACTCCAGCCTGTAGGTACAGCCCATCCTGGTCTCCTGCATGAAGCTTTTATTGCTCTGTCTGCTCCAAATTTAAACACTCCCAGAAAAGAGGCTTTGCTAATCTAGCACATCGGTCTGCTGGGAAATTTCTTCTTCCTTCGAATCCCATCATCACAGAATCACAGACTGGTGGGGGTTGGAAGGGACCTCTGGAGATCACCCAGTCCCACCCCCGGCCAGAGCAGGGTCACCCACAGCAGGTGGCACAGGAACGCGTCCAGGCGGGGTTGAAATGTCTCCAGAGACGGAGACTCCCCCACCTCTCTGGGCAGCCTGTGCCAGGGCTCTGCCACCCTCACAGCAAAGAAGTTCCTCCTCATGTTGAGATGGAACTTCCTATGGTCACGTTTGTGTCCGTTACCCCTTGTCCTGTCCCCGGGCACCACTGAAAAGGGCCTGGCCCCATCCTCCTGACACCCCCCCTTTCAGTATTTATAAGCGTTGATAAGATCCCCCCTCAGTCGTCTTTTTTCCAGACTGAAGAGACACAAGTCCCTCAGCCTTTCTCCATCAGAGAGGTGTTCCAGTCCCCTCAGCATCTTGGTAGCCCTTTGCTGTCCCCTCTCCAGCAGTTCCCTGGCCTTCTTGAACCGGGGAGCCCAGAACTGGACACAGTATCTGGACACAGTATCGTGCTGGCCAAGAGCTGGTTCAGGCATACCTGAGCCCCTCCTCCCACCCATATTCTGCATCCTTCGCTGCCCAGGTCACAACCGGCACGTGACACCTCTCAGCAGAGGAGAGTGGGCAGCTCCAAATAAAAGAATCAAAGGCAAAAGATGAACTATGTATTTGGGAGTAGGGCGAATGGGTGCTTAGACCATTTTGGGGCACACCAGACTCCCATCAAAGCAAAACAGAAACAAAAAATTACAGTGTTCCATTTAAACCCAAAGCTCATAGATCCACCTGCAAGCTCCCAGCACCATCAGAGGACTTCTCAAAATGCTAAATGCACATCCATTTAGCTCCAGAGAGTTTCCTGTTAGGGAAAAGGCTATCCTAGGAAAACCAAAGATGAAGGTTTCTCCTACAGAACAGGCAGAGCAGCTACCTTCAGCTCTGCCACCCCATGCCCCAGCCTGGGGTTGGTAGGAGCCAGCTCGAAGCCACCTCTGTGGGCTACGCTGGCACAGCTGATAGCAATTAATGCTTCTGTCATGTGCCACCTTCTTCCAGTTTCATGATGGATGGGTTCCTCCCGCCCTCCCTGTTCCGAGCACAAGGCACAGCTCCAAGCAGGTATCTAGAAAACTCCTTGCAGCCCAGTATCCATCCAAGAAAACTCCTGCTTCCTGGCTTCATACCTCCTCCCAGCAGAGGACACTCGTGCTAGCAAAGCACGAACAAAGGGGGCCGCAAACAGCAGGCGCTTCAACAAACCCAAGGGAGCTGCTCACCCAACATCTGCTCACCCAACTTGCTGTGACAAACCCTAAGACATTCCTGCTTCATTTCCTGAAGACTCAGAGTCCTCTGCTAAAGGTGGAAAACACCAGACTGGCAACACTGGAGCGGGAGTGACCACGGCAGGAAAGCGATGCACGGCGTGCAGTGATCTGTTGGGCTTGGACTGATCTGCTAAGAACACTAACGAGGGTACGCGCACTTTGAGTCACCCGGATTTTTAACTAAGCAGGCTCCTATGCTCAGAAATTGGATGAAGATCATCCTCCTTCACTTAAACGAACAAACATTTAAGAGAGCAGAGGTGCTTTCATGTAACACCTACATGGATTCCACTGCAAACAGCAAAATTAGAGGCAAGGAGAACTATTCCTGACCCTAAATAAGTAAAGTCCATTGCTATCTGTTATCCCTGTCCAAAACAGCTGTGCTATTTTTCTTCTTTCCCCAATTATACCTCTATTCAGCAGTAAAGCACAGTTTTCATCTACAGCTTTAAAAAACTACGGTGAGGGGAACCCCGTGCAAAAGCCACTCCAGGACGCAATTTGCGCTCCCTGTGTTCACATGTTGTGCTAACCACCACGCGTGTGGGCCACTGGCGGCCAAGAAAGGACCAAAAATGATAGAGAAAGAAACTGTATCACTCATGTCTTCATTTCTTGCAGCTTCTCATCTGGTATCAGCTGTAAAGTCACTACTTCATGGTGGGCATTGGAAGGACCAGTCACAGCTATCCCGAGGCTCCGGCCAACGTTTCCAGAGATGCTTGTGGAGACCACAACTATATCCGACACCATTGTGAGAAAAACAGTCAAAAAGCTGCTTATATTGGGGCAAGAACACAGTATTTTCTGTGTTTATAAAAGTTAAACTCAAGTGCTTTCTGCATTTTAATGGGATCGACCATGTTTCTATTATTGGCACAGAAGTCCCCTGCAGCAGCAGGGAGAAGTTACTGAAAATGGCAAAAGACAGATTTTTTTTTTTTTCTCTCCCAAAAGCAAAAATACAGAACAAACAAACCTTACTAATTAAACCCCGCGCTGGTTCGACAGACCGCACAAGGCATTCTTCCCACAGCCCGGCAATTAAGAGGTCTTTCGTTACCAAAGCAAGCAAGCTAGCAACAACCAAGGAGAAACCAGACCAGAACTCCATCCATGTGCTGGTGTAAGGACACTGGGAAAGGTCCTGCAGGTCCTGCTTTGGAGCGGGGCAGCTTCGAAGAGCGCCACAGAAGGACTGACAATCGCTCTCAAGACCTGACACCATCTCCAGCTCAGACATACAACCTGTCTCGTTCCTTTTCTTTTAAGGACGTTCATCTCTGGCGAGGTTGAAACCGAAGCCAATGAGCCAGGAGGACTAAACTAACCGCCACTGCCACCGGGCAACACGGCAGCTGTCACGGAGCAGCCCTCTTCTCTCCATCCGTCAGCTGGACGCGGAGGGGTAACGAGATTTGTACCAAGGCGCTGCCTTTGAACAGCACGAAGCAGCAGCTCCCAGGGGTATCTGCCTCTAACAACTGGTGAATGATATTTAAGCAAGAAATATCAGGCTGCTATAAAAAAAAATTTATCGCAAGCAGATGAGAGTGCCTGTAGGAGCTGCAGTGGTGCTACTCTCCCTTTCCTTCACTGCTGCAGAATTACAGTTTTCACTACTGAATTTCATCGCAGGTGCCCGGGGGATCCTGACCCCTGCCTAAGCCTTACCTTGGAGCAACAAAAGGAAACCTGCAGGGCTTTGGTCTTAAACTAGATCAGACAAGCCACAAGGCTGATCCACCTATTAACGTCCTTTTATCTGCAGATTAACACATGCCCATTTAGAAGAGCCACTCCTGATTACAGCTGCACTGATTTGCGTGTGGTCAGGTATCCGCATAAAATCATAGGGGTTCAGGCTGTCAGGCAGACTGCGCTAAATCAAGCGACAAACCTGCACTTAGTGGGTTTCAAACCAGCATCACCCAGAGGTGTGGATGCTGACCCCACTGCCCGTCCCCGTCCCCACCCAGACCCGGCAGCTCGAGGGGAGGGAGCGTCACACACCAGTGAGAGCAGGGCAGCTCAGACCAGGTCCCACAGCAAACCTCCGGACAGAAACAGGTCCTGCTGGGGAGCTGGGAGGGTTATTTCTGCGGGCTGTGGTCAGCCGCTGGGGCAGCCACCTTCAGCCGGCGCAGCCCTGTCAGCAGCGTGAGCACCACCAGTTAAATACGAAATTAAAAGTACTGCACAACATACATTCACTTTCTACCTCCCTCTAAAGCAAACCCTCTATGTAAGAAGCCCAGTGGCAGCCTATGGCCTCGTCACTCCTGAAGGACATTTCTCATAGGGAGTATTTAATCGTGGCCAAGCTCGCACACATGGACCTCACACTTCCAGTCATCCACCTGCACACCTGGGTACCGCTCTGGAGAGGGTCCTCCATGGGTGCACCTTCTAGGTTCAGACAAGCTGACAGCAGCACTTGCAATCAGATGGAGAGCTCTATTTCACTACGCCCTGGACTCTCATTTCTATTTATTTCCCCCACCCCGGCCCCGGCCCAAGGAGACAATATCCCCACCACCATCCACATTAGGACCTGTCCTTTGAGCTTTCTACATATGGGAGGGTCTGAGCCTGCTGAGCAATCCCAGACGCTTTGCAAAACACCAAGTGCCACCTGCCTGGCCCCGGGAGATGAACACAAGACGTTCTTAGGCCAGGAGCTCCTGCAGAGCAACCCACAGACCACGTCAGCACACTGCCGCGGTGCTGCTGGGCACCGACACGGAAAAGAATACTTTACAGCAACAGCAACACCTGTGTGCACGCAGAAAGCAAGCAGCTTACCAGTCCTGGGATGAGACATTCAGTGGCAACACTGCTTAAAGGTATAGTTTGATGAATATCAGTAGAAACACCAACATAAGCAAAGGGTCTCCTGCTCCAAGCTCCTCCTTCCTGCCCAGGCTTTGTCTCCCTCAGTTAATATTGGTACCCTACGTTTTGGGCTCACAGCGTGAAGCAGGCTGAGGTACTAATTCTCACAGATTTCTGCACTGTTTCTTCTGACAGTTCAGTTCCCCTGACCCGCTCCTCTGCACAGCATAAAAAAATACCACCAGAGACACACACCTCAAACTACAGCCTCATGGTCACCGAGTCATGAACGGAAACATAATTTGGGATTCCCAAGTCAGCCATTTGCTTCTCCTATCTCAAGAGATAACTATGGGATTCCTTCACTACATTTATCATCCTTTATCCCTTCCAGACACATCTTAGTGATGTTAAGCTCAGAAACAGCAGTTTCCAAGCAGGAGGGGCCTCCTTCAAGCACAGGACACACACACACACATTTTTCAGTCTGTCTGTTGTCTGGCCCTGGAAACTTTTGGGTTCTCAATAGGGTTGTAAATGGATTAGGAAGGAAAAGAAGATTCTTTCCTTCCAGGGGCAATGCCTGTGTTACTGCACTATTTGGAAGGGGAGCAGAAATGACGCTGTCAACAACTCTTCCGAGCCTCTGTTCAAAAACCACCTTAACATGCGACAACATCAATTAAAATTGTCACCTGTTTCAGATTCAGCTTCGATCCCAATTCAGGAAGCAACTCCTAAACAGAGAAAAAGCTGGTTAAATTTGTGAGGAAATTATTTTCTTCCTTTCAAAGAACAATCCACATGTGCAGGAAAAGGCTACCAAGATCCCCTGACAGCTATTGGATTACAGAAAATAATTTTTTGGCCCCAGTGGGTTTCTGCAGGAGCCGGGGGGGGGAACAAATGTTTACACGTTGCAGGCAACAAAATACCTTCCCCCCGCTCCTTCTCCCAGGCAGCACAGGTTTGCAAGAACAGCCTACCCAGAAAAACAACAATGGTCTAAAAAATATTAGCAAAGAAAACTACTAGTGTGTCCTGTAACATCAAAGGCTGTGTGTACTTCCACAATTTATTTCCTGGAATCCAGCACCTGCTATCACGGTGGTTTTGAAGGGGAAAAGGTGTGAACGTGGAGGCTGGTGCATGAAAAGTTACTGCAAGGCTGTGCTGATGAGCCTCTTATACACAGCTCAACAAAGAAATAATCAGGACAGAAAAATGACAACTAGCAAGGACTCCGCTACTCAAAAGAAAATAGCATGTAAATTTGAAAGACAATCGGGAAAAATTAGGTAGTAATTATCAGGAAGGCTGAACAAAACAGCTGTTTTATTGTCTTGCAGGAATGAGATCAGATCTTGGGTTCGAATTCAGATGCAGAGCCTCCAGCAGAGAACATGGGAACGGCCTCTTCTTACCACCCTTCTTGCGAATTTTGTTTTTTCTCTATTTTAAGCCTGAGGGAAATGGCCAGAGGGGCTGAAGACAGGCTGCGCACCTTCTCCAGTGGCCCAACACCTACTGCAGGCTTCCGCTTCTGGAGCCGCTGTTACCATGTGAGCAAAAAACGATCAAGAGCACCATCACAGCAACTCGTGTCCGCAGCCCTGCAAGCATTCCCAAACGCTGCACGCGGCTTTCTAGAGACAAACCCTGAAGCCCAAAGGGGTTGCGTAAAAATATTCTTTTGATGTATCATAAAATATGAATGAGGCAAACACTCCCTCCTAACCTAGAAGTTGTTTTTTAGAAGGGAATTGCCTCTTTCAATTGCTCATCCCCAAGGGATCTCTCCCTGTCAAATTCCACAAGGGTCTGGGGGTTTGCTCGGCCTCATTTAAGTGCACAAGAGGCTGCTGGAGGAAAGCTGCGAGGCAGTTTCGGTTGCAAAAAGCCTTGTTTGGGCAAGAGACAGCCTCATGCGAGACTTTCATCAGGCTGCATGTATTGCATCTGGGCTTCTCCCGCCTGCTAGCCAAAAAAACCCAGCAGGGCTGCGAGAGAATTCAAATGCAATCAGGGGAAGAGAGAGGGGGAAATTAGTGGTTTAGGAGAAGGGTCGGGAAATCATGGCAGGCGTGGTTTCTGCCCCACTATTGAGGGCCCACGAGGATTCTAATCTTGATGTGCTCTTTGGACTCCCACCTGCTTCCGGAGGCGCAGGTGGTGCCGCAGCCAAGGGCACCTCTCCCCATCTGGGGCTGGCTAGCCGCCACCCATCTTTTTTTAGTTTTTTTTTCCTCTCTTCCCCTGCTCCAGACCACAGCAATTCACAGCTTTGAGACCTTCACATCTACTGCTGTGCTGCAACAGGTGGGTGACATCTGAGGATCGCTTTTGTGCATTTTCTGGTCCGTAATACGCCGGTCGCTAACAGCAACCCATGGCACCAACCTTTACAAAGCTGCAGCAGCTTCTCCTTTATCTCTGGGTGTCACTCACACTTGCAATCCTTTCCTTGACCTAGGCGCAGGACACCTAAAGGCCAGTCTCTCTCCATCACTAGACACAGCACAATGAGAGGATCTAGCTCATTGTAGCTAAATAGAGTGTCACAGGGCTGGAGACCAAGCACTCATAGCGGAGATCTGCCTATTCCAGTACCTATTCCCTACCTTTGGCAAAAGAATAAAAAAAAAAAATAACCAAAAGAACCAAATTTGGCCAATGACAAAGAAAGGCCCATTTCTGTTCACCCCACTATAACATGAACATACCAGATGACTTCACATCTCCTTTTGCCTCTAAAAAAAACCAAACACCACAGAGCTCCGTTTCATTAAGTGATGGTAAATCCACCCCTAAGGATTCTGGAGTGAAGATTTCTGAAGAAGTCGCATTACTGCGGGCAACATACAGCGAGAGAGTGAAAACATCATCTGGTTTACTGCTATAATGGTACGACAATGCAATCAAGTTGCCTAACATATCAGCTTCTTGACAGCTTCCAAGCTCTAGAGAAGCCTCAAGTTAACATGCTATGCTTAATTTCCTTTGGGTCGAACTTAGAAGAAATCTAATTTGTTTCACAAGCAGCTCTGGATTTCAGCAGACAGCTGATGAGCAATACAGCCAAGAGAGAAAGGCCATTTAATGTCTCACATAGATCTGTCAGAGAAGGTAATTGATCAATTATATATTTAGAAACACATTGGGGAAGAGAGCTGATGGTGGCCACGTGATTCTATTCTAACACCTCTGTATCTCTGTGGGAGGAGAAAAAATAAAAATAAAAAAGTATATATATTAAAAAACAACGTCAATCTACTCAGTGGGACCCCTCCGAATTAGGCGTGTTCCCATGCAGCAAGGTATCCCTCTCACGCGCTCAAAGAAAGCCAAGAGCAATCTCAGCAGCAGCACCGACTGCTGGGCATATACATTACCAGGCTAGGGGTGGGTTTAGGCATTGTCTTCCGTGCTCTGTGGACCTTGACTTCAGCGTTAGCAGCGGTGGCTCTTTTAGCATCCATGTCCTTACTGCCCTCCCCGAGCTTGGTTGGCATCGTGGCTTGCATCTGAGAAAAGGAGCCCACAGTTCTCCCTTTGCTTGCTCCTCCTGGAAGGGTTTTTGCAGCATGGCCGGTGAGAGAAGCAAAGGTGCTGGTAGTCCTTAGAGGTTGCTCCTGTGCCATCTGCTTGGTTAGAATATATCCATTGCTCCCTGTTACAGAAGTCTGTGTGAAGTCATTAGCTTTCATATGGTTTTGCTTCCCAGTCTCGCCATCTCGTTCAGAAATGCCATTTTCTGCTATCCTATTTAATTTAGTACTAGAGTCCTGCTGGCTCGCTTTCGTATTGTCCTGAGTGTTTTTAGCTGGGTTTGGGTGGCTACCAGCTTCGCTGTGCTCACAGGAACCGTTGGTTTCACCGTCTACTGCCATTTTTGGTTCCCCCGCTTGCTTTTCCGTAGCACTTTCATCTGCAGCCATGGCATTAAACCCTGGAGAAAGAGGGAGGATAAGGAGGAAGAGAGGAGAAAGAAAAGGGTCACAAGTGGTAGCGAAACTCCAAAGAGAAGGTACAGCTACTTAGTGGCTAATGAAGAGCAAACCTCTCCCCCAGAAAACTGCTTGCTATATAAATAGACACCCATTTAGGCTGCTCACTCACCTACCTGACCGGCTTGCCCAGATCCTCAGATGGTGCAAACTGGGGTGGGTGGCTCAGTTGAAAGCAGCGCACTCATTCTCACTTGCCTCAGCTGCAGATGCGGCCATTTATTCCCAACTATGGATTTTTCAAGGTAAATATTATCTTTAGCTTTTCCAATAACTACATTTATTGGACCATATGTCAACACCTCGCACGTCAAACAAAACGCTGCCCAATCTTGCACTTAGATCTCTGGCAAAGCCCTTCACGGTGCCAGACTGACACAAGAAAAGCTTGCTGGTGGGGTTGCACAGGTGAGCTTTTGTGGCACAGACACAGCTCAGCGGCCAAATGTCTACATCAGGGCTTTGCTGCGACAAGAAACACCACAAGAAGTAACTCCCTGGCAATCACGGCTCTCCTGGGAATGTCATCCACTGGAGACTGGCTCCTTCACTGGAATGAAGCAGCACAGGAGCAGGATTCAGTGTCATTTCAGAGGCAACAGCCGGAGCAAACACGGGGTGAAGCACGTTAAATGCAATTTTAGACCGAAATAATTACGTGATTCAAATGCAGCGAGATTTTTGCAGACTGACTAAAAGCTCACGCACAGATAAAACAGGGGTGCGCATGTAAAAAGTTTTTTTCCCTCTCCCTTCCAAATATTTCCATGCTCCCCCCATCAGTGAATTTGTCCCATCAGAGCTGAGCATCAGACCTGAGCTGAAAAAATCCAAGTATGAGCACCATGTACTTGCAGGAAGGTTTCTGACATGACAAACTAGCAACTCCCCAGGCAACCAGGAGTGATAACAATTCACTGGCACGTTCAAGTAAAATGATTAAATCAACCTGCTGTTAGGGATTCCTTGTATTGTTTCCCTTCCAGGGGCCAGACAGTTATGAAACGCATCACAAGTACCAGCAAAAGCTTTGTCCAAGTGGGCTGTCAAAGCAGGCAGGACTGATTTACAACCAGCTCCAATCAAAGCAATTTTTGCCTACAGTATTCAGAAGAGCACAGAGTCAAACTGGAGGACAACTCTGCAAGCCAGACCAGCACGCTGGTCTCGTTTCATACTGCTTTTGAAGCCCAAGCGCTCAAGGAAAAGAATATTCTGAATGTCTCTGCTGACCCGGCAAAGCATGAAGAACCACCAAGATCCCGGATCCCAGGACGTCAAGCCCAATATACCTGGGCTGATTGTTCAAAGCCGAGCTCCGCAGGGCTTTCCGCATGCCCCCAGGCACTGGCAGCTCAGTGCCAACCTCGGCAGCGCTGCACGGCTCACCCCAACAGCTCTTCCCAAAAAGCACCAAATTCCCTTTGCAGTTAGTGGTAAATTGTGGGGAAAAAAAATTAAAAAAATCTTTCCCCAACTATTTGAGGGCCCACCCACCCACTTCTTTCTATCCCTTTTTAATGTATTCATTCAGTCCATCTCCTTACCATTGGGCTGATATAAAAGATTTTGACAAATATTTCTGCACAAATAGCACTTGCAGATCTAGACTCTACAAGCAATGCATTCCAATACCTAAAACAGCCGTATTATTCCCCAAACTTCCTGGGTTTTCGTGCTCATCTGAGATTTAAACATTTCCAGCATCAAAACGAAAGCCATCTTAGAACTGGCAAACACACTTCGAACATCCAGCCCCTGGCTTAGCATCCAACCTCTGGCTTCAAGCGTGGTCAACGCTGAATTCCAACCAGGTTGGCCAGGGCTCTGCCCAGGTGGGACCTGGTCCAGTCCTACCCATAAATTGCAAGGGGACAGTCCCAGTCCTGCTCCTTATTTCCAACTGAAAGCCACAGATGTTGGGCACTAAGCATCTTACCGGGAAGTGTCTTCAAACCCCAATGCCAAGTGGTAACTCCTCCCTGGGGTTCCACTCTGGTCATTTTTCCTGATGAGACATCTGCACTAAGTGGTCCATTCCCCCCAAAACCCAGGCAGCTCAGCCTGCGATCGCCTCCCACGCGGACTCTGCTGGCTCAGACCCCCCCAAAGAGCTCCAAAACCTCCAAAAAGAGCTCACCGGTGCTTGCCGGAGCGCACACAGGGGGGCAGAGGCAGAACCCCCACCTCCAGTAGGCAGTAATTGCGCGGCTCTCCAAGCAGGATTCTAAGTTATCACCTCCATCTGCTGCCCTCTCACGCCACCCAGACCACCTTCTGTCTACGGAAAGCTCTGATAAGACACACAAGGCTTTGTTTTGAATAGCAATAACTCTGGGAGACGATGAAGTGCTAGTTTTTTTCCCCGTTATTTAACTATTTGAAAAGTCTTGGGCAGAGCGAGCCAGCAGCTCTGCCCTTATTCTTTCAATCCTTGTTTCTCTTTCTGCATTTGGTGTCTTTAAAAGACCGTGCTATGGCCATTTAAGTAATTATTTCAGCAGTCAGAGCCAGAAGAAAACAAAAAATGAGCTCCCTAACCACAGATGGCGGTTTCTAGAGCTCAGCACTAGGCACCTGGCCGAATGAAGCCTTCAATATTTGTTGATTTAAATACTGCACACTCCCAGCAGAACAGTCAAATAACTTCAGTGGCTGACTATTAGATAAACTGAATAAGCAGAGGGCAAGAATTGCTCTACCTGCCATGAAGGCAACCAAAACAAGGTAAATTAGAGCACTGCCCTAGGGGAAAGAATAACTGCGTTATTCCAGAAAGCGTCACGGACTTTATGAAAAATCCATGAAGCCAAAATTAAAACCTCACATACAGTCTCTCCCCTCCCCCGCCACACACTCTTATTAAGTGTGCAAAATGCAGTCTGCTTGAGTGTGGAAGTGCCATCAATCTCCTATAAACAGGCACCAGACTTCCAAATCCATATGACTGGAGATTTGACAAAACAAAGAGATGAAATTTCATAGTCCCAGAAGTTGCACAGAAATGGAGAACTTGACAGCAGTCGTCAAGGGTATGGTTCTGATTTAACAGGATTACGCACCCACTCTGCCCTGCTGTAAATGACTGCACACGTTACAGGGCAAAGCAAGGTCCTACAGCTTCCAGCTCCAGCCCCAACCATCAGAGCTGCCACCACTCAGCGAGCCCGAGTGTCACAATTCAGTGTCAAATGGAGACACACCCACAAAACAAAAGCTGTTATGGTAAGTGGCATCACTGGCCCGCTGGCTGGCAAGAGTCAGCAGAGGCCAAGGACTGAACGGGAAGAGATACTACCTCCCTTCTCCTGCCTCCGATGGGTCTGAGACACCATGGCAACACTGTCCTGAGCTGCTGGGACGGGCTTCTTTGGGGAGAGATCATCTCGAACCTCCTGCTCCCTTTTCTGGCAGCACTAAACCAAATTCATAAATGATTTAGAACAGCACTGTTTTCTCCAAACTGAGTTCCTGTACAGCACAGGGCTCCCGCAAGAAGCGCCACGGCCAACCCATCGGTTGCAGAAGCTCATCACCCAAGGGTCCTACCTGAACATCAAATTAAAGAGACACCCATGAAGGAGTAGTTTCTGTCAGGAGCTACGTTGCTCCGTAAGATGTGGTAACCCAAGTAAGCTTGTCTGGTTTTCACAACCAAAATACCTGGTCTGGTAATAGGAAAAGAGGAGTCACCATCCCAGGCTGAGCCACCGCTCCACTTGCCATGATGCTCTGCCTCCGAGTCAGTGTTCCAGCCTCGAGTAACAGGACACGTCAGCAAGTCTGGCCACCTTCAACAAGTCTCAGCTGCACTAAGTGCACACTTACAAGCACTGCTGAACAGACATCATTCAATATATATGTACACTTTTGATGAAATACGGCCTGTAGATGGGGATGGGAACACAAACTACAGACAGCAGGAACCTCACAATGGAGAAATACTGAAGAAAACAGCCTAGGGAAGCTCTCCAACACCACCAGACAGGTAAAGAAACACTTGTTCCTGACATGACCTTTTCATCTTCCCATTATTTAAAAAAAAAAAAAAAAGTTTCACTGCAAGCCTACTAAAATCTTGATTTCAAATACACTTCATGGCAATGAGTTCTCTTCTTGAAAATGCATTTCAACAGCTTTTCTGCTCTGTACATGCAAGCGAATAAAAACCTAAAATCAGTATTTCTCTAAAACTTTACAACTTGACAGTATTAATTCTTTCTAAATAGAGCAAAACTATGTTTCTTCTGTATTTACTTTCCTGTCCAAGTCCCTCACTGTTGTCTAATCTACAACCATTCTTTAATTAAAAACAAAAAAATGAAAGGTAGAAAGAGATAGCCTACATCCATGGAAGCGTAACCTCATTTACTAGAAGCACCCTACTATTTTCAGAGCGCCCTTATGCATCCCCTACGCCACATGCAGTGGTAAAAGCTTGTCACATTGACCACACTGCTGCCTGCATCCTGATCCAAGCATTCACTATTAATTTAAAATCCAGTATCACGTAGGACGGGTAACTTGCCCGAGAGATTTATTTTCTATTATGGCGTTTGTTATCGCAGGTAGGTATCTGAAGTTGATACCAAGTTGAAAGAAACTTCAGTAAAGGTGTATCTTCTAGGAGCTGGCTGCATTTTAGTAACACAAGGAATTTAAGACTCAGAAAATTATGCAGCTACATTATTCCCGCGACTCCACATGACAAAGAATAATCAGTAACAGATTTAAGATCGCTTCTCTGAATCAACAAGTCATTGAGAGCAAGGAAGAGCTCCCAGACCTCCCACCTCTCCCCAGGCTCAAGCAGACCCCCTGCAGAAGTTTCAGTCTCAATATCAAACACTGTCATTCAAAAGTGAATTAAAATTGCCACGAAGAGAACAGAATCTTAGGGAAGGAGGGGAGAAGCCCAGTCAGACAGGATGAGGACACCTCATCTCATTTTAGGTGTCTAAAAGACATCTCTTACTCCAGGGTACCCCAAAGCCACCACTGCAACCAACAGAAAGAAGACGACAGCTCAAAAAGCACAGTCTGACTTTAGACATCTATCTTTGGATAAACTAATCATCGCCTGGACATGCCTGCCACATGTATGCAAAAGTGAGCTGGACTAGTTCAGAATTAGAATGACAACTTCAAAAAAAACCCCTAAATCAGGCAAAACGAAACCCACCTCTGCCCTCCCAGCCCAGACTCCTGCAATGCTGGTTCCTCTCCGCTGCCTTTGCCTGTCGGGTTTCCAGCCCTGCCAGCAGAGCCAGACCTGGCTCCAGTTCTGTCCTGGAGCTCAGTCCAGCCTGGCAAAACCTGCCCGCGGGCAGAGCCCGTCCAACAGATGTGCTACGGTCCCCGCCAGCCGGCCCGGCCACAGCCAGAGGGAACCAAATCACCTCTGCGGAGACCAAAGGGGACGAGTAGCCACCAGAAACTTCCCGTATGCAGGCAGCCAGATGATCACCTCAAAACTCTGTATTACCTTGAGAAGGCTCTGAAAAAAATAAAGTCTTAAATATGTTTTTTTTTAAACTCAGATCTCACTGCTCAGGGAGACAAAATAAGAAGAATATGCATGTGTTATGAGCCCTTATGCTCCAGGCCAAAATTCAATCATCACTAGGTCTGAGGGGGAAAAAATTTAAAACAAATAAATAAAAAAAACCCTACAAGCGAATGCACTATTATGTGATCTGGAACTTTTACACGTTTTTCTAAAGATCTTGGTACTGAGCACCAGTAGAGGTGAGACACCCCAGTGCCCAGGTCTCGCACGATGTTTTCCATGCACTCCCAGTGCCCCCAGCACAGAGCACTGGGCAGCTCTGCGCCTTCAGCAGAGCCACGAGCTTCAGCTGCTGCAAGAGAAACGTCGAGCTCCGAACTAAGCAAAGACAGCGCTTAAATGAAAAACTCACCATTCTGAAGTGCAGTACAAGTACTGCGTACATTTATATTTACATATACGTCCATTTCACAAATGTTTTACCTTGAGCACTTTGCAGTTCATCTATAAAACACCCCAGATACCACTCCTTTATTGGATACCCAACCGTCCTGCTGCATAAACTTTTAAAAGCAAGAAATGCACCTGCTTATAATCCTTGTGTTACAACCGTTCACTCCCCCCTTCCTCCTCCAAGTCAAAAAAAAGAAAAATGTAAAGCAGAGAGGAGTCCAGCTGACAAAAAAACGGATGACAAAGAGATGGGGGCTGAAAGCGTACAGACCAGGGAGAGCCGGTGGCTGGAGATCCTGTACCCATTGGAAGGGAAAGCACCACCTCGTATCGCTCAAGCCAAAAAAGCAGAGCATTTTCAAGCCAAGAAATGAAGAGAATTACATGTTTCAGGCCAAAGTTCTTCTCCGGGGCGAGTCATTGATGGTCTTTTCTCCCCCCCACCCTTTTAAATCCGTGAAGGCGGGTGATGTCCATCCAAGAGCCTGGCCCTGTATTTTCAAAACATAAGTGCCACTCCTCACAGTGCCCTGGAGCACTGCCACCCTGCCGCAGTCTCACCGCTTCCCATCTCCCATCAGACGCACAAAGAGTCAGAACGGGAAAAGAAAGAAAAAGAGAAAAGAAAAACCAAGAACAACTTCTGCTGTGAATGCTCGATACCGAGATCGGACAGGTCGGGTAAATGGGATTCGGCGTGTCGCCGGTGGGCTGCCTGTGAATGCCGGCGGAGGCTCAAAGCAGTTTAACAGCCTGCGTGAAATTAATTCATCCCTTTGCCATGCGATCAGGTCCACGGTGTTACAGCGCTGGCCACGAGGCCCTGAGCCCATCCGTGACCGAGGGATGCTGCTGTTCCAGGGCTGCCAGGCTCCGAGCACGTTTTTTCTGCTGCTGCAGCCTGTCTGCTGCAGGGCGCAGCTCCCCGGAGCAGGGCTCTCGCACACAGGGAGCACCTGGGCAGACATCTGGGAGAGCATCTAAAATACCTAAGCATCATTCTGCTCTGTCTGGTCTCCTGGCTGTCAGTCTCAGCAGGGGAGCCCAGTGCCGAGTACAGCGAGGCGACGAGATTATTCTTTTTTTTCCTTTTAAAGCAGCCATCTCTGCACCTGGGAATGCAAAGGTTGCAGCTGCTCAGTGGAAAGCAGCACCTTTCTCACTCATGGCAACTTCCTACCTGCAATAAGAGGGGGAAAAAAAAAAAAAAGAAACAAAAAAAATAGAGAAAAAAGGCCCCTCCAGGAATTTAAAACCCTGACGCTCCCTAAAAGCAGTGTGAAGTTTATTTTAGAGCAAAGTGACTCTGCACGTCTCATGCAGCGCTACACTCCAGCACCATTGCTCTCATAAAACAGCTGCCTCGGGTGAAGTCTCAGAAATGCCGAGGCTAATGGAGAACTTCGTTACCAACTCCCCTTCCTGCTCCTTCGTGCTGCTGCCTTAGTGGAACTTTCCATCTCTGGGGCTGGGCAATCAGAAAAGGAGTGGTTTGCCTTGAAAGGTCAAGTGAGATGCAGCACGGAGTCAGGAGCTGTGTACATTAGGAGATGAACTGAAATCACTCGCAATTCTTGCAAAGAAACCACTTTTTAATTAGTTTCTCTCTGAGTCAGAGTAAAGACAATATGGCCTAATAAAACAGGAGAGCAACTTTTTTCCGCTCATCTCTTCTATCTCCCTGCCCCTTTCCCCTCCCTGTCAAAGGGAAAGATGGACCTAAACTCACACCCACGTGTAAAGCTGAACGGGAACATTTCCCCACGGACAACAAAACACAGTCTCATCCGCAGCTTTTTTTCTATCTGTATTGAGCAATCTTACACAGAAGGGGACACTGAGTCTAACAAACAACTTACACGGGGCTTTACGCAGGCTGGGACTCAACCCTAGAATTGGAAATTAAAGCACTTGCTGGAACATGCAAAGATCTTGCTCCTGCAGATGTATGTTAAACTTATAGTTCAATTATTTCTCTTTACCAGTGCCACGATGAAGCCAGAAGAGGACATCCCGGCCTGTAACAACAGCGCATTTCTGCAACACCTTCCACTTGAGGAACAAAGAACAAAACACCACGACTGCCCACCCAAGGACCTCCCTACCTCCAGGCTGCTCCCTGAGAGCCCCCACCCAGCTCCCTGTCCCAGCCCCACAGCTCGTCCCCTGGGGCAGCAGCTGCTGAGGTGTCACAAATGACAGGCTGGCACACAGAGGACGACAACAAAGAACGGGGATGCACTGCCTCAAAACAGCAGATTATAAATTGGGGCAGCTCAGCCACTGCTCTCACAAGAGTACGAGCCTTCCATGTGACAGGGTACCTGCATGGAGATGTCCAACATGATGATCTTCATCAGTGGTGGGGCCAGACAGCAGTCTCAGGTGCTACTGCAGCGCTGCCGATGCGCCTTGCTCGGGGGACAGACGCCTAAATCTCATTCAAGGCTGCAAGCTACCTGAATTTCCTGGCTCATCTTGGACACAAAGCAAGCAAAAGTTTGTACACGGAGGTGGAACTCATAACAGGCCATTCACAGAGACAGCAGGGGAGCTATGGTACATGCTAACACGGTTCGAATGGGGATCTGATGCTGACCCTCGTATCAGTACCATTCTGAGTCAAGGGGGAGTGAAAGGAGGGGAAAACACAGTAATTCACACTGTCTTTAGCCTAAACATCAGCTTTAAATCAGTCTTTGGACCTGCAAGTTCAAGGCTCTTTAAGTTTTAGATCCCAGGTTCAACATTCAGAAATAACCTGCCAAGGGGATTTTCCCAAAGGGAACAAAATCCAGAACATAACTGTCTTATATTACAGGCCGGGGCTCCCATCAAACACACGATCAGTTCGCTGAGGGGGCTCAGCCTAAACTAGAACCCAGAAGCACCAGCAGACTTGTGCAGATTCCCATTCCCATGCATCGTAGAATGGTTTGGGTGGGAAGGGACCTTTGAAGACCATCTAGTCCAACCCCCTGCCACGAGCAGGGACATCTTAACTAGATCAGGTTGCTCAGAGCCCCATCCAACCTGACCGGGAAAGTTTCCAGGGATGGGGCATCTGCCACCTCTCTGCGCAACCTGGGCCAAGGTCTCACCACCCTCAGTGTAAAAAATTTCTTCCTTCTATGTAGTCTAAATCTTCCCTCTTTTAGTTTAAAGTCATTACCCCTTGTCCTATCTCAACAGGCCCTGCTAAAAAGTCTCTCCTCATCTGTCTTATGAGCCCTCTTTAGGGACTGGAAGGCTGCTATAAGGTCTCCCCGGAGCGTTCTCTTCTCCAGGCTGAACCCCCCCAGCTCTCTCAGCCTGTCCTCCCAGCAGAGGGGCTCCAGCCCCCCCAGCATCTCCGGGGCCTCCTCTGGCCCCGCTCCAACAGCTCTGTGTCCTTCTGCTGTTGGTGCCCCAGCGCTGGAGGCAGCACTGCAGGGGGGTCTCCCCCGCGCGGAGCAGAGGGGCAGAATCCCCCCCCTCGCCCTGCTGCCCACGCTGCTGGGGATGCAGCCCAGGATGAGGGGGGCTTTCTGGGCTCCAGTGCACATTACCAGCTCATGGCCAGCTTTTCACCCACCAGTACCCCCAAGTCATCCTCGGCAGGGCTGCTCTCCATCCCTTCATCCCTAGCCTGTGCTGATACCAGGGGTTGCCCCAAACCAGGTGCAGGACCCTGCACTTGGCCATGTTGAACCTCATAAGGGTGACATGACCCCACTTCTCGAGCCTGTCCAGGTCCCTCTGGATGACATCCCGTCCCTCAGGTGTGTCACCATACCACTCAGCTTGGTGTCATCTGCAAACTTGCTGAGGGTGCACTCAACCCCAATATGTTGTTGGTGAAGATATTAAACAGTACTGGTCCCATCCCCCTCGCTAAAGGAAAACGACTGTTCACGTAAATTTAAGAGAGAAATCTCAGGCTTCAGGGTGCTTTTCCAGTCCACGCATCCCAGCTCCGTACGTTTCCACCCATCCCTGAGTCAGGAAACTATTTCATACCATCTTGCAAGTCTGCTGGCATGATTCATGTTCACGCAACACTCAAAAATGTAAATTCTTTGCCAACACTAAACACTGTTATTAACAGAATTTAGGGACATTAACTAATCAAACTCCTATGACAATCACAGCTGGGTAATGAAGGTCAGCAAAGAACAGCACATGCAGCACAACAACCAGGCAAACCATTGTCTTTTACACACATGGTATGCTTCGGAAGAGAAGGATACAATCTGAACAAGAACAGAGGCTATGCAGTTCACATTTTAGGACCTTTCTTTCCCCCCAGTTACAGAACTGGACAATAAGCTGAAGTGGGTGCAATATGAAGCCTCAAGACTGCTCCTTCACAGGGAGGGTTCTCAGCTTCGTTTTGATACGCAGCATTTGCTTTACATCAAAATCAGCCAAGACACACAAGGCGCAGAGATGTCTCTCTTCCCACCCTCCTTCTGGATTTGTACCTCCACAGACTCTTGACACTTACCTTAAGATCAACCAAGAGCTAAATAAACTAGCTTTAAACTCCTGAGCCAAGCAAGGCAAGGGATCAAAGTGAGAGTCTCCTCCCAGAGCAACGCGACCTCCCACCGACATCTCAGACTTCATCTCTGGTTTGCCCGGACCAGAGGTCCACACGCAACCAGCGTCAGCAGCAGCACTCACGTGCTCCCAGTTAATATGCAAGCACCGTGGCCACGTCTGACACAGCATTCAATATTTTGCCTGCTCTGAGCTTTACTTTCTAACTAGAGCAGCTTGACAAAACATTATGCCGGACAGAAGAGAAAGAAAAAGCAGTGGTGTACTCACATGCATCTGAATTAAGTCCAAAATTTTATTTCTAGTAAGATTAGATATTTTGATCGGGCCAGTTCAGTACTTTTCTAATACTCATTACTATGGAAAGAAGAACAAAACCACACCAAATCCCTGCAGAGCTATGAGAAGTAACTAGGCAAGGAATAATAAAGCCATGGAAAGAAAAGGGGGAAGAGGGGGGAAGATAAAGGGTAGTGGTTTGGGTTTTTTTCCCTAATCCCACCGACACATTTATTAAGCCCTCAGATTTGTGTGCATGCAACTCACAGGCAACCATGCAGGAAAGACTTCATCGAATTAACAAGTGCGCTGCATCCTGCAAATTAAAACCAAGCAGAAACAACGCAGAAGCCACGAAGCATCCCACAAGGGCACAAGGTGCGGAGTGTCTAACCCCACCAGCCATCCTCCAGCAACCGGTGCCTGTTTTGGAGCAACAGAGAAACTCACAGGAAAACAGAAAGTTAACTTTAATAGAGGGAGGAAAAGGGGCTAGGTCATCGCGTGGCGGGGATCAGAGTTCAGTTAAAACCAGGCACACAGAGGAGGTTCAAAGTAACTCCTTTGCGCTTCACAGACACACCAAAGCAGAAGTGAAAATTAGATGTCATTCTTTAGATGGGTGCGGATGGATGGACTGAAAAGCAAATTTGCATCTTCTGGGGAAGAGCCCTGCTCAGAATAAACACAGGAGAAAGGAGCCACTCCGTTTGTGGGAGCACACCTGAGACCCTCGGGGGACAGAGCACATCTCCAGGCCCCCAGTTTTGTTACCATCACGTGCCGATCTCATAAGCAAGGTCTGGCCCTCAATCGAGGCAGGTGCTCACCTTCTTCTTTGTTGTTGGTGATATCTTTCAGCAGCTCAGTCTTCATGCAGGCGTCTTTCCTTGTCTCTCCCTTACTCAGCACTGTTCGCTAGGGGTGGGGAGAGAAGGGATGGGGGGGGGGGGGGGAATAAAAAAAAATCATGGTTTAGCTCAATGTTCATACACACGTTGCATTTAAAACAAGAGACAATCATGGACGCATCCTGTTTACATCACGGGCAAACCTCATTCTGCAAAATAATGCTGCCAGGAAACTGCCACCAAGGCACGGGTCAAAGATAAAAACCAGCAAGAGTTGCCCCAGCTGCTGGCCCGTCTCGCAGGAGAAGCAGAGGGGTCCAAGCTGTGCCCAGGGCCGAGACCTCACACATCTTCAGTTAAGATGCAGCCACTTTTTCCGAGTGTAACATGCTTGGAAACCCAGCTGAGTACATCTGGACAGGCGTGGATTAAAATGGTCATGAAAGGCATCTCAAGAAGGTGACCCTATTCCCCCAGAACTTCTTAGGTTTTGGGTGGGGGGAGGCAGACCTACGAGACTTCTCATTACACATCATTTATCGACATTTGCAGCCCAAGTATGCATTTGGTGGTTTTGGTTTTTTTTGTAGTTCATTCAAATGTAACTTATAAAATGCAAACCATCAGTGAGCAACAGCCAACTCATCATTCATAACATCCATGTTTATTAAAGTTAATGAGCTCTATTTTTAATTCTATAGAAAGCAATTTTTCTTTTTTCCCCTCTTTTTTTTTTTAATATTTTTTTTTGTAAAAAGAGAACACCTGCTCGTCTCCTGCCTTTCACATGCCTGGAATCACGATGCTAGATCAGGTTTGCAGCCCTAGTACCTTCTCTCTTTTCTTTTTTTGAAGTAGCAAGACACACAAAAAAATAGAAGCTACCAAAAACAAAAGGAAAAAGGTATTAAAAAACCCCAAACACACAGAGAAGAGAAGGGATCCTTTGACACAGCTCTGTGTTTAACAGGATGAGCTGGTCTGAAAGGTAAAGATGGTGACTGCCTTGCAAAGCTGCTGTGTGGTGGGGGAGGCAGTGATGTCCGCCTTTGGCCGGGTGAAGGGTTCACCTCGCTGCCTGCCACGCAGGAGAAGAATAAGCCCAGGTCACGCCAACCGCTGCAGGCCAGCACGGGGAGCAGATGGCGCCTGCAGCCATGCAAATCGCAAGGTTTCAAGTGCACTGAGTGATAAAGAAAGAAAAAAAAGCCAACCTGCCCATCTCCCATAAAGCAAGCAAACAGAGACAAGATGCACACACGAAGCCCGGTGCATCAGCTCCAAAACCATTCCCAGCAGTAGCTCGCCCTTCCCCACATCGGCTTCTGTCCGAAGCTAGCGGGAGAGATGAGCTTTGGTGCTGCTATTGCTATTACCAGCCACCCTCTCATTTTTATTTCGGAGTGAGCTCAGCTGCAATGCCAGGTATTGCAGCGCGGGGTCTTCCTTCCTTCCCCCCCGATCTCAGCACCCCCCTGCCCTGTGCAGACCAGGGAGGGCTCATCTAGCACCGGGTCCCTGCCCCTGGGGTGCCTGCAGGACCACCTTGCCCCGCACCTAAATGCCACCATCTACAAAACAAGACAGAGCCGATGGGAAGGAGGAAACTTAAGGGACGCTGGCTGGGCACGGGGTGCTTGGGAAAGCCTCCATCGCGTGCCTGCACGGAGCTAAGGGCAGGATTGCTCCTCTAGCGAGGAGGAGGAAGGTGGTTGTGGGTGGCTGCCTGCCCCCGAGCACAAGCAAACACCAAACACGGCCACGTCTGGATGCTCTCAGCAAGAGGGAACCTGTGCCCCACGCACACCACCTTCAGATTTTCAGACACACCCCAAAAAGCAAGCCATATGCATTTGAAACCTCAGCTCAGCCAACCGATCAGAAAGCCTGAAACAGAACATACCCCCAGCAGACGCTGGCCAACAGTTTCCATCAAGAAACAATCATAAAAGCACAGCCCAAAGTTTGAGCATTGATCAGCTTTCTTTATGCATTTACTTGCTAACCTAATAATATATATCCTTCCTGCAAACATCTGCTTGTAAGCCCTACCTCTCCTCTACCTGGACTTCTTGTAAACTGAGAATAAATCCATGTTTCTCACGGACTTACCCTGCTGCAAGACTAATGCAAAGAGAACTGCAGAGAGCTCAAGCGCAGCCCCACGGCTCCCACCATGGGAAGGGGCACCCAGGCCCCCGCCACAGACACCGGCAGAAGATAAAGAGCCTCAGTCTAACAGGGACCAGCTTGTTCTCCCAACCTCTGTTGATATTCCTGCTATCAAACTGACTCATACTGGAAGTCCCAGGATTTCCAGCAGATCATTTTTACCCATTCGATTCCCAGTTTTTCTTTATTTTATAAGCAGCGACCCCACTCCACAAATCATCCACGCTTTCCCTTCCGCAGAGGTGTTGCTGCTGCGGCTGAAGAAAAGTCACGGCAGGAACCCTGGAGTCAATCAGATCTCGGCAGTTAACGACCACCCTCCCTCCTCGCTGCAATTACCAGGAGCTCGGGGCTGCCCTGGGTCCTGGCCAGCAGCGGAAGCTCTCCAAGTAGATTTTCCAACACCAAGAGAGGCCAGAGATAAATCACAGCTTTTTTTCCCGAGAGAGTAAAAAAGCTTGGTGCCAAGGCAAGGCTAACCGAGGTGGCACCTGAGGGGTTCTCCTGGTCCCTATCTCAGAGACACATCAGAGGCAGCTGTACAACTTCCATGCCTTGCTCTGAAACAAACAAAACTCAGCATCAAGGTAGAAAATATATTAATAATTTAAAAAAAAAAAAAAACAACAAAACCAAAACCAAACCCACAACTGTGAATTTTGAAGCATTTGGATCAAAAGGAAGCTACAGGAAGCACTCGAAGCCTCTTCCCCCCAGGCCAGCGCTCTCCCCTCCGTGCTCCATCACCACCCAGCAGATGCAGCAGACCCAGCACCAAGGGGCACCCACCGGGCACCCACCGCCAGCCGGGCGCCCCATTCATTCCCACCGCCCCACAGCTCCACCCAGCCAACTTCGCAGCAACTTCACCGCAAGTGTCAATACCTCCATTTTTGTGTGTGTGTGTGTGTGTGTGTGTTGGGCTGTTTTTTTTTTTCCCCACCTCCCCTCCCTTAGCTTCAGAGCAAACTTCCCTTGCTGCTCACACTCCCCATGCCCAATCCGTCGGCTCCCGATTGGCAGGGAAATCCTATACCCACCCTCCCCGCCGAGAAATGTCTGCTCTTGCAGCAGTCCCAACAAAAGCCAACTGCCAAGCACAGGCTGCTTCACAATAAAAGTCTCACTCTTTCCATTATTCCTTTTTTTTTTTTCCCCCCTCCTTTCCCCCTTTCCCGCAGCCGTTCCCCTCGCCGACCCCAGACTGATTATTAACCTTCCGTGGACGGAGAGCCTCCATAAAGAGTACACACCACCAGCAATGAAGCATTATCCCCCTCCCCAACCCTTTAATTTTTAGGTTTCAAGGGGAAGGAAAAATTCTTGCATCTTAAGAAAGACTGATGAAGTCCTTGAAAGGGTTTTAAAAGCCATGAGGACCCAAGCAGAGGAGCTAGTGCTGGTTTAGTTTTTCCTCTCCACCTCTGTTTACAAGAAAACAGGCTTCCTCTCCTCCGCGAGGTCTTTGGAGGGGATGGAAGACGGGTCAGACCGGCCAAGGAAAGGCTCTGCAGCATTTCCAAACAGATGACTAGAAACTAGAGTGGTGCCTTTAAAACAAAAAAAAAAAAAAAAAAAAAAAAAAAGCCCACAAAAAAAAAAAAAAAAAGAAGACAAGAAAAAGAGCAAAGCTGGGAAGCACAGAAAGAGCTTTCTCAGCCTCCTCCTTGGCATTTTCATCAGCCATCCGGGTGCCCTTCGCAAAGGTCCAAACAGGTTTTATAGGCAAAGACAATGCATGCACAGCAAAACTCCAACATATCGCAGCTTACCAAGCCCAAGAGACCAGTGAGTTACATCATGGACCAGAGCTCTCTCCAGGCAGAGCAGGAAGGAGCGGAGGTTGATGTGCTAAGATGTCTACCTTCACCGGGGTCTTTTTTTTTTTTTTTTTTTGTCTTAAACATCAACCGTCTTGGAACCTGAGGCTTTGCAGCGGCGTTATTCCGATCGGAGCCCTGCAGCTGAAGCAGGTTGATCTGAAAGAGGGCTGGGCGCAGGAGGACCCCTCTGAAACTCTTCTCACTCCCATGCGGGGCAGCGGCTGCACCAGCACATCCGCATGCAGGACGGGCAGGACCGATCCTGCCAAGCCCCCAGCCAGGAGGTGGACACCAGCCCCTCGGAGGTGACACCACCGGGCACAGCTCCCCACGAGCGGCTGGGGCACGTGCCCCAAGGCCAGGACCCCGGCAAAGCAGGATTTCACCTCCTGCGGAAGGCGGCGGGGAGGTCTGCAATACGTACTGTTAGCAAGGCAGAGCTCTCAACAAATGATGCAACCCCAGCAGCAGCAGATTCTCATTCACTCATTTTTTTCCCCCCTTTTTTCGCCTAAAAAAATAAATAACACAACCCAAGCCAGCTTGTTCATTGTAACCTTTGCCTCAAAGAGAAGACAAACATTTTCTACTTAATTATACAGGAAGTGATGATTAAGAAAACTCTTGTAGAAAGAGAGTGTTTCTTTTGTAGGCATGTGAAGGCTGCTCATTTCAGATCTCGGCGCTGCTCGGGTCCTGCTGTGCACGGGCAAGGTCTGGGATCACCGCTCGTGGGGACGCTGACCACGGGCCTGTCATTAGAAGCAGCAGCAGCATTTGATCTGGAGAAGGAAGGAAATGTAACCACCAGCATACCTGGCCTACAAAGCACTCACCAGTCTCAAAGCTCCTTTTTCTTAGGTTAAGGCCACTTCCTTATAAGCCTCGTGCAATCATGTGAACGTGGAATTTTATCTGCAGCTCACAACAAGCACTGCCCTCAGCCTGAAGTTTGTCCCCAAATCAAATTCTTTGCAATTCTTTTGTCTCCTGAATTCCTTTCATCCAGACTCTTCCTAAGAAAAAAGAAGCATTTCCTCCTCTACCCCCATGTCCTCTCTCCTATTCCAGCTGCACAAATCAACTCCCGAAACAGGGGGAAGGGTAGAAACGAGGCGCAAGTCCCTGCATGCAACAGCTGGGAACAAGGAGACACGTGCATGAAACGCAACAGGACTTAAAGTGACTTCTCGTCAGCCAACGCGGTCCACAATGGCGTGCAGGCTTCAGGCGAGGGGGGTTTGCACAGCCCGTGCCCTCCTGTAAAGGGGAGAGGGATTTACGCCTCCTCACTGCTTCCACGCTGGGAAGCGTCGTACCCATCTCACTGTGTCCCAGTAGAGTTAAAGCCAGGGCAACTTGTATGTGCAGGCAAGTGTAAATCCAGAGCAGACAAAGGCATCTCCTTCCCCGGGCCGAGGTTAGCAAGGAGTACAGCTGCTGCCTGCCTTCCCCTAGCGCCTGCGAGGGGAGGGGGGGAAGAAAACCCCAAAATGGAGACCAAGATTCATCACTACCTCTAGCAAAAGCAAACCAACCACTTCAGAAACACCCGCTCCCCCAGGAAAGGCTCAGCCAGGACAAAACCATAGCACCAAGAGGAGCCCGGACCAAGCAGGTTGCAGGGGGAGGGCAGCTCGCCCCCATCAATGGGGCCCAGACACCTCTTCATCCTCCGCGCTCCTCTTCCTCCCACCCCCAAAGCACCGCGGCCGGCGGAGCAGCCCCCTTCTCCCCTGCCCATTCCCGGGAGGGCTCCTTGGGGCGGCGGAGGGGGGGAAAAGCCCCCCATGGGCTTTCCTGGGGACCTGGAGGACCTGGCTGGGCTGCCCACACCACCTCCGCCTGGGCCACCTCCAGCCATGCAGAGGCCAGCAGCACGAGAGCGATGCCGGCGAGCCGGGAAAGCGGAGAGGGGGAAAAGGAAGGGAAGGGAAGAAAACAAACGAACAAACCAACCAACCAAACAAAAAAAAAAAAAAAGACAACAAAAATAATACTAATAATGAAACTTGCACCCTCAGGCCTGTCCCTCTAATAACTACAGCAAAACCTCACCAAGGCTTTACTCTCCTGGAGGGTGAGAAAGCGACACAGGGCTGCCCAGCACCCGGAGTCCCGGAGGCGGGAGATCCTCACACCCTCTCCTCCATGGCCTACAGGCTTCGTCCCCGGCGTGGGGCCTTTTTTTTCTGCTCTGTCATTAAGAGTGGAGCCTGGTCTTTTCCTTCAATCCCAAGAATTGCACGGAATTAGATCATCTTTCTCGGCTCACCTCCCCCTACAGGCAGCTCCCGAGCATGCTCAGCTCGGCCTGGCGCTGCCATTTCATAACGGCATTGTTTACAGACACAGCCTGACCTGCCATTTTTTGACAGGAGGAGAGGAGCGGGGCCTTCGCCTCCCGCCTTCGCCGCCCCCCAGCCCCTCGCCATAAAAAAAATCCGCTTCCGAGGAGGGAAATTGCAAAAGCGTGGGAAGCAGCAGGCTGTGGGTTTGTGGTGGTGGGTTTGTTGGTTTTCTTATTGTTGTGTTTTGGGTTTGGTGTTTTTTTTTTTTTTTTTCTTCCTTTTCCCTCCTTCATTTAGGTCAAAATCCACCTGTTTTTGGAGGGAGAAGTTAACCCCTTTGGGGGCTGGGGGGAGAGGGAAGGAGAGGTCTCACAGAGCGCAGTGCGAAATGCCAGCCATGATTTTTAGCTCCTTCAGATCACAACCGTGCTTCGATGTCACCTAAAAATATAATACCCAGCCCAGTCTGCCATCCTCTGTCAAGCCTTCCTCTGCGAGAGAAAGGCTTGGAAAGATGGTATTTTCCTTGAATAAACAAGTTGGCTTAGTCCCAGCACATACAGTTTTCTCCTTTAAATGCAAACCAGAGTATTTTTGCAGGCAGACAGGAAAACGAGGAGAGGAGGAGGGGAAAAAGTTCCTCATTTAACACCAAGAGCTCCATGAAAAGCCTTGCAAGGTTGCTCCGAGCCCCTCTCCGTTCCAGTCCTCTCCCCGTCCGTGCCGATCATACTTTACAGGTGAAAGCAGCTCTGACTTATGATGGAGAGAAAATGCCAGAAGAGCTGGAGGTTTCCTCATCCTTGGAACAAGGACAAGTTGTGAAAAGCTTCCTTTGCGAGAGGCACTGTGCTGCTCCGACACAGTATGGCAGCGTTGCAGGGAAGACGCTTGCACCTCAGATCTTCTTAACCCCCACCACGTCCACCAGCCTTCCCCTCCTGATGGGGACTGAAGGAAGAAGATAAATAATTTACCTGTTCTGGGGGAAGCAAGCTGTTGTGTTGGATCCCAGAATATTCTTTTAAAAAGCTTGCTCTACATTTTTTCCCTCTGATTTTTTTTCTTTTTTAAGAACACTTTCCAATTAGCTCGTACAGTGTGCAAGCTTCGCTCCGGCTGCTTGCCTGACTGTAAATCCTGGCAGGCAGTGCTGCCCGTCCTCCTCCTCTGCCCCCCTCCAGGACCAACGCCACCGTACAGCAACGCCAGACATTTCCTCCTCCACCCAAGCGACCAAGGAGCTCGCACAGACACGGGGAGGGACGGATCCCACAGGACCAAGGGAAACACCAGGGGACATAAGGGTCTACCTCTGCAAAGAAGGGTTGGTGTCAAAACTCCGAATTCACAGGAGTCAAAAATAACTGGCTGGAAATGGTCGTTAAGGGTTATAAATTCCAGATTGGTTTCCAACTCACTGACATTACATGTCACTGCAGGAACATATGGTCCTCCGAGCCTGGCAAGCGGGGAGCACACTCCAGAGCCCCGAGCCTTTCAGCTAAGCCAAGAGTTAGGTAGCTCTCCTGCCGTTGCGATTCCTCGACCGCTCTCTGCTCCAGGAGCGGGAAGGGGAGAAGGAAAAACTTCAGGGAAAAGCAGCAGAAGGACAACAAAGAGGAGCAGCAGGAATCAATCCCCCAAACCAGCTGGCTAGGAGCGTGAAGCTCCTTAGAACTCCTTGTTTACCTGAATAAAATAGCTCCCTGCCATTGCACGAGATGCATGTGATCCTGTTTCATTAGGAGATGGCACTGCATGGGAGAGGTCAGGGAAACAGGGCTCCAGCCTCGGCAGACGGAGCCCCGGGATGACGGCCACAGACACAGCCTGAGTCCCCAGATCTGGGGCCTGATCCTGCCCACCCACACCTCTGCTGCCAGGCCATGGGGTTGTCTGATGAAGGTAGGATCCACAGAAGATATGCCCCACGTGTGCTGCAGAGCCTAGTTCTGTCCAAACATGTTCTTGGGAAGAGGGGAAGAGCTCATGCTGGCACTTAAAAGTCAGTTAAATACGTGAAGGGGAAAAAGCTGAAGACCCCAAGGCCCCAGTCTGGGGCTCTTAACCCTCGCTGGAACGCAGCACCAAGTGCAGACCCCGGGTTTCTCTCTTCCCTCCAAAGTAGGTCAGGCTTTTCAGCGTCTCTCTGCAGATGCTTTCAACGGGCATCAGCCAGCAGGGACAGAGCATTAGGTGTTTTCAGCCAGCTGTCGCGTCGGTGTCATGGTGGTCACCACCATACAGCTGCACACGTTGCACACCTCAGCATTTTTTTTGGTTGCTTGTTTTCTCAGCCTTCATCAAACCCAAAGCACATTTTTCCCCCTGGATGGGAGCCGATCAGGCAGCACGTCAAGGCCTCTGCTCTTCACTGTTAAAAAGAAATCTCATTTCTCTCCCCATGACTTCTTCTGATGCCTTTTCCTGCACACATCTTCTAGATGACGAATAATGAGCATATTTATAGTCCAGCAGAGACACGACAGATATTTAGATTAGGTATCGCAGACAGTCCTGTAAGCTCCCTAATCTTTTAAATGCCATCTTCATGTCTCAATCCTCGATTGAAAATGCAGTATCAGATCTGCATGGCAGCTTCAGGGGTCTCCCTCGAGCCCAGCAAGCGCCGGCTAGCTGCCCAGACCCCCCACAGCCCTGGGACCTTCTGTGTCCGCCCCAAGTCCCACCAAGGTCTGTGGCAGCCAACAGGGCTGTCTGCGTGTAACACAAATGACAGCCGAAAAAACAACCCAAGAGCAACGCAGGGCCAGGGGTCTGAATTTTAGGCAACTTTTAAAATAAGCTGCAGACAGGGGCCTCCTGCCATGAAATCAACCGCGGATGTTTCATTTTAATCAGCTGTTACCTTGGATTGCAAGCTACTATTGGGGAAAAAAAAAAAAAAAAAGAAAAGGAGAGGGGAGGGGAGGATGCCACCCCAAAATAAAAAGGACTGCTTCTTCCTGGTAAAATAATGTTTGCTCTTGCCTGCAGCCAAAGAAGTGAGCTGTAGGCTCGCCTGATGCAAGCTGGATGCAGAGGCTGTCAAAAGAGACCTGGCAAGAAGGCGCCATGTGGCCACAGGCCCTCTCCTCCCCTTTGGAAGTTCAGTCTTCGAGCGGCTCAGACGCCCCAGGCTTTGCTCCTCTTGCTTACAGGAGCTGCAAGCAAGGAAGGCTCCTGGGAGAATCAAATTTTCCAGAAACTTCACACTTTAAACATTTAAAAAAAAAAAAAAATCACCAAAAACCCCTCAAACACACAAAAAAAGAACGCCAAACCCAACCCCCAAACAAGCCTCCCCACCCCAGAAGACAAATAAAAGACCACCCAGGCGCAAGGAGACAAAGCCTGAGCTCTCCTGGAGACCGGCGAGGTCGGATGCAGCAGTACCTGCAAGCCCATGGCACAGCGCGAGGCAAGGACCATCCCAGCACAGACAGAGCCCGGCCAGCCTCCTCCAGCCTGCTCCCAGCCTGCCCCACGGGGCAGGAAAATAAAGGTACAGAGAGACAAATAAATAAATAACCCCCAGCCATGATTCCCCGGAACTGCTTTCCTCCTCTCCGAGGCTTCTCCTACCCCAGCGGGAGCCAGCCCGCCTGCGGGCAGGGCCGGCGGGGAGCGAGGCATGGGAGGTGGACCCTGCTGTACCTGCGGACATCTGTTGTCTTCTTCTGGTGAAGACTCAAAGAGTTGCATATTCCAGATCCTCATGAGCAGTGATTCAGTTTCTGCTCATGTGATAAAAGCTCCCTCTACAGAGTGAGCATGCCCAGAGGAGACCATTTCACTGCTCCCTCCAAGCTGCAGCCATTTCACAGAGAACCTGCCGGCTCCAGGGCGTCCATTGGAGCGCGATTATCCCGGGCATCCCGGGGACGCACCGGTAATGCAGATCATCTGTCAACTTTCTGACAGGGTGCCAGGCCTCAAAACTGATCGCTCGCCTGAAAAAAAAAAAAGCCTTTTAAACCATAGAGCGAGGTGTTCTGTCTCGGTGGCCTTCAAGAGTAGCCCTTGTCCGCAGGAGGAGGAGAGGTGGAGGGACAGGGAGGGATGCTGTGTGGCTCGGGGATGCTCCCGTGATGATTTTGTTCTGCTTAACGAAGTGCTGGGATGAGGGCACACGGTTAAACTGGTTCAGTGTGCAGTGACCAACTGCAAGTGCATTTGAGATCCGATCTGCTGAGCTGGAGGGGAGCTGGGTTTCACTTTGGGGATTAATAAGACAACCTGACCTGGTACAACCAACCTTAAAAGGGTATCACAAATGCAGTCATTAAGAAGAGGGGAGGGGAAAAATGTAATGAGGGGGGAAAACCCTAATGAAGGGACGGTGCACTACGAGGTGTAGGAGCTCTGAGCTCAGCCTATGCCAAACCATAGGATACAGCTGGCCCAGACAGCAAGATAAAAGAAGAAATTTTAGCTTCAAAATAAAAGTAGTTTGTCTCTGTTCCACTTAACAATTAGGCATAAACTCTTGGCAACCTTCATATCTGCTCCAGCTCCCAGTAAAACTGCCGGAGCAAGTCGCAGGAACATCTGTAAGCAGAGCTGGGCTGGAAGGGATTCAAGCGCAAGACGGGCATTTATGGGAGGCAGGAGCAGGAGGCGGCTGGAGCCGGGTGTCGCGCCCGAGAACCTCCCACCGCACAGGGGGAGGGCGGCCGCAGCCCCGGGGAAGAGGCCAGAAGGGAGAGGAAACTCAGAAATGGACTGTGGCACCACCCGCTTCCCCTCGGCCAAAGAAAAAAAAAACAGTTTTCCCAAAAATCAGAGCACAGAGGAAATTATATAAAAAAAAAAAATAATATGAAGACGAGCCGAGTGTAATGTGTTACAGTGGGCTGGGGGGGGCAGGGAGCAGCCTGCACCATAGTGAAAAAAGCCATCGAAATTCATAGGGAGGTTTAGAGGAACCCAAGGATTTCGTTCGCCGTGCACCAAAGGCAGGGTGCAACTTCAGGGCTTCGGCAGGAGCAGGAAGCCATGGCCTGCTCTCCTCTCCCCGTCCCCTCCTCTGCTGAGTGTCGCAGGAGCGTGTCCTGCCATTGCTTTATCGTAGCTTGGAAACATCCACCGGCCACATTTTCTCCATCCCAAGCAGCTAATTCACCACCATGTCCGGGCACATTTGCGAAGCAGCAACAGTTAAAAGCAGAGGAGCCTGCTATGGATCTGCCTCCGCTCCGAGGATGTTGTTTTCCTCTCCACACTCTGGAGAAGTTTCAGTACTAAACAGTTAAAACACACAAGGCTAAATCGAGATGACTGAAATTCATAGGGAAGGAATATCTGAGGTGACAGTGTAAAGGAAGGATCTCTATTTCACCCACTGGGTTGTTGTTTGATGTAAATCTTAAGTTTTAATATAAACAAAATGAGATTTTCCTGGCCTTTCTATCAGTCGCTGAGAGGTGTAGAGGTAACTCATTTAAGACAAACTCGAAAATCCCCAAACAAAAGCAACAAAACCCGACTACACAGTCAGAAGTTGTATTATCCACCGCATCAAAAGATTACTGTAGTTCAAACCAAAGATGGCTTTGAAACAGTTGACGCGTTGCCCTTCCTTACAGCATGAAATTACCAAGCTTTCATTAAAACCCCAGAAATAGAAACAAAGGTGTCAACAAAGGCAGCGGCAATGAGCTAGCCCACTCAACATCCCCTTTCAGAGAGAAAATAAGGAGGGAGAACCGCGCCGCAGCCGCGGCCTTCCGCGCACGCAGAAGGGCAGCACTCCCCACTGCATCTCAACACGAGACGTAGTTTTACTGCTCAGGTTAAACAGACACTGAGAGCAGAAGCTACCAGAGACGCTTTGCACATCTCACGGACATCCTTGAAAGCACTAAACACTGTTTAAGAAAAAAAAAAATAAAATTAATAAAAAGCAAAGCCGATGAGGGTATTGCAGATGCTTCAACCACCAACTTGAGCAAAGCGATCGATGGGCATCGTACCAGCGTCTCTGCCCAGCGCTGCGTTCGCGGGGGATGCTTGTGTGTTGATTAATAAGACCTTAAATTTATACCATCTGAAAGGAGAAGGCAGCTTCCAGGGCACAGGCACTGCTGTGCCCGAGCAGGGCCTGGGGGGGTCGGAGCGGTGCGTCCTGCCCCAGGCCCACATCTCCCCCATTTTGCAGAGGTAGGCTGCAGTTTTTCTAACTATGTAGGATAAGAACAAGCCCATGCCCCGTGAAGTTTCACCTTTATTTAACCCAAGTACTCCCCAGCAGATTCCCCACCAAGCCGAGACAGCACAGCTCCCCCCTTTTCAAGACATCTTCTACCAGGGACCATCAAACTACAAGGTATTTTTCTTCTGGGGCTCTCGGGCCTCCATTCTCTGATTCCAGGCTCAAATATCCCTTTCAGAAAGCTCACATTTTCAGGAGGAAGGCAGCAGCACAACAACCTCCCTTCACAAAGGACACTGGGTTCCTCAGGGCTTTTGCTTAATTACACCATTACGTATGGCATTTTCACAGCTCCCTTCCAGAGGAAGCACAAGTGGGACGCAAGGGGAGACTTTTCTTTCTATAGGAAGAACAATATTTAGCTCTGCAAAATACAGGGGTTTTTTCCTTATTTCCATCAGGCTCCTCTTCTTCCAGAGCCTCCAGTTGCTCAAATCTGAAGCTCCTTCCCAGCCTCCTCAGAAACAATCCCAAAAGCACAAGAAGCTGAAGGGACTTTCGATACAAGATGAGCGTTTCTGCTGGAATCCTGATTTGCTTCTGCGCTGCTAAGAACCGCTCCTCAGCTCTGCCACAAGCTGTTAAAATGCCTCCTTCCCTCCTCAGCTGTTACGTACGATATTGCCTAACCAGAATTGCCCATTCCGAGGACACACTGAGTGTTCTCAGCATCCTGCCAGGGAGCCCAAACATCCACCTCCAGGCTCAGGGAACAGCCCTGAAGGAGCAGGCAGTCGTTAATGAACGCTTCTGGAATCACAGCTTTCTCCACCTTTCAAAACCTGTTTTTTTCCCCCCCCAAAGCTTCCAAGCCATCTCTCTCCCTCCCCCTTTTTCCCCAGCAAAGTTGAAAACTGCTTTTAGTTAAGAGAAAACATGAAATGTTCCCTGGGACGCTGCATTGAGTACATCACACACACACACACCCCCCAAGGAAAAGGAAAAAAAGAAAAGAAAAAAGTTGCTGTTGCGACAGATGTTGAGATGCAAGCTCTCTGGGAGATGTTGCTATGTTTTGATAAGAATATGCGTTGAGTATTTCATTTACAGGGCAATCCTAGGACTTTATTTAGAAGCATATTGGCCAGACAGCTGTAATTTAGAACATGCTGTATTCCTAACAGTTCCCAATTATAAACTCCTTCAGCGTTAACTTATAGTAACCACGGCTCCTTCTATTTTGGAAATCTAACAGCACCATTTCTCCCCTTCATTCAGCTATCGCCTATCAACAGCTTCTACTGTACAAACACAGCTCGAGAAGGGTCCTAAATTCAGCATCCTTTGTATATCCCATCTCAGTAACTGCAAGCTCATCGCTTTCCCCGCACTCACCATTTGCTCCACAGGCAAATATTTTATTGTTTGATTTAGGGGACGGTGGATGGGGTGGGGACCGGCCCCGTGGCAGTGCAAAGCCATCCTGCTTCTTAGTAGCCTTCTGCCAGCAAAGCCGGCTGTAAAAATGGCTGCTCACGTTCCCTCTGGCTCCTGCTGCAACACTTTGCTCTAACGCTCGGTGTGTAGATCCTGCCGACGAGCCTCACGTGCGCAACGTGTCCCTGTTCTTTGACCTCACACCTATTTTTTTTTTTTTTTTTTTTTTTAAAAGGATTAGGGCATTCACGTGAAAATAAGCAAGTTCTTCACTGGAGGAGGAGCAGTGCTTCACGACGCTTTTATAGCTCTCCCCACATCATGAGCTCGCCTATGAAATATCGCGGTTGATGGCTCTACAAGCAATTCCGCTGACATTATAAAATTTTTGCAAGGAACAGAAGGAGCAGATGAACTCTTTAAAAACGCAAAGCTCCTGCCTCCATGCAAATATCACTAGTTAAGAAGAGGGGAGAAATAAAGCAAGCATGACGTGTATACAGAATTGGCTCTAAAGAGGCTGCTTTTCAGCAACTGCCATAAGGTGGCAGTGGGTCTTTAAGGCTACCTTACACCTTTCACACAAGCACAATAGGAAATTATCACCCCAGTGGTTTTCCAGCATCTGAAACTGTTTAAGGCAAATTTCCTCATCAAGGGAGCCAGACCATACGTGAAAACTTGGGGCTGAGATCACCTCAACGCCAGTGTCGCACGAGGAGAAAAAGCCATAAACGCAGCCCCCATCTGAGCCAAAGAAAAATCAAACCGTTTTTCCTTTCCGTGTACAATCACAATGCCGTTTATTTTACAGAAACGCTTTTCTTTGTGCGTTCATCCAACCATAAACAAGACAGCATCCATTAAAGAGTAAGAGAAGTTCTGCATGGCCAGCAAGCCAGGGCTCCAGCAGATTTTTATGCAGGGACCATAAAAGCAGCACCAGTGAGCAAGATGGTCACCCGCTTGGTGCGGGGCTGGCATAGCAAACAGGCTCAGAAAATGCCGAGGAAGTGTTGGGTACACAAGAAATGCGGAACCAGGCAATAAACAGGCAAGTTACTTTAGGTTATAAAGTGACTCATCATGCAGATTGACCCCAACTGCGTGAGACCGTCACCTGGGACGAAGCAATAAAATAAAAATTTATGTTTTGCTCTCTACCGATCGCCCCCTGAACTCGCTATGAAGAGCGGCCAGAGTTGTGCTGAAGAAAGAGCCGGTCTATCTTACTGCATGCAGGCTAAAGATAGACCATGACCACAGAGATTTCTGTTAATAAAACACAATAACTTTGTCATACCAACATCTTCACAGTGCCCTAAGAAGAGCAAACCTCTTGCCTTACCTTTCCTTACAGCCAGGCTCAAACCAGCGTGGACACCCCGCAACACACCTCCCGTAGGAGACAGGGTCCGCGAGGGCTGAGGCTCGCGGCCGACATCCCCCCCCAGCTCCACACAAAGTCAGATCGTCCCTACACCTCACTAATACAAACAGCGAGAGCCAATGTAAATGTTTTATTGGCACTTCACCACGCCGCTTGCTTGTACAACAACTGGAGTCAATCGGCTCATGCAGCACATACCTGCTGGTGCTTACACATTCCTTGTAAAAAGCTGGCAACGACAGACCAAATCCAAAAGCCCAACGTAGCACAACTCGGAGAGTCCCCTTCCTTTCCCCCAACCCACTCGCCAACACCTTAAACCCCTGCAAGAAGCACAGAAAATCTCTCAGCCAAAGGAATAAACATATCTCAATTCCCTCCTCTCCTTGCCAGTTTGGAGGGCCTGATGTGGCAAGGTTTGTTTGCAATCCTTGGAATGCAAAATAAGCCCAAAAAAAAAAAAAAAGGGAGTTTGAGTTTGACATTCTTTCAGCCTCCCACAACCACGGACGGATCTAGATTTAAACTGCAGAGCAGGTCTGCGCCCTGCAAGGCTTCCCATTAATAATAATTAGCCACCGAGCCGCGCAGCCCACGACGGAGACGCGATCACATGCCTTCCAATATGAAGGCACAACCCAGCAAGTCCCCGCAGCCCTGGCTGCCAGCCCCTGCCTGCTGTCACTTTATGTCACCACCCTGACATGAGACAGGTCCGTTCTTTATATAGGTCCGCCAGTCGGGAAAGGTCAGTATTTTACAACCCCTCCCCGCTGATCCGCAGGAAGCGGTTTGAAGCCATCTCGTGTCAGTGGTTAACTCTGCTGCTTTTGAATCGATTCCAACAGTTTTTACTCCATCCGGTCTCCTGGCTCCCCCGGCCCCGGGGGCACAGGAAGGACTCGGCCGGATTTGTCCTACCTCCATCCCGTCCGCAGGGAGCCGCCGGCTCCGTCCAGCTCCCGACTCCAGGCCTATCTATCGCTCCTCCAGCCACAAATCCATCGCGCTCCATGGGTGCAGCCTCCACCCCGGAGCATGCTCAGAACAGGCCGAGCCTCAGCCATCTCAGAGCTTTAATGAAATGTAAGCATAAGGAAGTGTCATTAGCAAAAAAAAAAAAAAAAAAAAAACCAGAGAAAAGGTGCAGGATTCATCCCGATCCTGCCAACCTTCCTGTTCCCATCCTCTGTCAAGGAGGTGAAGCTCTCGCTGCGGGGATGGCAGGCGTTTTTAGGCAGCGAGCATCTCGTTTTAGAACAAAAGCAAGGAAAATCCTGTCTCAGGCAAGCCTTGTGCAAAAAGGAGCCTTTCCCAGTGACACTCAAACCAGCAGATTTTTCATTCTGGGCCTCCCACAAATTACAATATTTTCATGAAATGCCATTAATATTATTTTTTTCCCCCCAACGGACTTCAACCGAGGCTTTTAGCTCACAATGCAAATAGTGCTTCCCATCCATCTTAAAGCTAAACCCACCCCAGTCCACCCTCTGTCACCTTGAAGGTTATTTTAACTCCATTTGCAAGAAAGTTAAAAAGCAGGATGGAGGGGGGGGGGGAAGAGACTACAGTACAAGACATTTCATGCTATGTTTTTCTAAGGATCTGAATTTTACAAGAGGTTTGTTTTTCACTAGTCAGCCCTGAAATCGCTCCATCGTTACCTTGTCTCCTCAACGCAGTAAGACCGTTTCAAAGAAGAATTAATAGAGGATTTTATTATTTTTTTTTTATCCTTTCCAGTTTTCCAAACAACAAAACATGCAAAGACACACAACGCTGAAGTCCAGCGGGCATTTTTGCTGCCAGAGGAGGACAGCCCTGCACACTGTGAATTATCTGCACACGGATCTTGACTGTTCCTTAAAAACTTGTATTTCCCTGTATATCCTTTGCATATCTCCTAGAGATCCCTACCAGCTCTCCGAACTACTCCAGAAAGCAAACATGGCTGTTGCAGAAGTAAAGCTTTGCAGGCCAGGACAAAAATAGGTTATTTAATCCCAGCAAAGTTTTAATGTATACCCTGTTCCGCACGTTGGGCCCAGGCCAAAAAAAACCTCTGGATGTTCAAATCCGTTAATTGTGTGTGCGCTCGGCCGAGCGATGCTGCCTTCCCGTGCACGCATGGCTGATACTGCCGCCATGTATGTACGGTGTCTGCTGCAACGCTGAAGTTTTGATCCTTCAAAAGAAGATTTAAAAAAAAAAAAAAAATAAAAATAGCAAGTCACTTTATCAACACAGAATTTCAGAAAAAAAATCAGGGTGACAGACAAATGCCACAACCCAGCTTTTTTTCCTGAACCAAACTTCCAAGGGAATCACAAAAATAATAAGAGACTTTCTGTACAGTGCAATAAGCCAAGTTAAAGCCAAGATTTTCATCAGCCCACACCACATTCGTGTCAGAGGCACTACGCAAACAACTCATAACGTTGTTCTCTCATCTCTTCCCTGATCAATCCGGCCCAGTCCTCCACACCAAGCTACAGCCTTTTAGCAAATTATTTGGGACACTATTCGCATCCGACTTCTGAACGCCAGGCGGCCATTTGCGCCAAGCGCTGGCGAGTTGCGTTCTACTAAAATATTTTTAGAGCAAAAACCATTTGGCAAAGTGACCCAGGATAAACCATAATACGTTGGCACAGAGAGCGGGTGCTTAGATCTCTATTTCCGCGGAAGGATCTCACGGAAGCAAGGGCCAGGCGCGGTGCCCCGCGGTCGCCGTGCGGCCCCAGGCTGCCCCTTCTCCGGGGACCATTGTTAGCGACCTCCGTTTTCAGCGCAGGGCGCAATTCTCTCTCCACCGCATTAGGCAACTCTAAGATACCGCACAGTGCCTTCATTAAGCGCAGATTGGTAAACCCTGCTGACAAATTCTATTCTCGTCCTCTCCCTTGCCTTTAAATTGGAGGTAGTTTAAAAATAATATTCAGACCATATAATCCCGAGGCATGTCTGCTGAATCTAGCAGTGTTTGCATCTCGCACAGCTCAAGCATGTCAAGTTTGTTTCCTTGGAAACAAAGGCCAATTTGCAAGCATTGCTTTCTTCCTTTTTTATTTTTTTTTTTAATGTAATGAAAACATACATACCTGCAGCTCTTGTTGATACAAAGGAATTAAAGCAGATTCACTTACCAACCAGGTTCATAAGAGAATTATTAATATATTTCGCTAATGAACAATTGGCTTTTTGCACTAAGGGAAAACCACAGTTCATCACTATTTAAAAATCCCGTTTTCCCTCAACAGGCACACACCGGAGGCATGGCATTTCTATTGTTTCCTTAGGGACAGGTAGCAAAAAAAAAAAAAAAGGCAGAGCCAGAGTCATTTGCTTACCCTAGGCTGGGTACGCTGGCTCCAGGGGAGGAACAATCTAAGAGGGAAATCCTGTATTGCTCCTACATCACTCCAAAAGACACACTGGTACTGCCCAAATACACCTGCTCGCAACACAGTCTGAAGAGTCCACACAAGCTTAATCAAAAAGAAAGCGGTAACATCTTCTGGATCTGTTTTGCCAGTTTTACGCCCAACTTTTTCCCATGGAGGGCGTGCAGGAGGGTGTAAGTGGGAAGCCAGCTTTTCTCTGCGGCCATAACTCTTCCCTAGAGCCTGCTCACATCAAAGGTCCTCACGCTGAAGGCAGTAAATCCTACGGTGACGACACACAAGCTCTCTGCGAGGGCAAGGAAGAGGGAGGGAGGGCAGAAAGTGTCAGAGGCGAGTTATCCACAGCCTCATTTGCCAGGGCAATCAGTACCTCCACCCTGCAGAGCCTTCATCGGGAATTAGAAGAGCTCAGCACCTTTCAAAAATCTGTCAGATATGGCGTAAAATGGACACACATGAGAACAGCAAATAAAATTATGGCTCTTTAAACGTGCCCTACCGGAGGCTTGGGCTGAGGCCAGGTTGCAGTCTCACTTGAGAAGATTTCCTTCAGATCCGAGGGAGCAGAGTCCCAAACTTCCCTTGTTCCTATTTGCACCGCCACATTACACAAAGCCAAGGGAGCTGCACACGAACAGAAGCTGACAGGAGCAAGAAGAGCTTCCTTCCTCCACATAAGGGACAAAGACTCCCAGTTCCTTGCTCCTGGAGAACCCCAGAGCCATTGCTAGAGCCGGTGCCCAGCACTAAAGCTGATGTGAACCCCGGATGCTTCATGCTCATGAAAGTCAGGCCTTGGACTCCCAACGAGGTTCAGAGCGTGCAAATGCCACTTTACCGACAGAGCAGCCTCGCTGTCCTCTTCAGTGTGCTAACACTAGGACCAATGCAGTCACCTGGAAGGTAAACTGTCAACAAAAATCACCAAAAAAACCACCCCAAATGCCGTAAACGTCCAGCAGAACTGCTAGAAGGTCTCACCCTACAACTTGAAAAATTAATCTTTTCTCAGTACACCGACTTTGCAAGTGTGGCTGAAGAGCATTCGGCAGGAGCAACGCAGGTTTCCGTTCCTGCTGCAAGCAAGTAAACCTGGAAGCAAATCCCCCAGCCCACACTCTGCGATGGCGTGCACCCTTTACCAAGTATTGTCGTTACTTAGTTTTATTCCAACCCATGCCACGGTCTTCAGGAGTTTTGGAGACTGTTCTAGCCACCATGAAGAGCAAGGAAAACAATCTAGTTCTTCCCGATCAAAAGCAGAGCAAATACCGAAAAAAACCCATCTAAACATCACCATGTGAAAAAAGAACGAGATAAATACATTGTGATTTGCTTAAATGCATTGCAAAAATAAAAATGCTTCGGACTTTTTATAAAGCCATTTATAATAAGAGATGGGAATAGCAGGTAATATTTATGTCTCCATTTTACAGATAGGAAAAATCAAGGCTTGGAGAATTAACTGCCAAAAATTTCTGGAGTGGTCCTTCACAAATGTATGGAGCAGAGGAACGTGATACAGGAGACCTAAACACAAAGTCGTGCTCACTGGTGCGTGACTGAGTCACCCCGGCTGGCCAAGCTGGGGCAGCAAAGAATGCGTTGGGACAGCCCTTTCGGGATGACGCGACTTGGAACCTCAGGGAAGTTCGAGCACTTTGAGCTGCCTTGCTAAAAAAAAAAAAAAAAAAAAAAAAAAAAACCACCAAAAAAACCCCAACAAAAACCCCACCAACCCGTATCCTCCATTATTTAAAAACAACCAAAAAACCCCCCAACACATCAATGTACACGACAAACATATCAGTATTTTCTCCCTCTGTATAGTATTCCCTGTAACTAACATGGTTTTGGAGGGGAGGGGAAATATCCAGAACAGCAAGCCTGCAATCACTAGGGAGCTTCTTACACCCATTGCCAAGTTTGGAAGCCATGGGATTTATTTTAATGCCCAAATCACTAAACCATCCTATTTGCTTGGGTTTCCAGAGCTACAATGCTAAAGACTTGCTGTATTACGCAGGACAAACGCAAGGATGGTACTAAGAGCTCAAGTCTAAGACTGATGAGCTCGTTCTGATGCTTTCCCACATGAAAGCCCTGTAGAAAAAAATAAGAAAATTAAAAAATTTCAAATCAAGAGTCACATGCTGATTTTGGTTGGCCAGCTCAGACAGAGTTTTTCAAACCTGCTGAGAGCCTGCATCTCCTAGAGATGTAGAGACACTACAGCAGGATGCAAACGGTCAGGACACTTGAAAATTAAACATTGGTTTCACATCAAAAATTAAACCACTCTTTCAAAAAAATGACTTCCCTCAAATTCTCCCACCTCTCCCCACCCCCTGTGTATAATACCCACTTAACTTGCCTTGCAAGGAGGCATAGAGCTTAATTTTGTTTATATTTTAAAATGAAGGACTCAAAATGCAACAAAACACTAGGGACAAAAAACAACCAACAAGAGAACCCAAACAAAACACAAAAAGCTGCAATAACAAGACCGACACTCAGAACCTTGCAAAGCGCCTGCCATTGAGCCCAGCAGCCCCTCTCCTCCTTCCCCTGCTCTTGGCCACAGCAACCAAAATCTCTTTTGGAGGCAAAACAAGGGAAGGCAGGGGAGAGGTTTGGCACACTGAAAAAATACCATTTGCTCTATTTTTATTATACAAGGAACGGGAAAGGGCTTCACCCCTCCCAGTGCTCTGTGCAGAGCCCAGACTCTCCCTCCCAGCGCTGATCTCCTGAATTCAAACGTGCTTCAAAAGCATCAAGACCTTTGGAAGCTTCTCCTTCGCTCTCATGCAGCCTTACCCCAGAGAAAAAGCAAGCAGAAACGGCTGGTTCTGGTTCAGTAATAGTACCAAAAATAAAATAAAATAAAAGTGCACAGGCAATAGAAAAAAAAAAAAAATCCTGAGTATTTTTCTTCTGCAACATGGAGTCAAATGCCGGCCTTCAGCAGCTGCTTGATCACTCTCGGGCTTCAATTAAACAAACTCAAGGACTGCCGAAGTCAGCTTCCTTTCCTCAAGCAGTTTTGTAAGACATTTGCTTGGTAGCTCAAGGCTCTAGAGTTTCACATGAAACTTATCAGTGGCTGGATCATCCCTGTCACTGACTTCAAACCCCAGAACCAGAGCATCGCACTGAGACAGCTCGTTCCCGTGTGCCTTTGATTAATGACTCCTCCTGCACTTGGGAAACTGAATTTCGGCATTGTTTTCATGCACAAGCCAAGAAAAAAAAAAAAAAAAAACAGCCAGCCGGGCAGAATATGGCCCTCCAAGAAAGATTTCCAGGATTCCCTGCTAGTCAGCAGCCGACAATACGCAGCCAGACACCGTCGGCGGAGGGAGGGTGCTGCTCAGCGTTACCATGGCATGTTCCTACGCCTCGCACAGGCTGCGGGATGATCCTTCCTTCCCCAGACGGCTGAGAGTCAAGCAAAGAGCTGCCGCATCACCTGGCAAACATCACTGAGCTTTTTTATTGCCTCCTCGGCACGTTCAGCTCTTGCGACAGACCGGCATCAATGTGGGAGCTGTGGCTCTGGCCCGGCAAAGCACCTGGGAACCACCGCTACGGGGCTCGCTCCCGACACCCGACCTCCAAAACAGTTCCTGTTGAAATGCATGGGGCTTCTTCAGAATTAACGTGCCCTCCTTTAGGCCTAGCGATACGTTGGTTCAAAGCAAAAACCCTGAAAAGTAAAATCCTTTGCAATCTTTTGCATGGATACGTACCCTGCACCATTCTTCTGCTCACAATATAACTACAGCCCAAACAACACAGACTTGGAAGTGTTCAAGGCCAGGCTGGACGGGGCTTGGAGCAACCTGGTCTAGTGGGAGGTGTCCCTGCCCAGGGCAGGGGGATGGAACGAGATGATCTTTAAGGTCCCTTCCAACCCGAACCATTCCATGATTCTATGACTTCAAGCCAAGTCCCGACCCTGCAAGACAGGGACCTTCCCAGCCAGTGCGGAGCACCATCGCTCTGCAGCCTGCCTTGGAGACAGCTGTCCTGTCTTCTCCTCGCCAGACCAGCAGACACCCGATACAAACACAAATGCTTCTAAGCCTTGACTGCGCTTAGACAATATTCTCATCCTAGCAGAAGGGTTGCTCAGCAGCTTTCCCCCACACACCTTGAAGAGAGGGGGAGGAAAAGGCTCACTCAGATCATGATAATAACCGACCTCAGCCCAGACGGTTATAATGGGAACATCCCTTGGGTACTGCCATCATCACAGTAATATTTTTTTTGTATTCCCCTTTCCTGACACACCTTAGAAGTTGGTGTGAAAACCTGCAAGGGTGGATATTTACAGGTCAATATGCTGTGACATGCCTGGAGCACCAATATTTTTTTCTAAATCCTTCTTTAGAAGGAACAGAGTAAAAGGATCAGTTGTAAAGCAACCCACGATGCCTGTCAGTGCCAAATGCATTTAACGCTCTTCTACCTCTCCGTACGGAATTAAAAAAAAAAAAAAAAAAGCATTGTAGCAGTTCCTGTATAGCCCTGCATGTCCCACTGCTAACCTAAATATGCCCCATTCCCAAGGGGACTGAATGGATGTCATAAATCAAAGTTTGACTTTAAACACTCAAGAAGAGGCTTCATCCACTGCAATGCACAAGCAAACAAAAATACGTCATAAAGAAACGTCATAAAAATTTTCCTGCAGCCGTGCAGTTCATACACCCCAGTTTAAATAAAAGCCAGTCTCCCGTGTTTATACGGCAGGACTAGCTCTGCAGGGAGGGATACTGGTAAATGGGACCTTCTGTCCAGATCTAAGTGATGGGGGGAGGACACCAAGGTGTATACAAAGCAACCAAGTGCAGTAATTTGGAGGATTCTTATCCATTTATTTTTACCGGGTTCTTGTACCTCATTTCTAATCCCTGTAATGCTGCCTCGCACTCATCAGTTATCTTCACCTTCAGGAGTCTGTCAATCTGCTTGGGAAGAAGGAAGGTTGCCGCCATCACCGTGTTTTGAAGAGCTACATCCCAATGGGTGCAGCTGTGTTGATTTGGCACAGTCACATTACAACAAGCTCCTTACAGAATTAAGGTCAACTCAGCCTGTATTTCGTCATAAAAACTCACCAAATATTTTGTCAGGTAGATATAACACACTTCTAGAGGTGAAAGCCAAACTTCTCGGTAAGAAGCAAACTTCACTGAGCTCACGCTTTTCAGACTTGCAGTGGCTATCAGCAACACAATTAATTGCTTTCTCTCCATGCAATTGATAATTAAATGGAGGATCTATCTTCACTGCAAAAGCCAGTGCGCGTCTGTGTTAAAAGGGCTACTTGAAGACAGGTTACACGAAGGCTAAAATTATATTACCTTGCCTTTGCTAGTAAGGATACATAGGACGAAATTGCAAATTAACTTTAACTAGCTGTACAGGTCAAAAAATCCCGTGCTTTGTCTGCATTGGGCTGCAGCGCTGAAGCTGTCGCCTGTCCCGATGCGAACACAGCGCTTTCGGCATTGCCGACAGTGCAAGACTGTGACACAACCGTAAGACAAGATGTGGGAAACGTGACTTAACGCGATTTCTTCAGTTGTGTTCGATCTCCCCTCCCTTCAACCATTCGGGGGTTTTGTGGGTGACCTTCAAAACCAGAAGGTTTCTGGGCCTGGTAGAGCACCGCCTTCTCCAGCCTCCCCTAAAGGATGGGAACTGGAGACCCTCCGAGATGCTCCCTGTGGAGAAGGGAAGGGTCAGTCCTTCCCATTCATCACTCCATCAATATTCAGGGCCCAAGGGACTTTTTTGTATCACTTTTTTGTCATGGGTATAAAATACAAATAAAGCAAATACTCTGCAGCCTGCTGCAGAGACAACGACCAGCACTTCCCTCCCAATCCCTCATTTTGTTGGCCATCTTCACCTGCTTCCCATCTTCCTGCCCACATATCCTACACATCCAGGATGTGTAGGCATCAGAGTTTTCTTTGGGATCAGAGTTTTTTCTGTTTGCAGTCATTCACAGGCACAGATGCCCAATCCCTCACATTTCAAAGCTTTATCATCCATGCCATTTTTTCTCTTCTGTTTTGAACTCTCTTCCCCTATTTTTAATTCCTGTATTTTCTTCTCCTGTGTTTCTAATTTATTCTCTCCATCCCACTTTTGTCTTTCTAATCCTTTCTCACTATCCTCTCGGGGCAGGTTTTAAAACAAAGATCCTGCTGCCGCTCACCTCGAGGTGCGGGCAGGACCGAGGCTTTACTGCTTTATTCTGCAGACTTTAAAGTGAGCAAACCCACATGGAAACAACCAAAACCCTGCCAAGATTCCTGCTCTAGTCTCAAAACCCACGAAATTCACTCCAAAGATAGATATCCACTTAACTCACCCAACAGACAGGAAGGTTCTGCTGCTGCAGGAATGGTCTCTGGTATCCTAATACAACCTAAGGATAAATCTAAATACTCTTCCCCATTAATGCCTGACCAACGAAAAGTGATAATGCGTATAACTCTGAGCATATATGTGCACACATCCATGTATGTGGAAATACAAGGAAGAGTTTTCTTGCTTCTCTGTCCTTTATTTAAGATTTTTCTACAAGCTTGGCCTACCTTGTCCTGCCTGGCTAACGATGCTGCTCTATTAAATGCATATGGGATCCTGTCTGAAAATTCCGGTTTTAAACAGCTGCTCCTATCCGACTCATAAGGTGAACTATTAAGCAAGTATTAGTGCAGCAAAAACATAAACACAGTCCAACAACAAGGAAAAACATCCCTTTGCCAATAAAATCGGTGTGTGAAACAAGCCGTGGACCTCAAGCCTCCCCTCACCCCCCACAGCCCACTGGGAGCCCTGGCTGCCCATCCTGCCAAAGGCTCGGGCAATATCAGATCCCCCCTTCTCATACAACACCCATCACTGCAGGTAACCCAGGCTTTTCTGCTTAATCGAACCCCCCGAAGTTCATAATTACTCTGAAAAAGTGAGGACCCCGTAGGTGAAGGTCTGTGCAAGGCAGACACCTTGGGACGAGCGTGCCTCTCAGCTTCTCCCGCCTATCGTAGCCTTGACTCTGCAAGCTGCAAGGCACTTCGGTCCAAGGTAGCCACACATTTTAAGCATAAAAAGCCCTGCTTAAGTAAATTAAGGACCTGCTTGAAGTGGAGTCCCTACAGCAAAGCTGAGAAAGCCAAGAGAGGGCCAGCGGGATGAGCCATCAAAGAAGCAAGTGATGATGGAGCCATTGGACCTGCTCTCAGGGACCTCGTTGGGGCTTGGACCCTCCACGTGGTGCATTTTGCAGCCACAAGAACTAGCCAAAAGAAGGGTTGATGCCAATTTCTCTTCTGACTCCAGACCTCTGCCTCCCCAGCGCGCCCATTTGCTTTTGCAGAGGACATTTACAGCAATGACCTCCATTCATTATGCCGTATATTTTCACTTGCTTTCTTCCAGCATAAATCATTAACAACCCCCATTTATCATCCCACAGTTATTCTTCTTTAATTTAAAGTAATAAAGGAAATCGCACTGAAGCTTCAGTTTTGGTTTGGGTTTTTTGGGGTTTTTTTTTTGTTTGGTGTTTTTTTTTTAATTAAAAAACTCAAACTATCCCACAGAAAAGTAGGCACTTTGTAGTAAAGAGGAAAAGAAAAAAAGAGCAAGTAAAGCAGGGTTGAATTTTGAGCCTACCAACGTTCTCCACTGCCCTTTTCAGGTCTGACAACAAGGAGGCGTGAACGCTGTCAAGTCACACACAGGTACAGGCAACACGATCCCGCTTTGTGCCACTTCCCAGCTAGCTGCTCGTTTTAATACAACGCAAGCTGCCACACGATTAGAAAAGGCCCCAAAACAAAAGGCTGCAGAAAAAAGTGCTAATAAAGCCACCTACCCTCATTTTTAACCTTAAACAATGAACAAGGCACCAATATCGAACTAGTTTGGCAATTGTGTCAAATTTAAAAACAAGCAGAGCCCCCCCCCATTAAAAACCCGCCCAGCAGCGAAGTTTTCTCCGGGCTGTATATTCTGAATGTGTCCCAAGGCACCGCGGACCGTGAGCAGTTTCACAGTTCCCTTTCCCATCCGCTCCGACATTCACAGCGGCGAAGCCCTTCCTCGGCACAGCTGCATTTCAAGCGGAAAAAAAGAAGGCCCGCCTTACCACAAGGCAATTCAAAATCGGGGAATTTAAAAAAAAAAAAAAAATAAAAAATAAAAGCTCCATGCTGCCGGGGGATAAACTACCCAGGAGACAACCCGCTGCTATGTGCTGCTGAGCCATTTAAGTTTAGAGGCATTTTGTCCAAGGGAATCTTTAGGAAACCCCAACGGAGTGAAGAATCGGGAGTAAAAACCTCTTAAGGAAAGCCTGGCATGATGCATACCTCTCTGTTTGGCCGTGCTGGTGTTTTAGATTCCCGTCGAGGATTTCGGACCATGGGAGGTGGCGAGCAGGATGCTCAAAGGGAGCAGCATCCTCCCCGGCTCCATCCCATCGTGGCCCCGCGCTGGAAGGGGAAGCGAGGAGCCGGGATGCTGTGCCGCTCCCAGAGCCTGGCAGGGGGAAAGGAGGCGAATCGAGGAGAGCGGGGACAGTTTTTAAGCATTCTTGATCATTCTTCAGAATAAAATTTAAAAAAAAAAATTATATATATATATAAAAAATTACTCATCGAACGATTAAAATGTGCAAACATTTTCCTTGGTGTTCCGACTGCCACATTTAATATTTCAAACAACAACCAGGCCAATATTGTTGCTTAATTTAACATAACTGGATCCCAAATGCATTTCTAACAGATTAAACCACAGAAATATCCACATGTTTTAATGAGGAATTGGCACTACTCGGAGCCAAACAGATTTTAGCAATATTTCTGGACTACAATTTCTTTCAGAAGAAGAGAAAGCCCACTGGTAATGGATCTGCATTCCCTACATTTCCAGCGTTTTTGGATTTAAGTGCAAATTGAAAAACCTAAATATTTAGTGCCATTATAACTCGAGCAACATCTGGACAATTTTCTTTGCCTCGTAAAAGATTTTAGCCAGCTTTGCAGAGGCTCAGTCCATGTTGCTCAGGCAGAATGGCTCCTTTTACATTTGCATACTTCCCTCCGATTCTGTAGTTTCTATGCCAACAAGCATTTGTAACTCTTTGAAAGACACATTTGGAAGTGGGGGGAGAAGGAAGATATGAAATGGGATAAAGATTTTTTTTTTTTTTCTTGTTTGGGGATTTTGTTGTTGTTGTTCCCCCAAAATCTAAATCATCCCTTCCGCATGTGTTTTCTCCGAGCCCTAGAAACCTCAAAAAAGGCCCAATCAGCATCATCTCAGCCATGGCAACTCTTCCGCCTGCTTCAAAATGCAGCAGTGACTCGGAAAGAGGAAAGTTTGTTCAGTCAATCTGAGATAGATAGATAGATAGATAGATAGATAGATAGATAGATAGATAGATAGATAGATAGATAGATAACGTGTGTGTGTATACATTACTCCAGTTCTCTCTCCAGACAACGAATCAATAGCAAACGTCTATTGGTGTGCCTTCAGACAACAGCTCTATGGGGAAAGCAACAAATCCGCAGTGCCAAGAGACGAGCCCTCCGGACGTGCCCCAGCCCAACGGTGAAACTCCCTGCAAATTTACCTGTCCGTCCATACTGCAGCTACGGGGCCTCTGCGAGCTTCCGAATCCCCAGGAAAAGTAAACAGAGACAAGCAGCTACTACTGAACTGTCACTCGAAATCCAGCAGTTTGATTTTTAACCAGATTTTTGGAAGTGATGCCGGCCCTTCCTCCCCACCCCCCCGTCCCAGACCTCCCAGATGGCTCCAATTTTATAGTTGCCACTTGTGCTCCACGCTGTGACGTTATAGGTGCGCGGAGACAGAGAAAACCACAGCCACGAAAAGCAAAATAAAACATTCAAAGCAAACAATACTACTGACCTTACGAAAATAAGAGAAAAAGCTATACTTTTCACCCAGAGGCAGCCTGCTAGACAGACAGTCACCATGAATTCCTCTTCCACCTGAAGCTGACACGGGGGACCTCGCGATGCCTTTGGAGCTGCCATCCCAGGAATGCCAGCTCATCACAGAGGTGCCCAACAGAAAAAACAGTCAGCCCAGGCCGCTTCACAGCAAGGACAGTCAAAACAAGCTGTTCCCACCAAAAGGCAGGGGGCCACAGGGGTGTTTCTTGGGGAGCTGCTCCCCAGGAGGAGCTGGAGAGGCAGCACCTACCATCGCCTGCTTCTCATGATGTTCTCCTCCATGAGCTCCAGGGGATGAAAGACCAGATCACACAGTGATACTGCCAGCACTAAACATTCATATACAGGCTCGTCGTTACCGATGGAGATCCATTAGCCCCTTCAGTCTACCTCCTGTGCACACGTAATACATAACCTGATGTGCTGGGAGGGGAGATGAAGGAAAGGCTGTTGAGACCGTGCAATAATCAATCCTAGCCACAAGATCAAGAAAAAATACTCTTGAGGATTCAAATATGATAAACTTCTCTTACTTCAGCTAGACAGGGGATACAGAGAAAGGAAGACTGGATGCCCTTAGCCAAAGCAAAATGTTTAAAACGCTGCTATTCTGGCAGGGCACCAGCTCTTTCCCTCCCGGCACAACCATAGATGATGCAGTGCATCAGACAACCGATTTCATCAGCAACCCGGGATTTGTTTTCGCAAGCAGGGATCAGGATGAGATCCAGGAAGGGCAAAAACTCCCTCGGGGAACAGGAGACAAAAGGACAAGATTATCAGTACAGCGGTAGTGACTAAAATAAAAAAAAAATAAGTCATTTTCAAAAGCAGTATTGTCTCACGGGACTAGTAACAGCCCCCAGCGAACAAACACAGTTACTCCTGCAAAGAGCCATCAAAAGATCAGGAGAAAAGGCTACCTCTGTAACACACTTCTCATTTGAAGAAGGCCTATAGGTCACTGCCTAGCACACCAAATGCCTGGAGCATGAGGAAGGTGCCTTGCAAAACACAGCCATTAACACCTGCTTTTCCAGCTGAAGGGGCACAAGTCCTCCTCTAGCCCAGCTCCCCTCCTCTCCCCTTCCTTGCCATGATTTCACAACCTTTGCCATTACAAAAGCCCTTCTGGCAACCACACCAGCAAGCAGGGAGCTATTTTACACAAGATTCTGCGTGACTGAAATTCAGGCTTCTCCCTCCCCATCACGCATACGTAGCATACGCTGCCTACGGATCAGGACCATATATGCTGTAAATTAAGAGTATTTTCACCTACTTCAGTGAACTGTATGGGTTTGCACTAGCTAGAAATACAGCTCCATCTGTGATCTAAGAGACTGAGCTCAAAATACTGAAATCAACAGCAGCTTTCGACAGACGGGAGGTTGCCACCTGAGTCTTCTCTGTCTGGGATAACTTCTTCCATGCTTTGCGCAACAAGCCGAGTGCACCGACAGCAGGAAACAGCGATCCATACCAGCTAGAGAACGAGCACAACTGGGCAGTTTTATGCTGCAGCCTACACTTACACCCCCCCGGGCCTGCTGAACGGGGAGGGGAGAGAGCTCGCTGCTATTAAGAGGAGGGAGAGTGATTCCAAATCAATCTTTGGCAAAATCAAAGTCTGTCGGGACTCGTGTTAATGAATTCCCCTGCCAGGTTTATGATGTTTAACAGGAAACAAAAGACTGTTGTATGCACGGCACAGCAGGTGAGACCTGAGGAGCATATTCACACACCTGGGTTTATGTTCCCTAACCAGGACTCCCCCCTCCCTCCCTCCCCTACGCTAAGGGACATTCGGGCCATGAGCCGCTACCTCACCTGGCTCCGATGGCCTCCTGGAGTTGGGTGGTATTAAAATACCTCCATTGTTCTTCTGCTTGAGATGGCAGCACAGAACTCTGGCTGTAAACGCAACAGATGATCATGTGTGCTCTTCAGCTAATGGAAATACCCGGGGGCCACAGGTCCTTTGTGCCGAGCCTTCTCCCAGTGGGTCCCTTATGGGATTACTGCAGCAGCCAAGTAAGACAAATTACTATTAGCTGGACTAAATGCTACCGAAAGATCATGAAAATGAATTAACTCCTACCCTTCTCTCTTCCGTGATGGATTACACCCTGCTCCTTTGGAGCAATTTCAGGTAAGGGAAGGGGGAAGCATACGACAGATATGAGGAATGTATTGCCATGTGGTTTCTTGTGTTGAAACACAGCACTGAAACTGTCCCCGACGCCTCCAGTCATGCTGTGAGATGAGGAAAGAGCCAGGGCCACATCCAGGGCTGTTGCCAGCACCTTTTCCCTGAACACAGTGGAGATGAGCTCCACCTCCCCTGTCCCTCCGCCCGGGGAGCCCACACCTGGATGTGCAACGCTGACAGGGACGCCAATGACTGAGCAACGAACCCTTTTCGTTACGCAAGACTCTCTGTTTTTAACACATTGTGCCTTTTCTCTTCACCCGCCCTCAGCATAATCCACCATCAGAAGTAAGGCCATCCCTAACTCCAAGTTTTTACTTATTTCCGAAAGCTTGTTGGAATAAAATTGGGAAGCAAAGTAGAGGGCAGATTCACCACTCCCTTGACTCTGGCTGAGATCTGGAGCTGTGCCACGGCTTCCACAGCAGCTTCGCCAGCGTGCCCAGCTAGCCAGGGGCCCTGAATGCCTAGCCTGGTATAAAACATAAATGTGTTAGCTGATAAAATATGAAACTCCCTTCCTCAACCAACGCACCCACAAAAGCTCTAATTTAGCTGTGAGATTCATCACCGAATATTACATCACTTCTGAGCCTTTTAAGGAAGCACTCCAGCATTTTCCCAAATTAATCGGGTAACTACTTTTTTTTTTTTTTTTTTTGGCTTTCTCAGTCAGACAAAGTTAAAAATAGCCAAGAGCCAGGTAGGTGTCAGTGAAAAGCTCCTGCAGGGACACCTGTAAGGAACGAGGTCCTTGCCCATCGCCAGGCACCGAAATGCAGCAAAACCACCTTCCCGGCAAACAAACAAAAACACAACGAAGCCCAAGGACAACGCTCCCCATTAATGCCGGCTAAATTTAGGGCTTCAATTGCAGGCAGTCCATATTGCTAGCGAAATCCTACGTAAGACTTGCACTATCTACCACAGCAGGCTTGACCCCATTTTCATATGCAGAAGAAAAAAAAAAACCCATCCCTCATAATCCTACAGAACACAGAGCAAATAGCACTCTCTGGGACTACTTGAATACCACCCTATTAAAATACAAACATGTTCCTACAGTAGCTCAATGATTTTAAACATTCACCATCTTTTCATTTCAGGTTTTAAGCACTTTGCCTGGCAACTGTCTGAAGGGCAAATCATTATGGAAATAGGAAGACAATTAATTTTCCTTTATTCTAGAAGAAAGGATTATTGGAATAAATAAAATAATCAGCTTAGACAAGAGCACAATTCACAACTTATGAAAAACAGAGGACGACGACTTTTTTTTTTTTTTTTCATTTTTCTTTCCAAAGAAAAGGTTTTCTTGGATGGAGTTTGCAAGGCAAGTGCAGAAGTTTTAGAGTTAAATAACCTTGGACTGCTAACTCACAAATAACTCCCTATATGCCATCAACAGGAGGAGGGCTGCCATTTCAGGCACTCTCAGAGCCACTTTTTATTATTTATTTAATATAGTAACTTAGAACTCCCAAAAAACCAAAGATACAAAGGCTACTTTCCAATTTCATCTTGTACAGAGGTGACTCTGAAGCAGCCCCAGGCTGGACACAGCCCCAGTCCGAGTGGGAAAGGCATGGCACCGGGCAGGGCACTGCTTTTTTAGGGTCCCCTCCCCATCCAAGCCTCTGCCCCCAGTAAATCCACATTGAGTCTGTTAGGATTACTGAATTCATCTGGATTTCAAGCACTGTAGAAGATATTGGAACCAGTTTCAAAGGTCAAGCAAAGGAAGGTTATATTCTAATGCTTGCTGGTGAATGCAGAGAAGAGCAACTGTTTAATCAGTGCCACTGCTTGACGCCAGTCCATAGAACTCGATGCTCAGCATCGTGATTAATATGGTTAAAGGAGTATCCGATACGCTGCGACATGCATGTATACCTACAGATATAAATTAAGTTAAAGGAAAGGCATTTACCTCCCAAAGCCCAGCGGGAAAAGCGAACAAGAGGAAAAGGAGAGCATTCAACTTCGCATGAGCAAGAGATGAATTTATTATTTACTGAGAAAATTTGGGGATATCTTGGTAAGAACTGTACAGTTATTTCTGAAGGACTCCTCTAACAAGCACGTGTGATAAAAATAGTAGGGTAACTGTAGTTCAAGGTTGCTACAGCCTCGAAAAAGAGAGATAATTGATGGAGGCACAGATTCCCCGGAACACTAAGGACTGTAAAAGTACTGAGAAATCAAATTGATGATCTGGAAAATAAGATGAGATTAAGAATGATCAGGTTAGTGGGGGCTCCTGAAGGAGCAGAAGCGGGAGAAAGCAGACTTTTAGTTTGCAGTGGATTATTAAGGAGGTTAGGGATGAATAATTTCTACCGTTGGTATCGTGTGCTGGTGAGCCGTGTCCCCAGCCAGGGCAGTCACGCAGTGCCCCGCAGCCCTCCCGGGGAGGGAACTCGCTCCTGCATCGAGGAGTGTTTAAGCCAGCTCATAAATCTGAGCCTGGTTGCAGGATCCGGCACTGTCTCCCTCCACGGCGGTGACACCAGAGGGAAATGCATGGCTCAAAGCTGTGCCCTTTGCTTTCTCCGGCAGTGGCTCTACAACCTCCAGGCGCCTGGCCGCAGCCACACCACCAGAAAGAGCTCCCACCAGAGCCGGCGCCCCTGCCCTTCCCACAGGGAACAGCCATTTCTTCTGTTTGCTTCTCTAGCTGCAAATCACTGTGGCAGCAAGTAGGTCACAGACTAGATGGCGCTTGAAGAATCACCTGCGGTTCATTTCCTCCTCTTTTTTTTTTTTCTTTTTTAATTTTTTTTTTTTTTGTGAGCCACCAAGTCACTTCACCACCTTCAAAACCAGCCCCATCCATCCCTCCGATCCTCTTCTCCTCCGACTGCCATGCCGACAGCCCTGTCTCCTGCCTCTCTGCTCACTCCCTGCTCTGTTTAATTCCATCTTTCCCCTGCGGTGGATGCAGGTCTTTAAAGCAGGATTTTTCTTCCATCTTCCCTTTCACCACAGACCCTGTTTTTCCAAGCATAACATACGGCATTGTATTGTTTCCTTAACTCTCAGAAGCCCAAACGTATGTCCTCCAAGATGATCAATTCATTAAGCCTCATCCACCATGGGGAATGTAGTTATCCTACTAATTTCACAGCCAGGTTAAAAAATGCAGCTCCTTCCCCTGTGCCCGTAACTTCAGTTATTAATGCTGAGGGTGAAGGCGGGGAAGGGAGTCCCCTTTGCCAGCGGCTGCTTTCAGGCTTGCTCCAGTCCCCTCTCAGAGCAGGGCTCCACCAGCATCCCAGGACACAGGGCTCCCAGGGGATCTGCTGAGGAGGTGCCACAAGGGCCTTCCCTGCTTCACCCAGGATGAGCAGAAGACCCGGCAGCCGGGCTCGGGGCAGAGGGAGAGCACCGCGAAAGGGCACGAAGCAAGGCTGCAGCAGCAAGGAGCTGGTTCGAGGTGTTAAGGAAGCTGAAATGCAGCCATAAACTGGGTTTCAAAATGGCCCGGAAGGCAGGAGAGCAGGAGAGAAAACTTCCCCTCTGAAGTGAGCCTCGGTAAGGCGTGAAGGTGGAGAAATGCTGCGTGTTACAGAAAACCCTTCCACACAGCTTCACAGCAGAAAGAGGATTCATCACAGCAAATAATTACAAGGCTTATATCATAATGTCTGGTTTTAAAGTCATTGCCAATTGACTAAAGGTTGGCCGAAGCAGTTAGAAGGGAGAGAAGCAAAGACACCAGGCTTTGAAGTGGTCATTACTTGATTATTAAAGACTAGGACTTTGATGCAATATATTACCCAGCACAGTAACTTTCTCCTCCCTGCGATTGCCAGGGTTGCATAAGGTTTTAGATACACCTGTAAGATTCAGTTCCATTTTGTTCTTTCTGTTTTGAACACAGTCCTTGGCTGCTACGATACCAAAGACGTGAGCAAGTCCCAAATTCAGGTTTCAGTTCTTCCACTGAACAAAGTTACGCTGATGGAGAAAGAGACAAAACTGGCCATACGGGCAGAATTTGTCACAGAAATCTTAAGATAGGAGCCTGCAAACACAGGCAATGAATCCTCCTGGAAAGCCCACACTACCCATCTCAACACGTGCCTCCAGGAGTCCCCTGCGCTGCATTCCCTGCACACACTGCCATCCGCACAGCCCCGTCCGTGCTGACCCGAGGGACACGCGAGTGAAAAACGCCGGGTAAGGTTTTCTCCAGCAGGGATCTGCAGAGCTTCTCCGGCAGAGCCCGAGAACACATCCACAAACTTTAAACCAAACAGAAATTAAATTTGGATGTAGCTATTTTTTTTTTCCCCTTTCAGACTTATCGGTTCCAGGGCTTGTTGGAGAGGAGCTGAACACCTTCTTGGCAGCGACGAGCCCCCCTGCGCAGGAGGGAAGCGGCCGTGGGCTGAGGCTCTTGCAAAAGCTGCTCCAGTCCAGAGGCACAAGGTCCCCAGGCCACCAAAGGCTCAGTAAGGCTGAAGCTCGGTGCTCCATGCTAGGGGCTCTCCTCAGCCACTGAAAATATCTCATTTTCCCCATTTTACACTCAAACAAGAAGAGGAGGAGGGCTTTACTCTTTGGCTTCGAGCCAAGAGGCATGGCACTAAGGAAAACAGTGTCACCTTTGTCCTTTTGCTGAGCCTTTCTCCTGTTCTCTGGTGCCAGAGATGCCCGCCCTGGTACTGGAGACCGAAGGAAAAAGTTTAAAGCTGGTCCAGCCGTTTTAGGGATGAAAGTGACTCCCTTTCCCAGTGAGGTTGCAATAAAGAATGAGATGATGGATCCAGGCTCCCTAATGTCACCCACTGCAAAAGGGAGAGACAGCGATGACCTGCACTGGGGAAGAGCCAGGGACAAGCACCTTGTCTCAGCGTACAGACCAGTCCTGCTGCCACGGGACCTCGCGGTCCTGTGCTGGTAAAAAAGCCCCTCATCCACGTGCTTTAGGTTAAAGATATATATATTTTTTTTTTTTTTTACACCCTGATCAGAAATAAATTTTAAGGTATACGTTAACTTTCTTGCTTTCACCTTTGCTTTTCAAAACACTTCAGCCCTTCAACCAAATAAATGCACTTTCACCAGAATGCCATCATCTTCCTCCAAACTGAAGACCCTTTGTCGTGGTGACAGATACATCGCTGGCATAAGATAAAGATTTGAAATAGAAAATACTCATCCACCGCTGAGAAACATGCAACACCGCTGGATCCCGACAGAACCACGGTCCTCCAAGAGACAAATCTTTGTTCTCACGATTTCCAAAACAGTGTTCTGAAAACAACGTCCCTCCCTATATAGATTTGTATTGCCATATCTCTATCATTTTCCTTACACCCATCAAAATGAAGATATAATTAACCCACCCTCAATAGAAATTACAATGATTTTGAAACAGCAAGAAACAATCTATTTGCATTTGGTAGCTAATTATTCCCCCTACGCACACAGCCATCAATGTTCCCTAAAACCATCCACAGAACAGACAATCTGTGCTAGCCAGAGCTTCTGGAAAGGAGGGGAAAAGCATGGACTAAGCAGAAAACCTCAACATCGGGGTGGCAAAATATTCTTCAAATAGGCAGCATCTCGAGCTCAGCCAAGTCTGTAATAGAATTGCCCTTCTGAACTCATCCGACAGCATTAGCATCCACCTGTGTATCGCATGTAAGCTGACAGATACCACAGGACAAATCTAGTGGGAGCCACCGATATTTGCAAAATTATTGAATCATTATTCCCTTCTTCATGCCACTCCAAGGAAACACGAAGCCATTTTCCAATACACAACGTCGCAAACAGATCCTGCTGCTGTTGGACATAAATTTAACACCAGCTAACGCCAGGGCTACTCTCATAGCCATACAACACACAGATTTTCAGTGGCACAGGCAGAGTTGCATCTGTTATTATTCACTCCTCGAAGGAGGAAGGGTGTGCCCTTCTTCCACTCGTACACAGTCCCGGGGACTTGCTGAGGACTGATCTCTACCAACACGAGCTCAAGGGGAGCCGTTTATTCCCAGTTAGGCAAACAACACTCAAAACGATGCCCTTCACCACCCCCCCCACCCCAAGCCAGGCAAGTTTTGCTGACAGTTCACCTCCATTTCCTCATCATTCAGAAGGATTAGCTAGATGTTTTTAAGAGGTAAAGACGCAAGCCGTGGTTAGTGAGCACTGCCTCTCCCAGCTCATGAGCTCTGCTGAAGCAGCCTGAGACAAATCAAACCAGCCAGGTATTTCTGCTTGACGCCCTGGGAGCCCCCAGCTTGGCCCTCCATCGCTTGTGCTGTAAGTATTCGGAGGGAGCTGATATAAAGCATCAAGGGTGGTAAATCACATCCTCCTTCACCCACGCTTTCTGGAGGCGAGTAGATAAAACGCTGTTCACTCACTGGGAACTAACAGAGGTTTTCCTTCCTCCAGGATGCACCCCACAGCAGCAACTGGGAAGGAAGGGGCTCGGGTTCAGCTTGACGCAATCCGTGTGCCTGCAACACTTACCTCGCTGGCAAGGCATTCCCTCCTCAACACGCGAGAAGTGATCATCCTTTAAAGCAAAACCAAAATATCTCAACGAGTATTTTCCTTCCCCCATCTGACACAGGTTTGCAGCTCCTCAGGCATGGGGAGGAGGGGGAGCAAAATAATAATTAAAAAAAAACAAACAAACAGACTATTATTCTGGAGGCAATCAAACCTAATCTCTTTATAGATTTTTCTTTCCAACAGAAGCATGATATATCGAGTCCCACTGGGTTCTGATCACAACTAAACAGGACTAGGTGTTTTCAGCTCCCTTCTGCCAACAAAGCCCAACGTGCAGCAGGCCTCACCTCGTATAAGCATTTAACTCAACACGAAGTCACCCTGGTGCTCTACCCCAGCTCTAGAAAGTCAGCCCGTGCCTCAGTATGGCCTTGCACAGAAATAGGATTACTTTGGCCTGGAGGAAAAAAAGAAACCACAACATGAAGGTCACCCATAAAATCATTACACAGATCCCTCTTCCCCAGCTCTTAAGAGAAAAACCTTTATCAAACCCTCAACCTTAAAGTAGAAACACAAAAAGATATGTACATTAATCCCATATACCTCCGTCAATTTTTTTCCTCGTGTCTTTAGAGCAGTTGTTTACTGCAGCCAACTGCAGAGAAATTACAGTAGCTTAACTCTCCAACTCCCTCTAAAGGATTAATCTTCCAGTGAGCATGCTCACGCGAGATCTTTTTTCAGCAGTTGCATCCATTTCATGAAGTGAGGGCTGCTGCAGACATGAGGAAATGCCATTTCAGGACTACAGGCAAAGTGAAACAGCCCCCAAAATAAGAGCTAAGCCCTTCCTCGAGCTCCAGAAAGGATCCCTGCCCAACCCTCCACCTCCAACGAGGTTTAAAGATTTCACGTTAATGTGCCCTTGCAGGAAGAGGGGGGGTAGTGGTTTCCCTGCGACACACGTTTTAAATGTCTGATCTTGGCTTTTCTCTACAAGCTGGTGGACAGTTCATCCACTGAATCTTAAATCCAAAACAGCTTCTTCTCACTGGCAGATTTTTCTTTTGTATCACTTGTTGGCTTATCTTTGCTTTTTAAAAAAATCAGGAAGATAATTTGGGGGGGGGGGGGGGCGGGGAGGGGGAACATTCGAATGAAAAGGAACAGCTTTAAAAATCTAGTTCTCAACTCTGCAGCACAGTAGATAACAGATCCTGAGACACATTTAACTCCACAGATTAAGCACCCATGCAAATGAGGATTTGCTAGTAGACAACAAATCCAGTATCTAAACAAGGCTGTTCAAGTAATCTTGTCCATTCTCTCCTAGACCACTGTAGATTAAACTGCTCTATTTGAGGTATTTCTCCCTCACCCCAAACGATGCAACCTTGAATCAGAGCTTTCCCGGTGAAAATAAAGCTCCAAAATTAAGGACAAATATTTATACGTTAGAAATGGACTCTTCCATTTTCATCTTCCCACATTACCAGGGTACTGCCGTTCCCCTTCCCATTTATCTATTTTATGTCCTGTTGCTTAATTGCTCTTTGTAGCTGATAGAGATCCAGCCTTCCCCTCCCCCCCCTCCCCCCAAAGGCTCTTATTTCAAGTTCGAAACCCTGCTTGAGTCTAGGACACATCGAGACCAGGCTGCAGCCCCTCAGCGCTGGGGAAAATCCGGAGTGGGCTGCAGCCGAAGGTGTGAGATTGCTTCACAAATCCAGTCACCAGACTTCACCCCAGCCATTACAAACATCTAAACATTATCTTCTTTTTTTTTTTTTTTTAAAAAACATCTAAAACATCTAAACATTATCTTCTTTTTTTTTTTTAAAAAAAAAGAAGTCAGAAGTCTTGAATGTCTTTGATGCCGTGAAGCCCCTTGTATGTTTTAAGCCCTACTCGTGAATCCACAAAAAAGGCAACGTGTCATGATAGTGTTAAATAAGGGCTATGTCTGCTTTTTAAAATGAACGCTCACCATAGCGACAGTCTCCATAAGGAATGATAAAACGTATGGTGACACTGGATATTTTGTTCTGTTGTCACCTAAATAGAATCACCCACAGAAAGGAAATCTCTGTTACCATGCATTAAAATAGACGCTTTGTTTTATTTATAAAGCATCCAAACTGGTTGGTTTGGATGTGTCATAGCACAGGCTGTTCATCCACCCCTCCCTGCTCCATCCTTTGGGGACTCACTGAACGATGCCAGCACTCATCCTGCCCTCGCCTCCCACTATCTCAGGTGGTGCTGAGGCTGCTCCAGCTTCTCTCTCGGAGGAAGGTTTGGAGCGAGGGTGGGATCTGCCCCTGAAAATCCCTGCAAAGAAAAATCCCAGGCTTTAGAGCAGGCAGATGCGTGAAAGCCTTGATGCAGGAGGATCATGTCCTGCACTTCCTCCTCCATTGCAGGATTACACCCAAACATGAAGTTGGGATATCAGATATGGAGTTATCCTGACCTGTCATTCCCAATTTGGAAACCAGTCATACTCCCTGAGAGTTTAGACTTTGAAGATTGACTGCTATTGATTCTTCTTCAAGCAAACAGCCCAAGCTGGCAATCAGTCAATAATAAGCAATTACTCAACAGCCTCTTATCTCCAGATGCCAGCCCAGACAGCTTGAGTCACAGAGGCAGCAGGTCAATAAATCAAAGCTGTTCTCAAATTTTAAAATATCATCATTTAAAAACCCACCCAGCCTTCAACCTGGCTGAAAAAGCAGCCAGGACAGAGAGATTCCCACAGAGGAGTATGGTGGCGTATGACTAGTTTACCGAATAGGAGATGGTATGTGACGTGGTGAAATCCACCTCTGACACTCCTCATTTGTCACGAGTAGCATGAAAGTTGCAGCTGGATGAAGATGATGAGAGAGAAAAGAGGAAGCAAAACCCTTCTCCTTCAAACAATCACTCGTAGGGAAGAAGCAGAGTGGGGCTGCCTTCCTTAAATGCTCACCGTTCCTGGCTGGCTCACTTTGACCCACCTCGCTGTTTGCTGACCTCCTCAGAAATACCAACCAAAGCGTGTTTAACAACGCCGTGGCAGCAAATTGATGGCACCTTTCTAATATCCCTGCTGTGGATATTAGAACCTCTATACCCTGTGTATACAATTAATCATTTCATCCTAGGAAATGCACTTCTTTGCTCTTTCATGGACTAAACATGATGCAAGTATGCGAGCCAAAGGCTCTTCTTGTGCATTTCACTGTGACCCCGAGGCGACGCTGTTAAGTCCAGTGGTGCCAACACAGTGCAGCAGAGGAAAATCAGCCTTGCCGAAAACTCTGTATGTCCTCAGTGCAGACTCCCTTTAAAGACTCATTGGTATGAAAAGAGAAATTTGCAGGAGACCACGCAGCTGGAATGCAAGCCTAGTGCAGTGGCAACCTTCTATCTAGTACTGCAGAAACTAGAAACTCTGGTACCTGCAGTGCTCATCCATGGGTTCTCACAACAGCCTAGAAGTACCAAAAGAACAGAGCAATACTTAATAAATAATACTGCTTCTGCTGCTAGAGGAGGTAGGTGGCCTACAGGATGCTGTATCCTCCACATCAAGTGTCAGCCACTGGCACAGAAGAAGGAGGTACACACGGTACCAACGAGCTGCAGAAGCACAGTAAATCCAAGACCCTTGGAGCCCATGATGTTTTCTGCACATGCCGCAGATGTATCAAGCTTGGGGCAGCTCCACCAATGTACTGCAGTGTGGCTGTGACCTCAGCTAGGCAGGCTGCCAGGGTCTAAACAATACTAAATACATAAGAAAGCCAAGAGAAGAAGGCAGCATGACTTAGGAAAGTATGGGGGACCAGCAACTCCCAACGAACACAGGGCATGGAGGCTTCTCGCTTCATTTGACATGATCACTAGTCCCAGGAAGGAAAATATTTGTATAATGATGACCAAATCTTGCAGACTGAGCATCTCTGATCACACTAGCTTGAAAAAAACCCAAGATTTCAAGCCTAATATCTAAACAAAAAGGGATGACCCGCTGGAAGCAGGATCAACCCCATGGCTGGTACTCACTCGTCACACTCCATTTGCCACCAAACGCAGGCATCTGAGGACGTGGTCAAAACATCCTCAGTCTTCAGCAGCTTTCAGAGGTCTGGGAAGGATGCTCAGACGAAAGGCAGCAGATAATGAGTTACCTCCATCGTACTTGCCAGTTGGGTCGGACTTCTTGTGGAGCAGCCTACTGAGGTTTTCACCTCTAGCTACAGACAGTGCACTTGGGCCTTTGTTTCATCAGTGTCTGGGACAGCAGGAAGCTGTGGGAATGTACGCCCAAGATACGAAAAGGATTTCTCCTCTTCTTACCCACAGAGCACCTACAGGTGGCTTTTGCACTGTTAGTCTAGTCTGCAACATCGTGGCAAAGCATGGAAGAGCATTCAGGAGGAACAAAGAGTGTTAACACATAATACTGTATTACTATCACCATTTATAGTAATGCCACAAAATGCCAAACCAGCTGACAGGATCCCACAAACCGCGCTGCAGAGCGGCAGCGGGCTCCTGAGTTTTGCAGCCTACCAGAATGATTTTCACGCAATACCTGCATTTTTCTGGTATGAAATATGGTGCCCTTTTCTCTCCCCCTCCAAACGTACAGCTGAATGGCATCCGGGCTGTAAGGAGAGTCCAGTGGTAGCACAGCTCTAAAGAGGAGCCTGCAAAACTGCAGGAGTTGCTGACCACTGAAATAGTTATTTATTTCCTCACAAAGGAGAGCAGCCATGCCGCCTGCTATTGCCCTGGCTTCAATGGATACACAGCCGCAGTCTAACCTGCGCTGTCGTACTCCGCAAAAGGAAAATAACCCAGCAACATTACAAACCACAAATGCAGCGGTAACACAAGACTGTTTCTCATCTTTTATGATGAAAACAACGCCAGTCACAAGACTACGAGATATCACAACCTGCCGTTCATCCTTCCCATCTCAAGGCGTGACCATTTCATACAAAAGCTGGTGGTCACCTGTTGTGCTCTGCTTCCTTCTTTCAAACCACAGCGTTGTGTTAGCACCAGGATCCCGCTGCTCTGGGTCTGACAGTGTCGCTGGAGCAGCAAATGCTAGAAACTGGGCCAGAGAACAAAAGGGCTCCACAGCCCCACCAAGGATGCCATCAAGGAGATGGCAAGAATGTAAAATGGGCCCAAGACACCTCTCTCAGAGTAGGGAAGTGCCATCTCCAACGGGCAGAATGATAATTTAGAAAGTCCATCATCTCAGGAAGAAATTACAGCAGCTCAGCCCCATGTCTCCTTCTTATCAGGAGCCCCATGACTGACCGAGGCATTGCTCCTCTTCACAATCCAGTATTTCATGCCCAGCACAAATATGCCATTGCAGTCCAAGACCTCACGGCAGGAATTAGGGGACAGAGTTCTCCGTAAAAGCAAAATAAATCCCTGCTTGCATGTCTAACAGGTTGTCTTTGCAGAAGGAGACGTGGTCAGAGTACCTCTCATTGGACAAATCCAATTTAGGTTAAATTCCAGAAGTTCACTGGGGCAGGGCAGACAAAATTAGTCTCTTAATGGGGTCTCACTGTATTCCAGGCACCTTTCAGGGCTTATCAGAGTGGCCCACATGGTTGCAATGAATATGGATGCTTTAGAAAATAATCCTCAAAGCAGACTGGTTAAGGGTCTTTCCTTTGGTCCTTCTAGCACCTTCAGCATGGAGACACCACAAAGATGTGTGCACAGTGCCCCAGTTGTAAATATGACCAACTGGAGCGTGGGGAGGGGGAGGATGGTAAACTGCAGGCTTCTGGGTGATTGCAGCCCACTGTCAAGATCCATCCGTGGTGGTTTGTGCTCCCTGCGTCATGCTGTCTGCAGCACCAGGTTCGATAGTGGAGAACTTTGCAAGAGCTCAGAAGATCCTCATACTTCACACGCACGCGGATTGGTTTTGCCCCACGCTGGTCACGAGGATCCAACTAACACTGTTTAAGGGCGTCCTTTTTCGTTTAGCCGGAACTGTCCCCCTGTGCCTGGTCTTCCTATCACCCACACCAGTGGCTTTCAACCTTCGGCCTACAAACTACACCCTTCCAGAAGGGTCTGAGAGGTACCTAAGAGAAGCCAGCCACTTGCAGTAGTCATGTTTGCTATACAGACATTTACACCCTGCTGGCATGGGATTAAAAACCACTCACACAAAGTAAGCAGAAGTAACAGAGAGGAAGTCCTGGAGGCATCTGGCTTTACGTATGAAAGTAAAAAAAAAAAATAATGTTTTTTTTTCAAAGCTTAAGCAAATGCTTTAGTGAAGCTGACAAAGAGACAAATTCTCATGGTGGCTTACAAAAATGAGCATGATGGCTAGCAAAGGCAGTACCAGCTTCAAGGAAGTAAGGCTCAAAGCCTGGCTCTGCACTTGTAACACCTACAGAGGTTACAAACCAAGCAGTGAAGAGGATGAACATTATTTCTCCACCCTCTGGATTAAAATTCAAAGGTGGAGAAGTTACAAGAGCTGCTGAGGATCACAGCACCGGGAGACCGCCTTGCTCTGGGAACAGATGGCCAAGCCCTACGCTCTCAAGCCTGCCATAACGCACGGTGAGAATCCAGACCTCAGAAAACAGAAGGATTTTACTGCAATTTAATCCAAAGGCCCTGACAGACCAAGACTGTGACTGCAACCTTCCAAACAAGTCGGGTATGAATGCTCAGATGCCTCCTAGTGAGCCTCCTCACAACTCTGGGAGAATCATTGCCTCCTCCACGCTCTGAGCCTTCCTGTTTTGCTCACCAACATACCTTTCACACGGCATGCAAAACAAACGAGCAGTGGGATGTGGTCCAACCTCACCTCCACTGGCATCAACATCCCAGCTTTTCATTTGTATGTTTCCAAAATAGCTCATTCCCCATTTGACCCATTTAAAAAAAAAAAAAAAAAAAAAAGAAAACCCCAAACACAGGGGAATACAAACACATAGAATGACAAACACTGAAATAATATAATGTTAAAAAAAGTAAATTAATTCAAGGACCTGATTGCTGGTCTATCCACAACTTTTGCATCTTTTTAGCTATCCCTGGTAGAGGCATCCTTTATAGCATGATAGTTCTGTTGAGACAATTCAAATCATATTCAAAGTTATACCAACATAAACACACTTCTATCAACATGACTTGGGCCAACACACTTGCATGACGTGCAGCACGGCCACATTTACACCAGCATAAATGTGCTTATACTGACATGGCTAAGCCCTGTGTCTTCACACGAATTAGCTACGCCAATACAAAGTGCTAACTGTAACTATATGCTAATTGGGATTTGTAGAGGTTCAGTCTGTATATGCTAAGAGCTGTATGTAAATGAGCTCTCACAGGATAGTCTTAATTAATAGTCATAGCTTTCAACACGCAAAGGAACTGCCATGATCATCCTGTCAACGGTTATTTCTACAAATCCAATGAATGGCTCATGGCTGAAAACCTGCAGCTGCTGTCTAAAAGACCTCACCATCATCTCCCGCTCCTGGCTTCTCTGCTCTGCTGAGGGCTGCAGCAGCCCCTAGCCAGGAGGGAGGGCTTCATGCCATGGAAGTAGCTTCCTTCACTCAGGAGGGCTTATTTTGCCAGCAAAACTGCATCCACACTCAACCAGTACAAGACACCTGCACAGCCTTCCCAAGGAAGCATTCCGAGATGGAGGCACGGCTCACACCTACCCACACATCTAGGGCTTAGACCTGCAACCCTACATCCACGGCGCAGCCAGCATCCGAGCCATTATGTCACCGATGAACCGCTCTCCCTGTAACGCTGAATATTAGGGCATATTAGTAATTATTACTCAGATGTGTAAACGTTCGCAAGATCAAAACCTACCTGTCTAGCCGCACTATGTAATTACAGAGCGGAGCACTCGTCAGCACGCAGTTGTGCTCCTCTGCTGTCTGATGTGGATCTACAACATACCATTACAAGAGGCTCCATGGGCTCATTCCCATGTCCAGCTGCTTTCATATAAATAACCTATGCCACGGGCAGAGCACTTGGCACACTCATGGGGGGCTGTCGGGACAGGATGGGGGTTTTGTGTGACTTTGGGCACCTCATCCCTGGAGAAGCTGATGCTGTCACATAAGCAACTCGTAGGATCTATTAGAAAAGAGAGAGATTTTAACTAGTCCTCCCATATGCTGCCCAGCCCAGCAGGCAGCGACGCCGCGATACAGCATACAGCATTCTCAGGTCAAGAGGGACAGCCCTGCTTAATGCCACAGTGCAGCTGGTGAGTTAAGGGGAGGAGACACATCACCAAGATAATGGCAGCGTCTGCATGAAGATTAGCTCTACAACTAACCCTGGGGAAACAGCCCCTGAATTCACATGGAGAATAACAAAAATTTTGATTCAAGTTTTCCTGTAGAAAGAAACAGGGAAATGACTGTATTCCTGGAAATTCATTTGCAGAGGTGGCCTATGGCTAACAATCCCCAGACAGCAATGATGAAGGATCAGTATGCTGAGACACGCGGGGCTGAAAACCCAAAGGACAGGTAATGTCATCTCTCCTCCTTCCTCTGCTCCTCGGGTGATGCAACACACAGAGATATTTACAGTTAACAGAAACCATCGCCTACATTGGCCAAACCTTCCCAAAGCTCTGACAATGGAGCAAAAAACCAATACTGGTTGATTTGCCTTCCATGCAGTGTAACTTCTAGTACTCGATATAACACGCTCCTTCCCGCTTTTGTGCCCAGAGCCAAACGAAGTGGATCTGCTGGAGAGTGAGGTTTAAGTAGGATTTAAGATATGCCTTGAATTCCTGATGGCGATCCACGAAGGAGTGGATCCTACTCAGGCTGAGCAAGGGACTGTAAGCACATGGTTTTGTCATGCATAGAATAAAAGAAAGCGTTGTGAATTCATGCCAAAATATTAAGGGCTTTTTCTCCTTCAAAAAAACCAAAAAAAAACCGGCTGAATCAACCAACAGAGCGTAGCTTTTCCCAGTGCTTTTCGCAAGGTCAGAGGCAGCCGCAGTTAGACTGTGGCCGGGAGGAACCTGCACCAGGCGCTCCCGGGCTGCCTGGCCGAGACACAGCCCACAGCAGAGGATGCTCCTAGGGGGCTCCAGCCCTCTCAGCCCCCTCTCTGCTCTCCCCCACTTACCTGCACTGCAAAACTAGGCCTCAACCTCCAGCTGCAATGGCCACACTCTTGCAAAACCACATAAAAAAATCCAGATGTAAACAAACAAATGGGAGAGTTCACCAAAGTGACACTTTTCTACCCAACGTTTTGCTTTAGAAAAGTCAGTGACAGGTTGTCAAAGCACATTTGTTTATTAAAAGTGGATCTTTCCTAGCAAGGGGCACAGAATGACCGTACAGTAGATGCCATAATTACATAGGTTTGTTAATAATTGCATAGGCTGGAACAGGATACATTAGCCTAATTTAAGCATGGAATAAGAGAACATGTGAAAGATTACAGATCAGATTTTCAAGATAAAGTCCAATGTTGCTATCAGGAAGAAGAGGCGCTGGGCATTTGGAGTCATACTGTCTTTGATCACAAATAGTTCAGATGTTACAAAGCGCTTCTAGAAGTTTCCTATTTCTTTTAATCAGATCCACGCATGTTCTCAAGGACTGAAGCCAGGAACTAGAGAACATAAATCAGAGCATATAAAAGAGCGAACATTTTGACTTAGGTAACTTGCCATCTCTTACCCAGTGAAGATAACCTGTACCTTTAAAAATTAACATTCTACATTTCTACACTACTTCCAGTTAAAGGCTTCTAACAAGTCAAGCCTTATAACTTTGTAAAAATATTTCCTCAATTTTACAGATGGAAAAAGCATCACAGGGAACAAAACATCAACCAACCTGTCCCAGGGACAAAGCGAGCAGCACAGGCTGCAGAACCCAGCCACCGTGTTCAACCAGGATGCTCAGGGGAGGGAGCCTCTGCTCATCCTGGGGGACGCGACTGGCACAAAAGGGACCGAGGGACATGTTCGGATGAAGAGACCACCCAGCAGACCTCACAGGAGAGCAACCCATACAGATGCACGCACCTAATCTCATCAGACTCAAGGGACTTCCAAACACACAGATCCCAAACTGATGTGAAATAGCAAATTCGGAGACGGCAGCGCAGCCTCTCCCCTGCGCATACGCTGGCAGCGCACGGCTGCACCGTTACGGCACGCAGGCTGCTGACAGCAAGGCCACCGCATTCGCGGTAGACAAAGCACCACAATGGCGGTGCCAGGCCAATTAGCAGAATTTCAATTCATTGGCATTTAACAAGACTACAAGTCGTCTTGGGCCCAGCGGCTTTTCAGCAGGGGAAAATTCTAAATTTCATAATCAGACTCCGCCAACCAGCCTTGCTTGGACAGTACTTTCAATTCTTTTGTTTAAATTGCTGACTGCCCCACTGCTCGGGTACACTGCAAGCAAGCCGCTCTCACTGAAGCTGATGGCAAGGCCCTCCCCCTTCCCTGTGTTTTTGGATCAGGTCCCAAGACTCTTTTTAATGTAATACTCTACTTTAGTCTATGTAATCTTCTGCCTTATGGAGGGTCAATGTTGCAAACTCTCCTTGCACTTAAGTCCTATTATCTGTCTGCACTAATTCTGCATACAGGGCATTTATAGGTCCTTAGCTCTCTGTTCATAGAGCTCCACATTCAGCAGCCCCAGTCAGCCATGAAGCCGGGCCTCGGCTAAGTAAGAGGGGAAAAAAAGAAAACAAAACCCAGAGATTTACCTTGCTTCAATATTCAGCCGCACAGTCAGTTTTTCCAGTACTCTCATTTTGCACATGGCACAACACACACTTCAGACACTCTGGGAAACAAGCAGGTTATGTTCTGTGCTTGCAAAGCAGCACCATCTATACTTACAGGGCAATAAAAATTAGCTTAATTAATAATACATCAGCAAGAAAATGTTAATGAGCACCCAGCAGGGAAAAGGACTGCTGTCTAATCTCCTTGTGTGGATTCCTTGCTTTGGCAGCAATCAGCAACTGCATCAGCATTACCATCCCAGTGCAAGCGGAGATATCTGACTCATCAGGGAACGCGCGCAGGAACCACAGGGCCTCGTGTCACCATTTACATTTCTCTTTAAAAGCACACACTGTTGCATCAGGAGCAGCTCTTGGCAGCTCCACGCCAACTTCCACTTGTGGAGCTTTTGGTCATTTAAAGAAGAATTTAGAATATCCCTGGGCATCCAGTGTATAAATACACATAGATGGGTGCCTCCTGCAATTGGCTCTTCGGCCACAGCTGCAAAATATGCGTCTCTGCATCGGCTTCAAGCTGCAGACACAACCGTGCTGCTGGGTCACAAGCACGTTGGGGGGGAACCATATCAAACCTCCCTATTCCTGGGAGCTCACCGAGAATATCTGAGCCCTTTCCTTGGGACTCGCCTGCCCTCGCTGAGCAAAGACTCAAACTGCTGAGCTGCCAGCTGCCTCGGTTAGGTGCATTTCAAGGCAGATAATGGAAATCCCCTCTCCCAGCTGTTTTTCCTCCATGCTGCCTCCCCCCTTGTCCCAGGAGGCTGTTTTGGCAGAAGCCAGCACCCCACGGGTAAGAGCCCGGGGCTGGCAGCTGCCAGCGCAGCCCCGCCACCGGCACGCATCCACACTGGCACTCGGCCGCAGCGCATGTTCGTCAAGGGCTTGTGCCGCATGGGGAGGTGGTTTCCCGCAGCCAATGGAGGAGCTGCCGTTCCTGCCTTTCATCAGAAGCGTGGCTGGAAACAAAGGCCCCGGTGAAGAAAGGCAAGTTGGCTGGTAAAACTTCCGAGCACGAGCCAAGCCTCAGACCTGACAAATCACCCTCATTCCTCATCACCTCCTGACCTTCTCCTCCGCGGCCAGGCTGCCTCCAGGATCACACCGGGACCTGTATTTAAGCCCGCACGCTGGCTGGCGGCGAGGAGGATCTTTGTGTCGCGTGTCATTGCTGATGGCAACCTCGAGCCACGACTCCAGGACAAACAACAATATAACATGCATCTCGTAATTGCATAAAGCACCAGCATTTGCATCCGCAGCGGTAGGTAAAAAATTAGTCTACTGTCACATAGGGGCAGAAGATAAATTACGTCTATAAAACAGCTTCCATGAGGATAGTCTAGAGGTGTGGATTTGAGAAGACATCAAACCAATCAGTTTTTAATAAAAGCCAGAAATTAAGACCAATGTGCTATCAACATGGAGCTGCATGAGAAAAGGTGCTAAACTTTAGAAACGCAAGAGCGTAAGCATATCACCAGCACGAAGGGTATTTTCAATAGGGAAGGAGAATATAAAACTCACAGACGAAGAAATCCCCAAAATGTGGGAGTTCGGCAGGGAGTACACCGTTTGTGACAAACACCTGGTCTAAATCTTAAAAAAAGATGGGAAATACAACTTTGTAGCGACTAGAAAACGAAGTGGAAATAACCAGGGCAGAATACGATCCCCCCTCGCTGGCCTTTTCAAAGGATGCAAGCCGGAGGCTGTGCTAACCTCTCCCCACGGCAATTCTCAGAAGTCAAATCAGACGAGTCTTCAGCAAATGTGCTCAGTAGCAGTTTGTTTGCTCACTGGTGGCGTCTCCCTCGTACAGGGGGATGTTGATTAAAAGCCAGCATGGCTCCTCACCTCCCCTCTCCACGCACACTCTGAAAGCTACAGGATCTGGCACTACTGCAAAAGTGAATATTACATCTCATCTGAAGGCCATCTTTAAAGGCACATTTGTTGTTTCTCCTCAAAGCGTGGCAAAAAAGATTAAATATTCCAGATGTCATCTCCAAGTCCCATAGGACACTTGCTTATAAACAATCATCTGTGCATATTAAGGAGGTATTAAATCACCAATCTGAAACAACGCATCCTAGCAATACTAAAAAATACCTTCCTGATCCAAAGAACAAAAGGATTTCTAATGTATGGAACTCACCGATCTTTAACATTTAAAACAGAGTTGGAAAAAGCTATTACAAACAAGTTTGCAATTAAAAAACACCTAATGTCTTGGTCACCAGTTCAGCAGTGGTGCTTTTTGCAAAGCCTTCTGGGTGTTGATTTAATCTATCAAATATTAATAATGCTCCTCAATTAATAAAATATTTAGACTCATGCTTTACGTTATCATCTGGAGGTTTATGTTCAAACTTGCAGGCCAACAAGATACTAGATGGAATCATAAAAACCAGCTCACAGCCTGATTGTTAATGCTTTCATCTCCCGAATACTGATAACCCTCTTCTTTACACTGATAAAACCACATTTGACAGGGTGTAAATTTGCTACCTAGCCCCTGGGACATAAGAAATGCATCAAAAAACTGAAGTTAACTTCTCAGGTCCTAAAAACGCAAGTGACTTAAAGGGCCATCTCCTATTTAGCACCTGATGAGCACCTCAGGTGTTGCCTCTCCAGCCCCCAAATCCCTGACGCGGCCATGGCTGGCGATGCGCAGGGCGTGTGGAGCCGCAGGAGCTGCGCAGCACTGCCAGCCTGCAGCGCCGTCCCACAAACCCCTTCCCTCCTGCCGAAAGCAAAACTCACCAGGAATGAACTCCAGTCAAGGGCAGCATAAAAACGTGCCTTGGGTAACACCGCAGGAACCGAGACAATCAGGAGAGGATAAATTAAACTACAGGGAAGAAATAGTAAAAAATACATATGGTTTCGCTGCCCAGCTGCTCACACCTGGGCTGAGCTAATGCACCATCAAAAACTCCAGTCAGTTTGGAGGTAGGGCACGGCTTTGAAGTCAAAGGCCTTTGGGCATTTGCATTCACTAGACACACGGCCGAATGTCACGTCTCAATAACTACCTCCTGACACTGCAACAGGCATACTTTCAATTCCCAAATCAACAGCTGGATGAAACATGTAATTTTGAAACCCATTAATCCTTTCTAAGTTTTCCACCATGTGCACGTTTAATTTCCCACTTCTTGAAACAATATTATGATTTTTGAGAGAACCTAAGTATAGCTTCTGAATGCTCTGGGTCAGCAGTATGAAACATCCCCAATTACCACTGAAGTTGGATAAAACATTTGGGTAATTTGCCTTCTGGCTTTGAGCCTCTGGGAGAAATTACCTATTAAAACTTCCTCTGAAACTGCAAGGACTAGAAATGTGTGGCTGGAGATGAAGAAGGTAGCTGAGATTCTCAAGAATCCAGGAGCTCAGGCTTAAAAAGGAAAAGAAGGAGGGGGAAAAAAAAATAAAATGTATTTCACTGCACTCAGGGCTGTATTCAAACGCATCAGCAGGTCATGGCCAATAAATAGCCCTGGGGAGACCAGGCTTCCCTTTTGACAGTTAACGTGCTAAAATATATCTGTCCACATCTACACTTGAGTTCTAAAATTAATCAAAAATCTGAAGTAGGACTCTGAACAACACATAGACTTTTCCTCTTAACTTAACCAAGGCCAAAGCACGGCGCATTTCAGTTCAGACACCTGCACTGCAATTCTCTCTCCATGGAGGTGCCCGTGCTCTCGTGCTGTGCTCCCTTGGGCTCTACAGATGACTCAAGCGGTCAGGTTCATCCTGGCTGTCCTCCATCCTCAGAAGGAATAAGCACCATGTTCCTCCTCTTTTTAGCAATGAGACAGGCACAAGAAGGCATGTTTTTCTGCAGCATCACAAGCCTCCTGGACTTGGCTCAAGCACTTTGTCCCAAATCCCAGGTAACAGGCCTGCTGTGTAGTCTTTGGGCACCACTATTATCTCCACCTACCTCAATTTGCTCAGCTCCCCAGTTCTCTGCTGTTGGTTCTGAATGCTGTAGCCACGGCAAGCTCAAAACCATCTCCTGGGTCATGGACTGGCCTAGCTGACCCAAGAAGCTATAATTGCTTTGGTTATTTTTATCCCTGTTTGCATAATTTTACATTTCCCTGTAACAAACGGGGTAAGTCACTTACCTGGCTTTATTTTGAGTTTATCCATGTCAGCCTGGTTATCTTGCTCTGTATTTACTTCCTCCCCAGCTGCGCCACCTGCACATCTCCTCCCTCTCCCGTGTGCTGTCTCTGCAGGATGATTAGCCGTATGCAAACAGAAGTGGACCTGAATTTTCTGCTCTGCCAGTCCATCCCACTCACTGTCTCCCTGTCCTAAACTGACACCACTCACCACTGCCTCCGAGAGCTCTCCCTTGAGAAGGGGATATGACACTGAAAAGGATGGATTTAATATTTAATAGCTCACCTCCACCCCCAAGTCAGGCCCTTGCACACACGAGCAGCTCAACCCTACACTGCGTCGGCTCACCTTGCTCAGCAGCTGTCTGCAGTTAATGTCAGGCAGCGTGTTTGAGCGGTGACTCCTCCGTGAAGCCAAAGTATCTTAAACGTAAACTCAGGCAAAACGAGCTGGTATGGAGGCAAGACAATGGCAGGGATCAGGCTGGGCATTATGGAAACAGGAATCCTCCTGGAAGAACATTTCCTACTTGAAAAGAGGATATGCTGGGTGTCCTTGATACTTTGCCTATGCTAGAAATTTTTAATTAAAAGCAGGAAAGCCTTTCTATTTTAGACGCAGCAATACCAGCATCAAGCGCTTTTATAAGTACAGTTTATTCTGGGTTTATATGCATTTCACAGAGCTTGGCAGCCAAGCGAAGTCAGCAGGGCTACAGCAAACTTCCACTCCCTGTTGGATTTACTTTACCACTTCACCCAGCCACCAGCCATCAACAACTGCCTGCCCACACACTGAGGGAGGATGGACTCACACAACTTCTCCCTGATCCGCCTGAGACACAGACGGCAAGGTGAGCCTTTCACCACTGACCTTTGGCTCCCACGACAGTCAAGGAGGGGAAAACCTCCAGCAAAATTTGTCTTGAAGCACTCAAATGGACCCCTTGAACCTCTCAGTCCTGCACAACATGTAACCCTCTTTCACCTCCTCCTTTTCAGAGGCCCATTGACCCAAACCACAGGCACCAGCTGTGCTCTGCTCCAAGTACTTTGCCAGGGAAAAGCAAGAGGAGCATGGCCTGCTGTCATCCCCTCCACAGCTTCTGGAGAAGAGAGGCCACGCAGGCGGCATTGCCCCGGCTTCAGGAGGGGAACAGACAGATCACAAAATGCTAGACAAGCTGATAAAAAGCAAGGCTCCAGACTAGCGTTTCAGATCAGTGGCAACACAACAGTATCAGTCCCTCATCATTTCGATATCAGCTGCTCTCCTGCACATTGGGAAGTGTGATACCCCAGGGTACCGACCGGTACATTGCTCCCTGCTAGCGGCAATGAACCGCGAAGGGATGCTGATGCCTCCATCAGCTGGCACAGCTGCTTGCAAGGTGAGCGTCCGTCCAGCTCTCCCTGCCAGCACAGCTCGAGTCAGTTCCCTCCGCGGAGGAGCTGTTTGTTTGTTTGTTTTTCTTCTTGTTGTTGGGGTTTTTGCTGGTAATTGCATCTCTACCCGGACTTCTGCTGACACAGCTATGGTGGAAGAGAGAGCAATTTCTTTGCATTTGTGGACAGATAACTTAAGTCGGCAAAACTTCTCAAATGTAGACCAAGCCTCTGCTTTGGGAAGCAAAAAAATAAGCTACCCTGGTCTAAAATCACCTCTAAACTAATACAGCTACATCCACAGCAAGGACTTTTATTAGTGTGACTATTTCAGGAAGGAAAAATGAAAAAATCATCCTTGCCAGTCAGCATAATTATATTGGAAGAGCTTTTTTTAAAGTATAAACCAGGCCTTTGATTCTGCCTTGACTGACAAAACGTTCTTCAGATGCTTTTTCTTTTCAGCCATGTTAGCTTACCACAACTGAAGGGCACTTTTAAGGCTTTCTTAAATCTTCAGAAGTCATATTTGCCCATTCTGTTACTATTCAAAGTTTGTCTACATGGAAGAAATGGACAAGTTCCCAAACAGCCTTCGCTAGCCCATGGCTTTGTTCAGCATGTGAGAATGCACGTTAGGAAAGTAAATGTCAGCATCCATTTGACACGGGGTAAAATTCTGTCATGGACACCACAGTGTGTAATTTTACCATGTTAATAAAGTAACCCTTGTGCGAAAGCCCCTAACTGATACAGTTATAAACTCTCGTTACTAGGTGTTCAGTATCAGAGAAGGGAGAAAAATCTCCTTTCTTCATACAAAGACACAGCTAAAATGTTGCAAACTATGTTAAGGCTGGTACCCCAGAAGAAATCTCACACAACAACTGGAAACACACATCTTTTTCCTGTGTTCATGTCAAAGTAGTATCAACATCGCTTACTGCACTAAGGAGACTAAGGAAAACAGTTGTCCTGCAGCCATCAAAACATGCAGGCTTCCAGACAGCTCACAAAGGAGGAAAGATGATGGGGTTTAAAATGCACCAAGTTTTCCAGATGCAGCTTCCTGAAACAGACTCCGTATTAAAAGCAACGGCCCTGGGAAAGCAAAGCCCTCTCCTCACTTGCGATAGCAGCTGGCAGGAGTAAATGAGAGAGGAGGAAGGGCAGGGCAGGCCTGAAAGAAGCACTGGATTTCACGTCACCTGCAAAACAGAAAGTGGGAAACTGAAGAAATCATCTACACACTCACGGCTCAAAGGCACTGCTCATTAGGTCCTGGCTTTTCCTATTATCACTCCTGCACTCGGTGGCCTATTACGGCAACCTCCTTCCAGCCAGGGACCCGTGAATAGGAAGTGCTTTGACATGAGTGAATGTTGCCCCTTAATCCAGTAGGGAGTTCATTGAACAGGCGGAGGGGCTGCCTACAGAGCTCCCAGCACCAGCTGGCGGAGGGGATGAGAGCAAGGATCAAAGCTAGGGCAAAGCCTCAGCACCGCGAGCCTGATTTGCGAAACCGCTCAGCCTGTTGAGTCCTCGCCTTTAAAAACGCGGGGAGCTGCTGGGTGCTGAACTCGTCGGAGATGCAGCCTCAGCTGAGGGTGCTGAGCAGTGGGGAAATCTGTCCTCTATGTGGCTTGCACGCCATCTCTTCACTTTAAAGATCAAAGCTGCATCTCCAGAAAAAAGATGTTACAGATCAGAACAGATAGGAGGAAAAAAAAAAATGATGAAAAATGCAGTGTGACTTCTGAAGAGAACCACTTCATTCAAAGCCACACACACACCTTACTTCCTGCTTAGCATGCAGGCACCAGCCTTCCCGAGGTTAGCACGAGCCTGAGGAAAAACATCATGGCTTGAAACCTCCCTTTTCAAGCTCACACCAAACGATCATTTTAGGAAACACAGAAACACAAGGTCAGCTGATTCTCTTCACTAAACTGATGCAAACTGGAGTAGCAGCATCAAATTCAATGAACCTGCACTATCATAAAACTGGCTGAGTAAGACAAACTCAATTCCTTAAACTTTAATCTTTAGCACTGCATTCACAGTACGTCTGAAATACCTAAAAGCCGCAAACCAGGCTGGATATAAGACACCTGCTAAAGAAAACCAACAGCAAAACCAGGCTTCTCTGCAGCAATGGGGTTATGGCACTTAATGGCTACTTACCCGGCAGCTCAACCACTTCCCAAAGCACGGAGATTGCTCGGGGCAGCCATAGGAGAATACCCACCAAAGTTTACAGCTCAGAACTCAGGAAGAACTTAGTGTTCAGAGAGATTCTCCCTCACTCGCCAACACACAGATTTGGCAAGAAGCTATTCTATACTGGAAGCTTTTAGTCTTGAGTTAACTGACTGCCAACAACTTTGTCTGTAGAGGTGGTGTGGACACTCCCTGGAGACACACAGACAGCCCTCTTCCAGCCCGCAGGCTCCCACCCTGCTCTTTGCTCAGAGCAAATATCTCCTCCCAGGAACACACCTCTGCACCTCTCTTGACCAAGGGAAATAATCCCTCATTTCTGCTCCATCTTGCACATGGCAGAACACCACGGTTGTGGGTGTTAGTCCTCGCTCTACCCTACAAGCACTGGGGAAGCAAAGAGCATCTCCTCCCCTCTCTAAATTCCAGCCTGATTTATGCCAACTTCCTCCCCTCTGGCCTCAGAGGGGTATAAGCAAAGGCAGATCTGGCCTCAGATTTGACTGAGTTTATGGGGGAGGGGAGGAATTAAACTCCAAATGAGTCACCGTTCCCTCCCCATAATCCACAGCAACATCTGTGGATATTAAGCCTGACTCTAAGAGCAATGTTTCTTAATGCTCTACATACAGAGCAGACCCAGCCAGGACTCCTGGGAGATGCTTCCCAAAATAAAAAGCGTGCATCTGTAGTGTTGAGACTGACCTGGGCCTTGAGAGCTGATGAGTTAAGAGCCAACTCCTGCCCCCGTTACAGCCAAGCCATCCTCCTGAAAGCAATCACACCCAGGAAGCCGAAGGCAAAACCAGACCATGGAGTCACAGAAGCACCTGAGGGCTGATTGCTCTATCACAGGGCAAGATTAACACCTGATCCTCTTCAAAAGCACAAAGGGCGGACAGCAGGATCAGGCCTCGAGATGCAGTTGTGATGAAACAGAAGGCATAAGGAAAGCCTTAGACAAAACTCAATGCTGAAGATGATGGGAATCTTGTCTGGGTAATAAATTCAAGCTGTCTTTGCAGTGCTTCGCAAAGAACTGCTGTTGCCAGCTGCGTGACCGTGCTACAGACTTTATCCCACACAGGGCAGAAGTTCCCTGCTGCAGCACAGCCTCTGAGTGCGGTGTTTCAGAGAGAAGCTGTAGCACCCCCCATCACACCTGAACGGCGAGGTGTGACCCAGCCGCCGGGAGATGCCGATCCGTAACTGCATCTGGCTACAGTTCCAGAGCATCCACTCACCTCCAGCTCTTACTTAGTTCATATAGAAATGTACACCTGTGTTATCTCGTTGCTCTCTTTGTGCCTGTGAAGGCTCAGCAGCCAGCACGCTGCATTCCAGTGTTTACCTGAGGGCAAAAAGACTTACAAAAAGAGTTCATATTCTCTTAACAAAAGCAGGGAAGAAGTTTCAGTCTGGCATAAAGAAACACGGCAAGCGCAATAAGTGTTCAGCACTGTGTGCCACTCGCATAATTGTATGGGGCGGTTGAGCTGTGTGCTGTACTCTTTGGAGACATTTACAGATCTGGCTAATTACGGCTAATTGTCATTATATGGCAAACTTCATATTCTTTGGGGATTTTGGGTGCGATTCCAGTATTTCCTCAAGCCTCGCACTCGGGGCCTTTCAAACCACTCTCCCGCTAAGGGGAACAGAGCTGCGTGGAGGAGGCCAGTCCCTCGCACTCCCGAGGGGCTGCTGCTGCCCCTCCGGGGCTCGCCGCAGCCTTCCCCCCTCGCTCCTTCAACCGAGGACACCCTTGCGGCCTGCCCGATGCCCAGGGCCGGCGTCCAGGCCCCCTTCAGCAGGCAGCACCGAGGGAAGGCCAGAGGAGAGGCAACCCAGGGGAACCGGGCTGCTGTCCCGGGCCGCCCACCCTCTGAGGAAACTCGGAGTTTTCTGAAGAAAAAATTAAGAGTTTTCTGAGGCAAAACTCAATCTTCTGAGGAAAAGCTCAAGAGTTTTCTTCTCAAAAGCGACTTGGCCCCGCCTCGGCCCCTCTTCCCTCGAAAGCCGGAGGCTGCGGCCGCCGGCACGGCCCGCCTGACCGACGCTTCCCGCCCGCGGGGCCTCCGAGGGCAGTGCGGAGGACTCCGGGCCCCGCCGCGGGGCCGAGCTGCCCGCTGCTGCCGGTGCGCCGGGCCGGGGCCGGGGGCGGGCCGGGGGCCGGGCCGGGCCGGGGCCGCCCCGCCGCCGCGGCGGGGGCCCAGGGCCCTGCATGCCTCATGCCTGCCCCCGCGCGGGCGCCTGCCCGCCGCCCGGGACCCTGCATGGCTCATAGCGGCGGCCCGCCCGCCGCCGCCGCGCCCGGCCGGCCCTGGACTCTGGATGGAGCCGCGCCAGCGCCGCCCGCCGCCCCGCCGCATGGGGGGCCCCGGAACATGGATGTCCCCCCCCGCCTCCACCACACGCACTCGCTCCCATTGGGGGGGAACCCCGGAACCTGTATGGCCCATACCACTGACTCACCGTGGAGGGGTGTTACTTATACAGAGTCCCGGGCCCCCCTACACACAATGGCAGCAGCTCCCACATTCTTCCCCTCAGAGGAGTTGGACTGAACCATGGGGCGGCGGGGGCACGGCCCCCCTCCCGGCCTCCGACAGAACCCGCCTGGCCCTGGGCGATACCACTCCACGCTCCCCCATCTTCCTTCCCCCCGCCCGGGCAGATGGACGCCGCCGCTCTCACTCACCTCGGCATCCACTGTGGCCATGGCCGGAGCCCCGGAGCGTAGCCCCGCCCCCTCGGCGGCTCCTCACGCCTTGGCTCCGCCCCTTTCTCCTCATTCTTCTCAATGGAGACGCTCCGCCGGCCACCGCGCATGCGCGACGCAGCATGGCGGCCCCCGCGTGGGGCTCCTGCCGCCGTACGGCGTCATGGCGGCGCCCGTCAGGAGGCTGCCGTACAGCTGGAGCCGGGCGGGGGGGGTGGGATGGAGACGGGGTGAGACGGGGACAGGGGTGGGACGGGGACAGGCGTGGGGACGGGGCCCCTCGGCCCCACCGACATCCCCAGAGCGCAGATTCGTTACTGTTTGTACCGAGACGGCAGCACCAGCCTCTCGCACCGCGGGTTTTATCCCACCGCCCACGGCGGGGGGGTGGGGAGAGCACCAGCCACTCCTAATTGAGCAGATAATGAATTTCCCAAACTCTCATGAATGCCCCGCCATGACGGTGTCCAGCACTTGCCCAAAAAACCTAAACAAAATCCGTGCAAGATCCCCCAGAAAGAGTCACAAAGTCCCTCCATCCTCCTGCCAAAAAAAAAAAAAAAAATTATCCTTTAAAAATCGTCTTCTTTTGCAGCTGCTCCCACTTTTGTGTTATTTTCAGCCTGGCGTGTGCAAGGTCTGAGGCGCCCAGGATGGACGGGGGGAAGAGGGAGCAGCTCGCCGCGCTCCGGCCCCGGAGGACCCTGGGGACGGGTGCCCTCCGTCCCCTTCGCTCCCTTCCCGCACCCCCAGCAGCTGCTTCCCCCCTCCCCAGTCCCGCTGGGCCCCTGCTAATGCCCAGGCCTGTAAATCCATGATTGCAAAACAATTAGCTCTTTTACGGCTCCTGAGTAAAGCAAGAGATACTGCACGAGGGGGAGATAAACACCTCTGAGGGCTCCTTGGCCCCAGAGCTGCTGCCGGCGTCGCCGGGGGGACGCGGGGACAGGCAATCCCTGATGGGGAACACTTGATTCTTGGAGGGAAACAGGAGCCTTCGAGCGCCCTGATGTCAATTAATACATTTATTATCAGCTGTCGGGAGGAACAATGTCCCCTCCCGTGGTCCACGGCTGAGCTCCTGCAGCCCCTCGCCGACCCCTTGCTCTGTGACGACCCCTCGCTCCACGATGAGACCCTGCTCCTCCCCGACCCCTCTCTCCATGACGAGACCTCGCTCCTCTCGGGGGGCAGGCGGCCATGGGGGTGGGCTCGCTCTGCAGCGAGACCCTCGTCCTCCAGCACTGCGAGCGGCACGGGCCGCGGGGGTGAAGAGCCGTGGCCACCATCTGCTTCTGGAGACCTTCTCCAGGAGCCTGGTCCCAGTGCCGGGGTCACACCGGGGGGTTCCAGCGCCGCCGCAGCGTGGGTGCTCCCCTCGACCGGCTCCGTGGGCGGCCATGGCTGCACCAGGAGATGCGTTTCGTGGCACCGGGAGGATTCAGGGCAGCAGGGCACGGGGTGGGCAGCGGTGCCACCGCGCAGACCCGGGCAACTCGGGATTCGGCCCATCTTTTGACAACAAAGCGACCTTGACAGCCCCAGGCACCGGGGACGCGGGCCATGGTGGCTCCTCCATTGAGCCCGGCCCTCGGCCACTCCCGGCCCGGGCCCGATCCCTGTGGGGACCCCCGGGGAGGAGGGACGGACCCCAGAATCCCCCTCAGCGCCTCAGGGGAGGCCCCAAGGTACGGCGAGAGACGCTGGCGGCCGCCGGCAGAGGAGGGGAGGGTAGGCCCCGCCGAGGCCCCAGGGCCCGGCCCGGTGGTGGCGGCGGCGGCGGCTGCTGCTGCCCCCGCCCGGCCGCGCCGCGGTCAAAATAAGAGTCCCCGGGCCTGAGGCGGGACCCGCCGCCTCCTCCCGCCACAGCGGCCCCCACGGCAATTTAGCAGCAGCTTATTTATTAATTAATCCACCCCGCCCCAACGACAATCCCAACCCCTCCGGTGCCTCCCGCTCTTCGGGGACCCGGGGGGGCTGCGGGGGTCCGTGGCCTCCTGAGCCGGCCCAGGAGGGTGGTGGCGGGGATGGGTGTCCTTCCCCCTCCGCCCCCCGCCCCGGGATGGAGCTAGGGCTCCCCGCACAAAGCAGGACCACCAGCACCTGGAAATGGTGCCTCAGGAAAGCTCCAAGCGTCACCGTGGAACATCGCCACCATCCCACCCGGCACAGGGGATGCCCAGCTTGGCGCGGGAAGCGGCCATGGAGGGAGGCAGGGAATCACCTGCTCCCGCGAACCACCTCGCACCCAGCTCCCAGCACCCACGGCACCCTCGCGCCAGCCTCTGGGACAGGGGCGAGGGACACTGGTGGGGAAAGACAGACGATCAGGGTCCGGTGGCACTTCACCAGCCTTTGCAGGAGCTCCATCCTTCCCAGCTGGAGCCGGGGACGCTGCGGCCACTGGGATGAACCTCCCTGGGCTGTGGGGAAAGGAAGGGGCTCGTGCAAGAAGCAAAAATAACTGGGAACGCGCAGAGCCCTTGCAGCCCGCCACGGCCCTCGGCCCACCTCGAGCCCCGCAGCTCCACCGCTTGAGCCTCGTCTGCCAATTGATGTGAACGGGGCGAGAAGATCGGTTTGGCAACCAACTCCCCGTTTCCCTGAAGCGGCTGCTGCGAGCCTGGGCCAGCGTGGAGCCAGCAAAGGGCTTGGCCATGGCGGCTCCATGTCCGTCCCTGAAGCCGGGCGGACACCGCCCTCTCCCGCACCAAGCAGGGCCAGCAGGGACCCACCGCCACATCCCGGGATTCCTGCCCGCAGGAAGAGAACGACCCAACTGCCCCGGTGCTTCCTCCGCCTGGGAGAGGGGGTCTTTCCAGCTGCATCTTCCTCCATCACCGCAGTGAGGGAGGCTTTAGATCAGCCCCCACACCTCTGCCCACCCCAGCGGCTCCCCAATAATTTGGAGGAGACGTGGCTTTGCTTTAGCGTCAGCCATAAATCAGCTCTGGAGCTTCAGCCGTAGACGTGTATGCCTCTTCTGAAAGCCAGCAGCTGCTTCTTGCCCTCCCGGCAGGTATGGGCGCTCAGACGGCGCTCATCACACATTCACCCCCAGCAAAAGCACCCACGGTCTTAAAAAAGGAAAGCTTTATTGACATTTTTTTCAGTTCTTTACATTTGGTGGTTTAAAACCCAGGACAAAAAAAAATATTCCCAAGAAGCAGCCATGGGAAACATGTTTACATTTTAAAACCCAGTAATAAATTGCACAGAAGTCTTAGATTGTACAGAGCCATCACAAATATTGTCGTATAAAACCCCCAAATCTGTAAAGAGAACCACAGGAATAAAGAATTACAGCCACGAGTATTGGTACAAGAAAGGGCACAAGTTTTGAGAATTTTGCCCCACCGGTCCCTCCTGGGGAGGAGGGATGGGACATTCCTGTTGCAGATAGTTGGAAATACTTTAAAATACAGCATAAAAACCAAACAGACCCCAGAACACCCTTTATCTTCTCTCTTGTGCTGGCTCAACAGGAAAACTTCCTAGCAGGAAATACTTACTTACAAAACTACTTAAAGTTTAGTGGAGAGCTAAAAAAGAATCACTGTCCAGCAAAGAGAAGAGCCTTCGCGCCCCCCCATCTCCCCGTTCCCCATCTCCCACAGGCAGCGGGACGGCAGGTGCCCAAGCGGAGCGTGGTAGGACACGAACAACACTGAAAAAGCCAAAAATATGGAGGCGGCACATGTGGAGACCGGGACAAGAACAAAGCCATGAAGGACAAAAAAGAAGCAGCAGAAAAAAAACCCCACACAACAGAAACAACAACAAAAAACCCCCCAGGACAGATGATATTTTTGGTATTTTCCATTGAATGCTGAGTTTGGAAACAATTAGCTCACAAGCTTCACTCGCGCCCCACCGCTTCCCCTCCCCATTTCAAACAAAACCAAAAAACAATTGCTTGCAAATTTGAGCCAGGAATTGGAATGAATTCCTGCGCGCTGAAGTTTTTTTACCCAGAGCTGGGTTTGGAAAAAAAAAAAAAAAAAAAGTTTTTTTTTCCCTCTTTATTCCATAGTCCTGAAAAGAGGAGAGAGGGATGACCCGGGGCCTGGAGGAGCTCCCCAGGACTTCAAGAGGTTGAAGCCGGAGAGGCTGGGGAGAAGAGGGAGCAGCGAGGCAGAGCACAGGGGGACTTGTCCGCTCGTCCTCTCCAGAGGGGAACACGCTCACACCCAAACACGGGTTTTAGCCCCATCGTGCTCATCCAAAGTACTCATTTACCCTGAGGACCTTGCTGTCACTGCGCCCTGAGGCCACAGCTGCGGGTAGGTTTAAGAAGAGCTGGACTAACTCCTCCATCCTGCAGTCCCGGACCGTTTCAAAGCGGTCCCTGAAACATGAGGGAGGATCTTTGTGTCAGGCTTCGGTTCCCTGCCGCAGCGCTGGGGGACGTTGGCAACCACAGCGCTTTGCCAGTTGTTCCTGTCCGCTTGCACAACAGCGAGGTTGCTCAGAGGCATCCGGAGGGTGCCAACCTGCTGCACCCTGGCCAGAGCCGCCTCCACGGTCTCCGAGAGGCCTCTCCCTGCAGGAGCTGTGCGTGCCCAGCCCCAGCATCCAGAAGAACGAGGACCACCATGAGGTCCAGCTCTCATCCTTCCTTCTCCCTTCACAGCAGCCTGCGGAGATGGACACTGGAGATGGACACTCCTCACCGGCGGAAGATGCCCGCTTGCTCCTTGCTTTGCAAAGGGGACTCCCATGTACAGCGAGAGGTGCTGAAGGACCAGTTTGTAGCAAATATAATTCAGGTGAGGAAGCTTGGGTGCACAGGAACACTGCAGAGACGTGGGGCACAGCACAGGAGCTGTGTGAGATACAGCTGGCCTCTCCTCTCCATGGTCCCCACTAAGAATGGGGCATCCCCAACTCTAAAGGTTAAGCGAGGAGGACAGACACTGTCTGGGGGTCTAGAAGGGCAGCCCAGTGGCTCTGGCCACAGTAACCAAACAACATTCAAGTTTTCCAGCCAAGGAACACGGCCTGGACACATCACCAGCAGCTTGGCTTCAAGGATGGAGAACAGGGAATTGGGAACCCAGTCGCGGCACAAGCTGCCTCTCCCAGGCCCCAGCTGGGTCAGGAGCCCAACTCAGCATGTCCAGAAGCACTGACAGCTCACAGGAATTTCTCCAGAGGCGTGGAAGGGATTTGAGTTGAGGGTGAAAGGAGGGATACGTACTGCCGACAGCAAGGAAGGCCAGAGGAGCTACGGGCTGAGCCAGGCAAAACAGGTTCACTAATTGGGAGGATGAGGAAGAGGACTGGGGAAGAGACGTACCATTAAGAACAAACAAGCACCTGCCTTTGACTCCCTGCGTATCAAGAATGCTTTCCGTGGCAGGCACAGGCCACCAGGCAAAGGGGAGAGTCCGAAATAATAAAAGCTGGGCAGAAGCGTAAGTTGAGCAGAGGGCGAAGAAGGATCCTCACATCTGAGACACACCTCAGGCTACTCGCAATGACAACATCTGGGCAACACCTACATGCTTCAGCGATGGTAACGCCAAACTGTGGGTGCAGGGAGGAGCCTTCTTCCATTTTTATCCAAAACTTAGTGAAATGATGGTCTCCAGCCCTTCCAGCCAGACCTTGGCTGTTCCATCTCCATCCTCCTCCACTCTCCCCTCCCTCCCCACCGGTCACCTCTCCAGTCAGACAGCAGAGACCCACAGGCCACCTGGACAAGCCACGGCTTGGGGACACAGGGCCAGGGGAAGCAGCAGTGCGGTGGCTGCTCTCTCCAGAGCCCAGCCCACATGGTGCCAAACTCCCTCCAACCACCTGGAACAAGGAAGCCAGCTCCACGGTCAGGCTGCACCGTGCGTCTTCTCCCCGAGGTCCCCATCCTTCCCGGGGAGAGCAAAAAAACTTGCTTCATTTGGCAAGAAATTGGCAAGGTGCATTCCTGGATTTGGCATGAACAGGCACATGGATAAACATCAGAAATGGATGAAAAAGCACAGCATTTCTCTTAGAATAATTTATTAAATACAGCATTAAAATTTGTATTTATGAATTCAATCATTAAAAACAGAACTTCATCTCATATATATATATATATATTCAGGGACAATGACAATCATTCTATCAACATTGGTGCATGTTGTGCCAGCACTGCTCAGAACGGCACCTTCTCTACGCTATCTTTAAAGCAGTTCAACACTTAAAAAAAAAAAAGAAATAATACAAAAGAAAATAAAAAGCATTTGCAAAGAAAGAGTGCAAAGCAGGGCTTGTCCCCAGCTGCCTGCTGGGGGTGTGCAGAGGCGGGCCGAGGTGAGGAGGCAGGGGCTGTCGTGCTCCTAACAGGTTTGGTAGCTATCGCCCGCCCAGCGAGAGGCAGCGTGGAGACCAACTCTCAGAGGTGCCAAAGGTCTCCACTCCACAGTTTCAGCCGTGGCTGGATGCCCGCGGCTCTAAAGTATCTGGTTTGTGGTTTCCTCAGCTTGGGCAGTCGATACTAAAAAAGCTAAACAAGGAGACGGGGTCGGGGGGCGGGGGAAGCGCAAAAGAAAAATGTTTTACATCTACCAGCTTCTTCCCCCGACCTGCCAGGTCCAGCAGAGGCTGCAAATGAAGCGGAGCACTTTGTGTTCCCGCTCACCCATTTTCGCATCCTGCTGTGGCTCGAGGGGCAGCTCAGGACACGAGCGGTAAACCAGTACCGGCGAGAGCAGTCCCAGGCCAAGCACCTCGCGCGCTGCCTGGGCGGCGTGGAGACGCCCGGCCGAGCCTGGAGGGAGGGTCGTCCCACAGGGAAGGGCTTCCACGGACAGGGTCCTTGGGCAGACTCAGAGGTAGCATCGGACAGACTTTTGTAACTTGATTGTCATGTAATTCTGGCCTGCCGAAGGCAGCCGCAGCTGGGATGGAGGGAGCACCCTGCAGGGGTGGGAGATGGGACAGGGGGCACGTGGTCCCCCCGCTTGCAGACCGGTGAGTGCTGTTCATCCCGGGCGCCGCAGTCCGGCAGCGAGCAAGGATGGATTGACTGTCTCCTACGGGGCTTTTCAGAGAAAAGTCGCTCTTGCTGAAAAAGGCCAGAAGCTGCTGCTGGGCACCCCCGGGAGCAGCGGGCTCTCCCTCACAGCTCACCAGGGCCTCCTGGGTTATGAGCCAGTGCCCCAGCGAGCTCCCCGCTGCCAGAGCCCGCTCTCCTCTCTCCACAGGCAGGCAGCGGTGCAGCCCCCTGCGAGAGGGCCAGAGGCTGCCGGTCACTCACCCCACAACACAGGTATAGCGAGGGCTTGTGCTTTTGGCTTTTTAAGAGTCCCTGACCTTCCGAACCTGCCTACTCCAAGAAACCTCCTGTTTCAGCTACCCTTAGGACCTACAAGGACAAGGAGGAAGGGCTGTCAAAACCATTTCTGGAGAGCACACGGCCCCTAAAAGAGAAGAGAAAGTCCACACAGCCCAGCCTTTGCCTACAGTGGAGACATGCCAAGTCAGGAGCATTTCAGATAAGGCATCGCAGGTGCTTTGATAGTAAAGCAGTTAGTGTTGACTACAGTACTTTAAACACAGGCTGCTGCAGAGGGCATCCCTGGGGCAAAACCGGTTCTCCAGCACTTGGTGAAGCAGGAGATGGCTGGTTCAGTTTCCCAGACCTCTCCTACACACACACACAGGCTGCTCTGGCTGCCCGTTTTGTTTTTTTTTCCCCCCTCCCTAGAAAGAGACTTAAAAAGCCCAGGATGGGATGTGCCATTTACCCCGACAAGCAGCCAGAGAGATAAAAAGACGCCTTGTGCTGTACCAGACTTTGCAGTAGGCAGGCGAGCCGTGGCGCCTGGGGGTGGGCAGCGCCAGCGGGGCTCCAAGCAGGGGAGGCTAGTTGCCGTTGCTGATGCTGGAGTTGGCACTGCTGCAGCTCTGCTCGTAGGATGGAGGCGCCTCTGCGGGGGAAAGAAAGAATAAGAGTGGTTACGGTGGGTGTTTGGGAGGTTCCCTTCACCCCAGCCTATGTAACTCGGTGAAGTAAAGCACGCTGCTAACACGTCCACGTGGCATGCACACAGGGACTCTCTCTACAGGACCCTACAACCTGCCCCACTGAAATATATGGGGATTGCGTGTGGTACCCCTTCTGCACACGCAGAATTTGAGTCAGCCAGTCCCATCCCTGTCCTGATACCTAAAGGGTATCAGGACCTAATACCTAACCTAGGGGTTAAAATCAGCGCCTCAAAGTCCTGTTCTGTTCCTCCCCTTCTTTCACAAGCATCCTCAGGTACTCCAGCACCCCCAGATCACAGGTGACCCGTGCTCCGTGTGCCCCAAGCCAGGGCCGAAGTGACACATCGAGTGTCTCGTTACTCCGGTGCCACAGATGGGTTTATTTGGGTAGGACCGTGCTAACAGTCTGTCTGCGCCAACAGACACCGCTGGTCCCTGCCACCCCAGCTGCCTGGGACGAGCACGGCTCCAGGAATCCAACGTGTTGGGATTTCCCCAAGCTTTTCCACTCTGGACAGTCTCTCAGCTCCCGCCCCCACAGCTTGTGTCTCCAGCCCAGCTGCAGGCCCACTCCAAGTCAGACAGAAGATTTCAGTTACATCATTTTCCTGGCTCTGCTCCCACCAGCCTCACCACAAGCCAAGAAGTTTTTCTATCAGTGGGAGGCTGAAAGCTCCTTTAAGAACAGGGAGATCCTCTCACGACAAGCCCAGGGCAGGCACGGGCGTAGACGTGGGAACGGACAGCCAGCTTTTACAGCTGGAAAGGGGACTCCTCCGGAGGCTAAAGCAGGCAGAGAGATCTCATGATCCCCTCTGACATCAGCCCCTGGCATGCTGACATCCCTATATTGCCACCCAGTTTGCAGCCAGCAAAGAGACTCTTGTAGGAGGAGACATTCACTACCATGCTGCCAGTCCGTGGAGATCTCAGGCTGCTCACCGTATGGGTAGCCCCATGTGCTGTACTCCGGAGGCAAAATGAGGGAGCTGGCCGTGGGGACCGGCACCACGTTCCCCTCAGCATAGTAAGGGACAGTGGCTCCCGTCGACAGGCAGAGCGTGGGATGGTTTGGGGAGCCCGTCTGCTCCGAGTCCACCCTTATCTCCTGGAAGCTCAGTCCTGGGGCGTAGCTAAACGGCTGCTGCTGGGAATGGCTTTTGGTGGGGATCAAGACATTGTCCATCGGGTGGTAACCGCTGGCAGCCTCCTCTTCCTCTGGGGGGGCACTGGGTACCACTGCAGATGGTATGTGCTGGATGGACCGGGAGGGGCTCATGGGCACCCTGTTCACAGCAATGTTACCAATATAAATGGGGAGAGTGACCGAAACCTCTGGCGACTTGAGGGAAACCTGGAAGAGAAGGAAAAACAGTGGCATCCTCTTCGTTATACACTGCACTGGGAAGGTTCACCTGATATGAGGGCCACCCTCACCACACAGCTACGGAGTTCAGCGATCGAGCTCAACCCAGAAGGGAGCACAGAAGTTGCGGCACAGCCCACTGGAGCTCCCCAGGAGCATCGAGGTACTCACTTGGATGTAGTAGTCGATATGTATGAGGCTACAGCCCTGCAGAATGGACTGAGGCAGTGCCGGAACAAGGATCTGCTCCTTCCATTCTGCATGTTTCCAGGCTTTCACTCCCGAACCTTCCACCTCCGCGATGGTCCTCAGGTCGTAAATCCAGCGCTTGGATTTATAAGCCACTTTCTGCACAGACAGGAGAAAATAACAGCTAGCAGAAAGGTTGCAAATGGCCCTCTGTCTCCCACAAACATTAAGTCAGGAGACAAAACCACCCAACTGCTTCGTCAAATAAGCACAAGCAAAAACTTAACGTGCATATTATAGAGCAGAAATACCCATCATTATATGAGAGACTGAGTTGGCACAAGCAAGACAAACTCTACCAGCTCTTTCCCCAGGAAGGCAGAGAGAAATTGGAGTTAGCCAGAGGTCTGGACTCCTCTCTGCCACCTCCCAGTTACACACAGGAGACGCACAATGTGGCGAGAACTGCCCCAGTTTCCTAGAGGCCTCAGGGGGGTGGATCTACCAACACAAGCCGAAGAATCACCCTTTCAGGTGCTTACCTGGAGCAGACTGGCTACCACAGCCCCGGTGTCCCGGCCCGATTTGTTCTCTATGTCCGTGCGGAGCTGGATTGCTTGCCCCACGATGTACCCTTTCAGATCCGAGGTGGCGGTCAAGATAATGTTGCCACTTTTCACAAGCTTGTAGTTGAACTTCTTGGTGATTGACATAGTGTTGGGCTGCTGCAGGACAGCAGAGAGACAGAGATGTTGGCTCAAGAGAGTCAGAGAACCTCCAGGAAAACACTCAGAAATTCAAAACAAGCAAGCAGAAACATCTGGTCTAAAGAGGACGCAATGAACCAGCAATACAGCACTGCCCCAGACAACAGGTCTCTTCTCCATCCCCCCAGTTTTGCTGTCCTATTAGTTGTTCTTCCTTCTAAAGCAAGTTCCCCAAACCCAGGTCTCTACAAGCACCAGGTGCTATTGGCAAACACCTCTCTCTGCATGCTGAAAATTCACCTAAATCTTCCAAAGCAATGTGTGGAAGAGTCAAAAATGGCTGGGAGCAGGGACTGGTGTCAAGGCAGGACAGATCAGGAGCCCCTGTCCTGCTCTTGCACAGTCAGAGAGTTGTCCAACCACCCAGCTATTCTCCAGACAGCACACAAGGGCAAGTGCAGAAGCCTTGGAACCTCCCAGCCCTGCTCCTCTTTGTTCTCACCTCAATGTCGGGGATGTCGTTCAAGTTGAGAGGGCAGAGAACATAGAAGATCTTGTTGCACTTGTAGTCCTTGGAGAAGCGAGGTGTGTCTATCACAGCTTTTACCTGATGGAGGACCTTGCCAAAAGGGCCTTCAAATGATGTAGGAGCAGAGGCTAGAATCAAGAGAGAGAAAGAAAAGGATCATAAGGCTGAGTCAGGCCAAGTGTTCCTGAACTGGAAATAGATAGTTACTATAAATATCTTCCCTCTTCACCCAAGGAGTTCTGCAAGTACCTTAGAGACAGAGCACGTGGGGATTCCCCCAAAGAAGACCTGGGACTGAACACTTAGGTCACTCGGAGACCTTGCTGCAACCTCCCTGCAGAAAGGATCCTCTGCAGCCACACATTCCAGAGCAGAGATCCTCTCTCCGAGCACACTGCCTGCAGGACGGCCGGTTGGCCACGGAACAGGCCTCCTGCGCACACCCAGAGAGCTCGCAAGGTCACACTTGGAGAGGCGTCAGTGACAGCTCAGACCTGGCTTTGCACCAACGCAGAAGGTACTCGCTTTTTTAAGCTCCTCTGCTGTCTGTGGATGACCTTACGCTCCCTCTAGCGTCTCCGGGCCAAGCTGCCAGCCTGCCTCTGCCATCCAGCCCGAGTCCCACTCAGCACAGCTCAAGAGGCCGCAAAAGCCCAGGCTTACATGGAGGTGCCTTTGGCTGTTTATCTGCATCGTACCTGGCAGCAGGAACTGGAAGGGAAAGTTGTGCTCTCCAGCTGTCAGGACCCCTGCGGGAAACAAGAGTAACAGGTAAGTGGGACAGGCCATCGCCTTGGAACAGGGTTTTTGGAGCACGATCTTCTGGAGAGAGGCCACCACCTGGGGAACAACACACAACTTCAGCTGCCTTCAGCCCACTGGACAACTCCATGCTCATCCTCCACATCCAACAAGCAGCACTTGAGTCAATGTAAGCATCTGCTGCCACCCACCTCGCCTCGGGACAGGGGACATCTCCATTCCCAATGACAAGTTCTGCAGTAAGATACTCCAGAAATAAGGTGGTTTGGGGCTGGATTTAAGGGATCCCAGTACCACAGCAAGTGGTTAGCCCCAAACTACCAACACAGGCCATGGAGAAGGGATGCTGTGTGTTCACCTCTCCTCAAGTAGGCTGCGGCCAGTCAGGTGGAAGGTAAGAAAGCAGAGGCACCAGCTGAGGGCAGTAAGGAGGTGTGGTGGGCATCAAGCCGCTATTGCCTTGGTCGCACACCAAGCCCCATGCAGATTGCACAGAGTTCAGGAGCTGGAACTAGAGGTCCATCTCCCAGGCCTAAACCCACACCCAGTCCTGAGAAGGGACCTGCAATACCTCAGCCCAGCTGACTAGACAACAGGAGCCTAGGAGATTTCCACAATGTTAAAACCTCAACACTGGTTTTCTTCAGCTGCAGCCCGCTCTGCAACGGCGACCTTGAGGGCACAGACCAGGGCCAAGACTCAGCACGGAGCTAAAACAACAGCTACAGACTCGGACTTGCTGACCCTACCCACCCTCCCACCCTCCCATCTAGGCTCCCAATTCCCTCCCAGGATAGCCACGGTGGCTGAACTGGACCCGCAGTAACATGAGGCAGCTCCCAAAGTTGCCTTCAGTAAGAAAAGCACTGAGGTTTATCCACCTTTGTTAAATAAGCGTAAACATGAGAGGTTTTGTTTTCAAGGGGGCAGTGCTAAGAGGAGACCTGGGTCTCCTCAAGCCGGGTTTATGCTGCTTTGTAGGACCATTGCTGGAGGTGCCAAGACTCTAGATGTGGCCAACTCTTCTGTTGATGCAAGACGGAGGAGGCAGCTTGCCCGACAGCCACATTGGCTCCGCAAGCTGACAGTAATAGAGTCCTGTCGTCAGGGGATTAAGCGGATTATGTGTCGGGGAGGTGGGAAAGAGAGAAGGGTAAATCCCCCCCCACTGACACTGCAACCCAGGTAAGGAGGCAGGGGAGGCGGCGTTTGGCTCGGTACAGCCTTCAGGCCCTGAAAAGCTGCACCTCTGCCCGCCGGCTCGCACAGCCACCCCATGGGGACCTAAGGACACGCCAGGTGGCTGCATCCCACCTGAGCGCAAAGGCAGGGAGAACAGATAATACGGCAAGTGACCCAGCACGTAGCGCTACAAAGGCAAGTCAGGAGAAACCTAAGAGATGCCCATTTATGCACTTCGCCCTTACAGAGAGGAGCAAGATTTGCTCGTTGCCATTACCCCACCCAGAACACCTCCTCAGTGATTTCCCTCCCCGTCCCCCAAATAAAATCCAATTATGTAGGCTAAAATGCAACACTCGGTCTTGTCACCAGGTGGAGGCACAAAGCCAGTCACCGCCTTCGCTGCCAGGCTGATGCCTCGCAGAGCTGGGACAGGCACCGCCGTGTGGGGCAGCTTCTCCTGTTCCCTTCTTGGGAAGCCTGGCTCGGGTAAAGGCAGCAGTTTGAGATGTAGCAGGTGCCTTTGCTTGTTGGTTACAGGGTAAAGCCTGGCTGATATGAATGAATCAACTAACCCAGTGCCTGTTTGCTGCTCCGAGGGTTTCTGCCTTTTATCAGGCACCATTCAACGTTGACCTTATACCCATTATCCTTACTTTTAGAAAGCGAATCGATAAACTGGAATACATCAACTCTCCTGTGCAGCTTCTGCATTGCAGTAAGGGGACGTGCTCCACCTGAAAGGGACACAATGCAGAAGAACGGCAGGTGGAGAGTCCCAAAGGGGATTGGCCACTGAGTTTCCACCCAGACCTGGAGACTTTCCAGCTGTCTGACCTGCAGAGCCCCAGAGGAGCACGCAGGCAGGGATTTCAAGTCTCCTGCTAGAAGCATGAAACTTCACAGCCTTTCCAGGACCCTTAGGAAGAGCTCACAGATTTCGCATAGCGAAAGTCCCTCTCCTACCTTACAGGCGGCATGATCCAACAAGTCATTTCAGTCAAGCTCCTGCCCGGCTCACACACGCTAACAGAAAGCCGGGCTGGAAGCGACCCTGCAAGCACTTCATGTTCACAGTTTCTAACCCCCTGCAGAAAACCAGGATCCTGAAGGTTGCTCCCAACGGTAGCACCGAGCGAGGCAATACGTTGTCCCAGCAACACGCGTGGCCAGCATCACTCACAGAGGATGGGGCTCAGCTGCTGGAGCCACTGCGTGACTTGGTGGCACTGATGCAGTTTCCCACTGGGTAGCCCAGCCTCCAAGTAAGTCGCCAGATGAGAACTGCCCACAGGTCAGGGCTGACCACCCCAACAGCTCAGATGAAGCCCAAGAGCCCAGAAACATGCTGGCTCACTGCATTCTCAGACTTACTGTCACCCCACCGGAGGCAGGGAGCAGCCTGCAAGTCTCTCCTGCAGCTCCTGCCTGCAACAAGCAGCCCACAAGGGCTGGAAAAGGCCGTTCCTGCTCCTCACGGCCAGTGATGAGTTCCAAGACCAGCCACAGCAGACTGAAGTCGTGCCCCGTCGCAGCTCGCGTGGGCCGAGGGCATCGCAGCAGTGCTTGGCTCGTGGCCACAAGAGCTCAGACGTCAGCCCTGCGCTGAGCAGGGAGCCAGGGAAACGCACTGAGCTCTGTTCTCCATTCCATTAAGCAGAGAGATTCTGCAGGCAATCAGCAATAGCTTTTGTTTTCAGACCTGCTCCTTCCAGCCCACAGTCTCCTTCCCCCAAAGAGAGAGAAGCATCTTCATGCCAGCCCTGGGATCCTCCACATGCAGGGAATTCTCCAGCAGGCCGGACCAAACACCCATGTCCTACCCACAGGCGCAGACACCACCGCATGCAGCTTCATTTACTAGCACGGCTAACAAACAGCCGGCTGCTCGCAGAGCCCAAAAATCCAGCTGAACGTCTGCGTTTCTTGCTCTTCTTGCAAGCACAGAGGCTGTTTGAGCAGGTTGCTGGTGCAGAGGCTAGGAGGGGCGGCAGCACCCTGAGCCCCACGACCAGCTGGGGACCCCCAACCCCGGCCGCAGGCACCCTCAAGCTGGCATTTTGATGATCCCGCTGATGAGCAAAGTGGAAGGGATGTGGGAGTTAATTGCCAAGAGCTAATTCAGAGACAAGGGTTAATAAAAATAGATGAAGAAAAACAGACGAACCTGACCAAGACAGGAGACTCCCATGAAAGCACGGGCACAATCCCGCATGCCTGGCAGAGCGACAAGGCAGCAGAGACTGCAAGCAAGTCTGGGTCCTACCTGCCTCCCACTGCGGGAAGGGGAGGCAGATATTTAGATGCTTGCCCCTCCTGGCAGGAGCTCCTCCAGCAAGGACACTGAATCCAACATGCCTTGGATTACAAAGCCATTTCGGGCTTTTGTCACCAGTCTCATGCCTTTGGCAGGTGGAAAGTTGGCAAGTTCCAAGCAAAGTCCCCCCCTTATACTGAGAACAGAGGTGGCAACTACTTTTAAACACTTCAGACATCAACTCTGCTCTTAAAGGCTGAGCTTCCATTTCCAAATGCTGACTAGTCTCGCTACAATGGGGAAAATCTGCAATTTCCCTTGTCCCAGCCACCCCGTGAGCGTGGGCAGGGCACAGGCTGACTTTGCCCCAACACCCAGCTACCTCTCGCATGGAAAATGGCAGCAAAAGCCACCTCAGCTCCCTGGGAGGGACACTCGCAGTGCTCACCTGTCCCACACAGCCACCGCGACAGCAGGACCGGGCAACATGTGCCCTGCTAGCCACACATGTGCCCTGGGGAGAATCCCCAGACCACAGCAGAGGAGACGCAGCATCGTGCGCAGCACACAGAGCCGTGCTGCCTGCCCTGCCACATCCGCTGTGCAACTCCAGCACCCAAGCAGCAAGGGGACACAACGCCCACGGGAAGCCACTCGCTGCCCCTGTCCCTCCAGCCCCGAGAGCTTCAAGTAAAAATCCAGGACATTTAATGTGATGTTGACCTGCAAGTTGACTTTGCAACAGAGACAGCTGTTGGCAGCAGGTGGAGGTGAGATGGTTTCCTCTGACATGCAGACATCCAGGAGGAGCAACGCTTTCTGGACGCTCCTTTCTGAGCTGCTCCTGAACCAGGAGCTTTGTTAAAGCAAGCCACAGTGGTGAGGGCGGGTCAGCAGGAGTTCGGCATCGCCGGAGGGGTCTCCGCCAGCCCCATGTCACGATGCTCCTGAGCTTACAAACGCACTGTGAGGGGAAAGGGCTGCGCAAGCCACCGCAGCCGTGCTGAGCCGTTACCTCCCCATTCCCAGAAGCCTGAACAAAGGGCACACTGTGCTCAGCCGCAAAAAAGCTTTTCCTGAAGTTTATGTGCAGCTAAAAATACCTTGAGAAAGTCATTAGGCAGCAGAGGCAGCTGGATTAACAAGGTTCTGCTGTGGAGCAGTACCTGCAGCAGCCTTTCCTCCGATAGGAGCCGAGCCAGCAGAGATTGGCTGCCCCCGCACGGCCTCTGGAAACACCCTCCCTAAAAATTCCTGGAGGGAAAGGAGCTGCTGCCCCAGAGAGCCTGAAAAAAAAAAAAAACAAAAAACAAAAAAAACCCAAGACAACAGGAGCAGCAACAACACGCTAACAGCATGGAAGAGCAGTGCAAAGCGGAGAGTGACCTTGGAGATTTCCCTGAATCCAGCAGAGATTTGTCTGGAAGAAAACGGACTCTCCCGTTCACGGCTCAGCCGCTCCCCTCCCCACCACGCTGGGACGGGGGGATGTTCGCTTGTACCAGCGGACGTGGAGGAGGCCTGGGAGGACCCATCAAGTGCAGAAAGGAAACGCCTTGACCCACAGGGCTGATGCATCCCCAGGAGGTAACCTGGTGACAGCCTGGCCTGGGTGGGGCTCCCCTGGGAGATCAGACCCCACAAAGCATCACCAGCAGCGGCGAGCGCAGCCCCGAGCCCAGCCCTACACAACACACCAGACCCGAGTGCTGCAGCACCGTCCCACAGCACTCGGGGCATCTATGGCCACGCTGATGTGCGGTGGAAGGACAGGAATTAGTGGGTTTCCCATGCAAAGCTCGAGCTGACCATGCCCCTGAGCCCACCCTGCTGCTGGATGCGTCGTTTTCTCCCCGCAGACAGCTCTGCTCTGATCCATGAAGGTTTCCCTGTGCTCACTGCAAACCAGCACACCACGGCACAACCACGTGGGAGAACATGACACCGTGGTGACCGTGTGGAGGTGAAATGACCACATGGCCTTATTTACACTGCTAAACAAGTGATCCAAGTCAGGCTTACACTGCCACAGCTCAGGTGCTGAAAGGCTTTGGACTGTTTTCCGAGCAGTGTAGCTCCCCTGGCTGGTGCTGCCAGGCCCCTGCGCAGGCAGAGCTGGCAGCCAGAGGAAGCCACCAGCCCTTCAACACCGTCATCCCTCCAAGAGCAAGGGGAAACTGCTGCCCACACCCTGCCCTGCCAGCACGGGGTGAACCGGCAGCCGGCCGAGGGCTGGGAAAGGTCCTCTGGCAGCCTCTGCCCCGGCAGGAGAGCAGGGCAGGGCTGGGCTCAGGAGGAGACAACCAACCACGCAGGAATAAAGCCCTACCTACTGCATCCTGCCTGGGCTTCCCAGGGCTGTTCTGCAGCTTCCTCGGTTAGAGCCCATGCAAACAGGTCAGTCTTACAGTACCGGCGGGGCCAGATCTGCCTGGGCTGCACGTTCAAACCAGTGCCACCACAGGGACATCTGCCAAACGCCTCCTCCCAGGGTGGCTCCCCCAGCCCCAGCGTCTCCGTCCCTGGGGAGCTGGAAGCCACAGGTGGTCAATGGCCGTCTCTCCGCAAGACAAAGCCAGGACCTCCAGGTCAGTGTCAGAGGAGGAGAAGCCAGAAGAGGGTTGGGAGATGCCTTGGTCACTGATGCACAAACACGACAGACTCAGCCGAGCCTTATTACTCACCCCTGTGAAATCTCACGCTCTGCTGCGCTGGGAGAGACAGCCCAGAAGGCTGAGCACACAGCAGGCTGCAGGGCCAGGAAACAGCAGCGTGCAGTACAACACACCCCTCTGCCTTGCCAGGCTTCATCCACAGCTAGACTAGGGCAAAAAAGATGAACAGTTTGTGTATTGCTCCCTCCATCCCCTAAGGAGAGGGTGCTATTTGCTCCACAACCACAACTAGGAGCCTGGAAGGTGTCCCTGCACCCCAGGCAAAGCAGCCGGGGAGCGGCTGCAACGGGGCTCCTGCCCCGACCCCCGGCTCTGCCGGCCAGTACCCACCAAGCGGACGGCAGCGGCTCTGCTCCCTCCTGCTGCCTTCGCAGACGCTGCTGCCCTAGAGCAGGAACAAGCTGCGCCTTTGGAGCACACATACTTTTTTGGTTCTTCTAGTAGAGGAACAGCAGGCTGGGCCATATGGCAATTTCTCTCTGGCTACTTAGTGAGTGATGCAGTTACTGTGCTGGCCAAATCATGTAGTACGGAAAGGTACCTGGTGCCTGCTGGTCCGCCTGCCATCGCTTGTAGCAAAACAGTCTTCCTGCTGCCTAAAATCAGCCCTCCCGCTCCCCTGGGGAAGGCGAGCTCCCCTGAAGGTGCTGAGTTTGATACCAGCGCTGCCGGTGCACAGCTCGGGTACTCTCCTCTCGAGGGGCTCCAGGCAGAGGGCAGGAAAGCAGCAGGTTTGCATTTTGCACTTTGGGGTGGAGAAACAGGCAGCTCTGCCTCTGCCCTGTGCTACAGGCTCCCCATTCCCCAGCTACTGGAGCAACCGTCGCTCTCGCTGCAGTCCTGTCAGCCAGCACCCTGCCCTCCCGTCCCTCCCATCCACCTTTGCAGCCCAGAAAATAGAATATTAGACATAAGCAAGAAGGTGAGAGCCTCGCAGGAGGCTGCATCAGAGATGTCAGATGGGAAGCATTAATTTTGTCTGTGTCAGGACACTGCAGGCGATGCCAGGCCATTGCAGCTTTAGCGTTGAGGACTCCAATTCAGTCTCTGGTGGATTAAGCTAATAAACGGGATTACAAACTGCAACAAATGAGGGTAAACGCACACATTTGCTCTCGCTATCCCTGCAACAGATACCGGTGCCTCAGCGGGAACAGCCGACAGGCAGCAGAGTGACCTGCCAGCCAGACCTGCCGAGGAAAGACTCAGCATTTAGCTCAGCTTAATTTTGCTCGAACGAGAGCTCTCTGGCTACCAAGCAGCACTTCATCCAAGCAGAGCTGCCATAAGGCAGTGAGGGAGCACCGCGTCCAGCAGGCTCCAAGCTCCCGTTCAAAGCAGCAACTCGCTCACGCCGGATTTGCATGCACGCAAACACACAGCAGGAGCAACCTCCTCCAATACGGTTCATGCTGCTGAGACAAACCCTTCTGTAACACGGGAAGCATAGAGAGAGGAAGAAAACACACCAGAAAGCTCAACGCTGAAGCCAGCGTAAAGGCTTCACTGCTTACAAATCTGTGTCAGCATTTTTCAGTGAAATTTTCAATGAATTAGCAGGATCTGGTGGTATGGCAATGCCGGAAAAAAACTCCGAGGATTAACAGTGATCTATTAAGGCAAGAAAATGGGAAGTGCTGAGGAAGCTGCTGTGACCTGAGGCAACTGCAGCTCCTTCCATGTGGTTTTCGTGGCCTGAACCTGCAGTCACTGCTCCTGAACCCAGCAGCAGAATGTGGCCAAGGGCTGGCACCAGCATGTCCTTAATGGCTCACCACTGCCCGCGGGCACCCTTCTGCTCTCACCTGGCCAGGGGCTGTCCAGGAGCATCACCCGCCGCTTCCTTACCTCCCGCCCGCACAGCAGTCCCTGAATACAGAACAAGAAACTAAAGTCTCTCAATGCCTGCTCAGTCAGGTCACCACGCTTTTTAAATTCAGCTGCAAGGCAGGATCGTCACCCTGTGCCGCCTGTTGGCTGCAAAGGTGTTGTTCCAGGCCAGCAGAGAGCCAGCCCAGGGAAGAGGTGATGTACAGCTGCCCCTTTTTAGCTCTTTGTACAAGAAATCTGCCGGCAAAGGAAGCGTGTGGAGCAGCCAGGAATTCCCTGCAGCGCCTTGCAGCTAGCTAACAAGCTGCCAAAAGTAAGGTCAGCTAGAAATTACAGCCAGTTCCCTGCACAGGTTCAACTCAGGTACAAGTGGGATTTAAAGAAGGGGGGAAAAAAAAGTCTCTCTTTGCATGCACAACCCATCCACAGGGCAAGAGCTGTGCGGGCAGTCAGAGATAAGGGGCATCCAAAGAAAACAGCCCCGTGTGGGTACAGGCGCACAACGGACCTGCTCCTCTGCGGCTGAATAAGGGCAGAGCTGCAGCCAGGGAGGGGGAGAGAAGCAGGCGGCCTCCGCAGAGCTGAATTACTCCATTATATTGGAGCAAGAGAAGCATCTCTCTGTAGGAGAGCGGCGGGTACAAGCAGTGCTATTTTGTACTCGCTGCGACTGGTGTACTTGATCTCCTGCACCGCTGACACCTAGAGAAACCCAACACAAGGTTCTTCCCACCCCTATTGCATTTCTTCACAAAAAGAAGACCCAAGAAAAAAACAGCACCAGGGAGCAAGCGTCCAAGTCAAACCCAGGCCAAGCGGGAAAAGCAAATCCTGCCTTGGCATTCCCTCCGGGAGGCAAATAACAGGCCTCCCCTGAGAGCCCACCCGTGGGCTGAGGGACCTCCCCGGCGCTGCGCTGCGTCCTCCAGCAAACAGAGCAGCGAGGCGGCGAGGGGCTCCGGAACAGCTGGTACGCTCAGCGCTTTCCAGAAGCTCTTATGTCAAGAGCCCGAGTTCATTGAACCGCTGCCCTGTGTGTTATTGCCAAGGCTACAGCGCAGACCCTGCACAATCCCCCCAGCCGCTCACGGGTCCCGCTGCCTCCAGCTCACTGCTCGGCCCTGCTCAGCCCCAGCGAGGGGCTTTCCCGGAGCACGGATGTTGCTCTGCTCGAGGAGGAACAAGTACAGTGCCAGAAGAGATGCCAGCAGGGTCCTCTGCAGCAAAAACACCAGTCACCAACCTGCGGATGCTCCAGAGGCACAGCTGAGCCCTCCACACCCTGGGTGCTGCTCCAAGAGGGGCGAGAAGGCAAATTAAGGATGAGGCCAGTGCCTTCAGTAAGTGCCTCACATTGCAGAGCAGGCACTTAGGTTACTTCAGGGACTGCCTGCTTTCTCACACAACATATGCCCTTAAAAAAAAATATTAAAATAATCAGTGTGTAATACAAGCGACATCTGATGCTACAGAGGACGAGCTGCCCCCTCACTTATTTCAGTGCAGAGGTGTGTGGGTGGAGAAGTGTGTAGTTGCTCTTAGATGCTTAAAGAGCAACGCAAACCTTGATAGTTTTGCAAACCTCCTCTCCCCTTCCCCCTACGTGTCCTCAAAGAGCACGGCTGGTTGTTTTTTAAAGTTACTGCTCAGGATGTGGGAAGGCAGAGAGCAAGGCGGGTTGTTTTTCAGGCTGAGCCTGCCTCCCCACGCCGTCCCCCCAGGTGCCAGCTCTGCTGCAGCACCACTGGAGCACGAGCTGCTCACCAGGGACAGGTGAGATGGCCTTGGGGACACCTGTGGTCCTCCCTACAACCAAGTCGAGATGTGGGGCTGGATGAGCCCTCTGCAAGAGCGCTGGGAATGGTGCCAGCATCCTCTGCCCAGGGCACAGCTTGGCTGCCAGGTCCCCCCCAGCAGGGACACCCCGCTCCCACTTGCTTTAATTTTTTAATGCACAGGTTCAAAAAGGAGCGGTAACAGCATTGCTGTAAGGCAGGGAGTGCAGGAACAGAAGAGTCCTCTGAGGAAGAAGCAAATTCCTGCCCTTCCTCCATTCGTTTTCCATTTGCGCTGCCGGGAGGTGACACCCCCCATCGTGGGTAAGATGCTCCTGCAGCACCCCAGAAAGGCAGCCCCCCACCTGAACCGCAGGCCTCCCCCAGTCCCTGCCCTCCCTCCTGCTCTTTGCTTTTCAGGGCACGAGAAGGAAGAGTAGGCACAGCCAGCCCTCACCCCAGGGGGGTCTACATGTGTTGTGGCTTTTTTTTATTTTTTTTTTTAAACACACATGGCAGGACCATCCCGTACACCACCGCAGTATTTGTCTGCAGCCGCAGTAACCTCTGCTCGTGGTGCTCGCTGTCCGATGCTGGCTGGGGAAGCAGTCGCGAGCCGGTGGCCAGGCTGGCTCCATGCTCCTTTGGGTGTCCTTGCTCAGGAATGCTTCCAACTCCCTTAACTCACCCGCACTCTGGGCTCCTGCCGTCACCCACCAGAGAGCATGGCCCAGCTGCACCAACCCTACCTCAGTTTCCCCACCTAGCTGGGTGCCAGACCAGCATGGAGGCAGCCTGGGGAGCATCGGGTGTGCTTCCCCAGAGGCAGCTGCATCCCAAACCACTCCGCTGACAGACACCGGAGCAGCCCGTCCCTGCCAAATGCTCTCAGCCGGAGTCACAGGGAAAGGGACAGCTCTGCTTTGAGCCGAGCAGGCACCCAGGGACAGTCCGTCCGTTTGAAGCTCCTTCACGCTCTGTTCAGAAAAGGCCGAGGCAGCTGAGAGCTATTCCTGGGGAGCCTAAAAACGCTGCGGCTGAGTCAGCGCCGAGGCCCTGCCCTGCTGCTCCTGTCCACAAGGCTATTGCAGGTCCCCCCTGGCAAGCCCCAGCCGCTGCCGCGCTGCAGGGCTGTGCCGTGCCAGGACGCGGCGAGGCAGGCAGACAGACAGGCAGAGACAGGCACGCGCGGAGGCAGAGTCACGGAGAAGCAGCCCGGCTTCCCCGCTGCTCCGCCGGCCAGGACATGCATCAATGTCATGGCGAGGGCTGCGACAGCAGACAGTTATCTCGCTTCCCCGCGCTGCAGGATGGAGCGCTGCCAGCCCCAGGGCTTTTGTTTCCATATCCGCACAGGCCAGCCACAGCAATTGCACTGGACACTTTCAAAGCTGTCTCTGGTCGAGGACTCTGGTCCAAAGGCAGTGTTGACACTGCCCTCTCCCACCCACGTCCCATCGCTCGCTCCCCTGCCTCCTTGGGGCATGGGAAAAAGGGCATGGGACAACCATGGCGAGTCCAGGACATAACTCCTGAGCTTGTACCAGTCACACAAAAAGCAAATGCCCCACAAGCGCTGCCCTTGGCTGCGGTCCCATGCGCAGGGACTGCCCGCCCTCTCCGTATCTGCTTCCTGGCAGCTGGGAGCCAGAGGCTGAGAGCTCCCAGTGGTTGTGTCCACTGTGACACAAAAGGCAGAAGAGCGCAAGTCAGCGACTGTAAGCACCTGGCACGCTGCTCCAGGCTGATTGCTGGTAGTTCACACCAGGTTTCTCCCAGTAACGGCACTGTAGCTTCGGAAGACAGGACAGTACCGACGCTACAGCACACCTCAGTTTTCAAGCACAGGACTCTACAGGGACAGATTTTCCCTTCAATTCATTACATCTCTGGTAACTCACGCGCTATGATTTCTTGCCACGCTTGCCTGGAGCTGCGGTGGCTCTGGAAGACTTCAGCTGGCCCGTTTTGTCCCAACCACACCCCAGGCGCGCTGCTGGGCAGCTGCCAGCTGCGTGACCGGCTCCAGTGCGGAGCCAGCAGCCCGGCCCTGATGCCCCAGCCCTGGGCACCCGCTCAAAACTCAGGCTGGCAGTTTGCAATACCAGTGGCTTGACAGATAGCAGCACTGCACCGGGCAATACACAAACCTCTGGGTCCCAGAAAATTAAGAGCCAAAAAACTAAGGCTTTCCATGAACAGTTTACGAGCTGGGAATACCAAATTTTGGCCATCTTTGGAATTCAGGCCTTCAAAGGGGACACTACAGAGCCATGATAGCATGTAGCCATCAACGCATTTTCCTTCCAGCCTTCCCAGTGCACACTGGTCCAGCTGTCAAGGGGATGGCTCCCAAGGGCAACCTCACAAGAGCGAGCTGCCGAAGCGGCTATCAAAATCTCCCAGGGGCTGCAAAACCAACAAACAGCACACCCACCTCTTCCCACTCCTCCCTCCTGGCTGGCTTTTGCCCCCTGCTCAGCTCTACCAGGACAGAACGGACCACAATATCACAGCTCTCCCTTGAAACGTTAAATATGAGAAACAAAAGTTGGAAGGTGCATTTCTCAGTGCAGTTCCAGGTTTAAACCTCTGCAGAAGTCCACAAATATTCGCAGCCTCCAGCTCCCAACTCACCTAAGCTCAATAAATGCAGCACCTTATAAAGCCTCTGGGATTTAGCTACCGCGATATTCACAGCTGGGCTCTCTGGCCATGCTCAGCGCCACATCCAAAAGCGGGCAGGAACATTTCTCATTGCCCGCCCAGGCAGTTTACCTCCAACTGCAGCCCCTGGGCTATAAGCCAAGCCAAGGGGCGAGCCAGCCAGCTGCCTCCCTTCTCCGGGACCTGAGAGCAAGCAACGCTCTCTCCAGTTGCTGCGAGGATGAGGTCAGTCTGCCCTCAATGCTGAAAGCTCTGCTAGAAAAATGGCTGAGCTAGCAGAAACTGCCACTTCAGTTTTACCCATTTCCTGTTATTAGATAAAACAGCACCAGAGAGCTGCGCTCCTGCCAGCCTGGGCTTTTGCCACATTAGTTACCGCTACAGCCACTGCCTTCTGCAGGTGAATACTGGCACGTCTTGATTTCAACAGGAGCCAGGGCACAGCATGAATTATTTGTGGTGCGGCTGACCTATTTAACAGCAGAAAGACAGCATTCATTCGAGCCCAGATTCCCCAGAGGCTGCTGGTGTCACTTTACCCCAGAGGATAATAGAACCCTGTCGCTATCTCTGGGCCTCTTGGCTTGCTGGGGGTGCATGCTGGTAACCCTCTAGGCTGTTCCTCTAGCAGGACAAGTGACACCTCCGCAACCCTTTCAGTGCAAACTACTCCTGGCCTGCAACTGGCTTCAATTGACCAGCTTTGATCAGTGTTTTGTGACCGCCATAGACACACACGTAGGAAGCAGAAGAGGGTGAACCCACAGGGTCCTGAAGCAGCAGAGAAGTCGCTGCTGGCAGCCCCGTTTGAGGTCGATCAGGGCCAGAGGATGTGCACGCACTGTTTGCAGTGTGGCTGCCAAGTTCTGCAGCTATTCAGGACGCCTCTCTGCACAGCTCCTTCTAAGCTCTTCTAGTCTCTAATATTGGCTCCCATCCTCCGTGCACAGGCCAAGGCAGCCTGTGAAGGAGTATTTCACATCGAGAAGATGCTGAAGTCCTGGGGATACACTTCTGTCGACCATCTCAGAATCACCCATCTCTCTCCCAGTAAGAAACAGCACAGCCACAGGTCTCCACCACGTCCTTGCGGACCTTACCTTTGTCTGCCAGCGACAGCGTGCTGTTGAAGTACTGCTCCTCCACGGTCCATGCTGTGTCATTGATCTTGTTAGACACCCCGCAGGATCCAACGCAGCTCACCTTGATGGCTGTGGAGGGGAAAGCACACGCGTAAGCACTGGGAGAAAGCGAAACCTCAGGTTCAGACTTGCTTCAAGTACTGTATGTGGAGTTGCACACGAACAGTGCCTCATGAAAACACACACAGGGTAGAAAAATGGAGCAGAGGAATCAGGTCACACACACTTTCATTTCAGCAGCATTTTTTCCCCTTACTCTCTGCGCTGTTGCACACTCTCTGCTCCCCCAGTGCTATTCCCAGCTGTTATCACCACTGAAGCCCTTGGGCTGGCTGCCTCAGACTGTGAAAGCCCTTAACAGCAGTGATTTCAGCTCCCCGAGAGGTAACCCTCTCTAGTTTTCTCTCAAATGAAGCAACATCCCCTCCCAATTTGTGCACCAGCCCCCACACTCGGGCTGAGGGCAGAGACCTTTGTGGCAGCGACATTTTCCTGTACACTCGGGTATCCCTGTTCAGACAGGGATGAGCGGCAGAGGGCTCTGCTTCTTCTCATCCCACAAAGAGCTGGGCATCCCACCAGCCCTGGGAGGAGAGACGTGTTCGGCAGGAGCCCATCACTCAGCTAAACAAGGCGTATAGCCCTGTGCACAGCAGCAGCAGAGAGCTGAACCCCCCCAGTGCATCACGAACAAGCCCAGCTGCTGCTCAAGTTCTGGGGTGACTTTCCCAAGGCAAAGGACAAACGTGGCTCAAATGACTCTCCTTGCTTTGGGAAGGTCAGGCGGCATCTCAGACGCTTCCAGACCTTGCTGCACGGCTTTGCTGTGAGCCCTGTGTCTCTTACAGGAGGAGGAACCCACTCACTCGAAGTGGCGTCTGGCTGCTGAGAAGTAACAGGCTTATCAAGGTGACTGGAGGTCCTGGTGCAGGACAAGCATGAATGGGCAAAGTGGCTTTCAGAAGAGCTGGCCACAAGACATTTTCAGTTAGTCTTGGCCAATTCACAGCAGGTTGAAATCAAGCTCTGATGTCAACACTGGACCACAGAGCAGACAAACATGTCAGACTGGCCTTGTTGCAGAGCAGGAAATGATCTGCGGTGCTACCCCCCACAGGGAGGATGCAGCGGCACAAACTGGGCCTTCAGGGTTGTCCCAGCCTGAACATCTCCTGTCCTGGTTCTCACCAGGTTTTGCAACAGCTTTAATGGATCCCACAGAACTCCCTCACTGAATTTGTCCAGTGAATAGTTCTGCTGGCTGGAAGAGGGCAGGAACTACCAGATAGAGCCTTTTCCTGCTTCTCCCATCTGCTCCCCTGCATTCAAGCCGCGTCTCACAGGGAGCATCTCCCTGGGAGGCAGGCGGCCAATTCACGTTGGCTTAAGAGCTCTCCCCGTCCCCGCTCCATGCTGATCTCACCATCTCCACCCACCTACCCAAACACCGGGGGCTGCAAGTGATGCTACTTGCAATGACCTCAGACAGCTCTCCAGAGCATCTGCCTCGCCAGTGGGACCATGGCCTCCACGCTGACTCAAGACAGGGCTGAAAGAAACCCAAACCCAGCCCTCTCTGCAGTGGAAATGCACAGCTCTTACACCAGCCCCCTAACCCGCGTGCATTCAGGTGGCATGGGTTCCTCAGGGTTTAAAGTCTCGAATCCCACAACAAAGAACAGCCTCTCCCCATCAGATTTGCTGCAGTACAGCCTGGTCATGATTTTGAACACCAAGGCCCATCCCAAGTGCTGTTTTATATTCAAGGGCAAGGGATAAGCAGCTCCAGATGCCAACTCTTATTAAGCAAACATCAATATAGCAGCAAGGCTGACACACTGACTCGCTTGTTTGTGTCTGCGATGTGCGTCGGCACTTCCGAGGCAGTGGAGGAACAGAGCGTGGCCTGCAACGGGAGCTGCCCGCACCACAGCACACCTGCTCTGAGCTGACACAGGTCCCCTCCCGAAGCAAAGCGTGACACTGAACCTCCCTTGCACACCCCCGGCTGACATCCAATCCTCTCTTTTGCCAGGCGGCAGAGCCAAAACCACATAGGGGTTTCAGCATCAGAAGGAGCAGGGAGCGGTTTTAGCAGGGCGGCATCCTGCCTACCTGTGTTCGGTACCATCGGTACCAGCTCTCTTGCTCCCACCTTGGGCTCACCGCCACGTCTCTGGGCTCACAAGGAGCCTGCCCTGCTCCGAGTTAGCCCACATAACTCAGATGGCTCACGTCAAATCAAGCCCAGGCTCAAATGCTCCACTCCCACATTTTCACATAGGAGAAATGAGCAAGAAAAGCCCAACCAAGAGCTGGAGAACATTCACATCCTTCAGGAGCAACAGCCTCTGAACAGGCTCCCCCTCAGCCTCCCTTCGCCACCGAAGTTTATAGATCACCACCATCTGTTGCAACAGCCACATAAGGGGATGATGGTCTTGAATTCAAGCCCGCTTGCTGCATTGCGGTGCTGAGGCACTCCTGTTCCCGGGAGGTGGGTGGGTGGGCATCTTCAAGCACATACACGCTATGGCCCATCTCCTTTCCCACAGGAGACACTCAGCAACCAAAGGCAGTGGGTTTGCAGCCTGACACTCCAAGCCAGACCTTGGCTGGGGGTCCCCACTGTGATGGTGGGAGACCCCTCTAACCCACCATAAGAGCTAAAGTCAGACCGTATCTAAAACTCTCACTGCAGCTAGCTAACGAGCTCTCCATCACAGGCACAGGAGCTGTCAGCTCCAGGGCTTCTCAATTAACCACTGACATCCCAAACTGGTGTGGCCACAGCCAGCCTGTGCCTACAGAGGAGGGACGGCTCCTGGATGCAGAGCTCCAGGGCTCTTGGGCATCCCAGTCCTGTATCCCTACTGAGGACAGCCCTCTCCAGCCACAATCCTGACCATCACGTACACTGGGGCTGCCATTCCAGGTGCGTGAGGGCAACTGAAGGGGCAGAAAGCAACATTTCAAGCCAAAAAGCTTGAAGGCAATTTCACAGCAGCGGAGAAACTCTCTCTCTTACTCTCTACACTCTCCAAAGTTGCCAGCACGCCGTTACCAGGCACACAGAGTCACCAGATGTAAGACAAGGCCAAGACTCAGGGCAGTTCAAGTAGCAGAGGATTTTTTTACGGAGCATCTTTTCCAAACCTGCTCCAGAAACATGAACACCCCCTGCCTCAGTGGAGAAATGGGATGTACAGCCCCGAGCAGACGAATTGCCCTGCGGCTGGGAGCAGGGCTGTGACTGGATATGGGGATCGCACGTCCCAGCTCATCCCCCAAGGCTCCTGGAGGTGTCATCAGATCCCCAGGCCCCCACAGGGTGGGCGACGCTGGAGGCAGCGGGTCTAGGGCAGCCAAAGAGCCCCCCCATTTCATGCTGCAACCACAGCAGGAAAGCCTGGCAGCAGCTCGGGTTATCCAGGAGGTTTCTGAGGTGCCTGGTTCAACAGCTCAAACCATGCATCTTGTTCCTAACCAGGTTTTGAAGCAACTAACCGCGAAATCAGCCTCTCCACAAGCATCCCATGGGCACAGGAAGACACAGGGGACTTGCCTGGCTGTTGTGTACGGGCTCTTGCCCACACGCGGGAGGAGGGACACAGGGCAGGTGATAGGCACAACTCGGGCACGTGGCACTGGGGGCAGCCGCAAGCTAGAAACAGCGTTGGCGGGACAGGTCTGGCAAACTGGCACCAATCAGGGCTGCAGCAACTGGAGCCACCTGAGGTGCAAAGCTTGTCAGCCTGACTGTCGGGAAGCAAAATGTGCAGTCTGAGCCTTTCCAAGGAAAACTCCGTGCCAAACTGCAGATAGAGCAAATAAGAAAACTTTCTACATCAGAACAGACCAGTTCCAGTTATTAGAGACCCATTAAAAATGCCTCTGGAATCCAGTGCTACCAGTGGCCCCAGTTGCCACAGTCCTGCTCCCTGTTTACCCAGGCTGCTTTGAATAAACACAGAAAAAAAAAACGTACAAAAACTGTAAGGGAAGTGGAAGGGGGAGGCAAAGAGCAGCAAGCAGAGAAGAAATGAATTACAAAGCCATGCAGAAGACAAGAGCCTTTCACCTCTGCAGTCCCCCGGGGACTGCGGGAAGCGGGCAGCTTTGCATCCAGCCAGACACATCTTTAGCAACGCGCTGCAGCACATGCCAAACGCTGGAAATAAAAGGAGACAGCTCAGCCATATCCATCTCTGCACGAAGTAAAAATAGAGATGCCAGGAGCTGGGCACGTCTGGCTTCTTCCAAGGTGATTTAAGGAGAGCAGTCATAGACTTCCAGTTACTTTTTCTGGTGACCCAGTGAGGTGCCCTCCTCGTGGCGGGGGGGGGGAGCTGGTGTTGCACCTCGGGCAAGAGGAAAGCAGGGGACACATATCTCCCTCCCCTACCAGCAGCAGGTTGTACGTGCACATCCCTGCTTCCAAAATCCAGTCATGTCCTGGGCAGGTGGAGAGTCACCGGCCAGCCTGCACTCGGCAGCAGGGCCAGCCCCAGTCCCAAGTGACCCTCTCCGGCTTCAAGACCCATCCATGTCACACACCCACTGCAGCGGGTACGGGCAACAGGCAGCAGTGGGGGAAGGAGATGCCGACAGCTTGGTTGGTTTGGGTTTTCTGGGGTGGGGAGGGGAAGCAGCGAAAAGCTACAACAGTCAGGGGTGGCGGCTGTCACATTTGGCAGCAGCTTACGCAGGACAAATGGACTGTCCCGTCATTCTCCTTGCTCTGCAAAGACGGACAGAGAGGTGACGACTGAGCTCTGAACCGGCACTTACAAACAGCCCTGGGGTTGTGCCAGCTGAAGCCTGCCCGAGTCAGCACACAGGCTCGGCCGTGTCTGTCAGACCCAGGGGGCTCCAGCCATCCCCGCTGCAGGGAAGGGGGTGCCTGGCCCTGTGAATATGGGATGAGATGGACGGCAAAGCCACCCCATGTGTCTGCACTGACCGCACACAGCACAAGGGACCGGAGCACGCATTCGTAACGGGCTCAGAGGGTACCCAGGGACCGAGATACCCATCGCAAAACTTGTGCACAGCTGGATCCAGATAACAGGAGAGCAGAGGGAGTGAAAGTGCTGTGGGAGATGAGCGAGTCTGCATCAGGTATGTCTTCATTTCATGGAAACCAGGAAGTCAAAGCTCCCTTTTCTCATCCCTCTCCATCAGAGCCGCGGCAGGCAGCTATCACCACCTTTTAATTAGATTCCCTCAAGTTGCCATCTGCATGCATGGAGCTGCAGGGACCAAGAGTCTCCTGTGAGCTGGGAATGAGCCACCTCCCCTCTGTCCTTGCAAGCCACAAGGACCAAAAACAGCCCCAGGAGAAGGGGGTGATGGATCACCCCAAGCCCCAACCACTCCCCGACCGATCGCAGTGGGGACCTGCCCTTGACAGATCGCCTGCCGTGGCAGCAGGAGGCTACCTCAACACACAGTACCACAGCTGGTGGTTGAACCTCTGGGTTCAAGAGACAAAGAGCACAAGTTTTGGTATGCCCTGAGACATTCTGCCCCTGTAAAGCCCCTGCCCTGGACCTGGGTGAAGATGATGGGTTTGGGGGTTACCCACTCTCCCAGCAAAGCAGGACCAGATGGTGCTGGAAAGATGGAAAGCCTAGGAGTCAGCAAGAGCTGTAGACAGAGCAAGTTACTCTCAACCAGTCTGTAGAGACTGGGTAATTCCTAGAAAAGCTCCACAAAAAGTGGACACCGAGAAAGGCGAGGCCCCAAAAAGGAGCAGAATGAGGCTTTCGTACTGATGGCGTTTACACAGAAACGCAGAGGTACAACCCCAGACACAAAGGGCTCGCGTCCTCTAAGCAGGAAGGCTGGAAGCTCACAAGATACACTACTCCCCTGGCACCCAGCCCTCATGCACGAATATACTGAGACACTACTAATTAAACCAACAGCTCCTAATTAATTCTCAGCTGTCCCCATCCTTCTGGGTCTATCCTGTCAGTTCTTGAGACACAAATAGTCTTGGGCATTTCACAAGCCAGTGAGGCAAGAGCAGAGCTTACACTGAGCGCTGGAGGCAGCGGCGGGTTTGGCACGAGGTTAACGATTGTCTGGGGAGGTTTTTATCTTCTTCCTTCCCAAGAGCCCAGCAAAGGGGCAGGAAGGGGATTCGGCCTCTAGTGTAGAAGGATTTGTCTAAAAAAGTCGTTCAGACGGAAAGCATGAACTCAAACACAAGCCCATAGCCGGGCCCTAGGAAGTGACTTGTCTGGAGCTGACACTCCAGCTGAGTGTCGATGCTGCTGAGCTCGAGCAGCATCTCCCACACCACCAGCACCTCCAGCACTCGGAGGACTTGGCTGCTGCTCCCTGTGACCCAGGGGGACATCCCACCTCCCGCACCCTGCCAGCCCATCGCACAAGTCACACAGCTCTCTTCTCCAAGACTGCGGCAGGCTCCAAGCAAAATACAGTCGTTCCTACAGTTTGACCCATCTTTGTCCCTGCGGGCGATGCTCCTGCCACACACAAGCCCAGCTGGGGCTCAGGGCCACCCTGCAGCCCCCTGCACAGTGTCGTGAGCTTTAGCACCATTTCATCTCCAGAAGCGACCTCTGCTGCTCAGCCATTCCTCCCCCAGGCTGCCACTTGCCCTCTGTGCCCTGCAAGAGACTGAACCAGCCAAATCTCTCAGAGCAGTGGAAGGCACAGTCCCTCCCTTCCTGGCCCTGACCTTTTGGTGAGCTGATTTCCAGGACAGCAGAGCCAGCCCTGCAAGCCCAAGCTCAGCAAAACCCAACCTGAGGGCCAAGAAGGGCCTGTTCTCCCTGGCTGTAGCAACAGGGCTGTATTTACCTCCTGTCAGGCTAAGGCAGCAGGGCCCAGCTGGGTCTCCCACACAACCTGCAGGAAGCCCAGACTCACTCAATGCAGCCCCACGCTGCAAGAAAGCTGGACCAGCTCCCAAACACAGCCTGTAAAAACTCCATCGGTAGCAACAACGGGGGAGTGTCAGCTCTGCTACACGGGCAGAGCGACCCAGAACCATTATTTTGGCTACACATGAGTTATTTTAGCCAGAGTCCACCCCAGCACGAGAAGGGGCATGTCCATGCAGGTAGTATCAACACAACGAGGATGTCCTCACTCTAGCAAATGCAGAGGTGTGTGTGTACCTGTAGAAAAGCACAGCAGCAAATGTTCTCCAAGTCCTCTCCCAGGCAGGTCAACCCTCTCCCCTCTGCAAGCACTTTCTTCCGTCAGGTTGAAAGCAACAGGGAAACCTACATTTTCCAGCTCCTCCCCAAAATCAGGGGTCACCATATATCCCAAGGGAAGAAAGCAAACTCTTGGGCTCCTGTTTAGAACAAACTCCTGTTCAAACTGGAGGCTTTTCCTCCCTTGCAGAGCTGACAGGCTTATTTATAGCATCACAGTGTTTTATCAGCACGCTGGCTGCCCTAGGAGGAAAGGGGTCATCTCGAACATCTGGAACAAAATCCCTGGTTGATCACATTTAACAAGCCTGTCTGTGCACACGTTGGGCTGCGGGTGGAAAAAACTCACCGGCGAACAAGGCCACACAGGCTGCGGGAGGGGGACGGCCACATGCCACAAAGTTTGTGCGTTGGATCTGCCAGTTCTGCTGCCAAAGGCAACCGCAGCTCCTTGGCGACAGGCACGAAACGCCGCAGCATCCGCAGGCAGGACCCCAGTGATGGGCTGCACCCCATCCAGCCCTTCACCCCGATCCCTGCCACGCTGCTGCTGCCACAACCAGAATCACGGAAAGGACTCCTCCAGCATTTCCTTTCTCCAGAACTGACTCTTGCAAAAAAAAGGACAAGTTATTTTGTTTTGAAGCTTCAGGTTGATGTAGGTCCCAGTCACCCAAACAGCCTGGGAAGAGAGCTGGGGAGGAATGGGGTCACTCTGCCTTGAGAGCCCGTAAGGGCAGAGGTGGTTGGACCATAACGGTCGGGCAGCACAGGGTTTGTGCAATGGGTCTGGCAGGGGTGTACAGCCACAGAACCATCGCTCCGCTTGCCGTGCCACCTACCCCAGCCTCCCCACTGGAGGAACTGGAGGCAGGCTGCCAACCAACACACCCACGGGCTTCCTGCAGCAACAGTCCAGGCTGGGCCCCTTGATGATGGCTATAGAGACACGGGGAAGGAGAAAGTTGTACCTCGAACCAGTGTTGGGAGCCCAAACTCTTGCTCCATCCTAAACAGGTGACATGACCCAGCAGAACCACTCCATACAACGCGTGCTGCCACACAGAGGGCAGGGGTCGGCGACGCCAGCCCTCGGGTCCTCTTTCAAGGAGAGCAACCAAGCACCACCATAGCGTGCTGAGGGACCAGCCTCTTCCTCCCAAGCCAGGATGGCAGACGCAGACAGCCCTGAGCGCTGGGAACAGCCAGATCAGACAGCAGTACAGGAGGCACTGAGGGAAGCTAAGTGTTTGGCAGGGAGCGACAGATCTCACAGCTCACTATGAAAATTTCCATGCCAGCCACCCACCGCAGCCGCACTGCCAGCATTCACAGCCTCCTCTCCTAATATCCATCTCTCGGAGTATCAGAGGGGAAATGCAAAGAGGCTGCAGAGGAGCAGAAGGCTGGAGGAGATAGTGGCAGCATTTCACGTGGATCTTCAACCGCTCTGGTGTGTGAAGCCAACTTTCAGTCTCAAGAAACTTATTTCCTTTCCACTTCTCTGGACAGAAATTCAGAAGAACGGACTGACCTGTTGGGAGACTGGTGTGCCTGCCCTCCTTCCAGAGCAATGCTGGAGACACACTTCCCATCAGGCTGCACTTTTACTGGGATGGGACAAAGCTCCAGGCAGGGCCTGCAGCAAATCTCACACTAAGAGCAGCTCAGCGTCTTACCCTACAGATCCTTGCAAGTAACACAACCTCTGCCACCACCTGTGCTCTCTCTTCCTCATCCTCCTTTGGGCACAGAGCTCAGCACAGCTCGGTATAGCCCAGCTCCTCAACTCACCCTCGCCTCGCTGCCCAGAGCCGGTACACCCAGCCCTGCAGGGCTGAGGGCTGCCTACCGACACCGGCACCTCTGAGTGGCAGATGCTGCCAGGTTGGTGCAGAAACACCTCGCGTTTAGGATCACAGTGAGGTCCAAGCAATTTACTCATGATCTCCTGAACAAGGCAGGTCCTAATTTACTGTCATCTTTCTCCAGGGACCTAGGCAACTTAAACTTGCTTTTTTGAGCCTTGGACAACCTCAATTTAAGCAAACTGTGCTCTTCAAAGCCAAACAAGGCTGTACCTATATAGGCAGCCAGAGCATCTTAATCTTTAGTGTTTGGCCCCTAGAAGAGCCCTGTGCGAGGGGAATGCAAGTCCCCAACGTGCAGCCAGACAAGTGGAGGAGAGCCAGCAGCAAGCCCCAGCTCACAGGAATGCTGACAGGCACCAGGACCTGCCAGCTCTCAACACTTCATCCAGCCAGGGACCACAACCACCCTTCCTCGGGCTGAGCAGCACCGAAAGAGAAGAGAGGAACCTCTTTTTTAATAGCTTGCCCAAACTGAAATAGGTTTCCACCCAGCACTTAGCACTACTTTAGGCCAAAGCAGTTAAGATATTCTGGTACACTTGACTTGGCTGTCTAAAAAAGGAAGAACTGGGCAAGAAACCCCACCGCAGTCTACCACACAGCACTGCAGGTCCCAGAAGGCATTTGCTGGGTGCTTTAAGATCAGTCAGATCTACGCTGTAACTAACTCCCCCTTTAAACTCATTGACAAACTCTTTCCCAGCAAGTGCAAAGCCACACACCTTCTCCCACCTCGCTGGCAGAACAAGCTGGCGATTCTCCTGACACAAGAAGCAGCCAGGGAGGCTCAGCTCTCTAATGTCCTGGGAACACACCTCTGTTTGCGACCACCGACAGCTCTTCCCACACCCCGGAGTTCTCTGTTCTTCCCACACCCCGGAGCAGGTTTAACAAGCTCTCCCCCTAGACAGCTCCTCTGCCCCCTGCCGCAGCAGCATCACCCCTCCACGCTGGGTGCAAAAGCCAGTGCAGGCAGATAAACAGCCGACTGATCAGGTTTCTCTACTTCCCACAAAGAGGTTGATTCACCAGAGCCTACTCCCTTTTCAGACTCTTTCTAAATAAAGGCTTCAAAGAGTTCTGGAAATTCATGCTTAACAGGCTTACTGTAATGCCAGAGCGCAAGGGCTCCTGTGGGCCAGACTCTGCTGCGGGACTGAGTCACGCTCATTTTCTTCTGAGACTCTCAGATACACTTGTCTAGGAGTTAAGGCTCGAACAAGTCCTGTTGGCTGATGCTCATTTTGGCAGATCCTCGCTGCTACCCAAAACATGGCCTGACACAGGTCGCCTGGTATTCTCAGCAACGGCCAGCCCTGCAGATGCAATGCAGGCACTCAGGAGAGGAGGTGATGCTCCTCCATCCCTTCCTGGGGCTCCACGGATGCTCCTGGGCATGAACTCCTGAGTGCTCAGCGAGGAGCACCCACAAAGTCAGCTCAGCACCTCAACAACCAGAAAAAGGCCTGTTTGAGGCTGGACACCCCCCCCACCACAAGCACCTGGGGCCGAAAGGATTCAGCACAGACAGTATTGCCATAACCAGGCATCCTGAGAGAGCTTCTGTTTCCAAGGCACTGAGAAGGATTAAAGCAGCAAGTTCAGGACTGCTCAGCCATCCTGGAAACAACAGTTTTGGCCTGAGGGGTTGGAGCCTGCGTACCAGGAGAGAAGAGTACGGGGGACAAGCAACCGTGTGTAACTCTGCACTAAGGCTCGTCCACCCTGCCACTGCGCCCCAGGCACTGAACTCACAAGTCAGCAGCTACAATTTGCTGAGACACCTCCAAGTGATTTAGCACTGCTGCAGCTCCCCGGCACGAGCCCGGGGCCAGCTCACCTCCTCCTAAGCAGGGGAGGTTTCAAGTGCCTTTTCCTGAAAAGTCTTCTTTATAAGCAGTTAAGCAACCCTGCATTCCTCCTCATTCCGCCCAGGTACCAGCGCAGGCAGGTTCTCCGGTGGGGAGGCAGGAAGGTGCAGCGTGGGATGGCGCGATGGGAAACCCCTCACCTGCTCCCTGCTGAAGATTTCACACGCCACAGCGAGCTCTCGAGCATTGCTTTCACACGTCTCGGTTGTCAAGAAATCCCCCTCCCCCAGCATCTTCAGAGAAAGCAGCCAGAATCCACTTCATTGTGCATAAGAGCTGCTCCTATGATTTTCTTTCATGCCATTCAATGCAAGCAGCTGGATTCTCTATTTATAGCATGATCATCAGTTTGGAAAAACGACTTGTGTTCTTGTTATTATCACAGCACAAGATACATAACAAATCATTGCTATGCTAGGAGTACTACAAGTTGGTAAGTCCTCACGGTCAGCCTGGACACCTGCAGAGGTCCAAGCAGACAGAAAACAGAGCATTCCGGGCTGAGAGCAAAACCCCTGGACCTGACGTTCAGTCCCATGCTGACACACCCCATCCAGAAGGCACCAAATGATACCCATATACTGAGCTCTCCTCCCTAGAGATGTCGCCTTCCGAGCCAGTTTTCTTCAAGTCTTATTGCAAGGTGCATTTGGGATTCAGGCAGGTGCGTTCAGGAGGGATGGACACCAAGCTGCTGCAGCACTGTTACCTCTGGCGTGAGCTGCTGGAGCCAGAACGACCGAGAGCACGGTTCCATCAGCAAGAACAAAGGGTTGGAAGTCATAAGCATTAGCGCTCCAGAAATGATTCATGCTTCTTGGAAACAGCCTTTTCGCTACGGATATCTGATAATTAAGATTAAAGGTGCTGAAAGGTCAGGGTGTTTTTACACTAGGTCTCTCAATAATTCCAGACTGGCACTAGTTTGCCATCCCCACCTTGTCAAGGGGGTCAAAAGCAGCATCCATCCTTACCTCAGGACACCCCCATATCCTCTCCACCGCTATCATCCAGCATCTCAGGGTCCTGAAACACCCACGGAAGTTTGCTGAAGCCATTCAAATTCAACCACATGGCACTGACCACCCTTCTGAACGCAGTACCTGATGCTGGACAAAGCAGTACCTAGCCACAGAGAAGCCCTTTCTGGTGAAAAGCCTCTATTCACCGCAAAACACCCAGCTCACGCTTGACTCTGTCACCCCATCAGCTAATTTTAATTGACGCAAGAGAGATGGGGGATGTGGAGTTGCTGTTTAAAAGCCATGACAAGGAGGCAGAAGCCTGCGTATCTTTGTGGCCTGAAGCCATTTCACCTCCCCTTTCAGGTCCTAAACATGACGCAGGGACTGAGAGCACACGCAGGCACAACCAAGCACAAGACAAAAATCCACTGACCGGCAGCAGTCTGGTCCTTTGCTCGTTTTCTCCTCTCCTAAGCACTTTGCACTTCCACAACAGAGATCTGAAGAGTGACAGATTTTAAGAGCAGCATAAAGAGGTAATTAACTTCCACGGCAATTCCCATCGCCAGACTTCAGAGGTCACAACAGTAGCCTAAAGGCTGTACCTTGAATATCTCGGCAATCAGCCCTCAAGAAAAGAGGCACCAAACCAAACCCCAGCCCCTGGTGTGCTTGCCAGACTGTTTCAGGAGCATCTGCCGTGAGCAGGAGGAGGAAAGAATTGCCCCAATGCCTGGAAGAGCACCTTCCTCTATGCTTTGGCACAGGTCGGGTTTGCAGCAGCCTTGCAGCACCATCCAACCACCATTTGCCCTTCTTCTCTTGGAAGAGTCCAAACATGCCCTTCTCTAGACGGCCGAGGATGGTCTGCATGTCCGTCCTACTCTTCCCGGCTGTGAGAGCCTCTAGCAAGACTTTGCCAAGTCAAGTGGCAGCTATGTGGCTTCTACAGACTTACTTCCTCCTCAAGGATGACTTTCAGGAACAGGTATTCCACAACACGCTATGAGCAGAGCATGCCCATCCATGCACCCACACCTCCCTTGGCAGAGGGGCCGGCCAGAGCCACCACCCTCCCCCTCACCCAAACCTGCCTGCGGGGCCACGCTGAGGATGGGGAGCCGCCTCCGGAGGACAGGGATGTAAACGCACAGATTCCTTGCTTCCAGCCAGGGAGCCTCCCTGCTGCCTACCTGACTCCAGCCCTGAAAGATAAGCTGCATCTCTGCCAGCTCAGCGTCGCTCCAGGGAAGGAATAAGCACTCACACCCCCTTTGTCACACTTGGAAGAAAAACAGACAGACAGAACTCCGCTCCACTTGTTCTCCCATTTTGTTAAACAAGAGCGGGGAGGCCACAGCATGTCTCCTCGCCAAGGAAAAGTGGCAAACAGAGTTTTTCAGATGAGCACAAGTGGTGCACGGGCGGGGGGAGCAGCGCAGAGAGGCATACACTGCAGCGATGAGACACAAAACAATCTCGTGATTAGTTATTGACTCGAGAGGAGTTGCAGCTCTAGCAGCAAGCCAGCCAGGAGAGCAAAAATCCCTCTTTTGTTCCACAGCCTCAGACAGACTTGGCCACACAGCTCCCTGCTGTCTCACTCCAGACAATGAGAAAAGAAAGTTAATCCACTTCCCCTATGGCAGGAGCCATCCAGCCTGCCGGAGCGATGCTGCAGAGCAATACATGAGCATTCCTGCGCATCAGTGCCAGTCCTGGCACCCACCGCCATGAGTGGATGCCAGACGGCTCAAGGACCTCACCGGGCACTGCCGGTACCGCCAGGGACAGTGACAGCGTTGGATCCGCTCCTGCCTTCCAAACTCAGCGGGTGTGGGGGTGCACTGCAGGCACTGCGCTCTCTTGCCACGCTGCACCCTGAAGCAGAGACCAGCCGTGGGGTCTCTCCCACCCCAATGGTTTATAGGTGACACATGCTGCCAAGCACAGAAATCTCAAATCTACCTTTACAGAAGACAGACTTCCACCTCGGGATAGAGCAAGCTTCAGACAGCTAACCAGGGACAGAACCCAACCTTTCAACATCACTTTCCTAAGCAGCCCGCAGCCCTTCTGCAGGAACACCATCTTCCTCTGTTTCAGAGGTCAAGTGATGCAGAGGATCGTGGCCCACACAGTGTCACCTCTTTTGCCCAGGAAGGACACATCAGAACCACCTTACACGTTAGCCAAACCCAAGCTTCTTCCCACTGCCCTCCTAGGGAAACAGAAGTCATCTTTTAGTTTGGACATATGACTTGGGATTTGAATGACCTGCTTTTCAACCCCCTTCTTCACCACAGCTTTCTCAGTTCTCTATAGGAGAAGTAAGAATATGTACTGCATTTAAGATTAGAGAAGGAAATCGTTATTTCTGCTCTGCAGAAATGGAAATTATGTACCTGTGTACTTCTAGAGCATGAACAGACGTAGGTACTTGTGTCTGGAGCTTTGTAGTTCGAGGGTGTGAATTTAAAGTCAAGTCATCACTGAATAAACCTGGACAGCTAAATAATAGAGTGGAGAATAGCAAAGTGCTGAAATCCGCTCCAGAAAGCACTTGCAGTTTCTCTACTCCTAGTGACCTGGGAGAGAGGGCTGTTATTTTAGCATTACACTTCTGCCTGCGAGAAGCCTCGCTAAATGGCAGGCGGCAGGACCAAAATAATCTGCACGGCCCCTGGAAGCCGCTGAGTTGAGAGGAAAGTACTCCAGCACCCCCGAGCAGCACAAGCCTTTGTTCCAGCACGCTCCTGCCAGCGACCGGGGCTGCCTGCCCTGCTCTCCACGAACTTATTTCCCTCCTCCCTCCCCCCAAATTAACTCCATCTCCAGCTGTCCCAGCGCCAGCTTCCTGTTAAGATTAATTATTCTTTGTACGCTCGTGTTTGATGATTTACCCAGCAAGCCAGGCACAATGATTAGGAATTCTGCACTCCCATCAGCGCTCTCCCCGGAGGCTCAGAAGTTTTCAGGAAAGGACCTTCAGCCTGGGGTAGCCACGGGGAGAAGTGTGCCTCCCCAGAAGGTCTGCCTGCGTCACCAAGGGCCAGTTGTCATTTATGACGGTCACCAAAGGCCAGGCATCATTTGTGACACTCGGTCAGCTGAAGAAGATGTGCTGCTGAACAGCCATGACTGCTAATCAGCAGGGCTGGCACAGAAGACAGCGTAGGTGGGAGCATTTATGATCCCGAAAGGTGTGTCTGCAGTTACGCTTTCCTATGACCCAAGATTTCTGGCACGTTTAGCAAGGCAGAACGAGCTTTGTTTGTTTGTATTGTCCACTTTTCAGAAGGTACAATTTCCAAGAGCTGCTGTGTGAAGTAGTCATCTACAGGCTTGTCTGCACGTGTGATCTCCCAAACCACAACAGGGAGAAGCCACCGCACCAGAACTGGTCCGGCTCAGGAAATGGAAAGCACCAGGCCTCCGTGCTGTGGGCCAGACTGCAACGGGCGAGGACTTCGTGTCTGCTCCTGGGAGCTGTTTATTAGTCTGAAAAGCCACTGCTGGTCACAGAAGGTGCAGGTGTATATACTGTATAAGACAAGTTGATGCCACCCACCTCTCCCCACACCCCAGCAGAAAGCCATAGCATCTCGGAGGTTGTACGATTCCTCTGCTGCCGAGCCCGTGGAGCTCAACAGGGCTGACTAGTCCCTTTAAGACCTCTTTCCAGCAAGTAGTTGCCTGCTGTAACACCAAGAAAGATGTTTCAGCAGCTACCAAGCTGCCTCTGAGGGCGAGACACTTCCTTCAGCCACAAGGAAGGAGCCCATCGGAGGGATCCCCTCCCAACATGGAGGGTTTAAACACCAGAGACCATAAGATACAGGGCAGCAGAGAGGACACACAGCAAAGAGTCACCTTGCGCTCTGTAGCTGTTGGTGTCACATCCCAACGTGACTTATTTGGGCAGTTCGGACACCAGTTACGGAAAGTGTCTGCCCCAGCCAGTGAAGCCAATTTGCAGGGACCTCAGCCCAAAACAGCTGCTCAGGTCACTTCTGCACAGAAGCACAACAGCCACAAACAACCCACCTCAGATTTTGGCTTGATGCTTCTGCCAGTTCTCCCTAGAGATCTAGAAGCTGCCCCAGCTTCTCACCAAAATCCCTACATTTGCATCAAACACCAGAGAGCAAAACCCCTCCTGGCTACAGGACCAATACTTACATCTGACCCCAAAGTTTCAGAGTCAAAGCAATAAGGAAGCAGAAAGAATGTCCAGAACAAAGAGACACCCTCCTCCTTCCCCACAACAACCAGTTGCAGCACACCGGGAAGCAAAGGAGATCTGGCGTAGAGGAGAACCTAGCAGCTCTTCTCCAAGATGGGAGCTGTGCAGGCAGCAGCGAGGTGTAACCATGGCCAGCCCCAGCCAGCTGGGCAACACAAGGGCCAGCACAACTGAGACCTCCAAGGCCAAACGCGCTCGTATCACCCAAGAGGCACCTTCAGGAACAGGGGTGGAAGTCAACACGATGGGCTGAGGGTGGAACTCAGCCACACTTCGTTAAGAACGTTTTTGCTGGAAGAAGTACGGCTGCGAGTACCCTCCAAAGAGATGAACGCTGGATGCACAACTGTTTTGCTCTGACAGGAGTTAAACAGGCTACAAGTCTGTGCTTGTCCTAGATATTTTTTTTCCTGAGGAAGCTTCCAAAAAGCTGTTGCAGACAACTGGGAGAGGTGCTTGCAAAAGCAAGACATAGGCAAGCACAGGCACCATCTCCCAGGCTGATGTCTCTGTTTCTGAGGCTTTACAGTCTATATTCTTTGGTCTTTTTTCCCCCCAATAATTTGTTATAAAGGAAGAAGCATGCACACAGGAGAAGCAAGACAACCTCAGGGAAAACAGCACATCAGTTTGCCTTTCCACGGCACTGAGCACAAAACTAACTTGTAAACGCAAATGACTTCTCTAGGGTGGGGGAGCAAGTTCCCAGTTTGGAAGATCTAAACCGAGCAGCTCGATTTCCCCGAGTCCATCCCCATCCCTCCACCCTGAAGGACTGCGCCCGCCACCAACATGGCCTGGGTCTCCCTGGGAGTAACAGCCACCCACATGCCCCGATACCCCCCGCACCACGAACGCACGGAAACCCCCAGTGCCTGCCCCGTGGGCAGGTACTCTCCCTGCACACACAGGACCACGCGCTCAGCCTGGACCTCTCCCAAAATGGTACTTCCACGACCCAAAACATTCAAGTTCATTCAAGACGTTACGAAACGGTTGCTCGCTGTGGTCCGTGCTTGCAAATGGGCGGGTACCCCTCTTGCTGGGGCAGGGGCAGCCGCCAAGCGGGGACACCCCATCGCCCACCTCCTCCCAGCGCCCTGCTATAAAAAATACACATTTCGGCACCCCAGCAGACACAGGAGCACCAGCGCCCGGCGTTCAGGGGCCACCGCCACAGCGATGCCGGCAGCCCAGGGAAGCCACAGGGCTGTGGGAAAGGCTGGACGCGGGGACCAGGCTCCTCCGGCTAGCCCAATGTCACCACGCCAGGGACCCACCAGCTTCGGAGGCTCCTGTGAAACAAGCCTGTGCTGGACTCTCTTTTGGGGGGCGGAGGGGGGGGTGGTTTTGGGTTGTGGGGGTTTTTTTTGTGTTTTTTATGAGATGGGAGGAAAAAGTAAGAGGAAGCAGAGGAGGAAATAATTCAGCAGGTTACTCCTGTCCTGGCAGGACGAGGAGAAGCGAGGTGCAAGCCCCCAAGGCCCCGGTCCCCAGCGCCGGGGGAAGCAGGGGGGAACCCGTCTCCTCCCCGCGCCCCCCCTCCGCCCCGGCACCAGCTCCACGGACCCCCACAGCCCCCCCCGGCCCCCGGGGCACCCGCACCGCCCTGGGGCCCCGCGGACGGCGGGTGCCCGGCCCGACCCCCCCTGGCCCCGCCGCCCGGGGGAGGCGGGCAGGGGGCACCGCCGTGCCGGGAGGCGGCGGGCAGGCCGCGCGCTCACCTCGGTATTGCAGCGAGCCCGAGAGGCGCACGGTGACGGTGCCGGCCAGCGGCTCTCCGGGGCTGTAGACGACGCGGCTCTCGCCCAGGCGGATCTCGAAGAGCTGCACCTTCCCCATGGCCGCGCCGTCCCCACCGGCCCGGCCCGCTCCGCCGGCAGCGCTACCTGCCGCCCCGCTCAGCGCCGAGCCGCGCCGGCCCGCGACGTCCCTGCCCCGGCGGGGCCGGCTCCGCCCCGCCCCGCCTCCTCCCGCCCCGGCCCGGCCGCGCCGTGGGGCCGGGGCGGGCCCGGGCAGCTGGTGGGGCGGGGCTGGGAGGGAAGGAGCCGGTTGTGGGTCCAGGTTGTGCTGTGGGGGAAGGAGGCGGTTGTGGGGCCAGGCTGCGAGGGAAAGAGCCGGTTGTGGAACCGGGCTCTGAGGGAAGGAGCCCGTTGTGGGTCCTTCGTGTGAGGGAAGGAGCCAGTTGTGGGGCTGGGTTGTGAGGGATGGGGTAACTGGTGGGGTTGGGCTGTGCTGCGAAGGAAGGGGCAGGTTGTGGGTCCAGGCTGTGAGGGAAGGAGCCGGTTGTGGGGCTGAGCTGTGGGGGAAGGAGCCGGGTGTGGGGCCTAGCTGTGATGGAAGGAGCTGGCTGCCCCAGCATGGGGCCATCTTGCCTCCTGGTGCTCCCTGCTCCCTCTAATCTGATCTCCTCCCTGTAATTCTCCCGGCCCAGCTGTCACCTCTCCCCCCTCCTATTTTTATAACCCCAATCGCTTTAAGAGTCCAGCGAGAGGCAAATACAGGGGGCCTGATGGCTGCCTGGGAGCAGGGCTGGGGGGTAAATGACAGCCCCGTGCTCTCTGCAGATCAGCGGGGTGAAGGTGTCTGACCCGCCTGGGATGTCCTGGGGGACGAGCAGCGGGCTTCCCTCCATCACACTTTCCATGTCCCCCCTCAGCACTGTGTGACCGAACAAAAAACGTGTGTAAAACCCACGCCAAACACAGTGCTGGGGAGAGGCACCTCCTGGCGAGGCCTCCCGGCTGCATACACAGGCAGAATGAATAAATACAAACTGAGCTGTTTATCTGTAGAGCACACCCAGCCCGGACCCGGCCGGACAGACAGACGTCCACCCACGGACCTGTAGTGACACCAGCCCAGGCACACGGGGCTGCAGGACCCTCCGCGTCGCAATATAAACCCCCTCATAAAGCACCAAAGGAGTTGTATTTTGGTGTATTCGCAGCGCACAGGGCGCCTGCTGGGAAGCTCTTACAGGCCCTCCCTCCTCCCGCGTTTAAAAGCTACCTCTTATTTTTCCAGCCTGCGTGTAGTCACAGGCAACGTACGCCCCTGTGGTCCTGTGCCAAGGCTTTCAGCAGCTCATCTCCTCCCGCGGGGCGTACCCTGGGATGCATCCGCACACCACTCTCCTTGTGCTGCCCTTAGCTTTTGTTTTGCCAGGCTACGCACGCTGCTTTTCTCATCTCTTTTTTTGTAAGACGAGCCTGCAGCCTCTTTCTTCAGCCTCTGCAGCCCCTGTTTAGCTCTGGCAGCAAAACCAAATAAACCAGGGAAGGGGGCAAAAGCACCCTGTGCTACAGCAGATTTTACTGAACCCCTTTCCCTATGGAAAGTGACTGAAGACTCAGGGCTTCGTGCACCATTGGGGCCACCCCATTGCTGGGGCAGCACCGGCACCCTCACCCCGGAGGGACACAGCCCACAAAACAACCCAGTGCGAAAAAAAAAACAACCCTTCACCCAAACCAAGCCCCACACGCTGCGGCGCAGCTCTCCTGACGCACAGAGATTTATGCGCCTTCTTTGCAGAAAAGTTAATTTTAAGCACGGTGAAGTTGCTCGCCCAAGGTCACAACGTGAATAAAAGCGATTCCTGCGCCAGGACCTGAACAAAGGCTCCTGGGCTCCAGCCACGGCTCTGCTCGCTGTGGCACAGCTAGAGTACTGCAAGAGCAGCGCCCTGCGCTGAGACACAAGTACAGGAGCCCTTCTCATGACATGGCTGGCAGCGATGCCACGACATTAATCTATCCTCCAGACCGCAGCCGCGTCGTGCGTAGCAATTTCTAAGATATAACTAGGTGGGTATAATCCAATGTATTTGATGCCAGCGGCGTCAGGGTACCTGCTGCTCCCGTACGTGGCCCTGTGGTGCTGGGTTCAGGAGGGTTTTACTCACTGGAGTCAAATGTGTATGTGCATTCCTGCCTCCCTGCTCACCTGCGTGTGCCCCGGAGTCACCCCTGTTATCTAATTGCGTGAGGAGTCACCGGCACTGAAAATCAGAGCAGGTAAAAAAAAAAAAAAAAAAAAAAAGAAAAGCGCTAAGGATGTTTGGTAAACTGTAAAAGATTTACTTCCCTGCTATTTTTGACTATTGTTTTGCTTTAAAAAAGTTGTTTTGAAGGTTTGTTGTGGTGGTGGGAAAGCTCACTTCCTCCGGGTTCTGTCTGCTCTCCCTTCCTCCTTTCTCCCTTATTAAAAGGGAAATTTATAAAAGAGAGAAAAGAAAACCAAATGTCAGCCTCGGTTTTAGAGTAAAATTTTCCTTTCAGATGTCAAGTTCCCCTAGCTTCAAGGAAAACGAAAATTATTGACAAAGAACATTCAGAAAGTTATCTAAAAAACCCATTTATTGATAAAACACCTGAGCCGTGCTCTGCCCGTGGCACAGATGAGCTTTGACCACGGGCCCTGGGAGAGTGGCTGTGAGTGCTCTCACGTGTGGGCAAAGTGTGCCCACGAAGGGATCAGCTGCTGCTGCAGGTCTTGTACCACCTATGTAAGTGTGGTTATATGTATGCAAAAGACTTCATGATTAAGTCATAGGCATTGTCTTGTGACTTAAATCTGTTCCTCTTTTGGTATTCCAGATGTTGCCCTGCAGCTGTGCCTGGTGACACAGAGGAGGTCCAGCCCCACCCGACTGTGCCTCAGTTTCCCCTGCACTGGATGCCCCAGCTCACGCAGTGGGGCTAAGCGGAGCGAGGGACCCTGGAGTCCTCCGGGAGGGGCACCGCGGAAATGCCTGAGAATACCTGAGCGGTGACTGATACAAGATTTAATGATGTGAACACTTCTGGGTGAGGCAGTGGCACGTTACCCCTGGGGCAATTTGTAGTTTGCAAGGTCATTTCCCCTCCCGCTCTGTCGCTTTGGGGTACGGGGGTGCTGGGGAGATGGGCCAGCCTCGCAGGGCGCTGCCTGGCCTCCCCTGCTTTCTAACCCCTCTGTTACAAGGAAATAAGGAATCTTTCTCTCAATGCTCAAGTTTTCTCACTTTTGCTTTTCCAACCTCTCCCCCGTCCGACTGAGGGGAGCGAGCGAGTGCCTTGGTGGGCGCTTTGCTGCTGGCTGGGTCAGCCCACAGCCCCCTGTAAGAGATAAAGCAGCAGAGCAGCACGGCCAAGGAAGGTGGCCGTTAGGTTTCTTAAGCTTCCCTCGGACTAAAATATACCCATGTGAACATCAAGCCCATAGAGTGCTCACTGCTGGTGTAGCTATGCTATATGCACCACTGATAACTATTCTATACACCTATGTATGTATATAAAATACATAATACTGATATATTTATATTACACTTACATTTATTACCTTTCCAAATCACTTCCCTGCTTTGCTCAGTACGTCACCGCTTCTCAGCTGATTCCCTGGCCAGTCAACCACGTCATCTGATACCAACAGCAACAACAATTACTCATTTGTTCTGAGCTGACACCTTTCACCAGCTCACAGGTACCCGGCATTATTCAGCCACACCTTCCCGCACACCTGCCCTCTCCTCGCAGGAGGCCACAGCCAAGGTCCCCCCTCTCCCTTCTCTGGGTTCACAGGCTTGGCTGTGGGCCAGCAAAGCAGCTTCCCCAAGGTCTCACGGTAGCTTTGGAGCTAAATATCCCACTGTTGCCGCACGAAGCTCTGGGATTTTGATGTCCCAGGGCTCTGCAGCAGCTCCCTGCTGCTCCCGGAACTGCAGCTCCCTGATACACCCCACACCTGCACCAAGCCTCCTAGATGCGAGGGCCACTAGCCCCACCGCAGCCCCACTGCTGGGGCTAGTGAAAAGAGAGCAGCAAGTCATCAGGAGCAGCCCACACGGAGCTGGTGGCACCACTGCTCCGGGGCTCTGTGAACAGCCGGGCAGCAGCTTTAGGCTCCATCCCACGGGTGCTTCATGTCCCTGTGCTGAGACAGTGTCCCAGGCCTCATTCAAGAAAAAAATATATCTAAGGGGCTGTAACAGCATAATAAATGTCACCCACTCACCCTCATACCGTGTGCCTGATCACAGAATAGTTTGGCTGAGATAACTCCACCAGAGAGATGAGACTGCCCTTCACCAAGGGACACAAAACCGTGCCATGTCCCTTGGCAGTTTGCTTTTGCTGCTAACGCGCACGCCTGCTTTTTAGTCCAGCTTTGGCAGCCTTCAGCTGCTGGGTCTTGTTCTGTCTTTCTCTGACATTAAAGAGTCCTTTAGTGCTGAGTAATTTCTCCTTCTGGTGGCACTTACACACCAAAATCAAGACGCCTCTCAATTTCCTTGATAAACTGAGCAATTTGAGCTCTTCAAGTCTCTCCCTGTAAAGCGTTTTCTTGGTGTTATTGTGCTGGCTTGTGTCTACGCAAGCCCACGTACTGGCATTTGTGTGTCGATGGAAAACTGTGGAGCAGCCTCCCACCTACGGACACGTGCACACGCAGGAGTCGATGTGTTAGAGTTTTTCTGTCCCCAAATGCACACAGAGGTATGTGCAAATGCTTTAGCTCACATCCCAAGGGACCAGATGAGCACCCCTGGCTGCTCCTGACCCGTGCTTCTCCCCCATACATTAACCCTCACCCCTGGGGGAGGAGGCCAGGCTCAGGGCCATCCCTCCTAACCCAGCTCCTCCCTTTTAATCTTCCCCCCAAGCCACGGAGAACAGCGAGGGCAGGGAGAGCGAGGCCCTGTCTGAGCCGATGCAGTCCCGTGATCCAGCTGGCACCCATCCCCTTCAGTGGGTGCTATTGCTTTAATTAGTTAATGCCCAGCCAGCACCTGGCCACCCTCACTAGAAAATCCTTAGAGAGAGGTGAGGTGTTAATTACTATCATTATAATTCTAATCACTCTGCCTGCATTTCAGATCTCCTCCTTTGCTGGAAGAGCCTCTGTTGCTGAGCAAGAGTGGAACTGGGGCGGAGGATCAGGTGGTGGGACCCCTGGCCTCCCTTCCCCACGGGGGTCAGCATCCCCCGAGGCAGAGCAGGGACAGCAGTTGGTTTGGGACACCTGCGGGCTCTGGGGGCAGGAAGGTTCACTCACTCTCCCTCAGTGATCCCAGCGGGATCTCGCCTGAGGAAAGGGCCAAAGTGAAACGAAGGGCTGGACTCTCATACCCCCAGCACCATGCACTATTTTGCATTTCTCCCTCGCTGTAAAACTCCGTGTATTCGGGCACGGGTTGCCACAATGCCAGGGAAAGGCATCAGTGGCCATTTAACACGTATGATGATGTCAAGGCTCATAGAGACCCCAGGAGGTCTTCATCAGGGAAACGCTGTGCTGTGGTCCCAGGTATCTGCTGTCCCGGGCAGGCAGAGGGTCCAACAGCAGTGAGATCACTAAGCCTGGTCACCTCCTGAGGCGCAAGACATTTGGATCCTGTATTTGACCTGGCTCTCATGTCTCCCTTCCCTTCATTGGCCAGTTCTTCTACCTCCCTTTTCCCCTGTAACAGGTTCCTCTAACGTCTGCACAGCAGAGCTGTTTGGGAGAGCAACCTGCTACAACCCCAGCCAGCCATGCTCAGCCCTGCTCACGCTGCTGTGTTTGGTACCACACCTCCCGAGATGCCGCACCACGGAACCACCATCAGGGATGTGACATCTCATCAGCCACTCCCATGCAAAGTCCACCATCTCACCTCCTGCAGCACTTTCACCTAAATCCACTGAATTCCCCCCAGAAAGGGCTGAGTAGCACCCCTACCTTGCTGGTTGTGGTGGAGATAACCCCCAGCAGAGAGGCAGTGATGAATATCCAGGGACAGAAGGCAGCAATGGTGATACCCGAGACACCACAGCTAGCAATGAGAGGAGTGGACAGGTGGACCTCTGCATGGCTCAGCAGTCCCCTGCTGGGATTAATTTCCTTCACTAGCCCAGACGTCCCACTTCTAGCTGGTAAAAGGCTGTGGGATGGACCATGCCCTAGATGCCAGGGACAAAAATCACCAAGAACTCGCCCACCCCTCCACGCAGCCCAGAAGGAGGTGTCTGGGGAGAAGAGATTATGCACCAAGGCCCATGCCAGCGACCCAGCTTGAGACCCCTGGGGTGGGGGCACCCTGCAACACTCGCTCCTCTCCCACGTCTGGCTGCCTTCGCCAGGACACGGAGAATCCCACACCCTCTCTCAGCACACGTTTCCCCCCACTGCTGAGAGATGCTTCATTTTCCTGCTCGTCCTCAGTCACTCCATGTGTCCAGAGTAAAAAATATCAATCCCCAGCATGGAGAAACATGTCCCAGCAGCTGCTCTCGCAGGAACACAGAGAGCCACCCTCTAGGCACACGTCAAAGCAGGACGTCAGAGCCAAACCATGGCTTGATGTAGGGACAGGTGCGTCCAGAAGACTCGGGCTCAGGGTGACACTGACACCCCCCCGACTCTACCTGCAAGCAGCTCTGGTGGGGTGAGCAGCCTGGCACACAGTGACACAGCTCAGCGTCCCCTTCTGAACAAAAACACACCTCCATAGCATAAGGCCAGCCGACGTGCAGAGCCCCTTCCCCGTCACCCAGGGCCTGGGTAAGGGACAGGATGGCACACCAGCAGCACTGACCCCAAGGACATGCCATGGGGTGGACCAGAAAGCCACCCAGACCCAGGCGTGCAGGGGAAGGAGTTAATCTCTCAGCCTGAGCTGCTGCTACGGCAGCGCTCTGCCTGAGGGCATCCCCAGCAGCTCAATGCTCAACGTTTTTCTTGGTGAAGTAATGCTTTCCAAAAGAGTTTGCTGGCTGGCTGCATCCAGGGTGGATGCTGGGTGGAAGAGCAGGGGGGCACGGTGTCCCCTGCACCGCAACTTGCTGTTCCACCTCTGCTCACCCACACTCTCACCCTCTGCCCACAGCAGGGCTGTCCTGGGATTGTCCCTCTTTGGGTATTTCCCTTTTTCTAGTCATTATCGATTTGGGTTTCCATGAGCTAATACACCAGGCTCAAAGGCCACTGGTCTGAGGTCACCCAGCAGGTGAGTCACATCTGACAAATCTGCCTTGGCTAGAGCAGGAGGTGTCATTAAAGAGTCCTCCACTTCCACAGCATGAGTAATGCCTGCCCCAGCCTTGCGTCAGCATGGTGCCGCCCACACAAGGAGCTGACAGAGGCTCTGCCTGTGCCAGAACCATGTTGAAGGTGAGTCTACAACCCATTTTCACTAAGTGACCAGGCGACAATGACACTTGTGTGGACAGTTGCTTGGTGGCCCTCGTGTTGGGCCAGTTGGCAAATATCAAACCCACTGTCCCCAGGGGGACACAAGCAGAGGACAGACCAGCTCATGACATGTTCTAGGAGCAGCTCCTGCAACACTCCTCCTGCCAGCAGCCCCCAGCTCTCTGCACAGGGAATAAGTGCCCCGGACTACCGACACAGGTCCATTGGGGGTGCAGTGTGGTGACAGAAGAAAACACACATGATTTTGGTGAGGGTCAGGGCTGGACGTGGGTGCAAAACTGCCACGGGGAAGCAGCCAGCACCTGCCACCGTGGCTAAGTGAAGGCAAAAAGCTGTTGGTACATCCTCACTGCTCTGTCTGCATCCACACCCCTCTTCCTGGTGGGAGCTGAGTGGGATGAGCTTCTGCATGTCTGTGTCCGCTCCCCCCACACTGCCCCTGTGGGGGAAACCTGCCAAGCTACAGTCACCAGTTTACCCCCTGGGGCAGAGTGAGCTGAAGCCACCCTGCCACCCCAGGGTCCTGGCAGAGGGGCCCAAAGGGGCTGAGCCAAGCCCCATATCAGAGGCAGTGGCAAAAGCCTCCGGCACCCGAGAGAGGTACAAGGGTGCAGCCTGGCAGGAAAGAGGCAGAGAAACATGGAGCGGGTGCAGCCGGGAGGGCAGAGCACACACCTTGGATTGCCGCAGACGGGGATCTAAGAGTTTCACCCATTAAACTGAAAGCCAAGAGCAGGTCAGCGTGTTACCCCAGCACAGCTGGGCAGAAAACTCAGGGCAGACCAGTAGTGAGCTATGTACAAAACCTGATAGGTTTCCCCAAAAATGTAGGGGAGTTGGGAGAAGGACGTGCTAGGCACAAAAGAGCTGGTGTAACAAGCCATGGCGCCCTTGTCCGAGGGCAAGGAGGAAAGAGACAGGGTATGCCTGGTTTAATTCAGCCAGAATGACTGTTAACAGCGTGCTTCAGTTCCCTGTGAACATGCAGGCGAGGTGGAAACATCCCAGGGACAAAGTGGGTCTGTGTCCTGGATTAAGCTCCATGGAGAAGACAGTCATCCTAGCTAAATCTCCCCACATTGACCTTATTCTCCTTGGGGCTGGGATTTGCTTTACACATCATCTGTCAAAACTTCTTTTACTTTCCCTGAACTACATCACAGTCATATTTCCCCATCCTCCCTGTATCCGGTGAGCTTGAGGTGGTTTAGGATGAAACCAGTTCTTTCGCTAGCAGCTCTGTCTCCCAACAGCACCCACCACCTTCACATGCTTCTCCCATGGGCAAATATTCCAAGCCCAGCCCCATCTCCAGCTATTTTTACACAGTCCTCCTAAAACCTGCCTTGCGTTGACATTTCAGCCACTGAAAACACCTACCGTGATGTGAATCAAGGCCAATGAATGCATTCAATTTGTGTTATCACAGTTATTGGCCTAGAGCAGCACCAGAAGACATTGCTTCATTTGGGTTTGGATCATCTCTCCAGCAGACACCTGCCTGCCTACAGCACAGGTACAGCTCGACCCGTCCCTCCTCCTCTTAGCAAGCTCTGCCCTTATAATTTCCCCTCTGGCCTTCCTTGCTGCAGCCCCAGCACCTGCAGGCACTGCAGAGATCTTAAACCAAATGGGCTTGAAAAAGAGAACGACATCGGGGCAATTGCATCTCATTGTCCTCTGCAGATCCATTTCCTGCTCATGGCATCCCACCACAGGCATCACGTCTCAGCCGCTGCAGAAAGTGGGATTGAAGAAGAAATTGAATTCCCCCAGTTTGCCACTGCCTGTCCCCATGCGCAGACAGGGGACATCTCTGTGTGAGCATGCTGTGGGGTCCAGTTTTCTGGTTTCCCAGCCCCTCACCTGTGTCTGTGCACAAGGTATCACCATGGGAAGCTGAGCCCAGGCCTCAGTGTCACAACAGAGCCCTGCAGGGACTGTCACTGTGGCAATGCAGAGCACATCCTTCCACCCCAAGGGCAGCCAGAAGAAATTTAAGGCTATTGTCCCTCTCTCTTAAGCCTGGCAGATGCCAAAGCCACATCCTCAACAGCCTTTAACCAGACAGATGCCAGTAACATTTCAAAAGGCAGATACCGGTGAGGAATCTGGTCCTGCACTCACAAGTGCAAAGTCTGCGCCCACCCACCAGCAGTGCCTGAGAAACCAGCTGCAGCTTCACAGCTCAGCCACCCCTGCGCAGCTCAACGTGTCACCTCCCTCCTCTGCACCAGCCACCCCAGCTGTGGGTACCACCAGCCTCCGAGGGCCTTTACACTGAAGAAGCACTGGCAAACACCACAAGGGACACCACGGAGGAGATCCCCCATCCCAGCAGACCCTATAACACCTATATCCTATAGCCCCCCACAGCCCCACACTCCCAACTTCCTATTTTCTCCTGCAGCCCTTTGTACAGCGCCCCCCCCAGCTCCCCCCATCAGGGCACAGCAAGGGCCAGGTGCTCCCAAAAGTCCAGGAAGCCAGAAGAGACACCACAGCTACAGGGCAGAGTCTCACCAGCAAGGGCCCTGTCCCTCTGCTCCCGACCACAGCCGATCCAGAGATGATGGAAACATTCAACCAGCAGTCCAGGCCATCGGGGAAATTCCTTACAATAATGCAGGTCTGAAATCAAGCCAGAAAAATCAACCTTCAGCTCAGGCTTGGTGAGGGTAACACAGCCTGGTGATCTTCTGGCAGGTCCACAGTGGTAGGGCAGGTCCACTGGGAAAATCACTCCACAGGTTAAGGTCTGAACAACCAACACTCCTCAATGCAACTCAGGAAGGGAGTGATGGCCCTGGCAGAGCTTAAATAGACCCCCAGGGCCCATGGGCTGGGGCTCCAGGTGAGGCTGGTCAGGGCCATTAAAGCCTGTTAGTGCCCTGACACCCTGTGCAGCTCCTGCCCCCACCCAGGTCCCATGCAGCCCCCAGCCTGCAGCTGGTAGGGTGCTTTTGATAACTGACCTGGCCCTGCTCACCCGTCAGGGGACTGGGTGCTCAGGAGGGGTGCTGGGGGGAGCAGAGGTGGCTGCTGCAGGTCATAGGTCATTAAGGACTCGTTTGCGGAGGCTGCTCTAGGGACACCTGGGGGAGCTGGATTCTTTGCAGACCTTTCTCGGGCCATCCATCAAACCGCTGCTGTGAGCTTCACAGTGCTGCTCCGCAAAAAACTCTCATCCTGGCAAACCACCAGCGCCCGCCACAGCAGGGAGCGCCAGGGCAGACCCTGCCCCATCCTTGCCAGAGGACTAGCAACTCTCCGCCTGTCCCAGCGTGGCTGAGAAGAGCAGGGATGGGGACGGTGCAGCCCTGCGGGGGCTGGTGGGGACATGGGGCTGATCTGCTCTGCACCGTCACAGCCTCTGCCGGCTGCTCTCCCAGGCGCAGGAGGGCAGACACGTTGGCTCCTCGTACACCCAGGTGTAAGCCCCAACTTACCCCCAGCCACTCACCACCAAGTCCCCAGTGCCCCTACAAACAACCCCCCAGGCTGTGGGTGCTGCCACAGGGCATCGCGTTGCTCGTGGTTGCGCTGTGTTGCATCATCCAGGCGCAAAGCAGGTGGGAGGTGTAATTGCAACTGCTGGGCCCATCTAACCTCCCCCAGACTAAATCCACCCCATTTTGTGGATGAGGTAAATGACTGTCTGCTCCCAGTGCCCTGCCATGGTAACGGGCTTTCCTGGAAAGTCTAATTGCTGTGTCTTCCCAGCAGTGAGCAAACGGCAGGTTTCTGTCAGCCTGTGTGACCCCTTCCCAGCTCAGCGCCGGTGACGGAGCCCCACGCTCAGTTTTAGCAGCGGCGATGCCAGGCAGGTTGATCACATACACGAGAAAACCCATTGTACATCGCCAGGTTCTGGGCTGCATCACCCTCTCAGCAAGACACTGCTTGTCACCCGGGGTGTCCCCGGGGACTCCCCAAACAGCCCACCTGGAGCTAAGGCTGGGCTGCTGGGGCTTTTCCATCCCATGCTTTTAGGGACCAAACTGGGCTGAAAGCAGCTGGCTGCAAACCCAGCACCAGCCTGGTGGAGGTTGACCACCTACATGCCAACTGGGCTCCTTGGGAGCAAGGTTCAGACCAGGAGAGCTGTCAGGGCTGGCGGGGGACCAGGACTAAGCACCCCCTGGCCAAACCTCTCCCTAACTCCTCTCCTGGCACGTCGGGTGCTGCTGTGCGATGCCTGTCCCCCTCCAGTTGCATTTCAACAGCAGCGAATGGCTGGTAATGAGCTGCGTCTCTCTACAAGCTGAGAGCCTTCAAGATCAAAGATGCTCTTACACAAAACCAAAATATTATCACTGGCCTTTAAAGGCCAGACTAAGCTTCTGAGGGAAAAAAATTTCAATTTTCAGTAGATCTAATTTGAAACCATTTTAATGCTCATTAAGATAGAGAGACCCAAGCAGATTGTGCAGGCTGGAAGACAGGGAGGGGAAAAAAAGAAGTTATTATTGACATTTTCATTTAAATCTTTATTCTACCCAGAGCTCCCCACTTCTGGCCAGCAGCTTTGAGTAATGCTATTGTTAGCACCAGAATTGTAATTCTAATGTCCTTTTTATAACTGGCTTGGAAAAAAAAAATCCTGAAGGCTTTGACTGAATTCAAAGTAATGGAATTTATATTGATGAAAAACGATCTGAAGATGAAACCTCCAAGCCCCCACGCTGTTGCTCCCTACCACGGGGTGGTCACGATGCTCGCCCACCCTGGGTGTCCCCCTCTGCAGCGCCTTCCCGGGGTGCTCGGTGGTAGGGGATGAAGGAAGGGACCATAGTGGACGCCTGGTCCTTGTGTGTCCCAACTTGGCAGCCCACCGGAGCCGTCTGCCGCAGCCACTCATCCATCTGCTGGGTCACAGCCCCGGGGACAACTCTCCTGAGGGGCGACGCACCCCTCGGCAGCACCCAGTTCCGTGCCTCCAGCCGAGAGCTGCGATGGGTACAGGAAAGAGCCCAAAAGGGTATTTATTTGCCACTATCTGCGAGCGCTGGTGTGGAAAAGACAGACTGGGCGAAGGCGCTGTGCCTGTCCAGCAGGCGAGGGTTTGGGGTGTCCTGGGGGAGGTGGGCACCGTCAGAGCATGAGAAAAAGGAGGTCGTGTGTCAGCACCTCCCGGCATCGCCCGCCCAACGCTCTTTTAGAAACAGGACTTTTGTCACCCAGCTCCTCCGGCAGCAGCCCGGGAGGAGCCGGGCACAGCCCGACCTGCTCCCTGCGATGTGGGCCTGCGCCTGCGGAGGGCAGCAAACCCCCGGGAACCGCCTCCAGCCCCCCAAACCCTCCTGCTCCCCAGCCCCGGGTACCTGTCACCCCGCCGGCCCCGGCGCAGTCTCCTTTGGGAAAGCCCTGGATAAGGGTACCTGCAGCAGCCCCATCCCAGGGAGGATTCCGTCCGGGGGTCTGGCACTGCTCCCAGCCTTTGTGCTCCAGCACGGAGCACCAGGCGATGCCGGGTGCTCCTCCCGGCACTGCCCAACCCAGGGATGAGGATGGGGACGGGGACACCATCCCCCCTCATGGCCTCAGGCCCCAGCCAGGGGGGCTCCGCTGGCTGACCCCCCCTTCGCCAGCAGCAGGCACACCGAAATTATAAGAAAAGCTCTTGTGGGAACTTGCCGGTGTCCTCGTTTCCCCCGTGCTGCGGGCCCTGTGGGTGGGAAACACTCCTGCTTTAGGGAAAAAAAAAACAACCTGGCATATGGTTTCTGGCCCATTTTGGCCTCAAAAAGTACAAGCGAGAGCTGTGTGTTGGCAAAGGATAGCATGGAAGTGTTCAGGCACACAGCAGCTCCAGCCGCACCGGGACCAGCAGGCGGCATCCCCAGCAAACAGCGGCCAGGGCTGATCCCAGCTCAGGGAAAATCCCCGGTTGTGGCTTTGGGTGAGTTCTCGGATCTCCCCTTCACTGTCCTCCCCCAAAGAGGAGGGTTTCCTGCCAAAGGGGAATCACAGGGTGACACCCAGGTACAAAGTGTTTAGATGTGCCACGGTGCCATGTCCGGCCAAAGCTGTTTGCGTGTTGGCAATTCGGATTCAGATGATTCTCCGAATTTAGCAGGGGCTGTGCAGCACAGCGTGATGAAAGCTGAAGTACTTTAAGGCACTGGTGCAGTCAGGAAAACAAACATGAGCCTTCCTGCTCCAGATTTAGCTCTTTATTGATTTTCCAGCTGCATCCAGCAGTCGCTGTCCCAGCGCTCAAATTACCCATTAAAGGCATCATCGAAATGAGAGGAAAACAAGACAGCACCGTGGTTTTGATGAAAAACGTTGAACATCCCAGACAGCAATTTCTGGAAGGAAAATTTGTCCTTCTGAGGGTGGGGACCGGATTACATTTATTCTTGAACAGCTCAGAGACAACGAGGGCTCCTGGCTGCTTGTGGTCCAGGACACGACCACCTCCCCCGGCTCCCGCTGCCCTGGCTCCCCCCTCCACTGGCAGCGCCGTGACCTGCAGGAGGGACTTGGGGACCTCCATTTCAGCTGGTCACCTGCGTCGGATTCAAAGATAAAGGCAAAAGCAGTTTCAAAATCCCCATGACTGCACTGGAGCGGACACGACGTCCCCTGTCCGTTCATGCTGCTGGTACCACTCTCCTTCAGGTAACCCCCCGCTGGTGACTGCAGCTGGGTGGCATCCTGCAGGTCTGTCCAGGGACCTGACCTGCCTGTTCAGGGGGTCCCTGTCCCCTGCGCTGGCATCCGATTCCTCCCCACAGCTGCAGCATGGAGGGACCCCAAGGGCCTGGCCAGTGGAGATCCTGTTGACACCCCATCTACACGGAAGTGTCCCCACCTGGGGGCTTTGCTCTGTGAATAAAATCTATGATTCCCCCCGGCAAAGACATTCCAACCCCAGGAGCTGTGCCACGTCCCTGCGGTTCAGTGGGTCAGGGCGCTGGGGTGCAGCAGGGGGACGTCCCCAGGGCTCCCCTCCCTGAGCCAAAGGTGTCCCTGGAGAGGAGGGCGTGCTGTGCCCAGCGCGGGGCTGGCTTTGCTGACTCAGCAGCGCACACCCTGTGTAAACGCCCGCCAGCTGCTGCCCCGGCCGCTGTTTGCTCAGCCTGTGCCGCTCTGTTTGCCTTTCGGGGGATCACGATGGAAGGAGATGGCCTTTCGGCCACCGGCAAATGGGGTAACGCAGCTCCAGGCACCTGCCCCAAGGATCCTCCGGCATCTCCGCTCCTCCAGCCCCTGCGCCCAGGGCTGGTGCGGGCTGCTCTGTGGCTGCAACCCACCAGCAAGACGCAAACGAAATCCTCCCTGGACCTCTAGGAGCTACAGAAAAATGCACCCGCCGCAGCATAACCTGGCTGCCACGCAGCCAGGAAAATTATTTATTACCATTTCCTTGCAACAGAGATACGGAAAAAAAGCACCCGCCCTCCCCAGGTGCAAACAGCAGCAGCTGCAGCTTCCACGTAGGGATCTATGTACATCACAGTGTAAAGTCCATCGGGAAAAAATTCAATCCAAGTTTTAAAAAAAAACAACTTCCCCACATATGACCTAAAACCAGGAACCAGAAAAAAAAGTGGTTGAGAAAATAGGTTGGGTCCCTCCCTCTTACTATAAAATATATATATTTCTAAGGCAACGTTTCACAAAATCAGAAGCGAGGTTCCTAAAGAGTCTGAACTTGCAGCCGAGGACACCAGAGGGGCACAAATCCCACGTGAGAAGCTAGTGTAGAAACGAAAACCTCCACCCACCCCACGGCCTCAGTGGTCAGCATAGTCCTTGGTCTCCACCCCGGTCTCATTGAGCACCGTTGTCCTCATGATGGCCTCAGTGACTGCATAGGGGTCACAGTTGGCCGCCGGCCGCCGATCCTCGAAGTAGCCGTAGCCATCCTGGCCGACCTGGCGCGGGATGCGGATGCTGGCGCCTCGGTTGGCCACGCCGGCGGAGAACTCGAAGATGTTGGATGTCTCGTGGTGGCCGGTGAGCCGCCGGGAGTTGTCCCTGCCGCCCCGCGGGTCGTAGACGCAGATGTGGTAGTCGTGCCGCTTGCTCAGCTTCTCGATGGCGGCTTCGATGTGTCTGCGGGAGAGGAAAATGGGGTTGGGTTTGTCAGTAGGTCCATTTGGGGGGTGTTCCCATGGTTGGGAAGGCTGACACCCCCTCCTTCTGTGCAGGGACGAGGACAGCCCCGGGGACATTCTCAAACGACCAGCTGCTTTTAAACTAAAATGAGCTTGGACAGCCCCAGCCCTGCCCGGTGCAGCCACTCAGGTACAGAGATACGCGAGTTATGGGGAGCCAAGAACACCCCAGACCTCCCAGGTACATCCCAGGGACCCCCCCCACCCCAGGACTTACTTAAGACCCCCTTCTCTCCGCATCTCCTCGGTGCTGTAGTTGGTGTGACACCCGGCCCCGTTCCAGTTGCCGGTCATCGGTTTGGGGTCCAGAGTAGCCACGACCCCAAAGTCCTCGCAGACGCGGTGGAGGATGAACCGAGCCATCCAGAGGTGATCCCCCATCTCGATGCCTTCGCATGGGCCCACCTGGAATTCCCACTGGAAGAGGCGAGCGGATGTGCCGGTGAGGATGGGCAGGTTTGTACCTCCCCAGCCATCACATCCCCGCCGCCCCCCGGTGAGGGCTGCCAGCCTGGGGTACAGCTGAGCTTTACCCCTCGAGAATCAGCAACGGGGATGAGGAGCACCAAGTTAAGCAACAGGACAGCTTTGGAATGCAAAAAAAATGGGAATAAACTGCTCATGACACCACAGAGAAAATTTGGGGGTGGGGGGTGGGGGGTGGGATGTTAATTAAAATGGAGGTAAATAAGCACCACGCCTGCCTTTGAGGCTGATGCTGGAGCTGCTGGTGTGCTGGACCCCCCCAACCCACACTGCAAACAGGGCAGGGGACTAACGAGGAGCCTGTTCGTCCTTTCCGGGGCTGCTGCTTTCCCGGCCGGAGCCGGGGTTGCGCCACCCACGGTGACTAAGCAAGGGGTGACGCATTTACGGCTACCGGCATGGCCTGGCTGAGACAGAGCCCAGGATGCAGAAAGCAGCCAAGAAGGACCCTGAAAAAGCCAGGGCAAACAGCAGGGTTGTTAAAAGTCCTGCCTCAGCCACACTGCAGATAAGCCCCTCCGCTTATCGCCGCCACATCAGCAGCAGGAGAGTCAGCGATTCACAGGCTGCAGGGCCGAATCGCCGTCGGTCAGTCTGGCCGCCTGCCTAATGCAATCAGGGACTCCCTCCGGCTAACTCCTAAATAAATCCAATCCCCCCCCGCCCCCAAGCTGCTTCCCAAGGCCATATCCCACGGGGTATAGGAGCTCCCGGGGTAGAGGAGCAGGACGCAGACATCCGTCGCTCCACATGCTGCTCCTGCAGCCCATCCCGGCTCACCCTGTGCCCCACATCCCTGCTCCAGAGGGGAAGGAAAGCTCGAGGGAGCACCCAGCTCCACACGGGCTGCCAGAGCCCAGGCTGAGCCGTGCGAGGAGCCCGCTGCGGTTTGGCTGGGCTGAGATTTCACTTGCCTGCCCCAAAACGCAGGAATTTGCACGCCAAGGTGAGTTAGGAGAAAACCAAACATGCGCATTTTCATCATGGCAGTGCAACCGCTCCTATCCAGGCAAAACCGATGTGGGGAGTCACTGGGTTTGGGATCCCAGAGGAGCTGGGAGTTGCTGGGGTTATTCCAGCCTCACACTAACTCATATCCCTCCCTGGAAAGTGGGGCTGTGCGGGGCCGTCCCCACCTACCTGGGAGGGCATCACCTCCGCGTTGGTGCCACAGATCTTCACCCCCGCGTACAGACAGGCCTTGTAGTGGGACTCCACGATATCACGCCCGTACACCTTATCTGCTCCAACCCCGCAGTAATAGGGGCCTGGAAAGGAAAGAGGAGTCGCCACCCAAGTAAAGCTTTTGGGAACAACAGCAGCACTGCAGAGTAATCCCACCACTCCCACCAGGTCCCAGCCATCATCTGCAGAGGATTTATGGGAACTAAATGGTGCTACCCTCCACGGTGCATCGAGCCACCAACCCCTAGTCCAGGACGAGCAGCACGAGCGATTCATCTGCGCAACCTCAGCTTTATCTGAGCAGTTCAACAGGACTTGTAATGCATCAACTGGGAGGGGGCCAGGAGATAAGGAAAGCTTGGCTCGATCTGCCCCATGGCACCTCGCTGACCCTCTGAGCACATCAAGTGTCCGAGATTGTTCTGACAACAGCCGACATTGTTCATGGCTAGAAAACTCAACTCGCTGTGGTTTTATGGGGCTCTTCCTCATTCAAGCAGGTCAGATGAAGATCTTCTCCCCGCCTGGGGGAAGGGAGATGTTGAAAGTGGCCAGCCTCCACAAAAGGCTGGTTAAGTCAGGTTGGGAACCCCCTGGCCCTCTCCCAGGAGGCAGCTGAGGCGCTTGGGGCTTGTTTGCCGCTGCAGGAGGGCACGATGTGCCGGCCCTTTTCTAAACAGCCACAGGGAGGAGGTTTTTTCAGCCCAGATCTCCAGCCCTTGCCAAACAAGTTGTGCAGCTGAGCTGTTTGTGTAACTGGGGTCCGGCGGGAGCGGCACTGCCGGCCGGCTCAAGTGAGCTGCGGGCACCCGGCGCTCTTGGCAAATGCTCCTGACCTCATTCCGGCTCCTGCCCGGTGTCCACCGCGATGGGAAAGCTGTGCCCGAGGTCGGGGACGGGATGCCTGCTGCCGGGCAGCAGCAGGGTGGGAGCCGAGGGGAGCACGGGTTGGGGAAGGGAGGGAGCACTTACCCTGCGGGCCAGGGAAGCCGTTGTCGGGCCAGCCGTAGGGGTGGCCGTTGATGCCCAGCAGCGTGTACTCCTGCTCCATCCCAAACCAGGGGTGGCTGTCCTTAACCAAGTCCATGACCTTCTTGCACGTGTGTCTCAGGTTGGTCTCTGGGAGCAGAGAGGTCCGGGTTAGACCCACACTGTTGGCAAGCACCCACCATGCTCCGCTCCAGCCCGCCCAGAGGTTGGGACTCCACCACTGCCAAGCGCTTCCCACAGAAGCCTTAAGGAAACCGGTGAGCAGATCTCCCCCTTCCTGTGATGCTTCTCTGCTCGCCTGTTTCCTCCTTGCAGAGCTATTCCATCGCCACAACATCAGGCCACAGGCCATCACCTTCTCCCCAAACCACCACTGATGGTCCACGAACATCCTCCTCTTACACACCGAGAGACCAGGAGCCATATCCCACACCCTTCCTACAGACATCCAGCAGATCTGGGACAAGGGACTATATATCTTCCATCACAACTTCACCGCCATCCTCTTTCTACGAGTCTCTGCTTAATTATCCTAATGTTTCTCCTGCTCCACATTTTTGGTCAGCATCCAGGCTGGCTGACCCTGGCGTGGCCCTTCGTGGTGGCAGGGGTGCTCAGGGCAACCGGGGCTTTGCCAGGGAGATGCAGACATCCCGGAACGATCCTGACATGGGACAACGTGCCAGGCAAGGGGACTGAGAGTTTGGACCGAAACAGCAGGGCTGAAAAACTCTTGTCACAGGGACAGGCAGCAAATTCTGCCTTTAAATGGCAATAAGAAACCCCAGAGCAGCTGTGACATAAAGCCCAGGGCGTGGGACTGGAGAGGAGCCGTGACACCTCCCTTGCACTGATGGGAGAACTGGGGAAAGGCAGTTGCCCCCCTACAGCCCTTAACCTCCATGGAGACCCACCCTGGAAACAGCCGGGGGGTGCCCCGCTCTGCTCTGCGGGGTGTCGCAGGGCTCTGGGCTGAGCTCTCTGCCCCGTGCCAGCCCCAGGAGCTCCAGGGCCAGGGGCTCTTTACAAACCGCTCCAGCAGAGGAGCTGCTGGGCAGAATCCCGGCCAAGACGCTTCCCCCACCGCTGAAAGGCATGACGCTGTTTGAAGAGGAACCAGCCCCATCTTTCACCATCGCTGCCCGCAGCCTCTCCTCTCCCTGGCAGATGTGCGCACCACCCCCCGCAGATGCCGACTCCCTCCCCCCACGCACCCAGCGGGGACATGGCCCTGCTTTTCCAGCAAATAACCAGTTATTTGCTGGCAAATAACCCCTCTGGGAGCCCCTCAGCGTGTCCCTGCAAACCAGCTCCCCCTCCTCTGTCTGGGACTTTATCAGACGGACGGGACAGACGCCGGGACTGCAGACTTCTGCCTGCGGTGATAAGACCAAGAGCGGCGCGCTCCGGGGCTGCTTACAAAAGGTCACCCCAAACCAGCCCGCACCGTCCCAGCACCTTCTACCTCATTTTCTGCAGCCACCCATCAACAAGGAGAGCGGCCACAAACCCAGCACGTTAAAACCCCCTGCTGCTTCCAGCCCCAGCTCTTCTGCCATAACCCGGCGGCTGGGTGTGCTTGGGCTGTAAAGCCGGGTGACGCCTTGGGCGTGCTCGAGTTGGCGAGTGCCGCGAGCTCCACGTCTCGCTGCTCTTCTCCTCGCCCTGCGCCGCCAAAACAGGTTCCTGCAAACAACCGCCACCACCAGCGCTTGAATTTCGGAGCCTGGGGCCAAGTGCTCGGTGCTGAGCTTGTCCCCAGTGCCAGCGGCACAGAGCAGGCGGTCCCTCAGAGGGACGGCACCCTAAATAACAAAGGGGTGACCCCCGGGAGCCAGGGGTGCATGCCGGAGGTGCTCACCTGCGGGTTTCCTGTTGTACTTCAGCACTTCGCAGAGCACCAGCTTGTTGGGGTCCAGGCAAAAAGGGTCCCTGAACATGCGGACGGGGACCAGGAACATGTCGCTGTTGGAGCCCTCTGCCTGCGCCGTGCTGGAGCCATCGAAATTCCACTCAGGGACATCTGCAAGGCAGGAGGGGGACAGAGAGGGGAGTGGGACTGGGAAAAGCCCTCTCTCACACAGATTTTGCCAAGTGCTGGTGGCTTACACCCGGGATGGAGCACCCAGAGGGCACCGAGTGCCAGGGGACGATGGCCACAAAGGTTTTCTCGCACATCCCCAGAGCCCAGTGGGGCTGATCCCTGAGCATCTGTGTTCACCCCCCCAGCACCGTCGGGGCACAGCCATTTCACCTCCCTCCGCCAGATCCCATCCGGATGCCAACACGTCTCCACGCCTGTTTGCCCGGTGGAAAGGGGCGAGGATCTCATCCTCCCCTTCCCACCCAGCGCTAATGACAGAGATTATGGATTAAGCAAACCGCAGCGACGCAGGCCAGATATTTACCCTGCCATTTGATATAACCCCATGAGGCAACCGCAGCCAGTGCCACGCAACCAGGGGCAGCAAGTGCCAGCTCCCACTGCCCAAAGCACCCCAAAGCTTTTCCCCAGTGATGCTCGGCGCCTTCCACCACGCCAACCGTCATCCAGAGCGGCGTTACCTTCGATGCTCTTGGGTTCCTTGTCGAGGGTCCTGCTCTTGCAGCGCACGCCCTCGCCGCTGCCATCGATCCAGACGTAGGTGACCTGCACCAGCCCATCCTGGGGCAGCCGCATGTACTGCTCCCGCACCAGCTTGTTCAGCCTGGAGCTGTGTGACACCGACATGGCGACGGCCCTGCGAGAGTGTGCAGGTGAGTGCACCGTCCCCCCAGCCCATTCCCCTCCCTTTATTTTAAAAGCAACCCCTCCCTTAAAAAAAATAAACCACCACCACCACCCTCCCTCCCGGCCGCCCCCGCGGGTGCTCGGCGCTGCACACACAGCCCGGGTCCGGCTGCCCCCTCCCCGCCGCCGAGCGGAACGTCCCCCCGCGGGACTCGAACCCGCGGCCCCGCCGCTCACCGGCCCCAGCGCTGCCCGCGGCCGCGCCCGCCGCGCTTTATACGCGGCCGCGGCCGCCCCGCGCCGGGAGGCGGAGCGGGGGCGGCCCCGCGCCGGGGTCCGGCCCCCACCCCGGGGGTTACTGATTAAAAACGTTCATTATGATATTTTTATTTCTTATTAAAATGTTACTTATTAAAAGCAGTACTTCTTGCATTGTTAAAACATCGTTTTATTAATAAATGACAAGTTACTTGCTAATTAAGATGCAATTTATTAAAAAATAACAGGTATGACTCATGGAAAATATTATTTACCACCTCGCTGCGCTCCCTCCTGGCGCTTTGTTTTTGTAGGGTTGCCCTCTTACGTGCCAGCGGGTGTTTTGTGCCCCCCGCAGCCCTGCTCCAGGGCATGGGACGTGGAGCTGGTGTGACCGGCACGGTGTGCTCTCCCCCGGGCACCCCAAAAACCTCGCTGGGACCGTGTCCTGTGGAGGTGAGATGCCTGGGAACGGATTGGGGTGCCTGGCTGTCCCTGGGGACAGGGGCAACCAAATGCTTGGGGACGCTGACAACCAGGACCCTGGGGACCCTAACACCACCCCTATCCCCCCACCCTGCGCTGGACACCCCAGGGACGACTCCTGCCCCTCGCGTTGGCAAGGCTGCACTGTCCTCCGGGCACAGCCACCCCCTCCGCAGCGAAAGGGCATCCGAGCTCTGAAGGAACGAAAGGCTGCAGGGATTGCTGCTGGGAAAACACCAAAATCACCCCCTTCAATCTATAGATTATTTAGCTAAAGTGCAATATTTTGCATTTTGAAGCACCGTCAGCGTAGTTAAGCACCTTTAAAAACAAAAATTATCTACACGTAGCAATGGCTCTGGTCTGATTTAGTCAGCTAAAAAAACAAAGCCATCAGGTGTGAATTTGAGTAGATTATTTCAATACAGCAGCAACTGCCAACCATTGAGCTGAACCCAAATCTAAATTAGATTAATTAAACGGGCCGCTGCCTTTTCAGCGTTCCGCGGGTACGGTGTGACAGGGTTCACATTTGTTCGAGCAGACAGATCCGAAAGGTGCCAGCGCGGGACCGGCTGCGAGCGCAGACGCGGCACAAACAGCCCGTGCCGGCGCCTCCCGCGCCTTATCTCCAATGCGCCGATATTTTTTTTCTGGGAGGAGGGCAGGATGTCAAATAAACCCCCAGCAAACCCAGCCAGGTGAGCACGCCGCAACTCTGCAGCCTCAGTTTTTCAACGTTACAAGAGGAGAAAAGGCTTCAAAGCATGACGGGGCTCCAAAGCAGTTTGGGGTTTTGCTAATTGCCCTGGTCCTTAAGGCAGACTCATGCCTGCAGCCGCCTGACTCACCCCCAGGAATGTTTTTGTGCAAAACAGTAAAACGTCTGCACTGGGGCAGCTAAAAAAAAAAACCCCTTCATGCTTGACGTCCCCCTCCAGAACACGTCCTCGCCAGACACAGACCCACAAACTGTCCCCCCATCACACCTCCTCGCCGGGCACCCACCCCAAAGCCCCAGCTCTGGTTGTCTTCTGAAGGTGTTTTGGTCCCGCGGGCGGATAAACAGCTCGGGGAGAAGCCCGAAAGCATCTGTGATTGCACAAGAACCAGGAAATGAGATTGGCAGAGAGAGAAGCAAAACTTAATTAGCAATTTTGGTCGCCGGGTGGTGACATCAGTGGCAGCGGGCTGCGGGAAGGCCAGACGTCACCCGCCCCATCGCCCGCAGGCACTGGCCTGAGCGGAACCCGGGCGAAGGAGGTTGGCACCCCGGGAAGTGCCCGAGGGTCCCCGGAGCAGTGGTGGCAGAGCCGTGCGGGTCTCCTCTGTGTCACTCATGTCCTCAGTGCTGCCCGGGTGATGCAGGGTCTCCCGTAGCTGAAACCAGGGTGCAACTCGAAAGCAGCCACCTCCCTCTCCGGGGTGTTTTAGGGACACAGCCACGAATGTGGCTGCAAAGCTCAGCGTTTCCTCATTCCTGTTTGGAAATAGTCCCAAGCAGGGCAGCAGCGCAGGAGGAAACATACCCCTGGGTGTGCAACCCAGCAGCGGCGTTTCCCGGAGGCGTTGCAACACGCGGCCGAGCCAGTGTGAGCCACGGACATGCCAGAGGCTCTGCCGGGTCCCGTGGCCCCAAGCGCCCATCTCCATCCTGCTCAGGGACCTGGATCCCTTGGGACTGGCTTCGGGGCTGGTGAAACAAGGGCTGATTCTGAGCTTTCACGAAAAGCAGGGAGGACGGAGATGGACCTGCATCCCATGGGAAGCATCGCAAACCCAACTGGGGAGATGTGAGACACATCTCCAGAGCCTGACACGTTGCATCCTTCATGGCAGACAGCGGGACCAGCAACGGTGTCTTCATGGGAGATGCCAGGGTTTGCCTAAGACCCTGCACCTCCCTGAGTCAGCTGGGTACGGAAAAGCTTCACTTTATTCCCAGTGAAAGCCTTGGCTTCCCCCTGGATGTGCCCAGTTGTGCAGAAACACCCCAAAGCACGAGAGGGCTCAAAACCATGGAGAAACGAAACAAAATTCAGGCTGTGTTGATGCTCACTAGGAGCTGGGTCTGGGGAGCAGAGCTCTGCTTTGAACGGCTGGAACCACTGAGCACCAAAATCCCCAAACGGGGAAGACAGAATAAACACGGATAATCCCTCACCTGGTCAAAGCCCATCCGGTCCCAGGAGGGCAAACACCGTGTTCGCCCTTTTGGTGGTTTTGTTTTGTTTTGTTTTACAGCTGTTTGGGGGCAGCAGGGACGACGCCAGCCTGCAGGCGCACGGCCAGGGCCCCATCCCTGCCCAAACACCCCAACCGAGGCCACTCACCAAGTATATGATTGATGCCGAATTCTTTCATGTCAAAAGGGATTTAAGTAAGTGGGGAAAAAGTATTTCTGCCATCCAGTGTTGGACACCCGCTCATTCAGGTTTTTCTCTCAACCTCGGGATCAAATCTTACCTCGCCGCGGCCTGATTCCAGCCATTTCTATAGCACCAACTCTAGGTTACGCTAGTGACGCCAAACACAATTCACACCTGCATCCTCGAGCCTCTTAAAGAGTATTTTATCCCCCAAGCAAGCCCCAGCTGAGGCGCCCCACGCTCTTTGCAATCAGCGGGCTGCTGCCTGCTCCCCTCTGCGCCAGGTACAGTAAATATTAACCACCATGAGGCACCCGACTCGGAATCAGCGACTGGCCCAAGGTCAGGGGACCGGAGGCGCTGAAGGCAGGAGGGGAGCAGGGATGTCCTTGTACCAGTAAAAGGTCACTGATTAAATCCCCAGAGGACTTTGCCGAGGACCATTTGGAGCTGTGGCACAGCACGGAGGGGTTTCTCCAGACAAAGGGCAGCAGGAAGAGAAGCTGATTCCTGATGTATTGCCGCAGTGCAGAGCAACCATCGCCTCCGCCGCGGTGGTTGAGACGCCATCCCAGTACCCACAGGGATCACCCGGTGTTGCAGGATGCAGTGGGGCTGTTGCCTTTCCTTTTTTTTTTTTTTTTTTAGACCTTTTTTCTTTTTTACCTTTTTTTTTGGGTGACAGCCATCAAGCTGCAGCCAGCGATGCCCGGAGAGCTCTCCTGGGGAGACCTGCCCAAGGCCTACATAAAACTCTCCGTTTTTATCTCTGACTTTGAGACTTTATCGGCCTGAGCATTTTCCAGCCTTGCCAAGATACACCAAAGATATTATTTAAAAGCCTTAGCAAATTTTCCAGGTTGAAAACCTTCAGTAACACGACAGGCTTTACCAAGAAGGGGTTAAACACAGACTAACTTACCTCCTGGGGTGACTTTTAACACCTTCATACCAGAAGCTGCAGCAGGGCAGGGACCTGGGGCTGGGGACCCTACGGTTTGGTTGCCAGGTCCCTCCCCACGACTGCCTGGGAGGGATCACCCCCAAGCAGGGGGGAAAGCAGAAATATTGGGATGGAGAGTTTGGTTTTTACTCTAAATGATCCTCTAGGAGTCAGGATGCTGCTCAGAACCGGGGGGGGTTTCACCCTGCTTGTCCCTCTCCCTGCGTGCGGCGGGTTGAGCCCCAAAAGCATCTCCTGGAGCGTGGACTGACGAGCCCCAGGCAAGAGCTTTCCTCTCCCCGGCTTCGGTCCAAAAAACTTTGTCTCCTGCCCAAACTGTTTGATGGGGAGATTAGAGGGGAGGCAAAGAGCAGGGTCGGTGTGGGGGAGCCCGGCACAAACACCATAAAGGGATTAGCGGGGCTGCGGGGGAGAGCGGCTGGGGATTTTCCTGGGCTGGGGAAGAGGCGGTTTTCTCCAGCCGAGGAAATGTGAGGGGGACGCCATGAAGCAAGGCCGGCGGGAGGGTGTGCGTGGCCCAGCAGTTCTGCAATCACCGCCTGGGGTGCTGCCAGGTGCTGGGATGCGGCAGGAGGTGGCCAAGGTGGGTCCGATCAGTGCCGAAGGGTTTAGCAGAGATCACCCAGCACCGCGCTCGGGGGGGGGGGGGCTGCGCTGGCATTTTCCCGTCCCCAATACACGCTCACGGTTACACTTTTCCTACAAAACAGCTGAACTGACAGTTTCCCTTTGCAGTTAAAACACATTTAAGCGACAGCAAATCTCCTTATGTCTAGATGTTTGCATCCAAACCACTTTCTCTTCATTCAAGTCACGCTGCTGTACCTTCTTCTGTACATACTCACACACATATAGATACATAAACACATAGACAGACTTCTTCATGCCTGTCTTAACAGAACGTGCCTGGGGAGCCCACAGTCACAACTCAAACAGTATTTTGATGGCCACCAAAGTGCCCAGCACCAGCCCGTGTCCCTCCTGTGGAGCTGGGTCCTCCCGCTGACTCATCCCACCCATCTTCCCCCCAGACACGGGCAAAGCCAGCGGCAGGAGAGCCCAGCCAACGCACCACTTGTTCCTTCCCCAGAGGAAGCCCCCAAACCATGATTTTCCTCCTCTGTCCCCCTGGGAGGGCTTCAACCCACTGGCGCCTCCAGATCCACCAGAGCCACCCCAGTCCAGGCAGGGGAAGCCCACGGCAGGGGCTCTCCCTGGGCACGGTGGAGTTTCAAACTCTGTTCTGAACCAAGCGAGGAGGGATTTCAAGCAGGTCCCTGCTGTCCTTCAGCCTTCACGCACACACGAGGGGGTATCTGGCCTCTCCACCTTCGTAGCCAGAGCTAAAGCACTCATCCTGGAGGAGCTCAATGCCAATGCGGCGAAGTTTTGCCCCTTCCTCCGCAGGCCACCCGGGCTGGTTTTGGCAGCTCCTTGCTGAGCTGGTTTGGGAGGACGCCCTCCCACGCTCACACCTCTCCCGGGCGGCCGCTGTGGGAAGTGAGGTCTCCTCGCGGCAACGGGGAGATAACACCTTGCAACACCTACCAGCTTTCAGGAGCGAGGAACTTACTCAAGGTCGCAGAGAAACCCCGTTGCGAAGCCAGTGATTCCCCTCCAGCCCCGCGGGTCTGGTGTGAGCTGCCAAATAAAAGCCCAAGCTCCCTCACAGCACAGACGGTGCAGTAGGGTCTCTTTGCAGGAAGCTCCTAAAAATTATTTTGGAGGTTATTTTCACCTTCAGGGATGTGGGGGGGGATTTGTTAGGGTAAGGTCGCTCTCAATAGGCAGCAGAAAGGGCTCAGAGAGGAGGGGACGGGGCACGGGCTACCCTGAGCATCCCCATGCAGCCTCCGAGCATCCCCGCTCCTCCAGCCCACAGGCAGAATAAAACCCGGGTATAATCCCCAAGCAGTTTCCCCCTGCAAGGGTTTTGTTTGAATTTACTTTCTAATCCCCTGGCAGTCACTTTAGGCCATAGCAAAAGAAATTGGGAGGGGGGGGTGGGGGGGAAAAAGTCCATGCAGCACATGCACAACCTTGGGAAGCCAAAGCGGATGGGGCCGATCTCCGGCCAAGCAGGTACAATTTGCAGATTGCCGGTGCAGGAAAAGCAGCACAGGGCGGCTCGGCACGTGTAGGAACACAAAACCCGTTAGAGAGGCGAACAGCTGGGATAAATTTCACCCAAGCCTTCCTCTGGGTCACCCACAGCCCGGAGCCGGGGAGGAAAGGCTGCCTGCAGGAGCCGCACACCAGGGCTGCCCCGGCTCGCTGAGGAATGGGTAGTGGGGCCAGGGCACCCAAGGGTTTCTTGGTCATCAAAAAGGACCAACTTCCCTGTACTCTCTGCTGAGATGGACCTGTCGAGCTGTGACTCATGGGGAGAAGTCCCTTCTCATCTCTTTAGAGAAAAATCACGAGCTGGAGCTCCCCCCGTCGCAGCCGGGAGACCTGTCCCATGGGGGTCTCCCACAGCTCCCAGCTTTTTCTGCAGGTCTTGGCTTCGGCGACAGGACTAAGGGTCCCATTGCTGCCCAGTGAAATCCCTCGCCAGGCTCCAGCCAGCCTCCCAGGATGCAAATCCAGGGGATTTTTTGACCAATTCGACCAATTGATTTTTTTTTTTTACCAATTTATTTTACCAAAACTAAAGCTCAAAGCACCTCAAAACTCCCACAGCAGCAAAGCACTCTGAGCAGAGTCTCTAAATAAGCCACGAAACACCAAAAAGATTAACTACCACTTATCGTAAATAGGATTATAAGCACCAGCAAGCGACGCACCCGAGCAAGACGGCCGGCTCGCCGCAGCCTCCTCGCCCAGCTGGTTTCCCAGCCTATATCCTGTTTGGCAACCCGATTTTGCAGTCTTACACAAATGCAAAGCTATTTCACTTCCCTCGCTGCTCACATCAAGCCCTCGCTGATGCCAGCCCGGGCGTTCAAACCAGGGTGACTGTTTGCCGGAGTCATGAGGGGTTGTTTTTTTTTTCCCCCAAAGAAAATACGAGGAGGATCTTTGTTGGTGGCTTTTGTTATGTCCGTGCTTACCCAAAAACAGTGTTTTTTTCTGCAGAAGCAATGTCATCTCATGCAACCACGTGCTTTCAGGGAGCTGGAAATGTAAAGGGGAAAAAAATTTAATTAAACACTTTTAAGGCAATTCTTACAGCTTGCAGGATTTGGCCCTAGATACACAAAATAAGGCTGTCTTGAAGAGGTGCCATGTAGTGTCTGAGCCATTAGTGCAGCTGGGCAGACATTTGAGGGGCAAAAGCTTTGTTTTTTGAAGAAAAACACCTCATTGCCAGCTAATTGCAGCCTTTTACACAAACAAAAGGCAAATTCTGGCAAAAATTGACTTTGAGCTAGCTCAGAGTGAAGGAGCCGGGTGCGCTCAAGCGCTCTGGGTAGCGTGGTTTGAACTCGCAGAGTTTCCAACTCGTTTCGTATCCTGCAAAACTAAAACCAGAGGCGCCCCCCTCAGAAGGGCTTTCATGACAGTTTAAAACAAACCTGCCAGCCCTAGAGACTCCCTTGTTCTGGGGAAAAAGGCCCACGAAGGACTTCATTTTGGTCTCGTTTAACTCATTTTGCAAGTAGATTAATTCAAAAGGAATTACTTTTGGTCCCTAGCAGAGCGTCCCCATCCACGTTGGCCTTCAGCCCCTCCCAGCAGAGATTTAAGCTGATGCACATTTGCTTTCCTGCGACAGCAACAACCATCCCGGAGTTATCTGCCCTTTTCGGTGCTCGTCCTGCGCCCCCAACATGAACCCCCTCCAAAAGCTACTGAGACCAAAACGCAGCTTCTTTTGTTGCCCAAACCTCGGGAACCTCTCCCAGCGCTGCCCTGGGTGAGCTGGCAACACAACCCGCATCGTAGCAGCTCTGCAGAGAGAGACCTGGGAGTCCTGGTGGACAACGGGATGACTATGAGCCAGCAATGGGCCCTTGTGGCCAAGAAGGCCAATGGCATCCTGGGGGGCATCAAGAAGAGTGTGGCCAGCAGGTGGAGGGAGGTCATCCTCCCCCTCTGCTCTGCCCTGGGGAGGCCACAGCTGGAGCACTGGGTCCAGTTCTGGGCTCCCTGGGTCAAGAAGGACAGGGAACTGCTGGAGAGGGGACAGCAAAGGGCCACCAAGGTGCTGAGGGGACTGGAACACCTCTCTGATGGAGAAAGGCTGAGGGATTTGGGGCTCTTCAGTCTGGAAAAAAGACGACTGAGGGGGGATCTTATCAACGCTGATAAATACTGAAAGGGGGGGTGTCAGGAGGATGGGGCCAGGCTCTTTTCAGTGGTGCCCGGGGACAGGACAAGGGGCAACGGGCACAAACTTGAGCATGGGAAGCTCCACCTCAACATGAGGAGGAACTTCTTTGCTGTGAGGGTGGCAGAGCCCTGGCACAGGCTGCCCAGAGAGATGGCGGAGTCTCCGTCTCTGGAGACATTCCAACCCTGCCTGGACGCGTTCCTGTGCCACCTGCTCTGGGTGACCCTGCTCTGGCCGGGGGTGGGACTGGGTGATCTCCAGAGGTCCCTGCCAAGCCCCACCATTCTGGGATTCCATGATCATCACCTGCCCCTTGGGGCTTTTTCTGCCTGGCACAACTGGGGACATTATTGTGCCCATGGGTTTACCCTGCCTTAGCCAATTAGCAGCCGAAAACAAAAAGCCAAACCAATGGCATGAGGCAGAAGAGCCCCAAGGCCAGGGTGGGCACAGTCACACACAGCAGCCCCCACGTGTGTGCAGGCAGGGGGGGGTCCCAGGTCTGGGCCTCCAGCCTGGCCAGGGGGGCTCCAACACTACAACATGGCCAGAGACACCCCGACACATCCAGAGCTGGTCCCTGGGAAGCTCCCTGTGCCGGCTGGTGTAGGGTGACACAGCAGCCTTAACCCCACCCCGATCCATCACCCTGGGCCACCCCTGCCCCTCTCTGCAGCCTCATCCCCTTTCCCCGTTTTACTCCCTGAGATGGGGCAAAACATCATGGAGTCATGGAATGGTTTGGGTTGGAAGGGACCTTAAAGATCATCCAGTTCCAGCACCCCACCATGGGCAGGGACACCTCCCACCAGCCCAGGTTGCTCAAAGCCCCATCCAGCATCCCTCCAGCACCTTTCTCTCCAGCTACCCCAAAATTTGGCAGCAAAATCCCCTTGCAAGGAACTTATTTGTCTCTGCTACCCCTTTCAATTGGCATCTCCAGAGCCGATGGCCAGTGTGCTGCTTCCTGCATGGCCGGAGCAAGGCCTTAAATCAACCCTCTCTTCCACCCTCTGGCTTCATAAGGCTGCAAAGTCACTAATTACTCCTTGCTCATTAATGCAAAATGGTCTGGGACCGGTGGTGCTTCCTAATGGGCTGCTCACCTCCCAGCACAGTTGGCAGGGACAGTTTAATTACAGGTGTAATTTCTCTTGTGTCCAAGCTGCGGATGGAGCCAGGGGCTCTGCTGCCCTCTTGGCTAAAGGCTCAGGTGGCCACGGGACAAATCAGAGCAGAAAAAGTCATGGAGGAAAGTTGAATTTAGCGTCCTGCAGGACTGAGAGCCTGCCTCAGTGCTGGATAAACCTTTCGAGTGTTTCTCTGCCCCTTCGAGCCTGACCTGACCCCCATTCCCGCACACTCGGTCCCTCCACTGAGCCCTCTCCAGCTGCTCCATCGCCTGCTTTGGCTAATGGCACACCGGGGACTTCAGGGGACAACAGCCCCGGGGAGGGTGATGGCAATGCTACGCCAGGAGCGGCTCTGTATGAGCGTGGAAGGGGCCCTTCTCCTCCCCACAGCACCCAGCCCAGGGCAGCGCCCCTCCTCCAAACCTGTGGGCATCCTGGCTTGTCCTCCGGGATTTCTTCGGCCTCTTTCTGCCTGGGGATCCATTCATCCCATTGCACCTGCAGGGAAATGATTCCTGGTTTTCTACGCTGCAAAGATGAGGACAATTAATGGAGATTTTAAAGCAGCCCCTAACACAAGGGGTTTTATGGCCCATGGACCAAACCCGCTGCTGTGACAGCAGGGACACAGCAGAGGGATGCAGGGACAGGCATCTCCCCGGTTCAAGCAAGAGGCTTCCCTCTGCACCAGTTTTCTTTCCAGCACTTGGATGGGCAACAGAAAGTCCTGCCCATGGCCAAACACTGGCCAAGGAGCTGCAGGAGACTGGGGGCAACGGACAGCAGTGGCCAGAGGGAAAGGAGAGAAACAGCAAGGCCAAGCAAAGCATCGCTTCTGGGTCAACGAGGTTTTCTCTGTGCTCGGCCGGGGTAAGACAGCAAGAGCTCATCCCTGCGCTGGGCTCAGGTCCTGCCATTATTGGGTGGGTCTGGGAACCAGAGAGCAAGTTTGTTGGCCAAAAAACAGCATCTCAGTTGCACAGGATTCCCCCCCAGCCCCATTTTATTCGCAGGTAGCTCAGGACTCTTTGGTGATGCCTAGGGATCCACCCCGGCAGGGCTTTGCAGGAGAAGAGCTTTGGAGCTGGCACACGAACCCTGGCATCGCCAGCACCCTGCGGGAATGACTCAGTGCAGCACCAGCAGCCCACCAAGGGGCTTTGCTAAGCGTGAGGCACCCAGGAAGCAAAAATAAACAAGGAAAGTTTTTTGACATTTTTTCCCCTCATTTCAAAGCCTCACTTGCAAAGATGAACCTCAGCTACTTCTGCGTCCGCTGGGTAACACACACCAAACAGGACCAACGAGAGGGGCCCTGCGGTGCTCCAGCCGCTGAACACCCCTTGCACGAGGTGGCTTTGTCATGGAGGGGGGAAACTGAGGCATGGTACGGACCAGCCCGAGCTGCCAGACACTGCTGCCAGCGCGATCAGCAGCAACCAGCTGTCCCCAGCCCAAACTGCCCCAAGAACCATAGTGGTTTGTTATCTCTCACTATTTTTATGCAGCCCCAGCTGCTGAGGGACCACCAGCATCCGGTGAGCAGGATAGCGCCGATGCAGGATCCATCCCAGAGAAGGCTTGCCGGGGGGAGGAACGGGGACGGCACCCCGGGGCCCAGCCTTTCCCCTCTCCCCCCGCGTTACCTTAAGCGAGCTCTCGGGGCTGAACTCCTCTCCCTCGCCCCAAGACCGACTGCACGGAGCGGAAAGCCACAGCCCCATCCCGGCACACAACAGAGCACTGTGCGGAGTGGGTGTAATTATAACATGGGGGTAAAGGGGATGACCCAGCTGGCCCTTTCCTCCCCAGCCAGCGGCTCTGTAGGGATCAGCCCTGCCCCGAAGCAACCCCAAGCAGCAGAGCCCTGTCCCACTTGGCTTGGGGACAGGGACACAGCCAGAGCTATGGTGTCTCCAGCATCCCCTACCTCCAGTCTTACCTGCGGCAGGGTGGGAAGGACACAGCTTCTCGTTTCATGGGGTCAAAGTAAATACGTGCTCAGCTTGCCCTGGCTGAGGGGGACCAGGCTGGGTGATGGCAACAAGGGCAGTCCTTGGGGTTGCAGAGGGTCCCCCAGGAGGACTGAGAACAGCCCCATGTGCGGATCCAGGCCTGCTTCAGCCTCCCAGAAGCCAGGCAGGAGGAAGAAGAGGGTGGCCCAGAGCAATGGATGCAGGAGCCAGAGAAGCTTGAGGAAGGGCAATATCCCCCATCCCACAAAGCCAGTGTCATCCTTACTCCTTCGGGGTCCACCCAACCTCCCCAGATCCCAAAACATGATGAGACCCCTGCAGTCCGGAGCAAGGCCCACAGCCAGCCAGGTCCTGGTGCTCACAGTAAAGGTCTGCAGCCCTGCCCAGCATCCTTGGGCTGGCCAGGGCTAGTCTCTCCCCTGGGGCTTTGTGCCCTTGGGCAGCACCTCCAGCTGCGGGGGATGATCACCCTCCATCCCACACCCACACCTCCCAGCAGTGTTGCGGGGGCAGTTTGATGCAGCCCTTGGGAGTGGGGAATGGTCTGGCATGAGATCAGGACCCCCAGCCCTGAAGATTTCCCAAGCAGAGGAAGAAATCCCTCCCCCAGCTCCCCACACTCAGGACTGGTGACAAACTTCAGCAGCCGAGGGCAGGGAGGGAAACTGAGACAAGGCACGATGAGGCCTTGCAGCCAGCTGGAGGAGGTGCTGGGGCCACGGTGGTGTTCCCTGCGTCTCCTCCTCTCCGAGATGGATTCCCCCGGCGAGGCGAGCTCTCCAGGGCACCCAGCATGAAACAGAGTCCCAGGAGCTGCACGATGCCCGCTTGGCCTTCGTTGCCTTCCAGCTCCTTGGTGGGGTTGCAAACAACCATTTCTTGGGTATTTTCTCCTGAGGCAAAACACCAACTACCTCCAGGCCCAAACATGGCTCTTGGCCCTCTGTTTTCCCTTTCCGCAGGCGTGACCTGTGTTTTCTCCAGCCGTGTGGGTGCCTGAACAGGGGTGACCTTGCAGCACTGGGCTGGGGCAAGGGATGCCCTCAGCTGCTGCTGGGTGCAGGCAAAAAGCAGCACATCTCCGCCCCATGACGATGGCCCAGGGCTTCCCCGTGCTGCTGCTGGGGAGGGACAGCCCCCGGCGACCTGCCTGCCAGTCCCATGGTGGTGACTGGCACAGATTGCTTTAGCTAATCCTTTTTTTAGCTGGGCTGGGCTTGGAAAGGCTGGTACTTGGCCTGGGGCGGTGAGACGCCAGGGAGGCCGTGGGTGTGGACCAGCCGTCACCTGCTCAGGGCATATCGGGGCGATGCTGCTCCCCGCAGGACCGCACTGACCAGCAGCACACACCAGCCCCAACCTAGACCCCAGCAGGTTCACAGGGTGCAGCTGCAGCTGATAACGGGGAGCCAAGAAACCTTGTCTTCTTCTAGACAGAAACGGAGGGGCAAGGCATCCAGCAATGGCTCCTTTCCCAGCAGAAGTGGGTTTGGGCCGCGTTTGTGCCGCTTTTGGTGGGAGTGACCCCAGCGGTTGCCATGAGCCAGCCCGGCGTGTGGCTGAACAGAGGCCGGGGGGCAGGTTTCAGTGAATGGGGTTTATTTTAACCAAAAATGGTGCCAGGAACATTCAAAGGCATCTTTTCACACAAATCCCTCTTGCAAACATTTATTCTGCCTGAGTCTCCATCAGCAAGCACCCGCAGAGGTGCGCTGGCCTGATCCAGAGTCCTCCCACCAAGACAGGAGCTTTTAAAGCTGCTTTGGTTTGTGTTGGAAGCCAGAAAAGCCACCACAAAGTTCCTGGTTGGCAGGTCTCAAGGGACACGGCATTTCAATCTCCAGCCTCTGGCTCCCTGCAAGTAACCCTCGACGACAGAGCTGCAGGTTTTCCTAAGTCCACTTTCTGGGTGTTTTGGGTGCAGAGCTAAACTGGAAAATGCAGCTCATCCCCTCCAGAATGTTAAAGCTGCTTTTGTGATTTGGAGCCTTCCGCTGTTGGGTTTTGAGATGTTGGATGAGCTGTTGGGGCTGGCTGAGCAGAGAGTGAGCTGGATTGAAAACTGGCTGAAGGGCCAGGAGGGTGGTGATGGGTGGCACGAAGTCTAGTTGGAGGCCACTGACTAGTTGTGTACGCCAGGGGTCAGTCCTGGGAATCCTGTGTCAAGGCCTCTTTAACATCTTCGTCAAGGATCTGTGTGATGGGGCAGAGTGGACTCCCAGCAATTTTTGCTGATGATACCAGACAGGGAGGTGAGGCTGAGATGCCAGAGGGTTGTGCTGCCATCCAGAGGGACCTGGAGAGGCTGGAGAAATGGGCTGGCAGGAACCTCCTGAAGCTCAACGAGGAGGAGGAGGAGAAGTGCAAAGTCCTGCCCCTGGGGAGGAACAATCCCAAGCACCAAAACACGCTGGGAGCCACCCAGCTGGAAATCAGCTTGGCAGAAAAGGACCTGGGGGACCCCAAGTTGCACCTGAGCCAGGAACGTGCCCTTGCTGCAAAGAGGGCTAATGCCACCCTAGGCTGCATTAGACAATGTATTGCCAGTAGGGGAGGGTAGTGGTCCTCTGGGCTTGCTCTTCTTGAGCTGGGCTCCCCAGCAACCCTCCTGCTGTGTATCCCTGGAGACGGGGGCCACCTCAGGCCGAAGCGAACTGACAGGGCTCTGTGAAGCCACTGCCAAGGCCCGGGTGGCTGATTTGAAGCACCAATGCTGAAGACACGCCAGAAGATGTGGGGGATGGAGCGGGCAGTGACGTTGCCGTGAGCCCCGAGGCGTGTGCTGGGGCTGCAGGGCTGCTGGGGCGAGCGCTGCAGACGAGGACGGGCCATGGTGGCATCCCTGCGCCATGCATTAGGACATCCCCCGGCCATGCATTGTGACATCTCCCGGCCATGCATTGTGACATCACGGCCCTCGGTGCTTATATTGGGGCACCCGGCCTCTCCCAGCCGGCTCGTGCGTGAGTGCTCCAGCTGAGCGTTTGGGCGAGGTTTGGAGTGCGGAGCAGAAGCCTTTGGCTCGGTGCTGGGCCGGTGCCCTGGGAGCTGGTGACTGCAGCTCTCAGTGCCCGTCCCCGCAGCCACTGCAGGTTTTTCCCCGGCCCTGGCTGGCTCAGGCAGCCGGGGCAGACAGGAGACGCGCTTGCTGCAGCAGAGGTGAGCTGTGCGGGAACCTTCACCCTGGGGAGCTGGGCGGGTTTCCTCCTCCAGGGACCTGGGCTTCACCCCAGCCCTCCCTGGGCCAGGCATTGACCGTGGCCTCTCTTCCTCTCCTAGCGGGACACCCGCCGCTGCAGCGTGCCAGAGGAGGAGGAGTCCGTCCCCACCAGCTCTCCACAGCCCACCGCAGCGTGTGCTGAACATGGCCACGGCCTCGGAGGAGCACTGCCCCATCTGCCTTTACACCTGGAACAACGCAACCTGTCCGGTGCGATGCGACCACCGCTTCTGTTTCAAGTGTATCCAGCAGCGGGCAGAGATCGACCCCGAGTGCCTCGTCTGCAGGAGGAGGACAACGGTCATCCAGCACTTGCTGCGCGGGGAGACACTTGAAGAGGATGCGACAAGACCACCTGCGGCATCCTTGGGCAGGGCCGAAGAAGAGGGAGCTTATGGACTGCCACCTCCAAGAGCATCCCAGGTACCCCGGCCAAGCGATGGGGATGCAGAGCTCCTGGGCGGCCTCCACGCCATGCAATGGGGGAGCCTTTTCAGGAAGCACCCGGCTCTCCTGCAGCTCCTGTGGCCCTGGCTGCGTCAGGAGCTGGGCCGCATGTTTGAGGAAGATCCTCCTCAGGCGCTCATGCTGGAGGAGATGGTCCTGAGCGCCCTGCCCGTCTACGGCCTGCACGAAGGGCACCTGGTCGAGGTGCTGCGGGCAGACATGGGAGTCGGCACGATACTGTTCGTGCAAGGGCTCATTAAGTTCACGGCAGAACACCTGGAGAGGCCAGCCCACCAGATCCTGCGCCAGGACGAGTGCCGTGCTGCCAGCAAGTCGCAGGACAGCCCTGGGGCCGCCGTCGGCTCCGCTGTCTTCAGCTGGCGGCGGGAGTGCAGTCCTGGGGCCAGCACGAGCTGGGTGGCCTTCCAAGAAAGACTGGAGGGCAACCTGGTGGTCAGAAGCACCTCTGCTGGCTTCTACGAGGCAGGGGAGTTCTGCGTGGTGAACATGACCGGCTGGGCGGACATCCAAGGAGGACGGGAGTGCAACCCCGGGGCCCACACCAGCTCTGTTGCTTTCCGCGGGGGACAGGAGCTGGGGGAGGCTGTGGTCAGTGCCTCTGCTCCCAGCCGGGGCAGGAGCTGCTCACCTCGGGGGCCCCGGCGCCCTCTGAAGAGGAAGGCCGACAGCTCCCAGGACTCGGACGCACCCGCCAAGAAGCCACCACCCCGCGGATGCTAGAAGAAGACCCTGGCAGCTGGCAAAAGGAGGGCTGGGCCAGCAGCGGGGCCACGTGCCGACCCCCACGGGCTCCAGAAGGCCCTGCTCAGGACTCCAAAACCTACCTCTGACAGCAAATAAAGACATCCTTATCCCACCCGTGCTGCTTTCTCCCCTTTTTCCTGCTGCTCCTGAAGGCCTACGGGGTCCGTCTGGTGGGAGAGGGGCTGGGCCGATGGACATGGTCCATTGCCTTGGGCCATGGGTGCCGGATGGTGCCTGTAGGACCTCTTCAGGCCTACGGGGTCTGTCTGGTGGGAGAGGGGCTGGGGTGATGGACATGGTCCATGGCCTGGGACACGGTCCTGGGCACCTAGCTCTGGGTAGCCCTGCCTGAGCAGGAGAATTGGACCTGATGACCTCCAGAGGTGCCTTCCAACCTTAACCGCTCTGTGGAAGAGGAAGAAAGCTTTCACAAGTCAAGGCAGCATCCAGTAAATGCCATGAGAGGGGGATGAGCCGAGCTTTGGCATGGCATGTTCAGCCAGGCTCTGGTTAGGTTTTATCATCTCCTAAACAGGAAGCACATTTGCAAGTCATCAGCCAAAACTGTGGGGAGGTGGCCATCATTCCTGCTGGGCAAGTGGGCTCTGCCAGTGCTGGCTGCACACACACCAGGTTGGTGCTGCCAGGATCCTCATGCAGTGGGTGAAATAGATCCTCAGTCCTGTCCAGCGGGGCGAAGCTGAGGGCTTTCCCCAACCCTGTGTCAGCAGCCAGCCAGCCAGCCCCAGGGAGTCCTTCCTCCCACAGGCAACCACTGGAAATGCTCACAAGGGCTCTGACCTCATGAGAAAACCTGCCCATAGCTCACCGGCCAGCATCTTCCCTAATATGCAAATAGGCTGATGTTTCCCTGGGGGTGGAAAGGTTGTGGGAAAACGAGGGAATCTGCAGAATGAGGTGTTTGCGCCCAAAGTGATAGCTTTCTGCTGAAACATTGAGGGATGGCTCTCCAGCCTCGGGGGTAGGACCTGTTTATAACACCCCAGCTCCCACGTGTGCTCTGTGCTGCGGCACCGTGCGAGGCAAACCTCAATGCACTGCACCACACCGTGCAAAACCATAGAGTGCAAACCTCAACAGGGTGCTGCTGTACTTTGCAAAGCCTGACCCGTGGTTTGGATTTGGTGTCATCTGGGAAGAAACCACTGGCTTAATCCAAAGGTTGAACCCTGCTGCACCACGGTAGGCACTTTCTGACCGCGCTCCAAGACATTGCCATGCTTTCTAGTCTTTTAACAAGCTTTTTTTCCCCTACACCACCTTTGCTGTGCTGCTCTATGAGCTTAAATACAAAAAATCTAAAATAGAAGCTGGTGGATCAACAGGGGACCAGGATCTCCATGTGATGAGGTCCTAAAGGGGGACTTGGTGCCATGGTGGTTTTCTGGGCCTGGGTTCACCGGGGCTTTTCCAGAAGATCATCATGCTCTACAGAAAACCAGCTGCAATGCTCAAGTCAGACTTATGTTTATTTGCCTGTCTCTCACTTGTGAGTGCAAGGACTCAAGTCACTGAGACAACACGCACGTGCTCCCGCAGCCCTGCCGCAGCGGGCTCCCAGCCCCAGCCCAGTTGACATCCATCACAGCACCACCAACAGCCTTTCTCTAAAAACAGTAAATTATCCATGAGCCAACAATGTGCCCTTCTTGCCAAAAAGGCCAATGGAATCCTGGGCTGCATCGGGAAGAGTGTGGCCAGTAGCTAAAAGGAGGTCATTCTCCCCCTCTACTCTGCACTGGTGAGGCCACACCTGGAATACTGCATCCGGTTTTGGGCTCCCCACTTCAAGAGGGACAGGGAACCACTGGAGCGGGTCCAGCGTAGGGCAACTAAGATGATTGAGGGACTGGAGCTTCTCCCTTACGAGGAAAGGCTGAGAGAGCTGGGACTCTTTAGCCTGGAGAAGAGAAGGCTGAGGGGAGACCTTATTATGGCATATAAGTACCTAAAGGGTGGGTTGAAGGAGGATGGTGCCAGACTCTTTTCATTGGTTCCCAGTGACAGGACGAGGGGCAACGGACACAAGTTAGAACATAGGAAGTTCCATTCAAATACACGGAAAAACTTCTTTACAGTGAGGGTGACAGAGCACTGGAACAGGCTGCCCAGGGAGGGTGTGGAGTCCCCTTCTCTGGAGATTTTCAAGACTCGCCTGGATGCAGCCCTGAGTGATGTGCTCTAGGCAATCCTGCTTTAGCAGGGGAGTGGGACTAGATGATCTCTAGAGGTCCCTTCCAACTCTGAAGTTTCTGTGATTCTGTGATTTAGGAGACCAGTAATAGGATTATAAGTCCTGTTCCCTTGGTCACCGCCATTCACGAGAGCTCAGCCAGTAACCGAGCCCTTTACACTCTGTCCCATTAAAGCTCTGCCATCTGCACCGCGAGTGAGGACCTGATGGCTCTTTCCCTGACTCAAAAAAAAATAAAAATCTCACTCGAGGGAATAGTAGTGGAAATCACAAGCTGATTCTGTGCATTTTTAACCAAAGGGATATCACATCATGGCCCTATGAGAGGGTCAGCAACCGCTGTGGTGCTCACACACACCGTCTGCGCAAGAACGAGTGACGGCAATCCACCTCCTTGGGTGGGTGAAGGATCTGTCAGGCCCGGGCAGCGACTGCACGTGTGAGCCAACCTGGAGATGGGTGTTCATCGACGGCCATGGCCTGTAACGCTTATGCTGAACTCAGGCTTCCCTCTCCCCTTCTGCCCACCTATGGAGGGTTGGTTGAACCCCATTTTCCGATCTCAGCCCTCAGCTGCATCTTGGGGGTGAACCAGGGCCTGGGGATTGGTGGGAACCAATGTCACTCGAAACCATGTTGGCAAAGATGGTGTCAAGATCTGGAAGCCTGGAAGTGGCAGAGGCCAGACGTCCGAAGCCATCAGGGTCTTCCTCTTTGCTCAAAGCTAGAAACCAGCTGTGTTTTCCTGCGAACCAGACCTTTGGTGCCCTGGGCTAGTGGTCTGTCTTGTTCCTTCAGGGCAAGGAGGCCAGACCCAGTAAAGATGCAGCTACCGAGCAGTGACAATCTGGATTGAAGCAAGTAATGGTATGGTCATGCTCCTTCTAAGCACACGAGTTCATCTCAGAAAGGCATAAGAAAATCACCTTAAAATATTAAAAGCTTCAAATCATTTTCCTCATAAGCAAGTGAATAGGGACCATATTCCCAAAAGTTTCTTCAAATCAAACACGTCTGGAATGAGATGGCTTTACTGGAGTTATTGAATTCACAGGAACTGCTCAAACCAAGGAAAGACAATAGGATTTGTGGTGATATTTCGGGTAGGTTTTGGGTTTTAAATGTAGGATGAGACATAGTCACTTGCAGGAGCGCAGGTGGGTTGTAGTTCCTGCTTATTTGCCGTATCTGTGCTTGCCTGAACCACTGTGAAGCCACTGCCAAGGCCCGGGTGGCTGATTTGAAGCACCAATGCTGAAGACACGCCAGAAGATGTGGGGGATGGAGCGGGCAGTGACGTTGCCGTGAGCCCCGAGGCGTGTGCTGGGGCTGCAGGGCTGCTGGGGCGAGCGCTGCAGACGAGGACGGGCCATGGTGGCATCCCTGCGCCATGCATTAGGACATCCCCCGGCCATGCATTGTGACATCTCCCGGCCATGCATTGTGACATCACGGCCCTCGGTGCTTATATTGGGGCACCCGGCCTCTCCCAGCCGGCTCGTGCGTGAGTGCTCCAGCTGAGCGTTTGGGCGAGGTTTGGAGTGCGGAGCAGAAGCCTTTGGCTCGGTGCTGGGCCGGTGCCCTGGGAGCTGGTGACTGCAGCTCTCAGTGCCCGTCCCCGCAGCCACTGCAGGTTTTTCCCCGGCCCTGGCTGGCTCAGGCAGCCGGGGCAGACAGGAGACGCGCTTGCTGCAGCAGAGGTGAGCTGTGCGGGAACCTTCACCCTGGGGAGCTGGGCGGGTTTCCTCCTCCAGGGACCTGGGCTTCACCCCAGCCCTCCCTGGGCCAGGCATTGACCGTGGCCTCTCTTCCTCTCCTAGCGGGACACCCGCCGCTGCAGCGTGCCAGAGGAGGAGGAGTCCGTCCCCACCAGCTCTCCACAGCCCACCGCAGCGTGTGCTGAACATGGCCACGGCCTCGGAGGAGCACTGCCCCATCTGCCTTTACACCTGGAACAACGCAACCTGTCCGGTGCGATGCGACCACCGCTTCTGTTTCAAGTGTATCCAGCAGCGGGCAGAGACCGACCCCGAGTGCCTCGTCTGCAGGAGGAGGACAACGGTCATCCAGCACTTGCTGCGCGGGGAGACACTTGAAGAGGATGCGACAAGACCACCTGCGGCATCCTTGGGCAGGGCCGAAGAAGAGGGAGCTTATGGACTGCCACCTCCAAGAGCATCCCAGGTACCCCGGCCAAGCGATGGGGATGCAGAGCTCCTGGGCGGCCTCCACGCCATGGAATGGGGGAGCCTTTTCAGGAAGCACCCGGCTCTCCTGCAGCTCCTGTGGCCCTGGCTGCGTCAGGAGCTGGGCCGCATGTTTGAGGAAGATCCTCCTCAGGCGCTCATGCTGGAGGAGATGGTCCTGAGCGCCCTGCCCGTCTACGGCCTGCACGAAGGGCACCTGGTCGAGGTGCTGCGGGCAGACATGGGAGTCGGCACGATACTGTTCGTGCAAGGGCTCATTAAGTTCACGGCAGAACACCTGGAGAGGCCAGCCCACCAGATCCTGCGCCAGGACGAGTGCCGTGCTGCCAGCAGGTCGCAGGACAGCCCTGGGGCCGCCGTCGGCTCCGCTGTCTTCAGCTGGCGGCGGGAGTGCAGTCCTGGGGCCAGCACGAGCTGGGTGGCCTTCCAAGAAAGACTGGAGGGCAACCTGGTGGTCAGAAGCACCTCTGCTGGCTTCTACGAGGCAGGGGAGTTCTGCGTGGTGAACATGACCGGCTGGGCGGACATCCAAGGAGGACGGGAGTGCAACCCCGGGGCCCACACCAGCTCTGTTGCCTTCCGCGGGGGACAGGAGCTGGGGGAGGCTGTGGTCAGTGCCTCTGCTCCCAGCCGGGGCAGGAGCTGCTCACCTCGGGGGCCCCGGCGCCCTCTGAAGAGGAAGGCCGACAGCTCCCAGGACTCAGATGCACCCGCCAAGAAGCCACCACCCCGCGGATGCTAGAAGAAGACCCTGGCAGCTGGCAAAAGGAGGGCTGGGCCAGCAGCGGGGCCACGTGCCGACCCCCACGGGCTCCAGAAGGCCCTGCTCAGGACTCCAAAACCTACCTCTGACAGCAAATAAAGACATCGTTATCCCACCCGTGCTGCTTTCTCCCCTTTTTCCTGCTGCTCCTGAAGGCCTACGGGGTCCGTCTGGTGGGAGAGGGGCTGGGCCGATGGACATGGTCCATTGCCTTGGGCCATGGGTGCCGGATGGTGCCTGTAGGACCTCTTCAGGGCTACGGGGTCTGTCTGGTGGGAGAGGGGCTGGGGTGATGGACATGGTCCATTGCCTGGGACACGGTCCCGGGCATCTAGCTCTGGGTAGCCCTGCTTGAGCAGGAGAATTGGACCTGATGACCTCCAGAGGTGCCTTCCAACCTTAACCGCTCTGTGGAAGAGGAAGAAAGCTTTCACAAGTCAAGGCAGCATCCAGTAAATGCCATGAGAGGGGGATGAGCCGAGCTTTGGCATGGCATGTTCAGCCAGGCTCTGGTTAGGTTTTATCATCTCCTAAACAGGAAGCACATTTGCAAGTCATCAGCCAAAACTGTGGGTAAGTGGCCATCATTCCTGCTGGGCAAGTGGGCTCTGCCAGTGCTGGCTGCACACACACCAGGTTGGTGCTGCCAGGATCCTCATGCAGTGGGTGAAATAGATCCTCAGTCCTGTCCAGCGGGGTGAAGCTGAGGGCTTTGCCCAACCCTGTGTCAGCAGCCAGCCAGCCAGCCCCAGGGAGTCCTTCCTCCCACAGGCAACCACTGGAAATGCTCACAAGGGCTCTGACCTCATGAGAAAACCTGCCCATAGCTCACCGGCCAGCATCTTCCCTAATATGCAAATAGGCTGATGTTTCCCTGGGGGTGGAAAGGTTGTGGGAAAACGAGGGAATCTGCAGAATGAGGTGTTTGCGCCCAAAGTGATAGCTTTCTGCTGAAACATTGAGGGATGGCTCTCCAGCCTCGGGGGTAGGACCTGTTTATAACACCCCAGCTCCCACGTGTGCTCTGTGCTGTGGCACCGTGCGAGGCAAACCTCGATGCACTGCACCACACCGTGCAAAACCATAGAGTGCAAACCTCAACAGGGTGCTGCTGTACTTTGCAAAGCCTGACCCGTGGTTTGGATTTGGTGTCATCTGGGAAGAAACCACTGGCTTAATCCAAAGGTTGAACCCTGCTGCACCACGGTAGGCACTTTCTGACCGCGCTCCAAGACATTGCCATGCTTTCTAGTCTTTTAACAAGCTTCTTTTCCCCTACACCACCTTTGCTGTGCTGCTCTATGAGCTTAAATACAAAAAATCTAAAATAGAAGCTGGTGGATCAACAGGGGACCAGGATCTCCATGTGATGAGGTCCTAAAGGGGGACTTGGTGCCATGGTGGTTTTCTGGGCCTGGGTTCACCGGGGCTTTTCCAGAAGATCGTCATGCTCTACAGAAAACCAGCTGCAATGCTCAAGTCGGACTTATGTTTATTTGCCTGTCTCTCACTTCTGAGTGCAAGGACTCAAGTCACTGAGACAACACGCACGTGCTCCCGCAGCCCTGCCGCAGCGGGCTCCCAGCCCCAGCCCAGTTGACATCCATCACAGCACCACCAACAGCCTTTCTCTAAAAACAGTAAATTATCCATGAGCCAACAATGTGCCCTTCTTGCCAAAAAGGCCAATGGAATCCTGGGCTGCATCGGGAAGAGTGTGGCCAGTAGCTAAAAGGAGGTCATTCTCCCCCTCTACTCTGCACTGGTGAGGCCACACCTGGAATACTGCATCCAGTTTTGGGCTCCCCACTTCAAGAGGGACAGGGAACCACTGGAGCGGGTCCAGCATAGGGCAACTAAGATGATTGAGGGACTGGAGCTTCTCCCTTACGAGGAAAGGCTGAGAGAGCTGGGACTCTCTTGCCTGGAAAAGAGAAGGCTGAGGGGAGACCTTATTATGGCATATAAGTACCTAAAGGGTGGGTTGAAGGAGGATGGTGCCAGACTCTTTTCATTGGTTCCCAGTGACAGGACGAGGGGCAACGGACACAAGTTAGAACATAGGAAGTTCCATTCAAATACACGGAAAAACTTCTTTACAGTGAGGGTGACAGAGCACTGGAACAGGCTGCCCAGGGAGGGTGTGGAGTCCCCTTCTCTGGAGATTTTCAAGACTCGCCTGGATGCAGCCCTGAGTGAAGTGCTCTAGGCAATCCTGCTTTAGCAGGGGAGTGGGACTAGATGATCTCTAGAGGTCCCTTCCAACTCTGAAGTTCCTGTGATTCTGTGATTTAGGAGACCAGTAATAGGATTATAAGTCCTGTTCCCTTGGTCACTGCCATTCACGAGAGCTCAGCCAGTAACCGAGCCCTTTACACTCTGTCCCATTAAAGCTCTGCCATCTGCGCCGTGAGGGAGGACCCCATGGCTCTTTCCCTGCCTCAAAAAAAAATAAAAATCTCACTCGAGGGAATAGTAGTGGAAATCACAAGCTGATTCTGTGCATTTTTAACCAAAGGGATATCACATCATGGCCCTATGAGAGGGTCAGCAACCGCTGTGGTGCTCACACACACCGTCTGCGCAAGAACGAGTGACGGCAATCCACCTCCTTGGGTGGGTGAAGGATCTGTCAGGCCCGGGCAGCGACTGCACGCGTGAGCCAACCTGGAGATGGGTGTTCATCGACGGCCATGGCCTGTAACGCTTATGCTGAACTCAGGCTTCCCTCTCCCCTTCTGCCCACCTATGGAGGGTTGGTTGATCCCCATTTTCCGATCTCAGCCCTCAGCTGCATTTTGGGGGTGAACCAGGGCCTGGGGATTGGTGGGAACCAATGTCACTCGAAACCACGTTGGCAAAGATGGTGTCAAGATCTGGAAGCCTGGAAGTGGCAGAGGCCAGACATCCGAAGCCATCAGGGTCTTCCTCTTTGCTCAAAGCTAGAAACCAGCTGTGTTTTCCTGCGAACCAGACCTTTGGTGCCCTGGGCTAGTGGTCTGTCTTGTTCCTTCAGGGCAAGGAGGCCAGATCCAGTAAAGATGCAGCTACCGAGCAGTGACAATCTGGATTGAAGCAAGTAATGGTATGGTCATGCTCCTTCTAAGCACACGAGTTCATCTCAGAAAGGCATAAGAAAATCACCTTAAAATATTAACAGCTTCAAATCATTTTCCTCATAAGCAAGTGAATAGGGACCATATTCCCAAAAGTTTCTTCAAATCAAACACGTCTGGAATGAGGTGGCTTTACTGGAGTTATTGAATTCACAGGAACTGCTCAAACCAAGGAAAGACAATAGGATTTGTGGTGATATTTCGGGTAGGTTTTGGGTTTTAAATGTAGGATGAGACATAGTCACTTGCAGGAGCGCAGGTGGGTTGTAGTTCCTGCTTATTTGCCGTATCTGTGCTTGCCTGAACCACTGTGAAGCCACTGCCAAGGCCCGGGTGGCTGATTTGAAGCACCAATGCTGAAGACACGCCAGAAGATGTGGGGGATGGAGCGGGCAGTGACGTTGCCGTAAGCCCCGAGGCGTGTGCTGGGGCTGCAGGGCTGCTGGGGCGAGCGCTGCAGACGAGGACGGGCCATGGTGGCATCCCTGCGCCATGCATTAGGACATCCCCCGGCCATGCATTGTGACATCTCCCGGCCATGCATTGTGACATCACGGCCCTCGGTGCTTATATTGGGGCACCCGGCCTCTCCCAGCCGGCTCGTGCGTGAGTGCTCCAGCTGAGCGTTTGGGCGAGGTTTGGAGTGCGGAGCAGAAGCCTTTGGCTCGGTGCTGGGCCGGTGCCCTGGGAGCTGGTGACTGCAGCTCTCAGTGCCCGTCCCCGCAGCCACTGCAGGTTTTTCCCCGGCCCTGGCTGGCTCAGGCAGCCGGGGCAGACAGGAGACGCGCTTGCTGCAGCAGAGGTGAGCTGTGCGGGAACCTTCACCCTGGGGAGCTGGGCGGGTTTCCTCCTCCAGGGACCTGGGCTTCACCCCAGCCCTCCCTGGGCCAGGCATTGACCGTGGCCTCTCTTCCTCTCCTAGCGGGACACCCGCCGCTGCAGCGTGCCAGAGGAGGAGGAGTCCGTCCCCACCAGCTCTCCACAGCCCACCGCAGCGTGTGCTGAACATGGCCACGGCCTCGGAGGAGCACTGCCCCATCTGCCTTTACACCTGGAACAACGCAACCTGTCCGGTGCGATGCGACCACCGCTTCTGTTTCAAGTGTATCCAGCAGCGGGCAGAGATCGACCCCGAGTGCCTCGTCTGCAGGAGGAGGACAACGGTCATCCAGCACTTGCTGCGCGGGGAGACACTTGAAGAGGATGCGACAAGACCACCTGCGGCATCCTTGGGCAGGGCCGAAGAAGAGGGAGCTTATGGACTGCCACCTCCAAGAGCATCCCAGGTACCCCGGCCAAGCGATGGGGATGCAGAGCTCCTGGGCGGCCTCCACGCCATGCAATGGGGGAGCCTTTTCAGGAAGCACCCGGCTCTCCTGCAGCTCCTGTGGCCCTGGCTGCGTCAGGAGCTGGGCCGCATGTTTGAGGAAGATCCTCCTCAGGCGCTCATGCTGGAGGAGATGGTCCTGAGCGCCCTGCCCGTCTACGGCCTGCACGAAGGGCACCTGGTCGAGGTGCTGCGGGCAGACATGGGAGTCGGCACGATACTGTTCGTGCAAGGACTCATTAAGTTCACGGCAGAACACCTGGAGAGGCCAGCCCACCAGATCCTGCGCCAGGACGAGTGCCGTGCTGCCAGCAGGTCGCAGGACAGCCCTGGGGCCGCCGTCGGCTCCGCTGTCTTCAGCTGGCGGCGCGAGTGCAGTCCTGGGGCCAGCACGAGCTGGGTGGCCTTCCAAGAAAGACTGGAGGGCAACCTGGTGGTCAGAAGCACCTCTGCTGGCTTCTACGAGGCAGGGGAGTTCTGCGTGGTGAACATGACCGGCTGGGCGGACATCCAAGGAGGACGGGAGTGCAACCCCGGGGCCCACACCAGCTCTGTTGCCTTCCGCGGGGGACAGGAGCTGGGGGAGGCTGTGGTCAGTGCCTCTGCTCCCAGCCGGGGCAGGAGCTGCTCACCTCGGGGGCCCCGGCGCCCTCTGAAGAGGAAGGCCGACAGCTCCCAGGACTCAGATGCACCCGCCAAGAAGCCACCACCCCGCGGATGCTAGAAGAAGACCCTGGCAGCTGGCAAAAGGAGGGCTAGGCCAGCAGCGGGGCCACGTGCCGACCCCCACGGGCTCCAGAAGGCCCTGCTCAGGACTCCAAAACCTACCTCTGACAGCAAATAAAGACATCCTTATCCCACCCGTGCTGCTTTCTCCCCTTTTTCCTGCTGCTCCTGAAGGCCTACGGGGTCCGTCTGGTGGGAGAGGGGCTGGGCCGATGGACATGGTCCATTGCCTTGGGCCGTGGGTGCCGGATGGTGCCTGTAGGACCTCTTCAGGCCTACAGGGTCTGTCTGGTGGGAGAGGGGCTGGGGTGATGGACATGGTCCATGGCCTGGGACACGGTCCCGGGCATCTAGCTCTGGGTAGCCCTGCCTGAGCAGGAGAATTGGACCTGATGACCTCCAGAGGTGCCTTCCAACCTTAACCGCTCTGTGGAAGAGGAAGAAAGCTTTCACAAGTCAAGGCAGCATCCAGTAAATGCCATGAGAGGGGGATGAGCCGAGCTTTGGCATGGCATGTTCAGCCAGGCTCTGGTTAGGTTTTATCATCTCCTAAACAGGAAGCACATTTGCAAGTCATCAGCCAAAACTGCGGGTAAGTGGCCATCATTCCTGCTGGGTTGAAAACTGCGGGTTTTAAAGCTGGTTGTCCCAAGTGAATTGCTAACTGGCAGATAGTGCGGAATAGAAGGGTGAATGCTGACCTGGTGAAGTGTTTAGCATCAAAATCTTTAGATTTATGCTCCCTGGTGGAATAAAAAGGGATTATCCCGATTCAGTTCCTCCCCATCGCTTGCTTACCTGGAGTGTGAAACACAAGGGTTCATCTTTTTGCTGGGCGCTTTGGCAAACACTGTGATTGAGGACAGGGGCAGTCACCTTTTCCACAGACGTATACATATGTCCCCTTATTTATGCACCAAATCAATAACACAAAAGTATTTCCTCCTCTAAGCAAGAGCCCAAACCCAAGCTGCTGTGTGCTGCCACCCACGTGCCTACGTGAGGCAGGGCTCTGCAGCCGGCCTGGGTTTTGCAACAGGATTTATCCATCAAGAGTGTTACTAACGGCAGGGAACACCACCTTTCCTCTGAGCTTGCAAGGTGCTTTATAGACACAAATTCAATTAAGCTTCACAGCAACCCCTGCTGAGGGAGGCGAGTGGGGATTAGTCAAAGAATTAATTAGTAGAGAGAAGCCAAGTTAGGAAATTAGCTGTCAGTCACTTCTACCCTGCCCTTGATACTGGTTTCCAGGAGAAAGACATTATTTGTTGTCTGACATTAGAGCAGGCTGCAAGCTGCAGCTCCAGAGGTGGTCTGAGCTGGCCACGGAGGCAGATCGAAACCCAAATCCAAACTGAAGTGGAGCACGGGGAACCAAAAGCTCGATGAAAATCCCAACTACAGCCCAGCTCCTCTTAGGAGATGAGGACTTTCTCCTTGTTGTCCTAATAGCGGCGCTTATTACAGCGTTCTCCAGAAAACCCAGATAAAACCAAGGTCTCTGCGGCTGGCTTTGCTGATACAAAAAGCAGATTACAGCTTCTCTCTGTAATTGTAGGTTTTCTGTTGAAAGAGGCAAGGCAAAAAAGGCAACTTAGACGAGTTGAGAGATGGGGAAGCGAAACATGGATCCTGTGTCATGCCCATGAAGTTTACAGCAAAGCCTAAAAATAAACCCTGAACTTCCAAGGCGTTGCCTGAACAAGAAGAGCATCTCCTCTCCCTGGCCCCTGGCTCCAGCACTTGCCCCGTTTCCCGCAGTTGGCAACACTACAACACCGCGAAAGCTTGCTCAAAGGTGACTTGTATTTATGCAACTCCGCTCTGCTCGGCTGAGTGTCTTTTGCAGGGAGGTGAATGGAGGCAGGGGAAGGGCTGGAGCACCTGGCTCTGGAGGGAATGGCATCACAGCTCCATGAAGTCATTTGTGCACCTCACTTTCCATTATGAAACTCCAGTTTGAAGCTCATGCAACCAGTGCCCCCAGCACTGCCCTCCTGCATCCTCCAGTGTGAAACACAGGGTTACAGGAGCCCCTATCCCCCTACAAAATTACAATATTTTTTGAAGTTATACTGTATTTCTGATCTGTAGAAACCCCAGCCAGCCCAAAAAATGCTGCCTCCCACAACTCCTCCATCTCAGTCAATCCAGCTGACCAGTTTTGTCCCCCGTGAGCTCAGTCTCTTCCACTCCCTCTGCTCCCACCATGCTCCCTCCCCTCTTCCCTCCCCGAGCAGCAGAGAGCAGCCACTTCCCACCGCCTGGAAGGAGAAGCTGCTTGTCCTGGGGCTGTCGGGGTCCCAGGGCTCAGGCACCCATCTCCATGGGGCAGCGGGGGAAAGAGAAGACCACCAGGCCGGTTCCCTGCCACAAAGTAAAGGGATGGTTGAACGGGAGCAGGCCGGGGCCTGCCCCTGCTCATCTTCAACTTCATGCAAACCAGGAAACATGCCAAAGCAAAATAGGCACAGGCTTAGCATTTAGTCTCCAGGTTTCTCTGTCCTTCACCCATGCTCTTTTAAGGGGCCTTGTTGTTCCCTGGCTGCCACCCAGGGTGGGACGGAGGTAGGTCCTTGCAGGCTTTCAAACCAGTGTTTCTGGGGATAAGGCTAGACTCCTGTTTCTCAGGACTTTCCAAGAGACTAAATTCAAGCTTCCTACCAGGCTGATAAAGCACCTTTCCCCATCCGTGCGTGTCCCTCCTGTACTGCTCATCCATGGCTTAACATTTGCCACCTTTTACTTTCATCTGGGAAGAGCCAACTGATGGGTAAGAGTGCGAGTGGTCCCATCACAACGGCACTCAGGTCAGGATTGCCTTCAGGACTGGGGAGCTGCTGGCTTCTGGGTGGCCAAGGGACAACCAGGTGCCTGGATGTGGGTTATTTTCCCCTGTGCCGGGGTGTTGGATTCAGACCTGCACAGACCTCCTCGCCTCAGCGCTCACACAGACCCTGCTCCTGATGGAAAAAAAAAATACAAAATACCAATATTCCTGGGCAGGAAATTCATGGCAGTTTTCCCTGAACTTTCTAATGATTTATGACTTTAGATGTAAATTCTTCTTCTTCCCCCTTGCACTCCACAGGGTTTGGCCACATCAGCAGTGTAAAGAAGCCCACGTTAGGGAGATCCAGCCACTGGCAGGTACTTGCAGGAGCAGTGCTGAGTTGGAGCTTCCTTACAGCCTGGGGAGTCCCTGCCTGCAGGAACAACCCCTCGATGAGACTGGAGGAACACAGGAAAACTCTGAAACTCCTGTAGCACCGCTACTGGTAGCTCTGGGGACTTGGGACAGAACACTGGGAGGAGGAAGCTCGAGATCTGGGTCTTTGGTAGCCGCCCCATGGGATACTCTGGGCAAGTCTGTGGTGGCTACTGGACCTTTCATAGTCACTTTGGTGCCCCAGCGTTTGCGAAAGGAGTCAGCAAAGCTCCTCTTAAACTTCTCATTAGCAAACACATAAATCAGGGGATCCAGACAGGTGTTTGCCATGGTGAACACCCAGCTGATGTAGTAGGCAACTTCTACTTGGTGCAAGAGCTTGCAAGGCATGCCGTAGTACTTCACAGTGACGCCAATGGTCCTGCAGATGTGCAGGGGACCAAAGCAGACAGCAAAAATCACCAGAGACACTGTTATCATCTGCAGAGGCCTGCTCTTCATCTTTTTGCCTCTGGAGCTTTTCTTTGCCACTTTAGCAATGGCAGCTCCCAACAGAGCTCCGCAAGCCAAGGAAACGGCAAAGGGCAGGAGGAAAGAGAGCACAACCACAACGATGTTGTAGAAGTAGTAAATAGAGGACAACTCTAACTGATGAATATTTAGGCATTTTGCTGAGCCATCGATAGCTGAAGTCTTGAGGACAAAGAAGAAAGGCAGCCCTTGGACAATGAGGACAAGCCAGACGAACAAGCACAGCTTTCTCAAGAAGCTCTTCTTCTTCCAGAGAGACTTGCTCTTGTATCGTACAACGACAAAGTATCGGTGAATGCAGATGAGCGTCAGGAAATAGATGCTGCTGTAAATGTGGATGCTGTCCAGGAAGAATTCCAGCTTGCAAAGAAACTGCCCAAATGGCCACTGATTGCCGAGGCTGAGGTAGGAAATCCTGAGTGGAGCAACAGGGATGATCAGGACATCTCCCAGGACCAGGCTGACCTGCAGGATCATGCCTGAATCCCACTGTTTGATGCGGAAGCAGAACACCCAGAAGCTCATGCCGTTCAGCAGGACACAGCCCAGCAGGAGAAGGGTTCCCAGGGCAGGGATGGTGGGGTGCAGCTCCTGGGGCACGCAGTCCACACTGGTGTTCATGGAGGTGAGGGAGGCCAGCAAATCCAAGGACTCAGGAGAACCCTCTGTGCTGACCTGCAAGGGGTGGGGTGGAAAAGAAAAAGCAGTGAAACCATCCCAAATCACCATCTTAAGGCTGAGCAGGATCAGAGGCAACAGCGGTTGAAGCAGCAGGGGCAGGTTTTCAAATGATCCCTGATCCTGAAGATCCATGGCCAAAAGTTGACCACGATTTATCCTAGTCTCCACAGGAGAAGACCTGTCAGGTGCAAGGGGCCAAGTCTTGCTTTTCACATACAAATATAGGACCCCATGAGAATTCGACTGGAGCCTGCCATGCTCAGCTTGACTTTCTCTAATTGTGCTGCAAAGGACAATGAAAGGGCTACAAAGGACCACAGGAGCAGCTTAACTGCTCACCACTACTAACTGCTGATGGGGGAAGATGAAACAGATGATGCTGTTACTGCTTGGCTCCAAAAGCCTCTGCATTTAAAATCACTCGTGAGATCCCAGCATCACCCACACTACAATTGTTTCAGCTGGGTTTGTTACAGCGTGGCTGGGAAGTGTCTCACCAACCTACTCCCGCTGCCAGCCCTGCAGGCGGAGCGGCCCCCGTGCACCCTCTGTCATCCTTGCTCGGCTGCCGTACCCAAACTTCTCCCACTGTCCCACCAAGCAGGACACCCTGTTGGGTACGAGGTGCTGCTGTTTATTCACAGCCTGGTCAAAGGAGCATCTCTGCTGCGTGCGTTGGGTCTCTCTCCTGGAGGGAGCACCACCGGGCAGGTGGCTGATGCTGCTCCCTCCACGCACGCCAGATCACGCCCTTTAGATACCTCTTCGTTGCTGGTGGCACTAACAGCTGGGAGGCTGGTTGGGGGCACAGCATCCTCCAAAGCTGCTCTTTCCATTGAGCACTATCACAACCATGGGGTGACCCAAAATTGTGCCAGGATCCTGTTGGCAGGAGCGGCGTCAGGGCCAGGAGCGAGACCATCACGGCAGCACCAAGCTCTGCCTGGCAGACACCCAGCCTGTCCCTTGTTGGGATGCAGCTTTTAAGCCCCTTGGTGTCTCCCCAGCAGTAAAATATTTCCCTGGCCATTTGGGAGCCTCACATCCATATGTGGATGATTCTGAAATCAGACACTCTTGATTAGGTTTAAGCACTTGGAATTATGCCCTGGCTCTTGTACTGGTCCTCGCTCACTCTGCCTTTGGGGCATGACCATGTCGCATCCCAGCATCTCCCCAAAAGGCTCAGGGCCACGTTGGGATAATGGCTCCATGTAACGAGCCTTTTCCGGGAAGATGCTCTCAGCCTGCCCTGCTGCAGTCACAGCTCCCTGCTCCTCACTGCATCCCGAGCGATGTGGGACAGACCCTGGGGAGAAAACAGGCTTGAAGGCATTTTTACGGATGATGTGTTTTTAGACAGAGGCACCTTCGGCCTCTCCTGGCTTCGGTCGGCCCGAGAAACTTGCAAGTAAACTGCACCTTCCTGTGTGCTCCGGGGGGCTGGTGAAGGTGGCTGATGAAGGAATCTGGCTTGAACAGCTCAGGAGGGATCAAGAACCAGCTCGTCCTCACCAGGGCTTCCCTAAGCCTGCCTGAAAGAGGGTGTCATTTCCTTAATCTAGCCTTTAACTCCCATTTTGGTAAAACTGGGAAAGTTAATTATTATCTGCTAAGCCATCAACTAAAGACAGTGGCTTCTAATGCAGAGAAGTTGTTACAGCTATGCAGCCATTAGCCGTTTGCTTTCCTTTATCTTTCACTACTTTTCCCAAAAAGTGGGTCTTTCCAAATTAAGGACTTTTTAATAATGGTTCGTTGCTGCCTTCTGGCAACATCATCCACAAAGCTCCAGAAATCCCACCCCGTCGCAGGGAGCAGCCACGCTGGTGACAAGTGTCTCCTTTCTACCCAAAGCAGAACCGCTGCGGCAGCACGACCAGCTCAGCTCTCAGGGTGACAAAACTCCACGAGGCCACGGGCTTCGCTTTCCCCACACTAGCCGTGGCCTGGATTTGATGCCCACTGTATAGAAAGCAAGTTTTAATATAGGCAATAATTTCTTAATGAAAGAGGCAGAGGATCTCCGAGTGAGAGGGGAAATCTTGAGCCGTAAGAAGAAAACACCTCAGAATCACTCAAAAATTTGAAATCTGCTTTAGCTTATCAAGGCAAAGCAGAAAAAAAGAGTTAATTTTCACTTAACTTGAAGGTGAATCACAGGAGCCATTGGCCACACACTTAGCTGGAAAACAGCAGCAGAGTTAGAGCTAATCTGGATGTGAAGAGAAGGAATCAGGCCCAGCATCCAGCCCTGTGTCTCTGAGCACTCCAGGGATTTTGCCCCATCTTTATGTAAAAAACCCTCACCTGTTTCAGCCCTGATGAAACCTCAACAGCATTGCTTGGCATTACAGCCATGGAGAGCTTTGCCTTCGGAAACTGATTCCTGTTAAAACAGAATACGAATAAAACATGGCACGCAGCCACAGGGGAGACTTACCCCGTCCTCCCACGAGGGTCAGTCCGCGGTGCAGCTGATGGCAGGGCAGCAGAAGCAGCCGAGCTCCTTCAGATGCACCGAGAGAAGAAGAACTGATGGGCAGGAAAAAGCTCCAGTGGCCCCCTGTTGTATGGTGGAAAGGAGATCTCAGCAGTGGTGGCGAAACTGAAACAGCTCGGAGAACCGCAGGCAGGAAAAGCAGCAGCTGCTTTAGGAGAACAGCTTGCTTTTGCTCAAAATCCTCCAAGAGCTGGAGCCTCTGGGCTTGCTCTCACCGGGGGAAGGTCTAGGAGATCATAGAATCATAGACTCGCCTAGGTTGGAAGGGACCTTTCAGATCATCTGGGCCAACCATAATGCCAGCGAGAGCCAGTGAGTGGAGCACAGTCCCTGCAAGTCAGGGGTGCAGGCGAAACGCAGCCTGACTCCACCGAGCGCCGGGGTGCAGCCGCAGCAGGAGGCATCGAGGGGTGCAGAGCTCAGCAGGGCTGAGGTGACACCGCTCCCCCAAACTGCTGGAGTGCTGGCAGGTCGGCGACCGCAGTGGTGGGGCCTCGTGGGATGAGCTGCGCAGTCAGTCAGGGTTTGCAGGTACTGCGGACACGAATAGATGTGAGTAGCTGTAACCTCAAAGGCCAAATTTCACACCAAAGGGAGGGCTTCAGCTCTCCAGTTTGACCAGGCCAAGACCTCAGCTGCAGCATTTAAACCCAGCAGGTTTAGGGTGCTGTTTCCTCTTTTGGCTCAGTAAAAGCTGCACATTCGGTGGGATCGTAAGATCTGGATGGGGAGGCCCCTGAGTCACACCAAATACTCCAAACAAGCATCATGCTCTAGGTCAGAAAACGTGAATTTCTGAAACTGTCTCCCTGCGTCTTTCCCAAGCAAAAGAAACCCCCCAAAGGGCTTTGCTGAGATATTCAGAAGACGATCTCCGGTGTGGTGACTCCGGCAGCCTTCTGGTCCAAGCCCAACTCGAGAAACTCACAGCCCCCAGCTCTAACTTGTGCAAACCCTTTGCTGCTTAAGGCAGGACAACATCTACACCTGAGACTAAAAGCCCAGAGGGTGAAATCCTGATGCTTGATCCCAATGAACTCTTTGTGGTGAGATGGACACAGTCCCTGCAGGAAGGTTACTCCACCAATGGTCAAACCTTGATGCCTTAAAACCTCCCTGAACGCTCCTGCTAGCAGCCAGCACCAGGGTGACTGGGGCTTTCCTGACTCACCGGGGAAGGGTTGGAAAATTATCAGAACCACTTCAAGCCAAAAGCAAAGTTTTTAAGAAAAGTGTGGTTTAGTACACAGCCTCCAGCCCACAGAGTCTATTTAGAGCCGAGCCAACAGCCCCCGCAGCCTCCCGCCCCGGGACTCCATCCAACACCATCTGAAGCCACACGAGGTGACTTCCTTCCATCGCGCTGCGCTGCACTGAGGAGAAGCACTGCACACCGTGCCCTGGGGCAAGGGGCTGCGGCAGGGCTTACAGTCACTGCTGTGTTCGTTTCTTTTTTGAAGGTGAAGGGGGGCTGTTCCTTTATTTCTTTATAATAAAGAGCACAGCTGAGTGCAGGGGCTGTGCTGGTTGTGTGTTGGAGACGTTGCTGGCTAGAGTGCACGGGGTGTGTAATCTTGAGAGTTCCTGTTCGGAGCCATTTCTTGTGTATCGTGGTGTCACGGCACAGCACTTCCTCGCTGAGTAGTCACCCCCCTCCCCGGCACAGGGGTCAATGTGTGGCCAAGGGTGCAATGGAGGAACAGCAGGGTGAGAGCGCTGAATCAGGCCCAAACCCTCAGCAGAAAGATGCAAGCTGGCCACCCTTGACTACATCCTTGTTAGCCTGGACCTTCGGTCAGCCTAGTTAATTGTGCAAATACCCACTTGAAGGTGAGCCCTGCGCGGGTCCGGACTCAAGCCATTGGGTTGCATCACTCCCTCAGGTCTCTGGGGGTCCACACCACTGAAGACTGGTGGATCCCAAGCTCTGCGCCATCATCAGCTCCCACCACGAGGTGCGTTTCTTGGGCAGGACTTTCTCCAACAAAGCTGTAGAGCAACTTGAATATTTGCAAAAAAACCCACAGCAAAGCCTACAGCCATCCGAAACAAGACTCTGGTTTGTAGTCACATGTTCCTCTGCATAAAGGACAAGAGAACAAACTTTTCTGCAATAAATTCAGCATCAAAGACACTTTTAGCTATACTGGATCACCCCTTAGACTCCCAGCTGTCCCTCGGTGGTGGCTTCCAGCCACCACCTTTGCTGGCTCCCAGGCTGGGAAAGCCAAAACCAGTAGAGAGAGATGCAAGGCCTGAATGAGAACGGAGACAATCTAAACACCATATAAGTAAAAGAGTTTATTGGAAGTAAACGTGAAGATATTTACAGGAATAAATCCAGCACGCGACCAGCAGAGCAAGGCATTCCTGTCCCTTCACTGTTCCTTAAGGGTGCAGCAGTCAGGACACCTGCCTGCCCCGATCGGGTCCCTCTGTCCCCGTTGAGGCTGGGAGCCCACCTTGTGCACTGAGGCCAGTCCTACCCTGCACCACTTCAGTCACTAATTTAAACACTTTTTGCACAGCAAGTGCTCCCAGCAAATTCACACACACTCTAGCAGAAAAGCAGGGAGAACATCCAGCTGCACGTCCCCTGTAAGACCAGGGCAGGCTCAGCTCGAGGAAAGCAAAGTCCCCCACCACCCAGAAATGCTTCCTGAATACTTCTCCTCCCGCCACCTTCTCCATTCGTTGCTGTGTTACCTGTGGATGTACCTGCGTGTATTGGGATAGGCAGTGGACGCCTCGGGAAACAGCCACAGCGTCACAGAGCTGAGGCACATCTTTGCAGAGATGCTTTGAAATGTGCAGAAAGCGTTAATTGCTACTCCTGTCTCCTTTTCCAAAAATATCCGAACACGAGGCATGAACTTCATCTCCCAAGGCAAAAACTTCTTCTTCCCTAAGAGTAGAGGTCTACATCAAGTTATTTATCCAGCCTGCTTGGGGTAGAGGATTGGGTACTTCAAGAGCACGGTTGGGCCAGCTTTCTTTTGATGTTTAACCCTGGAGGAGACAAATCCCAGCCCCTCACGTCCCCCCGTGTGCAGGACGGGGGTCGGGGTGCTCAGGTGCAGAGCTCTGCCTTGGGCCAGGCGGCTCCTGCCGTGGGTGACTGAACAAACACAGCGTCAACCGACAGGAACAATTTGCAAACAACTGAGCAGCAGACAAATGTGCAAACGTATCTGGTGGCTACTTCTGGATAATGAATGCATAATCTATTCCGACTCCCTTCCCTGTCTGCTTCTGGATAATGCGTCTGTGAGCCTGAGTCAGGTTTATAAATGGTTGGCAACGAGAAAAACAGGCTGCGTTTGAGCCAAACATTATGTTCAGCAAATAAAGCAGGCAGCTTGGCCGTGGACATTTGCTGTGAGGAGCTCAGTGTCAGAATCCCTCCAGTGCTCGGCGATTCCCACCCCGTGTGCAACCGCTACGGGGGGCGGCAGGACGCCACAACTGACTTTTGCCTCTAAAATCTAATTTCATGCCTAAACCACAGACTCTAATAAAAGAGCAATATTGTATTCCTTTCCCATCTATCTGCTCATTAGAAAGTCGCTCTTACATCTGGCTCGAGGGCTGGGAACGCTCCCAAGAAATCTAATTACAAGGTCATTGCAGTAAATTGCATTTGGTGGCATAACTCTGAGTCACTGGTTCAGGGGGCTTTCCCCTTCCACCCCGGAGTAACTCATCTAACAAGGGTGAAGAAAAACAGAAAAAAGAATTTACAGACTCCCGGTGAATGAGACTTAACGGGGAGGCGGCATTTCCAAAGTGTCCTGACTTCTGGGTGCGCCAGTGGAGGGATGTTCTCCTGGGAACGGTGACAAACTGGGCACCAAAGACTTTCCAGTCACTTTGGGAAATGCTGCTTACTGGCCACGCAGTCTTGGGGAGTCCTTTCAGTCCTCAGAGGAGACTGAAACCATTTGGAGGCTTCCCAGGGCTGCCCACGCAGGAGCAAATCTCATTCGTCCCCCAAGAAATCTACTCGACCCTTTTGGAAGAATAAAGTAAAGTCACTTTGCTGCGTCAGGTCGCAAAAGCTTTGTCCCACCTCCAGCGATCCCGCTGCTGGCTGAGGTGTCTCCAACCCGGCTCCTCAGTGCGCAGGGATGGGTTCCCAGGAGGAAGGGGCTCATTCCTTCTCAGAGGTGTCTCCAACCCGGCTCCTCACCGCGCAGGGATGGGTTCCCAGGAGGAAGGGGCTCGTTCCTTCTTGGTCGTGCCAGGCTCAGTGCAAAGGAGAAAGCTGCAGGTTGCAGATCACAGTGCCTGGAGGATGCTCTCCTGCTGCTGCTGCGAGGTGGTGAGTCGGTGCAGATCTCATGAGGGATGAGTGCCTCTGGCTCAGTAATCTCTCCCCACGCTCCCCAACAGATGCAGCCTCACGCTTTGCGGATGATTCGCCCCGGTTTCCTCCAGTCCCTGTACCTCTCCCTGCGCACTGAGTGGACCAGAGGCCTGGAGAAGCTGGAGTGACTTGATCTGGTGGCGTTGCTAGTGGGGAACAAAGCGAGACATTGTTACTGGTGCGGGTCAGAGCTGGGGCACATCTGCATCTAATGGAGGTTCCTAAAAGGACAGGGAATTTTGATCATCAGAAAGTGTTTCAACCACCACTGCTGCCGAGAGAAGGGCCAGTGCTGGATCCTGCTGCAGACCCTGGTGCTCAAGGTGCCTGGGCTGCAGAGACCCAGGGGTGATCCTCTCCCACGCACCTGAAGAGGTGATGGGAACCCTCTCTGTCCCAGCTACTGAAGGTCCTGGAAACATCTGCTGAACGTCAAGTGCACAAGTGTGAGCTCAGAACCCCTTAAACAGCCTGTCAGAGCCCCAGGGACCCTCTGGCCAGATGGGTCACTGAAACCAAGCCCCTTGGCTCTTCAAAGCCTTCAAATACCTTTGAGCAGTTTTCCTTAAAACCACTAAACCAAACAACGTGCACACCTCACACTTCTTTGGGTTTTTGCCACCCCTGTCACAGTTTGTGTTCTCTCGGAGGCGGTTATCCAGGGTGCGAGCAACCACCCCACTACCCAACCACCCCACGGTCAACGCCGCCACGTGCAGAGGCGCCCAGGACAGTCCAGCAGAGCTGGCTCGGCTGCAGGAGCAGCCAGGCTTGTGCACGTCGGGCTCTTCAAGGATGACTTAATGTTCGGGCCCACTTGCCCTGGGCATTCCCACTCTTCCTACACGCTGTGTCCCAGCCTTTTCTTTCCTTCCTCCCGGCTAACACCTTCACAACCCGTTTTTATATCTAGCTTTTGCAAAGATTGCAACAGACTGGTGCAGTGAACGAGCACATTCTCCTGCCAGTGCAGAGGGTGATATTGGGCACAACAGTGTTTGCAGGAATTTGCAGTGAAATTCACGCGGGGTGAAGCACGTGTCCTCCCCATCCCTAAAAAAAGGGCTGCGCAGTGGTGATTTCTGCGGCTGGCGACTAGGGATCCTGCCCCGAGACGTTCCTCCTGTGATCCCCAGTAGCTTTGTCAACAAAAAGCATCCAGCTACCATTTCCCCCCGTGCCCGTAAGCGGTGGGACAGAGAGGAGAGGCTAGTGGAGAGCAGAAGTGACATGGGACACCAGAATAGGATGATGAATGGAGGCCGGGAGCGGGGGAGCCGCCAGCCACTCCAGGAGCGGAGGAAGACAGAGCCGGGGGAAAGCCGTGAATGTGAGAAAAAGCTGCTTTACAACAGAGCTTGTTACTATTCAACATCCACAAAAGGAGGAAGAGCCCAGAAATCCCTGCCTGTGCTGGGGCTACAGTCAAGAGGCAGCTCTCCCGTGTCCTAATTAGGTTGCTGCTTTATAACTAATTGGTTTTCGAGTTAATTACTTTTAATAGGCCAGGAAGGTGGCAGCTCAGGCCCTGTGGCAGGAGATGAAGCTTCACCTCTACACGCTGGCCCAGTTCCAGGCCATGCTGGGAATCAGGGTGGCCTTACATCCGTCTTTTCCAAGGAGGTCTGCCTCGCTGCTATCTCAGGTTTAAGCTCTTAGGGGAAGGCTTGGGGTCACTTCCTTGGCAATGTCTGCAAATCCTTCCTAAAAGTCAACAATCCTGGGATCCGAGACCGCACCAGCGCCGTGCTCTCATTCCTCCCAGCTCGCGGTGGCTGCGTGCGTGGTGGGAGCAGCCATCAGGCTCCACCGCGCTGACACCAGGGCTGCGCTCGGCTGGGTGCCCCAGATCCCCGCGTTCGATCTGGTGCAGGTGTGGGCGTACAGCCGCTTTCTGACAATCAAATCAAAGCCGATACCGCGGCTTGCTTTATGCTTTCGTGCTGGCGCCGTTATCAGCTGCGAGAGGGCAGGTGATCCGCAGACTGGGCTGCCAGGGAGGGATGGTACCTGCTCCAGCATTAAACCAACTGGTGTGAACCTCCCTTTTGAACTGGCTTTGTGCCGTGGTGCTCCCAGCCTAACACAAACCATGACGAAGCTTTTTGGCACCGCTGAGCCATGGCTTGAACGTTTTGGAGAAGCAGGCTACAGCTGTGGCAACCATTTCGGAGTGTTTTCTAAGCCCAAGCCTATACTGGAGGGTGAACATCTGGCTCCAGCTGTGCTCTCTCAGCAATGGCAAACCTGGCCTCAGGGGCTCGTCACACAAGAAAGCTTCAGCATTATCTCAGCGGGGGTGTATGAGCCCAGGCTGCATCAGAATCAAGGTGTCCACACAGGACACTCTTAATTCCACTAAGAGGATCCCAATTCATCCTGTAGTTTTCCGGTTCTTTGGGCCGTGGAGCTTCGCCTGTCTGTGGTACAGTCTGTGAACGATCCGTGTGACACACAGATGTGGTGGCTCTGCTTTCCCAGAGCGGCTGGAGTTGGCCAGAGGAGCAGTGAGAACAGGTATCAGGGCAGGGACAGGATGGGCCAAGACTGCTGTGACAGCAGGAGGGGTGAGCCACGCGTCCAGCTCCGGCGGGGATGGCTGGGATGACCCCAGGGCGCAGGGCCCTGCGCGAGCCATCCGGCTTGGTCCCACCTCCCCAGATGACGCTGGGTTAGATGGCAGCCCCAACAGATGTTTGGTTTTGGTGGGATACCTAATCCCCTAGGTTCTCTTCAAAAAAATAAATCAGTCCTATGACATTATCCTGGCTGCTTGATGCAAATTGTTTGGTGGCCTCTAGTAAATAAAATCATTCCATTAGGTTTTCTGCATTACATCCTTTCACTAGCATTGTGGTACCTTAGACCTCAGTGTTGTCCGATGCCCCCCTGCACTCCTCCTTGAAGACAGCCAAGAAATCTGCCTCTAACCTCAATTATCATCCAGCCAGGCCCATCGCTTTCAAGCTATTTCTGCACCGGAGCTGACTCCACCCGTGGCTGCATTCCCAGCGCAAATCGTTTTACTTGTACAAGACAGTGCAAGGTGCAGTTCAGCTTTGCTGCTCCGGAAATTCAGCCGGAGAATTCATCCCTGGACTGCAGACGAAGGGACTGGTATCTGCTGGTGACTGATTTTCAGCAAGCGGCGGGTGCCTCCTTGCAGAACCGCTTGCCCTGGGAGGTCTTGCCTCTGGAGACCCCTTTGGGGCGCGTATGTGCAGCACCCAGCACGGCGGGGCTTTAAGCGCGGCCGGGATTGTGGCCGGCAGAGGATTAGGATAAGGAGGGAGCTGTAAGCTCTGCGCGCTCGCGCTGCAGCTGTCAGCTCTGGAGCAAACTGGGTCACGGGCACCTTTTTAGGTTCAAAGCTACGAGGTGTTGGCATGCCATTGCCTCAGATCCATCAGGAGGTGAATTTTGGGTCCCAGGGCACAAGTTTCTAACCACGCAGCCGATGGATAGCTGTCAAGATATCTTTCATTATAAGACCCGCAACAATATTAAGACCGCGTTTACCCCAAATGCTATTACAAGTGAACAGTACAAGAACAATGTTTGCAGAAACATATCCAAATTTTAAGGACACGCGGCGTTTTTCTTTTACGTCCTTATTTCTACAGCTCATTTTTGTTGTTGGGCAGAAAACAAGGAAGGATTAGTGTAGCGGGCACAGCCCAGAGAGTGGGAGGAGACGGCGAGATAGTGACATGCACGCTAGTGATTTAACATGAAATACTCCGATTGCAAAGTCTCTAGAGGTTTGTGCCTCATTGATGAATATCATGCATGAAGCGTTGCTCCCTGCGCTACCCACATTTTTCTCTTCCAGGTATGTGGATTGGGATCCTGAGTCACGGCAAACATGCTGAATTACAGCACATTTCCACAAAAAAAAAAAAAAACAAAAAAAACCCCCGAATCACGGGCATATTTATCTTTGAGTGTGTCAAATGCATGGTATGTTCAGACAATACAGGATCAAAAGATTAACAGACCTTAATCCTACCTCTGTGCATTAATACACAACAGATGATACACACACGCACACACCTAGAAGGACCAGTGTACGTACACAAAAGGCAATCTTCCCCACCAGAACGTACCTGAGCTAGTCACCGCTTGGAAACATAATAGGCATTAACTCACCTAGAAGACCAAACTGGACCCGCCTGCTTCTTCGGCTTGGCTATCTGCTTCTGGTACTCCATCCAGCCGCTCACCAGCTCGTGAAGGATCATCACGTAGAGGAGGAAAATAAGAATCCTGGGATCCATTCGTGGCACTTCGGGGTCTGCTTCATTGGGTACAGGTGACATTTGATGGAGAGCACCAGGAGGTCGGCCGGAGGGGTGCAGCTCTGGCGGGCAGGGCTCTCAGGAAGGGGGGGAGCTGGAGGGATGGAAAGGTCGCTGCTGAAGAGGAGCCTTGCAGGCTGGGTTTTGTGCAGAGTGAATTAATGCTGTAAAAAAATCCCCCGGGGGGATGAGAGGCTGGTGCCTATTGTGTGAAGCAGCATAAACACAGCTGCAGAGGCTACGGACGTTTCCTTTAACGGGGTGGATCACATCTTCTGGGACTCCATCCCTTTTGTCTCCCTCTCACTCCTGCTTTGTCTGCATTACTCTGCAGCCATCAGCTTCCTACACTTTTATGGCAGGAGCAGCCCCGCTTCGGCAGCGCCCCTTGGGTTGGTGGCGGGGGGAGGCGGGGGGAGCTGGCTGCCGTGCCCACAAGCCAGCAACGGTAGCACTGTCTGGCTGTAAGAATAAATTAAAAACCCCAGTCAATGACTAGGGAATCTCCGAGCTGTCTCTTCCCAGCGTCTCAGGATTTGGGGCTGCGCTGAGCCAATGTTGATTGGGAGTGTTACTGAGTATTTTGCAGCTGAGAAATCTTTTCTTCTGCGCGCTTTTCTCACGCTCTTATTTTGTTCTCCTCCTTGTTATCGCTTTGCTAAACCTTCAGCTGCTGCTTCTCCAGCAGTAAAGCGCTGGTGGGGTACGCGATGTGCCGGAAAACCCTGGTGCCACAGCTTCCAGCCCTTTCCGCACCACGGCTCCTCTCCCAGCCCTTCGACCTCTTTCTGTTTAGCAGCGTAGGACCCTGTTCAACTCAGATCTGGTCATGACACCAGATCCCCTTCGCTCTCTCCCTTCCTTCCCCCATGGAGATCTCCAGGACATGATGCGATACGTGTGCCTGGTATTTCTAGCAGTATAAAAACATAACCTAGGCTTGGTTAGGCACTTGTATAAATCTAACAAAGAAAAATGCCCCAAAAAGGTGTTCCTAAGACCACCTTACTCAAAATTCATGTTATTCCAGTGAAATATTTCCATAAAGGAAACAATAAGCCTTTAGCAACTATTTAATTATCAGGATCATCTAGAAGCCAGATTGAACAACCTACCTTTGCCTGGTGGAGCTGTGTCAATTCAGTGCAGAAAAGGAGGCCCAGATAACGGGCAAATACAGCCACCCTCCTGATCTTCAACTCCACAGCTCCGACACAAGCACATGGACCCCTGGGCTCGCTCCCTAACACGGAGCGGGCTCCAGCAACTCTTAAAGGATAGGTATGACAGCCACATACTGCATAACCTTACAATAAACTTACCACGAGGAAGCTTCTTCTCAGCTAACTCAGGTTACATTACCTGCGGGTTTAACACTTGAGGTTAGAAGTTTCTCAGAAACTTTTGTCCTTTGGTATATAACTGCAGATCCATGTGCAGAAGCCAGGGATTTTGATAGTTTTCTATTAAAGTACAAATTTAATGCTCATTAGGGGATACTAATTACACAGTACATCTGCATATTAAATAAACCCAACGGCAGTATCAACGTCCCAGTCAAATGTGCACCTCAAAGTTGTGTCTGACTTTCCTTCAGCTAACTAAGGTTCTTTCAGTTATGAGTCCAGAAGTGCTGAGTAATTCTCTAAATTGGGAGGAGAAGAGCTCGTGGATGGGAGTGAGCAAATGAATGAAACAAGCAAGGGCTGGAGGTGTTCTAGCAGCTACGAAAATGGGAATACTTGAGGTTCTCCATGAAAGGATAGTGGAGCCGTTCCTATAGCAACGGAGACAGTTGCCAGGCTGCGGGAGATGGGTTCTGATGTATGGTACAAGTCATACATAGTGAGGGATTTTAGGCTAAAGACAACACTGATATTTTATACATATGCAATTTTTAATGAGTAAAGACAATGTGACTCCTTTGTTCAGAGGAGAACAGCTCTTTACACAAAATCAAAGAGAGAAATTACTGGGGTAAGAGCGGCAGGATAATTCATTACAACTAACCAGTTTTGTATTAGGTGCTCCATCTCATGAATACAAAAGCATTTTAAAAAAGTCTGTTTGTTGCCAAACATTACAGCTCGGTTGACTAATGCTCTTCTAAATCCCAACAGACTGCAGATCGCCTCTGCTCTTTTACCATCCTCAATACTCAAACAAACATCGCCTAGGTCTGAAAATCTTCTGGAGTCTATAAAAAGTTATCTGAACTTCAACATACAAATTTTTTTTGTAAAAAATTTCACCAATTCATCCTCGACGCTAGATAAGGTAGAAAAGCCAACAGCCCGTGAGTTATTGCCAGAGCCAACAGCTCTTATTACGGTGGTTGGTTTCCAAACGGCTCGGTGACTAGTCACAAGCTGTAAGTCCTTTGACAAACGATTTAAAAAAGGGATGGGAAAAGCTGATTTTAGAGTGACGGGAGCCCAATTTGGGAGGGCAGGGCGGGGCGGGAGCTGGCCGTGGTGCTGAAGGGCCCCTCCGGCAGCCGGCAGGTACAGGAGGTACAGGACCCCCCCAACAGCAGTGGAGCACCCTGAGACCTCTCCCACAAAGCTTCAGGTGTTTCCCCTCTGCCCCCCGAGTCCGCGCGGGTGCATAAATTCAGCCCAAGGGTCATCCTCGAGAGGTGTGGTGGGAGGGGAAGAACCTGCGCAAGTCCTCCAATTTGGGCAGACAACCTCTGAGCAGGGCCAAGAAGCAGTTAGCGAACTCACTGGGGACTCCTAAGGGTTTGGAGCAAATATTAACTGGGCTGTTGCACACTTTGATAGTCATTCATTACAGGACAGATATGCCAATAAAACACGCATACAAAACTACCGCGTAACATAGGTATCTGAAGGCTGAAACAGACCTCACCTGCAGACCAGAGCCTTTATCTGCTTCTCGAGTTGTCCATTCTTCTGCAAATGGTTTTAATTAAGAGCCAGCACTCCTCAGATACATCATCTCTCTCCCCTGCTGTTTTCAGACAACTCTACAAAAATGACAAGTAGGTCAAATACAGATGAAGGCTGTGTGAAGAAGTGGCATGGAAAAAAGTTCCCCAAGTCTGAAGTGAGAGGGAAGCAGGACCAGAGATGATACCACAGAGCCTGGAACTCAGGCAGGCGCTGAAGGACAGAAGGAAATGAAAAGCAGACTTTGGGATACAAAGCAGTCTGCCCCAGTTTTGGTGGGGCAGAAACCCGTGCGGAGGACAACTCTTTCAACTCACAGTTTAAGCAGATGCAAAAGGAATGGTGACATAGCTGAGCACTGATAACACCTCGTTCTGAAGCAGCAGCATGTGCGGGTTTGCAATTCCTGTGTGAAACCAGGGTGGAAATGAAGCCAAGTTCCCTTGCCCAAGGCACTCAGTCCAGCTAGTTGGGCTGGAAGGAAAACCCAGGATACTTGAGTGGTCACTCAAGTCACTCACCCTTCATTCCTTGCAAGCCTGACTGCTGCAGCGTTCCCATTCCTTTGGGCTGTGTATTTGGGCACTGAGGAACAGGATTATGTCATTCTGCTACTCAGGGCCTATTTCCCTCTTTGCTGAATGACAATCTAGTCCTCTTTACTGCTAAAAATTTTTTAAAAATGGAGGTAGTTAAGTGCCAGTTAGCATTTATATTCATTGCAGCCCCAAGGGCGCACTGTAACACCAAAGATCACCTTCCTTCAGGTTCCTTGGAAGCACCCATCGCCCCATTCCTCCACTTGGAAGATGGCGTAACTGACTGACAAACCGGAAAACCCACCCTTCCTAAGGCTCACGTTGACCCGAAACTCACACAATCTCCAACCTGCATCACAGAAACGCAGCAAGAATTGTTTTGTTACAGTAAATCAGGGTTGACCTAAACCGTGTTTGACCTCTTGCAATTATTGGCTTTTTAGAAGGAAACTCTGAGCTTCGCTGAAAAGACAGGGACCTGCTTTCCCCTTGTATGGGGCCCAAAGGTTGCAGGGATTCCTCTAGCTAACAGGATAGTCAGGGACTGGAAACATCAAACCTCCCCCACACAGGCCAAGCAGCTCCTATTATAGGCCAAATGGTCCAAAATTCCTGTGGCATCCAGAAGATAGAGCGATCCCCCACAGGTAGCAGTCAGGCCACAAGCATCCGCAAGTGGAAGTACTTCCACGTAGATGCAGTGCTAGTAAAGGTGGCTCTGAGGTCCTAAGGTCTGGTGTCTTTAAATACCCCGAGCAGGACCCTGTGAGCTGCAGGGGTCCTTCCCGCATCGCCATACACACTTGTCCTCAGCCAAAGCCCATGAATGCGTCCTGCCGGGACAGGCGAGATGGAAAACAGATTCTCTGCTCTGCCCTTCGGCTGCTCTTCAAGGAACCGGCTCATAAAAACCCTCTGTAATTATACGATTATTCATCAGAGATTAAACGGAGACCATGGTGCTCATTTGGAGCAGGCCGTGGGTTGGTAACTGGCTGTGACCTACTGGACCAGATGTTTTGCTGTTGCTACCGAGGCTTCGTTTCACGAGTCAGTAATGACTCTGGCCCAGGGACTCTGACACCTCAAACGAGGCTTCACGTGCAGTTCATGGGAATAAACTTCTCCTGAGGACACATCTCTCTCTCTTTCCTCCCTCATTAGCATGAAATGTCTCCTTCCTAAGCTCAGAAGAAGTCAAACAGATCTGGAACCAGAGGGGAAAGTGGAAATACAACTGCCAACAGAGCCAGAAGAGAGCAGATCCCAGCCTTCAAAGAGGTCAGGAAAATGGACTTTCAGAGTTAAAAAGAAAAAGAGGTACTGCAGAGTCTGTCAGCACCTTCCAGAGCCTCATACGAGTCAACAGTTACCAAAAGACAAAGAACAGATGCTCTGAGACATATTTCTTCTGAGGATTTTTAATTGCTTCTACCTACAAATGTGGTTGAAAAAGCGGTAAAATGAAACTTGCGCTCTTAATCATCAGATTGCTTTGTATCAGATTGCTGATGACTCATCGCTAGGATTTTATAAACATTTCACCGCTTTTTAATTCTGTTAACCCTCATCAGCCAACACAGCCTTGGCACAGCAAATTGGTGCTAGCCTGAGGGAAAAAAATAGTATTAAAACTGAATAATAATAATAATAGTCCCCTGAGTTTTGGACTTTTTTTTCCTATGACAACAGCACGGGAACCAGCAAGGGTTCGGTCTGACTCAAGCTGGACAGCTGGTTACGGGAATTATCTTCCTTCCTTCCTTGCCATAGAGCTGACATTCACAGAACCTGGAGGAGGAGGAGAGAAAGACACCGATAGTCACTTCTGGGTCCGATACTGCTGCTTTTCCTCTTTCCTGAGCACAGGTCCTGCTGACCAGGAGCAGCAGCGCCATGGACTCACCTCAGCGCAGCAGCCTGCGAGCCCAGGTGAGGTACCTTTGCCCCTTGTGCAATTGTTTTGCAAGAAAAGGAAGGTGGTTTCGCTGCATCCAGTTGTTCAGCTTCGTCCTTCTCATCAAACCCCCCTTGCAGGTCCAGCAGGCCAAAATCCACCCACGCAGGTGGTTTTGTTGCTTTCTGTGAAGGTATCCTTCAAGCTGGACTGACCTCGTTATCTTTAGTGCGATCTCTACACGCTAATGGACACTCCTCTATTCGCTGATGGCCCTTCTTGCACTACAGAAGCTGGTATTGGCCAGGTTTAAAATCCGACTCCCCTAGAAAGCAAGAAACTTTCCAACAGCAGTGTCTCCTGCCAGAAAAAATCTTATTATTAAGGTCTGACGTACAAAACTAGAGGCGGTTTGCAAGTGAATTCCCAGCACATGAGATTTACAATAGACAAGGAGAAGCTGGTCACAAGGTGTGTGAGCCCCAGGTCCCTCAACACCCCAGGTGAGCTGTGCTTTGCGCCCGGGCAGAGGCCACCCAGCTCTAAATGCAAAGGGAGCTGGGGCTTGAGCGCACACAGCCACACGTCACCCCTCTCTCTGTCCAGCCGAGCCACCAACACGGGGCATGGCCAAACGTCCTGGCCATAAAAGCGTCAGCCTCCCTCAGGGACCCGGCTGGAGGAAAGGGTTAAGGCACCTGCCCTCACCTGGATGGGAAAGATCTCTGCCGTTCACACTGCCTGGGATCAGATAAGGGAGAGGAGACAGCAGCAGAGGAGACAATGGACCTGAAGATGATGGCAGCAAGTGCCAGGTGTCCCAGGGCAAGACGTAGAGAAGAGAGCACCTGGGACGGAGCAGTGAACGCAGAGACTGTCCATGAACAGCAAAGTCTGGAGTAACCACAGAGCTGAAACCCAGTTGATGTGTCCTCAACTTGTTGAAAGCTGGAGCCCCTCTGCTGTGAGGACAGGCTGAGAGAGCTGGGGGGGTTCAGCCTGGAGAAGAGAAGGCTCCAGGGAGACCTTCAAGCCCCTTCCAGCCCCTCAAGGGGGCCTACAGGAGAGATGGGGAGGGACTCTTTATGAGGGAGCGTAGCAATAGGACAAGGGGTAAGAGTTTTAAGCTGAAAGAGGGGAAATTTAGATGAGATCTGAGGAAGAAATTCTTGGCCATGAGGGCGGTGAGCCCCTGGCCCAAGCTGCCCACAGAAGCTGTGGCTGCCCCATCCCTGGAGGGGTTCAAGGCCAGGTTGGACGGGGCTTGGAGCAACCTGGGCTGGTGGGAGGTGTCCCTGCCCAGGGCAGGGGCTGGCACTGGGTGGGTGTTAACGTCCCTTCCAACCCAAACCATTCTATGATTCTACACGACCTGAACTTGGGTGGAGTTGCCCTTAATCCCTGTTTTACATCCACCTGAAGCTCTGAGAAGCTGATTTACCCCTTGTTTTTAATGCTGAGCCTGGATCTGGGGAGGGATAGTGCTGGCAAGGGTACCCACGGCATGTCTGTGGGTTCAGAGCCACGGGGACCGAGCTTGGACTAGTCCACGAGCCCTCCTGGGCTCAGCCCTTATTCACATAACAGCCTGACGGGGAAATTAAGGTGAGAAAGCAAGCTGGAGAGTGCAGGGAGCTCTGTGGTCACAGTGGGATCTATCAGAGCTGCAAGGATAACTGCAGAAATACTTACTCCTCCTGAAACGCTGCTCCATCAAGACATCTCTCCCAAGAGACAGCTGTATTAATAATAGCATTTGTATGCCAGGACAGACTTCTTACCGCTGTACAAAAGAAAACATAAAGCAGCATCTGTGTGTCATCCATCAAAATTGCAAAAAAGGCCAGAAACTCTCCGAATCACCCTGTGCCGTTCAGTCTCCTCTCTGCTTCTGGGGGAGACCCAGAGCTCTCGGGCACAGGCTGCGGCACCGCTCCTGCCCCACACAGCCCTGATGATGGTCACCCCCCAGCACCCACCACCTCCCTCTGGCTGAGACGCAGCCCCAGCGCACAGGGATCTAACATAGCATTTAGAGCAGCCGCAAGTACCTTTATATACACCTACGGGCAAAATCCATGGCGTTCTCCAGCCTCACATGGCTGAACTACTCTGAGAAAGGAATTAACAAGATTTTTCACGTCACTTCATTTTCTGGGCCAGATACAACTCTTCCAAAGCCAAAGCAAGACATTAATTCCAAGGAAGCTGCGTAAGGGGATCCTTGCTTAGAGGGGAAGCCACACACCAAGTCTCCCACCACCCGCAACTCATCGGAATCATCCTAAACGCAACTGTAAAGCCTGAACCATACAGCAGCTCCACCGGAAAAGTATCTTGGAGAGCGGTAATTCAGTTTTCTGCTGTGCAGCATCTGCTCCAGGCTTTGTTAGACGCTCCTTTTAAATGTCCGTCTTCCCCCCAGCCATCTGCACCACGGCCCATTGTTCCCCACCACTTTTCCAATGGATCCACTGCCCACAGCACTAAGAACAGGGTGTTCTGCCAACAGGCAGATGCTTTTGAGCGTTCAGACTCGTGAAGACGCATGACAATGCCTTCCAAATGCTGGGTCCCCACCTCTTATTATCCTTTAAGTCACAGCCCAGCAGAGCCCGCCCTGACAAGGGTCCCAGCTGTGGCTTCTGTGGGACTATTTGGGAAATAGTGTCAATGGGTTGGAAAGCAGAAGTTGGCAACCAGCGCTCTTCAGGCGGATGATTTCATGGCTATTCTTTTCCACCAACTTCGGTTTAATCCAGAAAAGCACAGGCGTTTCAAGCTGGAAGAATCCAGCCATCTTTTTCAACAAGAGGCTTCCTTTTATGGGTGGAAATCGGTGCAATGGGGTTCCTCGCTGCACCCCTAACGATCCTCCCGAGGCCACAGCACAACCGAAGGGTTCCCCAGAAGAAAGACTCCTGAACGCTCTGCCATAGCAGTAGCCATACCTTACCCGTCAAGCTCCCCAGTTCCCTTGTTGTCCTCCCACTGCTTCAGAGCAAAGGAGGCGCGAGAGAGAAAATGTCTAAATCTTTGAGACTCCTCCTAAAGGCACTGGGTGAAAACACATGGTCCTTTATCAAAGTCCAAGGTTTAAATGCCTCAATTGGATGGATGTCAGCGGGAAAGCAGGCACCTAAGTAGTAGGGATGTACTAAAATACCTTTTTATTTTTTAAGGTAAAGTGCTCACGTTCTTTCTGAGCACGTTCCAGCCAAGCAGGACCTGAGCAGATGTCACCAAGGCGCTCCAACGCCATCGCTAAGAACCACACCAGTGTCTTCTTCCCGCCTGCCAGGTTGTGGTGTGGCTCTGCAGGCAAGGAGCGCGCTGGTCTCCCACCGCTCCTGTTTTCCTTCCTCCTGGATAAATCCCCTGAGCAACCCCCCTGGGGAGCTGCAGGAAGATTTTTCAAGGTCGGGCACATCTCACAGCACGTCTGAGCTGGTGCAGCAGGTCAGCAAGCGTCTGCCAAGTGAAGAGACCTCCCTTCCCCAAGAGACGGCAGTAAACCAAAGACAGAAGTGTCACCCCAGCCCCAGGGAGCTGCAGGGGAGCAGGAATAGACTTGCTGAACCACAAAGCCAGGATGCTCAGGACCCCCAACAGCCCAGGACAACCAGGGTGATGGTCACATCATGCCTTGGTTTGACCTCCCACTCCCACCAGACGAAGGTGCACGTTGGGAACTAGCACCTACCGTGCAGTTTTGCGCTTCTCCGCAGCAGGAGTCTCATCGGGACAGGAAAATGCACCCACCTGCTTCCACCCCACACTGCCCCAGTAGACAGCCTTTGAAATCATAGCAACAACAATTTGGTGGCTCCCCGGGCCCTACAGCAGTAAGGAGAAAGGATCAGGAAGGCTGTTTCCTCGGGGACTGACAACCTCTGTCCCTTCCCAGGGAAGCCCTCAGGACCAGCAGTCCTCCTCCTGTTGTCTGGTGATGAATGGGTACAGCACAGGAGATAACGAAGGACACGTCGCGTGAAAACACCATGGATGCTTCTCCGTGGTCCCACGGCTGCTGAAGTTACTAAGATCAAAAAACCTGACAATTTATTTTTTGAAGCTTTAAACGTTCAAGAAAGGATGTGCTGTGGTTTTTGTGTTTGTCAGTAATTTTTCCGAGCAGGCCCGCTTTGATGTATTTTCAGAGCCATTCCCTGAAGTGCCACTAGTCAGGAACACGCTGGGACAGTGTCTGGGGCAGCACAGGGACTCCCCACAGGAACCCACCTCTGCCACTCCAGAGTGCTTTTGGGAAGGAGAGGAGGGCCGCTCGCTCGTAAGCCTGATGCCCTGCTCCTTGCTTTGGCCAAAAAATTGAGCTTTACCTGAAGCAGCTTTACTCGAGACATGAAATTAAAAGCATTCGTTATTGTGAGGGCGGTGAGCCCCTGGCCCAGGTTGCCCAGAGAAGCTGTGGCTGCCCCATCCCTGGAGGGGTTCAAGGCCAGGTTGGACGGGGCTTGGAGCAACCTGGGCTGGTGGGAGGTGTCCCTGCCCAGGGCAGGGGGTGGCACTGGGTGGGCCTTGAGGTCCCTTCCAACTCAAACCATTCTGTGACAGGAACAAGAGGGGATTGATATTTGCTTTTAGCGTTACAGGTAAAAGGCATGATGGGGGAGGTGAGCGTCAGGCACCATTTCCCTTATGCAGGGCCGTGCCAAGGCCAGCCCAGCCTCGGGAGGTGAAAGCTGCTCCCTGGCCATCGCTGACAACTCTCCATCTGCAAAGAGCCGTCCACTCCACCACCAAGGCAGAGCTGCATCGCCGAAGGAGCAGCGAGGGAGCTGGCAGCTCCCTCCACCCCAGCAGAGCAGACCCCAGTTGGCCTGCTGGGAGCCGTGCTCCAGAGCCAGGCGCGTGGGGACCACAGGGCGAACTTCGGGACAACCTCAGTTTTGTGTTCACCTCTGCAAGACAACAGGCCAGACGTGGAGGGCACATGTGTTCCCAAATCCGTCCGCTTTAGCTCAGCAAAGGAATCAAACCGACCGGGTGCAGGATGTGTCCTGCCGCTTCCTCCCCACATGGTACTCACTGCTGGAATCCACGTCTGATCTCAGGGAGAAACCTCTAAGGTCTCCCTCATACCTGCTCTCTCTTTCGATTCAACCCCATTTCTGAGGTTAGACGAACACCCTTCTCTGCCCTGTCGGTTAGGAAATTCCACTGCTCTGGACTGCAGTTAAATGCACAGAAACTGGGAAAAAATATTTCCTCTGGATTTCAGGTGTTTCCTTTCTTAAAGTGCTTGCAAGAGAGTCAAGATCACCCGTTACCTTCCTTTGGGAACTGACATTCTTGTACACCAAGGAAGTCTCCGGTACCGCACCCCCAGCAGAGCAGACACCCCCGACCAGCACCGTGAACTGAAACCAGACTCCCGAACCAAACACGCTCCTGTTTCAGCACTATGTTCACATTAATCCATTTATCTTCAAAGTTAAACCTACAGCAGGTTTCCTTTACGCTGCTGTATAAAGAGAAGGCCAGGAATCGCCTAAAAACCAAACAGTTCCCAGCAGAGCGGAGAGGGCTCACAATAGCTGAGGGGTATCCAGGGGGGTCTTCGTATTCTTTCTGGCCGAGGAGATTTGTTTGGTCTCCTTTTAACTCGGTCCACACAGAGCTATCCGGCATCAAATCGATATGTCAAGTGGAATCTGGCTGTTTTGAAATGATGCCAGGCACGCGTTGGGTGTCAGGTAGCTTGGCAGTAAATAACATTTCGCTACAGTAATCGTCTTTTCCACTAATTTTATATAAGACCTGGTTCCTCGCTAGCACAGGCCTCAGTAACTGGCTGCTACATCTATCGACTCTTGCAGTCGCGGTGCCCTATCAATGTTCTAACCTAGCTCAATCCAAAGTGTCCGTTTCACAGCTCAACGTAAAATCGCAGTTAAACGTTACCTATCCAAAAAGCGTGAAGAACCTCTCTGGGCTACTGGTCACTCCGATCTCTCAGGAAAAGCACACGCAGAAGATCAGATCGCTCAACCTAATTATAATTCATGGTAAAAATCCACTCCCCGGTCAGGCACGGCAGGTTTGGAGAGAATGCACCATTTTTTCCTATCACACAGGTATCACACCCCTGTTGTAAAGACAAACCGTGACATAAGTGTAACCAGGGAGCGATTCCAGGGATTTCACGCAGCAGCAGCAGGACGGGCAGGGCCGCCGGGGAGGGCACCCCCTCTAGTGCGCACCCACTGCACTGCACCCCACACAGCACCCCGGCGGCGGTCATGTACGCAGGGCTGCGGACCGTAAAAAAAACCAAACAAACATAAAAAAACAAAAAAAGGAATTCTCTTAACACAGTCCAGCTGTGCTTCACCTGGTCGATGTGCCACAGGGCTGCACCCATCCAACACAACAGCACCCGGAGGAGCAGGAGAGCCAGCGGCTCCAAGCGGGAAGCCCAGGAGAGAACCCAGGGATGTCCTGGCCCCGGTGCGGATGTAAGCGAGCATCCCGCACCCAGCCACAGCCTGCTCCTGCCACGGGTTCCGCGGGGGTTTACACGTACAACAGGAGCCTGTGTCATTTCTGGCACTGGAGGGAAACCGTTCTCATCTCAAAGAACGGAAACAGACCAAGATGTTCACCACTAAAACAATGTTTTCTGAAAAGCGTCTCCTCGTCACGTCTTTGTGCAGAAGGCAGCCAGGAGACATGGACTGGCAGCTACTCCCACTCCCCGCTGCCCAGATTTCCCCTCCTCAGCCGAAGCAGCCACCAGCAGAGGTAATGCCAGTTGGTACTCTGTGATTCAATTTCTCTATGGATCTAAAAACCTGGAAAAAAATCACGTATCGTGCATCTCAGTACTGGGGGTCATGTATCAGTCACGTATCTCAGTACCGTGGGTACCGGCTGGAACACAAGACGTCTTTCTACCAAGCAGTAAATCACAGAGTCAGCCTGGCTTCCAAGAAGCTCGTGCTGTGGGATAGTACCAAGTCAGCACGTGGTGTAAGGGAAACCTTTAGTGAGAGAGAGAATCCCCAACGCAAACCTAAAATAACCTTTAAGTCTAAGCAGAGCACGGGCCTGAGTAAGTTCATTGCGAAAGGTCTGCCAGCAGCGTGGGATGTTATTTAGTGTAAGTTACCATGAGAGTTTAAACAGTTTAAAAACAAAGCTAAGCAAGAAAGACCTGATTGTTATACCCAGTTCCTGTTTCCAACAAGTCAGATGCCAGGACTGCCGAGAGCCTGCCAAAGGCAATGCCGACCCCAGGAGTTAAGGTGCACAAAGGCAGCGTGTGCTGGAGGACAGTGCCCTTGTCACACACACAAACCCAACCCGCCCTCCCAGTTCTCTCACAAGATACAGACCAGTCCCTGCATAAGAGGAGAAACGAAGCACCAAGGTGATGAAGAGAAGCGACACTCGCTTTCCTCATGCAGCCCTCCAGAACCCAGAAGAAAACCAGGCAAAGAGGGAGTCAGCAGCTTTGGGGAGGGATTTCCACCTCTACTTAACTAGTGTCTGTTTCTTTCTCATGAAATGGAAAAGCCTCATTGACATGATTTGGCACTGGGAGTGCTCAAGGCCCAGGAAACGAGGGGTGACGGGGAAAAAAACCCCAAACCTCATACCCAGAAACAGACCGACAAAAAAGTGACAGGACATGGCTGGGTAAATTCCAAGGGTTAATTGTGCCTGACAAACCCAATAACCTACGAAGAGACGCCTGGCCTGGTGGATGGGGGAAGCGCAGTGGGCAGCTCACCTTGACTTTGAACAGCTTTTGGCACAACTGTCTGAAGGATCCATAAGGCCAAATGGTTTTGATGCAGTTCAGATCACTGCACGGAAAACTGGCAGGACACCAGGCTCAGATCAACAGCTCAAAGTCCAAGTGGCAGCCCGTTACTCGTGGCATTCCTCAGGGGTCATTACTGGGGCTAATATTGTTTAATGCCTCTATTTGCAACCTGAAGACAGCACACACCCTCAGCACATTTGCAAACAATACAAGTTCCCAGCATGGCAGAGGCACTGGGTTTTTGTTCGAAGGGACCCCCTCAACAGGCTGGAGAAACAGCCCGACAGAAACCTCATCAAACTCAACAAAGGTAAATATAAAAGTCCTGCCCCTGAGTGAGCTCACCTATGCTGGTCCTGCTCGGAGTCGGGGCTGGAGCACGCACCCTCAGAGGCGCCTTCCTACCCAAACTATTCTGCGATTCAGAATAATTCAGGTAGGCAGCTTCCTGCTTACAGGGGATTGTCAAGATTCTTTTTCTTTACCTGCTGAAATCCGTGTAAAGTCCGTTGTAAACTCACACGACTCATTCTTCTCCCATGCCCATCTTCCTGTACGCTCTACCTGAGGCTAATACTGAGCCAGCAACAAAAGCAGAACAGGAATGAACTGTAACAGTACAGACAGCAACACAAATGAGCCATGAAGAACAGGCTGTTTTGTCAAGGACAGAATTTCACTCCACCTACACTCGAACCCCACTGTCATTGGGGAATATGCTAGTTTTGGGTTTTTTCACTGGCTCCAGGACTCATTTCAAGCCGCTCCTTTGGAGAAAAGTGGGGAGAAAAGGGGAGAGAATAGTTCCATTTCTGGCCTTCTCTGCAAAAGCCTAGCCCAGAAGTTGGCTGTTGATGGCTTCTCGGTCTAGGGACACTGCTGGACATCTCTGACTAATGCAGCACGTCTTAGCATGTACCAAAAGAGCTAAAACCTCAAATGGGAAATTGTATCAGTGGAGCTTATCTCCTCTGACATTTCCTTCTGTTGACCATCTTCTCCAGAGACCCAGAGGAACAAACTAACGGCCAAAGAAAGCTAAGGGTAGCCTGCAGAAGTTCACGCTACCTGCTCAACCATAATTAAACACTCACTGATCAGTTTTTAAAGTAGACTTTAAAAAAAAACAAGATGCCAAGCTTAAAAATATGCATTTTGTTTTTGAAAAAAAAAATGTACAGTCAGATTTGAAGTGGATCTACAAGAAGACACTCAGCTATCTTTAAGAAAAGTAAACCTTTGCGATGCACTGCATACGGAGTTTTCTAACCAGCAAGAGCCAGCGAGTTGGGTAAACTGCAGTGTTTCCTGAAAGAGCTTCAGTGGCTTTTTTTTGTTTCCACCCTGTAGGCAGAGACATTTGAAAGGCAGTACGGGGCCTTCACGCTGCAGAGCATGAGGTTAGTTCTCCTGTCTCACTACAGGCATAGCTCAGCGTGAGGCTGGTGTGGGCACAGTGGGCAAGGGCAGTTCCATGGAGGGAGTCTCAGTCACTTCGGCTGGACTTGGCTTGCGAAGCTCCAGTTTCTCAGTGAGTTGGTTGTAAAGCTCCTTCACAGCCTCCCCACTCTGCAGAACGAGAATCAGGGAAGGAAAAAAACAGAAGAGTCATACTTCATTCGAGCTGCCACTAGCTCGAACACTAAGTATGCAATTACCCTTTGCGTTTTAACACAAACCAACACAGAAAGAGGAAGTTACAAGGTAATTAAGACACAACTTGGTACGCTTGGAAAGCGGAGCTCATGTTCTATTGAGCAACGTCTGGAAAGCCAGCTGCTTCCATTTGCAATTAATTTTCCCTTTCTCATGCTTCCCTTCTTACCTGCTTGGTGGGTTCCAAAGCCTTCTGGAGAGACTCTAGTTTGGTAGGTGCCACTTTGTGATGCAGATGAAGCAGCAGTCTTAGCACGTGTCTGTGTACATTCTCCTTTCTGCAAAAAGCAATTTTAAAGCAGAGTAACTAATAGAACCTAACACCATCTTGAGAGCAAGAAACCTACAGCAACAGTATCAGAATAATTCACACACCCACAGCCTGGCAGCTTTGTTACAATTTTCCAAAACATCTGAGAATTGTAGCCTGTGTGCTACAAAGTGCTAACCCTGCCTTATCTTTCAAGCAACTGATGTAATTATTCAATAGGAGTGGAGTAAGTGTAGAAATCACAAGGAAGGTGGGGGGGATTTTAAGCACAAACTGCAGCATGTGGCAGCAGCTGGTCTCTCTGCGGGACGGGCCATGTGCACATGCAGGAGGACGTTTGTTCTTTTGTACGCACGGAGGAAGCGGTAGCAGCACCAGCGCGGCAGTTCTAGTCACTTTGGGGTAAGCTTTGCGGAGGTTAGAGATCTGGTCTGCAGGCCAGCACTTGAACCACACTGACTTAACAGATACAAACAGATTTTCTGTGTGCAGCTGACACTGCAAAGAGCTGGAGTTAACTCTTCATATTCAGAGCTACTGCAAAACATGAAGGATATTGTCTTTTGCAACTCCAACTTATGAATAAGGAATTAAGAGTTCAGGTAATAATTCATAATCAACACTTATAATTTTTGCTGATAAAAACTCGATCACAAAATATAAGCCTTTCCTCAAATAAAAACAGCATCAGGCTAATATTTCCACTACACATGAAGAGTTTGCTGAACTATTAAAGTACAGTTCAAAGTCTCATGTATCCTGTAAACTCACGTCCCCCGAGGAAAATCAGATTTACCTTGAGCAGGCAGTGAGAAAGAAGCCATCAAAGAGACTGGTGCAGAACTCCTCCAGTGCAAATTCATCACCCAGCAGCGTGAGGTTACCAGTAAGCAGATGTAGAAAAATATCACTGAAGGCCAAGTCACTGAATGTCTCAACTGTACAACATGAAAAGGAAAGAGACTGACAAGGATGTGCCAAAACCTGACTACACAGCAGACGTTCCTGCTGAAAACTCGGCAGTGAGATTTCCTTCTAAAACAGGTAGCCCGAGCAGATGGCTTTGATCTCTCAGACATAAAAGATTAGGAGCAGAGGGGTGAGAAGAATATACAGAAAGCCCATGTCTCCACCACGACTGAAGTCACAGAGCAGCTTGCTCCTGCCAAAATCACCAAGTCCCCCGCTCTCCTTCTCCACCACCCGCTGCTCATGGCCACATCCACCTCCCTGCACTCCTCAGACCCTGCAGTGAGCAGACACAAGTCACTTACCAGTGGAAAACTCATGTAAATGAGCTGCCAGTTCAGCAAAGGGTTCAAAGAACACCAGAGCTGGGGTGAGGGAGCGGGAAGTGAACCCCCACCACCTTTACTGGGAGCTGCAATTCCTAAGATTGCTTCAGAGTTCTCCTGCAACTTACCCCAGAGAAGTCAGTGAAGAAAGTAATCCCAGGGAAGAATTTAAGGCTGTGTGTGGTCCTGTTTTGCTACAGGATTTTTCGCTACACAAAGCCAAGTCCCAAGAATTCCTGTCCACCTGCAATTACTACGAGCAGTGGCAGAATTAAGCCACCTGCTCTTTTATCTTTCAGATTCATTCCAAACAGTCCGCAACTAATCTCATTGTTAACACAGCCTTTGTCCTAAGGAACTACTGACCTTCAGTCACTATCCCTAAATTCTCGGATCAGCAGAAAAGCATCCTAATTGCAGACAAAAATAAACGCTTCTGCAGGGCCTCAGCAGAAGAGCCAAGGCAGACCATTACATCTTTGATGCTGAAACCACTCTCACTCCAGGTTTACCTGCCTCCTCGGTGCTCAATACAAGGTAAACAGCTATAGAATAGAGACAAGACGAAAACTTACCTAGTGCTGGCAGGAGCCTAAGGAAAGCATTCTTGTTCCTCTGTTTAGTGATGTGAAGGATGTAATACAGCCCAATCTCACAAGCTATTCTGTTCTCCTGCAAGAATCTGTTACGACAGAAACAGAGTTTCTTAATCAATAAAGCGAAAACAGATTTTTATTTTTTTTTTTTAAAAAGTAGGTTTTAAAATACTGTTGGATGGCAATCAAGCAGTTACAGCAGTGGCTGACCTCAAATCCACTGAAGAGCAGCTACTCAGGGACTGAGTAGATGACCATCACTATGTTCACTACCATGGTCCAGAAAAATTTGCCATTCAGCAAACATTTTGCTGTCTCACAATCAAACAGTTGGATTTGATCGTGAACATTTATAATAGTATTAATGGTAAGAATGCTATTCAAAACGGGTTTTAGAAGCAGCCCAAATACTCAAAAATAATACAAAGTCCAATACTGTTTTGTTTTAGTTTCCCAAAGGTCAAGTATCAACACTGTCATAGAGGAGAGTACAACTACGCGGATACGGTACTCCAGATTCTGGCACACAGATAGGAATTGTGCTGGAAATTAGTGCAAGATCTGAATACAACAGAGCATACAGAAGTTTTATTTATCTTTTTGACGCCTCCGGAGAGATAGGTTATCAACAGAGAATGAGCATCTGTGTGACAAAAATGCCAACTTTACAATTTACAATAGCGCTCTTCACTACCAAGCACGGGCCCTTATCCAGGTGCACCCAAATATCACTCAAACACTCATCATTCCCTGCTTGGGAAGCTACGCAAGCAGCATATTCGAAAGCAGTAATGCCAAATATTTTCATATTCAATCTGCCAAAAGAATGATCATTACAAGAAATAATTCTTTTATGTAAATAAATTTTATTTGAGGGATCATGGTGGAAACCTGTTCTGCTCAAGGAAAAGTCCAGGCTTGATTAACTGTGATTAACTATTGCCCCAAGAAAGTCTTTGTTTTACCACACACAGTATTTTTTCCTGTCATTGTTGGCTGGCTCCTTGATGTTTGGCTTTGGCAACAAGACTATATGTACAAAGCCAGGAAAGCAGATTACGTACTTGGTGAAAGCTTCAGGAATGGTGCTGGGGTAGGGAATTGGTCCCTTCTCCTCTGAGGGCAGTTTCTGATCTACATTGAACGTGTGGTCATCCACCACGAAGGACATCAGCATAGGCAAGAACTTCGTGATCAACTCAACTTCCTTAGAGGGATGGAAGAACAGAGGGAAAAGAACAACACTTTCATCAATCAGTTCATGCCACCTAATGGTCCTGGAGTGCTGTAACACTGAGGCAACACAAGCCCCATCCTACGCTACGGAAAACAAGCTGTCAGACATCCAGTTCCAGCCAAAATTATTGAATAATTCACTTCTACACATTCCACTGGTAATTAGGAACACAGTACTTCGCCTCATCTACAGAAATGCTCCTGCTCAAATCCGTTCTTTTGACAATTAGTTAGCATTTCTTCTGAGAGACCTTTTCCAATGCTGCTGCAAGCACTGCATGTTAAGGATGGTACCAAACTGCTTTCATCAAGAATTAAAAATCATTTTGTTCATTCCCTAAACTGACAGGGATCAATGCGCAGCTAGAATAACAACAATAAAGAGCATCTCCTCACACAAGGCAGATCAACCTATGTTGTATCAGATTCACAGAGTGTGAGGTTACAGCTTGTGGCAATCGCAAACAAAACAGATTTTAAATACAGATTTGGAGATTCCCTTTAGGAAAAACATTCACAGTTTCTTTCTAAGGGATTCATGAGAGCACCTCGGCATGTCAAATTACAGTGCTAGTCACCCTCGCTGTTACAATCTGGTATTAACGCACACCCTTCCTACGGTAAATTTAAACGTGCAATCAGCCAGTAATATTTATTTTGGAGACTTCAAATGTCCCCCTAGGTAGACATTTGCTGCTTTATAGTTCAGAACAGAAAGAGCAAATTTCTCTTGAGAAACAGTCCTGCTGTGCAACACCATGGTTAGCCCTCCTGCCACCACCTGAACAGAACCTGCTCCCAGGCTACGCTAGGGCTGCCTATAATACTGGGCAATTTCCAAAGCATGGAAAGATTGTAGCTGAATGTGGCACTACACAAAACTCCTGTAACAGATAGCTGGAAGGGAAAAAAAAACATTTTTCATGTCAATGAAAAGCTACTACACTGCTACCAGAGTTTCAGACCGGCCTCTGAAATCCTGCTTTCCTCATACAAAAGGTGCTTTACAAACTTGTCAGTATTGTAGAAGTTCCCAGCAACAATGAGCAACCAGTGCAGAATTTAATACAGGTACAGTCTGATTTTAAAACAGTAAGGGCCAGGCATTCACATAAATAAAAAAAAGAGGTAAATGAAGTTTACCGCACATCCACTTGAGGTGCTGCTCTGTGACCACTTACATGTTTTTTTCTAAGAAAGCTATGACGAGAGGTATGCAGAATGAACGTTAAATCAGGGATGCAATAAAATGATAAACAAGTCTAAAATTGTTTCATTAAATGTGTTAAATTCTAAATATCAAAATGGCTCACCATTTTTGGTTCCTTGAAGACTTGGCTGTCAATCATGTCCCAGGCCCCCTGTCCCAAAGACAGCATCCTAAGGAGCAGCAGCAGATCCGGGCTTTCCTCGAATTTTAAGGGAAAGAGAAAAACAGCTATTTTGATCTTCCACAAGTTGCACGTATAGCTATTTATTTGGAAGTAGTTGTTTACATTCAAAGCTCTCCTGGATTAGCAGCTTTATCGAAGACTGCTAGAGGTATTCAGTACTCTGATTTAATCGACAACTGATGGCTCAAATGGAATCAAATAACAGACACACCTGAGGGTTCACGGTTTTATGTAACATTTTATGTTGTATGTTATACACATGCCAAGAAGCATGCAGCCAATCTGATCACATCGTTTTTAAGCACGTCCTGCCAAATTAGTACACTGAAATATAGTGTGTCACAGGACAGAAAGCAGAAGTAAGAGAAAGTGTGTGTAAGAACGACAATGGGGTTTTGTTATCACTGTGCCCTGAAACGAAAACAATTTTCAGTCTTAAACTGTCATGAGGAAGTTGTTAAATTTTACTGTTGGATTAAGTAACTCAGGGATAAAACCAGCAAATGCCTCACACTGTTCAGACACCTGTAAGGCTACCCTCCTTTAACACTTAAGCACCTCCTGCAGACACTACTTGCAGGAAGTGTATTATATCGCAGCCAACAGACCAGAACAGTGTAAACTAATCCATCGTATTTACGGTGGCAGGGACAAAAGCCTGCTGCTGTCAGGCAAACCGATGGAAGGACAAAGCAGGGAGGCACATATTCTATGTATGATTCTATACATGCATAGCTGTTTGGACAGAATGAGCCATGCAAAGAATTCTTTGTCAATTCAGAGAACTCCAAAACGCCCATCTCCAAACAGTGCACATACTTTAGAGCTCGGCAGGAGCAACGAATGGATAGGCAGCATCACATTTCCCTTATTTCAATTTACACAAGCATTTGAGAACTTAATTGTACTTCTTGTACAGTGCCAGCCCCTTGTTGATGAATGCTATTTTTTCAATTAAGACTATAGTTCAGATTAAGTACATAATCTGCGACACTCACCCTGGGTAAGGTGTCCTGCCCAACCAGGTCCTGCAGGTGCCTTATGGTACTCAAGGCTAAGGTGTTAATGGCAAAGGGATCGCACAGGATCATGGATAAGTCCCTGAGAAGCAAAAATCAAATACATGTCATACATAACAAACAACCCTACCGTACAGTTCCATATCCAGCCATAGGACGCCAGTGCGTTTCACTAGAATAAGATGTTTGAGACTGTTCTTTCTTGTAATCCTGTCAACTACCAGATGTAACATCAAAGTACTGTGCCTGTGTACACTATATTTTTATAAACACACACGCTGCTGAGTTTAAGAAGAGAGGCAGACACAGGGCAAGTATTCTAACAATACCCTCACTATGATAATCTAAAACCTGAATTTCTGTCTTTTGTTACCTACAGGTGTCCACCTGATGAACCTTCTCCTGCCTTGTCAAAACACCATGAATGTTATTTCTTTGACTTGAAAGAGTGTGTTATCCAAAACAGTTACTAAAGGTCTTCTGCACTGAAATCAAGCAGATCTCCCACAGTCAGTTACCAGGCCACAGGGGAGACTCAAGGGTGGTAACTTCAACCGTACAAGCTACGTCACCAGAACACGTCTGGCTATGCCCCAGTGCGTCAGTGCTCACAAGTGTACTGGATGTGACCGCGCAGAAAGGCTGCTGGCTGTTAGCTGGCTCTAGGGAAGAATTAACACCTACAACACCCGTCAGATGTCGTGACTGCCAAGAACCCATTTTCAGTTTCTCAATAAACAGCCCAACTGCCTCACCCCAACACTTGTTCTTGCCCTTTCTTCACTCCATCCAGAAAGCCTTGCAATTCCCGAGCTCTCTTGTTGTCCACAAACTTCTCCCGAATGCAAGCATCAAGGCACCAGGTGAACTGTTATAAAAAAGGAGAAAGCTTTATGAACCACAGCAACTCGGTAAACCAGCAATAACATAAACAATGTCAGAGAAAACAGGCTCGAATGACCTCCAAGTATCCGGAATTAATACATTGTATTCATATTCTTAGGTATGGTAGCAAGCTGGTCACAATTACGGAGGAGGTCTGAAATAAACATTCCAAAAGCAGGTCAGGGATACCAAGGTAAGTTTACCAGGTGTCACTTCCTCCCCTTCCAAAAGAGGCATTTCCTGGCAATTAAAGAAGCAGCATGTATAAAATATATCGCTGCCCAGCACACCTGACTGAGGTGTATTTACACAAGTATGAGGCTGACAAAGAAGCAGCATCACTTAGCAATAATTACTAAGAATATCCCCTCTAAGTAGGGGATATTAACAGTGGAGGTGATTCTGCTTTAGAGCTGTATTATCAAATTGAAAAAAAGACAGTTAAGTGAAATGTTTTATCCGACCTAAAATTAAGGGCTTTTTTCCCCCTTTCAGAAAACAACACGTTTTCCCCCAACATTTCAGCTGTCAGAAAAGAACAACTTGCTGAATTTTCTGAAATGCTTTCATCGTGGCTTCCTTTCCTTGCAGAAGTCACTGCATTTTGCAGTGGCAAAATAAGGTCGCTGAAAATGATCTGCAACTTGAACAAGAATTTGCCCTTTTTTATTCAGTCACTGTCTGTATACTGATTTGGGGACTCTTGATCAGAAGACATTAAAACACATGCGGTAACATCATCACTCTAGGACATATTCTCTGTAAGCTGAACACATAAAACTTAGCAACATTCCTTAAGAGAAAAAGCTTTGTTCTAGATCAGAGTGATGCTGACCACAGACAAAGGACCAGTAACAAGATGCTGGTGTGACATTAACACCTCATCTGTCACCCCCCCAGTATTTTAGGACTTCAATGTTTTCTTAGAATTCGAGATCCAAAGTATTTAATGTTCCACACACAGTTTACTGACAGATGGAGTATATCACACCAGGCACAACAGGGAGGGAAGCAAGGTTCGATTAAGAACCTGGGGCTAGATAGTGGTTTTGATTATTTTTTTCAGCACCTACATAGGTCAGATTAGATGTTGGTTTTAACACTGCACAAGTACCATAAATTTGAATGATTTACGGGTTACGAAATGAAAGCGAGCTGCTGGTTAACCAAGATGAAATTTTCACCTGAGGTTCCAAGGAATATAAGATGACTTTTGGATTCAAGGTCTGAACCCTCTTCACAGAGAGGAGTCATCGTCTCTGGGCTGAAGTCCTGCAGGGCAGCAGGTACGCACAGGAGTGGGCGAAACAGAAAATTCTCCAGTAATACTCCTATCTGTCCCACATGATTAATACCTTATGACAGGGGTCAACGGTGCAGATTTCACTGATTTCCAGGTCATGCAGCGACATCAGGAGCTCTGCCCGTAGCGTGCAGTAATGAACATTCCTTGTCCGAAGGAACAAGGTTCTCAGAAACTGCAACACCATATCATAGAGCTTCACGTTCTTCCCAATCATCTGCGTCAGCTTCTGAACCACCTAAACTCAAAGCGGAAAAAATGTGCGCTCAGTACCAAGATACTGTTATTTCGCACACAAAAACATTGAATTCTTTTACATGATTTATCAAGATTGAAACATCCGCATTTACATGAGTTCCTGATTTACACCAAGATATCCAAGAGCGTTTGTTCAAGAGATGTTCATCAAAAGTTTCATAGCCATAACGAAAGAATAAAGAATGTCAAGAAAAAAGCTCTCTTGCAGAAGGAAATTGAAGCATTTGTAAAATAAGGTGCTCAGCTACATGAAACAGGTAAGAAGCAGCACCTGTTACCGATGAATATAATTTACAATTGTAACCTGAGCAAAACTCACTTTTCTTTGGAATTCTTTTTCTATTTCTACCTACCTTCTTGCTACACGCACAAGAATGAAGGTGAAGCTTCTACTGGTTTGGCCTGGGATAGAGTTAATTTTCTCCACAGTAGCTTGTACGGGGCCATGTTTTGGATTTGTACGGGGAAGTGTTGATAACACGGAGCTGGTTTAGTTACTGCTGAGCAGCGCTTACACAGAACCAAGGCGTTTCCTGCTCCTCACATCGCCCCGACAGCGAGCAGGTTGGGGGTGCACAAAAAGTTGGGAGGGGACACAGCTGGGACAGCTGCCCCCAACTGCCCAAAGGGATATTCCAGACTGTACAGTGTCATGCTCGGCAACAAAACTGGGGGGGAGGTTGGCGGCGGGGGGCCACTGCTCGGGGACTGGCTGGGCATCGGTCAGTTGGCAGTGAGTAATGGTTTTCATTTGCATTGATTGTTTCTTTTGGGTTTTACTTTCCTCTCTGTTGTTTTTTTCCTTTTTTTTTTTTTTACTTCTTTTTAATTATTAAACTGTTTTTATCTCAACTGATGAGTTTCTTTCTTTTACCCTTCCAATTCTCCCCCCTATCCCACTGCAGGGGAGTGAGCAACCTGGAACAGGTTGCCCAGAGAGGTGGTGGAAGCCCCACCCCTGGAAGTTTTTAAGGCCAGGCTGGATGGGGCTCTGACCAACCTGATCTAGTGGGAGGTGTCCCTGCCCATGGCAGTGGGGTTGGAACTAGATGATCTTTAAGGTCCCTTCCAACCCTAACAATTCTATGATTCTATGTGTGGTGCTTAGTTGCCAGCTGGCATGAAACCACAAGTCTGCAGTGTAAACCTGAAGTAAATTGCACCAGAGCACTTACACTAAATGGGCTTTTGAAAGCAAAACAGACCCAAACCAACGCCCAAAGTAACAGATGTGCTACCCTCTCTGAAATTAAACCTTTATACTGCCTCATCACTGCAATTCTTTTGCATTCTCGACAGCAAGGCCCTTACAGAAACTCTGGTATTTCCCTTTTGGAGCAAAAGCCCCCGGAGGTAAAGCAACACATTATAGCTGAACCAGCGTAATGGCTTGCTGTTGCCAGGAGGAGAGACCCACGCCTGACACCTATGACACTGCTCCCCCCCACATCAAACATGCCTGTGTGACCCAGCCCATCTCCTTGCAATGGCTTTGGTGCCAGCTGATCTCTTCTTTGAGCAGATCCAACTCACTGTCTTGGAAAACTACTTTCTGGTTTTATTTGCTAGAGTTTCTGTAGCAATTATTGAGCTGAATCAGCTCATGGAAGGTCTGATAATTGCCAGAGCTGCAGGGAGGGAGGGAAGGAGCAGCACCTGTGCCCTTCCTGCGGCTGAGTGTTGGATCAGCTCAGCCACTTCATGTAATTCCATTCAAAGAGCAGCTTTTATGAATGCCACCTTAGCTACAACTTTCAATATCCCTTTCCATCTTTACCAAGAAAAAAAAAGCTTTTCTCAGGTTATGTCCTGCTAAAAAAAAGTCGCAAGAATAGAAATTTAAGATATTTAAACTGATTTGATAGATGCTTATCCTTCACAACAGCTGAGAGGTATTAAAGCCAGACCGAGCAATAAAAGAAAAAATTTGTCCTTGCTATTTTTTTTTAAAAGCTCATAAACAGTTTAAAACATAAATGAATTATTACACAGCATTGAGTAACTATTAAATAATTCCTGTTGCTTTCATCAAGATACGTGGGAGAAAGCAGCCTGGTATTTCTTACAAATACTTTGTCTAGCCAAACAATTTTAGCAGTGAAGTTGGGTGGGCGAAACGGACACTCTGTTATTTGACAAGATTGACTGAAAGCTGATTAATTCCATTCACGAGCATGTCCTTACCTCGCCTTGACGTCTTGTTTTGGGAGACGGGCTGAAGAAATTGTGCAAGACAGAAATATCGTTGCTGAAGAGAATATTTTCTTTCTCCAGGATATACTGCTTCAGCAGCGGAGATACCTCATCACCAAACAGAGCCTGGTTATCCTGCCAAATCTGGCGCTTCACCTCCACTGCACATGCTTTATACAAATCCTTATCGGCCATTACTAACTTCAGCTTCTTTTCAGGGACCTATGATCAACACAGCGGTTACCAAACTGCAGAGCAACTTACCTGCCTGACTGTCCAAGTAAGAAGTAACTGGCTACAGAAGACATCTAAATCATAATCTCAGGCAGCCTAATTTGCACAACAATGCAATTAAACAACAAGCAGTATCACAGACCCATCTTTTGCCTTCCCTACTCCTGTAACAGTAAGCTATAGTCCTAAGACACTTAAGACTTCCTTTAAACCTACGATGCTAAGATTTGGGGTGATGTTTCAAAACTCAGTAACTTATAAGTTGTAGTAGCGGTTTTGAATCCATTACCTTAAGTACAATATGATGCTTTTAATAATGCTACTCAGAGATTTTTGTTTCACAAATCCAAATCTCACCCCTGGCTATTTCTGGTTGCATTCTTCAAATCTTTTTTTCCAGTTGTCGTAGATTTTTAAATCAGCTGTGGAAAAATTCACCTACCAGTGAATTTGACTACTTTTAAGAAGCTGCATATACTGAATAAAATAGGGAAATAGTCTCAGCTGATTATGAAAATGTAAAATGCTTTTTGAATTGGTCTACTAAGTTGTTCCCAGATACAAGAATCCAGTATATCTTCAGTCAGTTCCTAACACCGAACGACAAACTTGCAGAAGGTCTGCAGATGGAGCGTGCAGCCCACCCGGCAGCACAGCTAAGAGAAGCTACACAGCAGAGATGTAACGGAACAGCCCAACCAGCGGAGCGGTTTTACCTTGGGCAAGTGCTTCATGACACACATCACCACAGGCTGTATGGAAGGCATCTTGACCAGGGAAAAGCTCTTCTCTAGGAGATCTTCCAGCTTCTTGTACCTGAAAACATGTAAGAGCAAGAGACTAAGTACCATGTTACAGCATAGGACCAAAGTGGCTCATCTCAAAGCCACTGGAACTTGATCCCTCAGGAACTTATCTGTCTTTTGCATAAGTCATTCGTCCACTGTAACTAATTTTCACAGAAAATTCCCAGCTCACTCTGAATAACCAACAAGACTGAAGACAAACCTCTCCTCAACTTTCCCTTCCAAAGCGATGGCAGAGACCCTCTCTAGCAGCTTCTCCCTCAGCTCGTCGAACACCGACTGGTGGAACTCCAGCCGGGGGGTGCCGTGCAGGTCCAGGAAGGGCAGGGCCGACTGCAGCGAGGGCAGGAGCACTCCATTTTCTGTCTGCCAACACAAACACCAGAGAGGGACGCCGTGGGGGGTTAGCCGGCTCCGCTAGCCACCAAACGACAGCAGGGACTACTAAAGCCATACTGGTTATAAAATGAAAAGAGATAAATACCACAAAACAGACCCACACTTGGGGCCTTCTCCTGCTCTCGACCACCCCACAGCCTCGGCCCCTCACGGGCGGCCCCGCCACGGGCCCCGGTGCACCCCCCGCCACGGGCGCTGGGCATCTCCATGGCGACCCGCCCCACCTGGAACTGTTCGATGGCCTTCAGCGGCTCCGTGCAGTTGGTCAGCGTCTCCTTCAGGTCCTCGCCGTTGGCCACCCCCAGCTCCTGCAGCCCCGCGTACATGGCTGCCTGCCCGAGCCCGGCCGGGCCCGCTCCCGCCACGGCTCCCCCCGGCCCCGCTCCACTGGGCGCAGCCCGGCGCTCCTCCTCGCCCCGCGGAACCCGCTCCGCCGCACGAAGGTTCCGCCGCACGAAGGTTCCGCCGGGGGGAGACCCGGGCTCCCCGCGGCCCCCGGGCCCACAGCAGCCGCCGTGGCCACGGCTGAGCGCTGGGGGAGGCGGCCGGGCCCCAGGGCCGTGGGCCGGGGTACACTGCCCCGCTAACACCGTTTCGGAAGCACGGATGGTCGGAATCCGTCATTTTAAAGGTCCCTTCCAACCTAGAGGAGTCTGTGATTCAATGTCAGGGTTACTGGAGAACCTGGGTTCAGCCAGGAGAGGAGGAGACTGAGAGGGGATCGCATCAATGCTGATCAATATCTAAAGGGTGGGTGTCAGGAGGATGGGGACAGACTCTTTTCAGTGGTGCCGAGCCACAGGACAAGGGGCAACAGGCACAAACTGGAACACGGGAAATTCCATCTCAACATGAGGAAAAACGTCTCTAGTGTGAGGGTGCCAGAGCCCTGGAACAGGCTGTGGAGTCTCCTTCTCTGGAGATATTCCAGAACCACCTGGACATGATTCTGTCCAGCCTGCTCTGGGTGACCCTGCTCTGGCAGGGGGTTGGAGATGGTCTCCAGAGGTCCCTTCCAGCCCCCGCCATTCTGTGTGATTCCTGCGGGTGCACGAGGCATCCGTTGGCACTTGGCTGATCCCTGGCAGGCAGCAATGAAAATGAGAAACGCAACCAAAAACAGCCTCACAAAGGAGAAGTGGCCTTTCCCCCTTCGCGGTTTGACCTTGGCAGGCCCATACTTCCAGAATAGCTGCTACAGAGTGGGGGGAAAAAAGCACCCTAATTTGTCCTTCATGAGATCTGCAGCCGGGCACCAGGATTGTACAGAGCTGCATCAGTCCAAGCCACCACAGAAACCCCTTTGGCGTCTGCCCACCAGTTAGTTTAACTATCGAGGCAAAACCTATGTGTTTTAGAGCCCCCCTAAGCCACTTGGGTCTGTCGACAGAACCCCGACACCCAGACAACAGAATGGACGTGCTCCGCTGTTCCCAGCCATGGGTCCTTCATCCCTCTCTCCATGTCCCAGCTGCAGAAGCAGCCCCCGCACAGCTCAAGGTGGATGCTGCTCTGCTGATGGAACACAGCAGGACTGGCGTGACCATGGCAGGATATGGCAGCTCCACCATGGCTGTTGGATATCCTTAGGCGCTGATGATATATCGCGATATCGGTATAAACTACTGTGACCTGCCCAAGGGCACGAGCCACCAGCCAACTGCCACAGTGTGAGCAGCCGCTCCACCCATCCCACGCGCAGCATTTCTTTGAGACAGGAGGATGCCCGAGGCTCCTGTGTTGTTTGCAGCACTGCAGCAAGCTGAATGCTGCACAAATCCTTCCCAGCAAAGCACCTGAAAGCCTGCCTGTCCCCCCAGGCAGACGCGAGAGCAGGGGCAAGGAGGATTGTCAGCACTCTGGCAATTTAATCCCTGTCTCTTTTGCAAAGTAGAGCACTGTCAGCCCAAGTGTAAGAAAAACAAAGAATCACAGAATGGTTTGGGTTGGAAGGGACCTTTAAAGATCACCCAATCCAAGCCTCCTGCCCTAGGCAGGGACACCTCCCACTAGACCAGGCTGCTCAAAGCCCTGCCCAACCCGGCCTTGAACACTTCCCACGATGGGGGATCCACAACTTCGTTGGGCAATCCGTTCCACGGTCTCACCACCCTCATCTAAGACATTTCTTCCTTATGTCCAACCTAAATCTACCCTCTTTCAGTTTAAAACCGCTGCCCCTCATCCTGTCACTACAGGACATCTGCAGATGCATTCTAGTTGCTGACCAGCAAAATCTGAACTGGAGTCTAACTCTGCGGGAAGATGAGGGAATCCTGGCACTTTGCTTAAAACAACTCTAAGACAAATAGATGTGTCTACAAATACCACTGCAAGACCAAGAAGGCATCATTCATGTCATTCCTTTAGCTCTGCGGAGGCCTGGCTGAAGTCATCTGGTGGGGACAAGATAGCCTTGCCAATAGATGCTCCAGCTCGCACAAACCGAAATATTTCTTTAAAGAAGTTGCACTTTTATTCCTAGACTCTGTCACGGAGAAACAGATGGGGACAGCCTGAAAGAAGCATCTCTCCTGGGACTAACACATTTTTCTTCAGAAATTCTGGTTTCAGGGATGTCTTCGTGGCACCGGAAAGGAGAAAGCGGGCACGTGTTTTGTAAAGTCTGGGGTTCGGCTACCTTTCATGGGGAGGCTGTCGGGAAGGGGAATACAGGCACCTACACTGGCCTTCTGGGGGCAAAAGACCCGAGCAGCCCCTGCCGTATCCCCTCCTCCACAGCAGAGACCAAACCAGCCAGAGTCTCCTGCGGGTGGAAACCCAAATGTGTAGTCGTTCTCCTGTCCCAGGTGCCACCTGAGAGTGAACAAAGAGGCAGGAGCAGTCTGAAGGAACTGGGCAGAACGCTGGCGCTCTGCCCCAACCCGATGGACACGTGCTTGAGGGAAACACCCCAGGTCCACCCTGGAGCACGCAGATAAAAAGTAAACCCAGTGACAGGGAGTTTGGTATTTCCACGCGCAGCATACCAAACGGATGAGTTTTGCTTGCTTTCTGCTTATTACACAGCTGAGTTAACCCCACATTTCTGTTTACCTCAGCCCCGCTGCCTGGGGCAGTTTCGAGGTTGCACCGATGCCTTTGCAAAGCTAGCACTGGAACAGGCATGAAGCCGTCGTTTTATTTACTGTGTGGAGGGATGGAAGGGAGAAGCGCCTGACGCATCGCAGCTTGGCCCACGCACTCCTTGTGGTCCCTGTGGCTTGGGGCTGGGCTGAAGTCAGAGCCTGGCCCCGGCCCCGCCTTTCTCCTCTTTTTAAAGGTTATAAGAAGCAGCCGCTGTCAGTTTGCTGCTCCGCTGTTTCCTCTTTTGATTCTTTGCGAAAGGAGAAAGCGCTTCATGTCTTGGCGTGAACTCCTTCCCCCCTGGCTGGTGATCGTAGCGGGACTGACGGGCATCGTGCTGCTTTGCGTCTCCACTAAAGATGTGCCCGTCGCTCCTCCCAGGACCAAGGTAAGGGTGTCCCCCCACCCAAGGGGTGGCCAGGCTGGGGGTCAAGCGGGGCAATAAGCAGAGGACCTTCTCCTCCTCTGCGGGGCTGCTTATTAAGGAGAAGCTTCCTGTTCCCTTTTGCAAGCGGGCATTTAAACTAAAACCTGTTGTGTTTTATTGCTTTTTACATTCGTTGTACTACTGAGTTAGTTACTAGCCCGAAACAACAAGCTTGAGGAGGGGACTCGAGCAAGGCTGTGAGGATGGGTTTGCATCCTGCAACATGCTGTAGATATTCGAGGCAAAAACAAGGCAACACCTTTGGCTGGTCAGGGAATACAGGCTGGGTACCATCCAGCAGAGATGCTCACCACAGGCTGAGGAGATGCAGCCCATGTCAGGAGCTACCTCAGAGCGACAAGGGACCAGTGGTGTCCATGGAGGGAAAGAGCTAGGTCCCTCCTGAAAGTCAGATGGAATTTGGCCCTGAACTGCTGTTTCTGTCCAAAAAAACCCAACCAAACAACTCAAAAAAAAAGTAAATTATCTTCCATGCCTTCTCCTCTTCTGTCCTGTCTTGATTTTAACCGAAGAGCCAACCTGCTCTCCGCAGCGGGGTGAGATCTGCCTGGTGAGGGGGGGATTAATGCCCATCCGCTCTGCCTCTCGTGCACCCGCTGCTGAGGTGAGATCAGTGGCACGTTATGGTATAATCAAACAGAAGTAGGTTAACCTGCATGTTTAGAGATACTACCCTTCCTCTACGCTCCTCTCAGAACCAAAATTGGATTAAAAAAAACCCTCATTACTCCATGCTCTGCCCTTCCTGGTGTTAAGCCGAGGCAGAAACGCAGTGATCCCTTCTTCTCCCTTGCGCTCCCAGCAGCAGCCTCTCATTTTGTGAAGCAGGAAAAAAAAAAAATAATCCATGTTTCTCCACCAATACCATTCATTTCTTCCTCTTCTGCGGCAGCCGACATGTCCTTGCGAGAAATACAAGCTGTCACTCCTGTGGGAGGGTGCCAGCAGGCTCAGGCAGGGACTTCCATCCTCCTTCCGCATTTCTGCTCCAGCTCCAGTCCCACCAGTTCCTGTCCCGGGCGCTGTGTCTGGTGCAGCTGGGAGCACCCAGGAGGGAAGCAGGCAGCCAGCTTCCCTCGGAGGCTGCAGCCAGGCTCTGTCTTGTGCTAAAACCCTCCTGACTGTTAATATCGACCTCTCAGGAGGTTTCTCCTCCCACTCAGTCACAGCTACAACTATTTCTGTGCAAGATACAGCTTAGGCCACGCACCACCACGTACCCCCCAGATCTCACTAATTTCTTTCCTGTCTGTGTAGGAGATGTCCCAGTTTGGGGTCACGTAATAGAACCATAGAATGGTTTGGGTCAGAAGGGACGTTAACACCCACTCAGTGCCACCCCCTGCCCTGGGCAGGGACACCTCCCATCAGCCCACGTTGCTCCAAGCCCTGTCCAACCTGGCCTTGAACCCCTCCAGGGATGGGGCAGCCACAGCTTCTCTGGGCAACCTGGGCCAGGGGCTCACCACCCTCACAGTGAAGAATTTCTTCCTCAGATCTCATCTAAATTTCCCATCTTTCACATTTAGAACCATTACCCCTCATCCTATTGCTACATGCCCTTGCAAACAGCCCCTCCCCATCCTTCCTGTAGGCCCCCTTTAGGGACTGGAAGGGGCTCTAAGGTCTCCCCGGAGCCTCCAGGCTGAACAACCCCAACACTCTCAGCCTGCCTTGATGTGAGAGGAGCTCCACAGGGGGGAAAGGAGGACACCATAGGCCAGCACCAGGGCTATTTTGAGCGTGGGGACATCCAAACCAGCCACAGAGCCGTGCTGCAGGTACCTGAGTGTGGTCTCTCATTTCCTAACCTCACATACGAGGTGCAGCTCAGCAAGGCTCAGCTGCACCAAACAGACCAGATGCTGGGCTGCAAAGAGACTAAGAAAGCCCTCGGCCTCACTGCTAGGCAGTAGGAGAACTGTCAGAGGACAAGGTGTTGGGAAATCTTATGGTTGCTGCTGCTGTTTCTGCCAAGACATAATCTCGGTCTCCTCAGGGCTGCTGTGTCGGACAGTGTATGTGCTGGCTGGTCCCAGCACACTCAGCTCCCACAGGGGCAAACCCAGCCCGTGTCGCACCACCTCTGCAGCTGGGCGTCAAGCGGACGTGGGAGTCTCGGCTTCCTCAGAAGCCGGAACAAGCCACAGCGCTCCAATTCCTGCACGAAATCCTTATCTCTTCAGCAAACCAATCCAGCAGCAGTTTGAGTCCCGGAGTCAATTGAGAGCCTGTATAGTGCCATCTCCCACCGCTTTAGGACCTGTTTTTCCTGAGCTCCAGGTGGCTCAGCTCTCAGCGGGAGCCCTCTGACTGGTTTCAGGAAGACCTACAGAGCATGCCACTGCAGCTCTGATGTATTTCTGGGTGCTTCTCCACTCCTACCGCTCCTCATGTATATTCAGAAATGCAGATGGTTCCCTGCAAATCCACACCATCTTCTGGCTTCACCCTTTCTTTGCCTGGAAAAAGCTAACTCAAATACTGCAGTGCAGGCCCGGGGGTTACCCAGAATACCTACACAATGCTGAGTAACCCTACAATACCAAAGCAGCATGCCTTCAGTGGTGTTTACCTAGAGTGTTTTGGGATTTTTCCAGTATGGCATTGTTCTGGATGCTGGCCCATCCCGCACCATCCTGTTCATCTACCAGTGGACCACCACCAAGGCAAACAAGACCGGGGTGATCAGGGAATGTAGTTCCTGTCCTGTGCAAGGTAAGGTGCCCAATTCATGCTCGGTGGTCTGTGGGACTGGCATGGGAGGGATGGAAACCTAGAGATCTGGGCATGGACCATTGCTGCAATTTCCTCAGCTCCTGTATCATCTAGCTGTACACTGAAATAGCGCTGTGGAGCACAGGCTGCTTATTTTCAGCATGGTTCTTCTCAACACAGGCAGATTTAGCCGTACACGGCTGGATGTCAGAGCACTCAGCAGAAGCAGGTGACAGGTTTTTTGGCCTGCTGCAGGCAGGGAAGCACACAGAGGGGCTGGTCCTGATGTCCACATGGATGGGAGGCAGAGCCAAGGTTGCTGAGCTCCTCACTCAGGTGAGACAGCAAACAGCAACAGACACAAGTCTGGCTGCAGGGTGACTCCTGGTACCCTCTGCCTCCTCCTGACTACTCTAGCAGAAAGTGGTGTAGCTCCAGGGCAACAGAGGTGTGAAGACTCCAACCCTCTATGCAAGTTTTGACAGCACAAGCGTGAGTTCAGCTTGGTCTTAGGTGTCACGTTTTGGAGAATACTGGGGTCTTCCTCTCTAGTTTGAATCGGTTCAGCCCTGCCAAAGCCAGCTGAAAGGGTTTCATGCATTAATGCTTGGGGTTTTCCTTCCCTGTCTCTCAATCATGCTTTGATGTTGAAGCCTGATTATAGCAGGATGCCGGGAAACCCTGAACTCTCGGTAGCAGTGTGCTGTGGGAGGGCAGCTGCACAAGCAGCAGGGAAGAAGGTTTGTGCCCTTGCAGACTGTAAGCAATACAAACCACATACAGAAGGTGCAGTAAGGGCTCCCTGAAACCTTATCATAGATGTCCCTTCACTGCAGCCACGTTCGCTGCCTGGGTTAAAATCAGCAACTCCAGCTCGGTGCTTGAAGACTTACTTGAACCTGCTGCTGCAGGTGCCAGCAGCAGCAAGAGGTCCAGACAAGTCTCTCTCCTAGATGTGGGTAGTGGTCCCTGGTCTGCATGGCAGTGTGGTGACAGCCTTTGTGTGGCCGTAGGGAAGCCACAGCTTAGCCCTACACAGGGCCCAGGAGAGCAAAGCACATGGTGAGGGAGTCGCGCAGCCAGGAAGGCAAGTGGGCCAGAGGATGGGGAAGTGCGGCTCCTTCCGGGTAGTAGTTCAAAACCAGCGTTTCAGACCTCACTGAATCTTGCCGGACAGATGAGTCAAGGCTTGCACACAGCTGCTCCCCACACAGCACCAGCTTCCTCTGGAGCAGAGGTGCTTTGCTTGCAGGCGTGGGGCTCAGAAGCCACCTCCACCAACACAAGAGGAAGCGGAAAGTGCTGACACATCAGCTTCGGCTCTATCTGCATGGCAGTGTGTCTTCTGGCTTATCTTTTATAGTAGCTAAAGCCACGTTTCTTCCTCTGTGGGCTGAGACAGCATCAGCTGATACCGTGGTCATTTACAGGATGTCTCAGCAGCAGAGCTAGGGTTCTCTGTGTGCCATGTGGGATTTACATGCATGTGCTGTTTTGCTCCCTGTACCACATTTTAGCAGGATGGCTACCTGGAGGAACTCCTTCATTCTGCCTGGGACAGGTCCTGCCTTTAACCGTGCCCTAGGACAGCAACCTCTTGGGTAACAGCTCTCACACTTCTCCCATGTCTTTCCTTAGAAAATGTCATTCTTTCCCCTGGTCCTCAGGTCTGAGAATCTCCAACTACTCAGATTCTCCTCAGGAAGTAGGGAAGAGTTTGGAGCTATGTTTGAACCATGCCCAGGAGGAGATCCCGGCAGAGCTGCACAGCCAAACCCCCCTCTACTTGGGAGCAACCGCCAGCACGGGGCAGCTGAAGTGAGTGAATGTTGCAAACCCACACCCCGAGATCAGCACATGCCATGCGGATCATTCTGTAAATGCATCTCACCTTGTCTGCTCTGCAGTGTGTTTCATCCCTAAGCTGCTAGTCAGGTAAACCTTCTTCAGGTCCCCACGCGCTCGAGGGGAGTATGGCATGGCTGTGTCTCCATACTGTCCCCCCAGGCAGCCATGAGGAGGACAGTCTTGCTACCGCTACCAGTCCGTGTAAAGTCTCCTTCGCAATTAGTGCTTGGGGAAATATCTGTCAGTCTGGAAGCTGACGTGTTTTCAGTTTAGGTGAAAACCCACATGGGTGTGCAGGGGTGCTTCTTGTCAGCAGGTTGGGAGCGATGGTGGGAAGATCCATCTTCTCATACTCGCTTTTGCAGACCCTGTTCTTGGTCACCTCGTTACTGGGACCTTTATTTCCTTTTAGACACTGGGGAAAAGTAAAGACTGGAGGGGCTCAGGTCAGCTGGCAAGACCACAGGATCCCTCAGTGGCAGAACCAAATTCTTGAATGGTGGCACAACTGCTCAAGTTGGCCCTCTGCTGTTCTTGACCCCAGTGTCATTCGAGGGGAGAGGGAAGTAGCAGCAGGAGTGGGATTGTCATTGTGCTACTACCCGAAGTGGGGAGCACAGCAGCAAGCCCTGCAGCTGTGCCCCCACTGCAGGCTGCTCCTGGCAGGCTCCTGTAACAACAGATGTGCCTTCTTTTTCTTTCTGTTTAGCCTCACAAATCTCACCCGCGCTGACGGTCTCCTTGCAGCCCTGACTGTGGCCCTGAAGTCATCCCCCTTTGACTTTCAGGGAGCACAAATCCTGTCCAGCCCAGATGAGGAAGCATTCAATTGGGTTGCTGTTAACTATGTCCTGGAGAACTTCTTCAAGGTAAAGGACAATCCTGCCTGGGGAGTACAGAACTGAGCTAAGCACAACTCCCTTTAGCAAACAGCCACAGAGACCTGTGGAGGGATTGTTGAAGCCCTGTACTTCAAACTGTGCTTAAGCACAGCTTCCGCTGTCTTTTAGAGAAGGCAAGTTCTATCCAACACCAGCTCTGGGGGACGTAACGTAAGATGGTCAAAACTAGGCTGAAGGACCAAACCTCTAATATAGCATTTCATGGACATGTCCATGCAGTTGCCCTGACAGATGTGAGGCTTTCTGGGCAGCACATCTGGGATGCTCACACAGATAACCTTACACAGCCTGGCCCTGGGGTGTCAACAAGAATTCCGCAGCTCTGAGTCCCTGCAGCTCTGGCTCAGCACCACTTCACCAAAAGGGTTATCAAGCATTGGAACAGGCTGCCCAGAGAAGTTGTCGAATCGCCATCCCTGGAGGTATTTAAAAGCCAGGCAGACATGGTGCTGAGGGACACGGTTCAGTGTTGGTTTTGGCAGTGTTGATGGTTGCACTCAATGGTCTCAAAGGTTCCTTCCAACCTAGACGATTCTATGATTCTATTCTATAACCTTCCATAGCCTGGCCCTGGGGTGTCAACAAGAACTCCAGTGCCCCAAGTCCCTACAGCTTTAGCTCAGCACCACTGTCAAACAGGCATTGTCGCTATGTCTGTGCCATGCTGTGGGATTGCCACTGCAGTCCAGCTGTTCCATGGGACACCCTGTGGATGGTGGACAGAGAAGCAGAGTCTCTTGCTGCCAAAGCAAAAGCCCATCAAGTTTCCTCTCATTGAGACACTAGCAAGAGTAGAGCTGGGCGTCCCCAGCATAGAGACCTGGTCTGTATTCAGAAGGCACTTGCTAAACAAAAAGAATACATTTAAGTTTCCTTGCTCTACCCATGGCTTCTCAAGCCAAAGGGTCTCAAGAAGAACTCAAGGGCCAAGAGAAAGGTGGGTTTGATTGAGTTATTCCACATTAGTGAAGTGAAAGGCAGTTCTGATAACCAGCAGCAAGCACGCACTGGTTAGGGAATTGCCAGCCCTGCTGGCAGCAACACAGCTTTCCCCAGCTGGGGACAGAGAGCTTACACCCACCTAAACTACTAACTTCAGCATTGCCAAAATCAGTTCTGCAAGACTGCAGGAGATGAAACCACAGGGTTCTTCTGACAGGAGGATCACTTTAGCATCAAGGCAGCACTTGAAGCCCATATCTGCCCACCTGGAAGCCTCCCTCCCATTTCCCCACCACCACCCTCTCTCCCCTGTTCCTACCTGCTGAGACCAGTAGCTTGAACAGCCACCCAGAGTGGTGGGCCCTGTTTGCTCTTGCTGGCTGTGGGGAGCTCTCTGTGCAGATGTACTTGTACAACGGCTCCTCTGTTCCCTCCAAAGCCACCAGTTCAGCATCCTTATGTCCTGCGTGGGGGGGAAAAAAAAAAAAAAAAAGAAAAACAGTTGGGCTGTACTGCACCAGAAAGCTGCTTTCTCTCTCTGTGCAATAATGCTTGCATCTGACCACGACCCAGATGTAGAAGTCTTAAGAACTGATCTCTCTGGTTCTTTTTGGGTCAGTACGACTGGCGAGGACAGTTGGTCCCCTCCGGGAAGGGGATGGCAGGAGTCCTGTCCGTGGGAAGAACTTCAGCACAGCTCACATTCAAGGTGGAAGAAGGAAACCAGGCACCGAAAGGAGGAGTGAGGCTGCAGCTGTATGGGAAGACGCACAACGTGTACACTCACCACTGCCCCTGCCACGGCACGGACCAGCTCCGCAGCAGCCTGCTCTCTGTGCTCATTCAAGTGAGTATCTGCCACAGGGGCATTTGCAAGGCTCCTGGATACAACATCACTAAATGACAGTTGCACACAGGCTAGCTGCTAATGGGCAAAACGTCACTGTCTTTAATAGAGGGCATCTGCATCTATCTAAAAAATGCCAGTGCATTTGCAAAACATACTCTCTATGCCCAAACCAATGCCCTCCAAGCAGACACACAGGCACCGATGCAAGAATATCCTACTTGCAGGCTCCATCTGGCTCCTTACTTAATGCACACGAGCACAGAACTGCTCTCCAGAGGTGCTAAGATCACCTTCAGGGTGGAGAGAAGCAGAGACTTCCCTTGGCTCCTCTGAACTGCTCCTCCGTCCTAGAAGAGGAGCCTAAACAGCAGCACCCAGGAACCAACTGGGATCTTCCATTTGGGGTATTTGTGTCCTTTGCTGAGAAGCAATCTTTAAAAGAGCAATATTTCACTTTGAAAATGCACAGGTGTTTTGGTTCTTACAAACTTTAATTTGAGGGAGAGGCGGCAGGATCTGATGCAAACTCAGGAATCATTTTAGCCTCCACCAAAACTGAATTGCTCAGAAATAAACTACTTGCTGCCCATCCACTTGCCTCCCTATAAACCCCACCTCCCCTTACCTGAGACCCGAATGTCCCACATGGAGACCCACTTCATCACAGTTATATTGGGGAATTCCAAGAGATGAGAAACACTGCTTCTTCCAGGGTTGAGACATTTGGAAGGCAGACCAGAACAGCCTCTTTCTTGCAACCAGAAAGAGTACAGGATTCATTGAAATTTTATTTCTGGGCTAAGGGAGAGCAGGTAGGGCTGGGACGACCCAGCCTCCCACAGCAGGTCCCAGCATCGCAGCTTGCCCTGAATTCCGCTGGAGCTGGGAACCTGCTGCATCAGTCTTGCAGTTGACCGGCTGGGATAAGGTTTGGCAAACCTTTTGCAGACCGCAAGCTTAATTACAACGTGGTGGTGCCAGAGGAAAACTGTTCTTCACTGTGTTACATTTTGTCTTCCTTTGTGAACCTCTAGGATGCCAATGTCCTCTCTTGTTGCCTGTTTTATTCTGCCTCTCTAGGATCAGAGAAGTGCTAAAACTGTGACTAATCCCTGCTGGCCCCTCACCTACTCCCGGGAAGTACAGTGGCAATCGGTGCATGCTGGGCCTTGTGCTGTCAGCAATGACACGTGGGACATCCCTGGCCCTAAGGAGGTCTTCAACATCACCGGCTCCGGCAATCCCACCGCCTGTATGAGACTCATGCAAAACCTGCTCAACTCTTCCTCTTCCTGCAGCTTCCTCGAGCATTCCCCCAGCAGTGTTTTCAAGCCCCTCCGGACCAGGTTTCTGGTGGGTTCTTATTTACATTTAGGTAGGCAATTGGTATGGAGAATGCATGAAATAGGACCAGTTTGGTCATACAGTGGGAACAGCCACGCTGTGCCCTCTGCTAGCCAAGAGGGCCAGTGCTCTGGCTAACGCTGCACACATGTGCCCTGCTCTCTCCCTCTCATCAACACAAAGCTGTTCAAACATGGACCACAGCTTCCCACCAATGACTGCAGTAGGGCTTTCTTCATCCACATCTCAGCAATGTTTGCTTGCAAGACAAACTTTGGGGCTCCACAAAGCCATAACGGAGCTCGTGTGAGCCAGCCAGGATAGGGCAATCAGGAGCTGTCTTTTGAGCAGGTCTTCCCCAAAATAAGTCTGTGGTGAAGCTGAAGATCCTCTGCCACTCCCTTAGCAAACATCTGGACATGCCCCACCGCAAGCATGCTTATATCTGAGACCCTGAATCTAGTGTCCAAAGTTATCGGGTTGTTAAGCCAGGACCAGCTCAAAATCCTAGGAAAAACTGAGTGCATTTCAGAGTGAGGAATTACAGAAATCTCCCCAGCTCCCTGCTCCTGAGAGCCTCCCATGGACATGGTCCCAAGGAGCATAAGGTCCTGCCTGCAGGGCCAGGAAGGCAGCTGCACGGAAGCTAGAAACAGTCCAGTTTCCATCTCCAGACAGTAACAGATCCTGCTTGTCTTCCTTGCACCCATGGCACCACCACAAGCACACAGACAGGGCACCCTGGCAACGCACCCCACAGCTGCTGCCACTTACTTTCCTATAGATGCAATGCAAGGACATAGAGCAGAGTCCAGCCTGATGATTGTTTCTGCTCCTCTTGTAGGTGATTTCTGAGGCCATGGACTTCATGAGAGAAACCGTACCCTCTCCTGACTTGGGCCAGGCAGTCAAAAGGCTTTGTGGAATGTCCGTCAAAGAGGTAACTGTGGAATAACTTAGTGCACAAGGAGAGTGAGAAGCAAGGAATGGTCTGTTGTACAAGCCCATGTGGTTCCGACTGACAGAGCCATAAGTTACTGTCTCCCTCAGGGGAAAACTTGGATTTGCCTGGTTTGGGTTTTTTGTTTTTTTTTTTTTTTTACATTGAGGAAACAGGCTTCACTTATTTTCCTTCCTCTCAAATACCAGCTGCTGCTGGTAACACCTGGACTTAATTAAATGAAAAGCCACCAGTACTGTTTACTGCATATTAAGGAGTAAACAGGAAGGCTGCCTATTCACTCCTGTACATCACCTCAGTCATCCTGTTATCCTCCTCTCCTTCAGAGCAAGGAACACATCTGCTCAGACTCCAGGGGCTTTCCCATTTCACCAGGGCCCACGGAGATCAAGATGGGGGAATTTGTAAGTTCTTCCCCTCAGTTGGTAGCTTATGAGGTCACCCGCATTTACAACTACACTGAACAAGCATCCACAGTAACATTCAAATTGGACAATTTCTACAGGGTTTGCTAATGGGGTAGCAAAGCCCACAAGCTGCTCCCTAAAGCCTTCTCTTCTGCATAGAAGAGAAAGATCTTGTTGGTGCTCGTGTTGAGAGAAAGGATGCAGCATTAGCTCAATCTCATTAGAGAGCAGAGAATCAAACCAAGCAGCTGACCTGCGAGACAACTGTAGGAGACCTGGCTGCCAGCCCTGCTGCGCTTGGGACTGCCTGGCCTCTGATGAGATGGGGACAAAGGCACTAAGAGATGACACTGGTTCCCAGACCACAGCCCAGGGTGTGCAGGAAACACGGTTTCAGCCTGCACAGGACACAACCCCCTCCTCCAGTCCCATAGCAGGAAAGGAGAGGTTACAGCAGGCCTGAAATTCAGCTACTGAATATTTACTTCTTTTATTCCCCTCCGCCACCCCGTCTTCTTTTGGAAATGACACCAGCTGGTCAAGGAGTCCCAAACAAGCCTGCATACACTTGCTGACTACTGTGTTGTGTCTGCCTTCATCCTTCATCTCAGTACAAAGGGATACAGCTTTGACTTTGACGGCTCTGTTTGGACTGCATTCCAGAAGAAGGTCAGTGGTATTTCCAATTAGGAGGGAGCACTGGTTTCAGTACAGCCAACCTGTCTCCAGCCCTACGAGCCCTAAGCAGCTAGGTTTCTCCTGCAACATTTTTTTGCAAAATAAATTCACGATTATGATAAGCAAAAAAAACAGTGTCAGACAGCTAGAAAGCTCGTCCTCGCTGAAAAACAGACGGGACAAAACCTTATCTGAAGCCATACCATCTTTAAGAGTCTGTGCCCAATGGGGAAGGAAATATGGCTTGGTCACCACTTAACGCTAAGGACAAACCGCTGATAATATTTCCTGAGCCAAAAGATGCTGCCCTGCCTCTTTGCAATCACCTTTGTACTAGTGAGGGTTTATAACTGGATTACAAGGCCTGGGATTACTTCAGGATCTGGAGGCCCCAAGGAAAGGAGGATTTGATTCAAGTCCTCCCCTTCAGAAAAGGCAAGAAAGCCTATTCCCAGACCTCTCCTCTACTCACCAGCAAGGCAATGTCCCACTGAGCAGGGCCTCATCAGCGACAGCGGTTCAGTCAGCCACACGGTGATGATCAGACCAAGGCAAGATAACAAGGTTGGTCCAGGGTCCACGCAGGGAGCCCACTCCGGAAAGCCAGAGACAAGCTACCTGCAACATAGGTCTGAGGCTCCTAGGCTCACAGGGCCAGAGACAGAACTCCCCACAACGTAGACTTGAGGTCCATCTGGGAAAACCAGGCAGTCAGCAGGAGAAGGAACAGCACCCACAGCTCAGGAAAGAGGGAGCTGCCCAAGCCTGAGCTTAAATGGAGCTCCCAGGCCCATGGGCAGAGGGGGTGGGTGGAAGTGCCAGGTGAGGCTGGTCAGGGCAATTAAGGCCTATTAGCGCACTCAGGGCACTGAGAGTGGGAGAGCTCTTAATTTCAAGCCTAATCCTTGTATCAGTCTCATATAAAATATACGAGGCCTTGGGCCTGTGCACAGAAACACAGCTGGGGTTCAGGCTGTCTCCTTCTCTTCTGACCTCTCCTCCTTTTTATTTCAATAGATGGGTGGCACGTCCTCTGGCTGGACTCTCGGGTACCTGCTGAGCCTCACCAACTCCATCCCCCAGGACAGCCCAAGCTTCCTCAAGGGGATTGAACCAGGGGTCTGGTCTTTGCTCCTCATCCTCTTTGTCACGCTGCTCACTGGCTCTTTCATGCGCATCTCCTACCGAGTGATGGTCAAGGAAAACAGCTTGAGTAACAGGAACAGCAGTGTTTTTGATGACAACTGACCATTTTTGGGACTTGATACTCTTGCCAGAGGGCAGTTAAGAGGGTACATACAGAAATCACGCAGGTGTAAGTCACTGGAGGACACCAGCGATTCTCTTGCAGGACTCCCAGAGCCTCCCTGCCTTATTTCAGCTTGCTAACACTTGCACTACCGTACTTTGAGACAACAGAGCCTGCTCGGCAGGAAGCCTGTGCTTCCCGGTGGATGGCAAGCAAATGTTCAAATGTCCAAATGAGAACAGCCTGCGCAGATCTTGCCTGGGCTGCAGCTGAGATTACTCACGTCAACCTAATGAAATGATGCCTCTGAGCAGGCAGGCCCTGAGCTATTGTAAAGTTAATATTGAATAATCCTGTCTAATCAGGAGAGCTGGTGTCTGAAAACGGTGCTCTGTCCTCTTCTGTGCCCACAAGAGATGTTATCTGCAGTATCGCCACTAGTGAAGACTGGAACAGAATTACAATATAATCAGAATGTAACAGCCAGCTTCCTTCCATGTTCTCAGGAAGAAAGCAGGTATTTTCTGCCTGCTACCACTGATCTGCCTGTTCTTCCGCCTCAGTGACAGTATCCACGTGTCCCTTCCAGTGAATGCTCCTGCTGAGCGAGAATCCTTCAAAAGCAATGGGCTTTGGTCTTGGTCTCTACCAAATGTGCAGAGCATCAAACGAGAAACAGAGGGCAGAGAAGTGCAGCTGAGTTCCTGTCTCAGCTGAGTCATGGGAATGCAGGGTTAAAATTGCCAATTTAAACTCTTTAACCAGGACTTGAATTAACACATTTCGTTTCACATTTACTAAAACCGGGTGCATGCTGAGCTGAAGTTCCCCAGTTCGTTCATTTGCACTGAACTGCTTGTCTCGCTGACTCTGAAAGTGAAGTATCTCATCTAATATTGTCCTTTAGACAAGAGCAGACCCAGGAACAGGAGCTTTCCTAATTGTCAGTCCAATGACTTTCGTATTAGACTCTGACCAGAGTTACCTTCTAATCCAATGCTCAGGCTTCCTCTGGGACGTGGCAGTCATTCCAGCTCCTCTGCTCTGCTCTGCTTATCTAAAGGATGAGGTGCTGTATAAATCCCCCGTGTTATTGTGAAGAAAAGGGATGGATTCAGACTAACACTGTCCTTTGACTGAAGCATTTAGAGTTCACTTCTTGGATTGCTTCAGAGACTTAAATGCACAGGCTGTTAAAAGCCCAAGGGATAAGTGTCTCCTACTCATTTCAGACCACTTTAAACATAAATTTAAATGCTCACAGATGCAGTGATGTGCCTTGCAGGATTTTTAAAGCTACTGTGGCACACAAATCCTTTCAAATCTGATTATTAATTACTTGTGCTCCCAACTAATATGTAGAACGCTCTCCTATCCCCTATAATATTGGGGTATTCATAAATTTTCTGGACAATTAATGAAGGTTTGGAACCTGTCAGTCAAGTTTGGAGGGGTGTGGAAACAGATTTAAACAAGCTCCATATTAATTTCTTTGAGTTGCACGTTAGATATTTTTAATTATATCATGTTATTAAAGATGTTTTAATAGACTGTCTGTGTTATTCTTGGCAAGAGAACAAAGCGGGGGTTCTATTGTGAATACAGAGAGGAGGATGGGGGATGCTGATTTGGCCTCTGTTTACTCAAGAGCTGTTATGCTGTGTACTTTCGGGGTACACAATGAGAACCCCCGAAGGCACTTTCTTCCCAGTGGCAGGCAGGCAGAAAATGACTTCAGATAACCTGGCTGCTGGTATTTAGTTGATGAGAGACATGTCTACATCTTTGATGTGTTCTTTGCTCAAACCATCTGAAGAAGGTAGGAGGGATTCAGGCAACCCTGCATAGAAAAAAAAAAAAAAAAAAAGAGGTTATCAGTGAGTCAGCGATATCAGGGAAATTCCCGAGACTTCATTCCTCCCACAGCTGGAAATGCAATCATTAACCAGAGCTCTGGCTCTGTGACCTGTCAGCACACAGGAGAACTGGGGGATTCCTGGCTGAGATTTGCGACCTGCCCAAGAAGAATCCTACCACTCTCATAAATGGAAATAAGCCAGAGAGATGCCAGGAACTCCAGGAGTCCAGGTGTTCTGGCCTGCTCAGTCATTACGTCTTCTTGATTTTGAATACTAGATCACAGGCTCCAAAAGGACAGTGTCTGGAACTGCCCCAAGCTCTTGTTTAGAAGGTTTGGGACTTCCATGCAGATAATAAGTGAGCAATTAGGCAAGAGGCTCAGCATGTCCTCCTGACACTTTACTTTTGCCACTGAGCTGTATTGTGTGATGGCACGCACAGATGGCTTAACTTGCCCCATTAAATCCATGACACTTGAGCCACCATCAGACACTGAGCCACCGCTCTGCGATGCAAAGATAACCCACAACCGCTTGATTTAGAGCAGATCCTAAACTCCTGAGGTAAAAGCTGCTGTTCTCATCAAAGATACAGCGTGATATTTTGATGGCTGAAGTTCTTCCTCCAGTGGTCCACACGCTGCAGGTGGCAGCTCCACTCCCTCCATTCCCAGCCCTCTCCTTCCAAATACTGCTACTAGTGCTCTCCTGCAGGCAGGTCGCGGGGGCAGGCAGGGGCAGGCATACGTGTTCTCATGTAACAGCTGTGCTGCCCACCCCAAGCCGCAGCCCCCAGCAGCTCGGGTTAGCAGGTGAACTGGGCTTGGAATGGGTAGTAATGATGGGGCGTATCATCAAAAATCCCCAAAGAGGGACTTTTTGCAAAGGCACGTAGTGATAGGATGAGGGATAATGGCTTCAAGCTGGAAGAGGAGGGATTTAGATTAGGTCTCAGGAAGAAACTCGACACTCTGAGGGTGGTGAGCCCCTGGCCCAGGTTGCCCAGAGAAGCTGTGGCTGCCCCATCCCTGGAGGGGTTCAAGGCCAGGTTGGACGGGGCTTGGAGCAACCTGGGCTGGTGGGAGGTGTCCCTGCCCAGGTGTCCTGGTTCCGGTGGGGATAGGGTTAACTTTTCCTGGTATTCCATGCCATGTGAGCCACGCCCACCCTGAGCTGCCGGGGGAGGGGGCAGGAAGTTGCTGCTTAAAAGCGGGCTGGGGCGTCCCGGGTCCGCCGGCGAGCGGCGGGGGAGCGGCGGTTCCGTAATCGCGTTTGTATATTCCCCTATCCGTGTTGTTGTTGTTGTTGTTTGCCTGTTCCCTTTGCTGTTCTATTAAACTGCCTTTGTCTCAACCCAAGAGTCTTGCCTTTTCTTACGATTCTTCCTGTGTTTGGAAGGCACGAGCGAGCGGCACGTGGTTCTTTGTTGCCGTCTGAGGCTAAACCACGACACCAGGGCAGGGGGTGGCACTGGGTGGGCTTTAAGGTCCCTTCCAACCCGAACCATTCTATGGTTCTCTTTCTGTCTGGCAGAAAAACACTTATAGACGTATTCACTAGGCAATGAGCCAGATTGGTATTTTAAAAGCCCTGAAGTGTGTTTTTAGTCACAAAAAAAGGCAAAAAATAACAAAATTTGGAACCTATGAGAAGAACAGAAGTTAACAGAAGTAACATATTCCTTTCTCCCAGCTCTCTAAGGAAGCGGCTCCTTCATGTCAGACTATGTATGTTTGCAGAATTAATCCCCCGATTACCTGGACAGCAGAAATCTACTTAAAAGGAGATTCTAGATTAACTCACTCACTCCGAAACTAAGATTCTTGCAGCCCTTTGGTTACAATGCAATTGTGGAAATGATTAATACTGAGGGTTTTCTAACTGTCCATAAATTCCTTATGTTTATGCACAGCGCCCTCGCTTTTCACTCGGGCTGAACCATGGGAGAGCTCTTCTGACAGATAATGTCTGCTCACATGTAACTGCAGTTCTGCTGCTGTCAGCAAGTATCAATAAGAAGGAAATCAAAAGTATTAGATATAAAAATTGACACCAGAAAGCACTTTCTCTATTTTAGCTCCAGAAACACAATAGCTTAGCTGACCTGCTGCTGGCTAGAGCTGCCTAAATTTCATTTCAGCATGTTTGCAGGAATATATTGGCTCCTGTCTTTCTTCCAGTTTATACCATTTCCAAAGCATCATGGATTCACAGAATCACAGACTGGTGGGTGTTGGAAGGGACCTCTGGAGATCACCCAGTCCCACCCCCGGCCAGAGCAGGGTCACCCAGAGCAGGTGGCACAGGAACGCGTCCAGGCGGGGTTGGGGTGTTTCCAGAGACGGAGACTCCCCCACCTCTCTGGGCAGCCTGTGCCAGGGCTCTGCCACCCTCACAGCAAAGAAGTTCCTCCTCATGTTGAGGTAGAACTTCCCATGCTCAAGTTTGTGCCCGTTGCCCCTTGTCCTGTCCCCGGGCACCACTGAAAAGAGCCTGGCCCCATCCTCCTGACACCCCCCCTTTCAGTATTTATAAGCGTTGATAAGATCCCCCCTCAGTCGTCTTTTTTCCAGGCTGAAAACACCCAAGTCCCTCAGCCTTTCTTCATCAGAGAGGTGTTCCATCCCCTCAGCATCTTGGTAGCCCTTTGCTGTCCCCTCTCCAGCAGTTCCCTGGCCTTCTTGAACTGGGAAGCCCAGAACTGGACCCAGTGCTCCAGCTGTGCCCTCCCCAGGGCAGAGCAGAGGGGGAGGATGACCTCCCTCCTCCTGCTGGCCGCGCTCTTCTTGATGCCCCCCAGGATGCCGTTGGCCTTCCTGGCCACAAGGGCCCATTGCTGGCTCATGGTCATCCCGTTGTCCCCCAGGACTCCCAGGTCTCTCTCCACAGAGCTGCTCTCCAGCAGGTCACCCCCAACCTGTCCTGGTGCGGGGGGTTATTCCTCCCCAGGTGCAGCACCCTGCACTTGCCCTTGTTGAATTCCATAAGATTCCTCTCTGCCCAACTCTCCAGCCTTGTCCAGGTCTCTCTGTATGGCAGCATTCCCAACCAGTACATCCCATTCGAGTTCTACCAATGAATTACCACGAAAATTGAGATAAATAACGGTTTATTGCCTGTACTCCAGTTCTGCAGTAAGAAGTTCACCACCACAGGACTGGAGTTGTTTCTTCCTCCCCGTTCTCACGCATCCAGGCCTCCTGCGGTTGTAGGAGTCCTAACTTCCCTCTCGGTACCTGGCTGGACCCAAGGCAGGGATGTAGATAAATGCTGCTCTTTGAGACACAACTATTTCATAGGATACTTATGGATTAATTAGTTCACTGGGATTTCATAGAACTGGACTCCCTACCAGGTGCTGTCACCTAGCCTGGCAATTTGTGAGAAGGTCATGCATGCTTCAAGGACTTTGCAAAACTTGTCATATGGCTGAGCTCCAGCTTCTCATTAGCAATGCAGTGATTGTAACTCCTCCCCTCCTTGAGATATCGCCCCGCCTGTGGAGACAGCCAGTTCAGCGATTAAGGGAAGGCCTCTGGAATAGCAAGTGTAGAAACAACGTCCAGCACCAGGCGCTTGCACTCATTTCAGTTCTTTGGGGCTCTTACAATAATCAAATAACTCGAAATCCACAACCACTCGTGGAGCAAATCCAGCAGAACATGAGAGGAATGCCTTTTAGGATGGCTGGATTTAGAGATCGATCAGTACATTTTTATTTCTTATACCATGCCTATGATCACGTATCTGAGTATCTTCCAGAGAAGTAGGAAGCCATATGATGTTTATATCCTACCTCATGGACTGTCACTCCTACTTCAAGAGCTAATTCAGAACACCCTGAAGTAGATGGAAATGCTAGCAGAAGAACAAGCCTGAATGAATACTGGGATCAGTAAAACCCCAATTTTTGCCACAGCTCTCTTAACATAGAAGTCCTTTCACAATGCCGTCAAACCCAGGCAAGGCAATGTGTTTTGATGCTTTGCAAGTGCAAACATCGCTGCGCGCTCGTACACAGAAGAGACCAGGCAGAAGAGGTGTCTTTGACCTGGTTTCCACCATGCCCTCGGTACGAGGTACTCAGAGCCTACCTGCAGTAGGGTGCTTTTACATCCCCTGTTCAAGTCAGATAAACAGTGTAAACTGCTGCTCCCCTGGGTGTGTAATGACAGGGATTAGTCACAAGAGGGAGGTTGGCAGGACAGCGCCTTAAGCCTCAGGACATCTCCAGCACAGCTAGTAGCTGGTCCCACCACAAATCAAATAAATTAGCAAGCAGGCTTGTCTGGAAACTTGTCAAGGAGACTCCTGATGCGGACATAAATGAAAGACACGCTGCAGTGTGGAAGCTCTCTCTGCGTGGGATGTGAAAGCAGCCTTAATCAGTGATTTAAGAAGCTGTGGCATTAGTGGAAGAAGACCTCTATGCAGGGAGGTGGGCTGGGCACTAGCATGGAGTATGGATGAGGCTATTTTGGAAACAAGAGGGAGAAAGAATAATCCCTAATAGGAAGAAGACTGCACTGGGAATGAAGAGGAGGAGGTTTAAGAGAGACAGAGGGATGATAAAATCAACTTTTGTGTGAAGGAAAGCTTATTTTTGTTCACAGCAGGGGGTGTTACCATATGTGCACCTCATGATCGAATTAGTCACCGCTTCTTGGTGGAAATTCTCCAGAGAAACAGATCTCCTGAGTGAAAGAAGGCAATACCTATAGGGCTTATCGCTGGACAATGTACAGTGCTGGAGCTGTGGAACTGAATGAGAGAAACTTTATGGGAACAGAGTTCAAAGTTCACTGGTTTTAAACATGAAGGAGACGTAAACTGCCAATTAATGCTGAACCTTACATCCAGTAAATGCTGGTATACTATTACTTTCTGTTTCATGGTAATCACTGACAATGGTTAGGAATCTCCTGAGTGCAAGCTTTGAAGTCATAGGCTCACGGCTGCCTTGTGAACTGAGGAGCCCAGTGGAAACCATCAAACCAAATGGAAGGAGCTCTTCTTCCACACAGCTTGTGGTTAAACCGTGGGACTCACCATGACAAGAGGTTGTTTATGCCAAAAGTTTACACGGCTGCAAAAGGTGATTAGATAAATTCATAATAATCCATTGGGGGTACTAAACCAAAAGGTACTTGCTTGTGGCTAAAGAACTGCCTGAACCACCTGCCACATCCGTTTATGTTTGCCCTGTTCTCGTCAACTGCTGCTGATCATTAGAGACAAGATACTGGCCTGGATGGACCTGTGGCTTGATCCCTTTCAGCTGTTCCTGCTTCTCTCAAGCAGGAATCCCACAACTGCACCTCTCACTCACCAGTCTCTGGAAGCAGCCCCTCGCCTTCAGTAACTTCAGTCTCTCAGGAGCAATAATTTCTAGAAAACAAAGTATTGTTTATCCTTAGAAGTAACAGTCAGAAAGACGAGAATGACAAAAGGTCTGCACATACCCGCGCCATACTTCAGTGTTACCATAAACCTGGAATGACCCCAGCACCGAAAGCTTTTCAGTTCTGGCGACAGGCTTCCACCCACACGCGTTCTGCAGTGTCCCCCTCTTGAACTCAGGGCTTCACATTTTTACCTATATAAACAGAATTAGTTCTGTGATTTCTGCTTGGGCTCCTGCCAGCCCCAACGCCATCCCAGCCCCAGGTACTCGGCTCAGTTTAGACTAGGATGCTATTTCAGAGACGCAGACTGCTATCTTGCTGAGTAAGCATCAGGAGAAGAATTATTGCTGTCTGCTGAGGGAAGTGATGATCTCTATATACCCCATAGCACATAAAGAACACTGGCTCAGTAAAAGGGGAATGCAATGCTCAAAAGTTAAAGGAAGTATCTCCCCACTCTGCTCAAACCAATTGTATTCACAGTAAAATATGTTTCCATGCTGAAAGCAGTACAGATAGTTAAAAAAAACACACAACAGATCATAAGTGATTGCAATAAACAGTTAAAAAATAACTAATACATAGTTCAACAAAACAGAAATGCAATTTCCAATTTCACCATCTATTTCTTTGGATTATACCCAGGGACTTTGGCCTGGTAACAGCGGCCCCTAATGTTTTCCAGTATCCCTGTTACAGCCATTAATCAATACAGCAAACTCACAGATGGGAAATTCAGAAGCACCTAAATGAGGTGAAACCTCCTTGCTTGCCACTGGCAGCAGGGTTTGAGGAGAGCCTTCAAAGAAATCAAATACCAGATAAAACAGATGTCTTCAATGAAAACATGATGTGGGAGCCACGTACCTCCGCACCTTGGTCAAGCTGTTCCCTTCCTTATTATCCCAATTGATTTCCAGCTGCCCACCACTTCCCTGCCCCAGGAATCTGCAGCACCGACTCTGTGCTGGCTGCCCACAAAACCAACGACAATAGAAACACACTTAAGCATTTTGCTCAGGCAGGACCATGGAATGTGCATTTTTTTTCTGCCAGAATTTGCCCAATTGTCAGTGTTTCATACAGCTGGTGTGCCTTTGAAGGAATGCTTCGTGTGAGACAAGGTTCTGGCAGAAACCTGCCTCGTCACTTGCCAGCTCACCTTCTGGTACGCGTTAATTAGGTTGCTGGGCTGCCACAGCATTAGAAGTCGCAGGGCTAAGATGGTCGGCAGCTCCAGCAGCTCTCCATGGAGATGCCTGGCAGCTTGGCTGTGTTCCTCCTCACAGAGAGCTTAGAAGTACTGGCATTTTACTTTAATTTAAAAAATGCAAAAATATTTAAAATAGAATTGTCATTTCCTGTGGATCTGCATGTAGCTAAGAACAGAAGTACTAGCTGACTGCGATAGAATTAGCAAAAATAAACGTTGCATGAATAATTTGAAATGCCTCACAGCCCATAGATGTTTAGGTGGCTGAACTTCCCAGGGAAACCTCTGGAAGCTCCATTGCAGGTGCGAAGTTTTAGCTACCCCATAGGGTACCATCCCCTGCTCTGCTGGGCGCGATCCTGCCAGCATTTTGGAGGTAGATATTGCAAATCTTAACTGAGCAGAGTATTTCCACTTCTTGGTGCCACTGGGAACACTGGGGGTGGTGATCATTTCCCGGTCTACACGTTACCAAACAGCTTCCCAAACATTAAAGGCAGTGCGGGCTGAAGCACAAGCTGTGAGAAGCACCGGCTACAAACGCTCCTGGTTTCTAACAAAGTAAGGAAATAGATCTTTGTCACTGATGCGCAGTCCTTTGCTTTCTGGCCCTGGCTGAAAAAAACCACACCCTGTAACTGCATTAAATACAGCAGCACTTATACCAGCAAACCTCCGACTAGCCCCGCAGTGGCTCCTCCTGCTCCATTTTAGGGGTGGGTTTTAGGGCTTCATGAGCGCAGAAGCTTGTTAACGCTGTTCTGAGCACACCTTGATGAGAATTTGTGCTGAGTGTATTTTCCTAGACAGCAAAACACAGGCAAGACTGGACTACATTCCATCTTTTGAATCAGAGAGAAGACAGTATCCATTTTTTATGTTTCTCTGAAGAGATGGCATCACATCCTGGAGGAAAAGCTGTCGTTACTGATTGTTACAGCCTCTTATGAAATCTTAAGCAAGTCTGATCTGGATTCATCCCAGCTGCCTTTGATACTTAAATGATTCTGAGATTTTTGATTTGGTCACGTCAAGCACCGTTAGAGGGAACAGCAAGGTGTTGGCAGAGGGCTGTTCAGAGCTGGAGTGGGCCGAGCCATCCCTTTCCGCTGCCTCTGCTGTCACCGCAGCCCAGAGTTAGCTATTCAAATCAATGTCTATAATTAGGTGGGATAAATCTGGACCCTGATGCCTTTGCGTTACTCAGCTATCTTGAAGTAAACTGCATAAACCTCCCACATTCTGGCTTCAAATGTGGAGGACGAGCCACACGTGTCCTAGTCATGTCTGGGCACCTCTGGGGCTGATGAAGGTCTCTCCCAGGCCCTCCTGGACCTGCCCAGGATCCTCCACAGTCATTCCTGATGCTCTGGGGCTGGTCCCAGTATCCCTGGGCTCCTTCCAGCCTCTCTGGGGGAATATGTTGTTTACTTGCCAGAAATATCAATCACCGTAACCTTTGAATTAAGCCAACTACCAGAGGCTATTTGATCTCCAGCAGAAGTTTTCACAGCGCTGTTCTTCTCCTTCCCACCTCTTCCCCTGACCCAGCCCCTGAAGCAGTTGGATTATTGTTATCCATGTTACCATGGTATGTATGTATACAAGCCATAATGTCCCTCTGCCTTATATGAATGCCTGAATGACAGAGTGCCGGCCCGACGCGCTCTGTTTGTGGAGAAAGAATCGAGGTCACCTGCTGCTTTTGCCTCAGTCCACCCCCACATCAAGGCAGCAGTCTGAGACCAGGTTTGGGGAACTCAATTAGGAACCTCTTTCAAGTTTTAGCTACGGTATGAAACAAGATGAGATGCTAAGACTTGTAGACCTCGCTGGCATCCTAATGAACACATATAATCATAAAAAGGCTCTGCTAAAATAACGATCAAAGTATGCTCAGCAGAAGCTGTGACAAATAGATGAACTGTCAGTGCAAGAATGTGCTAACAAAGTTGGATGGTGGAAGGCAAACAGTACGGCAGAGTAAGAGACAGAGAAAAGGTATATGAGGAAGACATTTATCCAGCCTGGGATGTTTGGCTGCTCCATGAACACAGGTGTCACAGAGCACAGCGCTGAGCCAGCTGCCCACCTCGAGGCCTGGGACAGGACCCCGCCTCACCCAGGCTCCCTCCCGGGCGGACCTCACCTCAGAGAGCGCTCCCCGGGCAGCGCGGGCCCTTCCCGCACAGGAGCTGCCGCTGAACGGCTCCCCCCGACACCCTCGGGCTCCCCGAGACAGAGGGCACCCCCCGCCCCGAGCCCCTCGGCAGAAGCTGGGACCGGGACCACCCCCTCAGGCTCCCTGGGGCACTGACGAGGCCCGCGGGTACCGCCGCGGGCCCTACCCCGGCCCGGCCCCTTCCCGCCGCCGAGGGCGGTCGCCATAGCAACGCCCGCCCGTCCCCGCCGCCTCAGGCGGCTGCGCGCCAGAAAGTGCTAGAAAGGCGCCGCAGCCCGCGCACGCGCAGATGGGCTCCCTGCCCCCACGGCGCCGCCGCAGCGCCCTGGGGCTAAGGGAGGACGGCGGGCGGGGGTGGTGGCGGGGACGGGCGGCCCTCCCGGGGGAGCGGAGGGGAGACGCGGGGACGGGGGGGGATGCTCGGGACCGGCGGGGGAAGCGGCCCGGCCAGGTTTCCCCGGAAACCGCCCTCCCCCTCTCCCGCAGTAAGGAGGAGCCGCCGCCTACGCTGCGCAAAGTGCGCACACGGCTTCGGGAATGGGCGACTGCACGGGCCACCGCCCAGCGCCTGCTGCGGAGTCATTGCGACGGTTACCAGGGCACTTCGTTTTCACCCAATCAAGTGACGTTAGCTCATCCTCGAGGCCCACAGCCAATCGTGCCCGGCATCAATCATTCAATTAAGCCAATCCGGAGCGTCCTGAGCGAGTAGGGCGGGCATTCGCGGGCCCCGGTTGCCTAACAGTAAAATCAACAGACAGATGGGCGGAGCAAATAGGAGCCAATGATTTGAATGACAGCTTTCCAGCCAACCAGATTTCCTTATTTGTAGAGCCTCGCTATGAGTAGCCAACAGCTGCTGTGTCTGGCCGGCTGGGCGGGGAAGAGAAGGCTGCGCGCGCATTCCGCTGCTATATAAGGCTTGGCGGTTGCTTCACGCAGTCAGAGTCGGTTGGGGCAGGAGTGGCGTGGGCTGGGAGTGAGCTGAGCCGCCGCCATCATGAGGGAGATCGTGCACCTGCAGGCCGGGCAGTGCGGAAACCAGATCGGGGCCAAGGTCCGGGCGGTGGGCAGGGGGGCGGCGGGGCGGGGCGGGGGAAGATGGGTGGTGGGCGGTGGGGGCATGCCCGGCCCGGCCGCCCCTGACGCGATTTTCCCCGGCAGTTCTGGGAGGTGATCAGCGACGAACATGGCATCGACCCAACCGGGACCTACCACGGTGACAGCGACCTGCAGCTGGAGCGCATTAACGTCTATTACAACGAGGCCACAGGTAGGGCCCGGCCCGCCGCCCGCCCCCTCCCCGCGCCGCCTCCGCCGCCGCCCTCACGGCTTCTCCCTGTCTTGCAGGTGGCAAGTACGTGCCCCGCGCCGTCCTGGTGGACCTGGAGCCCGGCACCATGGACTCGGTGCGCTCCGGGCCCTTCGGCCAGATATTCAGGCCAGACAACTTCGTGTTCGGTGAGTGCGCCGGGAGCGGGGGAGGGACCTGTCGTGTAACCGGCTCGGGGTGGGGTGGGGAGGGCAGGGCAGGGCCGCTGCACTGCGGGCTGCACCGCCGCACATGCTGCGGGAGGGGGGTTAATCCCGCCGCTTCATGACGGGCGTGAAATACCGGGGATCTGCGGACCGGGTGTGATGGCAGTCGCTGGGAGAGCGGGTCCGAGGAGGCACAGGAGCTCGTTGCTCTTCCGATTCTCATTATCTCCTCCATAATACCAGGAGGAATTAAAAGGCTGCTGTGTTATTGATAACGAACGTTTTCCCTGCGGAGCCATTTCAGAGGTGCTTGTGTGAAACCCCATCTCTGTGCTCGATAAAATGAAAGCTTTTGTGGGGTTTCTCGGTAGCCTGATGCTCCTAAGCTTTGCTTGCAAGCAATAAGCAGGAAGCAGTGACCGTAATCTAATACGAAAATGGCTCTCTTCCAGGTCAGAGCGGAGCAGGAAACAACTGGGCAAAGGGCCATTATACGGAAGGTGCTGAATTAGTTGATTCCGTGTTAGATGTTGTAAGAAAGGAGGCAGAAAGCTGTGATTGTCTCCAGGGCTTTCAGCTTACTCACTCCCTCGGTGGTGGTACAGGCTCTGGCATGGGTACCCTCCTCATCAGCAAAATTCGTGAAGAGTACCCAGACCGAATTATGAATACTTTCAGTGTTGTACCCTCCCCTAAAGTATCAGATACTGTAGTAGAGCCCTACAATGCCACACTCTCGGTGCATCAGCTTGTGGAGAACACAGATGAAACATACTGTATTGATAATGAAGCCCTCTACGACATATGCTTCAGAACACTGAAGTTAACTACTCCAACATACGGTGATCTGAACCATTTAGTGTCGGCAACCATGAGCGGTGTCACCACCTGCCTGCGGTTCCCAGGCCAGCTTAATGCCGACCTGCGGAAGCTGGCGGTGAACATGGTTCCCTTTCCCCGTTTGCACTTTTTCATGCCTGGCTTTGCCCCGCTCACGAGCCGTGGGAGCCAGCAGTATCGTGCTTTAACTGTGCCAGAGCTAACACAGCAGATGTTCGATGCAAAGAACATGATGGCAGCGTGTGACCCACGTCACGGCCGCTATCTGACCGTAGCTGCTGTTTTTAGGGGCCGTATGTCAATGAAAGAGGTCGATGAGCAAATGCTGAACGTTCAGAACAAAAATAGCAGCTATTTTGTTGAATGGATTCCTAATAACGTTAAAACAGCGGTCTGTGACATTCCACCTCGTGGCCTGAAAATGTCTGCCACCTTCATTGGTAACAGCACGGCCATCCAGGAGCTGTTCAAACGCATTTCTGAGCAGTTCACGGCCATGTTCCGCCGAAAGGCTTTCCTGCACTGGTACACTGGGGAGGGCATGGACGAGATGGAGTTCACAGAGGCTGAGAGCAACATGAACGACCTGGTGTCTGAGTATCAGCAGTACCAGGATGCTACAGCTGAGGAGGAGGGGGAGTTTGAGGAGGAGGCTGAGGAAGAGGCAGAGTAAAAGCTATGCAGATGAACACCTGTAAATTTTGTTTAAAGCTGTATGAACTCTTTCATTCAAAACTTCTCTGTCTGTGTTGTGTTCCTCTTCCTGTCTCAAAGTCACTTCAAATGCTGTACAGGCACCATTAAAGCATTTTTCACAGTGCACAAGCTCGTCTCCTTTGTTCCTTTTGGTAAGCTTTTCGGGTGCCGTTTCCAAAAGTGAGCGCGTAGGTGTGTCGGAGGTCTGGAAAAGAAAAAGAGGGACTTGGTGGTGAGCCGTGCCACCTTCCCTGAGGCAACCAGGCTTCCCTCCACTGAGGTGGACAACTGATGCCTGGATGCAGTGGCCATCCTGCTTGCTCCTGGTGGCGGGGAACTGAAGAAGCGCTCTGGTGGGGCTGTGTAGTGACGGGTACTGGCGGAGGGGATACGCTCCCCAGGGAGGGTGGAATCCAGCTCCAGCTGTGTCTAAATTTAGGTCCCTGCCTGTGGCCTCCTGTTACAGGCCGGGCTCTGGGGGGAGCTGAGAGGTCTCCTGACTGTAACGGACATGGAGGTGTCTAAGCCGTGGCCTGCCCTGGCTGCCAGGGCAGGGCAAGGTGCCTCCGATGGACGTAGGCGTTTCTGGCAGAAGATCCAGGCTGATCCACTGCGGAGTAGCGGTGGCCAGTCACAGGAGCCTTGGGGACGGCTGTGACGAGCTGTGCTGCGCCTGCTGCTGAGGACAGGTGACACTGAGGAGCTCCTATGTACACAGCATCGCTGGAATCGCTTTTTTTTAAAATCGGTATGTAGAGGTTTCAAAATGAAAATGGGGTGTTAACTGCAGCTTCTCTGCTTTTGAAGTGAGCCGAACACCTGATACCAAATGACACACTTGTTTCATGAAAGCTCTCTATTAACAAAGCACACTTTCACTGCGGAAACCGTTAATAGGGTCAGCGTCGCCTAAGTGACAGCCCTGTCACTGAGCAGCTGGACAGGAGACAGTAGGCTGCTTTCCTGCTGAAGAAACTGTTCGGTGTTCTGGATTGTGACTGATTTGGGGTTAATTTTTTCTGTCTTAAGTTTCTCCTTCCAGAGTGGAACTGGTTGGAGCAGTTAAGATCGCACTGACTGTGGTGGCTCCTGGGGCAGGGAGGGGTCTGTCTATAGACAGAGGTGGCCGGTTTCAAACTTCCACAGGGAAATACTTCTGAAAGGATGGCAAGAAGTTCTTAAAGCTTGAGGTAACATGTTCAGAAGTTGATTTTTGGCCTTCATTTTAGGAGGGGTTTTTTTTTTTGTTCCTCCTTTTCATCACACCGAAGCTGGTGCATTCCCTGGGCTTCCAGTTCCCGAGGGCAGGACAGCGTTGTCCCCCTGCACCCTGTTGGGCAGAGCCGCACTGGTCACCCTCCCCGCGGAGCTGGGGCTGCTCCCCTGCCTTCTGCGGCTTTGGAGAGAGGGCAAAACACGGACAAGCGTTAACACCAGAGTCCAGTTCACCCGTAGCTTCGTAAGAGCTTTTCTCCAGGGGCTTGAGCTGGCAGCTGCAGCCATGTGGAGTGTGGCCACGGAGGAGACAGGCTTTGCTGTGGGCCACCACCAGCTCCCGCGCAGAGGATGGGGACAGGTGAGTGTGATGCAGCGGGGACGGCAGCCGCTGCGCTTGCCGTCTGCCCCGGAGTGTGGTGACAGAGGCCAAAACAAACCTATTTCTCTCCATCTTTGCTCAGAAGACCTGTCCAGCCTCACCTTTCGCCGTCAGCCTGTGAGATGCTTCCACCCTTTCCCTGCCACCAGCCCTCAAGCTCCCGAGGACCGGCTGTGTGTTAAAAATTGCTTTTTCTGCAGGACTCTCTGCTGGACCCACATTCACCGCCTCAACCTTCTCTCATCTGGGCTCAACAGATACAGTCTCTTCACCAGCTATGGTCCAACCCTGCCAGGGTAGTTGTTTTCCCACTCTTTGCTTTCATTTCTGCCGCATTTTGTGTCTCCTACCATTTTCCTCCTCTTTATGGCATGAAGTGCAAGCTGAGTTTGGTTCTTTCCAGCTTATCTCCGTGCTTTCCCAGCCCATGTTATGGAGCTGTGGGCTCTGGCCTTTGCTGCGGCCAAAGGTACCGATATGAATTGCTGATCTGTTGAAATTTTAGCCTAATACCTTAATGCTCTGCTTTAGCCGGGGGTCGGGTCTGGAAACCAGAGGTGGGTTCTGCACAGGTCCGTGCTGGAAGAGGGGCGGGGGATGGCACGGCTCCAGTGCCTGGCACGGACTTGGGGGGGGGGGGGGGGGAATACTGCCCACATGGAACGTCTCAGTAACTGCTCACTACCACCACAGAGCCAGTAATTAGCATTAATGACTCCCATTCTCCCTCAGCTGATGAACTTACCTGGTACGAAGCCCATGTAGGAAGGTATCAGTCCAGCGCTGGTGTAAATCCTGTAGTCAGGCCAGTGCGTTTGGGGGAATCTCTTGCCGAAGCCGCAAACTGGGTTTCGCTGCAAAAACTGGAAAACAAACACAAAGACACCCCCCCGCCCAAAGCAGGGTTCATTTTAAACCGTATTGTTGTTACCCACGTCACGTGCTTTGACTCTGCATTAAAGGAAATATTTAAGCCGATGTAAATCAATCTTCCCAGTTCTGTTTTCTTCTGATTGGGAGCTACACTGCACCTTCCCTTTTTCCACAGGATAGGTTTTTTCTCCCAGGGGTGCTGCCGCAGCCTCTGCTGGCTCCTACCCCGGGTGTGCGGAGCCGGCGTTGGGATCCCCGCAGCCTGGACTGAATTATCACCCCCGGGCACCAGCCCCGAGCCCCTCGTGCTCCTACGTCGGATGCAGCGTGAGCCAGCAGCGTCTGCTGGAGATGGGTCCGTGCCCGGGCTCTGCTCTCACTCTGCATCTCAGTGTTTCGGTCTGACCCCCTTCAACTGGTTCCGTTTGTCCACCCGTCCCACCGACGGTGATTAGCCCGTAATTCCCAGGCTGGGAGGAAGAGGAAGGCTTAGGGAGTGTTAACTGAAGGGAGAGTGTAAATCTTCTCCCCGGTCTGTCCCTGCCCCCTGAGGTCAGGCCCAGCTGCGGGGCTGTGCCGGAGGATGGGAATTCCACGGCTCCGAAGGTCTCCCCAAAAGCTGCACACCCTGCCGGAGCTGGGGGTGGGGGGAAGGGATGGGGTTCGTGGAGCCCAGCAAACGCGGGGACCATCGAACCCTTTTGTGGCCGACGACGGAGCCATCGCTGCGACTGCCCGAGCGCGGCACTGAAGCGAGAGGGTGGCGTTATTTTGCCTGATGCAGGCAGTAAGCAGTGAGCCGTGGCACATCCCGGTACGTAACCTAGGGCAACAGAGATTTAGGGCAGAAGATTAGTGGCTCGAAGTCAGAAGCCATCTTAGATAGAGATGCGGCGTGATTTTTTTTTTTTTTTTTTTTTCCCCTTTAGCTTATATTCCTTCTGCGCCTGGTGCTGCAGCCACCCTCCGCCAGCCCGGCTTCTGCTGAACCCGCTGCGGACAAACACCTCCCTCGCTGATTTACGGCACGGCAGACGGTTCTTCAGCCATCAGGGGCCGAAAGGCTTTGCAAACAGCGCATTTATGTTCGATAATGACTGGGGTTTTGGGTTTTTTTTGGGTTCCGTTTGCTGTATTTCAATTCCTATTACCGGCAGAAGGAAAGGATGAGGAAGGCAGCAGAGGGAAATGCATTTCAGCCAAAGCACGGGGCTGCCGTGAGCACCGCCAGCCCTGCCGCTCCCCCGCGGAGTCGCTCCTTCCCGGCTGAGCATCCTCAGTCTGGGACTTTTCCCTACGTCAGACCCACACGGTTCGGGACGAAGGCACCGCAGTGAATCCCGGTGACCAGAAAGGGCTGGAAATGTTGTCCCCTGATTTCATGGAGCTGATCAGCCCCTCACCGGCGCTGGACCGGGGAGATGGCGGCATCCCAGGGAGCCCACCCCATCCTGGCAGCAGGAAGAAATGGGTAGCTTTGAATGCAAACTGTCAACTACCGCGGGAGGGATCTCGTTTTTCCCGTGTAGGAGGATTACATGGCATTAGATGGTGGGGGGGGCAGGATCTTACAAGCAAGGGGACAAAATATTTTTTCAGTAGAGATATTTCTGCACCCTTCCCAAAAGCAGGAGAAAGGAGATGTGGATCCCTTTAAGAAAAATTACATTAGTAAAGGAAAAAGCTTTACAACCCATTAAAAGGGAGAAATACCCATCCCAGCCGCCCAGGAAGCCACCCGGCAGAGCCATCCAGGGCGCAGGGGAAACGCAGAGAGTTGCATCCTGCATTTCTGCACTCAGAGCAACATTTTTAATAGCCACCCTTGAACCAACCCTCGAAAGATTTGCTTAATCCTTTTACGAACTCATTTATCCTCCCTTAATGTCCCAGGGAAACAAGCTACAGAGTTTAATTGCTCATGATTTTTTCGACGTGTTACCTAATAGCATTTTATTTTGCTTGTCCTTATAACCCCAGTCCTAACACTACTGCTGTAAGTGAAACCGCGGTTGGTGTTGCAGGTGAATCAATACCCGCATTATATTCTTGAAATAAGATTTGTGGATATAATCTACCTGATGGCGTTCAAATTCGTTCATGGCTTCCTTCACGCCCCGCATGTAGTCCACACCGTGGATCCAGGTGAGGCGGGGGATGAATCCAGCGTACCCTTGGGATGAAGACAAGAGAGAACGCACATATTGTACAAGGATCAACCAGTCTGGACGTGGAAGAGGCTGGGATAAATATAAAACCTTGGCAGAGTGTAGGAAGGAAAAAATCATCCATTTAAACTGTAAAATTAACTCTTACATGTGAAGTGTCTTTTCTGAAAGAGTCTTTTTTTTATGATTCCCAAAGAAAACTCAATGGGCCTGAACTGATCTTTGTTCTGATCTTTCTCTCCATGAGGTACGGAAGAAACGTTTCAGTTTTTATAGTCTACACCAACAGCACCATTGTTCTCTCCCAGTTTAACACACATTCAGGGGCTACCAACTGGGGGTCCAACCTGTCTTCCTCACTTGCCCTCCCCAGCCAACAAATTTTCACCAATTACAAGGCAGAAACTATATGAAGTCTAAAACTACATAAAACGTAGAGGGGGACAAACTAAAAGCAGCCAGAACTCCCTCTTTCCAAAGGAAATTTGTCTTCTGTGCCCTAAGACACCCATGCTCTTCCATTCCATCTGAAACATTTCGATGCGCACCCCCCACATTCATAGAATCACAGAATGGTTTGGGTTGGAAGGGACCTTAAAGCCCACCCAGTGCCACCCCCTGCCCTGGGCAGGGACACCTCCCACCAGCCCAGGTTGCTCCAAGCCCCGTCCAACCTGGCCTTGAACCCCTCCAGGGATGGGGCAGCCACAGCTTCTCTGGGCAACCTGGGCCAGGGGCTCACCGCCCTCACAGCAAAGAACTTCTTCCTCAGATCCCATCTAAATCTCCCCTCTTTGAGTTTGAAGCTGTTCCCCCTCATCCCATGGCTCCCCTCCCTGATCCAGAGTCCCTCCCCATCCTTCCTGTAGCCCCCTTCAGGGACTGGAAGGGGCTCTAAGGTCTCCCCGGAGCCTTCTCTTCTCCAGGCTGAACCCCCCCAGCTCTCTCAGCCTGTCCTCACGGCACAGGGGCTCCGCTGTGGTCGGTTGCAGAGCGAAGCATCCCTCCTGCCCGCGCCGTACCCTTTGCGGGGAGCTCAGTGCATCAACGCTCCATGATTCTCCTGCTTGCAGAGGAGCACTCCTCCAGAGCAAGTGGAGAACTTACAGAGTGTAACTCCTTGTGAGACAGAGCTTTAGACATTTACGATGGTGCAAGACGGCACTGGTTGTTGATTCGATGATTCAGAAAAGCATCTTGTTTCTAGGAGAGAAACAACCACCTCAATGGTAAGATACTCATCAAGCTGTGGAGGTGGTGCAGAGCCCATGGCCCTGCTCTCCTGCCCTTCTGCAGCATCTTCCAGCCTGGTCAGGCTACGGGGAACCAAGGTGGCTCCTGCATCCCTTCCACCACGGGCACGTGTCCCTCAGGGAGATCCATGGGGTGGCAGCATCCCAAAGAAACACCCCCTTGCACGGAGAGGAACAGGGGCATTTTCCATCCCCCAGTGTCCAAACAAGCCGGAGCAACTGGCCCATGTCTCTGAGGTTTCCCTGGGGGAAGAGGGAAGAGACGATTTCTTCCGAGGTGGACTCGTGGTGCACGTGACCTCCCTCTGTTTTACCTGGAATGACTTTCTGTTGGATCACATTTGGTACATCCAGTTTTGGTAACCGATTATCTTGCTCCACGTCCGCAGTTTCAACCACTCCTGGCAGAGTCACACCTTCAATTTTTACGGGCTCAAAATAAAAGTAGAAATAAAATAAACACCAGTAAAATCCGCTTCCTCCTTTGGCTCCGTTGCTTAAATCACTGCCAGAGCCTGTGAACGGCGACTGCCATTTCTCTTTCTCCCTGGCTTTACACTAAGAGCTACTCCAAGAATTGCTGGTAAAGTCAAATTACCAGCCCAGCTCCCCGCACGCAGAGGTTTTGCAAAATCCCCAGGGAGAACAAGGGGATCTTCGGGCACTGAGCTCCTTCGCAAGCCTGGTTCTCAGAGCAAGGAGCAGGAATGCCCCTTCTTGGGATTTATATCCGAGCCAGCTTTTGACTCGATACGTCAAATCTCTAATCTCTGCCTTCAGGGGATTTGCAGAGCCCCGGCTGGCTGCAGCTGGGAGAAACCAGGGGCTCAAACACGACGGTCCCAGGTGATGTTGGTGCCGCGCAGAGCAGCGGCCGGCTCCACCGGCAAATCCCAGTGCTCGTGTGTGAACGAGGGATAACCATGGCGGGAAACTCAGGAGGGAGCAGTTAAGGGGTCGGGACCCCGGCACGTAACCAAAAGTGCCAGGAGTGCACTCTCTTTGGGAGGAGGAGGGAGAGGAGGGAGAGGAGGGAGAGGAGGGAGAGGAGGGAGAGGAGGGAGAGGAGGGAGAGGAGGGAGAGGAGGGAGAGGAGGGAGAGGAGGGAGAGGGCAGCGGCAGGGCTCCTGCTTCACCCGAAGGAAACACGAGCTGCGAAGCGCAGCGTAACACAGGATCTAGTGACTGGGATTTGAAGCTGAAACTCAACCGAACGAGAAGTTAAGCCTTTTTGGGTAAGAAGAGAAATTAATGATTACAACAGTTTCCTGAAGGTGTGATGAATTTGCTGCTGCTAGAAACATTCATGTATTTGATATTTCTCTACATGAGACACTTTCCGTCCTCGCCATCCACGCCCATGTGAAATTCCCTCTTCGCACCCCCGGACCGAGGAGATCCCTTCCGTGCCCACCAGTCCCCAAACCCCCCTCCCTCGGCAGCACCAGCATCCCTTACCACGTCTCTTTTCCACCCAAAACCACTTACCAGTTTGCTCCCTGCCAAAGCTCCGCACCTTTTTCCCGGGGTTATCTCAGGCAGTCGCCACTCTTGCCCCTCCGATGCGGGATGGCAGGGAATTCTCCACGGGTACCCCCGAGGCGGTTGTGTCCTCGGGACGTACTCGCCAGGATGGTCCTGGGGCTCAGGGTCCATGTGCATCCTCACCAGCTCTGCCTCTTCCAGCCCTGGCACCGGCTGGGGAGGTTTTGGCCCAGGGGCTGGTTCAGGAAAGGTTGTTGCAGCCTCGGCTTTCTCATAGGGAAAGTATCCTGCGGGACAGACACCGAGTTATGGGAAAGGAGTGGTCGAACGAGGATGAAGGATTCCCATCGCGCTGGACCTCGTCCCTTACGTGCTCCATCAGAGGGAAGGAAAGGAGCCTGGAGGTCAACAGCATCCCATCCTGCCAGTGCCATCAGCCCCATCCCATAAACCAGCCTGCACAGAAAATCTGCACAAATATGAGTTCAGTAACTTAAATTTTTTTCTAAGCAATGCCTAAAGCGTGATACACCATCAGCCAAGCTATAAAGATTAAGGGGAAAAACGCCACCCCATATCCCTTTCTCCGTGGGGCTGCGTCAGCACACCCCAAACACAGCCGGGGGAGGAAGGACTCGCTCCCACCAAACAGGGCGTCCCCAACAGCTACGGCTCGGACACGTGATGTGGCTCACGGCAACTGACTCTCCAAAGGAAAACGTCCCCGAGAGGGGCTGGTGCGGGGCCGTGGTGTAGCTCAACCAGGACCAGGCACTTTGTCCAGAAGGGCTGGGACTTGGTAGGAGATTCCTGCAAATTCCCAGTGTTGGGAATCTACCTGTGCGTGTCTCAGTGCCTGACGGAGGGAAGGGGGCCCCTTAGCAGAAGTGGGGCAGGTGGGAAGGGCACAGGAAGGAGCCGCGAGACACAAAACGAACCTCGAGCTGCGCGTGAGAGCCCCGAGCACGAGGAGCTGTGACCAGGTGGGGCGGCCGGGAAAGGGTCGGAGGGGGCAGAGCCGACCTTCCCCAGAGAGAAGGATTTTAGCCTGAGGAATTGTGCTGGTTTGGCCTGGGATAGAGTTCATTTTCTCCACAGTAGCTTGTACGGGGCCACGTTTTGGATTTGTACGGGGAAGTGTTGATAACACGGAGCTGGTTTAGTTACTGCTGAGCAGCGCTTACACAGAACCAAGGCGTTTCCTGCTCCTCACATCGCCCCGACAGCGAGCAGGTTGGGGGTGCACAAAAAGTTGGGAGGGGACACAGTTGGGACAGCTGCCCCCGACTACCCAAAGGGATATTCCAGACCGTACAGTGTCATGCTCGGCAACAAAACTGTGGGGGAGGTTGGCGGCGGGGGGCCACTGCTCGGGGACTGGCTGGGCATCGGTCAGTTGGCAGTGAGTCATGGTTTTCGTTTACATCGCTTGCCTTTCCTGGGTTGTATTTCGCTTTTTTTGTTATTTGCCTTTTCGTTACTATTATTAATTATTATTAATATTACTATTAGATTTCAATTATTAAACCATCTTTATCTTGCTCACTTTCCCCCTTCCGATTCTCTCCCCAGCTCCCGCTGGGGAGAACTGAGAGTGTGGTGCTTAGGTGCCAGCTGGGGTCAAACCACCACAGGAATATGGAGGAATTAGGAAGTCAGTCCATAATATGCCATAAAATCATTTAGCTTCGCTTCACTGAAGATAACCTAAAACTCTCCAGATTCACCCTGCGAAGCCCATGCCCATCAGCTGAGGCCGAGTGCTCCAGTTCCCCACGGGGTGTCCGTGCTCCGACTCCAGAGCTGCGGTCACTCCGCAGAAAACGTCCCATTTCACCCCAGGAGCCCATCGAGGACGGGCACAGCCCCCCCCTGCCCCTGACTGACCCCGGGCTCGTTAGCGGAGCCCGTTCTGGGGAAGGGACGAGACCCTGGCGTCTGCTCACCTGGACGCCCAGGGAGATAACCCTGGACACCGTGCTTCGTCTCGCTGAAGTCCTCCACAAACTTCTGCTTGTGCAGCGGCGCCAGCACGGGGCGAGGGCTCTTCCGAACCGCGGGGTCCGTCAGCAGCCGGTACGTGGTTCTGCCAAAGGTCTCTCCAAACTGGTCGTTGTACTGAGGGACGAAGCCCTCGTAGCTGAGGGGGAAACCAAAACAGAGCAGTCACTGAGGTGGCGTTGGAAGGTGTCCGCTGGTAGGACAACCTGCTCCAGAGCTTCTGTACCATGGAAAAGCCACGGCCAGGAGCGCATGTGGCTGGGAGCACCTGAGCCCAGGGAAGGTGATTGCACGGGATGTGCCTGGGAGCGTGGACACGTTCACGTCGCGGGAGCAGCAACGCGAGGGGATGCTCGAGATGCACCGAGAAGATGCATGTGGTTACGCATGGAGCCAGGCAGGCGTGTGTTTGCACAGTATGTTTTTACATGTGAACACGAGAAGTAGCTCATAGATTTACAGGGGGGCACAGGCTCGTGCTCCGGTTCACGTACGAACATGGGACGAGGTCTGCGAGTGTGACGGGAGCCGCACCAGCGGACGGAAAAGCTCATGGTGGGAGCACAGTGTGGGCTGCAGTCACTGCATCAGCGCTGACGTCGACAGACCCCCAGTTAAAAATATTATTTCCAATTAAACATGCCTCAGTTTTAAGTTTTGCAATCCCTCTCTCGGCTCTAAAACACAGTGAGTTACCGGGAATCTCCCCAGTGCCCCTTGTTCAACACTGAAACCCAAAAATGAGAACTCCTTGCTGGTACCCTCCGTACCCTCGCAGGGAGGAGCGGGGCCGGGCTCACAGACCCACCGGGCACCGCGGCGCACGGGAGAGGCACCGGCAGCCGTGGAACAAACATCTCTCCATTTTTTGGGTCCCTTCATGTGGGGTCTGTGGGGACACGCTGCTTCCCCGCTCCCCTCGGCCCAGGACGGGCAGTTTGACTCTTCGGTGGCTCAGGGCAGGTGCCGGAGCTCTGGCTCCGCTCCCGAGTCCACCAGCACGGATCAGAAACTTCATCGATTCCCAGTATCAAATTTCCTAATGGTGATGTTATTCCACCACTGAAGACGAGAGGCAGAGCCGCCAGCTACAACGTACAGACAGAAATATTCAATCAATGATCCCGCTGCGTATCTGGGGATAAAGCCAGATGATGCACGAGGATCATAAGATGATGAGTAAGTACTTTCCCTTCCAAATACTTTAAACGACAAATGCAGAGCCGTGCATTTACGCTTGGCAAGTTTTCCCACTTTGCATGCAGGATCCCTCACCAGCAGCAGCCGGAGGAGCTCGGTGGCTCGTCCCCATTGATTTTTCAAGGAGTCTTGCAACACAGGGAAGCTACGCCGGGACGATAGAGCTGAGCAAGAGCACAAATGACACAGCCCAAATAATTACAGGATGGCCAGAGGGGTTTTGATCATGAACAAAATAATGGTAGGGCTGAGAAAGGATTCAATTCATAAGCAATTAAAAGCGAGGTAATCCGAGGAGCTGGGGCGAGTCAGTCCGGGTTTATGGAGAAGGGATCCGCCGCAGAGCGAATGACAAGTGCTGCTGGGGAAAGCCGTGGCACCTGGGGAAGAGACGGGTCTCAGCTGACTGTTTGACCTTCTCCTGCTTGGCGTTTGGCTTAAGAAACCAGCGAGATCCCCCTTTTCTCTAGTTCCAGCTGAAGCCGCTGGTCTCGAGCTTCGCTGGCGAGCAGGGAGTAACCTGCGCTCCCGAGGCCGAGCCCCATTTCACTTTTCCCTTACTCAGCCATCTCTCTTCCATCGCCACTCCCCGGACTGTGTCACCTAAACCTGCTCAGCCTTCCTCATCGCCAGGGAAAGCCTTGGCCCTGGGCCCATCCTTGCTAGCCTCCAGGCCCTTCCCAGCTCCGCCAAGCCAGGATGGGGCAGGCAGAGCTGTGCCTGGGATTCACGGATTTACCCCTTCTGTGTGTGCCAAGTCCCCAAACCACCCATAGAATCATGGAATGGTTTGGAAGGGACCTTAAAGATCATCCAGTGGCACCCCCTGCCCTGGGCAGGGACACCTTCCACCAGCCCAGGTTGCTCCAAGCCCCGTCCAACCTGGCCTTGAACCCCTCCAGGGATGGGGCAGCCACAGCTTCTCTGGGCAACCTGGGCCAGGGGCTCACCACCCTCACAGTGAACAATTTCTTCCTGATACCTCATATAAACCTCCCCTCTTCCAGCCTGAAGCCATTATTCCTCGTCCTGTCACTACATGCCCTTGTAAAAAGTCCCTCCCAGCTTTCTTGTAGGCCCCCTTGAGGGACTGGAAGGGGCTGGAAGGTCTCCCCCTGGAGCCTTCTCTTCTCCAGGCTGAACCCCCCCAGCTCTCTCAGCCTGTCCCCACAGCAGAGGGGCTCCAGCCCTCCCAGCATCTCCAGGGCCTCCTCTGGCCCCACTCCAACAGCTCCGCGTCCTTCTGCTGTTGGTGCCCCAGCACTGGAGGCAGCACTGCAGGGGGGTCTCCCCAGAGCGGGGCAGAGGGGCAGAATCCCCTCCTTCGGCCCCACACGTTGGGTTTGGTGTCCCAATGCTCTTGAGCACTGCAGTGGCGTTTTCAAAGGCCTGGCTCTGACCATTGCCCGACCTGAGTGACAGCAACCAGTTTCGATGTCCTTGCTGCGTTTGCAGGTTCACCTGCAACAGCAGGTGAGATGCTGCAACGTGGCTCCTTCCTCCTCCTCCTCCCGCTGGCACCGCAGCTGAGGGTGCAGCATCTCCGGCAGCAGAGCCTGGGCTCCGGCGATGCCCTTCAGGCAGCTCCTCCTTGCGCACAGCCACCCAAACCAGATGCAAAGCAGCACCTTCACCACCCACTGGAGCTTCCTCTGGGGCTTGGGGTGACGCTATGAGCCCGCACCACGCTGCAAAACACAGGAGCAGGATCTGGTTCCTCCTCCTCCTCCTGCCTTCAGCGGCCAAAGCACCAGTGCGGAGCGGAGCAGCCCTGTCGCTGGGTCGGTGTCAGGGCTCGAAGCCGGTTCTGGGGGGGTGTCTGCAGGCAGGAGCCAGCAAGGGGAGGTTTGGAGGCTTTTGGAGGTGCAAGCCCAGCCCCAGCTCCCTCCTTGCTGTTACTCATCTTTCCTAAGCGGCTGCCAGCGCGCAGCTCTGACAGGGTGACAGCAGGCCCGGAGTAACACATCACATCGTTGTGACAACCGCAGCAGTGTAAGAACGTGTTAGAAACCCCCAGCGCCAGAGCTTATGTAAGTTTGGAAGATATGGAGATCAGCAATGGAAAAATCCTGCCCGCTGCTGTGACGGGAGGGACGGATGCCATCGTGACGGCAGGAGCACGGCGGAGGGAGGAATCCTGCTCCACCCTTCACCCGGGGCAGGGATCTGCCCGGGCCCGCGCTGCACCCGCGGCCGTCCTGGTCTCTCTGCGCTGAGGTTCGCAGCCTGGTCCGTCACCGGCCCCCGCAGGTCCCGACGTCCCTCGGAGTGGGTCTCAGGCTGGGCTAATCCCAGTGATTTCCTACCAACAGAAGTTTGCTTTCCCGCGGTGGCCGTCCAGCCCTTCCAGCCCCGTTACGCGTGTCACGGAGCACCTCTCCCAGCACGGATCACCCGCGGACGCCCCCCACAACTTCCCTACTTTGCCACGGAGCTGATCCACTTATTTCTGCCATTTGTGCCTTATCTTTTCACCAACAACTCATTGCCTCTTTCCGAGCCTTTAGAGGAGGATGTCGCAAAAAGCTTTGAAAAAAAATACATAACTTATATGTCAGCTAGATCACCAGCATCCACAGCGTCACTGACTTCTTCAAAGAGGAGGTCCCGGCAGCCGGACTGCGCTCCAACCGATTTGACGAGAGCTTATCGTGTGTATGCAACTCTTTATTCAAAGGAGATCCTCCAATATCCTTGATGCAGAAGTTCTGGCAGTTTGGGAACCCAACCCTGCCCAGCCGCCCTGGTAACTTTTGGCAGCTTAAAACAAATGAACAGAAAGGAGGAAAAAAACTGAAGAACTTTGACTTTACCCTCAACGCACTATGGGGCATGGTCTTTAGTTATACCCTGTTACGAGGTGGTGCTGCTTCTCCTGGAGCCCTGTCTCCTTCAGAGCACTGTGACATGGAATATTTAAATAGTGTCTTAAAAAAAAAAAAACAAAACCAACCCAAAACACCATGAATCATAAATACTACGTGATCCCAAGCAGAGGAGGTATTTGCATTGGAAATGAGCAGACATTTTGGATGAACTTCACAACTTACCCAGGGATATAGTAGGGCTCGGGCGGGAAGAAGCGGTTTTCCCTGGGGGCTGCCATGGGAGCGCGGCAGCTCTTGGCAGCGGCAGGAGGAGGGAGATGCAGTGCGGTGCAGTCGCCCGGGAAACCTCTGTGATGCTGCCGGGAGCTCTTCCAGCTGCACAACACAACTCCTCAGATTTTTCTGGACACGTCTGGTTTTTTTTTCTCCCCCCACCTGGAAATTTTGGATGAGCACAGAGATTTTACAGCCCTTGTCAGGTTTCCCGAAGGCTCGCAGCCCTTGGGATGCTGGTGCCAGATGTTCCTCCTAAGCAGCCACAGCACAAATACATGTTCACGGCACAGTTCATGTCCGACACACACAACCGGGGAGAGCCGGGCTGCACGTACCCCAGTCACTGCCCCGGCGCTGTCTGCACACACCGGCCCCGGTGGACACCTTTCTGCCAAGGAAACCTCAGGGCAAAGGTTCAGGGATTCACCGCGCTGCGGTGAAGGCTCAACCCTCCTCTCCCTGCTCCTCCTTGCCCTCCCGGGTCTGGCTGTTGGAGGATGCAATCCTTCACTGCCTTCCTTCATGCAGAATGAAGGTTGTTCCCATTCCCAACATGGTACGGTCATGTTGTCTGGTGCGTGGTGGGTTTCACCCTCCTCCAGCTGAAGGCAGGCCCAAAACACGAGTCTCCTTTTACTGAACAGCCACAGTGGCCACTACGGCCTCAAGTCAAACCGCTACGCCTGTTGCCACCAGCATCGTTTCCACCAACTACAATACCAGGAGCCAGCCCAGTTCACTGCCAAAGTCCCACTATGGCCTTGAAGAGCTCGGCCATGCGGCCAGCAGAATCATTTTAAGGTTTCTAACTTACTAGCCAGAAATCGAAGAGTATTTGAGGGTTGTTCTCAGCTGTTTAGGTGCTTATACTCCACCCAAAATTGTACGAGATAAAAACGCTGCTTTCACTCTCACCCTTGGTGCCTAAACGCTTTGAGAGATCTGGAATTTCCAGCCTTTATAAATGTATTTGAGTTTGCCCGAATACCTGAGCTCTAACCAGGGGCAGAACCCCTCCAGCAACCCCAGCTCTGCAGGGCGGATGGGTCTGTGAGGGGCATGACGGCTCTTCTCAGAGGTGCACAGTGGAAGACCGAGAGGTAACACAAGATGCACCAAGGGGAAGGCCCACTGGACACAAGGAGAAAATTCTCCTCCATGAGAGCAACACAGTCCTGGGACGGGCAGGAGAGGTGGTGGCACCTCCGTCCTTGGAGATCTTCAAAGCCCAGATGGCTCCACTCCAATGGAGCTTGGAAGTTAGCTCAGCTTCTAGTGGGCAATTTGATAAGAGACCTACAAAGGTTCCTCCCAGCCTAGATCTGAGTTTAACATGAAGATGAAAAAATTGCTTACTGAAATGCAGCACTGTGTTCATGGCACCAAGCAATGATCCCAGGCTGGTCCAGGCCCCATCAGCCCAAGGGGGCTCAGGCCAGCATCTTCCCAGCATTTCCAGAAACTCCCTTCAAAGTTCACTCCTTCAAATGGCCAGTGGCTGCTCCCTCCAAACCTGGAGGTCACACACTTACCAAAGAGCTACTGAATAATCAGACCAAAATATTGGTCCTCAGTGCAGACACCTGGGTAAAAAAAGTAGAAATTCACTTTTGTCAAGGTTATCATTAGAATTTATTGATATGAGAGAAACTTCGTATGTCAACATGTCAATGGAGGAACAGCACGTCCTGACATAACAGAAGTACAAAGCCCATCCAGGTGATGTTACAGAGCTCTGGTATCTCTAAACTCCGAGGTACAGGAGATCACGCACACGGCTGTGTATTGCTTGGGTACGTTTTCCGGGACAGGATCAAAATACTCCAGAAATACAATCGGTGCGCGGTTTCCCAGCCACCAGTGCCCGACAGGCTGCAGCAGGGACCACGGTGGCTTTGAGTCCCATCGCCCAGCACCAGACAGTGCGCGCGTGTAACGGCAGCTCACCCTGGGCCCCTCTAGTCAAAGGGGAAATGAAAAAACGTCTATTTGGGGGCGAGATTCACCTGAGCCCGTGCAGCCCTCGCAGGGAGATGAGATGACTCAGACCCTCCGGCCCCTCAGCACCTACCAGGGGCTCAGAGGACCAGCTTGGATGGAGACACCTACGTGCAGCCAGGGGAACCCCAGGCCGGGTCTGCAGCAGGACAACCTGGGCACGATCCTCCCAAGTGAGCCGCAACTGGGAAGCTTCACGATGGAGTTTGCTCTGCTTGGGGAGCAGACACAGCCACGCCACGCTCCATCCCGGCATCTGCCAATTCAGAAGCAGGTTTTGTTTTTTGTTTTGTTTTGTTTTTTTTTTTTTCTTTCAACGTAACAATTATCCTCATATTACAACTGTTTTGACGCTCCTTCTCTCAGCAGTGCCCTCTTACAGAGCTCGTAGCACAGCCAGCCGTTTGTACTGTGCTTGTGGCTAAGACAAAAATTATCTTTATCACCTTTACTGGAAATATATGCTATGCTGGATGCTGTTTAAAAAAAAAAAAGCTTTCGTCTTTCCCAGCTTATGAAATATTTGGTTTGGTCCTAAGTATCTTGCTAAACGGTTAGAGAGGGAATAGCAGAGTATTCCCCAGGCACCTGGTAAATCCACAATGGATTTATTGTAGAAACGAGCTGAATTCTCTAACTCACTCCAAATGGATTTCAGAGCCGTCTAAAACCCTCCAGAGAATGAGCCGTTTGTGACACGGCAAACAAAAAAAGCAACAAACCAACCCCAAGTTCAATGAGTAAATTGTCTTGCGTTGTGCAGGGGGCATCCAAAATAAAACAAGAACCCAAACTAAGGGGATACGTCAGCCCCATCTCCCGAGGCCAGATTTGATCATGGCAATAAGGGAGGCAGGGCCGAAGTGCGTCTGCCTGGCCGCCAGCACCGAGCCTGCTGCAGACCCGACGAGGAACCGCCGCTGCTAGAAAAACGTTATCTGAGGGCGTGCGCCGGGGAACGACCCGTCCTCCGCTCCTCTTCCTCTCGCGTGAGCTATGACAAGTGACACAGCGGGTTCTGCTCTCAGCCATTCGGTTTCCCCAAATCTAAGCGCCCTCTGCCCAGGTAACAGCATTGACTTAGAGATCTCATATTAATGGGTACTTATACAGGATTAATTGCACATCAGTCCATTGTGGCTACAAGTTCATTAGGCTAATAAATCTACATAGTGACAGTAGTACAGTATCAGCTACTTTTCAATACAAACTCCCTACCCTAGCCTTAATTTGTAGGTCAAAAGAAGATCTTCTACCGTAGTGACCTTCCTATGACCTTTAACATTCATTTTCAAAATTATTTTTTTTTTCTAGAAAAAAAAAATCCAGTGTGGGGAAAACGCACATATATAACAAAAGCAGTGCTTAACAACCACAGGAAAAAAGAACATGATCTTGGACTCTTCTATCAGCGTCCTCCATAGACCCTGGTAGCGTTACTTCCAAAGGGTTGCTAAATCCAGCTCCGTCAGTTCTCAAGTCCATTAAACCATTCCCTAGCTCTAGGCATTTCTCGTCTCTCACTATACATATTGTCTGCAGCTAGAGCATACAGAAACCCTCGCTAATGTGCACAAGACTTCCATTTGATTTAATGGAATCATTTTAGAAGACTGAAGTCTTTACTTCTAGAAATCTGTTCTTGAGCGGTAGCGCTCTCACCGACCGGTAGCTTTCTATTCCACCCAGGAGAGAGCTCCAAGTCCCTCAGTTTTACTCATTTGTTTGCCCAAAGGTGTACGGGTATCTAATAAAACCCCTCTCACAGTATTCCCAGGAAATGATTCAGAAGAGGAGATGATTTTTCAACCAAATGAGATCCTCTGGTCCTGCGTGTCAGACCATGGCCAATAGAATGAGCAGCTGCCATGGACATCTCAACTTAAATACGGAACAGTCAAGGGAGGAGAGCAAGGTGGCCTGACCATCTTCCCGTGAGGTACAGGCAGAGACACCAAAGTCACTCTGTTCTCAACAGTTTGTCTCTTTTTCCCCGGAGTCAAATGTTTGATTCCATTTGTTCTAGCAGGAAGTGGTGAATCATGTCAAAAGTGGGACGATCTTTTATATCCCTGCTCCAACATTTCAGCATCAGGTCAAACACGGGGTTAGGACACAGAGGAGTCTGGGAGAGATAGATCTGAAAGGAAGGAAAATACAGCTATTTCAGTGGGCTTCTCATAAAAGAATGGAACCTCTACTAAATTAAAACCAAAAGGACGGTTTCATTCCAGGTTTACAAGACATGGCCATCATGCAGTGTCTGAAATCCAGGAAGCATGAATCTGGCAGTGAAGTCTGGATGGAGCTTTGATGCCATCTCAAATGGCACCGCGGACGCTTTGCCAACTTGTCTGATGAGCTGGTCACACAACAGTCCTTTGTCCCCCAGGAAACATGAATGCTTCAGAGAGACTCGTCTTCCAAGCGACAGCAAAACACGAACCAAACCAAATTTACCACAGTAAAATCCAAATACTTCCACTCACCGTAGGCAACCCATGAGGCTTTCTAAGCATCGTGACAGCTTGTTAGCAGAGACAGAAAAAACACCTTTTAGAGCTTATCTGAAGCACAGCTTGGCAGAATTCCCCCCCACCCCCCGCCCTCATTTCAATACACATCTTTCAGGCTCTTCACCAAATCAGTAGTATTCGGCAGCCAGTGAATAAAACCTTCTGTAATTTTATTCCCCTTAATCCTTTAACTTGTTTGGCGCTGAAGGTGAATTTTGGGAGAACAACAAACAACCAGCACTCCACCTTCTGGGGTAGAGTGATCCTCAGTACTGAGGTGCTGGATTGTCCCACATCATCACTGGTATCTCGTACCCGCAGTGGAGCGCACAGTCCCACCGGGGAGTTACCAAGAGAGGACAATGACACAGAAAAGCCCGTCAGCAACTAGAGATGGCCAAAGGCTTCTCGGCCACGTGAAGAGAGGACAATGACACAGAAAAGCCCGTCAGCAACTAGAGATGGCCAAAGGCTTCTCGGCCACGTGGAGATATTACAGGGAGTATTTAACCCCTGGGCGCGAACAACTCCTCCTTCCCCACCTCAGTAAGTGCTTCCTCATCTTTCAGAGAAAGCACTAGTGAGAGAGAGCTCTGACAAAAGGTAAAGAGCAAAAGGATCGTGTAGGAGAGCCCAGAAAAGTTAAGGAGGACAGTGCATCCAGGGCAGATGGAAACAGAAGTGGCTTATAAGGAAGAAGCACCGGGCAGGGGTTTTGCAAGAGGTTCTTCCAGTGGAGCTCCAAGAGAGGAAAGGCAGTGCGATGAGTCTGGAGGAAGGGGACAAGAGGCAGGACACGCTTGAAAAGATACGTAATAGAAGCAGAGACTTCTGCAGATGACGTAAGGCCAGCAGAAAGGCCCTATGGAGATCCACTTGGATGTGACCAGGTCAAGTGGAGGAAGGAGAGGTCACGTTTGCTTTCTTACCTGCCTGCCCTGGCTCCGGAAGAACTCTCCCGTGTTCTCGATGACTTGCTCGTCTGAGAGGAGGCTGTACGGTTGCTCCTTACACAGTATGAACATCTCCCAGAGGGTGACCCCAAATGCCCAGACATCGCTGGCTGTGGTGAACTTGCCCTGTGGCCAGAAAGGATGTTGTAAGCCCGGGTTGCTCACAGCGCACATTCAGCAAAAAATGTTTCAGTCTACGCTCCCTGCAGCTACACACGAGGATGCAGAATTCGTACCTGGGAAAATGCTCTCAAAAAACAGACATACGAACAAGTGACCTGCTCCCAGCAATGCCAAAGGGACCAGCAGGGTATGACATTGCTGCTTTGTGGGGCAGGAGCAGCACATCTGTGGGGCCCCCAGGACAGCCCTGAGAGGGGGCAACTTTCACTGTTTTCACTCTTGAAACAGGGAGCAAGTCTCAGAGAGTGCCAGAGGCACTGCCCCTCCTGAGAAAGCCTGTATTTGCAGCAGTAGGAAAATGGACTGCAGCGGGGGGGGAGAAAGCTGCTGCCTACCTCCACAGAAAAGCCTTTGAACAGGAGGCAAAGCCCTCGGGGCGAAAGCAGAGGCGAAGCAGACTCCAGACTCTTAGAGAAAGGCCAAGATAATTTTGATCTTTGCACACGTAAGAAGTCAGTGACAGTCTGCTCGCTGTCCCTGTTTTCTGTTTTTGAAAAATGTGCCCAAACTGGCCACGTTTGGAACAATGTCTTTCTGAAGAAGTAAAAAGGAGCTAAAAAGTGCTCAGAAAACAACAGAATACAACTGGGGGCTGGAGGGCCTGTTTGGGCAGGAAACATCCAAGACCCGGATTGTCCAGGTTTATCTGGCAACCCTAACAGTCTGTAAATGTTTGGAAGATGTTCACACAAGGAAGATGGTTTAGATGCAGCTGTAACCAGAAAAACAGGGTGAATTTAGAAAAGCTTAGGCCTATCAGCCTTTATAGCAGAGGTAATTACAATTTTTCTGGGTATTCAGAGAGAGTGTTGTAAGAAAGTATAACCAGGTGATCTCACCAACTACTCTGAGGAAAAAAAATATGGGGTTGAATATTAAGGAACCGCCTCCAGACTGGCTGCGTTTGGGCTGTTGAACAATATCCTAAGGGAAGAGAGCAGGACCCTTGAACACGCCACAAAGCCCCAACCTTAAAATCAGACTTGGCACTCAAAACTCGGGAAGTTCTGTCCCTGTCCCTCTCGGCTTCACAGCCAGGGCAACAAGCACAGAAAGGCAGTTTTCCTTATGATTCCAGCAGGAACCCTGAATGCCAGGCACAGAACAGAAATTATGCCCCAGATGATCTGTGCTGTACTTCCAAGGACACACTCCTCCTTTTCCAGGATCTGAGTTATGTCCAACGCAATCTAATGGACATCTCACCCGGGGCCATCTGTAGCATATGTTTTGACGCTATAAGAACTGTTACACATACATGTGTTACTATTTCTGGGGCACACTGAAAAACTCAGAGGGAGAGAGAATGGCTTTGTGCAGTCCCTACCAGGAGGATGCTTTCCCAGGCCATCCAGCGTATGGGCAGCACGGCTCTTCCCTGGATACGGTAGTAATCCCCACTGTAAAGATTCCTGCTCATACCAAAGTCTGCAATCTTAATGGTGTAGTTGTTCCCCACCAGGCAGTTGCGAGTTGCCAGATCTCTGTGCACAAAATTCAGAGATGCTAAATACTTCATTCCAGAGGCGATCTGGGTGGCCATGTACAGCAGGTTAGAGTAGCTGCATTAAAAGAAAACAAAACAAAAAAAAATTATAAATCAATAGAGTTCCGCACACTCAACTCTTCCCTGACATTTCCTACTACTTGGCCTTGTATTTGATGTTCTATAGTGACCCGTCGTTTACTTTGTGCCGTAACAGTGAAACTAAACTATGTAGTTTCTGCGCATTAACACTCCCACCTGCCAGGCCAAGCCAAGCTCCCGAGCTGACGAAGCAAGAACAGACAAGCTGTCCCTGAAATTCAGGGCCCTTAGAATTTGACATCCCTTAGATTAGTTTTGTTTCTGTTTTTTTTTTTTTTTTTTTTTTTTTTTAAACATCAAGCATTAATGTCAAGATTTTCAGAAAGTTTATGCATCAAAGCACCAACTTTTTGCAGAGACACATGAAAAATTAAGGTGTACAGTCTCAGAGTCTCACATCTAAAAAACCTGCTTAGCTTGGTATTTCCCGCACTGCCACTGCTGCATGCTTACACTAATATAAGTATGTCACTAAACATTAAAGAGAGCTTACCTTAAAATATATTTAGTATTACGGAATATATAAACAGATGCATTTTCTATCTAATACAATTTTAATTCCCTCATTAGCAAAACGAAGATAATTATTAATAAAGGTGCATGATAAACAGACAGAATTTGGCCCATCTGACTTTCAGCATTCTTCACACGCTACTATTCTGTGACGCTCGGCCTGTTTCCCACTGCGTGCACGCGAATGCTTCACACAACCAAGCCTTTGTCACAACAAATCTAATAAACTGTTCACAGTTAGCATTTCTCTGATAAAGCTCAGAAAAAGAAAGTCTTAGTCTCCTCCTCTTCGTGTTCTGGTGGCAATGAGAAAAGCGCTACCATGTTATCCAAATCATCTAAATACCAATGTAACGCACCCGATGATATACATCCAATCTGACGGAGCCAATAGCTAAGCTGTGGCTACAGAGACTCAGAGGCAGCCCCTGGCTGGAGGAGGCTCTGGGCACCACTTCCCTCCCAGCTTTTCAGCACGGCGAACCCCCCGACTCAGCCAGGTGACACTCAGCCCAGTCCCACAGTCGCCTCAATGCTTCTCCTGCTCTGGGCAGATCTGTTGTGCCCGCAGACCCAGAACTCTCCCAACTCCTTCGACCTTGTTAACCTGGTGGTTGGCTTTTCGCACAGGAGCGGGCACAGCCTCCAGACGCCACCTTCTCCTTCCCCCTGCTCAGCTGCAGTTGTCTCCCCGTCCAGGGCTGCTCCTCTCCCCATTCAAGAAGCCCAGTCTCTCCCACCCCACCTGGCAGGGTCCCATCGGCAGGATCTTTTGCCCCCCCCCCCCGCCCAGCAAGCTCTGCAGGGCTGGAGGCGGCTCTGCACGCAGAGGGGCAGGGTGGGAGACACCCCTCAGCAGACTCGTTTTTGTGATTTGTTAAATAGCCAGAGAGACAGATGCATTTCAAATACTAAAGAGCCATAAGGACTTAAAAATATATGACCTCTCTGCAGGAAAGGGCTGGTCACCACATTTGGTGCAGCAAATATCGAGCTTGACAGAGGGGTGGGATGGTTGGACCTTGCCCCGTCAATCAGACACCCCCAGGCAGCGGCAGAGACAAGCTGCACTCTTCAGCAGCCGGATTCATTTCACTATCAGTAAACAACTCCTATATAGGCAGATACCTGAGCTAGTCATTCCGGCTTCCTTTAATGTGAAACTGCATCTGGCTGGAAGGGACAAAAGGGGAGGCTGGAGAGGAAGAAAAACTAGAGGCAGAACCAAGTAATGGAAACCGAGGAAGAACAACGTGAGTGACAGCGCTGAAGTCAGATGAGAGACAAGGAGGAGATAAAGAAGAAAGGACAGTTTGGGGCTTTGGCCAGGAAAAGAGCCACAAGTCTAAAGGTGAAAGCTGTTTCAAAAAGGCAGAAAGGGTAGTAAACTGGAAAGAGCTGGAATATGCTTCTACTCAGATGCCAACCCCATCACCTCTTACAGTTCCTGCCGTGTCATGACTGCAGGATGCCAGTTAAACGCTCCCCAACAGGACCCCTAACGACTGCCAGCACCACTGGTGGTGTCTCAAGATGGTAAGACCCAGCTGCCTCCAGTCCATTAACGGACCTTGCTCTGCCCAACTGCCTTCTTGAACTATAAATAAATCTCATCCTTTGGGGAGGTACATGCCAAAGGCCACGCCATGCAGTGATTTCTGATCAGTGCAGGTTTATCGAGCAGAATACATGTTAGTCCTGCACACAACTCTCCTCCAAGGAAAGGATTTCTGCAACAGTAGAGATGCTTTTATATTAGATGTAATCCTTCCACAGAGGAGGGAGATAAGTGCCACCACTGACAGAAAATGTTTTTCTTTGCCAAATATTCTCCTTCTGTTGGCTGATGAAATCTTTCCTGCACTCAGCTCCCCTCATCTATTATTTTTCAAACGTCCAGAGACCATATGAACCTTCTTAAAAGCCTAAGAGACATTCTTGACTGTCATCCCAAAATTCTTGCTGTAATGCAACTGGCTTCCCATATTAATGAAATATTTGGTGCAAGCCCACTAACATAAACAGATGGTCACATCAGTAAACAATCCATCTCAGATGGTCACCGTGTCCAGAACATCCCACAGTCGGGGACGCTTCACGGGGCCACAGACCTCTAGAGGCCTCAAGAACAACCTCCCACGCGAAGAGGGACTGGTGTCCGCAGCGTGTGCTGTGGCCACGGCTAGAGGAAGGTTACGGTCTGGAAGGCACAGCAGATAAAGCCAGTAGCTCTGTATTGCTGATTCGTCCCAAACACCGGCAGCTCCTCTTACCTGACGCAGGGAATATTGTTTGAAATGGCAAATTTGCTGTAGATCTCCCTCTGTGACAGGAACTGGTTGAGGTCTCCGTTTTCCATGTACTCCGTTATCATGCAGAGTGGGTCATCACGCACACACACCCCCAGAAGCCGGATGATATTTGGGTTCTTCAGCCGTGACATGATCTTGATCTCCTTCAGGAAATCATTTCTTGTAAAACAGAAAACACAGGTTCGAATCCTAAACTATTCCTTTGTCTAAGGAAAGCAGAAGCAGCATGTAAGAAAATCTCTGTTCAGAGACATTTACACATCTGCACACACAGTAGGTTTGAACGCTGGTTCTGTGTTTGTGTTCACACTGATCCCTTCCCCAGCAAACAGGATTAATGCAGCATTTCAGTTTGACATTACGTCTGTTCCTATCCTCCACCCCCTGCTTGTGTTCTGCTCCTTACACAGACACACAGAACACACCCCAAAGGCACACGACACTCTTACAGAAGCCACCAAGGTTAACGTACGCAAAACTGTTGCCGGGAGAGTATTTGCGTTCCTCCTCAGATGGTCAGCACTGCGGACGCGCTTACCTAGCTGTTTTGTTGACATCTGATCTCAGCATTTTCACTGCTACAAGAACTGGCTGGCGAGTGAATTCTGTAGACGAGACTCCTAGGAATTCCAGCAGGCCATCAGCTTCACAAAGGTGCACCTGCAGGGCAGAAGGCAAAAGCAACTATAAGAGTATGCACAGGCCAAAAACCAGAGGAAAACAGTGTCACACTGAGGTCATCAGTTTGGTCACGACTGGCAGAAGGACCAAGTGAATGATCTAATGAAGGTGACTCTGTTCTGATCACAAACAGCCCACAGGTTGGCCCTAGATCCTGGACAAAATATCAACACACATTGTATAGCCCATGACACAGGAGTGGATGTGGACTGCAGCCTCATAGGTCCCCAATGCACCGAATTTACTGCACGCGTGCAGACTGGGGCAGTAGATTACTGGGGCAGTCCAGTTTGCCCAGCAAGTACTGGAGATGTTCAGGAGGCCACTGTGCCTGGAGTTGTCTGCTTTACTCTGCACGTGCAGGCAGACAGCACGGCTGCAGAGGTTTGCAGAGGCACATCACAGCAGCCACACACGTACAGAACTGTCCTGCAGCCTGGCTTCAGCCAGCGCCCAAACTTAACTGAGGAGCATTTAGCAAATACAGATGGCTACCCAAAGTCCTCTAACTCAAGGGGAAAAAAAAAAAGAGAAAAGAGATAAGTGTGTGTGTGATGTGAACACTTCACCTATGAATACACCGAGATGAATGCTCTGATGGGTACACAGTATGCCAAGCTCCTTCAGATAAATAAATGAATAAAGACATAACATTACTGCCATAAAATTGCGGCTGTGTAAGAAAGGGGGTGACAAGACATTTGGCTTAAGAATTTATCAGAATGCATATTCAACTGGAGAACTGGGCAGGAGATGCTGGGGTGGGGAAAGCAGACAGACCTGAGTGTGCGGGACAGGAAAAAGGAGGGGAGCAGACTGGATGTGTCAGTCAAAGACTGGGAGCAGTGAGTGGAACATAATGCGAGTTTAATGAATTTTATATGAAGAAAGCACAAGAACTTACGTGACAGGCACAGCAAGGTGAAAAAGGAGACAGCATGGAGAAATGGGACAAACCCACAGAACAGAAACAGAAGTACAAAGCTGCTGCTGCAGTTTCATGGGGAATGGGATCTGCTGTGGTGAAAGCAGAGTCACAAGACTAGGAGTAGGAAAGAGAGCCGGGGTACTCAGTGCATATATTACAAATGCAGGTAATGTGTCACTGAGGGCAGGGAGTGGAGGGTTAGGAGTAAGGAAGAAAAATGCTTGAAAGAGAAGGAAGGTCTGAGTGGAGAAGTGAAGGAAAAAAAAAAAAGCAATGAGCCATGTTGCTAGGAGGAAGACTGCACACTGAGCCAGAGAAGTGGAGCAGAGCATATGATGATAACCGGTTTGGTAAGGACTAAGGAGGCGAGAAGGAGGGAAGGGAGAATGTGATGCAGCACATTTGCAAAAGTGAGGGGAAGGGCCTGTGATTTCAGGAATGGAACAGGCTCTGAATCAGTCTCCCAGGCAAATGGAGATGGAGAGCCTGGCTGCTGCTGTTGGACAACACAAAGGAGGAGCAGGAGAAAGCTTTGACAGTTATTAGGACAGGAACAAGAGAGAAGGAGAAACCAGAACCAAAATAACGAGGGGAAAAAAAGCCTCTCTGTTTCACTTTTGGAGCACAGCCCAAGACAGGGCAGGATCCAGATAACAGCAGAAGGGACCGCACCAACAGCCAGGTGAAGAGGTCGAGGACGCCAGCGCTTTTCCAATACACTGAGTGATCCAGAAAGAAGTGAGGGGGACAGGGAAGGGCCTGGGGTAGGGAAGTGGAGCTGTCAGAAGGCAGGAACTATAAAGATGGGCCCGTCACAGATGAGCAAGCAGTCGGTTAAGGGCTGTGCTCTGCCAAAATGTAGCAGACACGCAGAATTTAAGGCTGCCAATAAGCAAAAGCTGGGAAGGAAAGAGACAGTGGAAGACTGGAAGCAGGTGAGGGGAAGACAGGAACCAGGAATGCTGTGGAAACAAAGCAAGGGGAGTAGAAAAGGCGAGGTGAAAACATTCCCAGCTTGAAAGCAGCTCAAGGAGTAAAGAGAAAGCTTGGTAGATGACAGATGTATGCATCATGCTGCCTGAGGCTTCTGACACAAACTGGGGCTTGGGCAAGCAGCAGTGCTAGAGAACCTGTGAGGCACCACAGTGCTTGGGAAACGTCTGTCTTTGCTTGGGCCAGCGTGCAGAGCCCCTCCAGAACCTCCACTTGCCAATGTGAAAGCTGCTTTTACAGCTAGGATCAATCTGTCTTGGCTGGAGTGGCTGCTATAGTTTTCAAACTCCCATGCGTAAAGGTGGGTGACAGCCACTACATGTCAAGAAATCTATGGACAACCATGAAACAGTCCGAATTCCTACCCCCAGGCCTTTTCTGTAGGGTCATAAATGGGGATATAGACAGCTAACTGAAGTAGTCTGCAAAGCTCATCTCTTGAGAAAGACTCACGTGGTCCCAAGCAGCAGCCTCACAGGCGCAGAATGGGGCTCTCTGAAGCCTATCCTAAGGGACAACAGGTTTCCCCAACAGCAAAGACATGTATTCAATAAAATACTGGTATCCAGGTCCCTCAGCCCCCAAACACGAAGCAGAACCACAGAGGCAGCTCAGAAGTTTCACAGTGCCCAGCATCTCCCTTCTGTTGTAGAAAGTGCGGAAGAGAATGGCTGTACCTCTCCAAATTGTCCTTCTCCCAGCTTCTCCTTGAGTCGTAGCTGCTGCCGCGGGAATTCACCCACTGAGATGTCCTTCTTGGTAAGCGAATCCACAGTGAGGGCTGGGACTGCATACATGTTGTTGCCGGTCACACCTTGCAGGTGGACAATATCTGTTTCAGCATAGTGAGGAACATTGTTCTGAAAGCCTTGGTGAGGAGTGGACTTGGTCAGGTCGGGCTCAGCATAGTCCCCACTGCACACTAAGGAGGAACCATAGACAGGTGGAGTCAGCCACACTCCCATAAAACCAGTACGGCCTGGCTTCCACTCCTCTCCATCCCGCAGACCTCCGGGAATTTAGCCTAGCTGCATGCCTACTACCTTGTATGAAGGTACACCCAAGATGGAGGGCTCTGCTTTGTTTTAACTAGGGCTTAAACCAGAACAAGCTGCACTTCTACAGACAGCAGAATACCTGTGAGGTGCCAGTGAATTCGTGTTAGAGAGCTGCCTGTTCTGCCCGGTTATGAGAACTAAGGTTCTTGCCCAGACATGGAGGCATGAGTCTGAAGTGATTTCCTGTTTCTGATTCATCCTAAATATGATCCGTTTCCTTTACCTGACACAGGGATGTTGTCTGCAACATCAAACTTGCTCTGGATTCCCTTCTGCAACAAGAACTGATTGAGGTTTCCATTTTCCATGTACTCTGCTAGCATGCCACTCTACCTCTTACAGCTTATTCACATAAATATCACAGGATAACTCTTTATAATTAACTCCCTGGAAGGTCAGAATTACACAGAACATTTGTTCTGCTTCAAATTCACATCCTGACTCAATCTAAATCAATCTTCCTGTGTAGTATAATGCTGGATCTTAGCAACTTGTCAGCACTGCCCTTCCATTCACTAGTCAGCACTGCCATCACCCTGTACAAAATACCGCTGGAAACGTTCCCTTCTGCCTGCGTCCAAAAGCTCCCCAGGGGCTGGAAGCCAGTGCACCATTGACAATTCTCTGCTGCATTTCCCTCTGCTTTTTCTAAGAGAGTTTCCAAGTGGCCTTGCTGCAGGAAGAGGTCCTAAAGGTCTTCTTCACCAGCCAGCCTGGACAGCCCAGGCGTGCTGCAGGCAGCGACTCCACTGCCAAGGGGCTGGTGAAACAAACAGTGTGTGATTGCTAAAACCAGCTCCTAAAAGATGACCTGTCTAACAGATAAACGCAGTCTTCAAAGAGCACAGTAAAAGGCCACCACCCTCTAGTGGGGCTGGTGCTCCATCTGCTAAAGTTACGTGCTAAAATTTTCAGAGCTCCAGAAAAATGTCTTAGGTCCCTGGGTTAGTGTTGTATTGCACAGGAGTCGGAGAAGATTACTTAGACACTGAGAAATGGCACATTTTAAAATCTGAGGGAAATAATAAAAGAACAAACACGTAACTGCTGGAGACTGATGATTACATTACCTGAATCCTCTGCACTTTGGGAGAGCTCAGGAAGCTTTTGGAGCAGTGTAGCTGGCTGGTGATATTCCAAATCCAGTGGGAAAGCACGTTCATAGGTGGGATTTGACTGGTGGATCTGGGTCTGGTTGTTGGCAATGGTGTAGCTGTAGAAGGAGAGGCGAACTGTGGCATCCTCCTCCAGGATTCGACGTGGGGCCTGCAGAAGAGAGAAAAAAAAATGCTGAGCCGATGCTCAGTTGTTAAGTAATGTATTGGCTGCAACCACAGCAATTTCCAGTAACATCTTGGATAGGGCTGGCGTCCTCCCCTGCTGTGGGAACAGAGTTTTAGCTGCTCTATGGAGCTGAGGAAACACTGGTTTTTTCCACTCCGCGATCATTAGGGTTAATACTTGATACTGAACTTGTGTCTGCAGAATAGCCCCATTGTATTACCTTTTCCAACCTTTTTTGAACGTATTGCTTCCAAAGAATAATGATTATAATCATCAGGAGCAGAAGAATAATAGCCACAAGGCAGCCCACGAGGATGGAGGTATTGGAGTCATCTGCTTTCTCTCCTATCCAGGTGCTGGTTACAGAAGATGTGGTTTCTGCAATCACAGAGGTATGAAGAAGAATCTGGAGTTAACAAAGCACAGGTTGTTATCTCTGCTAGCTAACTTCCATCATGTCCCTTCCTGCATGTCCCTGGTACAGAAAAGATCTTAGGCAGTTTCCTGAGCATTAACATTAGCAGTGTTCACAGGAAATTCTCATTTTGGAGGTTCATAGCTAAGCATTTTGCAGAGGACTTCTGCAATCAAAGACTGTTCTTAGCATCGTAACAGATTCCTGTGACAGATCCACGATAGAGCAGACAGTTTTCAGAGCTTCACTGGCTGCACATAAGCCTTCAGCCCACTTGCTCTGAGGCACCCTCGGCCAGCCGAGGGAAGAAGAAATAGCTGAGGCTCAGAGGACTGTAAAGTGCAGCTCTGTGCATGAGGGCAATAACCAGGCCGTACCCCAGGTCTCCAGAAATGGAGGGAGAGACCGCGTTAACTAGAATGTCAGCGTGAAATCCCCTGACATTTGAGTCCTTGGCATGGCTAAGTGACAGGATTCCTTACCCCAGGTCCCCTCAGTAACGTTGTACTCTGTTTCCAGGAGATCCGTTGTGCTTGTGGCTACCGTCACAAAATTAGGATTCACGCTCTCCATGTCTGTGGAAGGGAAAGGAAAGTGTCAGTTCAACAGCCTCCCTGCTCCTGCCAACAGTCAGCGCAATCCCAGCCGCTGTCCCTGCCTTCCCGAGCAGTCCTGGGCTGAGACCCCCACGGCAGGTCACGAACAGCAGGAGCAGAGCTACCTGCTCGCTCAGCACTTCCCAGCACACCCGCGGGAAGGAGCCTCTCCACTGCCCAGCGTGTACTTCCTGACCACAGCAAACTGCCGGTGCGGGCAGGGCCCTTCCCCGGGCTCAGCCGGAGCTTTCCTTTTTTCCATTTTAGCATGATTGTAAGCATAGTCATCCCAGCCCAGGAGCCTGCCTAGTCCCATGCATGACGGGGAGGGCAGCCAGGAGGGGCTGCTGGCAGCAAGGTAAGCAGTAAGCTGCAATCGGAGCACTCCTTCCCCAGGGACCTCTTCTCGCTATAGCGGATTAGGGACCTTTGACTAGGAAGCTACAGCCAGATCATTTCACTGTCAGCAGTGGCAGTTTTTTGCCAGAGTACCTCATGGCACTGACTTCTGCATCGCAGTTAAGACTTGAGAAAAGAAAAGTCAGCCTGTTATTTTTGATAATCTGCTAACTTGATCATCATCTGTACATACGATTAAATTATTTATAACAAAATACTTGGTAAAGAGGAGTAAAAATCAACCCCATAAGCAGCAGGCAGCTGTCTTAGAAAGAAGAAACGCTCATCAGTCCAATTTTTGGTTGCACTGGTTGTGCTTCTGCACATGCGCATCAGTATCAGCCTGAAAAGCACCCATTGTAGACTGGACTTTTCTGCACCTGCATTGCCCTTCCTGCCTTCTCAGTGCTTCTACTACCTCCTTCCTATCCTGTAGTCCCACAGTGACCTACACTCATGTCAATCCCACATGTCCCGCACCTCCGCACCACCTCTTTTGCTCTCTGTGCATCCCCAGACCTGCTTGACTTGGAGGAATCCTCACCTGACTGGAAGGAAATCTCGCTCATCATCATCCAGGTGTCAGCAAAGTAGAAGCGGCAAAGTATGGCTTTACCTACGCGCTGATTGAGGGGGACAGTCACAAACCTAGCGCTGGGGTTTTTGTCATCTAAGACCGTTGCCACTCCAACAGGTTCGGACTCCCAGTCTGCAATCAGGCGTGGTTTGAACAGACACTCCACCTTCTGGAAGATCTTCACCCCCTTGGAAAACATGTTGTTACAATGCACCTAGGATGAAGAGAAGAGATCAGACAGGAGGAAGGCTTACTGACACCTACATCAAGCCTCAAGGATCTTCTCTTCATGAAGATTTTCTATTTCTAATATGCCCCTGTATGAATACTCCAAACCCAGAACAAGTGACTTGTTCCCGTATACCTTTGTCCACTTGTAGTGTACAATGAGAACATCTGTGCAAAAAGTGACTCTGAAATAGCTCTTAACTTTACCTGCAAAAGCTACGCTAATGGTCAAGTTTGGGCAAGCTCTTCAAAAGGCTCTTCTAAAGCCTCACAGACCAATTCTCCTTGAACATAAACCCTAACAGGGAAAAGAAAACCACACCTGGGCTGTAGCCTCTTCTAGAGCGCCTTCAGCACCTGCAGTCTAAGCTAATTTCTTCACAAAAAAAATGACCAAGCAACACATGCAAGCTGAAGAAGATATCGCTCTGACACATAGCAGCTCTTCTGCTGTGGTTGCTCCTTGAAGACAACTGAGGATCTAACTTTTCTTTACACCATCATGTAAGCCTGCACCTATCAACCTCTTCTGATGGCTCAGTACATCATCAGGTTGTCCCTGCTCCAACAGCACCACTGGCATAGCTAACGAGGCTGGAATATAAAGTCACTAATCACTATGCTGCCCAGCTAACACCTCACTGAAACAAAGGCGGCCTCTCTCATCTGAGTTACAGCTCTACACAGTCCCCTTCTTCAGGGTAAGCAGTTCACAAACTGCTTTCAGGCTAACTTCACACCTCTGTATTTGGGGGGTTTGTTTTACCCTCCCAAGAGCTGGTAGCAACTTCCTCCCTTCCCGATCCTGGGGTGCACCCAAACGAAGAGGCTCCGGCACGGAATGACATCTCTCTCTCCCTGGGTTGTGGCACTGCAGATCCATCAACACCAAACACTTGGCACTCTCCTGGGCCTCCGGCACTCCCAAGGAAGCAGGCTTTGCCAAGAGGGACAAGGCATGTAAGGATCCTTTACGATGTTCCGCTGTCTGTCCTCAATGCAAATCTTGCCCTGCACCTTTTTAAACAAACATGACAGTATCAATCCTGCCACACAGTCCCGAAGATCTAGACCACAATATTTTGGCACTGGCCAGTGACCAGGAACCAGAAGGAATAAGGCGACTTCAAGTCTTCAGTATCCCTCAGTCCACTCCATTTTCATAGCCATGGTGGTCTGACCCTCCCTAGTGACTCTAGAAATTATTTCTTAATAACGGTGGAGCATTAGCAACTGTGACAACAACATTTTCCAAACTAAGTGCAGTTTTGAACCCTATTAATTGCTTGGCCTCTGTGAGGCCTTCCAGTGAATAGCAGTGAAGCAGTAATGAGGACGACAGGCCTGATGAGCAGTAAAAAGACAAAAGAAGGGTATTTGCATATAATGAGGAACAGATGAAGCCTAGACAACGTTATTCAATAAGGAGAAATAGTCATCCATAACAAGGCAGGAAAGCCTGAAGCCTGCAACATACAATTGTGCCGTATTTGGACAGGAGTTGGATATGTTCATATCTTGGACTGCTACAGAGACACTTTCTATTCCAAACACCACCTACTAATGTCCAATTTTATAATATGCAAGCCTAAGTAATTTGGAATGCAGTTGCAATATTTGCTAACATTTATTTTTAATAATTCCTTGGATACTGGGCAAGCTCAGAAAACTGGAATAAAGCTAACAGGTATGAAGATACAAAAAAACCATTTACAAACCACTTAGCCTGTACAAAATAAATGCAAAGCTGAAACAGGCAATGTTCAATAAAGAATGAAGAATAATTTATGCTAATCAATACAGCTTTATAATGAAATACTAAACGAAGCAGCTATTTTTGTGAGCTTATGTGTTTGGTTGATCAGGATGACTGTGTTCACGTGACTGACAATATTTTTATAAGGTATTTGATTTACTCATAACATGACTCCAATTAGCATAGTATGAAGTCACGAATTATATTAATTTGATTTAAAATTGTCAACTAGTAAATCTTCCAAATTTCAGGGCACAAATCAGGTGCTTTTCTAGCAGGAACATATTCCTAGCTCAAGGTTATTTGCTACCTATTTCAACGATCTGAAAGAGACAGCAGCATCACTAGCAATAAAATAAATTAAATGGGGAAAAAAAATGAATCAAAGTTTCCTAAAATAATCTGAAGTTTTCAGGACTGACTCATTTCAGGGTAGTGAACTCGGGAACAAAATGTAAGTGATGCTTTCTACACTGGACTTTTAGCCTGGACACCAGTAACTTTGAACTGACTTTTAGCGTGATACCGAAATCTTAGTGAACCCTGGCTCCCTACCTGTTAGGCAGAAGGACTAATATGATCACAAGATTCATAAACAAAGAAGAATCATCCAAAAAGCAGGAAAGTGGTACCATTCTTTTACATGGTTTGATGGAAAGTCTTCATTCAGCTCCAGTTTCTATGCCTCTCCAAGAGAGTACTGGCAAAGAAAGGAAGGATTGGAAGATAACTACAGGAACAACCCTGGATCTCACAGGGAAGGCACTGAGAAGTTCAGCCCACTTAGTTTACCGAAGAAAAAAAATTAAGAGAGTGGTTTAATCACAGCGTAGAAGCAGGAAAATTTCTGAGAAGGCAGGACTCTCATTTTTGCCAGCAAAAACAGGCTAAGAGCCAATGGTTGCAAGTTAAAAATAGACAAAATAAAACTAGGGTAAGTAACCACCAAAACAATTTACTTAAGGATGTGGTGGGTTCCCCTTCATTTGAAATCTCTACAAGAAAAGCCACCAATCCTTTTTAAAAGATTCTGCTGTTTACTACAGACTCGAAGTTCAGTTCATCCTTTTCCTGTGCGTTTAAGTAATTTCCCACAGCACAAGCAAAGACTGAGGCATCCAGAGAAATTTTTGGTAAAAATGGAAGCACAACCATATTCCTTTACCTCAAGGGTCGGGCAGCCCCTAGACAGAAAGTAGCCTACATCTTAAATCCATCTCAGCTGCCTAACCACTGCCTCGGGTGGCTGCTTTTTATTCCTCTAAGCCAAATACTGAAAGGAGCGCGACAGACTGGAGGGAAGGGATGCCACCCAGAGGGACCTGGACAGGCTGGAGAGATGGGCCTGTGCAAACCTCACGAAGTTCAACAAGGCCAAGTGCAGGGTCCTGCACCCGGGTCAGGGCAACCCCAAGCCCAAATCCAGGCTGGGCAGAGAATGGCTTGAGAGCAGCCCTGAGGAGAAGGACTTGGGGGTGCTGGTGGACGAGAAGCTCAACATGCCCTGGCAACGTGCACTGTCAGCCCAGGTGGCCAACCATATCCTGGGCTGCATCCCCAGCAGCGTGGGCAGCAGGGCGAGGGGGGGGATTCTGCCCCTCTGCCCTACTCTGGGGAGACCACCCCCTGCAGCGCTGCCTCCAGCTCTGGGACCACCAACAGCAGAAGGACACGGAGCTGTTGGAGCGGGGCCAGAGGAGGCCCCGGAGACGCTGGGAGGGCTGGAGCCCCTCTGCTGTGAGGACAGGCTGAGAGAGCTGGGGGGGTTCAGCCCGGAGAAGAGAAGGCTCCGGGGAGACCTTCCAGCCCCTTCCAGGGGCTCAAGGGGCTCCACGAAAGCTGGGGAGGGACTCTGGATCAGGGAGGGGAGCCATAGGACAAGGAGGAATGGTTTTAAAATAAGAGAGAGGAGATTTAGATTAGATCTGAGGAAGAAATTCTTGGCTGTGAGGGTGGTGAGCCCCTGGCCCAGGTTGCCCAGAGAAGCTGTGGCTGCCCCATCCCTGGAGGGGTTCAAGGCCAGGCTGGACGGGGCTTGGAGCGACCTGGGCTGGTGGGAGGTGTCCCTGCCCGCGGAAGGGGCGTTGGGACCAGATGGTCTCTACAGGTCCTTTCCAACCCAAACCATTCTACGAGCTCTGGAGAGGCGCGTGCTCCTCTATTTCACCTTTCTACTTTGGCAAACTTGGGACACCTCATGCTCAAGTTCTACCTGCAGTGGACACTCCTGTCAGGCACCTTGTATCCTCCTGCTTTGGAAAGAGGACACAACAGGGCAATCCGGAAGTGCCCAGACCCAAAGCCGGACCCAGGCTGCTGGAGAGGGACAACGCTGACTACCTTCATGGAGGTGAAATTCCGTGGTCGATCAAACTGGAACTCCATTTCAACAGAGCCCGTGCTGAAGCTCTCATTCTTCCAGCCAACATAGTCATAGCCTGGCCACACACGGTACTGGTGGCTCTGCGTGAAATCATCCAGTCCTAGCACACCGTCCGTCAGCTGGCCCAGACCACCGTACAAGTGCCTAGCAAGAAAGAGAACCAACAGTTAGGGAGAATCCAGCCAGGAGAGCTCAGATGTGAAAGCACACAGGTCCTTCAACTGCTACCAGGAAAACATTAGTTTATTTACTCTTAACCCGTTCTGGAGAAGAACTCATTCCCTGTTCTTATGCAACATCACCTTTATTTCGTTCAGCCTGGGCTTTTAAAATCTTTCCCTGCTTGGAAAATTGCAGAAGTTTTTGCATTAATATCAAGCACTAACAGCAAAGCCAAGCTATGAGCAGAGCCTCTTGAGAACAAAAACAGACTACAGAAAATGACCCCGTATGCTCTCCAAACAGCTTTAATTGCAGCATTTCAGCACGGAGCTGCATGGGAAGAACACTGCTCCATCCTGTCCCGGGGGAACCAGTAGGGAAAGTTTTGCAGGCAGGCACAGAAAAGCAGGAAAAGGCAGTGAGACCATGGGCAGCTCACCTAGACACAGCCCGTTCTAACTGGGATCCTTTCTGGCATTGCTCCTCGTGCAAGAGGAGAGCGTTATCAGCTCCCTTTCCAAAGCGGGTCAGACTCTTTGCCCAGGACCCTGCCTCATTCCACGTCCCATCTGAGAGCACAGAGCCCACTATACAGTTTTCCAGCACCGTCCCAGAGCAGAAGATGCCATATGTGGTACGCTCCTGACTCACCTGCCCTTCTGGGAACCATCCCTGCCGCATCCCTTGTTCTACAGCAGGGAAAGTGCAAACAGTTCAGCTGTATTAGTGCCTGAACTTGCTCCCTGGACCCATTTCATGCAGCTGCCTCTGGCAGTGTTTGTAACCCAGGCTGGGCTGCTGCTACGTACACTGAAGCTCTGCAAGTCCATTCCAGGTGAGCTCTCCGTCACTGGAATTTACACAGGTATGCACGCCTTTGAACTCCAAAACAGGATTAACAGCTGGAAGAGGCAGATTCCTGCTTCCAGGCCTGTCAGGTGCATGACCTCGAGATTAAGGAGTTTGGAAGAGTCCTTGCTCAGCACATTGGGGTTTGTGTCTACATTTGTAGCTCCCTGACACTCCCCAGCAGACCCAGCTCCCTAAGTTACCGCTGGACAGCTAAGGGTAACACCTACATCTTTCTGCACGTAAAAACCTTTTCTTTTTTTTTTAAATATTCAGTTCCTACTATATTAATGCAGCTTGAAAGCATCAGATATTAACGTTATAAAGGCATTGTAACCCACTATCTTGCAACATCCTACAAGCACTAAGAATGTACTTTCCACCCCATTATTTTAACCTCCAGCATGATAGAACACGAATAACTTTACAAAAATCACCTTTAAGCATAAAAAAAGTTACAGGCAACATTAAACATTTTCAGGAAGGGAATGACAACTGAAACAGGACAAAAAAAAAGCATCTAAAGTCAATGGATGAGACACTGTCAGGTCACTTATTAGGCACATTCCTGCACAGGCAGGGATATGCTGCCTCAAGAGGACACCCATGCCCAAGTTTGTCTGAGGTTTCAAGCCACTGAAACACACTCAAATCTGTATTTACAGCAAAGAAAGCGGTTACAGTAAGTGTCTGAAAGTTCAGCCGCTTACTTAACATTTCAGATACAGACTCTTAATGAGCTCTCCTTCCTTGAGAGACAGCTATTGAGTAAGCCAGAGACACCTGAAAATGACAACAACATGCCACCCTACCCAACTAATCTCAGTGATGTGAAAAATTAACAGACCTTGTAAATGAGCTGTCAAAATCCAGTTACTTTAGGCTTTTTGACTCCAAATTGGAAAAGCATCATACCCATCTTTAGAGTGAGTTACCAGCCACCTTCCTCTCATACCACATTGGCAGTGGTGCCTCTGCTGACCTGGAGCTTCTCACAGGGAGTGATGCAATTTTCCAAGTTGTTTCAAGTCCATCAGAGCTTTGTTTTCAAAAACAATATCTCAAAATCTGTCCAGAGGCTCACAGGTATCAAGTGCAGGCCTAGAGTTCAGGTGTTACACACTTTCTTGGATGCCCAGTTTACCCTGGAGACCTCCTGCAACAGTTTAAGATGCAGTCTGCTAGAGAATGCATTTCCAATATCAAACTGCAGAAGCAACAAAGGCAGCAAAGAAGGGAAGGACCTTCATCTGCTCCAGGGACACTGGGACGTGTCCAGCCAGCTCTCCCACTCCAAGCTGGGGCAACAGAAGAGTAGCAGTACCTTATGATCTGCAGATTCAACAACAGCTTAAGGCTATACCTGAACCAACAAAGAAATCAGTGCAATGAATATGGTCACAATTAGAGACCAAGAGCGATGAGGGCTTTAAGGCAATCAAACACATCAGGACTGTGCCATCACATCACGTAAAGATGAAAGCTATGAACAAAGACAGCACTTAGCTGTAAAAGGACACACTCTTTAAAGAAGTAACAACAACTTCCAATAACAAAAAAAAAAATATTTCTTCCCTGCCAGGCTTTGTCAGCTGGGGGAAATGAATCTGATGCATCCTGAGCCCATGCCCTCCTTTAAAAGAGCAACTAACAGCATGTCAAAGGGCCTGAAATAACGAAGCCACGATGCTTTGGAGAACTAAGAGGCTAGCCTGCAGCTCTGGAAATCTCAAAGAAGTGTTTGGGATATAAGATACTAGTGACAAGGTAAGTAGCAAAGAAGAGATAATTTGCACAGTGACCGAGAGAGAACAGGACGACTTCTCCCACCTGCGCTCCTGGTAGCCATCATAGGTCGAGTCATTCAGATAAACGATGGGGAAGCCAGGAGCCGCTATTGTCCCTCCTTCAGGGATGCTATAGGATGCCAAACCATCTAAAAAAAGAAGGCCATATACCTCAGAAATACAGCAGCAGCAGCTTCCATCATCTCTGTCCATATGATCCTTTTATTTATGATGTGGACCAACAGAAGCAGTTCCACGGGCCTGGGATTCCCTCTGCATACATGGGGACGCAGGCGAGCCCCACTCAGCGCTGCTTAAGGACTACTTTCCAGTGACAGGCACGGAAATTGCTACTTACCATACCAGACACAGCCATAGAGCTCCACCCTCATACAGACAGTCATTGGCATCTCCGTCACAGGAATCACCCGGATAAAACGCGCAATGATGGGAGGCCGAAGATCTTTCAAGACCACGTCGTAAGTATCGATGTTGCCTTGGATCACCTGGAGAAGAGAGATCCTTACCAGCAACTTCTCCTTATTGTGCTGTTCATTTGTACAGTGGTATACTTGTACCCTATCATTGGAGACTGGGCAGCTTTCCCATTCCGTATCTGCAGAGGATTAGCTGCTGCTGCTCCCCTCCTCCTACCTGGTACATGGCTTACAGGGTGAAGGGTGCTGCCGTTTCACCTCCTGTCCACTGCAGACCCATACCAGGCAGTATTCTGAGGGAGAGGAGAAAGGCAGGTGGGAGATGAACGTACATATGGACTTCACTTTGCAGAAAACTCCAGTAACTAGTATGTAACCCTCTTTCTTCAAGTGAGTTTCCGAGCACTTGCCCTCATCACTAGTTACCTGGTGGAGGGTCCTGATGCCATTTTTCTATGAGCTAACAGAATTCCAGAGATGCTGCAGTGTTTGGGGGATGAAGGTACAAGCGGCTGCAAGGCAGATGTCTAGAACTGAAGTGTTCGGCATTGCCACAGTCACCCCACCCTGCTGAAATGCAGTCTGATATGGCAGGGACTTTCACCCTCCCTGTCCCCTAAGTTTCACCGCTGTTCTGGCAACAGTCCACTATTTATTTTGACAGTTGGTGCGTGGAAACAGCTGAAGCTATCAGTCCCCCAGCAGTGGACAAAAGCACCTAAAACATTTTTTTGAAAGGATATGGATGTATGGAAACAGTAAGTACACTTTTGATATCAAAAGTCCGAATTGTAATTGTGAGGGCTCCTGTTCAAAGATGTTATTGGTGAGGAAGATGACTCAGAGATGGAGGTTACTCAAAAGGCCACATGGATTGCAATTGCTGATGTACAGGCAATTTAAAAGACGAGAGAGGCCAATGAGGGAGCAGAAAGGTGGCTTCCTCTTCATGGCAGCAGGGAAGATCTCCAGAGAGTGAGTGTGCCTGGAGAGTCTGTTGAAAAGTAAAAGATCTCATTGTACCACAAAAGGAAGCCACTCAGAAGACTGCATCTCCCTGAAGAGCCAGCCACATCTAGTGGTCTCCTGGACTGCAGCAGGATAGCTGTGGAACAGTCTCCTGCCCCTGGCGGGACAGCTCTGCAGAGGTGCACAGTCCCAGGAGCTGACCAAAGAAAACAGGAGGAAAGCCAAAAATAAGCTCGCTTCCTTCATCCTCTTCAGCTTCCCAATTGGTTTTTCACTTGCAGCCTCTTAAGATCCCACTTCCTAGCAGAAACACCCATGACTTCTTCCAATGAAGTAAGGATATATAAACAATCCTTGACTTCAGGAACAACATGACAGCAATTAACCCTTTCAGCTTTCAGATAGCCTAAGACAGGAGACCTGGAAGCCATCCAAGCTGGCTCCAGAAGACCTTGCTGATAGGAGATAAAACCCAAGAGGAGACAACATAGAGCAAAATACCCCACATCTTCATACAGAAGTTGAAGAGATCCTCTGGAGTTGACCATTTGTTGGGGAATCTTGGGGATGGCAGATATGTCAAGCCAAAAAGTCCTACCTGGACAGAGTAAGAGGAAAAAGCCTTCAGCCGCCTCCCTCAGAAAGAGGTACCTTTGCACCAGCTCTGTGCTGGAAGAGCTGACCTTTTTGCCTGTCCTGGATGGACATCTTCTGAGAGAAGCAAAAGAGAAGATGCACTTTGCGCAGCACCTCCACAAGGTGGGGTTGCTGCTATTGAGCACACTCTGTTTCTCAGGGCCAAAAAACCCAAAGCGATCAGCTGTGTGTGGAACAAACTCGGCACCAGTTTCCAGTCCCAGCAACTACTGATGCCAACCAATATTCCCAACAACATCAGGAATGAAGTGGTGCTGCTGGCAAACAACTGTAGATGGCTGATCCCAGAAGTCATTGAGAGACCGGGACTCAACAGTGCTGCACCATGCAACGTTAGTGCCAATTGAGAGCACTGTCCTTAAGCAGTGTCAGAGACAAGGGGACATCAACCTGACCCTTTGCCTTTACTGAGCAAATGAGAGCTGGAGGTGACTTTGTTGGTGAGGTGCAGCATATGCTACATATCTGATGAGGCAACATCCTGTGAGATCTAGAACTAAACGGCACAATGAAGGGGTTGGTTTTTTGTTTGGCATTTTGGGGGTTTTTTTTGTTGTTTGGTTGTTTTTTTTTTTTTTTTTTTACTGAAACTATTTATGTGATCTCCTTGGACAGAGACATGCCAAGATGGGCTCACATAGTCACACTCTGAAATCAAAGTGACTGGAAATCTATCAGTGGCAGGAGTGGAAGAGGCCTCCCTAATGCATACAAATAAGTAAATTAGGATCTTGCATCTCCACCTGCACCTCATTCCAAGGCTTGAATGACTTTACAGGACATTTTTATCAAATTATTTGACCAGACAGCAATGCTTTTAAGATATGGGCTCACTAATGGATACTGGTGACACATTTTGAAAAATATGTTTTATGGAAGGTCACTTTACAGAGGAGCTGAAAGGGCAGGAATTGCACCCCATTATGTACATCATGTCCAGAACAGCAGGAGCAGAAGCATCTTCTCCAAGAGTACCAGGAGGGAAAACTTTTTGGTCTCATTTGATGGGGAACAGGTACACACACTGACAGAATATATGTGAACTTCCACATATGCAGAACAGAATCCAGGTTGTCTCAACTTATAGCATCATACACAGCTGAATATATCCTCTTTACCTTATTACGACCTAAGAGGGAGATCTTTCAAAAATTGACCCATAGTAAATCATAACACCCGACACTAACACAGTCCTGAGTGCCCGAGAACACTGCTCTGCACAGGACTGGGGTGGGAGACAAAAACCGTTTAGCTGCTTGTGGATGTGTAACCAACTGAATACTGATATAGCTTGAGAAGCAGATAGACTTCCCCTAAGAAAGCACCGATGAAGAACAGTTAGCCCCATGGAGTTTAAACTTCCCCCTCCCATGCTGCAAACACAGCATTTGTAGTACCCATCAAAATGTGAGGGACGGACAAGATACTTGTAATGGCCAAATAGCCAGTCAAAGGTCTGAGTGAGCAAATAATTCATTAACAAGCTAGAAGCTATTATTTAACACTGCAATACAGACCCCACCGTGACTTCCAAAGCATCCCCAGGGCTAGAAGACATCACCACACCCAGTACCTTTTCTAGTCTGGCTTAGGTCTTGAGACTCCACAAGCCAGCCTGAGGCAGGGGCAGCAGGTCAGACGAGCTGCAGATGCGATGAAGGGGACTCCTTCCCAGGGGAAGTTTAATAAAGGCTTATGAACATGACCAGAGCACAGCTGGGGCTGAGCTGCGCGCTCCAATCTGGAGACAGCAGGAGATAACTGGTGAGTGGGGAAGCCTCTTTTGAGTCTGTGTGCACAGCACATTTCCTACCCTCTAAAATCCTTCCTCCTCATTTCTGCCGACATTAAACACTGCTATCAGAAATTCAGAAACTCATCTCCACTCCCTGCCACCTCGTCCCTGGGGTTTTTTTGTGTGTGGTTTTTTTTTTTTAAATCACAAAGCAGGGATCTGCTTTGCAGCTTCCAATTTAGAAGCAAGTGTCTGGCTGGTAGAGGGACATTCACATGATGTTCTGAACATGGACAGAAAGGTAATGAAGAGCCAGTTTTCAGTCACAGCAGTGGCTGGGATTTAGGGGATCAGGTCAGAGGAATAACAGTCCAACGTCACAGCAAACACAGCACTAAGGCAGTGGATACTGAATGCCTGACAGAGAAGAGTCAGGATAAAGTACGATGCACTAGGCAGTACGTAGAGGATGTGCCTTCTACAGTCTAGTTCTCGATGCCTTGACTTCTGTGTGCTCCATGATTCAGTTCCTACTACACTCACCTTCCTGCCCTGCCGATCCTTCCAGGAGATCCAGCGCTCTCCATTGCGGCTATAGTCAATTCGGTAAGCACGGGCAAATTCCTTGCCTGTGGCACGGGCATGCCGTCCCTGAGTCCCAATCAAGGTGATGAAAAAGAGCTTGTGCAGGTCAATTTGAAGGAACTGTACATCTTCTGGCTGCAACAAGCCGGCCGGGCACCAGGCTCCATCCCCCTCTTCCCTTTGTAACCTGAGGGGAAAACGACACACGTTAAAAAGATGTCACTTCCAAGGATCCAGTAACTGAGGGAACACCTTGAAACATTGACAATTGGGAGAAAGAAACCAAACCAGCAAGTGAGACCTGACAGCTGGCTACCAAATACCTCTCCCCTTTGGGGTGATGGTCAACTGAGACTTTGATCAGGGTCCTGTAGCCAGTTTTGCCCTGTTCAGAACAACTCCCTCTGTTTCAGATCTCTTTCATTAACTGTTGGAGTAATTTCTTTCCCAGACACAGACTTTCATGTTGATTGGAATCAACTATGCTACTCGGTAGGTAATTGCGTACTGCATGCTTTTTAGCACCTTGCTGGCAAAGTGTGTACTCACTTCTCCTAAACCCCCTACAGTAAGGCCTGACCACCTCCTACAGCTCTAACAAGCACAAAGAAGAGCTATCTTAAAAATACATTTCAGAAAGAAAAGCTCTCCCATCTACAAGTTATTCTGGGTGATCCCAACACAACTGTCACCTTTCCTTTGTTCAGCAGAGTTGCTTGTGCAGGATACTGCTCGGTGTACAACGTGAAGGTCTCTGCTTCAAAATTGACCATTATGGCACCAGCTGCAAAGATACAGGCTTTTACCCTTGGAGATGGCGTGCCGAGCAGGGTGCTGCAGCAATCAGCAGGTGGAGCCACTAAAGGGAAGAACACAGCCTTACCTAGGCTTCTGTGGGCTCAGCTCTGCAAGCCACAAGGTGGTGAGAGTTTTAAAGATGACAAATTTATCCAGACACAAAAAGACCGTGCGGGCTTTTTAGCAACAGGGATTTCTTAGCGAACAGCGAGCCCTTGAAGTGCCCTTGTCTTTGGGACAGCTATCCTGGCTCTGATGGGATCAGAGAGTGCCAACCCCTGTACATCAAGGCAGGCACTACCCAGGAGGAGACACCAAAGGCCAAGGCAAAGGCTAGAGAAGGCTTTTGTCTCAGGCTGGTCGGCTGTTTGTGCAAGACTTTTTTTATGGTGAAGTGGCAACTAAAAGAAGATATAAGAAAGGCAGGAAGGGTGACTGTGAAATGACAGGGACAGACATCTGCATAGGACAACTATGACCTCTAACAAAACAAAGTCAGCTAGAGGGTGCCTTTGTGTCTTTGCCCTGTGGACATCCAGCTGCCCCGGCCCAGAGATGATGGCAACAGATGGTAAGTGATGCCTGAAGTATTTTCAGAACTGGAGATAAGCCACACCTCAGAGAACAAAGTAAGTCTCCCAGCCTTCAGACCCACAGGCTTGTTCAAACTCCATTAAAACACACAACACTTAGCATTTTCAGTCTACCACAGACTAAGAAAAAAAAAAAAATCAACCACTAGGAGAATTTTGTGATTTTGGACTGCCCAAATTAATCATAAAAATATAGGCACCACAGTTAACCTGAAATTCATATCTGACTTGCACCAAAACTGCAGGAATCTTTGATATCATCATTATAAACAATTCTAAGGAAACTTACACTTGTAAGTATTTTGCAAATCATCAGTTAGTAGCTTTGAGAGAAATTAAATGACAAAAAAAATGAAAAGACAAGCTTATGAGAAAGACTATAGCACTGCTTGACATTGAAATAAAATCCTTTAGCTGTCTTTTAACAATTCTTAACTCTGCAGTTGTCAGGATTTTGAGTCAAAGTGGACACAGCCCATTTCCTCAATAGGATGCTGTTGAAAAGTTCATCGCCGTAAATGATTTCCTATGATTTAGTTTAAAGCGCTCTACAAGAATCCCAGGGGCACTGTCCCTACCCGACCTATAAGTCACAAATCCATTAGAGATTTATTAACGGAAGACGAGGGTCGGAAGCAACCTCTGGAACTCTCGAGTCCAATCTCCTGCTCACAGCAGCGCTAACTCCAAAGCTACAGTGTGCTGCTCAAGGCCTTGTACAGCCAAGACCTGAAAATCTCTAAACACTGAGACATCATCACCTCCCTGGGTACCTGTCCCACCACTTCATTCTCATAGGGAAGGATTATTGGTTTTTTCTTAATATTGAATCAGAGTTTCCTGTATTACAGCTTCTGGCCATGACCACTGCCTCTTGGTCTTTCACTATACCCTGATTAGATTTAATATGGAAACAGTGAACAAGCTAAGCAAACAGGTTTCTTTAAGGGTGAGGGAACTTCTTCCTCAATCACGTAGTGGATATCTAGAAGAAAAAAAGGATTACATTTTTTTTGCCAGATATTAACCTACCGTGCATACTGGGGTCCTGTGGAATCGTACCACTGGCTGGAAGCAGTGATGTCTTCGTCTCGTATCGTCCCTTCATGCATACCCAAAGGGTAACGGCATATAGCTGGAAAGGGGAACACAAGTGAAAAAAAAAAAAAGACAAAACAAGAACTCAGTACCAATTCTTTCTAAATTGCCAGACAAGTTTAATTAAAAGGCTCTCATGCCTAGGGAATAAACATGGTAACGATGAAACAGAGAATGCAAATAAAAAGGATGAAATACTTCATAATTACCATAAACTGAAATTATAAGTAATGAAATACACTCAGAGTTAATATCATTCAGCAGAGTCCTAGCAAGGCAAAAAACTTTACAAAGAAACATTTTAAGAACACGAAATCAAAAACCGTACCATGACTAGTTGCATGACCTATTTTACAACAAAAAATTATTTATCAATAATGATGTGACATAAAAAGGAAGCATCTGTTAAAGCTTTTTCTTCTTCTTCTGGAATAAACTGGATACTTGACTTGCATTCAAATAGGAACTGTTATTATTTTCACCGGTCCAGTAACAAGTGAGAAATTCAACAGCTTCTATTACAGAAGACTAGACGAGCTCATGGAAACACCCGCTCAGTCGTGTCACTGCAGGTTAGAGCTTACACATCAGCCCAAGCCCCGGATCATCCAACACCACCCCATCCTGGTCTGGTCCCTGCCTCCAGCCCCAAGCAGAGCAAGCATTTCTCTCCAGGCAGGAGAAGACTCTCGAACTCGGTGCCTCCAAGGAGTACAGACACAACTGGCTCAAGCCACGGAGCTCGACAAGCTCAATACAGCTCAACGCACCAAAGGCAGTGCAGATGGAGCTCACAAATCCAAGCTGGCCAAGCTCTCTCCCCTGACACAAGTGTTTAAACATGTCTTGGAATATTAGAGATGTGTCAGAAAACTCAAAATCTTAACGTATTCATTAAGGCCCGGTATTCAAAACAGGCAAGCAAGATATTTTTGTCAGACTGACATCAACAGCAGATTAAAATGAACATTATAAGGGATTAAACCATGAAACAATTAAAAGACAGAAACATAGTCAATTGCAAGTCCCAGAAAAAAAGGAAATGGACTTTCCTATAGATCTTTTGCCATTGTCCTCTGAGCTCACAGCAGCCCCACCACAACAGCCCCAGCTCCTCCCCTGTCTGCAGTGATGCAGCCAAGCGCCAGTACGTGCTCCAGTCACTCCAGGGTGGCACGCGTAACGGCTGGCATCTCACTGCTCTGCTGCCACATCCGCAGCTCTGCCTGCCTTCCCCTCAGCCTTGCCGTCCCTCATTTATCATGGAATGGTTCGGGTTGGAAGGGACCTTAAAGATCATCCAGTTCCACCCCCTGCCCTGGGCAGGGACACCTCCCACCAGCCCAGGTTGCTCCAAGCCCCGTCCAACCTGGCCTTGAACCCCTCCAGGGATGGGGCAGCCACAGCTTCTCTGGGCAACCTGGGCCAGGGGCTCACCGCCCTCACAGCAAAGAATTTCTTCCTAATATCCCATCTAAATCTCCCCTCCTCCAGTTTGAAACCGTTACCCCATGTTCTGTCATTACACTCCCTGATCCAGAGTCCCTCCCCATCCTCCTGTAGGCCCCCTTCAGGGACTGGAAGGGGCTCGAAGGTCTCCCCGGAGCCTTCTCTTCTCCAGGCTGAACAACCCCAAATTTCTCTCTCTCAGGACTGCTACCCCTGTACCAAACCTGGATAAAGCTGTTCACCAAGCTACAAAAAAAAAGACAGAGGCATGAAACCCACTTTGTTGTTACCACCACAGAGAATAAACCACCACAGGCCAAACAAGTACCTGCCAGATTTCAGTGTAGAAATGTTTGCAGGGTTTGGCTGCAGCTGGTGTCAGGCACAGCGTCAATGAATGTGTGATGTTCTACATATCCCTAAATAAACTTCTAAAGAAGACTGGTGGTGAGGTGACAATGTTTGCTGATGGTACCAGATTATTTAATACAGAAAAAAGTTATGGGAATACATACAAAAACTAGAAAGCACGGTTACACCCCTGTCTGTATTCATGGTCAGATACCCACCAGACATGGAATAGAGCTCCTACTCCTTCCTACTCCCATCAAAAGGCAGAGAAGGTAACACAGATGACGCAAAAGGAAAGATCAGCAGGCTCACCATTACAGAAGAGATTACTGAAGTATGAAAACAAAAAAATTATATCCTGAACAATTACTGTCTCTCAAAATACCAGAACCAGAAGGCATCAAAAGATCAGGTAGCAGAGCTCAAAACCAACAGATGCATCCTAAATCTATTAAACACTCTGAATGCAAAAGGTTCACATGGGTTCAAAAACCAGCTAGAGAAACTCGCAGTATGACGGGCAAACACACAAGTGCTAGCTCAGAAAGCTCTTAAGCAGCGGGCTGCAGCAAGCCGAGAGCAGACCTGGGGTGAAGCACTGCTGTGTGGTTGCCCATCTGTGCACTCTTCCAGAACCAGCAGGGATGGGACCCTGCTGGAGTCAGGACACCAAGCTGGACAGGCCTCTGGTCTCACCCAGAACATTCAGGCATACAGCTGAGGTTTCTTAAGAGGCTTTCTTACAGAAGCATTCACCGGGAGGCAACTGGTGTGTGGCAAGGATCAAACATGATGATTGTGGTTGCTGAAAGCCAATCAAGAGCTCTAACCTTGCTCTGATACTGACCAGTAAGTTTAGTAAACCAAACTAGCCTTGACTGTCTTCACTCTTACCTGTCCCACCACAGACCAGTACAATCTCATCTATTGCTGGAAAGCTAGTATGTTGCTGAACTATGGGCAAATACCTGAAGATTTTCCAAACGGGTTGAGTTGTCATCTGAAAGCAGAAAGTGTTTTTGTCTTTCTGCAGTAGGAGTCCTGTCTGGTCACACCTTATTTAAAGGTCAAGTGCACACCCTACAGCAATGCCAGGCAGAGAGCTAGCTAGCTGGGCAGGACTCTGAGGGACCAGGACTTATTGCAATCCTGAAAAAAACTCATTAGTTCACAAACGTAGGGCTGGCAGATGGAAGCCAGAGCAGCCCTGGCATCGAGGGATGCACTCTGTGGGTGGCTGTGGCTCTCACCAAATCAAGCAGCACAAGGCTCTCACCAAAACATACATCCTTTCAAGCAAAACCATCCTTGGGTTTAGGTGCCGCCGGGACTCCTGCTCAGACATCCCTGACCCTTTACTATGCACTCAGGAACACACTCTCCTGCCATGCACTGAGGCTCAGAAAAGTGTCACAGCTCACCTCTGTAGTGAGGTCAAACAACTGATGCCAGACAAAAGGACTCCACAGGATCCTTCCTACATAGGTCTGAAATCATCCACAAAGCAGCCCCTTTGATTTAGAAGGCAACGCAGGAGATGCTTCAGACCCTTCTGGAGAAGATCAGGCCAAGATAATCAATGGAGCCTGAGGGCATCAGAGCTGAGAAGCTCAGTGGAGCTATGGGTGTGCTGGAGTCTGGGGGGGAACAACAGGGCACAGCCCCTTGGGACAGAGAACAGCTGTGGGAGCTGAGAACACAAAGCTGCTTGAGGAAGTCACAGGCAGAACTGAGAAGTGTCAGCAAAGCTACATGCCTATTTCTTGGTGAAAAAGATAATTGCAGGAGGATGGGACCACAGCCCTGTGCTCCGAGCCCACCCCACCTCCCAGGATCCGGTGGCTGGGGAGCTATTCCTGCACCTTCAGGTGTGCTAACTTCTGTGCTTACCACCACCACCAAAAGGAACCTGCGTGTGCCTGAGTCTCTAGCTGCCATCTCGTCTCTTCTTCCACTAGATTTTAAACATCAGAACCAGATGGCAATCCCTGTTGGAAGTTGGACATGGGAGGGGCCTCACTGCAGTCCTGGCTGGTCACAGCACAACTCTCAAACAGGCCAGAGCAGGGTCAGAGCCAGACAAAGGGCTCCAAACAAACAGAGCCAGACCCAGCAGAGTAAACGAAGGTCCTCAGGGTAGCACTGCTGCCCCACCACACCTCCAGCCAAGCTGGAAAAGGATTAAAATCATTTATTTCACAGACTGTCTCCAGCTCAAACCACCTCATTACAGAGATTTTTGCAATAAATTGCAGACCATTATCTTACCCAGCCCCATCACGATTATAACTTGCCAAATCCTGTAGGAAAAGAGGTCATGCCCTCCACAGGGACTCGTAGGCTCACATCGCTGTCTCCACCCTAGCTCTGTGCCAGGTAGGGTTTTCTACCTTTCCTTCCACACTTCTCTCTCCAGAACCCCTCTTGCCAGCTGGAGAGCTGTGGCTTATGCTTTGCTAACTGGTAATTTACTTTCCACAGTGAGCACAGTATCTCTGAGCCAGTCTAGAATCAGGGTTTTTTTTCTGCAAGCCACACGGTCAAACTCATGAAGAGCTAACCAGAGCTCAAGAGAGGCCTGCTGAGAGCACAGACCCTTGAGTGGGCAGAGAAAGGAGTATATATCCATGTGCCTGAGCCCTCCTGGGACTGTCAGAAGTGTTTCACTCCAGCACAGCTGTCACGGAAGACTGGCCAACTCAGTCCAGAGGAGGACATCCAGGGACTACGTTAGTGATTAATTTTACGTGCATTCATTACGCTTATATGCATTCACCATGAGAGGGCAAAGAAAGGCTGAGAACGAACATATGAAAGGTGGGAGATTAGAGTCCTCTCCCAGCCTGGCAGTTCCCTACCAGGGTTGACTTCGGTGCCAGATGGCTCAGGCAGTGTGGCCAGCAGTAGCATGCAGAAGATCATGGTAGCAATCGGAGGCGCTGCGCAGGGTCAGATGGGTGCGAGTCCTTCAGAGACAGCAGCTGCCATCTACATTTCTGAAAGACAAAGCAAAGAGAGAAGATGAGAGTCCTCCAAAAGACAGGACTTCTCTGTGCTGCAGACTTGCTATGTTGTCATTGCCTCGTGATGGGCTGGGCAACCTTCCATGCCTTCAAGAGTGTCTTGACCTCAGCCCTACTCCGACCCATCACCTGATCAGAGGCTTAGCAAAGAATTAATGATTGCCTGACTACCTATACCATCTCTAAAGCTATTAATGCAATTCAGCTTTTAAGAGCTCAGCTGCCATGACTACTGTGCAAACATACTCTCTTGACTGCTCTTAAACAAGTCCAATGCAAAGTAATCGCTCCCCCATCAATTCCTCACTTTCCTTATTATATTAACAAGTGCTGAAGCTGCATTTCCAATGAACCTGGACAGTCCAACCAGGCTCCCCAAGTGGGGCGTATCCACCCAATGCACACCGCTACCTGCGCCAGCTGCCTACTCCAAGTAGCCAAGCGGGCACTCTGGAACTTGTCACACAACCTTAAGATAAATGTCTAGAACAGGGGGAAAATAATCTCTCCCTACATGTCCACGTCGCTGCCAAAAGAGCATGTGCACTCACACATGCAAGCACACTTAATTTCCTGTTTGGAAACAAGGAAAATAGCAAAGGGCTTAAACGCTGGCAATTTCAGTGGAAAGCCATGATAACACCTAAAGGAACACAAGGTCATATCAGCAAAGTTACGTGAATTCTCTGCGTCCACATTCACTACAAAGAGCCTGAGGAGGTTCCCATCCTGGAAGACAGCTTTACAGAAGGCAGGTTAGAGGCTCTGTCTTATATTGAAATGTCAGGCAAAAAGAAAACAGAATCAATAAACGAAAAGTTGCCAGGACCAGGGGGTACTTGGTCAAGAATCCTCAGAGTGCTAGTGAAAAAGCAAAATTGAATGTTAGGATTTGTTAGCAAAGGAAGAGAGGATAAAAAAGGGACCATCACTATGCCAGTGCATAGACGCGTATAAGGACGATAGAGCATCAAATGCCATTAGCTCAGAGATTTGTAACAAAAGGTAGAGGTTTTTTCCACCCAACATAATTAAACTGTACAAGTCACAGCCGTGAGTTGCCGTGGATACCAAAACAATTGGATATATTCACAACAGAAAGATACACCACGGCTTCTTAAATCCAAAGGTAAAACCTTTGGCTCAGGAAATCCCCCAGCCGCAGATTGCTAGACGCCCAGAAGCTAAATCAGGGTTAGAATCACTGAGGCTTGCCCTGTTTTTATTCTCTTTCCTAAGGATTTGCTACTGGCCATTGTCCCTGCTGGATTCCATCAGAAAAGATGGCTCTGAGCCTGAAAAACAACTAAGGGCCTTCTTGGGAAAAGAGCCAAATGCTCATGCAGGAGGGGAAACTAATGATTGGTGGATGCTGTGCCCAGCCATGCAATAATGCAAGCAAACCCAAAAAAGACCTTAAAATTGCCAGGACCCCTCCTGCTCTAGCCACCTCACGCGGTCCACGTGAGCGCCCTGGCCAAGGCTGGAAGGAGGGTGACCACAAGGTTCTGTGATTTTGTGGCATCTTGGGTGGTGAGTGTGCAAAAGCAAAGCACGGAAGAGAAAAGGCAGGCCATCTCTCAGCAGGAGGGTTTGGCAATCAGAAATGAGGTTTTGCCCAAGCATTCTCAAGCTGTGCGAGCATCCAAGGTCGTCTTTCCCCCCTGCAATGAGGGGGGTGATCTCTGATGCAAACACACCAAGTCCCACCATCCCGTGACAGGCTGCACATACGATGGAGCAGAGACTTCTTGTAGCCACGCAGAGAGAGATTTTGCAAAGACATTTTTGCAGCAGAGTTTGAAGACGGACACGGTGGATGTCATTCTGTGCAGGTGATTTGCTGGGGTGCCCCAGAGGCTCCCAAAGCAGGATGCGCAAAGGGAACCGCAGAGACTTCAGCACTGGAGGAGACTGTCCTCCCACAGGAGGTGAGAAAGGAAAGTGTGTTGAACATTAAGGCTTTAACTTTAACAATGTTACTGGAAGAGGTGATGGGAAACACAACAGAGAGCTGTTTAGTGGTATATGGGGTGCCCTGACCATGATCAGTTGTCTGCCCAGATCAGCTGGGCTATGGGGGTGTAGCCTGGGCTAGAGGAGATCCTTCCCCTGGGTCCCCATGCTGGACCAGCCACTGAACAGAGCTGCAAGTTGCTGAGGAGACCCTGGCAGGAGAACAGCAGCTTGGAGACATCTCCCAGGTGACTTCTCAACTGGAGGTTGGAAAGCTGACGGCTGTACTGGAGCCCTCAGATGGCAGAGGATGAGCCCACATATACCCAACTCCTTCATCAGCCCTTCAGGGGCCAGAAACAGCCTGGTAAACAGGGAGAGGGTCAGGCATCTGTAAAGGCACAGGCTGGCTCCCACCAAAAAACACCCTTGGATTTCCCTCTGACTTGGCCAGGGTTAAGGGAAAGGGTGGCCAGAGAGCACGGAAACAGCAATGGTACATCACTAGGTGAGGACCAGAGCTCACTGCTGAAGCACAAAAAAAAAAGAGATAGCAACTGCAGACATCTCTGTTAAGTGTTCAAATGCCCTGGCTTCCCACTTGATCCAAAAGCCCAGCAAAGAAGGACCAACAGCAGGAAGGCAGCTGCCTGCAGCAGAGCCCAGGGATGAAGGAGCATCCATCCTCTGCCACCGGCACAGGGCTCACAGCCCAGCCGGCATCACCTACCGCCCCGAGTGAAAAGTACTGAGCTGAGTCTTAGCGTAGGGATTTTGTCTTTTGACAAAAGAGTAGTCATGCTAAGTTTGTCATCCTCTCAAAATGACAGGCAAGCAAGTCATGACAATGGCCACCAATATCGCAGCAATATAATAACGTGATGTGTAGCACGAAGAGCAACATTATCTCATTCAACCAGGTAGAGACCAAACACCACAATTTAAGTGCCTATTGGCTTTATGCAAAGCTCAGGCCACGTCCTAAATCACACCCATTGTACTGCCACATCATTGAACCGCTTGAATACAGTGATCAGAACATAAAAGATAACAGGAGAGAAGAAGGAATAGGGCTGGGACAAGGAGAGCCACACAGAGATGCCCAAGCGCCACATCAGCTCCTGCCAAGGAGGTATGGACAAGGTATGCCAAGACAGGTATAGGCTGGGGCACCCCAGACAGTTGTCTGTCCCACCCTGCCGCAGCCAGCACCCTGTGAACCAGGGGCTTCTCAGGACTTGATGGGCACACGGAGCTCAGCAGGTCAAGTAAAAAATGGTGCGGCTTGGGGGAAGTGCAAGCCAAAACTGGAAGGTGTGGCCATAGAGACCAGCCTGACCTCCAGGAAAGACAAGGAAACCTCTGGAGCTGGCTATAGAGCTCGTCTGCCTGCAGCTCTGTGCTTACGAAAGCTGGATTTGAATTTGGCCCTTGCCTAAAGAGTGTCCAAGATGAGCAGGATGCATCTTCTTGGGACATGTTTATCTCCACAGATGACAAAGGGAACATAAATGGCTGGCCTGAACTAGCTTCATCATTTCCAGGTGGCCACAGTTTGGTGAGACAAATTCTCACCTTTGTATGTGGCAGTGACAAAGTATTTCAAGTGGTTCAGCCCTACACAGGGACTCCAGCAGCTGGGCTCAGGCTGTGAGAGGTCTGCTCTTCCCACCACGTTTGGCTCCCAGTCCTGGACCACCAAAGCGCATGTTTGGGAGTCCCGGGAGAGGTGCTGCACACAGGGAGCAAACTGTGTAATTTCTCGTCTTCTCATCTGCTCTACAGCAGCTGTTGTTCCCTTGAGCAAGGTCACCAAGAGTGTTTTTCACCCCTGCCTCGTAATTTAGAGGAGCCTCAGCTCCACTCAGGAGCTTGTACTGCTGGAAACCGCCGTTTGAAGAACTACTGATGTTGATTTCTGCCGAGTCGAAGTCTCAGCTAGTAGTAGATTGCATTCCCAAACTGCATGCTTTCCAGTGCTAGAACATGCTGAAATACACTACTAAATACAAGCCTCTCTAAAAACTGCTTGGAAATCATCTTCTGATGATTTTTTCTGGGTAGACGACTTGATACCTCCCTTTGTAGCTCTTTCAGCTGCATTCGAGTCCCTTGCTGTACTTGCGCCTTTCTTCCTGACCTGCCCACACATACACAGAAAGTGCCAAAACTACAGCACAAGCCCAAAACCAGCAAAAACAGGATTAGCAACATCCTCACAGAGGCAAGAAAGTGTTAAACTCTGTTCTCAGGACTGAATGGATCAAGTTGCTAATTGCTAACAGCTGGCTGCAGGAGAATAAAATCCTGTTACAATCATTGTGAGAGTGGAAAAAAAAAAAGTCTAGTTGGTCTACTTGCTGCTGAAAAACTCACTAAGAAATGCAAAAGAGGGCAGTTTTTCCCAGTATACCTGGCAGATACCACGTCTAAAAAGCCAATCCATGTCTCCGCGGAGAAACAGCTCACGGTGACCCAGCGCTGTCCCCGGCGCAGCATGGGGCCTACGAGCAAGAGCACAGTGGGCGCAGGAGGGAGCTATTCTTTAGCGATGTGCATGAAGAAGGTGGGACTTGGAGCTCCTCCAGGTACTGTTCTCCCTCCAGAGATCCATTATGGAGGTCTGGCATGTTTGCAAGCCTCTCTAGATCCCAACTGAAACAGGCATTTGTTTTAACTGGTTCCTTCACAGATCATTACCTCGGAGCGGGACCTTAGGGTTTGCTGCAGGAATCCCATTACAGATGGCCAGCACCGCGCCAAGAAACTCCACAGTCATGAGCAAGACTCATAGGTGTGTGTATGATGCACTCTGTATGTACTACAAGAGGATGTATCCTAAAGAAAAGTATCCTCAGAAAAGGATCAGGAACAGTCAGGAGAAATGGACAGTATCTCCTAGCATTCCTAAAGGAATTCAAGGAGGAAGCAGCAAAGCTACTAATTGGGACAGTATCTGAAGCCTGAAGAAACAGAGGTTAGAAAGTGTGATTTCCCTTGTTCTGGCTCCAGAATGATGGTGGAACATTTATCTTCGCCTCAGAATTAATCTGAGATACCCCAAGCCCAGCAGTCTTCCTCTGGAGCGCATACTTATGACGCATGCAGGTCCAGTTCGGACCAAACAGAAATTACTGATGGAAGTGCTTAGCAGAAAGGATTCTGATCACTTCTTAAAAGATTTTGCTTAGTTTATTATTCAAGTACTTCTTGCTGACACTATCAGCTTTGGGTTTTTTAGAGGGCTTTTAAGCCCCAGTCATCAATTCCCTATACATTCCTATCTACCATTAACAAAGATTCTGCCTTTTGCAACTCGGCTAGCATCATGCTAAGAGTGCGTGGGGACAAAAGTCCTAAGGAAAAGCAATATCTTCTAATGAAACCAACTGCCTTACAACTGGAAAAATCAGAGCAGGACTGCTGGCCTGAGAAGATACCCTCCAGTGGTTCTGCTGGAATGGGTGGCCGAATGGATGGGACCAGTACCAGGACAGCCATGCCACACATGCAGGAGCCCCGCAAGAAGGTGGCAACAAGTTTTCCCTTAAGTGAACTTGGACCGTGGTCTCTCTGGTCATCCCTAGATTGAATCAACCAGGCAGCAAGGGGAGAGGTCTCTGCATGACACATGGGTGGCATGTGGACAAACCAAGTGCAAATAGTGACACCAAAAATCAACACGTCAGACAGTAACGGGAGCTGGGCAGGCCCAGCAAGACCCCAGCAAGAAACGTGAGGCTGCAACAGGAGTTCTTGGATACAGGCACCAACAGAGATGGTCAGAAAGAGCAAAAACCCACGGCAATGTTAGGAATGTGGTTGGGGACATGGGGCAGGAAGAGTTGACCCCACAAGGCGATATCCTGAGCAGCAACAAGGCTGGACAAATAAGCAACCAGATTTTAGGTGAAAGGGTTGGGTTAATCAAGATGCATGTGAGAAGTAAGACAGAGCAATGAGAAAAGTGAGACAGGAATAGGCTCCAGTGTGATCTTTGAGGTGGCATTAGGAGACCTGTCACCACAAGAGACACAAAAGAACACATGAGGCTAGGAAAGGGACCACAACACATGGGAGTGGCACGTGGGGTGGAGACAGGGACACCACAGAGCTAGGTCCGAGGCAGTGGCAGAAGAATGGGAACATCAAGGTCGGTGTACTTTGTGGTCGCCCCATTGAGGGGTGGGTGATAGGACTGCCCTGAGGCTGAGGAGGGTTTGAACCTCATTTTCCATCTTGTAGCCACTGCTACTTGCTAAATTTTAGGAGAAAAACAGCATTCCAGTCACCCACGACATAGCCATTTAACACTGGGAGAAGGTTCAGCCCATGGACCCAAGCATGAAGAAGTGCCTTTCCTACAGCCCAGAGAGAGCTGCGGGTGCTTTTGCAAAGGAGTCAGAGACCCACAAATCCTGCAGCATTTTCCCATTGCCTGTTGGCCAGTCCCACAGGACTGGGGTGTCCTCAGTTTGTGACACTGCACAGAGCACTTTTGTCACAAAACCAGATTTAGAGATAAAGGAACAAAAGTAATTTAATCCATCAAAGTAATCAGGCCAAAATTAGAAACCATTAGAAAGGCAAAGCCAAAGATAAGGAAATGCAATTCATTGTCTAACAATGGGTGGTTCTTAGATCAGCTACTCCAAAAACACAGCTACCCCTCCCCACCGACCCCGGGGCGAGGGTACTCTGTGCTTATCTCAGCTGAGGAACCTGGAGGTGCTTCCCACGGCCCAGGCAGAGCTGCCAGGCACACTGCGACTCTACATGGGACATGAACACACACCGTCCTCGAGGAACCCTAAACCCAAGGGCAGGGGGAGCCTCCTCCACGCCAAAATACACGTCCCCTCAACTGAGAGGCAGCCTCCAGGCTCCAGTCCCACTGTTTCTGTATGACAGAAGTGGCAGGAGAATAGAAGACGTGCACAAGAAGTTCCGGTTACCTCCTTTCTCCTTGCCCCAAAGCAGCAGCGACCACTGTCCCCTAGCAGAGCTTCCTGCCCATGCAGATCAGGCACCAGAGAACACCTGGCACACTGACATTTTCTCTCTATTCCTTACACTGGCATCTCTCCCCAGCCTTTCCCCCCCCCCCCCTTTTTTTTTTTTGAGGAGGTTGCTTACTTTTTGTTTTAAACTATCCTTAAAACATATCAACTACAAGTTAGCAATAGTCCTCTCAAGACCTACAATCTTCCACTGCGAGAGTCTCACATAGCAACCATATATATGACATGTTAACCACAGAGATGACAGATGGAGTATTAAGAGCACTCAATCTAAACCACCTTCCTCCCTTCCCGTTCTCAAGGGGCTCCACCATAACCTTTTACTTAACTGTACTCAAACTTGCATTCAGAAAGAGATCAGGTTACCGAGTCGCAGAATTATTCAGGCTGGAGGAGATCCTCAGGAGAGCATCTAATCCCACCTCCTGCTCAAAGTAGGGTTAGCACCAATTTCAGAGCAGCCTGTACAGGACTTTGTCCAGCTGGGCCTTAAACACCTCCAAGGATGGGACTCCCCCACCTCTCTGGACAACCTCTTCCACTACTTGACTGTCCACAGAGGGAAGATGTCACCCCTCCTTATGCCAAGGCAGACCCTCCTGTTATTTTCAGTTGATGATCACTGCCAAACCTCCTGCCACACACCAGTAAAGAGCCCGTTTCTGTCTTCTTGATAATCTGCTCTGAGGTATCCCCAAAGCCTTCTCTTGTCCCGACTAAACCACCCTGGCTCCATCACCCTCCTCAGTGAAGCCAAGTTTTAGTTGCTTAATATTTTCTCCCAAGTCACCCCTCGTGAGACTTAGGCTCCATCCAGGCAGTGGGACAGCTCTAGTTGGACTTTGCTATGACGCCCACCAGCTTCTTCATGGGCAAACTAGGGAATAACTGAGTTTGTTCCATACTGATGCCAGAGCACTACTCCATGGCCCTCCGTTTAGGGACTTCGTGGATCACATTCCCACTGGTAACTATTTTTGAGAGGTATCAGGTGGCACTTTCTAAATCAACTCATTCAACACAGTACGGATGGGCGAAATGGAAACAGAGATACCGCCACCTTAGCACAGCGAGAAGGCAGGGACTGGTTACACTAACAGCAAATAAAGACCAGACACCAGAAAAACTGCCCAGGAGGGTGTTTCTTAGCCCAGAGCCCACCAGCTGCCAGCAGCGGTGAGGCACCCAAGCAGAGCATGAAGGATATGCCAGAGCTGAGACCCTGCCCATGGCAAGGGGAACCTGCTGTCACTGTTCTGCCCAGGAGCTGCCCCGGGGACCCAACACGCTCCTGCTCCCAAAGCAGAGCCTCTTCTGCCTCCCGGGAGCAGCATTTGGTCAACAGCAGGGAACCAAGTCAGGATCCAGGTATATGATGTCAACGCAGTTACTTTTGGCAACCAGTACAGGAATCTCATTAAAAACCACAATCTGAAGACTTTTCGGACGTGATCTGCTTTCCATCAGAGCACATGGATCACTGAGCATGTTCTTTCTTTAATTTGACATTGATTAACAAACACACCAGCTTCCCCAGGTCTTGCTCTGGCTGGAGGCTCCTCTCAACTGCCTGTTGGTTACCTGCTCCCATTCTGTTTTAAAACACTGCTACAACATTTATGTTTTCCCAAACTTCTGGAACTCCTTTGGTTTTCCCAGATTTATTACACATCGGCAGCCAGGATTCAGAAAGCTGCTCTGCCAATTTGTTTTAAACAAACAGGTTCCAATCTTGCTCAAGTTTCAAAGACTTTAAAATGTTATCTTGTGTTTAACACCCTCCCTCGTTACCAGTGCAACGGAAGGTATTTCGATATCTCATAAAGGAGAGTACATCATCCAGCTTCTCCCCAAACACAGGAAACGTTTTACTTCTTGGTATTGTTATTAACAATCAGTTGGGTTTTTTTAACCTTTCCCAACAATATAAACACCATTGATGAAATTTATTTTGTTATACAGATACTAAAATATTTCTCGCTGCCCTGAGATACATTTGCTATGCTTTTTCAGTTATCTTTAGCTTTCCTTATTAATTGCTTACCTTCCAAAATACCTACTTTACAGTAACAGCTACTTATCTACAACCTTTTTTGCAAATTGTTCCTAGTGGATTCTTTTTAAAAGATAAAACGTCATTACTGGGGCAGACTCCGTACAAATCCAGAAGAGAAGCAAAGTCGCCTACAGCCGCATGTAGTACCCAGCACCAAGCCGGGAAGCTGCTGGTTTTTTGCAAGGGTGGAAGCCAAACTCTAAGAGATGGTTCAGTGAAAATCAAACCAGAAACACTATTTTGGAACATCTACTAATTTAGCTGGCCATCTAGTTTCCATCAAACCACCACAGAAATGCTGATACTACCAAAAGCTACATTTTATGAGTTTTGTAAAATGTGTCTTCATGTTCACAAAATGAAAACTGAGTGCACCTGTCACTGGCACACAGACCTTGCCCTCGCATGAGGAGCATCAGTGGCTCTGCTGGAGTCTTACCAAAAAAATATTTATGAACGTGAAAAGCCACCACACATCTCCAAAAAGATACCAAACTTGAAGAAGCTTTTCCGATATCAGAAAGAAGCAAAATTATCCCCACTTACCGCATTCCACAGATCAAAATAACCCCAAATACCAAAATGCAGCAAGTGGAAGGTGGTACTGCCCTCCCGCAGCACACTGGCCTGAACAAGAAGGGACACGGCAGGTTGTGTCCTCAGTGGGTACCGCTTCTTCAGAGCCCGAGCAGAACCTGCATCACAGCACCTAACCAAGGCAGCCAAGCCTGGGTACACACAGCTGTCACCTTCTGCTGGGGCAAACTTTGTGTATTACACAAAGTGGTTTTAAAGTTTAATTTATGAAGTGCCTGGCAAAGATGGGAGCAGTGAGTGGCAACACTTATGGATCAGCTGAAATTGCTGCATCAAGCCTGGAGACTGCAGTGACAATTTCCAGGCAGGTCTAGCCATGTTCTGCTGGACTTATTATTTACTAGAACAACCCTATGAGATAAAAATTTAACTTCTCACGTGCAGAGATGAAATTTCAATTAACTAAATGTTCCAGCAAAATATCTAGCATGACTACAGAGAGTTCAAGTAAGATCTTTGCTTACCACAATGTATTTCGATCAAACCAAGTGTTTTGCTTATAAACAAAGGAGAAGCTCTAGCAGCATTTCACAGCTACGGAAAGCCAGAATGGCCGATTCTGATCAAATTTTCTCAAGACAGACCAGAAACAGGAGCCCACAGAGAAGTAATAAGATTTAGCAGTTACAAAGAAGGCAGGTAGCTGCAGAAAAATCCTGGGATTGTTAGAGGCAAAGACGAGAGAAACAGGAGAGATGTGGGGGGAGAAGTAGTATGTAAAATAATGACGCCGAGACCAAAAAAAAGGATCCCATGTACCTCTTCTCCATATTGAAAATGAACAACAAATTAAAACTAAGGAAATGAAATTCCATGGCATACCATGCGCATTAAGCCGCTGGGAAATATTGCCACAGAGCAATGTGGGAGTAATTCAATAAAATATTGGAAGTGGATCTACATAATAAGAACATCTGCAATTCCATTAGCAATGTAAAAGAAAGAGTACACTGGATGTAAAGTTTTCATCCAGCCAGGCATAAGCAAACCAGTGATTAATGCGACCAGAAAGTTATCTCCTGCTCAGGCAGGTTATTCCACATTTGCCTGCATTCAGGCTCTGTGGCTTTCATGCGCAATGTGCCAAGCAGCCGCTGCCCGAGATAAGATGGGTGCTTGAGTAGGTGGGCTGTGATCTAATCCCGTTTGGCAAGCTTCGCCTCGGTGTACAGAGATCACATTTCAGTTTTCGGCAGCTTATTGTGCAGTTTCTCAACAAGAGAAACAACCCTACCCGCCTTTATTTATTTTGTTTTTAGCAGAGATTATCCTCTGTGACACAAAAAGGGCAGATGAAATTTCAGCCAAACCTATTAAATGAATACCTGCGGAGGGGTGAGCGACCCTAGAAGGCTCCGGTGGAAACACGGCTATTTTGGAAAGTTCTCAGCACCTGAAAAAAATGGGTTTACTGAGGAAATAATCAGATTTTACCTGGAAGGCCTGCTACTGGAGAGTCCCATGGTTAACCCTAACAACAAAGATTCTCAGGAGCAGCTTCCTGCATATTCACACTCCTGTGTTTTAGGCTAAAATATGAGTCTGAGAAAGTTTGACAGTGACAAAAATCGCAGTAGGTGCATCAGGAGGGGACAGGGAGGTCTGCAGCTCCTTGGGAGAAGAGATGACTGAACGCAGGTGACACGCAGCCACAAAACTCGTGCGGGGCAGGAGCTGCCGGGGCTTGGAGGCCGAGAGCACATTCCCCCCTACTTTCCCACCATCCACAAGCGACTTGCTGCCAGACCCAATTTTTGCATATCTGACTCAGCCCGAGCCCTGAAACATTTCAGGCGAGCATGGCTGAGAGCTCAAACACCATGGGCTTTCCCGGAGAGCCACAGCCCCAGAAACCACTTCTGTCTGGGAGCACGACACCATCCAGCTTCCCATTTCTACCCAACAAAAGATCCCGCGGGTCCCAGAGGGCCCCAGGCACGCAATGCTGCGGGAACAGCCCTGATCCAACCCTGCGGGAAGGAAAACAGCGCACAAAGAGCCACCATCTCACTACCAGCCCGGGGAGGAAAGCCTTCACCTCCCAGCACTGCCACCTCAACAAAACTCCCCCCCTCCATTTCCAGCAAGTCTCCAAAGGCGTTTGTGCTCTAGCCAATGACGGAAACGCGTTGGGGAGAGAGCTGATCGCAAGCTGAGAGCCGAGTTAAGCTGGAAGGACCCTACCTGCCTTGCCCGGGGCCTGCTGGGCACAGGGAACAACTGCCATGTCTCTTTTGAACTCCATAGGTTGAGCCAGGCTGTAGTTTCGACATTCCTTGCAACTTTCCACCAGCACACATGATATGTTCAAACTTGAGTAACTCCTCCCTCCTCCCTCCCTCCGCACACACAGACAGGCCCAGGAGATGGCCCTGCCTCTATCATCCCAGTTCCTATAGCAACTCCTGACCGAGCAGATGGAAACAGAGCTGTTTTCTAGGCAAATCTGCCTTCTTGGATTCCTCCGCTCTTCCCTGCTGTTGGCCCCTCCTTGCTCCAGTGCTCTCCCCAGGGGCTGCTCTGCTGGCACTTGGCCCAGACTTCGCCTGGAGGAAGGCCAAGCTTTGAATTCATTTAGTAAAACCACAACATAAAGCAGCTCTCCTGCTCAGGAAGCAGGGCCCGTGTAGTCCCAGGGGCAAGCCAGGCCCCGGCACGGCACCGCAGAGCCCGCTTCCACCTTCTTGTTTAACCCGGCTGCCTGCGCTCGCAGGAAAAACCCCGGCAAGGGCATTGGCATGCCCAGCTCCTCGCGTTCATTCTTCACCCACCCGTGTCATCCATGGGGGAAAGGTAAAAAGCAAAGACAGAACTAGTAATTTATTAAGCAAGTCCAGACAACAGGATTACTACAAGCAAAGAGCAGAGCAGGGGCACTTCTCAGGCATTTGGACTTTTGCTTTCCTGGAAGAGGGAGAGCTCAGCAGGGACACCAGGGCTCGATGCATATTCATCACAACTGCTCACCCCCATTGCTTTCCTCAGGCTGGGGTCCCACAGGAGTGAAGATCACCAATGCAGCTGGCAGACACCTGCGCAGTATCACATTCATTTCCTTTTCACTTAAAAATACAGAAATAGAGGGAAAATACAAGACTCAATAGCAGAACATGGCACTTGGGGGGAGATAATTGCTAGGTGATTGCTAGGTGACATTGCTAGGGCTCCATGGGATGACATTCCTAAGGCTCCATGGTGGCAAGACATGCAGGACCGCAGCAGATGGAGCCACAGGAGGCACTGACATGCCCATGGGTGCCAGCAGGCCATGTGCACCCTGGGGAGACCATCCACACATGCCGGTAAGGCACCACCACAGGGCTGCAAAACCGCTCCTTGGTTGCACAGCCCTGCAAAGCCCTTCCACCTCCAGCACCAGCTGCCACACTGCCCACGGCCACGTTCTGCTGCAAAGCTACTGCTGTGGCCGCTAGAGACACCTAGAGCGGGGCAGCCAGCAGTAGGCTGGGGCCACACTCACCTGGGTGACAAGGCCACCAGGATTTGGGAGGAACATCACCTGGGGTCACCAGTATAAAGCCCCAGCTAGGTGACCAGCAGCAAGGAACACAACAGTAGAAGGAGACTGAAGAGCAGAACTTTGCTGACCATCGTGCTGGGAAACACAGGTGCTGTCCTGCCTCCTGCAAGGACGCTGCTCAGCAAGGAAAGCACTGCCTTGTCCTGTTCAGACACCCCAGTGCAGGTAAGTGGCCCCCTGGGGCCAGCAGCACAGGGCTACAACAGTAGGGCTGAGGTGGGAAGTGGATGCCAGTGTTGTACGGGGGTGACGCTCACGGGGACTCTACCGACGGAATCTGAGAAGTGGGGACAGCAGCCATTCAGCCTGTTCTTCAAAGACTCCCCTATGCTACACCAGCCTCAAGCAGGAATCACAGCAAAGCATCAACAGAAGCAGCAGCAGGTATTTTGGGGTATTCAAAAGAGAAAAAGGAAGCAGGCACGAACCACACTGTGCCCCCACTGGAAAACACAAATATGAGCCGTAAGACCATATATGCACTCAGATGCCACCTTGCTCCCAATCTTCCTCCCTGCCTCCTTACCCCATCTCAGCCACAAAACCCTCCTCTACCGAGAGCAGAGAACTATTTACTTTCTTCCCCTCTTTGGGTACTTTTTCATGTTCAAGTGTGTTCATCAGCTCAGAGGGATGGGACAATCCCTAAGGCTCATACATTGTTACTGATTCAGATAACACATGTACAAGGCACTCTCCTGCCAAAATAAGGATGCCTGCCCTTCAACATAATGGTGCGCAGGGACCAAGCTTGATACAGGGGAAGCTGGGACCAAAACAATTCCCTCTGTGGCAGAAGGTACCTCTGGACATCCCAGAACAGGGAGGACCATCAGTAAAATCATCAAAGCAGATGCACATCACAGAAGTAACACCAAGGGTCTAGAGAAAGCTCCCCATTCCCCCGCAGCACCAGGAAGAGCAACGGCCCAACTTGCAAACAGATTTGAGAAGCTCCTTTCCCCAGGGAAGGACGGTGCCGTGGAGGCACAAAGCACTGCTAGAAAACTGCTGATCTTGCAGTTAGACTCACTGCTGCCTTCAGTACTTCGACACAGAAATAGGGTCTCTGCTGGGTGCCCTCTGAAATGTAACTTGATCCCGCGGTATACATTCGCTAATCAATCTAGGGATAAAGCAAAGCAGAAAACAGTCCTTTTTTCACTGGAATGAGCCCAAATATGCACAATAACAGATCCCACTCAGAGCTATTACAAACTAAAGTACTTCAGAGAGTTTTGCATCTCGCATTGCAGAGGGAGCATACTTCTGCAATCGCATCATCGGTTCTCAAATTGTGTATTTGAGAGACTTCCTAATGACCTCATAGCAGCACATGTGACCAGTAAGTCATCTTCTCAAAGGACTAGAAATAACATCAACAGACCCTGTTTTGGTTTTGCACAGAACAGCTTTCTGCAGCACAAGCAGGTTTCCAAACGGCAAGGGAACAGAACCAGCTCAGGCCAGGGCTGGCATTTTTATCGTTTCTTCAACAGGCTGTGTTTGGCTTTGGAAAAAGATCAGTCCAATTAACAGATGAAGACCCATTAGCAGATACTAAATTCCATACACAAATTTAGACACAAAAGCTTGTTTATCCCGATGCAGGACAATCTGGCTGGTTTTAAGGCATCTATATGATATCATGAATCCCAGAAGTATTTCAAAAGCATTCTAAGAAGAGATAAGAGGTGGTCTCACAAAAGTGAAAATAATGCCTTGAAAAGGTCTCAACATTTAAAAGCAGGGTTGTTTGTTTTTTGTTTTTTTTTTTTCTTCCAGTGCTTAAAAATAACCTGCTATGTTGAGCAGCAAAGCAGAAATTTGAAATTCCTGGGTGATGAACTGGTGGGCCGTTAGCACTGAAATCAGGAAGTTGCCTTTTGCTGTCCCAGAGACTCTGCGCGACCAGGTGCCACTGGGAGAAATAAATGAACAAATACTGAGGAGCATGTTGATGCTAAGGTGAAGCCAACCAGACAGACAGAAACAGCTAAAGACAGACTGATGGCCTTGAACACCTGAGCGGATCCCTCCTCTGTCCTGAGCACAAATTTCTTGTAGAAAAAAAGCTACATAATCACACTGTAGAAATGAATGTCAAGAGAGACGTACACCAGACCTGGCTCTTGTGGCCGGAGAGCTGCCACAGTTACTAACAGTGATAGAGGCACATACATCCAAGTAAGAATGAGGAAAACACTAATTAGAATACCACCGAAAAGCTTTTTCTGACAGGCCCCTCCTGTAACAAGCAGCACAACAGGCTGCTCCAAGCAATATTGCCAGACCACCAGTCCCTCTACAGCAGCTCTGCTCCGTGGTCCTTTTATCTATATCCTTGCCCACCAATTGCCCACCCACAGCAGGGCCTCTGTGTGCCTTTATCTGAGAATGCCACAGCAGGGCTCAGTGACCCCAGTAACCACCAGTGTCTCAGACAGGATCAGGACCTCACCTGAGCAGTCTGCAGCTAAGCAGGGACAAAGGATTTGAAGAGCATGGGACAATCCCACTAAGGAGCCTGGACCTGTACACATTCAAGCTTTTTTATTCTTTCAGTGAGAGGCTGTGAAAGCCAGCTCCTGCCTCCACCTTTCCAGGAACTTTTGATGCAACACAGAAGCCAGCTGTAAAAGTGCTTTGTTTACACCCTACAGCCCACTTCTGTCCTTACACCTTCACTCCCACCCTACCCCAGCCAAAACAACCGCTCAGCCTAGCTCTGCCAGTATCATCCTTCCACTGCAAGGAAATCCACTTCCAGCTGTAAACCTGGGAAAAGAGGGAAGCAAGGCAGAGCTTGGCACAGTGGGGAGGACACGTTTGGGACACGTGTGTGACATCCTCCAAGAAATACTGACCCTTACATAAAAATGCTGACTAGAGCTGTAGTGCAGGATAACAGAAGGCTCAGAGACAACATGACAGGGCACGCGGTGACACATACAGACACCTGATGTGGGACAGACCCTCCCCAAGCAGCGTAAGGCACAAGGGGAGCACTCACCTTCGACCACACACCTCCCACCCCCCTGCCAAGGAAGCCTTTCCTGCTCTGAAGAAAGATGACAAGAGTCCTCAAGAGGGCAAACATCACAGCAGTACAGTGTCTCCTTTGCCCCTCAGTGACATCCTAAATCACTAAAACAAGCACAGCCTGCACTCCAGCCGTGGGACAGAAACATCCTCATGCCCTCAGCAGATAAAGTTCCCCAGCTGAGCCAAGCTCCTTGTTTCTCGGTGCATAGGCAGCTGCTCAGCAAAGCCCTGTCCGGCTGGGACACGGGAACAGAGGAGGCCTCAGCACCGCTTTGCCACCACGGCTCCCTCACCCAGGGACGAGAATGGCTGGGAAGGTTGTAATGGAGGAACAACTCTTCCCCAGCCCCTGAAATCTCACTCAGAGCTTTAATACTACCAGAAAAGATCCAAACAGCAGCAGCATCCCATTTGGCCTGTCCTTTAAACAATAGTTCCCAGCTGCTACATCGTGGGCTGCCTTAAAGATGGGGATGAGATGTAGAGAGAAGGAAAGTAGTACTTATACCCCCAGGACAGAACAAGTGGAGCGAGAATAATTTAGCTTTAGTCGTCGTAATGACAAAGCCCCAGTGAACATGTCACGCAGCCGAGGAATGAACTCCTGGCACAGAGCAGTGCTCCGCAAAGACACACTTGTAAACACTCTCCCTGGCCATCTTTGCTGACGCAACTGTGAGAAAGGGGCAGAGAAAAGCATTATCTGCAAACAGACATCCCTCCCTATCCCTGGACACTGGGACCAGCCCAAGCATGACGTCTCCAGCCTTGCTCTTGTCTGCACAATGAGCCAAGGACCCACTGATGTCCTGCTACAGCAAGTGCTGCAGATGAGAACCCACCCCAAGGAAGGGCTCAACTCCCACAAGCCTCTGCTCTGGGCTTTTGACATCTAATCCCTACAAGCAGTTGATACATTTCAGCAGGCACAAGGCCTCTTTCAAAGCTGACCTTTCTTCTTGAAGCACTAGACAGTATCTAATGTTCCGAGTGTTGTCCTCCACATGTTCCTCCCCCACCACTGCAGCGGGCCAGCATTTCCAGCCCTCCATCCCTGTAGTGAGGAAGGAAGGTGGCGTAAGGAGAGCTCTGACAGCAGAGGCGCACAGGTCCCAGGATTGCTGGGGACAAGCCCTGCTACCTCACCTGCAGCGATACATCTCCAAGCCTGTTCATCTCTCCCAGAAGTTTCCCAGGTGAATCTGTGTTGGGCATGTTTCACCTCAAAAACTACAAGCTGTGGGGACATGAGAAGACCAATGTCTGAGTATTCATTCCAAATCCAGCTCAGAGAGAAACAAATCAGCTTCCTTCACTGGAGATTTTATTCCAGAGACACAGAGAACATGAGCAGAAAGCCAAAGCAAACCACAAGCACTGGCTATAAGCTTCAGCAAGGAGGAGCAGCACGTGGGAATGAAGAGACTGGGCACCAGCCATTTGCTTCCCCAGCAAGCGACACCGAATGGGCAGAGCTCAGCTTGTGGCAGTGATGCCGTTACAGCTCCTCTGCCTGCAGTGCACAAAGACAGACCCTTGCAAAAATAAGCAGTGCATGGAAGAACTGGTAGGAAAACAAGAGCTGTCAGCCAGAGTCATCCTCTCGCAGACATCCCTGAATCCCCGTACAGCTGTTGCTCCAGGACCCTCCGGCCACACAGTCCCAAACCTGACCTCTGCACTTTTGGCCCAAGCTAGCACCCAGAGAGCAGCTGACAAGAGTAATCACCACATTTCTGCGATTCCTCAGCAAGGACTACCATGTTCAAATAGCACGAAGACTGCAGAAACCCATGCTCCCAGCCCTTTTCGCTGTCTCTGGTATGGAAACAAATGGCAGGAGGGTGCTCTTGGGTGTGCAGTTCAGACGGGTGGGGTACCAAAGGGCCCCTCCACACAGTTCGAGCAAGAACTCCTAACCTGCCCAAGGACACTGCTGCTCACTCCACGCCACCGGGCTCATCTGACCCAGCAGGTGGTTTGCACTGCAACAGGAACACAACACGAATCTCCAGCACAGAAGGCAGTGCCAAGCAAGATCACGACCAGCCCACAAGAGCTCTCATTTTTAGTGCCGATGAAGCACGCAAACCATTCCTGAATCTTCCCGTTATACGAGGGGATGCCGAGTCCAGGGATGCAGCCAGATGTCAGTCTAGCAGCAACAAGGCCTTGGCTAGGGAAGCTTCCACCTCCTCAGCAGCTCCTTGCATCTCAGCCATTTCCCTTCCAAGCAAGGCCTCCTGGCCTAAGAAAGCATAAGGGTGTTGCAATCTGCAGCTTTGTCTGAAGAAATCCAGCCCAGCCCAGACGCAGCAGCAGGCCTCTGGTCTGGCCTGACTACGTGCCATTCACGGACACCCACCGCGTCCAGAAGCTTGTGGCATTTCTGAAGGCAAGTTTACTTCTCAGATGTAGAGAGCTGTTCTGCTCCCATTAGCGCTCAGGACCACGGTAGGCAGCTTAGATGTGCACTCCAACAGGCACGCTCATCTTATGACCCCGTATTTTTTCTGAAAAAAATTGCAGCAGACTCTGGGGAAAACCCTCTCCTCCCATTGCGAGGGGCTGAGGAGGGTAGATAAAAGGCAACTGCATGCCTTGTGTATGTGTGGCCTCAGCCTGGGCGCACAGCTGGCCGACACCGAGCCCACACTCAGCCTCGGGGCAAGGGATGCTCGCAGTGCTCATCCCGCGCCTCCCAACAAGCCGAGCTCCTATCTGGGCAAACGCCATGGCTAATACCGAGGGGAGAACCCACATGTGCTCATTCCAACAACAGGACACGTCCTACAAGCGCTGCTTCACCTGTAATACCCCGTGCAAACATGAGAAAACCACTTTAACAGGATCCCTGCCTTTTCCTGCAGAAACAGCACTAGGGTCTGCTCATATTTCCCATACTAGCACGGAAAAGACAGAAGGATTCAGATACATTACACATTACATTATTAGCCCTACTGGGACATTTCCTAACAGTTCACTTAAATGTTTTTAAGCCTGCAGGATGAGGTAATTCAAACCTAAATGCATAACCTACACTATAAGGTGGTTCACTAGGTACAGCTCTCAAGCAAAAGCAAACAAAAGCTGATCCGGCATGGTACACTGCTCCATCCCTGGACGTTTTCAAGACTTGGCTAGACAAAGCCATGGCTGAGGCGATCACATGCTGGAGACAGTCCCACTTCAGGCAGGAGGTCAGCCTGAAGACCTCCAGATGTCCCTTCCAACCAGTATTTCCATCATTCTGCGATAGCAAATGAGAAGAGGCAGAGTAATTATTGCCAACAGTTTTATGAAAGACTCACATCAAGTTTCTCTGAAGAGATCTTTCTAGATTATATGAAAAGCTTGGCTAACAAAGATGTCGGCACTGACACAATCAGGGCTAATTCTGTACTGGCAAGGATACTGGAGTACCAGTAACGTGCCTTGATGTATTGCACAGGTCTCAAACAGGGTCAGTACACTGTGTCAGACTGTCCTTGCGCAAATTAACACCTGCCATAAGAGATTTCTTTTTAGCATTCAACTTCAGCTGTGTGTTCAAATACAAAAACTTGCAATAATTCCAAGAATACAGGTTAAAAGCAAGACAGCCAATAGCTCTCAAGATGTTAGAAACAACTAGAAAAATCATTTCCCACTGAAAGTGTTTACTCTAGGGAGGTCCCAGAAGCACTGCTGCTACTTGGTGTCCTTCCAGTGCTGGGATGATGCCAAAAAATGCCGTCGCAGAGACTGAACCACATCTTCTCACTGGTGGGTTCAGTCCTCGGGAAAAAGGCAGCATGTCTACATGAGGTGTTCTGCCTCCAGTGTGATGGTGAAGCAGAAGAGAGTCTTTCCGGCCACCAGAGAGACTGCCGTCAGTGCCGTTCCTCCCAGCTATACGCCCATGGTGCCACCAGGACTGACCCATGGGATCTCAACATGGCACTGGCCAGCAAAGCTCATTTTCTCAGGGTAAAGCCCCACCCAGGTGGCCCCAAAACATGAAAGAAAAATATAAGATCGCTACTAGCTAAACACATAGACGGCATCAAACTGATGGAAAGAGGAAGGATACTTTGGGAATTTGGGTTATTTGAATAATACCCATCACAATCCAGACAAATGCAAAACACATGCACTTAAAAGCAAAGTCCATGAGATTAATTTACAGCGTTGGGACCCTTGTCCAGGGAAACAGTGAGGGAGCTCACTGCATGGCTAGCTCTGCTAGTCTGACTTGTTCTCTTCAGCAGCTGAATCATAGCGCACACGGCCAACACCTCATCCCAGACAATAACATGGCGTTGGAGGCTCTGCTGCACATGTTCTCACAAGCACCCCCAGCTCAGCTCCACTATAAATGTAGAAATGAAAGATAAACATTCCCGGAAGATCACATTACCCAGCATGAAGATGTGACAGCTTGTCAAGAACAGAAGAAACAGCCTTGAGCTTAGTCAAAAGCACTCATCATAGGCTGACATTTTCATACTGGAGAATACTAGAACTGCAGCTATTTCTGCTACAGGTTTGGTGGTTTGGGGTTGGTTGTTGTTTTTTTTTTTTTTTTCCACTTTTTGACAGGCAGAAGCAAACGAGCACAAGTGAAATAACACAGCAGTAATACAGACGGACAACAAAACTTGATGCTAATTTAGCTTTCCATAAGAAGGCAACATGAATGCCTGATACCACTACCAAATGATATGTGCAACAAAAACATGCCCAGACTCTCATCCTTCAAGGGAAAAGAGCTGCAAATGCAGCGTGCTCTGCAGGCTCTGTCTCTGTATTTGCTCGTTCTTCAGCAGCTCTTCATTATTGATGGGTGGGACTTTTTTTTACACCTTAAATGCTATTCCCAGAGAAACTGAACTAACTTCTCATTTTCACTGCATAAATTCATCTGGTTGGAAGAAAATACCCCACCCTATTCTTCTGGCCTCCAAATTGCAGCTGGCAGACTCAGGACCTACGACAGTCCTGGGGAAGAAACACAACTGTTTACTTTGTTTGTCTGTCCCTCCTTTTGTCCTCTGGCCCTCTCCTCCATCCCCCACGGCACATATGAGCTGATCGTCTCCCTACTGTCTCCTGACAGGAGCTGACTTGTTTCAGGTTCATCAGGCACCGGAGCTCCGCACTGCAGAGCTCTGCAGACAGATTTGGGCACAGTACCCAAGCATCAAGAAAGTCAAATCAGGTCAGGAGAGCATCATCCATGCTGGGAGCCCTTCCAAGCAAACACCCAGAGAGCTGCTGCATTAGGAGCGGACAGGCCCCAAATCCAAATTTTGGAACAACTCCACCCAGTTTAAGTCCTTGCTCATGCATTCTGCAAGCATTAGTTCTGAGTGGGCTGGTGTTTTAACAGCTCCATACTTGAAGCTTCATGGACAAAACAAGGTTTAGGCAGCACTCTTCAGGGTACAGATCATCACCTCCCATGTGTACGCACTGCTCGACGCAGCCAGTGGCCCCGGGATGATCATCAGCCAGTCTCCAGGTGGACAGACAGCCCGTCAGCAGACCCAGCAGGATCCCATCCAGGAGCAGCACAACGTACAAAATGGTTGAGCTGCTACAAAAAAATATACAACCTCAAAACAATGAGTCAGGGCAAAAAGTATTTTACCAGTCCTTGTCATTAAAAGAAGGATCCTGTGGTTATTAGCCAGTGAGTAAGGGCACAGAACCAAAGCAACTTATGTTTACAACTATTTTATCTCAGGAATAAAATAATATGACAAAGAAAGTAGATATTTTAACTTGCATTGTACTAGACACTCACAGGGATGCCAAACAAAGGTTGACGAGCCTGCGTATAGGTGATTTTCACTTTTGTGTGCCTGACTTTCCACCTCTATAAAACGCCTGTGTGAAGTTATGCATTGGAAAGAGCTTCTGATGAAGTCCCATGGAGCAGACACGCGTAAGTGACAGGCAGCATAGAGACAGGGGAAAAATCACCAGCAAGCTCACAGGAGTGACCCACAGAAGAAGCCACCCCTACAGGCAGAAGAATGTTGATGTGGAGTGATAGGAGAATTTAATGCATTTTGCTTTATACATTCCTGTCTTCAAGTTACATAAAATGTTGGCAGATTTCAGGTTTGGGATGTGAAATTTTCCCTGCCCACCCTGACTCCAATTTTTTTTTTTTTTTTTTTTTAAAGAGAGATTGGGAACAAGTGGCTCCTATTTCCATAATCAATATTAGTGAAACTCCCCACCACACCCCACACCCCAAATCTATTTTTGCATAACTAATGCCTTTTTGATTTGGAACACATAATTTTAGGCACAAAGAGACCCTGGCACCCGAAAGGTGTCTTTCCACCTTGCCTGTGAGAACAGGTTGTACTTTAAAGCTACTGGCAACAAAACCTTTTAGCTTGCTCCCCCTATGCTGGGAACACCACCCAATGTCACCTTTGAATAGCTTTGCTTAATTTTCAACATTCTTAAATGATGGCTGTGATTATTTTGGAAGAAGCAGCCTTTCTATTAAGGACACCTTAACCCACTTGCCATGGAAGGAAATGGAGAACAGCATCCCTTTTGAGAAGGGCTAGAGATTGGGATCTTTCCTCTGCAGCAGAACATTAACATCAAGCCTTCCCCGCTCAGAATGTTCTCATGCATTAACAGCAAAAGCATCATCAATTCTACATAAATTCCTTCGCTGAAGCCAGCAGAAAAACGTCTGTGGAATTAAGGCAGATGAGAGCCTTTCCTCGCTTGGGCTTATCCCAACACCACACACACTAAAGAGAGAAACAGAGCTAAGCAAAGATGAAATACTTCCTTGCTATCTCCTGTTGCTGTCCAAGCAACAGGACCCAGCACTTGAAAGCATCCCTTGGTATTCTTTATATTCAGAAAGCTCTTCTTGGAGCACAAAGCTGCCCTGAAGACAGATGCTTTCACAGTCTCTAGTGTTTTGTATGTGCCATGAGGACACTGGGCATGTGACTTGTGTGTTAAAACTTTCTGGCTCACCAGTTTAAGTTCAGATTCTTTCCCTGCAAAACACACTGCATGATCTCATCTGCAAGCAATCAGCCTGAGAAATCAGCTTGTTAAAGGAAGCTTCTAGGAAAGGAGAGATGTCTCTCGAGAATTTGGGGGCCTATATAATTTTAACCAGTTTGTTAAGCCCCAGCTGCTCTTCTCCCCATTGGGGTCATACAACCAAGAAACCATTTCTCCTCCCACACAACTCCAGACAGCAGAACAGTTTGCCAACACCTAACTGGAGCATCACGTTTTCATTCTCCACAGTCTGAAAGCACTCACATTTTCATGCAAACTCATTTTAAGTAGGCGCTGGAAGAGTGCAAGAACAAACTCAGAGCTACAAGTCAAGTAGCATCCGGAAAAGCAATCCATTAAACATGCAACAGTGGTGACCTGAATGCATCCAGAAAAGCAATCCCTTAAACGTGCAATGGTGGTGACCTGAATGCCTAGGACAGAATATTTTCTTCATTTCTGGATATGTATTTCAGCATTTCCCCGCAATTATCACTTGGACTCTAGACACGCACCCGAAGAGAGGACTAACCAGTACAGTGGGAGCTCTGAAGAGGAGTAAGGGAACAGGTAATAAGCTCCCTGGAAAGCCAGCTCTACCCTGAGATTGCTTAAAGTGATGGAACAGAATTTTTACCTAAATTCCTGGTGATGCCGCAGGAGCATCCAGAAGCCCTACACTCCTCCCCGTGCTACTTCCCCACAAGGCAACGTCTTTTTCTTCCTGCTGAAAGCCTTGGGGAAGCACAAGCACAGCAAAGAGTGTAAGAAATGAAAAGCAGCGTTTCATTCCCAGATCACACTCTCAGTTTGTCTTTGCAGGGCCAGCTGCACCTGGTTCCTTTACAAGGAGCACTGTGGGGAGCAGAACAAGCAGAGCCACTCTTGTGCCCACAAATTGGGTCACATCTGCCTCCCCTGAGGCTTACGAAGAAGGACCACCACTCTCGCACCCCAAACGGGAGGAGGGGAAGATAAGATCCCAATCCTGCCTTTCTTCACATTCTCCCAAGAAAGCTGTCCCACCGTGCCTCAGCTGCTCCCAGCAGTATCTCCCAGGCAACCCTTTCTCAGCTGCCCCTAGTTGCTCATTCAAGTACTTTGAAAGACGCTGCTTAAAATTCTTGCACAGAAATCACTGTTCAGTGTTCAACACAGCATACAGAGAGTAGGGGGGAGAAAAAAAAAAAGGCAAAATAAAAGCTAGCCTGTCTCTGACAAAAGAGATCAGGCAGACTGACCCCTTGGCTCTTCCCAGCCATGGATTATTCCCAGTGAAGTGATTATTCACCACTTCCAACACCTATTTTCAGTTCAACTTCCAAAGTAACTGTTAGGAAACAAACAGAAGGAATCAGAGATCAGAGTAGAAAGGCAACACACATTTATCACCATGAGAGCAGAGACCAAGTTAACTGCACGGGGTTCTCCCTCAGTTTGTCTCTTAACTAAAGCTACTTATTACTTTTTTAAAAGATTACCTACACCTCAACCCACAGCTCTCGAAACCACTATGAGAATCACTACGAGGGACTTTTCCCTGTATAATGCAGGATGACGGAGTCATGTTGAAACTGTTTTGGTCAACAGTGACACCTTCTAGCTCCAAATGCGACTCTGAACCTCACAGCAATTAGAAATATTGCCCTAAAGAAACATTTTGCTCTCTGCTCTGCAAACACTCAGGCTAAACAAAATGCTATGAGAAAAGAGACTCCTTCAAGCTTTTTACTCCCTAGCCACGTTCCTAATTTTACAAGACTAAGAGCAGACACCCCCCCAAACATATGTCAGTAAAATCAAGGTACAGGACAACCGCCCCCAAATCCCTGGGAAACTACATCTCAGAAAATTCAAAGCATAAAAGGGGGACAATATTGAAGGGCTCAGCTGTTACCTCCGATGGTGCAGCTTCTCAACCAAATCATGAAGGGGAAGAAGAAAAAGGAGACTTTCCAGCTCAAGTTCCAACTCCTTTTTAAAAATCAGTTTATAACCACTAAAATAAACACAGTAAGAACAACTGTGCAGTAACTGGGAACCTGCAAAAACAGCTGCAGTCTAAGAGCAACTCAGGCAATGTCTGGCAAACGCCAGCAGATACAAACGGCGCAAGGGGATGGCAGGACATTTGGGGAATGAAACAGTGAATTTCCCCCACGGGCTCAAGTTGATCCAGCCAGGGTGTGCCGGGCAGAAGCAGCTATTCTCTCTGAACTGTTTACCACTGCAGTGAGCATTTGCTCCCTGTTAGATCTGCCTCTCTCCTAAATTCCTCTCTCCTCCTGGATGCCCAGGCCTCTCCCATGCCCCAAACAGCTCCGCGCTGTCTCAGCCCAGCCGAAAGCACCCCAGTGCACTCAGCTTGCCCCAGGGAGAGTTTCAGAGTGCAGCTGCACCATTCCCCAGGTACATCACCTGGGTGGGCAGGTCTGCTCTCTGCGCTGGTCTCCCATCGGTAGGGATGCTAGGCTGTTACTCTGTTACCCAAAAGCCTTCTCACGGGACATTGCTGGTCCCTCCAGGACACAGACTCTGACTGCAGCCACACTCCCCAGGAAACAACCACCTTGAAGGGAAGGGCAGGAAACCCTGCAGAGCATTCCAGGGCCCCAGTTCTTGAATATTTCAACCGTTTAGAAGTCAGTCTAGGACATCTTCAGGAGAACAGCGGCAACCAGCAATTACATCAGATGGTGCAGAACTTCAGCAGCAAGTAGCACCTCTGAAGAAAAGCCACCCAGAGTCCTGCTGCCATTTCACCTTTGGATTCCAGCCGAGATAACATCCCAGCATTTGGACAGTCAGGAGACTTTCTGCCACTTTCTCCTCAGGACTATTTAGAACTGGAAGACCCAAATCTCCACTCAGTGCTATCCAAAGAGCTACCTCAAGCCTCAGTAGACAGCTTTGAACATCCTCCTTCACTGCAAAGTTGACAGTTTTCAATTACATCCATTTCTAGTTGTTCTTGGCTCTCCCTCCCTCACCACAGACCTGTGCCCTCCACAGCCAGGCTTGTCACTGCGCACAAAAACCAAATTCAGGAAAGATGCAACAAATAATATCTTCCTGAACAGTGAATTGAATGAGAAAGATGAAAGTTCCTGGGATAGGCAAGGAGCCAGCTCTGGGGGAAGAAGCAGGTCACCTGGGCAATTCACAGGGGAGGAAGAGGACAGGGAGCCTCGGGGCCTGGCATGGACCACTCCTGAATGTTTAAGGTGCTGCAATTTTCAAACTGTAGCCTACAACCATCAGAAGGTCACAGATCACTTGCTGGCAGCTAAAGAAAGCTCACGTGCCCCGACATCTGCCCAGGGGACACGCACACACGTGGGTAATAGATTTCGGTCTTCTTAAAACACAATTACTTTCCTCAATTATACACCAGAGGCCAGAACCCGCAGGGTGAGCAAGCCACGAGAGGCATGGTGGGTAATTCACAAAGAGCTTCTCTTGATTTCGACAGCCCACATTACCCAGACAATCAACTAAACGGACATTGGAGCCTTTCTAATTTTACGGTCCACAGAGAGAAGGCAGGAACGGCTGATGGAAGAGCAGCAAGGCCTCTCTGCCCACACACGCCACTACTTCTGGCTCCACAACTACAGAATCGCTGCTACATTTTTTTTAAAAGTTTTTTTTTTTTTCAATGGAGTCAGTTGAAGAGGAAAAGAAGAGCTCGGCATTTTTAAACTGAAGTGTTTCAAAGTGTTGGTTTATCTTTCAACCTCAAAGGAAGAAAAATATAAGTGAAACAAAAATCTCAGTCACTCCCTCGTAACATTTTTCCCTTCCTGCCTCCAACAAAGCGAAGAACCCTGAGCTCCACTTGATCACTTTTTCTTTTCTTTCTTCTTCCCTTTTTGCTTACAGGATTCCACTAGAGACACTGGCATGAAATAGTCCCAGATTCTGATATTTTATCTTTTCCCAATTCCCCCCCCACACACACATTAAAGAACATTTAGAAGCTAGACTGGCCAAAGAAACAGAAAGCGAGTGGATCCAGCACAAAAAGGAATAAAGGGAAAAGCACCAACAAACAAGAAATTGAAATACTGAGTATAAACCAGAAAAAGCCAAAATAAAAGTTTAAAAGCAAAGTTTTCCCACAGCGGTCTGCTTAAGAAAAAACAACTGAAAGCTCTTTCTTTCATAAAGGGAAAAAACACCAAGCAAATGAAACCATCAGCCACCACAAGAGTCTAACTCTCAAGCTTGTGAGGAAAAAGCGGATTCAGGACAGGACCGTAGCTGACACTGCCGTTCCACCTGGCAGCAGGGCAGCTTACTCCCTCCTGCCCGCTTACTCCTACCTCGCGCAGCCCCAGCAGCTGCTGGTATGGCCACAAAGGACCGGCCCGAAACCTGATCCAGCTGCAGGAAAGAAAAAGAACACCAAAAAGGACCGGTGTGTTTGCAGCTGGCAGCAATCCCTGCCCTGGGTCGGTGCCTGGCCCCTGTGACCGAGGTGCCAGCAGCCGGGCAGGGATAACCCGCGCGGCACTGAAAAGGCAAAACCCAGCATCACCTTCTACCTGCGGAGAAATCCCTGCGTGAGGGGAACAGTGCGGGAGCCTGCTCCAGACGATAGCAGGGAAAAGGCCTAACAAAGAAAGTAAACCCCGTCAGGACTGCTGGCAGCGCTAATTAAAAATATCTCCCACTGCACATTACTGCCTTAAAACTCTGAGCTGGACAGGGTGCTGGGCCATCTTGTCTAGACCACGCTTTTGCCAAGAAAGGCTGGACAAGATGATCCTTGAGGTCCCTTCCAACCTGGTGTTCTAGGAGTGATTCTATGATTAAAACACTGAACTGTCCAGAACAGCATTTCAACAGCCCTACGGGCTCTTGCACACACGAGTGAGTAAACCCAAGCGTTGCAACTCGCGGCGGTGAGCGCAGCCACGGGCGGAGCGGGGTGCCCCGCTTTGGGGGACGCTCCCCAGCCCTGTCCCTCCTTCGCCGAGCGGCCCCTGCCCACCCCGGGCCGCAGGAGCCGGGGGCGGCCCGGCCGCAGGGGCTAGCGGCGCCTAGGCCCCAGGGACCCCACCGAGCCCCCCTCGCTCTGTCTCCAACCCGCCCGGGAAGGCCGAAAGCCCCGCCGGGGTTACCGAAAGGCGGCTCCGACCTCCTCCCGCACCTGCGCCCGCCCGCGGCGGCCGAGCGCCGGGCACAACCGCGGCGGCCCCGCCGCCCCCGGCCCCGCCGCGCCGCCGGCCGGGCCCGCGGGCACCCGGCGGGGCGGGGCCGCCGTCCCGGGCAGCACCTCCCCCGGTGGCGGTGGCGAGCGGGGTGGGGCCGCGCAAGTCGCCGCGCTTACCTGAGGGACCGAGCGGCAGCGGCGGGCGCGGGCGGGCGCGCTGCATCACGGCCCCCTTCCGGCCGCCGGGCGGGCGAGGGCGGGGGCGGCCGCGGCCTCGCCGCTCTTAAAGCGACAGCTCCGGGGCGGCAGGGGGACGGGGGCGGTGGGGCGCGGCGCTGCCGGCCGCGCTGCGGGGAGGCCGCCGCTGCGGGGCCCGCCGGGCGGCGTCGCTATGGCAACGCGGCGCGGAGGGTGGGAGGCGCGGCTCGCCCGGCGCTGGGCCGGGCCGAGCGGCCTGTGCCAGCGCCAGAGCCGTGTCCCCGGTGTGCATCAGGGCCCCTCCATGTCCCCTGTGTGCCTCAGGGCACTGCTATGTCCCTCTGTGCTCAGGGCTGGGTCATGTTCCCGTGCCCCCTGTGTGCCTCAGGGCCCCGCCATGTCCCCGAGTTCCCTGTGTGCCTCGGCCTGTACCCCCCACATGCCCTAGGGCCCCACCATGTCCCTCTGTGCTCAGGGCTGTCATGTTCTTGTGTCCCCCTGGTACCACAGGGCCCCACCATGTTCCCAGGTGACCCCACATGCTTCAGGGCGGTGCTGTGTCCCCATGTCCCCTGGCGTACCTCATGGCCCTGCCACATTCCCAGGTTACCTCACACACCTCAGGGCCCCGCCATGTCCCTGTGTGCTCCGGGCTGAGCCGTCCCCCCATGTGCCTCACCACCCCGCCGTGTCCTCATGTCCCACAGGGCCCCGCCTTGTTCCCGGGTGACCCCACATCTCTCAGGGCCGTGCTGTGTCCCCATGTCCCCTGGTGTACCTCGTGGCCCTGCCACGTTCCCGGGTTACCTTCATGCACCTCAAAGCCCTGCGTGTCCCCCTGATCCACCCTGTACCTCAGGCTGCCACCATGTTCCAGGGCCACCACTGCCCACTCCATGCTCCCCATTTACGGCCACCTATCCCAGGACCCTGCCACGTCCCCTAGGGTACCATCACGGTGCCAGTGGGTCCCTCCCCGCCACCCCCAGCACCGTCCCAGAGCCAGTGCCCGTGCAGTGTGGCCGCAATGGCACTCGCCGTTGTTGGGCTGCCAGCCGGCACGTGATGGTGGTGGCCTTCAAGGATGCATGGAGGTGCAGTTACAACACCCTGTCCCACAACATGCCTCTTTTTAACAAACTTGACATCGTTTCAGCTACTTTTTAGGATGATGTCAATGAAGACGGGCCCTTCCCCCGGGCTGTCCAGACACATGGCCACAAACAAGCCTGAGAACATGAAGGCAAGTGAGAAACTGTCCTGAGCAGGAGGAAGGAAAGGAAGGAAAACTCTGGTTAACAGGGAAAGGTGTGCTCAGAGAAGATTTTTAATACACCAGGTGAATACATAGCCAAAACACTACACTAACAACCAGCTGGATAGAGCTACACAGTCTCTGGGTGTAAAGCAGATGGATGTTTTGAAGACGTGGTTTAGGAGCAAGTAATGGTGAAGGACACTGCTTTGCTCCAGGAGGCAGAAACAATAAGTGTTAGGGTAATCCCATGGTCCTTCTAATCAAACTTTCTGTAAAGAATTTTCACTCATATTTTGCACTGAGAAGGAACACAAATCAGTTTTCAATTTCATGTCTTCGAGCTCTGTTGAGTGGCTTTTTAATGTTGTGAGGCAAGGAGAGGCACAGACCCTGGTACATCTTCACTAGATTGCTCATTGATTTATTGATTTCTTATAATTTCCCCTGATTTTTGTCTTCTTTCTAAGGCTTACATACAGTAATTTTTTCAGGCTCCCCTTTTTCAGACATCCAGTTGTGCAATGGAGTGGTGCAGCACGTAATATCTAGGTGAGGCAGTGCAGCGAAAAAACATTTCAATATTTTCTCCATTACGTTTCTGAGACGCCATCAGTCCAACAGATGGGTTTAGAGTGAGCCAGAGGGTGAATAATGTGCCTAATGAAAGCAGCTGTGTTTATAATTCCCATGGCACGCCTCCGCAGGGAGCAGCGTCAATGCCCCTTGTGTCACAGTGAGTAGAGGACATGTTGGTTCTTACATTTAGTGGAGGGTCGAAAAGCTGCTGCAGAGCTTTCTCTGCTAGAGACGTTATGGACAGCCTTCTGGAGACATTCCAAACCCGCCTGGACGCGTTCCTGTGCAACCTGCTCTAGGTGACCCTGCTCTGGCAGGGGGGTTGGACTAGATGATCTCCAGAGGTCCCTTCCAACACTATGATTCTACGATTCTGTGATTCTATGATTCTTTCAGCTCCTTCAGAAAAAATACTGACCAGCTCTGTGTCTGCTCTGGATGAGCATGGGGGTCAAAAGGGTGTTCACATTCTATGATCAGGAAAATATGGCAAGAGGTTCCCCTTTAGGAGCAACTTTGGAGGGCTGCATCTCACAGTGTGCCTGGTCCTGGAGGACACATCTATAGTACTAAATTAAGCAGCTTCCTGGGACACTGCTGGGTACAGGAATGTGATCATGGGTAATGACATACTGCCAGAACAGTCCCTGGCCCGGATTTGGGGTGGTGCATCCGTCACGCTCCCCAGGGACCATTCCCAGGCACGGAACATGGAGGGAAGGTCTCAGGGGCTGCTCCCAGCACACATCTGGATGCTGTTTGCCAAGAGATTTTTACCAGCGGGGAGGTGTCCTGGAGAAAGGGACTCTGTGCCCAGCAGCAGGGCTGGGGGACTCCGAGCAGCAGGAAGGGTGGGCTGAGATGACCCAAGGAAACTTGGATAAGGAAAGAGGTTGGAAGGAGGGGTGGTATGGGGAAACAAGGGGCTGGGGCTGTAGCATGGACCTGGAAGGCTCTGGAGTGGACAGGGCAGGGAACTGGGAGCTCTAGGAGAAGAGTCAAGACATAGGATCTGGCCCAGGGACTTCAGGTGAGGGTGGAGGCCTCTGGGGAAATAAAGATGGGGTGCGAGGGACTCCCCTGCATAAAAGGCAGCTACTAGCAGGAGCCATAAGCCCTGCGCGGGATGGGAAATGCAAGCGCAGGGCTGGGTCCTGGCATGTCCCAGCTACAGAGCCTGTCTGGATACGCTGCTCTGCCAACCACAGTGCAGTGCAGACATATTATCCCTCCGGCGCACCACAGGGCTCCCAAAGCCATCCCGCCAGGCTGCCTCGTCCCCCACGAGCTCAGCTGGACCTGGTGCACGTATCACTAAATGGCCTGGGAGTAGCTACAGCAGGACTGGGCGAGGGTCGGCAGCGCAACAGCACTCACAGCACCATGCTGAGAGCAGGGACGTGCGCTCCTAGCACTGTCCTTCACTCCTGCCTGCGGCCAGAGCTGGTCCTGTCCACCTTACACCCTGCCAAAGGCAGCTGTTGCAGCAAACGGGAATGTAACAGGCAGGAGTAGGGGCTGACCACTACATAAAACCGCTAGACCATGCAAGAGACCTATTGCCACGGTCCTTTTTATATTTAGCTCATTCAAGCCACCAGGTCTGAAAAGAATTTTCTGTGGTTGCGTTGGTTTAGGCTGTCAATGTCTGGCTTGGGTGTTGGTTGATGGTGGTCTCTGTTACATCTGCATTACCATATACCTCAGCTCGCTGTCCTGCGCCATATGGAACAATAAAACTTCTCACCTGTAACACTCAATGGGATTTTTTTATATTGAAGGCATGTCTGTATATATTTTGCTGGGTTCTGCCCCAGCATGCTAGTTTATTTTGATAGATTTTGCTCTCCTACCACATCAGCTCTCTGCAAGGTACCGACAGCATCCTCAGCAATTTCTTGTGTATGCGCCATTGCAGTGTCATATTTGGGTGTCTGAAACACTGCAGGCACTGCCTTCTGGGTCCTGCTCACATTCTGTCTCTGCTGCCCTCTCGTGATGCCTTTGGGATATGCTGGGCTTTGGGAAAGTCCTCGATCGCCAAGCTTACCATCAACTCTGAAAGAGTTCAGCACCAACACCACGGTTGTTGAAAGCTCTTTTTATTATCAACGATCTTTACAATTCCAGAATTGTACAAAACTCCACATTCAGTTATTCCTTGTGATCGCACGTCTTTCCCTGCCCACACGAGGCATGTAGAGCCCTTCTGAAGTGCTCATCCTTGACCACCACTCCCAGAAGTCGTGTCCCAGCTGCTCCTGACTCCAGACAGCTCCTCGTCTGCACACAGACAGATTGCTCTTTTTTTTTTTTTTTTTTTTTTTTTTCCCCCTGTAGAAATTAAGTAGCTAAATTCTGTTAGCGATTCAGCTTTTTTGGCTACATTTTTTTTCGAGATAAGCAGGTCTCTGTAATTGCCGTGAGCTGCACCTCCCTGCTCTTCTCTGTTGCGGCCTGCAGTGCTGCACTTGGCTTTCCCACACCTCTTCTGCAATCACTGCATCTGCAATCCAGCTTCCTTCCATCCCTGGGTCACATGCAGCTGCTCTAGGTCATTACGAAACGTTTGAGTTCTGCTGTTATCAGGGCCTGAGGAACTAATTGCTGTTGCCATGAAAAGACCTGCTTTCTGAGACACGTTGCTCAGCGAACAGCTATGCGAGGCACACCAGCTGTCTGTCATCATGCGGCTTGGAAGAGATCTGAATTAAATCCCAGGCAAAGTGTAAGAGGTTGGCCAAGAAGATGGTGAAATCTCCATGCTTGGAGACTTTAAAAGCTGGGTCGGACACAGCCCTGAGCAACTTGGCAAAAGTTTGAAGCTGTTCTGCAGAGCGGAGGGTTGGACTGGAGACCTGAAGGGCAAAGCTGGGGGCTGCAAAGGCCTTTTGGGACTGACAGTCATGGGAGGGAGCCCTGACACATGAGATACATGAGGCTGGACCATGGGCCACGGCTTGGAGAAGGTTTTCCAGGTGGCCTTCCACCAGGCCTGGGCTCCCAGGCACGTTCCTCACAGAGTGCTGAGCTGGGGAAATCCCAGGCAGGCTTACTCAGACTTTCCTCAGGATGCCTAAATTAGGGCAGCTGAACCCCAGCCTCAGGGATTAGGTGATAAAGCAACCCAGGAAATTCAATAAGCTCAAAATACCATCCACTGAAAATCCTGGACTCTGTGTTTCTAGTAAGGAGCCACGAGTGGCTCTTTGCAATAAGCCCCATGGCTGGACAAGGAGCAAAAGCAGGTCCTGAGCCAGATTTCTTTATTCCTAACTCAGGCAGCCTTCTCGTGCCTGGGAGGCAGCAGCCCCGCTCTGAGCTGCACCTCGCTAGGTAGCCCCCAGACACCATCACATTCACTCTGTTCAAAAAAAACCTACAAACATACTGCCTTGGACCGGTGGCCAGCCCCATATTTCGTGCACACAACCACAAAGCACTGCTGAACTGCCAGTAACCCCCTGATAAACAGAGAAATGGTGGAAGCGTTTGTTAGAAGGGACCGCTGGTGATCTCTAGTTCAGCCTCCCTCTTGACCAACCCTCTTTCCCAGCGTATCCCATGGTTTCCTTTAGGACCCTCCCGGCTTTTTCCCCAAAAAGATGTCTTAGCCCGGTGCTGGGGTTCATGTTGTGTCCCCTTGCCGTGCCTGACCCAGGTCCATGAACCCTCTCCCCATGCTGGGCACCAGCGTGTCGGTGTCTGGGTCCTGCTGTGGCTCTGACCCCACTATTCTTGCTGGTTGGACAGTTTTATTTCCCTAGGACGGTCAGCACTTTCCAGCACGTGGCAGGGTGAGAAAACTTAATTTTAAAATCTCAGATGAAACACGTTGTGAAAGTCTGATCTTAGCAATTTTATTCTTACAGTGTTACAGAGGCAGAAAAGCGCGCAGGACCTTTGCACTCTCATCACTTCCAGAGATGAGCTACTTTCTTCTAATTTGTGAGAACTGACTCTAAATTACAACATGCAAACGCAGGCACTGAAAAAAGTTATGCAACACTGACAGGTTAGCACAGTACAAACCCGACCCAGGAGTGTCCATCTAATTCCTGCAGCCTTTTTGTACGGCTCTTGGAAACCCTGATCGCTAATCGCAGTCACAAACGAATCAGCAGTAAAAACTGCAAGGCTCTTGCTGCAGCCCTGGGCTTTCTTCGATGCTCCTTCTGGCCACTGCTGGCCCCGTGTCACCATCCAGAGTCCTGGTGTCCCCTCGGAGGGGTACAGGAGTTCACAGGCCACCTCTGCTGCTGACGGTGCTCCAGCAGCTGATGTCCAAGAGCAGCTTCTCACACACGGCTTAGTGCTCTGCACGGAAGAAACTGGTCAAGCATTGCCTGCAGAAGGCGTGTGGTTGTCTCCTTGCTTGTTGTGGCACATCTGCTGTGGTTTGCCTGACAGGTTGGTGCCCATAAGCTGATGAGAAAATGATTGCCGGGGCCTCCGAAACAGCTCTGTCTTCTCTGGAGCTGTTCCCCGCAGCCCCGAGCTGCGCAGCCGTCAGTGATGCTGGTGCACAGAGCGGCTGCTCTCTCAGGCTTTTCCCCCCAGCCAGCGTCTCTTGCTCAGGATACTCAGTTAAGACCTGCATGAGGATGATGCCAGCAAAGAAGAGCAGCCACCGCTTGACTAGGTCTTTCTCCTGACGTGGCAAATATTTTCTCACCTGGGCTGGGTACAGCACCTTCCTGGCTTTCCTGCTTCGCTTTGTTGGAAGGCCTGGAGGTCTTCCGACAGTTCGGACAGCAAACATCAGCCTGGGCAGGCTTTCTGTATTGGTTTTCAGCAGATCTGTGCTGGAGAAAATATTTTCTCTGGTGTAAGACAGCATGTCCTTAGCAGCCTGCCGGGGTAGCTCTGAAAGCTGGGAGAACTCTATGGAAATATCTCTTTGCTCAAAGATGGTTTCAGTTCAAAAAACGGACCGATGAAATAATATTAAGAAATATTAGTAATAACGACAGCGCTTTTATTCAGCCTCGTTAAAGCAAAAAATGCAGAACCCCAGAGCTGAACTCTTGGAGTGATTTATGCGTCTTTCTGGGAAGCTCTTTGATTTCTCTCCCTACTCCTACCTGTGCTATAAATACTTGCTTTGATGAGTGAAGTTATGATGGGAGGAGCTCGGCTGACTCACAAACCGCTCTGGAATGTCTCTACCCCCAGCACCACGTATCTGCCCAGGGGCGCTTGATGCTAACAGGAGTGTAAGAGCACGCTTGAAATTTTCTCCTCCCCAATTCTCTTCTCCTTTATTACAGCTGTCTATCACAAAACTTCACCTCGAGACATTTCAGTGCTTTTGAGAGTGTATCCTTCATTAAAATTCACCTATTTATCTGCTATAAAGAACAGAAATGGAGTCCGTGGACAGGCACGCTCTGACCTTCCTCTCCTGCTTCCCAACCCAGCTGCCAGAATCTCTGGCCTTGAGCTGGAAGGATGGAGTGGGAGACCCCAGTTTCTGTTCTGACCCTGTACAATCTCAGCACTATGGCCCAGAAAATCAGCAACCTCAGCACTTGCTCTGGCAAGCTGAGTCGCAGATATGCCCAGAAAAGGAAAACAACGCTCACGTTCAAATTCTTTGTGCCTAATGATGACTAAATAGAGCCTGAAAGGGCTGAGTGCCCACAAATCTGCTGGAGAGGTCTTCAGCTCCCTGGGATTTTTCTAGTGAATTTAGAAGCTTTAGCTGCAAAATTCACACATCTTTCTTTGTCAGTGTGGGGCACATCACACCTGCACCAAACAGGTAGGAATGAAAGATGGACTTCTGTAAAAAGGCCTTGGGCAACCAGGTCTGGATAGCTAATGTTAAATCAAATATAACTTGATCTCTCCTAAGTCGTCCCAGGCAGTCTTTACCCACCACAAAGAAGCAAAGGGCAAAAATTCAAATTTTAAAACTATTCTTTGACATCGTTTGCCCTTTGGGTTCCCTAACATTGCTTGCTTTCTGCTTCTTGGAAGAACGAAATTACATTGGCTTTAAGTCACAAGGCATCAAACTGTGGTTTCAGTGTTATAAATCACCATCATGTCACCTGCTGTCATGATGTGAAAACTCTCAGTTATCAGGCTTATTCCACTGGAAACTAAGTCTCGGGCAAAACCAAAACATAGCTACTAACACAGTGACTACAATACATGGAGTCCCATTTCTAGGTATGTACCAGCCAGCACCTCCAAGGTCATTAATTCTATGTGGCAACACTGCTTATGGCTTTTGCAATCATCCCTAATCCCAATTTAAACCAAGTCCTGGAGCCAGCAGCTCACCTCAGGACACCCGCTGCTGAAAAACACCTTCCTTGGGGCATGCTCTTACGCTGCCCAGATGAGTACTTAAACCCGAGACACAGATGGGGCATAAAGACAGAACTTCGGTGGTCTTTGGTCATCTTTTTCCTCCCACTGCAAGGCAAAGTCCAGAGGGCTGGGAGACAAATTGCTGCTTCCAAAGTCACCTAATGATTGTCAGCTCCCAGCAAGGCAACTCCTAAGATGTAAGGAATTGGCTCAAGCAGCATCTTTAGCCAGCGTCTCTCATGGAAGCTGGTCAGAGCGGGATAAAATGGCTCGTCCCTTGACTCCGACGGCTAAAGCTGTGCTCAGTGGCAGTGTCCTCGCCGCACTCCCTGCCCCGCATCCACCTCCCATGACTGGTACAATATTGCCGGGCAGCACCTAAATCACATAAGTGGCTTAGAAGAAGCACGCAATAAGAAAATAATTCATGTGGACTGCTGCTGCTTTGCCCTGTGGTGTCTGAGCCCTCGGACCCACCCCGATCCCAACACACCCATGAGTCAGACGGGGGATTAGTGACAAATCCTCCCACTCCCAGGCCATGGGTTTCAGGCTGTGTCAGCTCTGTTCAGAGGGGATAGTACCACAGGCAGCTGCCCACACTGGACACCAAACACACTTGAATGTTGAGTGAAGAGCGGCTGTTAAAGGCCAAAAATCAAAAATTCGGTATTACATTCAACTATCCCCTTTATTTCAACCGGGATCATATCCAAGGAGAGAGACAGATCGACTTAGTTTCTCCCAGCTGTCCCATCACACAAGCTGTGTTCACCTCAGTGCAGTTAACGGGCAGCTCCTGACGGACAGGAACGCAGCCCGGCCAGAAGGTGACTCCAGCTCTGGCACCAACGGCATCACTTTGTGTTAATCACATAGAAGTTTCTCAGTGAAGTTCCACATCTTGCGCCTCTCATGCACCTAATCCATCTCACCAGCACCTGGCTGTAGGGAGGCGAGTAATAACCCAACCTCAAAACGAGCCCCAGGAAGAGGGGTCTCTACCTGTAGGGACAAATCCTGTTCTTATTGGCAATCATCATTACCCATTAGCTTATTGTCATGTGAGTATTACACAGGGATATATTTATAACTCCCAGGTGAGCTTGTCCAAGCAGGTCACTGGATCCTCCTCAAGTGAGAGAAACTAAGATGAATCAGCACTGCAAGAAGCAGATCTTCTGCCCACCAGGTGCAAGGAAAGGAAAAACAATTTCTGTTGAGCTGGATCCAAAGAATTGGATTTCATCAGCTTCCTCTAACCCAGAGACTTCAGCGTGTTTCACCAATGGATCACCAAAGCCAAAAACTGAGCCTCGGATGCATCAGGAACAGCATTCAGAGGTGGAGGTGCTGGATCTTTGGCATAAGGGTACGACATGAGAGACCTTGACGTGGGTCGTGGGAGTAACAGGACCAGCATGGAGTGGCTTTTACAGCTGAAGACGACAGAGCCCATAGCATGGATGGAGCTGAGGACACTGGGTCATGTTAGGCCAAGGTGCTCCGCGACATTCAGTACTGTGTTCTGACCTCGAGACACCCAAGAAGCGCAGTGCTCTTTGTGCTCAAGAAGTCTGCAGGGAGGGGCAGAAACGCTCATTACATCATCTGAAATAGTTGGAGCAAACCCAAGGCACACAAACCCTTTTTCTCACTGGGGAGAGAAGCAACAACCTTGAAGCCAAGGACAAGCTTATGCTCAAAGCAAGAGCTCAGAACTGACTTTCCAAGGCCCCTGCAGGGCCAGAGAGGTGGCAGGACCTCGGCGAAAGCAAAGCAAGCCTGTGACTCAGAAACCTTGATCCCACAGGGACAATATGTGAAGTCATCTCAGGAAGAACCGGGTGGTTTGCTGAGATATATCGGAAAGAGCATGCGGCAGTAATGACAATTCGTGCCAGCTAACAGGGGTCCATACCTTTTTGATTGCAGCCTAGGAAAAGCTACTGGGAAACTGAGAGCTATCTTATAAAAATGTGGAAGCTGGGGAGGGCTGGGTAGGAACCCAGCACCAGATTCCCTGATTTTGGAGAGTCATGCCTGCATCTCCGTTTGTACCTGCACACAGTTTTTGTGTTGGGTGGCTCAGAGAGTTTAAGAGACAACAATAAGTTCTGGGAACATCTTTCTCCAAGATCTTGAAGATTATTTTTTTTTTTCTTTTTTTTTTGCTTGGAAGAACAGGTGAGGTACCACATGGGTCTGGTTTGAGTGAGAGGCTTTGGATGGTGCAGCACGTTATAGGAGCAGGAGAGGGGCAAAGGTACAGGTGGAAACAGAGGTTTTGACTGCAGTTAACACTTTACCTTTTCTTTCACGTATCGCTGGCCACAAGGATGCACACACATCTCACGGGGGGGTCAGGTGCCAGGTTCTGGTGAAGGATGGGCTCCTTAGGACCGGTTCCTTTATGCCCCTCTGGGGAAGCTGGAGCTGATGCCAAAAAGTTAACAAGAACAAAAGCCATGGGGATCTGGTGAGGTGCCCCAGGCTGGAGCAGCGAGGCTGGGATCTGGGAATGGGGAGAATTTGATGGTCCCTCCAGGCACATCCCCGGGGTAAAGCCCCAGCAGGGAGGTGCACCATTAGCAATAAAAGCCAAGTGCAGGGCAAGATGCACCCACAAAGATGTCCTGTAGCTCAGGGCAGCAGAGGGATTGCTTCCATGGCTATAGCAGCAAGCTGAGCAGTGCCTGGCCCGCAGCTGCTGCTGCTTAGCATGAGGTCGGCCTGCAGGAACTGACTCTGTCCTAGATGGAAGATCCTGGGTGAGGATGGCTGGGTATGATGGCAGGGTAGCTGAGGGTGGGATGTGGTGGTGGTAGCTTCCATCAGCAGCAGGCTGACAGCCGAAGCTCTTGCATCAGGGAGCACAGAGCTGCAGTGGGCTGGAATAACCTGGGGGCTGCGTGGGCACCACATGGCCCCGGGGGTCTGACCCTACCCAGGGAGCCCACAGCAGGAGCCGTGCCTCAGGGAAGGATTTCCAGGTAGCCTTTTCCCAGGCCCGGGTTCCCAAGCAGGCTCTTTCCAGGAGGCAGGGATGGGGAAATCCCAGGCGGACTTACTCAGACTTCCTCAAGATGCAGAAATTAGGGCAGCTGAATCCCAGCCCGAGGGATCAGTTGATAAAACAGCACAGGAAGCGCGGTGTCAGTAAACTCAAAATAGCATCCACAGAAGATCCTGGGATGTGTGTATCCTGCATGGAGCCCTGAGTGTCTCTTTGCGGTGATCCCCGCAGCTGGAGGAGGAGCAGGAGCTGATGCCGAGTCCCACGCTGCAGAGCTCCACTCCTGCACAGTGGCACAGGGAGCCACTGACCAGATCCACATCTGTAACCGGAGAATATCCAACCATGCTGGGGACGTCTGCCCCTTCTACAGGTGCTTTCTGGAGATGGCTACAAGTCCTTTGAGGTAGCTCTAGATATAGACCCTAATATCATATCTAATAACTACCAAACTGAGTTGATAAGGGAAAAGTGTCAAGGGGAAAGAAAAAGGGGTTCTAGATTAGTTCAGTTATACTGTTAACTCTTCTGCATACCCTAGTTTCAATGCTGGCTGATTCCCTTGTCCTTCTAACTCATCCCACCTGGGAAATCCATCCCTTTGGGGAGTTACTTGCTGATCTCACCACACTTCCCCAGGCTGACAGTTTTCAGATGCAGGTGCCTGAAGCTTTGCACCTAAATCCAGGTATTTTAGGAAGTGAAACAAACTCATTACAGAGGAGTAATGTTAAATTGGTGTGAGCTCTGTGAAGCCTAAACAGCAGGAGAATGTTACAGCTGAACCCTTGGCAGGCACTAAGGCGTGACAGAAGACAGGCAAAGTGGGACCTTGTGAGACCACCAAGGCAAAGTCCTGTGGCTGTGGGTAAACCAGCCTCCTCTGCCCCCAGGTTCAGTGGCAGCAATTCTGCAGCTGCTCTGAGCAATCCATTTTGGGGCTTCACGGCCGCAGCTGCAGCAATTTTCCCAAAGCTTAACCTAAATCTCACTCTCTGGAGCCAACTCCCCACCCTGCCCAAGGAGGACCAGGCAAACCAAGCTCCCCTCTCTCCTTTCTGCCAGCCTTTTGCTTGTTTGAAACCTCTTATCGTGCTTCACCTGAAACTTTCCTCGGGCTGCACAAGCCCCCCCTCGCTCGCTCCCCTCCAGGAGCTCACTTTTGCGGGCGAGAAGGCTGGTGCCGCGCAGCGCCGGGGGCTCCCTCCCCAGGAGGGTGCCCAAATAAGGCCAGAGCGCTCCAGCGATGCGCCGCGCGTGGCCCCACATTACTTCATCCCTTGCATATGCAACACACCTATTTATACATTTTGATGGGATGTTTGCCGTTCTCGCAACCCCGTGGTGTTATTCTCCGTGCGAAGCATGAGCGCTGCGATCCCCCTCAGGCTTGTTTTCCTTCCAGCCCTTTGCTCTCCCTATCCTGGAACGTGCATTTGCTCACTCCCACCCTCCTCTGCAGCACCTCCTTCCAGACCTTTCCTCCAATTTATGTTTTTCATCCCAAGTCTGTACTCTGCAATGCTTGCACGCCTCCCAGCTCCCCATCCCCTCCAAGCTCAATGGGCAGGTAAGCTCCCACCTCTGTCCTCCCCACCGTTTGGGGAATATTGAATTTCCGCAGCTCTGGAAAACTCCTTCCAGTTTATTCCAGTAACCATTAACAGCTCTTCCTGGAATATCCTGCCAGAGGAGGAAATTAGACTCTATGGTCACAACTTAACTTGGAAAATGTTGAAGTGCTTGTCCTCCCTCCACCTTTCAGAGGCTCACCCTGTCTCCATGTGGTCTGAAAAGCCGTCGTAGACAGTTCTCTCCGCACCCTCAGATGAATTGCATCATTCACAGCTATTGGGAAACCTCTAACTTACCTGAGCTTTCCTTGCTCTTTTCTCCCCTACTGCAGCCCATGATCTTCCCCTGCTGTCACTGATGTTAAAATTTGCTTTCCTGGTTGCAGCTCATCTGTTTGGTGGAGACCACAGGAACAACGCAGCAACAAAGCACTTAACCTTCTAGGGACCTGTCGTGGTTTGGGCTGGGCTGGCCACTAAAACAAACGACAGACACTCACTTTTACTTCTCTCCCCTTTAGAGAAGGGGGAGCATCTCCCTTCACAGGAAAGAATATGAGAGAGAGAGAGACTTGTGAGCTGAAAAGAAACTAAACTACTTTAATAAAAATATTAATAATAAAATAACAACAAGAAAATATAATCATATCAAAAGAAGAAAATAATGGAATATATACAATATATACAACCTGTATCGAGTTCCTGGGATGACGATCACATCAGCAGCAGCACTGGGAAAGTCCCAGACTGGACTCAGCGATGGACGGGAGCTGAACTCAGGAACTGGATTCAGGAACACACGATTCAGGATCAAAGACGGACAAACAGACAGAGTCCTCCTTGAACACTGGCCATTGAAAGAAGAAGCTGAGCCCTTTGATCCCTCAGCTTTTATACTGAGCATGATGCCCATGGGACGGAATACCCTGTTGGTCAGTTTTGGGTCACCTGCCCTGTCCACTCCTCCCTGCGGGTGCGATTCCTTCACACTTTTCCACTTCTGACCCTCCACTGGGGCATATAAGTATAAGCAGGAGCCTCTCTGCGTTCCATCCCTTGGTATTCACTATAAAAGTCAGGCGTTATCTTTGCTAGAAGCAGCTACTCTCTGAAAAACACACCATTAATTTCACAGAGTTAGAAGAGGCTTAACTGAAAAGTCAAATTACTGCAAAGAAAATTGGTTCCGTTTTACCTGAAACCAGGACAGGATCATCAGTAGCTTTCCCTCGCCCTGTGTGTAAGGGCATATCATCAGGGTACACGGTTTGGGTCGCCCTTGCACCCCCTGTAAGTGATACCCCGATTTGCATCTATCTGCAAACACTGTTCAGGTGCCCCAGGCCGATGTCACACACCTTCTGCTGGTCTTGGCAGAGCCATCACGGCCAGAGGCACCAGCCAGCAAGGCCAAGGTCCCGCTGGGGAGACACGCTGCAGCAGGAGCAACCCCTGCAGCACTCGGGGACCGGGCAGGCCCGGCAGGGCTGGCACCCTGCCATGGTGTGTAACAGAGCAGCTCTGGTCCAACACTGTGCCGTCACTGAGACATCTTCCCACGGCGAAAACAAATCCCAGGGAGGACGCAGCCTCGCGGCCAGGCTGACCACATCAGCCAGCACCCACCTCCGGAGGCGGCTTTAGACAGGCTCGCTTTGATTAATGGGGACGGCTTGGATTAGGCTCCTTTTTAGGAAGATTTAAACACAAATCTCTTTTCCTGTAGGCAGCTGAAGTTAGCCAGAGCTCACGCAGAATGTGTGCATGCACCTGCCTTCTTCTGGCTGGAGCTGGGCCATGTCCATGGAGAAACACCAGGCAAATCCTGTTCATACTCCCACAGCCCCAGAGCGGGTGGAGGAGGCAGCCACGTCCCTGGTACAGGAGTACCCCGAGAAACCCGGCCACAGTGCTCCTGCCTGCAGTGCTCCAAGCCCACCAGCTTGGGGAAAGCAGGTCATTATCACTGTCTGTCTAAAAGAAAGATGTCCCAACTTGAATGTAGCAGCAAATTGAGGGTCAACCAGTCTCCAGGTTTCAGCCCTTTCTCGGGAACAACTAAGGATCCTGCTGCAAGTGGAAGATGGAGAGCCTGGCTGGGAGGTTGTCCATGATGATGGTCCCACAGGTGACCAGGGCTGTGGGTACCAAACGGAGCAGGAACACTGCCCCGGTGGCTGACTGCAAAGTGACAAAGCCCTGCAGCTGAGCAGGGACTTGGGCAACACTCACAGGTACCGGCGAAGCCATCAAAAGAATTGCGTACGTCAGTGCTGATCCCAGCAGGGAGGGCTTTGCTATTTCCATATTTTGGGAGCCTGTGCTTTGTCCAGGCATCCGGATTCCTGCACACAGCGTCTGACCGGAGCAGCCACAGGCACGATCCCCCAGTGCCACCCACTGCCAGTTGATGTGGTAGGGACAAGCATGTGCCTGGTGGTCCCTGGATCTGGGTGGGAGGGCGCAGCTTCAACCCGCGTCTGGGCACAAGGTACCATGGTGGGTTATCTGTCAGGCACCACACACTGCTCAGGGCGGGCATCTCCAACACCAGCATGGAAAAGAGATGACATTGGGATGGACCACAGGCCAGGTAGCCAGGGGCGGGTCTGCAGCAGCATGCTGGAGCGCGCACCCACCCCAGGGTACACCACGGGTGACACCCTCGCCAGCCAGGTTGCTGACATGCTGCATCACCCCAGGCTGCTCCCTGCCCCGGGCAGCCCCAGCAATTTGTCTTGCAACCCAAAACAAAGATGCTTTGGCAGGGAAGGGGGTGCAGGTGTTGGGAACCACATGTCCCCCAGCTCAGGGGGCTCTTCGGGCACCATGGAGGAGCTCTGCCAACATGGGGCATGCCCTGGACACAGCTGGTGCCAAAGGGAGGGATGTCACATTCCACTCTAGGTTTAGGCATCCGTGGGGAAAATGCAATTGGTGCCTTGGCCACAAGGTCCCCTTCAGTGTTCCCCACCAGCTGCACACTTGGCCTGATGGTCTTTCCTGGCCCCCCAACACCAAGGTGCCCCCATATCAGGGGACAGCAAGAGCAGGGCTGCTCCCTCAGGGAGGAGGGAGGAGGGAGCAAGTGGGACCCCAGGTCCAGCAGAGCACATCCCATGGTACCTGCATGGAAGTTCAGGGCAGGTTGGAGACAGCGGCCAGGTCCAACCAAGAGTCCAGGGCAACCCAGAAGTCCAGATCCAGCAACACCACAGTGATGAGATGGGTCCAATGTGAAGCCAGGAAGAGAAGCCCCAGATTAGGGCCAGCAATGGCCAGGCAGGTCCGTGGTGATGGGGCAAGATGAAATGTCAGGGTGCAGGCCGAGGTCCTGGATCAGCAGAGCCCATAGTCCAGGCACAGCTGGGGCTGAACTGGAACCAGCATCCCCCCAGCTCAGCTCCCACAGGGACTGATGGCGCCAGCTGAGCTTAAATAGGGTTCCTGAGCATGCAGGGTGTGAGGAGCTGTCAGGTGAGCCTGATGTGGGGGAGACTAAATTACTGCCTTCAGAGTTGTCACAAATTGGTCCATCTTCTGTACTGGGAGGTGCTCTGTCAGGGTCTGACAGCATGTGATGGGAATGCAGCTCGTGTCCTGGGGCCCTCTGACCTGAGCCTGGCTCCGGGAAAGCCTTCAGCACAGACCAGGCCAATGTGGTCACAATTTCCATCCTGTGCAAGACACGCACTATTTCATATTTACTTTAAACCTCTTTTATCATTGCCATGCTCTCATGGGCAGTAACGGCGGCTGTTCCCACATCCTCACTCCGCACCGATTTGCAATCACTCTGCACTTTCCCCTGGGGTAAATGCAAAAAGGGAATTTGTCCCAAACACCACTCTGGCTTCGGGATGCAGTTGCGGGGTGCAGAGTGCCTGCTGGTCTCCCCGTGAGCCCCCGCCAGCCTGTGATGAAGAAAGGTTATCCCAGTGGTGCTTTAATTACTGAACAAGCCGTGCTTTGCTCAAGGCCAAATGCAGTGCTCTCCATAAATCACTGCTCCAGGCACACCAGGAAGATACCCGACTCAGGAAGAGCTCTTGCCAGCCGAGGAAGCCTACCCAGTGCCACCTACAGCCACATCCATAGCAGATCTATGTGGCAGCTCCCGCGCGTCAGGCAGCCCCCATCCACCTGGGGCATCCAGAGGAGCTGGATGAAGGCACAGGACAAATGTGCAGCCACAGCAATTCTTTTTATCCCTAGCAGTATCTCCTGCAAAGCCGTATTTCTAGATCTTTTGATTACAAAGAAGCTATTAAGAGTAAAGAAGGGCTGAAGAGATCCTTTATAGGTAGATGAGGCTATGGACAACACAGCACGGTACCCTCTGCAATCCCCCATCTCCATCAGGTGGTGTACCATGGTGCATTAGGAAGCAAGAGCTGACAGGAGGGTGACCCGTCCTGGTGACTTGGACCCATGGGACCCAGCACTACTGGAAGAAAATGAGCCCTTCAGCAGGGGAAGGGAGCCGCCAGCGCAGGGGAGGCGTGTGGGATGCCCTTAAAGCGAGGGAGTCCGGGCTGTCTACGGGCCCTTCAGTTCACAGCTCGGCTGTGCAGGGGAAGAGCAGGACGAGCAGTCCAAGTACCCCAGCCTGGGGGGGGTTCTCTCCATCCTTCAGTTTCAATCCCATCCTTCCAGCTCAACCAGCATTTTCCCTGGAAAATGGAACTGGATGAAGAAATCCACATCAGGCTAAGGAGGGAAAAAATCTGTGGCAAAGGCACTTCACCACACACCTGGCGTCCCAGCCATACCTGTCAAGTAAAAGCTCGCCAGGAGAGCCTTGGGTCCCATGCCAGGGACATCCAAGCCTCCAAGAGACAGAGTGGGACCAAGGACAAGCCACTGTGCTCTCTTGCTTTGGTCCCCAAATTCCAGGCTCAGATGTGCTGCAGGACAAGCTGTTTACTTGGCTAGCCGGGCTCATCAAACCAGCTTTTCAGGAGGCATCCCATGCTATGGGCTTGGCCAGGTATGTGTGGGAGCAGCTGCGGTGATGAGCAATTCCTCAGAGAGGTTGTCCTGGCTCTCAGGCAGCATGAGAGTGAGTGCTCCTGTGCCGAGCAGAGGTGGAGAACCTCAGGGGTGCTGGCACAGCCATTATGGGAGAACAAGAGGTTCAAGTCTCCTTAGCTGTTCCTTTCCCTTAGACCAGCTTCCTTTGCACCCAGCATTGAGAAATGAGCCATCGGTCTCCTGGTGCTCAGCGCTGTGGATCGCCCACATGCCAGCTCCACTGCCTTGAAAGCACCTGGAAGGGCTGGTGGCTTTGCAAAGGATCTCAGGGCAGCCTGGGGACTGGCGACAGTATGGACAGAGCTGGGATTCTGGGGGAGACTGGGGCTGGGGACAACCTGAAGAGCCATTTGAGCTGGGATTCAAGTGCTGGGGCAAGTTGGGACTGGGGAAAACCTGGCCAGACATCCTTATCTTCTGGCAGGAAAAATCCTCTCCATGGCCTGGAGGTTCCTGTGCTTTCTTATGGAGGCCTCCAGAGGTACAAGCTGTCATGCGGGCTGGGAGCATGCGAGGACTGGCGAGATTGTCCTCTGCAGCACTGGCCAAGGGAGGAGTTGGTCTCCATGCAGTGAAAAGCTGAGCCCCACTTCTTAGCGCTGAGAGGAGCTTTGTGGGAGGCAAAGACCTTGGCAGATCTTCACGGCGCACAGGGACACGTGCACCCCGTGCCTTCTGCAAAATACAGCTTTGCTTTGGGAGGGGGTTGGTGCGCAGAAGTGGGGTGAGGTGGAGGGAAAAGTGAGACAAAGGATACTGCATATTAGGAAAAATGTTTACACTGAAAGGGTTATCAAGCGTTGGAACAGGTTGCCCAGGGAAGTGGCTGAGGCACCACCCCTGGAGGTTTTTAAAAGGCGGGTAGACGTAGTTCTTAGAGATATGGTTCAGTGATGGTTTTTATCAGAGTTAGGTTGATGGTTGGACTAGATGATCCGAAAGGTCCCTTCCAACCTAGCAATTCTATGATTCTATATCCCCGGTCTCCCTGATCAGAGGCATGAGGGGCCCTGGGCTGCTGAGCCTAAGGGTGCTGAGCCGCTCAGGGTGAGCCCGGAGCCACCCAGCGTCCAGCTGCTGGGTGTACAAGGGCATGGGCTGGTGCCTCAGCAAAGTTCAGGCAGCTCACCTGGGGCAGGGTCGCAACTCCTGGTTTAGGGCCAGTGAATCTCAGAGGGGTGAAAACAAGCTGCGCAGATGCTCGGTTCCACTCGAAGTCACCCTCCCCTCTCGCAGGGGGTGATGGTTGCAGAGGCACCCAGGGGCCTCTGGCACAACTAAACCCCTTTGGGCGGACCGCAAGCGCGGACAGCCAAAACCGAGTCTAACTCCCCACTAAAACAGCTCAGGGATCCCCACGGTACCTACAGCCCCTTGGAAGCCTGAAAACCCTCCCTTGTGAAGGCAGCACTGCCATCAGCGCTGCTGCCTGTCCCAACGCCACGACAAAGGCCATCTGCAATCCAGCGCCCATGGGTGCCTGCTCCAGCAGCACCCCTGCAGCCCAGCACTACAGACACTGATGACATTTTCAGCTCCCAAAGCCAGGCGGTGTGGGTGACGCTTACCTCTCCTGTCACACTTTTGGGCTGTGAGCTCCTGTCCCAGAAACAAGAGCCCTTGATAGAAGAAACCAGAAAGAACCTCTGTCCCTCTCGCAGCTGGAAGGGGAAGGGAATCCTGATGCCTGAGTTGTTTCTGTTTCTTATCCAGAATAAGGGTGGTGAGACACTGGCCCAGGCTGCCCAGAGAGCGGGTGGAGGCCCCATCCCTGGAGACATTCAAGGCCAGGCTGGATGAGGCTCTGAGCGACCTGATCTAGTTGAAGATGTCCCTGCTGACTGCAGGGGGGTTGGACTAGATGGCCTTTAGAGGTCCCTTCCCACCCAACACATTCTATGGTTCTGTAATATTAACTGTCCTGTTAATAGTAGTAAAGTCACACTAAGCTATGGAAACCAGCTCACACACATCGCTCTTTGTGGACCCTTGCACCTAGAAGGTGGCTTCGTTTTATCCAGAGCCCTTCCCCTAAGCCATGCAAGCTTCCTGCTCTCCGCCCAGCTGCCCTCACGGGCTATTCTGCAGGAGAAAAACACTCCTCCAGTGGATAATTTCAAGAGGAGAAACCACAGACAGGCTTTCCAGCCCAGCATCATCTCAGCCAAGGACACATTTCCCCGGTCTCCAGCCTAGACCCCCTGTGCAGCTCTGGGGGATGCAGGAGCTGTGCGGCACACAGCTTTTGGCACTGCCACGCTGTGTGGGGTTTGGGCTTACCACGAGCACGCCGAGGAGCCGCACACACGCGCTGCACCGAGGTGGGCTGCAAAACACAGGTAGCAAAGCTGTAGTCCTTGCTCCCAATCTGAGCCACCGGGAAGACAAGCACAGCAATGCAATGCAGCTACACAATCCAAAAGAGACATTTGGGAAGAAATCCGTATTTCAGTCAGATAAAGGAAATGTACTTTGAATTATTTTATTCAGGATAGTTTGGATTTATTCCTGACAATAGCTCTGGAAGCAGGAGTTTGTGACGGAAGACTTTGGAAACCAACAATTACAAAGAGGCAAATCAAACAACCAGTGCAAACATCCACAGGATTACGTACATGATAATTCACAGCAACTTGTAGAAGGGGATTTAGGCACAAAACCAAAACCTGAAAAAGCAATGTCATAAATATCTGCTCAGTTTGCCTGCTCAAAACAAGGACATGTGCTTTTCCTGAGGTCCTTCCAGGCAGCATGTTCTCCCCAGGTTCTCAATGGCAAAGAACCTCTTCTTGGCCTCGCGGGTCTGGGAACAAGCCCAAAATTCCCACTGCTCTCGGTCCAGACAGCCCAAACTGTCTTTTCCAGTGTGTGTTGCTTAATATATGTCAGTTGCTATTTCGGGATGTCTAGATAATGAGCGTGGTGAAGTGTACCCAGAAGCAAAAAGCAGAAGAGCTCTCAGGACAAGTTGCCACCACCAGACCTGAAACAATCCAGTGGTTATTTCTGCACCGACTGGCACAGCCGAGAGTCTTCCAGACGAGCCCAAACAGACTTGCAGGGCAGAAATCTCGCTGGAGGTGCCAAAGGTGAGCTCAGGTATGAGCTCAGAAGAGCAGCAGCTCAGGAACGGGTCCAAAAAGCAGTCTCCGGAGCACGTGGCCATGTAGGAGCTGGAGAGAGCAGAGCTCTGACTGCCCACGCATCTGGGGGATGAGGAGACACAAATTCCTTCAATTCTCCCAGGTGTCCAGCACGGCCTCTGCTCTGCACATCACCAGCCAGGACCAAGAAAAGCAAAGAGCTGAAGACTGTGAGCCTGGAGAAGGAGTGAGCCACAGCGACGTGTGCTGCAGGGGCAGTAACCTGGTTACTATTTCCTCCTCCTGTTTATATCCCGCAGCTTCTGTTCTCATCTCACAACTCCTTAATTACAAAGTATCCCAAATGAGCATGTGAGGAACAAAGCATCTCACAGTTTATGAGAGGTCGCTTGGGCTTTGTTGCCTGTGCCCTTTTCACAGAACATTAGGAACAAGTGAAGCATCTGGAGGAGAACAGAGACCATGTTGCAGAGGAGCCCGGGCTGCCGTCCCTCTCCCTCGACCAGGACAGAGTCAGTGCAGGCCTGAGAAAGGACACCTTGACCACAGGCTGCTGTAACCTACTCCTCCATAAGCCCAGAACTGTGCAAATCCTGAGAGCAGGACTTGGTCTCTTCAGTAAATCACTACAGCAGGTTGACTTTGGCCACAACCTGCTTGCAGCCCATCCTGGAGTACTGTTTGTCCCCTGTAGTGTAGTAACCCAGCTGACTCGCTAAATTTTCAATATGCTTCTGGTCGGGATACAACCCTTCACTCCTCATCTCCTCTAGGAAGCAGTTTATGACGTGACTCTTCTCCAGAAGAACAAATGGGATGATGTCCGCAGACTTCCAGAGAGGGTGGGCATCGATCAGTACAGGCTGGACAATGCTCAGCAGCTCTTCAACTCCCCTTTGCTGATGCAGAAGCTCAGCAGATGCATTCTGGATAACAAACTTTGTTATTTCACCACCTCCTATGTTGCTTATTAAAATGTAGATGGCATTGAGGAACTCGTTAGTTTGATTGGGTTCGAAGAATCGGCTGAGAGTATCCAGCAGGACTGGAGACATGAGTTCAACCTCATCTAGAATAAACAAGGGTATCTTCTCTTCTATTTCGGCTCTTGTAACCATGTCAGAAATTTTCTTAGACAAATCTATTTCGCAAGTGAGAGGAGCCACCCCGTTGGGGCAGTGATGCATAACAAAGTACTGAAGCACAAAGTCATTGTCCATGACGGAACGAAAATGTTTGGCCAGCAGCCAGCCAACATGACTCTTCCCAACCCCTGTCGGGCCATTTAAAGAGATTACTAGAGGCTTGTTGTGTATGTGGGTAGCCAGATAGTCTTTCAGTAATTCCATAATACTTTCCACAGCAGCCTTCTGCCCAAATACTTCCCGGTGCATTGTTTTCTCCAAACCGTCTAGGTCGTATTTTTGGAGGTTATCATCCAGGTTCTCTATCGCATTAAGAATCTGGAAGAAGATAATGACGATGAGCAGGAGGAGGCAGCGTTTTGCCTTGCTCTTCTCCTCCGTTGGAAGGTATCTTTTTGTTTTATCTGGATACAAGACTATTCTAGATTTCCTTCGATTCTTTTTCCTCCTGCATTTTTTCATAGCATACTGTTCTACAGACGTGTCAAAGGTGAAGTACTGGGAAGTTTTGAAGCTGCTCTGATTGAGGAAGGACATGGAAGGGCCATACAGGCCAGTTCGGGTCAGGGAAAGCTGCCTTTGAAGCAGCCTCGCGTGGGCAAGCTCTGAGGATTTTTCTCGAGGGAGCTCTAAATGCAGACGGCTTTTCTTTTGCACCCGGTATCGTCGTCGCAGGCGGATGATCGCTCGCAAGGGAGAAGAAATTGAAAACATTTTCTTTGAAGCAGCAGGGACTTCAGTGTCCGGTACTTCTTCCCCATCACTCTCATAGCAAGATGCCTCTCCTTTCTCGTCGCTCTCGGCACAGGGCTTCTCCCCTTCCCCATTGCTGTCGGTGGCGGGCAGCTCTCCTTCCACACTGCTCTCAGCACAAGGTGCCTCTTCTTTTCCGTTGGTCTCAGCACAGGGCATCTCTCCTTCTGCATCGCTCTCAGCACAGGAAACCTCTCCTTCGGTATCGCTCTCCACACAGGGCATCTCTCCTCCCAGATCCTCCGGGGCAGAGGACACTTCTCCATCCACCTCAGCGCAGGGCAGCTCTCCGTCCATCTCGCCTGCTTCTTGCAGCCCATTCACATCATCCTCTTTCTTAAAAAAAAAAAAAGACAGTATAAAATCAACCTTTGTAAGACCAGGAAGTGACTGGTAACAGACAAATGAGGCAGATATCCCACTTTCTAATAGGCAGAACGATTACCCGTAGCAATCAGAACGGCAAGGTGGCAGAGAGAGATTTTCAGAGCTAAGCTAACTTTCTGGAAGACGCTCTGGACATGCAAAACTACAGATGAATTCAGTATCAATAAACACAAATCGATGTACATCACAAAACCAACCCTACCTCCGCATGCAGAAGGACAGCTCGGAGCTGGCTGGAGCCAAAGCCGGGGGCTCTGCTACCTTCTGCCATGAGCAAGAGGCAGGACGCCGGGCAGACAGAGCCGTGGTTCGCACCAGAGCTGCCCAGTCCTAGTTCCTTACATCTGCTAAATATGAGCAAGACACAAAACCACACCTCTGCCCCGGCGTACGCACACACGTACACACCCCCATTGGAAACAGTCACTCGTACACCCGCAGAGACCTTTCGGGGTGTGGAAGTGACCACGGCAGGAACTTGCCGTGGAAACCTCATGCCATGCGGGTTGCGGTGGCGCGGCATCTCCCTTGCTGGGGTGGGGGGAGATTTTTCCTGACTCTGCCAATGGGAATGCCAGCTCTGCCAGGGAGCACCAGCTCCGGCTGCTGCGGCAGGGAGAAGGGGTGGGGGCAGTGTCCGGGCAGTGGGCACTTGGTGCGCAGCCCCCCAGGCTGCCCCGGGGGCTTGGGCAGGTTGCAGAGAACTGATGTGGTTGTGACTGAGCCTGGCAGCAGCACATGGCTCCGGGGAGAGGAGTGGGGCTGCCCCGTGCCACCCCGACCCTCCTACCCCCATGGTCCTCCCTGCCCCATGTGCCCACACACTCACACCCCTGGACCCACAGCAGCCACTGTGACCTTCCCCTGCGAGACCCCGGAGCCACCCAGGAGAGCGTGGGGACACGAGCATCCCTAGGGAAAACCATCTGCATCGGGAATGCATGGACAAACCTTGGTTGGCGAGCAAGAAGGAAGAGGCAAAGACATGCTCCGGCAACAGGACACAATGACAAGAGGCTCGGACCATGCAGGGAAGCCCCTGGGAGAAAACAGCTCTCCAGGCCTGGATGCGGCCACCCGGCGCAGGACCCCGCGCACGTGCTGCAGTGCCAGGAACGGCTCCGTCCCTGCCCGGCACGAAGCCAGTGGCAACAGGAGCTGTGTCACAGTGGGAGGGCATTTCCCCACCACCTCCAGACCACAGCAGCGCTGACGCAAGAGGACAGTTTGCTGCGGTGACATTGCCAACCCCGAGAGAGCAGGAAGCCGGCACGGGCAGGGCAAGAAAAGTCACTTTCATCAGCCACCCAGAAAAATCAACCCTCCGTCCTGCCAAAAGCACCACGTCTCCGGGGAGAAGGTCCCCAAAGGATTTGTTATTAACTCGCTTCAGCTCAGCAGGAAGTTACCAACCTGCCGAATGTCACGCTCTGGCGAAGGTTTTACTTCCCCCATGGTGGGGCTGACGCAGGCGGCCACCCGCCGGCACGCAGCAAGCCACAGGGCTGCGCGGGGAGTCGCGGGTGCTGGGACACGCTCCTGGCCACCTCCTCGCTTTGCCCGGCTCCTCTCCCGGCTCCTCCGAGATGCTGGGACACGCCGTCCCAAGCCTTTACCCCGCTCCGGGGACAATTTGGTTTCTGGACCATGCCCCGCCAGCCGGCTGGTTGTGGGAACCAAGCCGGGGCGATCGGCTCCCCCCAGCGCTAATCGCTGGACGAGCTATTGCTGTGCTGTGCTGGAGCGCTAACTGCTGACCCTGCGCTGGATTTGGCCATGCCCAGAGCAAAACCAGCCGGACGAGATTCCTACAAGCAAGCGTGGAGGCGGCAGCAGGCAGGAGAGCTGAGGGCCACCCATGCCACTGCCGGGGATGCCACGGGGAGCCCCGGGCTGTCCCCACGCCACCCTGGGGTCACACCCTTGCTTCTCTCCATCTTGCACCCTTTGTCTTGCTCACACGAGGTCCCCGACAGTTCATCTGTCCCCAAAGCCACTGGGGAGCAGCCCCCGCGACGCAGAGCAGCACGGGCCATGGTCCCCAGGGAGTGGGGACATCCCAGAGCTCAGCCTGGGGCCAGGACAACCCTCCGGGCTGTAACACACATCCACGAAAACATGGGGTGAAGCTTTCCCAGCCCCAAACCCACGCAGGTGTAGAGGGTGTTGATTAAACACCAGGAAGGAGCTGTGGGAGTTTATGGGTAAAGGTTTAGGGAGCAGATGGATGCTGGCAGGGGAAAACGAGACACCCCAAACATTCCCTGCGGAGGCTGCCAGCACACAGCAAGGTGCCAACCCCCCCTGCCCGTAGCCCTGGCTGGAGCACGAAGCAGTTCAGCTCCTCAAAACTGAAGCCAGCTCTCCTACCACCGCCGTGTCCGCATGGGGAGCCTGAGAAAGGGAAAGTGAAAGGGCAAGGACCGAGCGCTCATTAGCCCGGAGATGCTCCCGACCCTCTTTCCCAAAAGCTGAGAGCCCAACCAGCACATCCATCCCACCGGCACAGGATGCCCAACCCTCCAGGTGAGCCGAACGAGGTGGGTGGAGGGCCCAGATCCCATTCTGAGCACAAAATCCGTCCAGTCAGGCATACAATAATCCTATTAATAGCGTGACTCGGTTCCTAATACCTGCTCTTATTTTACACAGGAGTTAAATGTTGTAAGAGCAGCCCCGCTTGCTCAACGTCGGATCGGGGCCGGAGCAGGCGGCTGTGCCAGCCCAGAGGTGCTGCCAACCTGCAGAGATGTGCTTTCGGCAGCTTAATTAGAAGTTTGGTGAAAACAATAGGAAAAAGAACCTGACAATTAGGTCCGGGGCATCACCAGTGCTGGGGTAAGCACCGTTAGTCACTGCGCTGCGCCTAGTCCGGCCACACCGCGGGAAGAGTCGCTCCTGAGAAACCTCCAGCTTTCCTCATTTAGCTCTTTCCCAAACATTTGCATTTGTGTGTCACCCTGCTCCTGCCAAAACAAGGTTTCCACAACAGAGGAGCCTGCGTGGGCAGCCGGAGGCAGCCGGGCCAGGAGGGGAGCGGGATGGGGCAGCCTCCGGGCAGACGGCGTTTGCGGGCAGAAAGTGCCCGGTTTGCAGGAGACGTCGGCCTGACGCCAGCCGGAGAAACAAGTCCCTGGTTAAAGTGCCGACCGCTGAGTCCCAAAAACAGCGTCGGAGAGGAGGGAGCTGCACCCCAAACTCAGGCTCTTTGGGTTTGCAAAGCTGCTGGGAAAAGGGACTGGCTGGAAAATCCCAAAGGCTGATCCTGCCGGCTGAAAGCCAACCCTTCTGTCCAAAACTGAACGTTTCCAGGGGGAAAAGCGGAGCAAAACGGCCCCTTGCAGCAGGAGACGTGGATCGAAGGGCATTAGTGGCCAGGAACGGAAATCCTGGATGATGGCAGAGGCCAGGCACGGCTCCGGCACCCCGAGTCGCACTCCCCGGGGGCAGCGCTTGGAAACAAGCTGAGAAACGTGGTTTGCTTCGTGGCTGGGAGCTCGGGGTACGCAGACATTCAGCCTCCCCAAAAACACGGCGCGAGGGTGACAGCCAGGGCGATGCAAAACCCACCTGCGCCGCCCCGAAAACCTCCTTGTCACCAAACCCCGCCAGCCCCGCTCCCAGCCCCATTTTTATCGCTGAGCCCCAAAGCCTGAGAGCGAGGGGGAGGGCGGCAAGCGGAGGGGAAGAACCCGGAGCATCCGGAACCAGCAGGAACAGGAGGGTCCCCGCAAAACCGGGGTGTTTTTTTGGTAGAAAGGGGCCACTGGGGACGAGCAGATGGCGGTGGCGGGGATGGAGGTGTAAGTGTCCGAGGGGGGCCCCGGTGACCCCCGCGGGGTGGGAGTGGGACAGGGGAGCCGGACCGAGCGCAGTTACCCGCAGTGTGTCCCTCGGGGCCAGCCGCCGGTGCTCCCCTTCGGCCGCTGAGCCCGGGCTCCAGCCTCGGACGGGCCGGCTGCTCCTCTGCCCCCCTGGCTCTCATCCGTATAAAAACCCGTCTGCGGAGAGGAAATGGCGAGGAGGAGTGGCCCGCGGCGGCACTTCCTTCTCCCCGCGCTGCGGGACGGCCGCCGACGGCCGGTTTTCTCTCCCCCCTCTTGCTCAGAGCCCTCCTGGGTGGCTGCCGTCACGGCGGCATCGTGCGAGGAATCACGAATGCCGGGCAGCCGCGGCGGGACAGGGACGGGGCAGCGGGATGAGCTCATCACACACACGGCCTCGAAAACCCTGAGTTTAGGCAAAACCTCCCCACCCTCCGGGGTGTAATTAGCCTGTCGCTGGTAAAGGGCAAGGCCGTGATGCTACAAAGGGAGATTATCGGGGCTGAGCCAGCGTCGGTGCGGCTCGGGGACGAGGACTCTCCCTAGCAGGGAAAACAGGGAGAGTGAAAATAGAGTGAACACAGGGAAAAAATACCGAGGATGGAAAAAAACAGCAATTCCAGAGGAGCTGGTTTGTCTGTCCCTGGGCTCCTGCTCCGCTGCCACCGGCCACCCCGACCCCACTGAGGCTTTTGGCCCCTTCGCAGCCCCGTGGCAGAGGGATGTGGGGACATGGGGACGGCCAGGCCGGGCTGCACGGTCACTGCGGAACCGACTTCTGGAAGAGCCGGTGTGGGCACCCCGAGCCCTCGCTGCACAAAATCTCCCTGGGGAAAACCGCTGCTTCCATCAGCTGCGTTAAGAGAAAGAAGGAGGAACCAGCGGGGTTTTTTCCGTACCCGGCGGTGCCGAGGCTCATCGTGGCGGCTCCTCTGCACCTCCACCTGCAGCTCAGTTTTCCTTTAGCCCTTCCGAAGCCGCCCTGACACCCCCCCGCCTCTCACCTGTGCTTGCACAACACGGCCAAGGCTTTTCCCTGGAAAACAAGCCCTTTTGGCAAAGGCGCAGCAGCTCCAAAGTGACCTCTGGCTGGCCAAACTCCTATTTCTGCATAAAATCCCAACTGGAACCTGCTCCCTGCGAAAGCAGCTCCCCAGGACCAAAGAAAGGGGGAAATAAAACCCAGTTTGGGGTGATTCGGAGCACCACAGCGCAGATCCCACCCTGGCTGCGACGTGCACAAAGGTCCCCGTATCCTGATGGGAAGAGGATGCTCTGAGCAGGGTCCCCCCAGCCCGGACCCGCAGAGTCTCCTCGACCCCGTGCTGGGCAACCGGACACACCTCTGCTGCTGCCGGAGGGGGATTTGCCTAACAAATCCTTGCAAATGTGGGGATTTCTGTGTCACGAAGGCGCAGGAGCTGCGCCAGAGGACTGGGAGCTGCTGGCGGGGTCGGGAAGCCCCGCAGGGCTGACCGCGAGCAGGAGGTCCCCTCCGCAGGAGCTTGGGCAGGCTTTTTGGGAGCAGCCATGAAAGGAGATGCTTTTCCGGCTAATTCAGATTTTCGCATGGCCGAAAATCATAAAAAAAAGAAAAAAAATAATAAAGCAATGCCTCCCAAAAACCCTAAAAGAAGCAATGAGAGGAGCCAGAAGCTCCCAGCCACCACCCGGGGCTGTCGGCAAACCTCCGCGGCCCAGAAAAAACCCTATTGCTGTAACTGGGAAGGAGCGTGAGCCGTCCCCAGCGCCTGGGGGCAGCCGGGGGGAGCACAGGGGGCAGGAAGCCTCTGAAACGCAGCAGGAAAGCAAGGGAGGTGGGAGCAGGGCTCGAGGTGTCCCTGCAATGGGGTTTCTAAACCCCTCCCAAGCCGCAGGGACACAGAGACGCCGGGGGCCACGGCCGGAGAGGAGGGTGACGAGCTCCTGGTTACGGCGGGGACGTGGCATCGACCTGCGTGGGACCCCCCCCGGTGCTGGGGGAGCTCGATGGCATGTGGGGACGGGGACCCAAGTGGCCACCACCAGCCCCTGCCTGACCCAGGGTGGGGGCCAAGCACAGCTGTGGGGTGCCCGTGCGGGTGACAGGGTGATGCAGGGCTGGCACTTGCAGCTGCCATCACCGTGTCACCCCCAGCTGGCCACCAAAATCACCATCTCAGTCAGGAGCGGCTGCCAAAAAATCTGGGGGGAGCACCTGGGGGGAGCAGGAGGACAGGCAGGGGCATCGCTGGCACCAGGAGGTGTCCCATGCAGGGACGTCCCTCGGGCAGGGCCCATGGGGCAGGTGGGGACATGGGGGACAGGGCCGTGGGAAACAGCCCTGCGCATGTTCCTTGCTGAAATACCGTCTTGTGCTGATGCCACCCCTGACAAGGTCCCGGGGGGGTGGGGCGGGGGGGCTGTGTCCCCCCCCACAGGGCTCTGGGGACCTCCAGCACCCCAAAGCGGGGGGAACAGGCTGCCATGCTGCTGGGTGCCGTGGGGAGGGGGGGGGGACATGCAGGCACTGGGGCAATGCAGTTGGGGGGGGGGCGCTGTATGTGGGGGGCAACGCAATGGGGTGGAAGCTGCATGGGGGGCAGTGCCATGGGGGCTGTGTACAGGTTGGGGCGGGGGGGGGCAGTGCATTGTGGGGGCCCTGGGTGCAATGGGGAGGGCTGTGTACATGATGGTGGGGGGTGTGTGCAAGGGGGGGGACACTGCATTGGGGGGGGCACATGCCGGGCATGGGCATCGGGGCTGTGCAATGGGGGGGGACCACGTGTGAGCAGGGAGCAGTGGGGAGCCATGTGTGTGCAGGGGGGCCGTGCAGCTGAGGGGGGGGCCATGCCTGTGCCATGGGGCACTGCCCTGGGGGGCTGGACAGTGGGGCAGTGCAATGGGGTGGGGGCTGTAAGCACGCTGGGGGGGGGGTAGCGCAGGGGCAGGAGGGGTTTGCACTGGGGGCGGCCCTCTCTCCCCCCCAACCCCCGTCTCCCCCACTCACCTTGGGGGCCACCAGCCCTGTCCCCTGCGTCCCTGGCGGTGTCGAGGACGGGCCCCCCTCATCCGGGCCCCACGCGGGGAGGAAGCGGCGGCCGTGCCGGGATGGGTGAGGAGCGGCCGCGGGTGCCACGGCCCTTCCTGCAGAGCCACGAATGCAAATCCTGCGCAAACACGGCCTCTCCCGCGGCTCTGCCCCGCCGCCAGCCGCTCCGGGGGAAAACGGGCACGAAAGCCCCCGGGACGGGGAGATGGCGACCGCCGAGCCGAGACTTTGGTACCAGTCACTGAGCGGCACCCACTGGTTTGGGCACCCGCAAGGTGATGGGCAGCCCCTGATTTTGGTACCCAGCAGAAAGCATGGCCGGGGGTCAGGGTGGCCGCATGGTCTAAAACACAACAATTTTAGATTTTTTCTCTATTTTTTGGCACATCGCCTTTTTAGCTGAAACACCTCCAGGGCTCGTTAGCAGCAGCTGTAACCCAGACACATCCAAATATTGCTGGTCCCTCCACTCCCTCGGGAAGGCAGAATACAGCCAGTGAACCCCTGGGGTCCCCAATTCCACACCCCCTGGAACCACAGTGGGTCCCTCTGGGGGGGGGGGGCTGCGGGAGCCGAGAGCCTGGAATGGATCCAGGATGAACCCCGGCAGCACTGGGACGGGGCGGGGGGGGTCCCATCCCCACGGCGCCGGCCTCGTCTGGAAAAACTCTACAAAAAGGAGGAAACCCGTCAAAAAAGAAGCTAAAGAAGGCTGAGAAGGTCACAGGCTTGGAACCGCCAGGAAAAAGTATGTAGAGGTCAGAAATATGCCCCGTGGATGCAAAGCCTGGAGCGGGCAGGGAATGGGCAGGGAGCGGGCAGGGAGCGGGCAGGGAACGGGCAGGGAGCCCTGAAACGGAAAGCGAGAGCTGCAATGGGGAAGGGGAACTGGCAGCCGCGTGGGGACACAGAAACCCCCGAGCAGCCCCGCGGGCCCCGGCCTCGGAGCAGCCCCTCCAGCCTCCCCGGAAAGGGAAGAATAAAAAGTACACGGTAAAATAATCTTTCCCAGGGTGGGCAGCGGGTTCCTCGGCGTGAGGCTACCCAGCAGGATCCGGTCCCGTGGGGACATTTCCAGCCCCACACATCCTTTTTCCGAGCATTTTTGCAGTGCTACCGACCGCCCCCGACTCCACAGCCGCTCGGCGACGGCTCGGGCCATCAGGTGGGTTTTCTTTTTCCTTTTCTATCACCCACCTTGTGTCGATCTGCCCCGAGTTTCTGCTCCAGCCCCTCGCTTCCCCAGGGTCCCCCCGCGCCGGCAGCCCTCCTGCATCCCAAACCCATCAGCGGGAAACAGGAACGGCTCAGGGTAAAACCAACGGCAGCTCCGCGACACCCCGGGCAGGATACGGCACTGGGGCCACGGAGCCGGACCCCGGGGCTGCTCTTCCCAATCTCGCTCTTAGCAAAAATTTCCAACCTTCGTAAGCAGCGCCGCTTTAACACGTCCTGAATAACCCAAACAGTTTATCTGTGGGCCAGGGAACGTCCCTTCTAGGGACACCGCATCCTGCTTGGGTTATCGTGGCCCTTCTAAACAGTTTATAAATAGACCAAGGTAAACGAGGGCCATCGCTCTTTTTGAAGGAAAGCGAGGATTTTTTTATCCAATTTCTTTTTTTTTTTTTTTTTTTAAAGCCACTCAAGGAGCGCCGCTCCAAAGAACCGCTCCTAAACCCCAATTTCAATCCACTGCTGCTCTCGCCGAAGCAATTAAAAAAGGGAAAAAAACAGAGAAATGGCTTTGGCAGCTTCACCCCATCACGTGCCGGCCTTGGCGGCGCCGTGGGGCCGATGGGAAGGTCGCGGTTGACCCCCGAGGCACCGGCTGGGCCCACGACCAGGACGGCAACTGGGCTGGGTGCCGGGGCCAGCGACAGGAGAAGAGAGGGAGCAGCGGCACGCATTGCTGCGCCCGGGAGGCTTCGGGGTCACTCTGCTTTTCACATTGGAAAAAAAAGTGGAAAATTGAGGGGAAAAAATGGAAAATTTGGGAAATAATTTTGAAAAGATGGAGTGCGGCGAGAGCCTCTCCTGCAGCAGGTGGGACGGTCCCCTATGCAGCGTCCTCCCCTCAGCATCCCCCGATGCCACAAATACTTACTCATTTCACAAGGGCTGATCAGATAAAATCATCGTAACACTTTTCCGTGTAAACGAGCGTTCACCGGAAGGGTTTATAGCGTGCAACGAGGGCGTCTGTCAAACACCCCAGAGGAACTGAAGCCATTTCCAAGTCCCTAAGGAGTAAAGAAAAGGGATTTTACATGCATTTTCAAGCTACATGTATTTTTTTCTTTCTTTTCTCTACCAGTGGAAGCGATTTGCAAAGGCGAGGGACCTGGGATGGGGCTTCGCCTCGGCCGGCAGATGCAGCTCTGGCCCGAAGCAACACGGCTGCACAGCAAACAGCGCCAAAAAGAGCCCAAAGCCCTTTTTATTTTTTCCCAGCTGCTTCCGTTCAGGCTGAAAAAATTGTATTTCCAGCTTGTTTCAATTAATTTTAAGACTTTTACATTCCATAAAAGCTGAAGCGCTCATTAAACCAGGGTTTTCGCTATTGTCACACTTTGAAACGACCACACCACAACTCCGCCGCTGGCTCTGGCTCGGCCGCGCCGGGACCTCCCGCGGGGAGAGAAGCGGCTCCAGGTCCCATCAACGGCGGTGGCAGCGCTCACCTCCCGGCTCAGGACAGACACACTCATCACACCCCCCCAGGCCCATCCCACAGGGGGAGCGTTGGGGTGGCTGGGAATGACCTGGGCAGGGGAGACGCTCTTCCACTGCCCTTCCCTACCTGACCTCCGCAGCCCTGCCATGGCTGCGGGCACGGCGGGGAGGGCTGGATGCGGCCCCGGGTGCGTCACGGGGAGGCCGGGAGCGCTGCCAGGGACGGGGTACGGCTAGGGCACGCTCACCGCCCCCCAGCACCCTGCCTCGGCGGGTGAGAAGCGCCGCAGGAGGAAACTATCCACCTGCACCCACAGATAAATAAATAAATGCATTTTTTTTGCATCTATAATTTTTTTGCAGCTATCAGCAAAGCCGACCCAGGGGGGGCTCTGGAGTCACTGGCAGCCGCGTTCCTCACCCCAGCAGCCAGCCCTGGCTCCGTCGGTGGCCGGGGACAGCCCCAGCCCCCCGCCGTCCCGCTGCAGCGCCGCGCAGCTGGACGTTTCTTTGATCTCACAAGATGAAAAAGCGACGTTCCCCCGCCCTGTCGCGGCCGCAGCGCGCCCAGACGTTTCCATGCTCAGCCCCGGCGCGGGACGTGCCGCATCTCACCCCGGCCCGCGCACCCTGCCACTGCCCGCCTTTCCACACGCTGCCGTGTGCTCCAACAGCTCGCTTTCCTGAAAAAAAATTTAAAAGAAACCAAACCAAAATAAAACAAGAGCAGCTGTGAAACGTGGCCCCAAGTCTCTGCACCTGCAGCACAGGCAGGAAAGAAGCGTCCTCCGGGGGTGTCCTCACAACCTGCCCACGTCTTGCTCCCTCTCGCCCTCCCGCAGCAGGTGGGGTCTGGATGGAGCCCAAGCGCTTGTGGGCTGCTGTGATTTATTGAGTGGTGGGCGAGCGTCTAAGCAAGAGCTCAGCAAGGGCACGAGGGGCTGAGCAGCCTTTGAGGGAAGGTGGAGAAGTCCCCAAAAGGTGTTTGCTGCGAGGGAGGTTCCTGTATCGGAAACTGGGGAGGGAAAACCCACCAGGACGCGCCGGAGGAGCCACGAGCAGCAGCGGAGGCCTCTGCCTGGGGCTGCACCAGCTGCGGTTCAACAAGACTTTGTGTCCCATGGCCTCGACCCGTGTCCCAGATGTGGCTCCTAAGGATGTCCCCAGCCACATCCCACGCTGGGCACAGCAGTGACCAGTGCCGTGTCCTGGCCACCCCACCCAGCTTCAGATGACACCAGATCCAGCCGGGTGTCCTACCGGGGCCTGGTGGGGCTCCTCGTGCATCCGGGCATGGATTTCCCTCCCCACCTGCTGCCATGTGGGATTAGCTGCTGTTCGTCTTTCTTGGCTTTACCTGGAGTAACACCCTACACGTTCGCAGACTGGGGTTCAGTTCGTTATAACAGAGCCCCTACAGCACAAGGAGCATTTAGAGCTTCACAACCGAACATCCCAACCAGCTCCTATTGCCACAAGACCACGAGCCTGGAGTCAAGTGCCGCAGGGAAACAAGACGACGAGCTCTCACCCACAGAGGAACTGCCATGAACATGCACAAGGGACAGACAAGCACCGTCCCCCACTGCCTGTGGCTGCACGAAGGATGCCCACAGTGTGGGACTTCCAGGCCTCTGGGCACGGAAAAACAAGGTAAAATGTTAAATGCGGCTTATTTTCTGTGTCACAAGTCTCTCCCGCACTCGGATGCCCAGCAGCGCAGCCAGGGTTACAGGATGCTCCGGTGTTTTGAGTGTGGCCCTTTGGTACCTCAATTCCAGCTGCCGCAGTGCCCGCGGGCTGCGATAGAAGATTCAGCAGAGGAGGGGAAAGACTCCTTGGGCTGTGGAAACTCATTCTTTGCTTTGCAGAAAGCACATCTTCAGTAAGAGCCAGATTTCCCCAGCATATTCCTCCTGATGAGCAAAACCTACCCGGAAAGCAGGACTGAGGAACCCTGAATGCTGTTAAGTGGACACAGAATCCGACCCTGAAACCCATTGCCCAATCTTGTACCCAGCTTGGGGGCATGATGTTTAACCAACGGAGCTCAGGCATTATCCCATCCAACTGCCTCCTTGATCTCAGTGGTGCCAATAACTCTGAAGCTCACCAGACGAGGTACCCTCGGGGGCAGCCGCCGTGGTGTCGGGAAACGTGTATTTGTGCCATAATAAAGCAATCCCACCAGCGCCTGGGTAATCCACTTACTTTTCCTCCAGGACTAAACAGCTTGCCCTGAAGAACTGCTACGTCTCATCCATCTAAAGCATTCTTCATCCCACAATAAAATTATTCCACACAATTTTAGAGTCCCAAACAAGGGTACGTGGACCCTGGAGTCCTTCTCCCGCGTAAGCCAAAGGAGACGGCACGAACACTTGCTTTTGTGTAGGGTCTCGCTCATGGCAGCCAGTGGCGAGACGTTGCTTTAGCCACACAAAGAGACCCAGACAGCAACTGGAGCCAACTGCCCCCTCCCAAACCCTCCCGGGACTACAGATGGAGACGCAGCGAAAGGGAGACGGTGCCCGGCAGACGGGGGAGTTTCCTGCCTGCCCTTTCAGCGTGGGAAGGCTGACGCCAAGAGCGCTCGCCAAGGGGCAAGAAAAGAGCTGGTACCATCTGAAAGAGGAGACTGCTGTTTTTTATTAACCAGTGAAGTGGGCCCAGACACTCACGTATTGGAGGAAAAGCACCGTGGGGAGCAGGCTCAGTCCCAGAAGTTGTGGGGTGCACGGCCCCGGCTGCTGCTGAGCTGTCTCCATGTGGAAAAGGACACCCGTGTGGGGAAGCGGGCACGGCAAACCCCCAGAGCAGAGAAACTGCCCCGCGGGGTGCAGAGAGCTGGGCAGCACTCAGGAGTTGAGCACAGGCTCCGAGAAGTGACACAGGGGGAAAACAGGGACGCCCGTAGTCTAGTTGCAGTTCTTGGGCAGGCGATAGACACCGCCGGAGCAGATGAGTTGCTGGTCCTGGACCTTTTTCTGGAGGAAACCCTGCAGCTCTTGTATATCGATTTCTGTAACCACTGGGCCTGTCATCACAAACATCTTCAGCATGCTGTGGATCCTCTCCAAGGACAGGCTCTCGAGGTTGGTCAGCATGGCCTGGATGTACGTCCAGAACAGCTGCAGAGTGGGACACGAAGGAACAGTAAATCACACCGACATCTATACCATGAAGAAAAGGGGTGCTTTAGCAAGGATAGGATAAGGACTAGGATAGGATAAGAGCAGATGGCCTCAAGTTGTGCCAAGGGAGGTTTAGATTGGATATTAGGAAAAATTTTTACACTGAATGGGTTGTCAAGCATTGGAACAGGCTGCCCAGGGAAGTGGTGGAATCCCTGAAGGTATTTAAAAGATGGGCAGACATGGTGCTGAGGGACATGGTTCAGTGATGGTTTTTGTCAGAGTTAGGTTGATGGACTCGATGATCTGAAAGGTCCCTTCCGACCTAGGGAATTCTATGATTCTGTGATCCCATGTCCCAAAAGCAGAGCAGGGGCTGTGGCTGGCAGTAAGTTCTGCTCTCAGCCGTGAGCACGTGGTCTTTAAACAGGAAACACCCAAGAACAGCATCAGGTGCTGGGACACAGCTAGAAAGCAGGATTTGACGTGCAGTACGTGCGTGACCCTCAGTGGATAAACACCAGTACGACAACTGCGTGTTTCACAACGGTACAACACACACACCATGACACGCGGGTAGGAAAAGCACTGGAAGTGTCCAGGAACCACAACACAGAGAAGGCAAAGATCCAGCTGTTAGTGCTGGGTAAAGCCTTCTTGGCAGTCTAAGTGCCAAAAAGCGCTGCTTGGGTGAATCCAAATAAGTTATGACTGTTTTCAAACATGAAATCATGTCTCAGACTTCTTCTTTTTTTAAACTGAAAAAACATATTTAGAGATGTTGCCTGGCTCAGCAGCCGGGCCCTCTTCTGGAGGGAAAGCTGCGGTCCAGCACCTGCACCAGCGAGCATTGATCAACTGATACCAACTTCAGAAAACCTTCATGCTGGACTTAGCCATTTGCAGCGGAAAACACAAATCCAAAGTGCAAATTGAATCCACCATCTTAATCAGACTCCCCAAAACCAAAAGCACAGGATGTTTGCATTGTCCTGCGGGCTTCACAAGCAGCCAAGACACAGGGATGGGTACCTGAAGCTCTTCCTCCTTCTGGTCAGCCTGCGACGCCATGGCAGAGTCCCCCTCCTCGTCGCTGTCTATCAGAACGACCTTCTCCACCTGGTCCTTCTGCTCCTCCTCAATCACGGTGAAGGTGCCTTGGGGGTCTTCACGCAGGACACCCTGCTGCAGCCACAGAGTCATCTTACGCTTCAGCGACGTCACGGGCACCTTGAGCACTTCACTGAGCTCTGTCAGCGTCCACGTACCTGTGGACACCACGGATATCAGGGAAAAGCCCAGGACACCTGCCCACCTCCACTGCCAGGAGCAAGCAGCTGTGTGCAGCGACTGCCTAAAGCAGAGTGGGTGCCGAGCTGTGGCCCTGCTGGGTGCTCTCTCTGAGGAGCGGTGGAGACCTGGCTGAGCCCCATGGCAGATCCAAGCCCATGAACCAGGTCTTGGTCCTGTGCCAGAGCTCCCATAGCCTACAGCCACCCAAGCAACGCAGCTTCCCTCCCACCCACCCATGGGAAGCATGGGGACATGGGAGGTAACGCTGAGTCTCCGCCCCGGGACTCACTCTTGGTCTGGAAGTGCAGGATGATGGCAGCATGCACAGGAGAGACGGACAGGGAGAGCGTGCGATCTGCCAGCTCCACGTCCAAGCTCACCAGGCCCAGGTGGTACTTCCAGTTCAGGGTCCTCATGGCCTGGAAAAGGGAGAAGCAGGTTCTAACACAAACCATGAAATGCTGCATTATTGCAAACACCCCTCTACCATCACGGCCTCTGCCACACACGAAAGACACCTCATGAGTCACCCAGCACTGCCACCACCCAGCCGTCCCCTATCCCCTCATGGGAAACATCCTCTTTGGCATAAGTTGTTGTTCAGCCCTCGCCCAAGGTCAATGCCCCTCTCCTGCTCGAATGCCAGTCACTCAGCTCTCTGGTAGGGTAAGCACAGGCTGAAGAAACACTGGAAGACCAACTGGGCCACTCCAGACAAACTCTTACCAGAAAATAAATGCTCATCTGGGGCAGAATTTCCTCAGAAGAGATGGAATACTCTTCTGATACTGACGTGAAAAGAGCACTGCTTGCTTTGAAGGCTGAGGATGCTCAAAGAGGCTGCTCCCTCCCCGCATCCTCTCCTGCATCCTCTCCTAACTTATTTTTTGCAGGCAGAGAAATCAGATGGCACCAACATCTGGCATATAGCTACAGCAGGAGAAGAAACAGGACCTAGAGCTGTGAGGTTCCCAGACTCATGGCATGTACCACCTGGTGTACAATAACCAGTTCAAGTAAGGATATAGAAAACCAAGCCTGAAGCGGAGTCAGAGCACAAGTAGGCAGGCAAAGAGGAACATCTGCATGAGACACCAAATTGAGTTCAGGTTGGCTGCAAAGAACCACGTGTGTGTGCACAGACACCACACTGGCATGACAGCTAGATCGGAACCATCCAGATGTGTGCTCTGCACTCCACCAGATAAGAAGCTGCAAGATGAGAAAGCCAAGACCAGAGCTCTGGACGTGACCTGGATCTCTCCTTGACTTCCAGACAGATGCTCCTGGTTCCAACCCATTCTGTATGTGCAGCACAAGATGCACCTCAGCCTCCTCTATTTGACTAACTGCCATGATCAAGTGCCTGGGGAACAGAAGAATACTGCATGGTTGCTTACGTTCGCTCTGTATGCCTCCCTTCCACCTTCCCGTGCTGTTTATAAAGGCACGGATTCGGTCTTTATCCGAGCCACAGTCAAACTGACCAAAAACGCTTGCACCCGAACTGCCTAACGTGGAGTTCAGGGACCCTCCAGAAACGAATGGAACAACCCAGGAGACCACAGACAGAAGACAAAGCAGCATTCGCCTAACCCCAGACAAACAGTGAATTTTAAAATAAAACCAGGTTAAAAGAGCTTCTTTTCAAGAGGACAAACGGGGGAGGAGAGTGCCAGAAGAAGAGAGGCCCAACAGGGACAGGATGTCACTCTTACTACTACAGAACTTCGGCGAACAAGCTTAGACCAGACTTAGGATGCCCAAGAACTTCCACCTCAATATCCATTTAACTAACGAACACCGGCATGTTTTAGAAAACTCTCTTCCCCAACTGCAATTACTACGACGATCCAGGCACCCTATACAGAGATAAACCCTTCTTTCGGCAATAGCTAAGGGAGCACAGCTTCTAAACCCAATTCAAAGCTGAAGGACTTTGGAATTCCACCGAAACAGCATGGGAGTACTAACAGCTATAATTTAAGAGATGTTAAAGGGGACTTGGCAAAAGCCATGCTATATAACAAAGTCTGAACAGCATACACCTTGCTGAAGGAGGGTTAAGGCTGCCTCACCTTTAATTTTTCATACTTCTTGGAATAGGCTTCCATGGCTTCCTTGACCTGCTCTGGAAGCTCTAGCTTCTCCTCTTTCAGCGGTGGCCAGAACTCACTCGACAGGATAACGGCAACAAGGCTGAACGGTGGCCTCTCCTCCTCTGGGAGTTTCTCTTCCTCATCACGAATGTTGGCATTAATCCGTCGCGAGTCAGCCATATCCTGGAAAAGGCAGAGGAAGCTAAGGCAGCTCCTTCTCTTCCAAGTCACTGCTAACCCTTAGCAAAGGAGAAGCTTAAACAAGGTGACTAGGGTTGTCTCCAAATGATGATGAGGACGTTGGAAAGGACACGATCACGTGTGTGCACTAGAAATTCTGTTATATACTCAGAAACATCTGTGGGGAGGTTGAGGAAAGGCTTACAACGCAACATTAGCCTATACCAGTGTCCCTCCAGACCTGTGTTCTTCCCACAGTGCTCCAAGTGAATTAAACTCCAGACTCCCAAGCCTAGAGGAGCTGGAAGAGCCCAGCTCTTCGGTGCCAGAATACTGCAGGAGGGGCAGGACAGCCAACAGCACCAGAGCAACCATCCCTCAGAGTCGATAACCCAGCCCACAGGGCTTAAAAAACAGACACGATTTGGAATGCACGTCTGCCTGTCACAGATCAGGCCCCTCACCAGGATTTTGGGAACCCCACTTTCCTAAAAGACCCTTTTTGGATCACCCCTCAAGTGCCTCCCCTTCCCTAATGAGCTCAATCACCCAAGGACTTGAATATTAAAAAAAAAAAAAAAAAAAAAAAAAAAAGTTACTTTTAACATGACTTCACAATAGTGCATCTGAGCTTCTCCAAACCGCAGCTTCAGCAGCTCCACGTTGCGGATTTCCCTGATACGAGAAACAACAGATCAGGCACAGGTCCCTCAGACGGACGAGCCTGGCTTGGCCCCCACCCTCTGCAACACAGCCAAGAAAGGGAGTCCCTGGCACAAGGCTGCTTTTCCTGGGAAGCTTTGCATTATCTGAGCAGGATATTTCCCAGCATCTAAGTGAGGAACAGTCACTTCCTCTGTAGGCCAGCAGCTTCTTGAAGACCTCCCCGTCCCTTTTATTTGGAGGACCGTGGCACCTAGCCATCCCCCTCGACACGGTGCAAGCTCAGCATTTGGCGAGCCACTTGCCTGAGACCGCCCGTCCCAGGGGTGGCTGGCACCAGCTGCATTTCACAGAAAGGAGAGAACCACTGCAACTCTTGAATCAAGAGACTCAGTTGGGTTGCAACCGGGGTTTCCTGATGCTTCACCCCTTTTTTCTTACTTTGACACCTTCTGCTGACCCTAAGCAGCCTGTGCAGGTTGTGAGGGCCACCAGAACATGTGGGATAGAGCTAAGAGGGTGACGGTGCCTCCAATTTCCTGCATTCTGCCCTATTAGTGCAAGCCAAGGGCAGGACTGAGCAGGATGCAGCCCGAGAAGAGGCGAGAGCATGAAATTCTAGATGCAAACCCAAAGCTGCAGATGAAATGGTCAAAGACATTCCTGGCTCCAGAAACAGCCGCTCATAGTAACCCAGTCTGAAGGTGATTTTACCATGGAAAGCCCTGGGGCTGGGCACTGGGACCCCACCTCTCAGCGCTGTAGTTGAACTGATGTAGCAGGCGGTCAGCCAGAAGCGTGCGGTATTCGTTGATGAACAGATCCTTGCTGCCGTAGATGCTCACCAGCAGGCTGATGATGTCCGAGGACCGACGCTTGGAACTCGATTTTCCTAGTGAAATCCAGCAGACGACAGTGTGAGATTGTTAACAGAGTCCTGGCCCAGCCCAGCCCAGCTCTCAAGAACAAGCAGATGAGCTGTTCCAGACTACAGCCCGCCGGGGAATACAGCAGGCTCCTGGGACCTCTGGTCTTGGCATCTAACCTGGATCTGCATCAACCGGGTCAGGAACCCAGTCCCCTGGTTCTGAGATGTCATCGTCACTCTCCTGGCCGTTCTCCAGGGTCACTGGGTCAGCTTTCGAGAGCTCGTTTGCAAGATCACCAGAGCCTTCAGCATCCCCTGTGAGACCGGCCACAATCTGCCGCACCGTGTCTTCCCGGGTCCTGCCAACAGGCAAGAGAAACAGAGCAAGTGAAGGGAAGGGGAGGGAAAGGGGACGCGTAAGACTGACCCCACAAGCCTCTTACCTCAGATACTTCCTGATGGGCTCACAGGCGACCTCCAGGATGACCATGGAGGGGTCGAGCTCCCGCAAGGCCTTGATGGCTGAGATATACAGAGTGATGATGTCGGATGTGTTGACTCCTAGAGGAGAGGGGCAGAGGGAGTCAGAGTCACAGAGCACAAACTAACGGCTGGGATATAAGGACCTTGGATCCTCCAAGCCCCTCTGTTCAATCCGTGGAGGCGGAGGGCTTGCTGCCCTACTGCTCCAGCCAAGGGCAGAGATCAGATCCGTACGGCTGAGAAACCAGTCCCAATCGTGAACACAGGCTCCGAGACTACCAGAAACCAGCTGAGTCCTGACTGTGCATTAGGTCAGACCACACGCAGCACAAAAGCCTTTTTCCAACTGGACCAAAGCTAAACTACTAGCTCAGCTCCTCACCATGCTGCAAAAAGGAGGCAAGAAGGGGCTGGGATATAATCAGCTACTGCCGCCCATGCACACTTCAACACAGAGAGCACGCGATGCACACAGCCTGGTTGCCTCTCACTCATCAAACATGGAACCAGACGATGGCTCCCAGTAGATCCCCACTCATGCCCAGGCTCCTTACAGTGTTATGACATACGTGAGGATGAAAAACCCACCAGGATGCAGAAGTCGCATTTCCAGAGCGCTCTTCAGGGAGCTGAGCAGCTGCTGCCTCTGATTAGTCCTTTCGAGGCAGAACTTGAGGTCCTCCACAGCAGGCTTTGACTCTGGGAAATCTATAAAGCAAGCAGTGATTAGAAACAGTGCCATGCTCCATGGGAAGGCAAGAGGAGACAGCATGGTGCATCAGGAGAGGAAGACAGATCTATCGTTGATCCAGTCCAAGTCCAAGGATTTGAAGGATTTGGGTCTCTTCAGTCTGGAAAAAAGACGACTCGGGGATCTTTATCAATGCTTATCAATACTGAAAGGGGGGGTGTCAGGAGGATGGGGCCAGGCTCTTCTCAGTGGTGCCCAGGGACAGGACAAGGGGTAACGGGCACAAAGTTGAGCATGGGAAGTTCCACCTAAACATGAGGAGGAACTTCTTTGCTGTGAGGGTGGCAGAGCCCTGGCACAGGCTGCCCAGAGAGGTGGGGGAGTCTCCGTCTCTGGAGACATTCCAACCCCGCCTGGACGCGTTCCTGTGCCACCTGCTCTGGGTGACCCTGCTCTGGCAGGGGGTTGGGCTGGGTGATCTCCAGAGGTCCCTGCCAACCCCTGGCCATTCTGTGATTCTGTGAGTGAATGAACACTGAATGGGTCACACCTACCTCGAATGATGCTGAAGAGCTCTTCGATGCGCATGCTGGCGTAGATGCGGTAGAAGAACCTTTGGACATGGCACCGCCAGCGCTTCAAGGTGCTGCTAGCTTCTGGAGAGGAGCGCGCCAAGGGACCATCTTGCAGAAACACCCTGCTGAGCCAGCCAATCACTTTCTCAATCCACTGCACAAGGAGAGGGAGAGCGGAGGGATGGTGAACACCACAGGCTGGATGCACAGCCGTGTCCCACACTGACCCATCACCAGGCAGCTACCACAGCGGGCAGAGATGGACAACTAGCCAAGGACAGCACCAACTCCAGCTGCTCTCCAAATGCACCCTGGCCTGGGTTATAGTTGGGGAAAGCCCAGCTGGAAGAATAGGAACTTTAATTAAAATACAGGATATCGACTATGCAGATGTGTACGGGAAGGTAAGGGGTGACTGAGGACTGCGCATAGGCGCTGGGCTCCAAAAAGGCCAGGGTATATTCAAAAACTTGCAGACGATTCTATTCTTGCAGAATTCCATTCCAGTCTATACTTGCAGAACTATTCTCTTCATGAGAATATGAGCAAATTGTGCATCACACCACCCTTGGCCCAAAGTTCCTACAATTCCTGAAAGCAATGAAGAGCAAGCAAGCCATCCCAAGGACCCACAGACAACCAACCAAACTCGGGCACCCGAAACCAAGACTTCAAATACCAGCCTAGTCACTGAATAGTAAAATCAAAACCTGAACAGAGAGCATCAGAAGGCTATTTTTTTTATATTTGAGATTTGGTTTTCTACCAAGAAGTGTGTAATTATGAAATTTCAAAGGTACTCAACTCCAACATCCAGATTCAAAATAAATGCTTTTCTTTAATTTCCCCTTTAAGGTGGCAAGTACATGGTACTTCCTGGGACAGTATTTCGGTATTAATAGCTACTAGATATTAATATTTTTTGACAACCAGATTCTGACAGCCTGAAACAAAAAACACTAAGTCAAGGTCTGGTTTGCTGACGTTAATTTTTAATTATCTGCTCGACTGAGGAAACACAGAAGAAACGCACAAGTTCTGCCAATGGCAAGGCAGGATGAACCTGAGAACTACGGAACACCTGGGCATCGATCTGGGCAAAACCGTGGAAAAGCTGATAAAGAACTCTAAAGGATGAAAGGAAAGGACTATAAAATCGAGTTGCTTTGCATCAGTTAAGGAATACAATGATTAGCAAACCAACCCATTTTTCCCCATGAGTTTATCTTCTCCGAGTGCTCCTGTTGCAGCCTGATTACCAACCCACACTCCAGGCTGCTGCTGCTGGGTCTGAAAGGGGGGTTTGCTGCTAACACTTGTACTTTTAGCACGCTGTTTCTCAGACTGCTATTTTAACTTTAGCAAGCTGTTTCTCAGACCTCCGTTTTACCTTTAGCTTGCCAGCCCTGTGCTTTTTTACCATAAGATCATCTCATCCACATTCCGACCTGCTCCAATATTCTATGGCCAAACACGCTGCCCCTTCCGAAGACGTGGGAGCAAAGGGACTTTCTGCAACGCCTGAGACGTGGAATGCGGTTGTATTTTCTCTGGTGCCCTTAAAATGTCCTTAAACAATCTCCAGGTCATCCAAGAGCATTTCACACTAGGTCCAATAAAGAAAGTGTTGCACAGCAACTAAAGGAAAGTAAATATAAAATGACTGCTGATGTTTGCAGACAACAAAAAAGGCCAGCGTGGCAAACAGCAAGGGAACCAGGGCAACCAGAGAGAGCAGTGGGGTTTGCATGGCAACCTGACTTCACACATTGTTCTTCAACACAGGCAAAGGCAAGGTCACGCATCGAGGAACAAAGAGTGCCGGGCAAGCCTGCAGAGCCAGGACTGTATCCTGGAAGAGCCATAACACAGAAAAGAATTTAATTTTAAGGTCACACTGGGTAAACAGCCCAACACAAACTCGGTTTAAGGTAGCAGGAAACCAACTGGGTAGGTGCAAGGAAGGCTTTTAATTCTGTACATGGCCCACTGGTGAGATCAATACCCGAGTATCACCTCCCATCCTCGCTTCCTATTTTCAAGGGGTGCTGAAAAAATCGGAAAGAGGAGAGAGAACATCCACACAAGTTCTAATTATGGGCCCACCTACCCAGAGGGAGGGTCCTCTGCAGCCTAGGTGGCACTACATGTTCCTACGTTACTATGGACGTCACCAGGTGAAATGCAACGGCCCATTATGCACAGGTCAGAGCAAACCTTCCCCTCTAGCATAAATCAAAATGGGGAGTTTTAACCACCTCTTCTGCCAGGGATGGTGGGGGTGACAGCCCTGGCCCAGGTGTTTTCAGGTGGAATCCGCCTTTCGGCTGAGCCGCTAAACCAGTAAGAGGAGCAGCTGCACATCCCTGAAGGAAGGGCCCCGGCTGCCGCACGCCAGCCTTACCTCCTGGAACTCATTCAGGAAGGAGTGCTCGTATTCCCCCCTGCACCGCTGCTCCATCCGCTCCTCGATCATCCTGTGGAGGATGGTCGTGACAGCATCGGCGCTCACTCTCTCCAGCAAATTCAGCCGGCGGCTGCAGACACAGACAGTGACCCAATTCAGAGTGTATGCAAGCAAAGGTACGAGCAAATGAGGAAAATCTAAGTACCTGAAGGCACCTTCCTCCCTGCATGCTCCACAGACGCAGGCCTAGCTCTTAGTTTAAATGCTCTGGTAGCCTGCACAGATGTGCTACATGTATAACACATGACACTACTGCTATCCCATCTTCCCTAGGAACATTATTTTCTAGCCATCAAAAGCTTTTCATTTAGAAGAGTTTGCTGCTTGGCGGGCAGACGGCCTCAGAGCATGAGGAAGCCAGCCTCGTACGCAGGGAGAGGAACTTTCTATCTAAAGATCTGCTTTAGTTCAGCCACCAGCTGGCAACCAGCTGCAGGAACCCCGTGTCAAGTTCTCTACCCAGAACCGTGACACAGCCTGACCTCACGCGTAGCTCCTCCCATTTTCAAATATCAAGAAAACCTGCTGCTGCTCCCCATCCGGACCATCTGAGTGACAGCCACCACCCCGTACCCTACGTACAGAATGTCATTGAGCTGCTGAAACTGCTCCATGGCTTTGGGGCACCAGCACTGCTCTCTCTTGCTGCTGCAGCCCGGGCACAGCGGGCTCTCTCCTCCGCCCTCCTCCGTGTCACTCTCCTGCTCCGTCTCACTCATGCTGCTCTCGCACTCGTTCATTCCATCTTCTCCTTTCTTCCACTGCCGCATGTATATCCTGAAAGTGCGGCTGTAGAACTGCTGGATCATTTCCTGGAAGGACTTGGTAGTGGAGAAGAACAGGATAGCTTTGAACATGGTGTAGACCTTTTCTTGCAGCATCTGAGCGCCTGTCCCCAGCAGCAAGCCCGCCTTGGTCCACCTCTCCAGAAGTTCCAGGCTGTTCAGGTAGGGGTCCAGGCGACACTTGAGAAGACAAAACGCGTCCAGCAGGAGCGAGGAGCACTGGGGCTCCTCGGCCGTGTTTTCATACTGGCCGATGCAGTTCCAGAACTCAGGGGCTATATTGGCCTGCAGGTCCGTCTGCAGCACCTCGATGAACCACTCCTCCACGACGGAGTGCAAGTCGTAACACCGCAGCACCTCCAGGGCTGCCCGCAGCTCGGCGTCCTTCAGCGGCCCCACGGCATCGGACCTCGGTGCCACCTGAAAAGCGGAGGGGACACCGAGTTAAGCAGGCACAGCCCTCTCCGGGAGGATCTGCCGCAGGAGACCGCTCCTCCCAAAAAGCGGGGTCCCAACTCTGCTGTCAAACAGCAGACACCGATCCTCCACGGAGACCTGCTGGGGTCCTGGCCCACTGCTAGAAGCCAAGTGCCACCTCCCAGGCCCAACACCGGCCACCGCTCTCCCTGTTGGGGGCTGCTGCAGGACACACGTGCTGGTGGGGAGTGTCACGAGCCACCCTCGGGTCCCCGAAAAGCCATATTTTGGGGCAAAAACCTTCCTCAGCCCATGTTAGCTCCCTCGGGGAGCGAGCAGGGAGCGGAGCCGCAGCATGGACAGGGGAAGCAGCCCATTTTTTTGGCACGTAGGCTTTGCGGCTGGCGATGGGGGACGGCTGGACGCCCATGGCCTTTGCACAACGCCCCCCCGAGCCGCCGCCCCCCCGACCCCGGCTTCCCCTTCCCCAGCCGCCAGCTCCAGTCGTTCCCCCCCACCCCAACCCCCGAAAACTGGACCCGGGAGCGGAGGGGACGCGGCTGGGGCCACCTCAGCCACCCCGCGGCCGGCGGAGCTGGAGTCGGGGCCGGCCCCGGCAGGGCCCGGAGACCCGAGGGCGGCGGCGTGAGGCGAGCGGGGAGCGGCGCCGCCTCCCCCGCGGCCGTGCCCGGCCTCCCGCCCCCCCCGGCTCCCCCCCGCTCACCAGCCCCAGGGCGGCGGGCGGCACCAGGGCGGTGCTCAGCGTGTGCCAGGCGGCCGAGAGCCCCGCGCCCGCCGGCGGCTCCATGCGGGCCGGGCCGCAGGAAGAGGCGGGGCGCGGCGGGCCGTTGGGCCGGGGCGATGAGCGGGCCGGGGCCGGCGCTGCGGGGGTACAACGCGGAGCTGCAGGAGGGTGAGCGGGGCCAGGGCAGGGGCCGGCGGTGGGGCCGGGGCCGGGGCCGGGGCTGACGGCTGGGTCCGTGCAGCGCTGGCGGAGCTGCGGGCCCGGCGGGAGGAGCTGAGCGGGCGGATCCGGGAGGAGGAGGCGGAGCGCGGGCGGCTGCAGGGCCGCCTCTGGGCGCTCACCCAGCGCCTGGCCCGCACCAGTGAGAGCCTGGCCCGCAACCTGGCCGCCCGCGGCGAGCTCGACAGGACCATCGCCGAGACGGAGGCGGCCTACGGCAAGGTAACCCCGGCTCGGGTCCCCCCACGGCGGGGTGACCCCGGCCCGGAGCACCTCCACAGCGGGGTGACCCCGGCCCGGGTCCCCCCACGGCAGGGTGACCGTGTCCTGGGCCCCCCCATGGCAAGGTAACCCCGTCCGGGCCCCCCCACGGCAGGATGACCCCGGACGGGGCCGCCCGGGGGTCAGGGCACCCGGCCCAGGCGGCCCCCGCTAACGGGAGGCCGGGGTTTGGGCTGGGGGAAAGCACGTTGTCAAAACACACCAAAAAAACCTATAATTCGCGGTGGAAAAAAAGAAGGAAAGCAGAGCCAAGGCGTTGACCCAGAAGACCATGAATTCATGCAGGTAACGACAAACTGTGATGCTACCAGACGCTTTTTTCCCCCCCAGCTTTCAAATGTAATTTCTTCCATCTTTAATGGAATAATATCATTAAAAGAGTAGAAGTGTTGGACCCGTAAAGGGTGCAAGGGCCGTTATTTACTGTTGGCAGTAAATGGTGCTGGGGTGGCTCTGCCCTTCCTCCATTCTCATGTTTGGAAACTGCCAGGCAGGGACGGCTTGATCCCGCGTATGGGGTAACAGCGGAATTCTCTTCTGAATTAAAAAAATGAAAGGATCCTTCTAGCCCTGCTTTCAGATAAGCAATGATCTTCCGTTACCACGTGGTAATAAGGAGCCCTTTGGTCCAAAAGCGCCCCTTCCCCTATTAGCTGCTGCCCAAATTCTCCTTTTCCCCCCCTTTTTTTTTTTTTTTTTTTTTTGTGATCAGCTACTCGGTGTCAGTTCCTCTTCATCTCCCAACATCAGTACTTTTATTGACAATTATTTTTTAAGATGAGGCTGGAGCTGTTTTCTCCTCCTACTTCAAGACCTGATGGTTTGGGGTGAAGGGGAGGAACTCACATAAAAATTTAACAACTTAAGAGTTGTGTTGTAAAGCTACTCAAACAAACAGCTCCTTTTAAAAGTAAACGTTGCAACCCCCCCAGCCTACAAATGGATTCACGTTTATTGAAATTAAGAGACACCCACAGCAGGTAAAAAGCAGAGGTGTTAGGAGGGGAAATGCAGATGTCCTGCCCCCAGAAACCAGTGACAAAGTTCCTTTACCTGTGGATGTACGTCTCCTGTCTGTAATGGCACTCCTCGCCCCCCCCAGGACTCCACCTCCTCCCACGGACAAAGTGGCAAGATCCCGCCAACACCTTCTACTTGCGCCTCATCCTGCGTGGCGCTTACCTTCATCTCTTCTCTGACCACTTGGCGATTTCCACAAATTCATAGGAACGTAAATGATCTTTGGGGCTACAACGCTGCTGTCGCGCTTTGTTACAAACGTCCACCGTGTTAACACTTTAAAATGGCGAGATGGACAGGCAGCGAGATCTCCTAACCCCGTGGTAGCTTTGCTTCCTAGAGCACAGTGAGTGGGAACGTTAGATTGTGTACAATATAAGCTGAAAATAGGAGAAAATTAATAAAAGGAAAGATTTAGTCTGACCTAAGGTCATTGTGGAGTGGAGTTAGTCTTGAAGCAAGAAACTTAAAGTGGGCAGTTTTAACTGGAAGACAGTTGAAACTGGGTCAGCTGAGCACAGGTTAATACTGATCTAAAAAGCCCAGGTATCAACATCTCCCTTAAAAAAAACAAAACAAAACAAAAAACCCAAAACAACCCCAAAAACCAGGAGTTCACTCCACAGCCTGCTTCAGGAAGTTCTCTGCCTCATGCTCCAAGACAGAGAAATCGCTTAAGCTGTTCCATATTCAGAATGTGGGCACGAACCAGAGAAATTCCTCCAGATATTCCCCGCGGTGAGACAGGACGATAACGTCACCGAGAATTAGATACTGTAAGGGCTGCAGAATCCCTCTTGCTGCAAGGTAGATTCAAAGGGAACTCACGAGAGAAACAGTTTATGTAAAAATAAGCTATTTTTATTTATTTCTTTCCCAGATTCTGGAGAGTTCTCAGATATTGCTAGATGTCCTGAAGGGAGAAATTGGGAATGCTGGTAAAGCCAGTGAGCCGCAAAGCACTTCAAAAGAAAAAGAAAAAGAAGCACGTGGAGACAAGCATTCCTAAACTTGTCCTTCAACCTGGAAAGGCCTGTTGTTCTGGGACAGCTGCTGTTCTGGTACAAGGATGCCACATTTAATAAAAGTCTTTGTTTTGCAGAAGTACATTTTCCTTTCAGATGCACTTTGGTATTAGTTAGGGATCTACTAAAGTTAATCCTCAAATGCTAGAGATCAGGGTAGGCATCTACAAAAAAATACCCTTCATTTTGAGCACAGTGATACCGAAGAACGTCCCCGGAGGTGACTGGTCAGCCAGTGCTTCTGCCCTCAAAGCAGCGTTCACCTCGCTCTGCCAAGAGCGTGCCAGGAGTTCACCCGGAGCAGGCAGGGATTAGAGCACAAAGCCGGGAAGTGCAAAGGCAGCGCTCAGCGAGGTGTAAATCACAGCTACAGGGTGGAGGAGGCAAACTGAGAGGAGGAGCGGAGAAGTGGGCACACACCAGGGCACCACGAGCTCCTGGTGAGCAGCACTCTGCACTCCCGCAGCCCCGGTGAGCCTCTCCTCACCGGAAACCTCGTAGGCACCGAGCTCATCCCTGCGAACAGCGCGCAGAGTCCCAGCGCAGCGCTGCAGTTGGCTGAAGTGAGGGGAGCAAGGTGCAGGATAGTGGTGGCTTTAGAATTCCTCATTGATCCATGGCAGAACGAAGTCAGGACTAGTTCAGACACCTCATCCCTAACTTGAATTGCAAGCGGTTTGTGCTTTACTGTTAAGTTGCAAATCTGAAACTGGCTCAGCTCAGTTTAAAGCGGCAAAATAGGGCTGCCTTAAACCAGCCTGAGCTTTTCCACAGTGCAAGATGCTCACTGAGACATTTTCTGCTAGAAAAAAAGCTGCACGTAACCTTTTCTTCACACATAGTGCCTGATGTTTGGCTGTGGGCACAGCCACTGGCTGCGGGCACTGCTCCGTGTTTAACTCCGCATATCTGATACCTTACTCATCCCTCAAATCTAGCAGTCGCTAGCGGTCCTGCATTCTTCCTCATTCTACCCCAGTCTCAGCATCTTGTCCTGAAGTAGTTCATGAATGGGAGAAGCCTCAGCACCTGGGAGTCACTGCTGTTCCACGGTGCTTGCGTCGTGCCACAGGCTGATGCGCTGCCTGTACGTACGGCTCCCGGGGGGTCAGGCAGGGAACAGATCTCCAGTTAGCCTGAGAAGGACAAGCCTTAGAAGCGCAGGGAGGCACAAAGTGTTCCTTTGTGGCCCCTCCAGCCATCGTCTAACAAGCTGCTGAGTATCTCATTAATCCGTTTTGCATTATCTTTCCAGAAATATTTAGGCACCCAGGGCAGAAGAGGAGAACGCTGGAAGTAGGTGTGTCCTGACAGTTAATTCTGACCGTATTTTTCAGCATAACAACCTTCCTCCTGCTCCTACAACATACACTAAAACAAGTGCAAGGTATGCAGGGCATTTTCAGTTTAGAGACTAGTGTCACCTTGAGTAGACATTCATCATCTATATACAACAGACCAACCAATAAACCTATCAAATTTAATCGGATACCTGCCTGTTCCTTTGGATAGAGCCACACGCTGGGGTACCGCTCATTTCATAAAGCCCAGAGAGGCCGTATCTATTCCAACCGCATCTCTTTTAATCCCAGAAGTACAAATCACATTAGCAGCAGTGTTCCATCTTTTCCAGAGTGCAATTTTGACCCTGAGTTTACAGTAGTAGAAAACTTAAATGGAAGAGTCTAGCAGATTCCTTTGCATATTGGCTGCATTAAACAATTACAATAGAACTATAAAAATCCTAGAAAAAAAAAAAAAAAACATATTCCTTGTTCAAGTTCCGCAGAAGAAAGGAGTGAAATCACCTTCCTGTGCTTTGCACTAGAGGAGCAGAGCAAGCGTGGCTAGAAGGAAGCCCCCCCGCCAGCCAAGACAGATAAATCTTGGGCCTGGCCCAGTTAGATGCTGGAACAAAGCAACCAGAGGCACTGGCAAACTGGAGCACAATCACCAGTTACTAGAGACTGGACACCAGAGCTGGGTACGGACAGATCAAAGCTATGGCCAATGGTTGGGAATCTTTAAGAGGCTCAAGCCAGTCTGGACACATCTTTACAGATCAGTGCAAAATGACACCTAAAGCTAAAGGCATTATTCCACTTCCCACCCCTCGCACCGTGCGTTCAGCTTCCTTCACAAGAACGTAACTGGCACATGAATTCCATGAGGGTTCAGTGAAACTAGACCCAGAAATGTGCCGAGCACAAACCATGAGCCTTCAATGGTTTTCCAAACTGACACCCAATCTAGCTGTCAAATCACAACCGCTTCTGTGAATCCAGCTAACTGCCCACAGGCTCCCAGCGCTCCAACTCCAGAACCGTTCCTCACTGGGGCCTCTGATGGGAGAAGCGTCACAAAAGGTGTCCAGACCCCATCCAGTGCCTGGCTGTGTGGACTCGGATAAACACTGAGAAAATCTATGTCCATCCCGGCATTACAGATCTGGTCTTAAGATGCTTTGCCTAATCAGCAGCTGATCTTGAACAAGCAATATGCAAGGCCACAGGCAGAATAAATCATACGCCTTAAAAGTAGTAGTTAGGTCCCAGAATCCAGTGCAAATATTCTCCGAAGAGGCCCGATAGCGTCTAGTCCACCCTTGGCATCGGGATCCAACGAAAACTTGTGGTGAGGGAGGGACCCAGAAGCTGGTTTCGGCGTTGCTCGCGCGGGCGTTCGGATGGTGCACTGACACGTTTTCTCCAGCAGCCGCTGCTGCAGGGCTGCAGATGAAGCGATCAAAAATACAGAGCGGGCTCGCTGCTGAAATCGGAGAGTCCGCCCTTCTCTGCCGGGGTGAGCTGTGGAGAAAGCAGAGTTGACACGGAGGTGTCATCAAACCCGAAGCGAACGAGTACCCACACCTTGGGATGGTGAAGGCTGCGTTGGCACCTCGCCCGGGGCTAACGAGCGCATTTAATTCCCCCCTCCAAACATGCCCTGGAGTACAAAGTGTGCCAGCTGCCTTCTGTCTCCTTTACACACGCACAGAGAGGCAGCTCTGCCAGTGGCAGCGGGACCCTTTGTGCGCGGTGGCACACCTCCCTGGGCAGCGCACACGCACACACAGGTGTTCGGTGGAAGGCACACCCCACCCCATCCACTGGCCGCACCAACCTGAGCACTGGGATAACAGCACAGCAGGACAAAGCCAAGACCGGCTTATTTAAAGTCTCACCATGACTTGGCTCCCATGGGAATCAGCTTCCTTTGGGAGGGGTCCCTCTGCGGCAGGCATCTCCTCGTACTTCTGCTCCTGCCACTCGCTGAACTTCACGGAGTGCTTTGGGGTGTAGCTGGATAAATCTGCTGGAAGGACAAAGCTGATGTGAACATTTCTCAGTGACGTAAAAGGAAGGAGAATCAGGATCCTGGCTGGGACAGCATGGAAGCTGCCCATCCGCAGTTCCCTGTTCTGGTTCAAGACCCACCAAGCCCCAGTTCTGCCATCAGCTGGCAGCAGTCACCTCCACGAGCATTTCCACCTGTGTGGAGCCCCAGGAGGGGCTGCAGGAAACAGAGACAGTGTCAGACACCACCAAGAACCCCAGAGTGCCACCACAGCGCCTCGGCTCACCTGAGTTAGGTGTATTGGGATGCAAAGTGCTATTTGGGCGTGGAATGTAAAAGGTGCAAGACTTGTCCTCCTCTGTTTCAGAAGCATGTCCTTCCTCTTCCTCCTCCTCTTCTTCTGCCAGTGAGCTCTCTGATGGGTACTCAAACATAGTCTGCAAACTCGTCTCATTGAAAGAGATCTTCATCTAGACAACAGCAAAGGAGAATTATCAGAAAGCAGCACAAGAAACCGTTGATCCCAACACTCGCCCTGGCAACGGCCACCTCCCACCCCAGGGTTTCACTCTGGTTTAAAGGAGCCATTGCATGTCCCCCCACCTTTCCCAATGTGCCTTGCCAAATCTCTTGCCGCGCTGAGAGAAACCACAAAGGCAGATCGCCAAATAGATGGGATGGAGTCAGGAGGCCGAGAGATCCAGAGCACCTCTGGCTTTTTGTCCTGGTATACACTTTGCCATCCTCTAACACTGATGCCCAGCAGCCAGGAGGAGCTGCCTGAGCGTGCCTCCAGAGGGATCAGTCTTGCCAAGGAGGACAGGAAAGCATCCACGTGTTGGAAAGGTGACATCGCTAATGCCTGCCAACTCGTTTGTGTACCCCTGCCCTAGACTGGAGAAATATCAGTGATCAGGACTACATTTTTGGGAGGACATCCTGACAAAAAGCTATTTAAGCTAGATAAACCAGGGTTTAATACCAAAAGCGAGAAGATGGAAGCAGCTAAAGGAGAGATGGTAACAGGTGGGAGGAGAGAGGGAAACTACTGGACAAGGGGGAGGTACCTGAAGGTTCTGTTTTGAAACCAGTTTTATGTAGTATTCTCACTAGTGACCTTTGCACAATAACTGGGAGACTGAGAATGAAGATGACTCCAACATGGGAGTTCACCAAGGAAAAACCAGAATTTTATGGGTCATTCAGAAAACTGGAGAGGAAGAACACCAGAAATGGGACAATGTTTAAGATCAACCCTTGCTCTAAGAGAAGTTCAACACCTGTGAATAACTGAGAAAGAAAATTTTGGATTGGATACAAGACTGTAATCACCATTAGGCTGCTCCTTCAATAAACCGGGAATGAAGCAGGGCATTTCCACTGGAAATAGGGACTGCCTGGCTCCACCCTCCCAGTAAAACCCAGGTGGTGGAAGGCAGCAATTGGACTCCCCTTTTCTCTCCTCCAGACTGAAAACAAACCAGCTCCCTCAGCTTCTTCTCATATGCTGTTTCCTCCAGCCCCAGGAGCACTTTGGCAGCCTCCGCTGGACTTGCTCCAGTTTCTGGATCTATCCTGCAGCAGGATGCCCAAACCCAGACCCAGTAACTCCAGATGCGCTGCTCCAAGTTGAAAGAAAAGCTGAGCGAAGGGGTTGTTCCCCTGCAGCCTTTCATGTCCTAATCGTTATCTACCATTCTGCTTAGAAGATCTGGTTACAAATCATCTCAGCAGGTGGAGAGGAGATTCAGCCTCTTCACATTAGCAAAAATGAGACAAAGCGTAACAGCTCTTTGTAAGTACAACACCAAGAAAATAAACACCAAGGAGCAGAGGAGAACTGCTGATGCCAGCATACAACACACAAACAAGGAGGAAAAGCTTGCCAGGAATAAATTTACGCCAAAAGCAGGGAAGTATCTAGCCAATGCGGATCAAGGTTCAGGAGCAGCTGCCTAAAAGGGTGTTGTGATCCCTTTTACTTCTAACTACATTTAAAATTGAGCGAATAGGGTTATGAACAGAATTAAAATGGCATGGTTGCTTGTGACAGGCGGTAGGAGCTGGACGGTTCAGAAGATCTCTTCTGATGCTGTGTTATAACAGCTGGCAAGAAGAAAGTGCAGCACATTTGCCCCGCGTGCCATATTTGCAGTTTCCCTCATATACAAAACACCCCACAGGCCAAGGAACAGCCCGTGGCCCGAGCAGCTATCAAGAACAACGCACCACGCGTGCTGCCCAGACGCACGTATTTCTTGTGAAAGCAGCCGCTGCCTCTCTGCATCTCCTGCACAGGGAGCACCGGTGCGATGCTGCTGCCGCCAACGGCATCTTCCGAAGCCGAACCTGCAGCTGCGCAGGAGCCGGAGCCTGCGAAACACCAGTGCGCGGGAGCCAGCCTGCTACTGCCTCACCCCGCGCCGCCCACGGACAGACATGCTGGAGCTCTGTGGTTTCCAAGGCAAAACAGCGCGTATTTCACCGATGATTTTCAAAAAAGCAATGCTGAGAGTTTGAATCAAACCCAATTAAGAGAGGGAGTACTTAACCCTCTGCGCTGCAAATACGCACGATGGAGCTGTGGGCTACTCTGCCCGAGTCCAGGACGTACCTCAGACACTGGCTGGCTCTCCCTTCCCCATGCTCCCAGGAGAAATGGATGGAAATAGCAGAGCGGGAACCAGCTGCCTTTCCCCATTCCCTGCCCCAGCCCTGGCCAGCGCCACTCTGACCTTCTCCAGATGACACACGGGGAAAGGAATGATTATATTTCAGAGGAAAGGTACTGGAATAAAAAGTCCCTGAAGATCAGAGCATCCCAGTTGCTGTTCCCTGAATTTCTCGCCCCTGCTGCTGACCTAGATGCTCCCTGATCCGAGCCAGGCAGCGACCGCTCACAATGTGGCGTCTGTACTGCGGGGACAAGCCACGCTGCCAGGCACGAAGGCCACGAGGGTGGAGGTGCCCAGGGCTCCTGGGAGCTCAGAAGCTATCCCAGAACCAGCCACTGCACACAGGCTGCTCACCAGCGCTGGCCAAGAAGTTCTTGGCCAAACATGGAAAATAAAGGGGACAGGAGACACGTGCCTTGTTTTTAGTTCCATCTGCCACGCTTAAATCCTAAGCTTTCCTGGTTTTCTACTAACAGGGGGAAGTCTCTAAGAAAAATGACTTTTAGTCCAATTTGGACCGGAGCTGTGTGTAGCGCAGGAGGAGCAAACAGCCTCACCAGGGAGTAAAACCAAAGAGTAGAAAGCAGCAGAAACGAGCAGGAGACGCCCCCCATGCGGTGCCCAGAGGCAACTCGCCAAGAGCCCAGCCTAACCCCTGAGCTGGAGCAGCTCCCAGTCGCCCACAGCCAGTTCCACTGGGGCCACGCTCGCCGCCCAGAACCGGGCTTGGTGTCCTGCACAACGCTCTGCCACCAGGGCTTCTCGGTACTTACTGTAGAGAGACCGCAACGCTGCAAACGCTGCAGGAGGCAACACTGGAAATACTCAAAAAGAACAATCATTAACCACCGCGTAGCCAGCCCCACGCACCCAGGGCCCCAGCCTCGGGGAGAGCTCCTGAGAGCTCCTAACAAGACAATTTGCTGTTTCAGCAACCGCTCCGGTTGGGCCAGCGCAGCCTACGCGAAGGCTGACACCAGGCAGTCTGGCGTGAGGGCACCTCGGCACAAGCCCCCTCCCCAAAAACCACGCTGGCTTGCTCTACGGTATCATCTCACCCCCCGCACCCACCGTGCTGCTACCAAGAAGCAGGAAGAGCCCTGTGGCCGCCCTGCAATAAAGCGCCCGGACGCACCTAGGCAAAGCAAACACCGGAGGAACAACCAGGCGCCAGCGCAGGGTTGGACTCCGGAGAAGGGGCTCTGCACGAGTGGCCGCCTTCCCCACGCTTGCACCCCTGGCACTCAGCCAGCCCTGCCCACGCAGAGCCCCGAAAGCAGCCCCAAAACCCAGAGCCATCAACCCACCCTGGGCTCCCCCCTCCGCGAGCTCCCCTCCTCAAGCACCAGGTGGTTTCAGGGGAAGCACAAAGATCTGCTTGATCCAACAGAAGACGGAGGGTAACGTGGTCAGGCAAAACCAGGGGACACGTGGGTCAACACCGCTGCCATAAGAAAGCCTCTGAGCAGCTAGTGAGCAGAACCGAGCACCGTGCGCGGGGAACACAGGGAGACTCAGTCCCAGGAACCTCTAAAAAGAAAAATGAAGAGTTCAGTAAGCTCAGACAACAGGTTTGCGCAGCCAGCACACCCTGCCAGACCACATAGACTTTTATGGAAACACAAGAGGCAACAGGGGTCATTTTCTATAGAAGAAAACCGTACCCCGGAAGAGCTGAGCCTGCTAGAGCCCAGCCAGAGGCCTCTGCTCATCGTGTCTCAGCAGCGGTTTCCCCTGTTTCTGCCTCAGCAGCAGCTGCCAGCTGTGGAAAGGAAAAAAATTCGCACCCTTCAGCTGTGGGTATTTGCAGGGGTTTGTCACTATTTGCTCAGCTGACTGCTTCACCCAGAACGACGTCACAAAACCGGGGTCCAACCCAAGCCCACATCTCTGTATATTAATGCTCTGCCCAGCAATCAGAGCCACACTGGGAAGAATAAGGAAGGCTTTTAGGGGAATATTGTGCTATTCAGCCACCAGATTTTTGTTGCCATAACAAAAATAATTTATTATTTGCTAGGATTTGAACGGTAATGAGTAATAGAGTACCCAGGAAAGAGAAGCCAGGGTAAACATTGCCCAATAAGCATAAATCTGAGTAGTCATAGAGGGCTCACTTAGAAAAGAAAAAAAGTCAAGCTCGTTTCAGGAGATGCAGGCTGTCAGGACCCAGTCTGCATCCAGACCAACAATGAAAGATGTACAGAGACATATTAGAAATAAAAATAACCAGTTTACAGAAACCAACCTGCAACACAAAAGTCAGCAGACACCTCGCCTCCAAAAGCCGAGGTGGGAAAGTCTGCAAGACTCCGCAGTTAATGAAGAGCAAACACCCGATGGCTTTTCACAAACCAGGGATATCACCATAAGTCTCAGGAGCAAATCATGGGGTTAATCTGCATCCTCGACTCCAGAAGCCATCTCTTTAGTGCAGCGTTTCCCTTCACCCATTATCACATTTGCTTCTTGGCAGGTGTGGCAAAGCCAAAGTGATAATGTAGGGCGTTTTACACCTTTTAAACAGGAATGTCTTTAGCAATCCAAATTCTCACCTTATAACATTAAGGAAAAAAAGTTGTTCTGGGCATTAAAAGAAAAAAGAGGGAAAAAAATCACCCTTTAACTGTATACCAGCAAGAAGAGTCAGAGTCAGCATACTGATCCCCCATAACGCGGTTGTGCTACCCAATTACTTCACAAGATCCACGCAGCTGAGCAGCACCAGGGAGCAAGATTTGCTCTTTTCAGGTTCTCATTTTCCTCTAATCATCTTCTCTCCCCAAGCAATGTAATCCTGAAGTGACAAAATTAGTGACTGCGCTGACTCCCGAGGACACGCATGGGCTGCCGATGTGCTGCCGGGTGTGATTTCAAGCAGCTGGTTTAACAGCTTGTCACACCTGGGCAGCCAAACGCCGCCTCCTCTCTCAGCAACAGCGGCAGGAGGGTTTCGGCTGGCATCTGCAGGAAGGGCGGCCAACAACTCAGCATGAATACAAAAGAATGAATGATTGAAGTCTCTGACGGAAAGAGCACGGACAAAAATCAGTGGTTTGAAGAAAAATCACCTCGCGCTTCCGTGCAGTCTTACGTTGAGCTTTGCTACGTTTGTTGCTGCACTGGTTGTCCAGAGATTTGGTCAATGAGACAGAAGTACATGAAATCACACCAGCTACCTGAAAACTGCAGCAGCAGACAGCTGGGAGTGCATCGGGAAGCCTGTGGATATAGAGCATCCCATAGAGGTTTGCGTGAAAGAGTCCCCCCAGGCTGGGCAGGAAAGCTCCTGGAGCACCAACGCCCATTCGGTAGGTTGCTGGAGGCTCTGCCCAGCAGAGCTCAGGACCCGTGCGAAGAGGAGGGTCTAACACGAACAACCTCCCAGCTCCACGCTGCCACGGGCCGAGAGGGAAAGTCCCTGCACAAAGAACTGCTTGTGAGACTGGAAACAGAGGGTAGAAGCAGATGTTTTATGGTGGACAGAGATCCCCAAAGGGTTTACCCTGGTCTTTCCATCTGACCCAGCCTGACCATTCTCACAGATCAGCAGGATTAGCAGAAGGAGGTGGAAGAGCAGTTCATAAACTGCATACCTCTGCAGGGACCTTCATTTTTTTTCATTACAACCTGCAGTCAATGATCAAGACAACTCCCCTGTGATACAGTCTTCTCTCTGAAACTCTTGGATAAAGGATTTTTGGGGAAATGAGCCATTTCACAGGAGATAGGAATGAGCTTATCTACATGCCTGTAGATACATGGTCATGCCTCAGCCCAAATGGTCGAATAACTTCAGGCACAATCTCTGTGTGCGGCAGCCTGGAGTAGTACCCCCGGAGCTTCAGTAGCACCAGCATATGACCACGGCATTTGCTGTCATTCAGGAGAAGATAAGGAGCTTTTGTACCTCTAAAGCCTTTCCTTGACACAGGAAGAAAGGGTTTTTCCCTGACAGATACCCAGAGGAATGGGAGGCACTTGAAGTTTGGTTCCTCTATCAGATTAACCCTGTACTACTATGGCTGAAGCAGCCTAAGTATGCCCAGAAAACCGCAGATGGCACTTCAGAAATGTACTTTTCCATCATTCTGTACAAAAAGAAGAGTTTTGGGGCACAGGAGTTGGCTGCTCCACCATAGGCTCATTTGATCGTGCTTTTTCAACTGTTTCCTAAGAGTAAAACTGAGTTTTGCTCAAGGATTAACTGCATCACGGAGCTAGTTTCAGACTAGAGAGCTAGCAGCAGCCAAGATTTACAGCAGTAGCATGTCAAGGAAGCACTGTGCTGCTGGGAGAGGAGAGGTTGCCTCCAGGACCGCATCCCAGCTCCCAAACCACAAGGCAAAACAAGAAAGTCTCCATTTACAAGGCAACCCACAAAGCCAGCTCTGTGTAATCAATATGCTGAAGCACATGGTAGACAGGAGCAATGCATGGAGATTCGAAATATTAAACTCCTTGTACAAGACACGGGGAAGTTTCAAATTCCTGATGAGAAGTGACAGGGTAGGGACCGTCCCGGAGAGCACGGAAGGGCAGGCAGCTTTGTTAACTCTTCCCTTGACTGTGTCAGCCAAGAAGAGATTCCAGCGCCCAAACAACAGCGGGGCAGTCGGAGCCCCAGTCTGAGAGGGTACAAAGCAGCCATTCACCCAAGGAGCCCTTCGTTCCGCCGCACATCTGCGGACAGAGGAGCCAGAGCCTTCCTCAGCTTAACAAGCAATTCAAATATTATTTAGTTGGCCCATAAAAATTGGACAAATCTCCCTACATATCTGGAACAGATCTCATCTGAATACACAAAGAGAGCAGGCATAAACAAGATACAATTAGTGCCAAGACTTGGTATCTTCATAAACAACACACAAAACTCCCAAACAGCAGAGGATTCTGCTTTAAAGCCTACTCCAAGCCCACAGTTTGTGGCTGCGATGCAGCACAGTGCTGGGAGACGCCACGCACACACATTTCGGCGTAACCAAGAGTGACCAGAGCATTCCAAACAAATACCACGGTTTGGTGCAAGCGAACCGTCTCCAGCCGGAATGGGACAGATGGAGCATCATTTCACAGGAAACGTGGGGAGCCTGGGGTCAGAATTACTCCCTACCCTGGCAAAGAGCTCATTCTAGACTTCAGCAGCAAAAGGCATCAGTGACATGAAGAGTATTAGCTGCATGACAGACTTTGTGTCTCTCGGGCCCTTCTTCTGTACTACTAATATGCAAAAGACACTTCTCCAAAGAGAAGTGATGCAGCCCAGCAGGTTCACCACAGGGCTTACGGATATGCCCTCAGACCTGCATTTTCACTAGCCGCAAGCTATACCATTTCCCTAAGCAGGCAAGTGTTTTGCTCTCGTAGTGTCCGAGATCTTTTCCTCAGCTTATTAGTCCGTCAAATGCCTAGGAAACAACGGCTCCGTCCTGCCAAGTCCCCAAGATCATCTGAAGGGCACTTCTCAGAAAACATCAGCACCAAGTTCCGTCAGTCCAGATTTTCCCAGGATGTTTGTGAAGTTTCTCTGTGCGATACAGACGCTTCACGTGACTCTTCCTACACAAACTGCCCACACAGCGATATCGTTACAGCTTCATGGCACACCCCCGGCCCCCTGCAGTCGCTCGGAAGAATCTGGGTTTATAAATAGATTTTTAAATTGCCCAGGTTTCACTCAGGGGAGGAGTGAGCACAGCCCCAGAGCTGCAGCAGCTCTGACTGAGATTTCCTTTACTGCCACTGAACCTGGAGACTAAAAACTTTAATTTTTCCTGCTGTTTCCCACATGTAACACAGACAAGCAGGACTTTGCCCTAGCCAGACAGAGCGTGTGCTTCCCCAGCTCTTCTCAGGAACACCGTGAGCATGTACTGGAAAAAGCAGAGGGGGAAGGAAAACCCAAACCCAGGACAAACGGAATACTTGAGATGGAGGGAAATTATAAACCATCTCCAATCTGGTCCACAGATTAAGGAAACCGATTAAGATAACATTAACTGTAATCCGCGTGATCGGAATTCAGAGCACAAAGCACTCCAAATCTCCTCGCAAGCTCTGGGGCGGGCTGAGCCCTGGGCATGTCCTAACCAGCTTCAAAGGCAGGCTCCTCTCCGATTTGCGTAAGAGTTTCTATTTTAGCTCTCCCGGCTCCTTCCCCGTCCCCTTCCCCGCGCTGCGACAGCGGGGCCTGCAAGCAGGGGACGGGAGGAAGAGAGCCGGGGGGAATTTGGGAGCAGCTTAGGCTGTCGCTGTGGCACGAGGCGAAGCATGGGAGTGGCACGGCCACGGAGAACCTCAGTCGCAGAGAATTTCCCACTCCGGAGATGAGATAAATATGACTCATCTGCTCTGCCAGGGGTGTAGTACAACAACTTCAAGGAGTTGGCAGGCAGCGGGGCAACAAAACCCAACCTACTTCCCCACCAATAGCCCCAGGTCCAGCTTGTGAGGTGGTTTAAAAACTATAACCGCAACAAGATACTGATTTCTAGAGTCTTAAGCCATCAACGTCATAGGCTAGGAATCAGCAGAATCAGAAAAGGGCAGGGAAGTTGCACCGCCTGGGTGAAACAGCCTGCTGACATCTGACAGCGAGTGGAAATCACCCCCGCAGGGGAGGGACCGCGCCTGATCATGCAAGACATGTATTTTTCTGAGTGGGACTTGTCACTGCTGACTTCATCTACCAAAAATTCAATACATCCATGTCAGATACGTACGACAGCCCCTCCTTAAAGGTGTCAGATGTATTTGCCTCAGCAGAGCTCAGCCACGAGACAGAAGATACAACAGGAACACGCGAGCTCTCCCAGCTAAATAACACCAGTCTTTGTCCTGACCCCTCCAAAACACAGAGATGAGGGAATCTAAGTAATTTTTGCAGAAAGATTTTTGCTTCTACCACCAGGTTAATTTACTGGTGTTATGGTTAATTTACTTGTGTTACACATGGCAAAAAAAGTACTTCAAGCAGTCACTGGTATTTAGATTCCACATTGTGCGGACTTGCTCCAAACAGGTCCGGGCAACAGTTGGAAGTGTTCATCCCTGCCAACATCGCGAGCCTACACCTGGTTCTCACAGGAGACCATCTCCAGCAGAACCAAACAGCTGGAAAGCCACAGAGCAAGAAGCGCAGCAGGTCAGACCAACAAAACTGCTGCCCAATCCTGCCCACGACGAAAAGCTGAGGGATGGTTAGAGTAATTTTTTTATCAGACATTTAAGTGGGCGTTTGGAAGCCGTATTCAGGCACTACGCAGCTCAAAACGTCAGAAAGTGGACCATGCTAAAGTCCATGTAAGCTGGAACTTTTTGAAGTTCAGCTGAAGCTGAACACCTTTGAAGACAATTTTGCAAAGAAGCAGGAGAGCATTAGACTCCAACTGTTTGGATCCCACCAACCTTGCTCTTGCAAGCCCTGTTCACTCAAGGCTGCAGCTCACCTTCCAGCACTCAAACTGCCAACTGTGGCAAGCAAAAAGCTTTAAAACCATCAACAACCTGATGTCTGCTGGGTCTCAAGTCCTGTTATTTACAGGACTTCAGGTGGCCTGGCCAGAAGTCACCTTTCCCGTAGGATCCCTAGGAGGTGCCAGGTCCTGGAGGGGACAAACATACTGTGACTTGGGATAAACTTCAGGAGTGACAAGACATAAGGAAGGAGCAGAATAGGGGCAAGTTCTGTACACGCAGGACATTCCTGACAGTGTCCAGCCTCCAACAAGGTGAGAACATGAAGCCTGAAGAATGACAACAGCTTCTCAGGATCCCAGCTGGCTGGGCGCTCCGCAGCCCTTTCCCGTCACTCGCTCCAACATGCCCGTCACATGTTTTACAGAAACCTAGATTTCTATCTTGCTGACAACTTTATTGTACATTATTCTGGCAGGTAATCAAACTAAGATTGGTTCTTGTCAGCTCAGCCGAGCTAGATTTTATCCTCTGAGATCCCAAAGATCCACAACCCGCAGCAAAGCCTTCCCTTCCTCCTGGGGCTGTTATCAGGCTGTGGTGTCTTTACAACTTCTGTAATAACAGAGTACGGAGACGAGCACTGAACAGAGGTCACCAACAGCGCTCTGCATCCTCTCCCCCACTCCCTGCTGAGAATGAAGGTCAGTAGGTCTCCTTGCACCCCCGCGCACGTATCCTGTCCTCGCCACCGGAGCCCAGCCAGCCTCTCCCAGCTCACCGAGTTTTCAAACTGCAGTCACACCCCCACTGCCTTATCTGAACTAACCCTGATACCGCTTGGAGAGGCCTCCAAACAGCCGCAGAGTGGATGAACACTCCTGAAGGGCATCTTAACACCTGTAGGAGGACAAGAGCTCAAACTCCCTGCCCGCACAGGCAGCTCGGTCCCTGGGACGGGCATGGCTGGGGCTCTCCCCTCCACCTGCAGGTCTTGCCCGTGTCCCATCATACACAGCCCCACGTTCACCTTCACAGCCCTGGGTGAACGATAACCCTCCCACCACAGATTTTGTCTGTGCCCCATCATACAGAACCCCATGTTCACCTTCACATGAACAACGACTGTCCCACCGCAGCAGCTCCAATGGCGTAAGAGTTAGGAAACCATTTTTTCATTCCCACACAGGAACAGCATTTCTCTCTCTCCCTCATCAGCTCAATATCCAGCTCCAACCCCCAGACAAACAGCTGCTTCACATATTTGAACTGTCTGGAAGGAGCAATAAAGCTGTTTTTCCTGAAAGGCCTTGAACACCAGCAGGCCACGGCAAAGTCCAAATGCACAGCTGAGAGCAGGGGGCTGGAGCTCCCTCCACGCAGATCACGGCAGCGCTGGAACCCCCTTCCACGAGCCACCCTCCCAGTCCAAAAAGCCACAGAGGATGTGGACGGAATCAGCTCCACTTTGCTGGCATCTCCACCACAGTCAGGCAATCAGTGGCCAGACAAGGGGACGGAAAAGGGAGGCTGAATTTCTGCATTTGAAGAAAAACACGATTTGCATCTCGCAGAACAATCAGTGTTAACTGCCAGGGCCGCCTCTCTCCCTCCAAACAAATCATTTGCCCTGACCGTAAGCACAACCACCCGCCGAGCCCCAGCGTTTCCAGGCTGTGCCAGACCTGCTGTTTATCTCGCCCAGATTCCTGCTGGGCACCAGTGAGCGGATGAAGTTTTCCAAGTCATGGAAGTTTCACTAAAAACCACCTTCTTGAGCCTGGAGCATATTTAAAAACCTTTCAGCAAACCCAAGGCAAGGTTTGGAAAGGAAGATGCTCGGCAGGATGCAGGTCTGCCTGTAGAGAACCAGCCCAACAGACCCAGGTAGCTGCCCTCTGAAACCAGCATCAGGTCTGGTTTTGATACCGCCAAAAGAGAAAGGGACATTGGTTTTACCGAAGAACTGCAGCTTCCAGCTCACAGGAAATGTCTGCATCTGCCCAATTCAGGCCAAAACCAAGTTTCTGAAAACCCCGACATATCTACAAAACAGAACCCTTGGTTTTGGCCGGTTGCCTTGGCGACACACAGCGATCTCTTGGGAAGAAACCAAGGAATGTGTCCTCATACTAGCTCCTTCCTTTTCAGGCATCAACACTCAGCCTTATTACCCAGAGTAAAAGCCACAAACATCCTCTAGGTTAAGAGTAAACAGAAATCTTTCCATCGGCTTTCCACTGGCTACAAAGTCAAACGACGCTCCATGCTTGCCACCTCCAGCGAGGAGAAGGGAACTGAAACCTGGTGTTTTCTCCTGCTACATCGCCACATTTCATTTTACCCAGAACCTTGTGTCTCTTTACCACTTCTCCTTAAGCTGGATCTTATTTTCCAAAGAGTCCCCATTTGTTTCAGCCTCCTGAGCTCTGCAGTGTAACAGGCAGTTCCTCTTTCGCCTTTCACTGTCTCTCTTCTCAGAAACTAGATGTGTCTGCAAGCTACCAGGCAGGACATCCCCGGCGTGTTAATTCTTAGTGAACGCTGCTACAGTTGTATGTGACGTGCACAGTATTTAGCACACTTCATCTCCAGAGTGCCTGCAGAGTGCTATTAATGCTGTTAAGCTGTTAAGAACAGAAGCGGAGAAGCTACACAACCTGCCCAATGTCACACAAATCCAAGAGAGAGCAGCCAAAACAGTTGCCAGCCAATTTCAAAGAATCGTATGATATTTTAGGTTGGGAAAGGACCTCTGGAGGTCTCTAGCCCACACTCCTGCTCCGAGCCTGTCCAACCGGATCACTTGCTCAAGGCTCTCCCTGGGCAAGTTTCAAATAGCTCCAAGGACGGAGATGCCACCACTTCTCTGGGTTCCTGTTTCAGTGTTCGACCAACCTTTAAACAATTCAGTTCCTGCACTGGCCTGTCCTTGTCTCCCTTCCTCCTCTTTGTACCGATTAAGGACAGCTTCCACCGCACACCACTTAATTGTTTGCGCTTACTTGAGGCTTTATTCTTTTACCAGCAAGGCTGCTGCCACAACAGCACCACCCTGCAGAGCCAAATCAGCTCCACTGGCTGCAGCAGAAGCCGGGCTTATCTAAGAGAGTCTGTCCCACAAGGCTCCAGCAGTATTTTCTGCTCCATCCTAAGGTTATCCATAGCTGTAACACGTCTTCTTGATATTTTCACCATTTATACCACACACCGATTAATACCCCAAACTGCACAAAGAAAACAGCTGGAATGAGTGCAACCCAGCAGATACGTAAACAGGAGAACAATTCCAGTCTGATTAAGCATTTCCTTGTAGGAGGACAAGAAAACACTACAGGAGCACTGTCGGAGAATAAACACTCCTGCTTATTTGCTTATTCTGGATCTCATGGAGCTCATGCTCCCAGATCTGCTACCTGCATTAGTCATCACTGAATTAAACACAGATTGCATGCCCTTATGAAGGAATCTTAACGTCAAGCCAGGAGAAGCAGCACTTGCTGCCTCCCTCCTAAATGAGATGCACCCTATTCAAAGGATTTCCTCAAATTATAATGCTCAGTGCCTCAGGCACCCGTATGGATTCAGTCCATCAAATACTCAGTTGAATTCAGGTAACGGAACGTAAAACAAATCTTCCTGCTATGGAAAAATATGTCCCGTCACAGACTTAGAAATTTGTCACCTCGGCGTGCTGCTTTCAGAGCCCAACAATTCACATTTATTTCTCCGGCACAGCAAAATAACCCGATCTTTCAGCATGAATGTGTCTTTATCACACCCAGATGCCTTTCACCACCCCATACAAAGATTAATTCTCAATTTAAGGCTCACAAGGATCTAAGTTAGAGCCCAAGCAGTGAGAAATCCTGGCATTCCCTCCAAAGACACTTGGAGCAATCGATGTCTTGCACACCTTCAGCGACGCTGCTGCCCATCCAGAACGAGCAGCCAGGGGGTATAATCCTATCAAGGGGAGTTAAGTTGTTGCTGATCTCTTTCTAATAGAGACATAGTTCTTGAGCCTCTATCAATAGATCACTAATGCGGGGAAGATACCAACCACTGCACTGTGTCACAAGCCGGGCAGTGACCGTGGGGAGCTCAACGTGTCCAACACCCCCCAGACACAGCGAGCAGGGGGCAAGTCTGCAGCCCTTCAAACCATGCGACTCACCTTCAGTTTCTAAATACCCGAAATATTTTACTTTCCGTTATCATACCTCCAAGAAGTGACTGTGGGAGAGGCCCTGCAGTTATCGCAGGTCATATCCCACTCCCATCTACTCAGCAGACCAGCACCCAGGTCCCCCTTCCCGAGGGCAAGCCTCTGGCTCCCAAAAGGACCACAAAAACGCTGCCCATCTTCCCACCCAGTGCCTCATGGAAAGACAAGCCAAAGGTAGTACCAACTACTTCCAGCCCGGCTGATCAGCACAGAGGCACCCCAGGCAGTTACCTTCTTGCGGCGGGAGCCCGTCTTGCTCATGCAGGACCTCTCCAGGGACAGGTATCCCCCGATCACTTCGATCTCATTCACAGTGGGGTAGCGCTTTTTATGGGACACCCCCGCTTGGGGCACATCGGCGTTCTCCACGGCTTTGCCTTTGCTCTCCTCCTCCTCCTCTTCCTCCCGCTGCAGCCTTCCGCTGGCATCAGTAAGAGTCTGCAGCCCGGAGGAAACAGGCTTGCTTTTGGGCACAACAGTGAAGGTGCTGCCTCCCCTCTGATGGGAGACAGAGTGTGGTCTGTAGAGGGGCACAGAGGAAAACTCCATCTCCAGGTCAGGGCTGGCTCCTCCAGGCTGTTCGGCCAAGCTCCCCGTCCTCACGGCCAAGCCGGCCCTGGGGGAAAGTTCGCCGCTCTCCGGCTCCACAATGTCATCGATGTAAGTCACAGGTACCAAGGGATCCAGAGGCGCCAGCGGGGAAGAGACGGGCTCTTCCTGCTCTGGGGCAGAAGCCCTCGGGGGCTCCTTGGGTGCCTTCTCCTCCGAGGACAGCAGTGGCCCGGGCCTGGCGCTCTGGGTGGGGGGCAGAACCGGGCCGCCCTCCCGCCGGGGCACAAAGAGGAAGGAATTGCGTGAATTCAGGCGCAGCTTGGCCAGGGCTTGGGCCTGCAGGTCGTGGGCTGGGATGGCAGCCAAGTCGGGCTTGGGGGCCGGGTGGATTTCGAAGGAGCCCCCGGCCCGGGGAGCAGAGGCAGAGAGCGGCTGAGTGGAGCCGGTGGCACTGGGGGCCAGACTGGCACTGGGTGGGGGGGACGTGGCCACTTCGGCCTCCTCTGGCTTTGGCCTCCTGGCGTTAGCTCTGGCATGGGAAGCGCTGGCGGGTGGCGCGGATGGCACTGGCGGCCCCTTGGGCGGCACGGGGCGGCCGGCGGGGACGGAGCTGGGCTCTGGGAGGCGGCTGCCGGGGGGCAGCCCCCGGGGGGTGACGGTGAAGGAGTTGGAGCCGATCTTGTGGAGAAAGCAGTTGGCCTGGGGGGCTGTGGCCTTGGGGGCGGCCGGCACCGCCTGGGGGGCTGCGGCCCGGGGGGGAGCTGGGGCTGCAGGCTGGGGGATGACAGCCCTCGGGGGAGCCGGGGCCGGCGGGGGGGTGACAGGCCGGGGAGGAGCAGGGGCCGCCGGGGGGACCGTGGGCTGGGGGGTGACAGGCCGGGGGGGAGCCGGGGCCGTGGGCTGGGGGGTGACAGGCCGGGGGGGAGCCGGCTGCAGGACAGCAGGCTGGGGGGCGGCCGGCACCGCCGGGGGGGTGGCAGCCCGAGGGGGTGCCGGCAGCGGCTGGGGGGCGGCCGGCAGAGATGCCGGTCCCACCTTCGGGGCCGAGGCCCGGGGGGAGCCGGGTCCCCTCTGGGGCGATGCGGAGGCCCGGGGGGAGCCCGGCACCGGCGGAGGAGCGGCCGACCCGGCCAGGGGAGAGCCCGGTCCCACCTGCGGAGGAGCGGCCGGCCCGGCGCCGGGCCCGGGCCCGGTCAGCGCCTCCCCGCCGCGGCGTCGGCGTCCCCGCGGCCGCTGCCCGAACTTCTCCAGGAGGCGGCTGACGGTGCCCGGCTCCGCCGCCTCGGGAGGCTCCGGCGGCTCGGCCGCCTCGTAGATGACGACCTGGTCGGCGCGGATCTCGGCCAGGGCGGCCCCGCGGCGGGCCAGCAGCTCCCGCAGGGGGTCGGGGCGCCGCGGCGGGTCGGAGCCGGCGGCGGCCGGGTCTCGGCGGCGGCCGGGCAGCGCGTCCCCCTCGGCGAAGCAGGCGGCGGCATCGGGCTGGGACTCGATGATGAGGATGTTGTCGGCGCGGATGGTGCGGATGCCGGGCACGGCGCTGTACAGCTCCAGCAGCTGCTGCAGCGGCCGCGCCGCCCCGGCACCCTGCCCGGGCAACCCCTGCCGCAGCCGCCGCCGCTCGCTCTCCAGCCGCATGAAGGGGTTCTCCCGCAGCGGGCCCAGGCTCTCCGCCACCACCAGCCGCTCCCCCGCCGGGGGCTCCGGCCCGCCGCCGGCCGCCCCGGCTAGCTTGGCCCGCTTCCTCTCCAGGATCTCCCGCTTCCAGGCGGGCTGAGCCCGCGGCCCGGCCCCGAGCGGCGGCTCGGCACTGCTCATGGCGGCGGCACCGGCGGCACTACGCTGCCCAGCCGCCGCCGCCTCCTCCTTCTTCGCTCCGCCGCACCTGAGCAGGCCCCGCCGCCGGCCGCCGCGCCGCCCCCGGGCCGCCCTCCGCCGGGCGGGGCGGGCGCCATGACAGGCCCCGGGCGGGCGGGCCGCTGCCGCGGGCGCTGGCTGGGGCCGCCCCACTGCCCGCCGGCCGCGGGGGCGGTGTGAGGGAGATCCGCCCCGTTACCTGCCCGGAGGGGAAGGGAACGTGGCTGGAGGCCCGCCGGGCTCCCTGCTGCTCGCACCGCCCTCACCTCGCACGCACCGCGGGGACGGGGGCTGCGACAGGTCTCCGGCCTGCCAGGAGCCAGGGTGACCCGCCATAGCCAAAACCCCTCATCTGTGCTTTCCCCCATCCCGGACTGGCCCCGTGGTGCCAGGCTGGCAGCACAAAACGCCTTTGGGGGTCCCCCCACAATAATCTTGGCCACAGTCTGAGGAAGAGCAAGTGTCTGGGCTTGAGCAGCCACGGAACAAGCCATCGGCATTGGAGTGGTGTCTTATCATTCATCCCCGTCAGCGCAGCGATTTAGGGAGGGCTCTGGAGGAGACAACTGAGGGTTTCCACAGCGGCGGGGGGGGGAAACATGTTTCCCCCCCAGCTTGGCTGTTGGGCAGCAGGTGCTTGTTGGGCACAAAAGCAGGGGGAAAAGAGCTACAGCGGCGTTATTTCCAGGCAGTGCCTGTTATCAACCGCCAGCAGGTTGCTTTGGGAAGCCTGTGCAATCAGGAAACGATCGCCCCACAGCTCAGGACTTTCCACACCTCCGATAACGCTGTGTGCCACAATCCTCAACCCGGGAGGCGCAGGGGACACGGCACGCCGTGACGTAAATAACCTTTGGCCAGAACTTGCCGCAGTCCCCCCCGGGCCGTGGGCTGCGGAGCTGCACCCCGGCACACCGGGCTGCTTCGGCGCGAGCGACTTCACCCTGCTCCAGCCAGGCTGCTCAACACAGGTGTGTTTACGGGAAGGAGCACCGTATCCTGCTGATAAGGCTCTTACCTTTGCACTCCCGAGCTGGGACAGAGCAATTATACTTTCTTCAAACACCTGGAAACGATACTACTGAAAATAGTGTTTTATTGCCAAAGCTGCCCGCGTGCCGGGAGCTGTGCGATGCCCCGAGGAGCTGCTCTGCTGCCAGCTGGCAAACCAGAACGAATGGAAGGAGGCAGCTCTTTGCAATTCAGCTTAAATAACACCAGGGTGGTTTAAGGTTTACACACGACCTGCTGTACTTGGCCAAAGCAGAGGTCCACGATGCACCGTCCCACATCCCACGTCCTGGCCCTCGCCGGGGCCCACAGCGGGTGCCCCGGGGTTGAGGATAAAGACCGGGCAAGCGGGTAGTGACATTTCCCCGCCTCTGGTGACTCATGGCTCAGGCACGTACAGAGCCAACAATGTGCCTTTGTACTGGGGAGATCTCAATGGATTTCTCTTTCGTGGTCTTGTCTGGTTGGCTTTTGAGCCGGTGTAAAGCCCATAAATCCTGAAATAATGAATCCCACAGTTTATCTGCACCTGGTGCAAAGAAAACGCCTCCCTTTGTGGGGATTGAACCTGACATCTGCTAGTTTCACTGCATGCCTGCCTGCCTTTATAACAAAAAAATAAATCCAGCCATTATTCACCTCCTCCCCTGCCAGTCAAGATTTGAGGGCCTTCTATCGTAGTTTCTGTCAGCTCTTTCTTTCCTAGGCTGAGTCAGTGGCACTGCGTTAAGGATGGGACAGTGAAACTTGGCTGGCAAGTGGGCGCTTTGGAGCTAATCCCCTGCCTCGCTGTGTTCACACGTACAGCTCCCTCAAGCACTGCCCCGCTGCTGCGAGGAAGAGCCTCCCGGGAATCCCGCTCCACGCTCATGTTTTGGCATGACAACAAATGCTCAATAACAAAACCCAGGTGTGAGGATGGCAGGGGACTGGACCGGGAGGGTGTGATGGCAGAGTGCCACCGTGTAGCACGGGCACGAGTTCCCCGTGTCCCAGCAGCGCCAGGACGCAGCTGATGTGGCTGCGGAGCTGGCGAGGGGATGCAGCATATATGACACGTCGGTACCAGACGTGGCACACACCACTCGCGAGGGAGGTAGGGCTGGCACCGGTAGGATCTGCTGGGACAACCCCACCTACAGCCAGGTGACAAGGGAACAGGGAAAGAGCGAGGCCCATGGAGACACATGGATTCACCTTAAACCCCCATGAGACATCTCAGCTCCTCACCCTCTTAGAGGGCAGAGCGAAACTCCGCCTGCACAGCTCCTGCTCTGGGCTTGTGACCATCACACCCCCGTACGTAACGGAGCACAGAGGGAGAGGGAAGAAGGCGACAGGTAAAAATAAACTATTTTAACTGGGCTCCTGCAACAAATTTGACTTTGTACCCTACAACACCGATTTGAAAACAGGACAGTGCTGACAGGGATTGGTTCGAGGATAAGGACTGTCTTTTTGGCCACCAGGTACCTGCTGTGAAGGCCTCAGGGAGAACAGTGGCTGGGTGTCTGGCCAGAAGCCGTCTGTGCGGGTGGTGGTAAGGGATTAAAAGTGAATTCTGTCATCTGCCACACTGCTGAGACGGATATGGCATGTCCCACCCCGCTATGGTGGTGGCACGTGGAGGAGAATGTCTCCAAACAGGGAGGATGCAGAAACGAAAGCTGAAAGCTCCCAGAGCTGAAGAAAAATGCCTTAAATGACAGAGTTGTCCAGCCTGTTTTGCTCTGATCACTGCGATCAGAGGGGCTGCAGTTACTGCATTTAATGGAAGATGAGCACGCAGGCGACTATCGGCATTGGAGATAAAGGGGAAAATTGCAGCTGGGAGATCAAGCCAGACCTGCTCGCTGTGGGAATTAAGTCAAAGGGACCTGCGACAAAGAATGCAGCTTACGGGAAGGCGGTGCCTTCTGCCCTCCTGGGGCGTGCTTTCTTTTGGAGCTGGTCCATTTTCCCTGGAGGGATTACCAGGCCCATAGCCTGCCTTGAATTTCCGCAGGGCTCTGTTTCTCAGTGTATAGGATGGTGCTCGGAGATTGGCCTTTCCCCCCAGGGAAAGGGATAACGCTTAATGCTCCGTAAGTTCCTTAGCGATCCAGGCCACGCTCACTAACCGCAGAGACTGCTGGAACTGCGCATCGCCCCATCCCATCCCCACCGCCGCGTCTGCCTCTCTCAGCTGCTCCCTTGTTTAAAGCATCAGGAGTTTTTACCTTCCTCCCCTTCTGTCTGCATCCGGGCCTCTTGCCCCTCCGGAGCTCTGCTCTGGAGTTTTGAGCGTTTCCCTGCCTGCTGCTGCTCAGCGATGCCCAGCGCCCGTATCTCCCTCGCCAGCCAATGCAGCAAAGCATCTGCCAAGGGGCATTTCCTGGGTCCATGAACTCAGCCGGAGCAACAACAACAACAGACAAACGAGAGAAAACCTGCTTTCCCAGAAACACCTCTTTTTATTAAATCATGTCTTAAAACCTAGAAACATTAATGTATTTGAAACCTGGTTATCATACACGAAGCAGCAGATAGTCTCAGAGGAACAGGTTAACGTAGGCAGCAGAGATGGCAGATGTCTCCTGCGTCACGGCCAGGTTTGCCCCACGCCTGGGCAGGCGGCAGCCAGCCAGAAACCGCCTCGAAAACCGGGGAGAGCGCGCTTTGGAGTAACTGTCTTCTGACTTCCAAGGAGCCAACCTGCTGGTCCAGGGCCCACCGAGACCTCGGAGCTTACAATCTTTGTTCTCAAAAGTCTCCATTAAGACCATTTTGGCCTCCAACCAGCACGTCTGGGGTTGAGCTCTCTGACCCAGAGGCTCTCTTGGGGCCAATGCTTCAAGCTCCTTGAGCTCCTGAGCTCAAGCTCAAGCTCTGTTCTGCCTTCAGCTCCTCACGGAGGTGGGACGAGCGGCAGAGGGCGGCGACTGCTGGGACACGCAGCCTGAGCAGCGCAGCCGGACGCGGCCGTTACCCTGCGCTTGAGTTTGATTCTGAAAGGAGCAGGACGCTGTCGGCTCCCTCTGAACTCAGCTGAGAGTAAAGGCAGAACCAGGGCACAGGGTGTTCTATCTTCACACGACCGTCAAACGGTCAATTGCTATTCAAACTTGGGTGGTTTGGGGTTTTTCCCCCCCCCCCCATTATTTTGACAACTATGCTTTTTTCTTTCTTTTTCTTGTTTGGATGAAAGTAACTTGCTCAAATATCTGAGTTTAGGAGCACTACAGGATATAACCTATCCTTCTGCACATTACCAGACCCATTTTCAAAGCCTGCACCGTTACCTTTTCCACTTGTTACCCATGTATTTGGTTTTCTTTTCAGAAAACCGCAGATGCCCCCCTCGCCAGCAGCGCTGCAGTAGCAAAGGGAGGGCTCGCTGCTGAGTGAAGGAGCTGGAAGTGAAAACTGATGTTTGAACTCCAGGGGAAACAGTAAAGATCCCCAAAGCGCCTTGACTCACAGCCCCGTGAGAGCTCCGTTTTTGCTGTTGCTTGATATCACAACTGAAGTCACCCCGGTTCCAGGAATAGTGTTGTTAAAGAACAACAGGAAACACAGAGCGGAAAAACGGCAGCCCCTTCTTGCTCATTCGGGTACGACTCCAGCCTGGTTTCCTGGGATGGGGAACACCAAACTTGCTCTTTCTTCACTCATCCCCATCTTAACACCCAGCAAAATGATGCCTCCTTTGGCATAGGGGGCATAGCAAGCGCAGGGGAGCAGGATCCACACTGAAAGGGCCTTGCTTGGTTCTACATTTGTGACGTTTTTAGGGCATTTCAAAGACAAAAGCAAAGATTCCTGTCCTTGAATTCTCAGCTCTGCACCGGCTCCGAGTTAACAGTGCCTTGTAGTGGGGACTATACTGCTACAACTCAGCTTCAGCACTAAAAAATAAACTAAAAAAAAAATAATATTATCTACTAACCCCACACCGTCTATCGAAGGTTTCTGAATGCCACCACCGTGCCTCTGGGCTGGTCTGAGGCGAGGGTGACGGTGGCAGTGCCCAGTCCCTGCCCGGCTGCTGCAGCCTCCTCAGCACCCTGCAGTTCAGTCTCCCCAGGTGAGAAACGTTCCCCAAGTACAACTCGGCACGTCCCCTGCACAACCTGGGGGGCAGACACCGCTCAGACACCCCCGAGCCCCAGCGACAGCAGGGCAGGGCCTGCAGGTTATTGCTGCACCTACTCGGGGAATCACAAGAGGGGCCACCTCAACACACGGCACAAAGCCGCGGCTCCATCGGCTGCTTGAGGGTCTCTGCGAATCCGTTCGCTTTGCTCAAGGCTTGGCGATGCGGGTGGAGAGGCTCCTCTCGCTACAGGTTTATAGAGCCATCGCTGCTGTGATTAATCACCAGTTCATTTGGATGCTGAGATAAGGAAGAAAGACCGGAGTGCAGCTAAGTACAGCCCGTCTCCTCACTGTCCTAATGTAACACAACCCTACATGCCTCTTATCTGTCCTTAAGGACGTCAACTTCAAGGATACTCTAAGAGCAATACAATAACGTGAAAAATTAAGTTGTATTAGCTCTTTAAAGTTTCCTAAACATTTATGGAAAAATGCAATTTAGCTTCCCTTCAGGTGGATTCTTTACATTTAATGTCCGTAATGTTTATTCCTTCCAGTCTTCTAGGTTTTCCACCCTGACTGGCAGTACATTGGGCTGAATTTATTTCTGAATCAAAGCAGCTACCCGTCCCTATCACTCTTCGATAGCTCACGCACAACCTGGGCGAGAGATTGCGCAGTGGCATTTTAGGCAGAGACAGCAAACTCAGGTGTCTTACCATTAATTGGGCCGGTTGCACGGCAGGATCACCTGGGAGTAACAACGATCACCATCAGGCTCGCGGTCACTCAACCACCCGTTTACTCGCTCAGCTCTAGTTTACGACAGCATGCAATAAGGCTGACTTGTCATCAAGACCGTAACAGTTCCCAGTTGGCTTTGGCTTGTGTTTCCACAACAGGGAATTAAAAAAACTCTCCCATGGAAGATGGAGAAAGCCACGGATACTCTGTGATCGGTGCGACCAAATACAGGATCACAAACAATCTCTACAGATGGCGTGGAAAATTATATTGTCGCTCGATATCCCTTGGGAGGATACCTGCCTGGCATCCTTCAGGAAGGGCTCTGTGTCATCGGCTCCAGGGACGGTCGCGGCAAAGCCCAGGGCGCAGAGTGATGCAGCTTTACCTGAACCTGCAGATCCGTGTCCCGGCGCTGGCGGCGCAGCCCGGTTGCTTGAGGAAGGGTGACACAGCCCAGCACGTCCTCTCATCGTGGCTCCAGCAACACGCGCCAATTGCCAAGGGCCCTGGAAGGATTTTTGTTAATCCTACAGTGACACACCTTACCCTGGACCAATGCATCATTAAGAGTAATGCAAGCGTGACTTTGAAACCGGGTTTTGATGGCTTGAATGTTTGCACTTACACCAAGAGAACAGAGTGAGCCTGTCGTTCCACCTCCTGTCTGGGCCAGGATTCAGGACACACTCCCACTTCCAGATCCCACCAGGCTGGCTATTTAAAAATCAGCATTTTCCATTCTTTCAACTAACCCCACTTGTGCTGCCTGAAGGTGACAAAGCAGCACTCGGAGTCGCTCCGCCAGCAGAGCCTTGGGAACAGGAACTCCCAGCCACAGGTCACCAACCCAGTCACATCCCGAAACAACAGTGGCTATTTGTGAGATGGATGCGTGCCAGGAGCCAGAGAGACGCTAACACAGCACGGGCAGCAGCGATAATGCTGCCTCACACTTTCCTGCACGTGGCAGGACAAGCGGGGGCAATCGAGGGGGAGCATCTCCCACAGACCATGGGAAAGGGGCTGCGTGTGAAGAGACGATGTGAGCACACACGCACACATGCGCTCCAGAAGCCACCGGAGCAGGAAACCTGTGTCGAGCTCCAGGCAACAAGTCCAGGCTGAGAAACGAAGAACGAATTCATTTCCAGAGTGCCCCCCGCAGAGGGAGCCCCCCCAGGGGCGACGGGCCGTGGCTCGGGCAGCTCCGGAGGCACTGGGAGGCAGAAGCAGGAGGGATCCCACGGGCGCAGAGCCCTCACAGGGGGCAGGATGGGTTGGCTGGTTGCCTTTCGCAGTCAGATGTTTTGCTAGAGCTACAAGGATTTTTCTGTGGTCTTTTTTTTTTTTTTTTTTAAATGCAGGAAGGGGTTATCTGCTCCCTCATCCGTTTCCCAACCCAGGCCTGGGGGTCAGCGGCGAAGGGAAGTTGGTGGCTGCAGCGCGAGGAGAGGTGCAAAAAGCTGGATCTCAATTTTCTACCTATTTCTATTCCCTCAGGCAACTTGAATTTCCTTCTTCCCTTTCCTTTCCAGCCAAACGAGAGGAAAAGAGAACAGCCTCTTTGGAAAACCCTCTGTAAGACAAGTGCCACATCCAAGAAGACCCCCTCAACCAAGCCTCTACAGCTGGGTCAATATTCTCTGTGGGCGCCAGAGAATATGGTCGGGGGCTGCTCCCCGCGTGTGCGCCAGGCTGGGGAGCAGCAAACTGGACACTTGCCACCTGCCCTTTTCCTCCCCTGGAGGTGACAGTCCCAGCTGAGGCCATACCGCAGCCCCGCAGAGCTCTGCTGACGGCCATCGGGCCAGGTGCGGGGTTTGCGGTGACATCCAGTACTGCCTCACACCAAGAGCGGCAGAAACTCCTGGGGTGAACAGCCAGGCTGACACCCCATTTAGCTATCCCAGTTTAATCTGCTTCTTCCCAGGGTTAACCAGGTGTCCCTGTTTCTCCTGCCCTTGCTAAAAGCAAATCCAGACCGCGCAGGAGCCGCAGCGGCGGTTCCCCATGGTGGGGCCGAGCGTAACGGTGCGACGGGGCTGTGGATCCTCCGACAGGGCAGGCGGGGACGGGAGCTCAGCCGCACCGCGAACCGCTCGCTCCGATCGCCCTCATTAGGGGTGAGCTCCACCAAGCCAATTCAGGCGGCAATTACGGACCGCGCGTGAACAAAGGGGTTTCGGGGCCTCAGACAGACACACCGCAAGAGCAGGGAGCTGAAAGCTGGAAGGAGCAAGAAGCGGAACGACAAATTGTCCTGTGTACTCAGCAGCCGCAGCTGCCCCCGGCAGAGCGCCCTGCGGCGAGCCGCATTCAGCAGGCGCTGCCTGGGGCTGCCCTCAGCATCCCCCGGGGAAGATACGGCAGAGCGCGAGGGACGGGCGCTGGGGCTGCGAGGAGAAACGGGCGCTCGGCGCCTGCGGAGGGGACCGTTCTGGCCGTGAGCGTGCCGTGGGCTGGCGGCGAGCGCACACCCGTAGGCCATCCTTTCCAGGCTGGTCCAAGTGAGGAAGTTACAGGCTGTATTTTTAACTCTAAAGTTCAAATAATTTTTTTTTTGTTATTTTCTTTTTTTTTTTTTTTTTGCCTCCCATCCTCTACTGATCCCTTCCTTTCCCAGCAGCCACTCGCAAAATTCAACAGGTTAAAAAAAAAGAAAAGGGGAAGAAATTTGTTTTCCTCTTTCAGAAATGATTAGCTTCAACGACGCTGTTCGCACAAAGGACTTGAAACATCAAAACATCATTGTCTTTCCAGTCACAGCTTTTAGAGTATTTCATCGCTTTAGTCAAATGAACGCTACAAAGGAAAGAATACGCTCATGTCCTAAACATCACAAACTATGAGGAATATAGATCTTTGGAAAAGAGAGAAATGCATTCAGCGTTTGTCACATACTATACTACAGTCAAACAGCACCAGTACAAGAGTCCGTAATGGTCATTCCAACGTACATCTTCCGAAAGAACTCACGCAACTGTACATTCTACCTTTCTACTTTGCTCCCCTACTTCTACAAGTGGTCAATGAGAATAGATACACAATAGTTCTACAGAGAAATCACTGAAGTGGATACATAAACGGGCCCTTTCGGAGTGAAGTAAGAATTTTCAATAGTTCCACAATGCTACATTCATGCTACCAAGTTCACTGAATGGGGATTTTAACTTTAGAAACGAGAAAGGAAGAACAGTTTGTCTGTCTCCAGTTAGGAGCGTAACCACAGGAGGTAAAAGGGTCAGAAAGGGAGAGAGCGTTATGTCAGCATTTTAATCCTGCCCCCACCGTTTCCTTCTCCAAATAACACATGGCTTCTTGCTTTCATCGTACCTACAGCCCCCACCTCTCTCGCGCGCAGCTGGCGGAGGCTACCATACTAAATAATAGAGAATGGGCATCAATTTTGCTTTCTTTTTTTTATATCTGGCATTTTCTCCCAAAAGCTACAGACCGAAGCCTATTATCCCCTTCACTGCAAGTCTGGAAAAGGTGACCGAGTCAAGAGGGTAAGAGCCCGGCCAGGGACGAGACGCAGCCACCAAACGGCGAGGTCAGGCCAGCGCCGCGTCCCACCAGCTGCCAACCAGAGGGGGAGGCGACAGCCCACGCCCGTTTGGCTCAATACGTTGCTTTCAATGACTTTAAACCATCTCTCTCCACCTATTCCTCTCCTTACTATATGTACATTATTTCTTCACAAGCTTTGCTATAAAATTGCTATCAATGTACAGGGGTCGGCAGCTCTCGCCAGAGCCTGCCCCCCAGAATTACAGCCACAGATATGTCACAGGGGAAGGAGAACTCCACAGATAAGAACAACTAGTTCTTTTTGCAAGTATTTAAAAGAAGATTTGTACATATATTTTCCTTCACTTCACAATCAACTAATTTTAGATACCAGGAAATCAGGAAACCAAGGTGATCCTTCCTGGTTATTCTCCAGTATATTTTACTTATAAAAAATAAAATAGCTTGTATCACCTCCCAGAATTGCCAGAGTGACCTACACAGACTGTAAGTAATATTTATCCTCTGAACAGGAGAGTAGAAGATGAAAAAAAACCTTCCCAAAACAAAAGGCAACCCCCCGACCTAAACAAACAAAAAGGAAATATATTCCAAAATATATCCTCAAATACGAAGTACAAATCTGGGTTCTCAAAGGACAGCTGCTCTGACAAAGCCCTGGGTTTACTCTGTCCTACGCAGGAAGGGACGTGAGCAGCTCAGACCAATAAAGAGGTCTTTTGAGCGTTGGAAAAGAGGTGGTTTATGCACAAGGAACTGGCAATCAAGTGAACACAGGGAAGATTCAAACTCATGCTACAAACCGGTGCCGTATTCCTCCAGAAGCATTTCTTCCAAATGCCTCCGTGAACAGTCTCCGTGGAGGATTTCTGGGGGCTCCACGCAGCGGACTGGCAAGAGAACGCGTCTCTCAACACACGGCAAAACACTGGCATGAACAAGTAACTACCATGGCTATTAATTTCTAATTCATTTTTATACCATAGTGAACCTGACGGAGGCCTCTCAGCCAGGTACCGTAGTTCTAACCTAAAGTATTTCAGCAAAACGAATAGTTTTGCAAGCAGCAAAATAGAAAGTAACAAAGTTGTGTCTAATTGGAGGAGAAATATACATTCGTGAGAGCACGTACAATTAGTGCAACACAGCTACTCTGAAAGTAACGAACCAAACCGGATTAATCAATGCAGCAGACATGCAGGGTCTGCTAAGTTACCTTAAAACATGTTTGCTGGTGATTAAATATGTCTACAGAAGATATATTACCATTTTGAATATATTTTCGAGCAGACCAAAAATACCTCATCTATTGGTTACTGGTGTGTTATTTTTTAACTAATTAAATATTGGGAGGGGTTTTACCCCTCTTGCTATAAAAATTGCACTTATTTTCTATTAAACAAAACAAAACAAAAGAAGTTAGATTTCAATTCTATATTCCAGTATATATTCACAATGAAACTGGATCGTCTTGCCCTAAGTTTGCAGGAGTAGGTGTAGCGGTCCTTGCTCTCCGAGATCCCCGGGCACAGAAGGTCCCATCAGTACAACCCCCTCCTTCCTCTGTGCTCCGGTCACTTCTTCATTGTAGTGCACGGGTAATTGATTTGATTTTATTTTTTTTGTAAGAAAACCTGAGCTTCAAAAGTCTTTAAAAGGACCTGGAATCAAATCTGGCCCATTCTGACCCAAAACAGCTCAGTTCTGCAAGGAACTCCATCCTGTCCTCGCTTCACACAGCTCCTCCTGAGACACCACGGCTCTGACCTGAGGCGAGTGAGGTCTCAAACCCTTTCCCTCCAGTCTCTCTTGACCCAGGAGATTTTTCCTCCCGACGCACTTCCGAGGGCTCCTTCTTCCCTCCCTTTAGCACTGCTGCCTCCTATAGGGCTTCAAAGGGCTCCCTGTGCCAATAAAAAAGTCTCTCTGCAGTAAGCATGACTTCTTGGACACCGGTGATCAACTTCCTCTTGCAAAGTCTTCTCCAGCTCATAAAATGTCATCGTAATCCAATAGTTTAGAGTGCTGGCGGGTCTTCCAGAGGCGGTAAAGGCGGAAGTCAAAGTAAGTCTCAATCATTTGCTTACCTAGGAGAAGCGAAAGGAGGCAGAGGGGTTACACCCCGCAGCACAAGGGAGAGACGCAGCAGCAAAAAAACTCCAACCCACCTATAGGTGGGGGCACAGGAGAACCCACCCATGTGCTTCACGGGGAGAACACTGACATTCAGCACCGACCCGGAGCGTGTGAAGGTCCCCGTGAGAAGCAAACATCCTTTTGGATCTCCTCAAACCGTGAAAGGCTCCTTATAATCCCCTGGCGGGGTTTGTCCATGGGGCGGGAACTGAGCACAAAGTCTGTCTCCAGACTTTGACCGCTTGGCGCTGACTGCGGAAAGGGGGGGCCGGGGGCTGTGGCGCCTCAGGCAACAGCTCCAACAGCCTGCATGAGGCAACCTGACACAGGGACTTCAGAAAACTGCAAATCGAGAGTAAACCCATTGTAAAGATTTGTGGGAAACATTGCAAATAATTCACATTGAATACTCAAGACAAAAATGGCTTTGTGTTTTGTTTAAATTAATGTCAACGGGCTGTCTCTGTCCTGCAGAGCCGTCTCTTCTCACAGCAACGAGCTCAACAGGACACGCTAACGCAAGTTCTGCGCCGCTGGCAGCTCTGATGGCACCTGGGGGGTGGCAGAAGGCAGTCACAGACCGAAAGCTGTGCCCAGCGCTGGGGACAGCGAGCGCAATCGAAAACGCAAGGGCAAACAACCCCAGACTCCGAGACAGGGCTCAAGTAGGGATATTCGCTTTTGAGGCCCGATTAAGATTAGTTTCAGATGACTTTGCAAAGGATTAGAGAGGGTACGCTAGTGGCGCATCCCAGATTGATCAAGGGGATAAATCCAGACATATCCTTCAGCCCAGCCTCCTGAAAGATCAACTGCTTAAATGTGTGCACGCAGAACCCACTGCCTCCCTGGCCACATAAAACCAGGAATTTTCCTGCAAGTTGCTTCTTGGCACGTGTGTGGGAGCATGTTTGCTGTGGGATCTGTGCAAGCACCGCATAAAGCTGGGTCCACGCATCGTCAGGACACGCACGGAGAACTCTGTGCCCAACTCCCGTACACTGCTGTGACGGTAAGCGGGAGTTAAGAATAACCCAGCTGCGAGCAGCAGAGGAAGAACCCACAGCGCTTATAGCCTAATGCTGCATGTTCTTCATCTTCCAAGAGAACACGGTACCAAGGACTACAGCAAAGATAAAATAACAAGGGCAAATTCAGAGTGTGTCGTTTATGAAACTGCACCCATAATTACTTACATTGATCAAAGAACAGGAAAAATTCTATAGCCCCTTGAAATATCTTGAGCTACAGGGGAAAAAAAAGAAACAAAACACCAAACCCCAAAAAAACCCCAAGCAAAGTGGACCGAGATGTAGAAAGGCTCTAGTGGGCTATATCCCAGTCGCTTGATGATGACACACTCTCTCGGTACCAGTGGTTTGAGTCCCGGGGAAGAGACCCCTGCACACTTGGTTACGGAAAAGGTTCCGCTCCCATGTGTGCTTCTCCCACGGACTTCACACGCCCCAGCGATACCCCCAGTCTCCTAAACTCAGCCTGGAGAGGCACCTACTCTTTAGGCTACTTTGCCAGGGCCAGTAGCCTGGGAGAGGGCTCTGCAGCTTCAGGCACAACAAACAGGAGAAATGGAACGTGAATGTGGAGGAACTGCAAGGGGAAAACCAGGTTCAGGAACTGAACTAGACAAGGTGCTTACAAGCAAAATGAAAACCGTGGCAGGACTTAAAGGAGCTCAAAATTGCTTTTTCAGGAAGATTCCCACTGAAGCAGGCAGGCTGATAAGGAAGGTATGCGCCTTTGTACAGAAAATAAATTACCTTGAGCTGATAGTTCAAGTGGAGACTCAAAGGCAACCCTATAAGGATTCATTAAGTTTTTCAGATTCTGAAATAGCTGAAAGGAAAACATATCGAGAGTTAGCAGCTGAAAACAAAAATGAACTCCAGGGCACCCAGAACTGCCCATCTTTGTTCCCTACCTCTAGAAAACCTTCCACTCGTGTCATTTAAAACATCCAGCTCTGCAGTAAATAAAGTGCTTTGAAAGACTGTTCTCCTCAAAGGCTTCAGTCTTTGTCCTGCACGTCGCTTACCATTCCTCCCCTGCCCTCTGGGGAAGGCACAATCCATAGGGTGGTTGGCCCATTCACAGCCCCTCACAGGACAGGATGGCAGCATGTTCCCACACAGCAGAAGAGGAAGGTTTAGAGTTCACAGTGTGACTGTTGCCTCCCTGGTGCTTGGGGCTCAGACATTCTCCAAGATGAGACCCAGAAGGCTCTTACCTTCTCCCCATTGGGGTTTCCAAGAACGTAGCAGCCCATGATGTGAATGATATTTGGTTCAGGATTGACTTTACTCATCAGCCGGCTCAACCTCTTCCAGAAGCTGGAAGAAATAGATATTTTTTTTTTTAAATTATGTATTCTGGTTTTTTTCCTATCATCTCCTCGCATGCATGAGTAATCACAAGGACGTGTGTGCACACACTGCTCAGAAGGGGCTTGAGGCTTGCAGCCGGAGGAGCAAGCTGCTCTGGAAGAGCCATTGGTTCTTGGACTAGGAAGAGCAGGGGCAGAGCAAGGGCCCGAGAAGCGGGTCCATGTCATGTGGCAGAGAAGGAGGAGTGGCCCATCGAGCCAAGGAGGTTCCAAGGTGAAGAGAAGGGAGCACTGTCCACCAGGAGTGTTTTTAGACTGACAGTTTTACTAAGCATCCTCTTCTTGTAGCAGTTCTCTCCAATTGCCTCTCTCCCATTTCTAGCAACAATTGCCCAATGTGAGTGTTACCAGTTCATTGCCAGGGCAGGGAATCGGCACAGAGCAGCTGGAGAGGTTGTTCTTCTACATAGCGAGAGAGACACCACCAGACCAGGCTGTTCCACGCGAGCCAGCGCTTGGTGCTGCTCACCAGTCAGACCCGCTTCACGTTTTGTGACTACTGACCAGGCACACCGTGCCTAAGGGACATGAGGGACAACCGCCTCCCCTGCGCAGCGCGTGACAGCAGACCTCTGGTGGGCTCTAAAGCCCAGCAGCCCCCCTGCGGGCTCTGCGAGCAGATCGCAGCCTAAGCTTTTCTCAGGAGTGCCTCCCAGGCACGTAGGGGTTGGATGGAGACAGTCACTTCCAAGCATCCAAGTTTTCAGCTGTGTGTTCACAGCTTTCCGAAGGTCCCTGAATCACCAGCTTGGAACCAGCTCTGCCTGGAACACGCTCAGCAGCGTGTATGCACACACGTGCTGAAGAATTTTATTGACAGTGCTTGTGCCAGAGCCTGAGCGCGCTGAACAGATGTTGATTTTAATACTCAGTTCTCACGCCAACAAGAAGTTGGGTAGGAACAGGTTGGTATACATCCTCTCCCCCACAACGCAGCACTGCTAGCCAAGGCCGTTTGAGCCAGCACGAGTGAGCAGGCAGCAAAACAGGCAAAGCTTAACTCTCTGCAAGGAGAGGCAAAGTTGCCTCAGCAAGCCTGGCTGACAGGCTGGCGTGTCAGTGAAAACCCTCCTCAGTAACCTGCTGGACTTTGAGCAGGTTTTGCAGAGATAAATTCCATTTCCCCCTGCAATCAGGAGGGCAGTTACCGGAGACAGCTGGGGGGGAACAGTCTGGATTTCTGCCACCAGTCACCTGCTTAGAAATATGATCTCAGCCACTTCTGAGCAACACAGGCACAAGGTGCACGTTCTGATTTCTGGTCAGCAAAGCCTTTGTTAGGAGAGGAAATATCGGGGTTTTTTGGTTTTTTTCTTCCCCTTTCGATAGTGCCTAGTCCAGAGAGACACTAAACAGCGGACAAAAGCATAAATCTTCTGGTCATCTGTCCCAGGGCTGCACCACCCCAGGGACGAGCTCAGCTGTGTCATCTTTGTGGCTCCCCCTGAAGGAGCTGTAAGCTGCTATGTCCCCCCTCAGCCTCCTCCTCCCCTGACCGAGCCACCCCGGCTCCTTCCACCTCTCCTTCTGGGCCGTGTGCTACAAACATTGCACAAACCGAGCAGAAAAAGTCCAGAACGTAATGCAGCCACTCACAGGATCATATCTTCCTCCTTCTCCACTTTGGCAAAAGTGGCAACTTTGTTCTTTAACAAGTATAAGTGACCGGGACCTCCCTGCAAGAGAGACAGACAGATGAAAACCACTTTGCACAGGCCCTGAAGAAGAAAACAACCCCTGGATACGTTTCTTGTCCTGCACAGCCATACCCAGATGTGCCACAAGGGAGCGGAGCTGACACGCCAGGCTGGCACGACTGCAGCAACCTCCCCAGCAGACACCGCAGGCACTTGCTGGGGAAATATTCACATATGGGGAGTGTGCTGGGCGTTGGATTCTCCATCTTTTACTGTTACATGCCCACCTCACACTAGAAAGGCACAATGATAGACAAAAATCTTTATTGTGGGTGGCTGGAGAGTAATAGGGAAGACAAGAAAGTCCCTCTCTTGTGGGGGCGGCAGGGGACTTGCCGTCATAGGCAGACAAGAAGCTGAGCAAAGCAGGGATAAGCAGGTGAGACATCACTGTAGAACTGGACTTTGGCAGTAACAGTCATAAAAAGATTGAGCACAGCCTCAGGAAAAACCACGAGTGGCCATCTCCAGGTCAGCGTGCTGCACACCCTGCTGCCCCGCAGCATTAGGCGCGGGGGAGGGAGTTCAAGTTGGGTTACCTCCCAAACTTCTCATTTCAGGGTTCCTGGCACAGCTGCCGGGGAAGTCCAAAGCTGACCACCCTGAGGAACAAGGGACTTGGGAAGGAAATCCCCGGCCAGGCCCAGATCCAGCAGGGCCTGAATCTGTCCCACACTGACCCCGCTCCTGCAGCGCACCCTGGCCTCCAGCTCCAAGCTGTGCCATCTGCCGGGCTGATCCGCAACACCCACCGCTGTTCGCTGTCACACTGAAGCTGTACAGAAAGTAAAACCATCGCATTGCAAATGCTTCTTCCTTTCTCTGAAATCCTCCTTTTGAGGTCTGCGCTAACGCTGGTTTGCCTGGTTTCTTTGAAAGCTGCTACAAAGCAGCCCAGCTCTGGAGTTGGCCACACTAAATCAGATTTTATTTCCTGCTGTCACAGCAACTTGAGACTGCTCGGTGTCCGGGGAAATGAGAAGCGAAAGCTGTACGCATGCAGTTACTTTAACAGAACCTGACTTTGGAGTATTGGTTCCTCTATGTAATTTTCCCTGTAGAAAAAGACAAATTTCTAACAAACCACCCAAGCACTTAACAACTTTCACGTACCTGGCAAAATATCAGCATCTTCCAGATTTTGCAGCCTTTCCGATAAATGTTAAGCTTCTTCTCTATTTCCTCTGCAAAAAAACATGTTGGAAAAGATGAAGAAAAGACGAAGCTAAAAACTAATCTTATTTCTTCTCACTTCAGTCCCGAAGGCAGGAGGCTGAGCTGTGAGAGGTGCTCGCACCTACGTTCCCACTGATGTCAAAGCACACCCTTTGGTTTCACGCTGTGGAAAGCAGGAAACTGCAGCATATCACAGGGCAGGAAAGGGACAGTGCAGCACCAGACGCTGCTCTACAGTGACCACAGCGCTGTACCAGAGCCAGCGGTCCTGACCCTCTGCTAACGCTCTTGCTCACCTACGGGGGTACAATGAGCAGGTATCTTTGCTGCCCTGTGCCTCAGGTTCCCTTTCATAAACTGTGAGCTTATGTGGCCACATATAAATGGGAAAATCAGCCAAAGAAGGGAAGTTTTATTACCGAGCGCATCCAACAGCAGCTGCAGTTGGCTGACTGGACATCACTTGGACAGACACCCGACTGTCAGGTGTCACTGGGGTGATAAAAACACCTTTATGAGTGGCAGCTGAAGCACAGGGCAGTGGAATGACTTCAACGTATTGATCAGTTACATCTGCAATGGGCAGGAGTTAAGAAAAGGGAATAACACTCACGTACCTAGGATGTCATCAAAGGTGGCATGTTCATGGTCCTAGAAACCAAGAGAGAAGATATATCAGGGTTCACTGTCGCTACACCAGCTCCCGTGACATTATTATAGTCTCCATGTGCAGCAGGCAGTGCTGGACTTTCCTGGGCTGTCAGTCCCACCCTTCCCTTTCAAATTAAGTTAATATAAAGCGATTAAGAAAAAGAGACCCATGACTCCTTGGTGGTGTTTCACACACCAGCTCAGGCAGGACTGCTAGTGAAAAATCAAGGTTAAATTAACCACTGGCAGGGATGCACCATTGTCCACAGGGTGATGGGACTCACATCCACTGCAGAGCTCTGAGGTCCTGCTCATCCTGTCTAAGGATGAGCACAAGGAGGAGCCCTGAGCCTGGCCACACACAGCTCTGCTTCTGTGCTCAGGCCTGCCCTCCTTCCCTTGTTAACATTCCCATGCTGCCTGGCTGTGCCTGCATAGTCTGGTAGACTACATGGGCAATTTTCACTCCACCTTACTCTTCCACCTAGACCTGAGCCTCCACAAAGCTGCCCCAGATCCCAAATCTGGGTTCAGCACAGCCCCAGCCCTTTCCTGACAGCTTTTCCAAAGCACATCAGTGTTTCGGAATCACTGTAACAGGAACTAGGGATAGGGACCAAAAAGAAAATAGAAATTCACTGTATGAAGCCTGCTCCCACACATCCAGACACAGCAGAAGTGACATACTTACGTAGAGAATGGGGATGATAGAGGGATCGTCCCTGCGGATAATTGTCGGGACATACTCTGCTTTGGGCACCTTGGAAGAAATGAGCTGGAAGGGGAAAAAAGAAGTGCAACAGCATGAGGAGAAGCCAGTAGAGTCTGGACAGAAGCACAAAGGCCACGATAACAGTGCCCTATTCAGTTGCTCTCGGGTGTTACCCAAACTAGCAGCTAATCCAGCCTATCTGCATCCCTGTAGAAGGTCCTCCAAGCCTTTCGTCCACTACAGAGCATGCCCAGGCCTGCCAAGTACCCCACGTGTCACAGTCTCCTCGACCCCCAACAAACGAGCACACAGCGCTGCCCAAAAGGCAGGACTGAGCCCAAGATAACTGCTTGTAAAGGGCAGACCGGTGTGCGCAGAGGCTGAGGAATGGCTGTGTCCCAGTAAAGACCACTTCTGTACAGCCTTCCTCTGACCGAGGGTCTGTGCTTCTGGCCGTAGAGGATTGTTCAAACCGGCATGTTCAGCTGGCCGGCAGTGAGGTGGCTGCATGCCTGAACAGGAGCCAGCCAAGGGATGAAATGGCATCAGGTGCAGGTAGACACAGAGCCGCAGGATGTCAGGCAGATGCAGGTTGCCTGGCAACTCTGGCTGAAGCTTCAGTTGGCTCCGTCAGCAGGAGAGCCCGAGACAATGAGCCTGCCATCAGCACAAGCCAAAGGGCTGTGGGAACACGGGCAATTTGCCTGTGCTGTGATTTCAGGCACCTCTGTTCCACGCTGTGAGAGTGGAGCGGGCAGCCTGGGTTCCAGACTGGGCTGCCTTCAAAGCTCTCCCACCCGGTGGGGCCCCAGCCGCTCCCTTGGCCAGATGGGAGTGAATGTAAAGTTGTGCCTGAAGAGGCACAATGTACAGAGTCCAGGGAAGGACACCCCTCACACACACACCTGGGGAGACACGCGGGAGGTACCAAGGGCTGAGCAAACCCAAGGGCTGGGTTCCCAGTGTTTGGGTCTCACCTGGCCTCTTTGCCCTGAGAGTGCCTCGTGCTGAGGCTGCACGGCCAGCCTGGGAACACGTATAAAAGCAGGCTGTCTCCATGCCCTTCACCCTGCCCAAGTCTTAGCAGGACCCATTCAAACACAGTACCGCTGCGCTGGGCTGGCAATGCTGCCCTAAGAACAGTCTAGAAGCTTGAGACTCCATTTTGCCTGAGCATTTGTGCCTGTGGCCAAAGAAGGGATGTGTCAAAAGCTGGTCCTGTCTGCCAAACCCCGCAGAGCAGAGCCAGAGGGAGCCTGGCACCAAGGAGCGGTAACAGAGCAGAAAGCATCTCAAGGGATGGCATACGGCTCCAAAGCAAATCAGGCGAGTCACAACAGGAGGGAGGGACTGCGGACTCAGGTCTCTATTGTCAGGGTTATCAAGACTCAGGCTAACTCGGTTCAGCGTTGGTGACAGTCCTGCTCTGATTTGGGGTTGGACTATAGGTCCTTCCACTTCTAGCTTTCTTTCAACACATTATCCCCAGCAATAACAGATGCTGAATACCATGTCATGTCTTGGCTGATCTCTGAGTGACCCTCATACACACCTGAAGAGTTACCTATACAAAAGACTCACCTCTTCCCATGAAGATCCTAAACTTAGCAGCTCTGAAAGGACAGACAGAGCCTGAGTAGATACGGGTAGCTGAGTTGGAAACCCTTACCATTATTTTTGGTGGAATAAAGTCTTCTCCGTCACATGCCATGGCTTCAAGTTCCTTTTCTGCTTCCCAGTTCAAGTCAAAGTCACCATCCAAAGTGCCACAGGAATCCTGAAGGTCATGGCCTGCCAGAACACAGTGTGCATTACAAGGGCAGAACAGCTTGCCTTCCCCACTCGAGCCTGTCTGGCAGCTCCCTCGCAAGAAGCACCACAAGCCATGAGACTTGTGCCCTCCTTTCTTCTACAGAGCGACAGACACCACACTTCGGGGCTGGCGTCTCTGAACAGACAAACACTTAACGAATGAAGAGTGCGCACACAGAGGCCGATACCACATATCACAGAACTTTTCATCACTCTCACAGTCACCAAGTTCAGCTTTCGAATGCTAATTCACAACAGTCACCCTGTCATTTCAGAAATGGAGAAGGAGACACAGAACACAGACAGACTCTCTGCACTTTAACATTGCCAAGCTGACGAGCAAAATTCCAAAGACTTCAAAGCTGGTCTCCTTTTTTTTACTGCTCTGACTACGTCTTCTGAGTGATTATAAAGAAACTCTGCCTTGTTGGTCAAACTGATGCTGGCAGAGAAGTCCCAGAGCGCGAGGACAGCCGTAGCAAACACAGTAGGATTGCAACAGTATACTTGAATTTGCTCTCCATATTGACCTTACCTGTCGGCCTTCAATGCCTCCTGGGGAAAAAAACATCTGGAAGGAATATAATTGACCATTAAAGGTTAAAAATAGAGATGGTTCCCTGAAGCCAGGGACTGAGGAAAGAGAACTGAGATGCCTCTATTTGTGCTTTTTGGGATGTCCGAGTGTCACTGGGCAGTGCCCGGAGCCTGTCTGAACCACGTCTTTTCCATTCGCCTCCGAGTTAGCTGAGGGAGCGGGGAGGAATCAGACTGCAAAGGAACCATCGGGTCATGTTTTGAACCTGGCCTTTCATACATCTCCCCCTAAAACCTGGTACGGTGTCTTCTACAGCTAGGAGGGCTGGATCTCCTGCCTACCTGGTAGGTCAGTCTATTTCCTTAGTGACATTAATTTACAATACAACCCATTGCAACATGGGCAGACTCATATCCACCAAGTCCCTTGCCTACAGGATTTCAAGTCTAGGTAAAACATCCATTACCTTTATAAAAAGGCAGTGGGAAGATGCTGGCATTTCCTCCTGTAAATTAACGCAACAGCATCTCACTCCCCACAAGCAGAACATGGCAGCATTACTGGGGATTCCCAGAGGGATTCCTGGCAGCCCAAACAAAGATCGGATTGCCCCAAGCTATCATCTGCGCAGCCAGCACGGCCAGGAAATCAAAGCTACACCTCACGGAGCGCTGCAGCTGTGCTCTTGAGCTATTCTAGCCTAGGAAAGCGCTCAGAAGGGGCTCTCACATGGAAAGGCAGGCAGGTTAGCCCCACTGCGGTGAGTGTAGCCTTGGACTGGTGTGCTTCCAGGTAGGTTGTTTTGGTCCCAAGCGAATAAGGGATGATGGGAAGAGCTGTACCACTGGGTATCCTTTGGCAACTGGACAATAACGTGAGGTTAGATGCGTTGTGCTCAACAAATAAATATAGGTACACACGGATGAAGAGGTGCATATACCTGGAGTGTTACTTGCTCAGATATCATGAAAATAAAAGGATCACAGATGGGACAAAAGGGCACAGAGGAGTGACTCCAGTGGGACTCCAGTCAACACCTCAGCTGGAGGGTTTGGCCACAAGAGGAAGCTCAAAGGGCTCAGAACTCACTTTCTCGAGAGTCATGGAAGGAATCAGCTTTGATGGGAGTCGGGTCACTCCAGGACCTGCTGAAGCTCCTCTCACGCCGTTCGGCAAATGCTAGGATAAAACCAAAGCACGACATTAACAGACTCCAAAGCCACCTCTGCTGCTGCCAGCAAAACAAAACATCCAGTAGATTTCCACCAAAGCCACACATCATGGACTCCCCTGTGCTTGTGCTTCCGCTTGCCAAACGTAACTCCTCTCCACACAGCAAACAAGGGTCTAGAAGATCTAGACGGCAGAAGACAAAGTGCGCACCTTCTGAGCAGGACCATTACAGGGTAGGCAACACAGAAAAAGGAGGACATTTGATGTCTTTCTCTTAAATGCACACGACAAACCTCGATTTAATCAAGGCTACTCCAGTGTCCCAGTGTAAATGCTCTGACTCAAAGGCCTCAGAGGAAGATGTACTCAACAGCTAATGACACATACATGACCAGAAGAAGGCAGTAGTTCTCCAGTCAGTTCTCCCTTCGTGTTCTAGTGACACCCCAATCAGAGCTGCACCAAACAGAGGGGGGGCTCTGTAAAGCTCATGCTTTCTAAATTTTGTTGCAAAAGAGGAAATCCTTCAGTTTTTGCTTGATGCACTCTTGTGAGCACTCCCCCTCGGGTATTTCTTTTTTTTCCCCCAATGGGCATTATATTGTTTGTACCGGCATTTCCCAAGCGGAATCCCAGGAGCTTGGCCCAGCTGGCTGCACCACAGGCAAATTCCTGCAAACTGCCAACCACAATGTCTGATTTGGCAAGCCAGTGTGAGAGCCATTACACCTAGATTAACAGCCACTTATAGCCACCAATACCTATTTCTAGTAGCAGACCGAGCAAGTCTGCTGCAGCATATCTAGTAACAGCTTCTCATGTCAGCAGGACGGGAATTCACTGCGGATCGCGTTACAAGAGCTGAGAGGCAACCTGTCCTCTGCTGCAATGTGTCCAAGTGTGGATGTCCAGGGAGACAAGTCACAGAGGAAGTTCTTCAGGTGATCTCCATCCTCAGCTTTCATTTCAAACCAGGCATTTAGCTATTGCGCACGTGAAGAAAGCTTTGAAAACATGACCCGAGAGTTACCAAGGCAGAGAAGCATGCCTGAACTTCCAGACAGCTCTAGGGGGAGGTGAGCCCTGTTCATTTCAGGCAGCGCTAACTCAGATGCCAATAAAGACACTTTAAAGGGCAATGCTGTTTGCTGTTCACTTCCCACAGCATATGAGAAAGGAAAGGAAAGAATGCAAGTTCAACTTGGTAATGCTTTGCTGTGGGCAGTCTGCACACGATGCCTGGCCAGGGGGTGGGAAGAACAAGCTGTTTCCTCTTCTGGAATAATCCTCAGCTCTCGGGAACTGGTTACACCATTCTCAGCCCATTTCACAGTGTGAAGGGTGCTGCCCCAACCAAGCTATGGAGGAGTGTTGCCTTCCTCAGGGACAGGGAACTGCTGTTTCCCAGGCCTAAGAGGTGATTTCTTCTCCAGTGAGGCATAACACTCCCTTATTTCCCCCTTGCTCCAGTCTTCCCTGTTCCTCTTCTTTCGCCTTTCCACCATCCTCTCAGCTCCCACCAGGCAAATTTCCCCCAGGTCCTGCTGCAGGAGGTGGTGGGACAGGGGAGGAGGGAAGAGAAAGCTGCCAGTCTGCACGGCACATGAAGCACCGCCAGTCCCCAGGGAGCCACAGCTCGTCCACAGCTTCGGGAGGAGGCCAGGCAGCCCCTGCTAGCTCTGCTGAACTCTCCGCTCTGCTTCTCCTCAGAAGCATCCACGCTGGTGATCACCAAAAACCACACGCACACAGGACAAGGACGCTGCAGCTCTCCTTCCACTCCTTGTGAGGCCACAGAGATCTCCCACAGCCAAGGCAGAGGGTCCTCGGAAATAGCTTAAAGGCTGCTTGCAGGCATCCGTGCGTCCTGGAGGCTTACAACAACCTAGCCTTCTTTTTTGTACGGTAAAATGGCATCAGCAGGTCAAATCCTTTCTCCAGCCCAATGCTAGGTCCTTTCTACCCACATTTGCATACAATATAGGGTTCCCCATGTCTCACCAGCACAAACTCCTCACAGCCACATCTTACAGGTGCTCACTTACTTTGTGCTTTAACCCTTCGGCTCCCGACCATGCGGAGGTGCTTCCGAAAATTCCTGAAAGAAAGGCCAAAACACCACCTCTGAGAAAGGTAATACAAAGCAATACCTGGGCCCAGCAGGACTGAAAAAACTGGGAGGAAAAAAAAAAATAAAATTGGGAAGACAGAGTATTTCCTTCTGGGCATTCAAAAGCTGGAGGTGAAGTTCACAGCCTGCGCCTACTCAGTGGGGATGGTCACATTTGTCAAGAGCGTGGCTGTTTCTTCTGAACTCCCCGGGCTGGTGGCACAGGGCAAGCAAGGTCCCACACGGCAGTCCCCTTCTCATGGCCTGCTTTCACTTTGCTATGACTAAGGCACCTGTAACTCTGCTGAAGACACCGCCATGCCCATGCTGGCAATGCTCCCTCTTCTCCCGGGAAGCAGCAATAACTGCTCCCCTCTCTCCTTTCTTTTTCCTTTCCTTCAGCAGGGACGCGGGGTGCCCGAGCCCTGCCCTGCTTGGCAGCATGCACACACCATGCTCGTGGCTGTGCTCATTCCCAAACACGTTCACAGCAGCTGCAAAAATCCCACTCGTGCTGTTAGCAGCCATGCAGCCTGTACTGCTCTCCAGGGCAAAGAGCTGGCAAAGACCGAAGCAGCTTCTTCCTTCTCGGATAGCACCGTTCAGCAGGGCTGACTGTCCTCATGGACCTGCTCCCTGCTAACGCTGCTGCCTAACCGCGTGCGTCCCTGCCCAGGACTCACGGGCAGAGTTCGGTGGAGCTGCGGAGTACACAGCTCCAGAGGACAAACCTTGGGGAGCAGCTACACCTGATAGCTCTGTGTAAAACAGACTGTCCTGGCCACTCCTGAGACACCATGGCAAAGGGACACTTTGTCCAGCCCCTCCGAGTGCAAGGGACTCGCTTCCCTTCGTTTCTCACCACTCACCTAGACAGGAACCAAACAGCACAGGAACCAAACAGGACACCAGGGGAGACACAGGGGAAAAAGGCGGACTAGCAAGAAAAGTGTGACTCCTCCGTGAACCCTACTTAGGGTGACTTCACCCTGCAGTGCAGCCCCCATGGGATGTCAGTGAGCCTGCATGGAGTGGGGGAGCCTTCCTGGAGTCCCTCCTTCCCCACCAACATACACCACAGACATGAAGCAACAGAGACTACTGCTGGTGAAAGAGGTAAAATGGTAAATTGTCTGGCTCACACACAAGTTAGTGGGATGAGTAAAGACATGTTACAACCATGCAGATGCTTTAGCAAGCTAACTGGACTAGAAGACACTCCCAGCACTGACACGAAGCTATCAGAGCTAGTCAGATACGTCTATTCCGATACAGAGAGATCAACCCAAACACGGCCCTTGTGGGAGGGAGCGCACTTACCCCAACCCCACACCACCTTCTGCACTGGCCCCCCTATGGCCCCCACGCCGCCATCAGGATCCAAATTCAGCAACTCAAGAAGGAAAACTAGCAGCTGGGTAGCGAAGCTGGGAGCAACATTATTCCATGACAAATTTCCATCTGCACTTGTGCTATTAATGTTCTTTTACAAAGCTTCATTTTAGCTCTACTTGGGTACGTGAAGAGTCACTGCTGTGGATCAGACAACTGCCCCCTTTGAGAAGTGACGAAAACAATTGGCTTCACTAACACATGCTGGATGGGCTCTACATACAAAGGCTTCTGGGGTGTGTGATGACAGATAATGTGGGCTGTCTTACTGCGCATTAGGTTCAAACCCATATAAATATAAAATTTTAAGGGAACCAGGGTCATTCTTTACACAAAAAAGGTCTTAGACATACGTTGTAACTCATCGGAATTAAAATCTTTATGGTACATTGTGAGACCAAAATCATACCAGTCACTGAGCGTCAATGCTAATTGCCAAGGCCACTGTTACATCCTTGGGCTTTTGGCATTTTGGACTAAAAACCATTTTTCTGTTAAATGCTCGGTTGCCCTCTCTGCAGAGGAGCTTCTTCGGCCCCTGTGGGGAAGGGGAGTAAAGCCGTCTTTGCCATAGAAGAGTGATGCTCCCAGCTGCTGGGACAGCTTGGTCTCTCCCATGAGTGCAGGCCGAGGGCAGCTGTCTCGATAAATCTCCTAAACACCACTGAGAGCAGCTCCAGGGAGAATCCAGCTGCTCAAGGTTAACCATCGCACTAAATGCTTGAAGAATGGGACAAAGGCCTTTTTTTCCTTCCCTCACCTCTTCTAGAAACAAAGCACTTTGGAAAGGAGGTGTGAGCCTGGGACTGCCTCACAATGTGGGCATCCTGTGGCCATCTGATCCTTCTGAGGGCTTTTTGCAGCTGTACCGGTCCTCAGGCGCCTCTGTGCGTGCATGTTAGCACCAAAGGGCTGGCACAGCACCCCTGGGGGAGCCACACTCTGCTCTCAGCAGTGGGGACACATAAACCTGCCCGGTCTTCCTGCCCAGCTCCTGCAATTGCACCCTGAAAACCCAGTGTTCTTTCATCACTAGCAAGATCTCTTCACCCATCAAAATTCAACAAGCATCGCTCAAGTTACAGTGATAAAACGTCCTTAGCACTCCCTTTTGCTGAACAGTCCACCTCCTGACAGGCTCCAGCTCACCACACGATCCCAGGCCACCTCCATGGTACCCATCCCAGCCAAAGGCTCTCCAAGACACAGCAGCCCCACTCCACGCACTCTGCAGCTCTGCCTGCAGTGGTTCATTTGCACTCTGCAAAGAAGCCTTTTCACTACCCGAACAGAGGCCAACAACAGAATTACTGACGTACATCAATGCTCCCCATTCCCTCCCTGCCATGGCCAAAAGGTTCAGCAAACCACCGGGTACCACTCGCTCTCGAGGCGACATCCATTGCACAAGCACGTGTTCCGTGCCACACAAACCGGCCTCCCCGTGCACCAGACACCCTGAAGGGGCTGTGTGATAGCAATGGAGCTGCCGAAACACCTGAAGCCATGAAGGGCTCCCCAAGCAGTATCCGAAACTGCGATGGGGCTGGGGTCCTCCTCACTCCCTGGAGAAGAGCGCTGAACACTAACTGCCAGCAACCCCTACAGCTGGCCAGGGACTGCTTGCATGGCACAGCCAAAAACCCACACTGACAAAAGCCCATCATTGCTATCCTATCTCCTCGTTATCACGAGATAAATGCAGACAGGCTCCCACTGCACAATCCTGCCTAGCCCTTCAGTGTCCACAGGAGGTGAGGGGACATGCTGGCTGCTCAAAGCAAGGATGACACGAGTCCATCCTCCACCCTGACCGCTCAGCATCACCGAGGTGTTCAACTCCTACTCCTGTATTTGTAAGCCAAGTGAACAAGCCACTTTCTAACATTTCTGTCTAAAAAAATTCTGAGAAACCTCTTTCTTTTTAAAGATACACTGTCTATTTACAGCATCTTTAGTTTTGATTCTTATTTCTCTTCCTTATTGATGAAAAAAACCCACCAACCTTAAAGTTGCTAAAAAAAAAGATATAAATAAAATCGTCTTCCTGGCAATTTCCCAGTTAAGAAAACCTGATGTTTTTCTCACACTTTGTTTCGAACAGCGCTGAAGCCATCATGGCAGTTTTTAATCAATGACACAAACGCTGTGTTATCCTTCTTAGGAGGCTGCCGAAATACAGGAGCCTTGGCACATTTGAAAAACCAGCACAGCTCTGATTGCCCCAGGGGCTAAGTGATGTGCCCTGTGAGGCCAGCAGAGGGAAACCAGGGCCCTCCTGTCATACCCAGACAAGGAATCAGTCCCCACTCCCTCTTCTTTCCTTTCTGCTCTTTAAAAAAAGATTTTAAAAAATAGAATTCTGGTCACCAGAGATGTTAATTTTGCTTAGGTCTCAGATTTTTGACGTGCATTTGTAGACGCAGCAACAACACAATAAAAGTCACCGGTTAGATATTCAGCTAACCTCACACAAATTCCAAGTATTTGGGAGAGGGCTGGGGAAACTGCATCTTTCTTTTTATATATATATTTATTTTTTTTTTCTGCCTGAGATGCAGATCCTGTATATTTCAAAGCTTAAAAGAGACTCGACAGTGTTCCTTTAAGAAGATGGAGATCAGCTATCTTGAGTACTGCAGCATCATTCACCTCCGCATTTCCAACACAGCCACTGCTAGTGTCCCTACGAACAGCAACACAGACAGGGACAACCACGTTCAACGTCATCAAGCGTCACTAATGACACCCGAAGGGCCCATGCAACACCAGGCAAGGTTAGGGCTATGGGAGAAAACGGGCCCTACCTCTGTATAACAGCTGCAGAATCATTCTCTCGTTTCCGTCTCTTCCTCTCTGCGTAGCCCCTGAATGCCCTGGGAAACCATTTTAAGCCATTAACCAAACTACACAGCTTTGAACTGGAGAGGACACGAAACACAGACAGGAAAGCTCTCACCAGACAACAGAGAGAGACGCGCCTGCCCCAGGAAGACAGCCAACCCTTGGAGGACTGCGTGCGAGTCAGGGGGCAGGCAAAAGACTCACCAAACCAAGGGTCCTCACTCTCTAGGGTAGGTGGCTGGACAAGCAGTTGTTCCTAAAGCAAACGTAAGTGTGGCCAGAGCGTGGCCCAAAGAATGGGGGCGAGCAGCCATCGTCCCTGCTACGGAGGAATGGACCTAGGAGACTGCAAACACAAAACCTCTGTACACCAGGATCAAGAGGGTAAAAAAGCATGCTAGCAACTGTCATCTCCATTTTGAAGATGAGGATGGTTGCAGTGTGATCCATGTAGGTCTACCAGGTGTAGCCATCTAACCTCTTGCCAGCTGACAAACGGCCCTAACATATGGAAAGCATGAGTGAATATGATGGAGAGGAGAGGAGAGTTTATCCAGGACACCAACAGACAAGGAAATTTAAAAAAAAAAAAAAAAAAAAAAAAAAAAAAAAAAGGAAAAGAGAGAGAGAGAGAGAGAGAGAAGATTATACTTACGAGATGCTAGAGATTCCAGGAGACGCAGGGAAAAAAAAGAAAGAGAAGAGGAATTCATTAGTCCTCAGCCCCAGCCAGCGTTCTGAGGGAATTCTCATTCCAGAAGGAATATTTCTTGTTAGGTGGAAGGAAATCGATTTTTAAATTAAACATTTCTCAGTGGTGAGACTCCTGTTTGACCGAGCTAAATCCTCCCTGTGGCAGCGCTGGCATGTGGCTTGGATGCAAATTAAACTCCATGTAGACCCAGAGAACATGCAGATGTACAAGTGGACAGCTGAACGTGAACTATGATTGGAGCTCAGCCCCAGGGGCTTCTGGAGCAGGGAGACCTTCCCCACAGCGACAGAGACTTGCAAAGTCAGCTTGCACTGCCTGGTCTATGAAGGAACAAGCACAGTGGGCTGAAAACACTAGATCAGAGGCCAGGAGGACAGGGGCACCTGGAGGAGCCATTCCAACCAGCTTAGGGAAGTGCCCTGAACTTTTCAAGATGTTTCTGTGCCATTTCTAGAGGCAGCAGAGAATCTCCAGAAACATTAACTGGGGAGCTACGTTAACCAAGGGGGCTGTGCTCCTCAAGGGTTTCCTTAGGGCACCATTCCCAAAACCAACCTCCCCTTGGCCTCCAAGCGCTCCAAGCCTTGTAAACCCTGCCACGGGCCACTGCCCTGGAACAAACCTTGTGCACAGCAAAGATGACTTCAGATAGCAAAGGACGTGCCCAAAGGCAAAGGAAATGTGCCAATTTTGTGCATGGTTTGGTGTGTCAGATCAGAACCGTAAAATACCATTCACTGTTACCAGTCAACATTTCTAAAGAGCAAAGCATCTGATAAATTGTCCTCAGACTGCCCCCAGGAGTGTTAACCCGCCAGGGTGCCACCGGACTTACAATCCCTGAAGAAGAGGCAGAGGGACATAGAGGTCAGGTAAGAGAAGCAGCACTAGGACAATGCAGAGAGGGCAGAAGCCCACGGAGGCTCCTCGCTCCCCCGTCAGGGTGGGATCAGCACCCCGGCACCACGCACCAGATTCTGCAGACTGGCACCAGGCGAACACCCCTGTGCTCTTCCCGTGCTGGGAGGTGTGTCACACCTCCAGCTGAGCCCGAGGGAAAGGACATGGAGATAAGCATTTTCTCTTGGGGATGTAGATTCCTTCCAATATCTCAGCAGCTAGCCCTCTCCCCAGTGCTGGATCCAGCTGTCCCTGCATCATTCCTTACAGGCCTGAGCCAGTCTGGCTTACCCCAGCATCAACAATCAGCCTCTTTTCGGGATTTGGGAAGGGAAAGGTAAAAGGAAAAGAAGAAATAGCAGAGAAATAGATTACGAAAAGGACACCAGATTAGACAAGGAGAAATAAAGAGAGCAGTCGAGCTGAAGGTGAGACACATGACAAAGGTGACAAAGCTGGAGAAGGGTCTGAGAAGGCAGAACAGTGTCTCATTTCCCGCATTGCTTGCCTTGGCTTTCCAGCCAGGTAGGAAATACTTGACACCAGGAAGACGGTATTTCCTGACAAGCTGGGTACAACCTGGAAATGAGGATGCCCTTGTTCTCCTCAGTCCTTCCAAAACTGCCTCCTCCCAACACACTGCAACCAGGGGCACCTAAACCCGCATGGAGCGTGGAGGGAGAGGCCGTTCCTCACTCAGAGCTGCTCACACTTTGCAGAGATTTTACTGACACCTTCTTCAAATGACCAGACCAGCACAGAAGCTGCAGGGCTATATCTCATCCTCTGGAGTGATGGATGTAGGGCAAGCCTGGAATAACGTTCCCTCGGGGCAGTGGCTGCAGCAGAAGCAAGTGGTGGGGGGTCTCAGCTGGTGCTCCCACAAGACCCTCGCTCTGCAGAGGCAGCCAGGGACAGGGCACAGTGCCACAGAGAAAATAAGGGAAGCAGAGAAGAGCTGGGTAGCCCAAGGAGTTAAAGAAGGTAAAACCAAACAAGTGGGAGTAGTAGGAAAGAGAACTAATAACTGCGAAAAAGAAATTAATAAGAGACAAGGCACACTGTCTCTCTCTCTCACCCCCCAGACTGTGGTGCCAAACACACAACTGGATAGCTCCAGGCTCTCAGATGCAGCTGTGAGTGGGCCACAAGCTTGAAGATACACAATAAAAGCTACAGCAGCAGTTTCACTTACGCTTGCATAGTTGTAGTAGCAGTTTGAAAACTGAAGAGGTTCTCTTTTGGGAACCAGGTTCGTATGGGGACATCATCTGGAAGAGAAAGAGCAAAACCTGAGAATCCAGCGGACAGACACACCGTGCAGACAGCAGGATTTCCAAGCTCCTTCTCTTAGTACTTTTCTTCAGCATCCTGCCCTGTACTAAACAGGAGACTCTCATCCGCTGCATATACATGCACGCTACCACCGAGTGTTTTGTAAATTCGTGCTAAGCCTGTCTATCAGGCTACTAAATGAAGAACGAAAACTCTATCCTAAGCGTGGAAGATTAGACTAATCCAGGAATTACAGCAGAGACATTTGAACAAGAAAAAAAAGCAGGGGAAAGAAACATTTTTCATTTCTAGCCTCTGCCTTTTCCTTAGTACCATTAGTTTGAAATGTCCCAGTCATCCACTTCTTTCTTTCTTTTCCTCCCGTGGAAGACCAAAAGCATTGACCTTCCCCTCTTCACAACTGCAAGCCTGAGATAGACTCTCTTTTTCTACCACTGAAGTTTCGATAAACCCCTCGCACCTGCTCCTGATGACCTGGCCTTCATGAGTTTTTCCTGGTTTTAGAAGCTAAACAGCACATCAGCTGTACAATCTGCAGGTAACTCCATGCTTATTTGGTCCCCGTCTCTGGAGACATTCCAAACCCACCTGGACGCGTTCCTGTGCCACCTGCTCTGGGTGACCCAGCCCTGGCAGGGGGTTGGACTGGGTGATCTCCAGAGGTCCCGGCCAACCCCAACCATTCTGTGATGCTGTGATTCTGTGAAACTGCCCTGTGGATTATTTCCTAATTCTGTTGCATTAGGATACCGCATCATCTTCACATAATGCCCACGAAGACAAAAAGCAGGCAACAAAATAAGTCACTAATTATGCGTGTGGGATGCTGGTGACCAGAAGGAGGAATCCAAACAAGCAGCAGCTCCTACTGAGACCTCTCGGGATGAAGTCCGTCAGGCAGGGGAGCAGAGGTGTATAAAATCCACTGACACAAGATGTGCGAGATCTCAGTGGATCTTGGGGGGGGGGGTTGGGTCTACCTGATTTTTCATCTTGCTTCACTCCCAATTTATGGCGTCCTTGCTTAATGCCTTGCCACATGTTGCTGATCATGTCTTGCTTCACTCATTCAAGTTTTAAGATCATTAGCAACCACTGTATCTTAGTCATCATTATTCTGACATCGTCAAGAGTATTTTTTTTATTCACTTTCATTGGCCAAAACCCAACCAAAGCCTTCATGCCGACTGCAGACATAATTACTACAGACCAGCTATCTTACCAACTGTTTGGTACAAGACCATCATCTACTCCAGACTGATCCTGCTGCTCCCTGACAGTACAAAAAGTGGCTGCAATTACGGATGCAAAAAATGCTAAATGCAACTGGGGAGACTTCCTTTGAAGTGAAGCTTCCAAGAAATCATACAGAAAGCTGTAACAGACACCCCTTCTCAGCCAACAGTTTATGTCAAGCCTTGCGTAAAGGCACCCTAAGGAAATATACGTTAAATGAAAACTGCATGCTAGTATGCAAAGTACTTATTATGAAGTTTCTACGTCTGTTCTCCCCCAAAAAACAGAGAAATGCAAAACAGACTGTAAATGAATTATTTGTTTGAAGCCTCCAACCCACAAAAGTGGGGAAGGAGGAGAAGTTGTACAAATTCCTTTTTAGACAACAGTTCTGTACAGACTTCTCAGGGACTATGCATCTCAAAGGACTGACAATCTCTTAATATATTTTTCAGCTTTTAAGCCACTAGCTTTGATTCAAAGCAGAGTTTATGAACAACAGCTAATATCCCTACGAGGCTTTGTCTGGACAATTGGTGGAAGCCTCCTCTTCTTTCTGATAGACAGGAGTCAACATAGGAAAGATATCACGCCCCTACCTACAGCATGCAAGGGAGAATAAAGGATTTGTGACCCTTCAGAGGTGCCTCTTTACCAGCCAGAGGCAGAAGAGGAGCAGAGCAGCACACGGCTGGGGACTAGGGAGCACAGCTCAGCTCCAGAGCTCATCCAGCTAATTAAAATTCAGATTATGAGTATGTTATTTTGCTTCCAGGAGCAAAACAGTTCCATGCTCCTTTTTAGACAAGCAAAGCATCTCATTCTCCTTTCTTGTCACCATCGACTGTGATGAAATAGTCAAGGAACCATGGGCCTGGGTAAGACTGGAGGAACACCACCACCACGTTCAGCATCTCCAGCCACTTGCCAGGCAGATCTCAGCACCTCTGTCCAGGATGTGTTTGTATCAGACGCCGGGAGCAGCGCTGGAGATGACAGCTTGTGCTTCTCTGGAATGGTGTTTGGCATCATAAACTCAGCATAAAAATCCATATTAAATTATGGCAATCTGGCCCAACTGCCACGAGTGTTGGTTTGCAGCAATAATGTGTCGTGTAAATCCAAACAGAGAAAGCAGCAAAGTGAACCTCCGGGGAAATTAGTCTCTCTCTCTCGCCTCCATTCATCTCCGCTCTGTTTTCTTGCCTGGCCATGCATGAAGGACATTCCAAGAAATATTTCTTGCAACCTGCAACAGTTGTGCCATTCAATTCTCGTTTTTTCTCTGAGTAACAACACTTGGATGGAGAGCACAAACAAGAGCAAGCTGAGAAAACTTTCATTCCACGATGCCAGTGCCGTGCTGGGGTTTGGTCTCAGAGGCACGGCGCTGCCACACGTGCAGGCACTCAGAAGCTTGGTGCAGGCACCGAGAGTAGCTGCTGCCGGCTCGTGCCAAACATGAAATACTCATGGAGGCACCTGCAGGTTCAGAGCTGTCAACTCTGATCCCATTTAAGTATACTTTCTGAAAGGCTGATCTCCTTTTCACATTGATAACTGTCCCTAACAAAGATTGCTGCCTAGTTGAAAATACATATTAGAAATCCCAAGGCCCAGAAACAGAACATGGCATCTCTCTGTAGCATTTGCTAGTGTGTCTTCCATCAAAAAGAGATGTTTAGCTCCAGCTATGAGGAGTTAAACTCCTCCACTAGTGATCTGGAACTTTCCTTTGGTTCTGTACTAAATGCCTCAGTCCCACGGTGCAGAGTACAATTTTGATTTGTTCGGGAAAGCTTTCAATGTAAATCCATCAGCATTAGAACAGGAAATCTTCACTTTCTTAATTCATGAGTCTGCAACCGATTCAAGTCAGCACCCTGATCTCCACACGACCAAGCCCCTGGGGCTGTGATCTCCTTTCCCGAAAGGCTGGCACTGAAATGACTTGCTTTTTTTCTTTCTTGACACAAGCTTTCTGGCTGTGTCATCATACGCAGAGCCATCTTTTAGCAGGTAAAACAAGTAAAACCATAGAAGGTTTGCATACAGGAAAACTCTTCTTACTCCTTTTCTTGCACTTAAGCAATAAAAATAATAAAGTCTAAACTTGCACATGTAGTGTCTGATGCAAAGCCCAAAAATCACTGGGAACAAACAGAGGAACAATGCTTAAAAAACTATGCACAGGAATTAGCGGCAACTGTAGGTGTTCTGCACACTTGATAACCAATTATTTTCTCATTCTTATTCTTTAGTATTAGTCCATATATTAATTTGGTCAAAGAATTTCAAGCATCTAGGCATGAAAATATGGTCCAGAACCCAAGCTTTCTGTGATTTTACCTGCAGTAAATATCACTATGATATTTACTAGAAAACTATGAACCCAGGAAAGATGTACAGTTTGATCTCCACAGTTCTTACACTCAATTTATTTTCAAGGAGAAAACCTTGACCTTTCCTGGCTGGACACTCTGCTCTAAAAGCCTTGATGTGTGTTTACAAAAAAAAAAAAAAAAAAAAAAAAAATCAGACAAATTAGGTCAGACTCTTTGCCAGCTGCATATAGATCTGACAGGCAAAGATGGATTGCGTACTAGTTTATAATTCAAAGCACATAGATTGTGACATATATTTGATTAATAGTTAAGTTTTTTATGACAATCTAATTTTTTAATGTAATTTGAATAATTACAATTATCCCTTGAAAATATTGAGCAAATGGATAGTGAGTGGGGAAGAAAGTCCAGTATTGTGTTATTTGCTAGTGTTTAAGGAAAGATCGTGTGGTGGCACTACGTAAGGGACCCTGCTGAACTGCTTCCAGCCACGCAGACAGGCATTTTGGAGACGCACCGAAGTGTAGAACACTGTACCTGAGCTGAGGCTCCCGCTGAGCACCCGGCACATTCACAGAGATTCCGCCTGCCCCCACATGAGGCAGAGGAGGGAAGGTCCTGCTCTCAACTGCCTCCTGGATGAGCATCAGTATAGGTGATTTGACAGAGCCCCTCCTCTCTTGCTCTTCTTTCACCAAAAAGAGAGCCCGGAGACCACCCCCACTAACCTACATGAAGCTGTCATGGACCCCCCCGGGCCATCCGCTGCTGACGAGGCAGAAGCAGAGACAAAGGAGCTTGGACGAGCTGGCCTCAAACTGAGCTCGGCTTATTTCCTTTGACGATCCCTTTCCACGGACACTAGTGCAAAGTACCGAAGGGCAAACACTACAGGGCCCAACTTGGGGCAGATGGCAACGAAACCTCCATGCTGGGATAAGATGGTGTCACCCATCACCCCTGTGTCGATGAGTCCCTTTGTGTCCTTCCAGCACCCTTACTTACCAGACACTCGATCGACACTATACATCCTCTCCAGCCTTTTTCTGTGCCACCCAGTCTCGCCGGACTGATGCTGCTCCAGGTCAAAGGAATGCTGGGAAGGGGCAGCCAGCCGGGTGCAGTTTGGGCATTCCTTGGAGCCCTGCCGGCTGCCGGGCCAGCCCTTGCAATGCCTGCTAACGCCGTGAGAGCCACCAGCACTCTGCACTTGGTGGCCGTGGTGGCATTCCTCTTGGGCAGCCCCCTTCATCACCACCAGTTCCATACTTTCGTTCTCGTGATCCGACAGCATCGGCCTCTCGCCGGAGATGGTGTAGACTCGTGGCTTCGGTCCCTCGCTTGGCATCTTCTCCGTCTGCTCCTCGGAGAAGCTCCTCTCAAACTTGCCGTCTGAGATGACGGAGAGCCGGCGCTTGTTCTGTGCCGCCTGCTGCATCTCAGGGGAGTCCTCCTGTCCAATGTAGGAGTCTGCTAGCAGGTGATCTGAAACAAAGGGCACACTTTCCTTAAAACCAAAGCACCCCAGACACAGGCAAATTCAGGAGGCTCTTTGTTACTGCTGCAGAAAGAGAAAGGGGGAGACACATGGCAGGTTCCCCCAGGAACCTTTTCAGATGAACACATGCCCATAGCCTTCTAAACCTCCAGAGCTGGTACTGAAACGAGAGACATTTCTCACAAATACGCCCAATATTTTAAGCGTGCACAGACACCAAACAAGGCTGGAAGCAAATGCAGGTCTCACTGCACAGCCTGAAAATGCTTACGCACGAAACAGCCCTTGTTCGGCTGCGCAGTCCTGTCTGCTTCTGCAGGTCTAGCCACGCAAGGGCTGCTGAGCTGGTGAAGGTCTGCAGGACAGGGACCAGCACTGACTTCTCTAAGAAGTGACAAACTCTTGTGTTTTGTGCACCATTTTTTAGAAGGGAAAGGTGCGAGGGTTTCCCCCCCTCTCCCCCGATTTTCTGCCAATTGGTTTGACATGAAAGAAATGCAAAAAAGCTTCAGCCGGCAGCTACGGCACAGCATCCCGCTCCCTGCAGCACCCCCGGTTAGCAGGGCTCACCGTCCGTGCAGATGGTGACAGCACAGCCTGCGGAGCCATCCTGAAGGAAAATGCAGCCGCTGCCTTTGTCGGGTTGGAAGATGGAAAGGAGAGAAGCCCATGAGTGCAACTATCTTTGGAGCCCACACACTGGATGAAGTGCCAGGAAATCTCAGCATTTCCATGGCAATTCCATGCATGAACCCAACAGTAGCTCCCACCCACCTGGCTAATCCTTTTTTTCAAGTGGCTGTTAATTACCTCTTACACTTCCCTTCAGATGGGAAGCAGCTAGGGGACTGGTAAAAAGGCTCAGCAGGGAATGCATTATTCATGTGACTAGTACCCCAGAAAAAATAAAATCATTAGTGTCCAGCACAGACAGCAGCATTTTAAACAGAGGCAGAAAGCAAACCCAAGCCTTTACTTCACCGGACATTTAATGAACATCTTTCCTTTAGCTACTGAGCCATGACCTGGAAGAACTCAGCAACAATCTGAGGCCTGGCTACGAAGAAATGAAGGAGGAAGAGACCTATCTCAGGACAAGTCTGATGTACGTGTGCAACATGGACCTTTCACTGCTGACACATTCTGGCTCCTATGAAGTGCCCTTGTGCCCCTCTGAAAAGAGCCCTCCCAAGCCGAGGACGCGCACTTTCAGCTTTTCAATTGGAAGCCCCCCCTGGATTGTGCTCACATTGCCAAGGGCCTCTCCTCCTGCTCTGTCTACAGCTGGGGCTGAACTGAATTTAGCTGGTGCTGGTAAAGCATGTCACCCTTATCGCATTTTTCTGATTGAGCTACAACTTCCTCCAGCACCAAGAAGTGACCGTCAGGACCGTTCAGGCTGACACAACTCAAGTTCGTTTCATGTGTCTCCCAGTGATACCTCACAGTGTCCAGATACTGCAGCTGGCAGCTGTGTGACTCCTGGGGCTGACCAGCAGAAGGAGCCTGTAGGAGTCCTTAGAGAAAGAGCTATGTCTCCCGAATCTATAGCTGACGCTGTCTTTCCAGACTTCACATGACATCCAAAATGTATGCTCAGGTGTAGTGAGGAGTCCTGTAACCCACTGATACTGTCCAGGTAAAGTATGAAAGGCAGGCAGTGGTCTACTTCACCCACGGTCTCCTGCACAGAGACAGCATGGACGCCTGCACCTCCTCCAGGAGGAAAGCCTGATGGACAACAAGGGCCACCACCAGAACAACTGCAAGCCATTCACATGGAAGAAGCTGCTCCACCAGCTGTCATTCAACAGCTTGTCCGCGAGTCCTACCAGCTGCAGGATACGATGTCATGGACCAACCAACACAGAAAGCGTTCACAGGCTCCAAAGTCTCTCCAACCACTTGTCACCCCCCAAGCAGCAGCAGGCCACCACATTTGTTCTCCAGCGACTCAGACCCTCTCCAGTTCCAAGTCTAACTGTGCTCCAGAGTGGGCATGCCTTGGGAAAACACCACCAAATGACTCTTCAAGATCTGCCAAAATCTGTGCTGGCAAATAGTGCCAAGCACACCATTTTTAAAATTAAAAACAAAGGCCAGTTCTAAGTACTCAGCTTGTCAAATTTACTAATCTGTGTGGGCGCGATGACACTACATATTTCTTAAGACACCACAAAATAGCGGCTGACAGCTGCCCCTGTTCCTCCTGAAATTAATACCTCTATGGAAGACGTATAGCCTTGTTAGAGCAAACACACAGGATCGTGCACCTTTACCCACGCACTGACACCACTGCAATTCAGAGATCCGACAATTTCTGAACTCTTGGTATTTGTGGGTAAGTGGAAAAATGAAGCGTCCAAAGTATAGTAAGTCTGAAAACGCTGATGATCAGAAGTGCAGAGAAACCAATTCCCGTCTCTGCTTTATAAGCATTGAGGTCTGTTCAGCCCCATAAAATTTACAGACGTGTAAGTGGGACATGACTGGTTTCAAGTAAGAGTCAATTGTTTCCTGAAATCATGGCAGGGTTACAATTCCTGACTGGATATATTTGACATAAACTACCCGTCTGACTTAGCATGCAAAATGCAAGGATAATCCTTTCTTCCTACCTTACTTGTCCCTAACTCAAGGTGTTTTCACTTGTACTTATCTAGGAGTTTCCATGGTCTACACTACGAAGGCCTGTCACCACACCGATATGCTTTCCCTTTGTCAAACAATTGGATAATTATTTCTTTTCATCCAATTTAGCACCTTCAGTAACTACACATTGGAGAAGCAACTTCATACGGAAAGGGAATGTGAAGCTTTATTCAAGACTTCTAGTTAATAAAAAATTTATCTACAGAAAAAAAAAATAGTATGGAAGGCAGAGAGATTCAAACGTTCATCATAATGAATTATTGGCTTCTAAAAACGAACCTGCACCATTTCAGGGAGGAAGTCTGCACTAGCATTCACACACACACGTGGTCACGCACACCAGCAGCCCAGAGACATTACCAGTGACCACTTCCCTTGTCTGTGCTTGCAGTGAACTCGATTCAGGTGCCAAAGCACTGCACCTGCTGCTACTATGGCATTTAAGGTGAATAGTTTGCTTCTGACTAAGAAAGAAGTCACGCTGGTCCAGAAATCAATGCTGAATTAAGTCTGAGCTGCGGAGGTATTCAGTGAAGAGAACCAAGAAACAGTAACAGGGGACTTCAGCAGTACTTGCAGTTGCCTTCCAAGAGCCAGCTGAAGCAGGCTGCCGTCAGCACCCTCTGCCTGGTGTCCTGGTTCCGGTGGGGATAGGGTTAACTTTTCCTGGTATTCCATGCCATGTGAGCCACGCCCACCCTGAGCTGCCGGGGGAGGGGGCAGGAAGTTGCTGCTTAAAAGCGGGCTGGGGCGGCCCGGGTCCGGCCGGCCAGCGGCGAGGGGAGCGGCGGTTCCGTAATCGCGTTTGTATATTCCCCTATCCGTGTTGTTGTTGTTTGCCTGTTCCCTTTGCTGTTCTATTAAACTGCCTTTGTCTCAACCCAAGAGTCTTGCCTTTTCTTACGATTCTTCCTGTGTTTGGAAGGCACGAGCGAGCGACACGTGGTTCTTTGTTGCCGTCTGAGGCTAAACCACGGCACCTGGTTACTGCTGCTCTGCTTCATTTCATTTCACATTGCTCTTGCCACCTGTCCCACAACCAGCTGCTCCATCACGGTGCCATGCCAGCCCAGGACAGCGTGACTCAGGAAGCCTGGCACAGCGCCGTCCTCTCCAGCCACCCCGACGAAGCTGACCTGGTAACACCTCTGCTCTCCCACCTGCTTTCATCAGCAACACCTTGTCTCACACAGCTGCAAAGCTACCTTGAAGCAGACAAATCACAAAGATTTCTTTTTGGCTAGATGCGTGCTCTACATGGATTTATTGTGCCTGAGATATTTAACAGCAAGACGCAGGGAAGATGACCAACGTGCTTGATCTGTAGATCATGTGTCTAATGGTAAGTGAAACATCCAAATCATATTTTCATCACTTCCCTGTCTACCTGAGGCGAGTCTGACAGCCTGTCCAGAGCCTGGGGGCTCGATGGTCCAGTCCCGAGGGCCAAGCCACTTCTCACCCCCATGCTGTTTACTTGAACTCATGTCTCATTGGCTTCACTTGCTCCTCTCCAATATTTCTTTCTCCACCTTCCAAGCAGCACCACCCAATGCAGCTGTTAGGGCATGTGGATCACCAAAGACATGACCCCCGACAGCAATGACAATCTGTACTGGTTAATTTGCAGTACCTTGGGAAAGAAATAATCCACATTCTTGGTACGTGTAGTTCCTGATAATTAGGTACTTATTACTATTAGATACTTACAATACGTCCGTTCTCATCCAGTAACTCTAACTTGAGCACGTGCTCTGACCCAGGTAACTAACCGTGAAAGGACTGTCACATTTCCTGTTGCTGTCACAGCGTTTCTTGAGAGCAGGTAACATGCTGGGACAGGCCTCAGCTGACTGATGCCCTTTCACAACAGTGGAGCTACTCACTGAGCCAAATTCGTATCTGATGCAGACTGCCTGGTAACCCCACGGGATGAGAAGTTTATAAATCAAGGCACAACATAGCCACAAGGCACAGAGAGAAGCTTATAAAAAAAGTCCCTAATTTATTACTGTATTTAGCAGCCAAGGCGATGATTAAAGTACCTTATAGATTTAAAACTTCAGCTCCAGCATCAGAAGCAAAGTGGCAAAGGGAAATCCAGATAAACTCTATTAAAAAAAAAAAATCTGTCGTCTCAGAAAAATAAATTTCAGAGAAACAGTTCTCTCTTCCCTGCTCCACCTCAGCTGGACCTGTCTGCACCTGGTGTTCACGGTACCAACTTTAAACGAAAGAACTGTCTCGGCCACTGACGAGGAATGTAAAGATTTTAGGTTTACAGTATATGGACGTGCATCATTGTTCATAGGAGGAGGAATGAAGTTAATGTTTTTATTTTACACCAGTGGGAGTCCAGGTGATGCTCTCAATGAGAGCGGATGGCTGCACTGGCTAGAGCCCAGGGCATCGCAAAAACCGTAACATCTTTTCAAACAGCAGAGCTGAGCAGTTTCTCTTCCAATTTTAAGTCTGAGATGTCCCTTATGCCTGCCACTGCCCCACAGGTGTGCTAAGAGGCTGTCAGGTCCTGTTCTCCTCTGCTCCCTCTCTGAGCGTGCATCGCAGCCGTAATGCAAAGCTCCCTACCATGTCAGCTCTGTCCTTCCCGATGCCAACGTACCACAACGGGACCTGCCAGCACGGGGCTCCTGCCTCCGGGGACCAGCTGGCAGCTGACCTCGCCGGTCTGCAGGGTTGAGACGTAGTCAAGAAACAGGCTTGGTAAAAACCACAAGATTTATTCAAAATGTTGAAGCATGAGGTAGGGAGATAAAAATGGAGATACAACAATTAAAAAAAGGTCACAGTGGCATTTCAGCCAGGCAGTAGTTTCAGAGTCAAGTGAGCAGTGACATGCACAATATTTGCTATGGGATTACTCAAAGCCTGAGCAAGCCAGCCCCAACGTGACTTTATCGAGCACCCTGACGCTACCGGTCCCAAGGGAGGAACGTCACACACTTCTCTGCAAAGCCACCGAGAGAAGGCAAGGGCCGCCTCAGTAAGTGAGCTGCTTGGAGAAAAGAGAAGGTCACTTAACTATGATGAAATGGTTCTAATTAGTCTTCTGCACTGAAATGGGCCTAGAAAACAAACAAACTGAAGACACTGTTGACATTGTGCCTCATATATGAGTAACCTTTAGTCTGGCCTGTAACATTAATGTGAGTAGATGAAATTGTTACTGAGACACGACCCAAAGGAGCAAGTGGCAGCTCCACCACCAGCCTTAGCATTTCCATGGTAACACTGTGACCTACATTTTTATTCACTTTATAAGCAAAAAACATACTCCACAGCAAGTTTTAGGATACACCCACACCATACCTGTGCTGGCCGATCGTGGAAGCAGCCTGAAACCCTCAGAGATGAGACTTCAGATCCCTGCTCTCCCCCGAATTCAGGCTGCCTACAAACCCCTCCAGACCACAGGCACTTTCTCAAAAGGCCACCTCCACCGCTCAAGGCCAGCCACACCACATGAGCACAGGGACACAGCAAGAGCTGGGCCAGATGCGCTGCTGGGGTCCGTCCTGGGGACCGGGAAGCAACCTCCAGGGAAAAAGGCAGACTCGGTGCTTACCCTGAATCAGGCTCCACTGCCAGCCCCACAGTCTGAACATCAGCAAACTGAAGGTCCCTCTTAGAGCACTGTACAGCTGCAGTGACTTCACGGCTTCATAAAAAACATGGGTCGCAGGTCACTTGCCTGGCCTGAAGCACCTGCAGAGCCTCAGGCTGGAGTTTCTCAAGCCCCATGTCAGCTCCTGGCAGTGTCAGGAACCCCCCCGTTGCATGGCTGCTGCTCTCCACATGCCCTCATGCGCTCTTTCTGAAGCGGCAGCAGCCCAGGGTGCAAACGCAAGCGGTTGCTTCGGTGCAGTCTCTATATGTGCCACAATAGCTTCAGCAAATATGTTTTCCTCCTGCCACCACTACCCATTGCTATTTGGCTCGAGGAAGCTCACGGGTCCCCTCTTCTCCTTACACACAATGTTTTCACTGATGGCTGAAACATCTGGCAAAAACAAAAGGAAGAAGTGAAGATGACTTCTTTTGAGCTTAAAAGGAAGATTCTTCCAGTTTCAGGTAACTATCCCCTTTGGTTTGTACTGATGCAAACCAGTCAGAGTAGCCATGCTGTTTCTGCAATAACGACAGCAAATTTGGGTCAAGAGCTGCAAGGCAGCTCTGGCCCAAGGCCCGTCACCTCTGCAGCACCAAGCACACCTTATACTCGCGGGGATCTCTCCCTCCGTCTTGCTTCCAGAGCCCTTCACGCGCAGCTCGCCCGGAGCAGCCACCCTGCAGCAGGCAGAGCAGCGCTGTGTCCTACAGCCACAGTCCCAGCACTCCAGCAGCAGCTCCAAATAACCCAAGCAAGCAAATTAGAAACTGTCTGAAAAAGAAGGACCAGGAAAAAACCCAGCATAACCTCCCTTCCTTTCCACAGCAAAGGATCCTTGTGTCTGAATCCCACCTCACCAGGATGCAACCACTGCTCCCCCAGAGAGGAGGAAGTTTCTCAAATGCTCCACTTGCTGTCATTTTTAATTTCGTTGCCCCATGCCCTCAGTATCTTTTTCCTCTCATAGTTCCAGCACATGGTGATTAACATATCTAAAACAGTATCTCAGTGTGGGGCCTCTGACATCTAACCTGGGAGAAGGGGACTCTGGGAATGTCCAAAACTCTTTATCCAACAATCGCTCCAAGTGATTACTTCTTCTATATTTTGCTCTTTGCAGCCTTTTTACACTTCCCTTTCACAACATTTCAATCCTTTTGCCTGTCTTTCTTCTAGGTCTGTCCCAAGGGACGCCCACTCCCACACTAAAACCACGCCACAGACAAGATGGAAAGTCTTTGGAAGGTACCAGAAGGCTACGAGTCAGGCAGGACTATGGCTGACCAAGGGAGAGTGCTCTTCTTGGGAACCTTCCCCGACCTTCAGCCTGCATGAATAAGCCAGCAATGAACAGAGGCAGGAAGAGAGCAGGAGGTGAATTACCACCTCGGCACCAGCTTCCTTAACAGATCCGTGTCCCGCCAGCTAAGGCAGAGTCCAATCCTCCCTTTTTTCTAATTCCTCAGAATATCTTAAAGATCGGGAGAAAAAAAATCCAAGTGATCCCAAGGGGACAATCCTTTCATCCTCTGCCAACAACTCATACTCCGTCACCAGGCAGCTTCCGTGTTCCAAAAGAGAAACAAAGAGAAGAAAAATCCGTATTGCCATCAGCCTGCTGTAACCTCACAGAACATGGCGGAGAGCACTCTGAGCCAGGCGACAGAGAAGTAAATGTACCTCTCAAGTCATCTGAAAAAAACCTCCTTCCAGAACAAGACACCGAAGCATTGCAGAGGGACAGTCACACAATATTTCTGAGCCATGAACTTCTCAGGCCTCACATCGGGAAGAATCAGTATTTGTAACCAACAACAAATACTCTCCCTCACCTTCTTCTCACTACTTGTACACCCCGCAGTACTCTGCAATCCTCTTTACCTCCTGCTGATGTTCAACTCCACACTGCCCTACTGAAGGAAACAGAGCATGGACAGACTGCAGTTTTATTGAAAACAGAAGGTAAACAAAGCCTTGCAAATAACTCACCCCTCATTAAAACACTCAGACATAGCAGCGTGATGCTGATATACAATTCCTCTGTAGTTCTTCATTGCCACTCCCCAATTTCTCAAAGCCCTTCTGCCACACACATACACACAAGCTCTCCAGAAGAGACACCAGAAATAAATTCTGGGGTGTAGAAGTTACCACCAAAGAAGAAGCTCTTTGATCAGTTGTGGAATGCGAAGTAAGAGGTGGGATGCAAAAGCCTTTATACGACCTCCTTTCCTTGGAGTCAAGAGACTCTAAAGATAAAAAAAATGGACGATCCTCAGAGAGCAAAGTGCAGCAGAAACCGAGTAAGTTGGGGCTGTCTCTGCACACCTGGCATCTCCATGCAGATGGTGTCTCCTGTGTCTGCCAGGGGTGTTACAGAGCTCCACCCTTCTGCCGAGGAGTTGAATTAGAGGCAAATCAGCAAAAGAGCTGGCATCCCAAAGATTCACACCCACCTCATCTTCCACATGAGGATTGTCCTTCACAGGGAGAGAGGAGGGTTCTAGTTCCTGGATCCACAGAAGAGGAGGATCCTGCCCTTCCCTCCTCCATTTAGGCCTCCACAGTCCCACTGAAGGCTCTGCCACCTTCCTGCTCCTCAAAGACCACAACCATTTTCCCTCAATGCATTCATCAAACTTTTCTTAAACCATTTTTTTTTCCTGGACTATGAACTACTGAAGTCAAGGCCTGCCTCCTTCCATTCCCATATCAACTAGAGCCTTAATCCCAGCTGCAGTCTGCCGGCAGTGCAGGGAGCACACACGTATACAGCTGGGGTTATTCCAACGGAAAGCAGGCCTGTCCCACCAGGTAAAAAACACTCACGGTGAAAGCCCAGGTTTCCTTGAACAGTGACGTACATGGACCGAGGCATCAGTTCTTCAGTGTGCTGAGCTTTCTGGACCTCAGGCAGCAACACATGCAAGCAGGAATTTAACTACAGGATACCCGTGGGCTTGTACAGCCCTAACACCACATCTCCCTGCTCTTTTCAGCCAAGCTGGTGAGTTGGAGCAGATTCAGGTACTTCTGTAGGTGTGCTACATCTTCCACTTATGTAGGAGAGGCCCTTCATTTGTTTCACTGGAGTCACTGCATGAGGCCGATCACACTGCTTAAGCGCTCTGCTGAGCCAAAGGTGAAGCGTTCAGAAACTTGCAAAAGTGATCCTGAGATATAGAGAATTTCCACAGGAAGGAAAGAATTGACTTCTCTCTTATTGGACCACTGGGACAAACAAAAGGGAGCCAAATTTTCTACTGTCAACATTTTTATAGGATAGCAACCTTCCTGCCATGGTTATTTATAAAGAAACGTTACAGACTGTGTTAAATTATACACTGAAGAATTTCAAAAGATGACTTAAAAAATGATGATTCTTTTTTTCTCTCTTCTATAAACATTTAGAGTAATTTCTAGGGAACTTTATTTCCAAGTCAATACTTAAGGATCCCATAAGGATTGTGGTATATCCATGCGTACCTCTCACTGCTTGATTCTTACCTGTGGCAACTAAATTCGCTTGGATTCAAATACAATCTCAGCCTGAGACACCACGGGGGCAGTGGGTAGGAAAAGGCTCCGCTGGAGAGCGTATGGATATGTTACAAGCACAGAGAGCATTTAAGCACTGGTGTGGGGACCCTGATAACAGCACATTATCCAGGAGTCACACCAGCTCTGTTTCCATGTTCTCCTTACCTACAGTCAGAGAGAGGAACGAGCACTAGGAGCACCCATAAGGCTGAGTCAAACAACAGCTTTGTAAGCGCGCATCAGAGAGGCTCCTGCTCCTTGGCTTTGCCAAGGACTCCCCCGGTCTCAGGCAGCCGAACAGATCTGCCATTTCCGCTCATCTCCATCAGAGATTCTATATCTGGCCTTAATGTGACCCCCCCCCCCCGCCCCCGTACTGTGAGGGCACTACAAAGTGAGCAGGAGACCACCCTTCTTCTCCCTGTTGGAAGCTGGGGTGGGGGAATACAGAAAAGGACCAGCAGACTCCAGATGACGGAAGCAGTTGCAAAAATGGCCACAAAAGGATGCTTTTGCCATTCTGGGAAGCCTCCTCAGACCTGCCCGGCCTGTCTCTGCACTGTCTGTACAACCCCTTCCTTCCCTCTGCCTCACAGACGCTCCACCTCAGCTGCATTAAACCCAGCCTTTTCCCTTTTCCTTCCCATCCCTTCCTACCACCATGGGTGGTAGACCAAATAATTTAAGTAATGTATCACTGGAGTTTCTCATGCCTGGAAAAAAAAAATAAATAAAAAAATCAAAGAAAACTGCAGTACATAGTTTTAAAGCCCTTCCATTCACAAAGTTAGCACAATTCAGCCAAGGACAACTTGAAGGTCATTAGAACAGATCCAAGAAAAAACACAGGGACTCATTCAGACGGCTGTCAAAGACTAGTGTGATTGGGCTTGTTCTTTTAGCAAGAGGCATTTCCTGCCTATAGAGGTTTAATTAAACACACACAGTTTACCTAAAATGGTAACATCACTCTACATCACATTCTATTTAATAACCTTATCCCCTGCAAAACAGTTCAATGCTACAGAACAATGTGCTACTTGTTCACACAGGATTTTCTGTACATTCCACAGCATTTCCTATAGGTTTCGTAGTGAATTTATCGTCTGCAAAATGTTTTCTTTCCTCACAGAGAAGACACGGCCATGTTCAAAGTCAAGTGAGTTTCTCTCATGGTCTCTTGCCCATCAAGCAGAACGCGTCATAGGCTGAGGGCAATTTCTGCATCTAAATAATTAACACAATAGCTAGCACATGCTGGTGTCCTCAAACAAAACCTCGTTTTAACCCCTGTTGAAGGAAACGCCGGGAATAAATCCAGAGGTTACCTTTGCCAGCAAAGACAGACTGCTGCACAGACACTAAGCGCGTCAGTTAACAACACACTGGAACTCACTTTTTTTTTTTCCCGTTCCCTAGTGAAAGCAAGGCCTAGGAGCGACAAGCCAGTGCAGAAGCCTTGGGCAGTGCAGTCTTTCATTTCCCAGCTGAAACTTCTTCCAAGGACTCTTGGAAGTCACCCCTGTCAGCTCTAGGGGTGAATGTATGACAGGGCACTTGTCCACCAAAACTGAACTTGTCCCCACACAGCCCACCCAACCCTTGAGTCACCAAACTGCCTTTTCTCCTCAGGGGCTTCACGGATCCAGAAGGTGACTCCTCCCGTCTCTCTGCTGATGAGATCTCACGCTAACCCTTTATGATAAATAAATGCACTTTCGTTTTAAGGTCTATTAATAAATAGGTGCACACACATACGGGTATAAACAAGGCATGTCAATTCTCTTACCTGAGCCGTTTCTACTTTCAGGATGGTTTTGTGAAAGATATTCTCCAAAAGCCCTTGCCGCTCTGCGCATCCAGGCACCACAGGAGGCAGGAAAGGAGAGAAGGAAAGAGATGGGTAACGGTTAAAGGCCAAAGAAAGAAAAAACAGTTCAATATACTGCTGTTTTCTTGCCTTTCCCTCACCTTCAGGTAACACCAATTTAAACCTGCTGCAATAGCAGTGGGGGCTTCCTGGTTAACACACCTCCGTTTTCCCCTGGCCAAAGCTGAAAACAGAGTTGGACTACAAGGCCAGGACTATTTTAGTCTTTAGCTTCTCTGTTAAAACTGAAAGAAATATTGAAACGCACCTGCATTAAACTGGGTCTTGTTTCTGTGATGCACATAGGAACTGGACCACTGTCTCCAACCACCTTAAGTTAAACCTCTTTTGGCAGCCCAGGGAAGAAAGTATCTCCACGGCAGTCCCAACCACCACCCCAGCCTTCTACTCTGGTTCTGAATGCTCCTCTCCGTGAGCTACCACAGCTTAGACATTAATGCTAACACCCATTTCACCCACCTTAACCCTACGCTCTCAAGCACCAACTGCACAACCTTACTTGAGAGACCCCCACAACACCCCACAAAAGCAATTCCTGACTCTCTGATGGATTTCAAGTCCTGTGGATGACTGAGATTTTACTGAAATATATTAAGAATCAATCAGGCAGGGTGAGCTCAACCCTTATCCCACATCAAGGCCTACATAAGAGAGCAAACCTATGAATATTCCAACCACGGAAAAGCTTTCTGCTTTCAACACACACAGGAAAGGAATCCTTGGTCAAGGCATGCATTCCTTGGTATACATTAAAGATAATCTCCAGTCTTCTATTACCAGAACATTCGTAAAATCCTGCTGCTGTGCCTGTTCTCCTGTACCCCACAAACCTGTGACTCAAGAGAGCTAATACAAGCTTTTCCCCAGCCATCCGTTTTCTCCAGGTTTGTAGAACGATCTCTCCAAGGTCTGCAGCATCGCAATCAGGCTGATATCTGCCAACGGTCAGTCCAGGGTTGAGGCTCGCAAACAGTGAGTGGAACAGCCACCCACCTCCTTGGCAAGCCAGGCCAACAAACCCCAGCAGCCAAGCACCCTCAGCCTGCAAGCACACCAGCAGCTCTTGGGGGAGGAGATGAAGACCCGCTGCAACAGGGAAGACTCTCCATATCAAGGCATCATGCCCACCATCATCCTCCTCTGAAAGAGGTGCTCAACCTCAGAACATCCCTCTCCAGCTCATGCTGCCACAAAAAGCCACGCTCATAACGGCCATTAAACATCTAAGTGCAAAATGGCTTTGACCTCCAAAACAACTTTCTGCTTTGCTACCCGATGCAGCAGCATATCCCAGCCCGTGTAGCCAGCATTTTCCCCCCACTGCTTTTACACACCTCCTCCCAAAATGGAAAAGATTAACAAAGCTACAATATACCTCCCGGAGCGACTAGAGCTGGAAGGAGTGGGAAGTCCATTTGTTATCCACAGCCAGCAACAGGGGATCGATACGAACGATGAAAAAAGAGTAATTTGATCTCCCTGGGACTAAACTTCAGCACAGCCAAATGCAAAATGCTCTGGAGCAGTGCAGCTGGAGCTATGCAAGAAGCAAGGTTTAACCTTCTGCGTCATTACAGGCTAACATTAAGTGCTGAGGTTTTTTCTGTTTCCAGATTCTTGCCTGTCTAGTACCAGGCTGTACCTTTAGACACTAGTCTGGGGTAACAGTTGCCCAAACTGTCTTCCTCAGTCCCAGAAATGGTCACACAGAGGCTGTCACATTGGGGAACTGCACAATTAGCACACAATCCCCGCTACAAAGAACAAAGAGATGACCATCATGGTTCACCCATACAGGGGGGCAAATGCCTCGTGGATGTTGCTTGCACCCACTATCATTCTGTCTGGGCAAAATGCGGGACACACAAATGTAAAGTTGGGAGGTGGAGGGTGGCAACTTCAGGGAAGTGGTTGAGTCACCATTCCTGGAGGTATTTAAAAGTCATGTAGATGTGGCACTGAGGGACATGGTTTAGTGGTGGACTTGGGCAGTTTTAGGTTAACAGTTCGACTTGATGATTGTAAAGGTCTTTTCCAACCTAAACGATTCTGTGATTCTAACATCAGGCTATGAAGCTGCAAGAGCGCTCCTGAGCTACTCCCGCACTCCATCTTAGAGGTGGTTATGGCTCAGCCAAAGCCACGGCTGATCTCACGTAGCACTGGCAACAGCTCCACTTTGAGCGGATGGCTGGGCTCAAGACTTAAAAGATCTTTTCCACCAAGACCTCTGTGACTCCAAGGCTTCCCATGGAAACGCCTGCCCTTGCAAGGCATCATCAACACAATTCACAAATAGGGCACTTACACCCTTGGCAAGGACTTTGAAGCTTCTCTTGTGCATCAGCAGTCACTCCATGTAGAAAAAAATAACAACAAGCAAGTCTCAGGCAAACTATCAGTGAGAGAACACGGTGATTTACACAAAAATGCTAAAATACGATGACAAAATTTAGTCTGTAACTAGTTCAAAAGCTCCAAGAGCACGTTAGCTCATACATCATTCTCTCCATTCATCTCTCTGCCAAGGCCCAAAGCCGATCTGTCTGCCTTAAAATCTGAACCAATACTTCACCCTTAGCTTGCAAACCACCAGCTCAAAGAATTAGTATCAAGCACTTGCTAAGACCCAAACTGCAAATGGCTAACACGGAGCCAGACAGAAGGACCGCCACCCTCCATCCCACCTTGTGTCACTCAGACTAAGGGCCCTACTTTAAAGGTGCTGCAGTGTCTCTAACCTCGCTCTCCTGTTTCCCCAGGCAGATGAGATCGGAGGATAAAACCCGAACCGCCAGAGCTCCTGGAGAACAGGCGATACCCAGCCCTCTCCTCGCTGGTCAGAAGTACGGTCAAGGAGCACATTGCTACTCGAAAACGTTGCTGCCCAGCCCAGGCTGAACCTGCAGTTCTGTCACTACTGTTCCACTTCCATTGCTCTCCGACGCTGCAGGCCAACTTAAGAGCAAACGAACGTGGACGCTTGATCACAGTTAACTAGCAACAGCTAATAACGCAATGAAGCCTGCACAGTACAATGTGCGGCGGGGGTTTTCCAGCCAATTACACTGCAAACTTCAGACTAATTTTTTTGCCTATTATCTCAGTAGTCCCCTTCTACATTCCTGCTTCCCAAGTGCCACCGGCTTCTCCTTGGCTGTGCCTCAGCTGATCTCCCACAGATGTCTGCGTGTGCCCTTTGCCAAGGGGACTCTGCTGGCCACACTAGCTCCTTATGCCGAGTCTCCCCTTGCCAAGACTTTTGTGCTCCTTCGCTGCCTTCACTGTGCTCACAGCCACCCCAGTTTACCAGCTTCTGCCCGTATCGTTAACATGCCACTTACCCCCTCTCCTTGACCACCCATTGACTTGGTCAAAATAAAGCCAGAGCAAAATTCAAACACATGGTAGCTGCTCTCTTCATCCCATTCTTTTCTATTTCTTTTATCAATGCACTGTATTGATACAAGTCATACAATCGTGCTTTTTTCTCAGCTCAGTTTTGCCTCCGCTACCACAGCCCAACGCGGTTCAAGTCCCATCAAGCCTCCTGATGGCATCAAAGAACCCTTCAACTGGGCTCAGAGCAGAGACACCTCAGGATAATTTAACTGGCAAGAGATAAAAAAGGAAACCTGTTTCACATAAATGTGATGAAGTACAAGGTGCCTTACAGATACACGGGCCGATGAGCTATAACCCTGAGTGTATGACACTGCAAAAGCCGCATACAAATGAGCAGGTAGTACTGAGAGGTAATCAGCTAATGACACGACAAGTTTAGCCCTGACTCATCTGGAGAGAGGCTTTCATTTTAGTAGCAGATCAGACCTGCATGTTACACAGTCAGCACAGCCCGATTTAACAAAAGAACATCAACCAGGGACCACAACCTTGGTACGCTGCGCCACTGAGTCTAACCAGTACAGACAAGACTGCCATTGCCTCAGAGAAAACACCACCATCTTCTCCGGCTGCTTCTCCATCAAAACGACTTCAAGAGCATGGAGGGTGGATGGGGCAGCACAACACAGGCAGCAAAAGCGGCTGCCCTTCTGAGGGCATTTTTCAGTCCTCACTGCGCATTAGGCGTCAAAGCTGGACTCAGGTCTGGAAGAGAAACTGAGTGAGATTTTGTGAAGAAGCATAGATCTAGAGGTACATTTGCTAGAAGGAGGAAAGCCGCCAAATAACAAAGATCTCAATTACAACGTGATGAGCATGGAATAGCCTTCACGTCTCTGAAATAATCACACCAACAGGATGAGAGGGGCCTTGATGCATACTAGCAGCTATGAGAAATTGCTACACACAAATTTATGCAATCCACCGAACTGACGCTGAACTGAGGGAATAAATGTGTATCGAAACACTCAGAGACACAGGAAAGACCTGAGATAACTCCATTTAGAGCACAGCAGCAAGCTAAGCAAAACCTGGACTATTCAGGAGTATTACACGGAAAAATAAAGAACACCCACCACCTTCTAGTGTTCCTTCAGAAATAATGCCCAGAGGAGTTGCAGCAGGAATCTGTTGTGACAGCATCTGACAGTGCTGCATCTGAGGAAAACAGGAGAGAAGAGACCTCCTTCATCATCAGGACTTAACGTCCTCCCACAGCTGCAATCCTGCTCTTGTCACCAAGCAGAGAGGGGAACACTGCCAGCATATCCACAGCTAACACCTCAGCCATTAAAGACCGCTGACACCTACGTTGTTTAAACCTAACAGTAACAATACCCTGACAAAAATTAGTTTTCTGAAATGTCTACGTAGGGAGATGGTAGCTGGAAAAAATTAACTCTAAGTTTTAAAATTTTCAATTCTCACTCTCAAGAAAGGGAAATGGGATGTCAGCAATGGATCTTGAAGTCAAAGACCCCAGAGTCCTGGAGGAATTTGTAGTCACCAAGCTTGGACAGAAGAGAGGACAGAGCAGGAAGAACTTAAAACAGGTAATCAAAGCATGATAGAGTTTATATCACTCACCGGAAAATTTGTAAGTGGAAAAAAAACATATCTAGATTCCATGAAGAACCCCGATCTAAGCCAAAAATTGGTCTTGCAGTAGAAAACCTGGGATAAGGCATGCACTCAAGTACCTCGGCATTTTGTCAGATTTACCCTTTCGCAGCAATTAACACTTCGTGCCCTTGTTTGAAGTCACTCTGTAGCCCTCTCTAAGTCAGAAGAGAGGGAGTGAGACCAAATTCTTATCTCTCTGTGGGCTATCTTAGACTAGACACCAAAGCCCCGAAATTGGCTAAGATGAACCACACGCTCAACTCAAATATTTCTTGTCCTAACTATAGAGATGGTTCTGGAACACCCAGCAAAAGTCTTCTGTCTGTGTGCTCACACTGTCACATGCACTTAAAGAAAAGCCGTAGGCCAGAGCAACGCAAAGCAGAGCCGCAGGAAAAGACTTACTTTATCACCACATTTGGGGTGCCAGTACTGTTCTGTAGGCGTCAAGGCAGCAAGGGCAAAGAGAGCTCATTTTTAAAGGCGTTGGTTCATCTGTGCCCTTGAAAGCGTGCTGAGGAAGCCAAGGAGCGTGTGTCAGACATCGTGCAGGCCAGGACCCTGAGGAGAACCTGCACAAGCCCAAACCGCATCAGCCGGGGAGCCGCCAGCGGAGGGGCAGCACCAAGGTCATGACTCAAGGACAACTGCGTCATCCCTTGCCTTTGGCACTCATGCCCCGGGAGCAGCAAGGCGAAAAAGAACGCGCTGGAAGGAAAGAGCAGTACCACAGTGAGATCTCACATACAAGCACTTCAAATCTGATCACAGCGACAGCACACTAAGCCTCAGTCGCTTCCCGGGTGCCAGACACGGAATCGGTGCACAGTTTGCTGCAACTCTCTCAGGAGAGGACAAGACCACAGAGACCAAAGTTAGCAGCACCGCAGATGCTCTCAACAGTGCTAGCACAGAGCAACTAAGCCATTATTTTCTAGGAAGCTATTAAAAGGACCTACCACACAACCAACTGCATGGAGCTTAATTAATTCTCCTGGGACAGGAGACTCCCCTGAGTCGCTCTGCAGAGATTTTAATTTAAGAATCTAGGGAGCTTGCACCTTCTGCTTAGATCACATTACTCACGACAACAAACAAATGATGGTCCCTGCTCAGTAAGACAGCCAAATGCACACACACGCACTTCAGCCGCACATAATAAATATACATCAGCGGGCACTTGGACTTGCAGCGAATTTCAGGAGCTCATTTTTTCTCTCAAAAAGAAAAGCCAGGAGAAATACGAGCAGGGCAGAGCTCAGGAGGTGCAGAGAAACAATCCCAGGGCATCTATCTCCTGCTGCAGCACGAGAACAGGATCCCACAGCTGCTTACATGAAGCCGCGGGGGACATGATCGTTGCAGCAGTGCTACCCACACAGGTGACCCAACGGCCAACCCTCTTGGGAAGGACAGAATAGTCTCTTTGTAGCCTTATCTACTGTCCTGCAGACTCTCCTGGCTGCACATAAGGACACGGGAGATACACGGAGGAGGACCCAGGGTAGAGCAGAGGAGCTGTGTGCGATGTGCTCCAGGAAGCCTGGAGGAAACCTTTCAGCAGGTGGGTCGTCACCGCTGTAGAAATACTGAGGGTGGCAGAGCCCTCATGAGGCAGGGGCTGAGACGTGCCTGGAGCGGCAGGATGGAGGCACACCGGCAGCACTTGTCCCCACCAGCACTTTCTCCGTGCAAAGAGGCAATGCAAGGAGCTCCTCAACAAGTTCTCTGCCCTCCCCAAAGGCTTTTCAATTAGGCATTTCTAGAGCAGGGCATGAACAGGGCAACACATAAGAGCAACCTGTGCCATAGTCTACATGACCAGACACTCCTCAAGGACTTTATGTTGCCCAGCCCAAGTCCACTCAGCTAATGTTTCTGGTCAAACCACCGCAATTCACATCACCAAGAAACACAGAGCTCCACGTAACAGCAACAGTTACAGCAGGCAGCAAACCAGAACCCCAGAGGCACCTCCTGAACTCTACACAGTTGATGCTACTTGAGTAGCATCTGCCCATCCTGGTGTGGGCTAACAAGCCATTGCTTTCGACACACATTAGTCGCTCCCAAACACCCACACTAGCATTTGAGATCTTACCAATTACCAACTATGTTGCCTGTGTGACTGGCTGTCTAATCCTACTCCCAGAACCCCATTACAACAGTTATGGTGCATTTTGTGTCATTTCTGTATACCCACCTGGCTGACATCTGCCAGGAAGAATCCCACTTCCAGATCTTTGAATGCCGTTGCAAGCGCTCACGGTTTCGTTACTGGTTATGAACAGGGTACATCACAACAAGGGGAAAAGTTCCAGGCTCTGCCCGTACACCTTTCTCCAGAGGCACTCCAGACTTTGAAGGACATATTTCTTTATAACACAAACAGACAGCAATATATAGACATCCCTGGATCTCCTCACTTCAAGCCATAGGACTGCCTTTCCTCCCAGCACAGCGGAGATGCCGTAACGCTGAGTTACAGTCACAGAGAGGTGACTGAGATCTCTCAGAAGCACTGATCGAGTCCTACACATGACTCCGGGTTATTCTAATGCAATTTTGTCTAACACAAAGGAGCCGTTATATAATGCAGCTGAAAAGTTTATTTCTTCCTATTTTTTTCCAGCAGCAAAGAGCTAGATTAACTGTAGCAGAGACACTGACAGACCTACCCCTTTGCACAGCTGTGCCGTAGGGGCAGCCAAACGCTGCGCCAATGTCCCCCAAATAGTCACCAGGTGATTGCTGTGACACTTGCACTGCAGCGTGGGAGAAGGGTCCTTTCCATCTGTCTGGGCAAAGGGCACTGTAACCAAGCTCATCTGCGACAGCTTTTTTAAACCTAAGTACAATCAAGCAGCAAATGGATTTTCTAGGATCTCCCACGTTTCATACTGAAAAGCACTGGGACCAGACAGCAAGTGAATTTCTACACTGTAGGACGAGCAATATAAAAACGTAACAGGCACAATACACAACCCAAATCTTTTAAGTGGTCAATGCAGCAGCTTGGGGCACTACCGGAGAGGGCAGAAATGGTGGGTCCGGATTTTCACACAGTAGGATCTCCATTCAAAGGTGCAAGACCCCTTGACGAAAGCTGCTGACTTTGCCCTCGGACAGGCAGAGGGCATTTCAGCCGGTGGGAAACCACTGAGCACACCGACCGCGCTCCCAATTCCCGAAGATTAGAAACATCCAGCCCTTACAAATCCACTCCTGACCTGCTCCTTGCCAGCCCAGCAAATAAAACCTGCGGATGATGTTCGCCGGGGCGGCAGCGAGCAGCGGGGACACCTCTGGAGACAAATTGCCTCTCCCAGGGCCGAGGGTCGGCGGCGTGCGGGGGGAGCGCGGTCGCCCACAGCCACCAGCCGGCTGCTCTGGGGGCACCGCGGCAGCGGGCGAGGGGGACAAACCGGGGTCCCTCCGAAGCTCTGCCATTCCCGAGCCCCGGGGGGACAGCATCCTGCCCCGGCGGCCCTGCATTCCGGCCCCGGGGCACAATCCCCGGGGTGGTGCCGGCCGCCTCGGCTGGTCCTGAGGGGCTGAGGGGAGGGGGGCCTTCCCCGCAGCTCGGCGCCCCGACACGGCCGGGGGCGGGCAGGGTCCCCGGCACGGCGGGGCCCGCCCGCTCGCCCCCCGGCACCCACCTCACTTTAGCCGCCACCGACGACATGGCCTCGTTCCTCAGCGTCTTCCTTTTGGACACGGCTGTGCCCATATTCGCGCGGGGGGGAGCGCTCATCGCACGACCCCGCGGCTGCCCATGCCGCGGCGGGGCCGGGTGCCGGGGCGCGCCGCCGCCGCCCCTCGCTGCCGGGCTCCCCTCAGCGCCCCGCCATGGCTCGGCGCCCCCCGCGCCCCGCCGCGCTGCCCCCGGCGAGTGCTGCGCTCCGCCGCCGCCGCTGCCTCCTCATTGACTGCGGCAGGAGGGAGGGCCCGGGCGCGGCCCGCCGCCCAGGAAGCGCCGCTATATTTGGCCGGCGGCTCCCTCCTCCGCCCCCGCCTCCCTCCCGCCTGACATCATGGCGGGGCGGCTGGTGGGGGTGCGCCGGCCCCGCCTGAGGGGCCGGGGGAGGCGGTTGGCTCGGCCCGGGAACCGAGGGACGGCGATGTCCCCTCCGCCCTCGCGGCCAAGTCCCGCATTCGCCGCCGTCCTGCGCTCCCCGGTCCCTGCCCGCACCTGAGGGGAATGTCCAGCCGTGAGGGGAGGCCATGGGGGCTGCTCCCGGCGGGAAACGGATCGGCAACCTGCACAAAACCCAGTCATTTTGACATAAAACTATAGGTTGCCTTTGAAGGGGCCGGTGAAAGGTTTTATGCACGGTCGGTTTTCCACAGCCGGGCGCTCTGTCGGTGGGTGGGTGCGCCGGGGTCCCGCTGCTCGACACAGGTTGGGCTGTCGGGTTTTGAACGTGGCGTCTCTGAAGGGTTGGCACAAATGTCCATTCTGAGGAGACGCTGGCCAGGGACATTTGCTTTGTCCCCTCAGCTCGTGGTTGCGTGCTGCCATTGTCCCAGAGCAGGTCCACGGTGGCACGGGAGTTCCCAGAGGTGGCAGAGGCATGAGGCAAAGCTGGGCATCCAGACACCTTTCCATCCCCAGTGTCACCTGCCAGAGCAAACACTTTCCTCAGGGTCATCGAATGCTTGAGAACAAACCCAGTGCAAGGAGCTTATCAGCTGCTCGGTCAGCTAAGCCTCGGGGAGGGTTTAATTCATAGAATCACAGAACTTGGGTTGGAAGAGACCTTCAAAAACCACACACCACGGGCAGGGACACCTCCCACCAGCCCAGGTTGCTCCAAGCCCTGTCCAACCTGGCCTTGAACCCCTCCAGGGATGGGGCAGCCACAGCTTCTCTGGGCAACCTGGGCCAGGGGCTCACCACCTTCATCATCAAAAATTTCTTCCTTACGTGCAATCTAAATCTACCCTGTTTCAGTTTAAGAGCATTGTCCCTTGTCCTGTCACTGCAGGCCCTGGTAAATAGTCTTCCTCCATCTTTCTTATACTCCCCCTTTATATATTGAAAGGCTGCAAGAAGGTCTCCCCACAGCCTTCTCTTCCCCATCTGAACAACCCCAACTCCTTCAGCCTTTCTTCACAGCAGAGGGGTTCCAGCCCTCAGACCAATGTCATGGATGTAGATTTTGATCCCTAGGAGGGTTTGGAAAAGCGCTTTTCCTTGAGGAAGTATTTTATAAATCTGCTTTCAGGGTACCTGAGTGAGCGGCGGCAGCAAGTTTTTAAATATTATTCACAATATATACAGAAAAAGCACTTAAGTGGTTCCCCTGGCTCTGCAAGGGAGTGCACGGATCCCAGGAATTCAGAGCCAACTCATTCAGCAATATTTGACAGAGGGGTAGAAGTTTTATAGGTAATTAAGCTTCCTACAAGCTTTGTGAGAAGAGGCGGCTGAAGGAGGGAGTGACAGACAAACAGACACACCTTGTCTTGTGTGTACCTGGGGAAAGGCTGCAGCATAAGCTCCTGTTTTACTGTCCTTCAGAGACTCTGCATGGAAGAGACCAAAAGTTTGGGGAAAGCTTCAATCCTCTCTCTCCATAGACTCCAAAGTCAAATCTGCAAGAAAAAATACGAATATTTGAACAAATTAAGTCTACATGTTTGATCTATTAATCTACAAATTGAAAAACAAAGTAATTCATGTAATAGAGCAGAAAAAAAGATGAATAAGCTACCCAATTACCCTGGTGTGTGTGGACACAAGGAGCGGGATGTGAATACCTCATCAGCTGGAATTTTATCATACACTGGGGAATTCGCTGTGAATAACAAACCTTCAGTAATGGGTCTTCACTTAGAGCCAAGCTGTGAGTGGAAAAAGTGCCATGTGTGCAAAATAAAGACGTCGCCCTGCTTTTTAGCTTGGACCAGCTGACCGAAGGAGAGGTGCTAAGTGACATCGGCTGCTCCATCACTGCCACCGAGGGAGCTGGCCTCCGTGTCCTGCTGGCTCCACAGAACTGCGCTTGGGGATGAGAGTGGCTCCTCTTCCCGTGGGGTTTTGTGACCCACCAAGCAGGACGAACAGGGCTCTGCTGTTATACGGTGCTGAACAGGGTGATGAGACTTCTTTAAACATTACGGTCTCGATCCCCCTGAGCTAAAATCGGTGAACAGATTTTTAGGGCAGGTTCGCCTCAGTCCTGTGTGCTGGGAGCAAGTGTGGTAGAGCTGATGCACGCTCATCTAATGCGATGCCCAGCCTTGCTTCACACCGCTGGAAACACGGAGACACAGAGATCTGAAGGTGCGCACATAGTCAAACGAAGGGAGAAAAGAGAAACACATGGGAATACTTTAAAAATAAAGTCAGCCTGAGCCTTTTGACTGTGCTTTTCCCCCCTTTTTCCTGTGTAATAAGAGGGGGAAAGTACTCTTTATGTCTATGTTTAAATATTTTGTCAGTTGTGGCAAACGCTATTCTTTAAAAATGCAGAGAAAAAATCCCAAACTAACAGACAGGTCTACTCTATCCCTGACATAGTCCCCACCAGGTCTACCTGGAAACACCCCAGAGTTGCTCACAGTGACATTTTCCAGGTACAAAACAAAACCCAGCGTCAGTGCATTGGATTTCTTCCCACAGAAGATGACTCCCATTAAACTTCTACTCATGACTATCCCCCCGCACCAGGTTTTGTTGTACAGTCATGTCACCAGAGAACTTCTACAACACAAAATGAGAGAAAACCCATCTGGTTTTAGGGAGCACCTTAAAAAAAAAACCCGTAGAGAACTTGAGCTGTGCAAGCAGTTACAGTCTCAGCGAAGCAGTGTCCAGCGCTGTCAATTCCCAATTAAAAAGCAGGGATGCCTCCACCTTCATCCCGTTTTCAGACCACACTCTAGCACATTTGTGCCTCTTGGAGCTCTCTCAGTCTCCCTTGTCCATTCCCCTGCAAGACTCACTCTTTGAGGCTGGGGAGGGTCCAGCCCAGTGTAGGGCTCACTTCAAAGGCACATTCGCTGCTCAGGGCTTGGACAGATGGGTTTTGAAGACCTCCAAGGATGGAGATGCCACCACCGCTGTGGTCCATTTCCCAGGGCTGCACCACTCTCACAGGTAAAGATTTTTTCCATATATCTAATGGCAATTTCCCTTGTTGCAACAGATGCCCACAGCCTGTTGGTCTGTGTGGCCTTGAGAAGTGCCTGTCTCCATTCCACAAGCACTGGTCCATCTCCCTGTGGTTTTCCCCCTTGCTTTCTGCTCCTTCCTTACCTTTGTTTAGGGTTTTCTCCCTGTCTTTGGGTTTCTCCCAGGCATTTGGGGGTCTGGGTTACCCCAGTGTGACACGGAAGAGGAGGCAGTGGGCCTCCTGCTCATTACAGCTGGAGAGATGCCTTTGCTTCGTGCTGGGAAAAAAAGTCAGGCGAGCCAGGCAGACTGTTCTCCATCGCTTCTCCATGGCAACAGGCCTTCCAGACGCACGCACGTAGGCAAAGAGGCCGAGGAGGCAGGGAGCACTGCGGTCCCTCCGCCCAAGCCCCAAATCTCTATTCATGGGGCTCTCTCTGCTGAACTCACGTCATCCTTGGGAAGCACACCCCAAAAAACAGCTTCCAAAATAATCATAGCTGGTCAGAGAAATGCTTCCCTCCTTCCACCGGTGAAGGTGCAATATCCTGAAGCCCAAGCCAGGCAAAATTTATCCTGATCAGTGATCATTTTTGTCCATATAAATGTGCCACACCTGAAAAGTCTGGTATCTCAGCATCCTCTCAAACCAAACAGCACACCTCCGTCTAGTGGGAAACCCAGAGCCCTAGACCTCGTTAGGCCTAGGTCTTAGATCAGGCTGAGATGAGATGGCCTGACGATTCTCAGACTTTAAGGATATGGTCTTTTTATGTTTAGAAAAGCCGGTTTTGTCTAAACACGCGAAAGAATGTGTATCCTGACAGTTTAAATGCAAAAAGAGAAATAAGGCAAGCTAAAACCAGCCACAGGGACAACCTGCAAAAGGCAAAGGCAAATAATAATAAATACTTCTTCAAACACATCAAGCACAGGAAGCCTATTGGAGTCTGGAGAGTCAGAAATTGGCCACAGTGCAAGAGGAGCATTCGTAGGAGATAAGGTCAGAACACAAAAACAATGAATATTTTGCATCTGTAGTCAGTGAGGAAAAGCTCAGAGAAGTTCCCGTGCCAAAAGCCATCTTTATATGGACGTGGCATTGGATTTGGCTCATATTCAAGTGTCAGCAGAAGACGCTGAGGAATAAATAGCCAAACCAAAGAGGGCAAATTCACCAGACTGAGATGGTTCAGCTAAGTGCTCAGGAACTCAGAGATGAAACAGTTTAATTACTTAATTGTAGCATGTAATCACTGTGCATAACATAGCCTCGGTGTCCGAGAGCTTCAAGGTGACAAATGGGAAGGGTTTGAGGTTATTACAGACCGTGAAGTCTGAGGTCCCTCCTGGGCAGACTGATAGAAGTTGTAATAAAGAGTACGATTAGTTCATAGTTGGATACGTATGAAATACTGGGAAGAAAAAAAAAAAAAAGTGTGGATTTCCTTGAAAAAGGGAATGCTTCATAAATCTATTACTGTTTTTTAGAGGAGTTAATAAGCAGGTGGTACGGTCTGCCTGGATTCCCAAAAGGTCTGTTGGAGGAGTTTCTTACAGAAGTGCAGCTACCATGGGATTAACAGTAAAGGCTTGAAATAGATAAATAACTGGTTAAAGGATTCTCAAAGAGCAGCTATCAATAGGCAGGCTCCTGAATGGAGGGAGGACTTGAATGGAGCCCCATGGGGACCTGCATTGGGGTCTGCTCGCTTCAGCATATTCAGAAATAATCTAGAAAAGGAATTGAAGAAAGGGATGGCAAAGCTTGCTGATGATGCTAAGGTATTCAGGGTCATAAATACATGAGACATTGTAAAGAATTATACAAGGACCTCATGATAGTGAATAACTAGGTAATAAAATGGCTCAGGACATCCAGAGCAGATAATTACAAAGATAGGCACACAGGAGAAAAACAATCCCAACTTCAGTGGCACAGTACTGGGCTCTGCACAGATCCTTATCCTCAGAAATGGCCTCTTTTTTTCCCAGGTTCCTCTGAATATTGTCCCCACCCCGACTGCATTTGTGCCTCGCACACTGGTCGCTGCTTTGGGGACTCAGCAGTAGGGTCAGCATAAAACCAGGACAAAGCAGGATGTTTAACGGGCCGTGTGAGAAGACTGTAGTTTCTTTGGTCCAAATTGAGACCAGGATCGTTTGTGGTCCCTGCAGTCAGTCGGTTACTCAGTTACTGGGAAGGGCAGAATAACAGGGTTAGCAGTGCCGCGGGAGGAGTGGGACCCCCCTCCCCAGGGACATTTCCCAGGGCTGTACGTTACCGCAGCATGAGCCGAGGTGCGGGTGTCTCCCAGGCACAGGATGTGCTGAGACCCCAGAAGTGGTAGGGAGAGGACTGGCTCGGGCAGGGACGGTTTTAGCCCCGTCGTTCTGCACAAAACAACCAGCCCAAGTGCGGTGGTAATGGAGGGGTGAAGCGCCAGACTGAAAAGAGAAGCCAAAGTGATGTGTCCACAAACACAGTGTCCCAATTCAGCTCTTCTGACAAGTCACAATGGCGCGGAGAGATGGCGATAAAACCAAGGTGCTGGGGAAGCTGGGGGAGCTGTTGGGGCTTATCTGCGTAGCATTGCTTGGGAAGAGTTTGAGGACATCAGTTATGGCCAACTGCACTGGGCAGCTCAAGGTCTCCCAGGTGTCTCTGAAATATCATCCAACCACCTTCCCGCTTGGCCAATTTAGTCACTTCAAGATGTTCCTGTTGAATTCATCGTTTAGAAACTTCGCTCTAATGAGGCACTGTAAGAAAATAACTTTTTCAACACTGGCATAATTAAAATTAGGCAATACATCACAGAAGCAATATCAATAGCTAACAAGTTGGAGTTAGCCAAGAATTATGGTTTCGCTTTGAGCAGATTCATTTGGACAGGGCTGTTCTTAAATGGCCAAGCGTTTGACATCAGAAAATAAGAGCTCGTTTAAATGCAGTCCCAAAGATAGTCCTGATCACTGGATGAGCAGCTCTTCTGAACCGGCTGGGATGTGGAGCACTCAGACCCAATGTTAGGCTGGCTTACCCCCAGCTATTTTTAGTAAAAGACCTAATCAGTAATTAGCAGGGCTGAATACAGCCTTTCAGCCTTTCTTTCTGTTACGTGACGTGTCCCAGCCCCAGTGTGCTAACGAGCGCAGCGTTAGTGGGAGAGGAATTCAGACCCCTTAGACCCTGGTCACAGGGTTACCTGTGCTCAAAGGTTAAACCCTCTTCTCCACTCTCCTAAGTCACTGCACTTTCCTAAATCTTCTAATTTTGCCAGCATTGTGAAGAAGCTAAATATTATGTTATATTACCTGTCTGCTCCTGCACAAGGCAGCAGGGTCCCTGGCAGGGCAAGCCAGAGGCAGCCCTGGTTCAGACTGGAGATTTGGAAAGGAGCATCTGTGCTTAGGTGGGGGCGGAGCACATGGAAAAGCAGAGCCTTTCTATCCCAAATTTGGAAAAAACATTCAAAAAAGGCCTTGGAGTTTTACTTCCATGCATAGCTATAGTTTGAGGGGCATTTGAGGGCTGGCGCACGGAGAGCCGGGCTGCCCTGAACCTTGAAGCCCAGCCACAGAGCCGCTTCTCAGCCCCCGCTGACCTTCCAGGCTGGATCAAGCAATGACTCAGAGCAGGGGCTCTTCCAAGTTGGGTCCAGTGGCAGCAGCCTGGCTTCCCACTGGGAGACTCCCACACTAGCGCCGAGTTTTCCTGAGTCTGTCCAGCTCTGCAAGCGCAACCTGAACAGACTTCGCTGCGGCTGCCGTTCGGGGAGACGGGAAGGTGATGAGGCTGCGGGATTTATTTTGCCGCCTTCTTGCCGAGAGCAGTGCAGGAGCCTTAGCAGCGCTCTCTGAGCAGACATTAGAGACGGAGAGGACAGGCTTCAGCTTGGCACCACCATCCAACAGCCCCTCTGGCCAGGCAATGCCTCCCCCTGCTCCCCCTGCACTGCAGCACCAGCACTGGCACGGCCCAGTGTGGGAGGCATCACACTACTTAAAGAAAATTATGTTGCTGGCCTTTTCATTATGTTGCCCAGCAAATGTTCCCATGAAATATAGGCCTAATTATCTACCCACATTCAGATTACTCTAAGATGCAATTTCCTTCTACTCTGTGGAGTTTGCATTCCTTCTGTGGATCTCATGATTGAAATACACTCAATTAGCTATTACTCTGCTGGCTGAAATCTTGAGCTGCCTTCCCGACAAGGCTGCTCCATCCAGGTCTCACTGGCATTACCGCAGCCAGGTGACACAAGCTCACGTGCAAGCCACAAAGATGTCTCACCTCTCAGCCATGCCTGTTGTTTATTAGATTTGTATTGCAAATGGGAAGCCTAGTCAGGACTGAGGGCTTGAAATGTGAAGTATTGAACAAATTTGCCTTAAAAAGCGGCCCCAGAAGGCTAAAATAATTTTCTAAATGCAAGCCCTTCCCTGTGCCAGGTAGATTGGAACCAGGCAGATTCAGTCCTGTGCAAACCCTCATTAATATGCATGCACACCAGTTCATAAACTAATAACAGTGTTAACAATAGTCATGATAGTAATAATACGGTTCAGACACTTAAGGAAGGACAAAAGCATATCTGACCCCACCAACTACATAGACCCTTCCATCCTTTCCCAAATCCCTCTATCCTTTCCCAAGCTCCATCTTGAGCATAGCCAGTGTTTCCCATCGCTCCTTCCCACTCCCTGCATCCCCAGCCACGCGGTCCTGCTCTCCAGCTCGTGACAGCAGAAGGCCTTTGCTCCTTGCTGCCAAGTCACTTTTCTGCCTATTTGCTGAGCCCGAGAGCTCCTGAGCACCAGTATTGGGCAACTGTGCATAGAGTCTGAGATGTTCAAAACCAACACAGCCAAGCAGAGCTGCCAAAGAGCCCAGAGAAAGGAAACAGCGGCAGCACAGGAGATTGCTGTGCTCTGCGTCCGTCCCTTGGGTGGGATCATTTCGAAAGTGTGTTCCTAAATCCCTGCGAGGGAACTCACTGTGCCCAGGAGAGGAAGACTCTGGATGAGACACCACATTTCTGAGTCAGGAGAGTGGGCATTTCAAGAGCAGCATAATATTATATACCTCTTTTTTTTTGTAAAATGATAAGCAGGTGGAGAGAAACAAAAGAAATGAGGATTGGCTGTAGCAGGAGGGAGGGTCTGAGCAGGATGGTAACATTATCTCACTCCTGTTGGCAAAATTAGTGGCATCACATTGACATAAGCCAGTCCCTCAGAATAAAATACAATAAATGAAACCAATTGATGTAACAAAGGAAAAAACAATGTGGATATTCCATACAGGGAAAAGATTCCTTAACTTCACAGAGAGGTGGAAGCACTGGTGCAAAGGCTCTCCAGAGGTCTTTGGTCCTCCTGCCTGCTCAAAGCAGGACTGTTGCCTACGCTGGAGGAGCAACTTTGCTTGGCCAAGTTGTGATGCTCTTGCTGGATGGTGATCCCTCTCCCTGGGGTGACATGTTCCCATGCTGCACCACCCTCCTGGTGAAGGGAAACTGATTTTGCACCTACCAGAGACAGGTTTTACTCCCAGAGCCCCCAGCACCATCAGGGACTGGTGAGCTGGTGAGATGCAGGATTTGGCCCTTACAATGGAGGTTCCTCAAGGTCGGGATTCCCGAAACAGCTCCAGGAACAGATCTGCTGGTAATTGATTGCTCAATGATTCAGTGATTACTCAGTTTTTGCTCCATCCACACCTCAGTATTTCATTGTTTGGCAAAATAACAGTCTGACTTTGTCCTGACATTGGTACCACGCAGCAGAAGAAGAGCTGAACTTTGAAGCATCTGTGTTTTATTTAAGATGGAAGAAAAACTGTTGCTACTAAAAGAAAGTTTGTGTGACTGTGTCCCTAGAAACTTCTCACTCCTGAAGCTTCACTCCAACCATGTCCAACCCTACCCCAACCATGTCCAACCCTTGCTGTATCTGAAGGAGCTGGGCACAGAAATGAGACAGTTTCCAGCGCGTTTGCTATTACTGTTGGCAAAAGGGCTCAGGCAGAGCTGGAAATGCAGCACCCCCACACCGCGCAGCCCAGGGCATGGCAGGGCCAGCTCCCTCTCACATGGTGCTTCTGCCCACCACAAGGTTGCACAAGGGAGCAGGGAGGCCAAGGAGCAAGGAGAGATGCAGGCAGAAATGTACAGGGAGGATGACTCAGAAAGCTCATCTGGAGAATGAGGAGGGATGCATTGTTGGAGGGGGGCCAGAGGAGGCCACAAAGATGATCAAAGGGCTGAAGCCCCTCTGCTGTGAGGACAAGCTGAGAGAGCTGAGGGGTTCAGCTCCAGGGAGACAGGCTCCAGGGAGACCTCAGAGCCCCTTCCAGTCCCTAAAGGGGCTCCAGGAAAGCTGGGGAGGGACTTTTTACAAGGGCATGTAGTGACAGGATGAGGGGTAATGGCTTCAAACTGGAAGAGGGGAGATTTAGAGGAGATATCAGGAAGAAACTTTTCACTGTGTGCGTGGTGAGCGCCTGGCCCAGGCTGCCCAGAGAAGCTGTGGCTGCCCCATCCCTGGAGGGGTTCAAGGCCAGGTTGGACGGGGCTTGGAGCAACCTGGGCTGGTGGGAGGTGTCCCTGCCCAGGGCAGGGGGTGGAACAAGATGGGCTTTAAGGTCCCTTCCAACCCGAACCATTCTATGATTCTATGATTTAGCCTTTCCCTCTTGGTGGGCAGAAGGAAACTATTTGTGATGGTTGGGGCAGAAGGAGTGAGAAGCTGAAAGGGAGGAGAGGAAAAGAGCAGAGCCAGGCTTTGCTGTATTGTGGGCACTGCAGGGCTTTCCACGGCTCCTCTCTCTGGCCAGAAGTCCATACCTGCGTCTGTTCTGGTGACAAGAAACATCTCCGGGCAGCACAGGGAGGCTCACGCTGGGGCTGCACACACATCCAGGGCCATCAGCAGCTCCTGGCCGTGATGAGGGTGCAGCAAAATACACGCCATCTGCTTCATCTGGGGCATCGCACAAAGGCACAGGCAGTAAAGAGTCTCCAGGTTAGACCCTGTTGACAAGGATAACAAATTCCACAATTGCAAATTGCCCAGGGTACAGGGAAGGAGGGGCTAGGATGTGTGCGGTAGGAGGGGGTTATCTGTTCTGCTTTTCCAGCCCCACTTCCAAGCTGTCCCGCAGAGAGGAAGAGGAGCCCTCAGAGGTTTGTAGTGAAATCAGACGGGTGCTGCGGGAGATTCGGCAGGGAGCTTGGGATGGGCAGCAGCTGGATCTGTCAGCGTTTTGCAGGAAAGGACCTAGATGCTGTAGCAAATCTTCAGCTGAACCAGAGCCAACAGTGTTGTGCTTGTGCAGAATAGGTGAATGTCACAGTGTGAGAAATAATACGGAAATGTGCCGTCATGCGCAGGCTGTGCAGGTCTGATGTGACACTGGCTGGAGGACTTGGCCTAGCTCCGGCTGCGGCGTCTCAGGGGGGATTTGGGCTGGTTGGAGAGAGCTCAGAGGGAGCACAGGGAGGGGTCAGATGGTGCAAAAGTGCAGCCTGTGGCCAAAAGGCTGAAAGCGGGACCGATTCACCCCAGAAAATTAAAGACTTGGGGGGAGCCACAGCAACACGCTCCAGCTATGTGCAAGGCTGAAGGCAGGAGAGGGCACGAAGCAACGGGATTAAACTGAGGTGAGGAAATTTGGGTTAGACCTAGAGAAGACCTGGCTAAGGATAGTGAAGCAGTGGAACAGGCTGCCAGGGAGAGCGGAGATGCTCCAGCGTGGGCAGAGCAGCTCAGGTGCTGTATCGGGTGCGACCAGCCGGAGCAGAACCTCCCTCGAGCAGCGGGTCAGGCGGGATGGCCTGGGCACAGCCGCACCAGCCCGCTTTGCCAGTGTCCTGCGGAGTCACCTGGACTGGGATAGCTCGTTGGTCTCTTCATCACTCATGGAAGCAGCAGCTTCAGAAACTTCATGGACATGGTGACAATTATGAGGAAAATTGAAGAGGAAAAAACCAACCCCGTAGAGTGGGAAATCAGCAGTATTTGAGTAGAGTGTGCAACTGGGCAGAAAAGTTAATATTGCAGAGTCAAGTAAATATAACTTTGGCTGAAAGCTCATCCTGCAAGTTGTTCACCTGAAAACAGCAAGTGGAAGCAAAACTACAATGTGTATGAAAAGGAAGAAAGGAACAGATACTAATCAATATGCAGCAATCATCACAATGAGCTATGAAGCAGAGATATTGATAGAAGAGGGTAAACGGACAGAGGAAAATCTATGCCTGGCAAAGCCACAAGTAAGAAGTTGTTCACTAAATATATTAGAAACAAAAGAAATGTTAATGATGTGGTAGGTTTGTTTCATAGACTTAGAGAAGCATAAGCGATAGGACAAGAGGAAATGGCTTCAAGTTATGCCAGGGTTTAGATTGGATAGCAGGAAAAATTTCTTCACCAAGAGGATTATCAAGCATTGGAACAGGCTGCCCAGGGAAGTGGTGGAATTGCCATCCCTGGAGGTATTTAAGCCGGGCAGACGTGGTGCTGAGGGACATGGTTCAGTGGTGGTTTTGGCAGCGTTAGGTTGATGGTTGGACTTGATGATCTGAAAGGTCCCTTCCAACCTACACAATTCTATGTTTCTGTAAAAAGATCTTGGTCAAGACCAACCTTGGGGGTGTCTCCGGTCCAACCTCCTGCTTGGAACAGGACCAATGTCAAAGCAATACAGCCTTGGTCAGGGATCGCCCAGTTGAATGTTGAAAATCTCCAAGCACGGAGAAGCCACGGCATTCCTAGATGAGGAGGTACGCTGCTAGGGACAGGGCCCTCAGTGCGTCTCTTCTGCACTTAGAAAGGATGGGAATGTAAGACATGAGCATGATGAAATACTCTCTGGTCTACTAACAACCAAGAGCATCTTGGGTGACACCTGTGGGGGTTCTAAACCAGCAGATCCACGTGACCTGCACCTGAGGGCCCTCCAGCAGCGTGCCAAGCCCCGTGGCGTCACTCGCTGTGGAGAAGTTCAAAGCCTGGGGAGACGCCAAGGTTGGCAGGATGCTAACGTGGCGCTCAGCAGGCGAAGCGGGTGCCCTGGTTAACAGTCCAGCATGACATTCAGATTGAAAAATGGAGATGACACAGAGGATTCAATTAATATAGAATTCAAGGATTAAAAATACACCCATTGGTGTGGTGAAATGGAAAATGTCTTGTCAAATGAGCCTCATTTCATCCTTTGAGAAAATTAGAAGTTTGTAGATAAAGGTTACCATGTAGCCATTATTTCCTTAGCTTTTGGCAACACGTTTGACTTAATATCATATGACACCCTAATTACAAATTTAGCACTATACAATCTCAATAAAGCCCACATTAACTGGATGGAGAGCTGCAAGCCCATCTCCAAAACAAGGAGTCATCAGCGAGCAGAGATGATTTAGAGGGATTCTGCAGGAGCCGGTCCCAGCCTGACACTAATCAATGTTTTCATCATTGATTGAGAAATGAGCACAAAACACAGCTGATAAATTATACAGCTGCTGGAAACAGAGGGACTGGCATTGAATAATTATGACAGAGAAGTTATACAGAGCAACTGGGATCTTTTCTGCGTGCAAACCCATTTTCACTTGGCAGTATTAAAATAGGCCAGCCTTCTAACAGGAACGACGGAAACGTTTCATCCAAAAAAGATGGGATGCAAAAAATCTAGACATCACCAGGGGAAGGGAAGTCGGAGGCAGTTGCTTTTGCAACACCCTGGCGACACAGCGCCGGCCCCAGGTGCGGAAATTGGAGGCAGAGGATGAGAAAAGCGAGACCGTCCTGGCTGTGCTTTTCCACAGTGCGAGGAGCTGTGGACACAGAGGGGGTGGCTGAAGTCCCAAAGGAGACAGACAAAGTCCCACAGAGGGGATAGACAAAGTCACCAAGCTGCAGGCAGCAGCCACGTGGGCTCTGTACAAGCCATGGGGCTGTGGATGGTCTCCAGCCCACAACCTGCCGCCAGCTCTGCCTCACGGCAGCGCAGGGACCCGGCCATGCTCCTCCCAGCAGCACACCCTGGGCCACTCCTCCCCGTCTTCTTGGTTTCCTCCTGAAGAGTGATGCTAAAAGCGCTCTAGTTCCCAAGAGAAAATAAACTGGTTTGCTGAGTTCTTGCATCAGGCTTGGGTTACGTCCTCCCCCTCACTCGCCATTATTTTCTGCTGCTAATTGTTAACACATTTATCATAAAGAGAAGCTGAGGTGGTTTGCTGAGGAGGCAGATGAGGAGCTGGAGATGAGACATCCAAGGCTCGCAGGAGGGTCTCTGCAAGGAGCAGGGGCCCGACTGGAATTTGCCTCTCCACGTCTATTTACACCACCAGCAGAGGGGCATTTTCTTGGGTGGATTCTGGACCTGCACCCCCAGAGGGGCTTTTCCACCACCTGCTCCTAAATCGCCCCCGGCCCAGCAGCCCGAGGCCCCGGCGACCCTCCTGGATGGGGCCAGGATTGAGGAACCTCATAGCCGAGGTCCGACCCAGCGAGGCTGTGGCCCTTCACAGCTGCTGGGGAAACGCTCGGCTCTGCCGGTATTTTTAGCTCCGTCGGCCACATGGCTGGAGGTCACGGCGCGACCTACTTTGGCAAGGCAAAGCTCTCGCCCTGCCGGGTCCCCGTGCTGGGGAGGACGCCCATGGCTCCAGGAACGGCTCCCCTCGGGCACCGCGGTCCTGGCACACGGTGCTTTGCCTCCCTGCGGATCAGCACAGCTGACCCAGGGGCAGATTTTGGGGAGGAGGGGGAGGATCCCGCGGGAGCCAGGGCTGCCTGCAGCGGGGACGTGTGCAGGGCCCCCGGGTGGGCGCTGCTCCACGGGGATTTGACAGCCTTTTTGTTGGGGCTCTGAGATTCCACTTTTTTCTTGCCTTGTGCAAAATCAGCAGCTCCCAGCCCAGCACGGACACAGCGCGGATGTGGGTCCCCAAGGGAGTTGCCTTCAGCAGCTCAGCTTCCCAGCCGGCCAAACTGTGGAGCCATCCCGGCTGGTCCCCTGTGGAGCCCCAGCCGGCTTGACTGGTGATGGGGAGCGGAGCTGCTGTGGTTCACGGTCTGTGCCCAGGCTCTGGTGTCCACCCCGCGGCTCCGGCAGGGACCAGGCTCAGCCCTGGCATCACTCGGCAGCTGCTGCCTCTGCCTTGTCCTTCTGTAGAGCCCCCCTGGCAGCCACCACGCTGGGGGCTCGATGGCAGGCTTGGCTCCCCGACTCCGTGCAATCCTGGTGCTCGAGGGACGGGGGCTGGCAGGGTGCTACCAACCACGCCAGCCAGGTACTATTTTAAATCGTCCATCCCCTGCCAGCACTTGAAAATCCCCAGTTGTGACCCTGGTTTTCCTGCGAGGGACATGAGCAGAAGCGCTCTCCTCCCACCGCCCATGTCGCACCGAGGAACGGCCGCAGCGCAGACACCATCTCCATGAACGTGGCAGCTCTCGGGCACTTAGACAACCCCTTTCCTGACACTTGGAGTGCACTGGAAGGTTCATTGCCCTCGGGAGAGGAGCCCCAGCAAGAGGCACACTCCCCTCAATGACCCCCCCTGAGGGCTCAGCTCTCCCCTCTGCTTTCAGGGACCAAAATCCCCTTCACCACCAGGTACGTGTCCCCGCAGGAGCCTCGGAGGTGGCCGTGGCTGGCTGGGTCGGGCAGCCCCGTGCCAGCGCTCTTGGCTGCAGCCCGGGCACCGATCCACGAGGCCGGCACGGCCTCCTACGCCAGCTCTTTCCTACCTCATTACCCCAAAATCCCAGGGGTGCACCACTTTGTCAGCCCCGCTCTAAAAGCTTTTCTGAACTTTGCTTCCTTAAAAGCTTTCTATTTCCAGCACGGAAGCAAGCGGAGGGCAGGGATTTCACCACGGGGCAGCAGTTCAAGGGGTGTCCCGAGCCGGGCTGGCATCCCCCAGCTCTGCAGCGGGGAGAGAGGTCCCCCACCAGCCACTTCCAGCTAATTTAGCACCTAATTTGGGAAAGGAGCAGCAGCAACAGCCTGGTCACACGCCGGAGGAACATACCCACAGCCGCTGGAGAGGAGAAAGCACCAAGACAGGGCTAAGAATGATGAAGCCAAGGACGACAGAGCCAGCACACACATCCTTCCCCACCACTCCAACCACGCCAGAGCCAACACACCGCACGGCCTGGGCAAATTCTCATGCCAAGAGCAGAACCAACCCTTCTGGCAATGGGAGCGACTGGCTGAAAACTGCCACCGAGTGCTTGTGCCTCGAGGCAGCCATTAGTCACCGCGACGAAAAAGAGTTTCGCAACTCAGCCCACGCGGAAGCGGATGCACACGCGCCCAGGATGGCGTGAAAAATATATATTGGGTGTAAATGCAGCTGCGGGCACAGCCAGTGTCAGCAACAGCCCGCTGTGCCTCCCTGGGCCCCGCGGGGTGCAGAGCAGCCTGGCAGCCAACGCCAAGGGCAAACAGGGCACATGCGGCTACCTGCGACCGCTGATAGTGGCCCACGCAGCAGCAACGAGCTCAAGCATGGGCTCAGCCCAGGGCTCACTCCATCCTGCCCGGGCAGGTCAGCGCTGCTCGAGCGAGGCACCAGCCTTATCTGACATATTCCTCTGGGGCCGTGCATCGCATCTAATCTGCCTTCTTCGAGGAAAAAATGTGTCATTTATGGTACATTTAAAATTAATGCACATTTAGTGTTCTTTCCCATCCCGAATTACTCATCGCATGAGTGCTCTAACGTAGGGCTGTGCTCGTCCCTGCGAGGACGGCATCGCCCGCCGGTGCTGCTGAGCCTGCCCTCCCCGACAGAAACCACCGCTAAAGACAAGATTGCCAAAAATAAGTATTTCCAGCAGCATCGTTAAGCGTTTGTACCTCATTGGTACCAACTCCTGCCTGGTGCCAGGGGTGTCCCATGCCATCCGGGGCAACTTGGGCTCAGCACAGCACAATTCTGTATCGAGGCCACATTGGACCAAAACGCCACTCCTCACTGATAAACCTCTGCATTTCCAGAGCTGGAGGCCCGGCTGCTTTGTGACAGAAGCTCGTTCCTGTCCGTAACCCCCCGATGGCGTGAGGTTTAATTAAGAGCCATCCCTGCTGGTGCCGGCTGCGGCAGACCGCGGTGACGGTGGCTCTGCCAATTACCTGTGAAAATGCCACGTTTGCACTAAGTAACGCTCAGGCCCCAGGTGCATTCCCAGCGCTCGGAACGCTGCTCCTGCAGCGTGTCTGCAGGAACAATCCTGACACAAAATAGCTTTATGGTATATTCACTTCTAAAACCAGGATGAATGTGAATACCACTTTGGTTTTGCTTTTCCTTATTATTATTTTTTTAAAAAACAACAGGCAAATGCTCTTATTGCTTTTGCTAGTGCCACTGTTCCCCCTAAAAGCCTTGATTTCAGCGATGGGGGTCTGGCAGCACTAACTTGCCCAGCGTGGATGTCCCCAGGCTACGGGGGAGCAGAACACGCCGGCATTTCCCAGCTTTCCGGCGCCCACAGGCAGCTGCACCCCATCCCGATTTCCCAAGGCAGATCCCAGGCGCGGGATGCGGGCGCAGGCATGGGTGCCCTGCCAGCTCCTTTTAGCACTGTTTATACCAAAGCGCAAATTAAAGCCATCGGGAAAAAGAGGGTCAGACCCTCCGTGACCCAAGGAGGGGACGGGGACAAGGAGCGCGGACACAAACCCCGCCAGACCCGATGGGAGGGGAATCAGCCATCAGTCGGGAGGGGGCCGCTAACGGGAGTCAAGCCTGGTGCCAGCAAAAGCCACAGCACAAAATTATGTTCATCAAACGAACAACATCGTCATAACCCCGATGCCTCCTGCCCCGGGAAGCCACGTTCCCATGGCGAAACCTCACATCCCGTGGCCGTGTTTCAGCAGGGCTCTCGGCACGGCGGGCAGCAGCGGGCGCCGGGCCGGCCTCGCAGAGCCCCTGAGGGAGAGGAAAATATTTGCTGTATTCCTCGTTTGCTGATTTTATTACCGGCTCTTACTCACAGCAACAGTAAATTAAACCCAGAGGCACAGTAAAGCCCCCGCATCTTGACAGCTTAAACACAGTCCTCAGGCGGCACGCAAGGAAAATCGCACGTCGGAGGTCAGGGGAGCACGAGTAAATAAGATGAGATTAATTTTGGAACAACACGCAGCGAGAACGACATCTGCCAGGGAAGGAGCATCCCAGGTCCCACCACAGCCCCGGCCATCCCTGCCCCCAGAGCACAGCCCGGAGGGGCTGCACAGACACGACCGGCTCCACACAGGGCAAGAAACCTGGTGAGTGGCAGCAGGAGCCATCGCAAACAGCCGTACACAAGCCAGAGCCACACGGCACGAGAGGAAAGCTCTCCCCTTGCCCAGGCAAAGCTTCCCGGAGAGCTTGGAGTGGTGCTTCCAGCTGCCACCTGGGCAACAGGGGTTCATTCTTTGCCCCAAGCCCCACCAGAGCTGTCGCTAAGAGCCACGTCAATAAAGCAACGAAGTTTGTTACTTGCACGGAGCCATTTGCAGCAGGTCAGCCCCAAGGTGCTGCCCCGTGGTGACAGGAGTGCCACCGCTCGCCGGCACGGGAGGACCCCGGCTACGCCGTCCCCTCACCCGGCGTGGATGGCGGCTGCGCTGTTGGCCACCTCCCCGCAGGGACTGGGGCTGGAGTTGGAGTCCTGCAAACAAATTTCCCCCAACACCCTCCCTCCTCCACGGCTTCCCCGCTCCAGCGGACGCCTAGATTGCAAATCACTGACTCAGGGCACGTCTGTCCCCTCAGCGCAGCAGCCGCAGTCACTGTCCCCTTGGGCAGCACAGGCTGCGCCCGGGGACGTTTCTCACCCCGCTTCTCCACGCTGGCTGCTCGGAGGGGCTGAGCCCAGGCCACCGAGCAGGGGTGGTGCTCGACCTGCTGTCAATCCATCACTGGGACGTGTTTCTGAAAGCTCAGTCAAGGCTTCACCCCCAGCAGCTGGCAACAATCAGATGCGTCAAGTCAAAGGCTTCCTGAGGGACCTTTCCCACCACAGCTACCATTCATGGCCGTGGTTCCTCAGGACCTCGCTCCGATCCTGCTACTTCATGTTTGGCCTTGGCCAGCATCAGGTTTGTTGTGGGAACAAGTTCTGTGTCCTCTTCACCCAGGATGAAACCTTACAGCCTCAGCAGCTGGATTGTCTCCTCCAGCAAGACCAAACCCATCCAGCTTCTGGTCAGAATTCACCTTTTGGTAAAGACCCGTGAAGAAGTTGCAGGGCGAGCAGGCGGTTTCCAGCCAAAGCCAGCACCCACCAGGCCAGCGATGCCCGTCAGGATGGTGGCCCAGGCCAGGACAGCTGAGACGGGCAGACTCGGGCTCTTCCAAAGTACCCTCTTCCCGCTCCATTGCCAGCAGAGCAGCCAGGGGACTGCCGCTGTGGAGCCCAGGGCATGAAGGGGTGATCCAGCCCCCACCCCAGCGCAGGGCTGGGAGTCCAAGCGTTTGAAGCCTCCAAACACGGAATTGCACACGCGAGCGCAGGATCATTGGGATAAGGGCAGGATAAGGGCTACCAAGATGCTGAGGGGACTGGAACACCTCTCTGATGGAGAAAGGCTGAGGGATTTGGGTCTCTTCAGTCTGGAAAAAAGACAACTGAGGGGGGATCTTATCAACGCTGATAAATACTGAAAGGGGGGGTGTCAGGAGGATGGGGCCAGGCTCTGCTAAGTGGTGCCTGGGGACAGGACAAGGGGCAACGGGCACAAAGTTGAGCATGGGAAGTTCCACCTAAACATGAGGAGGAACTTCTTTGCTGTGAGGGTGGCAGAGCCCTGGCACAGGCTGCCCAGAGAGGTGGGGGAGTCTCCGTCTCTGGAGACATTCCAACCCCGCCTGGACGCGTTCCTGTGCCACCTGCTCTGGGTGACCCTGCTCTGGCCGGGGGTGGGACTGGGTGATCTCCAGAGGTCCCTGCCAACCCCGGCCAGTCTGGGATTCTGTGACCGTTGGGATGCTCCCAGGAGGTGCAGATGGGGCTGAACCACCAACAGGACCAGGCAGCTGGGCAAACCACAGCCAGTAGCAAACCAAGCTGGAAAAACGATTTTGCTTTTCAAGTTGTACCGTAATTGTTTTACATTGTCCGCGCTGAAGGAGAGATTGTTTTAGTGTCCAGGGCTCAGCCATGGAGGGTGCAGCTGGGGAGGAAAGTTGTGATCAATTATTTAGAAGAGACTTTCAGTCTCACATCAGAGGTCTATTTTCTGTCTTCGTGCATCTGAACTAAGCGCCATTTCCCCATGGAACAGGGCACGAAGCAAATATAAAGGCTCTAATGAGCACAGCCAGGAGCCCAGTATTTTTCTGTTTTCTCTGACTCGGTGCATCTAAGCAGCCACGAGCCCAGCGGCCCACAGCCGGCCCCGGGAGTGAGACTGGCTGCTGGGAAGCGTAGAGTCAGGATCCACAACTTGGAAGTTCCCTGTTTGAAGAGAGGGGAAGCGCTCTCCTGGAACACAGAATGGTTTGGGTTGGAAGGGACCTTAAAGACCATACTGTCCCACCCCCTGCCCTGGGCAGGGACATCTCCCACCAGCCCAGGTTGCTCCAAGCCCCGTCCAACCTGGCCTTGAACCCCTCCAGGGATGGGGCAGCCACAGCTTCTCTGGGCAACCTGGGCCAGGGGCTCACCGCCCTCACAGCAAAGAATTTCTGCCTGAGATCTCATCTAAATCTCCCCTCTTCCAGTTTGAGGCCATTCCCCCTCATCCTGTCATTACACTCCCTGATCCAGAGTCCCTCCCCATCCTTCCTGGAGCCCCTTGAGGGACTGGAAGGGGCTCTAAGGTCTCCCCGGAGCCTTCTCTTCTCCAGGCTGAACCCCCCCAGCTCTCTCAGCCTGTCCTCACAGCAGAGGGGCTCCAGCCCTCGGATCACCTTTGTGGCCTCCTCTGGCCCCGCTCCAACAGGTCCATGTCCTTCTTGTGCTGAGGGCTCCAGAGCTGGATGCAGGACTCCAGGTGGGGTCTCACCAGCACGGGGCAGAGGGGCAGAATCCCCCCCCTCATCCTGCTGCCCACACTTGTTTTGATGCAGCCCAGGACGCGGTTGGCTTTCTGGGCTGCAAGTGCGCATTGCCGGCTCATGTTGAGCTTCTCGTCCACCAGCACCCCCAAGTCCTTCTCCTCAAGGCTGCTCTCAAGCCATTCATGCTGACAGACCCGTCATCCCTCTGGGACAACCCGTGGTCCCGTCCTGCCCCAGCCCACTCGGCTGCTGGGAAAAAGGGAACCAGCAGAACCAGTTGCTGCTTCGGAAGTGCAATGCAAGCATCTGACAAACGACAATCTGTCCTTCATCAGGAGGTTTGATCCAATCTCTGCTGAAGGAACTTTTGTTTTTAAACATACCCTTTGACAGCTGAAGGCCACTGGTCTGAGATGGGCTCTCTAAGGGCAACCAGAGGACCTCGGTCATCTCTAGGGCTGGTCTGTACTCCAGCCCTATTCTCGCTTTCCCAGGCAAAGGTTCCTGTGCTGTAACCACCTATAAATACAGATGTTAAAGGGGCTCACATCTGGTTTGCTTCCCCCCCATCCGAAAAGCAAAGCTCTAAGTTGTGCTGCTGCAGGAGATTTTCTCCTCGTGTGTTTGCTCAGAGCAGCTCTGCAGACCCAGGGCAGACAGGGCACGGTGGGCGCCCACCTGCACCCGCTCCCAGCCTTCCCAGGCCCGGCCCCAGCTTACGAGCCCTCCCCGGAACAGGCACCACCACCACCCTGTAACCAACCTCAACAGAAATTAAAGCTCTCCAGCCCAACAGGCAGCCTGTGCCAGCAGCTGGCGGCTCTGCCTCCACTTCAGAAACTACGCTTAGGTTTTCTTTAGAAGAATTAATGCTTTTCAATAGCAGGGAACAACCTCCAGCAACTGCAACATTTGCTGTACAATTGCATTAAGCAAAATCTGCACCAAAGATCTGGATGGTCCTCAGAAGGAAGGTCTCCAATGGCTTCTGGAGGGGCCTGGGGCCAGCGGGAGCTGCAGCCAGGCTGGGTGGTCTCGCCACGGGGAGCGCTGGGGTCTCTCTGCGAACAAAACACTGACGTGAGGCCCTGACACTTGAAAATACCATTTTGTGTCAGAGGAATGGCCTCCCTGGGTAAAGGCTGCACATTCACGGACACGATGGAGGAAAACACGATGCAGGGCGGGTAGAGAAGGAGAGCCTGTGCCACCAGAGGAGAGGAGGTTAAACGCAGAGAACAGGTCACATTTCACAGCATTTACGACCACCACGGTCCTCGGTGGTGCCACCAAATGCGTTTCTGGCCTCACGGTTGTTCTGCCCAGCTCTGGGTCATGCCTGGAGGCATCGCTGCCGGCTGCTGAGGCACATCAGAGGGCCAGGAGAGCTCAGCAAAGGAGGCAGCTCGGAGGAGTGTCTGCAGTGCCCTGGGCAGATGACAAACGCCCTCAAGGCAACAGCACCCAGAGCTAGCGCTGAGCAGAAGGGTTTACATAAAGCAAGAATGAGGTTGATTATCCGGCCACGAGGAACTATCGGCAACGACAGATGCGAGACAAGAAGAGCAAGCACCGGGGGACTTCTGAACACGGTCCAACTCACATCGACTGCCACTGCCCTCGGCGGGGAAAAGCACTGGAGATTTCTTTCCAATACGCCGAGTGACTCCTGCTGGGGCGAGGAACTCAAAGACGCGCGTGTTTCTTTGCAGGTCTGATATAAGCAGAGGCGAGTTGGGCTCTTAGTTGTTGACATCTTTCATCACAAAGAACCATGCAGACATTTCAATCCAGCAAAAGAACTTTATTTCACAGGGCAAGTACAGCCAAGTCGTGATTCCAGAGTTGCCCGGCAAGTGTCAGCTCCATGATCCGTCAGTAACTGTTCTGCTGATGGCTTGAGGATACGGGCTCTATAGCTAGCGTTCACGTTAATTGATTTCTTAGGTTTAGATTTCAAGTGAAATACATTCAAGACTTATTCCTGTCAGAGCACTGCTCACAAGTTCGTGGTTGAAAGTCACCGAGGAGTTAATTACGCCCTTACCTGATTCATATGAAAAGAAAGCAACGCTGCTGCTGCCACCCACCCACCTTTTTGGCGCACATCGGGACAATACCCCGCTGTTCTTTGGGCCTTCGCAGTAAAAACAGCGACCAGAAAATACAGCAGCAAAAATCAAGGCAGCGTTTAACTGCACGTTCCCAGCACGTTTCCCCTCTACCAGTCCCAGAGGGATAAATAACCGGCCGCTCACGCTGGCGCCTCGACGAAGGAGCGTGGCACCCACCAGCCACCCTTCGCGGCAGGTCCAAAGGGACTCGGGCGCGATGCAGACACCTGTGCTCAGTGCTGGCAGCTGAATGCCCCATACTCCTGTCCGGAGAAGGACGAAAGCTTGCTTAATTTCAACTAGACATTGTTTGGGGATTTTTTTTTTTTTTTAAATGTTTAATAAACGCGGCTGCTGTCAGTACCAACGGTTGTAGCTCTCAGCCAGCAAGGTCAGACTCTGCCCAGCGCTAGCCCAGCTCTCCCGTGCTGCTCGCCTGGCCGCCCACACTGGGGAGATTCCTGCGCTTTCTTATCTGCATGTCTTCATCCTGAAGGAGGGAAAAAAAAAAATACAAAAAATAAATACAAATTCATTCTTCAGCATCCTCTGAGCTGGATAAAAATCTGTCCTCTTCCCCTCCACCCCTTCTTTGTCCACTAACCCTTACCCACCAGCGATCAGCCCCACAAACAAAATCTTCACGCCATCGCTCCAGCTCCCCACTCAAGGCACTGAAGCCATCCTACACCCCCGCGTGGGCAGGCACCTTCCCGAACTGCTCGCGTGCTCCCACTGAGGAACTGCTCACGTCCAACGCAACAGACAGCTTCACCTTTCAAACCTGCTGTCCGCGCTAGCCGGAGCAAGAGCAGGGGGGACACCACCCTCCCGAGCTTTGCTTCTCGGGCTGTGGGCAACGCCACGTGAAGTCTGGCCTCAGGGCAGGTTTTCCTCGGGGTGGACCTGAGGCCCCGCAGAATCAAACAGCTTTGGTTGGAAGGGAACCGCTGGAGGACATCATACAATTTCCTGCTCTAAGCAGGGCTGTCTCGCACGCTAGATCTGGCTCTTCAGGGCATCTATTTGGTTTTCAGGTATCTGCAAGGATGGAGTTTCCACCGTCTCCCTGCACAGCCCATTGCAGTTCTCAGCCACGTTTCCTGGGAAATATTTTCCCTCTGTACCCAAGGAGGATTCCCTTTAGTGCCAGCTATGCCTGCCACCTCTCGTCTTTTTGCTGCACACCTCTGCTGCTGTCTTCTCCATCACCACCCAGCAGGCAGGTCCTCTCCTCCGCGCTGGAGAAAGTGGCTCCCTCAGCCCCTCCTCGTGCCGTACGTTCTCCAGCCCCGACCCCTCATGAGCAAACCCACCGAGCTGCGGGGCCAGGTTTTAACCGGGGCTGGGTTTTGCCCCACACAGCACCACTGTAAATGACTGACCTGAACAGGGTGAGCACGCGTCATTTAGTGCCCGTGCTACGCGAAAAGCAAACTTATTTCTGCACAGCCCTCATAGAATCATAGGTGTTGGGTTGGAAGGGACCTCTAAAGGCCATCCAGTCCAACCCCCCTGCAGTCAGCAGGGACATCTTCAACTCGATCAGGTCGCTCAGAGCCTCATCCAGCCTGGCCTTGAATGTCTCCAGGGATGCGGCCTCCACCCCCTCTCTGGGCAGCCTGGGCCAGTGTCTCACCACCCTCAGCAAGGCCCTTCCAGGTGCTTCTCTCAGAATCCTTCCCGACACCCCCGTCTCACGCCCACCGCACACCCTTCACACACGACGCAGCGACGACGCAGGCACTGCCTGTTTGCTGGGCAGTTCGTACCGAGTCGGAGTCTTCTTCAACCTGGTTGCTTACGAAATCGATGTAATCGTCCTTCTGGTTGTCCAGAATTTCTTCCTCGTACTCAGTCTGGTAGTCTGACTCATCTAAAGAGAGAGGAGAGAAAACACACCGGTTTTAGCTAGCACTCGGAGAGGCAGAGAAACCCGGCCGAGGAAGGAGAGCTGTCTCCGTGGAGCACGGCACAGGGCAGGGTGACTGCAGGACAATCGCTGAGCTCTGGGAACTGGGACCACTCAAACACAGGCAGCGGCTCTCCAACCAGACCACAAAATAAACCGTGTGCTGTCTGTGAGTTGGTGGCCTGGAGCCCTCCAGAATCAACAAGAGCCTGGAGCAAGAGCGGTGAGATACAAACTGTCCACGATATTCTGGTGGCCGCCGGCCGCCCAGCCCAACGGGACACAAACGCTGGCAACAGGGAGATGCTCGCTGGTGAATGCTCTTCCCAGAATAGCTGCTGTCTCCCACCATCTGTAAAATACCTCCAGAAGACAAGTCTGTGAGCTCCAGCCTCCCCTGGACGCATCAGTCCCAGGCCCACTGGAAAGAGGGACTCCCAGGCACAGGGCGAGCTCCTCCTGGTGCGGAGGTGACAGTTACCTGCCTCACCGCCTCTGGTCCACGGGGGACAGTGACATTTACACTCCCCTGCTCTCCCCAGGGGACAACCACCTGCTCTCTCCGGTAATCCAGCAGAGGAACGTCACTCAGGGAAGCGGAAGAGCGTGCGCGGAGGCACAGCGGTCAGCAGCAGGACATGCCCCCGAGCCCCCAGCCCGCTCCCAAGGAGCGAGACACACCGGTGCCGGGTCGACCCCTCTCCCAGCACCTGGAGATCGCTGTAGGGTTTGTAAAAGAGAGCGGGAGAGTCACCTGCCAACAGCCCCCGCGCTCCCACGGCAGCTCAACGCTGACCCCCAGCCCCTGCCCCCCAGCCCCGGCCCCACGGCACGCGGGCAGCGGAGCAAAGCAAGCGGCAGATGGGCCACCTTCCCTCCGCACAGCTCCCGGCACGCCGTTTTTTTCACAAAGCGAGTTAAAACAGCAGAAAATGTTTATTACTTTTTTTTTTTTGACACTAGGTTTTCCGCCACTTTCACGAGTTAACCCAAGGGCGCTTCGAGTTGCTGAAGCAATACCTGGTTTTCAGCCCACTGGTGAAGAAAGAGGCTCGTGTTTAAACAAGATTCTTGATTAAGTATTTCTTTTGGGAACAGTCAGTAGCATCTGCTCCGGGCTGAAGACAACAGCACAGTCTGTTCCACAGCGTTTTCTTCTAACGCAATAACTACAACCAACTGCTAGAACATTAGGATTAAAGACATTTGGGTTTTTATTATTTTTAATTTTTTTTTTTTTTTCCTGTGGATCAGAGAATTATCTTTAGTTTATACTAAAACCACGACTGATGATCTTTGACAAAACACATCAGAGAAGCTGGGAACTCATCTGGACAGCAGCGGGTAGCACGAACAATGGTTTGCAGTTTACAGCTCCGATAAAACTGACTGCCGTCAAAACCAAACTCCTTGATTTTTCCAAGCACTATTCAAGCATTTCACAGGTCTTTATACAGATACTAAAAACCAGGAGAAGGGCGTCCCCTCTCACATCCTTCACGCGGCAGCCCCAGGTGCTGGAGGGCTAGAGGGGAGAGGAGAACAGAAGGTGGCCCTGCTGTCCCTAAACACCACCCTCCATCGCCCCCCTCGCGGCTGAGTGCCTGGGGCTCAAGGGGCTCCTTTATGCTACAAACTCCCCCAGGAGCATCAGGCAGGACCGAGGCCTCGGTGCCCTGCTCACCATGCCAGCGCCCGACTGCCGCAGTCGGAAAACGAGCCAGCGCAGAGGAGGTCACGGCAGGGAAAGGGTCCTGAGCACCGTGAGGACAGGCTGAGAGAGCTGGGGGCGTCCAGCCTGGAGAAGAGAAGGCTCCGGGGAGACCTTGGAGCCCCTTCCAGTCCCTAAAGGGGGCTACAGGAAGGATGGGGAGGGACTCTGGATCAGGGAGTGTAATGACAGGACACAGGGTAATGGCCTCAAACTGGAGGAGGGGAGATTTAGATGGGATATTAGGAAGAAATTCTTGGCTGTGAGGGTGGTGAGCCCCTGGCCCAGGTTGCCCAGAGAAGCTGTGGCTGCCCCATCCCTGGAGGGGTTCAAGGCCAGGCTGGACGGGGCTGGGAGCAACCTGGGCTGGTGGGAGGTGTCCCTGCCCAGGGCAGGGGGTGGCACTGGATGATCTTTAAGGTCCCTTCCAACCCGAACCATTCCATGATTCTATGGTAACTATGCCCCTAGAGGGGTTTTGGGATTTCTCCCGCTTCAGCTGTATTGCCAGACCAGGGATTTGACACCACGACTAACATTTCTCTTTCAAATGGCTGTTCCTACAATTACTCTGCTACACAACCTGATGTCCTTCATCCATCGTGTGCAGCCAGTGTGTCACCTCACCTCACACCGAGAAACCTGGCCTTGGGGGACATCGCTGCTTTCAAAAATAGGACATAAAACCTGCTGTGGGAAATCAGCCAAAAGCCTGCGCAACTTTGGTCCTCAGAAATCCCTTACGGGTGGGAGTGTGACCAGAGCCGCATCTGAGCCACCCTCGGAGGATGGCATCTGTGCTCCCCTGGCCATGGCCACGGCTACATAAAATGCAATTACAGCTGAATAAAGACAGAAAATCCCAGTTGAGGAAGCGTTTGGATACAGAACAAGAGCGCGGACACACATACCGCAGTGGCTCAGCTCAGTGAAAACGAGCTTCTGCTCTGCTGCAGCCGCCTCCTGACCTGCTCCCCGGCAGCGCAGGTACCCGCGTCCAGCGCAGGGCTCTGCCCAGCTTCCCTCTCCTCGCTCCTTCCCCAGCGACACGCTCCCTTTGTGGTTGTTTTCTAATGGTTTCAATCACTGCTCTCAGTTTGCTCAAGAGCAGAGAAGAGACTTCGTTGCCGTTTCACCCCAGAGAAGATGTGGCTCCTGACCCGGAGGCTCCGCCAGCCTCCGCCCGTCCGGGCCTTTCACCCTTGGTACCGACGCTTCCCCCTTCTCCCAGTCAATCCCAACGCGATCACTGTCATTTTCTTTCTTCGGAACAACATTATTGACACAATTTCTCCACCCGGCCTGAGCCCTGCAGTATGCTGTCAGGACAGGCAGCGCCCTTTAAAATGCTGCGGTCCGAGATCTCGCTCAGGAAGGGAATTCCAGGGAGAAAAAAAAAAGGTTTCCCCTTTTGATAGTGCCGTTTCACAGCCAGGCTACCAAGCACGACCCTGTCTTCTTTCTTACGTGGGACAGAAGCAGTCAGACCATCTTCACCCCCGTCAGGAGCAGACAAACCCAAAGGCTCGCCAGCGCGTAGGAGGAGCCATCTGACAGCCATGCGGCCGCTGCGAGGAGCGGTCACCCTCCACCTGAGCTCCCCTCGGTGCAGACCCTTCCCCCATCGCTCCAGACACTCTTCAGCAGAGGGGACGCCATCCTGGAGGCACCGAGGCGATGCCACCAGAGGAGTGCCCTTACAGCCCCTGCTCACCAAAAAACAGGCCAGGTCCCCACGGGCGGCGCGTGGAGCCACCCACAACCCCAATACAAAAGGTCCTTCCAGATACGGCCCCCACACGCCCGACACTCTCCTGCCATCCTCCCCCCTCCTCCGGAGCCTCCACAACCAACAGCCTCCAGTGTCCGTGAGCAGCACGTGGCACCTGCCCACCCCCTCCCCAGTGCCCCACGCACAACGTCTCTCAGCCCAAAATCTGCCACATCTGCTCTCGGAGAGACGTGTCTCTTCGTCACACTCGCGTTCATGGCCTCACCCCGCAGAAGCGGGTCTTCCTAATGGGGGCGAGTAATCAGAAACTATATAAAGGCAGAAGATCCGTCCCAGTACACTGGTTACACCTTAGCAGGTCTCAATGCCTGCGCCTTAAATCACCATGTTACATGAACTCTTCGTTCCTATTCACAATGGCTGTTTCAGCCACGTTTGATTAATATTTTCTTCATAAGGCATATGATTGCAATTAGCATTTCAAATTACCACAGGGACAGCTCTCCAAACAGTCACAGATGGGAGCGCTGCTAACTTTAGATTTCCCTCTGCAGGAGCAAGGAATGGGGAGGAGGGGGAGAGACTGTTTATAAAGAGCTCCAGCGCCGGTGAAACGCTCGGAGATTTCAGGCCTGCGAAGCTCTCGTCCCTTTTGGTAAGTGACTTTGGGCACAGACGTACAGGAACGGTGGCGCAGGGCATGGCTGAGGCACCCGAGTGCCTCCGCGTGAAGATGGGGAGCCGTTACCTGTTCCTCGTCAGCTGCCCCGTGCTCCCCGTAACGGGAGAGTGCAAAAAGCAACGGAGCCAGTGAGTCACTGCAGATCCCACTCGCTCGGCAGGAGCTTCCAACTCCCAGCCTCTCCGAGAGCGGGGACACGGAGGGTTGAGCTCGGGCTCAGCTGCAGGCAGAGGCTGGGGATGGAGCCAGGGGGGACAAGGGACAGCCCGCCACTGCCAGCTCTGCTCGGCAGGCTCCGGAGCCGGCAGCTCCAGCCCTGGATCATCACAGCGTGCAGCTGCAGGGGTGTTAGAGGAAAGCAGGGAGAGCAGGAGGAGCGAGCAGCCGGCCCTGCCTCCCTGCCCTTCCCGAGGCTTCCGCAGCCCCGGCCGCAATCCCCACTCACCGTCTGCCACGGGGGCCTTCACGGGCTCGATCCTGGACACGATTTCTGCCAGGTCCGTAAAAGAGGTGGTGGGACAGGTCACGTTCTGAAACACAGCATTATGGTTTAGGGATGTTAACAAATATACACTAAAAAAATCCAAACATTTTTATCATATAAAAATAACATTGAACAGACAGAAAGCTCCGGACACACAAATTCCCCACTTTTGCCCCCTCAAAAGCCATTACTCATCAGCAAGTAATTCACAGAGCAACTCTCCTGACGTAGGTCTGGTGGCAGAGACGGGATTCCCAAGTGCAAACCATGGGACGACCTCTAATGGCCCCTTCTCCATCCATGGACAAGAAGCCTTATTAAAAATTAAGCAAACTACAGAAAAGACCGGAAAGACAGGAACCGGAGGGCCTGGACGCCGTGACGGACAGTGCTTATTTCACTTGTGTATTTTCCATTCCCATTTCTTTATAAGAGGGACCGGCTGGGCCGGGTGCAGCCCCCAGGGAGCTCTCGCCTCCCCTCGGGAGGAGGAGAAGGGGCTGCCGTGCGTCGGTGGGACACCGCACGCGGTCCAGCCCTGAGCCTGCAGCGATGCCACGGGGGGTGCACGGACAGGCACCGGGGTGACCAGGACCCACCCGGGGAACCCGGAGGTGCCGCCGTGAGCAAGAGCCTGAGGTACGTGGTCCGCCCACAAGGAGAAATATTTCCCCACTGTCATTCCTCTTTTCAATACACCCTTTCTATTTTCACTCCGTCTCACCCAAGCAGTGGGCTGAGTGTTCTCTATTTTGAGAAGTTCCCTGCTCCAGTTTCTCCTCCAACAAAACCCAACTTTGGCATTTAAGATCCGTTTTGGTCTTCCCACATGCCATGCCGTGAGCAGCCCTACCTGCCTCCTCGGGGCCAGGCACAAGGGCACCAGATGGAAACCTCAACACCTCTCACCTTTTTTTTTTTTTTTTTTTTTTTAAAACCAGTGATTTTAATTAGTACGACAGCAACCCCCACCCCAGAGGAGAGACGGGGAAGAGCTGGCAGGGGGCTTGTTACCGGCACTTGGGCTGCCGGGAATTGCTGCGACAGCCGTCTTTCTGTACACCCAGACCTGGCCACGTGCTTCCAGCCAGGGCAGGTTCCTAACACCGGGTTTTTATGAGCAATTCTTTGCTCTTGTGGCAAGAGCACTGATCCTATGAATCACACAGCCCCTGCGGGGGTCACAGCAGAAGCCCATTACAGCTGCAGCAGATCGCTCTCAGTTGACCTTTAATCCGTAACAGACTTTTGATGTAATTTAGTACAGCTAAAGCGAGGTGCGGATCCAGGACAAACAGCTGGTGGGGAGCGGTGGACAGAGAAAAGCCCAGAGGGAATTAAAAAATACCTGTATGAAATGGAACAGCAGTCGCTTAGGACACACGCTTTAAAATATAAAGTCAGGAAGCTCAGAAGCTCGGTGTGACCATTAAGGAACCGTCAAGAAGGGTGAGTCAGTCCTGTCTCATTTCGAACATCCGACCTGAATGGTCCCAGTGAAGCGTTTGCAGAAGGCTGTTCCCCGGGATGGGGGGTGGGGAAAAAAAAAAAAAGCATCTATAACTTCATTTTGTGCCATATGACTAAGAGAGGGATAGGTACACACTCCGTGCCCCAAGCAGACACGGCAGTGTTGGAGGCAATGGCCCATACTCCGAAAAGGTGGGCTCTCACCGCGCGGACGAAGAGCTGGACGCAGCGCTGGGGCAGCCACGCGGCCTTGGGAGTGCGGGGACCGGCTTTGCCGGGGCGGGGGGGGGGGGGACCAAAGTCCCGGGCACTGCACCAAGAGCCGAACAAAACCCTGCAGCGACCCTCGCCAAAAGGTGCTTCAGGAAAACCAGCATCAGCTGCCGTGGTCCCGCAGGGGAGCTGCGAGGACAGAGGAGTCGGAAGGGCAGCGTAAGGGTGACCGTACGCGCGGGAGCATCCGTTCGGGGCGCTGACACCGGGACGATCCCCGCATACGCCTGTTGGAGGACGCTGCGGAGGCAGCTGCACCCCAAGGTCTTAGCACTGGAACGCCACTGGTGGGGAACCAGGTGCCTTCCCTGACGCTTTGCAAACAGGAATTTAACATTTAAGCACTTCCTCTTACTGCTTTTAAGGACAAAACCACACTCCCATCGGTGAACACAAGGCAGAGAAGTGTCTCAGATTCATTTGAAACCTACTCTAAAACCTTTCTGCTGCCTTTTCTTTTTTTTTTTTTTCCAAGGAGGAAAGTATTCTCTTCGGCACAATCTTTATTAAATAAATTAGAGGAGAAAGACAGTTACTATTGTAGTCTGCTAGGTTATATTTAGCTTTGACTAGGAATAACACTTCAGTAGACAAAACTTCCCCGAGGAGATCCAATTAACGGCATTGCGTTATTCTGCGCTGGGGAAGAGCAAGGGCTGCTCAGGTGAAGTTTAGGTAAGGTGCCTGTTGTTTGTGTCTTCAGTATTTGCATTTCTGAGACAAGATAAACAGTGATAGAATGATGAAAGCAAAGGAAAAGTATCTAAATGATTAAATATCGGGAGTTTTAAAGTAAAAAATTCAGTGCTCACAACATGGAAACAAGATGATAAGAAGCCGCGCTCAGCGCTCAGATGTTGAACACTCCAGAAATAGCTGAAGAACTAAAACATACAGAGGATCAAACCCTCGCTAATGAAAGGCAAGTTAAAAATATCAGCTGTTATCCTTGGAAGACAGCAGAGCTAAGGGACTTAGTGACTCTAATGGACTAAGAAAAAAACAACAACAACAAAAAAAGAAAAAACACCCCAGTGGGAACCTGCAATACTTGTTATTTTGTAGAAAGACATCTACTGAAACAAAAGACAGGTGAAAAAAATGTCGGTTTTTACCAGACGCGAGAGTTTTCAGAGGAAGAGCAGGAGACCTCCCAGGTCCCGGGGAGCAGAGCCTGGCGCTGAGCCTTAGCGGCACTTTGGGGAACGCACAAAGCTGACGGTTCCGGCTCCATAACCCAGGCAGTTTGTTGAGTCACTCTCCTGAACCCATTCTTCTCACACCCTTGGTGGCTCAGCGATCAGCACGCTCTGCCTTGTTATCAAGTGCCCACACGGAACTGCAACGCCAGGCTCTGTCTACCATGAGTACGTGACATATTTGATCTCTGGGGCCACAAAAACCAGGGCAGGTTGGGATAAATGTTCAACATGCTGCTCGAGGCACAGCTGCCATACCATGATTTAACTGAAATATTAGCCTGGATTACCGTATCCCATAGAATGGGCAATTTTAAAAGAAGTCTTCTTTAAAAAGAGGCATTTGTTACAGCAATTAATGCGTTTGAGCTCGTTACCAGTTGGTGATAAAAGTTAGAGGATGAAATAGGACATATAAGCATTTCTGATGCTTATAAGGGCGAAAATAAGCAATTTTCTCTCCCCTGGCTTCTCCTGATGACTATTCTTAGACTATTCTTACACATAAACACACACAGACCAGCTTGAAACTGCTCTGAACACACGGTGTCAGAGGCAGAATGGGACCCGTCTTCTGCAGCTCAGACGACTGCAGCTCCTAGGCCAGGTCCTCTTCCCAGTGAGAAATAACAAGCTGATGAGTTTTGGGGCTCCTGGGCTCGCTGGCTCGTTTCCCATAAAGCCCAGTCCCTCGGTGCTCTGCCACGGCCACCCACCCTGCCAGGGAGCTCGGGTGGGATTCATCTGACGCCCGAAGCCATCGGCACTAGTTCCCTTGGCTCCCTTCACGCGGCCGGAGCCGAGGGCGCCATTCGTCTTATCCCAGTGGAGCCATTCCCATTTCACCAAGCGACTCACACCCGACAGAGGCTCATCTCTCGCCGGTGACAAATTGAGGTTGAGGGCAACTAGCTCAGCTGTGGGCACCATCCACGCCTCGACTGCCGGGCTCACGTCCATCCCCGCAAGTACTGCCCTTCCTCACGCCACCTCCCTCCTAGCGAAAGTGCTCGACCACCGACATCGAAGAGCCGCAAATCCTCAATGTCATTTTTCACCTCTATTGACTTTCCTTCCCGAGGCCCACTACAGTTATGATACATTTTGGCAATCACTTAAATTATTACTGCTCATTTCCCCATCTCTAAAAGACGATAAAGATGAATTGCTGGGTAAAACATGAAGCTTCTGTAGCACTTGGGTTTTAAATCAGAGGAATTCAAAGAAGGGTGAGGATAACAAGCCAGTATTTTATAATACTGTACCCAAGTCCTCAAAAAGTTGATAACTGTTTCTTAAAAACAGCTGAAAACTTCCCCGCCAAGACGTTCAGTCAGCCCAGGGAGTTACGAACCAACTCGAGAAGCTGACCTCAATCCTTAAACTGCAAACCCAAGAGAATTTTATCCTACTTTTAAGTAGAAATCTTAACGGGACTGGACCCACACAGCAACACTATGTAGCCTGTAGATAATCAGGCATTTACCAAACCGCACACGAACTGCTGGGGGTGTGAAGTGGGCAGAGTGAGGTGCGTGGAACCCGGTGCCTCGGCAGCGCCGCAAGATTCCACGGAGCCACAGTGACGGCTCTACCGAATGTCTTTTCTAATAGAGGAGTGAGGAAGAAAAGCAACAAAGGAAGAAATCTATGGCTTTGCAGGGATTTTAACTCCTGGCTAAAAACACATCTCCAGCAAGGGTTTAATCCAGGTTTTCTGGAAGCATCTGAGCACCTCAGCAATGGCTGAGATCAATACCAGCCATCGCCATTCTCATCCTCCGAGACGAGCATCAGGCAGCTGGTGGGAGAGCGCCACTGCTCCGGCAGACCAGCTTCTAGTCGCAAGAACAACATCCAGGCACCACCGAAAGTTTGCGGCACAAGAATAAATGAAAAATAATTCTTAGGGAGTTACTCGTTCCTACCCAGCATTACGCAGGGAGGCAGAGGCCACAGGCGTGTGCAAGCGATGGGCGCAAACGTGGCCCATCGCCCGACACCACGGACCATCCTCTCTCGCAGGACCTGCTCAGCCAGCAGCTTTTAGCGCCCTCAGGACTGCCCAGGAACCCCGGGAAGAGACGAGAAAGCCGGGCGTGTAAACGCGTATGCATCGGCGGCGCCTCTCAGACAACGCTGGTTACTGGTGAGCATCCTGCCTTCCTTCGAGGACAGTCGTGTTGTGGGTGATTCCAGGTTCTGAGAAACGGAGTATGCTTTTTTTTTTTTTGCCTAAAATACAGTTTTAACTAATGCACGCATGCTCACAATAAGGACTTGAGGCAATCGATCATTCTCCTTCCCACCCCGGAGCAGCAGCCCGCAACCCGGCGTGCGTCAGTAGCTCTGCCAGAACAGCGCATTTGAACCCAACACTTACATCAGTTTTGGATTTGCACGTCTCTTGCCTGTCTTTTAGCATCTTGTCAAGGACTCCACTCCTGCACCAGACATTAAATACCGTTTTCCCGTGCTGATATCCCACTTCCTGGAAAAAAAAAAATAAAAAAATTAATAGCTACAAAACCATTATGTCACATTTTTTGCAAACCAGCAGGAAATCCAGAGGTCCACCCCAAAGCCAGGATGTACTTGCGCTACCTTCCAGCTCCACAAGCTGTTCAGCCTAAGAATTAAGGGAACGATTAAGGAAACAAGGTGCTATTTTAAGTCCAAATGCTAACTTGCCCTTTGACCCCAGGGTATGCAATGAAAAGTGCCACCTGACACAACTATTTTTACAGCAGCGGCTTCGCGCAGGCTGCTCGCGGAATAACGCCGTATAAAGAGAAGCTTAGGGCGCCTACGGATACACCCTTCCAGTACTGGCTCTTTCCTTGGAAGAAGGTAACACCACACATTCATTTGTGTCTTCTCCCCTCTTGGCTCAAGAATAGCCAAGAAAAGAAAACTTTTCTAGCAAAAAAAAAGTTACCGTAGGGCACCCGGCTCCAAAATCGCTTGCAGTAAGTTAAGGCAGACAGCACCGAACATGCAAGCGCCAGTTTGCCGGAACAGAAAGGATGGATAATGGCAACACCAAACCCACAAACTCCACATCCCTCTAATTTAACAGTATAAAGTATCTGCACTTGGAACAATAACATTAGGATGGAAACACCAGAAAAAATAAACCCATTGCTCCAAGTTTTCCTCTTTTTCTAACAAGACGGTAGAAACTGTGTTGAAAAATCAAATCGAAAGGACAGAGCAACAGGTGCCGGGAGCGCTGGATCCTGTTTCCAGCTCTGGCGCTGGCAGCACGCACTAAACCTCCGGGCGCATGAAGCCCCAAGTGCTGGAAGCAGCCCCAGCCGAGCTGGCACCGTCTCTCCGCTGGTTTCTGGACCGGGGTTCAAAACGCGGCAGGCGCTCAGGCTGGAATTCACCTCTCGGAATCCGTCGCAGCTTCTCGGACCAGGGTGGATGCGGCTGCTTGGGAGGAAAAGGGACCTGACAGCTCTACAGCCGGCTGGGTCAGCCTGCTCCAAAATAACCGCGAGAACCGGAGCTTTGGGAAGTGACACGCAGCCGACTTACCGCTCTAGGAGATACAGAAGAGGAATTTTGACAAGAGGAGGGGATTTGGGGATTTTTGTTCTTTTGAACGTGCTGGTTATACGGTGCCCATTTCTATTTTCTGTAAAATCCAGGTACACAGCTGAAATAAAAAACCCCACTACTTCATAGCCTCTAACGGCAAAGGAATGCCCAGGATGCCCTTTCCTTTAAGGTCAGCACAGTTTAAATCTTCCCTGTGGACAGAAGTTATTTAGCTGTGCTGCAGGGAATGAAGGTCCAGGAGGGTGCTACCCTCCGCACCCGCAGCCTCTCGGGCCAAGGACTTGCTCACAGAAAGTGACGTCTTTGAGAAACTGCACTTTTCTCGAGTTTTATTCCACTGAGAAAAAAATGTGCCTGGCGTCTTTAAATCTCTTTAACAACATCAAATTAGACAGAACGATGATGTGACAGCTTACGGTCTGTCACTGTGATGAACTACCAGACCCCTCCATCGAGGTTTTCGAAATGGCCAGTCACTCCATCTAGCGAAGGATATTATTTATCAGCGAAGTTTTAGATCCACCCTTGCAGACAGCACTGTTTGCCCAGGAGCTGAGAGACACCAAATATCCTTGAGAAAATATTTATACTGGGGAAATCAGCCGGTGGTTTGGAATAGCTGCAGTCCTAAGGACCCTCCCAAATGCGAATGTGCAGGGCTTAGTGGTATTACTGGTTTTGTTTAGTATTTGTAAGACGGTATTAGAGAAATCAACCTGCAGCCTAATGTAGGTTCTCACTATGTCTATAAAGAAGATCAACTTAAAGGAAAATTGGCGGAGGTTGGGTTTTTTTTCCCAACCCAGGAGAAGAGCAAAGCCATGCAGAAATACCTGAAAATGCAAGATGCCTGCATGGCTGAAGGAGGCGAAGAATGGAAAAAGACAGTAAAATAACTTCCTCGACAAGAGACAACGGGCCAGAATTGCTATCATTAGCTCAGCCCGGGCAGAGACGTTTTTTGCTGCGAATGCTGAATTCTGTCACTAAGACAATTCAACTGCACATCTGGAGGCGGTTCCCCCCGTGCTGGTTCCTGATACACAGACAAAACTAAATCCCAGAGACGTGTAACCTGGTCCTACCCTTTTTCCAATGCCCTTCCACTGACATTGGTGCCATTTTCCTGATACTCTATCAGGTGCAGAGGAATTGCGGACGACATGTTTTATTAATAGAAGTGTTGAAATGTTAACCGAGCCGGATATTTTAGCATGTTGCCCTCCATTTCAGTGATTCACGGCCTCCCCTACAGACTTCTTCAAATCTTTCATGCGACAACAAGCCACATAACAAAGGGAGAGAAATGACACCATTTGACAAACCCCAACCACCCAAAGCAGCTCAGACACCCAAGAGTTTTTACCAAGCAGCTGAGCAAGAATTGTCGTGAAACACAGCGAGGCAACTGATCCCTTCGCAGCTCATTATACAATCAAGATTACTGACTCGATTTCTGCTGTTAATCCAACCTCACAGCCATGACATCATCCCACAGCATTATTTAGCGCCAATTATTCACCCTGTGCCAACTGACTTCCCTTACCCTCCAACAGCTTAGGCACTAATTAGCGCCACAAGCCCGCAGATTTCTGCGGAAGGGCAATCTGGGGGAGCTGCCTTCCCCAGGAGGCACTTACACAGATTTCATCGAATTTCCCGAAGTCGAGGGTTCTGTAGCGGTCGATGGGCGGCCGGATGTACTCGCAGTAATCGCTGTTCTTCACCATCTCCAGCTGCCGCACACAGCAGACGTACGCGAGCCGCGTCTGGATCTCTGCCATGTTCAGCACCTGCCGAGGAGCCCAGACGCACCACTCAGGGTTAATTCAGAAATTTCATTTCAGAATACCTTCTGTATTCAGAATGGAGAAAAAGCAAGTTATCTATCCTTTTTTTTTTTTTTTTTTTTTTTTGCCCAGGAGCACACAAAAGCCTGCTGAGGCCTTCACACACCAGCACCTCCATCCGTTTCCCAGGCAGTGTGGACAGGTAGCCAACGAGTCTCCATAACCTGCCGCAGAAAGGGAATTGCCTTCAAACGTATTTCTGCGGTTCAAGGCTGAACTGAGTCTTTCATTCCAGAATACAGCGGTACCTTGAGAGAGAGATCTGTGCTGAGGCGAGAGGGACGCAGTGATTCTCACGGCAGAAATCAGTGATGATCTCTACAGTACCAGGGCCGAGATTTCGCAGAATGGTTGAGGTCAACAGGGACCTCTGGAGATCATCTGGTCTAACCCAGTCCAACCCTCCTGGCTCAAGCAGGGTCAGCTGGGGTAGGTTGTCCAAGACTACGTCCAGCTGAGCTTTGAATATCTCCACAGATGGAGACACTACGATGTCTCTGGTTGGCCACTCTTTCACCACCCCAGAAAAAAAAAAAAAAAAAAAAGCCTCTTCTGGTGTTCAGAAGGAATCCCATGTTTCCATCTGTGCCTATTGCCATTTGGGCAGTTGAAATATTTCACTGGGCACCTTTAGAGAAGAGTCAGGGTCTTCCATTTTCCCCACCAAACACTCCCACTGCATGCTGGGAGGAGCGTGGCCAACCCTGCCAAGGCACAGCAGGGCACTCCACAGCGGCGCCAACTCCAAAAGGCCACTTCTCAGGGACACCAGGCCTTTTCGGGGAAGGGAGTTATCACAGAGAAAAACTTTAGATTACAGAGCAGTACCCACAGTTTGTAGTATTTTCCGCAGCTTCGGGAAGTGCAAGCAAGTATTTAACGTCCAATTCCAACAGGGGAATGTGTTAATTGTGGTTGGGAGGGAAGAAGAAACAACAGTATTCACTTGGGGAACAGCTGCAGAGCCAGATAATTTAGGAAATGCAGAATAAGTAACAGAGTTGGCCTGACTGCATGCAACGTGGGGGAAAAAAACCCAAGCATGCTCTGCAGCCCCGCGTTTATCAGTAGTGGTAAAGTTAATTACTGCCTAGCACTAAAATCTCCCTAAATCGAGACTTCAGAGATATATAGGATAGAAACCCTCAACTGGACAAAGTTACTGCTTTTGTTGGTAAAATTTGTAAATCCTGACCTTATCAAAACTTAATGCACCTCTAAGAAAAGGTTTCTTTGCTCTAACAATTCTACCATCGCTTTCCCAGACAGGGGCCCTCCCATGTGACTGCCTTTCCTTTGGTGTCAGGGCACTGCCCAGCTGTCCATGGTGAGAGCTCAAACCAAAGGACGACGGTCTGTGACCAGGCTCATTCCCTGAAGGAACACGGGGAAGCTTCCTGCTCCAGCCACAAAACCAGCTGCCACTTCAATATAGTCTACAATACCTTCACTTTCTCGGCCAGTGGATTCCACCTCTTCCAGAGCAGCCACCAGCCCGACAAGCAGTCGCCGTAGTTGGTGAGGTCTGTCTCATCCCGGCTCCCCACGTCAATCGCAATCACCACCTTCGCGCCCATGGACCTCGCGACATCAGCTGGTGGGAAGGAAGGTCATATCAGTACCAGCGCTGCCGACCCTGGGGCTGCTCAGCCAGAGTTTACGGACCTACAGCTAGGGAGCGTATAACCCAACATCGTACCTACCACGAGCGTCTCTGAAGAGCCTCAGATATCAACAGGTTGAAACAGTTGGGGGGGGTTCAGCCTGGAGAAGAGAAGGCTCCGGGGAGACCTTGGAGCCCCTTCCAGTCCCTCAAGGGGCTACAGGATGGATGGGGAGGGACTCTGGATCAGGGAGTGTAATGATAGGATATGGGGTAACAGTTTCAAACTGAAGGAGGGGAGATTTAGATTGGATATCGGGAAGAAATCCTTTGCTGTGAGGGTGGTGAGCCCCTGGCCCAGGTTGCCCAGAGAAGCTGTGGCTGCCCCATCCCTGGAGGGGTTCAAGGCCAGGTTGGACGGGGCTTGGAGCAACCTGGGCTGGTGGGAGGTGTCCCTGCCCAGGGCAGGGTGGTGGAACAAGATGGGCTTTAAGGTCCCTTCCAACCCAAACCATTCTGTGATTCTTTGATTTGCAGCAAATCTGATCCCCCTCGGGGAGGTCCCACCCTGCCTGCTCCATCATAACGCAGAGAGCCCAGCGTGCTGCCGCTCTACACCGACCGAGTCCCCGCGTAACCACAGGGTGAGTTCCCATTGCTGAACTGCTGCAAAACATCCTTCTGGGGTACATTTTGCCCCGGATGGGTGGGATGACCTGACTCTCTCTGAGGCCATGCTGTCACCAACGTGAAGGCGGCAGCAAAACCGTATGGCAGGGAAGGGGGAAGAGGTGGGACACGCACCGCTGGGTTCCACAGTTCCACAGAGTAGGCATGCTGTGACGGAGCACATTAAACCCACGTTAGCTGTCCCGTGTGCGGTTCTCATGAGAACGAAAGCTGTGGGGGACGTGCAGGGAGCACAAGTGGCAGCTGGGCTGAAGGGGGGAGTCAGCAGCGCAGGGGTCAGCCTTGGGCAGAAGGCCATGAAGGGAAGGAGCAGCAGCGGAACCCGTAGCAGCAGAGGCTGGGAGGACTGCGGTCTGAGAAAAGCTTTGGGAGCCAAGAGGAAGATTCATATTTGGAAGTGGGAGAGAAATGAGGCAACATTTCCTACTTCAAGGTCAGGAAAAGGACTCGCTGCAGTCTTTGGATTCGGGCGAGGATTTAGGGAAGTGCCAAGGGAGGGAAGAGAAGGACATGTACCTCACGGAGTGAATTTATATTTCTTCCACACCCCCAGAGTCCAAGATAGTTGCAGTTTCCAGAACAGTTATGCGTAGGAAAACCATAGCTCTGAAGAGCCAATTTAGATGCTTAATTTAGATACTTATTTAAATCAGATCTGTTCTGTAACTTGGATTTATTTTCCTGGGCTTGTTCAGCCTATTGTGTCCTTTCCAGCCAGTGTCACCCGCGTGTGTGCTCTTTGCCCTCTCCAATATGTGCAGGTGGAAGAGGTTCCTCCATTTGCAATTCATACTTTTGCTTACAGCCACAGAGAATGCTAGATGCAGATTTAGGGGGACAGTTTTGTCTTATTTCCGTTTCTGATTTTTAGGCAAATCCAGCCATGATGGGAAAACGCAGTCTGGGTGTGTCTGGAACATGTAAATGGCTTTAGCTGCTCAGATGCGGAGTCTCTAGTTTAGATTCCTTCCTCTTTGTACACAGTTGCAAGGACACCACGCAGCTCTGTCCTCTCTCGGCCACCTTCCTGAGCCCCCCGCCTTCCGGGGCTTTCCGACCGCGATGACAGTCCTGACATCAAACGCACCCCGAACACACACAAGTGAATTCACACGCCTTGGGCCCTTTTGGGTTCTGTCCTCCCAACACCCCAAATCTCCACATCGCCCTTTTGAACGCCCCAAGCGCCCACCTCTGCCACGAGGTAGCAGCTCACCGCGACACCCATGCCGTCAGTCAAACCCTTCAGACCCTGGGGGACACCAGTCTGGACAACGAAGCGTTAATGCTGCTGCTTTCTCAGAATTATTTCCTATTCAACTGAGACTTTTTGAAAAGAAACTCAAAGATAGACTATACATTTGCAGTTTAATTTCTGCTCTCTCCTTTCAGTGAGCACTGAAATGAATTCAAAATTAGCTTGGAATTATATGTTCAGAATATGCCTATTAGGAAATACTTGGTAACAAAAAATAGTCTTAATAAAGCCAGGACAAAGCAAACACCTAGGAAACTGAGAACAATGGCTCCTGGTAACCATCAGGAGAATAAAGGTGTCTGCAGTATTTCTCCTTGCTTCATTTTTGGGGGGGAAAAAGCAAAAAAAAAAAAAAAAAAGGACAAAGTTGTGCAGGCTGTTTGATAGTCTGTGTTCTCGGTAACTTCTTCCCAACGGATGTGTGCACCTACCAGGCAGGTTGTTGATGTAACCTCCGTCCATCAGGAGATGCCCGTCCTTGGGGTCGCAGAGGGGAGGCATGTACCCAGAGAGGGACATGCTGGCACGGACGTACCTCCAGAGAGAGCCTGCAGGAACGGGAGGGAGGGAACGGCAACGGCATTAATTACTGCCGCAGAGGTGGGGTAGGCTTTCGCCCTCGTTAAAATAACGGGGAGAGAGAGGCTGTCCTGAGAATACCGTTAGAAAGTTATTAAAGCAGTTTATTATTTTCTATACCATAATCCTGGTGAGGGGGAAACAAAAAACCCCGGGCCATGCAGACACACAGCCAGGCAAAGGCCTCAGAAACCACCGTTTTAAGCCCACGCCTCATATTTATGGCCTTCAAGGAGATTTCGGCATATGCCTGACTGCAGGAATCATCTTTAGTGCTTTGTTGAGCCAACGCCGATAAGGAAAAGAAAAGGCTTCTCCGGGGACAAAGGGATAGAAAGAATAAGCAGATTGAAGTGCAGCTAAAGCCGTTATGTTCTACAGAGATCCACAAAAACCAGGCTTTTAGCAGGAGCTGAACATGAAAAATGTATACTGTGGAAGACCAAAAATTCTGTTTTCCCTGCTCTGTAACAAGCAAACATTTTCACTCGTAAAAGCAGCGTGAGTACGTGGTGGCGATCTTATCTCTTCTTAGGACATTGCTGTTAATAGGGCTGTAAGGAGAAAATTATAATCTTTTAAGCTGTTAGAAACAGAAAGTTTAATCAAGTAGAAACTGATTGGATCTGTTTCCTGGAAAACATTCTGCTTTAAGGCTCCTATTTAGTTATTTCTCTATTAACATTTGCATCAGCTGAATTGAGGAGACACCGCGTTTCCAAAGAGGCCAAGAGTCTCGTCTGAGAAGCGAATCTTTAAAATATCAAAAATAAATAAGACTTGCAGTGTTAGCTCAATTCTCAATAATTAACTACGCGGTGCTTCAAACAGCAGCTCTTTCCAGCAAACCAGGAATTGATTTTTATTTTTTTTTCTTTTCCTTTTAAAATACTTAGCGTTCCCTTTCTAATTATAACCTAAGCCCTCCTTCCGTTTAGCACAGGTCAACGCTGGCGGATTTGGGCTTTTTTATTAATAGCTTTAGTTGAGTTGGAACTTGCACCCAAGGAAAATGCTGACTTCTTGCCAGAAGACAAGACGAAACCAAGAGGTTCCTGCCCTAACAGCAGGAACGGAGAGTCTTAACCTGCGCCGGCTCAAAAGACAAAACATCAGAGACGTGGCAGCAAAGGCTTCAGCTGCCCACGGAAATATCTGGGGCAGCCGGTGGGTTTGTCCCGGCTTCGCTGGAGCCTGAGTCACGGCACCGTTATCCCAAATAGACGAAAGCTAAAGCAGGTGTCCCACGGGGCTGCCACCACGTCCTGGCAGCAGAGCCCACAGCTCCGACCTTTCTCCTCTGTTCCGCCAGTAAAGTACGTCACAGTTTTCCACCGGAGAAATAAAGAGGACTGGACACAAACGAGAACCTAACCCAGCCTCTGCTTCCAGCACAGGAGTCTCTTTGTTGAGAAAACAGCTTCAGTTATGGGGAATTTGAATCTTAAAGTGTTTTGGCTGCGTTACGTCTGATTTATGGCTAACACACCCGCACTTTGCGGGATGTTTTAAGGAAACAGAATGGTGCCAATGGACCCATTTTCGTGAACACAGCATCTCATTTAATTTCTTCCCAACAGCTCTGTTCCTTGTTATCTGCGTACCACCACTCTGGTGCTCAGCAAATAACAGAGGAGGGAGGAACAAAAGGAAAGACAAATTTCAAGGCGATGAAGATCCCAGGAAGAAGGGGTGACACTGAATCTCACACCATTATTTACAGCCCGCCTACACACTCACCGTCCGTGTGGACCCTCATGGCTGAGGCAGTGATATCCGTTGTGATGGTGAAGTAAGGAATCCACAGATCCTGCAACAGAGGAGGCCCCAATTTTACTAAATCTGTCACCTTCCCTAACACAAACCAAAGCAACAACCCCCGTGTCCTAACGGAGCGAGCTGCAGACACACACACCTGCATGGATGGAGAAAAACCCGTCAGCCTCATGTTTAAGTTCATAAATTTGTTTCTTACGCAAACATTTTGTTCAGAACCAGGGCAGGCAAAAATCCTTATTTCCTTTTTTTAATAGCAAGAAACACTTGTTGCAGAAGACTGTCCGGCACACAGAGCAGCACAGAAGCCTCATCACTCAAACCACAGACCACCTTCTTTCTGGTATCTGTTTTTCTTTCCAATGAAGCGTGGGGGTCTGATGCCAACTCTCACCTAGAGAGACCCCTAGGCTGTTTACTGCTGGAGGACAACGTGAAAGGAAGACTTACCTTTTATATATTCGGTTCTTATCTAGGTCACTAAATAACTGCTGCTTTTGGCCTCCCCTGGAGACCCGACCCTAAGCTAGAGACACCTTTGATCTCACCCAGTGCAGCCATTCTTGCATTTCACCCAACTGTTTCCATTCAAGGTGGAGTTCATCCAGCACACAGAGCAAGTCTTCCATAATCGCATTCACCATGGATGAGCACACAACTGCTCAGCTCTCCCTAACCCCAACCAAAAACCAGCAGGCAGCATCTTCCTTGCCTCAGCTCCTGAGCCACCAGAGCCCAAGACAAAGAGGGAAGAGCACAAGTCACGGCCTCTTGACTAAGGGACATTCAATTTGTACCTTGTGGTGATGAAGCCAGGGGTCATTTCAGCAGGAGACACAGAGCAACGCTGCCGAGACCCAAAGCTGCCTAGACTCAAAGAGGACAACCCAAATCTTTGCAGCATTCCCTATAGGAATAAAGGGTCCTGCAGGGTAGATCTTCAAGACGACCTCAACGTAGATCTTCAAGAAGGTTGATGGATGGACCACTCGCTGGATAAGGAACTGGCTACATGGCCACACTCAAAGGGTTGGGGTCAATGGCTCAATGTCCACATGGAAACCGGTGACAAGTGGCGTTCCTCAGGGGTCAGTACTGGGACTGGTGCCGTTTAACATCTTTGTCAGTGAAATGGACAGTGGCATAGAGTGCACTCTCAGCAAGTTTGCCAATGACACCAAGCTGTGCGGCACAGTTGACACACTGGAGGGAAGGGATGCCATCCAGAGGGACCTGGACAGGCTGGAGAGGTGGGCCCATGAGAACCTCATGAAGTTCAACCAGGCCAAGTGCAAGGTCCTGCACATGGGTCATGGCAATCCCAGGCACAAATACAGGTTGGGCAGAGAATGGCTTGAGAGCAGCCCTGAAGAGAAGGACTTGGGAGTGCTGGTGGATGACAAGCTCAACAAGAGCAGGCAATGCGCACTTGCAGCCCAGAAAGCCAACCGCATCCTGGGCTGCATCAAAAGAAGTGTGGCCAGCAGGGAGAGCTGGGGGATTCTGTCCCTCTGCTTGGGTTGGGGGAGACACCACCTGCAGTACTGTGTCCAGCTCTGGAGCCCTCAGCACAAGAAGGACATGGACTTGTTGGAACGGGTCCAGCAGAGGGCCACGAGGATGATCCGAGGGCTGGAGCCCCTCTGCTGTGAGGACAGGCTGAGAGAGCTGGGGGGGTTCAGCCTGGAGAAGAGAAGGCTCCGGGGAGACCTTAGAGCCCCTTGCAGTCCCTGAAGGGGGCCTACAGGAAGGATGGGGAGGGACTCTGGATCAGGGAGTGTAATGATAGGACACGGGGTAACAGTTTCAAACTGAAAGAGGACAGATTTAGATTGGATATCAGGAAGAAATTCATTGCTGTGAGGGTGGTGAGGCACTGGAACAGGTTTGCCCAGAGAAGCTGTGGCTGCCCCATCCCTGGAGGGGTTCAAGGTCAGGTTGGACGGGGCTTGGAGCAACCTGGGCTGGTGGGAGGTGTCCCTGCCCAGGGCAGGGGGGTTGGAACTAGATGATCTTTAAGGTCCCTTCCAACTCAAACCATTCTGTGATTCTGTGAAGACCCCAGAGGTTGCTTGGTACGGAGAATGGTTGACCTAAGTGCTTTACAGGTCTATTCAATGGGGCTAGACCAAGCCAACAAACCCTGCTCCCAGCAGGGGAAGTTCTCATTTTTGTTTCAGCCATGTCTGAACTCACATCCCTCTGGCTGGAAGAACTGGCCTCCCGGCTGTGGAGGGCTCTGTTGGAGAGAGGATAGTTTTGGAACGTCTCCATGGTGCCCAGTGAAAGCGCAGCCTGCAAAGGGGAAGGAGAAGGACTTGCCTGAATAAATTGAACTTACGCCCAGAGAACAACAGCTGATGGTTCTCTGTCAGTCAGCAAAACTGAATCAAGACTGAAGAGGTTAGACCTGCTTTCCCAGCCAGCCTCTTTGTTAACGGGACAAGGTGTCCGGGTCTTCTCTGGCACAGCTCTGATGTGCCTCAAACTCAAGCCGAACAAGGGTTTGGGTTCCAGCTATCGGTACGAGCTGGGAAGCGCTCCCTCTCTGCTCAGCCTCTATTTCTGGTGTAAGTTTCTGAGCTGTTCAGTACAAAATCCCGAACTGCCGAGAAGGAGGGTTTTTTCGAGCGAGTTTAATCTCTTAAGCAGCTCTGCAAAGACGGAGGAATCGGGGAGGACTAACAGATGCTGCACAAGTATTACAACCCATCTGGTATAAATGCCATGGGAGGGCGGATGAATAAAGTGTGACTACGAGAGTATTAGGGGTGCCTCTCCATGCTAAAGATACTCTGATGATTGCAGATCTCCGTGCAGCAGCCACACTTCAAGCAAAAACAGGGGAGCGGGGAAAGAAGTCTATCTGGCTTCATATTCATGCAAACACACGCACGAAAGAAACTAACCCAAGGCCCACCAGGCAGTAACAGACTGCATTTCTCAGACATCATTTCATTTAATTTGGGGACGGAGCGTTATTCAAGTCTGAAACAAGACCTGATAAAAATCTGTTCCGACTCCTCATACCTGACCCTCCCGCTGCCATGACTCGCGAGAGCATTTTGTGCTCCTGGTGTGGGGGATAAAACCTCCAGGGCGCAGCGCTCTGCTGGAAGGATGGGTAGTTTCAGAGGAGCAATAACTCTGTTTCTTGAGAAATCTCTTTCAAGCGCCCTGCCCTGGATTTCTGCATGTTTTGCTGGCAGAAGTTACACAGGCTGCTGTCGTGGACCGCCTCTGGCTGACATCTGCAGCAGCAATCCCGGGGGTTGCTGGTAACCAGGGCTACCCCACAAACAGCGCTGTGGGAATCGGGAGACACCTATGTTACAGGGGATGTTAGAGAGCAAATTTAAGAGAAAATGGAAACCTCCCTCCCTTCCAATGTCAGAAATAACAGCTCAACTTCTGCTCGGGTGCAGAAGAGGGATGAGGGCACGCGTGGGAAGTGCAGGAGAGCCACCCCACACCCACGGGTAGGAAAAAGGAGGATCTGGCCCAGAGCTTCCTAATTTTAAGCTTTTATAGAGACACAAGGGTCAGTCCTCACCCCAGCCCCTCGGGGAGGAAGGTCTCAGGTTCTGCTGCCATCACTGTGGATCCCCCCAGGAAGGGGCAGTCGTGGCCGTGCATCCAGACACAACCTGTGTTTGTAACGAACTCTTATTGATTTGTATTTCCAGCTGGAAGTGGCTGCTTGCCACCCACCCCCCTCCAAAACCACGCCAGCTACTGAGAAAAGATAGATGTTTGCCGTTTGGATGCTTTGAAATAATGCTTTAAGAAAACATTTGTTCGAGGCTTAAAGCATCTTAGTTCAGCTTCTGTTACTTTACAAGTGACCCTTTACACTTCGGCAGCTTTCAATTTCCAGCTGTCCAGTGACACGAGCGGTGAACCCGTGCCGATAACACGAATGAAGGAGTAACTGCCTCTGTCCTTGCAAAGCCACACGGCATTTCTCCTTATTTATCTGATGGAAGCCATCCAACTTAGCCTGCGACCCCCAGCACGTGGGCAGAGATGCCTCAGAACTGGGGTTCTCTCGGACAGAACCTTCCTGTGACCGCAAAGTTAGAACAGATCATCCATCTCTGGAGCCCTCAGCACAAGAAGGACATGGACCTGTTGGAGCGGGGCCAGAGGAGGCCACAAAGATGCTCAGAGGGCTGGAGCCCCTCTGCTGTGGGGACAGGCTGAGAGAGCTGGGGGGGTTCAGCCTGGAGAAGAGAAGGCTCCGGGGAGACCTTATAGCAGCCTTCCAGTCCCTCAAGGGGCTCCAGGAAAGCTGGGGGGGGGCTGTTTGCAAGGGCAGGTAGCGATAGGACGGGGGGCAATGGTTTAAACTGGAGCAGGGCAGGGTTAGATTAGCCATGAGGGAGAAGTTCTTTACACTGAGGGTGGTGAGACACTGGCCCAGGTTGCCCAGAGAGGGGGTGGAGGCCCCATCCCTGGAGACATTCAAGGCCAGGCTGGATGAGGCTCTGAGCGACCTGATCTAGTTGAAGATGTCCCTGCTGACTGCAGGGGGGTTGGACTGGATGGCCTTTAGAGGTCCCTTCCAACCCAACACCTTCTATGGTTCTATGACTCTATGATACAACTACAGCTGTTAAAAATCCTAAGGAAGGAATCGACTGCATCTTGAAGGGAAGTTCAATAAACTGACTGCTGAAATCCAAAGCAGTGATAGACAGACAAAGGGAAGCTGGGGCCACCTAAGCTCAGAGGAGATTTTCTTCCATTTTGTTACTTGCTCTTTCTCAAAGCTCTGCCCAGCGTCACCTACAGCCTGATGCTGCCACGTACCATCCACAGCTCACAGCACAGAGAAGACCATGCTGCGCACCCCCGAGAAGGTCCCAGTGCTTTGCTAAGGCAGCTCCTTGGCTACGTCAAAGCAGAGAGGAGCTGCGGTAGTCACCGGACAACCACACATCTTCCTATCGGGCTCGGCTGCAACCAAAGACAGGAGCTGGAGTGCTTCAGAGGGGGACACGCGTGATCAAAGACCTGAGCGCGTGGCTGCTGCTGTGGAAATAACTAAACAAAAATAATTCCAGTCTCAGAAGGACTTATCACTCTAAAACTCCCAGCGCCGTCCCCTCTGCACAGCAAAATGCTATTTTAAGCCACATGATGATTAATCACTTACTTTCATACTCACATTTAAGTAGGGAATGTTTTAGATTCTTTTTAATAAACGTATATTTAAAGTATATACAGTGTGAATTTGCTACATAATCTTTCACCACGAGGATTCCAAACACAGGAACAATTTGGTTAAAACTGCAAACGAGGTAAGATTGCAAGACTACCCAAACACTCCCTGAGCTTGGTGATCCGGGAAGGCCACCATGGACAACGCGCTTCACAAACTGCTGCTGCTGAGGGATAGAGGACAGGCGGGATTCGGAACGCGGCCATCAGCGCAGGCATACAACCATACGACGTCTTGCCATTGCAAAAGGTCACCACGTGAAAACCAGGACACACCACACACTGACGTTACTGCAGTTTTCAATTGGTTGCTCCTAAAAGCTCACTCTAGCTTCAAAAATAAAAATTACAAAAAAGCCAAACCCCTTGCTACCCTCTCCAAGCCCTTCTTCTGGTGTGCCCTAAGGGTCTCTTCTGATTTGCAGAAAAATAACGACAAAACAGTCTCAGCAATTCTACTTCAGGGACAGAATTTTAACTTCTGCTCTCAGACAACGGGATCCCTTTGTCGAACAGAACAGAAGTAGCTACAAATAATCCACTCCTTGCGTTTTCCAAATCCACCAAAATGAAAGTACAGGCTCCTTCCTATATTCATGTAACATCACATTCACGGTTTTAACATGTTTTCAGTAATCCCCCAGCCCCGTATCTCATATGACCACGGAAGAAAGCGATTTCTGCTGCAACAGATACAGTGACATCATTTTCTGTATGTAAAGCGAACGAGCAACCTACCTCTATCTGCTTATCTTTGAAGATGTTGTTGATGCTGCTGTTAAAAGCCGCTCCAGAAAACATAGAGGTTATTGGATATGTCAAGTCTAGAAAAGTCTTAAACACTGAGTTCATAACCTAAAAAGGAAAAAAAAAAAAGCATTTAAAAGGTCAATATATGCAAGGATCCGTATTAATGTCTGCATTAATGTATGCAATTTGAGAGACATCACATTCCAGATTCTATGGCCAACACGCTGGAAGCACTGCCTGTCTAAGTACAAAAGTCGCCAAGGGGACAGAAATACAACTACCAAAACTACAACCAGAAACTCCTTGTACGGTGTCAAATTTAAAACAAAAAGCAGCAAACTTTGTAGCCAGTTTGCATTAAGGCTATGGAAGAACGTACATTTGCGTTGCTTCGCTTCTACCCATAAATCAAAACGTCCCTCTAAAGCAGTGCGCACGGGCACCGGTCTCTGCCTTAACAAATGTACATGAATCATACAGTTTAATTCTTGATTTATTTTTTTTCCATAGCGAAAAAGATATTATTAGTTATCTCCCTCTTCATCATCCTTTCCACAGCGTACATGTGGTTCACTGGCATGAAAAGGAAATCATAAATCTGTACTCCAGGAATCTATATCTTCATACATCTCTTCTCATTTGGGGATCCCACCTCATTTTTCTTCCAGTCTTAAATCTTGTACCTGCCTCGGTGGAAGCACTTACAAAAAACCCGTATGTGATTCTCTGGGACTGCAACAAGGTTAAGTCACTCGCACGTTAAAGAGCTTTAAATCCATTTTTTATGTATTGGTGCCCGGTATTTCTCATTCCCAAAGCGAGTTGCTGTGCTCTCCGCCTGCTGCTCGGCAGCCAGGGTTGGGTACTGCCAGGGCACCCCGTGGCAGCTCCGTAACCCAAACCGCACGCGGTTTCCCAAAGCCCAGAGATACTCATTCCATTACGGAAGAGTGGCAGGCACTGTCAGATGTGTCTCTTCTAATCACACCTATACTGTAATTAAGCTTTCAAGGATTCTTTTTTTTTATTTTCCATTTCGAGCGCACTAACCTACAAGATAAAATGATGGAAATACCTGAATTCTATGGCATTATGGCCCCTGTGTTGGTCCCACAACCGTGGGACCAACCAAATCCATTCCTCAAATCCAAACCATTCTGTGATTCTATGAAATCCTAATAAATCCTAATAAATCCTAACAAAATTCAACGCCTAATATATTACATCATACTCAGTTGAAATGCAACAGAAGATGAAAAACCCCAATTAACTCATTCGCAATTAAATAGGGTTTCCCTGGATGAAGCATTTCTGTTAGATGAAATATCTTCTCTCTCCAGGCGTTCTCTATAATTTAAGAAATAACTTAACAGCAATATGGCATCATACCCCGCCAGAAAGCTGCAGCCTCTAAACCTGCCGCCTATTAAAGGATCTGAGGTCAACATCTGGCCTTTGCTTTCCTCTAGCAACGACTGAAAGACGAGCAGGATTAGCCTACATCGCCATGCCCAGCTGCCTTGAAATATATATTAGGTACCTGCCCAGAGAATACATGTCCAAGCATATAAAAAAAAAAATTTTTTTAAAAATCCTTAAAATCAAGTATATAAACAGGAAACATGGTAAAACCTAAAAGTCTGAGCACAAACCCAATAATGAACCCGTCCCCTTCATTCGCATCCTTGCTGTAGGTCGTGACGGGGCGAGGACAGCCGGCCAACCCGACTGTAGAGACACTACCCGCGGCTTCCGAGTTAAATGGAATTAGTGTTGTACTTCAAATAGGGATTTGGTCTCTGACATTACTTAGAATGATTAAATCGGGGAAAGAGGCATTTATAAAAAGTCCTTTATTTAATACTGAAGAAAACTCTCCAACTCAGCACCAAATACCGGGCTACCCTTGCTGCAAATGATCTTTACAATGCTGAGCCTCTACATTTTCCCCTGCTATTAATGCTCGCGGTAATCTTGTACATGAACAAAATACTTCTAATTAATGGTTATTTCTTAATATTCTCATTTCTCATAACCGGAAGATGCCCTTTTAGCTGACGCTGATGGCCAACAGCCTCCCTCAGCCTTCCAAGAATAGCTGCTACCACCCACCATTCCCGAGATAAATTAAGTTAAAGATCAGGCTTTGGAAAGGCGGCCAGAGCCTCCCCACGGCTGCACCGCTGCGTTCCCCGCTGCTGACCAGGAGCTCACGGGCCATCGCCGGCCTCTCCAAGGAGGACACGGCTTCGGCTCCCGGCAGCCGAGCGATGGGGAGCCCAACCTGACGGCATCTCTCCCCGTTCCCCTGGAGGAGAGCGGGTATCTTGCAATTCTTCGTGAACTTCTCACGCACTTTCCTTTCCACAGCTCCGCTGCAAGATGGGCTTTCTTATTAAAAAGACCTTCAGTCCTAAAATTATTTTTAGCTCCCCCATGGTATAACTTCAACAAGGAAGGGACAAGGTTCTTCTGCTCACAGAACAAGAGCAAACGCACGTGATGATGGGCAAAAAAAGAACCTGAATTGTGCTATTTCATTCTTTGATGCAGAAGGGCTCCAAAAAAAAAACAGGATAATCCCAGGATTTTTCAATGTTCCTGAGTATTAAAAAAAAAAAAAAAAAGGTATGGGGAAAACTGGTTGCAAGAACAAAAATTTAAAACAGCAGAACAGATAAAATATTTTTAAAACTATTAGAGATAGCATCCAGAATTCCCGTTAGTGCCTTTCCACTGTTCACATTTCAATGGAACGCGCAAAGGAATTCACAGAGGAAAAGATGTTAAAGACAAAAGAAAAACATAACTCAGGCCAGCAGTTTCAGATAAACAGCACTACAGGGATCCATTTATCCCAAAGGCAGGAGTTACAGACAATGGAAGTTCAGATTTAAAGGCAAACTGTTAAGAAATCTCAGAGTTGAAGAAAATTAAAATTAATCCATATAAGAAATTGGAGCCACGTCAGAGAAAGGTGAAGGAGAGAGACAAAGAAAGTAAACGTACTTTTAAAATCAGATTCAGATGTTCGGAATGTTCCAGATCCTGGAACATTCACATCTGGGGGATCGTTGGTTGAAGTGGTCGCTACGGGGCAGAAGCAGGACGGTTTGGGGCCTTACCCGGGTATTTCAAAGCAATAGGCACGTCTGGATTTTTGCGTGCAACCTTTCATTGGAGGTTCCCAAATTACAATGCTTGATTTGATTTTTATAACGCTTGATTGTCCCCGCTCACTGCAGGGGGGGTTGGACCAGATGACCTTTAAAGGTCCCTTCCAACCCAACACATTCTGTGATTCTATTTAGGGTTAATTTCAACACCCCAGATAATATGATTGAAATGGTAAATATGAACCCTCACGCCTCATCGCTACGTGAAAATAGATTTTTCCTGTACCTCGATACCTCCATTTCTTTAAGATGTAACAAAACCACACCCAGTATTTTTGTCTTCTGTTGTTCACGCTCTCAAATACAGATTCCATCTGAAAGGCAACCGCAGGTAACGCTTCATCTGGCTTACAAGGGAAGAGCAACCTGCCCCGTTTTAATTCTTGCAAGAGACCTAGTGAACCTGGGATTCTGTGAACAAGACCTTCCAAAGTGGTTGATAAACTTCTAAAGATGGGATTAAGCAGCAGCAAAGGGTGACAGAGCGGCCTCGGCCCCCGCCGGCCTGGAGCAGCTCTGGGGGGAGGATGCCCCGGGCAGGTTCTCTGCTGCAGCTCATCAGCCCCACTTAAGAGTCAGTATGAGCACACTCATTTACGTGCAATCTGTAACGAACCTCACATCTATTTAGCATTTGCTGTGTGCTTTACAGCTGCTTTAGCCCGTATTACCTTTTGCCGAGCCTGAACCAGCGCTAAGGCAATGGCTACCAAGGCTACCAAGATGCTGAGGGGACTGGAACACCTCTCTGATGGAGAAAGGCTGAGGGACTTGGGGCTCTTCAGTCTGGAAAAAAGATGACTGAGGGGGGATCTTATCAACGCTGATAAATACTGAAAGGGGGGGTGGCAGGAGGATGGGGCCAGGATCTTTTCAGAGGTGCCCGGGGACAGGACAAGGGGCAACGGGCACAAACTTGACCATGGGAAGTTCCACCTAAACATGAGGAGGAACTTCTTTGCTGTGAGGGTGGCAGAGCCCTGGCACAGGCTGCCCAGAGAGGTGGGGGAGTCTCCGTCTCTGGAGACATTCCACCCCCACCTGGACGCGTTCCTGTGCCACCTGCTCTGGGTGACCCTGCTCTGGCCAGGGGTGGGACTGGGTGATCCCCAGAGGTCCCTGCCAACCCCGGCCGGTCTGGGATTCTGTGAACCAAGACTCCCTTCACCTGGGGACTGGGAGACCAGTTTATTTTGTCCACCTCCCCTGGTCAGGAGGGATCTTTCCCATAATATCCTTTCCGCTCTTCACACCAATCTTGTTTGGCACCATTTGCCTGCTCCGCTCAGAGTTTGCGCTTGTTTGCGGGGATCTGTCCCTGTAGCTGTTGTTATACGGGAGGATCTGGCAGACGAGCAAAATCAAACCATGTGGGATGTGAAGTGATTTACAAAACACGGCACCTGCTGACGATGCTCTCCCTCCCGGTCAGTTCCCCAGGGAAAGGCCCCTCTGTGGTCCCCACGGCGTGGGCATCCCAGCCCTCCCCCCGGACCCTCTGCGGTGGGTGCAGGGTGCTCCCCCCCATCCACCTCTGAACCCGCTCCCCTCTGGGCTACGGGAACGGCATCACCCCACTACACCACAGAACAGATTTTCCCCCCCCCCAAAACAACAGATGTAACGGATCAAGAAAAATACTGGGATCCAGCCCGACAGCAGCTTCGTCTGGCCCAAAGTGGGGCCGATGGTGCTGCCTCCCCAGCACGGCCGCGGGCAGCGCCAGCAGCTGCACTGGCCACAAACTGGCATGAGAGGAGAGGAAAAAGTTGGGGGGTTGGGGGGGGGGAAGAAAAAAGAAGTGATGAATTTTGGCCAGAGGGGCAGAACCTCACAACCTCAGAAACCCCCTGGGTTTATTTGAGCTGCCGTGCAAATCACAGACAGCAAACGACTGCAGCGTCCTACCCCGCAATTCTTAACTCATTACGGGAAGCTTTTTAGCTACACATTCCTATAACCATATTCCCTTCAACAGCGGAATATTCCATTCTTTGTGAAATATTTATACTTTGAAATATTAATCCTCCAATTAAAAAAACCAAACAAACAAACAAGGAAACCCAACAATCTGGAAACACAAAAGCTTTTCTTTGGTTTTTTTGCTGGTTAAACACAGGTAGAGAAGACACACAGAAGCAATACACTGTAACTCGCCTGACTGGTAGTTTTCATACTTCTCCGTATTTTGACAAAAAAAGTCATTTATTTCTTTGCAAGCTTCATTAGGTCCAGAAAACACATCCCATTAAAAACTTCCTTTCTCCCAGCCTCAGGCGTACAACTAGAGATAGGCCGATTTCTAAAAATACCCAAAAAAATACTGCAGGACAAAAACCTGCATTTGTTTTGATGGATAAAAAAAAATAAAATTAAACAATATCAGAGTTATCTAATCCATCACAACAAAGACATTTCAAAAACTCCCCCGGGCTAACCAAGCCGGTGGACATGAGATGGGAAAGTCAACGTGGCTTTCAGGGAGCAACGCATCAAAAAGTCTACCAGGGTTCTTCCAAAGCAGCCAGGAACGGCTGGGTTTCAGAGACCTTTCCACAAGAGTCCTTTCCAGTGAGTCTTCAAAGAAATTCAGCCAGGCTGGGATGAGGGGATGGGTAACCGCAGGGATTAGTAATGAATTTGAAGGTGGAAAACAAGAACAAGAAGAGACAAAGAGCGATGAGAAGGCCGGAGTTTCATTCAGCACACACATTAGGCCCAGAAAACACATCCCATTAGAAATATCCTTTCTCCCAGCCTCAAGCGTACAACTAGAGATAGGCCGATTCTAAAAATACCCAAAAAATACTGCAGGACAAAACCAGCATTTGTTTTGATGGATAAAAAAAAAATAAATTAAAAAATATGGGAGTTACCTAATCCGTCACAACAAAGACATTTCAAGAAGTCCCCCGGGCTAACCAAGCCAGGCTGGAAGGTTTTGCACAAAGAGCGCTCAGCAATAACCTTCAGCAGCAAGAGCCCCCAGGCTTCAGAGGAGCGGAATCAGCAGCTTCTGGAGCAGGGAGGGCTCATGCCTTTTGGAATATCGTCGGTTTGAGGAAGGACGCTCCCAGCGCATCCCTTGCTCAGCAGCCGCCTCCCACAGCGGCGCTGCCCCGGGGGACAGCGGGAACAGCCCTGCATCTCTTGGACACTGGGAATTCGGGGTTTTCCTGATGGATTGCGCTCGGTCCCCTCAGGCGGATCTGCTATGAATCCTCAACAAACCTCCCTCCTATTGCACACGGGGCGCAGTGAAAGCAGCCCCTCTCCGTGCTCAGGCTGCTGTTGCTGCAACACAATATAAGAGAAAATAACTCAGAATAGCCGCTGTTAAAAAGATTTATAATCCCTCAAGCTACTTTGTGCATTAGCTGTGATCTGAGCTGGGAGAGAGGGCTTTCATGGCTTCCATTTCCAATGCCACCATTTGGCTGGATGGTGCTGTCAACAGTGAAAAGGGCTTCAAACAGAGCGGTCTTTTCTTTCTTCATTCTCAAACCCTCGAACAACCTCTGGTTTGGATGTGGACCTGGCAAGCTTGTCAAAACACTCACGAAAAACCTCAAGAAAATCCATTCTTCATTAATAAGATTAAAAGACCTCAGCTAGAACAAACATTAACCTTTCCTCCAGCTACTTATTTGCAGGTTTCAAGGTACCCGAAACACCTGAAACAACCCAAGGCTGGGCCAAAACTTGCCTTTTCCTTTGTGAAATGCTCTCTGAGCTTTGCAATTTGCATTCAAAAGTTAATCCGTAAATTAAATTTCATCTTTAACTATTCCTGGTAAAAGCCAGTGTGATGCCAGATCAGGCTGCTCAAGCTTGAGAGCTGCAATGCTGGGAACGAAGCTCCTCCGATGGCAGCCCAGCCCTGAGACGCCCAGAAAACAGCTTTTCCAGCTCTGCATCACCCCCCTGTGCATAAGAGATCTGACAAGTTAATGAACAAGAGGAGATAATCCTCTGGACAAATGCAGGGAGGAAAATTCCATCGCTCCAGCCTAACGGAGAGCAAGGGAGAGAGGGCAGAGCCCCAGCGCCGGAGGCTGGAAAACTCCACGGGGAGCAACCGGCACTCGCTCGCCCTGCTCCGGTGCTGTCCCATAAGCATCTGGTAGCGACCAACGTGAGAGATAAAGAGCGCAAGGTTAAACGGATGTCTGACAGCATTCAGCAGAGCTGGTTTTATATCTTTAATCTCAAGCCTCCTCCACATTTGCGGTTCCAGCAAACCGCTCTGTATCATAAACAGTTTATGTTCCGGGTGCTTCCCGACCCAGCCAGGCACGGGCAGTTCTTAAATAAAAAGCACAAAAATCCCCATTCTTCAAAGAGTGACAGGGAGGTGAAACAGGGACCTCTGCCCTCCAGAAGAGCACGAACGTGCCGGGGCCTCAATATATATTTTAATGCCCCAGACGACGTAGTTTGCAAAGTCAGCGGTATCTCACCAAGATACAGTAGATTTCGTCTCGAAGCCGTGGCAGGTTAGAAGGCAGCTGGGAAAGGAAAGCAGTATACATGTGCCAACTACAGACTCCCATTTCCCCCTAAAACTCAAGATCTAAGCAGACCGACAGCTTAATCTAATTTAGAAAATTCCCCGTGTTGCTCCCCTTTCAGTAAGAAAACCAAGAGGAAAACGTGGTTTTCACGTGAACAATACAAAGGTGTAACGAGCAAACTTCAGAAATAACGCTGACCTTCACCTTCAGTCAATCTGAACCAGTGCGATCTGCTGCTCGTACAATTTTCCCCCAACATCTGATGAATAAATAAATTCACCCACAGAAGTCACTACTTAAAACAACCTTCCCAAACCTTGGTTTAACTGAAAATATGCATTTCTATACTTATATACACATTTCAAGTTAAAACTTTCTCCTGAGCCAGAGTACCACCGCCCTGGAGTTCTCAGGCTACACCGTGAATTACACATTTTGTATTTAGTTTAGAGAAGGATTACCTCTGTCAATCAGTTCCACTGAAAAATGACAGCATGTGAGAACGAAAGAGAGAAAATTATACAAAAGAGAAACACATTTGTTGAGCGTTGGAAAGGAAACAGATTCCAGCACATCGAAAGAGAAGATAAAACAGAGTTAAACACAGGCTAACACACTTAAACAACATCGCTCCGCGTTTGTAGCGTGACTAGGATTTGTGCAGAGCGAAGCCAAGCATCTGCCTCCTGCCTCCCGGGGCGCGCGCGTGGCCTGCCAGTGACAGCTTTCCCTGCTCGCTGCCCTGGAGCCGGGCAGACACCGAGGTGCAGATGGTGGCCCTTCCCTCAGGTGCCTGCTTGGGCTCACAGTTCCGCTCCCGCGCTCCGTCCGAGGGGAGAAGTGCAGCATTTGCAGCGCTTACCATGGCCCACTGCCTGGCTTTGATCCGCATCTGATTGTAGCTGCGCTCTTCGGCGTACAGGGCACTCATGAAAGCACCGATGGACGTTCCTCCGATCATATCTACGGGGATGCCAGCTTCGATCAGCGCCCTGATAACTCCCACTTGGGAGCATCCCCTGTGCCAAGAAAAGAAAAAGGCAAGACGTTATCAGACAAACAGCCACTGAAAGAGCATAAAGACACGAATGCCACCTTCTAAGGGAACTCGAGCGTGCGCGAGCTGAGCTGCCACTCTCTCACTAAACAAGCCTCAGTGCCAGAAACAAACATTATGAATGCAGAAAGCTTCAAACAGACCCTCTGAGGATCCTAGGAAATACAGAGCAGCCAGCCCGACTTCCATACGGAAGGCAGCAATAGGGAAACCACAGCCAAGAACCAAGCCGGTCGACATGAGATGGGAAAGTCAACGTGGCTTTCAGGGAGCAACGCATCAAAAAGTCTACCAGGGTTCTTCCAAAGCAGCCAGGAACGGCTGGGTTTCAGGGATCTTTCCACAAGAGTCCTTTCCAGTGAGTCTTCAAAGAAATTCATCCGGGCTGGGATGAGGGGATGGGTCACCGCAGGGATTAGTAATGAATTTGAAGGTGGAAAACAAGAACAAGAAGAGACAAAGAGCGATGAGAAGGCCGGAGTTTCATTCTGCACACACACCCAGGAAAGGGGCAGAGGAGGAGGCAACATTTGAGGATGATACCAGTTCCTTCAGAATAGTAAATGTATTCCTTGATTTCAAGGAGTGCAGAAGGAACTCAGAGGAATGATGGAACCAAGCGATAAACAACAGATGAACCTCTGAGCTGATGGGACAATAGAAAAACAGAAGCAGCGCTGCCCCTGCAGCAATGAGCTCTTCACCACCTCGGCTCCCACGCAGAGCTTCTGCGACCACTGTGGGTATTCCCTGAAAAATCTTAACCTAGCATTCAAGGAAATTCAAAAGGCAAACCAAAGAAGCCGGAATAAAACAGAAAACGTAAGAACATACAACCAGGATGCACCAGCATTTTGAAAACTGCAAGCAAGCTCAGACTTCTCACTGAAAAAAAAAAAAAAAATAGCAGAACTAGAAAATGACAGAGAGAAGCAAAAAAATGACCATAATATGGAGAGGACTTTACATGAGAAGAAACTAGAGTCAAAATCTCCAACTGGGGAAGATCACGACTGACAGGAGACACGCAGGGCCAGCCAAATCACCATGAAGAAAGTTTAATTTAAAGGAAAGAATTTACACACAGACACGTGTACGTAACACACAGATTGGGGAACCCACTGCTACCACCCGCTGAAGAGGTCAAATCACAAATGGATCTAACTGTGGGCTCGAATCAAAGGGACCAGGCTGTCAGTGGCCATGAAACGTGAAAAATGGAGGTGCAACCTTGCGTTTGGGAAGCTCAGAAGCTGCTAATTGTTGTAAATACTCGTTACGGAAGCAATCGCTCCCACCTACCATCAGGAGCAAGAGAGCAGAGGTGCAACGTTTGAGCTGATCTTATAAACAGCGATCCCCTAATGGGAGAGGGATCCCTCCCTGCCCTACAGAACCCTTACAGAAACTTAGAAATTAGCAGCGGAGGCAGATCACCTTCTGATCAGGACAAAATTATGACCTCCGGTATCAAACACTTTGTCCAACTAATACCAAGCAAGTCAATTCCACCCGGATGGCTGCTGTGCAGTCTAACCCATACAGCTGTAAAATCCTCCTTTTCCCATTTTCATCCCATTTTTCTGTTCCCCCACGGTTCACTCTATTTCCGTCCTCTGTAGCCTTGCTGTTTACATCCTATAAATACTTGCTAACAGCTGCCAAGTCCACCGTAGGTGTCATTTGGCCAAGCTATGCTGAACACATTCTTTCCATCCAAATAAATCCCCTCCAGCTGCCGAAACGCTTTGAGACAGGTTCTCGGTTGTACTGGTGCGAATGACTTCAATGACAGATCTGCGCTGGTGTAACCCAAGAGCAGAAAACGGCTTCTTGAGCTTTCCCTCTCCAAATTCTCCTTCCCCTGGCTTTGCTATTGCTTCTTCTCATAAGATGATAGAATCACAGAACAGTTAGAGTTGGAAGGGACCTTAAAGCCCACCCAGTGCCACCCCCTGCCCTGGGCAGGGACACCTCCCACCAGCCCAGGTTGCTCCAAGCCCCGTCCAACCTGGCCTTGAACCCCTCCAGGGATGGGGCAGCCACAGCTTCTCTGGGCAACCTGGGCCAGGGGCTCACCACCCTCACAGTGAAGAATTTCTGCCTGATGTCTCATCTGAATCTCTCCTCCTTCAGTTTGAGGCCGTTACCCCATGTCCTGTCATTACACTCCCTGATCCAGAGTCCCTCCCCATCCGTCCTGTAGGCCCCCTTGAGGGACTGGAAGGGGCTCCAAGGTCTCCCTGGAGCCTTCTCTTCTCCAGGCTGGACACCCCCAGCTTTCTCAGCCTGTCCTCACAGCAGAGGGGCTCCAGCCCTCGGATCATCCTTGTGGCCTCCACTGGACCCGCTCCAACAGGTCCATGTCCTTCTTGTGCTGAGGGCTCCAGAGCTGCACACAGTACTCCAGGTGGGGTCTCACTAGAGCAGAGCTCTAAGTTAAAATAAAAGATGCCCTAAGTTAAAATAATTCTGTTTTCACCCCTGCCAGAGGAGCCCATTGTTTTTAGGCTTTGAGATGGCAGCTACTTCTCCAACCTGCTTCTTGTGCCGGGCACTTGCTGCTCCCGCGTCCCGGCACGTCAGGCACCAGCCAATGCTGATGTTTCACTGAGGAACACACCTTACGCTATCCAAGCTGCTTTCCGGAGAAGGCCTACGTCCTATGGATTTGTTAAGACACATTTAGTCCAGTAAAGCATTTCCTGCTTGGAGGGCAACTGTAAACTGGCCAGGACCAGCTCCAGACTGGATTGTCTCCCTTCAACCTCTTCCAAAACTGCATCTCCTCGTTCACGCGTTTCTGCATCCATAAAATATGAGGGAGTTGATGTGATCACTTAGATTTCTTTTTACTCTGCTGGATGATGCCCGTGCATGAATAACAACAGATTATTATTACTTCTATTGGCAAGCCATCACCTCTGTGTTGTGCGTCGGCAGAGTCCCCGCCAACACCCAGCTAACTGTGGAACAGCCCCCTATCACCAACGGACGCATCGATCGCAAAGCACTGACCTGCAAAATGGGAAAGAAAGTGCTTTTCTTGCTCTGAAAAGGAGCCTTCCATTGACTGCCAGACTAAGTTATGTTTCCTTTATACATGACTGCAAAGCTGATTCTTCCAGTTCCAGCAGCCTCAACAGTTTGCGGTTGAACCTATTTCTGCAAACTGAAATCCCGAGGAAAGGCAAACGTGCCCGAACCCACCTAGTTTCCCCAGGCACCACCCAGCCTCCTACAGACATTACTTCTTCCTAAATGTTTTTTCCCCTCCCTACAGCTTTAGGCCATCGTTACCCCAATAATTTTTCACATTACGCCATGAAATTTTCCAATGCCACCTCACTGTCGGTTCTCTCTCAGCCCCTCCTTGCCAGCTCCCGGATACATAGACACGGCCGCGCTGCCGAGGAGCCGAGTGCTGGAGCCGGCGTTTTGCCACGCAGCAGCATCCCGCACGCTCACGACTTGCCCATGCACCACCGATAGCCGGGGCGAGCAGCTCTCGTACTACGACCGAAAAAGAAAAGCAATCGAAGCCAGGAGCTACATCCCTGTTAACGCTAGCGCAGAAAAAAAACCCCAAAACAACAGGGATCATGGGCTTCTTGTAATACCAGGCACAATTTCACAGGGGATCTGTCCCATTTTAGGGCAACACGTGAGAATACAAGTGTTTGGCAAGCGGGGTACGAAGGACGATTGCTTGTGGCAATGCTGTATGTACACATCAGTGCCGGAGCACTCGTGTAGAGCAGGGGAAGGGATGGGGAAAATCTCCGGGTACCTGGCTGATAGGGAGCGAACGTCCCCTTACTCCAGAGGGAAGGAGGGAGGCCATGGAGGTGGGAGGAAGGAGGTCGCAGAGAGGGGCTGCGCAGGCAGCTGTCCTTTGCCTTAGAGCCGCCCGACGGTGCAGCTGGATGGAGCATTTCCCCTGCCAGGATTAACGCCTGTCCCCAGGCCAGTGACAGGGACTCCTGCCACCAAGGACAAATGACCTAGAAGATTATTTTCAAAGAACTTGCACCAGAACCTGAAGATTTGCCCGACAAGTGCAGAGTCTACATATGAACAAAACCTCTTTTCCATCGTATATTGGTCCCTAGGACAGGCCGGATGAATTAGTGCCTTTCACAGAGAGAGTGGAAACAGCACCAACCAGTTTGAGGAAGAACTGGAAATAAGAGCCACGCTCCATTGTCACCCCTGTCACTGCCTCGCAACCGGACCCCAGCCAGGCAAGTCTCGGGCTGCTCTGGGCACCGTCCGCCCCGCAGTGCCGCTTACTGCGCTACGTACCGAGCTCGTGCTTACAATACGCTCAAAAAAGCCTCCAAAAGCAGCGCTGCGCTTCCTAAACTTCAAGCACCATCTCTTCTTTGTACAAATAATCACAAATAAGTGACCGGGAAGCAGGGAGAGGAGTTACGGGGGTGAAGACATGCTTCCTTGAAACAACAGGGCATGGCAAGCGGAGAGCACAGAAGGTCTTGCAGGAAAATTCCTGCTCCTGAAACAAGCCCTTGCTTTCATTCCCCGGGGAAATGCCACTGGCATGTGACAGTAACGCACGAAGGCCAGAGCACAACTGATAAAAGAAAAATTCTTCTGGGAGACGTGCATGTGTCTGCTCCACACGTGCCTGCCGGAGCTCAGATTAGACACGGCTCTCAGGACGGAGCGAGCAAATGCAGCCCGACAGGTCCGGTTAAAGCGTCGGCAGGAACACAGGCTGCCTTCTGTGCTCGGGTCGGGGGCTGGAGAAAATACAAGTAATACAAAAACAGAGACTGCGCACCAATATTTTCTCCACAAGCCACATTTAACACTTCAATGGGATGTTGCCTGTCAGGGTTCGGAAGAATAAAGGTGACATTGTGAGCACCCAGAGAGGGGACACTGGTGTTTCAGCCGGTGACTCCGGGAGCAGGCAGGGCTGCAGCTCGGTCGCGCCGCACACCTCTAAGTCCACGGCGGTTTCGGAAAGGAAGTGAAAACACAGCTCGGGTGTTCGGCCTCCCCAGCACCCACCTCTCCTCCCGACTGACTCATCAGGACGAAGGGGGTCCCTCTGAACGCGCTGTTATTCCCTTTGGTTAAAAACAGGATTAGGGCTATGGCTGCTGAAGGGCTCTACCCTATCTCCCACCAAAGCCCCCGGAGCAGGACACACGGCTTGCTGCTCCTCCTTCCTGATGTAGTTAGGCAGCAAAGCAGGTAGAAAAACAGAGAAATTGCCAAGGGGACTTTACCGAGCTCCACTAGAGCTTAACAAATCTGAATTAAGGCTCCCTCATAACCTTAAAACTAACGAAGAAGCAAAGCTATACAAATAAAACCAGCTTTTTCCTTCATATAACAGCTTTGATTCAAAGCACGTTCCAAGCAGTTGTCAGAACACCCAGCTTACGCGGGGAGTGCAGACGAATGCGTATTTACTGTATACATTTTAGAGATGTGCAGAAGTGGCAGGTTGGGCAGCCATTCCCCCAACACTGCTTCGAAAGCGCCAGAAACAAATGGATGGCGACCGAGCTTCCTGCCGACAGGAAGGGACAGCACATCCCAAACCACCGCCCAGTACGGCAGCAGGGCTCACCTGAGCTTCTCAGACCGGGGTCCCCGAAACGGGGCTGGTTACTGAAGCAGTGGGTCTCCAACTAACACACACAGCGACATTCAGCCTGGAGAAGAGAAGGCTCCGGGGAGACCTTAGAGCCCCTTCCAGCACCTGAAGGGGCTACAGGGAAGCTGGGGGGGGCTGTTTGCAAGGGCATGGAGCGATAGGACGGGGGACAATGGTTTAAACTGGAGCAGGGTGGGTTTAGATTAGCCATGAGGAAGAAGTTCTTTACACTGAGGGTGGTGAGACACTGGCCCAGGTTGCCCAGAGAGGGGGTGGAGGCCCCATCCCTGGAGACATTCAAGGCCAGGCTGGATGAGGCTCCGAGCGACCTGATCTAGTTGAAGATGTCCCTGCTCACTGCAGGGGGGTTGGACTAGACGGCCTTTAGAGGTCCCTTCCAACCCAACACATTCTATGAGTCTATGAGCCACTGCAGAACTCTTACCCGAATAACAGCATGGCAGTGGTGGTGTCGGACACCTTCTCAGAGTTATGCTGGAGGTGCTCGTTGTACGGGGCAGGAGGAAGATTAGATGTTATTTAAATGAAGGGCTATATAGAGCGTTATCTGGAAATCTGAGGTAAAAAGAAGCTCCTTCTTTATATAAAAAGAAGCATTTTTTTGTACATATTTTGTTGCTAATCCCGACCGTTGAGTGGCACGGTCACCGATTTAGAAATCAAGCAAATCTTCTACAAGTTGCAACTGTATTATCTCCAATTTGCCACCTCCAATCTTTTGCAGCTGCGACAACACGTACAAACGTCGCTTGGAAAACTAATCACGCTTGTGGCTTTCCAATAACATTATTTCTCAGCTTTCCCCACCATAAAACTTCCCACTATCATAAATCTGCCAGAATAATTACAGTGGTTGAGCTGTCAGCTCAAAAGGATAACAGAAACCAGACCGCTGCGTTTCTGCTCCTGCTGTACTACTTGTACACTTACAAGGAAGTCTCCAATCAGGATAACAACAATTAAGCCCCACTTCTAAGGTAAATAGAGGGAATAATCCCACACTACCTGGTTCTCACCCCAACATCCACCTACCAACAGGATCCTTCCCAGCAGCTGCTTTCTCCCTTCCACTGCCCATTTCTAAAACCATCCCCAGTTACACGCGTATTGATCCAGAGACCTGATTTCTTCCTGCCTTCCCCTCCATTAGCAACAGCCTCCTTTCATCCTCCCACTTAGCTTTGCCCTCAGATTCCTACCATCTCCTTCACTCAGAGATAAGGAGGCATTTTCCCTTTAGCCCCCCCACGCCAGAGATCTCACGTTAACCCTGCACACTAAGGGGCAGAAAAAGCAACTCCTGTTTATCACAACCCCGGTGAAACTAACTTCCTGCAAGAAAATACAAGTACAATGCCCTTTTAGCACTGATCTTGTTTCTGCTCCATGTACTAACTCCAGAACAAACTTTAAACAGAGTTATGCATGCCTGACGCAGACGTAAATGAGCAAAAATTGTTCAGCCCTTCCCGGGAGGGCTGTCAGGTCTACCCAGTCCCGCGGTGTGAAGGGATACACGAGTAAGGCATTGGAGGGGAGAAAAAACACAAAATAAAGCCAGAGTAGAAGTAAATCAGAAAATGCACCCGGGTTTTTGTTTTCAGATCCCCCCTGCCAGCAGCACGCGCCGGGAGGTGTGCGGAGGAGGAGGAAGGAGGGGAGAGAGGCTGGGGGGCAAACTGCACCCCCATCGCTCCCTGCCTGGGGAAGGCAAACAAGATCCGTCTCTTACGCTGAGCCAAGAAACAATTCTGTTATCTGCAAAGAAAGATAATTTCTTTGGAAAACAAATATATCCTCCCTCCTTCCCCCACCCCTTTGAGCGTTAATTGTGAAAAGTTTTAGAAGAACCGTTTTTGAGCACAGAGACTGGAAGCTGCAGAAATAAAAGACTCAAGCACAGCTCTTTAAAGAATTTAACTGTGGTTTTACTTCTCACAACTTCTCCAATCTCCTCTTTCTTAACAGGAAAGCTCATTGCCCCGATAAGGTTAGACAGAGATTCCTAAAAAATCACGACAATGGAAGTGCTTTCCCATCTTCCTGAAAGCACGGGGACTTGCCAGCAGAGCATTACGACTGCTACATGGAAAGCATTCCCTCAAACTTCCAGCTCTCTAACACCACACATGGCTTTATTCAGCTGATAAAGAGAGGTGCAAAACTAGTAACACAAGTTAAACCACGACTCCACCATCTCCTTGTTTAATTTCATCTGTATATCAAAGTACTTACTGCTATGACTAAATGAGTTTGGTGGGTTGAAGACTGGAGATTAGGACGGGACAGTCCAAACAAACCACTTGCAATCAATTTTTATTTTTTTTAAGTCATAACTTTGAAGGAGATGGCTCCCAAGCTCCTGCTGCTTGGAGGATTTAATAGCAGCCATTAAAATCTTCAACCTCCATGGCAAATGGGAGCAAATGAGCAATTACATAGGTGCTACAGATGGGAAAAAGAAAAATCAGATCATTAAGCATTATGTGGGTGCCAAGCCATACGAACATGGCTTTTATGTGCACGTGATGACCCAACTATTACACAACCCACCGAGCAATTAGCACTCAGATCTGATAACAGCCACACAGCTCTGTCCACGTTTAAGACAACTGCACTTTGAGACAGAATTTTGAACTGATGCATAAACACGATTCGCATGGCTGAGCTCTCGGGCAACACACAAGATGGTCCGTCCCTGAAGAAATCAAAGCAAAGCCCCTCAGGAGCAATTACGCTGCGGTCTCTTACCTACCATTGGCAAACAGAACGTCTGAAGCCTTCAGTACGAGTTCACAGCCGCGTCTCATGAGGTTTTCTCAACAAAAGCAAACACTCAGAACTCACCATTTTATTTTTACGACTTGGATTTTGTTTGTTCAAAATTATATACTCTAGGGCTGACCTGGACAAGACTCAAATTAGGTATCCAAACAGAAGTTATCATCGTCTTTTCCAAGGAAGAGTCCACATCCTTTACCGTTCTCCTTCAGCCTCTACAAAGCAGCACCAAAAGTAAAACCACAAGTCGAAGGTGTAAGGATAAAGAGTTTATATTCTTCTTTGTTATTTTCATTCCTGGATATTGCCCAGAAATCAAATCTGCTTTTTGAAAGACAGAGGGAATCCAGGAGCCCGACTGCGTGGCTGACACTGGAATTCAGATTTGGGGTTGGTTTATCTGCACGTGGCAATGGATGCTCTAGTCACGACGAGAGCACAAACACGCAGGGCACAGGCCACTTCTCAAACACCTACACGAATCCTGACAAGCTCTGAAGCCCCCATACATCAATCCGAGCTCCTAAAAGGGATATAATAAAGAAAAATTACAACTCTGCTGTGCACCGAGATACAGGTATCTATCCACGCACACAAAAACTTACTGCAGGTCATCAGATAGCTTCCCTTCCTCTGAAACGTGCCCACCCCAGCAGCCAGCTAACCGTGCGTGAAGGAGGACGAAGAGCGTGGGCTGACGAATGCAGAGGTCACGAGGATTAACCTCGGGGCTGCCAACTTTCTGCCCTTCCAAATGTCAAAAGACAGATTTGGCCTGGTCTACAAAGGGATTACTCTGAAGAAAGGGAGTTGGAGGAAGGAGATTTCAAGCATTCAAGGGGTTTTTTTTCATGACACAAAGCAGATTCGGTCTCTTCCATATCATTTTGACATTTCCATACTGCAGAAATCTTGCTTCATCAGCCATTATTAGCCACTGACAGACTGCAGATGCTGGATGGTAAGCTTCATTCTTCCGTTTAAAAGAAGGGAATAAGCATTTTCAGGTTTCTTTCATACTTCAGTTCCATTTCCTGACACCCTTTGCAGCAATATCAGGATGAGGGATGGGATCCTTTTCACGGTGCATATTCTTCAAGACCTGTCTTGCTGTAGAAAAGGAAAGCAGAGTCCTTATGGCCACCTCAGTGGCTTGAGCAAGGAATCGGAAATGACACACGAACTTCATGGATGCTGCCTGACTGCATCGGGGGAGAGAAAAATTAAAAACAGGAGTTCCAGAAAAAATCCTCACTCCCATCTTGCATAAGGAGAAATTAGGAAATGGTGTGAAGTGAGTGCGGAAGGACCCAATCTGTGCCAGACCAGCTCCGTACGGGACCACCAGACACCAAGCTGGAGACGGGTATCTCAGCCAGATGCAAGCAGAGCCCGGCACCGCTGACTGCTGCTCTCCACACCACCAAGGCTGCCCGAGGACACCGCTGTCCACACCAGCTCTCCAAGCTCACCAGCCATTAACCTTTCCACGATACCAGGAAAGCAAGCGCACCTTCCCAAGCCCATTTGGATCTGGCACATCCTACAGACTGGGTTTCAGAGGAGGCTACTCAGGGACCTGTTGGCGTCCATCAGAGCCCCTCTCCTCCAGCTCCTCTGCACTGCTGGAGAACACACCAGAGGAGACACAGAAGACATCCCTGCCCAGAACTGGTCAGGGACTACAGGCTTTGCTTGTGTGGGCTCTTTGCTGCCCAGAACAGGCAGGGATACCTGCCTCCCAAACCTCAGCAGCCCCCGCAAACACCTTGACCGTGTCTTGGCACTGTACCCAGAGAGCACAACCAGGGTTACCAGCAGCCTGGTTATTCCTGAGCCACCGCACGCTGGAACAAAGAGTTAAGTTTATCATAATAATTGGGCTGGATGCCAGGTTTCAAGCAAATTCTCCAAACACATCCAACCCATAAGACGAGCATAAATCCATATACATTTAGATGGAACAACACCCTCCCCAAACCCCAAACGATTGTTAATGGTAACAGTTTATTACTTCACTTCTATGTAAATGCTCAAGAGCAATTTATAAAGGGTGACCCGTACCGACGCCAAAGCCGAGATGGGAAACGCCTCGTTTTTCAAAAGGAAAATCCAAGTTATAAGGGTTTAAGCCATTTGCCCGAGCCCACGCAACATGAGGAGCTGAACAGCAGCGAAGCGAACCCCTGACTGCCCACCCCTCGCTTCAGAGAGGTGACCCCCAACAGCTGCAGCAACTCAGGCCCCCACGAGCACCCTGGAGAGGCTGGTGTTGCTCTTTCAGAACTACCCTGGCCAAGGTCAGAATGAAGAACGATGGTTTTAGCGAGAGTCTTGTTTCAAAATTTACTTCAGAACAATTGTTTTATCCCATGATGTTTTCCAAATACTTCAAAGAATCAGGATCTAATTTTTTTTTTTCCCCCCACATTTTTTCAAGCTGTCAGCCCTCTCTTTACTGTGAATTTTAAGCACTGTGAGATAACAAAGGGAATACCCGTACCCCACTACAAACCACTGAGACCAACCTTAAACATTGCTATCGGTAATCTATTTGCAGAACGCAGCGTGATCCTGAAACTCACTGCGTGATCCGAGAATTATTTCAAAGCCAAGTGCATCTCTGTTAAGTCGGCAAATACGGACACTGCCCGGCATGGCAGAAGCAGTTGGCAAACTACATTTTTTGCAATGGGTCCTTTGAGACAGGACCGGAAAGCAAAGACTGGGAAAGGAACAAAAGGGCAGATGTAAAGAAAACGAGCAGGAATGAGAGTGGGAGGAAAAGGGTGCAAAGAAACGGGGTAATCTTCGGGCTTGGACGTGTCAGAAAGGGAAACGGGGACTTCCAGACTAACAGAGAGACGGCCTGGTAAATAGGTTATGTACGATTTAGATAGGAATGGAAGCATAACAACAACATTATTAAGCAAGTTCTCAAGCTGAGCAGCACTTTTTACTCTCCAGCACAAGGAACTGGTCACAGCAGCACGTTTGGCTCCGTAGATCCCTGTGCCCATACCTCGGGGTGCCCTCAGCCGACTCCGTCTGCGTAAAGTTCTGAACCCAGCAAAGGAGCTGAAAAACATTTACTGCCTTCCAACTTATGTGAGGAACATCCAGAGTCCAGGAAATTCCCACAGGATTTTCTTTCATCCCTTCTGTGATCTTTATATTGAGTATGTTTAGGATCCCATAGGGAAAAACGCCGCTCCGTGTTCTTTATGGCAGGATTTTCAGCACACGTCTCTGGAGGCAGCTTCTGAATTCAGGCACCAAATTCTTTCCCTCTCCCGCCACATTCTTCCAAAGGCACATCGTCTGGGCGCTTGTGGTCAAATTTGACAGTTTAAAAAAGCAATTCTCTTCGTGCTTCCAGTTTCTACCCTGTATCTGAGGCTCGGTAATTGACCTTAGGAGCCCACCGCCCCCATTTCAAGTGCTGCAGCTCCGCAGTGGGCGTTTTAAGACAGTGTCCACGCACACACACTTCTCCCTCTGATAGGAGTAAAAAGTCTCATGTCCTTAGTTATCTGTCTTTGCAGAGGAATAAGAATTAATCTTCCTTAACTGCTGGAACTGAATCCGAAGCACCTGCACCATAAAACCTCACGCAGTGTCCCCAGGAGGTTCTGTTATTGCCGGGATTGAGCATCAGGGTTTCATAACCACGAGGCTGCCATCACCCGCGCCGCAGGACAGGGAGCTGCGGCACAGCAAACCTGCCCATCCCGAGGGCAGCGCTTTGTCATCGGGACGTCGGTTCCACCTCAAATTCCAGCTTTTTATTCCTCAGATGTTTCCTCACGTATTGGAGGCCAGGGTATGAGATGTCAGCTCCCCCACCGCACTGCCGGCCGCTGCTCCAAACACCAGTCCTCACCCGGGAGACTTCACTTTTAAGCCTAGTGCGTTTTCTAAGGTGTAATAGGCATTTTTCTGGGCAGTCTTCCCTATTTTCAGGGAACAGACGTGTTTCCCTCTGCTTTTGTGGACCAGGGGGCAAAAGGTGACAGCCCAGAAGGGATCTCAGTCGCTGGGTAATGGCACAGCTACAGCTCCCAGTGCTCCCCTGCACGGCAGCAGCGCTGGAAACCAGACCCTCCTGCGCTGCCGTTCAGCCTTGGTCTTTGGAGAGCTAACAGACCCAAAAAAGAAGTGGTTTTATTTCTAACATCCCTTCCTTGCAGCACATTGCCCCCGTAAGTCCAGCTGTTGCGTTACCATGTTATGCTGCTGAGTATTCACATATTCATTAGTTTTGGCAGCCTGTCAACTTTCTCTTAACCGGTTCAAGCAAGGGAAAGAAAACAGGGACTTCATAGCTTCTCCCAGAGAAAAGCTGATGAGAATTTCATAGGCGGTGGAAGCAGAATTTCTGTTGCCCGCAGTGCATCCTCTTGCCAGACACCGACGATCTGCATCACGCAATGAAGAAGGGAAAGTTTCTCAGAGGGAAGATGGCAAAATACAATTGGGTAGGAAACATCAAGCAACTAAATAACAGGGTAACCACAAACGCCCTCCTGTCCTCAGTTATCATGGGAAAAAGACAGAATCGGCCTGCCCTCACCCGGGATGAGACCACAAGGTTTTTGTGCATTTTAAGGCTCCTCTCCAAGTTAGAATAACAAATGAGACAGAAAAACAAAACAAACCTCAAAACATACCAGTATCTTTATTAATCATTTCTGACTCCTCACATAAGCATACTGCAAATTCAGCCTCTGCACTTATGCCAACTCTGGTACCGCTTAATTGCTGAGACTGTGATTAAAGTACTGCGTTACAGGCCACGGAACACCAGCAACACGTCCCTTCGTCTGCTAACGGCAGCCGGGAGCTGCCCGGAAGGCTCCGTCCCAGAGGACACCAATGTGCAAAGACACTACAGCAGGAATAAAATATCTTACAGCACAGCATTTACTCGCTTTCAAGTGTTTTACGTGGATAGGCCAGGTCATCACTATCCCAATTCAACTCCTTTTTAAACAAGATGGAGCAGGGGAAGCACTACAGTTTGTTCATAATGCAAGGGCTCCTCAGCTCCTAGCCAAACTTACATTCAGAAGAGGAATGTGACCTTCTAAAGTTCTCAAAATGACTGTTTCATGTTTTTCCTTACGTGACGTTGGGAGCTTGTCATCAATCCTTCTCTACCACAATTGCTCAGAAACACAAAAGGGGCACAGCGACAGCTGGGAAACCTCTCGACGTGCCGCCACGTTGGACCAGCCTTCAACTAGGAGTTCCTTGTACCTGCCCCGGGAGGTGCACGTCTGCCTCCGCCACATCCCGAGCTGGCTGTGGGCATGCCCTACCTTCTCCTTGCTTCACCCATGTGCGTAGGACAATCCAAGCCGTACGTCCCTTGGTTCCTTCCGACTGCATAATGCGGTTTTGCCCAACCTGACTGTGCTAGGGATTACTCCTAAGCTGCAAGTCTTTGTCCCATGCAGGCAAAGCACAAACAAATTCTGCCTTTGTGCCCCCTGGATGGATGGCAGTGCCAAGGGATCAGTCTCCGGTGGCACAGAAGGTAAGCAAGGCTGATAAACGGGCTTTTACTCAGACTTGCCTGAATAAATCAGAGTTGCAACCAAACATAGAATCATTGAATCGTCTAGGTTGGAAGAGACTTTAAGATAACACAATGGATGCAGCGACAGTAAAGCCTCCTTGTTCTATTCTTCATGGAATTGGGGATCCTGGAGTCAAACACTGGGGGTGCAGAGGCAAACGTGACCTCCTCAGAGCAGACCAACTACGAGATCTGCCCCTCGGGCAATCTACATTGGGTAAAGCCACCGAATGGGAAGACAAAGCCAGGCTTTGAGGAGCGCAGAGACCCAAGTTGGGCTCAGGGCAGCAGCCAGTAAGTGACGGGGCGGTGGATGGACCTGCACCTTTGGCCTTCCCTAAAAGCGCGGCGTGTGAGCGCCCTGCGTGCGGTATGGGCTTTGGGAGCACAGACGGACAGACGGGGCAACAAGTGGGTTCATCAGACACAAATATCTCCATAACAAGAAAGGCATCACTTGCTTCTCCTACAGCGCTGCTTTTATCCTCCCTTTTCAGGGGGCCAGAGATGAAAGCAAAGAAGAAAAGGCAGAAAGAACAGGTTGATGAAACGGGAACTGCCCAAAATGAAAAGGCAAGAGTCCAAGTCAAATCCTTAGAGTCAGCAAGAAAACGCTGTGAAAAAACCCAACTACTTGACATATCAGGAGCTGAGGTAAAATAAGAAGTTTGAGAAGAAAACTAAATGGAAAAAGGAGAAAAGAAAAGATGCCCTGATGGACAAACACCCTCCAACAGCAGCTCCTCGGGGACAGCCGAGCTGCTCGGCCTGACGGGAGGGCAGCGGGGAGAAGGGAAAGGCACGACGTGCTGCGGAGCCATGGCCACCGCGTCACACGGACCGGGCAGGACACACGGCCACCACCAGCACCCGCTGGTAAAGGTCCCTGGCACCGTGGGCGTTCATTCCCTGCGCGGACATGCAGCTCATTATTGTGCCTTATTCCAGACAGCACATCCAAAAAAGGCAGGTAACTTCTTTTAACAATAGCTCTTTCCTTCTCGATAGGCATATCTCACGGGCGTCACGTATTTGTATCACGTGTGTTACTGCAAATGCAGACCCCTATCAAAATAACCAAACGGGAACAGGTCGAATGCTTTGCGTTTCCCCATTACGCTTACGTGGAACAGGCACGTCGGACAAAATTCACTCCTAGAATAACGACGTTATAATCAACAACAAAGCCTGTCGTCACCGTTTTCGTCAAGTCAGTCTCCATAAACAGCACGCTCAGTTGTTTTTTTTTTTCCCCAAGCCCTAGGGATTCCCAGATACTTCTGTATTAATTATTTACTCCCCATAAATTTTAGTTTTCAAACAGCTTTGCTCAGACAGCGACCGAAAAACCAAAGAAAGGGTGGGCTGTACGTGGGATGGCTAAAGGTCATGAGAATGATTTATGGGAGGGTTTCTGCCTTTGTTGCAGGGTTTGATGCGTCATTATGCTTGCAGCTACATTTCCAAGGTATTATTTTTCTAAGCGCAAATCCCCTTTCCTTCCCTCAAACTCCGCTATGTTTCTAACTGAAATTAACTTAGCACTCAACAAAAGCAAAACACTATAATTTTAGAACTGTATCACTTCGATTTGTTTTATTTTTATACTCACAAGAGAAGTAAAACCTTTAGTTCCTACGAGCCTTTTGTCATGACAAACCACAAAGATAATTACTAGGAAGCTGCTCTGGTAAAACCTCCCAAACCCACTGTCGCTGGGAAGCCAAACATTCCCAAAATAACAACTAAATAATTGATATTACTGGGGTCACAGAATGCGGTACCTTTAAAGGAAAGAACCACCGGGCAGCGCCCAGGAACCACCGTCCCGCTCTGCTCTGTGTGCCCCGCACGACTCCCGCTCCTGCGACAAGGCAGGGGGTTACTTTGTGCCGCGTGTTATCCCAAGGCTGCGCTAACGGTCGGGCAGCCGTGCAGCGACCCATCGAAGTGTTTTTGGCTGGAATGGGCTTTAATCACAGGGTGACTTTACCTCGTGCATAATCCCTTGAAGTTCCCTTCTCAGCAGAGACGGGGACCTAAGAACTCACTTTGAGCTGTGAACCTTCCAAAGGCAGAGATAGATATTTTTTTTTTTTAATTTTTTTTTTTTTTTTTTTACACACTTCAGAGTAAGCGTGTAATTCTTGCCCCAGAGTCTTAATTATATTCTCACTTTAAAAATAAATTTTTAAGAAATCCAAATCTTTCATCTAGCCACGATTTAGATGACAATTCAACTACAGAAACAGCATTCCGTACCTTTCCATTAAGAACACAACGGTCACACCACCCGCGTGTCAGCCTGAACCCCCAGAAAAACCATGTTGGTCCACGACATCAATAGGGTTTCAGAGAAAGCAGAAATTATCCTATTTATCTGTTCTGCCATTTAACCCTCTTAAAGTCCTCCACATTGCGCAGATGAAGAAATTAGCAAATTAACGGCTGATGGGACACGGTGACATTGCTGAATGGGCGCCGAGCATCCAGAAAGCCTGAAGCCACCACAGCAGCGGTTCAGACCCGCGGAGGAGGACGACACAGGAACAACGAACAGGCTCAATAATCCTCCTCTTTCTTACCTCTGCTCTTGGAAACCAGCAGGTGGCAGCTTGCAAATTAAGTAGTAGAACAAAAAAAAAATAATAAAAATAAATAAACAGTTTGGCAAAAATTACAGCAGTGTTTACAGAAGGAAGAAAGGAAGGGAACGAGCAAAATGTGCTGCCAGAAATATCAAAGTGCACATATTTTAGCGTGACACAGGCTTCAGTAGAGACAGAGACATCAGATAACTTCTAAGCCAAAAAAAACCCCCACCCCGAGTGCTTTGCATCAGTCGATTAGAAGCCTCCCGAGATCCCCAGATTGAGCAGAAGCTCCCCTCCTCTGCTTTCCTTTGTGTCTCCACAGGATAGTGCTTATCTCAGCAACGAGACACCGAAATCATCCCAGGTGAGGAAAGCGTGAAAGGCAGCCGGATAACGGCATCTTCGCAGACGCTCAAAGGAAGAGCCACGGCGCTGGCTGTCTCAGCATCAAGTGACTAATCAGAACAAGCTGGCACCACGGAGCTCTAACCTTTACCGTAACAAACGCTCCCCCCCAAAGCACGCACTGGCCCAAAGACAAAAATGTGATATTTCCGTGGATTTAAATAGACAGACTATGTGCAAATTATATTTTTTTTTTTTTTGAGAGCGGTATTTCAAAGCACTCTTTTAAAGAAGGGTTTCAAGCACATGGTGACAAAGACAACGAAGGCAGCGCTCTCTTGAGACAAAGGGCTACTAAATTCTGTGTCTGTCTCAACATAAAACTCTCAAAGTAAAAAGGGATTCCAGAGAAAAATGTCAGTAATAATTTATTTCCAAAGCTCACCAGGAATTCATATGGAATTCTAATCAAGTGTTCAGCACACACCTTGCCCCCACGTCTGCAAAAATACAATCTTTCTGTAAAGTGAGGCTGTCTGAAGTGCGTAGGTACCCGGGGTTTTGGGTGATCATAAAGACGAGAACATTCTCCCATTAGGGGACATAATTCTTCTTGCTGCTCAAACTTCGAAGAGCTTTGGGGGCCTTTGAAATACGGTGAGCCATTTTCTAATAGAAGAATCTGGGGGGGGGCGGAGGGGGGGGATGGAACCAAAAATCCATAGTGTAGGCCCACAAAGAAAGAAGCGTCATACTTAGTGCCTTGGTCACCTCCTGGTATTAAGCCCAACTGATGAGAGGTCTCAAGAGGTCATAAACACTCCTGTTCCTTCTGCAGACATCCAAGCACAATCCCGCGCAGCAGGTTAAGTTTGTGTAACAAAAGCAACTCCTCAGTGTCTCCCCCAAATGCTGCTTACAGAACAGTCCTGGTTCTACAGCATTTCAGTTTTCCTGAAGGATCCGTCGCAGCCCGGTGACAGTGCTGCTCTAGGATCTGGCAGCAACACACTGGCGTGCCCAGGATAAGCCACCTACCTGGCTCCTCCGCCCCCCAGCACCAGCGCGATGGCATTTCCAGTCAGAACACGAGCCAGGCGAGAAAAGTCGGAGTGACGGTCTGGTGGCTTCTGGAATACGCGTTCATACATCTCTATCTGCAGAAGGGAGGCAGAAGATGGTCACTCTAAAGGCGGGATAGAGTCTACGCTACCAGCCAACAACATACTGTTAAAAGTGGATGGCTGTTCTTCCAAGGAAAGAGGGTTAATGGATTATCCAAACAGTTCTAGTGATCATATGTGTCTCTCACACTTTTATAGTAGGTGTGAAAATTCCATTGGAGTACGGTATTTTCTTTGGAGATCTTTCTCTTTCTTGACAAGGATTTGAAGTTACCAGGAAGCGTCCCAAGTCTGCCTCTGCTTTACCTTCAGCGTGGGTTTCACAAGCACAGGGATCCTCCCAATGAAGGGGACTCTGCTGCCTGCACACACCTATCAACAGGACCTTGAGGTGGTATTTACTGTCTCCAGCCAAGCGTGCATCCATAAAGATGACAGGAGCCCCTTACCCCTGTGTTTTCTAAAGTAAATTGAAGCCAAACATTTGAGGACACTGCAGTCCTCAGCACAAGAAGGCCATGGACCTGTTGGAGCGGGGCCAGAGGAGGCCACGAAGGTGATCAAAGGGCTGGAGCCCCTCTGCTGTGAGGACAGGCTGAGAGAGTTGGGGGGTTCAGCCTGGAGAAGAGAAGGCTCTGGGGAGACCTTAGAGCCCCTTCCAGTCCCTCAAGGGGCTCCAGGAAAGCTGGGGAGGGACTCTGGATCAGGGAGGGGAGCCATGGGACGAGGGGGAACGGTTTTAAACTGAAAGAGGGGAGACTGAGATGAGATCTGAGGAAGAAATTCTTTGCTGTGAGGGTGGTGAGCCCCTGGCCCAGGTTGCCCAGAGAAGCTGTGGCTGCCCCATCCCTGGAGGGGTTCAAGGCCAGGTTGGACGGGGCTTGGAGCAACCTGGGCTGGTGGGAGGTGTCCCTGCCCAGGGCAGGGGGTGGCACTGGATGGGCTTTAAGGTCCCTTCCGACCCAAACCATTCTACGATTCTATGATTCAAATAGAGCACTACCCGTGTAACGGTCAGTTGCACATCGGAATATCACGTAGTATCACTATGTCAGATTAATTGTAATCCGTGTGTCAAAGGTAAAGTACAACAGCGAAGGGACCGGCCACCAAAGCAGGAATCTCTTACCAGCTTGGGCAGGCTTCTTTTGGAAAAGACTCTGCGTGGGCAGCGGAGGTGAAGATGTGCAGAACACCAGCTCCGCATGTTGAGCCATTCCACGGTCCGGGAAGGGAGAGGCCCATCCTCCTTATGCAGCAGGACAAGTTGCTTCTGGGCTCGGACCGCCGTGTTCTCCAGCATCCTCTCCAGCTACAGCACAGCACACACCAAAGCAAGGAGGGCGTCAGGTATGGACTGCTCCAGAAGCAGTTTAACAGAATAATGTATTGTGAAATACATACACACACATATATATATATACACACACACACCCCTGAGCCCTATTCCCATCTGAATCTGCAGACAGCTACGCACATGAAGAACCATCAAACAAGATGGATTGAGACAACGACGCTGTTAGCTGTGGGCTTCTGTGGCATACAGAACTCCAAAAAATCAGACAAGGATTCAAACCCGACTACTTAAAAATGAATGCTTTTTACCTAAACAGAGACCATTAAATGCACAGCACAGACACACGCTGTTCATGCAAAATGAGATCCCTTCCCCAGTCACACCTAAGCCTACAAACGTTCAGCGTGTTTTGTTCTTTCACTTCCAATCAGACCCCTTTTCCCTCCTTGCATTCCTTATTTTTATTCTTTTGTTGTTGTTGTTTTAGGCAACCGATGGCAACTTGCTCTTGCCGTGCTTCCTGCCTCCCACATACGGTCATGAAGAACCAACACAAAGCGACACACGGGAACGCTGCAGATGGTCCCAGTCCCAGGCTCTCAGGAGGTGAGACTCAGCCTTGCACAATCCTAAAAATCCCCCTGCTGACCTCATTTTTAAAATTTCTCGCAGAATTTATACGCCTGGTCAAACAACTTCAGTAACGAAAGATCAAAAATAAAAATAGATAGTAAGGAGGAAAAAAAAAAATACAGCTTCCAATCTGTAATAATATATACTTAATTATTCATACAATACAATTTATATCTACTTTTTCCTAGGCACACAACACGAATTCCATCCAGGAAGAAAAGAATTTCTCTCTCTATCTGGATATTGCGTAAAGAAATTCTGGACGGAAAGGCAAAGCTTCAAAGCAATTTGGCTTCTGATTTACCATTGGCCAAAATGATCCTTTAGAGGAACGGACCTTAGCTGGAAACACTTCTGTATAAAACTTGCCACTTCAGAGGCTCCTCATTCAATTCTTTTTCTATTTATAACACACTTGTCTCGGGAATATTTCATTATTTATGTTTCCTTGGGTATTAAACCCAGGAAAATTCATGAGTATGAAACAACCTCCTCTGACGTGCACCGCTAACGCTGCCAATCCAGGCAGGAGCTATCCCCACACCTCTCCGACAGTGGGTTCCTGGTCTCCCAGCCCCACGATGAGGATGCAGTCCGCCTGCCGGATGCAGCGCTGGGTCCAGGGGGTGAGGGTGCTGTCTGCCTGGTAGAGCACGATACGGTGAATATCCTCCTGCTGCCCCAGCCAGCTGGTTAGTCGGTATTCATGGATGCTGGGGACAGAAAAGTGAAACAAAAAAACAAAAAACGAACAAATTCAAATGGTTTTATATCACAGCTCCTGACAGAGTAGAGAGAAATGTTACATGCCAAGCACAAAATCTGAAGGGCATCGGAGACCTGCATCTCTTGCTCCTCCAGTCTAGGAACCTTATCTCCACACATTTCCAGGCTCCTGATTGCTTTATTTCTCCATTATTTATCCCATTAGATCTGTACACAGAGGAAAGAGGGTGCAGTGGTGCCTAACTTCAGCAAGACTTCCACGGCATCCCTAAGAACGAGCACACAACACCCACTTGCAGCAATCCCGCTTTTCCCATTTCACAAGTGAGAAAGCATGATGGAAAAAAACCACCCACATTTGAACCAAATACTCTTGAAACATTGTTGTCTCAAACACCTCGGTAAGAAAGCACAATATATGTCAGAACACAGGATTTTATTCCCAAATACTGTACATTTATAAGGCAAGCACAGCATCTTTCTGCATTCTTTCACAAGAAATAAGTAATAACGAGGGCAGGTACCTATCCAGGGCAGCAGAACCAAGTCGCTGTTTGATGTTGTCACTGGTGAGCAGCAAAGTAGGACCTGGAAGAACAAGTTTCACACGTGAACACCTGCCACTCGGCTCCTGCCAAACTCTATCGACTAAATGTAGCTGTAACAAACGCAGTTCTGTGAGCGCGCTTTGAAGATCACGATGGATCAGTTGCATCCGTTAGAGCTGTCGTGGAAGAAAGAACCGGCACAAAGTCTTCACAGAGATTTTCACACTTAGATATAACATTTTCCCATTCTCCGTATTCCCTGAGCCCTGTTGTTGCATTAGGCTCAGCCTACAAGCTCTCTTTTATTGCATCCCTCAGTCACACAGGATGACACTTTCTACTGCAGCTGCATTTTCACAAACACAATGCTCAGAATATCACGTACCTTTCCCAGCCATAGAAAGCCCAGGAATCTGGTTTCAAAGAGGAAAAAAAAAAAAAGCTACCTCACTGACGTATTGAAATACATCATTTGTTCATCCTGCCCTAAACCGACTCCCTAGATGAATCATAGAATCTTCATGGTTGGAAAGGACCTTTGAGATCCTCGAGTCCAACCATACACACACACCAAAAAAAAAAAAAAAAAAAAAAAAAAAATCCTCAAGCTCTCTCTATAGTATTACTACTTCTTTTTCAACCTGCCAACAAGAATCTATACCACTACCAGCCCCAAGCAGAGAATCCCAAATCCGTATTCACGCCACGGTCCGACACACACCACTTCCACTACCGAGATGCGCACATCTGGCATCAACATTATACCAGAGATGAACTTTGGTGCACGTAAAGTTTCTTGCAGGCACTTTAAGTCTATTTTTCTTACTACCAACTCCATTTCATCGGCAGCAATACATGCCATCTGTGGTGGAGGTTGCAGAACAACTGCAGCTAAATACAAAAAAGCAAAGGAAAGAAAACTTAAGGGATTAATCCTTTCTTTAGGTGTGAGGTTATCTGTCTCATATTGAGAGAGAAACGCACATTTACAAAACATGAAAGGGCAGTTGCTTTGTATTAATGTTTTCATAACGTAATCCTTCATTTTTTCATTAATGAGCACTGAAATTTATGTGCGAAATAGCAAAACGCTTAATTATGTGAAGTCTCCCAAGGCATTAATAAAGCAGCGTGGCTTAATGTGTTTAGTAAAAATCAAGGAACCATGAACGAACAACACAGCAAAAGGTCGCAGCTTCACACTTATATGCTCAAAAAGCACAACCCAGCCATACAGCGTCTGGCGTTGGCATCCTGAGCTCCAGGGCCGACTCATGTCCCCCCCCAGTGCTCGATTCCTCCTGTAAAGACTTCTCTCTGCTTTAACATGCTTCAGTGTTAGACTTGCAAAGAACTCAGAAATGCGAGTTCTGAACTTATGCAAAGCGTTTCACACTGTTCTGCACGACATCCTGGTCTCTAAACTAGAGAGACACGGATTTGATGGATGGACCAGTCGCTGGATAAGGAACTGGTTAGATGGCCACACTCAAAGGGTTGCGGTCAACGGTTCGATGTCCAAGTGGCAACCAGTGACGAGTGGCATTCCTCAGGGGGTCAGTACTGGGACTGGTGCCGTTTAACATCTTTGTCGGTGACATGGACAATGGGATGGAGCACACCCTCAGCAAGTTTGCTGATGACACCAAGCTGTGTGGCATGGTCGACATCCTGGAGGGAAGGGATGCCATCCAGAGGGACCTAGACAGGCAGGAGAGCTGGGCCCATGAGAACCTCATGAAGTTCAACCAGGCCAAGTGCAAGGTCCTACACCTGGTTCAGGGCAATCCCAAGCCCAAATCCAAGCCGGGCAGAGAATGGCTTGAGAGCACTCCTGAGGAGAAGGACCTGGGGGTGCTGGCTAATGAGAAGCTCAACATGAGCCGGCAACATGTATTCCGCAGCCCAAAAAGCCAACCACATCCTGGGCTGCATCAAAAGAAGTGTGGCCAGCAGGGCGAGCTGGGGGATTCTGTCCCTCTGCTCAGGTTGGGGGAGACCCCACCTGGAGTGCTGTGTCCAGCTCTGGAGCCCTCAGCACAAGAAGGACATGGACCTGTTGGAGCTGGTCCAGAGGAGGCCATGGAGATGCTCTGAGGGCTGGAGCCCCTCTGCTGTGAGGACAGGCTGAGAGAGCTGGGGGGGTTCAGCCTGGAGAAGAGAAGGCTCCAGGGAGACCTTAGAGCCCCTTCCAGTCCCTCAAGGGGCTCCAGGAAAACTGGGGAGGGACTCTGGATCAGGGAGGGGAGCCATGGGATGAGGGGGAACAGTTTTAAACTGCAAGAGGGGAGACTGAGATGAGACCTCGGGAAGAAATTCTTGGCTGTGAGGGTGGTGAGGCACTGGCCCAGGTTGCCCAGAGAAGCTGTGGCTGCCCCAGCCCTGGAGGGGTTCAAGGCCAGGTTGGACAGGGCTTGGAGCAACCTGGGCTGGTGGGAGGTGTCCCTGCCCAGGGCAGGGGGTGGAACTAGAAGGTGTTTAAGGTCCCTTCCAATCCAAACCATTCTATGATCTTTTCATCTTGCATTTTCAAACACCCAAACAATGTTTGCTCATTGTTACACTGATGATGAAGGAAGAGCAATCAAAAATGGACAAAAATTTCCCCTAAGTTGAGACCAAAAGATAAAAAAGTAAAAGCTGGTAAGAAAGCACCAAAAGGAGGATGACTCGAGAGTAGAATTTCATTTCCCCATCCTCCAATAAAGCTTATGGTAGTTGGTTCCCACAAAAGCCACAAGTCCAAAGCAGAGGGAATTAGTTCCTAAGCATCTCCAGAGCAGAACCTGCCCTTCACTCCGGCATCAGCGCTGCTCAAACCCTCTGTCTGCAGGGAACAGACCTAATGCTCGGGGGGTTTTTACCCACTTCATTTTTAACATTGGTCGATTCTTTGATCTGGTTCAGCATTCGGCCTCACAAACAGCTGGGCTAGCACAACTTTGGATGAGGTAATGGGATTAAGAGAGGTCTCCTAGAAGAAATACTCCTGACATCGCGTGCTATAAAGACAGCAAGGGAGAGAGGGCAGGTCAATTTTGAAAATGCATTCAACAGCAAAGTTATCATTTGTGTTCATTAATGTGTCAAAGGTCTCAGCAAAATAGAAGTGATATGTAGACCAAATATTCTTCCAGGATATGCGACTTACAAAGCTTTATGACAGCGGTGGAAGTTCAGTAGGCAAAGAACGAACAGCCAGGAATGCAAAATGAGCTGAGGAATACAATAAAAATGTCAAGTAAGAGAGACTAACAACGAGCGGGGAACAGCGTGCTCCACCTCTGCCTTCCCCTGGTCATGGGCACAGGAGCCTGGAGTGCACCCGCCCATCTGATGGACCGGGGGCACATGCCCGAAGGGGAAACCATTGAACCCTGTGACCCCACCAGCCAGAACGCCTTTTATACAGGGCGAGGGGCAGACTTTGTAGAGCTGGGCGCATCTTTATGTCCGTGTCGTGGTTTAACCCCGGCCGGGGTATGGAATATTCTCCTGGCCATTCCGTTGTTCATTCTATGCTCCTGCTCAGCTTCTATGGGAAGCTGAAAAAAAGTCCTTCAATAGTACAACCATCACCTAGCAACAACTAAAACAATATGCATTACTGACATCCCTTTCATACCGAATCTGAAACACAGCAACCACTAGAAAGAAAAGTAACTGTCCCAGCTGAAAACAGGACCGTTAGTCAAGGAGATGGGTATTCACCCACAGATAGCTTGAATGGGGACAGCACATCCCCACCAAGCAACAAGAGAGCCTTGGAGAGGCACATGACTTCAGAAATCATGTCCACTCACTTCACTTTTGCATGTGGAAAAGAAGCCGTTCCCAGTACATGATACAAACACGTGCGTAGAGGCAGAGACACGGCTGTGCTGGCTCGGGATGGGTCTGCCCAGCATCCCCCCTGCGCACCGCAGCACAGGACGAAGGCACCCAGACCTTTATTTATCCCCAGCACAGAACACGGTGATGCTTCCAACCAAACCAACTCTGTTTTGCTTCAGAAATAACAACCATCTGCTCTACACTTCCAATTTCTAGTGAGCTCCCAATTAATCAACCATTAAATAACCCTCCATTAATGTGATCAAGAACACCAACATATGCGTTCTCAGGCGCATAAAACAGAATGACCAAAAGTGTTATTTAAACTAAACTGCTGAGAGCAAGGAAGTAATAAAACCCATTCTCAAGTGCATACCCCCTCACGCAGCCACACCAGCCGGCAGGAGTGCCCGAGGCTACGCGTTACCGTACCCTCACCACACATTGTCACAGCTACACACCATCCTCTAGTGACACTCTCTCCACACCTGACATCAGCCTCGCAGGCGACTTACTGCTGTCGGCATCATCCCTCCATCCCTCCGTCCTGGAGCAGCCGCCTGCACCCTTCCGGGCCTCTTCTCTTTCTGTAGGATTAGACACGGGGCGAATAGCTCAAAGTTAAGAACATAGGAGAGGTGATATGAGGTAACATTAAATATTTATCTAAGCCCAAGAGCAACTCTCTGGCTGCAACCAGCAGCAGATTGCTGGGGAACAGTATTAGAGCAAGGAAAATGTAATGACATTCTCCGAGCCTCCAGCAATTTGCAGTTCATGAATTCCTCAAGCCAGAGGTGGTGACTTTTAATAGCCCCGGGGGGATTTTTTTTTCTTTCGGCAAACTTGCTGGGATTCATAATTTCAGCTTTTATATCCTTTAGGTGAGAAAACACGGCGTGGCAGCATCTCGCCCCCAGGCACAGAGGATCATGATTCATGGGGAAACCTCACGGAGCACTGAAATTGGTTCTCCAGAGCCGGCTGTTCTTCGGTATGGAACTATAAGCCCATGAAAGAGAAGTGAGGAGAAAAAAATGCTCGCAAACATCAGAGTCTAGTTCATTTTATCTTTTAAAAATGCAAGGCGCTCAAGAAAAAGGTTGAGACAGCCCTTCAGAAAGGCTTCCACACTCAAATCCTGCCCCAGGGAAGAGACAGAAGTATCACACAAGAGACATAACTCTCTCGTTCTTGCCAAAGATGAGCACGCTATTCACTTTTGTAATTTTTTTCCCCACATAACACCAATCTCATAATACGTGAAGGAGTGGGAATAGAGATACTCTAGTTCTAAGTCTAATAAAACGTGGTCAAAAAGTTGCCCAGAGAAATCGGAGGTCCGGAGGTCAAGGACCGATCTCTGATGGTCAGAAATGGTCGCAAAACCACCTCACTTAGAAAAAACGCTCACACAAAGAGATACCGCCCAGTACGAAACGCACTGAGGAAAAGATTTTTCACAGCAAACTTACTTCGTCAAAGGAGAATTTATATTTGGCCTAACAGAAGTCTACAGAATTATGTGCCAAAGAGACAGAACTGAGAAACGCGTTTGGTGTCCCAGGGTCAGAAGATCTCGCCCAGCAAAAAAATACCAAGTTGTGCCAGGGGTCCAGGCAGCACGTTAAACACTTCACATTGAAATCTAATCTGTGTGTAAAGCAGGCAGAAGTTCAGGCAGAACTTCAATTAAAAACTCCAATAAATTATTAGTAAAGATATTTCAGTGAGCGTTCCAATACGCTACACGGTTTTAGAAATTAAAAGAAAGCTTATATTTAAAGGGCAGAAAGGAAGGAGAGAGACACATATGTTGGATTTGCATCCCTCTCTACTTCAGCTTGAAATTATATACGATCAGAGGGCTCCCACATATAATTAGAATTTGCACAGCCATGTGGTATCATTTAGCTGGTCTCAGCAAAAGAATAAAAAAAAAAAAAAAACAGTTAGGCAAACACTTTTAAAAAATATGAATATTGCAGAAGAGCTTTTTGATCAGAAATGCTCTCCGCTCTAGCAGGATTAAGGGGAAAAAAATATTAATAATAAAAATAGATATCATGAACCTTGACCAAAATTCATCGTTATGGTTATCCTAACCTGAAACTTTTCACAGCGGTAAAACCTGCCCGCCTTCATCTCACGCCTGTTAAAAGTAGAAAATTCTGTCCCTGCCTTTTGGAAGTTTTATATTCTACATCTTTTTCTTTGGAGACCCAAAGACCAAGGTGCAAAGGAATGGGCTTTCACACCGAAGCGTCCGAGCAATTACAGCACGGAAGCAGCGATGGAGCCCCCGGTTCACCACGCTCTGCAGGACCTTCCTCTCTCCTCAATGCTCAGATCCTGATTTCCATTTATCCCGGTCTCAAGGGGAAGGCGGATTCACGCGGATTCACGCAGAGTTATTGCCGCCAGGTACCAAGGAACTGCTCCACCATCCAGCTTTTAACAGAACAAATGCCACGGAAACATGGACATCCCTCAGTACAGAACTGGGACACAATCACACTGTCCAGAAACAGGGTCTGAATTATCATAAACCACAGAGACACCAAATCTTACAGAAACCAGCACGAATTGGGTGGACAAAGCCGTGGGTGGACAAAGCCGTGGGTGGTACCAGAGGTTGGCGATCCCCGAGTGCAGAACACGGCACAGAGCGGCCAGCGCGGGCTGGGGCCCAGAACGCCCGGTATGGAGAGCAGTCTGGTGACGTGAGGAGTTCCCATTATGGATTTCGAAGGAAAAAAAAAAAAAAAAATGGAAAAATGTATAATTAAACCCACACAAGAGAATCAAGCAACCAGACTGATAAGCCCTGCCTCACTACAGGCAAAAGTATTTGGAGGGGGAGGAAGATTCTGAATACTTTTCCAGTTCTTGTGGACAGTATATATTAATTCATGGTGTTATGAAACTTCCCCTATCAGACTGAGGTATTCCATTTCTCATTATTTTTATATTCTTTTAATAAGATGAAAGCAGTTAAAAATTAACAAAAAAAAAAAAAAAAATAATCCTGTTAAAGGGATTAACCTCCAACCAGCTCCAACTCGTAGCACTGCCAAGCAGCTTTCTAATGCCAGCTCCAGGAAAAGAAAAGCCATCCTCTAATCTCATTTTGCAGGTTCTGTCACAGCCCAGCCGGCATCCCGCGCACTCCCCAGGGACGCGGGGCAGCCTCAAGGGCTGCAGGAGCCGATACCTCCCGATGCTTCAACAACCATCACCCCATCGCTGCCCGACCTCTCCCGGTTTCTTCTGTCCTCTTGTCTCCAGCCGGCACCAAGGGGATTCTAGGCATCGCCGCAACATTCATCTAAGTTAACGTTAACAGGAAGAGTAAAGAATTTTCTAAAATAATACATCAAGTTGCAATAGAAAGCTAAACCCAACTGCTTTAGCCCCACACAAGCTCACCCAGGCCAAGGCCGCCCTCCACCGCTCTGGAACATAATTCAAGCCCAGAGCAATGAAACGACAGGGATCAAATGTTAAGTCAAGTGTTAAACGGCAACATCTGGCTACAATTTATAATTAAACAAAAACGTTTGTTCTAGAAAAACCAAAAGGATAAACAACAAAAATACGCTCACAGCAGCAAATCGACAGAGCAGAGCCCCTTATTGCCAGAATTAGGAACACAGGCACCGAGAGAGACTTCCTTAAGAGAAAGGTTTTCAATTAAGCCTCCTCAAGCATATTTAATAACACCTCTCATTTCCATAAATACGTTGAAGGTCTAATCACAGTTCGCACCCAAACCCCAAGCGGTAATTAGCCAATTTGGAAGTCAGAAGCCGGGAAGCGCTCAGGTGGCAGCGGCACCAGGCTCTGACACACCAGCTGCTCCCCGAAACGAAACGAAATCCTTCCACGCACCCTTTCCACTTCCCCACGTGCAAAACGGACCCAGTTCTAACGCTCAGGTGAACACCAAGACAATCTAAAAATAAACTGAAATGTTGCTTCACGAGGCTAACTTCACTACCCGTGTCGGTTTTGGATGCAAGAAGTCAGAAGAAAAATCATTCCAAAAAAAACCAGCCCCTTTCCTTACAGCGAAGCACCATCTGGCACATCGCTCCCAGCACTTTAAGGAATACCCGAACAATTTATAGCCATAGGATAAAGCAGAAAATACAAAAGCTACCCAAAAAAAAAAAAAAAAAAAAAAGAGAGAATGCTGCTTCTGCTAAGACAAAATACTAATAAAAAAAAAAATAAAGTCTGCATGAAAACCCCTCCGCACAGTATGGAAAGAGTATGGAAAAACGCCCAGCCAAGCATGGGCAGAAGGTTTGAAGGTTTTAACCCCTGTCTCGGGGCATCGCAGGGCTGAGCAAGCCAGAGGCGGGACGGAGAGGAGAGGCCGTCGAGGCCGGGGAGTTGCTCTCCCAGCTGCGTTTTCACACCACACTCCCCTTCCCACCGCAGCCGGCTGCTCCGCTTTGGCGAGAACTTGGGCTGCCAGGGTTGTCTACTACCAGCTCCAGCTGCCAGGCACCAGCCGGGCGCCAGTTTAGGAAAAGAAAAGAGAAAGAGAAGGGTGAACGAGGAAAAGGCCAAGCGATCAAAACAAAACCCCTCGGTTGTTACGCTCTAGCTGCTGTCAACCAGCACGGTTATTTTTATTCGGAATAGTCCATCTAGATACGCTAGTTTCTGTTTATTTACGGGCTCCCAGTGCTGTCACGCATCAAAACAAGCTGGCAGCAATCCATAAGAAGTACCCATTAGCAATACAGCTACGGCTGAGATCTCTGCTCCGTTACGGATGTAAAATTTTTCTGCCGTCTCCAAATAAGAGGAATCTTCAAAGGCCCACAAACGAGTTCTCACTGTAACGCATCTCCGCCATAAGCCGCACACAAATCCGTATTTCAAAAGGTTAAAGGGTTCAAGCATCAACAGCTTTTTTCTGTGCCTGCTCACCTGGAAGATTTTTTTTTTAAGCAGAATAATAGCTGCCAGCTCCAGATACCCTTAAGGTCAAAAAGGAAATAACCAATAAAGGTAAGTGGTTATACCTCAAGCATCATGGAACTTGTACTTTTCAAAATAATAAGCCGTGAGATAGCAGACTAGCAATTCGTCAAAGGACTCCAGGAGATTTACTCAAGAGATCTGTGACAGCGTACGAGGACGAGAAGAGGATGTTCAGGAAATGTCAAACCGTAGTACCGAGCGTGAACTGAATCGTGAATTAAATACATGGTTTTTTTAGCAACCAGAACTTGCACACACAACTTGACCAACAGATAAAGCAATTAATGACTCAACCGTGAGCCGAATACGTTGTTTTGTGAGCTCAAGACACAAACAAGCTAGCAACAAATGGAAAATGATTTAAGTTTGGACTTCCAGTGCCAAACTGGATCTTCTCCACAAGCCTCTTCCATCAAGCCTTATGCTTACTGCTTACCGCGCTACGGCAGCGAAAGGAAACTGCCAGAGAAATCCTTTGCCAGGTGAAGCTGTAGAACTGAGGAAGCCTGAAAGACCCTCACACAGGAGAGAGAGAACCAGGGTCAGACAGAAACCGGTGGTGGGATGTGTCCACCAGAGTCTTAGGGGTGCTGATGGCAGCAAGGCGAGAGGCCAGACAGGCCGGACAGTATTTTTCAGTCATTAAGGCCATGAAATTTTCTGCTGAAATTAAATGGACATTAGGGATGGGGACAGAGAAGGAAGAGGTGATGCAAAAGGCTGCTCCTGAGCACTGCTGTGCCGCTACCCCCCCGATGCAGCATGAATCCATCTCTGACTAATGACGGGTACCCGGCCGTACCCCTCTAAAAAAAAAAAAAAAAAAAAAAAAAAAAAAGCAGCGTTTATTTCCCACAACACAGTAACATGTAAACACTTCTTACCCACAGCACTGAGAGCGTGCTTGAGCTCCAGGGTAAAAGCCGTGAGTGGCACCTCTTCAGACACCGGCATAATGGCCACCGTGGAGAGATTGCTGGCAGGGTTTCCGGCGTCCCACTTGCTACCCGAGCTGTGCAATCCAAGAGGGTGTCCTGTACGAAAAGAAAAACAAACTTGCCGTCAGCCAGCCCAGAAAGCGAGGCGTCATCTCATTGCTTCCAATGGCCAGGCAGCCAGGGAAGCGCTGCTGAATCGCTTATCCCAAGACGAAGGTAACATCCTCCATGTCACGTAAAAGAAAAGAGCTCCCACATATTTCACTCGTAAGAGGATGAAGATCAGTTTCCACCATGTTTGGCTGCTGACACAGCACGCGTGGGGAAAAGTCAGGCCATGGTAAAATATCTGGATGCCAGGAACAAATCAAATACAACATGCGCTTACCTGAGCTGTTAAGAAAAAGATAAAAAGGCACTTTGAATCACTTTGAACAGCCACAACTTTGGAACAGGCATCAATTTAGCCCATGAGAGGAATTAGCTTAACTACCAAAACCCCCAAACCTGTTGCCAGTATCAAAATATTCCAAAAACTGACATTCACTTTTTATGGTATCCCTGATCAAGGAAATAAAAGACCTGCTTTCAACAAAATCCCTATAGGGAATGTGTATCTCCACCTATTTTCACTCCTCTCCGAGATGGGAAAATGGGGAGCTTCACAGGGACGTGCTGAGGAGCATTGACATAAAATATGGAACCTCTGAAGTAGCTGCAAAGTAACCGTGGAAGCGTTTCCAACACAACATGGTACACTGAGTAAGGACAAAGAGCGTGGGCAGAGGAAAGCATTTTTTGACAGAAACACACGATGCATATGACAAAGATTAAGATCTTTCTAGATAGCTTAGAACAGGAAAAGATCAATCATAGGGGTGTTCAACAAACTCTTTGTTTTATTTTGATACTATTTCATTTCTCTTAAACCAAGCCTTCTCAGACAACCTTACTTTGCTGCTAATGCCTATCACAGAATCACAGAATCTTCATGGTTGGAAAGGACCCTTAAGATTATCGAGTCCAACCAAACAACCTACAATCTCTGCCCTTCTGAGCATGCCCTGAAGTGCCACATCTAGACGTTTCTTAAACACCTCTAGGGATGGTGACTCAACCCCCTCCCTGGGCAGGCTGTTCCAGTGCCCAACCACTCTTTCAGTAAAGTAATTCTTCCTCATATCTAACCTAAACCTCCCCTGCGGCAGCTTCAGACCATTTCCTCTGGTCCTGTCATTATTCCCCTGGGAGAAGAGGCCAACACCCACCTCTCTACACCCTCCTTTCAGGGAGTTGTAGAGGGCAATGAGGTCTCCCCTCAGCCTCCTCTTCTCCAAGCTAAACATGCCCGGCTCCCTCAGCCTCTCCTCATATGCCCTGGTCTCCAGACCCCTCACCAGCCTGGTAGCTCTCCTCTGGACACGCTCCAGCACCTCAATGTCCCTCTTGTACAGAGGGGCCCAGAACTGGACACAGCACTCGAGGTGAGGCCTCAGCAGTGCCGAATACAGAGGCACCATCACTTCCCTGCTCCTGCTGGCCACGCCATTCCTGATACAAGCCAGAATGCTGTTGGCCGTCTTGGCCACCTGGGCACACTGCTGGCTCATGTTAAGCTGGCCGTCCACCAGCACCCCCAGGTCAACTCAGCTCGAAGTACACAATGAACTTATTGTTACCTGAGTCAGGATTTAGTGTCCTGCTTAGCGCATTTCACCCACCAAAGGCCTAAGATGCACCACAAAGATGAATTCTTGAGACGGACACATGGGAACGTTTGATGTACCATATGAAAACTCACTCAAAGTCTATACACAAGATTGACAGGACATCGCTGGACACAAAGAAATATCAGATAAACTTTTTTCAAACATACTCAGCGATTGAGTTACTCATTTCAAGTCTTCTAAAATAGCTCTGCACAGAACATTAAATGGTTTTTCCACTCTTTTTGGGCGATCTTCAAGATATTCGTAGGTTCAAACGAGTTACACATCCCTGCTCAGCTCCTTCATCTCTGCCAGGCATTCCCTCCTCAGAACTTCAGTGGCGAGTCTCTGATTGAACTCCTATTACTGTCACTCATCGTCCTCCCCTTTTCTCCAGCTCACACCTTTCCCAAGCAGCGCGGACTCTGCCCAAGGCCACAAAGGCATCTCAGCGCGCGCAAAAGCTTAAGTACAAATATCACCAGGGATTCATACACAGCTGATTGCCTACAGAAAGGTGAGCACACGAAGAGCGGACTTTGAGACTCACCAAAACATGAGAGCGGGCTACCTCACTTTCAGTCTCCTTGCAATATTTAAAAACAGCAAAAAAAGTAATTAAAGAAAAAAAAAAAGAAACACAAAACAACTCACAACAGCAAAGAACCCCACGACACCCTCGGGAGTTAACACGCATCTGTTTTCTTGTACAAGCTGCTCAAGAAATTTTGGAAAATTTCCTCCTACTCACTTCAATTCCATCAGTAAACAGACTTTGTTTTGCCTCTGCCACATACACAACGCTGAAGAACCAATCCACAGCAGACCTGCCTGCAGACAACTCATTAGGAGAATGCAAATACAGCCGTATTAAGTCAGTCTATATGCAGATGCCACTCGGCAGGATGATCTGAGTCAGGTCTGTTATAGCTGCTATTTCCAATCCTCCCTTTGAGCTCTTCTCTTGCATTTTTGAATTGAAATCTCTTGAAATTTAAAGATTTCACTGCACATATGCAGCCGTACTTTTCTATCTCAACTGCAGATCGTTCCATTCCCACACTTACTTAGCCACGCTCCACCAAAAAAATAAAATGTACACACATATATATAATAAAATCACCATTCACTTGTGACAACAGCTAAAATATTTAGCGACGAACTCTCTTTTCAAGTATGCATTTTCTGTTTCCAGATTTAACGATGCAAATCTGGCTCCGAGGAAGCCCCAGCATCAATGGGAACCGTCCAGGAATGAGTCTTACCTCCCTGCTGAAGGCTGCCAAGAATCTTCTCGCCCAGCAAGTGAATAAGTCTAGTCACAACCTAGCGAGGGGAGAGAAAGAAAAAGAAAAGAAACAAACGTTCAGGCAGAATGTACTAAAAATAATGCATTTAAACAGACACTTTCAAATTTTTGTAAGACGTTATCTCCAGTTGAAGCATACAGAGACCAGGGTTTACAACCACAGCTTCTCTCCTGGCCGCAACATGTGGCAACTCGTCGTTTGTCTTAATTTCTTTTACCTTATTTTACTCTAGTCCGGAGAAACAAGAGAACAAAACAAAACTAAACTTCCCAGGGAACTTATCAATGCCCCATCCCTGGAGGGGTTCAAGGCCAGGTTGGACAGGGCTTGGAGCAACCTGGGCTGGTGGGAGGTGTCCCTGCCCAGGGCAGGGGTTGGCACTGGGTGGGCTTTAAGGTCCCTTCCAACCCGAATCATTCTGTAAACTAAAAAAGGCAGTATTTAACTCGCTTTGGGAGCAAAAGGAAAAAAAAAATCCAATTCTTTTGGGAAACAAGTCAAATTGCATTTTCAGTCCTCTTTTCCCTCTGCAGGGCGCTGGCACCTCTGGGTCTCTCTCCCTCCTCAGCAGCCGTCGCTCCCCTCCACCCTCTGTAGGTACTCAAGGCTCAAACAGGCTCAATTTGGGCTCAAACAGATCCTCCCCCCCCACCCAGTCTTTCTTCCTCCTGACCCCCTGTTGAATTAGTCAGTGTTTACAGTAACCAATTTAAGACATCTTGAATAAAAGAGATAAATACACACTCTAAACTCCTGCAGAATCAGAACAAACCAAGCAGTCGCTTTCCCCTCCAGTCACGTTTGTGTGGCACCTCTGAAGGGACAGATTTTTCCCCAGCTTTTTTTTTTTTTTTCCACCGGGACTTAACATGGATACAAACCAATATTCAGACAGCCGACCAGCTTATCTCCAACATTAACATCAGGAATTCCTGACAAGAGGCGCAGCAGAAGACTAATAATCACAACACCAAGGAGCAACAGACTTGGAAAATGCATCTTTGATTCTGAAAAGCTCTGCGCACACGCTTTACCAAATAAGAAAAGACACATTTAAATGCATTAAGAATTAACAGAGTAATTATCAGATACTCTCCCCCAGGCAAATAATTCAAGGTCAAAATAACTCTAATCTTCGGGAGGACACAAAAAAAGAGACAAGAAAAGTTCTCCCAACTTGTAACAAGCCAAACAAGCAGCAGCAAACGGCTACATTGGATTCTGGAGAAAGACAGACACGCTGTTCCCGTAAGAACAAGCACTTCATGATGTATCTTTCAAATAAAAGACTGAGTAAGCATCGAGGCAGGTCAGCATGCCCATCAGAATCATTGATACATCTTGCTTTAAAAAAAAAAATTAAATAAATTGCCCTAGACTATGAAACACCACAGCTTTGCCAGTAGTTTTACAGTGCCTGGAGGAGGAAGGGAGAAGAGCACACAGGTGGCTCCCAACACTGTGTGACCTAAAGGGGAGCGAGGAGTACGAGCTAATCATGGAACTGTTAGGGTTGGAAGGGACCTTAAAGATCATCTAGTTCCACCCCCCTGCCATAGGCAGGGACACCTCCCACTAGATCAGGTTGCTCAGAGCCCCATCCAGCCTGGCCTTAAAAACTTCCAGGGATGGGGCTTCCACCCCCTCTCTGGGCAACCTGTGCCAGTGTCTCACCACCCTCATGGTGAAGAACTTCTTCCTAACGTCCAGTCTGAATCGTCCCCTCTCTAGTTTTAATCCATTCCCTCTAGTCCTACCATTACCTGACATCCTAAAAAGCCCCTCCCCAGCTTTCTTGTAGGCCCCCTTAAGATACTGGTAGGCCACTATAAGGTCTCCTCGGAGCCTTCTTTACTCCAGGCTGAACAACCCCAACTCTCTCACTCTGTCCTCATAGGAGAGGTGCTCCAGCCCTCTGATCATCCTCGTGGCCCTTCTCTGGACACGCTCCAGCACGTCCATATCTCTCTTGTAGTAGGTGCTGCAGAATTGGACGCAGTACTCCAGGTGGGGTCTCACCGGAGCAGAGTAGAGGGGGAGAATCACCTCCCTTGACCTGCTGGCCATGCTTCTCCTGATGCAGCCCAGGATACGATTGGCTTTCTGGGCTGCTAGTGCGCACTGACGGCTCATGTTGAGCCTCTCGTCCACCAGCACCCCCAAGTCCTTTTCTTCAGGGCTGCTCTCAAGCCAGTCGCTGCCCAGCCTGTATCGGTGCTTGGGATTGCCCTGACCCAGATGGAGCACCTTGCACTTGGTCTTGTTGAACTTCATGAGGTTGGCATGGGCCCACCTCTCCAGCCTGTCCAGGTCCCTCTGGATGGCATCCCTTCCCTCCAGCGTGTCAGCATCCCCACACAGCTTGGTGTCGTCAGCAAACTTGCTGAGGGTGCACTCAATGCCGCTGTCCATGTCGCTGACAAAGATGTTAAACAAGACCGGTCCCAGTACTGATCCTTGAGGGACTCCACTTGTCACTGGCCTCCACTTGGACAGGGACCCATTGACAGCCACTCTTTGGGTGTGGCATCAAGCCAGTTCTTTATCCACTGAATTGTCAGGCCATCAAAGCCGTATTTTATCAGCTTGGAGACCAGGATGTCATGCGGGACAGTGTCAAAGGCTTTGCTCAGGTCCAGGTAAACGACGTCAGTTGCTCATCAAAGTTATTTGAGCAATTTCTGTCCCACAGTCATCACTGTAAGTTCTTAAAGATGCCACATCAACCATCTCCTCAGTGAGCCAATACCAACTTCTTTAACATTTCTCTTACTTGCACCAATAGTGGACTCAACCATCCATACCTGCTTCGCTGAGAGCGCTGATATGGCACGGCCATGGAGCTAATGAGCGATGGCGGAACGAGGGCAGCTCCAACTGCAGGCGAGCTTTCAGCCTCCTTCCTCATCCAGGAATCTCAAATGGGAGCTAAAACGCTTCCACATGTCCAAAGTACAACAAGACCTGACGATCATCCAGATGACTCATTACCACTTTAATAACGCCAAGATCTGCAGTTCTGGGATTCAATTAATCATTGAATCATGGTATGGTTTAGATTTGAAGGGCCCTTAAAGCCCATCCAGTGCCACCCCCTGCCCTGGGCAGGGACACCTCTCACCAGCCCAGGTTGCTCCAAGCCCCGTCCAACCTGGCCTTGAACCCCTCCAGGGATGGGGCAGCCACAGCTTCTCTGGGCAACCTGGGCCAGGGGCTCACCACCCTCAGAGGGAAAATGGCACTGGTGTAGTACTGAAAATTACCCCAACTAGAGGGAGCAGGGAGGGAAAGAGGGAATTCTTAATAAAAAAATATGAGACTGCCTCCCCTTCCCAAGGGAGACAACCTGCCCCTCAAGAGCGTTCATACACCCAGCTCACGTGCCTTCACCCAACAACCCGTACCTGCACACCAGGGCTTTCCTTAAGCAGTTTTGGAAGGTGTTATGAACATTATACACTTCTGAACCACTTTAAACGTCAGAATTTTAATTACTTACTAAAACCATCTCCTGTATTTATAACTTTTTCTGCTCAGGAGAGCTCTAGCTAAGTTAAAGAAAATGTCCAAGGTTAATGACAGAACTAAGAATAGAACCTATTGGTCTCATTTTCCAGTTGGCTGCTCCTGTTACCAGGAAATATTATTTGTCTTGTTTGCTAGAGCAAACCTTACAGCCTTGGTACATATAGATATGGAAAAATTATTTCCCTGGTGACTTTGTAAGACAAGCAAATTGCTAACCATAACGGGATGAGTCACTCTGTCGCAGTCATGGCAACGTCGAAGGAACATCAATTTGGGATCAGAGCTAAGAACTGGCCTGAAATTTCCTTGGAGTTTTATATTACGTACCTTAAATTTTCTTTCACAAAAAAGCAATGTGTTTCTTTAAAAAAAAAAAAAGACCTGTCCATCCGTCTGAGGGAGAAGCCAACACAAATCACATCTCATCATTGACAACAGACCCAAGCTTCAATCACTGACCCACCCCCACGATTGTGCAGAGCAGCTCTCCCCAAATTCAGTCCAACTGGGAGGATTAAAAAGAGATCGCCCTTCAGGTTTCCAAACCCCTTTATTCTAAGCCCTCCAGGAACAGGGCACCAGAAGAAGGAGCAGCACAGCTCGATGGAACCCAAGGGACGCTGAGAAGGAAGCCGGGGAGCAGGGCTGGACCTGGGTGGCATGGAGGGGTCTGCTTTAGCCTGGGGAGGGGAGGAGGAGGAGGAAGCAGAAATTAGCCCTGGGGCTGGGAGGGCTTGGATCGGGATTGCAGGGATAACTGAAAAGTTATTCCAAGTACGCCTGGAAGAGAGAGAGGCAGGAGAAAGGCAGGTAACGGGGCACTGGCAGGAAGGTCCCTCAGCACAGACCCCTGGGCAGGGGATTCAGCAGTCACTTAGTCCCCCCCTACTTATTTCACTTCATCACAGGCTGGCAGGGGTTGGCAGGGACCTCTGGAGATCATCTCCAACCCCCAGCCAGAGCAGGGTCACCCAGAGCAGGTGGCACAGAAACGCGTCCAGGCGGGGTTGGAATGTCTCCAGAGACGGAGACTCCCCCACCTCTCTGGGCAGCCTGTGCCAGGGCTCTGCCACCCTCACAGCAAAGAAGTTCCTCCTCATGTTCAGTTGGAATTTCCAGTGTTCCAGTTTGTGCCGGTTGCTCCTTGTCCTGTCACCGAGCACCACTATTTAGCCATATTTCATAGGAGAAGCTCTGGAATTGGCAGTGAGGGTTTGGGCAGAGGGAGAAGGCAGGCGCTCTGGCAGCACTGCTGGGAAAACCAGATTTAGCTGGAAGAAACGCTGAGTTTTCAATCCTTTGGAGGTGCCACCCAGCCTCCACCACTGCCCGCAGCACAGCTGAGCCAGCGATGGGCTGGGTACTGGTTTTCCACAAGCAGGCAGGAATTCCAGCCCCTCGTCCCCACAAACGCCTGCCTTTCCCAGCGCGGTGCCAGAAGAGTGCTTCCCAGACATCCCTACACGCAAAACCGTCTCATTGCTGCGGCGTCACCGTCGCCCAGGGCTAGACAGCCTTCACAGCACAGCGGGAAGCGCCTGCTCTGCTCATCCCTCCGGCGCATCCTGGATTTCACAGCCTCCTCCAGCGCCCCACAGACACCCCCCATCCTCCCCGGGCAACGCCCCCCCCACGCAAAGCCCAGGCCATCCGGATTTAAGGTTTGAAGAAGAATCCGCACTGCAAAAAGCCATTGAGTTGGAACGCAGGTTTATCCCAGAACAGCGGGAGGTTTCTACATTAGACGAGAATCATCAGTTGCCTGCGAAGTAAATGCAATTTTTTGACCCCTTGTACTAGGGATGGAGCCAAACTTGTTTCAGTTTGTGAGGAAGTTGGATCTATATTTATCGTCCCTTGCGATTAGAAACCGTGCTCGTGGTGAGCGGATCCTGCTTGGTTAATCACAGTTAATCACCTCAACCACTAACGAGGACCAGAGACATCGATGAGGTGTTTCTCTTGTGAGCAGAGCGGCGCCGCTGAAACTGCCACGGCGCAGGGAAAACGTGTCCCTGTGCCGCAGAGCACAGTCCTGTCCTGCCCCCGCTGCCACCACCAGATGGGCAATGGCTTGGAAAGGTCACCGGGCTTCGCCAGCAGCCTCAATATCCACCTCCAGGGACTGGGAGCGCCAGCCTGGGCTCTGGAGATGGGGATCCTGCCTGGGTTGTGAAGGCAAGGAGGTCAATGGACCAAAGAAACCCAACCCAAACCCCCCAAACAAAGAAAAAAACCAACAAATAACCCAAAGCAAACAAATATTCACTTTCCTGAGCTTATGCAAAAGACTTTTCAGGACAGGAAGAAGAAAACTAACCTTACAGGGCTAAAAAAAAAAAAAAAAAACCTGAATATTTCTCTACCTCAAAAGCTACTTGGGATTCCAGGTGCCTCAGTACCGTTCCCCAAAAGCCCTGAAGCCTCTCCCGCTCGCGCGGACCCTCTGCAACTATAAATTCATCAAACCTGGCCCAGAGCAGGACATTCGGTCGAGACAAACATTTTGCAAGGGAAATAAAACGTTGCTCCTCCTCCTTCCACCTCCTTGCCTTCTCAGACTAACGCACCAGAACGCTCCGTGAAGGGCAGAGCAGGACGTAGAGTGTTTCCCTTTGCGAGACGGCGTGAGCGAGTGCTCTGCTCAGCACAATTCCACCCCTCTGACCCGGCTCACCGCTCACCACCCCATCTACCTGGAAATCTGTCATCTTCCCGGCTGTTTCTGAACCGCCTCCATCCCCAGTCAGACCCCGTCCAGCCCCCAGCAGCCTCCAACCCCCCTGGCTCCCCCATACCCCCCATAGGGCTACCAAGATGCTGAGGGGACTGGAACACCTCTCCGATGGAGAAAGGCTGAGGGATTTGGGTCTCTTCAGTCTGGAAAAAAGACGACTGAGGGGGGATCGTATCAACGCTGATAAATACTGAAAGGGGGGGTGTCAGGAGGATGGGGCCAGGCTCTTCTCAGTGGTGCCCGGGGACAGGACAAGGGGTAACGGGCACAAACTTGACCATGAGAAGTTCCACCTCAACATGAGGAGGAACTTCTTTGCTGTGAGGGTGGCAGAGCCCTGGCACAGGCTGCCCAGAGAGGTGGGGGAGTCTCCGTCTCTGGAGACATTCCAACCCCGCCTGGACGCGTTCCTGTGCCACCTGCTCTGGGTGACCCTGCTCTGGCCGGGGGTGGGACTGGGTGATCTCCAGAGGGCCCTGCCAACCCCCGCCAGTCTGGGATTCTGTGATACCAAAGGGGAAACTGCTTCTGCTGCAGAGAAGGCTCTGGGAAACCATTCATTTTCCCTCTGTTTTAACTGATGTTAAACTGTTCAACAGACCTGCAGCCTCTGCATTGCAGGGCGAGGAAGAAACTTCGCATTCCCCAGGGGAGTGTATTCGCCTGCTTTAGGATGACTAATTTCGGTTTCAAAACAAACGTCCTTCAGCGATGGGGCCGGGCAGGGCGACAGCTCGGTGTCCAGCGACGCTGCCGAGGTCCGGCTGCCTCAGCTCCCGGGTGCTGGATCCCGAGCACCGCCTGCTTCACAGCTACCGGAATTCCCACACCAAGTCGTTCATTTAGGCGGTTTATTTCCTATAATTCTTTAAAATACTTCAACCTATTATCCACACCCAGCTGATCTTCCAAGGCCAGGTTCTAGTTAAAGCTTTTGTCCCTATTCCACTGTGAAACTTAACAGCGGCTTTCCAATAAGCCCTTTTGACAGCGATTTTCACGAGAATTCAGTTGTGAAATACTTCCCTATGGATATTTATTTCATTCTGGGAAGAGTACGGATTGCTTGGCAAATTGACTATCTGCTAATAGATAACAACAGTACCAAACAAAGATTTTTCCCATCTTAGCTAACTTTCAACAAAGCTGATTTAGAGAAATCACAAAATCCGCACCAACATCCAAATGCACAGCAACAACTAAGTGATGTGAAAGGTACCGGGTAGCACAAATCCATCGGTATTAGAAGAGGAGGGACATAAGAACAAACCCAAAACAACACATTCATCAACCCTGCCCCGCGCTGCGGAGGTTCAGGTTTAATCGTACGCTATTTTAAATCTCAGGAACCAGCTGCCGTGAGAGACAGTGAAGGGCCAGGCAGCGCCGTCCCCTCTCGCCGGTGCCTTCGTGCAGGTCCCGGCTTTAGGAAAGCAGCGCTGGGTAAAGCGGGCAAGGAGCAACCCGACGTGCCCGTCTGCACCCTGTACAGCCAGCGGATACGCAGCCCCACAAATCCAAACGTGCTTTTCCTTCCAAGCCTGCTCCGATCCTCTCCAGCGGATCCTCTGACATCACCCAGATCCGAGAGACCACTATTCCCACACTCAACAGGACGGCTTGCAGGTCAGCCAAGTACTTTCTGTACTTTGAAGTTTAAAAATAAAATACTTAATAGTTAAGCCTTTAAAACTTCAAATCAGTCATCCAGTAGGCCACCTCTAAATTAAATATGTTAAATAACAATTTATTGCCGCCTTCATAGCAGGACGTTATAAACTTTCACATACATAAGTGATTTAGTTGAAGGAGACGTAAAAGGGCTTTCTACCACACTGAGATCCAACGTGAATAAGCAAGTGTGGAAAAACAGGGCTGCCAAGGGTTTTCTATTCTACGAAGCAAATGAAATTGGGGTAAAATAGCAATAACAGCCATTTTATCCATACAAATTCACATAAAAGCAGGTTTGTTTCTGTGGAGCTCGTCCAGGAGTTGCCATTATTCTGCAGCAGGTTTCTTGAGGTTTTTTTTGGAGGGACAAGGGAGGAGGAGAGGGAAATTAGATCACCAACTTGAATAAAACCATGGGGTTATTGAAGCTTTGCACGGCCCCAGCTCAGATGAAACATTCCGCTTGTCACAGAACACGGCAGCTTCGCAAGGGGGCTCTGATGAAAACTCCGGGCGGTTTGAGACCCGCCGTGACAAAGCGCATCTTAAACCCTCACTTGCCACAATTTCTGCCACCTTTACAAACGCCGCTAACGCGCACGGAAGAACTGAAGCTTTATCCAGGGGCTGTTTGAGCTTCTAATGCTTGTGATCAATTGCGTCTTGAAGAACATCAGCCCTGCATCACTGCCGTGACTGAGCTCGTGCTCCCGCCGGCCTCGCGTCGGGCGGCCACAGCCCCCGGCCACGCTCCCACCGAACCCTCTCTCCTTTTCACATCCCCTTCTCCTACAGTCAAGGAAAACTTTTTTCAGTGGGCCGTGAGGACGAATGCAGAAAAATCTAGAAGCGTGGCCTCTCCTGACCTATTCCACAGCGTCACGTGGAGCTGAAACAAGGTGACACACAATACACCCAGAGCCGGAGGGAGCGCAGCGGCGAGCTCCCGCGCAGGGCTGACAACCCTCGGGAAGGCTCCAGCCACTGCAGAAAAGCCCTGGTTAAAATCCGCGTACAGAGAGAGCAGGGCTCGCTGCTCAAGCTGGTTCTGAATGTATTTAAACCCCAAGGGCAGACTTAGAGAATTAAAAGAAGGACGCAGGAAAAACTCAGTATTTTCTAGCAGGCACTTCCAGCACGCAAACGCTTGTCTTGCACATCACCCCCCCGCAGCTCCGCAGCAATTTCTCACTGCGATTTCCATCAGCTACAGCAGGTCTAACTTTCAAGTTAGAATTAAAAATAAAAAAAATAAAAAAACCAACCACCAAACCAAAAGCAATCTCAGCTCAGCAGAGGCAAAGCTGCTCTACAAAACGCGATCCAAGCTCTACACTGATGTTAGAACATCTCCGGAATCTGTTCACAAATTCTGCGCTCTCGCTACTGCTTCGAAACCGCTTTGCGGTGCCAAAAATCGTGAGCTGATTCTCTGTCCTACTTTTCCGAACTGAAGGCAGGGATGAAAATAGAAAGAATCAATTCCCTTTCGCTCCCGCAGCTCTGGAAAGCCACAGACGGCACCAGAAGCAGCGGGGCTGTCGGAGCAGCAAACGCTCCGGCTGGCCGAGTGCCCCGACGGCTCTACGGGGGAGCTGCGGCCCCCGGGCAGGAGCGCCCAGAAAACCAGGGAGAAGTTTGGCACCGTGGACGGCTTCCGATTGGGAACATCCAGGATGGCATACCAGAGTGACTCCCAGATGGGATGCTTTACTGAGAAGCCAGGAGATGTGGATGTGACTTCTGCAAACTGAGCAGGATCTACAAGTCAACATCTGCCACTTCTGGGCACACACTCTGAAATTTTGGCTGGTACTTATAACTGAGATGAGCTTCCCCATGCTCACCCGTCTGTTTCAGCCCGCACAATAACAGCGGCTACAGCGCGTCCCACCAAAGACCCCAGCAGACCAGTACCCTGCCCGACAGGACCGCAGCCGATGCCCAGGGGAGGGGACAAACCAGGGCGAGCGCTCGGTGCTTCCCCGGGCAGCAGCTGCCCATTTGTACATCACAGCTCAAGAACCTGAATTACTGTACGGACTAATAAAGCGTGATTTCCCTCATTCGACGCTGTTCTCATCAGCAAGTACCACCCACGTTTACCATTTTCCTACCCATCGGGTAATAGTTTCTTACGGCGCATTCCAGAGTTGGATCCCTTTCTGGACCATCTACAAACACGTCACGACTGTACGCGTGATGAAGTATGCTGGGTGGAGGCTCTCCACTAACTCCTCGAATTAAAGGGCTTTTTGCCCTTGACAAGAAATAGTACATCTCCGGGGTAACTAATTAAGAGGGTAATTCCGTCTCGGGAACTGCCTGGTTCTTGGCCATTAGGGCACACGCTCTTGACTGCCAAGAGGAAGATCCCAACAAAGCCGTTCTCCCTGGCATGGGGATCCTCTGAACTAAGAGAACATTTCACCTGACTCAGGGGGACAAGCACCAATGTTTGACCCCTGTTCCACCCAGTGAGACTCCGGTTAACCGACCCTTCCTGACAGCAAGTGTTTGACAGAGGCAGAGTTGCTTTTTTCCCCCTGTTTTCTTAAAAGACGTTTTTCTAATTTGCAGAGGACTAAGAGGGAGATTCCCCCCCCCTCCGCACGCTGCTGAATCACAAGCCAGCTCTTGCTACCTAGTCAATTATTTCAAAGCTATGGCACCTGCTATCCCTTCATTACTTTATTACTTCTGGTTGGATGGGGAAAACAACATCATAAATCCGGTGGATACATCACTCTCCTAGAATAACAGGAGAGAAAACAGGACCGGGAGAATTCATCCGGCCCATCCCTCTGCTCAGCACTAGGCACTACCTCAAACATAATTTTTTAAGAGGTTATAAAAACGAGTAACAATCTTTTAGCCTTTCTAGGGAGTAGAATCAGCTTTTTCTTAATATCCAACTGCTGCAATGTCAGGACACTACCATTTGCCATTCCGGTATGGCGAGCAGCCGATGCCCCTGCTATTAGAAGACAACTCTATACATCTGAAAATAGCTGCCGTGTTTTCCCTTAACCTTTCACAGTCTTTTTGCCTCTATAGATAAATATTTCTAAACACCAGTCAGCCGCCTTTTTGTCCTCTCGACTCTCTTCATTTGGTCTGTCTCTTCCTTCAAACGCGCTGCCACTGGTACTGAAGCTTTTCCAATATCAGGGAGAATGCAAGGATTTCTTCACTCCAGAAAACATTCTGTTGACATCGTTATTTTTTTTCTCAACTGTATGACATCGTTCAGGCACGGTCAACTTTTGATCCTCCAATGCCTGGTTTCTTCTTCTAAGAACCAGCTACCCAGACCCTTTTCTGTGTGCAGTTCATTAGTTCCCAGCTCAAAACCTTCTCCCCAGGACACTCCTTTAACTTGAAACTTGATTTTGTACTTTCTACTTGACTTCAAACTGTCTGCCCTATTGTTTTCCTCCGTCACCTCAATTTCCCCTCACTTCTGTCCTTCCTCTCTTATCTGATGGACCAAACGCACAAAAAGAGAAGACACAAGAACTTTGAGATCATATTAAAAAAAAATAAAAATACTTTATCTTAGGTTCTTAAGCCAGTCTGGCAGCATTAACCACACAAATCACCTACTTAAAGTCTATCTCACACTCCTCTTTCTATTTCTAATGCCTGTTCTAAAATAATCCGATAGTAAGCTCTCACATTTTTGATAGCAGTTTAACCTTTATTTAGAATTTGGAGATCTCAAACAGCAGCAAGGATGTGTTTTTCTAACAACCTTTTTTGCAACACGTTTCCTTAAAAGTTCTATTTTGGCATTTTGTTTCATTGCAACTAATTAGCCAAACTACACGCACGTCCAGAGAAAACTAATTCCATATTAAAAAGGCCAGGAATTTGAGGCTGACGGGCTGATGGGAAGACATTTGAATTCTATTACAAATAAATGTTTTGAGTTGCACTAGAAATGTAACACTCGAGCTCAACTTTAACTGCAAAGCAAAAAGATTTACTTCTCCACAGAGAGCACGCGTAAGTTTTGCCAACTGATAGAATAGGAAACGGGAAGCAAGAGAAAGGAGGCGCTGAAATCCGTTCTTGCCCCAGAAAAGAAGGCAGGATTACAGCGCCGGTCTGCACAAAGGCTGTGTTCAAGGCATTGCTAAATATGACGTGTTCGGTGCTTCCCAGTAATTTACAGTTTAAATGTTTGCTAGTAACATTTAAAAATCATCCCCTATGTAAGGAAAAAGTTGGTTTTAAATCCCACCCGGCTCATTTCCTCACGTCCTGACCAGTCACGAGGACCGGGACAGGAGAAAGGACAACCCAAGGGAGGACGGCAGCCTGGCGGGACCCGGCGGTGGCTGGTGAGGCACAGAGGTTACACGCTGCCACCAGCTCCTACATCGGGGCAGGAAATCTCCGCTGCACGGAGAACAGCGGAATCAGAGGAGTATTCAAGAGAGCCCCAGAGAACGGGAGCGCCTCGACAACCCCCAACACAAGTTCAGAAACCCTTAAGCAAAAATAACGCTTACAGGGAAAGCCCGAAGATTATTTCTCATTGACAGTGCTTCTGAACGCGTAGCGCAATGAGGAAATTACCCTAGCAATAACACAGACAGAACCCCACAGGTTGGGGTTTTTTTGACATGAGAATGCGGGAATAGAGGCTTTGTATTATACAGTTAAAAAAAAAAAAATCAAAAATGTTTGTATGGGTCCCAGGAAGGCAAAAGAATACAAGTATTTTAATTAGGTTTATTACTTTTGCAGGTTTTTTTAAGAAATTTGGTAAAATAAGTATATGTCTTAAAGACAGCAAAAAGAAAAAAATCAGAAATAATCTGAAGTAACAGCATTAAAGAATTGCCTTTAAGGCTAGTGCAATGATTTAGTGCTTAGTATAATGTCCCTAATGTACTTAGGGACAAAAGAATTAAATTTCGAGTCCGTCAGTCTCCAGCTTTGCAGGAGAGAGGTATAATGTCAAGCGAATTAAAGAAGATGGATGAGTTGATGGATTCAAAGGGAGCGATCTGAGTCTTCAGGACACAGACGGGCCTGGCGGCTGCAGAACGAAGACTGAGCCTGAAACGCAAGGAAAAGGAAACCCAACCCCCAAATATCAATGCTCTGGAAACCCGGGTACATCTACCCAAGTGCTGACTTCCAGTCCCAGTGAGCAAAACAACCAAATAACAACATTTTAAAGGGATTTTAGAAGTCAAACTTTCATTCGCTATCAATAGCACTAAGTGATTTCCACTTTGCTAAATATGCACGTCTTGTATTTAGCATGAACTTCTTCCAGAGACACACAACAGCCCTGCAATAAAAGATGCTCTAATGGATGAGAAGATACAGGAAGAGAAGCTGGTGGAAGTCTGGTATAGATCAGCTCAGGCAGACAAACAGAACAAAATGTTTTCTCAGCGGGCATCAATCATACAAAAAACCCAGAGGACTCGATGCTAACAGAGAGCTTCAGCTCCTCAGACGTCTTTTGAGATAGACAGAAAATACTTTTAATTTTCTTACCTGGGGGAATTTGCGTTTGATGGATGTCAGTGCTCCCTCTGGGAGCTTGGCAAGTTCCGAATCTCTGACTGCGTGTACCGTCGTGGCTCTAGGCTGATGGGTTAACGCCTCTACCTGAAAGAGTACAGAGCCCAAACATTAGAGATCGCTCACAACATGTTGCAAAAAAATCAAATGTCAGGACGAAGAAACAGAACCATTCCCAAGAACCGGGCCGTCGTACTTGTTGCTCACAGACACAGAAAACAGAACGCTCTTTTCCCTAGGGCCGCTTCCTAGGGCAGGCGCGTCCATCGCAGCCAGCGCCGGCATCTCTCGGACCCGCATCTCCCCGGCACACGCTCTGCCCTCGGACCGGACCAGTTTCTCCCCAGCTGGGACGGGCAGCACCGGGCAGACAGTGTTACCGGAGACGCTTCTGCCTGAGCTTTCGCACGCTCTCGCCCACACGGCGCGTCTCCGGAGCGAGGGTAAGAACCGCTCTTAACGCGTGCCGGAACAACAGCCAGAGACACGCAATGGACTCATTTATCACAGCACTCGCATCTTTTAATCCATCAGTTTTAATTGTGATAAAGCCATCTAAGAGAGAGAGAAAAACCCACTTCCCTACTGCTCTTCCCTTTCTTTTTTCCCCAATGCCACCCTGGAACGCTGCCATTTTACTCTCAGAAGCTAAATACCGGCAACCTTGAAATAATCAAGACTTCCTAAAAATTAAAGAAAAGGATGAGCAGCAAATCAACATATTTTGGCCAGAAGTGAGTTTTGCTTTTCTAGCAGGTTTTGGTTTTCATGTTGTTGGGGGTTTTTTTTTTGGTTTTTTTTTGTTTGGTTTTTTTTTTTTTTTTTTTGTTTCTTTGTTTTTGTTTTTTTTACATATGCACGTGCATCTGTGCTACCTGAACAGGAAAACGCGGGACAGGACGCGCCTACCTAAGAGCGCCCAATTATTTCACCTAGAAACATTGATTTTATTGAGAGCAGAAGTTTAAAGATGAAAATGATGATGCAATCAATATTAATACAGAGATATTCTCCTTCACGGAGAGAACCTGACACAACAGAAACAAAACCGGGTTCTAAAAGCCCCCTCTGCAAAATGCACGCACCCCCCCCCAAGCCCCGGCTGCTCGGGCGTGAAACACAGAAATCAAATTCCCCAGTGAAATATCTTCACACGCTTAATGAGATCTCCTGCCGGGCGAGATGGCGTCATTCAGAGCTCAGGCGTGAGCGACAACATTTAATTGCTTAGAAACAGGCCGGTGCTCAGTTTTGCAGGTTTTAGCAATGGGCAATGTTTGCCGGGCTTGAAATCCATCCATCAGTCCTCTCGGGGGAAAAAACAACCAGTTGTCGCTGCAGTGGCTGTAATTACTGAGGTTAAAATGGAAACAAAAAAAATCCTCACTCTAACTGCATTTTATGGACACTTAGAATCTTCATTTTAAGTTTTCCAGTAGAAAAAGAAACAGAAAATATATCTGTTTATAATTGTTCATTTTGTTTTGAGGTTGGGGGGTTTGATGGGTTTTGGGTTGGGTTTTGGTGCGGTTTGTTGTTAGGTTTGTTTTTTTTTTTCCAGAATTCATTCCAAAGCTTAAGTTTACGGCAAATTCCAAGGCGAGCAATGCTGTTATTATAGAACCAGTGGCTCAGCCACACCAGAAGTTAACGCAACGTACGTAACGCCCCGCACAACGCTGGGCTGTGCCAGGGGCCCAGGCGTCGGCTTCTGCCCACGCTACAAGAAAAATTAAGACGCAACTCCATGACCCCACTTCCAACAAGAGCGCGTTCCTGGAAGACGACATGTGCACAAAATGCACAATTCAGGCAGCCAGAACAGCTAGATCTCAAAAACTGGCAATTAGTCCAGAAAGCTGAGCTCAAGCTGCCAACATTAACTCCAGCTCGTCCAGAAGAGTTCCACCAACACCAACTGCGACGCACGAAATAACACCCAAGTAAATTGAAAGTGAGAACACTTTGCAAGACCTGGCCTTTGGGTTTTCTTCAGGTGCCAGGGATGTTTTCTTATGTAATCACATTTTAAAATAATTATATGGAGGCCGGGGGGGGGGGGAGGTCACGCCACCTTTGTACACACAGTTACGGAGAAACTGTTACACAGTTACGGAGTCCCCTTTAGGTTCCCCAAATGGTTGTATCCTATCTCCTGTTTTATCTCTCACCCCTATTGCCAGCTTTTTATCACAGTTTTTGGCTCTGTAATTTAGCTTCCTTATCCTGAAAGCAGGTTAAGAGTTTCAGTTGTTAAAATAAAACCTTTCTTCTCTCCAGTCATCGCCCGACTGAGTTTAATTTGTATAAAGAAGAAAAACACTCCAACTGCCTAACATCCTTTTCCACTCTTTTTGTGATATACGAGGGCATAAAATCAACTGTGCTCCAAAGGGCTCACAAGTCTTTCAGAAAAGATGAGATCTGTAAAAAAGAGAATTAAATTTTAACTTTAAAACAAAGCCTCAGGGATTATTTTTTTTTTTTCCTCCAAACGCTGACTTTGTCTTTTCGAATTGTTCCCTAGGCAGATTGGGGCGGGGGGGCGGGGGAGACGGAGATCTTGTTCAAAACCTCCTGCACGAGGAGCCATCCAAGTCTCTGGAGCAAGTGGCATTTCCACCACCACCAGTGTTACGGACCCCCACAATCGCAGGGCATTTGATGAATGTAATTCCCAAACGGTTACAGAAACCCGATCTTGTACTACTCTTACATACCGGTACTGTACAAGTCCTGCCATTAGCTTTGATATTTTCATGCAAATACGCCCCGGTATTCCAGCATGGAAAATATCTGGGTCCCAGACACTCTACACCAAGAAATTCCAATTTTGCTTTCCCCTTGGATATTATCATCTCAGCTCCAAATCTCTATTCTTATTAGTTATCCCAAACTATTCATAAAATAATTCCTCTTTGCTGGACGCGAGAGGGCTCTCATTGAACATTTGGACCAGAGATTCATGGAATCATCTAGGTTGGATGGGACCTTTAACATAATCAAGTCCAACCATCAACCCACCACCGCCAAAACCACCACTAACCATGTCCCTCAGCCCCACGTCTGCCCGGCTTTTAAATACCTCCAGGGATGGTGATTCCACCACTGCCCTGGGCAGCCTGGACCATCAGTAGGATTATTCCCAATCTTCGCTACGTTCTCACCTCTCCCCTCTTTACACCTTGTAGTTAAAAAGCCGCCTTTGCACCACTTTTGGCTTTTCTGCACGTGGGAATCTGCCAAATCAAATAGATATTTGGCTATTCTCACCCTTTTTAGAGGTGAAAAACATTCTAACACTGAGTCATAGCTCTCCCCTGTAAATTATACTTTTCTTCTTTGTATTTATTCTTAATAAACCGTTTGAGACATCATCTATCCGGAGTTTTCTCTTCTTGCTTAGAAAAAAGAAGTTTCATGCAACGTGAGTACTTAAAATCATTCTACTCTTAAGCCACGCTCAAACCCTTGGGCTCCCCTGTCCAGTGAACCTTTGGAACAAGTTTTCTTATTTTTCCATGTTTGTAAGTAGTACAAGGCTTAAAGATCTAGCTTGAACTTTAATACGAATAAAATCCACCCACAATCAGATGATGAACCCCGTAAGGTTATTTCTTTGGTTGTAAACCCCAAATTTAGTGTTTTGCTCACCCACCACAGCTACAGTAGTCAAAGACCACTAACACACCTCCATAATAGCATTAATAAACAAATATTTCGAGAAATAATAGTACCTTCCAAGTCTTATCCAACACAAGCTGGGGGAGGGGAAGCATATATATAAGAATATTTGAAAGAGAGATATATTCGTATATATCACCCAAGGCTGTGTCTGAGCTCCTTCCCAGACTACCATAATCACCATTTACCGGTGCCAGCATGAACACAGCTACAATACGTGTTCCAGCGCAAGAAAGAATCAGTGGACTCTTTCCCACTTCTTTTCAAATTCGAGTCAACATGATCTATTTTGCTTGAGGCAACAGCTCTGGTTCTTCTCCCGTAACAGTCATTCCTTCTCCTTATTAACAAGCCTCTAAACAAGTTCATTTCTGGTCTTCTCTTTCAATTTTTAATTCACCCATCTGCCATCCTTGCTCTTCCTCCCTCTCTCTCTCAAACAACCCTCCAGTTTTCCCTGGAGTTGACTGAAGGCTTGAGCCCAACACCTCCTCTGCTCTAGCTGGACTGGCTAGCCTTCTCTTTACCATCTTATCTACTGGTGTTCGCCTTTCCCTCACGCCGTAAACTCAGCAAGCCTATGTTACAGTGCTATTTCCACTTTGAACCCTGTCCCTCTCTGAAACCCAACTGCTATGCCTTATTTTAGCAGCCAGGCAAAAATTCTCAACGTTCCGTTCAGCGCTCATCAGTCTCCAAGGTCTAACCCGTGGCTCCTGGTTTACGGCAAGCACCGACCTCTCCTCTCTACCTCCATCCCACCCTCCAGAATCTGTCTGTCCTTGCCTTTACTTCCATTTCCTCCAAGAGCATGAAGCAATGCCTCACATGCTGTAATAATTTGCATCAAGGAGCACATACCAATTTAGAGTGTTACATACCCTGTGGTTCTTATAATTGTGATAGAGAGCAGCCCTGCGGAAAAGGACTTGGGGGTACTCATGGGTGAAAAGCTGGACATGAGCCAACAATGTGGGCTTGCAGCCCAGAAGGCCAACCACATCCTGGGCTGCATCAAAAGAATCATGGCCAGCAGGACGAGGGAGGTGATTCTCCCCCTCTCCTCTGCTCTGATGAGACCCCACCTGAAGTGCTGTGTCCAGCTCTGGAGCCCTCAGCACAAGAAGGACACGGACCTGTTGGAGCGGGGCCAGAGGAGGCCACAAAGATGCTCAGAGGGCTGGAGCCCCTCTGCTGTGAGGACAGGCTGAGAGAGCTGGGGGGGTTCAGCCTGGAGAAGAGAAGGCTCCAGGGAGACCTTATAGCAGCCTTCCAGTCCCTCAAGGGGGCCTACAGGGAAGCTGGGGGGGGGCTGTTTGCAAGGGCATGGAGCGACAGGACGAGGGGCAATGGTTTAAACTGGAGCAGGGTGGGTTTAGATTAGCCATGAGGAAGAAGTTCTTTACACTGAGGGTGGTGAGACACTGGCCCAGGTTGCCCAGAGAGGGGGTGGAGGCCCCATCCCTGGAGACATTCAAGGCCAGGCTGGATGAGGCTCTGAGCGACCTGATCTAGTTGAAGATGTCCCTGCTGACTGCAGGGGGTTGGACTAGATGGCCTTTAGAGGTCCCTTCCAACCCAACACATTCTATGAGTCTATAATATTACCATAAGTGGCCCTCCTGCACTATTGCAGTTCTGTTCTTCCTAACTTTAAGGAAAATGAAAAAACCCCAAACAACTCTAAGTAGGTCTATGCTCTTTTTACTGTTTCAGTTAATCCTGACAGCTAGGTTTCTCCTGTCTCCTCCTAGCTCACTATTAAATAGTGACAAACACACGTACGATGCATCCATCACGTACAGTGCGCACAATTCACACCCCAGGCTTATGAGCGCTTTACAAAGAGAAAGCGTTACCATAAATCTTTTAAAAGGAGGGGGGGAAAGCAATTTATATTCTCATGACCTCTTTTGACTTCATTTTCAACAGCCGTTCCTGACAGCTCCTCTTACAGCTTTCCAAATTACACACTTGGAAAGTAAAATCTAGCAAGCGTCGCCTTCTGCAAGTTGGTCTAATTACTCCAAATTCCTTTTTGAGCTACATCCAACAAATCACTTCGAATCTTTGCTCCACTTTACGCGCGTGCACAGCCCCAGCGCAGCTGCCCTCATCCTTCGCCTTAAGCCCCTCTCAGAATTCATGGAGGACTTAACCAAAACGGGGGCTGGTTTACATGAGTCTCTGCTGGCCCGATGAAACGTCATTCCTCCACACAAATGCAGCCCCACTTTCACAAATTATAGAGTGATTTTTCTAATAGTTAGCAAACAGTAAAATGCAAATAATTTCAAAATACAGTTTCTCATGTAGATTATTTCTTTCCAAGGTAAGTTTTTGAGTCTGCCTAGTGCAAGAGTAGACGGGTCCAGTCCGAATTAGCGATGCAAGTCAACAGGATCATGTCTAGAGTCAGAGGTCCATCCTCCCCAACCTCCAAACACTGGCACATTTATTCACTCCTGCGGCTCTTCCTGCGCCTTCCCCTCCCACCCATTTTGTAATATATTGTTTTCAGTCTCTCTTCATTAGGGCTAGTATTCCACCCAAGAATCTTTTATTCTCTCATACATCATATTTCTTTCTCTCACATCAATCTTTTCTTTGCTACCGGCTCACAAAGAGCAGTAATTCTTCCACGTCGCAGGTACGCTGCATTTCGGCCCTTGTGCTGGCCTCGGCACAGCAGGAGGGAGCAGCAGCCACAGGAATGAAAGCATGGGTTACAAGACCCTGGGAAGCAGGTTAGGACCCCAAGGATTATTAAATTACGTAGCTTAAATTCTTCATCTTCCAAATCCTCATTCATGAAAGCCTGTCAGTTCGGCTGGTATCTCTAGGCTTTGAGTTTTCACATTCACGCAAGATGCTTTGGCAAGACCCATCAGCCCACCAACACGCACCCTCTCACAGGGAGCGCCAGGGAGGTCGGTCAGGACACATCCAGTCGTGCTTCAATGAACGCAGCATCACGCCTAACTCGAAGTGAGAACTCTGATAACAGTCAAAAATAGTAAAAAGGCTTTTTTTTTTTTCCCCTCTTCAAGACAAGCACAGCCTTCAGCAGCAGCACCTCGGGAGGGGGCAGGGGCCGTCCTGGGCAGGGTGCAGCGTTTCAGACAGACGCTGCCCAGCACCCCATGCACGGACACCCCGGATCCCCACGGAAAAGACAAATGTCTCCTTGATCCGCCTGCCAAAACTGCCTCCTCGCTCCCTCCTTATACAACATCCACCACGAGCTGCGCCAGGCAAAGCCAGCGGCTCACCCAAGGGCGCTGGGGAGAACCATCGCAACAGCGGGAAACACAAGGAACAGGGATGAAATACCCTGCACGAGGAAATGCAGATACACCCGTGGAGGCATAAGAAGAAGAAATACCAACACTGACATCTGCTGATAGTTTAGGAGGCTCAAGGAAAGGCACGGGCAACAAGTCAATGCCCAGGTACCAGGTAGCACACCTGTATCTCAACGACCAACACAAGCACTGGAACACCGCAGGCACCAGAGTCACTCACGCATGGGTTTTCACAGCAACGCTCTTGCTGGACACGGACAGGAGATGCTGATGCCGCTGCAACTGAAGACAGCGATGTAACACAATCAATATTACAGGAAGGGCACCCGAATGCTACACGGAATTATTTTTTTCTGGATTAAACAAGCTGCTCTCAGAGCCTTCTTCAGCTCATTTGCACCTGGAGCAGCAGAGGATGCTCATCACAAAGGTGTTCCCTCCAGCCAGCCCTTCGGAAGGATCCCAAACATTAACTTGTTTGTATCAGGAAAGGACAAAGGAGGAGACGCTGCTGGAAGCGGTGAATGAGTGGGAAGAGCAACCAGACAAGCTGCAAATCGATGCTATTTGTGGGAGCAGAGCCAGCGGATGAATGCAGTACGCCATGTACTCTTGAAAGTTGTTCTAACAACCACCTTCTGCAATCTTGCCTGTGCCAAGCTAACCCCGTGACTGAGGACATCCAGCCCTTCTGCTGTGCAGAAAGAAGAATCCAAACCTCCCTCTCTCATTTATATATATGTTAAAAAAAAAAAAAAAGACTTACATACTCAGATATGCAAGTCCTACTTTGTGTATCTAGATGTGTGTATGTGTAAGTGTATACATAAAATACCTGTAAAAATTAAACAAGACTGAGCTTGCTGCCTTTTGTAATTAAGGCAGTGGGAGTCATGCTACTGGTTCTCCGGAGAGGACTGAGCCTGCATTTTGTAGCAGTGCAGCGACAGTCCTTGTTGCAGCAGTGAACGTGGTTAAGGGACAGAAAAGGGAAGGATTATGGCTGGGGAAGGGAACGGATAACAGCCCTACCTCGGGTATTCAAGCTCGCTCCTTATTTACATGCGGCTGTAGAAAAGATGGGAAGTTGCATGCACATTTCGCTCCCCTAATCCAACCTTACAGTCAAAATGAAACCAAAAAAATATAGGGAAGGTTATCTGAAAGGCACACACACAATAAAATCCAATGAATTTATCCAGTTGTTTGAAGTTCGATGCCACTGACAGGCATGCAGCATGCTCCTCGTACGGTGAAATTATGCCTGAATTTCAACAATGGAAGAAGAGATAACAGAACGTGACAACCCGCTCAAATACTTTCCAACAAGGGAGGGATCTGATTGCCTTTGACTCAGCTCCACACTGCAAGAATAACCAAACCTGGCTGGAACTTTAGCAACATCCCTCCCCATCCTTCACTGCTGACTCTGCCCCACAAATACCCCCCGTCGCCTCTGCTGGATGCTGCTCCCCGCTCCTCCCTGGCCTCCAAGCGTCTTCCTGCTGATGAAGAGGGTCACACTTCTCTCTTACTTAATGATGCTTGCCAAAAAAGAAAAGTTCTAATGAAGAAAAAAAATCTATATCTCTTTTGCTACCAGCTAGATTTCGTGTTTTGCAGTGGTTAAAGGGATGCGGTATTCTCTTGCGCTCACAAAGCAGCCCAGTTGGATGCAGCATTTCTCCAAAGGGAAGGGAGCAGGAGCAGAAGGCAAGGGAAGGGCAAGACGGTCCTGGAGGGGGACCACGAGTTGTATCGACACCAGCAATGATATTATCACAGGGGAGTTCAGCTGGAAGCAGGAGGGAGACACAAATAGCTTAAGGAATGACAGTTTGATGTATTAAATCACCTATCTCAGCCCCAGCGGGTCACAACTTCAATCGCTATCTGTCATCAAAGAATTTGGCTAAGGAGATAAAGCTCTCTGCAGTTTTATCTGTGGCAGTAACAAAGCCAAATGACCTGCCCGCATAACATTAATGCCAGATAATTTAACACCGGATCCTGTCAAAACTGTGCCTGTGGTTTCCCCAGCCAGCAACAAGACAACTGAACTGCACCACAGCATTTGCCAGTCATGAATGGTCTCGTACTTTCAGCAGCTGTTTAGAACTTGAGGTAAATAAAGATAAGAGATAAATTGTTGTGGGTAAAAGAATAAATTGGTGGAGAGAAAAGAATCGGGAAAATAGATGGTACTCAGCAGCTCACAGCCTAAGTGAAGATGCTCGTAGGAAACTGAGGTTCAGATGGCTCAGATCAGTGACTTCAGCCGCGAACGGGTTTGGAAATCAGGACATGGAGCCTCTGGTTTCAGCTGAGCTGTCAAATGCGAACTCATTTCTCAGAGCTTCCTCCCTCTCACTTTGCTGTGGTAAACACTGAGGTTTCTGTTGTTGCGCGGTTTGTGCTCTGCTTTGGGGTTTGGTTGGTTGGTTGGGGTTTTTTGTTTGGTTGATTTTGGTTTTGGTTCATTTTTTTTTTTTTTTAAAATACAATTTCACACCTAAGATGCTGCTAGGCAAATAACAGTTTTCAGCAGCGTCTTACCAAGACAGAGGGTGGAAGAGATGGAAAGAGACCACCTCCTTCCAGACCCACGTCTTCCAGCTCAGGTCTTGGACCTCATCCGCCTCCAGGTCCCACAGACCCGGGCTGTGCACCGAGAGCACCCGAGGCGCCACTAACCTGAATTAACCCGAAATCTGGGTTTTTAGTGACTTAACACTTCAGAAACAGAAGAATTCACAGTCTGAAAAAGTTACGTGCAACTAACAGGCAAGAAACATTCACACCCTTAAAAATGACAAAGTAAACCAGCCTTAAAAGAGCAGAATTTGCCCAGTTTTAGCGCAGTCGTCAGGGGTACAATAATATTCAGCAGCTTTGGTAGTGTCAAAAGACTGCGGCGTGTGATAACATTAATACTGATAAGGAACAGACGCCTGACAAGTGTAATCCTCGTACTGGTGCGTCTCCTTTGAGGATTACTCAGCAATTAAAGATTTCTAACAGCGTTACATTTCAAAAGGACAATGCTCCAAAGCCCTAAGGAAATCATAAGCCATTTACAGATTCTTCTTGGTTTTCAACGTTTTGGAGAGGAAAAAAAGCCACGCACATTTAACTGTATTAACGAGATGAACAGCTTAACATCTAAAAACACTTAAAAGAGCAATTATTTCTAGAATGTAAAGAGTGATTTCTGCCGCAGCAGAACCGCTACGCCGCAGCACCGGCAGCTGAGGGTTCCTTTTCTGCAATTTATCCCTCGTGCTGCCCGGCGTTAAGAGAAAGCGTCAGTGTCCAACTGCCCCGTCCCCGGAGGGGTTCAAGGCCAGGCTGGACGGGGCTTGGAGCAACCTGGTGTGGAATTTGGATAACGAGGTGAAGTCTCTGTGCTCAAAGAGCGATTAAGACTGGCTTTGTTATCTCTTGTGCAACCCAGGGGAGTGAAGGCCTGGCCGGCTATCACAGGATACATAATTAACGGGGTAGTCTTGGGGAGCCAGGACAGCCCTGCTTTTCATCAGCACAGACAGCAAAATCAAGATAACAGAGACCTTGTGCAGCTCTTTGTTTCCTCGAGAGGCTGCCATGCCCGGTGATGGACCTTTGCCTCATTACCTGTGACATGCATATTAAAGTTGACACCCCTGTATATGCTAATGAAGATTTTAGAGATCATGCTAAACATACATGACTATAGCACTCGTCTCTCCACCCAAATCATACTACACGTCACCTAGGGGAGGGAGACCTTGTAATTTTGGGGATAAAAGGATGGAGAAAAATGACTGTTAAATTGGGAGAGAAGAAACTTGATACCTGACGGACCAGTGGAGGGGCTGCGTTCTCTTCCCCCACCCCAGGCAGGGACGCCGTTCTGGGTCAGCGCTGCGCCCTTCACCCTCTGGGGAATGTTACGCCGGGTTGTTGTACCACCGTTATTGTTGCTAGCAATAGTAACCTTAAGTAATTAGGGCTATTGCAGTTCGTGAATTTATCAACGGCAATCTCAAATCTGCGACTGTCACTCTCACAAAAATAACTAATTTCGATTATTTGTGCATCTGATTCAGTCAAAGTCCTTTGGTGGGACTCTGATAGTAAATCAGTGAAAGGCCTGGGACTCTGACTGACAAATATCGAAACTACAGCCCTTTTAACGCGACACCTGGGCTGGTGGGAGGTGTCCCTGCCCAGGGCAGGGGGGTGGAACGAGATGATCTTTCAGGTCCCTTCCAACCCAAACCATACATGATTCTTTCTGCGCTTGTTTTGCTATTTTGCTACCCAAAAATGACTGGGCATAATCCTACTACTAATAAGGGGCATGCTGGTTGTTAAACAGAAAAGATCTTGAATTAATGAAGACATTGCTGCACCTTTCCCACTTGGTAGGGCGTTTTTGAAAGCTTGCTGGTAAGGCACTGCAGACGGCAGTTCTATGAGGCAGGGGGGGACCAATAAGTCCTGCTATAAACTACGTAAGAGCCCAGCTTTTAAAAATATTGTAAGTTCAACAGCTGTCACTGAGGCCCCCAAGAACTGCCTGGCTTTTAGTCGTCTTACCAACACTGCAGCCATCCTTTGGGAACCCAACTAAGAGAAAGTGTTGAGTTGCATAAAAAGCTAATTGCATAGAAGGTTCTATCACATCCAGGTATTTGTAGGGAGCTGACAGTATACAAATAACTTTTATTTGGCAGGAGATTATTCTGTAAGATAGCTCTGTTGGGGTTTTTTTCCCCCCTTCCCCTCACCCATCAGTGTCCTTCCAACAACGCAAAAAGCAACGAACACCCAGCTCAGCAGACGCTTGGAGTTGTGCTCCCGTAACCCGTCTGCGACAACACATTTTGCAGGTTGTAAAAAAAAAAAAAAAAAAAATATATATATATATATATACACACACACACACATATATATATACACACACACACTGAATAACCGTCCCAGTCTCTCGGCAGCGCGAGGGACAACACTGAGTGTCAGAGCCCAGGCCAGTTTGCCTGGTATCGATAGGCATAACAAATAAATGAATTAAAAGGAATCCTCTCTCTCAGACAACAATGTGCTAATGAGATTAAGATAACAAGAGTAAAAACTACAATTTGCAGCAGTTAAGATGACAACTAAAGCAAATCCATCAAGGAAATAATGAGATACTAACGCAAGTATTTTAAACAAGTAACTAGGTGAGGAGAAGCCCTTGCACTCTACCAACACAGAGTGGGCTTTTCTGATTTGCTCTGGTGTCACCCGGGCACAGTATAAGTGACTCTAGAAGAGTTACCCTTTAGCTCGCGTAATAAAATTAACATTTCAACATTTTTCCACAAATGCTTCTGCAGCAACGGCACCGACAAATTAAAAAAATTCCCCCCCAAGATGGGTCAAATCATAGTCTCTAGACAACAGGACGTCTGTCAACTGTATTTCAAGTGGGCAACTATATTTCAAATGCGAGGGAATTATCTAAGAGATTCATCATTGTCCTTTAAGAACTACCTGCAAGGCCTTCAATCAAGTTTTGGCTGGATTTGCCCCAACACAGCAACTGGAGCTGCCCATCGACGGGGTGAGCAGCAGCACGCAGCCGGCAGCATCCCTCCAAAAAGGCTCACAGGGAGCAGGGACCACTTTCCCCGAGGTAACCACCCTCCTCAGCTCTCCAAGGAACTGCGCGGGGAAGGCAATCTTCAGTTTCTAATCTGTTCTTCTCCTCCCCCTGAACTGACAGACCTCAGAAACAGATGCCATTGAGTCAGTATAAGGAACAAAACGGTTCGAGCCACGCGTTCAGCCTTGGGAGCACACGCATATGCTTGAAAATTAACATCTTGTCTGAAATCTTTCATTTTTCAGTGCTTTTCTTCTGAAAGCAGAAATGGCAGATACTCATATGCATATGGCACACAGCATTTTTAAAGTTCTGAAAGAAAGGCAATAAACAAAAATACATCGACTACAAGATGCTTCTATTTCGTTACTGCCCACAGTTCCAAATTATGTGGGGGGGGTCTTGGAGGGGTTTCAGGGAGGAACACGCCACCAGTTGACCAAAATACCAATTACCAATACCCACTGCTAATTTCATTCCCTGCAAGCACCTCGAACCCTCCAATTAACTTCACTTTCAGGCAAAAAAACCCACCCAAGCTTAGAGCAGGCTTTTAAAGGTTTATAACAGATCCTGCAGAAGGGGATAAACAAATCTTTTTAAAAGGAAAAATGTCATTTTCCTAATGCCCTCCGCAAAGAACGGCTACATTAATCTTGGCAATCTTTACAAGTCCTCCCCCATGTTTTCGAACGCCAGCCAGAGCACCGCGATTCGTTCAACAAATGGCAGCGTGAGTCAGTGGGGCTGGGAGCTGCGGGTAGGAAGGAGTAGGTGACGTCCACCAAGTCACAAAAGTCTTCAAAATGATTCACGTCATAACATGGGTCCAGAAAAGTGGCTTACGACTTAGACATAAACTATATGGGTACCTCTGCGTCCGTGCCTAGGGACACACCGGCAAACAGGGCATGGCAAACACATCCCAGCCCATCCACCCAACCCACCTCCCTCCTCACCAGGTAAACGGCGGAGCCATCACGGAACGTTCCGCCCAAACCAGCGCTGGCGCTCGAACAGGAGGTAGAGTTTAGACCGCGCACCCCCCTGTCACTCAGAACTGCTTTCAGAACAGCAGCTCCGTTGTTTTAACCTGGGAGCTCTGCAAAACTCCGGGAGCTTGACAGTGGAATTGCAGATCACCGCTGGCGAGAGAGCAGGGAAACGAGCAGGGAAACGCTTGTGCGTGTCAAAGATGACAAACCCTTATTCACACAGTAAGAGGCCTCATACCAGCATGATTAGTCACATAAGATCTCAGCTTTTTCCCTGTCAAACCATGACATTTACACGAGGCGGCCCGAAGAGGTAGTCCAAAAAAGAAAAACACAGCAGGAAAAGGTAAGAGCGTGCCTTGCAGCAGAACAGACCCGCTCTCCAAGTACGGTCCCGAGCCAGCAAAGCTGCTCAGCCAGAAGCAGCCCCGACCTCGGCAAGATCTCCTTAAACACTGTCCACACAGAACTCAGAGAATACGGAGCAGTCTTCTGCTGGGACCAGCACCAGAACTGCCTCTTACGGGCCATACAGACACTTCTGAATGACAGACAATTTATTTTAAAAGTTACTGGACAAGTGAAAGCGAGCCATGAACGCGCATTGCAAAGGTCCAGAGACTTCATCCTCCTTACAAGAAAACTTTTTACTTCTCTCAAGAAAACCAGCTCAGACGCTAGGTCGGTTCCCGGTCCCACACCACACACAAGAGCTCTGCCACCAACATCTGGCAATCACGGCGTGTCACCCCCTGCCGCCAGAGACACCCGGCTCTTGCACGCCCGTGTGGCTCCTGCTGCAGAGACAGAGCGGGGTCAAGGGAGAGAGGAGAACCTCTTAACAACAATCAACTGCTGGACCATGCCACTTCCAAAATTACCACCTCTTGCAAGCAGCGCAATCTGGAATCAGCTCTCCAGAGGAAACCAGCCTTGTTCTCCTTCCTCTTCCTCCTGACCTCTATAAACAAGAATCTCTCCCCATACTAAGAGCAACTCCTGCTTTCTTTATTCAGGGGTACACTAGTGCTGGCTCTAAACAGATACGCATTAAGTGTTGTGTTTTCAGCTCAGAAAGCAGAGGAGGGCCTGAACAACAATCTCCAAAATTCAGAAACCTTCTAATTTTAAATATAAGACTCAAAAAAGCCACGCGTATTTTACAACACAGGACTCCCATTTCAGTTGCTCAACTAGGTCTGAGAAACAAAAAACGGACATGGGAGAGAAATTAAACATGGATAAGTAACTACAATTTTGAAACCAAAAGTTACTTTAATACTTTTTAATAATTGCACGTTCCCTGACCAACCTGGTGCAGCTCTGGAGTTCGCTCTGCGCACTCGGAGGGTGTTGGGGCTTCCAGGGGCCCCAGCCAAACTCCGTCTTTCTATGACACTAAATTTGTTCAAATCGCTGTTTCATGCACATTTCTGCAATTCTTCCCGAACTATTCTGACAGGCTGCGCTCCTCTCGGTGTGAAAGAGAGTAACCCGTACCACACCAGAGCGTTGTGCAGCGCTTTTTGGGTTGGTTGTGCCTTTTTTTGTTTGTCTGTTTACCTTTCTTTTTAACCCAAGTCTAACAATCCCATTCATGTATTATTACACAAGTTTCCAGGTAGAAAAGACTTTCCATCTTTGCAACCTGTGAAAGTCCTTAACTAAGACTAGCAATTGATCAGAGCAAGATTTTGTTTGTTGGTCTGGAGTCAACACCAATTTCTCCGCCAAACAATTAAGTTTTTGAGAACTGGCTCTTACCACTCCAATTAAGTCTCCTCGCCCATATTCACCCGTCAGGTGCTTTTTTCCATCTTCCATCCGTATGACCGAGCGCAGTCGCCCATTCAACACGATGTATGTGCAGTCCGACTTGTCGCCCTGCCTGCAGGAAGGAAAATCAATAACGAGGATCAGAGAAGCATCTTCGCTCAGCAAACGCATCCAGAGCCTTCGAATAAGTTGATCGTCTTCCCCTGCCCGGCTTAGAGGAAAATGTTTAACCAACAGTTAAACCCAACAGGCGAACAAGAAACTCAACGGGCATCTGTTAAAAGGGGATTTGGAAATACGTTTAAACGTACAGGCTTTGCACGAGTGAATGTTCGCCCTGGAAGCGGACGACCAGGATGCGAGTGGTCTCCCGGGGAGACACCAGGCTCGTGACCGGTTACAGCGGTTCGTTGCCAGCACGAGGTCACTGTGGACGCACAGAGCAATTCTGCACGTCAAAGAGAAAATCTCCCGAGCGGATCGGGATCCGGATTCCTTTCGGAGCACACGCCTTACTCAACCAGGAAGGTTTTGTTATATTGGTTGGCAGGCAGGTCTCCAGCGTAACCTAGCGCAGGGACGAAACGCCACACTTCTGGCAGCGGAGTTAAAACCAATGCAAGGAATTCTGAAAGATTTTAACAAAATAGTGACAGCTATGACTGCTTTGATGCACAACGCAATCCAAAACTATCATTAGCATTAGTGCTGCAGGTATAGTTATAAAAATTAAAGTTACAATTATGTAGAACACGTGCTAAATAGACCTTTATTCTCCCACCACTGCAGCAGCCATATAATGGCTCAAATGCATCCTTGTACAAAAATCCTTAAAACTAAGTTTTCCCAAGGATAACTTTTGCCCCTTAGAGGGCAGTGCCTATTTTCAATTTACTATTGAATAAGCCTAACTGAATTACCTTTGAGTTTTGTTGTTTATTTTAGAAAGGCTGAAAAACTCTTCAAGATTGCTTGAAGCCAATTCATGCCCTTAACAATGCAGGAACTACCACCAGAACATACAACTGTCTGCGTCTTCATCAATTACGTCCCTTTAAAAGCTTTCCAAGACAATGTAAAGGATGAGGAATAGTATGAAAGAATTTTAATAACACCTGCTGACAGGAGACCAAAGCAATGTCGAAGGGTAATGCAGAGAGAAAATAATCCCAAAATAGGCAAAAACCTGATGGACCGGTTGATAAATTTAGTCCAATGAGTTTCTTATTCCATATATCCCCAAGGGAGCGCGGCTTCTTAACTCTGAAAACTTAAATATTCGGCAGGCAATTTTGTCCACATCTCACCTGTAAACAGCTCGTCCAGCCTCAACCTCCATCCAATCCAGGGCAAAGTCAATTTGCCTAACGAACGGGGACATTCTCTTCACCACGGTGTGGGCCACGCCGAGAACCACGCTTGGCTGCTCCCGCATTATCCTAGAGGGGGAGGAAAAAAAAAAAAAAAAAAAAAAAAAAAAGTATTATTTGAGTACTTCCCCAGCTCAGGAACAGGCACCCACAGACACAGCATCCCAATGCAGTGGGGCAGTTACAGAGGCGCTAATTCAGAAGTTAGCACGTACCTCACTACGTCAGTGAGAATTTGACAAAATACGACAAAGCAGCCTGCCAGCCCAGCCCAAATTAAAGGTCACTTAAAGGTGACACTGTCCTGGTGGCAGTAGGACTGGGCTAGCAGGCTGCTAGTCCGTCCTGCGGTCTGGCCCACTCTCCTTCTTTAAGCGAGCAGCGGGATGGACGGGAGCCAGGCCAGCTCTGCTTTATCAGCCACCCTCCAAACCTCCCCTAAACTCGGCTCTCTTAAAACTCAGGAAGATGTCTGCACTGTCCAGAAGATTGGCCCTCCCTGCCATTCTGCACTCTCAGTCTCGCACACGTGCTCACGGTTTCACCTCGACTTTATTTCGGGTATTATACATGAAGTCTGACGCTCTTCAAAATAAGCCCTCTATTTCAAATGTTCCCCTCTCCCTGTTGTAAAGGCCAGAAAGAACTGAAACATCTCCTAATAAAGCTTCTGATCTTCACACCGAATCTTCTGAGTGATGTTTTAAGTCTTTAGTAGTAAAGAGACCGTGTAATTCAGTACTTTTCCCAAACTGAAAAACTTTGAGAATGTTCTTTCTGTGATAACTGCAAACTCAACACTGACTGGGGACACATGGTAATGGCTCGTTAATGTCTTATTTCTCAGTTTTTTTAGCCTAAAGGTCACTGCATCCTGTTACGGCGTGAGTAAGCCCTCCCATTCTTACTGAAGCACTACTCGACGGGAGTGAACGGATCACGCACGTCTCTAAGCAGTGTACCTGTTAGGACATCTTCCCTTTTCTGTTCCTGTGCAGCATCAAGAGCAATCGATGGCAGGCTACTAAAAAACAGTTATTTCACAAGAGGCAGCACAATTCAGGAAGAAGTAGGTAAGTGTACGCAGAGCCGGTACGTGAAGTGGATGCAGTCGGAGATGGGGGAGCTACATTAATGCCACGCATGGGCAGAAACAAAGAAGAGAAAATGATAAATACTCGGAACCTTTTCCGCATCAACGTTCCTTGTACAATGAAGATACCAGACTATGTAAGATTATCTATTTAGGAGACCCCCCTGTATGCGGGAACTCTCGCTAAGCACAAATCACGTGAGCTTCGTATCTGACCTCGCACCCTGAAAAATAGGGAGGAGAGAAAGGCACGGAAGGAGCGTTGTCAGTTTGGGTTCCCTGCCTGAAACGCGGTTCCTCGGGGAGCGCTGTATCCCGGCAGAAATCCGAGAAAGCCCAAGTAGAACTCCACAATCCTAAGACGTGATAACAAAAGCAAACTCACCTGGATGAAGCACAGAAACTGCCCAAAAGTCTCTAAAACACGAGACCGCTCATGTTTAGTCCCACTGCCGCAGCAAGAGCCCCAGAGGCGATGGTGACGGCGGGCCAAGTGCAGCGCACGGGGCACTGGCAGGGAGCTCTCGTGTTTATCTCCTCTCCTTACCCAGTGCCTCAAATTACCACTTTTCAATGAAGCTCATAATTTCTTCAGCCAGAAGCCCTGAATTTGAAATGGAAGAGCTTGGTAGGGATATATCGCTACCCCACAGGGAGCTGATCGCATCGTCCCGCTGCGCTCCTACGTGCTAGCGGGTAAGTTAAACTGAACACCAGCTCTCACATTTAGCACGGTTTAAAATCCAACCATCAAAACAGGGTTAGGGAAAAGCAGGACTGCTTTCCTCTCCTGCCCCTCTCCTCTTGCCCTGAGGTTTCCGTGCCCCCCGTCTCCTACCCACGACACCCACAGACTACCTCGCTATCGCTAAGCTACTATTGATACCAAGCTGGGAGGGGTGGCCGACACTCCAGAGGGCCGTGCTGCCATCCAGCGTGACCTGGACAGGCTGGAGAGCTGGGCAGAGAAGAACCTAATGAGGTTCAACAAAAGCAAGTGTAGGGTCCTGCACCTGGGAAGGAAGAATGCCAAACACCAGTATAGGTTAGGGGCGGACATGCTGGGAAGCAGCTCTGAGGAGAAGGACCTGGGGGTCCTGGTAGACAGCAAATTATCCATGAGCCAGCAGTGTGCCCTTGTCGCCAAGAAGGCCAATGGCATCCTGGGCTGCATAGGGAAGACTGTGGCCAGTAGCTAAAAGGAGGTCATTCTCCCCCTCTACTCTGCACTGGTGAGGCCACACCTGGAGTACTGTGTCCAGTTTTGGGCTCCCCAGTTCAAGAGGGACAGGGAACCACTGGAGCGGGTCCAGCGAAGGGCAACCAAGATGATTGAGGGACTGGAGCATCTCCCTTACAAGGAAAGGCTGAGAGAGCTGGGACTCTTTAGCCTGGAGAAGAGAAGGCTGAGGGGGGACCTGATTAATGTTTACAAGTATCTAAAGGGTAGGTTTAAGGAGGACGGAGCCAGGCTCTTTTCAATGGTTCCCAGCGACAGGACAAGGGGCAATGGGCACAAGCTAGAACATAGGAAGTTCCGTTCAAATACACGGAAAAACTTCTTTACAGTGAGGGTGACAGAGCACTGGAACAGGCTGCCCAGGGAGGGTGTGGAGTCCCCTTCTCTGGAGATTTTCAAGACCCGCCTGGATGCAGCCCTGAGTGATGTGCTCTAGGCAATCCTGCTTTAGCAGGGGAGTGGGACTAGATGATCTCTAGAGGTCCCTTCCAACTCTGAAGATTCCGTGATTCCGTGATTGCATGCAGAAACAACGTGTGACATTACAGAAACTTCACCACGCTAACGTAACTTCGAGCAAAGGATAAAGGAGCAGGAAGAGGCACCCCAGGATAAGCACTAATAAACAGGCAATGCTAATCCCTCCCCACACGCGCAACACCCAGCCCTGTCCCCCTGCTCGGCTGATGTAAAAGTTAAATAACCCCCTGACAGCTCCTGGATGGTTTAGCGCATTGTTGTTACCCTACTTGCTTATTTAGCCCTCAAAGTCTCCTCCCACACAGGCTGTCTGCTGTGATCAATAAAAGCCATTTACTCCTTTTCCTCCCTCAAGATAACTATCTTAATACTTAATGCATTCAAAATGTAAACTACTAACAGGCGGCTTTTACTTCCATCTGGAGCTCTCTATTCTTTCCCTCAGTGCTACAGAGCTTCCACAAGAGCATTGGCATAGAAGGGAAAAGCCCGCCCTTAGGCACAAGAAGAGAAAAAGCAGGTTTTTTTCCCCATTATCAGCCAGGTTTCCTTCCTCTCCCTTGGGCATTTTCATCTTTGCTCTCCTGCTCGGCACCTGCCTGGCACTGGGAAAACTAAAAACCCAAAGCTCTGTACTACAGAAACCTGTTTCTGAAGGGATGCTGAGGATTCTTTATTAGAAAGCTCAGCAAATACAGCGATGAAAAGGCTAACCTAGTGTCTGCGAAAGCCTGGGACTTATCAGATATTCTTGTGGATGCACTTCAATACTCAGCTTGGCTGGCAATAGAAAATAAAAAAAAAAAAAAAAAAATTAAAAAAAAAAATCAAAGCATTCCCGCTTCTTTGGCAAGCGCACACGATTAAGATTCCAAACTGTGGCATTTACTTGAAGCAGAAAACGTGAGAGTCCCCAGGACTGCAGAACCTGAGCGCGTCCCCTCCAGACTCTGGTGACAACTTGATTCCTCTGTTCGGCAGGAGACACCAACAGTTGCCGCGTAGGCACTGCACGCTCCGTACAGCAGTGCAGCAGAATAGCAACACGGTTAAGGTATATACTATATAATTAGCTTGTATCACCCCTATACTTAAACTCTACATTTACAGGTAGTTATTTAGCCCTGGTAATACCACGTAAAAGGCTCCTGCCCCAAAACTTCAGTGAAAAGGACTGAATCTGTTGTCCAACATCCAACGTGCAATTCTAAACCCTGGGCTACTTCCATTACTGTGCTCTTTGGCTAATAGCAACTATTGACCACGTTCTTTCTGCTTCGCCCTCTCATTAATTATTGAGAAAAAATACGTACAATGTTCCAGGGCAGCTCAAAGAAAAAGAGTAATGGGTTTGACAAGAAAGGAAGAAAGGAATTTTGGAGAATAATGGAGGTTCTTGTCAAATTTCTTCTGGTCAGTAAGATAGAGACAAGACAAAACAAAAAAAAAAAAATTAAAAAAAAAAAAATCATTCCTAGGAGATTCCAAGTGAAGGAGAAAGCCTGGCACTGTAGGGCTATGAGCACAGAATTTGGCACAAAAAGTAGAAGATAAAACTTCTAATTTTATCAATAAGTTTTTCTTTGAGTTCATTCATAGAGTTCTTTTCGTAGAGTTCAAAGCAAAAATGAACAAACTTGAAGAAACCTCATGCTTTTCAAAGACTTTCTACAATGGCACTCTTTAAACATGGGAACAGGAGTTAGAAGTGATGTAAAGCTCGGGTTTCAGGAGAAATTGTGAAGATGAAACGCTGAAAGATCACAGAGCTCATAAAACGCAGAGAACCGGCAACAGACTTTTTAAAGGAGAAAAACAAAAATCCGGAAGGGTCCCAAAAATTAAGAGGAGATGATACACGGATGGGTTCGAGATCACTGGCTGGTAAGGGATTAACGGAAGCAAAAAGGTTACATTGGAATAAACAAAAGATAACTCGATTCTTGAGAGAGAAGAGAAAACTTAGGAAAATGGGCTCAAGCAAATGAGAGTTAATCCAGGACTGAGTATCAAAACAAGCAAAAAAAAAAAAAAAAAAAAAAAAAAAGAAAAAGAGGAGGAAAAGGTGGAATCTGCCTGGTTGGCTGAGAGAAAATAATGAAACTTAAAGCCAGAAACAAGTAGGAAAACAACAGGAGAAGAAGAAAGAAGGAAAAAGCAGGAGCTTAGAAGAAACAGATCTGATACCGCATGGAACGGCACAAGTGGGGAGCATCTATCAGTAACTAGGTCAAAGCGTTGACATCCACCGCAGAGACTTGGAAAAACCCAGCTAATCACCCGAGCCCACTGCTGAGAACAGCATGTTCAGTTTTACAGCGTACAGCCTTCTGCCTGAGGTGAAAAAAACAAAAAAAAACCAAAACAAAACACCAAAAAAAAGCCCCAATGCCCCACAGAATAAGATTCTGTGGTAGAGTTGATCAGGAATACAAACAAGCAGAATTATGTCGAAAGTAAGAAGCACACAGAAATACACAACGTAATAGCGGCCTAGAAAACACAACCTCAAAACGGCCCACACATAACCCAGGACTGATGGCGGATTCAAGCAGAACCTCCTTGAAAAAGGAGATTAGAAAAGGAAATAGAGGTATTTGACGCAGATTATTTTTAGCGCGTGAACTAATAGTAAGTCTTAACAACAGGATCATGGACTAAATCAAGGGCATTAAGCATTAATATTGGACAACGAGGCTATCCACAGTCATCATATCAGATTTGAGTGTGTGTTTTTTAATTAAGAAATACCTATATCCCTGTTTAAGCATTAAGTCACAAGTCACGCACTACTTCCAAAGTCCAGAAAGGAACCTGCCTTGCAAAAAAATAGTGTCTTGCAGGCTTTATTCTTTGACCTATTCTATTAGTGAGCATTGAAAACCTACAGTTACACCAAGACCAATCATTCATAGCACATCCAACAGCCCGGGCTGTGTTTGGAGACAGAACTGGGGTGGTTGTCCAGCCAAAAGGAATAATGGATCTAAGCGAAAGGGCCTGGCAAAGAAGCACTTAACCCAGCAAAGCACAGGCTCTGGCCAGACTTTCTTAGTTTGGATTGTGAAGTGTATGAGCCTTGGGTCATAAATCACACCTGATTGGGTTAAGTGCTCTATGAACCTGGAACAAAGATACCACCATTTAAAATGACCACGCTCCCTGCATTACCTCTTGCTGGAGATAAAACCATCTGACAGATGGGTCAGAGCTCATCTGGGCGCTTAAAACCCTCGCATAAGCTGTCTGGTTTGTTACAGGACGTATCGTAGCAGTGCTATGCCACACATACATCCACCACTCCCATTCGTTCAAAAGGGCCATAAAAAATTTAAAAAAAAATGAAAAATAAAAAAAAAAAATCCCTATCTGCTTCATGGTGGAACTCACTCATAGAAATGGGACTTGGAAATAGACAGGAAGCTGCAGTCTCGGTTGGCCTTGATGGTGAAAATCAGCGGTTCCCCAGTCAGGACAGCGAGCTGGCCCACGAGCTCTCCGGGATGGGTAATGAAGAGACAGGTGTCCTCCTCCGAGTCTATCTTCCGTTGGTACACGTGAAGCATGCCCGAGACCACAAAGCAAACATTAACATCCTGCAGAAAATGGAAAGAGAGCTCAATAAAATCCCCAAAGGTTTTAAAGGCAATTATCGCAGTGACAGTACTACCATGACCGATTTGTTTTCCAGAAAGCTCCCTACAGTTTTTGAACAATTAGGTGATAAAATGAGACACAATGGTGAATTATTAAAAGCAGGTTATGAATATTTAAAACTAAGCAGCCACAATATTGAAAAACGTGTTTCTCTTTGTATGGTTATGAAAAATGAAGGCTGCATCTGTACGATCTCAAGAAATAACAGCAGAACTGCAAATGGAGATAATGGGGTAATTGCAGCAGCAGGACGAGGGACATCGCAGGTCAGCAGCTTCACTTCAGCACCGTAATTGAAGCCACCCCTCAATTGCTTTGCATAAGCTTGTCTTATTTACACTGTAATACCAGAAATGAATCTCGTTATATCCGAAAGACACTTTGCTATAAACAAACAACACTGGATTTCTGTTGTACGGGGGTAAAAAAAAGAAATACTGTAACTGAGTGCCATCAGGGAAAGGCTGCAGTGCAGGGCACGAGAACGGGCTGTGCGGTCCCCATACCCCCTCAGGAAGGACAGAGGTCCGTTACCCCACACCTTCACATGAAGGTACACGAAAGCCGAAAGGAGACGGGCACTAGCCTTCGGCGCTGGCTCCGATGTGGCTCCATCTGTGCAGAAGGGCTGAGAGCCGGGATTGCTTCACCTCGAGAAGAGAAGGCTTGGGAAGGGTCGGGGGGGATTTGTTATTTATCATCATCATTGTGCATAAAACCTTATGGTTGGAGGAAAGGCTAAGCCAGACTTACGTTCTCTCTGCTCCCAGACGACGCTCACCCACCTGATCTCCTTGCCGCGACAGCACGGTCCCAGCAGTAACCTGATGCAGCGTCACTTTGCCATTCAGCAACAAAGGGTCCTGGAGAAGAAAGGGGCCAGGGGGGGACACAATTTACTTGTCTGTGCACATGTAAAGATCCAAGAATGTGAGAAAGCATTGAAATAAAGCAAATAAGAATAATAATTACTGAAGATGACATCGCAAATACTTGAATCTCTTTAAAATATGGTGCATGATTTTAATATTTCTTTACCCAACAAATGTTTCTTCCAGAAGAAAAAAGGTCTAATACATTTCAATTGCTCAGACTTAGATTCTTAAAGGATTTTATATTTGTCAGTTTTGCCCCCAGACTCTTTTAAGGGTCTGTAATGAAGGGAGACCTATATAAGCTGTCAGTAAAATCATGAAATACGAAGTTGTTTTCAAAGGACAGTGAAGCCAGAAGAGACCGCCTACACCATGGGGGAACTGGACAAGACGATCTACCATTTGTGTTATCTCAGCCCTTCCCTGGTCACACAGCTCAGCTCCGCAGGCGCAGCAGATTTTCATACACGTTGTAGACCAAAAGCTTCCCCAAAGTAATGAGTTTTTGTGTGCGTGCACACGTGGACTGCACAGGAGAGTGGGAATTTTCCTCCCGATGGAAGAGCACGCAGGATGCAAGGGCTGTCCAAGAGCCTGTCCTGGGCTTGGGCTCAACCCCAAACCCTGCCCGTGGGGCAAGGAGCTGATCTGGTTACACGTGCGTCAGCCGACTCCTTCCCAGCTCCGAAGGTGGTCACCACCACAATCTCGGGATAGATACATAACATCACCAGGCATGGAGAGAATTTTCTTGCCTCTCAAAGATCTGTCCACGCAATCTGGTGTCCCACGGACAGTCCCTATCAAGCCCTCGCGCTTCAGGCCACCTTTGCTTCAGCAAAACTTTCACCCAAACCAGCAAATCTTCAAGAGCTCAACGTCTTATTATCATCACCCAAATGGGTAAGGAAAAAAACAGAGGCTCAATTATGTGATTCTTGCTTTACGCTAAAGAGGACAGTGCAGCCCTGGCCCCGAGCATCATCTCTGCGGGGCAAAGGCGGATGCTCCAGTGTCCAGCATTTGGCCACGGGGGCAGAACCGCTAAAAGTGAGAGCTGCAGGCACAGCACGGTACAATTCAGCGCAAGCAGCACAGCAGAATCGGCCCAGAATCATTAACCTTATCACAGCAGGAAAACAACATCACAGAGATGTAAACATTTTATCGTCGTAATTGTTATGCCAGAAAAACCTGGCATAACATTTTCGGTTCGTTTTCAGTTGGGGGGGGTGGGAAAGGAGCAAGCGAAATCATCAGAGTTATTCTTTACACCTACAGCTGATAAAAAGAACAGATTTTCATCAAAAAATAGTTTTATTGAAACCAATCTGTTTCATGGGAACGTAGCCAATGCAAAGAACCTGACAAGCACCTGTCAAAATATTTCAGTTCAGCAATATCAACTCAACTAATTTCTATAATGGTTTTTTTCCTATATTTATACATTTATGGTTGTATAGTATTACCTATACTTAAAGTTTTAACTATGAAAAGTATCTCACAGCAAGAGAATACAATCTCCCTAACGAGCTTGACTTATCAATGTGGGTTTTTTGGCGGCATTAGCTCTAACAGAAATTATTGCAAAGATTTTCTTCACGTCTAAGGCTTCTGAAGCCTCGGAATAGATTGCGCACAAAGCTGCGAAGCCCTCAGCATCGGAGATCTTTAAGACCAGCTTAGACAAAAACCTGCCAGAAATGACTTAGCAATATTTGATTCTGCCTTGGGCATGAGAAGAGACTGAACGACCTCCAAGCAGCCCTTGAAATCCTACTTTTCTGGGCTGTTCCGACCCTGATTAAGCAACAAAGGAGTTGAGGAACAAGATCCCAGGCAAGATCCATCCTGTCTTGTATCTTCTCTCTTGAATGGGCAAGACCACCCCCCCCAAATTCAGCGTGGCACAGTTACACGGTTTGAGCTAAATAACTCCGCACTGATCCCCTCCAGCCACTAGCTCTCAGGAAAAGAAGTCGCTGGCACAACAAAACCCATTTCACAGCGAGATTCTTTGGGTTACTATAACAGATAATAAGGTAGCAGGGGGTTACGATGCAGAAGCAAAAGCACAAACCACTTATAAACAATAAACAAAAGCAGTAATGAACTGGGACAGACAAATTATTTTTTTGTCAAAGGCAGGGACCCAATCCTCTCGTAACTCCCAAGAACGTACGCTCTGCAGCGTTCTTTAACTCTCGTAACGGCAGATAAAGCTGAGAACATGTCAAAGTTGTATGAGAGTGAAAACCATGCATGACGGTGACCCAAGGAATTCAAGTTATTTACAACAAAAGGAAAAAAAGGAAATCTTAATTATGAAGTCAGATACCTAAGGGTTATTTGAAACAATACTGCCTCTCTCCTACCGTAAATCATCCCCTCCTCTCTCTCTCTCTCTCTCTCTCTTTCAGTCTCATGGAAAAAACCACAACGAAACAACCAAAAAACAAACCACCACCATCTGCCATCAAAACGTCTTGATTTTCTTCACACTGATTGGCTGCTCTGAAAAACGACATCTTAAAATGCCTCCAGCCAGCTAAGGAATAAAAGATCTGAGCTAATTTTTTTTTTTTTTTTTTTTTTTTTTTTTTTTAAGAGAAGAGCTTACAGAATTCATTTTCTTCCTTTATGTAAGCAGTACTGAACACAAATATTCTAAACACAATAAGACTTTTCTTCCGTTGCCTGTAGAAGAATCGACTTTTGCTATACCGCACAGAAAAAAATAAAAATTAACGTTGACCTTTAAATGAGATTTCTAGCATTTGGCTGTGGTCCAACAGATTCTTATTTGCTTGTGAAAAACAGAGCTGTTGTAACAACAAAGTTTGAAAAGCCTGCCTTCTTTAATTACTATTTAGATCTTCATGTTAAAAATACTGTGTGTGTATATACACATGAAAAGGTGATGCATTTTAAGGATACTGTTCCAATTCATCTTCAACTCTAATCTGTTTACTTATTAATTATTGAGAAACTTAGTCTATGTTACAAAAAATAAAAAAAAAAAAAAAAAAGGTGCTGTAGTGGGTAGTGATCTTGGAATTTTGGCTCGTGAGCCAATACGTCTGAGAAGGAAGACATCGGCTGTATATTGGATACAAACTTGTGTCACAAGCGGAGCCTGAGGCCAGTCCTACCGAGAACAGAAGGCGGAACAGAACAGATGAAAGCACCTAGTCCTACATTACCCTATCTGTAACGAGAACTGCTTCTAAAATAGTCTGTAGCCTTTTCAGGAGGATATAAACGCCTGAAAAACCTGAAAACTAACGTAACAAGCTACGTCCCCTGCGGACTCACAGACAGTTCCGCACCCTTAGTCAATGCAGCGACAACACAGGGTGGGATGTGCAGCCTCTCCGCTGGCAGCTGAAAGATCACGACCAAGGTTTTGAAGGTGCAAGGGGAATAATGCGGAAGTCAGCAGGGAATGTTAAAATCCAAGAGTAAAATCCTTTCATTTCTAGCAAGCGCCGTTTGGCGAGAGCTCTTACAGCCGAGGCGGAGGAGGCAGCAGCCGTGCCCAGCCCTCTGGCAGCGGTGACAGGCTCAAGTTCGTGAAACACACGCTGTAATAAAACCAGGATATCTGTGAGCGATACAGACAGGTGTACGATTTTCCCAGATTGTCCGATAGCTGCACGGACAGCCACACCTCTGTAAGGAAATGCAGCTGGAATTCATAGGAACGATGAAAACAAACATTTTCATTCCTTCTCACGACGCGAAGGTGCGAAGCAGGAGCCGCGCTCAGCAAGGACTGCGAGGGCACCCGGCAGTCACCTCGGAACGGGCACACGCAGTCAGTCACTCAGCTGTGAGATGCGCTCAGGGCCAAGGGCCAAACACAGAGAGTCCATCCCAAAAACCAACGAGGCGCTCGGATGCTACGCCAACAGGGGGAACAGATTCAGCAATCGCCTGAACAACTTTACGTAACTTCTTCACATAGTACGCGAGAGCACGAAATTACAAGGCGGCAGAAATTTCACGTTTAATTCTCCCATGGAAAGACGTGTACACAGCGAGAAAAAGATTCAAGCAGTGCATTTCAGTATGGTCTTTTCAAAGGGCAGAATAATTCAGATTTATTTCAGTCCCGCTATTAACTTCAAGTGCCTAGAGAATAAAACATTCAGCTAGTCTACACTGTGCTAGGGAGGCAATTTACTTTTTAGTGCCCGGCAGAATGAGACGAAAAGCAAAACCAAAGCCATTTCTTCCTGCAATCACTTACGTCAAGTTTCATCAAGGTGGAAAGGTCTTTCTTTGCTGCTTCGACGATGGCATCAACATGTTTGCTACTGCAGGAATCCTGCGCAGCACTGTAATGGAAAACTGCTGAAGGAGTTTCTGTCACCGTCACAGTCTTCTTCAGTATGGACTGCAAAGAGCAGATACACAAGTATTGGGTTAGACATTAGAATTGGCACCCGCCCAGCACAAACTCGCCGTATCGTTTGTGTTCTCCATCCACCACAACTGGTGGCCTGGAGAAAAGAAAAAAAAAAAAAAAAAAAAAGGCTAGGTTTCCAAAAAAACAACAGCTTGCTAACTTCATTATCCTCGTACTTTTCTGCAAAGTTTGACACTCAAGTCAAACAAAGTTACTCATCACAGCTTGCGAAAGGGAAGAACAAGAGACTTTCCAGAAAGTGGGCAGCTGCCAGCTTGACAGAACTAAACCTCGATCAACACTGTATACAAAGATGGAGGGAAAGATAAAATGTCCATCAAGGTCACACTGAGCCACAGTTTCTCTCCGAATTTTGGGTTGCAGTTGTATAATTCAAGAGCCTTTTTGTGCTCTTAACGTCCAGGTCAGTATTCATAAAAAGCAGACCACAAAAAGAAAATCAGATTTATAAAACGTGACTGAAAACCTACAGGAATCACGGGCTGATACAAGTTTGTAATTCCTTGCTGCAAAGTAGTTCTCACAAAACACGGTCTGAGAAATTTACCTTTCCAAATAATCCTTTTCAAGAGACAGAGGAAGGCAATACCTGGAATGGAGACGCTGCAGCAGGGCTTTCCCATTCCCTGCCAAGGGAATCTCCACAGAATTTCAAGATCTGCACTGAAAAGCCTGAACACTCACCAAAAAATCAACTGAAACAGCTGTAAGTTAAAAGACACCGATACAAGACCACCAAATACCGCAACTCGTGCGGAGCTGCAAGGGCAGCGTTTCCAAGTCAGGGAGAAGAGACGTACAAGCCGGAGGGAGCGAGGCTGGGAGGGAGCCCCGCGCCGGTGCCCGCGCAGGACCAGACCCAGAATCACAGAATGGTCGGGGCTGGAAGGGACCTCTGGAGATCACCCAGTCCAAGCCCCTGCCAGAGCAGGGTCACCCAGAGCAGGTGAACCCAGACCCACCTTGCCCACCACAGGAGCGCTGGCCGCCTCCTCCGAGCCGAAGTGCACCCGGGCTCTGTCGTACGCCATGCCCATGTCTGACTTTGCGCTGCTGGAGTTATCTACGAGCAATATAAAAACCATTTGTTTAAGCACCTCCGTTATTGCAGTTTCTCAAAAATAGCAGACAGCCCATGAAGTCGAGCAACTTTTTGCTTGTTTGTTCGTTTCTGGAGCTGAGGATAAAATAGAAAGCAGCATCCTCATATTCTTATTTATTCCCTACTTCATTTTGACCTGGAAGATCTGATGGGAACTTTACATCTTCTCATCTGAGCTCGTATCCTAACGTGTTCCAGAATTCCCACATCCGAATCCCATACAGAGAACAATTATTATTTTGGAGTCGACAAAACAGAGTCATTCAGATCAAAGGTTATCAGGAAGGGGCAAGTCCACCAAACAGATTTTCCTCATTGTTTGCAGGAAATGAGTCTTAGTAACCTTTGGTTAACCTCGGTTAACCTTATTAACCAAATCAAAGAAGTTTTTTTGTTCCTGATATGTTGCAGGAGCTTTCATAAGGAGAATATTATGATCAGCAACTTCTTAAAAGTCTCTCCATAGAAAGCATCCTCCCTCCAATGCCAAAAATAATTTCAGACCTTTTCTACAACTTGTCCAAATTTTCAGTGCACGTCATGTGCCGAGAGATACGTAAGGAATTCCCTTACGGCTCTCATTTATTTAATTCATGAATTTGAAGTCACTAACAACGTCTATTCCCTACTTCCCAATTTTAATACATCTTAATTATATTATATTAGCTCCTTGGCTGTCCCGTCCACCTTCCAGGAACTTCTCCGAGATAATCAATAACGCAACCCTAACTGGGAAAGGCTTCAGTAATTACCTAGGATGGGACACCCACATACCTGCCTGACGATTTACAGGAGAGTTTAAGAATCATGCAAGGATTGCAATTTCCTTTAACAAATAAACCTATAATAATTCCTATCATATTTCTATGCCTCATATACGTCAAAAATACACTGCGATCAGAAAAGTTTAACTTTTCTCCCTTACGCCTTTTTCCTTCTGTTACTACATTGTTCTTATACTTTTGCTTTTTTTAAATACAAACTGCTGCTCAAAAATAGGATAGGCCCTTAGGAAAAGCAACTGTCTTTGCTGACTGTTGAATGGGGTTCAAATTTCTGAATTTTCAATTTCTCCCCCGTCCCCTCTCTACGCACGCACACTGGAGTTTGCCTAGAATTTCCCCGATCTTTGAAAAGTTAGCTTTTGGAAGCATGGAGCTGCCCTGTATTTACACCCTTGTTACATACACGTGAAAAATATTACCCTCCCATGAACAGCTGTCTATAAATTTAATTTTAAAAATACAATTATTTCATTTCTGAAGGAGCTTGGCTCCTATCTCCACCCCAGCTAGGACAAGGAGAGAATCCGACTGTTGCAACGATTCAGATCCACCTCAGAGTACTCTCTGCCACGTTATCTACAAATGCGAGCAAATCTTTGCACGGAGTAAATCCACATCTGCCACTGGGGTCACAACATCATTTAACGAGCGGCCTCCAGCCAAGAAAGCCAGCAAGTTGCCCCAAAGATTGTCATCAGCAAAACATACAAGCCGTAAGACACACACCAAAGAGCTGTTGATGCTACTACCCCAATTTCATACACACTGCAGCACTAAAGACCCTAAATTAGTTATAAACAAAAAAAAAAGCTGGGCCCGTAGAACTAGCAGCACGGAGCTCCATATGGGCTGATTTGACTCCCCGTCAATTACACTGCCCCCCAAATCACAGTGTCAGCGTAATTACTGAGCCCCCGTACACCAAGTGCATTTGAAATCTAAACACACGCTTCTCAGGTTCAACCTAAATAATCTGATAATGGGCATGTAGGCACGAAAAGCATCCTCTACATAGCTTTGCGTATTAAAAAAAAAAATAATCAGAGAGAGGAAAAAGAGGAGGCATTCTAAGAGTGAAAGCTTATGTCTACTAGACTTCTATTCAAAGTAGAAGTCTTCATCTCAGTCACAGATATAAGCTTCCCACACAGTGATTAATTAAACTGTCTTGTTGCTCAAATGGGAGTTAGAAAGGATCCAGCAGAACGAGCTTTAACGAGAACTGTTGAGTCAAAAGAACAGAAGGCAGTGGGAAACCGGGGAGCGGAACGCAGTCCTGTGCGATGAGCACACGCTCGCCGGCATCCCACACGCTGCTGGGGTGGAAGTGGCTGCACAAGCAGTGGCAGGTGACAGGGTCCCCGCAGCCTTTCCCCTTCCAAGCGCTCACCGAAATACCCGCTCTTCCTAACGCGGGTTCCTGTTAGAACGCATCCTTCCAACGCGCCTGTCTGGATGGCTTCAGTTTTGAAGAGGGAAAAGCAAAAAAACCACCCAAACCAACCAATAAAAGATAATTTTTTTTAAGGTTAAATAGCAGTCAAGTTGGGAATATTTATTTCCAAGAACAATAAAACCGATGAAGTTATCGCATACAAGAGCTCCCATTGTTTTATATCATTTATCTAATTCTTGTGCCCAGATACTCCACGTGGCCTCATTACCCCTCCATGAAGTACCCTAATGTGAAGGGTTATGGTACCTAAAGAGCAGCCCGGCAGGAGCTGAGGGGACCCTATTTCACCACTTACTGCCCTCACCTACACAGTGGCCACATTTCAAGCTAGATAACGACACAAAAACCAGAAGAACCAGTTCACACCCCAACCCCAGAGGCAACTGAGGCAAGAATGTTTTCCCCAAAGTAATTTTTAGCAGTTTTTGTTAATTCAAATCAGCCAAGCAAATCAAACAGATGCTGAGATAATGGCACCTGTATGACTCTAATAACAGACAGTTCTCACTTCGCTGGATCAATAATCGTCATAATCAATATTCCCATGGAGTCTGAACACACATTATGGGAAAGGAATAGAATCTGGAGGAAGATCTTGATCTTTTCATTACAGACCTCAAGATACTTTCCGTGCAAGATAAAGAGTGACTGTAACCTCAGTGCAGTGAGCAGAAATCAGCTCTGTTAACGGAGGCAAATCATAATTACCCAATTAGATACACTCTTCTGTCAGTAAAAATTAATTTGCTCTCTCTGCTGAGCTCTGTGTACCCTGATATAACTCTTATGACACATAAAAGGAGAAAGGAAGGACAAATGGAGTATTTGATGGAGTATCGCATCCAGCTCTGGAGCCCTCAGCACAAGAAGGACATGGACCTGTTGGAGCGGGGCCAGAGGAGGCCACAAAGGTGATCCGAGGGCTGGAGCCCCTCTGCTGTGAGGACAGGCTGAGAGAGCTGGGGGGGTTCAGCCTGGAGAAGAGAAGGCTCCGGGGAGACCTTAGAGCCCCTTCCAGTCCCTCAAGGGGGCCTACAGGAAGGATGGGGAGGGACTCTGGATCAGGGAGTGTAATGACAGGACATGGGGTTTCAAACTGGAAGAGGGGAGATTTAGATGAGATCTCGGGAAGAAATTCTTGGCTGTGAGGGTGGTGAGCCCCTGGCCCAGGTTGCCCAGAGAAGCTGTGGCTGCCCCATCCCTGGAGGGGTTCAAGGCCAGGTTGGACGGGGCTTGGAGCAACCTGGGCTGGTGGGAGGTGTCCCTGCCCAGGGCAGGGGGTGGCACTGGGTGGGCGTTAAGGTCCCTTCCAACCCGAACCATTCTGTGATTCTATGAAACGGACAGATCCACTGTTAAGTACACAGGGATCCTTCCACACGAAAGCTTCTGGGAACAGGCACGGGCTCTGCCCTAAAGCGCCAGGGCTGCTGGGGCAGATCTCACCGAGCTGCTGCATCCACCACGGGCAAGCGGCTGCGCTCAGAGGCTCAAGTGAGCACCACCAAATCAGGTCTGCTGGTACATTTTATAATGCACAGTGCAAAACAACCTAATACACAGGAAAATAAAGCCAAGACTTCCATGGGTCAGTTCAATATTTTCCCTTAATTTGTTTCTCTAGTTCAGAAAGATGATCTACTCATCACTAGCCAAAATACGATTTCTTTGCCACATGCATCCCTCTGGACAGTAACGTGGGAGGTATGAAAAGCTGTAACTGGGACGTTGTATAGCAGGAATTGAAGAGGAAGTGAATCAGCTCTCTCTTGTTAGAAATTAAGCAACTACCCATTCTTCTCTTCTGTACGTACCACCAGCTTAACTTGATAGCACCAAGCATTAGAAACCTTACAGTGGGGGAAGGCCTCAGCGCTAAAGGCCCCCTCAGCCTGTCTCCATCCTCCCTCCCTCCTCCCTACTCTCTAACCCCTCACAGTGTGTTCTGATCTCCCAAACCATGTAAGACTCAATGTAAGCAGTATGTGTGTCTTCTCATGTATCCAGGGTACCTTTATTCCACTGACCAAACTTTATGTGACTTCTCTGTTAACAATATCTCCATAATGACTACAGTATCCGAGCGTGACCTCACAACTCCCTCGAGATGGTTACTTTGGTATTCAGCTAACAAAGACAGATGCCTTCTGTGATTCACCCAAGAACTCCTGGTTTCTCCAACTTGGACATGAAGCTGACATCAACAGCCGGCTCAGAGGAAGATGTCTACAGTGCAGGTGACTGAAGTTCACCGAAATGCATGCTGCGGCATCAAAACAGCTCAGCCTTATAAATGTTTCATCAGAGCATTCAATGATAAATCACCTTTATTACCCACTCAGAAAACATTCCTCTAAAAGCAACAAAGCCATGTAACGTGCTCTTTGGAACAATCAGCCAAGCAAAAAATCGTGTGTCATCTTTTGCATGACAGATGACAGCATATCATCATAACTCACTTTGTTTCAGTTATATCAATTAATAAAGCTTTTCATTTGCAAGTCTCTCAGTAGCCAAATTACCGTACTGTTCCCCATGGCTAATAAAGACAGCAAGGGAACGCTCTCTTAGATAATAGTCCATTTGTTACTTCAGAAAATAAATTTTTCACAAATGAGTTAGGAAGCAGCACTACTGCAAGATGGTTATCTAACATAAACAGGAAGATTATCAAACCCAGTGCTCCAGAGAGCATGTGTCTTCCCCTACACGATTAGACACACATTTCCCACAATTTTGCCAGGCACCACTTACTGGAAGCCTCCACAGACCCTGCGCAGGGAGGTGAAGAAAGGCTTCTTCTGAAAACAGGCTCAGAGTTTTCTGTACCAGAAACCTTCAACGTATCTGAAATTTGGAAACAAAAGTTACACAAATGTAAACACACGGTACTCCCTAATAAAATAAACTTTCATTAGCTACACACTCTTAAAACTTAAAGCCTATGTTAAAGGTTTCGAAACACCAATGTTAAACTCTGTTTAGACCTGCTTCCTGCTTACAATATAATTTAAAAAAAAAAAAAAAAATCAGGTTCAGAAACAAAATTCAACTCAATCTATTTTCCTAGGTTCAGCTTGCATACCGACACCTCAACCCAAAAGCCTACACATACCTAGCAACTCTTCTGCTAGCACCTAGAGCACCGAATTTCCACAGCTCCTCCTGTGAAGTCGACATTAGGACCCACTTTTTTCCCCCCTTTCCCTCACCCCTTGATATCATTAACACCACAGTAATAATTCCCTATTAAAGCTAAAGACTATCCAAAAACTTCAGATCTGAAACTGATTTAAGATAAACCCAAACTACTCTAATTAAAAAAAAAAAAAATCATCTGAAGAATAACACAACAATTAAAGAATGTCACAAAGGACAGTTACTGCACATTTCCAGAAACATTACCTATTTCCAGTGCTTCCCCAGCCTTTTCAAGCTTTTCTCCGCGATCTTCCTCTGACACATTAGACACTTGTCTTTTCACCGCTTTGCTGGAACTTCCTCCAGATGTGACACTTGCCACAGAGGTGAGCGGGATGGCTTGGCTCTGCTGCACGCAGCAAGGTGAAGAGGCAAACATAAACCATGCACCCACACACGTTAAACAGGACAGGACCCTGCATCGACCCCTGGGGTGCTTCTCCCACCCGCGATGATCAAAGACTATCGAGGGTGGCCTTGCAGTGACACCTGCCAGCTCCCTCAGCACTCCCAGGTGCATCCCATCATGGCCCATGGACTTATGTACGTCCAGTTTGCCTAAGCGCTCCCTGACCTGGTCCTCTTCTAGCAAGGGCACATCCTCCTTTGAGCTGTTACAGGTAGAAGTGACTCCGGATCATTACCGTGTCAGGATTTGCTGAAACACACTGATGTACGCGCAGAGTGATGTGCAGACACCAGTGTGAAGTGATGCACTTCTGCAAACTCTTGAAATTTAAGCTTGTCTTCCCCCCACCCCCATTCCCCAGGCATCAGCGTAGGCTGGATTTTATGGGCTGGTTAGAGCAAGCACCCTACTTCTCAAGTACTGTCATTATTAAATTAATATGTAACGCTTGATTTACGATCTTCTGAAAAAAGGCAAACCTCTCTGTGCCAAGACGCAGACAGGCTGCAGAGGAAGAGCAGATAAAACGTCTCCAAACTTACACAGTTGAAGAGCTCAGTCGTCAGACCAAGGTAGTTGTGCAAAGCGAGGAACGTCACCCTCTGCAGCCTTACCATGATGATCTAGAAGTGGGAAATCAAAAAGCGACAGGAATGGATTTAGCATTCTCCCACACTCGTTCTTGCATGTAGATACAGCTACGTACCAGAGTACCTGAAAGCGCTTTATAAAACACAGTCTGTACCCTAAGCTGAAATTCCTTCTTAGCAGTCGATAAATTGAGGCAAAGACAGATTCAAGTGATTTACCCAAGACTTCACAATCATTTGACGGCACAAGAATCCAAAGCCTTCCTCCCAAACACCAAATAATGCTTTTTGTTTTCTGTAAACATTATTAATAAACATGCCTTGAAATAAATGCATTTGCTTCCATTTTTTCCCCCCTCATTAAAAAAAAAAAACTATTCCAGCTTTCCGCATACAGAGCCTGTGCTACTGCCCTACAGACACTCGAACACAGGACATCGCTGCCACCTCACCTTCCTCTGCCCTGCCAGCTTAGTCCCACTCTTAAACCACCATCTTTTTTGTATCGGCGCTCACAGAGCAAATTAAAATGGTGTAATGATCTGTTCTCCTCAGCCATCAGCGATAGGAGGTTCATGTGTCACTCATAAATCATCCAGATACCAGAAGAGTTTGCAAGGGCAAAAAGATTTAGAAGCGACACTAAAACAAAAGGACAGCCCTGAACGGCTGACTGGGGCACGTGCACCCGTCTGACTGTTGTACCCGCGGGACAACGCGCCCCTTGGCAAACTCTCCAAACTGAAATCATTAATACACCAGTCCCTGCACCAGCTTCCACTTGCAGGATGTACAAGACTTGGAAATTGTCTGAGCTCCTGCAAAGCGAAGGAAGGTGAGCTGAAAGCTAACACAGGGCACAGCTCTTTCCTCAGGCACTGGCAGCTGCTTCTGAAGCAGAAATTCACACATCGGTCTGGATTTTGTTAATTTTGCAAAGCATCACCCCTCGACAGCCAGCTTCCGGGGGTACATCAGTCCTGTTTCAGAAGACGCGACAGTCCCATCCACACTAAGCCGTTCTGAAGCCTTGTTGGTGCTTAACCACGATGCAGAGCCCAGGCCAGCACATTCGACTCCACCAGGACCAAAGAGCTTGCAGTGCAGGACAGGCTCCTGCGAGAGCCTGCCGCAGGCAGAAACTCATTCAACGTGTGTGTGTATACAGATATATATATGAATTATTCCTTCCTGTACGTGATTAGCGCCGAGATCATTAAGCCTAGGATTCTAAGAGCGAGAGGAACAGCAGAACTATTCCAAATCTTGGAAAGAAGCTACACTGAGCAGTTCCATATCTGCAACAGGACCGTGAGCTTGCTGAACTTCAAAATGCCTTCTTTGTAACTTCGAAATTACAGCAATTTCCCCTCCCCAAATTCCACTTAACAGCAAAGCTTACCTGTACCACTCTAACAAGAGTTTCAGGGTATTTCTGGAAGACGTCTTGAAAGGCACTTGCTGGAAGTCGCAGTATAGTGGAGGGAACGGCTGCTCGGGCTGAGACCGTTTTATAAGGAGCAGGGTGACCCTAACAGAAAGTTTTGGAGACAGAAGGTTAATCCACCGATTACCTGACCCAATTCCTCCCCATCGCTTCCCAAATTTCTCCTTTGATATTGTATATGCTTGACAGCCATCATCTGACCACAAAAAGCCTTGAACTTCTGCTCGGTGACCTAGGGGCGGTGTAATGAGGGCGGCGTGGTCAGGGGAATCCACACCGGCAACTTCCCCGGCATTAAACAGAGACCCAGGGAGAGAAACAAGAGCTACAGGAAGGGCTATCAGGTTAAGGGGACTGGCTGCTCTGTCGGCTCTGTTACAGTTTTATTACAAAGCCAAACTACAGAAGTATTTCAACTTCCAGCTATTCAAGACTGCAGAGAAAAGAGGTCTCGTTGACTTTATCTGTACCAACAACCAAGCTATTTGCTGCAGTAACAATCACAGACTCATACAATCAGCAAAAAATATTAAAAAAAATGGTATGGTAATTACATACATAATGAAATAAGCAAAAACCCAGCCAGATTTCTTGTGTTCTAAGGTAGATAGATAGATCTCTTCATATATACAGATGAAATTGTCCAAATGACAAAACCAAACAGCTTATCTTTACTTGAGATAAACTGGGTCTAGACCACCCAGAGTCGCCCGAAGAACAGACGAAGAATTAACAAACCAGTGAAAGATAAAACTCTAAGTGGGTAGAATACAGAGATTTTTACCCTGGAAGGCAAGCCTCTGGTTTAGGATTTTCCCCCCTTGAATCAAAATATATTTTAACAAAGAACTACTGCCAAACACTCGCATAAAAAACTCCAGGCAACACCCCTTCTACTCCATTAGTAAATGCTGAAAAGAATACCTATAAGTCATTAATTCATTTACAATACAAGAAAAACTGATTTATCCAATATCTCTAAGATAAAAGGAGTCCTTTTGTGTTACGGAGCAGGAGCTAAGGAAGAAATGGAGTTTCTACTTCAACACAGTCAAAGCTTCTGAAGCTTTCATTCCTCCGGAGCAGCAGAAGGCAAGTTTTTCCAAACACTAAACACACAGATGCTAAATGCTGATTACAACCGATAAAACCCGCCAGTCTTCCAGAGCATCAGACAGCTCAACACAATCACTGCAAAAGAACTCCTGCCTAAAGACGACAGCACAACCAAACAGGAGACATTCTGTACAACCACAACCGCTCTGGGAAATAAAAGCTCCAGCTCTGCTGTCTGCCTTGCTGGTCTGGAAGTCACGGCGAAGCAGATTCTAAAATGAAAATAAATTAATTGGAGTCAATTTCTTAATTACACCCACTTCAGCTGACCTTTTTATAAAATCTGGGGATGATATTAATAGCTTTGATTTTCAAGTTCCTGAGGGATTTGAAACTTTAAACATCTCTTTGACCTACAGCGCAAAGCCACCAGGCGTCCTCAGTTTTCCTGAGTTTCTTTTAATTAAGTACAGAAATTAGCAAATTACATTTCTGTGCCTTTTGCTGTACCAAAAATAAATGCAACATTCCTGTTTTCCAGGCTAGTTTACAGCCTGGCTTCAGACAAAGAAGTCATTCGGAATTCTCCTTGTACCCAAATGCTTTTAAGTACATCAGCTTGCCATCAACTCTATTTCCTACCAACCTCTGTACCAAATACACAGGGAAAAACTAAGGAAATCTATTAAGTCTTTAGTCACTGGACAAAAGATAAGCATTAAGTCTAAGAGTGTTCCATAACAGTTATTCAAAAGGGCAAAATAAGCCCCGCGTATCACATTTACAAGGTCGACATTCTACCCAGTGCAGCGTCTGGGGGTTTTTTCTGAACGGTGCCTGTTTGAGGATAGACCAATGCTGACAGGCTCGCAGAAAGCCAGTTTGGGGATAATAACAGATAATGATGCAGCAGCCTTTTTCTCCAAAGAACAGCCCATCCCTCCAGTTTTTCCAGCACATAATTTTTCCTTTTCGAAATCCCTGCGTGAGCGCAGCCCGCTTTTGAAAGGGCCAACACCACATCTAATTGGTCTGGAACACGCTAAAAGCTGTCAGAGGAACGCGGAGAGGAAGTGTTCCCGTAATTGTCAGTTCTCTCAAATACAATGTAATCAGCCGCACACGGAGAATACCACGTTTAAATTATAATATTTTACGATTGCATACCGGGGTCACAAGGAACAGTTAAGTTATAATCAGTACTGAAGTAGGGTTTTTTTTTTTCAACAGAGAACTTCTTGTTCCGAGTGCAGATAACTATTTACGTCTGCCTTGCTGGAATAGCCGTGGAGTAATTCAGTGCTGCCGGTGACAAACGTCACAGCTAAAGCTGCCGTTGAATCCAGATGACAGCCAGTGGCCAAATCCAAATGAATCTGGTTCAGAAATCTGTTACAAGAGACAGAGGTGCCTCACATTCTCCCACCTGGAGTGGTAACTCCTTTTTGTACCCAAAAATCCAGGACGTTCTCCCTATTCCCATTGCTTGGGTTTTGTCTTCCTCTGCTCCTCCCTGCCACCCTTCACGCTACATCAACACTGCTGCAGCCCAAAGTCTTCGCAGCGATCGATTACTTCTCCATAACCTCACCTACCTCGTCCACTTTGCCTTTAAGCAGATGCGAGCCCTGCAAGCTCACCTTTATCCAAGTGGTTTTTCAGCCTCTTCTAATCCTCAGAGTTTCATGTTTTTCCCCTTCGGTCACTGGCAATCGATCATTATCCTCCCAGTCTCTTCCTTTTCATTCCAGCTATGCCACCGGCTCACGGTTTTCCAAATACCAGCTCCACATGGAGGACAAAGGAAGAGTAAACCCCAAAGCCCTAGCAATCGGCATCAAATGCCGTCTCTATTCATCCCATTTAACTCGGAAGGAAAATTCACCATTCCGGGAGGAGATCCGACCGCGTGCAGGGGTGGAGTGAGCTCTGGGCAACAGCTTCAGAAAACACGCGCATGGACATCAACAACGTTCAGTTCAGACAATTCTTTAATATTAGAGGCAGTATCAATTCAGAGTCAGATTAATTACAAGGCGGAGTTGTTCCAAAATACCAGGAAAGGGCTGGCGTCTGCCTGGATTCAAAGCCTCCCATTTCTCCTCTGAGTTTTGAGAAAGCAGCACTTATCTCTTCTCAGAACAAGGGAAATACAACACAAATCTCTTAAGTCAGAGCTGGTATCTTTTTATTTAGTAGATCCAAGGGTACTTTTCAATATAAAAAAACTGCAAAATTAAATTAGGAAGTACCTCTTGTGTGACCCTTCTTTTCGCTCCAACAACAAGAGGTCACACCACTTCTTGCAGCAACCTCAATCGTCTTGCACTTCTCTCAACCAAGTGGGGGACCAGCCTGACGTCAGATGTTACAACATCAGTCAAAAAAATCCCAAATCCAGCTCAGACAACTCAAATCCTCTCCGAATGCATCCTTTCTTTGTGTCAGATCCATGTGTTTGGCGGTACGGTGAAACTTAATTAAGATTACGGTACCTGCAGGAAGTTCTACGACTCGTTCACTAGTTTGGAATGCCCCTGAGAAGTCTCCTCTATTTTGATCAATGCCACTTTCTCTTTCCTTGCCCATTTTCACGCTACTCCTATACCTAAACTCAGCAGGGAGCATAAGGAAGAGGAAATAAAACAACCGGTTCACAAAGCCGGGAAACAAGGAAGAAGAGAGAGTTGTAAAACAAATGAGAACAAGTTAATTTAGCAAAAAAAAAAAAAAAAAATTGCAACGTTTTGGTTATATACTCTTCCGCACATTGATAACTTTTTTCAACCCACTTTCAATAATTTTTATTTTCTGATTTATCAGTGGTGTAACTAATGAGAGAGAAAAAAAATATGACAGAATGAAAATTTAAAAAAGAAACAAAACAAAAAACACAACACAAAATGAATGGCAACCACCCATTAAAAAAACCAGAACCACAAGCCATTGTTATACAAGAAGGATTTCTCCTTGTTTATTCAAAAGAAAAAAAAAAAAAGGAAAAAACATGACTAGTATTAACGTTCCTATGTGGTGGTCCTGCTCTTTAGAATATTGTCATTAAGAAAAGTAAGAAGGGCAAAGATACCGCTAAACCTGCTATTAATATGGATTTGACAGCAAGAACTAGACTTGTGCAGTCCAAATTATTCACGTGCCATTACTTCCTACAGAAGAAAGCGTGACCAAGCTTAAAAACTGTTTATCGCTTTCGATAGGTTTTATGGAAATAGTATATATATATACATGCCGCTGCTTGCATCTAAAAGCAGCAAAGAACACTTTGCAGAATTATTAAAACTACTTACACAGAGTAACAGTAGCCTTTAATGAAAGGAGACAGCCGAGCACAAGAGAAACACGACACAAGGTCAAATATGACCAACTTATTGATCAGATTATCTTCATCCTTTCCACTGTGAAAACCCTTCAAGTAAGCACTTGAAGCGCTTGCGTATTATTGAAGATGATGAATTCACCACCTTCAATTGAGGTATTCCTAAATAGATGCACTGTGACAATTTCACCAAACCCAACGTTGTCATTCCAACTGAAACAAAATCCACCCTGCTAATTTGTGCGATAAATACGCCCAGCTCGCATTTAGCTCATCTTGTCGCCCGCCAAAGGGCACAACCTTCAGATGGTCACCAGCAACATCAACACATTAGGAAAAAATTAAATTCATCAACTGGTTTCACAGCATAATTACAATAATAACAACTGTCAGATTTATTTTCATTAGTCTAAATAAAAATAAATTCAGTGAGTAACTAATCAAACAGCGTAAAAGCCTGGACTTCTGGGCCCTAACCTGGTCGTCCTTCTCCTGACTGCTTTGTGACCTTGAGCAAGTCAAACCATACCTCAGTTTTTCAGCCATAAAAGAATAATTCGAACCCTATTGCCTATCAGAAATTGCCAGTGTTACACTGCCAAGTGCACATGTTTCACAACCAACACAGCACAGAGCTACGTTTACAGCTGCGAAGGCCTGGGAGGAGGAAAAGAAGTGATCAAAGAGCTGTTTTCCATTTGATTCTTTCCTAGCAACATTCAAAGCCTGCTTCCCCCGACAGGCTGCGTGACACGAAGCGGCACTGCGGGAAACCTGCACGTTCAAGAACTTACCGTGATAACGTCAAGAATGCTGAGAAGGCTGTGGACGCTGTCTCCCGCCAGCACCTCCTTAACAACCACTTCTGTTCCGTCCTGCAAGCAGAGGAGAGAAGATTACTGCCGGCTCACCGCAGCACAGCGGGCACATATGGAGCATTTCACAAAGCTTAACTTGCTCTCGTTCTCCCAGATACTGAGGAGCCTGAAAAGAAATGGTCCCCCATTATAATTTGGATGCTTGTTTTCTCTCTGCTCTGATGGAAATGTGCTAATTCAAACCACCAAAGTTTTAAACCACCATTCGAAAAGTGATCTACTCAATTAAAAGAAAATGAAAGCCATTTTTGTCTAAGGGGAGATCTGACCTGCTTGTCTTTGCTATGTAACAATCAATTTAAACAAAAAAAAAAAAGCTTTCTTCACGCTGAGACAGAATTAGCTCCCTTTATCGCAGGACTACATGTCGAGAGGCAGCACAAAACACAGAACAGCAAAATGCCAAAATATACGGAAATCATCAAATTTGGGATAATTTATGAACCCAAACCCCCTGCATTTTCAGCCATCAGCAAATTGTTCACATAGTAAAGCTAAAGTCACAGTTCCGTCGGGAAGAAGGGAAAAAAAAAAAAAAAAAGTCTAAATTGGCAGAAGGGATCGCAAGGGCTAGCACTCAACATTTTAAGACTCACCCATAAAACAAGCCATCATTTCTCTTCCCTGTCTACCCAAAAGTGAGTCTGAATCTTCCACCTCCCAGGCAAACCCGCTAACTACCACGCAAGAATATTCTGGAGTGAAGCGTACTTGCTCTCTCCTGCTCTCTACACCTACGTCTGTAACTGCCAGCCAAAAGGAGAACGTTTCCAGCGCTGTGCAAAGCCCGTTTGCACCCCGTCCTCCCTCAAGAACTATGCAACTACGGGACATGAGGATATTTCAGAATGCCTGGTCAGCACTGTGTTTCGCTCTCTCTTCGAAGACACAGGGGACCACAGCTAAAAACCTTGATCTTTAAAAATACCATGGCCCTGAAGGGTTGGAAGTAATCCTTTCTAAATCACTATGATTCAAATGTCTAAGTTTAATCAATCCTTAATGATTCATGCCAACAGCTTTATCTCGAGAACGGCAGATCAATTTATTCTTACACTTTCTTGAATGCAAACTTCCAGCCTGCCGTCCTGCACAACGTAGATGCTGTTATCCATCTGCCCGGGGCGGAAGATGTATTCACCTTCATGCAATTGCACAAAAAACATGTGCTTGCACAGTTCCAGGAAAAGAGGTTTCTCAAAGTGGCCGAGGACCCTGCAGGAAAGAAAACGCAAAGGGAAACCTAAAATCGGCACTGCCCTTGGAAAACCCTTCCCAAATTAGCAAAGCCCCAGGGGCAGATAGCAGCGGAACCCCAGAGCTGCTGCCGAGCGGTCCAGCAGCACGGCAGAAGGAGCAGAACTCCCCAGCGCAGAAGTGCAGGAGCTCTGGGAAACACCGAAAACTGAAAATGCTGGAGTTCCTTTTTGAGTAGCAATGCCAGCAGGCCCAGAAGGAAGCGTATCCACTCTTCCTTAAGCAAACATGGCTTTTGAAGGGGAAGAAATAGAAAAACCTGCAATAGATTCACACATTGCATGAAAAAAGTCGCCCTTCGGAACTTTCCCTTTTGGTACAGCTACCCTGTCCACGTAATCAGAACACGTGAGAAATACTGGAAACAAAGGGAAAAATCCCCGTCACCTGCACGTCCTTGTAAGTTTGGAATATTCCATCTCCCGCAGGTAACGTGCAACTCTGACAGTAGTCAGTCACTTACAGGCAGACAGAAATACGCGTCCGACCTGATCGTTCTGTGCACAGGACCAGAAAGGCCCTTCATACAGCTCCATTAGCTCCCACTTAACAGGATCAATCAATCAAAATCTACTGCGGCATCAATTAGTCATAGGAGATCATAATTCCACAGTAGGAAGTTTAGATGATTTAAATAGCAGTTTTATTACAGTGTGTGTGACCTTCAGGACTAAATCATATCAGAACTGGGAGAAAAATGAACATACACAAACAAAACCAGAATTACAGGTCTGAAGATCTCACGCTCTTTGCCGTGTCAGCAATATAAACTCGACTGAAGAGGCACAAAGCCCATCCCTTCCTCTCAACCCACCAAAGAGCTGAGAAGATTAAGTTGACTTTGATTCTGTTTGCAAGCTTTTTTAGCCACAAAAATAAAAGATTCTGCAGTTTAGAGAGCTGTCAATATGGTATCCAATTAACGCGTACCAATTATGATACCGTTCTATACCAAAAAGTTACCTGATATAGTCCAAAGGGAATTTTAAAAATGTACTAGCAGAAATCCGTTCATGTTAGAAAAGCTTTATGATCATTATCCCCAAATTTAGGCCACTAATCTATGTCCCTTTTTAAAAAAAAAAAAAAAAAACCAAACAAAAAAACACACATTCGACTATTTTCTTAATGTGTCTAGAAGATTAGAAGTCATTTATTTTTTCCTCATGCTCAGATGAGCTTTCAGTCAACTGCTTAAAGATTCTGACCATGCAGTGATAAAACTGGTCTTGACGTAAAGACTTGACACAAACTGCTAAATATTTAGATCACTTGAACATCCGTCCAAAGCAAAATCCAGACTTGTTTTTCCATTTCACATTACCTAACATTTTTAAGCATGTATAGGACTTCCGATGGCAAATGGGAATTCTTTACATCAAATTCAGTCAGATCCGCCTCTAGCAGAGAGGGAGGTGGTTCTTTTGGCTGCAGGGTTGGACACTCCTTCTTAATACGCAGAATCCTACAAAGAAAATCAGGTCAGAAAGTTCAGGAGGTCTCCTCATTTGTCTTAAGTACGGGCTCTACGCAGACACCACAGGTTGACTGCAATACTAACGGCACATCGTACCAAGTTACACGTTATCTAGTAGATAAAACAGTAGTGTTCCACCCTCCCGCCTTTCTTCAGCAAAACCAGAGACAGTGCTGCATAAAGCACTCCGTTCCAGCAAACTTCCCAGCAAAACGCTAGGCCGAGGCACAGCTGGGAAAAAACAGCACCTGTGGAAAAGTGCTATGCTAGGGAGAGGTTCCACACCACAAACACAAACCCACAAACCCAGCCTCCGGGGCGTGAATTTCCCCTTTCCCAAAAGCCCAAGTACCTTTTAGCCAAAGATAAAACTTTTGCCCGCTTCCGCATCCTTTGGCGAGGCACGGTGTTCCCAACCAGAGAGTTTGGAAGAGTTGTAACCTAGGAGGAAATAACGAAACCAAACCTATTTACTAAAAACCAAAACCAACAAACGAAAAAAAAAAAAAACCACCAAACCAACCCACTAGTTCCAACCCTCCAAAGGCTCCAACTCAGCAGAACGTGAGCCCAGGGAAGCACTCACAGAAGACCTTGGAGGACTGGAACAACACCTACTCCAGCAACACCTTCTGGCTAGAAAGCAAGTGGAGTATACTTTGATTTTAATAAGCGACTACTGCAATGGTAATGGGTGGTAGAGGGGGAAGAAAACCCCTTAGCTATACGGTTCTCACTCAGAAACACTCAACAACAAGCAGAAAAGTAACAGTGAAGGCTCCAGCCTTCCTACGGCAGACCGCGATGCTGACAAACCGGGGCCGCGTTCATTTTCGGGTCGGTGACAACCAGCACCGGAGACGCGCAGCGAGGCTTTTACTGGTTTGGAACAGTTACCAAGTGCCACCTTCTGGAGAAATGCAGCAGCCGCAAGAGCGAGAAAACACCTCATCACTTTCTAAACGTCGCTAGTTCTCTGTTTCTCAGGGAGTTTAATCCCAGGAAAAGGTTTCTCTCCCCAAAACAAAAAGACCCAAAACTTTAATTCGTTTGGAGACTCACTTTTTCAGTTTTTTTTTTAGAAAGTAAAATCTTGGTATTTTATCAGAAATACCTGAATTACAATCAAGAGCAGTTAGTTTGTAATATTCTGTGTCTTATTCAGGAATCAAAGCAAGGTCTAAAACCCCAAAGCAAAAACTACCTGAAATGATTTTGCCATATGGAATTCTAAGCATTCTTTACTTCTGTGTTTTACATACAGCCAACTGTGTTAAAAAATATTAAAATGAAGAAGTTGCTGGCAACACACACCATTTCCTTTCACTGGGGGCTTTTTTTGGCCAAGCCCTACATAAAGGCTGATCTGCAACGCAAAAGCCAGGTTCAGGGAGTCATCTCCTCCCTCCACAACCAAACACAGCCCCACAACTGATTATTAAAACCAGCACAGCGTCTAATTATTAAGTCCAAGTATTTGTATTCACCTCAACAAAGCTCAGCGGTGTGCGAGGCAGAAGGCTGCGACAGCTCGGCAGAGGAAGTGTTCCTCACCAGGCACCGACCAACAAAGGAAGTTCACGTACCTGTACCTTGTTTTTCTACAGGTGTTGTTTTAAGTGCCCTGGCAACGTGAGCACACCTGGACTCGAGCGGGTTATCCCCAGGACACAGCTAGGACGCCCCAGCTCTGCCTACGGTCCCAACGGGCGCCAGTCCCAATCCTGCCTCGCAGCTCCCGGGGGTTGGAGCATCCACCGGACCCGCACCCTGGTTGTGACTCTACAGGACAGCGGGCAGGGAGCACTTATCACCATCCAAATAGCCTTTTCCTTCACCGACCATCTGTATCTGCAGCTACAAGCAAGCAATAACCATTTGCTACTGTAAAAGGGGTCAGAGTCCCCACCTGAGTACGAGGCAGCTTTCCAGATCCAGGTTTTATCAACAGCATCATATACAAATAAAACTGCACGTGGAGCTCCAAGAAGTTGCTACATATATTTTGGTATGGGAAGTGTTGAGTAAGGAAGTCACCTCCACCTCCAGGACCTACTGCACAAGCTTGTAACAAACCCACATGGGAAGTCTCGGCACTGACACAGCCGCTCATGGAATCCCTGCAAAGGTGAGTTCTTTTCAGCATAGTGGTACTGTCAGCCAGAAAAAAAATCAATCTCACATTCCACATACACTACGTGTTTTAAGGAGAAAGACAGCAAGATTAATCTCCTCAATTAAATGAAATCCAGGCGATCGGTGCTGGACACCTAGCATACCTACTGAGATTAACCTAATCCATTAAAGGAAACACCCGTCTTCAGATTTCCTCAAGCCTTCTCATTGCAATTTCCCAAGAAAAGCCACTTGCAGAGACAAAAGTAAAAAACAAACAAGAAACAGAACTAAACATCCAACAGGCAGCCACAGATCTGAAGGATTTAACGGAGTGATGCAGAAACAGATTCCTGACTGATGGAAAATTCTTGAGGAGCCCTTTCAGAACAATAAGATGGGAACGACATGAGAACAGGACGCTGAGGGCACAGGTTGTATTCCTTGCGACAATCCAAGGCAAAGAGGTTCATCTTGGGATAAGCCCCTCTTGAACAGTCTCTAATGAGACAGTTTGACGAGTCCTACTTGTAATTCGGTAGAAGAAGAGCAGAGCTCGTATGCTGACGTGCTCGGTGCTCTTCACAAGGGGATGGCAGAAAGGTAAATCTGTCTATCTGCTCGGCAGACAGACTCCCATGGGACAGACGGTGCCGACTTTGAATGTAATGGCACTGCTGAAAATCATTATCTGAAAAGGACAATCCTGAATATAGGTGCCAAATATCGCGAATATAATCCTAAATACTGAGAAAGTGGATGCAGCCAGGCTCTTCTCAGTGGTGCCCAGCGACAGGACAAGGGGCAACCAGCACAAACGGGAACACAGGAAATTCCATCTGAACATGAGGAAAAACTTCTTTACCTTGAGGGTGGCAGCGCCCTGGCACAGGCTGCCCAGAGAGGTGTGGAGTCTCCTTCTCTGGAGATAGTCCAAACCCGCCTGGACGCGATTCTGTCCAGCCTACTCTGGGTGACCCTGCTCTGGCAGGAGATGATCTCCAGAGGTCCCTGCCAACCCCTGCAGCCTGTGATTCCACGTAAGACAGATTACTATAGATATATAAAACCCATCAACTCCGCAGTGGAGTTAGATTTACCCCCTACTCTCAATGTCTGCAAATATTCTTGAAAGAGGAAAAGTTTGACCAGAAAGAGAAGCGACTGCTGTTCTATCAGCAACTCGGGCAGAATTGCAGGAGCTCTGGAACATCCCAAAATTCCAGTAAAATTTTATAGGTTGAAGGCCCTGGGCTAGGCTAAACAAGCGAAGTACCGCAAACTTTACAACACCTCCCGAACTGGATTTTAATCTTTACTTCCCTCCCACCACGCCAGATGCACTTACCTTTCTCATGATCTTCCGCCCGTAGAACATCACTTTGTCTCGCTTGCGAAATCTGTACTGAGGCACGTGCGGCTGAAGTTGTTCTGAAAGAGAGAAGCATCATCACATCAGAAACCGCCCGCACCTCTATGCTAAGGCAAAGAAAACCCAGCACAGGCCATCAATGTTGACCACCTCCATAACAGCTGTGGGTCCTGTCTACCAAGCAGCAAGCTCTTGTGGCCGGCCTTTGGAATTTAAACCAATACAAGATGGCTCATTACCCAACCCTGGTCAGCCAAACCAGGGCAGGGAAGAGCTGCCTTGAGGCTCTACCTAATCACTGGGGGAGGTAAAATGGCTCTCTAAACAGATACAAGGATCAGGTAATCTTAATCTCACAAAGGAAACCTCTAACTCACCTGTTTCTCATTACTCTAACGGTGAAATGGCAGCAGGTTTGAAGTTATTTGCCTGCCAACTGACAGGAAAGCTGACATACACTAGAGAAATAAAAACCTCGAGCATCCTGCACATGACAGTTATGAATCCTGTGTTCAGGCCTGGGTAAGTGAATTAACACAAGTTCTTCATCCTTCTAAAGCTGTTTTCCTGCAAGAACCACTAACTTCACAGCCAGCAGTTATTGCAAATCAGCATAGAATCTACCACGTATTGTTACAAAAATGCTGAAGATAGATGAGAAAACTGTTTTTAAAACATACGTAGTTATTGAGTACTTACTAGACTGTCTCACTCTTCTGTAAACGACGAACACAACAATTGCTATAAGAAGTAATGCAACTGCAGCTCCAATTGCAATCCCGGTCAGCTGTAAGAGGAATTGGGAGGGGAAAGAAGTCAGTAACTTCTAAAGTTGAAAATTATTAAGTACTTTTGGGGGGGGGGGGGTGAAGAACACTTAGCTCAGAAAGATGTCTAAAAGTCCAGCACATTCATAAATACTTAATCTCTAATTAAAACATCACACATGCAAGAAGTTGAAACTACATCAGCATCTCACTCATAAGCTCGCATGCAAAATATTTAGCATTTTTTCCCCCCAAAGACCTGAGAGCTGATCAACTCAACGTACGTGGCATGAAAGAACAGGAATTAATTCCTGCCTCACGCACAGCGACAGCGAAGAAACACTCACACTTTGACTGCGACTTAGTAGAGTTTCTAGAACTTAGGAGAAGCTACACACTATTTACACACAGCCTTTCATCCCATTGATCAAAGCTATACGTTACCATAGTGGTCTGTATTCTGTCTTCTACAAACTGAAGAATTGGCATTCCACCCGCTGGTAACACAGCCTGGCACCAAAAAGAAGGTGAAATTAGTTGCCCACAACTGGCAAAAAGCCTCCATAAAGACATCTCAGCGCCTGGCCTGGGACGTGCAATGCAAACCGATTGTATTTCAGTCTCTTTCTTTCAACTACAGCCCACTTTGTAAACACAAGACACGCTGCGGAGAGGAGTCAGTGGTGGAGTTCGACACTGGTATCAGTTCAACACATTCCTAAATAGTCATAAAACAGGGTCAAACAGTGGGGTGATAACCGTTTTTGATGACTCTATGTTTTTCAGAGCAACAAGGACAAGAACTGAACGTAAAGGGGTTTATGAGACTGAGAAAGTAAGTAATAAAACAGCAAAATGAATTCACAATAAAAAGAAAATTACGCATATGGGGGAAAAAGCTCTGACCTCAGGTACAGAGTCCCAGGACCTGAGCCGACTATTGTCGTTCAGGAAAAAAATCTGGCAGTTAAAGTAGTCCCATAAAGACAGATCAAAACTTACCAGAACAGGGGAAAAAGGCAAACCAAATAATAGAAACAAGTAGGAAAAGACTGAGTACAAGGACAGCTGTGTCCCCCTGTATGTCTTAAACCTTACAAGTACTTGAATTTTAAGTACTACACACAGTTCTGGTGCCTGTTTTTGCCCTTGGCTTCGGATCTGGATGACTTCTTAACTTAGCTTTGCCACCGAGAGAAAAATGAAGTGCATGCCAAAAGCCGCCAAACAAGTTTCTCTCATGAAATTGATTCCAGTTCTACAGCACAAATAAAACTCCTGCCCGACCAGTCAACGCAAACAGACCGCTGTCTCTCGTTTGTCATCTTAGGTTGCTTTAACACAGCATATCGACAATTTATTTTCCCAGCATTAGTCAAACTAACTCTATCATTATGAGATTATTGTTAATGGGACTGTAGCGGAAAGTCGCAAGAATTTGGAAAAAAAAAAAGTTGAAAATTTTCTTAGCAACAAATACAACACATTCAGGTAAAGCAGAGTGGTATAAGTCTATTGTCTATAAGTGGTATAAGTCTATTGTGGTCACTTAATTTATTTCCCCTTGAGGGTGTCAGGGACACGCACAGTTCTGCTACTGTCCAGGCCTGTGTGATCTCAAATAACATCCAAAACAGTAGTTGCCAACTGCCAGTCACATTGCTGCTACACGAGGAGAAGAACAAATTCGCGAGCAAAAGAATAAAACACACAGGCACAGCCCGAGCCCTCACACCTCAATACAGAAGAGCAGCGAGGGAAAGAAGAAACCCAGACCTCCAAGGAAAACTGGAAGGTTCTTGCAAGGTTTCTCACAACCCCCGGTGAAAACGTGATATTCTCAAGCACTGACAATCCCTGCAGAAAAGCAGGGAAAGGAAGCAGGCAGGTTGCAACCATACAGATGCTGGAGATATGTAAGCAGTTGCTGTTACGTGACAGCATCTGGGCGAGGAATGAGGTCAGGGTGAAGCCACTGCTGCTGAAGGACCCTCCCGTCAGCCCGAGCCCACAGGAGCTCCCTTCACAGGGCGACAGCCAGCACCCACATCCAGGGACTTCACAGGCGCCTTACGCAGCCGCAAACAATTCTCAGACACAAAACGCGTGTGGAACAACCCTGAAAAGACCCTCTCTCCATCAGAAAATGGAGCAATGACATGCTAAGAGTATCTATTAGAAAGCATTTGTCTGTTTTTTCCAATGATGTTGACATCTCATTAAGAAAATAAGAATTAATAGCAACTAACAAAAATATACAGCTACACGCTGTACATGCTCACCCAGAGTGCCAAGCGCAGAACAAGCAGCTCTGCTGAGAGTTTAACAACTCCACGTGGCGATCAAAGGCAAACTGTGAGACATTCCCCATTTAGGGAGGGGTGGGAAACACTTATCGGTGCCGAGAGCAGGGCCTTGAAATTCAGATCGCCCGGAACGTCAGAGTCCTCCCAGCTCCCAAGCACATGGCTCCGGGCGCCTGCGTTTGGCTTCAGATACTGGATCTTCCCAAAACATTTCTTAACTGCATACAAGTAGGTCGTATATATCGTTTAGTTCTGAAAGTAACTGTTTCCTGTCATTACTACTAAAGCACCACGTGCCTTGTTGGACTACGAGTTTCTTATTTATGATTAAGAACAGATTTAAGAACTTATTTATGATGAAGAGCTAGCTGCCAGAGAATTCCACAATTCTTCCATCTTTAGGCTAAAAAAGTACTGTTGAAGCAAAAGACACTTAAATTGTGTAATTCTGCTAACAGCATAAAGATTGAAGCAGAATGTGAAAGGTTTGCAGTAAAAAAAAATTAAAAAACCAACATATACACACAAAAAAAAAGGGACCAATCTTGACATTTTTGGAAGGCTAAAACTCTTATCAGGAAAGGCTCTTTCCAAGTAAAAGCATCTAAAGACATTACCCAAGTGTCACGAAATTAAGGACATGTTATGGTTTGAAGAAGCCACAACAATTTATTGTTGTTTAGACAATTATTCTATCACTCAGTGACCCCTCCCCACCCTGGAAGGGGAATCGTGAAAAACAAGGAAACCCAAGAGTGGAAATATAAACAGATTTAATAGAATAAGACTAGATAATTAACATTAATAATACCAAAGAACAAATATTGACCCTGATACTCCTATAAAATAGACAAGGATTATACTCAGACAATTCTATCAGCAGGAAGCTGTGCACTCCCAGCAAACGTGGGACACTGAGAGGCTGCGGCTTCGGGAGGAAGGGAAGGGCGCAGGGGTGAGAAGTTCTCAGGAGACAGAACTCCTCAGCAAACTTTCTAATTTCTATGGAATGTGCCGTTCGTGGTATGAAATGACCCCCCTGGCAGCTCGGGTCAGGTGTCCGGGTCTCGCATCTCCTCGTCCCAGCACCTGGGGAGCTCCAAAACACTGAGACCTTGAAACTCGCACACCAGAGCTGGCGACAAAGTAAATACTTTCACAAATTCAGACACTAGAGTCTTCTAGAAGTGCAGTTTTCCCAAGCGTTAGAAAAGACCTTACTGAAAAGTAACATTACTGAAAGAGAAATCAACGCAGCGTCGCTGGGACCAGGGCAGCGCAGTGGCTTTCAGCTTCTGAAATGCTAATGGGGCAATAAACATGTCAAAACCCACAGCAAAGCACACCGTACCTCCAGGCTGGTGGTGTTGCCCTCCTCCCCCGTCTCCGGGGGCACGGCGGGAGCTGACATGCCAAGGAACGAGGAGCAGACGGCGCTAGGAGACGACGGCACCCCCGACCCGAAGCCCCGCCGCCTGCCCGCTCCGTCCCCCCGGCCCGGCCGAGTGACCCAGCGAGGCTCAGGCACAGGCGGCGCTACCGGGACCGCCGGCTGCCGAAGGCCCCCGGGGAGCGGGGCGGCAGGACCTCCCTCGGACGCTCCAGGGCGCGGCTGCAGCCCCTCTGCGACCGCCGGTCACCACAGTCAGGCCCACGGTCCCTCCCGTTAAACAGACACGGGACGCTAACGGGCCGCCGTCCGCCGAGCCGAGCCGAGCCGAGCCGTCCCACCAGGCCCGGCCCGCCCTATCGCGCCCCTCACCCGCCGCCACACCGGGAGCCGCCCGGGTCAAAGGTCACCCCCGCCGCCCGCCGAGGGCAAGCGGCAGGCCCCGCCCACGCCCCGCGCTGCTCGCTGCTGATTGGGCGGCACAGCCCCCACCCCCGCGGCCAATGGCCCGCGCTCGCCGCGGCGTTACGATGGGCGCTGCGGATTGGCTGGCGCCTGCCGGCCAATGAGACCGGGCGGTGTTGGTGTGTGGGGAGGTGGGAGCGCCGTGAGGTGAGGGTGGTGGTGCCAGAGTGGTCTCACCGCGCCCTGTGGAGGCCGCAGGTTCCCGGCCATGGGGCTGCTGACCGAGCTGGCCCGCGGGCTGGTGCGGGGCGCTGACCGCATGTCCCCCTTCACCAGCAAGCGCGGCCCGCGCAGCTACAACAAGGGCCGGGGCGCCAGGAGGCCGGGTGTGCTCACCTCCAGCAGAAAGTTCATCCGCGTCGAGGAGATGGTGCCCCAGTTCATCGTCCCCGACCTGGAAGGTTTCAAGCTCAAGCCCTACGTCTCGTACCGCGCCCCCCCGGGCTCTGAGCCACCCATGACGGCCAAGCAGCTCTTCACTGAGGTGGTGGCTCCCCGCATTGAGAAGGATGTGAAGGAAGGTGCTTTTGACCCCAACAACCTGGAGAAGTATGGCTTCGAGCCGACGCAGGAGGGCAAGCTCTTCCAGCTCTTCCCCAAGAACTACGTGCGGTAGGGAGCAAGCAGCAGGGCTCCTGGGGTGAAGAAGCATCATCGTCCTGTGAGACACAACCCACACCAGCAAACATGGGACAGCTTCTGTCACTGGCTATTAAAAGCAAATCCTTCCATGTATTCTTTCTGCAATGTCTGATTTAAATTGCTGTGGGGAAATGGGGGGTTAATTTCGCATCCCTCGCTTAGGAAGGTGTTACTTGTGTCTTGCATTGTGCATGTAATTGGGTTGTGTGAGCATGTGGGTGCCCAGAGAGGAGCTGATTGACCAGGCGCTGACAATTAGCAGGAGGCAGTTTCTCTTCAGGCTGCTAAAACATCATTCCTTCCTTCTGGGAAGGAACTGCTGTTTTCTGGGAAGAAGAGAGGGCACATCTGATCTCCTTGGGAGAGTCTGGCGTTCTTGGCTGGGGAAAGCCGGCTGCTGCAAACTGTCCCCAGCCTGGGAGCACTGCCCAGCTCACACCGAGGGACAGAACCCTTCAGTGATTTACCCCCAGCCCCCGTGACACGTTCCACCAAGGCAGGAGCAAGACGCCCACCAGGCCAAACCATGGCTGCACCCGTAACTCTCTCTCAGAGCAGAGAACTGTGGCTTACATTGAATGCCACCACTTTGTTCCAGACTTTCCCAAGCCTTAGAGCTTATCTTTCTTTTAGAGTAAATCAAGATACAGTTAATAGGTACATTTAATATCTGTTCTTTAGTGCAGCTGCTTGAAGTTACAAGGTAACTGTTTACATTTGAAACATATCTCAAGAATTGTTATTTTTTGACACCTTCCTAGAAGAGCATTGTCTTGCTGTTGGTCAGATTAAATGGATACAAGTGACACTTACATAGTTGAGTGCAACTGTTTAAAGTAGAAACTGCTAAATTCTAAATGTCTTTGGTAATAATGTTTTCTCTGACGCCTAAGCACTGGAGTCTTGAGAAAGTGATTCTTCTGTGTGGCAGTTCTGTGTCTGGTGACTGCTGCCCTCGCAAGAGGTACTCAGGAGTTTTGTTTTTTTCCATGAGGTTTCCAAATACCAACTACTGCAAAGCTTAAGCATTAGAGAACTAAACTGCAATGAAAATGTTCACTTTTGGAGAAACGAAGCATGTTTACTGTGTTTTCTGTGAGCATCCAGTCTGTAGTGAAGATTGGCAGATGAGTCCTTAAAGTGTTGTTTAAAAAAATACCTCTTTTCAGGCCTGTCCAGGGCTGTGCTGGCAGGGAGGGGGTGCTGCAGCCCCAGAGAACTGCGCGGGAAGGAGTTGTCAGCACAGCAGCACAACTTTTTAACTTATTTTTCAGCTCATCAGAATAATGGTTATACAGAAGGGGTTGTTTTCTGCCTTGAGGCTGGGTGCTGTGGCTGGTGCCAGAGGTGATGCTTCGCCCCTTTCTTTCAGAGGTGTCACTTCTTTAGGCTCCACCTTGCGCTTCCCTGAGGGGACAACCCTTCACGTCCTGGAGAACAGGTGAACATGAGGCTGGAGAGCAGGAGATCTCCTACCCTTTGACGCAAATACAGCTTGGTCTTGAACAAGCCACTTGCCTTAATCTTCCCTACATAGAGGCAGATGACAAATGGAGACTCCTCATTTCTCAGGGCAAATGACAAGCACCGTGCATAAGCCAAGGGCCCCACTCTGGCCACACTCTGTGACACCACTCCAGCTCCACTAACCTCAGACTGTTTCCTCTTCATCTCACACGGCAATAAAAAAAGCCATTACAACCTTTTAAGACAGAGTCATAGTCAAAAGCCGTGTCGCTGCAGGATACACCCTCCGTGTTCTCACAAGGCGTGAGGGAACTGGATTGTCTACTCTGACTCCCAAAGAATGTTCAATGCCACCAAATGCCCTCAAAGAGACTGAGCCATCACGGGACAAGGCGGAAGGTCCTCACAAGGACTGACCATCCAGGGCTTTTTAAAATCAAAACAACCAAGAAAGATAAATCACTTATATTGATTTTATTTTAGAAACATCCAAAAATAGGGTGTGATTTATTTTTTTTTTAACAAAACTCTTGTTCACAATACTAATATGAATCTTCATGTAACAGCGCTCAAGAATGTTTTCTAAAATACACATTCACCCTTCAAAAAGGAGTTTCAAAGCAGTAGAATTCTTCTCTGCTGGTACCTCGCTTTAGATGCAGCACTGTTACAGATAGACCTGTTGCTGGTGTTTCTTTCCCTCCAGGCAGCTAATTCTTTAGGACCCTCGAAGAGAAACCATGAAAGCTAGAAGTTACTTCCCTAGTTTAAGCTGTTTTTCTGTTTTTAGGAAGATAATAGAGAAAGTGTTCCAGAAACGATGTTTTGCTGATATTTCACAGTGAAAAAAGAAAGCCAATGGAGCGACCATGAGAAATTCTGCAGCCATTCCTGGAGGTAGTTAGGGCAATGTTGTTTAGATTTTGGTTTCTTTACTTACTTATTCTGAACTTAAAAAATGTCAGGAGACACTGCTTATGTTTTTTGGAGGTTTTGATCTTAAAGCTGTTCACCATTATAAAACTGAAAGATGTTGACTTTGGACCTAAATGTATGTCTCCCTGTGGAGAGCAGAAAACAGGAGTTTGCTACCAAGAGGCTATGGGGGGGTTAAGGGCAGCACTAAAACACAGCGGGGCTCGCGACACAAATTATGCTAAACCAGGTTGTGCCTAACTTGGAGAGCAATAAAGCACGACTGCAACCAGGTGATGAGTCTGATATAAAAATCAGACTGTGCAGATAGACCATAATCCCCACAAGAAAGGCTCTGCTCAGAACAAAGCTTCCTGACACCGAGCTGCTGTCTGTTGTACCCGTCCGTCTGGAATTCCTTCTAAAAAAGGATTTCTCTCTACTAAAAATCACCGTGAGCACATTGCACTGGCACTATCTGGACCGTCGTTGAGCATCTTCTCAAGGTACCTACTGGTTTACAGATCGCACAGCGAGGTGCGCGCACAGCGAAGCCCGTACGCATGGGCTCTCCTGAGACATTCAGGAAAACTCAGACCACATCCTGTGTCTACATGTAGCAGCGCAGCCAAGTTTGGTTTGTGATGGAAGGAGAACAGGCTTAACAGATCAATCGTACAAATGCAAACCAGCCTTGAAGGGATACAGGGTACAAACAAGCAGCCTTTGTGAGGAAGGCTCTCCTACTTTGAGCTAGTACATTAAAGGAAAACTAAATAAACGCATCTGTGCTTGACCACACTCCTCCAAGCAAAGGCTTTCCTCAGTGCCGAAAATAAAACACCAGTTATTCCATCAGCATCGGCCTTAAAAGACTCACAAGCTCAGCAATAACACTGGAAAAGCCCAGCAGAAATTAGAGAGGGCGTAAGCTCAGCTGTCACTCTCAGTACAGGAGTTTCCCACCCCTCTCCCCCGGGACTGGTCAATGCACACTTTCAGCTGCTCTTTCAGACGGAGATGTGGTACCCGACGTCCCCAAAGGGCTCACCAGGCTCATCTCCCACTTCCAGACATGGAGGATATTGTCATAGAAAGAACAAGTTGCTACAATGCTCATTTCTTTGGGGCTGTCTAGAGACTTGGCTGAGCCACCGCTTCTCTCCAGGCCCATCCCGTTGGGTCTCCGAACTCCCGAGGCAGAACCGCTGGCTGACTGGGGATCTCCCCCTCGGTCAGGGCCCGTGACTGAATCTAAACTCCCCTTTAAACCGGGGCCCCTATCCAGGTCAGGAGCCCCAGACACCTTAGGACCACCCCCTGCTTTGAGCGGCAAGGCAGGGCCTTCACTCTCCTCATCCAGTATCACATCAAAAGTAGCTGTAGGAGACTCATAAATTATCTTCAGGTTTTGGACCTGCAAATTCAGTCTCTCGTCTCCTTCCTCTGATCTTCCCACAAACTCCTCTGAAGACTGGCACACAGCGGCAGAGTCCTGTGTTGCAGTCCAGGAATCCCTCGGACACAGCCTTGACCAGTCAGCCCCGTAGGCCAAGGAATTGTGCAAGACATAGGATGACAGGATGATACATTCCTCCATGTTTTCGGCTTGGGAAAAAAAAAAAAAAAAAAAAAAAGAGAGAAAATAAATAAGTGAGCAGAAATCAGGTTGTGAAATGGTTTGTTGCAGACTGCTCAGAAGCCATTCTACCCCTGGCGATGTCCTACAGGAATAGTCCTCAGGCTATTGCCTTCTCCACAACAGAGATAAGTGCTCTAGGAGAAATGAGGTACTGCCTCTTCTGACCATTTTTCAGCCACCTCTCATTATCCCTGGTTCTCCCGGGTTCAGTAAGCAGCCAGGAGAAGAGGGTTTAACATGCATGAGGTTTAAGAGCCTCATTATTCAAAACAGCTAAAACAGCCCAAGAAAGACAAGACAGGTCACACAGTGATCTCTGCTGAGCCATAAATGCAGCTGGTGAGATTGCCAGACCAGGTTCTGGTTATTAATAACTTTGCAGATGTGTTCTTCCCGTGAGCTTTCAACATTTGACTCTGATATTAAATGGGCATCAAGTTCCTCCTTTCCTGTACAGCAGAAATGTTATTGTCATTTCGCAAGCTGTGGATCTGCCCAAGGCCTGGAGAAACCCAGGAAGGCAACCATTTTATGCAAGATTGTATTTGTAATGAAGATGCAAACAGCTTTTAATCATGTAAATACCTTCTGATTCACACGGAGAGCTTATTCGTGTTATTCGAGATTAACCAGACTGCACGGCACTTCCTTTCTGAGGCAATCACCAATGCAGCAGCAGGTCAGTAACTTCTGCTGACAGTAAACCATCACCTGACATTCAGAACCTCTCTGAACCCCCGAGATGGATACAGACCATACTGGTTACGTCAACAGGTAATGCCTCCCCGCCAAAACAAACAGCCTTTCTTCCCATGAAAAGGCGTTACGAGAGATTTACACCTGAATAATGACAGTGCCTTTGCACAACCCATCAGGCCAACAGCGAGGACAGGTTGGGAAAGCTGGAAGAGTTACCTCAAGTTGGAATGAAAGTCTATGGCCATTAACAACATGGAGATCTTTCTAGCAAGCTCAGAGGTGGAGCTCCCCCGTTAACCCGGAGGCAGGAAAGGGGAGCAGCGCACGAGCAGCTCTGTCCCACTGAACACTCACCCATGCTCCCGCGGCAGTCCAGGATTTTGAACCCGCTCTGCATGCAGGCTGCTAACAGCACAAAATCACAGGTTGGGTGCCACTTCAGCCTCCAGACTCCGCCTTCAACATGGGTGTCTGCCAGCGGCTGCTTCATGTTCCTGGTGTCCCACAGCAGCACGTGCTCATCATAGCTGGAGACACATGACAAATAAATATGCAGAGAAGCAGCAAAGCTGATTCAGTGTAACACGTAAAGAAGAAAATTAGGAAATATTGCATGCTCTTCACCACACTGAATTTCTGAAGAGACCACACCTCGAGCAGCAGTAGCGCATTCAAAATGACAGAGGAGGCTGGTCACACTAGTGAAGAGCAGCTGGAAGGGATTTACCTGCCAGTAGCCAGAAGATTCTCCCGGTGGGGGCTGCACTGAATGCTGCACACACCCATTGAGTGTCTGCAAAAGAGGAACACAGAGCAGAGGGAAGAGACAGCAATGTACGATTTGAGAGGAAATTCTTCATTGAATTTCAAGGACTTGGGGTTCACATTACTGCATCAAGGTGTCTCAGGAAAGGAGAGTAAAGTGAACTCAAATTCCAGTCCAGCAAAACGCATAGGTAGAATTCCATCTGCACAGTCCAACAGCCTTCCCAGGGCAAGACTTCCACTCATGCAGTCTCTCAGCGCAAATATTTTCTAGTAATAGTTGTACCACAAACTGCTGTTCAGAGCCCGTAAGAATTTCAGCACAATTCCATTCCCAGGAGACTTTACTCCCAACATTAATATTTCCATAGCAATAATCTCCAGGTTACATATAAAATTTCACTGGAGAGCTGTGTATGTTGTTTTGGTCATAGTCTAAAAGATAGGTTATGCCACCAGAAGAGAGAGATTACTTCAAATGAGTGAACAGTGGAGAACAAAATATTTTCTAAAAAACATTCCATAATAAGATATCCAAATTTAACACACAGAATAATTCTCCAAATAAAAGTGTAAATCAGGATCGTTCTTTTAGAAAGAAGCTATCATCATCTTCATGTGTGGAATGAGCAGTTGGTGTATTATGTCGAAGGACACGGAGAAGAAAGTGTCAACCTGAAGCTGTCCTGATGAATAACCCGAATAGATGTCTGCATTTCCCAAGGGAGGCAGAAACAGGGCTCCACTGTCACTGCACGTCTCTGAACTCCCTGGCTTGGGACTGGGCACAGTAGCACCCTCTGTTCACAGCCGATAGCTGTAGGTCCAGCTGCAGGCTCCTTGCTTACCTCCTGCTGGTGAAGACAGGAGTCTCCGGGCTGCACCTGGTGTCCCAGCCCTTCAGCAGGCTGTCATCGCCTCCTGCACAAAGACAAAACACTGTTACCCCGAACACCACCCAAACGGCCAGCGCAGGGCACTCAGGCCACGCAGTTAACACCAAGCTGATGCTTTTCTGCCATGGCATTTAGCAGACATAGCAAACATCATTTGAGGCTCACGGTACTTACCACAGAAGAGACCTACATTAACAAATACCCTCACTTTGCTAAGCAAAAAAAAAAAAATTAGAAGATAAAAAGACTGGACTCTAGACACTCTCTGACTCTCTTTTGCACACCCCAAGAGATTATCATTTCTTTTGTCAATAGCCAGCCAAGGCACAGTTTAAAAGGCACAGCTTCTCCTAATTAACTCCAACCACTTCCCACAACCGAGAAGCCTTTCACCCCTAGCAGAGGCCCCAACTCTTTCAAGAGGTGCGATGCAAGCACCTTACACAACCCTGGAAGGTAAAATCCCAGGAACACCCATCCCTAAACAAGGTGCCCCCTCCCCATGCCCCCAAATGATATTCCCAGTCCTTACAGACCTGAATACACAATATCAGTGTCCCAGTAATTAAAAGCAGCAATCCAGGCCTCAAATTTGTGAGCTTCCCACTGGTTCAGGACGTGCACAGAAGGAGCGGATTCATCTACGGAGAAAAGATTCAGCTTCCCCTCTGAATCACTGCTGATCACTCTCAAAGGACATCCACTACAGTGGAATACAGAGAAAACATTAGAAATTACAGAAGTCTGTGCCCTTAGAAGCTGTTAGAGTGAAAAATAGCAGCCAAAGCATAGACAGATAACATAACATAATACTACATAGGTTTGATTCAATAATACATTGACAGAAACTGGGCGTACGGTGGAAAGAATGTACACATTTATGCAGCTTCAGCCCATCCCATCTTAAAATTGCCTACACCAATGATCCCCATTGCCTGAGGGGAGTAAACCCCTCACACTCATGTGAAGGAAGGAAAACCAGCCTCGGGTCTTTCTTTCTCCCAGATGCATAACTTGACTTCTCACATGCTTGATACTACATCAATAAACAAATTCCACGTGAAGAGGAATTTTTTTTTCCGCCAAGTCAGACCGACGAGGACCTCTCCGAGTCTCTTCCCTCTTTTGGAGTCTGAAGAAATGTTTTATTTCCCTGCTATCACAGACATCTGAAGCGCTGGCAGATCCTGACCTTTCCTGCTCTCTTCTAGGGCACAGTACAGTTGCAGTTTCTGAACACAATGTTCTTGGAGCACTGGCAAACGTTTTGCAGCTCACAGTGCACAGATTTTCTGACATTCCCTGACATGAAACAGCTTTAATTAGCAAAGGACACTAGATACTTGCCCTGCAGAATTAAGCACACAACTGCCTGCTTCCCCCAGTTTCCAGCCTCACACCAAAGGCACCAATCTCCGTTTTGCACTTGCAGAAAACACATACTCTACTTCCTTCAAGGTATGGCTAAGTCATGTTATTTCATGCAATGTTGTTGTTTCTGAAATCAAATGTACGAGCATTCAAGAGAGGAAGGAGCCACTTTCAAACTGAGTCTCCTGTTTCTCACTAACGCGTGTTTAAACTTCCTACGGGTGCTATTATTAGCAGTTATTAAACAGAACTTCACACTAAAATTTCAGCTGTTCTAAGAGCAGAGTTGGAACCAGTGGATCCGTCTGCATCCCATTCTGGTCCTTCCTTTCAGCAAAGGCAACAGAAGACACGTCCTTGGCTCACCTGCCGCCATTCTCCAGAGCACAACCTCACATTTGTTGCTGGTTTAATCTCTGTTACAGTGGCCATGGTACATGCTCTTTTTACCCTTCTCTGGAAATAGTAACTTCTAGAGAAGGTGCAGGGAGACAGCCGGGACCAGGAAACTCTTAAGCCACTTCACAAAAAGCCACTAAAGGTTCATTCATCAAAGTCCTCAACTTATGCCTGAAAGCTGCCACACACACAACACCCTCCGGTACCAGCCTTTGTCTCGCATCCTCACCATTGCTCTCGTCCTGTGGACCAGTCTAAAGACAAGGCCAGACGCTGTGCACCCAGATCGACCCTGAAGCATGGCTCCAACATGCAGCTGTTCTTCTACTGGAAGGAAAAGGAATGGGTTAAGACTGGGCAGACAGCAGGTATACAACAACACGGGTACTGCTTGCTCCCACAGCAGGTGTCTTCCAGAGACCGACGAGCGCTTCAGGGGCCCACACTAAAGAAGAGATGAAACGTCCCACTCGCTCAGTCCTGGCTGATGGGTAAATGTATACGTACAAGGGATCCCCACGATTTCCTACCCGTCTCCCAACAAATCCCCCTTAAACTTTGCTTCTTCTCAGTGAGTAATGAAGCGCGGTAGTGATGACTTGACTGCTGAATTCCCTTATAGACTGGCTTCCGCTTCCTTTGCTCTGTGGGGATGGCTCGGATTACTCCCTTCTCTCACCAACGGGAAGACACACGTCTCCAAAATTCTTCCCTCTTTTTAACAAATTTGCATCTTCTGCTGTGTTCATCAGTTAGCCCATACTCTCAAGCGACAGTTTCCAGGGTTTGCTTCTGCTCCCCTCACACCTCTCATCTCCCACGCTCTGCCCAGCCAGTCTCTCTGGTGCCACGAACAAATTTGTGGGATTTATGAGAAACATGAGAAGACAGAAGAACTATTTAAAAAGCTAAGCATACTGGGGAAGCCCTGGAAACAATACAGCTTTCCTACAAATCTCTGAACACTACTAATAAATCCAGAGAAGTATGAAATCTGGGTTAGGCACAGCTTCAACAGCAGGAGGTATTACAGCCACCTACCTCACTTCCAGTCAGGTGGCAAAACTCCACGGCACCCGTCGAATTTGCAATGCCAACCATGGGATGTTCTGCAACAGGAACATGGCACCTAAAACATCAAGTTAAACAAGTCTTGAATGTCCACCTTTCTTGTATTTTAGGAGGAAAGCAAAGTCATAACTTTTATTCCAGGATGCACGAGCAGGTACTTGACAAAAAAAATTTCACAGAGAAAATCTAAGGCTCCTCAAATTCCCACAAACATGCACAGAGGGGATTATATATAGGGGAAACCTACTATGTATCATTCTATAAACAAAAGACTCCACAGTCACTGACCAACTGTTCATAAACAAGCAGAAGAGCATAACAGAAATGAGCGCAGCCTTTGCTCACTGGAGCAAACTGGAGAATATTTCCCTCCCAGAAGCCAGGGACAGTTCATTTAGTAAATATTACTGTTGCTGCCATACCCACAGCCAAAAAGGACCCCAGAGGGGCAGACCACGCTGCTGTGAGCTCCAAGCCTCGACGGACCAGCATTACCATTTGATGTCCAGGATGGCGGCAGTGTCAATCCTTTGGATTTCGGTCAGCGGGATGTACGGCTGCTCCTCGTTGTAGTGATACAGGTAGAGGCGTCCGGTCCGGTCACAGGCCCCATTGCTTCCTCGGGAGTCGGTCTGCATCAAAAATTGGGAAGAAAAGAGTAGGTTTAGCAGCGATTCTACCTCCCCCAGACCTCTCCCCACCCGAGATCATGCCATGACCGGCCGGCGGGAGCAGGGCAGAGGGCTCCCGTTTGTCAAGTCCCTCCCTTGGGGGATTAAATCCACCACAGCTCCCTCAGCCCCAGCCACGCTGGCCGGCGGGGCCCGCTCAGCCCCACACGCTGCGGCCACCTCAAGCCAGCCCAGCTGGGACACGGCATGGCCCCACAGGACCGGCGGGGGGGCACCCGAGCCGCCGTGAGGCGACCGGTGGCAGCTGAGGTGGCCGGCGAAAGGCGGGAAACCACCCCGGGCCCGGCTGGCGGGGCTGAGGCGGCCGGGGGCGACCCCGGGCCCGGCCGGGGGGACTGAGGCGGCCGAGGGCCCCCGGTCGCCCCCGGCCGCCTCAGCCCCGCCAGCCGAGCCCGGCCTGGGGGGGGCCGCGAAGGCGGGAAGCAGCCGCCGGGCCCGGCCGCGCTGTCCGGGCGTGCCGGCGAGCCCCGGCGCGGTGCCGGTGTGTCGGTCGGTCGGTGGGTCTCACCGCAGCGGGCGGCCGGAGGTGGTAGGTGCCGCAGGCCAGGATGCTGTGCCAGCCCTCCACCGGGCACCACTCCACCGCGTCGGCGCTGAACTCCGTGTCCACCACCTGCAGCGTCCGCGTCCGGCACGGCGCCGCCATCTCAGGGCGGGCTCATGCTGCGGGGCGGCTCCGGCGACGGCTGCGGGGCCGGCGCGCAGCGGAACAGCCGCCCGTCTGCTTCCCGGTCAGGGGCGGGCCCGGCCCGGCCCCTGGGGCTCCGGTGCCCCCGCCGCGCCCGGCCCCGCCGCTGCCCCAGGCCGGGCTTGTCGGCACAAGCGGGTCCGGGCCGCGCTGAGCTCCGTCCTCCAGCGGCCGCGGAGGAGGGGGATCCCGTGAACTCCCCCAAACGCCGCCTCCGGCGCCCGCCGCATCCTGCGGAGAGACCCTGCAGCTCTAACGCCTGTGAGGTGACCGACCGCTGCTCGGCCTCAACCCAGCAGCTGCTGGTTAGAGACAAAACCAGCACCGGTGTTCCCTTGGCATCCTCCCTCTTTAAGACCTCCCTCTCATCCCTGTCCCTTACCTCCCTTCCAGAGCAGAGATGTTCTCTGCGCTTTCACAGAGGCTCACCAACTTCACCGACGACACCACGCTGTATGGCACAGTCGACATGCTGGAGGGAAGGGATGCCACCCAGAGGGACCTGGACAGGCTGGAGAGATGGGCCTGTGCAAACCTCACGAAGTTCAACAAAGCCAAGTGCAGGGTCCTGCACCCGGGTCAGGGCAACCCCAAGCACAAATCCAGGCTGGGCAGAGAATGGCTTGAGAGCAGCCCTGAGGAGAAGGACTTGGGGGTGCTGGTGGACGAGAAGCTCAACATGAGATGGCAACGTGCACTGGCAGCCCAGGTGGCCAACCATATCCTGGGCTGCATCCCCAGCAGCGTGGGCAGCAGGGCGAGGGGGGGATTCTGCCCCTCTGCTCCGCTCTGGGGAGACCACCCCCTGCAGTGCTGCCTCCAGCTCTGGGGCCTCAGCACAGGGGAGACATGGAGCTGTTGGAGCGGAGCCAGAGGAGGCCGCGGAGATGCTGGGAGGGCTGGAGCCCCTCTGCTGTGAGGACAGGCTGAGAGAGCTGGGGGGGTTCAGCCTGGAGAAGAGAACACTCCGGGGAGACCTTGGAGCCCCTTCCAGTCCCTAAAGGGGCTCCAGGAAAGCTGGGGAGGGACTCTGGATCAGGGAGGGGAGCCATAGGATGAGGGGGAACGGTTTTAAACTGAAAAAGGGGAGATTTAGATGAGATCTCAGGAAGAAATTCTTGGCTGTGAGGGCGGTGAGCCCCTGGCCCAGGTTGCCCAGAGAAGCTGTGGCTGCCCCATCCCTGGAGGGGTTCAAGGCCAGGTTGGACGGGGCTTGGAGCAACCTGGGCTGGTGGGAGGTGTCCCTGCCCAGGGCAGGGAGTTGGGACTGGATGATCTTCAAAGGTCCCTTCCAACTAAAACCATTCTATGATTCTATGTTCCGGACCACAGAAGGATCCTGTTCATTGCCCTGAGCCTTTCCCCTTTCCTCACAGTCCTTTCCAAGACGGAGGGTGAGGACTGCACACTCAGGACATGGCACACAGCCAGTTTATGCCCTGGTGCTGGTCTCTGCTCTCACATCCTTCCCTTGAGACCGGTTTGCTGCTGTTCCCCAAGCAGAAATTTCTGCAGGACTGTGTTTCGCCACCCAAAGGTCTCATTGCTGAGTGAAAATAGTCCACCATGCGCTGGTCTCTTGATGTTTTCCCATAAGCAACACCACATTAATTGACAGTGAATTTCATCTACTAGTCTGTCTCACAAGATCCTTCTGCAATTCTTCATTCAGCCTTTATTATATTATTATTACACTGAATAACCTCGTCAGTGGATGTTGTCACCTTTCTGATTCATTACTTTTTCCCAAATATTTTTTAAAATACTGGGCATCCAACTGTTGACTTCCCTCCACCAAAACACACCCCTCCCTTTAACTCTTCCTTTCCCATCTTTTAAACAGTTGTTTGTCCACGTGACAACATTCCCCTTTTCCCACAGCAGCTTTTTTCTTTAAGTGCCTTGAGCAAAGTCACGATCAAGTGCATTTTGGAAGTTCAAGCAGACAGTATTGACCAAATCCTCTTTATCCCCTGCTCGTTGATGCCACTAAAACAATTCCGATAGAGTTCTGAAGCCCGACTTCTCTATACAAAGACTGCGTTGACTCCTCCCCAGTGTTTAGCCATTGATGCTGCGCCTATGAATTTGTGCTGTGCTCACCTGGCTGTATTTTGCCCCATCTGCCCTGAAACTCATTTCAGCGGCCGCTGTCATGTTTGCTGCGGTACGGAGGGAGAGGTGACCACCCCAGCTGGTACCTCAGCTTATTCCTCCATGAGCTCCCTTAGAGCCGGAGGTGGCACCGTCTGGTCCCAGCAACTTGTTACTGCTCGTTTTATCTGAACTTTAATCTCTCCTAAAAGCACTTCAGTTTTAAACAGATTTTCTGCTGAGCTTTCCATATGGAAGGACTCCCGTGTGAGCTCCCCCAGCGCTCCCACAGCTAACGCATACGCAAACGATTCACTTGGGTTTTTTCTGCTGGGGCTTTATCTTCAGGTCAGACCTTCCCTTTACTGTGCATCACATCTACTGACTTCGGCAGTCTCCACGCTCCTCATGTTTATAACATTATTTGTGCAAGCTTCATGACTTGAATGTTCTTCGTATTCCATTTTCCTTTGCATTATTTTGGTGGGGGTTGTGTTGTTTTGCGGTTGGTTGGTGGTTTTGTTGTTGTTTGGGTTTGGGGTTCTTTTTTTTAGTTTTTATTTTTTACATTTCACCTGCCAAATCTTATTCTTCCCATCTTCCACATTTGGACACCAGTTCCATTTATAAGGAATTTCTTCTCAGTCCATGAGCATACCACAATGCTGCTCTTTAATCACACCAGCCTCCTTTTGTCCCCTCTCGCCATTTGCTCCTGGCCCAGTGGGGTGTCTGACACTGTCTCTGTGCCACCTGCACGCATTTAAGTCTTTCGGCTGCCCCTTTTACCTTCATTTGAAATTAAATCACCACCACCACAGAGGAAAACTTGAAAGTATAATCCCATGGGTGTATTAAAGGCTTAAATATCAAAAGGTAAACGCTGAGCCCTGCAATATGTTATTTCAGATTTCGTGTTCCTTAAGCCAGCCGCGATCTTTATCCATCTAAACTGAGACTTGAATGTTGTGACTGGTAACACCACCCTGTCCTGATACGCCAGAGTACCGGGGGGGGGGGGGGGAATATCAGCATTTCATGGTGTGTGCACCCCTCTGTTACAGCCCGCATCAGTTACGCTGCAGCTTCCTGGCAAGAGCTGGATTTGCCAACTGTGACAGAAACCTTTCTCCAGACTCTTCCAAAGGTTCTGGAAGCCCATGGGGTCCTCCTGGAACTGGCTTACACCATACACATGTTCACCCACTGCCGGTGGCTCAAGATCAACCAGTTTGGCCCACCAGCGGGAACCCTTTCAGGCCTGGACATCCCCATCAGCTGCACAAGTTGCCACGGGCGTTCAGGACTGGCAGCACAGCCGGCGGCAAAGCCAAGCCAGCAGGACTGCACCAGCCTCAACGGCCAAATTGTCTCCCAAAAGCACAGGAACCACCAGATCATTAAGCAGCTGGACCAGCATCACAGCTTGGAGATAGATGGCTGTACAAGAGGCTGTGGAGGGGCAGAATTCCCCAATCCCAACCCACTGCACTCCTCCTCTCTCTCCATACTCTCCATAGCCCAGCAAGTGTGACCACATTCCTCCCAGGCAGCTTCTGGAGCGCCTCTTCCAGTTGTTCCCATGTAGGAAACCTGACTCATTAAGCCTTGTTTCGGTCCACGGGTGAATGAGGGGTGGGTACAAACAAAGAGTACTCCATGCTTCAGAGGACCGAGGAATAAAAGATACAGATGCAGGGTTTTTTCCCCCTGAGGGAAACATCTTAGGTGGACAGTATGTCCCATCAGGGTAAGTCTTTGAAAAGCCAGCTCATTTACCAGCACTGCACAGATAAATGCTGCTACAAGATAAATAACCACACACTCTAACTCTGTGCTGTTCAAATACTTGCCCCTATGAGGATATCCGTGTCAGCCTGGTTTTGATAAGAGGAGAACGGAGGTCCTCTACAAGAGCTTCAGCCTCTGACAAGCCACATAGGCTATATGAAGCAGAGCTGCCATGTTCAAGTGTAACCAGTTCCTTTCTGACACACGTTACAAAAAGGGAAGATCTTGAAGTTACAAAGACCTTCTGCCAGAATCATTGATCACACATCTTCTCACAGCAATCGGGAAAAACCGTTCTGCAGACAGTGACAGTCCCCGGGACCTTTCCAGGAGTCAAAACCCCTGTAGCCACTTCCCTCCTCAGGCACAAGGACAGAGGTTACACGCTGAAGTAAGAACCCATGTTATTTTTCCACCAAGGCTTTTTGGGATGTCTGGGCAACTTGTAACTTTTCATTCTGTTGCTGGTCTAACAGACCTCTACCTTAGCGGGCATCTGCCCTCCCCACCAGCTTCACCCCCTTCCTCCCCTCCCATCCCCTCCCACACTCATTGGGATCAGGATTACCCTGAGCGCCCACCACCCGAGTTCTGCAGACTCTTTAGCTGGAGTCTCGCCCTTCCTTCATTCCCTTCATCTGCTGCTCAAGAGGAACCCCCCATTGCCCCCCCAGGGCTTTGTCTGCAGTCTGCCTTTGTCCTCATTTCTCCTTGCAGCAACCATTACCATTAGGAGAGAACCATTTTCCCCGCTCAGTGTTTAAATGCTCTAAGACTGCACTTCACTTTGCTAAACACAATCACTGGTAATGCCATGGAAAATTGCCACAACAAAGAGCAGCCTTGTAAAAAGGCAAGGAAAAAAAACCCCAAACAAACAGTCCATACTTCTGCCTTTTTCAATGGATTACCTCAAATTAAAAAAATATTCCTTATGTCCCATTTTATATTCATCAAACACTGTACAGTTCATTTAAAGCAAATAATTGAATGTTTCTTTAAAAAAAAAAAACCAAACCTATCGCCCATTCCAGGAAAATAGGTCCTGCTTGACTTCTTCATACTTCAGGGCATTTTAGGCTGCCTAAAGAGAAAAGTTACAGTATAACCATGATTTAAGAGTTGCAACTTGACAACGTGCCTACCAAGTGAACTTCCAGCAGGAAGCTTCAGAAGTTCTTTGTTATTTCCCAAGATGCTTGAAGCCAAAGTACGAAAACCCACCCAAATACTAACAATTAAGAACTTCCTGTGCAGATATTAGAAACATAATATAAGATTGGAGGTCCACAGCAGTTTGATTTTTTTCTAACAAATTGAATACAAGCAAGACCAACATTGCAACATGAAGTGGCAAAGTGAATCCCGATCGAAAAATTAAATTCTTAATGGCTTTTACAAGAAAAATTTAAATACTTATTTCACTTAACACTCCGAGAAAGGCTCTGCATTAAGCATTCAGCAGCTCACAATCTTCTACTGTGAAGCAGGACTAACACCTGGCACTAAATTATCCATTTAGTTCTTCAGGAAACCCAGTTGATATTCCTTATATTTCTAAGGCAAAAATGAAAAACTTTCAGATTATACATGACAAATTGTCCGAAAAGAAAAACAGGCGTGTACTCCGCAAGTCAAATCCTCCTCCCATAGCATTTTGCTTATCACTACATTAAAAAAAAAATTCAAAAAGTGATTCTTGGATTGACGGCATCTCTTTAAAAAAAAATGAATAAATAACTGAAATTACCAAATATTAGCTCATTTAAACATACCTGCACATCACTAGAGTATTTGCTATGCTTGCGGGGAAGCCACAATGGCAACCACATCCACACACAGCTGAGCACCTGAGCTTCCCTACAACTACTTTATAGACAAAGGTCTCACAACAAGAAAGCCAATTCAGCTTCCGAAAAATACTGGTTGTTGAAGCACGGCCTCGGAGGGCAGCCACACGCTGCAGCTTGCCTGCACGCACAGATCCCAGATGGTCCCATACGCTCCGCTGGCTGGCGCACTGGTTCCTACACAGTAGGCATTTCCACCATCCAAGAGCAACCGAGCTCGGAAAGCAGCTGGAAGGGAACGGGAGAAAGCTAGAGAGCAGACAATGATTCATTCCAACCTTTACTTTGTTTGCCTTTTTTTTTTTTTTTTAAATATAACTTCCATGCAGAGTTCTCCAGAGTAACTGCCGATGTCGGAGCCTGCCTTCTGGCCTTGGCACAGCCACAGATACTTCTAGCCACATGGGAGGAAAAGCTTTTGCTACATGACTTTTTTTTTTTTTTTTAAACTTTTAGGCCAACGACATGTTCTCATCTGAACATTACAGTTAATGAGTCCTATCAAGAGTTTCTAACAAAAACTGTACATGAGTTTACAAACGTATTAACATATAAATAATGAGAAGCTTCCTGCCTGGAGCCTCCACAGTAGTCTTTTTGCTTGAGAATATAATACTGGAAGGGTAGACCCAATCCCTTTCCACAGCACCAGTCAGAGCTGGCTTAGTCCAGTCAGCCGTTCTGCTCAAGCATCACAGGGGTTTGTTTGGTTTTTTTTTTTTCTTCAGTGCCTCCGGCTTCAATAAGCAGTCTGTCATTACTGTGCAAAAGCAAGAGTCCAATGCCTTTGAGAAGGAATCCTGCTGCTAAGAGGCCTGTGCCACCCGGTCATCGTTCTGGCCCGAGCTCTTGCTGGAAGGTCCGTTTCTTCTCCCGACAGTGTTTCTTGTGAGCAGGCCAGTCTTTCTGCTGGCATTGCGACCCACAGTACCTCGCTACCTGGCATCGGCCACAAATGTTGAATTCGCGTAGCTAGGAAGAAGACAAGACAGCATTAGCGAGCTTGCGCAGCGCCAAGGAGCGCCCAAACATCGTTCCTCAAGTCGGTTTCTGCTCAAGCCTTTTTGCTCCTATCACAAACAGGAACATCCCCCCAGCAGCGGCAGACTATTAGAAGGTTTCGGAGTAATTGCATTTGTTGATTTTGCAGTTGCTCTTGCAAAATCATATTATGGGCTTAATAGACAAAATATTTGAGCACTTCGCATTTGTTCTCACACTGCTACTGTTTTGCCAACTTAAGTTCTGTTTTTAAATACAAAAATCTTAAATTCAGAAATGATCGGGAGGGCTGCACAAGCTCAGCCACTGCCAAACTTACGGTTATGCAGGCAGCTCTCATATGCAGAAAATAAAAGGTAAGGCTCACTCTTTTTCAAATAGAGGGCATTTAAGATCATTCTTGCAAACATTCCCTTCCCCAAAGAAAAAAGTGAAACACAATGACTTTAGCCTACTCAGCACTTGTTATCGCAAGCAAAGCCCTTCTTATTCATGGCTAAGGACACCTGTCTGGCAGAGGCGCAGCCTTGGATGTCTCATTCTCTGACTATGTACCTTGCTTCGTTTCACCTGCCTACAGGAAAGAACTGGAACCACCTTTCCTCACAGTTCCCTCGGAATAAAGGCCCCTCAAATTCACCCTCTTTTGATGAGAGGTCAAGCATATTATTTTTTTGATTCCACTACTGCCCAAACCCCCTTACAATGCTTCCTCCTGTCTTATACGGCTGCTTGCTCATTCCAGCCCTGGCTCCCCAGAGGAACGCTTCCACCTGTCTTTTCGTACACTCTGCAGAAATCACTCTCCTCCCAGTAAACCCGCAGGTCATTTATTGTTCCAATTCACAACTACATTCTCTCAAACTGAAAGCTATCGTAGGGGCTGAAGATTCATGCCAAAGAAAATCGGAGTGAACAAGAATTATTGCTTTTAGCCACTTAATGGCAAGTGTAAAGCTTCACGTTTTAAGGCACAAATCCTGGACACACACAGTAGCCCGAGCCGTCACATGCGCACTTTCAACTCTTTTGAACACACCTGTTTTTCAATCATTGTGCATGGGGGGTAGTGACATTCATAGTATGTGCATGAGTTCTCCTCCTCCTCCACAACATCCCCGTTAGCGTTGTAATAGCGTGTTACATTCAGTACAGGAAACTGCTCTTCTATAGGATCTGTAGGAAGCTGTTGGATTGCCAGCCAATACAGACTTTGTTCCCTGCAAAAAACAAGTACAAATTTGGTCCGTAAGTTCATAATGAGCATACAGGGAAACTGATTCCAAATTTATTAATAAACTAAGGAGGGCTAATATTGTATTTAGCTTGTTAAGCTTCAGACTATGTGTACTGCTAGTATAATGGATATTTTTAGGGTTATTTTAGCCTAAATGCAAAAAAAAGTTAAATAGTATCTATGAAGAAACATCTCCAACAAGCAAAATTATTTCTGTAAATGGCCTGAAGTCTGTTTCTTGTTCTTGAGCTCCCAGGACCATTAGGAGCATCACTGGAGCATCACTGCTGTTCACTACATCTTCTCAAAATCACTCTAATAAGCTCTGAGCATCTTATGGGTGCTGCAAGTGTTTCGAGAGAAGCGTCTAGCATGATGTTAAGCCTATGGGTCTCCCACCAAAAATGAACATGCCTGCATTACATCATAGATTAACCAAACCCACCCTGACATTACAAGTTTGATACGCTTTGAGTAACACCAGTGCAACACGTGGCGTGCAGGAAGTTCCCACAACCCACTAGTGAAAGGTGATGGAAGCTGATCCCAGAACTCCTTTTGGTTTCAACCCAAATACATGGATTACAAGTGTGAGCATTTTGCCACTGATGGCTTCTACTGGTTGTGTTAGAATTCTGGTGCCTGAGGACGGGAGCCATGAGCCAGTAAAATCTGCAGACTCAATTCCGTGTGCCCAGATGCCACTACTCAAGTGGAAGGGAACGCAGGCTTCCTGTTCCACTGCGGTGACAATATCTGGCACAGCAGGACCTCCACATAACACCACCGTGGGGTCAGATGGTTCCTTCCCAGCTAGCATGGACAGTGAGCGTTAACTCTCTTCCCCAGGTGAGGAAACCAAGACATACAGCGATGCGTAAGTAGCCCAAGGTCAGATAAAAAAGGGTCTGCCAAGATGAAAATCACTGCAGGGAAGAGACAGCAATTTAAGACATTTTCAACTTTTTTGATGGCACACCCCTGCCAAATATTGACGTACCTTTGTTTACTAGAGATTTCTTCAGCTTTGGGTTTCCACCCCCAAGGAACCAGGCGCAGATTGTCTAGGCGGTTGTCCACTGTCACTGAATTCAGATGCACCACCTGAAACCCAGGAGCAATCCCTCCCCGGTGTCTCTCCCTGGAGAAGACAAAAAACAACGTGAAAGTCAATGACGAACAAGACTCCACAGCTAAAAAGCAAAGAATCGTACTCATTCCAGAAGATACGCTGCATTATAGCCTGCTGTCTGGTGTCACTGAAACAGTCACAGTAAAACTTGGCTTGCCAACACACTTCAGTGGCTACTTCGGATATATCAACTCCCAGAAGAAAGAGACTTGTTCCAGGAGGTTATTTCCACTATAAATGAGTTGAGTCACAAGACAATCATGGTATATTTTAATTGCAAGAATATTGCAAAGAAAGTTCAGAGACTACCACTCCAGTTAGTGCAAGAGCACCTGTGTAATTATTGTGTCCCACAGAGCAGACTTGAAAGCAGCCAATACTATTTTATTATTTTAATAGGAAATTCTATCAGACACATTTATGCCTGTTTGGTACTGGCGTGAAGTCACGGAGTTTGTTATTTATGAAGAAACGTCTCCTCACAAGCAACAGGACAGAGGTTTCACCACCTAGTATGCAAATGCTTTTTAGACTCTAATTGCCTGCGATAACTCCACAACTGGCCAGGAGACATCTACCGAAATGTGCTCAAAACCAGAGCAGGACTATGAGCAAGGAGGACGGCTGCACATTGCGATTCTTCCCTATTGCCTTCTAACAGCTTTCATTTCCCATTACACCTTCTCTTCATCTCTCCGTTCTCTGTTTCATCAAGTGTCGAGTTCACTGTCAAGCACTCTTAGGCCTGGACAAGTTTCCGTATCGCTTCTTGCGGGAATCCCCATCCCACCTGAGAGCTAACGCTTAGAGAGGAATCGTGCCTCAGTACGTTTGCTGTGCCACGATTAATTGCACAGCCCAGAGAGAACACCGCGGCTGTAAAACTGACAGCGCTGTCCAAGGCTTACCCGGCGGCTCCTTCTAGGAGACCTCTCCAACAGCTACTGACAACTTTACCCAGTCTCCTTGGGATGCTGCTTCCAGCTCAGGGTTTACCGAACCTTTCTGTTCAAATGGCTCATCCCATTTTGAAGAGAAACAATTTGCCCAAGTTAAAAAATTCCCACTTTTTTTTTTTTTCCCCCTTTACAAAGCTCTAGCGTAACCCAGCAGAGCAGGGAAATTCTTTTCAATGTGACTGACAATGAAAAATGTAGTCTTTTGTTTTCTCTGTCAAAATCCATCCAGATATGGTTAAATTATATACCTTGGGGGAAAGAAAAAACACTTGCAGTTCACATATGCCCCAAAACTTCCTAGAATTTAATGAGCACAATTCCCTTGGAGAGGCTACACGCAGCACCCACACGCAGCCCATGCTCTAGTCCGTAGGCAAAGCAATTCTTCCTGTACAAGAACAGAGTACGGAGCCTCCTGCTAGGGAGTCTTTTGGGGCCTCCCAGAACAGGGAGAAGCTCTTCCCTTTGAATAGAAAAGGAATAAAATCCTTCTTTTGGGGGTTGGGGGGGCAAGTCATACAAAGCAAACTATGGAAAGGAATGTGCTGAAAGGCCCTAAAGGAGGAAAAGCTACTTGTGAGTTGTCAAAGGCTAGTGGAGGATCCGGCAAAGGAGACTGGGAATCCTGAGGGCTACAAGCAGGAATCCAGGAGGTACACAGACCCAAACGGATACAGGTGAACATCAGACAGATATGGAAACAGGGAAGGAGTTAAGGTTTTTAGACTGGGACTAGGACAAAGTGCCAACAAGAGAGATGGGATAGATATCAACAAGGAATCTGGGAGGAGGAGAGAGAAGTTCAGAGCAGGAGCAGGGGGAAGGGAGGAGGGGAGTCTAAGACCAAGTTAAGAAATGCTATTGAAATGGATCAGATAATGAGCGTTTAAGAAAGGATGGAGTTGGGGAAAGAGAGAGGATTACGAGAGATTGTTCATGGCAGCAGGAAGCCACGGCAGAGTGGCACGTGCCCACCACTGCTCCTACAAAGTCTGGATCTGCACCCACACCCCCCCCGAAAAGCAAATATTGCTAAAATCCACTACCACAGTGAGCACACTTTCCTCACTTTGTAAAAACCCACATTCCTCTACATTGGTGTCAGTTCTTCTATTACCTCTAGTGACAAAGGTCTTAAAGCAAACGTGGAAATTGGGCCTCACTGATGACCGGTAAAAGTGTTAACACAACGCCGCTTGACTGAGATGCCAGAATTAGCACTAGCAAATTCAGGACAGTCCCTTTTCTCCATACATAATTAAGCAACCTTTGAATGCAGAAGCGCACACTCCTCTCCCTACACCTACACTTCTAACGTGTGCAGCACGGACCATCTCCAGAAGTCAATCAGAAATGTGCAGTGAAGGACGGGCTCACGGAGGAACCTGCCTTCTCCCCTGCAGAAGGGGACAGAACAGAAACAGCCTCAGTAACGCAGCCAGCTCTCCTGCAGAACCGTAGCTTCTACCTCCCCCAACACACTTGAGCTCCTACAAGACACCAGGCGAAACACTTAAAACAAAACTTCTCAGAGAATTAACTGGATACTGTTCTTTTCATATTTCAGCAGCTAACTTAAGAACCGAGGCCTGAAACAGAAGTGCCAAGTACAGACAACAGCAATTCAAGTCACCTGAAGCCATAACTGAGTAGGTTTTAGGCAGTATGATGGCAAGTACTCTTAAAAAAAAAAAAAAAAAGAAATCAGGTCTTAGATGTCTTTTTGAACACGCAGTTAGTGATACTTATGACTAATCTCCTGATGCTGCTATTCCCCAGGGAACATCACTACACCCAGCCAAAATACAGCAAGCTGGGATTTCTATACAGGGAACAGGGCGAGAAGACGACAGACTTATTCTGCAGGTCCCTAGCCAGAGAGATCCAAATCCTGCTTTGGAGGAGCTAACAGTCCGTCCTGGAAACACAGCAAGCACAAGAGAGCCTGCAGGGAGTTCTTCCTGAAAAAATACTTGCAGCATACGTGGGCATTTTTCAGATCTTGGTCCCCACAGTTCACCCTCTGCAGAGGTCAGGAGGGCTTTGGGGGAAGAGTGGGAGAAAGTCCCCGTCATTGCCACAGCTTTGGTAGGCACAAGCTTCCTATTGAGGGCCTCACTACCTGAGCAAAGATACCTAAATTTAAATAATAAAAAAATTAAAGATTTCCTTTACTTGCAATAGCATCCAGCACATGCCTACTCACTTCATTTTAAACCAGAAGCACACAATCAGACTAGGTTTTTTGGGGTATGTATGGGGGAGAACAGTTAACTTGGACTCCTATACCTGCAGTGACTCAAGTTCTTTGACTTTGACTTACCCGAGATGTAAGGCTGGCACTGGAAAGAGCCGTGACTGCTACTGCCCATCCCTCCTGTCTTCCAAAGGCTCTAAAGCCTTCAGCATTACTCCTTCTCGCAAAGGGAAGCACCTGCCACTAAAGTACATTTCTGTTTTGTTTTCAAAGCAGCCCCCAGTGCAGGTAAGCAAAGCTGAACAGTGTGGCTGTTCTGTTTAGGAGGGGCAGTAGCTACATTGCACCCGTAGCCGAAAGACTTTCTAAAGACATTAGGAGACCCAGCCAGCAAGCTATACTAACCTGCATGGCATTAGCTTGTGATGAAAGACCACAGCAAAACATACAGCCTCAACGGGATCAAAATGACTTTACAGAAACATCTGAAATACAAAGTATTTTCTATTCCAAGAATTCGACTTCATAACTTCAGGACTGCAGCTCCGCTTGCCTGACAGATTACACCCTGCCTTTGTGACTTTCAAAAATCCCTACTACAGGCACAATCTCAGATTTTTTAACACCAGCGCATGCTAGAGTGAGACAATTTGAATTACCTAACTGAATACGTTACAATTCTTACTTAAATTTCCTAAATTAAGTAAAACAAGCCAGAAGAGGCTATGACTGGGCTGTGTAAAAGGCAAACAGATGGACTGTCATCATCTATGCTGCCTTCAGCTGGAACAGTCGGCTGCAATAATTTTAAGGTGCTGTTTAGTGCTACTTACAGACAGCAACTATTACCGTCTGAGGTTCACAGTTAGCAGTAGCTGACAGTGATCTACCGCACATACTGCGGCCAACTTTGTAATAATTTTCACCGAAGTTATATGTGCAACAAAGTTAAACATTAACAGGCACAGGTTAAAATCCATATTTAATGAGCAGATTGTAAATAATAATAATAGTCTCTGATAGTCTCCCTGTCTCCCTCCTCTGGTACAGAGACTGGTTTGGGGAAGAAAAAGTAACCTTGAACAATAGGGAAAGCACCGCTGTATCTTGGGCACTGCGTCTTATAAGTATAGTTTATGGAACTGAATGGAAAACATGCTTAATTTCTCAAAAAAGGCTTTTAAAAGACATAACAGTTCTTTTTAGCATGCCCCATCTTTTCTACAGACCCATAAACTAGAAAGAGCAAGGTATTAGCTCACCGGATGAACTAATCTCTCAGAACAAGTTGGCCTCTGAATCTAAACTGGCAGCTACCAAGCGTATCAAGTAATGGTTCTTAGACTATGGAAAATAAGACGCAGCAGCTGATATGAAGCATCACCAGCACCACTTCAGGCAGCTTTCCAGAAGGCCAAAGAAAAAAACCAGAAAGTTTTAAGTTATCAGTGGTTCTCTCTCTTCAGTGCTCTGACAGTTCTCACTGGTGTCAGTAAGATGTACCTGATTATCACAGGACAAAAAAACCCAAACAACCTCAAAAGGTTAATCTTCACCTATTAAATGGAGCCAGTCCCCTGCTCCCCCACCCCAACTGAAGTTTTAGTAGCATTTCTCAAATTTAACACAGTGTCTACTTGAATAACAGTCACCTATCGCTGCTTTCCCTGCGTATAACATTTCCAAAGAGACTCAGCTGTTTGACGAAGGCTTGTTACAAAACCAAACCACAGTAAGATCTATGGGCACCCTCGGTGCTGGGTTTCCACCCAAGCGTAGCTGCAAGCCTCTTGAGAGGAATTAAAATATTATAGATGGAGAAATAAACTACATACAGGTTGGGGGCAGCAAACTCCACCTTAGTGAACCCTTAAAAGTATTTAGCTCTCCTTACGATACCTACCAAAGCAGCTCATGCAGGAGACGACCAGATCCCCTTCCACGATTTTTGTCGAAGGCATAAGCAAATATTTTAGCACCATTTCCATCAGCATCTACCTCCATGCGAGCCTAGAGAAAGGGGAAAGGCTGTGAGAACATCCAGCACCGAGTAGCAGAGCACGTGCTCCACTGGGACACGAGAAGGACTCAACATTTAACACTTGTCTCCTAGAGGTCACTTGACCTTAATGGAATTCGAGTTGTTTCAAACCTCCAAGGGGAACCAGCCAGCTCTGCTATTGTAGTTTCTGAAGATGGGAAAGGGAAGAAAGGAGGCTGTGCACAGCGGGAGTCCCGCTTGGACAAAGAACAGCAACAATCCAGTTGTGAGCCTGTAGGGCCAGGATCCATCCTCTGCTCTGGCACGGATTTTCCATACAGCCATCAGAAAGCCACCACGGCTTTGTTTTCAGTGGTGCTTTACACCAATCTAATTAGGGGTTGCCAGTGAAAGGAGTGGTCCTGCCCTCCTTTCTCCACTCCATAACTTTGTGCTGGTGCTAATGCTCACACACTGAGGACGAGACAAAGTCAGGATACTCGTGGTGTATTTCCCCTCTCAGTGACAGCACGCAGGGAGCTGCCACAGAGGAGGAATGGGAAAGCTCGGTGGGTTTTGGGAGCAGCATTCCCACAGCGCTCAAACTCTCACAGCAGCTCTGAAGTATCCGCTGCAGGCACTAAGCAGAAGATGCTCCCTCCTCTAAAAAAGCCTTAGTTTTGGATTTTGTAACCAAGAACTCTTTCCCTTTCAAAGTCTTGGTAGAATCCACTTACCCTCTTTCAGTGGATGTTAAGAGAAAACATTTTTTCTGGTCCCCTAGTAAGTTACAAGAAAATACGTTTTTCTCATCCAAGAGAGAGCAGAGTGAAAATTTTTAGAGTTTCCCAAACCAAATTAGGGAAGACAATTTATTAGTTCTCAGAAAGTATACAAATAGAAAGCTTAAACCAAAAAACTGTACGATAAATTAACTTGTTTTAAACTAATGCTCGTTTAAAACAAACAAACAAAAAACCCAGAACTTTTCCTGCTGGAAAGCGTTCACATTGGTATTTCTATAGATTCAAACTTTTTTTTTTTTTCCCCTTAAAGCAGGAAAGTTAGGGGGCAGAATGCTTCCACAAGCAGTTTTATTTAGGCATGTCACACAGGAAAAAAAAAAAAAAAAAAAAGACAAACCTTCAGCAACAGATCGCGGCTCCCTCCCCCCGGAGCAGCGCGGCCCGGCCCCGCGGCACAGCCCCCGCGGGGGGGGACACCGAAGTGGGTTCGGTACCGCGGGTAAAGAAAGATGGAAAATAAAGCGGCGAAGGCGGAGCGGCGGCGGAGAGCGGGCAGCACCGGCGGGACGGGAACGGGGGGGCACCGGGAGGTCGGCCGGGGAACCGAGGGGACGAGGGGGCACCGGGAGGGGAAGGTTAGGGCACCGGGAAGGGGGACGGAGGAACACAGAATACCAGAGGGGTGGTGGGTGGGAAGGGGGACCGGGGGGATGGCACCGGGGACCGGGGGGCACCGGGAGGGACACGGGGGGCCCCTCACCTCGAAGGAGTAGCTCTCCACCAGCGGGATGTCCTGCTCGTCGATCAGCGTGTACTTGGTCTGAAACACACCGCGCCCGTCAGCGGCCCGACCCGGCCCTCCCGCCCCCCGCCGCCGGCAACGCGGCCCGGCCAGACCCCGACCCCCGGGCCCCCTCCCCGCCCCGCTCCGCTCCGCCCGGCGCGGCCGAGCCCGGCCCGCAGCGCCCGGCCGCGCCCCCCCCCCGCCGCCCTCAGGCCGCGGCGCGCTCACCTTGCCGGCCACCCGGCCGAGCCGCACGATCCCCAGCTTGAAGTCGGTCATGGCGGGGCCGGGCCGGGGCCGCCGCCGCCCGCGCTCGCCCCTCACAGCCCGCGAGCGCGAGACGCAGCCGCTGCCACGCGCCGCCGCCTCGCGCACCGCCGGGGAGGAGGGGGCGGGGCGCCGCGCCACCTCCCCACCCGTCGACGGCCCGGCCAATGGCGCCCCGCGCCGCCGCCGCGTCACTCCTACGACGACGCCGGTTCGTCCAATCGGCGAGCGGCGCGGCGCAGGGTCACGTGGGGAAAGCGGGGGGGCGGGGGGAGGTGTGGGGGAACGGCGCGCGGGCGCGGGAGCGGGCTGCGGGCGGGAGGGGAGGCGCGGGCTGTGACGTCACGTTCGCGGGAAGCTTTGTGCCGCCAGCACGGGAGGGCGCGAGCGGTGGGGGCAGGGCTTAAAGGGGCCGCGCGGGACACCGGCACCGCCGCGGCACCCGGGAACGCCCGCATCCTCCGGGGCCGGGATCCTCCTCTGCGGCCAGGATCCTCCCCTCAGCCCAGGGATCCTCTCTGGGGCCGGGAGTCCTGCGGGACAGGATCCTCCTCTGTGACCGGGATCCTCCGGGGCGGGCTTCTCCCCTCGGGGGCCGGGGATCCTCTGGGCCGGGATCCTCCTCTGGAGCAAGGATCCTCCCCTCAGCCCGGGGATCCTTTCTGGGGCCGGGGATCCTGCGGGACGGGGTCCTCCCCTCGGGACGGGGTCCTCCTCTCGGGGCCAGCGATCCCCGGGGCCGGCATCCTCCCCCCAGCCCGGGGATCCTCCCCTCAGAGGCTGGGGATCTTCTCCTCAGGGCCTGGGATCCTCCCCTCAGGGCCGGGATCCTCCCCCCAGCCCGGGGATCCTCCCCTCAGAGGCTGGAGATCTTCTCCTCAGGGCCTGGGATCCTCCCCTCAGGGCCGGGATCCTCCGGGATGGGATCCTGTGGGGCTGGGGATTCTCTGCACTGGCCCGGGGATCTTCGCGGATGGGATCCTCCCCTCAGGGGCCAGGGATCCTCTCCCAGCGCCAGGGCCCAGCCACAGGCTGCCTGGCCGCCCATTTTCCCCATCTCCGGTGGAGCAGGCGAACGGCCGGGGGGATCGGGCAGCCGTGGGGGTGTTCCTGCGGGGACAGGAGCCCACGTTCCATCCAGCCGTGGCACCCCAGGGAGACCCCTGGGACGGGGGGACGGAGAGCCCTGCTTGGCCCGTCCTGGCTTGAGGGGGCTCCATGGAGGTTCCGCACTGGGGGAGTTCAGTTCCTCCACAGTCCCCTGTGAGCAGGATGAGTCTGCGCTTACTTATTTCCATGAGCTAATTGTGACCAACATCTAAAAGACAATAAAAATCGCCAGCACCAAAAACTTAATCCGTATTTCACAAAACTCGGGGAAAGGGATTTGCAGGGCTTTCTGTGCCCGAGACTCAGCGGCCGGAGCCGAGCCCGTCCCGGCGGACGCCTGGAGAGCTGCCGCGTTTTCCCCATGGACGCATCGGCTTCCTCAGCCAACGCCTGAGAGACGGAGCAGAGGGAATTCAAAGTGCAAATCCACGGATAAAGCGGCGGAGGAGGGCGGATGGAGAACCTTCCTGTGTACAAAGCTACACATCTCTAGGGCAGAATGGGACAACCGTGTCCTGAAGAACATGAGCAACAAGGAGGGGGGGTTTAAACCGGTGCCAGGAGCATCGAAAAGAGACAAATAAATCTAAAGATGAATCTCAGAAAACTTTTCTGACTCTCTCATCCCGGCGGGGGAGCAGTCCCACACAAGAGAGGTTCACCTTACGGCTAGAGGGGAAATTAAACACAGAAAAGTTGTTTGGAGCAGTCCCTCGTTGGCGGGTTGGCCCACAAGATCTAGGGAGTCCCTGACTCTGCCAGCCCCGCGCCCGCAGTTTGGGCACAAACCCGACCTCTTGTGTCACGACAACGAACCAGAGAGGAGAACCCGCGCAACAGGACAGGCAAAAGTCATCGCGTTTCATGAAAAACAACAGTCAAGTCGTTGAGTTTGAAATAAAATATTACGTGATAAAAAGAATGTTTTGCTTTTTAAAGAATATGTAAGGGTAATATGTAAGGAATCTTATGGAATTCAACAAGGGCAAGTGCAGGGTGCTGCACCTGGGGAGGAATAACCCCCTGCACCAGGACAGGTGGGGGGTGACCTGCTGGAGAGCAGCTCTGTGGAGAGAGACCTGGGAGTCCTGGGGGACAACGGGATGACCATGAGCCAGCAATGGGCCCTTGTGGCCAAGAAGGCCAACGGCATCCTGGGGGGCATCAAGAAGAGCGTGGCCAGCAGGTGGAGGGAGGTCATCCTCCCCCTCTGCTCTGCCCTGGGGAGGCTGCAGCTGGAGCGCTGGGTCCAGTTCTGGGCTCCCCAGTTCAAGAAGGACAGGGAACTGCTGGAGAGGGGACAGCAAAGGGCTACCAAGATGCTGAGGGGATGGAACACCTCTCTGATGAAGAAAGGCTGGGTCTCCAGCCTTTCGTGATGAAGAAAGATTTGGGTCTCTTCAGTCTGGAAAAAAGACAACTGAGGGGGGATCTTATCAACGCTGATAAATACTGAAAGGGGGGGTGTCAGGAGGATGGGGCCAGGCTCTTTTCAGTGGTGCCCGGGGACAGGACAAGGGGTAACGGGCACAAACTTGAGCATGGGAAGTTCCACCTCAACATGAGGAGGAACTTCTTTGCTGTGAGGGTGGCAGAGCCCTGGCACAGGCTGCCCAGAGAGGTGGGGGAGTCTCCGTCTCTGGAGACATTCCAACCCCGCCTGGACGCGTTCCTGTGCCACCTGCTCCGGGTGACCCTGCTCTGGCCGGGGGTGGGACTGGGTGATCTCCAGAGGGCCCTGCCAACCCCGGCCAATCTGGGATTCTGTGTAAAAAAAAAATAAATAAAGTAAATTGCTAATTGGAATGGAAAGGAACGCGCAGTGAATTAATGACCATGCACATTGGTTTATCAGGGGGATCGCTTCATTTTTGATGATTGTGGGTTTTGATGATTGTGGCTGTACCTCTGAAAGAGAGAAAACCAACGCGAGCCCGTGGTACCGCAGTTGCCGGCGCTGGTGTCTGGTGCTCGGCACAGCGGGCCTTCACCCGGGCTGGAGGATGCCCTGCTTCCCCTCCACATCTCTCCTCGCGGGGGCTGGAGATGCTGGGCTGAAATCAGGGGCTTCTTATTCCGTGGATGGGGAGAAGAGATTGTCTGGGCCAGGGGGAAATCGGGAGTGATGCTGGTGACGCCGATACGTGTTGAGGTGTGCCTGGGGGTGGTGAGTGACACCTGGCGTGGGCCATGGTGACCGAACTCACCGTGCCCTGCCTGGGGCGGGCAACCGGCCCCAGGGGTGGTGGGAGACCCGGAGGACATTTCTCCCAGACAAAACGCCGCTGTGAGGTCTCCCCACGGGACCAGTTTAGTGTCAGCCCTTCCAGCACCGGGGGTTATTTTGGGCTGTGAGTGGGCACGTGAGGGCACCGCAGCAATTCGGGTTCATGAGTTCAGCCCTGCATCTTCCCTCCCCCCAGAAAAACCCCACAAGGTTTGCAGGATTGCCTCCGTTTGGGAAGTCTGCTGGTGGTGCTGCTTGTGTTTAGCCCCCACGGGGACCCCAGCCCGCCCAGCTCCCGGGAAGGGCCATGGAGCACTGGGCACTGCTTGGCTCCGATGCCCAGGGGAGGTGAGCCGCGGGGGTGTGCTGCCCGAGACCCATTTCCAGCCAGAGCTTCTGCCTGCAGCTCCTCCTGAACACAGGCTCCCCCCGCCTTTACACCAGAAAAGCTCCCTTTCCTATTTGGGCCTTTTTTTCCTCCTTTTGCCACCCTCTGTGTGTCCCATGACACCCTCTCAGTGGGGTTCGCTGCCCTCAGGGACACCACAGAAGGGCATGGTGCTCCCGAGGCCACAGAGGCGGCAGGTGGCAGTGGATGGAGACCACCTCCCCTCCCTTTGCAAAGAGCAGGGCATCTGCCCAGCGCTGGGTCTTCTGCTGGGGGGGGCACAGGGTCGAATTCCCACTCGTGGGGACAGACGCACTCTGCAGCTGGCCGAGCACGATGGCATCGGACCAGGCGGTAGTGACAGCCCGAGGACAGCACCAGTGGCACAGCCATGCTCCACTGGCTGTTTTGGGTTCAGAAACAGCAGAGGAGCGCCAGTAGCGAGGGGTTCCCACCCCACCGTGCTGCTCGTGAGCTCGACAGGACAGGATCCACACCCCCATGAGCGCCCACCAATGGCTCCCACTCACCGGGCAATGCCAGGTTGCATAGAATGGAGTGGTTTGGATTGGAAGGGACCTTAAAGATCATCCAGTGCCACCCTTTCCCTGGGCAGGGACACCTCCCACCAGCCCAGGTTGCTCCAAGCCCCGTCCAACCTGGCCTTGAACCCCTCCAGGGATGGGGCAGCCACAGCTTCTCTGGGCAACCTGGGCCAGGGGCTCACCGCCCTCACAGCCAAGAATTTCTGCCTGAGATCTCATCTAAATCTCCTCTCTTTGATTTTAAAACCATTCCCCCTCATCCCATGGCTCCCCTCCCTGATCCAGAGTCCCTCCCCAGCTTTCCTGGAGCCCCTTTAGGGACTGGAAGGGGCTCTAAGGTCTCCCCGGAGCCTTCTCTTCTCCAGGCTGAACCCCCCCCAGCTCTCTCAGCCTGTCCCCACAGCAGAGGGGCTCCAGCCCTCCCAGCATCTCTGGGACCTCCTCTGGCCCTGCTCCAACAGCTCCGTGTCCTTCTCACGTTGGTGCTCCCAGAGCTGGAGGCAGCACTGTGAGGGGGGGTCTCTCCCTTCCCCACTGTGCCCACAGTGAGCAGCACTAACTCCACTGCACCCACCGTTACGGCGGGTATCGCAGGCGAGCAGGGGGGAAGCTGCCCCCTGGGCCTTCAGTACTCTACACCAAGCTCTAACAAAATTCATATCTTCTAGCCTAACATTTTGTAATGCAGGAAGCCACAAATCCCAAAAAGTTGGCTTTTCAAGGCCTGTTTTGTCTCAGGGAAATGAGAAAGTTCGTTCCCCTTAAAGCATGCCAAGCTCTCAGGCCACCAGCGCCAAGGGAAGGGCTCAGCACTTCTCGGTGTCCCTTTCCCTCCTTCCTCCTGCAGGTCACCAGAGTGGGGAAAAAACCTCTGGCTTTGGAGCACAAACCAAGTTATGAAGAAGATGGATTTTAAATGTGAAGCTAATGTAGGTTGTTACTATCTTTACCAAGCCCTTTGCTTCCTTTCTAAGCAGCCTTGTTTGGGAAAAACGAATTATTGGCAGGGTAGTACCCTGCTCCCGAGCACTACATCGCTTCTACCAGAGCACGTGCCCTAAGGTGGCATGGGAAAGGTTACGTGTCCTGCCCCCAGAGGATTTCCCTTAAGCAAAAGAAATCATTTTTCCAATTATTTCCAGTGCTGACAAGTGGGGGAAAACCCACAGTGTGTGCGTGCAGTGGCACATGGACAGCCACGGGCACCCACGAGGCTGGCGACCCCTGAGACTCTTGGGTTTCACACCTAAGCGGGGGGTCAACACACACTTTAACCCTCTTTAAACTAAAATTGCTGCTGAAAAGAGTGCTGCAGTCCCCTGGCAGGCTGTCCTGCCTCGGGCGGTGCAAGCCTTTGCACAGCTTTGTCATGGCATCGCTGCGTAACTTCATTGGGAAGGGTCCCAACCCCCTGCCCAGCTCTCCCAGTACAGCGTCAGGCTGAGCTCTGGGTACCGCCGAGGACGGAGATCCCACCACATCCCCTTGGCAGTCTGTGACCACGCGTCACAGAAGATTTCCCCCCCCCTCCCCGCTATACCTTATCGGAATTTGTTGCAATCCATGTCCTTTGGGAGGTGGAGAAGGCAAGAGGTCACACAGCATGAGGAACCCACCTGCCCCTGCTTCAGGGAGCACCCAAGCTCGGTTCCTGGCTTGAAACACGGCCAACTCCAAGCCAAGGAATTAAAGATGGCAAGCGTCTGGGATTTCAGCCTTGTTTCTGCTTCGTTCCCTGGTTGCTTCAGAAAAAGGCCCTCAAAGCAGCAGGAGAAAAAGCAGAGAAAGAGGAAAGCCACGAACTCTCCTGCTTTCCACTTCTCTCCGCCGAAGGGGCCGCACAAACCCCTGCGCTGCCTGCGAGCGGGACGGAGCCGAGACGGACAGCGAGGGCTGAGCCACAAAACCTCGCGGGTTCTGCAGGGAGATGCAATTTCTGGGGACACCTGGGTCAGGCTTTGGTCACTTTTGCCTTAGGAATGAGGAAGGTCCAGCTCCTCCCGGCACACTGAGTCACAGGTTGGGATGTACTGTGAAATTGGTGCCTGCCATGGCGGTTTGATCTGGTAAAAACTCATTTTTCTTGTCATCCCTTGCCCTATTTCACTACAGCCGGTCTTCAGTCTCCGTGGCCTTCAAGTCACCGGGGCAACGTACACACATTTCATCAGGGAAAGGAGGACAAAAGTGGATCTTCTCAGAAATCCTAAGCGCTCCGGTCAGCCCGAGCTCCTTGGCCCACACATCCCCCTCCGCTGAACCGCCAGCCCGGCCCTTCTCCAAAGACCCCGGCATCTCCCTTCTGCCATGAGCTCAATGCACAATTGCAGAGCCGTTGCTCCATTAAACATTCCAGACAGCAGGACTACGGTGGAAAACAGACAGGACTCACAGTTCCTTTGGGCTGGCCTTGGTGTGCCTCGGTATTTTGGGTCTTGCAAGGACAGGCTGGGAGAATTCTCCTTTCCTGGCCTCCACCTTCATTAGGTTCTACCTGCTTCACCGGTAGGTACTTCATCAGGGGCAGACTGGAAACTGAAGTCTTGTCAAAGCAGCAGTTTGTTGTTAAATCTTGTGCAAATAGAGGTGATTTCTGAAGATCCCACACAACGTACCCATCACGCCTCACAAGCAGTGCGAGGTGCCTTCCTGGGACATGGCTGCCCTGTGCCCAAGCTGAGCTCCGGCAAACCCAGAGGTTTGGTGTCACCAGAGCAGCACACCATCGCTCGGCATCTAAGCAGCCTCCAACTACAGCCGCTTAGGAATTGCGGAGTGCTTTGTATACTGGAAAATAACGCATGACTTGCATATACTTTAGAAATAAACATTGCTGCAGGTGCACACCTCCTCCCGTTCAGTTGGGGATGGAATTTATTTGGAGTTTCCCCGTTTACACAGGCTTCAGCTCATCCGGCACCCGGTGTGTCCGACGCCGCGGAAGTCAATTCCCTGCCGCAGCCTCCTGCTGCATGGGCTTCTTCCTGCAAAGGACTTGGGTAGATCCTGGTACCTAATCCAGACACCTTTTAATGAATTTTAGCAGCCCAGCGAGCACCTACAGCAGCGCTCTCCTGCACACCCCTACAAGTAGTAGCAGAACTGTTTTTCCCTCCCCAGCTCCTGCGAGGCTCACCGCTTCACAGCCCCGCTCGCTGTAGTAGAGCTCCGGCCGGGAAGTTTCCCTCTGGGGCTGTAAGTGCCCTGCAAGAATAACTGTGAGAGTTATTGGCAAAACTGAAGAAAAAAGTTGATCAAGTGCTGTCAGCACTTTGCAGAGGAGGAAAACACACCTTGCAGAACATTTTTCAGAGAGCAAGGCTCGCACAGCTCAGCATCACAGGCTGCCCAGAGAGGTGGGGGAGTCTCCATCTCTGGAGACATTCCAACCCCGCCTGGACGCGTTCCTGTGCCACCTGCTCTGGGTGACCCTGCTCTGGCCGGGGGTGGGACTGGGTGGCCTCCAGAGGTCCCTGCCAACCCCCACCATTCTGGGATTAACTTGGGAAGAATTTGATCCCCTTTCCCTTTGGAAAAACGACTCTAACTTAACGTTCATGACTCCTCTTTTTTTCCCAGGTTGCTCTGCTGGGGCTGAAGCAAACTGCGATCATAATGCTGCTGTTAACAGGGCTTTTAGCAATACCCGAGTCAGCTAAAGCATTCTTATTACCAGCGTAATTTCACTTTGCTTCTAACAGAGCTTTCCACAGCCTGCAAGACCACGTCATCCCTCACGCTGTGTTGCCCCAAGGGAAAATCCAGCCCTCGCTGAAAATAGAACAAGGTTTCCCCAAGATCTTTGGTTCTACCCACGCCTCAGCCCTACCCCCGTGACAGCCGAGAGCTTTCAGGTGAGAACCAGGTGCCAAAACCTGTGAAGTACAACGGTTTCAAGCACGAAGCCTGAAGCGCACAGAATGTGTTTAACCCCTCCAGGGGTTAAACGGGCTGTAGCTGAGCTTAGAAGTTCCTTCCCCCCCCTCATTGGATGACATCCCTATGGTGGTGTTTGCAAGCCACCCCCCCACCCCACCCCCCGCCTTAAGAGTTTTGCCAAAAAAAACTCATTTTGAATAAACCAAGCTAAACCTTTTGCTCTTTCCTCACCACGCTTTTCAGTATCTGTACTTATATCCCTACCCCATCCACACCATCGTGGGCACGGACACTTCTTATGACAGCCTTCCCATCCCCAGTGAGCAGTTGCCTTTCCTTCAGGAGGGTGCCATTAGCAAGGCAAACTCCTTTTGTCTACGTGCAGCAGCTCTTCAGCAGGTCGTCATCACTCCTGAGGGTGCAGTTACTCCCAGAAACAGCCAGAATATTCACTGCTATTTGTGGCTCAGCCAGGTTTTAGGATCCGTTTCTTGACAAGCAGCAGCACTGGATTTACAGAATGCCCATAATGAGGGAAACACCAGCACTTACACGGCTTTGTTTTTCAGAGAACACACAATGCAGAGAGGGACGATAGGGCTTGCTCACCCTGCTCCCCCACTGTCACCATTCAAGGAATCAGGAGACCCAAGAAACATGAGACTGGGGCCTTTACAACTCTATGAAACAGGACCACAGATTTCACCCAGAATTAAGACACTTGCTCCTCTACAGCGAGGAAATCAAGCACAAAATAAATTCAGCTCAAGAACACGTGTACTTGTCCTGGTCACCAGTAGAAAATCCAGTATTTCCTCTGCTTCAAGGCAGGAGAAAAAGCCGAGCAGCAGAGAATCGGGTATGTTCTACAACAGAAATGCCACCAAGGCCAGAGGTTCCTCCTGGCAATAACGTGCCATGGTACACACTGCCAGGCCCACAGAGCCGTTCTCCCCTGGCTCCTGCAGATGCTGGCTGAACAGCCACACCTCGGGTGTCATTTCAGAGGGACTCGGGGCCCTTCCATCCCACACCCCCACACAGCACCTCTCACCCAGGGTTACGAGCAGGCAGCCCGCAAAGCCCTTTTCAAGCCTCAGGATGCGTTTGTGTCCTGGGTGTGGAGGTTCAGGGGAGGCCAGACCCGTTACTACAGCATCTGCCCTAACGAAGGGAAACACCCGCTGCTCCGAGCCGCACATTTGGCACTGGCAAGACCAGAGCTCGCAGAAAGCTTTACACAGGCTGCTCTTTACTGGAGTGCTGGCTGGAGGGAACTCCACTTCTCTAAGCTCAGTGCCGCAGCAAGCCAGTGACTGCAGGGCAGCAAACGGGAAGCGAGCATCTTCCGGCCTTGAAGTTTGTATAAGAATTAACACCCTGGTTGATGCAGAGGGCAAAACCTGCTAAAACACAGCCAAAACCCACTATTCATGCAGCGTGGGACAAGGACAAATTAAGCCAGCAACACTGTTTACAGACAGCTGGGTCTTTTATTGAGTATTTATGGTGTTACAGAATACTTAAGGAACCTTCGCATGGCAACTTCTCTTCTGCAGTTTCAGCTCTGTTGAAAGCAGCAAATAGAGCTCATTAGTACAATCTTTTAGTAAATGGTCTAATACAGCAAGTTTCAGTCAGAGATGGCTACTTACGGCTGGGCACTCAATTGCACCATTATTGATGTCATCAATGATATCATGCGGGTGCCTGCCATCAATGCTGCAGCCCACAGACTGGGCAGTCCCAAGAATCTCCTTGATTGTCCCTGCAGCAGGAAGACAGGGCTTGTCAGTGCTTCACCACAGGGGAAAACTCTGAAGAGCACGTAGAGGACTCGACCCCTCGCACCTCAGCCCTCCCTCCTCCCTCCGGGGTTTGCAGGCTGTAGCCACAGGGCTCACCAGGGGACAGCAAGCCACTTAAGCCAGGTCTCATGTAGTGGTTTCCAGGGAATGCACCAGAAAGAGCCACATGTACCTTTCGCCATCCAGTACCACCTTCACCGGAAGGTGTGAGTCTGGCTGCTGACAGCCAGCGCCACGCTGTCCCTGTGGTGTCCAATGCCAAGTGGCACCAGGAGCTCCCCCACCACCCCACAGCTATGGGGCGCTCCCAGGAACCCAAGCAGAACCTGGCTCAGGCACAGAGCCAGCAGAGGGAGGACTCTGCAATCCCACCACCAGTTACTCACCTGAGAGCTCTCGAGCCAGGGACCTGTGCCGCATCTGCCGGGCAATGTTCACTATCTCATCAAAGCTGACACTGCCGCTGTGCTTAACTGGGAAGGAAACCAGCACCAGTCAGTTCATGTAAACACAGGGCACCTCCAGTTCCCTGTGTTTCATGGCAGAAGGACCATTCCCAGCGCTCAGACCACATGGAACCCAGAGAGTTTTCAGGTAGAGAGGGGCTGCCACCAGCATGCCTGTTTGCAGACTTCGGCACAAAGTTACCCACAAGAAGAATAACTCTGTTTCCTAAGCAGGCATTTTCTGTCAGCTCACCTCTGGACTGCACTAGTCACTGCATGACAAGACAGGTACAGTGGCGGGTGGCTGCCCTACCCCACCTTCCAAGAAACTGAAACTTGCTGGTGTACGCTCTGACGTTCAAGGAATTCCTGCTGCCCAAGACACAGCCCCACAGCACTCGTTTGCCAGTTTATGCTGAATAATCTACAGGCAGGTACACATTTCATTCTTAGTCCCAAAACACATTCAGAACTAAAGCCAGATGAAAACTTACTGTTTTTCTGCTTCTTCCTGTCACGAGGAGGCTCCTTCAGAGCTTTGATAATCAGAGCAGAGGCAGAAGGAACAACCTCTATCTAAATGAAAAGAGATTAGTTTTTCCCCCCCTCCAAGTAGAGATGGGTAACTAATAGAGACATTCAACTCAGCGGTCAGTGCCTGTAAAGCCAATTGCCAGAGCACAGAGGTTCTGGGTAGCTTGCTAGTACACGAGGCTTTTTTGTGATGCAGAATCTTGTTCCCAGTCTTTCGGCACAGGCCTCCCCACAACCAGAAGAGGACTGCTTCCTCGACTGGGGCTTCCTCTCAGCTCACCACTGGAATATACCAGCCACAGGATTCAGGACAGGTATAGTGGCGGGTGGCTACAGGGTTTTTGTAATCTCTGGTCTAGTTTTATCCTGGTCAGATGGTCTGTAGAAGGAACAATTTATCTGCAACAGGATAAAAGAACAACTTCTACACGGGAGCAGATCCCTTCCCATTGCTCACAGGCTGGGAACCTTCAGCCAGGCAATCCCCAAGCTGCAGACACACAGACAGATTCAAGCCAGCAGCACTGCGAAGGCTCATGCAAGTGTTTTAAGGTCTTTCCCAGAAGACCCCCACACAGTGGCTGTGTGGAACTCATTTTATCCACCTCGGAAGGATGAAGGGCTGAGTCGACCCTGCCGGGATTTCGGCTGTGGTTCAAGCAAGCGGGGTGCATTTGTGCTGGGCGCTTGCACCACTGGGCCATCCCTTCTGGCGTTGGGTACCTGTGCTTGCCTGTTCTGGATGGTGAGCTTCACCGTGATGCGCAGCCCCTTCCAGTCACCCGTTGCCTTGGCAATGTCATCACCAACCTTCTTGGGGGACTAAGACAAAAGCACACAATATTGTCACAAAATCCATCACAGCAGCAGTCCCACCTCCCTGCCCCATCCCTCTGGAGGAGAGAAGGGCCACCACCCCCAGTCCTGTCCCCATGTGCCATGTCATCATCCCCCACGTACCCGTCTGTATCACCTCCTCGGTCCCGCCCCTGTGTGTTCCCGTCCCAGTCCCGTCTCCACGTGTCCGCCCCCTGCCCCCCCGCCACGGTCCCGGTCCCGTCCCCACGTGTGTCTCCCCCACTCCTCGGTCCCGCTCCCGCTCCCATCCCCGTGTGCGCGGCCCCGGTGCCCCGGTCCCGTGTGTCTCCCCCCCACCCCTCGGTCTCGGTCCCGTCCCCATGCGGGTGTCCCCCCCTGCCGGTGCCGCGGTACGTACCAGACCGAGGGGTCCGATCTTGGGGGCCAGAGCAGAGGTGGCGCCAACTTCGCCGCCGGTGCAGCGCAGGTAAACTGCGGGCACAGCAACGCGCGTCAGCCCCGCGCCGCCGGACCCGGGCCCATCCCGCCCTCACGGCCCGGCCACTTCCCCCCAACCTCCCCCGGCCCATCGCCCAGCACCTACCGACTTTGATCTCGTTGGGGTCGAACTTGGGCGGCATGGCGGCAGCGGCGGGCCCGGATGGCGACGGATAACAGCAACTGCGGCCCGGCGCGGCGGCGGAGAGAGGGCCGGCGGCGCGCGGGCACCGGATATACCCGCCGAGATCTCGCGAGAGGGGCGGGGCGGCCGACACTCCCGCCCGCGGGCCGCGGGGACGCTGCGCAAAACTCTATGGTCGGAGCGAGGCGCTCTGGCCGCTTTGCTCGATGGTGCCCGTGGCCCGGAGGTCACGTGACCCCCACGAGGGGGGCGGGAGGGGAGGTGTGGTGTCATGGCGGCGGGGAGCGGTGAGCGGGGCCGTGCCGGGCTGGAGAGGGGGGGACCGGCCCCCCCCGGGGCCTCGGCAGCGTGTGTGGGGCTCTTCTCTCAGTGCGGAGACGCGGGGCCTGGCGGGGCCGGGTGTCGCGGCGGATCGGTGGCCTCTGCCCCTCCCGAGGGTCCGTGAGGGTGTGAGATCCCCCGGGACGCGCCCGGGCTCCTCAGGAGGGCGAGGGAAGGCGCAGGGCACGGTGCAGCGCTTCTGCTGCCTCCGCAGGGGCGGCAGGGCTTTGGGAGCCGGCGGTGCCCGAAGTTGCCGGTGTGTTTGTTGCGGGAGGAGACGCCGCCCTTGCTCATTGTTGCTGCTTTCCTCAGGTGCCGGGGCCGGTGCGGGCGGTGCTCGGGCCTTCAGGCACAGCACAGCTCCGTCCTGGCTGATAAAAGAGTAAAGAAGAGGAGGATCGAGAAAGATAGCCTTTGGAAGCTGTGTGAGGGGGACGCTGCAGGGGATCCCTAAAGAGAAGAAGAAGAAGAATAGTGACAGTAAGGGGAAGGAAGGACTGAGAGGCAGAGCTGGAGCTGGTGAAGAAGAGAGGAGATTTGTTTCAGGCGTTGATTGGCAGCCGAGGTCCAGATCGAGCAGAGCCTGGTTGTTACAGGGGGTGGTACAACTGTTGTGACAGCTCTCCAGCACACAGAGCAAACGTGCTGTGGGAGAGTCAGGTGCAAAGCTGCAGTTCACCTTCTGCCTTCGTCCCGAATCTTGTCCCGGTGCATGTTGGGCTGCAAGGCTTGCTGCTACCGCTGCTATTGCTCGATAACTCCCTCTCAGTGAGCGGGACCTGCTGCCTGAGAGGTGTCTGGGGACAGCACTGTCTTCCAGGACTAGACGGCATCTCTGCAGGAGCCCTGCTCAGATCCAGACACTGGCTTACAGCTCCATTGCTGTGCTTCTGAGCATGGTTTTCCAGGGAAAATAAAATTTCTCTTTCTTCCAGACCCCTATCTTGTCTGTTACAGCGCCGTGCCATATTTATGATGCCCAGAATGTTTTTAAGAATTGGGGTTTGATTTGGGTCCATCCGTGTTGCTATTTCACTTTGGTTACGTTTGTTTGTAAAATTAGGGGGTTATTTTTATTTTATGCTCAGCATCCAAACAGCTGCAGACTGTAAAACACACAGTGGCCATTCCCCTGCCCTTTCTTGCCCTGTTTGTGCGTTGCTGCTGCTCAGGCAGTGCAGGTGCCTGCAAAGACGAACCTTAGGGACCGCATCCTCAGGGACGCGCGGTTTGCAGCTCATGGATGTTCGCTTACTGCAGGGTGGGTGCCGACCCAGGCACTTACGCATAGTTCTTTCAATAACTTAATAAGTAAAAAATACATCATATAAAATATGGTCACGTGTCAAAGGCCCTTCTCGTTAATGACTGCTGGGTGCTAGTCTCGCTTAAAATTGATGATGTTCAGCAGAGCACCCAAAGACGATGTCACAGAGCTTTGTCAACAGCTTTGCTGTTGCAGAGTCGATGTGTCTTTTCACTGAGGCAAGTTTTGACATTTAAAGGCTGTTCAATCCAACTCTGATCTCTTGACCCCTGATACGATTCTTTCCCTGCTCAACTGTCTGTCCTTTAGCCTTCATGTCTTTATATATTTTCTTGGGTGAAATTTTAATGATTTTCCATTATCCACACAACTAATAAAAGGTATCTAGCTGTAATAGAGAAAGGGAAGACAAGACAAGGGGATGCATAAGTCCTCAGCAGAGAGTTGAACCCGTTCAGCAGAGTTACGGATACCTTGCTGCAAGCACCCTTGTCCTTCTGGTTTCTTATCTATAAAATTCCTCCCTTTGTTTCTATGTGTGATGGCTGACCCTTGCTTATGGCTCTTGATTGCTTTCCTGCATTTCCAAACATTTCCTGAGAATGAACTTCCCTTCTTGCCTAGTCTTCTGAACTTTGGCTCTCACCCTGCCTCCTGGCAGGTGTGTGTGAGGGGCATTTCGGCAGTCTGAACTAGTTAGAAAGACAGCAAAGTGGGATGGCAGGGAAAGAGCCGTGAAACTGTTAGGGTTTGTTTCTAACGCACAGAGTGAGTTTGTAGCCACCTTCTGCTGCGTCTCGTAGCTTGTTCCAGCAGAGCGGTAAGAGCAGTACAGTGAAACAGGACATCCTTCCCCCCTTGTTTCTGGAGTGAAATGAAGGGTAGTTGCTTGGATGCATTTAGACTGAAGTTCTGTTTTGATTTTACACTAAGGATTTATCTGCATAAAGCTCTGTTTAGTTTTTGGCAGAGATCTCCATGTGCGAGGAACGTCTCTGGCTGCATCCTGTGGGTGCTTTTCAGTATAGTTTGGGACCAGTTTGTAGACACGGAGCTGGCAGAGACCCAGCTTTTTTATGTACAACACATGAGCTTCACTGGGCACTAAATTAACTGTGTTGTATAGTTGTGCCATTTACTGGTGAACGTACTGGTGAACTGGTGATGTACTGACTTTTTTGTATTGTTTTTAAAATTGCTTATTAAAACGATGTTTAAAAAATACCTTGCAAAGTGAAACTTTCCGTGCAAGCTTCATAGCGTGTATCTCAATTTGGACTTCGGGCAGCCGTAGCTCCTGCCTGGGCCCACCCTCTTTGCCGTGCAATGCTGATCATGGCTCCTTACGTTCCTTGTGCACCCCGAGGCTTCCTGCCCAGTTAGTTCAGGTCTCCCCCTTCGGGCTCACTGCTGCTCTTCTGCTCTTCTCCCATCTTACCCCAGTCTTATCACCAAGCCAGACTCAGTCCCTGCATCAGCTCCCTTTGTGAGCTGTTGTTCACCAGCAGCCGCAACTTGGACTCTTTGCCAGTTTTTGCCCCTTGCTCTCATGCAGCATCAGACGAACCCCTTTTCTTCCTTGATTTTATTGCCCAGCTGGTCCCCAGCACGCCAACTGGTACCCATCTAATCACCAGCTGGCATGCCCGTGTCTTCTCCAGCCTCAGCTTTCTGCCTTCCCACAAAATCTGCCAACACACTCCCTTTTTTTCCCCCTGCTGATTCAGAGTACTCTTCCAGAGCTGACTCCGGTTTCTTTTACCCCTTCACCCACCTGCAGTTCTGATTTCACGAGGCATCTTACTGCGATCCATGCTTTCCTCTTTCTGGTTCACCTTCTCTTCCCTTTACACTTGAATCAGCTGGTGGCTTTGCATACAGCCCAGTTGAATTAACAGAAAAACATTCTCCAGCTCTCAATCCTGTAGTGACCTGGAACAACCGTTTCGGGGAAGGTCTGGCTGCCCTGGGGACACGGAGTGTGGGGGAAGCTCCTGAGTGCCTGGTGGGGCAGATAGCTCACCCCAGCATGTGGCTGGGGCAGCAGCATTTGGCTCTGGTTTGTAGTTAGAGTTTTTCTGAAGTGAGATTCTTTTAGCTTTGCAGGCAGTTATTAGACTATTGGAAATTGATTTAGCTTTATTACAAATCTGACTTTAAGCTATTAGGTGTTTAAGCAGAATCCTTTCATCTCACTGTGTGGCTAAAATGGTGAAAATATTTCTGCCTAGAAAGCAAATGAATCAAGTGTTTTCTTACCTTGAGGCAACCCCTAAATCTGAGAAGCAAAGTTTAGCTTGGGCTTCCCAATTTGGTGCCTGTGTGGGGTCCCCGTGACGTCCGGGGAAGCGGCTGGGACGGGCTGTGTGATGAGCCAGGGGAGGCTCTGCTCTACTCCGTAGTCATCAAGTCCCTTGCAAACAGTTATCTGTATTTTGAACCTCACTGGGGTCTTGTTTGTTCTCACTTGCCCTGGACGGGGAAGGCAGCTGTGTTGCTCTCAGGATTAGGAGTTTTTCACATTTCTAGCCTAACTTTATTCTAGAACGTTTTATAGTGGCTTATTATTGTGCCAGAATTGACTTTGAGTTTAAATAGTTTTTGTCCCTACTGCTTGATCTGTTGGGACAGTTACAGCTTTTTTAGTTCCTATCCTAGAGGGGACCCTGTGTTTTCCTGATGGCTCAATAGCCTTTCTCCGTACCGGTTCCAGCTTGACTAACTTTATCTGGCACAGGGATGACCACGGCAACCAGCGCGTCTCAGAGACACAGCTGTGCTTTTGCGGCTCGTGCGAACACTTCCACCCTGGAGGTGTGCTGGAACCAGCCTGTTTGATCCATCCAGGGAAGGGCTTAAACAAAGACAATTGCTGAGACAGTGATTTTTTTTCTTTTTTTTTCTTTTTTTTCCCCCCACTTATTAGAGCGCAGTTCTGGAGTCCAGGCTCCCCAGCAAATGCATGCTCCCGGAGCCCACTGCCTTTACTTATGCTGATCATTTGTGCCACTGAGACGGAACTATAGTCAAAACTAAAGATGCCACTCTTCTTCCGTAAGAAGAAACCCAGCGATGATGCTCGGAAGCGCCTTGAATACCAAATGTGCCTGGTAAGCAGCGCCGAGGTCTTTTCTGTTCTCTGTCGTGGATGCCGGGTGAATCGGTATGCCCCCTGCGTTACCAGAGGCACCTGCGTTTTACAAGTGGCAAAATTATGCCTGTTGGATGTCTGTAAGGTGTTTTGGAAAGGAAGGCTTTGTTATGTACCAATAGTGAAACCGGTTTTATTGAATTTATTCAGTTGGAGGGTTTCTGATCAGCTCCTGTGGGGTTGAGGAGATATAGCTTAATCTGTCTGTTCTAGGATTAGTTCTGTATTGCATGAACTTAGTTTAGGTTCAGGATATTGAGTTCTGAAGACTTAACAGAGGCACCAGCACAAGCAGGTTTTATTGCCTCTTGCAGTACCTTTTAAAGAAAATAATTCCAGAGATGCAATGCTGCTTATGGTGAGTTTCAGTTTGTCCAGTGTCCAGTTTCATTGCTGTTAGCAGCTGCATTGGGTGTAGTCATCTTTGAATTACATAGCTGCGGCAGAGAACTGTGATTGCATTTTCTGGGGAGGGGCCAGTTGAGTGGTTTAGTCGATATGAGCAAGAGGCCGTGTATTCCTGCACGGTCTAATTCTCTGGATGCGTGTCTTCTCTCTCCAGGCAAAAGAAGCTGGTGCTGGTGACATTCTTGACATATCCAAATGTGAACTCTCAGAGGTACGTTCGCCACAACTCCCACTATCAGCTCACAGGTCTGAATTCTCTGTCTGGTTCTTATTAACAACTGTCAGATTTAGTATCACGTCTGTGAGCCTTGAGACAGAAATGGCCTTGTTACTGGTCCACTTCTTCCTATGTCTGCTGAGCTCTGGCTTTCAGGTGAGGGTTTCTTCCCCGTTTTTTAGTGGGAGATTGCCTGTCCTACCTGATGCTTCAACGATATTTCTGTCCTGGGAATCCATTTTCATTTGACAAGGTGGGAAGGGCAGAGTATCCTCCACCAGTACCTTGGCAGGACCCTAGTTTGGGACCTCATGGTCTAATTTTGCTGGTCATAAGGGAATTTGTTTGCCAAAGTCTGACTGTTTCTAATCTTAGAGCTACAAAGTCTGCCACCTGTACTTATTTTTCTGTATAAGTGAAAATTCCTGGTTCCAGGCTGCTGGTTAAGGATGGAAATCTCACTTCCAGCTTGGTTTCTTTTATGGCAGCCAACTAAATTAGAAACAAGCTGTCTGCTGGAGTGTGAGCCGTTAGTGACAGATTGCCAGACTTTCAGAGGGGACACAGCTTTTCATTCTGGCAGCCAGGCAATCCTGTTAAGCAGAAGCCCATTTCTATTTCACTTTCAGATTTTATTAATTGTCCCGTGTTTCTAAAACACATTTGTACCCGTGTAACCTTTTGTCACAGGATGCCTTTACCAAACAAGCTAATAGATACTACACTGCTCTCTGGGGAGAGATTTGGGACCGTCCTGGGGCGGACAGCTGTCTGCTGTGCAGTATGAAATGGCTTTGCTGAGACTTTGGCATGTTTTATTCCAAGATCAGAAGCCAAGAGCATCTTGTGTGTAGGTTTGCGAGCTGTGTGGGACAGTCTGCGAGCCCGTCTGGGTAAAAGGCTGGCAGACAGAGGAAGCACTGAGCCAGCTCCATCCATAGCTGCAGCTGGTCTTGGGTGCCCAGCGGCTCCTTTTGGATTGGTACCATAAAACGCTACCTTGTTGTTTCTTTTTAGCCTTTGTTGTTTCAATAAATAAAGTGAGACATCAGTTTGGTCTTAAAATTAACTCTGGACAAGAGTTTGGCTGATGCTGGTTCCATGCTGCAGAGCAGGTCCCGGTGCTCCGCCTTGGCCGGCGTGGGCTGTATTTGGTGGCACATCCCTTTTCTGTCTGCCCCTCTCCTGCAGAGCCTGGCACATACGAGGACACCGAGTCCCGCCTGTTGCTCACCTTTCTCGTTTAGCCCCCTCAGCGTGTTTGCCGAGGTTGCAAAACCATAGAATACATTTGTATGATGAGGAACTGAAAATATGCCTGAACTCTTGAGTCATCTGCACATTGAATATTAAATCACGCAAGACCTGAACTTCTGCCTAAACCTCAGTCTGTTCTCTGCTATGCACGACACTGGCTTACTGTGCAGAGCCATTGCCAGCCGTTTAAATGGAAGCTAACTGGGAAGTACTGGCATCCTGGGCCAAAACCAGGGGCCGGTAATTTTAAGTATCACTTGTGTTTTCATTAAAGTTAGTTGTTCACACTTTACAGGTGGATTCTGTAGAAGTGCTTACAAAGATAATATCTCGAGAAGTCTGACACGACTGTTTTTTAATTGTTTTTAGGTTCCTTATGGGGCCTTTGCAACTTGTAAAGTCTTGCAAAAAAAGGTAATGTTGCAATCAGAAATTATTAGATAATTCTATTATTATGCTTGAATACTTTTGTGGTGTTTGAAATGACTGTATGTGGTGAATACTTTTGTGGTGTTTGAAATGACTGTATGTGGTTGTTTATATGTTGCTTCAGAAGGAGTTTGCTTGTAATGAATTTGGCCACTTGTACGCTACTACGTAGAGAGCAGTTTGGGTAGGGCGAATCCTGTCTGTGTGCTTCAGAGCTAACTTCTGTCATGAAAGATGAGATGGTCGTTTCTCTCGTAGCCTATCTGTTGATATTTCTCATGTAAGGAGCTAGGTTCTTGTTTTAATTGTATTATTTTAATATTTTATATCATACTGAATAAGATGTTGTGCTCTTATACAGCCTCCATAATTAAATCTCAACAAATGTGCTTGTTCTAGACAGCAGTGTCTCTTGTGTTCCTGTTTCCAAGGGATTTTTCCTCCTCAGGTGCTGATTATCCATACGAATAATCTGACATCTTTAGTTCCAAAGTCCTGCAGCCTCCTGAGTCTCATAACTGTGAAGGTAATTGTGATTCTTAAGAGTTAATCTGAAGCCTATTTTCCATGCATTCTAGCTGCATTAAAACACAGACACCCAAATAAATCCCTTCTGTCTGCCAAGAATCAGCGAAACCCGCCTTTCCTAGTTTTCCCTCCCAGGTAGACAAATAGCGGTTTGTATGAAATCGTAATCGGTCCCAGGACTCATTTATCCTCTTCACAATCCCATACTTGCCCCCTCAACGGCCTCTCACGGTGGTGGTCGGTGTGTTGTGGGGTAGATCTGTCTCTCTCCTGCACTGGTGGCGCGTTTGACTGGGACCGAAACTGGTGGTGGGTGACCGAGTGTGATGGGCTGTATTGCCGTACCCGTCATATAAACGCTGAGGGCTTTCAGCTCCGCCACCTGCGTGCTGTGGTTCCACAGGAGGCAGAGTCATTCCAGCAGCTCACTTCTCCCCTTGGAGGGAGGTCTCCAGGCGTAGTCCTGCCCTCTCCCTGCGCTGGTGTTGGAGCAGTGCAGCTTCCATGGAGCACTTCAGCTCACCGATCCTGCAGAAAATGTCTTTTTCTGCCAGGCTGGCTCCATGGAAGTGATTTATCCAGTTGGCTCGTCCAGTTCTGTGGAACAGCTCCTTTGGTGTCACCGCTCTCCCTAGTCTTTTGTGTCTTTATCAATATATAGAGGTTTGAGTTTTCTAAAGACCTACAAGAATGAAGTGCCTATGTCTCCTTGAAAACTTAAGCCACTTTTCTAAGCCCCATTAGAAGTGAAGTAGTTTTCATTGCTAGATAATTCATAACCTTTCATTCTTGCACCATGACTTCTTTTCCCAACCTTGTTTGATGAAACCATCTGTTCTTCCAGGTTCTAGACCTGCACGACAACCAGCTGGCATCGCTTCCTGCTGATATCGGTCAGCTGACATCTCTTCAGGTAAAAGATTTGCAGCTGCATCCCAAGTGTCTGTAAAGGGCATGTTACAGGACAGCACGAATATGGGGTTACTGCTATTTGTTTTTAATTAATCACAACTTAAATGATGGTCCTCAGAATGTCAGATCTGTCTCCTTGACTTGGCTGTTGCTGTTGAACGGGCTTGTTGGAGAGGGAGAGCAGGAGAAGAGCAGGAGAAAGGCAGGCACACTGAGTTATATAGACCCAGCTCAGTGCAAGGGCCGTCAGCCCGAATGGCTCATGCTGCCAAACCAGTGCTGTGAGCAAGCAGAGCCGGAGCTTCCAGTCCTCTTGATCTCCCAAAATACTCAGGTTTTACCATTCTCCCTGGTGTGATTATGTGGAGAACTCAGTGCAGCGGGTCATAGTGCACGCTGAGGGTCCTCTCTGCTCGGCGTGCGGCTTTAGGTTCAGTCACCGCTCCCTGTGGGAGCTGGGGAGGGGGAGCGCTGCCCTGGAGGGGAGGACACTCTGCTGCCCGGTTCCTGCATCTGGCTTCAGCGCCTGCTGCTGCTGTTGGTTGTGAATAGGGTTTCTTGCTGCATGTGGTAGCTAGACATATTCTGTGTCCAGGGCTTCTAGAAAATTTTTTTTTTTTTTAAAGCCTAAAACCAATTTCAAGTTGCCCTTCTGGGCCTGAGAGTAGTCCCAACAGCAGAGATGTGTAGACAGCCTGAGACTTGTATAAAGAATATCTTGAATATCTTTTCTGTTAATACCTTAGGTCCTAAACCTTGAAAGGAATCTTTTAAAATGTCTTCCACAATCTATAGGAGACCTTGCCCAGCTCCAGATGCTCAATGTGAAAGGTATGACACACATTTCTTGTCGGTGCTCTGGGCAAAGCACCATTTATTATCTGGGTTGTGTTGAGCTGCATTTGTAATTACTCCTTTCAACCAAAGCAAGCACCGAGTAGTTTACACTATGAATGCTAAGGAAGAACACAAGAAGGATTTGAATTCAAATAGTTGTCAAGGCAGGGTAAATCATCTAAGCTGAAAATGACTCCTAAAAATTCCCCGAGTTATTTGGAGTTAACTAGGGTTGTTCGGCTGCTTCTTAGCAAATGCACACACTCTCTGCCGTGGTTCCTGCCGTGTGGTTCAGCTCATGGCTCTTGGGTTAAACTTGCTCTGGATGATGTTTTCATTCAGCCCATTGCCTTTTCTCAGAGGAGAGGCTGTTGGGTCATCGTGCCTGATCTCAGCAGCTGGAAGCGTACTTGTGTGCCTGCACGTGGGCAGCGTTTCAGAGCCCCAGCTGCCTCATGCCTGCAGTGTCGAGGGTGCCGAGAGGGCTGGAGGCACACGTCTTCCTCCGGGAGCGTGAGACCCACCTCGAGCTGGGAGTGCTGTGTGTGTCCTGCAAGAGGAGTCCCAGGCCAGGGCTTGTCCCCCTCTGGATAATGATTTAGACCAACCTAAGAATGCAGATTCAAGTGTAAGAAAAGTAGTAGGTCTCTGGCAGAAGCAGTTCAGTAACACAGGCAGAGCAGTCAGCCTGGGTGAACTGAATTGCAATTAAGTCCATGGACACGCACCCAGAGCTCAGTCCTGTGAGCCTGTGTAGCCCTGCCAGCTTTGCACAGCCCTAACACAAAGGTCATAACTGTACCTCTTGTGAAGATTCCCGGGCATTTTCTAGATACGCAGTGCCATAAATTTGGGAAAAAAGGAGGCTGTGTTACAGGGAGTTGTTGCTGAAACAGGGAAGGAAATGGAGGGCGAGGAACTTGGCAGTACAGCTTAGTTCATTGCCAGAGCTGTCTGCAGCACCTGGCCTCTGAGCCCTAGATGTGCAGTCCCACACCAGTCCCCTTTCTCCCATCTCTGGTACTTGCACCAAAGGAAAGGATCATGGAATCGTTATGGTTGGTAGAGACCTTTAAGATGATCAAGTCCAACCGTTAACCTAGCACTGCCAAGAAGACTTCGTGTTACGAATATTCTCCCGATAAAGAGCACAGATCCAACCTGCAGCAGTGACCTCAGCTAAGAAGGTCCTTTCAGCATGAGGAAGCACTGCTGGACCGCTGCGCTTGGGCTGAGTGCAGGTAGATCTTGATCCCCATTTGCCTTGGTGGGCAATGGCAGCCTTTGGAGTCCTCGTGTGACCCAGGACAGCCCCATCCCTGTAGCAAGAGTATGGAAAATGAGTCATGTGTATGATTATGGTTTGGTGCTCCAGCAGATGAACTTGCTGGGTTCTGCTTTGGAAAAGTTATGTGGTACTAAATAGCTTTTCTCTCCCTCTAGGTAACAAGCTGAAGGAGCTGCCCACTACTGTGAGTGGCTTGCGGAGTTTGCGCACTCTGGATATCAGTGAGAACATGCTGCAAGAACTGCCGCGGGTGCTGGCTCACGTCCGCACGCTGGAGGTACACACACAGCCAACCGCGTCTCTCTTCCCTTCCCAGGCTGCTTCCTTTCCTACTTGCTCAATATGATAATAAATTTAGCATAGAAAGTGAATTTTTAGGGCTTGGGCAGGACGTGCTGTGGCGATTGTAACAAGGCTATATGTGGTTCACGGAGTCCGAAATAGCTTTTACGTACCCTTCCTGCTTTAGTCTTTTATGATTACTTATTGACATGGCTTAATCATGACAAAAGGAATCCACAGGGAGCGAACCCCCAGGTGTTATCTGCCAGGGCTTTGAGAGCACGAACTGTGCTTGTGGGCTCAGGTTGACTCAGCCACTTTCCACCAAGGCTGATTCTAAAGGAGCAGATGGGATATTTCCGATGAGTTTTGTGCCTCCGTTGCAGTGGCAGATCCCTGACTCATTGTCAGCCTCCGCGGGCTTCTGGCTCCCTGGAATGCACATTCAAAATGGGACAAGCATCGAGATTTTTATGGATGTGTTACATTCTGGCTGCCAAACTTGTCAGTACTAAAGTGGCGCAAATGTCAGGCAACAGGGCTGACTCAGACACCGGCACGGAGGATGTGAATAATTGCTCTCCTGTCTCAAACACACAACATTAGGCTTCACTTCTCTTGCGGGCAGTCTCTGAGATGAGGGCTCTGCGCAGCTTGCTCCCCTGTCCTTGATAAAGTGGTTCCTTTCTAGCCCTTTCTGCTAAGCCCTTCTCTACAGGAGGCAACATTAGGTCCTTTTGGTGGCCAATGTTGTAGGGCAAAACAGCAAGCGGTCCTTCCACTCGTTCTTTATAGTACCCCTCTCTGTGCCCTTTGTGTCGCCATCCCTTCCATGCGTCATGCGTAAGGGCTCCAGCACACTGAAATGTAGTAGAAGATTTCTGTAGTTGAGTAGTCCTGTGCCCTCTTGTATTTAAACACAAAGTAGACGTGTCCGCATGAGGGGGAAGTTCCACTGAAGGGCCAGCTCAGAAGCTCCCAAATAAGGGACGCCTCTGAAAGGTGTCAAACACCCAGCAGAAATTCAGTGCAACCTCGTATTTAGGTCAGGATTTACGGTAACATGAAATTATCACTCCATAAGTGAAATTTTGGGGAGCTGCAAGGATAACCGCGGTTGGACTCTGCCTGGGCCATCAGAATAACCTGGAGCTCTGTGTGTTCTCTTTTGGAGACGCTGACCCTGGATGCCTCTTCCATGAGCTACCCATCACCTGATATTTGCAGTGCAGGTACAGAGTCCATTCAGCAGTTCCTCTGCAAAGGTAAGCACGAAGGGCCTGTGGACGGCAGTGAGAACTTGGGGGGCTGCGCTGTGCTCTGACTAGGTGCTGTGGCGTGTTCAACGATTGCATTTATGAAGGACAATTGTGTTGATGGGTACAAGTTACTCCTGGGGAGATTTTGATTGGACACAAGAGGAAAATTTTCACAATAACAATCAGCCATTGGAATAGTCTCCTCAGGGAAGTGGTGGATTCCCTACCATTGGGCACTTTTAAGGTTTGGCTGGACAGGGTGCTGGTCCGTCTTGTCTAGACCGTGCTTTTGCCAAGAAAAGTTGGACCAGATGATCCCTGAGGTCCCTTCCAACCTGGTGTCCTATGATTCTATGATTGCTTCTATGACAAACATCGGATTGGCTCTGCTTGGGGTGGTGTCTGATGCTCTGCACGTGTGGCAGGCTGCTGGGTGGGTTATGCGTGTTTGCTGGCAGACAGCAAAACAGGAGTCCTTCTTTTAGACTTGCCTCTTACTGTCACACTGAAATTTATAATGGTTTTGTTAAAACATCAGAAAAGCTGGGTCAGAGACTGTCTGAGTGACCATCAGAAGTCATTGCATCTCTCTGTGGTTTTGTTTTCTCATGTGTATTTTCTCAAGTGGGAGGATTGAACAAGAGCGAATGGCTTCAAGCTGCAGCAGGGTAGGTTTAGGCTGGACAGTAGGAAAAAATTCTTCCCAGAAAGAGTGGTCGGACACTGGAATAGGCTGCCCAGGGAGGTGGTGGAGTCACCGTCCCTGGATGTGTTTAAGGCTCGTTTAGATGTGGTGTTGGGGGATATGGTGTAGGGGAGAACTTTGTAGAGTGGGGCTGATGGTTGGACTCGATGATCCCAAGGGTCTTTTCCAACCTGTATGATTCTATGATTCTGTGATTAGGCATCATCCAGGTAGAGCTGCCCTGGGACAAGGAGATAGACTCAGTAGTCATTCAAGGTCCCTTCTACCCTCATTTTCTATGAGAAAGAACTTGGGGCCTGCAAACTGATGGTGTGTTAAGAGAAAGATGAAACCGGGTAGAAAACTCAGAGGACAAAAATAACGTACTGTGAGTTTGTAAACACTGAGTTTTTAATATAGACAGGAAGGTTTGGTAGACGTTTTATGCAGGGGAAGTGCCTTGCCAGACATTGTGCTAATCCCTGAAATAAAAGGACAGTCAGAATTTAGTTTAATAGGGGCAGTAACATTTGCAGCCCTGCAGAAGTCAACGTGCCTGAACTTGCGTGAAGGAAGCATTTCTCTCTCAGCTTTGATCATCTTCCTGGTGGGGTGGGGTGGCACTATCTCCTCTCAGAGCTTCTTGTTGCTAAACCTGCCTGAGCTGAGGGAGCTCTTTTGGATGCTCGTCTGTGCATGGGGAGAGCGAGCACAGTTGGGAGCAGTCTCACACATCAGCCAGCCCACAGCCATGCTGCCAAGGAGGTCTTCAAGCACCAAATGTTCTTGTTTTGTGTCTGATACCTTCCAGAGTGTGGAATTGCGTACTACCCTCCCTCGCAGTATCTGCTCCCCGTGCTGGAGAATGATGGAGGAGGAACATCAGTGGATGGGGTGGACAGGGCAGTGCACAAGTACTTGGAGGAGGAGAGTGAGTGGCAGGTGAGGCTCTGCTGTGTGTGAAGTTGTGTGAGAGGGTTTTGGATTTGTCTCTCCACTCCATCAGTGGATCTCACAGCAGTTAGCACATCATCCCTCATCACCTTGGCCTCCCTGAGATGCGTCTTTTGGGACCAAGAGAGCATCAGGGCTCAGAACCAGGCACAGCACTGTGGGCGTGGGTGGCTCGTCACCTTCCTGAGGGCTGAGGATGGTGTTACCACTGGTGACTCCTGGAAGACGCATCGCAAAGAACTGTCTCCATCCTTGAAAGCCATGGTGCAGTCGAGGGGCAGGGGTGGCAAGGTGACACGGTGTGTGCAGCGTGGTAACACGTGCGGTTTTTTGGGGGGACAGCAAACTGCAGAAGAACCTTGTGATTCGCTGCCAAGTGCTAGGCATGTCCGGCCCTTCCTGGGAAAGGCAAGGCGCGTCGTTAGGTAAGCTGTGCTGATTAGCAAGTGCAGAGTGAATGTCTGTGACCCTGGAGAAGCATGAATGACTGGACTTTGTGGCTGTGTAATCTTGTGCCTTTGGTTGATGTCTTTACTCAGTTAGGGGAAAATATAACATAGGCTAATAATATCTATTAAAAGTGGCTCCTTGGAGTAAATGTCTGCTGATATTGTTTATTTTTCAGAACAAATTCTTGGATTATGAGAAGAGGAAGGTAAGGATGAACCCCTGCAAATGCTTTGCCTGCAGAATAGCTCCACTTTCTTTTCTTTTTTTCCCTCCCTTTATCCAGTTTCTCAGCCAAAACTGAACGTTTTGAGAACTGATTTCTTGCATAACCCCCCCCCCGCTCTGCCAGAGCCGCTCACTCCTGGCTGCAAGCGAGAGCGTGGGGGAAGCTGTGGCTGACTCGTCTGACACACACAGCCGACAAGCTGCCGTCTCTCTCATGAGCGAGCAGCTCCAGTTTAAATCAGTCTGGGTTTGCGGAGTTGGATCTGGGGGCTTTCACACCAGGTGGCTTTTTTCTTGCCTCTCTGTGCTGAAAGCTCGGTTTGTTTGTCACACGAGGTGGGCAGACGTGTGCGAGCAGTCCAGGCACAGGCTGCTCAGTACGTCCCTTTGGCTCGTGGTGCTACCGGTCCTGCTCTCTCCTAGCAATCCTTGTTTCTGTCCTCACCTGCCTGCATTTTTAGGTTGCTTTTCTTTTTATTTCACTGCTCTCTGTCTCTTCCCCCATGCAAGGCTCACTTTTAAATAATCACAAGCTCCTGTCATGCAGTTCATCTCTCCCTGTGGCTAGAGCTGCTTGTAGCGGGTTGCTGCCTTCGCTCTGTTGTCTTCAGACAAGGGAGTCCCCTTGCCATCTGGAATTGAACACATCCTTAATTTTGGGCTTCCCTCCAGGTGTCTGTGCTGGCTGTTTCAGTTGTATGAGCTGATGCCCAGGGACTTTGGCGTCATGACTGTGAAGTGAGTTGTGGGGAGTTTGGAGACTGTCATAAAGAGAGCAGCAGCTTCTGCATCACAGTTTTTGGGTTCCTAAGGAGATAGTGTTTCCATCCCGTAGTCAAGCCTGCTATTAGCCATTTGGCTTCCTTTCTTGTAGTTAAGGGAATTACTGTGCCTTGTTTTACGTTTTTGCCAGAATTTGTTCTTGCCTGGGAAGGAGCGGAGCCAGCAGTCTACTGATTTCTGGCATTCATCTTTCTTCTTATTCCTCTCAGGAAAAAAAAATGCAGGAGAAGCTGGAATTTGAGCGGCGCCTGAACATGGGGCAAAGAGAACATGCTCTGCTTGTTCAGCAGGTCAACAGTCAGAAGGATGAGATACTACAGACAGTGAGAGAGGTAGGTCTCCTCTGGGCCGGCCCCGTACAAGACACTGCCTTTCCTAAATTGACCACGTTCTCCTTTGGTTCTCTCTTGCTTTGGCCTAGGACCAGATGAGGCTGGAGGAGGGTCTGACAAAGCACCAGCGCTATTTGGAGGAGGAGCGCCTGAAGCTGCTGCAGCAGTTGAAGCAAGCGGAGCAAGGCATTGCCGGCCGTATCCAGAAGCTGCTGGAGGACAACCAGAGGCAGGGTCCCAGAGTGTCTTGCAGTGATCTCTGTCCCTCAGGGGCTCATGTTATTTGGTCCCATTCTGAGTGGTTCATTTTACCCTTTCTGAGCGTTATGGAACTGGTCAGGATTGATGTCTGTAGGTGGTGCCTTAGCTGTTGAACTGCCAAAGTCCCATTTAAAGGAAGTGGAATTTGGCACCTTAAAAAATAGTGTTTCGCACATATGTGTGCTGTTAGAGTTTTGCAGTGCCGTGGAAAAAATTAGAATTCCTCATGGAAGGTGCATATTTGAACACTGGTTCTTAGGTACCGCTGACCTAGATCTGCTGGATCCCCCGCTGGGCTGGTGTTGACGCAAGGTTACCAGCCTGCTTAAAGCTGCTCCTCTGTGCATGAAAAGCAAAGTCATTTTCTGCCCTCTGGGGCTGTCCTGCTCAGCTTGATGGAAACCTTTTGTTGTGTCTTTTTTAGGCAAAAACAAAGTGCGGACATTCTGAAATCCTTGGAGAATGAGAGGTGAGTCTCCTTGAAATAAACTCTTTTAGAAAAAGGGCAAGAAGCTGGGAAAAGGGCTGGGACCTTCCTTTCAGTCTGAATCCACCTTAGGTCAGGGAAGGTTCATCTCATACCTGCAGCTGGTTCTGGTCACTGTTGGAGGCAAAACACTGTACTAGATGTGCCTGGTCTTACCCAATCTGGTAAACCCTATGGAATAGTGATTTTACCTCTTTTTCATCTCTGAGTGGCCCTAGCTAAGGAGTATGGGAACAAACCTCTGTATTCAACTGACAAGGACCAACAGAAATCTCGTATCTGTTGGAAAGCAAGATGTTTATGAAGGAATGTGTACAGGCTGGGAGAAATACACTGAAAACAAGGCTGGTTGTTCAGCCAACACTTTGAGCTGGCTCTGCCACCAAAAGTGGTTGTCCCCAACTGTCCCCTGCCTATATGCTGCCCCCTCCCTTCAGCCAACTATTTGTGCTGTGACAGTAAAGTGGATGGTGGGGGACTGACCTGGCTGAAAAAGAACCCCTTTGTATGTCAGATGATAGTTTTTCAGCCACCCCGGTTCCTGATCTGTTAAGGGGCGTCATGTGGGTTTGTGCTGGGACAAGGACACGGGAGGTGGGAATGGAGGCCAGGCTCTGACACTGCTCACTTGGGTCAGCTTTAAAGTGCTCGTCAAGCCTCAAGAGAAAGGAAGGTAAAAAAAGGGGCTGGCACTGTGTTTGGTGAGAGTGTGCGTATGTTGTATAGATATTCTGTTTCTCAGAAAGATCCGCTTTCCAGTCTAAGAAGCAACTGTCCTCATGGTTTTGAGCAAGACTGATGTTGTCTCCCATGGATTTAGAGGCCCCTTGCCAAGAAATCGCTGAGGCTTTTGTGTCTCTGATAAGCACATGGCTTTCCTGAGGAGGTGGCAGGGTGAATCTGCCCAGCCCTTAGGCTCCGAGCTGGGTGGGTGGAGGAGGAGGGAGATGGTGCTTGGTTGAAGGAGTGGCTGAATTCTTCTTGTTTGTTTGGCAGAATAAGGATGGAACAGCTGATGGCAATAACACAGGAGGAGACAGAACATCTACGCAGAAGGGAAGTGGCCTGTAAGTCCAGACAACATTTTGGGGTGGTAAGGTGCAAGAAAGACCTGTTTCCCCTGGCGATATGCTTGAACAGGTGACAAGCATGTGGGAGGTGCTCTGTCACACGCACATCCTTGCTGCGCTGCGTGGTACGGTGGGGCAGAGCTGCAGGGGGTAGCATTGCATGTGTACTGTAGGTGATCCACTGCTTCCACCCGCACCTCGCTGCCGGTCCTCCTTGAGGTGCAAGCTATGCTCCCTGCGTAGCTGCAGCACGTCACACAAGGAGTTTGTGAGGCTGGAAACAAGCACACAAAGTGCTTCATATTTCAGAGGTACCAAACAGATGTTAACTCATCAGGTTCACGAGGCAGGAGGTGTCTGGTAAAGAAGAATGGTGCTAGGGAGCCTTTTCTGCTCATGATGATCGTCAACAGATCTGCCGGGGTTGCAAGGGAAATGGTGTGTGTGTGTTGTCACCCCAAGGATGGGTTACTCGCAGTGGGATGGGCAGAGCTGCAGCCTGTCTGGGGGTAGGGGGGCAGTGTCTGGGCTCCTCTGAGCTCTGAAGAGATGCAAGCACAGGCAGAGAGGAGTTTGCTCATCTAATTTCCCAATAAATAGCTATGATTCTTGCAGCTGAATGATTCTGCTCTGAAATGAATGAAATGGAAAAAACGAGGACAGGTTGGAAATGAGAGAGAAGGCACTGTTAATCGCGAGTGATTGTAGCAGCAGTGGTAGATGAGCGCCTGTTCTAGACACCCGCTCCTGACGCAGACTGACAGCCCTTCTGTCTCCTAGCTGCCATGCAGCAAATGCTGGCTGAGAGCTACAAGAACAAGCTCATCCAAATGACCTACGAGTCTCGTCGGCAAGACCTTGTCAACCAGGCCTGCTCCAGGTACAGTGGGAGTTGTCTGGGGCTGGTGGTACTGTTGTAAAGTCCCTTTCTTTCCAGCAGTCCCCGGTGTAATTCCCGTATGCGCACCCAGGAGCTCCTGCAGCTGCTGGAATGCAGCAGCACCGCCGTGTAAGAGCGGGTGACAATGCAATTTAAAGAAACTGTCAAACTTGATTAAATGAACCACCTTCTAACCACAAGAATATGCACTTTGGATTAACCATCACTTTTTTACACTGTTTATTTTACTTTACACATCCTGCTAAATATGGAGAATGAAATCAGGCTGGTCTTGTTCCTGTGTCCCAGCCAGTTCAGTGTCAAACTCTAGCACGGAATTCCTTTCCTCCCCTCCCAGGGCTGTCTGAAGGATGCTGTTTGTATATATGTAGGACTTGTTGCACTGATGTAGGTACAGAAAACTTCTGTCTCTCTGTATTTGCAAGATGGTGAGAAATTTTAATCTGGCAGCGTCTGGCACCGAACAGAAACACCCTTGTGTGCCTGTGACCTGCCCTACGGAGGGCAGTGGGCAGACACGGTCCTGACTGCAAGTGCAGGCAATATATGGCCACATTGTCCGGGTCTCCTTCATCAGCACACCCTTTCCAATGTGGAACACTGATGTGCAAATTCATCACCTGAACACTTGCCGGGGCAGCAGCAGCCCCTGCGTGGACTTTGAGCTGTGCACAGGCAGCAGTGGTGCTTCTGCTCTGGCTTGGTCTGTGGTGCAGGTTTGATTTGGTTGTAGGGAAGGAGGTTTTAAATCTGTCAGCCTTCAGGAACATTGCTCAGTAACAAATTTCTCCATTCCTGGATTCCCTGTTGTCCGCTTTTCCTCTTGTTTGCATTGAGAGTCTCAGACCCAGTGGTAACTCCATGGCAAATCCTTCTTCTTGCAGCCTGGCTGAGATGGACCAGAAGTTCCAGCAAATCCTGGCTTGGCAACAGCTGGATCAGAACAAAGCTGTCAGTCAGATCTTGCAGCAGGTAGGCGAGGGAGCGAACTGCTTGCAGGGTCGGGGGGATCAAGGGAAAGCAACTGCACGCGAAAGCAGCATCAAGGGTGGGTCACAGGAGCAATGGTGGCTGGGCTGGGCCGTATGCAAAAGTTACTTTATTTAACACCACACGCTAAATTTTGAGAATCTCTGGTATTCTAACAAACTGACTTGGGTGGTTGAAAGAAACATGTATTTATTTTTTAACTAGACAGAAAAATTTTCAGAAAAGACAGCAGCACAGACCATGGGAAGCAAAACTGGTCTAATGATTAATGGAGAGGATTTTGAAACAGAAGTCCTGTCTTTTGGGCAGGTTTCCTGGGTGAGTTGGGGCAAGCTGCCTGCAGGAAGCATTTTCAAGGCCTCTGCTCCTTTTGAATACTTCATTTTGAACCTGGGACCTCTGCAGCTCATTCTTCAGAAGTGCTGGGCACTATTGCATAGCCTGGAGGCTCAGCGCTGCTGAAAATGAGAGGTGGGGTTCCTGCAGAGCATTCAAAATGTCTGTTTGAAGAGCATGAATATAACTTCTGTGTCTGTCTGTAAAGCGGGTGTTACCTTTCGGGACTGTGGGCTCTAAGTCATGGTGTAATGAGGATGCTGTTGCCCAGGGTAAGCACTCTTCTGGTGCTTCAGCATGAGTCACTGCAAGGTAACAGGGTTCTCAGCCCATTTGCAGCTGCATCAGCAACCTCACTAAGCAGGATTTTGCCTGTCCCTTAGATTGAGATGCAGAAGGCTGCCTTTGAAGCTCTCCAAGTGAAGAAGGATCTTATGCACAGGCAGATCAGGAACCAGGTGAGTCAGCGACAGAAGAAAGAGCAACCAGCTACTCAGCTCATACACCATTCGATGAGACGCTTCTGAGGAAGATCAAAGGGCTGTGAGCGTAGAGCAGGGTCTGGAGGAAATGAAGAGCTCTTGTATTGCTAAGAGCTCTGTAGCAGAGCGTTGGGCAGTGCTGGTGGGTTAAACTACAGGCTCCCAGCTCCGTAGGAGGGAGTGACAATGCAGGTTTTAGGTTCGTGGAAGTAGTGGAATTGCCATTGCTTCAATCATCTCAGCACGAATGTGGATGAAGTGCTGGAGAGTGGTCACTAGAGGACAGACCTGCATTGCCTCTGTAGGCGTCATCTGCAATTGCAGCTGCTATTTCCTTCAGGTTATGTACTTAGCAGGGCTGCTGTTTCCACATGAGTCCACTGCATCTCCATCCAGCACATCGGAACTGCACCTTGAGCCATAAGTTCACTTTTTCTTTCCCATTCTTAGCCTGCCTTTCTGAGCTCCATTCTGCAGAAGGTGCAATGCGATACTCAGGGGGAAGAGCGAGAGCTGGTGGAGAAAGTAACGGTGGTTGATGCACGAGTATGGGAAGATAGCGGAGGTTGATGCATGAAAATGGGTGGCTCGTTTCTGACAAAGTGCTCCAGAATCTTCCCTCTCCTGATCTGACACTAGCAGGAAAGTCTCAGGTCAGGAGTTGGTGGATAAACTTAAGAGCTTGGATATATTGAGTCACTCAGTGACCACTCTGCATTGTGCTAGAAGCCTATGGATTGTGCATGGACAACCCAGGAGACGAGTCTAACAACCCTCCATTGCTTGAGTTCATCAATAAGAGCCCTGCAGTTTGCTCCCATTTGCTCTGTAAACAAAGGGAGTTTGTTCCTTGATACCGTGGCTGGACCCTGGACCTTTTCCTATTAAATCCATCCCACCAGCAGCCTGCACAGGCAGCGAACGGGCAGGAGCCCTGGGTTCCGTCTGCTGCAGAGCCCCGGTGTGGGCAGGAATTTCGTGGTTGGTGGCGCATGTTAAGCAGCGCGGCCTGGGGATGGTAGAGGTGGCCTGGCAGATAGGCGAGCTGGGCTCTCATCTTGGCTTTGCTGGGGGATCTTGGGCAACTCACTTCACCTCTCTGTGTCTCAGCTGCCCCACCTGAAAGAGCACGTATCATTATGGGATTTGTTGGAGCATCTAGAAACCAGGACCCTGCCCCAGTTCATCTGCAGTTGCAGGTGGTGCTAGGAGGACTTTGACAATCAGTTGCTGCCTTCCAGAGTGGCTGCAAAACATTTGGCCTAACAGACTGATTGCAGCTCGCTTCTAGACTTGAGCAGAAGGTGTTTAGAGTAGAGAGACAAATAGAGAGTGGGGGACACAGCTCCTCAGGCAAGAGACGAAGAGCGACCCTAAGAGCATGCATCATGGAAGGGCATTGGCAGGTTCCCCAAACTTCTGGGCAGCTCTGCAGTGCCGTCCCTCCCAGGGCAGCAGTTAGACCTCATTTTAAAAGAGCATAAATTAAAGTCATTTCACATGTCAGTAAAAAATGTTTCATCTTCTGTTTAGATTAAATTAATAGAAACAGAGTTATTGCAGTTGACACAGCTGGAGTTAAAGAGGCAAGAACTGGACACAGAGACGCTGCAGGTATGTAGGGCTCTGGGGCTGCCCCACCACTCTCTCTCGGCTCTGGGATCGCAAAAGCTCCACTTGCTTCTTTTGCTCCTTGCGGTTTCCAGATGGTTTTATGCTTAGGCAGCAGGGTACTTCCCCCCAGGACACCACAAAACCCTCTTTGTCGTGCTAACATGGGAACGTTGCTGCTGCTCCTAAACACCCCGGTGCGTTTTCAGGGGAGAGACAAGCGAGCCAGCGCTGATAGCAATGGGTGGTTCCAGGTTTGCTGGGTGGGGAAGGATTTTGCGATCCAGTTGTTGGCTGTCCCAGAAACACCTGCCTGCCACGCCTCGCATGTCTTCTGACATTGTTGTGTTGTGTTTTGTTTTTAAATACCTGCCAGTGGTGGCTGTCAGCTCTCCCCCTTCATTTCTAAGCCTCGTCTCCCAGGCTGCTCTGCCCCACCATCCCACATTCGATGGGCTGACCTCATCAGCAGTCACATGTTGAGAAATATCAAGTTTGGCTTAAGCAGCTTGGCTTTAAATTTTGTTATAATGCCTTTGCATCAGTTGTTTTCTTGTATGTGCTATTTGCCAGATTAGGTCATCTGTTTAGTGAGCCCAAAATCAGTAGCAAACCCCAGGTGGTTTCCAGGAGTAGTGCACCCAGCAGGCTGGTAAGCGCTGACTTAAGACCAGATTGACTCTGAGGCCTGTGCTGGTCACCTTGAAGTGTAAAATTTGGGTTATGCTGCCGTAACTCATGCAGCTCCTCCATACAACGCTGCAGTGTCGGAGGCCTGATGGTGGGGGACTGCCCAAAGTTCATGCAGGGAAGACGAAGGAACCCCAGCAGACATAGTTCACATGGCAGAGGTGATTCCTGTTAGTGACCACGGGAGCTCCAGCAGAGTGCAGAAGGTGGGGCTCTGCCCAGCAGGCAGCACAGCACGTTCGCAACTTCAGCACTGGATGCTGGGAAGCAAGGTGTGAGACAGCTTCATCTCTGTTTACCCCCCGGCTGTTTGGCCATCTACAGCCCAAAGGTTCCCTGCTGTGATTGAACCCGCCCCTCGCCAGTGCATGGCGGGGGTTGCAGGGCCCACAAAGTGCTTTTCTGTGGTCATGCTTGATGCCCCCCGTGAAGGAGGCTCTTGCTTCCTCCCCCAGTATACAGGTGCTTTAGTAATGAACTTGATAAGTCATCGGAAAGCGGGAAGAACCAAAAGCACCCTGAGAAAGGGGGGCGTTTGCACAGGTCTCTGGGGCAAGGTCAGTCTGGGAGAGAGCAATCCCGGCTCATCTCAAGGTGAGCTGAAGCTGCCCAGGTTTCTCATCTGGAGCAGCTCCCTTGTGTCGTTAGTCGTCCCTCTGACCTCTGCGGAGGTCCTGACGCAGAAGAGCTTTCCTGCCTCCATCAGGGCAACGCATCTCTGATCTTTGGTGGGTTTTGCCTGTGAGAGACAGGCGTTCCTGTCTCCTGCTTAGACAGAGGACCTTGTCCCTGTGCAGGGTCCAGATGCGAATCACTGAAGGTTTCCCCACACTTCTTTAGGAGGTCAGCGCCTTCTAACAGAGTCCTTATCCCTTTGTCCATGGACATCTGAAATCCTTGTGGCCGATGACTACTGGCTTCTGCTAGTTAATGGTCTTCCCAGCTGGTATGAGCTACCTGGGACTGAACCATGCAGAGATGCCACATGGTCTGAGGTTCCTGAGACAATTAACCTCTCCTCGTTTCCCAGCGGTGTGACCGCAGTGATGACTTGCCTTGCGGTAAGTACATCTCACACCAAGGACCCGGGGGTGCTTGGTGTGGGACCCCAGAGAAAGCAAGGCATGGGGAGGTGGCTACCTTACCTGTCCTGCATTCCTGCAGGCTTCCAGACCTAGTTTCAGGTGGTCTGTCTCAGTTCAGGAGGGGGACCGTGAACACTTGGGATGCCACTGACTGAACTTCTGGCGGAGTGATGAAGAGCTGCTGCAGGCCAACATGGCCTGGGGCTGCCTGGGGTGTGCTGGGGGTTGGCACCACTGGATAACGGTCAGTGCAGAACCGAAAGAAATGAGTTCAGCTTGGCTCTGCCCTGCCAGCTGCTGGGAGAGGGTTCAGGCTGTCTGCTCAGCTGGGCCGAGGGCCTGTGGAGCACTGGACTTCACATCTGCTGGGACTGGTTTTGGGTATGGTGAGTGCTTTGCTGGAAGTGAGGGCAGGCTGGTTGCTCGCAGCTGGACGGTACGGAGATGTGGATGCCGGAGTCCTTCTGTTGCAGGGGGTGATCATGGAGCAACGCCAAGCGCTCGGCTACCTGCTGCAGCAGCTGCTCAAAGAAAAGAAGCAAAGGGAAGAAGAACTGCAACAAATACTGGTAATGAAGGCCCCTAATTAGGTGCCGTAGATGAGGAAGCGCATGGGCTGGCTGCAGGGGGAGAGTCCGTGGGTCAGCACAGGGATAAAGGGGAGCAGAGGAGGGCTCTGAGGGGTTGTGTCCAGGTCCAGAGACTAATTTAATTTCAGAAAGTGCTAATGGTAAGCTCTCAGGGGCGCAGTTACTGCCAGTCCCTGGTGCTGTGCGAGGCACCGTCATCATTGTCAGTCTCCCCCGTCAGGAAAGGGAGTCATGGCGGGGGAATGAGCGCAATCCCCCAAGGGCCCTGCCTGTGGTTTTGTAATCCTGAAGACCTCCAGACTCTCCTGAGCTTCAAGAGACCAGGCTCCAGTGTCTGGGGCAAAGTGACCAGAGGGATGCACAACCCTAGACTGGATGTGGGGATCAAAGTGGGACCAGCCGGCAGAAGGCCGGGAATGCCCATTATACCGTGACTGTGCCCATTGCAGCGCTCTGAAGGCTGGTGGTTTCCCCTCCTATGCGTCCAGCTCAGGCTTCCCTAAATAGCACTTGCAGCGTTATCTCGGGCTGTTGAATGAATGAGTTTGTCTTCCAGCTGGAAATGGAGGCAAAGAGCGAAACCAAACAGGAGAACTACTGGCTGATCCAGTACCAACGCCTGCTGAACCAGAAGCCCCTCTCGCTGAAACTCCAGGTCGGTGCTGCAGTTAATGCTCTCACCGTAGCTGTGCTCTGCCCTGCAGAGTGCAGGGGAGCGAAGGCAGCCCTGCCTGGGCCCGCAGGCTCAGCCGAGGCAGGGAGCGGGGCACAGATCCCTCACACAGGCTGACGAGCCAGGGGAGAGCCCGGGCTGCCCTGCATTTAGCCGTCATGCTCTGAGCGGGGCTGCCCAGCGGCCCTCTCTCATTCCTGTGGGTTGGAGGTTACGGGGCTGCCCGGGTCTGTAAGGAGCCAACCCCTCAGCTCCCTGCCAGCGGGAGCTGCCATCCCACCATCAGCTGCTTGCCAGGAGCAGAGGGCTCTGAGCACCTTCCAGCCAGGGCTTTTTGTTCCAGCTAAACCCCCAAACAGCTCCACTTGGCTCCCCAAATTCCCCTGCAAATCTGTTTGAATGCGGCAACTCCTGTCCGTTCCTGCCCTAACATATTGAGTCAGGACTTTGTGCTGTTAAAACACCCGCGGGGGTGGCCACAAAGGGACGGGTCTGAGCTCTGCCCGTGCCGCAGAGTGGCTCGAGTTTGCAAAGCAGGTGCTGTTGCAGGCATCGGCTGCCAAAACTGTTACTTTTCCTTCCCAAAACAGCGGTTTGAATTGTGCTCAGGAAAGGCCTAGGGCAGAGCTCCTCCAGCTGTTGGGCGTTCGAGCTTTAGCGTCCTCGGGGGTGAGAAGTGCTTCACGCAGGGCAGAGGGGGGGAATGAGCGCGCTGCCTGGCCGTGCTGCCAGCCGTGCTGCTGCCTGGCCCCGTGCTTTGTCTCGAGAGCGACGTCTGGGAGCTCGCCCGGTGTTTTGCAGGAGGAGGGCTTGGAGAGGCAGCTGGTGAACCTTTTAATCGAGCTGTCTGCGGAACGGTACATGCCAGTCTTTGCGCACCATCGAATATCCTTGCAAGCGCTCAGCACCATGACTGCCAGTGACCTGGAAAAGGTACGAGACAGCAGATACACAGTGCAGGCTGGGACCGACTCTGCGCTGGGACTGAACCTGCCCGTGCTCTGAGCCCGGCTGTGCTCGTGGCTACGCCCACGGTCTGGCAGGAGGGAGTGTTGGTGCTCCTGGTGTGTCACCTCCCAGGAGGGAGAGGTGTCACTGCTGCTCTGTGCCCCATCTGAGGAGGCGAGAGCTCTCCCAGAGCACTTGCAGGGTCAGCTGTGGTTTGGATCTGTCGTTCGACATCCCTCAGGTGCTCTTTGTAGTAGAAAAGGCACCAGGGGAATTCCCTTATCTGGCTTTGACACCTGGCAGAGGTGTTTCCCTTGGCATGGCTGGGTCTTGCCAGCAAGGCCCAAGAGTTTGCAGTGTCCCCTTGGGGCCATGTGTCTCCTCCTTTCCCCTCCGAGAGCTAACAGCCCTCCCCCTGCACCGCAGATCGGCGTGGCGGAGGCTGGCCTGCAGCGAGCCATCCTCAAGCGAGCCCAGGAGATCCTGGCTGTGGCCAAGACGATCCCAGGTACCACTCGTTCTTTTCCACCTGGTGTTTGACGCTCGCAGCAGGTACTTGAGCCTTGAACGGGGAGATCTGTGGGGCCAGATGCTTCCCTCTGGGGAGCGGAGCCGTGCAGGGCTGCTGTGTGAGTGGGAGAGGCAGGGGCCGCTGGCGGAGCGCTGCACTGTCAGGCTGGTACCATCGACTTTCTTACTTATCGGAGCCCTGAGCTCCCGTCTGCTTGCAGCCATCCCCGTGCGTGCCGGGTGGGTGGGAGATGGGCAGCTCTCCTGGTGCTCAGACCTCCTGCTTGTGGTTGCAGAGCTGCTGAGGACGGTGGATGCCGAGGTCCCTGCAGCTCCAGAGCCCAGCGCTCCCTTCGAGGAGCCCCCGAGCCCTGTGGTCCCGACGGCTCCCCCGCTGCAGTGGGACGAGAAGAAGTCAGAGTGCGTTGTCTGCATGGAGCAGGAGGTGAGACCCCGGCACGCACGTGGTGCTGGAGCAGGATGTGGAGTGAGGGCAGCATCCAGCACATCCCCGGGAGCTGTGTCCCCAGCCTGGCTCTGGGCAGTGCCTGGGTGCTCATCCCTCCAGCTCCGGAGCGGGGAGGGAGGGAGGGAGGCAGGGCAGGGCTCCCAGTGGGCTTGGGAAGGAGTTTGCTGGGCTCCGGCACTGGACTGTCCGCAGAGCCGCCGTGGGACGCTTTCGCAGGGCTGCTGGGTTCAGCCCTGACCCGAGTCCTTCCCCCAGGCCTGTTGCGCTCCTGATCTCTGCACACACCGTGCTGGGCTGTGCCGGGGATGGAGGTCGGGGTGCGGGGCGCAGCCTTCCACGCTGTGACACCCCCGGGCAATCCCTATCTCCCCCAGCCCCGTTTTCTCCTGTGCTGGAATAGAGTGCTGCTGGGATGAGTGTTAGGGGACAGCAACACTCACCGTGTCCTCTCCTCTGTCTCTTCCCCCAGACCCAAATGATTTTCCTGCCCTGTGGCCACGTCTGCTGCTGCCAGACCTGCTGCGAGCGGCTGCACACTTGTCCCCTGTGCCGCAAGGACATCACCCAGCGCATCCGCATCTTCTACAGCAGCTAGGCAGGGCAGAGGAGGGCAAGGCTGCCCGGCACCGCCTCCGTCACCCCTTCCCCGGTGATGCTCCTCTTCTGCTCCGTGTCAGTATTAGAGAGACACTCGCACAGCATGACCAGCACCGCCCTCCCCGTGCACGGCCCCAGGCTGGCTGCCGGCTGCACCCAGGAGTCTCAGCATCCTCCATATTCCCCGATGGCTTCTCACCCTCCGCTTCGGGTTCCTTCTTCATCTGCGTCCCCTCCTCCTGCCTGCCTGCCCAGCGGCCTCTTGCCTGGGAGCACTGGGTGATGGAACTGGGTGCAATTCTGCCCCTTCCTCTCTGGCTGATGTATTTGCCTTCAGAAACGCCTCTCGCTCAGCGGGGACGCAGTTAGTGCCATCTCTGAAGCCACCGTGATCTTGCAGCTCCCCCGCTGTAGCCGGGGCAGTGCCGTGCTCCTGCGTCGAGCGCTGCTGCCCGGAGGTGGGTGAATATCCCGTGGGAGGACTCGGACAGGGGCGTGCGATGCTCTGGGGTTGCTGACGGGACCGTGTGTGACACCAAAGGTCTGGGGTTTCCGCTCTGGTGACGCAGGGGAGCGTCTCTGGGACGCTGGTGGGCTGCAGCCACGGGCAGCGGGTGCCAGGGCAGAGCGAGGGGCTCCCCGACCCCTCATTCGTCCTCCTGTTGTAGGGGAGAGTCTGCAACGGCCCCAGGTCCAGGACTCGAGGGACCCGCTCTGGCCAGAGGAGCCCAGGGGGATCCCTCACCCAGGGCCCCCAGGCTGTGAGCGGGAAGCGGGGCTGCTGCCCGGCAGCCGGCGCGAGTCCCGCGGGGAGCCGTGGGGGCTGGGGCTGTGCCCGGCGCCGCTCTGCATGGCCTCTGCGCGTTGGCGTGCGGGTTGTTCCCCAGTGTCATTAATAAATAACATCCCAGTCAATCTTTCGTCTCCTGACCTTGAAGGATAAAACGCAGAGATAAGCGCGGTCCCACCGCAGCCCTTCCCCCAGCAGAAGCTATTAAAAAGCAGCTGGTTTCTGCTGGTGGTTGTTTGCTGCCTTTTTCCTTACGGCGGGGGGGAGGACGCTGGGAAGCCGGGGGCTGCGGAGCGATGGCAGAGCCGCCACGTGCCCGGCTGTGCTGGAGTCATCTCCGCTTCCACGTCAAACCAGGAAGAATCTGAGGATTTGGGACTTCTCGGAAGCTGTTGGTCCCTGCAGAGCATCCCCGGGGTTTTCCAAGCAGGATCAGACCTTGGGCCCTCGGCTGGGGCCGCCTCGTGTGTGCTGCGCCCGTGCGGGGCACGTGTGCGGCCTCGTGGAGGTGGCCGCTGTGCAGGGCCACGTGCCACCAGAAACCCCGGGTGATGGGGCTGCCTGGCCCTGCCCGAGCGCTTTGGGGACAGCCCTGGGGACGCTGAGCACGTGGGCGCTGGCACGTCCCTTCCAGGGACTTGCTGGGTGCTTGGGTGGGGACGTGGCACGGTGGGGGCACGCGGGGGCTGCTGGCACTCGGGGTACGGCCAGGGGAGCCCCGGCAGGGAGTCAGACACCGACCTGCCGGGGGACGGGGCAGCAGGGAGGGTCCCAGCCCTGCAGGGAGCCCCCCCCACACCCCCAGGGCAGCCAGGGACCACGCCGGGAGCCCCCCCGTGTGCAGCTGGAGAGGGACAGAGACGCCCCGGTGCTGCTGGTCGCCCCGAGACTGGCTCGGCAGCAGCCGTGCTGCAAACGGTCCCCTTCGTCCCGTCCTGCCGGCGGGTTGCGCGCGCCTTCGTGCCCTGGGGGGTAATGAGTGACAGGAGCCCGGGGCAAGGTCCCCCGCCCGTAAATAAGTGCCAGCTTTTCCTGGCGCGTCGGCGGGGGGCGGACGGCCCCGTGTCCCCAGCCCCGCCATGGCCGGGGACACCGCCACGGCTGGAGCGTCACGGGGTGGGCGGGGGGGGCCCAGCTTGTGCCCACCAAGCCGTGCCCTGCGTCGCCCCAGGCTGTGCTCGGGCATTTTCACTGACCGGGTGGGGGAAATAAAAAAATAAATTAAAAATTAAAGCATCCTTGCCCTTTGCCCACATCCAGCCCCAAGCCGTGCGGGGCCGCCGTGGGCCGCAGCCGCTCTTTGCTCAGCGCGACCAGCTCAGGGGGCAGGGGGCCGGCAGGATGGGGGCCATGGGACAAATCTGCCCCACGTCTGGTGTGACATGAATGCACTTGGGGGGGGAGGCCTCTTGTCCGCTGCTGGTGAGCTCGCCCTAAAGTAAAATAACAATAATAAAAAAATCTGCGCATCATGCTTGGGAAATAATAAGACTCTAATGGATTTGGAAAGGGGAAGAAAAGCAGGTGGGGGGGTTCTTTTTTTGGTGTTTTTTTTTTTTTTTTTTGGGCAGCCCCTTTCCAAGGCGGGCGGGGAGGAGCGTGCGGTGCCGGTCCAGCGCCCGCCGAGCACCCCAGGGCCGGACTGAAGTTCAGTGGGGGGTGGCCGCCGTCGCCCCCCCCACGCCCCCTCTGGCACGGCCATCGCCCGCCTCCCGCCTTCAAAAGCGGCGGCGGCCGGGCCGAGCTCCCCCGGAGCGCCATGGCGGCGGGGCCGGAGGCCGGCGGGGAGTGCGGGATCTGCTACGAGGCGTATTGGGGTCCCGGGGGGGGCCGAGCCCCCCAGCAGCTGCCCTGCCGCCATTCCCTCTGCCTGAGCTGCCTGCGCAAGCTGGTGTGTCGCGCCGCCGCCGTCGCCTTCGTCAGCTGCCCCTTCTGCAGGATGGTGACGCTGGTGCCCGAGCTGGCTCTGGGTGGTCCTGGGGAGATGCCGGCCTTGGGGACCCCACGTGCAGAGGAGGAGGAGGAGGGGGAGGAAGGCAGCGGTGCCCCCCCAGCCACCCGCCAAAGCCCTGCGCGCCCCATGGAGATGGCGTGTGCGACTCACGCCTCTGTCTTCGCGGTGAGCGGCATGGTGTCCCCCTGCGGCCTCCGCCGCGGCTCCGAGGCACCCGGCGCCTTCGTGCTGGGGCTGCCGGGGCGGGGGCTGCTGCTGGACACGCAGCCCCCCCTCGCCTCCATGGAGAACCTGCGCCTCGGCTTCGCCGCCGGCATCCTCGTCCTCATCGTCTCCACCTTCTTCCTGCTCGTCTTCCTCAAGTAGGTCCGATGGGGGAGAGGGGCTCCCGTCCCGCACCGCAGCCCCCCGCCGCCCGCCCCGGGGAGGCCAGGATGGACCCGGCGGTGGGTCAGGGGCTTCTCGGGCCCCGGCCAGCTCGGCCCCGGTGAGGCGGGCAGGGAGAGGGCCCAGGACAGGGCTGGGGGCTCAGCACCCCCCAGGATCCAGCCCGGGCGCACTGGGACTGCAGGACGCTCGGCTGCCCCATGCGCGGGCCCCGGGGCATCAGACTCTTTAAAAATTAACTTATTGCAGTGCTTTCCCTCACCCCCCGGGGTCTGGCTGCGCTGGCGTCGTGTTTGTAACACTCCCGGCACCTCCGGAGCCCACGGCGGCAGCTCGGCGGGAGTCGCAGTGTGGGGCCACACGTGCTTCCCCGTGTCGCAATCCCCGAGGCTGGAAAATTCCCCCCAGCTGCGCTTCGGTCCATGTCCCCAGGCAGCAAGGACGGGGCGAAAGGGGACGGGCAGGGTCCCCGTGGGCTTTCCTCTGAGACGAGCGCCCGGTGGGGAGCACGCAGAGGGACGCGGCGGCCGGGGAAGGACGCTGCCCTGCAGAGACACCAGACATTAAAGACAGACGTCGTCCCAGCACCGTCTCCGGTCGTTTTTCTCTATAACCGAGGCTGGGAGAGTTTTGCATAAGAAAAACGCGCCGCCTTCGCTCTCAGCAGGGCTGGGTGTGACAACCAGGGCCTGGGCATGGAGAAGGGGGTCCCCTCTCCTTCCCCCAGCCCCGGGGGGAAGTGGGTGTCGAGCCCCATCTCCGCCCCACAGCGCCCTCCCGGACACAGCCCCAGCGCGGTCCCTCCCTCCCTGGTGCGGTACATCCACCTCCTGGCCCCAAACAGCGCCCAGAAGCAGGACCAGCCCCTTCGCAGCCCCCCACGGTGGCGTCCGTCCCCTCCTCAGCACCCGGCCCCTCCATCGCCCCCAGGGCCCCTAAGCCCCAGACCCTGCTGGTCCCCCCGGGAGCCCAGAGCTTTCTCCCGTTCGCCCTTCCTGCACCCAGGGAACGCGCGCACACGGGCGCCGAGACAAACACGGTTTATGTTAGGTCCTGAGATTGAGCCACAAAAAAACCAGGAGCTACAGGCTGAGGTAGAGGGTTGGAAACACTTGGAAGAGGTTGTGGTACCTCCTGCGGCTACTTTCTAAGAAGGACAAGCGTCAAACCCCCACTCCTGCGCCCCACTCCCCGCTCCCAGGGACCCTCCCGCGCCCACGGAGCCAGCTCAGCCGAGCCCAGGCTGCTGCAAAGCTCCGGGAGATGCCGAGGCCCCTCTCCCCCGGGGCTGATGGAGAACCAGGCGCGTGCTCCCCGCGCACACCGCGCTCATCTCCTGTCCTGCAGCTTCTCACACCCCGAAAGCGCAACACAGCCCCCTGAGGAGCCGCGGCACAAAGGGACCTTCCCTCCTTTCCCAGGAGCGGGTTTAACAGCAAGAACAGCCTCAGAAGATTTTCTACATCAAATTAGCCTCGAGTCAGGGCTAAGTCAGTTTTTAAGCGCCTAGAAATAGACCAAGCCAGACTAAAGTAAAACCCATGCAAGCAAAAAACCACACAGGTTTAATTGCACTTTATTTTTCCAGAAGTGAAAGGCAAATCCCTCGGGTTGTCCGGCTCTAACGGGAAACTGGAAGTGGAATTTGTTAGTATTAGCAACAGCCTCCCCCAGGGCCGGGTGGGGGTGCTGGGGAGCCCCAGAAAACCCGGCTCTCGCCCCCCGTCGCGTCCAGCACCGAGTGAGTGGTGGGTGCCCGGACCCGGGGAGCGGCTCCCCAGGAAGGGCCAGCGGAGCCCCCGGGGGCAGACGCGCGCTCGCCTGGCAGCCGGGCAGCTCCTTCCCAGGCTTTGGTCTCACCCACAATTTTAGCTGCGTTTGGGAACGCGTGGGGCGCGGGGACAGGGACCCGCCCCAGGAACAGGAATTCCCAGCGCTCTTTTCTTCCACCACCCCCCCCCAGCCAAGAAATCGCGTTCAGGAGGACACGGATCAAATGCAGATCTCCGAGAGAAGAGGCAGCTGGAGAAACTAAACTGCAGTGGCATTTTTTTAAGCGCTTCCATTTTATTAAGTGAAGGGGGGTTTACGAGTTTTAAAGACACTAACACCTGCTCCCAGCGTTAAGTTGCGTTAGTGCCAGTAAGAGCAAAGGTAAAATTGCCACGAGAAACCCGTGGTGTTTCCCCAGCCCTCGGCCCTCACCGCTCTCCCCTCGTGGTCCAAGACTGAGGAGTTACAGCCGCAGCCCCGGCTGCCCGGCAGAGCCCCCATGAGGCTGGGGCTCCGTGATGGCTTACGTCCCGCCAGCACCGAGTTTTAACTGGTGCTGTGATCCTCACGCTGTGAACGGCGGTGGGGAGAAAGGCCCAGCAGAGGCGCGGGGCTGGCGGCAGTAACTCTCTCTAGAGAAGGAGCACATCACACACCTGTACTGCTGCTTCAGCTGCCCGTGAAACACAAGCCAGCAAGAAAAAGAAGAATAAATCTCTCGCCTCTGGCCACAAAGAGAGAGAGGAGAGGAGCTGGCTGCGCAGGGAATCATTTCTGTGAGGCCTCCGAGAGCCTCGGGGTCCTCCCTAAAACACAGCTGGGGATTCGCCTTCTCACACCAGCAGTGACGGGATGCTACATCTGGGCTCGGAGCGCTGGTCTAACACAGCCCAGACTTTCGGTGCTGCCGCCGGGTGCCCCCGCTTGGGTCAGCGAGCACCGGCACGTGCCGGAGCTCTGAACACACAAGAGCCCCCTCCTGAACCGCTCTCCCCAAGCTGCCGGCGCGGAGCCGCTGGCCCACGGCAAACACCCGCCCGGGGTCTCTGGGCCGGGTCTCCCACCGCACATCGCTAATAGCTGGGGATAAGCCGGTGCAGAGCCCCCGGGAACTAACAGGAATCTTCCGATGAAAATCTTCACTGGGGAAGGAGGGGAGAGCTCAGTCTGTTTTTTAAAAAAGTAGTTACTTACTGCAGGGTCCTGCCAGACTCGTCCTTCTGAAGCACTTTACAAAGTTCATATTTGCATAAAGTTTCAGATTAATGAATCAACAGTCGACAGAAGTAGGACAGCAATACAAACGTGCAGAGAGACAGGCTGGTTCCTTCAGCTCGTCCCCAACCTCTGCGCAGGTTCGGCAGGTCAGAGCGAGGGCTCTGAGCGCCCACCAGTGCAAAGAGCCCCCCGCTCCCACCCCCGTGAGCCTGCAGGACGAGCCTGGGGAGTCCCTGGTTGTTCACAACTGTCCCACGGACGCAGCTCGTTAAGTGCCAAGTGCTCGGGAAGAGGCCATGCCCAGAGGAGAGGGCTCACGGGCTCGCCAGCCGGCTCTTCATCCCAGCCAGTCCAGATCATCGTCGTCATCATCGCCAAAGAGCGGAGCTGGAGGGGGACGTCCCTTCATGCTCTGGAAGGAAAACCAGAGGGAAACTTGTCAGTCTCGACAGCTTTCCACTAATTGCTGCACAGTTCTGGCTCTGAAGGCTCCATCAGCCTCAGGGAGGTGACGGCAAGAAGCCTCATGATATTGAGCCATTTCATACAACGGCTCAATATTCCAGGAGAGACGCTTCCAGGCTAAAAGGGACAGGAGAGGGGCACGACGTTACCCTGGCAAATCCCACTGACTCCACGCCAGCAGGAGTTTGGCGTCACGCCCAGCCCAGGCAAACCCTTCCAAGCTCAACGAGAAACAAACCCAGATACTCCTGATCTATACAAGGGCGCGCATGGGAGGCTCCGAGCGCAGCCAGCAGGAGCCAGGCAGATCCCCACTGCCACGGGAAGGGCTTCATAAACAAGCTACAGGTTAACGCCTGAACCAGTTTAGTAGGAGAAGATACAAACACATACCACTTCCTCCTCATCCTCCTCTTCAGAGGGAACTCGAGGCTTCAGTGGTTTAGGAGATGCTGTTTCAAAGAAGTTGTCATCCTCAAAGAGGCTAGAAGAAGACAGAGAATTAACAGCTCGCTTGTGAAACCAGGATCCCATCATCGGCAAGTTCTATGAAAGAATGATGCGGCAGTTTTGTCGCCGAGCCGAACTGTTAAGGCACGTACGATTCACCAGCGCGGAATGATACCGGGGCCTGGCTGCCGGCAATATCAATCCAGGAGAAGCTGCACGCTCCCCGCTGCGCTCAGCTGGGACCCGCTCACCGGGGGTAGTGTCACCGCTGCCCCCACCCAGACACGAGCCTGTTGTGCCCCCCCCAGCAGAGCGTGCCCTGGACAGCCCGGTCTCCGCCAGCCCCCGGCTCGTGCTGCCCAGCACCGCGATGGTGCCTCAGCCCCGCAGCGGGGGCACAGCTCTACCGGCCTCCGGGTGTGCTGCCGGACCAGACCCGGTGAGCAGCAGGAAAACGGGAGTGTGGGTACCCCAGCGCCACACCTCACCTGGAATCTTTCTGCCTGGGGCTGGAGCCCAGTTGCTGCCGTCCTGGAGCTTCTCTGATGAGAGCCGAGCTCGGCTCTGCTGTGCTGGATGCTGAAGGCGGCTCCTGCTCAGAGCTCGCTCCATCCAGAGATGGCTCTCTGCAGCTCCCTCCCTCACCATTTAAGGGAGGGGGCTCTAGACCCCCCAAAGGCTCCTCTGCCTCCTCCACAGCTGGCTTTTCTGGAACCACATCTGCCACATCCGCTTCTCCTGGCTTGGCTTCCAGAACAGAAGGTTCTGCAACTTCTGCCTGCAAAGATACTCTGGAGGGACTGCGTTCAGCCTCAGCTTTCCTGATGGGACTGCTCTCCTGCCTTTGCTCAGCTGGGACAAAATCCCCATCCACCTCGGGAATAGGCTGTCCTGCAAGTGCCGGCCCCTTATCAGGATCCAGGCAGGATTCAGCCGCAGAAGAGAGATGCTCCGCCTGGACCTTCTCCTCTTCTGACACCCCATTGCTCTGTGTCACCTGCTCATCCTCAGCAGTGCTGGGCCTGGCAGACAGAGGAGCAGACTTGTCTTCCTGGTCAGACACCGTGGAGCCTGTGGTCGCTTCCCCAGGATCAGCTGGGAACGCCACACTCTGTGCTGGGCTACGCTGCACGGGCTCTTCGTGGTCAGCCTTTGCTCCAGGTGATCCCTCCCGTCTCACCGCTCCTGTTCCAGATTCCTCCTTTTTACTGTCATCCTCTGGTTTCTCCTGCTGCCTGTTGAGTAGCTGCAGTGTTACAGTCTAAAAAATGGAGCAGAGAGCATGTAGGTTATACCCTAAATATAAACCATCACAGATCCCTGTATCTTCTACTACTGGGCTGCTTCGCCACCCACAACAAATTTCTGCTTCACAGTTTTTTCAGACTCACAACATAAGTCTGTGTTTTTAACACAAGACTCGTTCTCTCACATCGATCACCTCGTATTTCTTATCACTGTTGTACCTTAATAGTGTTCATGACGACACCCAGAACCGTCCTGCCACTGTACGTCTCTTCCAGCTCAAATTCACCCCGAAGAGATTGAAATACACCATTCATTATCTTCTTTACCTGGAAAAGAGCAAGACAGGAAACAAAGATAGGATTCATTAACACGTGGAGCGCTGGACTCAACATCAGATACTTCTCCAGGTGAAGGAACAATAAACCCAAACAAAACACATGTGGTTTCCGAAGTATCCGCTTTTCAAATCGGAAATTCCGATAGCAAAGCAGAATACATCACGCCGTCTTAGTTCAGAACCACTGCATAGACACCAAACCCATCCCTCCAAAACTCAGGCAGGTTGCACAGACCCAAGGCAGACTGACACTCATTTCTTATTATTCTTTCAATTTTTAAATCTAACCCTCAGATCTTAAGTTTTAACACCCCCCCCCCCCCCAAAATAAAATAATCAAGCAACAAAGTGGGCAGCAGGAAGATCACATCCTTCCTTCCTCTGCAGACCCTGTGACCAGAAACACAGCGCTTCTGCGGAGAAAATACTGGTTTTCCTTCTTATCTCTGCTCAAAGAGAAATAATTCAAGGTAAACAGATTTGCTTAGTAAGGAGAAATATTGGATAGCGAAGCTCACTTCTTCTGTGAAGTCTGCAGGTGAAGCTCCGTCCCGATCCTTCTCCAGGTCTCGGATGCGTTCCTCGTAGCGAGCCTTCAGCAGCACAACGTCAGCCTGCAGGGCTGAATACTGCCAGAGGGAAACCGCAAGTTAGAACAGCTTCAGACACCACCACCAGGAGGAACCTTGCACTGGGTGGGTAAGCAGCAAACGCATCTGTAAACAGCTTTTTAGCGAGGGGTAAATTGGCGAGTGGAGTTTTAAGCAGGGCTTCGATAGAATTGCAGAAGACCTGGCTGAAAGTAACAGCACCAAACCGAAGATACCCAGCCAAGCCAAAACCTTGGAGGTCCACAACCATGTCATTAGCTCTTCAAGTTCAAATAACACCAAGAATGGGCACAGCATTACTGAGATCCCAGCGAAATGAGGGCTGGGTCTCACCACTTGGACCTGTTCTGGTTTGCTGGAAGCAACGCGGAGTTATTCCTTCCCTCTCATATTCCGGCACTCGTGTTCTCGTTACTCTGGACATAGGTCGCCTGAGGCTAGTGACTACTGCACCCCAGTTTGCGTTCAGCTACTGTGCTACTCCCTTTACCTTCTCTTTGACAGGCTCTAGTTGCTCCCAACGTTGCTGGAACTCAGCCAATTTTTGCTCCTCTGCTTTTTTCGAGTGTTTGAGAGCTGCAATCTGAAAGACAAGAACTAGAGCCCGTTAGTTAACGGCCCCTTTCGGTGTCACCCACTTCAAAACAGTTTCTGCTCCAAAGCAGTCATTCAGAACAGTGCGGAGAAGCAGAAGGGATTGCGGCTGCTGCTTTAGTCCCAGACCGACGGCATCTTGGCTCTCCCTCATTCAGGACTGCAGCAGTGAATTCACTAACCCCCATCTCAACCTAACAGGTGCAAACACGGACACGTCGCTCGGACAAGACCAAATTCCACAACAGTCAAGAAATTAAAAATTTCCCACAATTCGGTGGGAGAAGACTGCTGCTTACAGCTACTGGTTATCTGGCATTACACTTCAGCAGTAAAGAATGGCCCTTTACCTTCTCTTCCAGCTGGGACACCTGCTCCTTCAGGGAATCTCTCTGCTCACACACCTCCCGGTACTGTCTAACATGCTGCTCCTTGGCCGAGGCCAGCGCCCGTTCACATCTGGCTTCCCACTGGGATTCCAGCTCTGCCTGGACGAGCGATAGCTGCCCATCACATAAGAGAGATCATTAGGAACACAGACACAACCTGCATTCGCAACAAAAGCTCGGGGCTGGACATCTCCCGCCCGTGGCTGGAACACCTGCACGCGGAGGGCAGCCCTGCGGCTGGCACCAGCTCCTGCCCACACCTCCCAGAGGTCAGTTCTGGCCGCGATCCCTCAGGCTGGCCCGAAGGTCTGGCGCAGATTTCAGATCCCTTGGCATATTTCTAAGCGGTCTTTCACTCAGCAGCAGGCCTGTATTCTTCTCCCTACTGTGAATTCGATTTGGCGCCTCTCCTTTCCTCAGTCCGACACTCTCTCTAACACAGTCGGAATCCGATGCCGCGTGCCAGCCTGCACCGATGCTGCACCAAACCCTCCGCAGCCACGGCAGGGGCCCGTTATCGGAGTCAGAGACCGACTGGGACCTCCCTCCTTGAATCATGCTCTTCCTTACAGAGACATCAGTGCAAATCCCAGAGTCAGACACGGGGCCAACAACCACCAGCAAAGATATTTTAGAAAGGCAATAAAGCGAACCCTGGGTTAAAGTTAACCCCTAAAATGAAGCAGATAACATTTTCATTCTTCCGCTACCTGAGCGTTTTCACGACTATTTCTTGTAGGTTCCCACAAACCTTCCAGACACTTGTTGGAGAAGCTCCCGTGACTCCTCACCTGCTCTGCTGCTGCCTGGTCAGTCGAAGTCCGTGCCTTTTTCAGCAACTGCCGAAGCTTGTCCAGTTCCTGCTGATACGATCTGCGTATTTCTTCCATCTCTTCCTCGGCTTGAGCTCTCTCCGAGAGGGATTTCTTCTTCCTCTCTGCAAGATTCTGCAATCCAGAACAGGAGACAAATAGGCCAGACCGCACAAAGTAGCTTCTCTTCCTCATGCAGAAAGAGCTTCTTTGAGCAGGGAATGTTACCATTTTAAAACCAAGCTGAGATTATTTTAGAGGTAGGAAGGGTAATGTATTACTGTCTAAAAAAAAAAAAAAAAAAAAAAAAAAAAAAAAAAAAATCACACAAGCACAGAGGATCCACCAGCACAGGGATCCCTGTCTGCAGATGAGTCAAGATTTACCTAACTCGAGTGTTTACAAACAAGAATGTTGGGTTAAATTTCAGCGAACAAGTGAAACCCTGCATCTCTCTGTAACGCTGGCACTGGACGTACCCTTTCAAGAGTCTCCTTCTCCACTTTTAGGTCCGTTAACTCTTCTTCCAATGCTGTAATCTTCATGTCCAGCTGTTTGCGGCTCTGCTTCTCAGCTTTGAATCTACTCTGAGTGTCCTCAGAGGCTTCTTGAAGCTCTGCAAAAATACACTTCACTGTGGGTTTCAGCGCTACCTATGTTTCAGGTTAGCGCATTTTGGGGCTGATGAGAGAGAACAGTGTCTCTTGCACAATGAAATCAACAACACGGCCTGCACCTACACTGGGAACTAGAATTTATCAAGAGTTTCTTCTGTGAAATGGCAATGCTTGTACCTCGGCTTTTAACTTAACTTTTCAACCACAGGAACGTCTCTGGTCGCTCTACAAGATCTTGGACAGCAATGCCAAGAGATTGCTTCTACAGAAGGCATCCCTGGGACGGGATGATTTTGTTCATTGATTACCATGGTGGTGGTAACAAGGATGCACACAGCCTTCAGACACTTCAGTGCATCAACATCCCTCTTTGATGCCCTTCGGACTGATCCTGGGGAAAGCAGGAACAGATACCCCAGAGGAAAGGAAAAACCTATGACTTACAGAAGAGGAAAAAGTATGACATAAAAGAGCCTTCATGGAACCGGCAGAAGAAATCTTACCTGCTAACTGTGCTTGCAGTTTGTTGAGCTGCGTCTCGTGTCGCTCTGCCTCCTGCAGGGCAGCAGACAGCTGTTTCCGCAGGTCCATTTCCTTCTTCTGGTGGGCTGTCAGCTCCAGCTGCAGCTGGGAAACCTGCGCCGTGGCAGCTGCCAACTCCTCAGCAACTTTGGCCTGTATCACAAAGGGAAAAGGGACAAAAAAGGGATACGTGAGGGTGAGGGAGCTTCAGAACTGTTCCCACAGGAAGAATCGATAATGGGCTGGAGACCTTAACGGGGATGCGCTGGGACCCAGCGCCTCACAGACATCTCCAAATTGAAGAGGTAACGATAACTTTTTTGCCATGTAACTGTGAGTGGTTTGGCTGAAACCTGTCCAGACTGACCAGGAAGTTGCACAAGGCCACCAACAGCCTCGTCACCACGTTAATTCCACTCAGTGAGTTTTCCTGAGAAGCTTAAACGTGTTTTTAAGACTAGTACCAGTGCCTGGTGGCTTTGCTCGGAGTTTTCAGGCTACGACAACATCGATTCAAGTAGAAGCCTGGGCTCCAACATCTAATTTTCTTCAATAGGCTTACAAATCACTGCAAAGCCACACAAGACATAGGCTTGTTCAAGCCAAAAAAGCACCTTCCCTCAGAGCACACAGCACGTAGTCACCTTGAAGTGCCCACACGGGCAAGGCTTTCATTTTGGAGCAGAGTTCTCACAGTAATTTGTTGACCTGTTTAGGTTTAGTATTGCTCAGTCGGTGACTCACGTTAAACCAGGTATTAACACAGCTCGTCAGACAACTTATAAACCATATGTTAGGAGAGGCTCAAGGCATCAAGACAAAGACACAGAGTCATGGTCCCAATCTTGCTGCACGACACACAGAATTCAGAGGATGCTCTGCAAAGACAGAACTACACCCGTCAGCAAACCTCACTGGCTGCAGGAACACCTGAACAGCTTCTATATCCATAGCTACATCCAGATTCCCAACAGGCTCTCACTGTCCTGTGACCGATAACTTCAGGAGAACTGGAGTTTCTCTCTGCTTTATCCCCAAAGAGAACTAAAGCGTTTCTTTTCAGACTAGGACCACCACCTTCTGGCAGAGAAGAGCTGTGGGCAAAACTGTTCCAACTACGGTGAGGATGACTATGTGCTGACCTCGAGGGCTGGGATACTACACCATTAATTTTAAGAGGAGGCAGCATTTTAACAGAGACTGGCTAAAAACGCGTCTGCTTTCCTCTTACATTTCCATAAATGTCTCACTGCAGTTCAAGATACTAACTCCTAGCACGCTAAAAACAAAGCAAAACCCCAGGGCACATCTCAAGGTTTTTTTAACGCTTGCCTTTGTCTTTAATGACAAATAAAGAAAAATAAAAAAGAAATCTTATGCTGGGAACTGTTACTTAGACTGAAGTTTCTGCAGTGAGCGCTTCATACCTACCCTAGCTCAGCTCCAGCCTCCAGCTTTCAGGCACCCAGAGTCTTACGTGATCTGGATCTGCTCCGACAATTACACCATCACGTCCTGTTTCTCCCATGGGGGAGGTGAAACGAGCAGCAACGTGACAAAGTTCTTTGAAAGGGCTCCCCAAGAAAGAGGGGGACAGCGGCTACGCTGCCAGTTATAAAGCCCTTTCCCAAGTTGATGATCTGTGCTAATTCGAGATCTGAGGCAATTATTTTAATGCCAATCAGCTTGTAGCTAGTTCAAGAGGAAGCCGGGCTGGCACTATCTAGGGCACAATTATCTGTCACCTGCACAGTCAGCAGACACTGCCTCACCTGGTCCCAGCCCCGATCCACCGGCAGCATGCGCTAGGAAGAGAAAGCAGCGACAGGAAACAGGAAGAGTTAAGAACACAACTTGAAAGGCAGAGGCATTAATCATCATCAGAAAAGCAAAATGCTTCATTAGGGGAGCCTAAGGCATGCCAGAGAAGCCTTTAAATTATTTCAAGAGCTGTAAAAGCTTGGAGAGGAAAAGGCAGTGAAGCCTGGCTTAAAAAGAAAGAAGCTAAAGGTACCCTCACAGGTACATCACACGCCAGATGCGGGATCGGTCCCACACGTGAGTGCCACTGCACCGGGGAGCGTGGGCCATTACTTATCCGTGTGGTACACGAAGCCTTCAGCTAACGCTGTGATGTGCTCCGCCAGGGTCGAAGATCTAGCACCCAAAAGCAGCAAGCTACTATCACCTCTTCCCAGTGATCCTGGGGACAGATGCCTGGCCCGTGTCACAAAAATCAATGTTAACTCCCTATTTTTAAGTAAAGAATAGATAAAATAGCTTAAAATTCTCTTCCCTGAGTCTGTCCGTCCATAGTGATCTCGGCATTGCAGTCACAGAGCAAGCTGGGTTAGCTAAAAGAAAGAGGAAGGAATACCAGCCTTCATATCTACAGTCAATACTCTCACAAAACTAGGGGAAATCTTCTCCCAGTGCAAGTCGTGGCTTTTCTGGTCTAGCCTGAAGTCTATTCGTGTCACAGCGCTATCACCCAGGCAGCGACTGCTGAATCACGTGGAGCCCTACTGAAGACGAGGCCCAAAAGATCATCTCTTATACTTCCAAAAGACGCTTCTTCCCCAAGTCACTTATCACGCAAGCTGGACGCTGGGCTCACTGGCAGAAAGGGAATTTTATTTATTTTTTTCAAATCTGACTTATTCTTGGTTAGAATCTTTCACACCCCCTACTTATTATGGGTATGCAACCTGGGCCCTCGGTGGAAAAATGCAGCTCTCCTTCAGGGTCTGCTCACACCAGCACACAATTAGCAGCCATTTATTGCTCTATTCTTTAGCATACTCGCCAGCATACTTTAGAAAGCTGCAGTTTCTGTAATTTTTGGATGTACCGAGTCATGGTTCTCATGCAGAGCAAGCATTTATCATCTTGCATTTGAATTGGAGAGATAAACGGTGCAGGACTGAACTTGGTGTGATTTAAGAAGCCAGCGCTTGAACGAGCATAGACGACACCATGCAGTTACCGACCTCAAAGCCAGCCTAGGCTGGGACAAGTGGACGTTACAGGCTACGCGGCCATGCATAAGTGCGTTTAACTGGTTTGAAAGCTATTTCCCAATAGCCCCTTTCACACAAGCACAATACATTACTGGGAGAAACAACAAGCTTTTGATTAGTATAAAAAAAAGTGTAAAAAAAGCACAGTTACGAAACTCTAATAGGAAATATTTTTTCTTATAGCTACATTCACTCTATGTCAGTTAAACAGAAAGAATAAAAAAAAAAAACACTTTCTGAAACTGCCAGTGGAATTAGATAAACGAAGTACATTTCCAACCCGGCAAAACCCTGTGATACACACAATTCCTCCACGTTGGCTGCATACCTACAAAGTCAACAACAATTCAGACACTTTCCTGCAAGCTAAGAATATCCAAGCTATAACAGCATAAAAATCTACATTTGTACCTTCTGTGCTGTTGTTACGAAAGCCATGAAATATCCAAATTGTTTCTCCAAATAGCTTTCAAAACTTAAGTTCAGAACTGCAGTTGTCTTGTAAGAGAACGGACTTAAGCCTCGACGAACAAGGCTTCGGCGTGTTTTAGCGCAACAAGCAGCCCCTTTCCTGGCTGCAGCCAAAGCTCTGCGGCTCATTGTCACCATTACCTTCTCCTGTTCTGCATGCAACACTCTTGCCTGTGTGTTTTCATTTGTTGTTTGCAGCGAGTGGTTCCTCTGCTCCATTAGCAAGTTACTTTGTTCGACATACCTGCGAACAGGGGAAGACCGCGTGAGCGTTTATGGAAATACATGACTTGGAGCAAAAGGCGCAGATAGAAAAGGTGATATTTCAAAGCAGTTTTCTTCATGACAAGTCCCAGACAGTTTTTCATGTCATCCTGCACTAAGAGCTTGGTCTCAAAAGGGTGGAATGGGTGTGCCTGGCCCAGCAGAGATTATATCAGTTTGGGTAAGCGCTACACCTCTTTGCAACAAGTCTAATGTTCCCATCACGCAGTTGAAGAGTTTTGATAACCTCATATCCACTGGCCTTTGCCATTTCCTGAAACAAGTTATTCCCCTTCTTAAACTGAACGAAACACACACCCAGCCGTGGAACTAGGGCCACCACGTCCCCTACAATTTCTTCCACCTTACTAAAAAGCTAGCAAAACCAAAATAATTCCGAGAAGCAGAGCAAGCGTGCTCAAGGAAGACAGCATGAGGGTTTTCCCGCCCCCACACCTTCAACACATTCACATTTACTGTAAACTGCACTTTTGGAGTTATGCCCTGCAAGGGTGGGGAACCAAACTTTTAACGTCTTGGAAAAAAAAAACCTTAAAATCAGAGAATGTCTCTACCCTAAAGAACACCTCTCCTAGTTATGCCTGACCAATTGTTAGCTAGAAAAGTCTTCGCAGGTGCAGAGACGCTGTGCTCTCCCACTCCTTACCTCTGATTCCGCTCAATCAACTCGCTGATCTTCTCATTCTGCTCCTCAATCCGACTGCTCTTCTCAAATATCTCTTGCTTGAGTCTCTCATTCTCCTAAAGCATAGCCCAGCATGAATAGTCATCTTACTCGGACTTCCTTGTACCTAACCTTTGGTTTGTACAGACGCAGTACAGTGGTGAGACTTATCACCTTCGGTGGTAACCCAACAGGTAGGCACCACACTACATGTAGCAAGAATCCTGGCACGCGACAGACGTTGCCAAACCACATTCTAGAGTATGTTGTGTCTGGTTGACTTTTTCACCCGCAAAAGCCAAGGTTGTAAGGCTGCTGCCTAGAAAAGCTACAAAGCATAAGACTAAATGGTGAAAACCAGAAGTAGGCGGTTCTTGCAACACCGTATTTCAGCTGTGAAACTCCGTTCTGCACTATAAGCCCATAACCGTTTAAGAAGAGGCAGAATTTCTCTCACATGAGCTTTCCACCAAGGCCTCTTAATATATCAACTCCGGCTCAGAAAGTACCCCAACCACAAACTGTTGAGAAGAGCTTTTTTTTGGGGGCAGAGAGGAATGGACATCATTGTATATCTCATGCTCTTACTTGGCAGTTGGTTTTGGCCATGCAAAAACAGAACACAAGGGTGGATGGACACTTGGGCCAAGCCAGTAGAGCTCTCCTCATTAGGAATAGCACAGTGGGCTCTAGTTCCTTATGGACGGAGTCAAATAAGGGTGGCCATGCTCACCTGGATTATGCGTTGGATATTGCTCATGATCATGGAGGCTTCCATAGTAACAGAGGAGATACCAGGCAGCAGTGAGCTGTTAGCAGCATTTTGTCTCTTCAACTCCTCCACCTGTAAGCATAAGCCACTCGTAAGCCAGGTGAAATGAATTTATGGATGTAGGTGAGAGTCAGACATCTGCAGAGATCCATTTCACTGTTCCATCTGATTAGCCGTAGGGTATACGCCACTGTATCAACTGTGACGGCTCCTGAAGGGCAGCGAATCTCTCCAAACACAAGGCACCATATGAGATTAAGAGACAGCACCCTCCCCCAAGCCTAGTCTCAGCTTTTTCATAATAGCTGAATTGCTACCACTTCAAGGTCTGATAATATCGGAATTTCCACTATGTTAGTACATCACTTACAAACTGAATGCTGGCATTTAAGTAGGGCCAACTCCTCAGACCGCATCTGGAGAGCGAATAGCAGTAGTGCCGTTAACAAGCCTGTCTACGCCACACATTACCTTGGCAGCCAGATGATCCATTTTATCTACTACTTTGCTAACGGCCATTCGGATTTCAGTGTTATGCTGCCGAGCTTCTGTCATCAAAAAGGAAGTAACATCCCCAGGTGCTTGAATGGAAAGGAGAGAGATCTAGAGTCACAAGGGGAAAATGCCTGCATACAGACACGTCAAAAGCAACGCTCAGCAGTTTGAAGCCTGCCAGATAGGACAGCCACTCTCTTCCCAGAAATAAGAGGGACATGGTATCTAGAAAACCAATAATGTAGGTATTTTCCAAATAACATGAACAGGCAGGTTTACGATTACAGGAAATTCTTGAGCCACATGACATCACTTAGGTCAACAAGAGGGAAGCCCCCAGATCACTAGAAGAGTAGACAAAGAGTAGACAAAGAGTAGACAAAGAGTAGACAAAGAGTAGACAAAGAGTAGACAAAGAGTAGACAAAGAGTAGACAAAGAGTAGACAAAGAGTAGACAAAGAGTAGACTCAAACAATAGGAACAAAGGTTGGCTTCTGAAATTTTGAATCACAAAACTGCACTCCAAGAAAGGTTCAGCTACACCCAAGTCTTCACCAACAGGGATTTCCTAAATGGTTCTTCAAATGCCTTTAGTCCTCCTTAGGTTGCACCTTTTTTTTTTTTTGGGTGACATCCTCCCACTTAGTGAAGGCTCCTATATGTATACTTAAATTCTTTCCCTGGCTGGTAGGATAGCAGTTTACTGTTACAGTTCTATTTATAACTAGAAGCACCAGCTACAAAACACCTTTAGTAAAACACAGCCTGGGAATAAACCTAGAAATTCCCTTCCCTTTCACACAGCATGAAGTTCCTTAAGGTAAGAAAAAGACGGATATTTATCGGGAAATGTTTGCCCCATTTGTTACCAAAAAATAAGAACTTGTGAAACATTACAGGCAGGATGAACATGTGTATTGTTACCATTGCTGCCTAAATCATCATTATAAACAGTTTACTGCAGGCATTGCAGCCTATGCTGCAAAAAAGCGTATGCTTTTTTAACGATACCTTGGTAAGGTGCGGGATACATCTGTCCCACAGGCTGGAGCTGAGAAGCAGACGCAGCATTTTGAGGGTAAGCAAATGCCATGCCTGGATACGCCTTGCGGAAGAAGTTCAATAGATTAGAACATCTTTTGATATTTTCCCCCACTCACACTTACACGGTTTTCCTGTTTTTTAAGCCCCAAAGCTATGATGATATTTGGAAATAAAAAAAACCCAACAGAATTAGGGAGCGGGAAGTCAAATTACACAACAGTCACAGTAAAGGGAAAAAAACAAAGCCGCTCTTCTTTCAAGGCTGAGAGACGTGTTCAAGTTACCACAGCTTAATAAGTTACCTTCTTCACGGGAGTTTAAGCGAAAGCATGTTATCCCACACTTGCGAGAGGCAAAGATCAGCATGTGAACGGCTCACTGCAGCTTATCGGGTGTGCAGTAATCTGAAGTTAGGCTAACTTGAGCCCAAGGCTGTTCCTAGGAAAGGCTCAAAAAAACGCAACCCAACCAACTTGACCGCAGCTTTGCTGCTCAGTGCTCAGCAGCAGCAGCTAAACAGACCAAAGAATGCATTAAGTGCTAGGAGTACTTCACTCATAGCAATTTACTCTCTCAGGCAAGGGAAAAAGATTACGACATGACTTGGGTCGAGTTTCTAGAATAATTCGGGACATCCCGGTCAGACTTTCAAAACAATATATCCAAATCATTGTCAGAATAAAACTTCACTTTAATGACTAGTTTCTATTTTGTCAGACAGAAAAGCCCATCTTTTTTTATCTTGTTACTTGCCACAACTTCCTCATCCTCAATTCAAGGAAAATGCAAAGCCAAAGCAATGCACTAGGGTAGTTTTTTTGTTGTTGTTGTGTTTGTTTGGGGGTTTTTTTTTTTAATACACACAGTGTTTGTATTTATTACAAAATATTTTATTTTTCTGCCTGGACCCTTTAAAAATAAACAGTGCTTCTATGTGGCATAAGCCACTGTTTCCCAAACCCTCCAGATAATCGGTTAAGTGAAAGTAACTACAGAAACCATAAAGCAATAAACTTGGTTTTAGACTCCATAGAACTGCTTGTACAATAGCTTTGTACTAAATCGCCACTACCTGATGTGGCAAATACATTGTGTGTTAAGCCCCCATCTTCCTCGTTAGCAAGCAGACTGCATCACTTTGCAGCACCGCTGCAAGCCTTTTAAAAGGATTATTCTTCTGCTGGCTGAAAAACCATGACCCGCAAACACATTGTGTGCAAATGAGCTCTCGCAGAAAAAGAGACCATGACCAAGAAAAACTTAAGCTAAAGGGCTTTTGTTTTCACCAGCTCTACAAGTACTTGGAAGCTTTTATTTTACCCACTACAAAAGCAGATACTAAACAAAGTCTAGTTAACTCTTAGTTCAACTTTAAGAAGCCATCAGCAGGCAGAAAAGTAGCCCTTTTTGATTAAGTTCTAAGAGGCATGTGATGGAAACCTGAGAATGCCAAAGAAGAGTCAGAAGCAGCAGCCCAGTCTTCTCACGCTTACGTGCTGCTATGGAGTCCTTGCTGCCAGCAATGCAGAAGACAGTAAGACTTATGAGAAAGGACAGAAGTGCCAATATTCTTGATTTTATTTTGGTACCTGAAAGCCCTGTGCTCCTCCAGGCAGAGCTGAATGGGGCTGGATCGTTGCAGGTATTAAAGCAGCAGAAGACACCGGGGGTGTAGAAGCAGCTGCTTGAGGTACTGAAAGGGAAGAAAGAAATTCAGCATGCCATTAAGTAGCTAGAGATAATTTAACTCGCCCAATGTGAAACGGACAAAAATTTAACACAAGCCTGCCTGCAGCCTTGTGAAAATTAAACCCAGTCAACCAAGTCATAAAAGGTCAAGAAAAGCGTCATCCTCCACAGAAATTGCACTTTTAGCTACATTTAGACAACCTCTTTTCACTCAAACAAAGGTGGCTCTGAAGTTTACTGACACAAGCCGTTACTCACCCTGACTCTACTGACCGCTCAGCTGACCAGCAGCTGACATGGCTATTCCATCATGGGAAGACAGGTCAAGCCCACTCCAGAGCTGCCAGCGCTCTGATGGCCTTCGCTATTATTTCCATCATTTTCAAACAAACAAACAAAAAATTTCTGCTTGCCGGGAAAGGATTTGTAACAGTTCCATTTACGAATCAGATGCCCTAGAAGTCTCAGTGCCACCCCAGCACACACGATGACAGAGCAGCTCACGCACCGTGCCTGCTCTTCCTCAAGCAGTAATCACAATGAAGACTTGCTCCAAGGACTTCAGTCTTGTGCTTTTTGAATTAGTCCACCTTTGGATCAGCAAGCGTTATGAGGAGCTATCTACCAGTTCCTATTTCAGTTCCCGAAAGGCGTCCTCTGGTCGCACAGCCCTTGTACTCGAAGCCTGCAAAGGGGAAATGTCTCTATACCGATCCCAGGCTGAGCAGCACGTTACCTTGTGTGGACACCGTGGGCAGGACCGCGTGAGCTGGCTGCGATGGTCTCATGGAAGATGAAGCCACTGGCTGCGCCGTCCCTCTCAGCGTATTTGGATCCTAAAAACATTTCTGTATATTACAAGGAATGCTAGAGAACGAGCAAATGCTTTGAACCCAAGGTCACTTGAGACTCGGTGTTATCCAATTAACCCGACTGAACTAGATCGGAACAGTGGAATCATTAAACCTTCTTGCCACAGAAACAGAGCGTGCTTTCCTGTACAAAGGGAGAACTATTTCTTGGACTCCTCTTTAAGGAATTCACACTGTAGAAAAAGCATCATCACACTTCTGTGACTGGTGACATACCTCTATTTCCGAGTCGCTGGAGTCAAGCTGACTTCCCGCTGGGCCGGCAAGGAATGGCAGCATGGGCTGTCCCATTTTAGCCATCCGAGAAATGAGCTTTGCCTTTGCTACGTCTGGATTCTAAAAGAAATGTTTGCAGTTACTCTTCCTTTGCCTCTCAGCCCAGGCTTTTCAGACATTACAGAGACATTTATCAGGATTAGACTCTTCTAAGTTACTGACTTAATTATTCTGGTTCTTTCAATTTTTCAATGACTGCGTGAGAAAATTATTTTCAAGCGCACAAGATAACACTGTGGATTTTTACATAGAAAAAAAAATATCTGTCCCTGCACAAAACAGAGCAACAAGAAGAAAACGTGTTAAGGAAGCTGTTTAGAAGCTTCTTCTATCCTGAGACACATGCACAGCATCTTTTTCTCATGTAGCTGTATAAACTTATACTTAACGTCCCAATTACTCTTTGTTATCCATTTTAAATTTGTCCGTTTATCCAAGGAAAACAACTAGCCGTGTGAGCACTCCCGTGGTCAGCAGGAGCTGGGACTGAGGTTCCTCATGTTCTGCCAATCCCTTTGGAAGCAAGGCCCTGATCTGCTGTTAGTAAGGTGAACGTTTCAGAGCGTCTTGCTTGTGTGACGTTCGCTTTACCTTCAGCAACACTGAACGCAGAGCTGAAACCAACCTTCCCCACTCAAGGCTTCAAATTCATTAGGGAAAAAAACCCAACACCACTTACTGCTAGCTGTTCGCTGAGGGAGTTTGACTTGGCCCGAACAGCTGGCTCCCTGGAAAGCCAAACGGGTGTACGTTGATATTGGAGATTAACACAGATGAAATTCAGCATCCAGTATTCCGCATTTCTAAATACTGTCAAATACACCTCCCTCTAACGAAAAACTTCTTCTTATATCGTGAGCATTTCTCTTAGCTGACTTTTGGAAGATTCTTTGCAACATTATCTGTAGATTTCAGAACATCATTATGGGGAAGTTCCATGGCTGTAGAACAGCTGACTACAGAAGATGATTTTGTTGATTGCTGTAATGACCACATTCTGGTACAATTTTAACCAAGTCCAATAACAAAATACTACTTAGGGCAGCAAAACCAGCACTTATACTCGAACTCCTCAAAAAGGATGACCGGCTCATTTACTCAATTTAAGAAATAAATGACAGCGTAAAATTTGCAATTAAACAAAATCAGCCATTACACCTGTGATGAGAAAGCTGTTGTAGCAGTACCCGTACGGCTTAATTACACCTGTCTGCAGAGGAATGACTTCTTTCATCTGTGCCCATCTCAATTTCTTGAAATCTGAAAGTCAGCATTCAAGCCGAAAGTTCCCTGCAATTCTTGCTAGCAAGCATTCTTCTGCCACACTGACGGCACTAAGCTGGCAGACAGCGGACCCACGTTTGCCAAGTGATGTGTTAAGGCAGCACTGTGCCAGATGTTTATGAGCATTGCCATCTTTTAATACAGAAAGTTGTTTTAAACATGCTGCCCCTTACCCGGGCTTCGGAGGTATCGTAGATGGAGGCAACAAACCAGCGTCTGCAGAGAAACCATCTGAATTGGGTACTGGAGAAGGTGCAGGAGAATCCCTTGAACTAACACTCTGTCCATCCGAACCAGAGCATTCCTTTACCAACTTCACCTTAAAAAGCATGTAATAAAAAAAGATATTTTTCTGGGTTCCCAAAAAAAGTTTTCAGCAACTTGTTACTTTTGATGACCACTCCTTGGCCAAGCTCATGCACTTCAAGTAGAAGCACAGAACTGATTCAGAACTGGAGAAGCTGAGTCTTTATATCCCATCATTCCTCACTGTGAGTATTTTGTTTTCCCAAGTGACTCACAAATAAGACAATGAAAAGATCCCAAGACAGTTAGAACAGACATGTCTTAGTAAACAGCCCAGAGGGATTTTTTGGGTTTAGGGTTTTGTGCTTTGGGTTTTTTTTTTTTTTAAATTAAAGATATGTATCTTCCTGAGGTGTATGGTTTATAACAGTTTCTGAGCTGTAGTTCTCATGTCAACAACAGGTTTTCACCTTGCAAACAGATGCGGCCACCCAACAGCCACAACGCAGATGTAAAATAAACACTTGGCAGGAGACACTCACCCGCCTAACTTCCACCTCGAAAACTAGAGTAGAGTCTGGAGGGACGCGGCCAGCCACTCCCTGAGCCCCGTAGGCCCACGCCGGAGGAATAATGAGATACCTTCGTCCTCCTTTCTTCATCCCCATCATTCCTTCTTCCCAGCCCTTTGGTTTTCAGAGGCATAACAGAAGAGAAAGCGAACGGTTTCACCAGTAACATTAGAGTTTCTTTTAATTACACTGATTTAGACTGCTTCAGGCAGAAGATTCCAGAACACAGAGAGATTCTTGTAAAATCCTATTCATTCTCAGTCTGCAGCACTAAACCTTTGTCCTACAAAGAGTCATAATGGCCAATTATATTTCCAAACTAATGTTGCAATTTAAAGATGCAGCTCCCAACACATTCATAACTAAATCAAACAGATTCGGCAATCTCCAGCATGAAGGCTGGAGGCTTTCAGGACTCCATATGGTTCCAGAAACCTAGTTCAAGTGTTAAATATCGTAACTTAAGCAGCTCTCGCAGCTCATGCTGTGACATCCTGAAGAAAAGAACTGCATGCTGTGCTGGGTGCACAAATTCTGCAGTTGCGTGTGGTTTGCAGGGCACACAGTGGTGACCCCTCTCCGCATGCTGTGAAAGGACGGACTCCACGTCACCGAGATCACTTCTGAATTTACAAAGCACCCACAGAAAATGGTCGTAGCGAAGGAGATTTAGAAATCAGAGCAATGCAAACTGTCAAATGGACGCCAGTATTTAACAGGACGACTACTACAGCCAGGCAACATTAATAAGATACACATTAAAAAACCATAAAGTAGAAAAAATAGCGCATCTTCTAACAGGGCATATATGAATTACACAGGTAATGGAAGTGACCCGACAAAAGCATCTCCAATTCACAACCTGATTTTATGGAATAACATAACCACACCACCCGGACTGAAAAATTATTACAGTCAAAACCATCACAATTTGACTTAGAAGCTAAAACCACTCTAGGCAGTGTCTTTTACTAGACCATCCTAAAACCTGTCAGTTGTCTTCACCCTCTCATGCCCTTCTCCCAGGTGTTGTATCAGAGCTATCTGCTGCTCTGCTTCGCAGGCACAATGAGTGGGGAAGAATCTGAAGTTCTCAAATTGAAATCCTCCTTTAGAAAGAGCGTTTCCCAAGAACAAGGCAATGCCTTAAGTGACTTTCAGGAAAACAAAGACAACCCCCCCCCCCCAAAAAAAAAAAAAAACCAGCAAGCTTCCTTTTTATCATACAGGACAACTTCTTTCTAACGCTGCCATTGAGAAGAAGACTTGGCTTTACTGTGCAAATTAAGAAGAAAATAAAGTTTGAGTAAGCCACTGCTACAGAGCGTTTCCTATCAAATGAAACATCTAACAGAAATAGCGTATAGGAATCCTGAACATGGCCTTCAGTAATTCAAAGCTTGGAGACTTCAATTATTATAATGAAAGTGCCAGAAGTTCTACCTTGATGACCTTTCCAGATCCCAGCTTTAGCCGCAACAGCTTGTCTTTGTTAACATTTGAGTCAAACACCTAGAGGGTTGAAGAAGAAAAACACAAAACACATACATTTCCCAACTGTTTCAAAATTCTGCACACTACTTTACGTATTCCATAAACTCTTACAATCTCTTCTGTGCTATTTCCCATTCTGCTACCTCCAAAATTAACTCTCCACAAACATAAGACAGAGCTAGAGCTTCTAGTCCATTGCACAGTACGATTTCTTAAAGTGAGTGACAGCTGGAGACTTTAAGACTGCTTTGAGCGTGATGGTCAGAACAGGATTGGGCAAGTAAAACACTACACAACAGGCTTATATCAAGCAGCAAGTCTAGAAGTTTTGTACATTAAACTAAGACATACGCAGCTGAACAACTCTTTCAGGAGATCAGAATTAAGCTCTGCTACGTACCACTGGTACATAAACAGGCCAGGGAGGTCAAGAAAAACAAAAAATCCCCTGAAGATGAAAAACAGAAAGCCTTTTCTATAACGAAAAGATTCAACTGCAGATGGATGCAAATGCAAAACCCTTTCCCATGAATTTCGCTAATAGTAAAACCAGAAATATTTTAAAGGTAACGCCTTGAAACACCAAAGCATTTCTTTTGCTTATTAGCAAGCTGGATTGGACACAGCTGTAGAGGATGTAAATGCAATCTTGTTCTGTTAACATTTGGAGATGGACTTTGTGTCAGACAAGGCCCTTCTTATGACTCCTCAAGCTGTTTCCAAAGGAGCATAGTTCCTTCTCACCGTTTTCATTAACATTAATGTGTGAGAGTGACTACGAATGTTAAAACATCTCAATCACCTCCTCCTGAATGGTATGGAATCCCTTATTATTCTATGGGTAACACATATGACGCCACTTACGGTGCCATAAGTGACTGAAAATACCTTTCACATCAGCACCAATACTATGCTAGCTGGGGCAGGCTCCTTCCAGGGACCATCACACTCGCTCAGTATTAGGAAAAATGTCTTTACCTGTCCAAGCCCGTTGTTCTGGAACAGCCAACCCGTATAGGCAACCTCCAGAGAGTCTCCTCCTTCTACTCCCTGCCCTTCTCCAAGAACGAGATCCTGGTAGAGGACTGAGTCGAGGACTGGGGAGCTGTTGCATTTGGCAATGCAGACCTGCAGAAGGAAAGCCTGTCAACGTCTCTGGCCACTAAAACAGAGTGGCAAGTTCCACTGTGACTCATTACCCATCTGATCCGCTTCTTACTGTTCTGATCAAGCCCAGGTTATAGACGCACTTAAGCGGCATTCCATGTTTCCTTGTGCTGAATTTTGCTGAGCTATGTAAGTAAATATCCTCTGCTCTACAGAACCATTGGTCTTACAGTACTTGAGACTCTCGATTACAAATCCCATCAGAAGGAACACGTTCCCTGCCTCAGAGAGGCCTGAATCTGATGAACAAAGCTCAGCCAGGCTCATCACAGATCTGCCTCACTCACAGTCACGCAGATACTCAAAGTTGAACTTCAATGGAAAAAGTACAACTCTGACTTAGAGCCCTTCAGCAACAAGGTGCTCCCAGAGATACACCCTGACTTGCCCCTTGTTCCAAACGGGCCAGCAAGTCACACCTTGCACTAACAGAGAAGGTGGTTACCTGTTTACTGAAATCCATTGCTGCCTTTTCTGACTCAAACATGATGGACCAGTTTTGTCTCTGGTCATCATAGAACGTACTGTAGTTGTTGGGTTGAACCTGTGGGAAAGGAAATCAGTCCTATGTTATACGTGAAAAGATGCGCTCAACTAAAATAAAAAAAAAATTCCACATCCAAAAGAAGCTTGAAATAAGAGGTGCTGAAATGAAGCACAGGAAGAATCCTGCTGTATTACTACCCTGGTTCAGAATGTACAAATTAGCTTTTATTTATGTGCTCATTATTGTAACCCAAATACTTGAGCAAAGAGATGCAGCTTCTTCATAGATGCTGCAGCTTTCACAAGATGGTGAAAGCTTTCACAAGCATCTTTGAAGCTCAGTTCTATAAAATATACTGAGATTTTTAATTTTAAGTAATCCCCTTTTCATAAACGTTCATTATATTTAGACTCCCAGAACTGACTGGAGGAGTTACTCTTTCCTCACTTCTAAAAATCCATGTCACCGCTAGCTGAGTACATAACCCATTAATCTTTCAAAATGCACTTACAAAACTAAAGAGCAAACTAGCATCCTGGTCAGAAATTTGGACTGAAATTCTATTTCAGAGTAGAGTTTCCATCTACCTAATCAAGAAATTTTAAGTCACCTGATGACAAACTAAGACCATAAATCAACACACCGATTTTCTGTAAAACCGGCAGAAACCAGAACTTCCCGAGAGATCCTGTTTTAGGACTTAAAATGCTCCAAATTGTTCTTATCAGCAAAAAAATGCCGAGTGTCAAATTTCAGAGAGAAAACACTTCCTTGCTATCATTTCCTTCTGCTTGCTCGGTCATATTCTTTCAGTCACTTAACTACAAATTATAAGCAAGAGTAATTTTGTTCTGTTTCTATCTATTGTAGGACTGCAAAACTCAAAGCATCTCCTCTGCAATCTAGAGGCAGTCGTAGACCTCCTACAGCGTATGAACTTGCATTATGAAACATACTGATGAAGTGCTCTGCGAAAGGCAGATGTAAGATGTAAAAGGTTGATGATCCGAGGGCTGGAGCCCCTCTGCCGTGAGGACAGGCTGAGAGAGCTAGGGGGGTTCAGCCTGGAGAAGAGAAGGCTCCGGGGAGACCTTAGAGCCCCCTCCAGTCCCTAAAAGGGGCCTACAGGAAGGATGGGGAGGGACTCTGGATCAGGGAGTGTAATGATAGGACACGGGGTAATGGCCTCAAACTGAAAGAGGGGAGATTTAGATGAGATATCAGGAAGAAATTCTTTACTGTGGGGGTGGTGAGGCACTGGAACAGGTTGCCCAGGGAAGTTGTCGATGGCCCACCCCTGGAGGAGTTCAAGGCCAGGCTGGACGGGGCTTTGAGCAGCCTGGTCTGGTGGGAGGTGTCCCTGCCCAGGGCAGGGAGGTTGGAACTAGATGGTCTTTAAGGTCCCTTCCGACCCGAACCATTCTGTGATTCTGTAACAGTCTCTTGTGCAATACACATTTCGGGGAGGAGCAAAACAGTCCCTGTGACACCTCTTGCTGTGTCAGGCAGATGTTTGATCTCAAAGGCTATCATCTAAGACTTACGAAAGCATTTCAGTCAACTCCTGTCTGCCGTGAACAATACAAATCATGGGATGTTTTTCTAATGCAAACTCTTACCGTGAGTACGAAGCCTGGATGGATCCTTGCAGCTGCGATCTGTTGCTGCTGGCTGATGTAAAGGAGGATCCTGTACTGGATTCCACAAGGAATTGGGCAGGGAAGAAGAAGAAACAACAGAAACTCAAAACGTCTTCAATTCTAATGTGCTTTGGCAAATTCTGAGCCTAAGGCAACAGCATTTATTTGCCAAATACACCTTGCAGCAGCATTTTTCACAGCAAAAATACTAAACACAACTTTGTAACACCTATTAAAAACCCTTAAAAATATGCAAGCTTTATTTAGCTACAGGAATCAAGCAATTCAAACTAATTATTTTGCAATAAGCAAGATGCTTTAACTGATCCTACATTTTTTCTCAGTTACTGTGTAAAAAGACGGTGCACTAACCCTAGAATACATAAAACTCACAATATATGGTATACAGGCATAAAACAGTGTAAAAGACTGAGTAATAATAAGTTGGAGAGGGCTTTTCAAGTACTAAACAATGCAGATGTAACATTATATTGACATATTTGGCTCTATTAGACAAGATCTGGTAAGGAAAAGTGCTTTCCTGCAGCGACGACTCCTCCGCTCAGCACAGCTAGGTACTGAACTGGGAGTAATCTGGTAACTGTTCCCAGCTGCGCAGGTTGCGATATGAAAAGGCAGCCGGAGAAAGACTGTGTCAGCTCCCTTCTGCCAGCCCCGTCCTTCCCAAATCCCCCACAAATGCCGCCCCCGAACACTTCTCACATCAGTGACTCCGGAATTAGTTTACTAAACTACCATTTTTTTTTTTTTTTTTGCTCTTGCCAAAGCAGAAGCAACTTAGTGAGACAACATTAATTAGGAATTGGGGGATACGAAACACCATAAACAACAACATCAAGGACAGATCAGAGTATTCAAAGTATCTTTTAAACACGCCAAGCACCCCGGGGTGCTGTGTTCTTAGCTCAGTACTTGGGAAGGAAGGATTGGGGAGGAGAGATATTTTTGATACCAAAATAACAAAACTTAAGCAAAGCATCTGTAGTATCAGACAAAATTTTGCTTTATGTTGATTTCTGCATGCACGGATTTGTAATCCGGTTGTCAAAGACATTCTGAATAAACATCAAAAACCACTTCCAGAAACATTAGAAAAGGTCTGGTGCCCGAAACTACGCAAAATATTTCAGGCACAAATCGTAAGAGATCTTACAAACTCATGGATCGCGGAAAAGAAAGATGCCACCAAGGTAAGCCATAAGCAAACCCAGGAGAGCAGGAAGGCGTAAGCAGCAGCGGAACCACGACCTCCAACATCACAAGCAGAGGCATTCTGGTGAGCTCAGAGAAACACTGCCTCATACCAGCGCATTCTCGGCATGAAAACGGTTCAGTAGTGAAGTGTTTCTCACCTCTTTAGTAGCATGGTTCCCCACTACAGCCGCTCCATACTTGCCTTGCTTCAAGTACTGCCCATTTGTACTGGAAGACAAGCGAGACATTCAGCTGCAGAACCGTCCCTACCTCATATCTCTCTCTGCTGTTGCTGAGTTTTCCTTCGTTAGAGTTCAGGTCCCTCTCCTCATGCCTAAAATGTTAGGCAGCCTTTCTCAGCTTAAAGAAACCAACTTTCTTGCTTGCTGATAGATTACAGGAGCATACATTATGGGGTTTGAGTTGAAAACTACTCTTTTCACAGATGGGTTTTTACATGATGGCAGTGTCAAACGGACAGAGAATTCTACTGCTGTCACTCTGTGCTCATGCCTCAGTTCTCCATGAGGCAACATGAGACATAAGCATCTGACAGAGCTACCTGGAAAAAGTGCGAATGTCAGACCAGGACTCCAGGATGCAGTTCCCTGTAACAGCCAAATCCAGAACTTGCTATTTATTTGACAACTGCGTAACCTCAAACTGCAGCACAATAACCAAAACTTGCATCACTTTCTAGCATTTGTACCATGCAAACACACGTCTATAAGCAACGGTCTCTTCCCACTCATCCAAAAATATCTTCCCTTTACAATTAGGTCTGAAGGTCCCAGGGACACCGACTCTAACAGGTAATGCAGGGAACTGCTGCTGCACTTACTATCGATAAGCATGAACCGCAGTGGCCACGAACACCGATGGTGCTCCTGAAGCTGCCGGGGCCGCAGGAGCCTTCGGGGCTGCCTGACCTGCTGAAGGATAAAAAGCAGGAAGAGCTCTCAGTGACACCGAACTGCCAAATCTGCTGGCCAGTGACAATGTCACCACACATCCCTTCCCCCAAGGAAAAATAACTCCAGAAGAGGATTAAAACCCAAAGAGTGATATCAAAAAGTCACTAAAGGCCTCTAGAGTAACCAGGTGCAGAGTGGGTACAAAAGAAGAAAATATCGTTAAAGAAAAGCTAAGCGAGTTATTTGCACCGCTGCTCTTCACAAAGGCCCTCATTCTCCCAGCAAGACACGTGCTGCAGTTTTTTCCCCACGCTCAAGCCGTTACTTACCAGCTGCCGTTTGCCCCTTCTTAGGCTGCTTTGGCGCAGTGTACTGGAAGAATTCATTCCCATGGCTTGAGACTGTTTGGTCCAGACCAAAGAGAGAGGCCAACCTGGCACTAGAAAAGGAAACTAATTAATTCACGTTATTTAACATGGGCTTTATAGATAAAGAACATCATTAATTATAAGCTATATAAAATATAAAGTGTTTAGCATCACTTTAGAGATAAGCAGAGACGCATGTTAAGCAGCTCTATACTAATTAGCCACTTAATTTTGAATAAGCAGAACTTTCAGATGAAGAGGCTGGCCTAAGTAGTACGAGTGTGTTTCATTTCCTCAAAAGCTACTGTAAGGAACAAGCAAGCACCTCAGCTACACCGAAAAGGAAGTTACTTTAAAGCAATGGCTCAGACTGCCTGCATATGAAATAGCCAATTGTTACAATAACTGAAAAAAAAAACCTACATGGAAACAGAGAAGCCACCATTCAGCACTAGGATTTTTCTTCTTGAAACGCGTCCCATTAAGTTTTACGAGGGCAGATGCTCTTCTGTCGAAGGGCAGAAGGTTTAACGCTGCAGACAAGCAGGTTGTTCCTACAGGTTATCTCCTTTGCAGTTTTACTGCTTTAAGCTCACTTACCCCTGGTATCACGGGAAAAGTGAATAATTCAAACTATGGAGCTAAATCCACAAAGGACAAACACCACCACCAGTGGATCTGCAGCATTTTATGTGAGATGCTTTAAAAAAATAACCATTTGCTAAAAAGAGAGAGGACCGGTTTACAAGATCGGTTAAAGAGAAGCTCCTCAAAGAGGGTGAGGAGCGAGCACTGCTGATCTGCAAGAGCCGAGCAACCTTCAAACGGCAATAAGTTACAGAACGAAAGAAAACCCGCATGTGCTGCGCGTGAAAATGGTACCAACAGAAGTTGAACTGAACACGCCTGAAGGAGCCACCCTTGTTTGAAAATCCCCCACCCCGGCACTTTCAGGACCTCCTATTTAAGTGAAAACACCCCACTTCCCCCACCGACCCCTTCCCCTTCTGCAAGGGGCTCACGGAGAAAACCCAGCCCGGGTCTCCGGGCAGCGGGCTCAGACCCGGAGCCCCCTCCCGCCCCTCCGGGCCCACCGAGGGGCCCGCCCCGGGCACCGAGCCCTTCCCCGGGGCACCGGGCTGCCCCTCCGCCCCCGCGGGAGCGGGGGGCCCAGGTCCAGTCACGGGAGGGCACCCGCCCCGGGCCCCACCCGCCAGGCAGTTCTGGCCGACCGGAGAAGACCCGGGGAGCAGGGAGGGCCCCGCAGGCCGCGGGCCCGCCCGCCGCTCACCGGGCCGGGCCGGGTCGGAGCGAGGCCCAGCCCCAGGCTGCGCAGAGGGCGGCAGGCCCGGTGACCGCAAAGGGGCTCCACCGGGACGGCTGCCCCGCGGCCTGCCCGGCCCCTCACGGCGGCGGGGAAGGGAAGGGTGGCCGGGCCGCTCACCCGCTGGCGGGGGACAGGAAGTCGGCATCGTCCTCCTCCGCCGCCCCGAACATGATCGCGGACCCGCCGCCGCCCCGCTATGTCGTAAAACGCGCTGTCCGGCACGGACGCGCTTTGCGGCAGCGGTGGGACAGGACCGGCGCGGGGAGGGGGAAGAGGAAGGGCCGCCGCGCGGGGGCGGGGCTTAGCGGGCACGCCGGAGGGGGCGGGGCTTGCGGGGGGCGGGGCTTGCCGCGCGGGCTTGGCGGGGCAGCGGAGCGTTCTCGTGGCGGTCGCGCGGTGAGTGACGTGCCGGGGTCGGGGTGATCTCGCGCCCCCCGCACTCCCCCCCCCCCCCCCCCCCCGCGGTCCCCTCAGGGGTCTCGCCGCCCCCGGGCGACATCGGCAGGACGCAGGGCCTGGGCCGGGCGTGAGACGGCGGGGGACGGCTCGTCAGCGACCCGTCAGCGACCCGTCAGCGGTGGGGGCATGGCGGGGGGAGCCTGAGGGGGCGGACAGCCCCGGGCTGGCCCGCGGCCTAGGGGAGCGGCGGGCCGCCGCCTCGGTGGGGCCTGTCCGAACCCTGCGGGTCCCCGGGTCGCGGGTCCCGGTGGAGCTGCCGGCCTGGTTTGGCGAGCCCAAGGTGACAGCCGGGCGCCGCCATGTGCGGCTCTTGCCGTGAATGCCTCCCGCCGTCGGTGCCGGCAGTCGGTGACCGGCCTGTCCCCGGGGAGTGGCTGGGCTTAGCCTGAGGGTGGTTTCATCGCTCGGCCTGTGCGGCTGGGCAGCGACCCTGGGACCCGGGGTGCGGGAGGTGGCGGGCACACGGGCGCTGTTACCCTCCAGATTTAGTTCTCATACTTGTAACTCACTGAGGGGTGACAACTGCTGTGTCAACTGCTGTGACAACACTTTCTTCTTAGCATCCAGAATAGTTCCTTGGCCTTACAAACATCTGAGCTGGCCCTCGTTAAGCAATTTTCCACCGTTGCCTCGTAGCTTGAGAAATATGCCTTATTTGTTGTTTTTTTTTTCTCTTGAAAAGCTGGTATCTCCAGGTGCTTAGTGAGGCCCACGGCTTTGTCTTTAAATTCAACACTTCAGAAACGGATGATGTTGAAATGCAGCAAAACTCAGTGCAGGGGGAAGCAAAATGGCAATAAGGGTTGAATAATTTCCTGGCTTTGGATGTTTTCTTGCACCAATTGGAAATTTGTAATAATAGTTGCCTTTAGGATGGTTAAGTCTGAGCACGAAGTTGCGAGGTCAGTTGTAGCACTGCATTTGCAGTAATTTGGGGGGTTTATTGCCATGAGAATACAGCACGGTTGCAATAACAGGCATTTTGATTCTAAAGGGAAAAGACATAGGGAAGTGCTAAGTAGCTTTTTCATTGCAGAATGTGTGATTATTTTAGAATGAAACCCGCAAAGGGTCAAGAGCCTTGTTTCTGTTTAAAAAACCCCACAAGGACGCACACACACAATAGTTACACTATAATTTGATGTGAATTTCTAGTGGGAGCAGACTGTTCCTACCTTGATATAGCAGGTGGACATGAACTTCAAATGGGAGATGTGGTTCCTGTGTTCCTTAGATGAAGAGATAGTTTTTGCCTTGCCTCCTTCTGTCTTTCTATCAAGTTAGCACTCAAGATACAGTTTTTAAACAGTGAAAACCTATGGGGCTGAGTCCTCATGTTGCACTTGAATTTAGTTTTTTTTTTAGGAACAGGTAATGTTATGTCTGTACCCAACTTTTTTTTTTTTTTTTTAAATATAAAGTTTGACTTGCACTGTTGGAAGCAGAAACATAACAATTCTGGTACAATCAAATATTCCTGTCTGTGAACAACCTCTTGCCTCTTGGTTGGCACTGGCAAGTCTCAATGTTGGTGTAATGGGTAGGTAGCTGGTAGGAGTACGTACTGCAGCAGTACAGCCAGCATCAAGTCTAAGCCCTGCCTTAGCCACTTCTCATTTTTTGTATTTAAGCTTTGTTCATAGCCCTCTTCTGCAGTTGAGTTTGCAGTGAGCTTTTGGCTCCACGTGAGTTCACAGTCGTAGGCCAATTTTTCCCGTTCATGCTCAAATTCCGAGCGTCAGAACGCTTAATAGCATGGCATTTTGTGCAAAGGTGGATTAAACTCTCTTTGCAAGTATTTATTAAATTTATTTTTAATCTGTTTGATCTTAACTTGCCTGTGCTTGAGCCTGAGGTAAATAAAGCTTTTGCAGTATTTTTCATGACTAACAATATGAAATCTCATAGGGTAAATTAGCATTCAATGTAATGGTCCCAATTTATATAATTTATGATGTAATGTTTCCTGAGGCTTTCATCAAGCTTTGGATTATGCATTACCTTTTTCCCATCCTTCATTAAAAAAGGGGGCACTAGAAATGATCTGCAAATACTGCTTTTAAATGCATGTTGGCTTCATAACTGTGGATGTGTTGGTGAAGCTGCCTGTGACTGTCCTGCTGCACAATACAAACTTAAAGTGATGCTTTTTGCTATGAACACAAAAATATTTGCAGTAGGCAGGTTTTATCTTCTACTCCCCCTCCCCCCCCCCACCCCTAAGGAAAAAAAAAAAAAGAAAAAAAGGATTGAAAGGAATAAAACCAGCAGGAGTTGCAGGCTTCCACACAACTTTGTATTGAGAACTGAGAAATTTTCTACTGTAATTGTGCTGCTTGTTGGAAGTTACAGACAATTATTTTCATTTCATATCAGATTTCTAATCTAGAGCAGCTTTTTAACTAGGCTGAGAATTGGAATAATTTCTGCCAGTAGAGAGGAGGAATTCAGTAAGCTTTTCAAGTCACTTTTGCATGTTTGCTTTTTTGTTTTAAAGGTATAGTTGCTGCTACTTACTCTGACTTGCAGTGGTGCAAGAACAAGGTTTGTGGGGTTTTTGTTTTTGGTTTTTTTTTTCCTTTTTAGAAAAGAGGTTTGGGAGGATTCTTCTCCCACTTACCCCTTTACAGTGTAACTTGAAGTTTTGGATTAGTGAGACACTCTATCCCCAGACAAAAGCTTAATGCTTGAGAAGGGAAGGTGTTGAGAATACTGTTCTTGAACAGTTTTCCAGTACAAATAGATGTGAAGATCTACCGTATTCACACGGTGAGTTTTGAGTCAGGGCCCTAAGGAGCTTCCTTTCAGCTGTCTTGTTTACCAATCAGACATAAGGTCAGAGAGAAGACAGAACTTTTTGTTATTTGAACTAAAATGTAATATTTTCTCCTTTCCTTTTTGGTTTCTGTATTTGCTATAAAGACCCCTCTATTCAAAAGGAAAATTTCCTGCCTCTGCAGACCTACCTTCCCCACACTGGACTGAAGGTCACCCTGAAAGTTAGCAGTAATCTGCATCAGAATTTTGTGAAGTTGAGCTGAAGCAGACTGCCAGCGTCAGCTTCTCCAAAAGCCTGCCAGGAAACACTGGGAGTCTTGGCAATTTTTTCTTAGGGAAGGATGAAAAAGACTCAATCTAGTTTGTGTTGATTTTCTCTGGAAAATCCAATTTTAGTTAATCTACTCCATTGCCTTTTGTTTCAATCTAATTTTCTGGAAATGTTCCCAATCAAGTCCTGGGGGACTCAAGACCAATGATTTCTTCATTAACCTTTTTTTCAGCTGAAAGCTGGAATCTGCTAATGCAGAGAATAATAGGACTAGTTATTTTAAACAAATTAAACTCCTATTTTGCTGCATTACAAATTAACTTTCTAAAGCCTTTCATTTGTTGGTCGTGAAATGAGACTTTTCTGGTTTAGAAGCCAATCTAAAAGCAAGAGGCTGTGATGAAATACCTCCTTTTTGTCCTTCTCTGTTTCTACGATCTTTAATGCCATCTTCCCAACGTAGCTTTCACATGTCATTTCTTCCCACTCTCTCACCAGTTCATATCTGCAAGGGTCCTGTTGATTTCCAGTGGCACTTGAACAACCGTGATTGCTAGATAGAACAATTGCTTGTGTGGAAAGTATTTTAAAATTTTCTTTTTGCTCTTTCGCTCTGTACGTATATATTAGAAAATCCCACAGTCATTGTTGTACCACAGATGTGAATATCATTTATAATCTGTTTAAAAAGTTGTACGTACATAGAATCTGTTCACTCTAATGTTTATCTAAATTAATATAGCAGACCATGGTAGTTCTAGATCATGGGCAAAAATGTGGAAGTGATTGAGTATCTTTTGTTCTCACTGGATGTTCAGCACATCCTGATATCAAGCCTGAGAAGCTGGGAGAAAACTGGGAAAAGAATACAGCAGGAAACTCCAGGAAACTACCAGCAAGTGCAGCAAGTTCTCTCCTGAGACTTTGTGAGTGCTGCTTCACTTTAGCCAAGCCTTCTTTTCCCACACACGCTCATCAGTTATCAAGAGTTCAAATCTCATTACTCTGATGGAGACACAGCTCATTAGTTATCGAGGATTCAAATCTCATTCCTCTGATGAAGGCACATGAGCTTGGAATATGAGCTTTGTGATATATTTAGCTGAGCTTTTGGCTAGACTGGCTAAGAAATCCTGACCATCTTGGCTTTTTTTTTTTAAACACTTAATTCGTCTCTTCTTGGGAGGTATGGTAAATACACTTTCAGGCTTTTTTCACGCTATAGATAATTTGTAGGCTTAAAAAGTACTTTCAGGCCACCTCCAAGATGCAGTGGACTTCCTGAGTTTACAAGCTGAAGCTTGTTAGCCAGCTGGCCAGCCTGCTCTTTTGTACGCTTGGAAAAGCCGCTATTTTAAAGGTATGTGGCTTCAGCCTCCTGACGGAGATACTTATCCCTGTGACCCAGCCTGCTCCTTGTCTGATTTCTTTCAAATGGTGAATGTACTTGGTCTGTCTGGGAGAACTGGAGCAGCTCGGTGCCACCCCAGAGTGGGCTGCATGCCTGGCCACTGTGCAGCGCAGCAGTTCCCCGCGGCTCCTGGCTGGGTTCCTCCATGTTGTGTCTGGATGGAGGCTGCACTGTGAGCCAGGGGTCCGATTAATCAGTTACTGCCTCAGTTAACTTTTCCTGCTCTGAAGAGCATTGTACTAAAGAGACTTGACAACGTATTGTCACAGCTTGACTGCATTTTCAAGCTTGCATCCTTTACTTGGGAAAGAAAAACTAACAAACATGGAGCAGACTCAAAGCCAGTGCTCCCAGCAGGCAGGCCATCCCAGTTCATTCTCCTCCAGCCCTCGGGAAGTGACTGCAACGGCTGCTGTCAGTGTAGCGCTCCATGGGAGGGCAGTGAGATACCATGCGCATTTCCGATACGGTAAGTGAACTCTTGTACATCAAAGTAATAAGGGAAGTAGAAGCGCAAGCTCCTGAGGAGCACACCCTGTCTTGGAATACTGTGGAAGTGAAATGCAACCCACGGAGTTGGTCTGGTTTTCTCAGTTGCCTCTTTTATGGCTCCCTTGTTTGTCTGAGCTCCTGGTCTAATGGATTTGACAAGAGAGTGAGTCATGATTTCTGAGTTCTCTGCCAGGAGAATATTATACAAATCAAGTTACCAGTGGCTTTGGTGCCCTTCATTAACTTGGGATAAGACATCTCACAAGGATGTACTGAGCCTTAACGTTTAAGGTGGTGTCAGGTGAGACTAAAGTATGGTGGAGGAAAATGTTACAGGTACTGTCAAATTGAAGCCTAAACAATTTAAAAGAAAGGCTGTTGGGAGCTTTACAGCTGCCCTCATGTTCCTGCGACAGGTTTGGTTTTACCTGTAAAGCCATTTTTGTGCTGCTCTCTCCATACAAGGCAGAAACACAGAGTAGTGTCTATAAGTTATCCTGCTATATGGATTGTAATGCCTAATGCACTTCATTATGACGGTTTTACTTCTTTGTTAAGTCATAATAGTTTAAAAAAAACTTTTGGCAATAGCATGACTTCCCTTAATTTGCTGAACTCCTTAAGTAAAACCCTCCAGTACATCACGATGGCAGGATCATGTGCACTGCTTGCCAATTGATTCCTTTTTGTGCAGCTCTTGCTTTTGATCTCGCTCAAAACCACTGCCCCAACAATAAGGACACTTGTATTGCAGAGCACAGGACAGCTATACTTCTTGCGCTTTTTCTCCTTTATCACATTTTTTCTTCTGTAGCAATTGCTGACACCAGCTTCCTGATCGGAGAGGTCAGAGAGCCAGGTACCCCGACAGGTTTTGTACACTGGTGAAGAATTTCTGCACAATTTGTGATATATCTGGGTTGTTATTTTTTACTGCTCCCCCGAACTCCTAAAAACTGGCCTATAGCTTTGAAAACATTGCATTTCTTCATTATGGGATAGATACTAAAGGAAACTAAGCTTGCTTTGTGACAGTATCCAAAAGCAGTCAAAACACTGATTTCTCTGACAGAGAAATTAAAGTTTGAAATGTGTTTTGTGTAATGTGTTTGAAAGTCATCCCTGCAACACATTTAATCTGGCCAGGGAGTTCTAAAATCTCTTTGCATTTTTGCAAAGATCTCGTGAGGAAGACTCAGGAATTAGTTTCACTATTACGTGGAACTTCATATGAGCATCCCAGTGCTTGCTTGGTCTGGTCCTAACATGATTGGCTTATGTCTTCAGTGGGTTGCACAGACGGAGCAGCAAATATTTATCTTGGGTCATAGGAAATCTTTGGCTGTAACAATAGGGATGGTGAGTATTTTGTGAGGGATGGTTTCACCCCGAGTAAAATGTAGCAGAAATCCATCTGCTGCTTCAGCCCTTGCCCCCATTTTGCACATCTTGGAGAAGCTGAATATAAATATTTCCCACTGACCATATTGCAAGTAATGGATCTGGTTTGAAATAGGCTGCAGGTCGGGCAGTAAATAGGCTTAAAGCAGAGTAAAAGTGATCATAGATAAATCCAAGCAGTAGTTAATGATTAGCCTTTGATATAGATAATGATATGCGTTCTGCTTGTCAGCATTATCTGCAAGTTTAGAAACTTTGATCTGTCTCAGACTTGTTGCCTGTTTGGAGAAGACTGCTCTCCTGGAGGCAGCAGGTGGAAACCCCATCTCTGCAGTAGTAAGTACTCAGCTTTTTTAAGCTCTGAATCATTTCTGCTTTGGATTGACAGCTCTGTGGCAGTCCAAGGGTTTGAAAGCAAGATGAAAAAGGCAGTGTTGGAAGCTTTTTCCCAGAGTGGTATATCGTCACTTATAATTAAAATAAAAAAATTGTTGATTGCTATTTGTTCTAGCTTTCCATGCCCTAGAGGTAGTCCTGTCAGCGTCATGAGGCCAAGGCTCTTCCAAAGGCAAGTTCCTTCCCAGAGAATGGCTTGATTTGATTGCCCTTTCCCTCTTCTTGATGTCACGGATCTTCTACCTTGCTGAGTTGACAAAGAGTGAAGGTGGGATTGTATTTTTGCATTTCCAGAAGTGAAACTGTAGAGGTGCTCTGTTCTGTGGAATAGGGCTATGAATTCATTCTCTGAACTCTTACAAGTATTTGCGTTACTACCTGGAAGCTATTTATATGTTCCATCTTCTTGCTCTTATCCAAGATCATGGAGCAAGAGTAGGAGAGTGGCTCTGGTGATGTGTATTTTGGTCTTACCCCTCTGCTGAAACAGAATGGGCTTCCTGGGCTTAATTAAAACCACAGTGTAATGGATTTTGCTGATGATGACCAAGGCTCCACCTTGCATTTAGCTCAGAAACAGCTTCAGTCTTCTCAAAACAACAGGTGTTTTGAACAATTGAAGTACAAAAGAAATGGATTCTTGGCTGTGGTAGAACAAGCGTTTGTTTTGAGGCAGAGTCCTGGTGATGCAAAGTGAAATGAACACGCATTCATTTCCCTTCTGCAAGCAGAGAAAACAAGGATTTTTCTAAAAGTTGGTCTTGTGAACTATGAGGTCTTTAGTGAAAAGCCTCTGTTAAAAGGTGACCCTGACACGCCAGAGCAGGACTTGGAAGTCCCAGTGTATTCCCGCAGGAGCTGACATCAACAACGCATGGCTATTGCGGCAGTGTCTGGCACAGGCTGGAACGTGACAGCTCCAGGGGAGGTGAGTGGTTGAGTGGCTCCTTACAGGGCTGCGTCTGCACATGGACAGTGTCTAAGGGGTAACTGTAGACAAACAACTACTTAAGTATGAAAAGAAAGGAGTGAAGTGTGCTCCTGGGATTGTTACTCAAGGAAGATTTCACATGTGATGGAAGCTAACACATAATGAAGGTGTTTCCCTGTGATGAGTGTGTGGCAGTACTGGAGACAGAAAAACATATATGAATTGCTTAAACCAGTATATCTCATATCGTATGTGTTGAATGGATTCCTAAAACTTCATAAGGAGTTATGTAGGATGGTTTCCTTCTTGTCCAGATTCTCAAAACATACCTGAAAGCCAATTCAGAACTTGTACAAATGTTGCCTTTTCCAGGCCAAGTCTGGTTATGATGTTGAAAAACAGCTGGAGGGGAAAAATGAGCTGCTTTTCTGTGTGTGCAGGTTTGTGTCAATGGCTAGGTTGTTATCAGCTGACCCATTAACTTAAAGCTGTCTTTGTTACCACTGCTCTGCCGTGCCTCAGGCATTGCCCTAGTTCACTGGAGGGGAGATTTCTCTGCAAAAAGTTTCTCAGGATGTTCTAGAACAGGAACTTTTTAGTTCAACTACAGGATCTGTATCTGGGTCCATAAATGATGGCCTTGCTGTCCAGAGCGCACAGCAGCTCCTCGCCCTCTCTGCAAGAACTGATAAGTCCTTGACGTGTACAGGTTATCAGACTGCATGAGCAGTCGTCATGCTCAGGGGGCAATAGGGTGCTGACTGGGCAACCTGCTTGAGCAGGGAAGCTGGACTAGATGGTCTCAGGAGGTCTCCTAAACTTCCTGGTGGTTCTGTGTGTGGCTTTGTGACCGAAAATCTTAACCACAAGCCCTTCTGCTGTGACTTGTGGAACAAGGGCAAGTAGGGTAAGATCTGGAAATTTTCTGTCTGTCTTCTGAATCATCTACATTGATGGACTTTACTTTACGCTCCCTTTTATGAGGCCTGTAATAAGCCGGTGCCATCCATTTTATTACCCTCGGCATTAGTCTTATCTACATGAGGCAAAGGTATTTATGGTGTTGCTAGATAGCATCTGTAATTTTGCACCTGTATTAAAGGCCAGGTAATGCACTTTTAGGTGAATTGAGTAACATTGACATTTTTGCAGCTGGGGAAACTTTTGCTTGCCTACTTGGGAAGGCACTTGCTGACTCCTGGTTTCATTTTGTGTCTCCTGAGATTATTTTAGAATCTTACAGGGCTTAAGGCTAGAAGGCATCATTTTGAATAAATCTGGTCAGAGGTGTTCATGCTGTTTAGCCTGGTGTGTGTCCTTCCCGCTTCAGCAAACCACATAGCAATGGTTTAGCAGGTATTAACTCACAAGTAGGACCTTGTCTCTCATCCTGTTACATCTGGTGTTCCTTATAGATCGAATGCTTCTGCATGTGGGCACCGAATGGTCACAAACAATAATACAACTCCTTACCCCCTGGGCAGAGACGCTGTTTTTGCGTGAGACAAGCTGGCTTCTTATATAGATACCAATGCTGCAGGTGGTGTGAACCTGCAGGGATCCGGTTGCTGAATTAGTGAGCATGATGGAGAATCTTGTGCACAGAAGGTTGGTTTTTTATTGATTTTAAGATTTCATCTTCCCTTTCATTTAAAAACCAAATCTGTTGTAGGTAGAAGAATGCATGCTAGAAGCTGTTCTTGCTTAGGGCATGTAAAATAGGAAGAGAAATTCTTCCCTAACCCTTGGTTTTCTAAGGAAGCAGACGTTGTGTAATATGTCTTGCAAGATACAGTTCCAAATATTAATTTTTTTTTTTTTAGATTAAAAAGTTTTTGAAGTGTATTGCAAGTCTCAGGACTCTGTCCCACTTGTTCCTCAGCATATGGTGAGATAGCAGGATGTTTCCTGCTCTCTGGCCGTGTGGATCCCATCTCCCTGCTCGCCGTTCAGTGCTTGGTTGTGTAACGTTTCAGCAGAAACCACCGCCGAGGATGAGGAAGTATATGTATTCAAGAAGTTACGTAATCTTGGAAAATATGGATCACATGGCACTTCTTTTCTGTCTCCTCTTCCCTGCTGTTGTCCCGTTTGTTTCCACCGGTAAGAAGGAGGGCTAGGCAGCTTTCTTCAGCTGACAAGTGAGCGCTAGGTGGTTTTTAGTGAGAGGGTCCTCTCGTGATTTCTGACCGAATGTTGTGCATGGTAAGCAGACTGCACTCAGCTCCTCTGGCGTCCCAGTAAGGCCTGTTAAGCCACTGGGATTTAAGCTATTCTGCCTTATCTCTGCTTAAACACAGCATGGTCCCTGGGAGGAAGGGCGGGCCTTCAGGTTTCTCCACTCTGGATGCTGAATACGGGGTATTTTGTGACATGGGTACGTATTACTGTGTTTCTGTCTCATACCCTTGATGATGTGAGGAAGAGGGATGAAGCTGTGGTACAGTGGCCTGCAAGACTGCGGTCCTGGGGTAATTGCTTCAGAAGTCTTTGACGTGCACAGGGAGCGCTGAAGAGGTTCTTCTGTAGATGCCTTCTGGGAATTGCCTTTGATGAAAACTTGTTAGTACTAGCTCTGAATTCACGCTGGCATTGGCTGTAAGGAGTTTTGGTGCCTGACGTGCTTTTGTAGGAGTCCTTTAGCCTGGATGTTTTATAAAGAAATTGTAATGTAGCATCCTCTGTCAGTTTGGAATCTCCAGTGCCATTCTTTTCTCTCCAGACGAGTGCTTGAGTCAGCTTTTGTATGGCATCTTCTCTGCTTTGGGAGCTGTGGGACTGGCATTCACTGAAGTCTTGCATATTCTGAGATGCCTCAATTCTGCTGCTCTCCAGAAATGTCTGTGCTCTTGGGTGTCAGAAAGCGGGGACAACTGCCTTATCCGGCTAGACACAAAGGAGAAGAATAAACAGTGCAGAGCAAATGAAGGCTAGTGGTGGAAGAAATAGAGAAGTGAAAACAGGGAGGGGGGAAATACTGCACATGTACAGAACGGAAGAAATTGTGCTCGTGATGGGCTTGAGCATGAAAAGTCGCTTCTTCCGTGTGCACAAGTCACAGGCCTGCTGCAGAACTGATCTGTTCTGGCTTTGGCACCCGATACGACACTTTGCATGTCCTTGTTTTCTGTGCCCAGCAAGAAGAGCTGGCTGGAGGTGGGTGCTGTTCTATTGGAGCTGGAGCAGTAACATGAAAAAGGGGAAAGTTTTGTGACACTCCGAGACGAACAGGCAAACTTTGAAGAGATCCTAATCGCCTTAGTTGACATGTCTGTTCCTGGCTGCCTGCTTCTGGTCAGTAGGTGGGCGGCTCTGGGCCAAGCGAGCTGTGCTTTGTTCCTTGAACTGCACTTTGGATTTGCTCAGCTTATAGTAGTCCCTCCATCTGGGATTCTCAAAGGTGGCCAAGGGTGGAATGTGCTCAGATCCTTTGATCCCCCACTGGGGACTGTAGGTTAATTTGGGCTCACTCAGGTTGAAAGTATTCGTGTTTTATCAGGACGGTAGCAGGTGTAATTGCTGGTGTAATAGAATACTTCAGTTCATGTTATTTCTGACATCTGTTTCTCTAAGACTTGTTTGCTGTATCCTGCCTGGCTGTCCTTCATGTGGATGAGCCATGCATGCACAGTTCACCAACTGTCCTCAGCCTTGTCACAGCTTTCAGCATCTGTCCGCCCCCCAAAAATACCTCCCTTGAGCCACTCTTCTGTGACAGATGTGCATTCAGCAATGTCTGCAAAACAGACGAGCACGAGGCTGCGTTTTGCAAGCTGGTACCCTGTGGTGTTCACAGGAGCTGCCAGATCCAATTCCAGTGTCTTTCCCAGTATCTCACCCTTCCTGTTGTTTTGCACTTGTCAGGGCAAAGACTGTGTTGTATTTACAACGGTATGAAAATGATCTAGTCAAACGTACCCGCTGCTGTATTCTGAGCCTATTGCACACCTTCAAAAACGTTTTCTCTTGTAGCACTGTATAGGGGATGATAAGAAGCAGCTTGTTGCTGCTGTGCTGAAGAGATGGTGTTACTGTCCTGCCAAGAGTGGGGCAGCCTGGAGAGCACGAGTGTGCGGTGACCCTAAGATTTGGCCCAACAGTTGGAGGCATGGATCGGTCTCTAAGATTGCAGGTCTTCTTTCAAAGGAAAATTTAAGGTTCACTAGTCTGTGTGGGAACATGTCCAGGATTCTCTTGTAGATGAGGGGAGTTTCTACTGATTCCTGTGCTGATGTAGTCCCCCCACCTTGCATTGCTGACCTAGAATTTGTGAGAAAGAGAGACGAACGAAGGAGCGATGGCATTGGTTCTGTCACCTCAGTGTGGTCATTGTGGAAGTAATCTTATTTGCTCTACTGAGGCAAGCATTGAGAGGTGGCCAGCACAAGCGGAGGAGCCATTGTAGAAAAGAACAGGATAGAACAGAATAGGGATAGGGTAGTTAAGTTAGAAAGGACCTGCAATAATCATCTAGTCCAACTGCCAGGTTGTAGCTTGATGGAGTTTGGGACCCTTTGTGAGACAGCAGAGGATCACTCGTGGATCTCAGTGCAAAGCTTTGTGTGCATTCCAGGTGCTTGAACCTGGGCTATAAGCGTCAGATTCTCTAGCAGAAATGAGGTGACAGCCAGGAAAACGCTGGCAAGGACTCCTCAGTTTTGCCGTGCTTCTCAGGAGTATCCTTCATTTATTGCTTTTCCATCTCCTGGCGTTTCAGTATGCCTGAGCAAAAAGCTTGTCTGGAGAGGAGTCTGTTGCTCAGCCTACCTAACTTACCATTATTTTCTCCATCTGTACACATCTCTCGCCAGCATTTCTTAGCCTTTGCTCTGATGTTATCAGTTTTATAGCCCAAGGTTTTTGCTCTGCAGGATTGTTTTCTGCTGCCTTTCACTTCATTGGGCCCGTTAGTAATTACATGGGCTGGCATGATGCTCCACTTCATGAAGTTCAGTGCATTGTCCTGTAAAGAACAGTCTGTCCTTAGTTATTTTTTTTTTCTTGTTCAAAGATTTAGGGATTTCCTGAGGAGTCTGCAGAAGCTGGAAGATTAGGAATGACCGTCCCCTTCTAGGGAAGCAGATCAAGCAAGGTCTCTAACAGAAGGTGACCAGACAAGTTTGCTATGAAAATAAACTCCATCAAAGGGACGTGATTGTAGCCATGCTGAGAGGAAAAGCTCTGGCTCCTCCTCTAGTAACGGGGATTGTGTTGAGTGAATGCGACCAGTTTTGCCTTAGTTGTATAGCTGAGCGTTGCCTTGGTTCAAAGTAAAGGACAGGACCTTAAGGGTTGAACCAATGCTTATACTTTATCAACTTCTTTTCATCTTCATTTTAATTAAAAGTTCATTAATGTATATAACTGTGCTGAGCTACCAAATAACGTTGTGCAACTCCAGGAAGCCTGTGTGAGCCAGCATCTCAACTGGAATCCATAGTCTGAAATTGGACCACTTGGGTTTGGTTTTTTTTTTTGCTATGTCCATGAGTGCGATGCGATAGTTACGTGAGGAGGGTGCAGCCTGTCTCTTGGGGACAGAGCAGCTCTATGATGAGTGGGACAAGCATGCATTGGTACAAGCGTGGAATGTGGAAAAGAAACACTGATTTGATAAGAATAAAATAAGGAAGTGGTGGCAGCCAGGAGCCCTGAAGGATAGAGGTTTGCAGCTCAAATAAGTGTGAGAAAACAGTAAAATGACTCCACTTGGCAGGGCTCTGCTGTGATCTTTGCAGAGACCCACAGACTCCCCGTGAGTTCCCCCAGGCACCAAGGAAGGGGCATGTACTCGCAGAGCATGATTGTTGGCCCCAGCCGTGTGATCTGGCTGTGCTGCAGAGAACCTGAACTGAACTCTGGTGTAATCCTTCACCCCCAAACCTTCCCGCATGGGTGGCATGAGGCTTTGCTGCACTTTCTCCTCATATCCTGCCTCTAGGGTTTTGTCAGGGTTGCCTTAAGAAAGGGTCTGTCTCAGCCTGGATGAATACCTTTAGTCATGGGCATGGCTCATGAACAAGGGAGCATTTCTGATATGCCATGTCCTCTACCATCACGTTCACCATCCACGTCCATGCTGTAATGGTTCCAGCCTGGGATCCTGGATGGAGGTGATGACAGAGGATGCGTTCTCCTGCGTGGCTTTCTCCCCTGATGAAAAACTAACAGCCCTGTAGGTTATTTTTAAAAGCCCATTCTTCTGCTTGTATTGTGCATGGTGGCTGCCAAAGAGCTGCTCTCTACATGCTACCAGCTTGGCTGCATCTCTTTTCGAACATCCCTGCTGACTGCTTCCATGTCTGCATGTCACGGTCTGCCCAGACATCATCCCCCTTTGAAGCTGAACACAAGATGTTGTCTGTAGCCCTGCTCAGCCCTTTTTTTGCCCATCATTCCCTACTTCCTGCACTTCACCCTCTGGCACGTCAAGGTGGACATCCTCCAGAGTACCTGTCTTCTTCCTTCAAAAGCTTCTGAAACCCATCTGTATGAATAGCTCAGCTGTAGCCCTTCCACTTACAGGTGGAGAGGGAGAATGTGCCCTCTGTCACACGGTGTGTGTTTTTCTGCTTGACTCGGCTGATCTGGCTTGAGTCAATTTGCAAGCTTCTCTGGTCATGGACAAAACCCAGGAAATACAGACTAATGCAGCCTGACAACCTAACCCTCAAAATGTGTAGGAGCTCCTCTCCTGAGCCGTTCCCTTCTGTTTCTTGCTCTTTATCTGAACCTCTTCTACTGTGTCGAGCTTTTAGGAAGCCTGAAATTTCTGGTACAGGCTTTTGGTTGGGACTTTAAGGTGGTGAAGCAGTACCAGGCCAAGCCACACAGTTCTGCTGTGACCTTGCAAACATGCCTTCAATTCTTAACATAGCACTAAGAGCTCCTTCTTCAGGAGCTGTGCAAGGCAAAAGCAGAGGTGTGCAATTAGGAGGTGTGCTGGGTCAAACACGGCTGTGTACTGGGTGCTGGGCACGGCACAGTCCCTCCTTGTGTGTCTGAGTCCCAGCCTGGGGTTGCTGAAGCTGTTCAGGAGAGCTCTGAGGGGAGTTTTGGCCTTGGAGAACAACAGTTTGTAAAACGCATTCTGTTACATTACTGAAAAATTATGAGTTTTTTCCCTGTATCTTTAAAGTGTCTGCGTAGCTTGACACAGGAGGGTTCTGGCCACCGTTGCTGGAGACTCCTACAGCATGAACAGGTAGAATTAGTCTGTCCCTCAGCTGTGCCCTTAAGCAGCTCTGGAGCTAAGCCTGGCGTGCCGGAGGAGTCAGAGCAAGTCCACCCATACGGGAAGGAAGCGGTTAAAGTTGTCAAGTTTGCCAGGAAATTGAATAAACTAGAAGCAGTGCTTAAGTCTCAGACCATTCAGTGGAGACCACAGTTAGAGCCAGTGAACAGTGCTGTAGTGTCTGCAGACTCCCTGCTTCCCCTCCCACCTCCATTTACAGCACTTCTAAAAAAAAAAATAAAATAGGATTGGGCTTGAGACCACAAGCTCGGAGCCAGTGAAGCTCAGAGTCTGCCAGCTGGACTGCTGTAAGTAGAGCGCCGATAACTTTTGGTTGCCTGTTCTCATGTGTTTTATAAGTGGCATTCCTTTGTGTCATGCAGGACTGAGATGTACGTGATGTGCAAAGCAAGAGATCTTTGCCTTTCCAACTTGCTATTTTTGATCTTTTTCCCTTGGATTTCTCTCGCGAGTGTTCATTTTAATTCTCAGTAAATCTTATCAGATCTTTTTCATTTCTTGTTCAGGAGAAGAGAGGGACCCCTGACACTGTTGGTGCTACCAGAGGTGTTGGTGGAGAGACCCTAGGTAAGGATCACCCCAGCTGTGCTGAGACAGGAGTCTGCAGACTCCTGCGTAGGAGCCAGCCCCATCGGCATGGTTGGCATTGCTGCTGCTGTGCGCTGGGCCACAGCCGCAAGCCCTGCCTCTGCTGAACAAGTAACTAGTGTAAAGGAGACTGAAGAGGTGTTTTTTAAGGCTCCAATCCCTTTAGGCAGAGCCAGGGGAATTACGTTTATTTCTTGCTTTTTCAGAGCTGGCATGGGAAAGATGAGGGACTGTTTTGAAGGGAAGAGTTGACTGCTGTAATGGGCGTTGATTTAGAGCTCCGTTGTTAATCCTGTTAGACTTTTGATTTGGAAAGGGGCTTCATTCCTTTTGAATGTGACTTTAAGGAAGGTCTGTTTGCACACTATGTTTCAGACCAAGCTGATTTGTAAAGTACTTTCTGGGAGCTTGGCAGATCCTTCCCATAAACTGTCCTGTTTCTGCATATCCTGTGTTTCTGCATTAAAAGGTGTATCTCCCTTGGATGTCTGGAAGGCTGTTTGCCATAGGAAAAACTAGATGATTTACTGTAGAGTGGCAGGATTGTGGATTAACTGTTTCCAGGGCAGAAGCAATAGATTGGGAAACTGTTATGGAGGTTACGTATAATGGCATTTGTCTTATGGCTTAGACCTCTTTGAGAAGATGGCTTTGTGTTGGCATCTCACTAGGTTCGTCTCGTTCACCTGTTGTTTCTGTTGTGCACTGGTGTAAGACACCTATCTTTCCTGCCCTTCTCTGTGCCCTGGAATTGCAAACGTGGCTTCCTTGTATGTGTGAGATGAGGCAGCACTGGTTAAATGTTGGCAGAGGGTGAAAGTCCTAATCCTGAACTTGAGCTAACAGTTTGTTGTTGTCAGATCCTGCTGCTGGCTGCACATCTCCCTGAACCTGCTTGGTTTGCTGAGCTGCCAAGCTGGCATTGCAGCACAGGGATGGAAACCTCTGGGTGAACAGAGCCTGCCTATGTGCTGAGGTCGGTCCTGCTCCAGGACGATGGCTTAAAAAAAGAGAAATCCTGTGTGTAGCTCTCAGTCTTGCTGTTTTCCTTAAAAACTTGAGGGGCTGTGAAATGGAGGCGGTGTTTCCTCTGACCTGGGATGACGGGCACCAAGAGGGAAAGAAACAGGCCCTGGAGAGAATTTCCTCATTCCTCTCTCCTGTCCCACCCTGTTTGCTTTCTTATGTGCTAGGCTGCTGCGGAGTACAACGGAAAACCCTTGTGTGTGTGCGTCCCTGGTAACAGTGCAGCATCCAGGCAGGTGCACTATCAGGTCTGTGCCCTTCAGGTGTGGAAATGCTTCAAAATACCTGAGCCTGCTGCAGCCAGCCTGTTCCAGCGCCCCTCTCCAGCGTATGCTCAAGAATCACTCCAATGCCTCTCTTTCTCTCTGTGCAAACATGTGGAGCGGGCAGCAGTCGAGAGGTCAAGTTACCCATTCAGACAAAAATACCTGCTGTTGAAGTCCTGAGTTTGTACAAGACTAAACCTATTTAAAGAAATTGTGATAATGGAAACTTGTGTGTGCGGATTTTTTTCCTCCAGGTATGGAGTCAGACTTGTTATAAACAGCGCTCTTCTTTTTGTGGTACGTGCAGCCCTGTGGCAGTCAGTTTGACTCTTAAGAGTTGGTGAAAGCAAACCGGAGATTTGCAGCTTGAAATATTACGCAGCCATTAACCTTTGGCTGCTGGTGCCCTAGATAGTGTTTTTTACCCCAAAGCACAGGGAGAGACCTCCTAAGTTGTAACTCAGAGACTGATTGTACTGGGGTGTTCCACTGGATGTGATTTATTTTTAAACAGAAATTCATCCACGTGTTGGTTACCTTCAGTAACACAAAAGACAGCTGACGTGGCTCAGTCTGCGTTATTTCCTCTTGTGCTACTTAATATCCCATCCTTTTCAGGATCTTGTAAAATGCCTTTCAGTGTTGGGTAACCGCAGCAGGGGGGTGGATTTGGTGTTGGAGCATGAGTGTAGCAGGGCGGGAAGGAGCTGCACAGGTCAGCATCAAGCGTGGCCTTTGTAACCTGTGCCAAGACGCTACCCATCCACATGCAGCTACTTGTGAATGCCCGAGCCTGTTTGTTAATACACTGTAAATACCTAGAGAACACGTCCCCTGTTTCTCCCTTTCTGAAGACTGGTGATGGTAAATTAGTGAAAAGTTGGAGACAACACAACCACGAAGGGAGTTTTTCATCTGGTAAACGGACAGGGCTTCTGTGGAGGGTGTTGGAACCTGCAGAGCTTGGCGTGAGCATGAAATCCTAAAATGAAGAAATACTCAAATTGGACAGTAGTCACTAGCGAGAATGTTGCATCCAAAGCAAAAGCAATGTATCAGTCAACTGAAAGAAGAAGAGGGAGGAGACAAGACTTTGGCTGGGGGAGAGGGGAAGTTCTGATGTTACTTCTTTCCTCCTGCTTTGATCCCGTGGTGTAAAGCACTGTGGCTGTTCTTCTTCCTTCCCTGCTGCTAAAGATGATTTGAAGTTTGTGTGTCTTGGCAGAGGATTCCTTTCCCCAGTGTTTGTATTTTGGGACTTCAGTTGTAGCGCTGGAACATTTAATCTCTGGAACAGTATAATCAAAGCTATGCTGTATGAAAATCACACCATTTGTTCTGCAGATATCTTTTGGGAAAGCTTTTCTGTGTCAGGTGAGCTGCTTCCTGCATTAGTATCTCTCTTTTTTTCTTCCTCCTGGACATTTTTCTGAGCTGTTTTTCTGGTCTTAATATTTAAGCACAAATTGAGGGCGGAGTGAGCTAAAAAATATTAGCAGCAATATGGACCGGGAATACATTCTGCTTTTAGCCAGTGCCATTAGATTATATTACAAGACAACTTTCCAGGGGAGTTATTGTGAAGTTGTCTAATGCAATAGGAGATCAGCTACAAACTTGCACGGAGATGCAGAAAATACCTGAGCTGTGTATTGCTGGTGTAGCTTACACCAGCTGTCTTGGGCGCGTGCACATGCTTACCTGCATTATTTAATTTTGGTGTTTGCAGGGTGTATTAATTCTTTCTCTTGAGTTCTTTCCCAGCACTGCTGACTTGTTTCCTTATCTTCCCCAAATCTCAGACTTCCCTCATTGCTCTTTTTAATTTAACTCTACATGCTTTTGAGGTCACCCCCTGTCACTGATGCACTGGCAGTCCTGTCCTGGGCCACCGCTGACTCCTGCACAGCTGTGTCATAAGGTCACTGTCACAAACTGAACCAGCTCCACCACCAGCTGGTTGCCATTTCGCGTTTGGTTTGGTAGAGCTGCTTTCAGTTTAGAAACTTCTTCCAGAGTTTCATTTCCCTTTTCCAGTCTAAATATATTCATACCTAACCCTTCAAACACTGTATTGTCTTTTAGCTTAAAAAGCTCTTTTTTCCCAGTTTTAAACACTCCTGATGATTTATCTGGAAGGATTTACATCTCCTCTCTTTTTTCTTTTTTTTTTTTTTTTAAGTTTTAATTTGATAAACTGTCTGTACTTTGTTTTTTATTTCACTTGGTTTTACTTGAGTGCTGGATAGACGGGGAGGGTGCACAGTATTCCAGACAGGGTCTAGTACAGCAGCGTCTCTACTTACTTATCTCACCTGGCCTGTGCTAGGGTTGCCTTTGCCTGGCTCTGTCACGCTGACAGATACTCTCGTTTCAGGATTGACTGGTTGTTTTCTCTCCTGTTGCTCTTTCCACCTGGTGACCTTTCATTTCACACCAGAAACTGTCCCAGGTTCCATCCCAAGTCATGCTGGGGTGCAGAGCGCAGAAGCCTTGTCCACATCTAACCGCGAGGTGTATTTTTATTTTTAACGTAGCGTGTCCAGACATACCCGATGTGCAGTAACCAGATTAGAGGTTTGGACTGGCAGCCTTTTGACTCTTTCTCTCATTGTGCGCAATGTGATTAGAGGGGAGATGTGACAATGTAAAGCTCATGGAAATGAAATTGGATTGCCTGTGGCTATTGCAGACCTTTGCCTGGTAATAGGTCTTGTACCACCTAACATAATTTCTTTGTTAAACATGTTCCCAATAAAATCCATAACTGTCAATTAAGAGAAATATTGTAAACGGATCCTTTAGTATATGCAATTTAAAGTGGGGATTGAGATAATTTTGCCTCTTGCATGACTGCAATCGAGGAGAGACTTTTCCTCTTACAGATAAGAAGTGTTCCTTTATGCTGAGCACTTGTTCCCATGTGCTCCCTCAATCAGATTAGGCTGCCTTTCTGGCAAAAATGTTTGGGATGGTGCAGGCAATAGGATGATGTAAAGCTCAGAGGGACACACCTCCTTTAAATTGTCCTGCGTGCTTTGCTCTGCGTAGTCTGTAGTCAGAGTGCAGGACTGTGAGGATGCTCCAGAAGTTTATCCAGAGGCAGTACTTCGTGGTGACTTAGGGTATTTTCTTTTGCAGTAACAGCAGAGAGACCAGATTCTGTTTAGAAAAGTTCTTATTATGTTGTTTTTTTGTTTTTCAGGGTCCCACTTTTCTACGTGCCTTTTTGAATATCTCTGTAGTAAAGATGTCTCACGATCACCACATGAACAGCTCCATGTTGTCAACCACGCATCCTCCTGAACATCAACACTCAACGGCAGCCCCAGGCCATGGTCACGGATCTGACATGATGATGGTAAGTGGAAAAGTCATAATTAAACAGAGAGCATTTCCATGTCTGTGGCTCAGAGTGACTTATCGTCTTAGAGACTAGGCTCTTGAGAATCAGAAGTCAAAGTTAGCTTTAGAAGGCACGAATCAATTAATTTAAAACATAGACCCCATTGTGGCTCTTCTGGGATGAAGGAGTGGCATGAGGTGATACACAACAGGACGTGTATTCCAGAGCTGGAGATCCTTTTGCAAAATGGTCTTTTCTCGCAAAAACTTTTCTAGCAGCCAGCCTGGTGTCTGTTCTCTAGCCAGCTACAGGCGCAGAAATGCAAAGTAAGCATTTACCTGCAAGAAATGGAGATGGATGGAGTTCTCCAGGGCTGTTAGTGTTAGCAAAAGCTTTAACCGGCACTGAGAAGATCGAACACTATTATGATGGGTTGTGCTGACCTGCAGGTCACCAACCTCTGTGCCCTTTTCCTCTTGAACTTTAAATCCGCACTTGGTTTGGGGAGGAAAGTGCTACCAGGGCTCTTGGCCACGTTGGTGTTAAGGCTGTGTTGGTCCTGAATCTTGCTGCTCTCGCTAACTTTGATTTAAACCAGTTCAGACTTGTGTATGCTGGCATCACTGAAGCTTTGCAGAAATCCTGGCCAGAGGTTCCATGGAGATGACTCTAGGATCTGTGTTTGTGTGTAGCCAGTTCTAAGGATTTTTTCAGCTTTTTCTCCCTTCTCTGAATGCTTTTGGCATGAGTTTCAGATTATTAAAACGTGACTCTCTATGGTTAAACTTTGAAAGGAGGGGAGAGAGTGTGCATTTCCATTTCAAATGAGAATATACTCAGGAGTATATTTTGCAAACCTTCAATTAAAGTTTGCCTGCCAGCTCTGTGCCCCGAAGAAGGAACTAAGCATCGCTGCATCTACTTATATTGCAAACAGTATCGTAGCGTGAGAAGAGAGGACTAGAACAGCCTTCCCCTTTGTGAGCATGGCCCCGTACAAAGCCCAGTAGTGCTGGTGAAACTTGCAGTCCAGCATTGTCACTGATGTCCTTGTGAAGTTCTTCATGTAATCTAACAGCTAAGTTTTGGATTCTCTGATACGTTACTTTCCATATACATGCCGTTTCTTTAGAAGCGTCAACTGCTCTTACCTCTGATGGGTAGTTACAGGACCCTGCCTTACCCTTCAACTGAAAACTGTGATTCATTGCACAAGATTTTGAATTAACATTGCACATAAAGCTGTCAGGGAAGGAAATAAATAGGTACAGCATCTTAGATAATAGACTGAACACATTTTAATGTATGTGTATTCCAATTCCTCACTTGCACCAAATAACAGGCTCAGTTTCAGCTGTGGTTCATGGAACTAGGCTGCAACGCTCTTTGGTTTGTGCGGTTTTTGTTTGAAATGTAAAAATGTTAAATTCATTAAAGAAATGTAAGTACTCTCTAAAAGATGTTTTATAGTAATTTCTGCTCTGGGGTTAACGAATGTTTGCTGATTCTTATGGATGCTGAAATTAATCATAATTTTGCTCTTCAGCAAATAACCTTAATTAAGCAATGAGGGGAGTTCAAAGAGGCGTTCCTCTAGCTTAGTGAGCACTTTACATGTGAAAAGCCTGTATGCAGCTGCGGTCAAGACATGCTAAACCTCAACGTATTTACCTGGACGGGAAGATTAGATATTAGATTAAATATTAGGAAGAATTACTTTACTGAAAGAGTGGTCAGGCACTGGAACAGCCTGCCCGGGGAGGGGGTTGAGTCACCTTCCCTAGAGGTATTTAGGAAACGTGTAGATTTGGCACTTGAGGGCACGCTCTGGTGACAGAGATTGTAGGGGTTTTTTTGTATGTGTATGGTTGGACTCGATGATCTCAAAGGTCCTTTCCAACCGTGAAGATTCTATGATTCTATAATTTTATGAACTTCGGCTGGCCAGAGGATCACTGATGTCTCCCCTTCCCACAGCATTCACTCTGCAGGCTCAGGAGCCCTTATTTTCACCCAGGACAAGCTGTTGTCCTGCTTTATGTGTAATACTCCTTGTTGTGCCTGTATTTAGGCCTCTGTTTGCCAAAGGATATTAGGAAGTTCTGTAGGGAGACAATAGTCTGCTGGCACGGTGCAGGACGGGACCGGAGGATTGAGCTATACAAGCCCTTCTCTGTATGAGCTCATATCAGGTCAAGGTGGGGAGAAGAAAGTGCCCTGGACCCCAGCCCACGTGTAATCCTGCGGACCCAAGGATGAGCTCCACAGAGACATCCCCGGTCCCTGACTGCTGCTGATGCTGAGGAGAAAAGGAGCTCCAAAAGCAAGGAGAAGGCACTTTTCTGTTCCAGGTACTGTGAAGGACAGTGCCTTTTGCCCAGGGCACTGCCTAAGAGCTGTCGCCTGGAACTGGAACCCGAAGCATCTTTAGCCATGTCTCGCTTGCGTGCATTACACTACATTTACTGAAGAGTTTCTTCGAGTCTGTCTGGTAGCCAACTGAAATGATCTAAGTTCTCATAATAATGCAACAACCTTTGCTAAATCTTGTTGTGAGCTCCATCTCGGGCTGAGCTATTCAGGCTCATCTTGATGTTCTTTGTGTTTTGGGCAGGCAATGACTTTCCAGTTCAGCTATGAGAATGTGCCATTGCTGTTTTCTGGACTTATAATCAATACTCCTGGAGGTTAGTAAAACTGTCTTGTCCAATCTGAACAAAAAGTTTGCAATTGATTAATGTTTCAGGAATTAACTTGCTATTTATGCCAAAAATATGCAGGCACACTGCATTGAGTGTTTAAAATGGCATCTGTGTGGTGAAAGAAAAGGGAGGTGTTTGTATAGTTCGAGAATTTGACTGGGTTTATCAGCAAAAGTGGTTGCTGGTTTCACTTCATGGGTGAAATTCGAATTAGCGCATGGATGAAATTCACGTTTGCCCTCTGTAGCTGTGTGCGCGCAGTGCCCAGGCGGAGCCTGTGCAGCGTGACAGGTTGTTGAGTCACGCAGTGTCTCTTCTGACGTGTTTTGAAGCAAACGTCTTTTGTTGCACAGATACAATACCGTTTCCTCTTTTGTCAGAAATGGCTGGTGCTTTTGTGGCTGTCTTCTTCCTGGCCATGTTTTATGAAGGCCTTAAGATTGCTCGAGAGTGTCTGCTCCGTAAATCCCAAGTCAGCATTCGCTACAACTCCATGCCAGTGCCAGGTCCCAATGGCACTATCTTGATGGAGACACACAAAACTGTTGGGTAAGAATTTCACTTCATTCTAAGACAAGTTTCTTCAGCTGCTGACAAAGGCGAGAAATGCAACAGAAAACACGTAATGCAGCCAGTGTTACCTCTGCGAAGTATACTGACTCCAGAGCGGGACGCTACTTGACACTGGAGGACACTCTGCTTGAGCCACTTGGCCACCTTTTAGGATGGGGGGCAAACGGAGGAAAGCAGCAAGGAGTCAGATAAGCTTGTTTTGTTTTTTTTACACAGAGCAGTAAGGAACACATTTGGGGAGTTCCCAGGAACGGAATTTGGGTGTCATAGCCAGCAACCATGACAGAAAATACTTAGGATCCTTCTGTTAACAGGCAGTCAAAGCCTCTACTCAGAAAAGATGCCCTTCTGCTTATTGAATGTGGGGGTAAAATAAGCTTGCAGAAGTCTGTTTCTCAGCTAAAAGATTTATCCTCCCAGAAGTGCCATGCTGTCTTTGTTAGCAGTCAGCTCTGTGGGGAACAAGACAGTTACAAGTGACAGATGCACGCAGAAGTCTGTATCCAGCCTGCTTTGTTATTTTCTCTGCCGTTTCATCCCCACCTTGGCATCCCGTCAGCCTGAGAGCCAAGTTTTCTTTTTAGGGATGTGCGTTTTCCCATCTGTGTCTCATGGATGCTGACTGTTCTTTGGCTTTTGTCTTCTCAGACAGCAGATGCTGAGCTTCCCTCACCTCCTGCAGACTGTGCTGCACATCATTCAAGTCGTGGTCAGTTATTTCCTCATGCTGATCTTCATGACGTACAACGGGTACCTCTGCATAGCTGTGGCAGCAGGGGCAGGGACGGGCTATTTCTTCTTCAGCTGGAAAAAGGCAGTTGTTGTGGATATCACGGAGCACTGCCATTAACGCTGGATGCCGCCCAGAAGCCTCTCTGCCCCACTGCTCTCTTCAAGTGCAGCCATCACGAGGACTGGATCATTCCTAAGCTGAGAGAGAAACAATATAAAGAAAATCAACTGGAGTTCACCACAAGTTCCTAGCTGGGGCGTAGAGATGTGAGGAGCTGGGGTATGCTGCTCCCCCCTGCTGCAGGCTGGCAGCAGGGTTGACTCTTGGGGGTCCCGTGGTAGCCATTCTTGGCTAGGATTTGCTTTATTCTTAGATTATGCCGTGATTGAAATTAGTTGGCTGACAGAAATGTAGAAATTATTCTTTAAAAAAAACAAAACAAAACCATTTTATTTTTAAATTGTAAATGCTTATCTGTGAGGGTTTTACAAACAGTAGGTAAAGATCAAAGTTGCCAATGGAGCCTACGTGTGTGAACAGCTACTTTAATTTTACTTTTTTTTCAATATGTACACGATGCCAGGGGAGGAGATCTCCCAGGCATTGTGGCTTTTGGGGCCAACGATGCCTTCTGTTGCAGAAGGACTCAGCCTCCGAGGAAGACTTGGTGCTGCACATCAGGCATGCTCAGGTGTGTGCTGGCAAGGGAGAACTTTGACATGAGTCTGCGACCCCTGTGCTTCAGGGGCTCTGGCCGAGCCTGCCCTCCAAGCCCTCCAAGAGTAGGATGAGCGTTGTTAATCTGATGTATCCAGCAGCTTTACTCATCTTCAGGTGGTAGCGTTTGGGTTTGGCTGCTTTCACTTCCCAATCATGGAAATATACGGAGTAGGCACAGGACAACAATTGTGTATTCACAGGACAAAAAGATATTAAAGAAACCATTGAACCCGCGTTTGCTTCATGTTGAATTGCACCTGGATGGATCTAGAGCGAGACTTTTGGTTTACTTAAACCAGCTCTGTAAATGAGGCAAGAGCTAAATAATGATTTCACGACACTAAGGGCTAAAATGTCTGATTCTGTTCCTTGATTGAGATGAAGGAAATTAAACAGCCGTGGTCCTGTAAAGGAGAGATGTGGGGAAAAGAAGAAAGAAAAGATAGGACTAGAGCAGGCCTTGGTTTCTCCTCAGGTGAAATTTGGAGTAGCTTGGGATGATTAAGAAGAATTGCTGACCCAGATGACTCCTTTTTGTCTTAATAATCATGCTGTGACCTTGTTAGCTTGGAGGTGCAAGAGTTACCCGTGCCGGTGGTGGACGAGTGTTGTAGTACAGTAAAGAACTTCCCATGCGGTGCTGTGAGCTCTACACGTTTCACCGTCAAGACAGGCTGTGACCCAGGCAACACCAGCTCCCTGCACGCCTAGTGCCCAGAGCGCGCTTTGGGTTTTCCAGGGAGCAGTTCTGGTTTAGCGCTTTGTTATTAAACTGCTTCTTGTTCTAGGGAATGCTGTGCAGGGTACGGCGCAAAGCTGGAGTCTTCGTTCTGCCCAGGATGCCCAGTTTGTGCCAGTAACTGGCAGAAAGGGAAGATGGTGGGATTTTCAGAAGGGCGCTGAAAAACAGCCACCACGTTCAGACTGGGATGTGCCGTGAGAACAGGGAATCCTTCCGAGGTGGAAGTATCTGGGCACGTGCAGTAGCAGTTTTTCCTGCGGAGATGGTACTAGCCGCGCTGTCAGCGGTGGCTGGGTGAGGAGAGCTGATCTTTGTGAAGAGGAGACGAGCTGTGAGGAAACCGCAGTGCTTGTCAGAGACTTGAAGCAGTGAAGTGCCGGAGATGGTGATTTATGTTTTGAAAGGCGCTCGATCCCTGAAGCAGTTCAGAGCTGACGTTGCCAACACCGCTCCGATCGGTTTCTCCCAAACGAGCTGGAATTGGTGCCACTACAGGACAGGGATGGCTGGTTATAGTCACAAGTGGCTTTGAGTGATGACAGTAGTTACTTCATATACCTCTTGCTGTGTCTTTCGCTAAAGTAGAACCTCTGCTTGGCCTGATCTTGCTGTCACCTTTTAGCCACCTGTCCTTGTATTCAAGTGACCAGACTTGAATTCTCTGATTCTAGTGATCGGAGACGGATGACTTGGAGATTAGACAACAGCTGTGGCTTTTGCAATATAAATTTGGTTCTCGTTAGCTTTTCTGCCTCATTCTACGCGTAGCATCTGTGCCCTTGAAATTGTTTGCCCCCCTCAGGATGAGTATCTCTGTCTTCAAAGGTCTCCTGCCCACCCACGCACAGGAGAGGGCGCACGGCTTTGTGCAGAGAGGGAGGTGACGCTGAGCTAGCAGCGGTCCCCTGGGGAGCGGGGCCCTGTGCAGAAGTCTCCCAGGTGTCCAGGGAGCGCCCCAGGTACCTTCCAGCAGGCTGTAAGGAGGATGGTTTGAGCACCTGAGTTAGAAATGGGGGCTCAGGCTGGGCTTTGGGGAGAGGGGCGCAAGGGGAGGTGTGAAGGGGATGGGGTTCAGGAGGGAAGATGGAGGGTTTCCTCTCTGCAGCGAGGCCCAACTGGGAAAGGGCCGTTTCCAGTCATGTCTCCCTGCCAGCTTTGGCCGAGCCGTCTCTTGGTTCAGTGTTGACAATCCAGAGGAGCCACCTTACCTCCCTGTGTCCCAGCCTCCCACGGTCCACCAGATGTCACCAGCTGCCGCGTTCTGGGCCCCAGTCGCTGTTCGCTTTGCCAGACTCTGAGCAAAGCCTGGCCTCCCTGCCGTGACTTCTGGCTGCTTTTGTGTAGTCCCAGCCTTTCTTGTCCTGATAACACTAAACTCGCATTACGTAGTGCTTGGAGGGAGGTGAGGACTCTTAACGATTACGAGACTTGAGTGAATTAAGTTCTTACGTCAACACACGTGTAGCATGCTTGGAATGTGATGTCCTGCCTCTCTTTGTACCCTGATGTTTGGTCTCCACACGCTGTGCCTCTGGATTTGTCATCTTGGAAGAAGTGCACAAAGCATCCGGGCTGTGTTCATCAGCTGGTTTTATTGTTTTTCTTCGAGTGCCTTTTCAGTTTGTCTGGAGCCAGTCCCACCAAATCCAACAGGATTTCTAGTTTTGTTTACAGTGGACTGTCATTTTTGTTTTTACTCTTGCTCTTTGTGGAGGTAACTTGTTTAATGTTACTGTGAATATCAAGAATCTCCTGTATATAATTAACCAATAAAATAGATTGCATTTTACTGTGGTGGATGTGTGTTTTGGAGACAATCCTTAATGCTGCTCAAGTGCAGGCCTCCGGCTCTTGCCGCGGCATTGAGAAAGTGACTCCAAGAGTGTCTGCTTTTATTAGCCTGGCCTTCCCCAGCCCCTTTCCTCCGGCAGGGCTCTTCTGGGCCTGCCGTGCCGGTGGGAGCAAGCAGCCGGGGCTGAGTGTCCGTCCCCAGGTGATTGGGGATGGGAGTGAGGAGCAGCGTCCCCTGGGCCCACCTCAGCCCCCAGCCCTGGTGCTGCTGGATGGGGAATGCAGGGAGTCACCGATGCACGAGTCACTGTTCGTGTTGGTCCAGTGTGTGGGGAAAGCTGAGATGGAAAGAGCAATTGGTGCCTCCCGGATCTGCTTTCCCCTACAGAGGGAGGAGCGGAATGACAGGTTTTGGGGAGCTGTAATAATGAGCCCGCTCCGTGCGTGAAGGTGTTTGTGTACAGCAAGGAATACCCGTCTCCCTCCCGGAGTTTTACTCTAGATCGTATTCATCCCTATGAGAGCAGTGAGGGGCTGCGTTGGGTTTTCTTCCCCTGTGCAACCAAAGGGTGTCTGGAACCTGCTGAGACGTTTCCCTGTCGGGCCTGGGCCGTGCTGGGAATGCCGGAATAGCAGAGCAATCCCTGGTAATTGTATGTGGTGTGAGACCGGGAAAGCAGCTCTGCTCTTGGCCGGACTGAAGCTCTTTCCAGTTTGAAAAGTTTAAATTACATACATGTCCCCGACCCGACCTGAAATATGATGCACCTACAACCACAGGAAACATGAATTTAACGAATCTGGTTTGGAGCATCGCTTGAGACACTGAAAAAACATACCTGATTGTTGTGCTGGAAGCTGGTAGGAAACAGTCCCAGCCAGGAGCAGAGCGAGCCCCCAGTTCCGTCCCTGCAGGTGTCCCGGTGCGTGCCCTGGGGCTGCTCCCCCCTGCTCTGCCTCAGGAGCGGCGTTTCTTAAACACCAACAACCTGCTTCAGTTTTTATAACTTGCTTCCTTCAGGTCACTGCCCTGCGGGCCAGACTCCTCCTTTTCAGGGCTCTGCGTTATCTCACCTTTCACTACATGCCCCGACAGCTGATGGTGGGACGAAGTGTGGCTGTAAAGCCGGGTACGTGCTGGTTCGTCTGTCACGTATCCATCTGCCTTTCTGCTTTTTACCTGACACCGTCTATAAGGAAATATTTGGTGACCTTTGATCCAAGCAACAAACATCGATGGCAACTACCTGAAACTCCCATCTCGGGGTGACAAAACAGAGCAGCTGGGGTGACGCTGAACGGAAGGGAAACGGGCAAGCGTAAAGGAAAAACTGCTCCATCAGACAATATGGGATATTGTTGCACATCCGTGTGCCTGGCGTGTTTGACTACATCCAGGTTTGCAGCCGTTCCCCGCTAAGGGCGCAGTCGACATCCCAGCTGCGGCAGGGATTGAGAAGCCGCCTCGGTGAAGCGTTTGGGCCTGGCTGGGTTGAGCCGACGTAGGGGCTCGTTCCTGGCGCCTCAGGGAAGGGCGGAGCAATGCCTGGAAGCAGCAGGGCCTGTGGCACCCAGAGTTAGCGCCTGTTGCACCCAGCGTCACGACACCCGCTGCCTTTATTCCCACCGGCTTGTAAAACACTCAGCAGATGCTCTCCAGCATCTTCTTAGCGGGGTCACCAACTTGTAGGGCTAAAGGTTTAAATGAACACGTTCCATTGGCTCCATTTTTAACATTATTAAATCAAAGATCCCCAGAAGATCCTTCCGCAGTGTTTTACCTCCCCAGTGTATCGGGGCGCGCATGGGTGAAGGGAACACGGGTGGCCTTGGTGTTTCCGTCCCTGCCTGCACGGTCTCCATAGCTATTTAAAACATCTCGTCTGATTATTATTTTTTTTTTTTTAAAAAAAGACATATTTATTTAAAACAAAACACTTGGCCAAGGGAGAATCATGGGCGTGTTAACCAGATAAACTAAATAAAAAAAAAAAAAAAAAAGAGCAAAACAGCAGAAAGTAGGAGGAGGCCCGTCCCCGGACCCCCGGCCGGCGGGGGGCTGGCGGCTCCCCCGGCGCCTTGTCCCGCTCGGCCGGTGGGGCCGGGCCGCCCCCGCCCTTAGAACTCGAAGGTGCCGAAGTGGGCGGCGCGGCCGCCGGCCTTGGGCTGCGGCTTGTAGCCGATGCGGTCATTGATCATCTGCTCCCGGCTCTTGTGGTCAGTGCCCAGCGCCATGGCCGCCGCCGCCGCCGCCGCCGCCGCCTCCTCGCCGGCCGCCGCCGCGTCCGCCTCCTCCCGCTGCTTCTTGCGGCTCTGCGGGGCAAAGGGGCCGCGTCAGGCCGCTGCCGACCGGGGGCGCACCGACCCGCCGGGGGCGGCCGCGGCCAGTCCCGCTCGCACCTCCAGGTCCTTCCGGATGCTCTCGAACTCCTCGATGTCGTCCAGCTTCAGCTCCAGCCGCGTCGGCTTCCGCCGCAGCATCGCCGCCGCCGCCGCCGCCACCACCGCCCCGCCTCAGCCGCCGCCGCCGGTCGGGACCGAGCGCCCCCAGGCCGCGCCTCCCGGCATGCCCGGTTCCCCGCGCCACACCTCCCGGCGTGCCCCGCGCGTCCTGCCCCTAGCGGGCACTGCAGCTCCCGGCGTGCCCCGCGCCCGTTTCCCCAGCCACACCTCCCGGCGTGCCCCGCGCGTCCTGCCCCTAGCGGGCACTGCAGCTCCCGGCGTGCCCCGCGCCCGTTCCCCCAGCCACACCTCCCGGCGTGCCCCGCGTCCCCCGGAAGTGGTTGTGAGGCGGCGGGGTCTGTTCGCGGCGCGGCTCGTCCCGTCTCCCCTCCTGGTGCGCCGCTGCCATGGCCTCTGTGCGGGCACCGGCGGCGCGCGGCGGCGCCCGGCCCCCTGTGCGGGCCCCCGCGCCTGCCGAGGTGGGTGTTGGGTCGGGGGGGGAGGAGGCCCCGGGCCCGTTACCGGCGCGGGGTGGTGCCGGCCCGCGGGCCCCGAGGAGTGGGGAGAGGCCGCGGGCCGAGCCGGGGGCTCGCTGTTGCTTTGGGGCGTTGTGGGGTTTGCCGTGGCGGAGAGGCCCCGGTGTGGGGAGGCGTTCCCGTGCCGTCGGTGATACCGGAGCCATTCAGAGGGCCGGGACCGGAGCGCTTACGTCTTTTCGTACGTTTTTACGGAATCCTGTAATTTTTCTTGGAAAGTTTGTTGTAACGCTCCTCTTCGGGGAGGAAGGAGCCGTGCATCTTTCACCTCCCTCTCTTCTCCCTCGGCTTTCCAGCGGGGGCACCGAGAGCTGACGGGTGGTGTTGCTCCTGCCCGTTCTGGGGCTTGTTCAGCAGGATTAGGAAAAGCTTCGTCTTGTAAATTTTTTTTTAAAAAATAAAAAGCCCATAACTTTAAAAATGAAGTCCAAGCATGTAATAAAGGAATGGAAAACAACACAGTCTAATCTAAGCAAATTTATTATCTTTGCACCTGGGGCATAGCTGTATTGTCCAAGATGAACGTTTCACGTGTCTCTCTGTGATGTATGTACTAACTTCCTGTAGCAGAGCAGTGCTTTCTTGCACCCCCAAGCTGTTTGTTGTCTCCTTTTTAGCCAAAACTCAGTAAAAATTCTGTCTGTACCTTCTAGGCCACAAAGAGCAAACCCACAGAGGAGGGCGATGGTCCTCCACCCAAGAGAGCCCCCATCTTTTATGGCAGTTTGGAAGAGAAGGAAAGGGAGCGTCTGGCAAAAGGAGAATCGGGGATGCTGGGAAAAGAGGGGATGAAAGCTGCGATCGAGGCTGGCAACATCAACATAAGCAGCGGTGAGAATGTTTAACCACTTTTCTTTCTGCCTTGCTCTGGAACATGATGCTTTCAAAAGTCTCTGACCAACTCTGAGCGTAATTTAAAGTAAAAAACATGATGCTGTTGCCTGGACTGTTGACTCTTTGTTTGGATCTTCCCGTTGGAGAGGGATCTCTCATGCAGTTGATGTTTTCAATCTGATGGTTTCGGTTTTTTGCTCAGGTGAGGTCTTTGATCTCGAAGACCACATGAGCGAGCGGCAGGCGGAAGTGCTGGCTGAGTTTGAGCGCAGGAAGAGAGCCCGGCAGATCAACGTGTCCACCGACGACTCTGAAGTGAAAGCCTGTTTGCGAGCGCTTGGGGAGCCCATCACGCTCTTCGGAGAGGGTCCTGCAGAAAGGAGGGAGAGGTGCTGTGTCTGCCCCGAGTGTTGCAAACGGGGAACTCTCAGTTTATCAAATGCCTGACGTTTTCCTTGTAGCTGGGGTACAATGCGTGCTGGCAGTCAGTCACGCTTTGTTACAGTGAGTGAGAATATGGAGGAAGAAAGAATGGCAGATAGTGATTATTCGTCACATTAGCTGAGAATTCACTGAGTGAATATGACTTATTGTGTTTCTTTTTAGATTGAGAAATATCCTTTCGGTGGTTGGCACAGACGCATTGAAAAAGACCAGGAAAGACGATGACAGGTCGAAAAAATCCAAAGAAGAGGTAATGGTCTCTCTTGTTCTCTCAGTGCTGAGGGAGAGAGATATAATGCCCTCTGAGATGCCTTATTTTGACGATCTCTTCTACGTCCAGGACTCTTGGTTTTGGTCAGTCTGTGGATTCTCATGTCATCCCTCCGTGCTCTTTCTGTATTGCCCATTTTAGCAAAACTGTGGCAATGTGTTATCTAAATCAGGAGCCTTAAGTCTGGCTTGTACTGCAGGCCAAATTCCATGCTGCGTACAGCATATAAAACAGGAGATTTGACTGTTACTTAGTACAGCGAGTCCTTTATTGTTGATTGTCTTCATACTCAGGGATAAAAAAAAAAGTTCCTGCTACTGCATCTGTTTCTCCCTGTGATGCTTCTTTCCTTCTGCTTCTCCTTTCTCTTTTCTGAGTCCATTTTTTCCTTATTTTTGGGGGTTGCTGTAAGAAATAAGGACAATTTCTGCAGCTCTGGGCTTTCTTTTTACTGGGTGATGTGTAGGGAAGGAGGGGTATAATCAGCTGTACATTGTTAGGTAAAATGAGTTGGTGTTCAATGGGAATATTCTTGAGTGAAGTGGCAGCATGTCAGGATCTGGTCTGTAGGGCAAAGGGTTTGACTTGTCTCTCGTAATGTCTTTTTCTGGGGCTTATATTTATGCAAAATGCCCTTAAAAAGAGGCCTTAGCACAGCAAGATTTAAGAGCAGATGCTGTGGTGGCACTTATGTACTAAGAGGAAGTCATCTAAGGTAACTGAATGGAAGAGCAGTATCACATTAGCTTTATCTTTGGTTTTGTTCCTTTTCTTACAGTATCAGCAAACCTGGTACCACGAAGGACCACGCAGTCTGAAAACAGCGCGGCTGTGGCTTGCTAACTACTCACTCCCCAGGTGAGATACAACAGCCCAAATGAAGGAGGGAGCTGCAACCTTTTGTAAAATCTAGCCGCTAATCCCACCGTGGGTAGTGCAGGAAACTTGAGATCAAAGGAATGGGGAACATACACTGGTAGACAAGTCCAGTGAGCTCAGAGCTTGAGTTCTCGGTGACTGACTGCAGCATTAGCCCAGTTTGGGGGAAGAAGGGGGAAAGGCCTGTTTCCAGCAGCAGGGCAGGGAAAATACAGGGAGATGTTATTCCATCTTTTCTCTTCACAGGGCAGCGAAGCGGCTAGAAGAAGCCCGGCTGCTCAAAGAGATTCCAGAGGCAACCAGGACATCGCAGAGACAGGAGCTACACAAATCCCTGCGAGTAGGTTTGGCAGCTGCTCAGCTGCTGTGTTTAAAACTGCTGATTTCCAAAGAGATTGATCAGAAAGAGAGCGGCTGCCCGGAGGTGGTGTCCAGATGCATGTAGTTTTCTGCATCGTCATCTGTTGGAAAGCTCTGCTTTTTCTCTCTTTCCCTGTGATGTGCATAAAGCATGTTCTAACTCTTTCTTCAGTGATTCAGAGAGATGTACTTTAGTTGTCCCCTTGCACGGCAGAGGGATGAAGAGACATCCTTGCATTGCCTCGCTCCTTGCCTGTGAAACTGAAGGAATTTGTTCCTGGCTTTGTCACAGGTTTAGCTGGCTGGGAAGGGACTGCCTTCCCAGGGAACCAAGGGAAATAAGAACCAACACAGTAATGCAAAACATGTTTGAGATGACTGAGACGCCCCTTTCGAGCATGTTAAGTCAGATTCCCAGCTTAACGGAGCAGAGAGGCTCAAGCACGGTGTGCTGCCACTAATCCTGCTTACACCCAGAGGCATTCGCTGCCAGGGGATTTGCTTCTCCCCTGAGCGCGCCACGCTGCCTGCCCTAGTCTGTCTCCTTGCATTCATTGGATGAGTTGCAGGAAGAGGCCAAAAGTACAGTAACTTCTCTGTCAAAACCGTAGTTTCAAAGCAGGCCTGCGGGGTTATTGGTGGCAAGTACCATGGGTGGCACAGTGAGACCTAAGCTGTGCCCCAGGGCCGTGCTAGCTTACATCGGCCAGGCTGGCTCGGTGGCCCTCCTGCTGGGAGCTGGAGTGGCTCCGCGGTACCTCCTCCCTGTGAAAATGACTTTGAAAGGCCTCTGCTGCCTCCTGTCTTTGGCCAGGGCTTTCCCCAGCTCATTTGTATTTCACTCATTTATTGTTTTCTTTGGTTACAGTCCTTGAATAACTTCTGCAGCCAGATTGGAGACGATCGCCCACTGTCCTACTGCCACTTCAGCCCCAATTCCAAACTCCTTGCTACGGCCTGTTGGTAAGTTTTCTTTTACAGCTCTTGCTGTGGGGGCTGGCAGAGCACAGCAGGAGTGAAGGAGAAGGATGTTACTGGAGGCCTGTGAATTGTGAGAGTTCAGAAATTATTTTTCTTCCTGCTCTGAACTCTCTTCACCCTGTTTTAGAGCTTAGCGGAGATTTGAATCTGAGTCCGTTAGTTCCTATGGTTGGTTGCCCAAAGTGTATCGGTATTTTAGCTGCCGCAGAACCCCCCTGGGTGGTTTTGCAGCTCTGTGTTTGAGCTCTTTGATGTTCCTGTCTACACTGACATCTATCTCTTGTGTTCAACAGGAGCGGGTTGTGCAAGCTCTGGTCTGTGCCCGACTGCAACCTTGTCCATACCTTACGAGGTAGAGAATGACTTTCACGGAGGCTCTTTGCTTAGTTCTTTTGTTCCCCTCTGGGTTGAGTTCCCGTATCTGAATTACTTTGTGGCTCAAAACGTACTGTTCTTTGGGCAGATTTTATTCTGATGAGAGCATCACTCAGGCTTGCAGAGCACGGGCGCGTGTCTCATAATCGAGAGGAAGTCCTGGCCTTTCTCTTACAGACAAGACCTGAGTTTGTTGTTTCTGTTTCTGAATGATCTTGTTTTGTTTTGTTTCAAAACCGGGTTTGAGTTATTCTGAGCCAAATATCAGCATTTTTGGCCAGGACACTTAACAGCAGTGAGGTTCTTTGAACAGTCGTCACAACTTTGACTGAATACAAATGTGAGAACAAATCTCTTGATTTATATGTTCATTTTTCGCTACATTTTGAGGGTTATAAACCTTGGCATCAGTGGGGGCTGCTGCAAGACGTGCAGTTTAGCTGTTTGCAGGACGGATGTGTCTGATAGTTACAATGCAACTTACACAATGTGGGAGGACACAGCGAAAGTGTACAATGGTACCTGATTAATTAGTAAGAAAGAAATGCTGTTTTTCTGAAGAACTGGCCTAGATCATGTGGCAGACTGTGAATTTTGATTTTCCTTTCTCTTAAGGACATAACACCAACGTAGGAGCAATAGTCTTCCATCCCAAAGCCACTGTCTCCCTAGACAAGAAGGACGTTAACCTGGCCTCCTGTGCGGCTGATGGGTCTGTCAAACTCTGGAGCCTCGAAAGGTCAGAACGATACCAGACACGCACAGCTGCAGCATTGTTGGTTTGGGGTTTATTTTCTGTTCTTAAACACTGAACATTTACCATCCTCCTGCAAATATAACCTTTTCTTGTAGCTATACCAGTGCAATTCCTGGCCTCAGTATGTGCCACCTTCTTCAGCAGGAAAAGAGATCACCCTGATTAGGGGAATCAAGGTGAGGGGAAATCATCTGAAATCTGCTTTGGGTGATGGATGGAAGATTTGGAGATCGTTTCATTCTAACCTTTTAATTAGGAGAAAATTTCCCCTCTTGGATATTAAGAATTGAACTTTTGAGTTACTGGGAAGCACCAGTATTCAGGGAGGGACTAACCAAATAAATATGTGACCACGTACCATAGCTTCATCCAGTAATAGAAACAAGCGGCTCCGTCATTGCACAGCATTAGTTTTGGAAGATGCACAGCATCTGTCTCGAGCCTGTGAAGAAGAGAACGGTGCAGATACCGAGCCCTGACACTGCCTGTGTTTGAACAGTGGAGCCCTGCAGTGCACCCGAGGAGGAGGCAGGCAGCTCTCAGATCCTCAGTTGTTTATCCTTAGCTGAAAGCCACCGTGTCTAATTGCAGAAGCGTACCTGTGTGAAGGGACAGGTTGTTAATTAGTCTCATGTGACCACGTCTCTTTAATTGGTCTGTTGGAAAGAAACTCTAAATGCTGTTCAGGCCTTCTGCCGAAGGCAACTGCTCTGCCGCCTGTAATTCTGGGAGAAGAAATATTCACTCTGTCCCACCTGCCCTGTGGTTCCCCAGAATAGCTGGATTTGTTGTAGTTTGGGGTAGTTACAGTAAAGCTCCCTGCTGCCCCGGGAGCCCACGTTTTGTTTCCGCTGTTAGTACTTTCAAAGTGCTATTAACAAGGCCCTTGTTAATTTTCAGGAAATAATTATCCTGGGAGAACTTTATAACCAACATGAATGTGGATAAAGGGGTTTTGGTTAGAGCTCTAGCTGTGTGAACAACAGGCAGAATTCAGAGTCATTACTTAAACTCTTATTTTCCTGTCCGGCTCGACTTTAATTAGCAGCTGCCTTGCTGTGATCGTAACGTTTGCAAAGGCCTGGCTAGAGCCAGCCACCTCTGATCAGTGTCCGATGATTTTTGTGTCTGTTTTTCAGTGATGAACCGGTGGCAGATATTGAAGGACACAGCATGAGAGTGGCACGTGTGATGTGGCACCCGTCTGGGAGGTTCCTGGGTACTACCTGGTATGGAGATGGCGTTATTTGCTTTAAGACATTACCATTAGCTGTCTGGCTGGTAGCCCAGTGGGTGTCACTGCTTGTCCGCAGAGGAGCCCAGCGCAGGCAAGGGTTGGCCATTCTTGACAACAGCTGGACTGTTGCAATGTAAATAACAGCAAGTCATTGGGATTCCTTTCCCTGCCCCTCATGTGAGACCCTGTTGGTCTCCAGTTGGAAATAAAATGCCCACAGAGTTAGTGAAATATCCCGTTATTCTCCTTGGAGATACATTTAGTTGGACAAATGCTTTGTTTTTACAGCTACGATCACTCGTGGCGCTTGTGGGACTTGGAAGCTCAGGAAGAGATTCTCCATCAGGAGGGGCACAGCAAAGGGGTCTATGACATTGCCTTTCACACGGACGGGTCTCTTGCTGGCACTGGGTGAGTTTGCGTCAGGACTGGACGTGAAATATGGTCAAGGTTTTATCGCTGCCTGATGCCAAGCGCCCCAGCGATTTCAGCTGCTGAGGCTGAGCAATGCACTCTGGCAGTTGCTGAAGTCCGGTGGTTGATGCTCGGGTTCTCTCTTCCCAGAGGACTGGATGCTTTTGGCCGGGTGTGGGACTTGCGCACAGGACGCTGTATCATGTTTCTAGAAGGCCACCTGAAGGAGATCTATGGGGTTAACTTCTCCCCAAATGGGTAAGAAAGGGGCTTGCACGGTTTACGTGGGAGCTCTTCGTACAAACCCCAGCTCCTGATGACACGTTCTCCCTCCGCCCTTTGGCAGATACCACGTGGCAACTGGCAGTGGAGACAATACTTGCAAGGTTTGGGACCTCCGCCAGAGGAAGTGCATCTACACCATTCCTGCCCATCAGAACCTGGTGACCGGGGTGAAATTTGAACGTAAGTGCCTCCTGCCTGATGTTCCTTATCCCCGCCTCTCCTGAGCTGAGGTGGCAGGGGACGGGGCAACTCAAAACCACATCTTCAGGTCAAGAAGGCCTGTACTGGTTAGAGGAGAAGATTTGTCACGTTTTTATTTGCAGGTCTCACTTTTCCCTTTTTTCTCATCCTCTACCTGCAGCCAATCATGGGAACTTCCTGCTCACAGGCGCTTACGACAACACCGCAAAGATCTGGACTCACCCCGGCTGGTCCCCGTTGAAGACGCTGGCTGGGCACGAGGGAAAGGTGATGGGACTGGATATCTCCCTGGACGGACAGCTGATAGCGACCTGCTCCTACGACAGAACCTTCAAGTTGTGGACAGCGGAGTAGCTCAGAGGTGCCACCGGTGAACTGGAACGGAGATGTTGATGGCTTTGAACTGACTTGCTTTTTTTATATTAAAGAAAAAAAGAACAGGAATCAGCTGTTGCAGCATGCGTTACGGCAGCTGTAGTCACTGGCTGGTCTTGGGTTGAGGTGGTTTGGACGCACCTGTATTTGCCAGGGCTTGGTTGGAGTCACATCTCAGGTGATGTTTTCCCACCTTTTAGGCCTTTGTTTTTATACTGCAGACACTGCGTTCTGCTGTAATTTGGAGATGAGCCATCGGCTTCCAGCCTCCCTTCCATGTTAGGCACTCAGGTTTTCTCCAGTCTGTTTTAAACATTTGTAGGTAGCCACAAAACACCTCAGGTGTGGTGCGTTAAGCCTGTTAACACCCTTCTTCCCTTCCATTTTCCAGGAGCCTTTGGTAGGAGTCTGTGGCTTCAAACATGATTTAGTTTTTCTTTCTTTAAACACATCTGTAGGAAGCACCCTGCTTCCCCTGTCTGCAGAGGCAGCCTGTGAACGGAGGTCTGTACCCGCTTGGCGTTTGCTCACAGTGGATGTTAAAGGCCAGGGAAATTTGTCATTTCCATGTACCACCTCAGACCGTCCCGTGCCGTAGCTCCTTGAGCTGTCCGTGAACCGGGTGTTTCCAATCCACGGAGGCATCTCCTGGTTGAGCTTCTGCTGCTTCTCACCTGAGATGACAGGAAGGCGGCTGTTTCCGTGTAGGATTGTCTTGTTCGAACTTCTACCATGGAGAGCTTTCTTATTTGTTGTTTATTCTTTAAATTGACATTTTGCAAGTGTCGTGGTCTGGAAAATCAAAGCATGTATTGAATGTGCACCCTGGCCTCTGGGTCTGACTGAGGAATGGAGAAATGAGAGGTACTTCACGCCACAGTTTGATTTCTGCCCGCTGTCGTAAAAACCTGCAGGAGAAAAGACGGATTCATCTCCCCGTTGCCAGCTGGAGAGCAGCTGTCCGTGTTCCTTGGGAACATGAACACAGTTTTGCTCTCAGTGCTTGCAGTGCAGTTGGAGATCATGTCTTAAGAAATAAAAAACCCAAACCCGCTTATGAGTTACTTCTCTCCTAGCAGAGTGTTTGGGGGCTTTCTGCTCCCTTCCAGCAGTACGGTGGCCTTTAGTTAGCAGCTCTCTATGCTCACTCCTAGGGAAGACACAACAGGAGGAGGCCAGCAGCTAACAGTCAACTTTTTCATTGCAGTCTCCTCTTGTAGAAGCCTAGATACACAGCTACGCCTGCTCAAGCTGGTTAAGCATCTCCTGAAGTGTCACCTAAAGGGCCCACCCGAGCCTGGCAGCTGTGCGGGGGACCCCCAGCTGCACAGCCAAGACAAGGCGTTTCTCATCAGGTGGCCATTCACGGGACAATCCTGGCCCAGCAGTTGCCTACTGGGCTCCCACGTTTCCAGCTGGCTTAGGATGGAATCTCAGACGCCAGTGACTGTTCTGTGTTTACACTCGCGTTGTTCCTGGGGTGTAAATCCCCCTGCAGGGTTTCTGTCGCACCGTGTTCAGCTCCATCCACCTGGAGCAAGGGGAAGGAGGCTGAGCACTCCCTGCCCCGTGTCACGGAAAGTTCACTATGGTCAGAACACTGCCACCTCCTCCAGCCCCAGCTCCGTGTGGTCACTCATCTGGAGCACGTGAATTCCGGAGTTAGAACTGGCGCAGAGCAGCGTGGAGCTGTCGCAGACGGCCAGTGAGGCCAGCGGTCCCGATCCCTCGAGGCACAGGGTGGCCAGGCAGGCTGGGGAGGGAAGAGAGAAGTCACCCGGGACACTTGGTTTGCTGAGGTGAGACGTGACCACACCAACCTCCCGCCCTCTGGCTCAGCCCGAGGCGGGTGAGCTGCACCCCATCCCTGCGTCCAAAGGCAGCGGGATGTGCCCTCTGGAAGAGACGTGCCACTCCCGACAGTCCCATGGGGCATCTGTGCATTGCCCAGCTAACATGGAGCCAGGCTGAGGTTGGGCCTGCCCCTTCCCTGGAGAGCAGGCAGGGAGGGAGGGAGGGATGGACGGACAGACGGATGGATGGACAGACCCCACTGGGCTCGCAGGGAGGCATTCCCAACCTGCCTTTTTCTCCCACAATGCTTACGGTCCAGAAAAGTTCTCCCCAGGGGCTGTGCTACACTCACCGTGCAGTTTTGATAAACCACCAAACGAGAAGCAGAAATAAGAATTACAACATCCAGCGCCACATCGGCCCTTCTGTTTGTGTCTATTATTAAAAAATACCCCGAGGCAGCATTTGTGCAGAGACACCAACCCCCGAGCTGCTGATAGAGCCGCGGTGGACACGGACGTACAGGCAAGTCGCGGTGACTTACACCCCTCAGAGAACACCTGAGTTAAGGCTGACGGCTGTGGAGGTCGCCACTTGAAGGCAACAGGAGCAAAACAAAGCTGCTGCCGACCCCGCAGCTGCCTCGGCGTGCCCAGGCCGCGGCGTGGAAGAGGAGGTCGGTGAAATGGAAGGCGAGAGCTTTTCTGTGGGAGATCATCAGGTTTCTGTTTTCATCCCATGTTAAATCGGTGCATTTGGAGCAGCGCTGGGCTGCGGGGAGGGTCTGACGCTGACAACTCCTGCTGCGTTTGGTGCCCGGCTGTGAACCTGAACCACCTCCCAGGAGGTCTCTACCAGCCTGTCGCCATGGCAGGGCCTGGCAGGCAACAGCCTCTGCGTCCAGCTGCGGTGAGGACTTGGCCCTCACCAAGTCCCCCAGCATGCAGGGTTGGCCCCGAAATGCCCGTGATTCGCCTTCAAGGGGACAACCAGAGCAAGGGCAGCTGCCACCAGCCCTCCATCCTCCAGCACAACTTCTATTCTTTACAACTTCCCACTCGTATCTGCGGAAAGCCCTGGAGTTCCCCTGTTCTTCTCGATTTTTATCATTTGTCTTTTCATTGCTGACCTTGGATGGATCTTTAAAAGCCATCCTGTCATTGCTTCCTTTTAGTTTGGGAAGGGCACTTGTCATCTCTGACGTTATGCGCCCAACCAACCTCCTTCGCTGGAGGGGAAGCAGAAGCCCCTGGGGTTGCTCTGGGGCATAGAGAATCACAAAATCATGGAATTGTGTAGGTTGGAAGGGACCTTTGAGATCATCGAGTCCAACCATCAACCCAACACTGCCAAAACCACCACTGAACCACGTCCCTCAGCACCACGTCTGCCCAGCTTTTAAATCCCTCCAGGGATGGCGACTCCACCACTGCCCTGAGCAGCCTGTTCCAATGCTTGATGACTCTTTCGGTGAAGAAATTTTTCCTAACATCCATCCCAAACCTCCCCTGGCATAACTTCAGGCCATTTCCTCTTGTCCCATCGCCTGTTCCTTGGGAGAAGAGACCGACCCCCCCGGCTGCCCCCTCCTTTCAGGGAGCTGTAGAGAGCGAGAAGGTCTCCCCTCAGCCCCCTTTTCTCCAGGCTGAACACCCCCAGCTCCCTCAGCCGCTCCTCACAGGACTTGTGCTCCAGACCCCTCACCAGCTCCGTTGCCCTTCTCTGGGCCTGCTCCAGCCCCTCAGTGTCTTTCTTGGAGTGAGGGGCCCAAAATTGAACACAGCACTCGAGGTGGGGCCTCACCAGTGCCCAGTACAGGAGGACAGTCATTGCCCCAGTCCTGCTGGCCACACTATGGCTGATACAGGCCAGGATGCAGCTGGCCTTCTTGGCCACGTGGGCACCGCCCTGCCCTGCAGCTGGATTAGAGCAAAACCCAGAGATTTCAGGCTTCGTCAGGGCGTGTAGCGACAGGACGAGGGGCAATGGTTTAAACTGGAGCAGGGCAGGGTTAGATTAGCCATGAGGAAGAAGTTCTTTACACTGAGGGTGGTGAGACACTGGCCCAGGTTGCCCAGAGAGGGGGTGGAGGCCCCATCCCTGGAGACATTCAAGGCCAGGCTGGATGAGGCTCTGAGCAACCTGATCTAGTTGAAGATGTCCCTGCTGACTGCAGGGAGGTTGGGCTAGATGGCCTTTAGTGGTCCCTTCCAACCCAACATGTTCTGTGATTCATCATGCCCGTCACCACCGGGAGACAGAACCGAAGGAAGCAGTTGTGTTATCCCCGGGTGAGGCACAGGGAGTGGGCAGGACCCTCCCCTACCTCCAGTGTCCCGCTCCCAGACCTTCACTGTGCTGTCGCGCGAGGCCGTGGCGATGCTGGGGGCGAGCGCTGGGCCCCGGGGAAGGAAGACGCAGGAGGTCGTGGTCTGGAAATGCCCTTTGTACTCCCGCACTCGGTCCCGCGTCTGCCGCAGGTCCCACAGCTGCAAGGCAACGGGCAGCGTTTAGAGCTCAGGCTCTGCTTCCGTCACTTGCAAAAAGGAGCTGTTTCACGAAGGAAGGAAGATGGTTTTGGATAAAGGGCTCCTCGCCAACCCTCCGAGTACAGCGTCTCCTGCCTTTGTCCCCTGCTCATGCTCACAGTCCTGGAGGACTTCGAACCCTGAAGGATTTTCACTGTTGGTGTCTGTTATGGTTTGAGAAAACCCATAGCAGTTTGTTGTCGTTTAGACAATCATTCTATCGCCCGATGAATCGGGGAAAATAAGGAAACACGAGGGTTGAAATATAAATAGATCCAATAGGATAAGACTAAATGATTAACAATAATAATAAAGAACCAGAATTGATCGCAATACTAATATAAGACATACAAGAATTATACTCAGCCAATTATATCAGTAGGAAGCCGTGTACTCCCAGCAGGGGACAACTCTGTTGGCAATGGCTTCGGGACGAAGGGAAAGACTCAAGGGCCCAGCAACGCCATCGAGGGAGAGACAGACTACACAGAAAACTTTCTAATTTATATCGAATTACATCATCATGGTATGAAATAATCCTGTTGGCCAGCTTGGGTCAAGTGCCCAGGCCTCGCTCCTCCTCATCCCTGCACCTGGCAAGGCTTGAAAATGCCGAGACCTTGAATCCCACATAGCCTAGCTGGCTATAAGGTAAATATTTTCATTAATTCAGACACTAGAGTCTTCCAAAAGTGCAAGTTTTCCCCAGCATTAGAAGGGAAGTTAGCCCTGTGTTGCTCAGCACAGGACAGTGTCTGTTCCGCGCCCATTGGAGCTGATGGGCTCAGGCCGCGCGGGCAGAGAACCCCCTCTCCAGCTCCCGTCCTCAGCCCCGCTCCCCTGGGATGGGATGGTCCCATGCGCCTGCTGCTCACACGCAGGGCTGAATCCCTGCTTTGGAAACTCCTCCAGCACGGGGCTTTCTGCAAGAACCTCGTGCTCATGCCGTTACTGGCACTAAATCCCAGTGCTTTAATCAGGAAGAACACCTGCTTAGATATTCTCTGAGCAGAAGACTCGCCAAAGGGACAGGCAGGAAGACACCAGCATAAGGCCAACGCAGTGGGAGCAAGCAGATCCTTGGAGCACCGATCTGTTGCTTTCCACTGTACGCTGTGGACATTTGAGAAAACAAACCAGAAAAAGCAGGACGTGGTGTCCATCAGACTCACGGTGGCCTCGCCGCCCTCCCCCGCGCAGCCGCTGCTGGTGCTGAGGCAGAGCCGCCCGTCCGGGCTCACGTCGCAGCTGGTCTGAATGTGCCGCTGGGCTGGGAAGGCGTGTGCCACCTGCAGCTGCCGGCTGTCCCAGACCCTGCAAGGAGCAGGAGTGGCGAAGGAGGACTCCCAACGCCGCTGTGCCAGGATGGGCTTCCCTTGGTGCCCTCCCGCTGCCGTCCCCCGGGGCAGCCCCCATCCCTCCCCCCAGCAAGCCGAGCTCCCATCCCTGCACTTCCCTCTCCCGGATCAATCTCCAGCCAGAGCAGCTGTGCTGAGATTTCTTTTTAATAAATTCTCCTTTTTACCTGCAGTCACCTCCCACTGCTGCTTACAGCCACCAGTGTCCCCATACTGTCCTCCCCCGACAAGAGACCACGCTCCAAGACCCCGGTGAGCTGGAGGGTGGCTTCCAGCCACCCCAGCAGGGTACAGGAGACCAGGCAGTGGACAAACAACCAAAGAAACAGCCCCTTGTGCACTGGCATCGGCCATAATCCCCACGTGCCCCCAGGCTGTAACTCCCTTCTCTGCGGCCGCGTGTACAATTTACCTGATCGTTTTATCCTCTGAGGTCTGGACGACGTAAGGCCCCCCAGGAACCCAGCACAGATGTGTGACCTGCGGAGAGGAAAGGATGAGCAGGAACCCACCTCGGCACGCAGCCCAGGCCGGCGTCCACCCACAGATGCAGAGCCACCGAGATCCCTCCTCGTGCTGGGTGATGAGCAGGAAATGTTGGATAAAGTGTTTTTCTGCTTCCCACCGAAGCTGCTCCCCTACAGGGTTTGATGCCAGGGCGGTGACCGGGGGTTGTCTGCAGGCAGGGAGGTGCCAACAGGACACGGAGCCATGGGAACAGGGGTACCGCGGGCACCAGAAGATGGTGCCCACGGCAGCTCCGCTGCTGGGCTGGTACCGAAGGGAACGCGGCCCCCACTGCACAACGTGCTTTCCAACAGCTCTGAGCTGCAGCACGAATATATCGCCGTATGTTTCTTGGTATCTTTGTGCTCCTGGATTTGTTGTTACCTGGAGAATGGAGTAACCAGCCTCAAGCTTTGGGCTCCCCAGGCGCAGAGGTAACCTGCGCAGTGCCCCAAGGGCTTTTGTGGCGCCAGGCTCGGAGCAGATTCACTCTACACGGCTTCACGTGCGACATAACCGCGCAGGCAGCGAGGTGCCACCATGGGATGCAGGGAAGCAGCGGCTCCTACCAGATTCCTGGAGATAGCGGCTCTGCCCAGACACTCTCCGGTCTCTATGTCCCACTTGCACACGGTGTTGTCTCGTGAGCCCGTGCACAGCTGCAAGGCATCTGCAACCACAAGTTAACGTTAAAAACAGAAGTCAAAAAAAGTTGCCAAGGAATCCCTGGGGAAGGGAGCGCGCTGTTCCTCACCCGGGCTCACGGCCAGTCCAGTAACTACCAGGTCATGGCCTGGAAAGCGCTGGCTTGGCCCCGAAGTCCTGTGAAGCTCCCACATCATCACCGTCTTGTCCCGGGATGCGCTGAAGACTCTGTTTGAGTCATGGGCAGAGGTGACCTGCCCAGGACAAGACGGGAGAAGCCGGTTACTGTCCTCACCCACCAGCCGGGGATGGCAGAGCACTCCCACGGTCGTGCCAAACCCAAGACGTGCAGAACCATGACTGGGGAGAGCCTGACTCTGGTTTGGCTACGCTGGCTATTGCCCGATGCCCGTGCTGCGACTCCCGCTTCCTTCTGCTCTGCCGGACCCCGGCCACGGGCAAACCCCCCACAGCGGGGCTGGGGAACCGCCAGCCCCAGTGCCACCGCTGCAGCCCCGACTGCGGCCACGCCGTGGGGGCCGTCGGGCAGCGATGGTGTGCCACCCGCCAGCGGCACCCACATCCTCGCACAACCGGAGAGCTGGACGGTGGGGGGGTGTTTGTGGATCCTATTCTCAGAAACCATTAATTTTATGGGAAAAACTTCCTCGAAAACCCAAATGAGCCCAGCGCACGGTTGCTTTGCGCAGTGGGATGAACGAAGCCCCCTTCATCCCTCCAATACCCCACAGCACAGGGGACCCGCACCCACTGGGAATGCCCCCAGCCGGAGGTGCACCGGCCACGCTGCGCACACGTGTGCGTTTGCTCATGTGTCCCATGTTTGGTCTCCGAGTAGCATGTTTGGCTTTGTAATCAGGATGCCAGAAGGAAAATGAAAGCCCGGCTGTTCCCAGGCATGGCTGATTTCTACAGTAACGATGACTCTAGTGGAATGAGACCTGAAGAAAACGGCATCTCCGAATCGAAAACTTGACCTAGTAATTCATGCTGAGTTTTTGCTACACAGTCTCTTGGAGGGGAAGATAAGCATACGTCCAAGCCCCCTGGAGCCCTGTTTGGTCCAGAGGCAACCCCTCTGTGCTGCTTCCCCAGACAGCAAAATGCCAGTTGGGACCCTGGGAAAAACCTGATGCGTTCTGATGCCCTGCCCTCGCCTTCTGATGGAGCAAGGCGAGCCCTCTGTGCCTGACAAACCGTCGCTCCATCATTCCCGCTTCCCGACAGGAGACCCCAGCACTCACCTTGGTGACCTCCCGCTGGTGCCCCACGAACCGCCGCAGCGCAGCCCCGGATCTCCAGCGGCAAACGGCCACACTCTGCGGGGGCAGGGAGAGGCGTCAGCAGCGGCCGCAGGCGAAGGAGGACCACGCATGTTCTTGGTTACGTTATACCGAGACCCACACACAGTCCGAGCTTGAAGAGGGAACAGATTCGTCTGGTTTTGAGCTGCTGTGGCAAACACAGCTGTCTTTAGAGCCCACCCACTGCCAGGTAACATAAGAAAAGGGCCAGTCCAGCAATCCCAAGCCTGGATGAGAGCACTGGATGCGATCTGAGCTCTGGAGAAGGTTATAAAATTTGATTCAATGTGCTTCAGCGTGTGCCCTCGCTCTAAGCTCATCTTTTCTTTCTAAATTCAGGAACTGACAAAGTTGTTACCATTCGCAGAGATGTTTAAAGCTCACACTCAAACCACATCACCTTCTTTTCTCTCTGTCGATACATTTTCCTGCCTGTGAGGGTGCGTTGTGCCCTGTGGCAGGGGCACCTCACCTTATCCCTTCCTCCCGACACACACAGGTCCGGCGTGAGAGCAGCCACAGCAGCGACGGCGTCGGTGTGCACGGGGCCGAGCTGCCGAGCGGCTCGGACGGGTCCCGACTCTTCCACGGAGCCATCGGCCCTGCAGCAGAGAGACAGCGGCGGGAGCTGCAGGGCGTTTTAGGGCAAAGTCAGGGTGATGTTTCCCTCTGAGACCGAGGTCTGGGAGGTGGCACCACTGGCTGGGCTGGAGAAGGACAACACCTGCCTTTAGGAAGCCGAAGAGAAGCTGCGAATGGACAAACGCATCTCCTGGACTAGGCAGGATGGAGCAGACCTATTCCACCTCTAGCGCTGCCAAACACTTAGACATTTACTCACTCTGTGCTGGTGCAAAGAACAGAAGAAAGCCGCTTTTCGATCTTACTGACCTCCCCTCCAACCAACGCCCCTCGGACTCTGCTGCCCTCCTTCGCTCTAGCACCAGCCTTGCCAAGCACCTCGAGTCCCCCTGTGGCCACCCTGTGCTGGCAGCTGGTCTCAGGGCAGAGATCGCCCGCCCTCCTGCCACATACCGAGCTATTTCATCCTGCCGAGGAAAGCTGCCGAGAGTCTTTGAAGAGACAACGAAGCAGTTTTGGGTATTTGGGGCAAACAGGTGACCCTGGGGCTGCCAGCCTCCAGACCTCTGCCTTGGCCACCACAGAGCGTGACCACCCGCCACCTTCACCAGCTCGGCCCCTCCTGCAAGCTGGATTTGGGATTTCAGTCCCCCAAAAAAGCCGAGCAGTCTTTTGAAGCAAGAGTCAAAAATGAAAATTGGATTCGTACGTTCAATAACGAAACCAAAGCCACATGCTCGCTGTATTCTCTGTTCATTTGCTGTTCTCCATTCCCTCTCATAACTGGTTTATTGACTCAAGACACGACCACCTGGGGCTGCGTTACCTGTATTTGGCAGGGTGGAAGCTGACTTTACTCTGCAGCTTCCCCATAGCCCCCCCGAGGAGCGCGGCTCCCGCTATGGCCAGCAGCGCTGAACATCACATCAGCATCTCAGGCACCTTCTGCTGGGCCGTGACCTGGGGGCGAAGAGACACGGCATTACTGGGAAGCCAGAGAGGTTTCTGCTTCTTACACATAGGGGATAAACTGCTGATAATACGTTATCTATGTCTTAACTTCATTTAGGGTCAGAGGAAAAAGCTCAGAAGATGGGACATCTGGCGCTCCCCAATCAAACTTTTTGCTTGGAGCAGAGCCAGCTTCAGAGATGAGCTTACTGGGACCTTCCAGCTGAGCTCTAAGGACATCCAAGCATGGTGAGGCCATGACAGAGATGGAGCTGCTGCCTATAATTCCTCTAGCGCCTAACAGCTCCTCTCACTCCAGTATCTGCTCTTGACTTCCATATTTCCCAGAGGTCCCAACCTCTAGACCGGCAAACGCAAACACCTTCAGACTGAAGCTGACCAGTGGGACTGGATCTTTAGACCAAGAAAACTGCGGTCACAGGCAGCCCGCACTTCAGTGGACCAGCCTGGCTTAACGTAAAGCTTGACATGGTCTTCCCACAGGCTGAGGAACACTTTGGGAACAGCAGCTTCTATGTCCAAACCCCAGGTCCGGGCTAGACAAGACCATCTTGCTAAGCCAGATGCCTTCAGCAAAGAAATACTTGCTGTCCAGGCTGAGACCAGCCTGCCTGGTCCCGGGGCATCCCCCAAAAGGAGCATCATGACAGCCAGCGCCTGCACCATAGAATCACAGAATGTGTTGGGTTGGAAGGGACCTCTAAAGGCCATCCAGTCCAGCCCCCTGCAGTCAGCAGGGACATCTTCAACTAGATCAGGTTGCTCAGAGCCTCATCCAGCCTGGCCTTGAATGTCTCCAATGGGGCCTCCACCCCCTCTCTGGGCAACCTGGGCCAGTGTCTCACCACCCTCAGTGGAAAGAACTTCTTCCTCATGGCTAATCTAACCCTGCCCTGCTCCAGTTTAAACCATTGCCCCTCGTCCTATCGCTACCAGCACCCGTCCGGGTGGAGGAGGCTCCGGCAGAGCCGGGCTGGGGCCGAGGCAGCGTCTCTCCCCTTCTCCTCCTGGGTCACAGACCGGGCAGAAACCAGTTTCAATGACAGTGAATTCCCACCTACAGTAATTGGCTTCTTCTTAGCTCAAGACATACTAATTGGATTTAGTCTGTGCTAGGTGTACACCAGTGTTCCTGTCTTCTGGGTCAGTAGTATTTTGTTAATAAAAACCAGAAAAAAAACCCCACCTGCTTGCGCCGGCAAAGAAAAAACACGCTTCGGGCTCTGCCCACAAAAACTTGAAAAGCAAATACTAGAAGCACTAAACAAGAAGGGTTGGGTTTCTACAAAACATTCCCTTTCTAATTTTACCCTGTCAGCCTTTGTAATTAGCAATTAGTAATACCCAGTTAATCTCCACCTGTTCTATCCGTGAATATGCAGGTTCGAAAGACGTGAAGAACAATAAACGCTGCAGTTGAGGGGCAGGAAGAATTCAGCAATTTCCCTCTTTCAATCGGACCGAGCGTCCGGATTGTTTCAGTACATTCAGAACAAACCTGATTTTTCTTTGACAATGGGAGAACTCGGGAAGTTGTTTCTCCTGCAAAACAAGATTCTAGGAAAAAGCAAATATGTAAATGCTGATTTTTTTTAATTACGCTGATTACTCTGTTTGCCAGCCCACAGTCAGTTCCCCCACTCATGTGGTTAACGCGCACGTGTGACTGTCCCCATCTGCACATCAGCTCCAACCGAGCTGGACCAAGGCTGAGAGCTGCCGGTGGCGGCTGCAAGGAGAATCCCAGACCGGCCGGGGTTGGCAGGGCCCTCTGGAGATCACCCAGTCCCACCCCCGGCCAGAGCAGGGTCACCCAGAGCAGGTGGCACAGGAATGCGTCCAGGCGGGGTTGGAATGTCTCCAGAGACGGAGACTCCCCCACCTCTCTGGGCAGCCTGTGCCAGGGCTCTGCCACCCTCACAGCAAAGAAGTTCCTCCTCATGTTTAGGTGGAACTTCCCATGCTCAAGTTTGTGCCCGTTACCTCTTGTCCTGTCCCCGGGCACCACTGAAAAGAGCCTGGCCCCATCCTCCTGACACCCCCCCTTTCAGTATTTATAAGCGTTGATAAGATCCCCCCTCAGTCGTCTTTTTTCCAGACTGAAGAGACCCAAATCCCTCAGCCTTTCTTCATCAGAGAGGTGTTCCATCCCCTCAGCATCTTGGTAGCCCTTTGCTGTCCCCTCTCCAGCAGTTCCCTGTCCTTCTTGACCCGGGGAGCCCAGAACTGGACCCAGTGCTCCAGATGTGGCCTCCCCAGGGCAGAGCAGAGCGGGAGGATGACCTCCCTCCTCCTGCTGGCCACACTCTTCTTGATGCCCCCCAGGATGCCATTGGCCTTCTTGGCCACAAGGGCCCATTGCTGGCTCATGGTCATCCCGTTGTCCCCCAGGACTCCCAGGTCTCTCTCCACAGAGCTGCTCTCCAGCAGGTCACCCCCCACCTGTCCTGGTGCAGGGGGTTATTCCTCCCCAGGTGCAGCACCCTGCACTTGCCCTTGTTGAATTCCATAAGGTTCCTCTCGCCCAACTCTCCAGCCTGGCCAGGTCTCTCTGTGTGGCGACACGGCCTTCTGGTGTGTCAGCCACCCCCCCAGCTTTGTGTCATCAGCAAACCTGCTGAGGGTGCTCTCTGTCCCCTCATCCAGCTCATTGATGAATATATGGAACAGGATGGGGCCCAGTACTGACCCCTGGGGAACACCGCTCCTCACTGACCTCCAACCAGACTCTGTGCCCCTAATCACGGCCCTCTGAGCTCTGTCTTTCAACCAGTTTTCAATCCAGAGAGCGGGAGGCGTATCTTGCGTCTGACTGCGTTCTCCTGCCCGCTGAAACAAAAAAAAAAAAGAGTAGATTTTTCTGAATCCTGAACAAGAGCAGCACTTGCTCGGGCAGGACGTTCATCGGAAGTTTCACTATCTGCCAGGCTTCCCTCCACGTGTTTATCATGAATCCGGCCCATCACAAAGCTCTCTAATAAAACACGGATCCTGCAGCAACTGAGCTGTACAAAGCTACATCTTCAAAAGCCTGAATTTCAGGCTGGAGGATCTCCTGTCCTCCCTGCCCCCAAAACGCAGTGCTGAACAGAAATCACAAACATTTTTTTTACTAGACTAGATTATTTTTAAAAATATCAGGCGCTGCAGGGAAATCCATACTGTGGAATAAGGAAATAACAATATCCACAGCATCGAGCACAGAAATCACAGCAGAGCCCTCTCCCCACTTTCACGGGGTGTTAAATGTCCCTTAGGAGAGGGGACAGGGGCAGCCCCGAGTCCCTATAGCCGAGGGTGGCCCCGGGGGTGGTAAATGGGTGCATCCCGGTTCCCTGCAGATGGGGGGAGCCCCACAAGCAGGATGTGGTGGGTGCACTGTGGGTGCAGCCCAGGGCCCTATAGCCGGGGCAGCCCCATAGGAAGGCTGTGGGGCCCACACGGGTCCCTATAGCCGGGGTGGCCCCATAGGAAGGCTGTGGGGCCCATACGGGTCCCTATAGTGAGGGCAGCCCCATAGGAAGGCTGTGGGGCCCATACGGGTCCCTATAGTGAGGGCAGCCCCATAGGAAGGCTGTGGGGCCCATACGGGTCCCTATAGCCGGGGCAGCCCCATAGGAGGGCTGTGGGGCCCACACGGGTCCCTATAGCCGGGGCAGCCCCATAGGAAGGCTGTGGGGCCCACACGGGTCCCTATAGCCGGGGCGGCCCCATAGGAGGGCTGTGGGGCCCACACGGGTCCCTATAGCCGGGGCGGCCCCATAGGAGGGCTGTGGGGCCCACACGGGTCCCTATAGCCGGGGCGGCCCCATAGGAGGGCTGTGGGGCCCACACGGGTCCCTATAGCCGGGGCGGCCCCATAGGAGGGCTGTGGGGCCCATACGGGTCCCTATAGCGGGGGCAGCCCCATAGGAGGGCTGTGGGGCTCATATGGCTCCCAACAGTCGGGGCAGCCCCATAGGAAGGCTGTGGGGCCGGAGGCAGCGAGGCTCGGGGGCAGCCCCAGCCCCGGGCACCCGCCATGGGGGCCGCGCCGTCGCACACTCACCCGGCCGGTCCCCTCCGTCGCGTCCCGCCCGTCCCCTCGCCTGTCCCGGGGCGGGGCGGGGCGGGGCGGTCGGTGCGCGGCCGGGCGGGGCCCCGCCGCCCCCGCGGCAGGTGCCGGGGCGCAGCATGGCCCAGCGGGGCGGGGGGCCGCTGGCCGAGCGGGCGGCCGAGCTGCGGGTGAGCCGGGACGGGGTCCGGCCCGGAGGCCGAGGGGGCTCCGGGGCTGCCCGCGGTGGGGGCCCGGCGGGGAGAGGGGCCGCGCTTGGGTCCGGGCTCGTCCGGGGTGTTCCGGTGGGGCGTGGGGGCCCCCGTTGCCCTGTGAGGGGTCCCCCGTGGGGAGGTGGGTTCTCTGTGGGGCTGCTAGTGAGGTGTGGAGCCCACACAAGGGCTCCCCCGTGGGGATGGGGGCAGGCTGTGGGGCCACATGAGGGGCCCCCCGTGGGGATGGGGGCTCTCTGTGGAGCTCCTGGCGGAGCGTGGGGGCCCTGGTGGGGTGTGGGACTGTGTGTGGGGTCCCCCGTGGGGAGGTGGGTTCTCTGTGGGGCTGCTGGTGGGGTGTGGAGCCCACGCAAGTGGTCCCCCGTGGGAATGGGGGCAGGCTGTGGGGCTCCTGGCAGGCTGTGGGGCTGTGTGGGCTCCCTGGTGGGGCAGTGGGGGTCACGGGTGGGGTGTGGGGCTGTGTGTGGGGTCCCCCGTGGGGGGGTGGGTTCTCTGTGGGGCTGCTGGTGGGGTGTGGAGCCCACGCAAGGGGGCTGCCGTGTGGAAGGGGGCTGGCTGTGGGGCTCCTGGCAGGCCGTGGGGCCACATGAGGGGGTCCCCCGTGGGGATGGGGGCTTTCTGTGGGGCTTCTGGTAGGGTGTGGAGCTGTGTGTGGGGTCCCCCGTGGGGAGGTGGGGCTCTCTGTGGGGCTCCTGGCAGGCTGTGGGGATCCTGGGGGGCCCCTGGTGGGGTGTAGGGCCATGTGAGTGGTTCTCCATGGGGAAGGAGGCTCTCTATGGGGCTCCTGGCAGGCTGTGGGGCTGTGTGAGGCGTTCCCCATGGGGATGGGGGTTCTCTATGGGGCTCCTGGCAGGGCGTGGGGCTGTGTGGGCCCATATGAGGGATCCCCTGGGGGGGAGTGTGTCTTCCCCGAGGACCCCGGCAGGTGTGGGGCTGGGTGGGGGCTGCCTGAGCAAGGGGAGGCTGGGGGCCGCCATTGCCCCGTCTGCATTCCAGAACAAGATCGTGGACCGGTGCGAGCGGCTCCAGCTGCAGAGTGCGGCCATCACCCGGCACGTGGACCAAGTGCTGCCTGCCAAGGACCAGGCCGTCCTGGTGAGTCCCTGCCCCGTCCCCCGGCGTGGAGTGGAGCCAGCCCCATGGGCTCCCGGCGGAGCTGCTGAGCTCCCGGGAAGCTGGTCGCGCTGCAGGGCATGTCCCCTTCCCACCCCACGGCTGGCGCAGGTGGATGCCAGGGCGCACTTGCGATTCCTGCTTCAGCTGCCTAAAAAACGTACACAAACCATAAACTTCTTGGCGTTGGCGTACAGCCATCAAACGTCCCACTAGGACCAGTGTCTTACCAGCTCTTGATTTTATTTGTGTTTCGCTTTCACCGTTCTTGTGGTGGCTCTTTCTCACTAATAGCGAATACGGGAAGATCTGCTGAGGGATGGGACTCTGCTCCCTCGCAGGTTGTCACTCCGGTACCAGGGTTAGGCCAGGAGGCAGGTTTGGGACCGGTTGTCCCGTTTACCTCTGCTTGCATCATGGTGATTAGTGTGGCTTGGGCTTCATTGAGAGTAATCTTCATGGCTGAGCCCACAGAGAGCTGGCGGAAGCAGTTGGTGCCTGTGTTGGGGTTGCAGCGAGGCTGATGATTTTCCTCTCTCCTTGCTCCGGCAGAACACGGCCAATGCGGCGCGGGAGCTGGTGATCCAGAGGCTGATCTTCGTGGGGAACGCCTGTAAAAATGAAGAGCAGCGGTTGCTGGAAGAGGTGCACGCGGAGGACGAGCGGGCGCACCAGAGCATCCTCACCCAGCAGGTGCACTGGACTGAGGCTTTGCAGAAGCTGGCTGCCCTCCGAACCTACCTGGTGGACATGATCACCAACCTGGATGACGAGGGCCTGGTGGTGAGTATTGCTCCTTGTACCTGGGGACAGGTCAGTCACCTCAGAAGTGACCAAGACTTTTTATCATGGATATGGTAGGACTTAAATATGGTGTCCAGCAGCTTGCTGCGCTGACAGCAAGGAGGCAGAGTTGGACAGGACCTAAGTTTGCAGGACTAGCTGAAGGAACCTCCTTCACCCGGTCCTGAGAAGCCCCGGTGGTTTCTCGGTGGTTCCTTGGGCATCTCCTCTGCCCGATTCCGCTTTTGCTTGCAGTGAGGTTCAGGACCAGCCAGGCTCAGGTCTCCATCCTCTTGGCTTGAAGCTGCCAGCTCAGGACAGACCTGCTCTTACAGCAGGCAACTGGGCCACCAGTTTTCTAGTGTTCTGTCTACTTTTAATCAAAACGTGACCCTTGGGAGCACCTGCAGTTCTTCTTGAAGGTCTGCCCTGTTGTCTGTCATACCTCTATTTGGGATATTTACTGTGCAAAGCTCGGTTCCTTTTCTGGCTATTGAATTGTCTCTGTTCACCCAAGTGATTCCTCCCATTGTAGACAGGAGCGGGTGGGCGTTGCACCTCCGCTTCCTCGCTCTCAGCCTCTGCTTGCGTGAAGAGGGGGGCAGCAGCTCTGCTTGGGAAATGGAACTGATCCCATGTATGGAATGGCTGTTCCTTTGGTGGGAAACGCAGCTTCTGTCCTGCCCTGGCGTCTCAGCTGGCTGGGCTGCGGCCTCGCCACGGAGAGCAGAGGTTGGATAGCAAGGGCCATCAGATACCAGTGTCAGGAAACAGCGAGACCCCCAGTTTCTCCTTTTGCCACGTAGTGGAAGGAAAATAGGGATTGTACGTTCTCCACCTTGGATTGTTGGTGTTGGTATTTGTGTCTATCAGGAATAGATAGGTGTCATGTCAGAGGAAAGTGAAGGGCACGAGGAGCACCCTGCAGGTCGTAGCTGAGCAAGGGTCAAGTATTTTCCTTCCACTTTGCTAATTGGACTGTACCTTGAGAACGCGCCATTGCCAGGGGGTACAGAATCAAGTGGGACTGATCAGGAGGTTATCTGACTCCTGGGTTAAGTCCTCTGCAGCTTCACCCCCTCTTGAAAGCTTTGGGGGTGGTTTGCTGCCAGCACAAGGTGTTCTTGCAGCGTGTCCCGGTGGGTTGGGGGAGAGGGGGGACCTCAGGGCCGGGGTTCTCATGCTCTGGGCAAGGCAGGGTACAGCGGTGAGAGCTCCCAGATGCAGACGGGCTGGTGCCTGTCAGAGGGTATGGAGTCAGAGCTGGTTCTTTGTGGGTCTGAGACTGTCCACCTGCCTCAGCTCTCCCACACATTTCCCTTGTGCCAGCTGATCCAGCTCTACTTGCGGTCTTCTCCTCTCACCCCACTTATGCGTGCAGTAGGGTGGTGGTCTGGATGCTCCCATGGCCTTCTCCAGCTATTTGTCACCCAGCCACCCAGTCCCACTGCTGCAGCAGGCATTACCCCTAGCTAGATGTGGCAGATGTATCGCCCCCAGCCATTCCCACTCATTTTCTGAGGCAGGGAGTGGAAGGTGCTGCAGCTGAAGAAAATGGGTGTTGAATGCTCACCCTGCTTCCCAGGGCCAGCGCTGGGGTGAGGGGTGGTTTGCCCAGAGAAGCTGTGGCTGCCCCATCCCTGGTGGGGTTCAAGGCCAGGTTGGACGGGGCTTGGAGCAACCTGGGCTGGTGGGAGGTGTCCCTGCTCAGGGCAGGGGGTGGAACCTGATGATCTTTAAGGTCCCTTCCAACCCAAACCATTCTATGATTCTCTGGCTCGGGAAGGAGGACAGTGCTCCCTGGGTCCCGGGTTTGCTGTGCCCCAGCCTGTGTTTGGGATTTCATCTGTGGGGATTTCAGCTGTGATGACTCTTTTTCTCCTTGTCCCCAGAGTGCAGAACAAGAGATCTTCGAGAGGTTAGTACCTGGCTGCTCCTGGGCCTTTCCCTCGCCACCGCTCCGTGCTTGCCTGCACCCCCTGTGGCTCCCATTTGCTATTGCTCCGGCGGCAGGTGACACCCCCTCTCTCCTCCCTCGCACTGCTTTTGTTGAGGACAAGGACAGAGCACAGAGATGCCAACATGGCGTCTCCTCTCTGCTTCACGTGCTGCGCTGCAGCTCAAGACAGAGCATCCCGGCACGTAGAAATGCTCCATGTGTGATGTCTCCCTGGAGGCATTGCGGGATGTGCTGGTCCTTGCTCGGGGGAGACCTTCTCCAGCTCCTTAGTAACTCCACAGGGCTCTCTGGGGGATGGAGCTAGCCTGTCCCAGGCTGTTGGCAGGAGGTAGGATTGTCCACCTTGGAAGCTGGTGTGCTCTGTGCCTGGGGGCTGTGCGGGGGTCTGCTGGCACAGCATCACCTGGAGGAGCAGCGTGCCCAAGCCCTCATGCCAAGCCCAAGCTCCGCACTTGCTGCCTCCTTCCCGGCTTGCAGGGAGGGGAGAACCAAGTGTGGGTGTCAGCGTTTCCGTCGGTCATGATCAGTAACGCTGGGCTGCCCTTCCTTGAGAAGGTGTCTTGGTGGCTGCGTTTTGACAGGCGTTTGTTTCCGTGGCTGCTGCAGGGGTGCTGGCTGGACTCGGCTGCCCAGGGGACTTTTCAGGAGTATTTTTGCCTGGACCCTGCCTGTAGAGAGTAAGAAATCGGCCGCTGCACATCACCTGCTGCCAGTGCCTTTACTTACAGCCATGAGTTCACGTGTACTGCAGGCCACAGGAACCCAGCAGACCCTTAGTCTCCTTGCCGTGCTGTATGAAACCCCAAGTCCCAGCTTGCTCTGCTCTCGTATCGCCCTTTGCTCTGGCACCCAGGGTTTGTCGATAAAGAGGGAAATCTGATTCTCTCACTGCACCCTGTTCATTGTACTCCTCTTGTACCTCGACAGCCGCTCTCAGACGCCTTTAATCTGTGTTTGCTGAGCGAGAAGCCTGTTCACTCAGGCTGCTGGGATTTCAGAAGGGACTGTAATCTAAGCCAACCGAAAGTATCGCTTGGGAGGAGGGCGGAGAGTTTGTCCAGAAACCCCTGGTGCAGTTTCGTTGCAACAAGTTTCTCTTGCAACTGCCCCAGCTCATATTTCTTTCCTACTTCCTAGTCATCTTAAATGCTTCCCAGCACTGGTCAATAAGTCATTGTATTTTGAAATAACTCTTGTTTTCCTTTGCTAGGACAGAGGTGGCAGAGGGAATCTTAGAGCCACAGGAGTCCTCGAAGTTAAACTTTAATCAGACCTGCGTTCAGAGTCCGCTGCTGCATCGACTGTGGGCCTCTGCTGTTCTCTGCTGCGTCGCAGGTTGGTGTCTCGCTCAGGTCCCATGCTCTCTGGGAATTCCTGCATGCTCGTTCATGTTGTGCCCAAGAAACATCCTGGTGCTGGGTGGAAACATCCTGATGCTGTGTCCTGCCCAGGACAGGGGCGTCCTGCCCTCCTCTGCTGTCCCAGCCCCTGCTACTTGCTTAGAGCCCATAGCCGGGGGGCAGCAGCAGCTGTAGGAGGTTTGGGAGTGGGACAGAGACTTGAAGCAGCTGGTTGTGGCTAAGAGGAGAATAGAGGTTTGAAAAGACTGTGTCTTTCATCAGCTCTGTTGATTAACCTCACTGAGTTTCCTGGGTCACGTCGCTGGCACTTTCCTGACAGATGCTGCCATAGGAATCTGTCACGGAAATTCCTCTTTACTGCGTTTACCTTTGGCCTGCTGGTGATTTTTTGGTGAACTCACCCACGTGGCGTCTGTGAGATGCTCTGATGTGTGGAATGAGAAGTGAGTAAACGCAGGAGCTTTCTGATCATAAGCTGAAATTGTGGCTGTGCACGAGCTGGTGGTTTGTGGAGACGTTTGTGATCTGGTTCAGCTCTTGCTGTACGGCGAGGTTCCATCGGAGGCGTTTGTCAGGCCAGTGACGTGCTGTGGGTATGGTTTTGCCAGGTTGGTGCCAGCTCTGTTGAGCAGGGAGAGATGTTGTTCTTCCGGCTGTGATCCGCTTGAATAGCTGATTGTGAAATGTTTGCTTTTACTCTTGCTTCCAGGCCATCATTAGAGCGTTTCAAATGCATTTTTTTTGTTCCTCAAAGGTGGCAACATCCTTCACAATTTGAAAACGTTTGTCCTGTGTGCCACCTCGTGAACAATACCTGGGGTCACCTTCCCAAAGCTCTTGGGTTAACCTTTGATTTTTGCTCATCTCACTCTTGATGCTAATGAGCGAGTTCAGTTTTTCCCTGTTTCCAGGTCCCTCCCCAAGGGATGCGCTTCTGGATTTTATTCCTCTTGTTTTTTCCAGCATTAGCTTGAGAATCTGTGCGCACTGGACAATACCGTCATTTGCTTCTTCTACTGCAAATTCTAGTGTTGCTCTCCCTTTGTGATTCGTTTCCCTCTGTGTTGAGTCTTTGCATGCTGGCAGCCATGCAGACTCCGGCAGTTGTACCTTGGCAAAGTTGAGCAGGTTCTCAGCTGACGTTCAGAGCTGTCAAGTCACACGGGAAGCCTTTCCCTCATTCTCTTTGTTGTGGCGTGGTTTTCTTATGGATTCCTTTCCCAATAGCATCCTTGTCCAATGTAATGACTCTCCGGCATTCGATCCTAGTAGTGGGTCTGTTGGTGCTATTATTAGACTCTGGTTTGTGGGTTTGGGGTGTTTTTGTGGTTCCATTTGAATGCCGTTATTGCATGCTGAGGATGCCTGTCATATCCACGCTTATCTCACTAGTCCATAGTCCACCCAGGACCTAGCCTTAGTGATTTAATATTAACTGCAGTGGTCCTAACTTCCATTAAGACACAGGAATGTTATGTTTCACTTGGTGGTCCCTCCTCCCAAAGCCAGTCTTGTTTATTTGCTTGAGAAGAGTAAATTCCTAGCCTCTAAAAAAGGATTCTAGTAAATTCTAGCCCTGTAGCCTCTAAAAAAAACTTGGAAACCAACAGGTAAAAGAGCCTGGGAGTGTATTTCACTCTCAAAAATAAACGGGATTCCTTTGATGTCTGCACTTGGCATCCAGGCTTCTGTATCGCTTATGTTTGGGGTTGGCAGCTTCTTCCTGAAACCAAGAGATGATGTAAATCTCCTGGCACCTTTCTGGGAGGGATCTTGGTTCACGGCCACTCGTGTTAGTCCCGCTGGGGGGCAGGTAAGTGGTGATGCTGACGGGAGACCTGATGGAGGACCCTCTGCAGGGGTGACACGGACTGAAGCTGTCCCAGCTGGCTGAGACCTTGGGCTGCTCCACGGTGACCTTCTGCCCCAGAGACCAGGCTGGGCCTGGATTCCACCTTGGTGCCTAAATCTAGATACAAGGATTTTAATTTCAGGTGTGCGAGTTTGGAAATAGGAACTTGGATTTTTAAAAGTGGTAAAATGTTAACACACGTACTCGACAGAGATGTTAACTGTGTTAACATACGCAGCATCCCTCTTCTCTCTAAAGTGGCGAGGCCACTCCAATGGGTACTGTACACAGAGAAAATACATTTTTGGGGTGAGATGAATTCCTGGTGGAGTTGTTCATCAGAATATATGGGAGTATCTGAGGGCAGATTTGATCATGACGAAACACTTGTCTGTGCGGGAAAATTTGCTGATCTGAATTACTCTGCTGTTACTCTGGCAGCCCTTCCCCTCCCTCAGATGCTCCCCTGTAGCCATAATTCCCCAACGAAGCTACACGGGTGTCACTGGGGTGGTATTTCCTCGTGCAGATGATCCCTGTACATGAACAGCAGAATGCAGCCCCGTACCTAGGTTAGATGTGTGTTGCACAATATGAGGTTTAGTGCCTTTCTTCTGTCAGAAGAAGATAAAGTCTCGTACTGCTCCGTTTTCTATGAATTCATAGCAGTGTTTGGCTTCCTGGAAAGTCAACCTACAAACAGGCAGCGTGAGCAAATACAGCCGCGGAGACCTACGGAGGGCACGGCGTGGCGGGCAGGCACGCTGCAGAGCATTTGGCTGCTGCTCGGTAAAATAAATCATCAGATGAATGCGGTTGTCTGCTTCAGATGGAAGGGGATGTTGTCTTCAGCTCCTCTTTCTGCTCGCTGGTGCCCGCAATAGCTTCCACCTAACGTGTGAGCGTGCGCGGCGCTTCCACCTTGTACAAACTGATAATTCAGCCTGTTTGTGTCTCCTGCCCGGGAGCAGCAGGGGGGGTGCAGCACTAGGAATCCCCTCGACTGCTGGTCGGAGGGATGCTGACCTGGGTCCACGTAGGTGCCTGGAGCAGGTCGGGCTCTGGGATGACCCTGTTCAGGCTTAAGCCATAATGGTTTGATTCTCTAAGGGCCTCATCCTGCCATGTGCTGGATGCTGAGCAGAGGCTGGTTGGGAAATACGTGATATGGTGGAAGCCACATGGTGAGAAGCCTCTTGCTGGCGGCAGGGCTGGGAGAGCAAATGACTCACCTGCCCCAGCCTTGTTCCTGTGGCGGTTTAAGAACTCAAATGTGAGGGTGGGGGAAGGCAGGGCAAGGAGGGGCACCTGCGGGTAGAAACTCACTCTCCCCGTGAGCAGGGGAGTCAGCTGGGCATCAGCTTCTCTTTTATTAGTGAATTTACAGAGCGAGGGGAACACTTGTGTGGTTGTTCAGCACTCACACCCGGTCTGTGGACCTGCTGAGGGTCTGTCACCTGCTGTGCTGGGTGCTGCCAGCCATCCAAAGTGGAGCAGACCCTCAGCACAACCATCCTCTGGCCAGCCCAGCTCTCACCCTGGGCTGCAGCTCGCTGGGTTTGTGCTGTGGCACCCGGGCAGCCCCTTAATTCAGGGCAAAACCAAACAGAGTCATGGCCGTGCTCATCTCCAGTGCCTGGTGCCACCTCCAAAAAGCTCCACCTGCTCCAAAAGGGCCCAGGGTGGGTTGATGAGTGACTTGGGCTTTACAGGAGGAAAGGGATTTCCCCTGCCCAGCCCTCTCCTGTTCTACCTCATTCCGGTATTACCGGCTTTGCAGGTTTTCTGCCAATGGCCCTGCCGTCCTTGCTGGGGAGCAGAAGTCACCTGCAGTGGGGGTGGGAAGGGACGGGGCTCAGATTTGGGTCTCTCCCAAAAGCGGAATGAACTGAACCTGCTGAGTTGTGTTTTGTGGGGATTTGGGCCAGGGTCGGAGTAAAACGATCTTCTCTGACTCTGCAGGACTTCTAGTGGAAGGCTGGAGAGGTGAAATCTGGGCTTTGAGGAATCTCTGCCTTGTTCTGGCCCTGGCTTGAAAGGGGAGGCTGTGGGGAGCTCGAGCCACCGACACCGTGCCACCCCGGGGGAGCAGACTGTGTCTCCGATGGCTGTGACCTTGTTGAGCGGTTCAGACAGGGGCCACCGGCCACTGCTCACTGTGTGGCTTCTCTTGCAGGCTCACAGGAAATTCACATTGATGAGAAAACCATCAGCCCCCACCTCAGCCTGTCAGAAGACAAGAAGACCCTCACATTCAGCCCCAAGAAAGCGAAGGTGGACTTGGACTGCCCCGAGCGGTTTGACCACTGGCCCAATGCTTTGGCTACTGAGGCTTTCCACTCGGGAGTCTGTGCGTGGAAGGTCAGCGTGGAGAAGAGCTGTGCCTACAAGCTGGGGGTTTGCTACAGCTCCCTGCCGCGGAGGGGCTCTGGCACCGAAGTTCGCCTGGGCTTCAATGCTGCCTCCTGGGTCTTCTCGCGCTACGACAAGGAGTTCAGGTTCCTGCACGCCGGCCAGCCGCAGGCGGTGGAGCTGATCCGCTCTCCGGCCGAGATCGGGGTGCTGGTTGACTTTGCGGGAGGAGAGGTGCTCTTCTACGACCCCGATTCCTGCACCATCCTCTTCTCCCACCGGGAGACCTTCATGGAGCCCCTCTATCCTGTCTTTGCTGTGGCACACCAGAGCATCTCGCTGGTCCAGTGAGCCAAGCATTGCACTTGCTGCGGGGTGAACATACAATTGTATATGCAGTGACTGTATATACGCTATACATGGGGGAAAGGAGCCCAGACAGGGCTGCTGGCTTGTGTACAGTGGTGTTTAGACAAGACCTGCCTTCAAACTACGTCTGTTCTTCACGTGTTTTATGGCAGCTTTCCTCTCCCCCTGTGTTGGCCGTGCTGGGGCGAGTGCTCAGGATAACGCCTGGCTCTGCCAGCCACTTTTGGGTCAATCACTGAATTCCTCTCTGACCAAGGGCAGCTTTCCAGCCTGACGGTGGGCTTTAGAAATACTAAAAGATGTGTTTGGAGGAGCTACATGGAAGGGAACGTCACTGGGACACAGCTGGAGACATGCTTTTGGGAGGAGCCACCCCATGCCAGAGCAGGGACACGGTGGGGGGCTGTCACCCCTGGGGAACCCACGTGGGGCTGTGGGGCCCATGGAGGAGCAGAGGAGTAAGAAACAAGGAGCAGCAGAGAGGAACCCAACCTGAGCTGCTCCTCGCTGCCGAAGGGAGCGTGACATGGCAGAGACATGGAGAGCAGGCGGGGGGGAAGGAGGGGTGTTGGACTGCAACTGAAGCAGGGAGAAGGGCAGGAGAGGTGTTTTCTTAACTCTTTAAAATTTCTCTTTATTTCTCAATACTCAAATCAGTAATGCAAAGTTTATGTTGATTGGCAATACATTAAATTAAGTGAAATTCCCCCACTCCAGCCTGTTTCGCAGGCCACCGCTGTCGGGAAGAGGGGGACGCTGCCCGTCCCTCCCCCAGAATGAACCTTCTGGAGCACAGCTTGACCCAGTCCCCGCTCTACTGGGGGAAGACCCCACCGCTGAGCCTCTTCCATAGTGTTTTTAGAGAGATGAAGTACATCAGCAGCAACACTGCGTGTGTCAGATACATTTTATTGTATGGACACCCCTCCTGCTCCGCGGGCAGCTGCTCCCTGTGCTCAGAAGAGTTCGCTTCTGTTCCCTGCACAACTGGCAGCACGAAATCCATGCCAGGACTGGTTCAGTGCTCAGGTCCTCCTCTGAAACGCAGCTACCCCTTCTCGATAAGGGTCAGGAGGTGGCTGAGCGTGGGCAGGACATGCTCAGGGGGCACCTCCGGCTCAGCGCTCTGCCCGGCGGCCCGCAGCAGAAATCCATGCATGCCCACGGCTCGGGCTGCCCTGTAATCCCGGGTGTAGTCATCCCCTACATGAGCCACCTGCTCTGGGGGGACCCCACCGAGGCGCAGGGCTTTCTGGAAGATCCTCCCATCTGGCTTGGCGAAGCCTGTCTCCTCAGAGGTGAGGACAAATTCAAAGTGGTGCCGCAGGTTGCACTGGGAGAGGATTTTTTCCAGCCGGTTGTCGAAGTTGGAGACGACCCCCATACGGAAGCCGCGCTGGCAGCACTGGCTCAGGGTCTCGCCGGCTCCTGGCAGCACCTCCCAGTTACCAGCGCTGCAGAAGTCATGGTAGAGGTTTTCCGCCATCAGCGTTATGACTCCCTCTTCGTGCACACCTGAGAGCCTGAAGGTCTGTTTGACCACGTCGACCCACCACTGCTGGGAGCTGAGCCCCCGGCCCTGGCCGTAGTTGGGGAATAGCCGGCTCTGGGCTCCGTACGCCTCCCGGAATGACCTAGTGAGAGCCTCTGGCTGCACCCGGATCCCGTGTGCCCGGGCCTCGGCCGCGTAGCTCTCCCCCACCGGCCGCCGCAGCCGCAGCAGCGTGTCCTTCACGTCCCATGTCAGGAAGCGAAGCCGGAGCATGGCTTCAGCAGGAGCCTGGAGCAAACGGGGGGAGCCGGGGGCTCTGCTGAGGGGGAGCCGGTGCCCAGTGTGGATCAGAGAGTGTGGGCGCCGGCCCTTTGACCGTGTCACACACACTGCTGACAGCGGCCCACCGCGGGGGGCTCGGGCCCCCTCTGGGGTCTGCACGGAGAGGTGGAGGGGAGGGAAGGCCCTGCTCCGATTCCCGGGGGGTAAAATCTCCCAGGCCGGGGCAGCTGCACCCCCTTCACCCCCCCCTCCCCCCCGTGGGTGCTGCTGCGGGGCCCTGCGCGGGGGCTGCTGGGGGCACCCGGGGCTGTACCCACAGTGTGTGCGGTGGGGTACGGGGGGCACCCGGAGCTGTGCCCGGGGTGCCTGCAGTGGGTGTAGGGGGGCAGGGGGCTGGGGCACCCGCAGTACCGGGGATAGGAGAACGAGCGCCCGGGGCTGTACCCGGGGTGGATGTAGGGGGGGGCGCCCGCGGCTGTGCCCGGCGTGGGTACACGGGGGCCACGCAGGCGCGGGGTGTCCCCGGGGCTCCGGGGCGGGTTCCCGGCGGGGGGAGGCGGCCAGGCCGGGGGTACGCGCGGTCCCGGGGCGCCCCCAGCTCCGCACTCACCGGCGCCGCTCCCCGGAAGCCCCGCCCCGTGCCCCGGAAGCCTCCCCCCACACCCCCCGGAAGTTCCGCCCTCAGGCCCGTCCCGCCGTCGCCGCCTCCTCCCTCATCCAGCGCAGCAGCTGCGGCGCGAAGTAGGTGATGATGGCGTCGGCCCCTGCGGAGAGACGAGAGGCTGGAGCCGCCCCGGGGGGACGAACCGGGCCGGGGTCGGGGTCGGGAGCGGGTCCCGGGACCGCCCCGCCTCACCTGCGCGCCTGAACGCCGTCACCGCCTCCCTGACGGCAGCCTCCAGGCTGAAGGCCCCGGCCTGGGCCCCGTGCCACAGCATGGCGAACTCCCCCGAGACGTGGTATACGGCCAGCGGGTGCGTGGGGTGCTGCGGGGAGCGGCGGGTGGGGAGGTCAGACACCCCTCCCCGCACACCCCGGTGCTCCAGCGCCCACCCCAAGGTGCAGAACCACCAGTCGCAGCCCCTCCACTTTGGCTGTCCAAACCGGCCATCCCAAACACACGCCTCTCCTCACCCTCCTCCTCCAGGGACACCCCGTGCCCTCAGGGCCACGCAGAAAGAGCTTACTCGGGCCTTGACGTCCCTCACGAGGTCCAGGTAGGGCATCCCCGGCTTCACCATCAGCATGTCCGCTCCCTCGCGCACGTCCCGGTCCTGTGAGGGGAACACACATGCAACCCCCCCCAGGTAGAAGAACATTTTCCAGCAAGTCCGCAGTTGTTTTTCCCCAGAAGTTCTGACCTGGCGTTGGTTTTCCCAGGAGGGGTGACTGAAGGGTTTGGTGAGCCCCTAATGCCACAGGAGCCCCCGCTGGGCTGTGATGGGGGAGAGTCAACGCTTCCCTCACCAGAGGCACAGTGCCTGGGAAAAGCTGGTGGCTGCGTGTCCTTGCACCCGACACCCCAAGCCACAGCAGGGTGTGGGGTCACCACCTCTGCAGCTCCCAGGTCCCACGCTGGGGACCAGCTCTCTGCCAGGCTGACGGGCCTCATGTTTCCCTTGCTTGGAGAGGGGGAAGACACTTGACCGTTTTGTGGACGTGCTTCCTGCCCGCTTTGGACTCCAACACCCCTGGGCTTGCACTCCCCAAACCCTGCTGCACAGGGTGTGCAGCCTTGTCACCTGGGCACCCCGTGAGGGTTTTCCAGTCCCCACAGACGTAAACACACAAGCCTTGGTGCTGCCCCAGACAGCCCAGCCCCGGCCCACTCACCACAGCACGCATTGCCAGGCCCCTGGCGCCCGGGGGCAGCTGGTAGCATCGCCTGTCTCCAAAGGCGGGTTTGGATAGTGCAGCATCCCTAGGGACAGGCAAGGCAAGGGATGAGGACCAGCACAGCTCCCTGCGCCTCTTACCTCATAGAGCTTCAGAAACTTGAGGGCAGACTAGGACAAGCGCCTGAGCCATTTGGGACAGGAAAAGGGGGTCTCTCCTGACCCGCCTCAGTGCCCTAGGATCACGCTGGGAGGTCCGACAGGCCCAGGCTGGCCCTGGGAGCCGTGTTTCAACACCCGCTGCCCTCCCCATGCCCAGAGTCTGGGGTAAAATTGTGTCAGATGTTTTCCTTTTGCTCTTTTCCAAGACAGGTCCCTCAGGGATGCCCTGTCAGGGTCAGGCCGTTCTTGGGATGAGGTCTAATAGCTGACCGAGCTGAGCCTTGTCCCTAAAGCCACCCCCTGGGGCAACACCAGCTCCCACAGCTCCCCTCTCCACTGCTCCTGGCAGCTCCCTCCCTGCCTGCCTTGCCACCAGCACCCAGGACAAGCATGTGAAGGGGTGGGAGGGAAGATCACCCAGATGATCTTCCCACCAGCCAGCCTCTCCTGGGCAAGGTACATTTGTCTCCCTTTTGCACCAGGAAGTAGGTGGAGAGCACTCCAAAGTGACCACTGTGGTCACAGCTGCGGCCCAGGCTCTGGCTGAGCCCCTTTCCAAAATAACTCTCCGGGGACGCATCTCCTGGAGCTGGCTGGGGATACTCCCAGCTGAGGGACAGACCCACCTGAAGGGACCGTAGAAGCACGAAGCAAACTTGGCGCTGTAGCTCATCACCGACACCTGCAGAGGAGAGTGGAGCCATGAGGGACAGAAGCTCGGTGCTGCATCGTGGCACCGGGGCAGTAGTGATTCCCTCCCACAGCTGTTTTATACTCTGCCCCACATCCTCCTTCCCCTGCCAGAGGGCTGGCACCTTGCTGTCCCCGTGTCCAGCCAAGGACATTCCCTTCCTGTCTGCACAGGGGCAGGGAAATGCCTGTGGTACATCCTGGGCAATGTGGGCGTTTGCTTCTCCCACCACTTGCCCAGGTCCTGTTGCGGTGCAGCCTCCCCGTGGACGTCGTTCCTGCCTTTGGCACACGCAGATCCCGAGCTCACCTTGTTGCCCAAGTCGTTGGAGATCAGCGCCGCCTTCATGGCCGCGATGCGCCCATCCATCATATCTGAGGGGGCAACGATGTGGCAGCCTGCGGAGAAAGACCAGAGACGCCGGGAAGTGCCCGAGGCTGTGACTGCCTGCAGGAGGAGGTGACCCCAGGGCCAGAGGGGCCGCGGATGCCTGTGGCTGTGCTGGGGCCAGCTCAGAGGAAAAGCAGTCCCAGCTGGAGCCGGGCCCAGTTTGCTTTTGGGCCTGCTGAAAGCAAGAATGGGCAAGTCCGCGAAAGTTGGGCTTGGGTACCAATGCCAGGAGACTCCCCACCTGCTTTGGCGTAGGCCAGTGCCACTTCTGCCAGCCGCTGGCAGCTGAGCTCGTTCTGGATTGTGCCATCTTCACGCAGGATGCCTAGGAGACAAACCCGGGGTCAGGCGAGGGGCTGGACGGCTGGTTGCCTCGATCCCTAGGGAGGTTCTCGCTACACAGATGCTCAGAACAACAGTGGGGAATGTGTTAATAGAGCTGGGTCAGAACCAGGAGACCAAGGACGCATCCCTCCAGGACGGGACACAACACCTGGGTGCTCTGGGGAAGGGCAGACAGCGATGGGGGACACAGACAGGTGCTCAGACAAATTCAGATGGCCCAGGACTCAGAGCCTTAAGCACCCGTGCCTCCCACCCTGCTGTCAAAACCAGCTCTCCCAGGCTAAACTGTACCAGTGCTGGGAGCCAAGTCACGGGGCAGGAGCTGGCCAGGCCCCACCAGCACCCAGAGCTCCTCAGCCAGAACCAGCAAACTGCCGGAGATTCCGGTGCCAGGAACCTTCCCGAGGAGCAGCTCCGGACCCCAGGCTGTGCACTCACCGCAGTGCCCATGGGAGGTGTAAGGGCACAAGCAGACATCGCAGGCGATGAGCAGCTCTGGGAAGGTGGAGCGGATCTTCTTGATTGCCTGGATGGCAGGTGTGTCCTGCGCATCAGCAGCGGAGCCTCTCTCATCCTGTGGGAAGAGAAATGCCTCAGCCAAGGGCCAAGGCCAAGGGCCTCCCACCAGTAACTTGCCCAGGTAACATTTTCTAAGCTGTAAGATCCTGTAGCGCAGGGTGGTGTGACCACCAGCGATGGAAAAGGGCGATGGAGCAGTGCCTCTGAGCAGCGAGTGCAGGTCTTGGGGCCTCCTGCAAGAGCTCTGGGAGCTTTTTGGGTGTCACTACAGCCTCCCATCCCTGTCCTGCTCTCCTGAGCAGGGTGCAAGCACATCCAGAGACGCTGAACAGCTGCTGTTTGATCAGGAGACCCCCTGGTCCCATGTGGCTCTCCCACACCCCTGTGGCTACCCCAAGCACCCTGCCACCACCATGCACACTGACCTTGTGGACCTTGCTGGGCACCCCAAAGATGAGCACACACTTCAGACCGTCCTCGATGAGGGGACGCAGCATCCCCTCCAGCTTGTTGACGCCGTACCTGAGAAGAGCACAGCAAAGGGGGCTGCCAGGCACCCAGACCTGCTCCCTGGGGCAAGCTGGTCTGTGACCTGGCTGCTGGTCTGTGAGCGATCCAGCATCCACGCCAAGCAGCAGCTGGAGGTGTTGCCTGAACACTGGGAGGAACAATCCAGGACCTTATCTGGGTCTACACGAGCGTTATCTACCCAGCATGGACACTCTCTGCTCTGAAAGGATGAGCATGCCCTGCCCTTGGATCCCTTATCTCGGCTTCCCCATTGCAGATCCATCCCACCTCCCCACAGGACCATCCCCCTGGGGCCTCTCTGACCACAAGTGTGTTAACGTGGCAGCAGATGAAGATGGGAGCTGCCAGTCCAGCGAGATCTAATGCAGGACCAGAGCCCGTGTCCTTGCACAGGTTTTCTAGCTGCTGTTGGAAACCCTGTTCACTTCCAACTTCCCTGCGTGCCCAGCCCACAACGTGCGAGTGCTCTGGGACATCAGGAGACCTTGGCACCATCCCTGCCAGTACTGGTGCTTTCCCAGCATCCCCAGTATGATTCCCTCCATTTCCATGGTGGATGAATGCTCTCGCCCTGCCTGATGCTGGGGGATCCCCAAGGCAGGGACCAGAAAGGTTGGAAGTGTTGCCCCTGGCCCACACTCATCTCAGGCTGTACATCAACTCTGCTCGGGCACGGGGCATGGCAGCCACTGGCACGCAGCTCGGTGGGGCTGGCTTCTTACCTGGCTTGTCCAGGGAGGCTGGGGATCGGCTCCACTGCATCAGGGCTGTCACTGCAGGAGGTGGATGGGACAGAGACGTGAGGACTTGGCATGAGAAGGAAGCCCCTACCCCAGGCTTGTCCACAGGGAATCTTCTGGGAAATCCGAACCTATCTAAGAGCTCAGGGAGCACTTAGGCCACTCAACCTGAGCTTGGTCCATCCCTAACCCAGAGAGCCAGGGCTCACTCACGTGACAAAAATGGGGTAGATGAGGTTGGAGGCATCAAAGGTGGTTGCCGTACACTGCCAGGAGCGCAGCACCGGGTGGAAGTAGCCGCTGTGAAGAATGGAGTCTGCCTGCATCTTGGGTGTTTGCTAGGAGGCTGTGGAAGGAGGCTCTGAAACACCAAAAGAAACCAGCAGCTGGTTAGCGGCGGTGTCCAGGTAAGACACGGCTATCGGTGCACGCGAGGAGGGGGCTGAGATCCAGGCAGCCACCGCAGGACCGTCCCTGTCCCGCTCCGGGCACACGCGGGGAGCATGAGCTGCACCCAGCCAGTTCAGCCCCACTCTGCCCCGCGCCGGGCGGGTGTCGCAGGACCCCGCAGCAGCAGACACAGCAAGGCTCTCCCCGTAAATGGGGATGATGCCGACTCCTCCCCACAAAACCTCCCAATTCTGTGTGTGAAACCACCAATTCACAGCCACCAGCGTCCTCCCGCAGCAGAGCCACCTTCACACGGATCAACACTACCACCCTCCTCAGGCTCCGTCTGTTTTAGCTCATGTAAGTGTACCAGCAGTTTTCTAATGATCGCTTAATGCATTTTACTTGTGCTTAACGCTGTCTAATTGCGTGATACAGCTTTTTTATACAGAGTAGTCAAAAGCTGCCCTGCACAGCACAAAGTCTTTGTGGCCACAGTGGAAAGGTGCAGTGGAGGATGACTATGGGCACTGGATGAGAGGTGCAGGATCATCCTGAAGTTACCAGGGCTACGAACCCTGCGGTCACACAGCTCCGGTGGCCACTTACTGCTGGATAAAGAAAACTTGGGAGTTCATAAAATCACAGAATGGTTTGGGTTGGAAGGGACCTTAAAGCCCACCCAGTGCCACCCCCTGCCCTGGGCAGGGACACCTCCCACCAGCCCAGGTTGCTCCAAGCCCCGTCCAACCTGGCCTTGAACCCCTCCAGGGATGGGGCAGCCACAGCTTCTCTGGGCAACCTGGGCCAGGGGCTCACCGCCCTCACAGCCAAGAATTTCTTCCTAGGTGGGCAAAACAGATTTCAGGGGTAACAAAGAGCAATTACCCAAAATACATAAATCAAGTGTTAGCTATGTTATTGTTGCAACTTCTCCTGTAGCAATATTTTCTGCTTATGTAACAGTTATATCTAGTAATAATTCAGCGATTAGACCATTAACATTTAAGTTTCCACTTGCACTAAATTCTCACCAACGTGTGGTTGGTGAGAGTGCGATGGAAGGGGCCGGGGGAAGGTGGCTCACAGGGGACCAGGCATTTGGCTGCGGCACAGAAGAGAGCAGCCGTTACGGCCGGGACGTCCGGGGAGCCGCAGCCTGAACAACGAACTGTTTGTACGGAGAGGCTTCGAGGGCTGCTGCTGGCGGCACGCAGGGCCGCATCCCACCAACGCCCCGTGCAGAGGAGCCGGGGGTGTCCCGCGAAACAAACAGCAAAGTCCTGCTGGCCCCCTCCAGAGGGAGGCGGGCAGGAGGAGATGGGCTGCTGAAAGAGCAGGTGGAATTCCTCCACTGGCACCCCCGGGCAGGGCGTCCCACGGGAGACAGGGAGGACACAAGGATGGGGCCCATCTCAGTGGAGCAGCCCCGTGGTCCCCGGTCCCATCCCAGGAGGAACTCCCCAGCAATGAACCTCCGTTCCCCATCTCTCTCCGGAGCGCAGACGCGGCTCGCACAGCATCCCAGGATGCAGGCCAGGGGAGAAAGTTCTACACCAGCACTTGCGACAGCAGTCAGCCACGGAGCCGGGCAGGACATGGCCCCATTCTACCGCAAAACTTTTAATTTGAGGTGTTCACCTATTTTATATGCTCAAGACCTTTCAGATATTCCAGTGCTGAGCCAAGTTCTCATTCTTGGCACAGGCCGCCCCTGTGCATGGGGCACTTGTAATATAAGGGCATCGCGTTCAGTCCAGTAGTCTTGCATCCCCAGCGATTACCTCTACTTGGGAATGGGGAAAAAGGCACCTCTCAATTTCTTACAGGCTTATATGTTTAAAAACACTGTATAAAAAAAATCAGACAGTGCTTGCGGGGTATGCAGACCAGCTGACCGGCACGCTGGCAGTGTCACAGCGTCACTTGGCAAGTAATTTTTAGCCCTGGAAAGCTGCCGCACTAGTCCTTACTCGCAGGGAAGGGGACAGCCCTCGGGAGAACTGGAGTCGGCAGCCCCAGCACAGCGGCTGGGCTCCGGGCTGGGCTCCAGTGGGCTCCGGGCTGGGCTCCAGACTGGGCTCCGGGCTGGGCTCCGGGCAGGCAGAGATCGAGAACAAAAGGCTCAGTGAACAAAACCCATCTCGAGAATCCAAAAAATGTGTTCAATAGTTAATCCCACAGGAGGAAGGGGAGGGGGGCCGGGCTGGGACCAGAGGCACCTGATGCTGTATGGGACAGATAGAGGCCACCGCTCCAGAAACTGCCCTCTCCGGGGAAGGAGGAGCTGGCACCCGGCGGAATTGCAGAGCGGAGATAACGGCCAGGACGGGTGGGCCCTGGCGCAGCACCCGTCTGCGAGGCCAGGGCAGCCAGGGCCTCCTTATGAGCCCCACGTGCAGAAGCTGTCCCCCGCCCAGGGACACAGGCTCCCCCGGCCCGTGCAGGGCACCCGGTGGGACAAGGACACTGGGGTCTTACGGCCGCAGAGCCACCGCGCGCCCCACGGCTGCCCGACGGCAGGGATGCAGAGCAAGGACAGTGAGTGCCGTGATAAGGGGATGATGCACCGCATATGTTATACCCTAAAATGGGGCTGTTTCCCCCCAAAGGCCCCCTTAGAGCTCCCAGCAGAGCACACGTGCCTCTTCCTCCATCATTAAAGGCCCAAATCCCTATTTCTAAAGCAATTTGCTTCACACACACCAGAGCATCGGTGAGGAGGAGTTTAAGAACAGCCCTGCAGCTCCCTCCCGAGTGAAGGGCTCCGCAGCAGAGTGGTTCCACTGTCGCTCCTCCACGCCGGGACCGCTCCAGGACCAAACCTGCGGCACCCCAACCCGCGCCTTTGCCCACGGTGTCCCCGGGCACCTCGCTGCCTTCGAGGAGAGTGAAGCGGCAGGAAAAGGAGAGACCCCAGGCACACGCTGCCCTCCCTCCCCTTTGCACCAGCATGAAGGAACCAAACTTAGCGGAGGGGCCGAAGCCCGACCCGGCGCAGGCCGAGGGCGAGCGGCAAAGCTGCTGACCGCCCCGTGAGCCAGGCACTGCCCGATGGCTGCTGAGACACGGGGAAGCCGCTTTCCAGCATTTTAGGACGCGGAAACAGTCCACAATTATTTACCTGAAGTCCTGGAGACACGCAAGCTCCCAAAAATCCCAGGTGGGAACGGGGATGGATTGGTGCGCAGCAGGAAAGCGCAGCTCCCTGGGGAAGACAACGGAGCTGCGGGTTAATTAACAGTCGCTAACAAAGGTCAAGACGTTAGAGCCGATTTCATCTTCCAGGCGGGATCTGGAAATGGGGATGCTTCCGGGGGGGCGGTGGTGGTGTCTGTACACCCCAGGGTGAGCGGGGTGTCAGCCTGCTGGGTGCTCTCCCCACGGTAACCGCCGGTTACCGAGCGAAAACCCTGCGTTACGGAGGGCTGCTCTTGCTGTCCGCCCCCGAGCCTGCAGAGCCGGGCCCTGCCCCTGCAACCCTCCCGATCCCCGGCCTCCGCGCAACCCTACAAGAGGCCGGGGTCGGGGACCGGGGACCGGAGCCGGGGCGGTCGCCCCGGCTCCGGTTCCCCGCTCCCCGACCCCGGCCCCGGCGACTCACCGACCGCCGCGTCCCGCTCCGTCCGTGGGACTCTGCCCGGGGAGCTCATGTGATTTGCATAACCCCGCCCACCTGATTAACATAATCACGCCCCCTCTTCTTCCCCCCCCGCCGGCGGGAAGTCTCGCGCGGCGGAGCGCGGGAAAAGGGCTGGAGGCGGCGGGGAAGGGGCTGGGGGGGTGTGAATTGCGGAGGGGAGCGGGGGTTTGGGGGGGTGTAGGGGGCTGGAACGGGGTTTTGGGGTGCTGGGGGGGTGTGTGGAGAAGGGGTGGGGGTGCCGGGAGGTCTGGAGCAGGGCTTTGGGGCGCTGGGTGGGGGGCTGGAGCTAGGTTTTGGGGCGCTGGGGGGGCCATGCGGGTGGGTTTTGGGGTGCTAGGGGGTCTGGAGCAGGGCTCTGGGGGGCTGGTGGGGGGCTGGAGCCAGGTTTTGGGGTGCTGGGGGGCATGGAGCAGGGCTAGGGGTGCTGGAGCAGGGCTTTGGGGTGCTGGGGGGCCACGCAGAGTGGTGGTAGAGTGCTGGAGGGGTCTGTAGCAGGGCTTTGGGGTGCTGGGGGACCATGAAGGCGGGTTTTGGGGTGCTAGGGGGGCATGGAGCCAGGTTTTGCAGTGCTGGGGGGCCATGCAGAAAGGTTTTGGGGTGCTGCAGGGGAACCTTGAGGCAGGTTTTGGGGTGCTGGGGGGTCTGGAGCAGGGGTTTGGGGTGCTGGGTGGGGGGCTGGAGCTAGGTTTTGGGGTGCTGGGGGTGTCTGGAGCAGGGTTTTGGGGTGCTGGGGGGCCATGCAGGCGGGTTTTGGGGTGCTGGATGGGGGCCTGGAGCCAGGTTTTGCAGTGCTGGCGGGCATGGAGCAGGGCTTTGGAGTGCTGGAGCAGGGCTTTGGGGTGCTGGGGGGCACGTAGAGCAGAGCTGTGGGGTGCTGAGGGACCACGCCACCTGGTTTTGGGTGCTGCAGGGATACCTGGAGCTGGGTTTTGGGGTGCTGGGAGGCATGAAGCAGGGCTTTAGTGTGCTGGGGGAGCATGGGACAGGGCTTGGGGTGCTGGGGGGGACTGGAGCAGGTCCGTGGGGTGCTGCGGGGTCCTGCCAGGTGAGGGGGGGCTGGAGCCATGCTGCAGGCTTGGCAGCGTGCACACAGGACATGCTGTTTTCTCCATCTCATCAGAGCAAGGGAGATCGTAGAATGATTTACGTTGGAAAAAAGCCTTTAAGATCATTGAGTCCAACTGTAAGAGTAAGAATACTTGCAATATGCAAGAGATGCTTGGATCAGGCTCATTAGTCTTCGTAAAGATCAGTCAAATACAGCATCTTTCCCCAAAAAAGAGGCTTATTCGAATAGATACCTTCTGCTGTTCTGCAGCTCCCATGCAGTAATACCGTCTCCTTCACCTGCTGCAGGGCATAAACCCCGACCCCGCGTCTCCCGCCGGGAGCGAGGGCGAGCAGACGGCTCCTTCACCAGGGATACAGACACCAGCACCCCAACCCCACTTCTCCCGTAACTGGAAATCTCGTTATTTCCGGTCTCTGCGCTCCCCTCGCTCGAGGCCGCGTCGCAGTAGCCTTCACCCTCCCTTTGCCGCCGGCTGCTCCACCAGCAGTTTCGCAGCGGGTTTGCTTCTGCCGTGGCCGCACGCTTGTGGGAAAGCAACGGAAGATCGGCGAGGATAAATACGCTCAAGCGACTCGCACCTGAGGTGCTGGGAAACACATGTGTCACACTAATTGTTCAGTCTTGGGTGCTTGCGCGTAAAACACTTGCGCTTAGATAACGTAAGTCTGCCATGGAGTCAGGGACACCTCATCTACCCGCTTGAGAATCCTGGCCTGTTGTTGAAGGTCAAAGCACAGTGGGAAAACTATGCCTGTTTGAACCCTTGAAGTACCAGCGAGAACAGAGTCCGCGTGCGTTCTTGCTAACAAGGACTCCCTCGCTGCCAAGGACTCTCGCTAACAAGGACTCTCTCTCACTCCGTGGCGCCCGCGTCCCCTGCTTGTGTGCCTCTGCCCGGGTGCTGCTTCGGTGATTCCCCGCTCCATGAGGTATCGAGATTAAACTTGTTCTTTGCCTTTCATCCGTGGTTTTGTGCCTGCATCGGCTCACACAGCGCTTCATGCAACCGCAACCGGCTCGGTTCGTTACTGACAGAAACAAGAGACTCCAATTCTGTAAAAAAATCTGGCTTTTATTTAGATATTGTTCCCTTCCAGAATATGCACCCCAGATATGTAGTAGAAGAGGAAAAAAAGAAAAAAAAAAAAAGAGGAAAAAGAGCTAGATGGCAGGCCGTTTTTGTTACTGGAGATCTTGGGAAGGCATCCTTAACTCAGTCTTTTCAGAAAATCTTTGTTGATTCAGTTCTTTTCAAGAGCTGGGCCCGTGTGTGTGAAAAGGCATTGTGCCATAAAAGCAAAGGCAGGGCAGCTCTTGGGGGTAGCTCTGCATATCAGCAAAACTCGTGGGTTTTACTTAAACATATCTAAAGCTTTCCTCAAGTTTCCCTCACCAGACCTTGGTTAAGTTCAAATACTGGGTGTATTAGTCTTCAAAAAGATCAGGCAAATAATAGAGCTTTTTTCCCCCAAAAAGAGCTTATTCTAACAGATATTTTCTCAGAGAAGAGAAAGGAAAGGCATCAAAACTAACAATTCAAGTATAAAAGAACAAACCTATATGAGTGCTAGGAATCCCAACAGCTTATTTCAACCCATTTTTCTTAGAGATTTTAAAAACCAGAGGCCCGAGGCTGCCCTTCCTGGGCAGGAATGTCCTGTCCTCGCTGCTCTCCTGGAGCCTGTCACAGCGGGAGGCAGCATCTAAGGCTCACGAGGGACCTTTGATGCGATTTGTCCCTTCTAGTTGGGGGAAAAAACCCCAAACCACACCGAAAAGCCAGCAAAATCCAGCACTCTATTCTACCACGCTTAAACCTGCTGCAGTCTCCACCCTGTCTGCAGGACCTGCAGCTCCGCAGAGGGAACGGAGGCGAGAGCATCCCATCCACTGGTGCCCGCTGCTGACCTGCAACAAAGGCACCGCCTGATACAGCCACCTTTTTTTATCCTGATACACATTTTAGCCATTAATTTTGCTTCGGATTTTTAATAAAACTCCTCTTGGTCTCCCAGGGCTTTAAAAAGACACAAACCAAGCACTTTCGGTATTTAGTTTACATCTTAAGCGCTGTGGAGTTTTTTTGATTTCAGTTGATTTGGGGGAGAAAGTCAGACAAGCGGACACCGGTCCTTGCACGGTTACACTGTATTGCTGCGTACGAGTGGTAACTGTCACAGGGACAGCAGGAAGAGAAGGCACAGCCAGAATGCAAGAAAGTGAAGGAAAAAACCAAGCCACTTGGATAAAGAGCTTAAATGTTCAGCTTCCAAGCCTCCTGACATCATCTTGGCGATTCTAAACCCCAAAGGGTCAATGACCTATTTGATTCAGCCCCTGACTTGGTTTAACGAGCTTATTCAGCAGTCTCTCAAGTTCTCCTGGCCAACTTCTGTACTGAGCATCTGACATCTCTTTTTTTTTTCCTCTATTTCAGAGCCAACCCAGCGTAAAAAGCCCAGTCCCATCCAGTCCCATTCCGAACCTGGGGAGAGTGCACAGGGAGGAGCGGTCCTTCCTCGAGAAAAGCTTTAGCAAAAGTCCTTTATGTACAAGTTAAAGCCAAAAAGGGGCAGGCCCCAGCGGAACAGAACAAAGCTCTACTGGAAACAAGAGGGGACACAGCAAAGTTGATTGACAGCATTTATATCCCCCTGAACAAACCCCGACCCCTGCACGCGTCTCGTCAGCAAGCTCAGTTGTCCACCTCTTCCTCATCATTTTGCTCTTCTTCCTCCATCCTTTCGTCATCATCATCATTCTCTTCCTCTCGGCTCTTATCTTGCTCCTCTGAGTCTGCCTTCTTGTCCTTGTCTTTCCTTGCTTCTTTCTTTCCTTTCTGTTCACGCCTGTAAACTACAAAAGGAAAAGAGAGAACACTGAAAAATTGCAGGCCAGTGTTTCCCCGGCATGAACAGTGCAGCACCTGAAGCCCAACGTCCACTTGCTCTCCGGGCTTACAAGGGGAGCAGTGAACCCATAGCAGCGACTCACCCTATTATTTGAGCTGTGCTGAGCAGCTCCATAGGAAATCAGGTTAAGTTTCAGCAGAAAAATGCTGAAAAGGACGCAGGAGTTCACATTTACGGGCAGCGCTTAAGGCTTTCCTTAGATAAACATAATAGGGGAGTGATACCAGATGAGACTTTCTCAATCCTCATCAGTTGTGAAATAATGTTATCCCAGTCCTGTTAAGGTGGCACATTATTATTCCCCAGGCAAACTGCAGTGTAGGATGCTGGGCAAAGAGAAGAGAAACAAGACAGGCAAGTAAGTGTTGCTTGTCCAGTGTTCGAGGAAAACAGGACGTGGTGCTGCTTAGACCCCCTCGACATGAACTGAGGACGATACCTTCCAGTGATTCTTTCAAGGGGGCTACAAATCGCTGAAACTCCATTTCCTCCATGGCAGAGAGAACATCGCCAGCATTCAGCGTTTTCCTCTTCCCCTTCATCGCAAAGTTATTCGCACTAGTCAAAAACAAGAAGGAAAATAAGAGTTAATTGGTACTGTTATTAACTTAGTCTTGTTTATTAAAGTCACAAGCAACTTCAAAAAAAAAAAGCCATCTCCTAAACATTGGGGTTTTTCTAATCATTTAATAATAGTAGCTTAAGAAACCATCTCTTTTACATTGGCTGTTTGTGCTTTCATCTAGCGGCATCGCTCTCCCACAACGTTAGTTTTCTGCTCGCACGGACCTTTTCTACAACCGGGAGGAAGGAGAAAGGCTGAACATTGGCTGGAAGGTGAGAACTCCAAAGGCGTGTGAGCGCTGAGCACCAGAGAAGCAGCTGTTTGCACAGCATAATCTGAGCCACCCGGAGACGTTACTGTGTCCCCTGCCACCAGATCCAAGGCTGACGAGGTTGGCTCTTGCTTGCCCTAACGCAGCCATGTGGTGAGTAGCTTGAAGAGCGAGCAAAGGGCTCTTGCTTTGCTGGGAAAAGCCACGCAGTCATATCCTAAGGCTAATGGAAGTCCAGGACCCCTCTTGTCCCTGGTGGGGTTGGGTCATCTCTGCGTCCAGAGCCAAGGTGCCTTCCCCACGTGTTGTTAAGGACAGTCCAAACCCAACTGCTGCAGTCCAGGCTGCACTAAAGATGGTTTTATTTATATAAGCAGACAATGCCAAAACAAACACTGGAAAAAAGTCTCCAGGAGAGCCAGCAGAGAGGTGAATTATAAATCAACTGCACAGATGATCTGATGCAACGAGTTCTTACCATGATGTTGCATAAAGAACAAACACACTTGCCGCTCGAGATATTGCGCTCCGAGCTTCTTTGGAAATATTGACTCCATCAGGAAGCTGAAAAACAAATTCAACTTTTATCAGCGGCTGCTATAAATGACTTAAACTTGCATAATTCACATGTCAGTTCCGTTAGGGCATTTCAGAGGGCTCGGCACCACTGGAAGCTAAATGTTGACCTCAGATGCTGTCACAGAAACTCTCATGCCAGCTGAAAGCTAACTGCAATTTCACCGTGTTCTCTCAAACGCTGTAAGCTACACAGAAGCAAAGTAATCTCTGCATCAGTGGTGGGTCCGGGCCACCACCTCCAGGACAATTCATCTGGTGACTACTGAGTCCCTGACACAGACCAGTCACCCCGCTGTACCAGTGCCAGGACAGCGGTTGGACTTGGTCTTAAAGGTCCCTTCCAACCTGAACGATTCCAAGATTCTATCCAGATCCATTCACTGGTGCCCCATGGCTCAAGACCAAACGTATCATTAAATTAATGACTGGGAATTACTCTAGATTTTTATATATGCCAGGCGTTCCTTCTGCTCTGATTTATTTGGCCAGCGGGCTCAGGAAGCCCCCCTGCGGGAGCTCCCCCGCCTTTGGCCTGTCCTTTCAACACTCACGGGGGTTCGCAGCCTGGACCGTCCCTCCGGGCCCCGGGAGGGCCCCAGCTCCTCGGGGACAGCACGGCGGCACCGCCGCCCCCCCCGGGGAGGGGCCTCCGGGGGCCCGGCCGCCTTCGGGACCGCAGGACCGTGAAGCCTCCGGGGGCTGCCGGGGGAAGGGGGGCTGCCCGGGGGGTGCGCTCGGGCCGCGGGTGCCCGGGGCCGGCTGCCGGTCGGTTCCCCCCCACCCCCGCGGGGCCGGCACCCACCGCCTCCTTGATGATGCGGGTGATGACGGCATTGGGCAGGTTCAGGTCCTCCGGTCTCTCCGCCATCCTGGGGCCTCCTGCAAGGCAAACGGGGCGTCACCGGGGGGGGGGTGGGGGCACGGGGACAGCCCGGGGGGCGCGGCCCGGCCCGTCCGTACCTCACCCGGCGCGGCCGCCGCGGAGCGCGCGCTCACCGCTGCCCTCTGACCCCTGCCCCCTCCCGGCGTGCACCGCGGCCCTTCCCGGCCGCCCCTGCGGCCGCCGTTGCCTGGTGACGGGATGGCGGCGGGGCGGGAGAGCGGGGCCGGGTTCGGCGGGGGAGGCCCGGGCTGCCGGGGGGAGGGTCGGCGGCGGCCCGGGGTGACCGGGGAGCCAGCGGAGGGTGAGGGGTGTCGGGCTGGGGGTGGAGGGTGAGGTGCTGGGGAAGGTGGTGGGAGCCCCGAGGGCGGGGGCGTCGGTGTCCGTGGTGGCAGACGCTTTGCCCCGCCAAGTGTCCCTGCTCACTGCAGGGGGCTTGGACTAGATGACCTTTAGAGGTCCCTTCCAACCCAACACATGATTCTATGAATGCTTTCTGGCCTCTCCCCGCGGTGCTGCGTGAGGGCACGCAGTGTGGGTGCCTTCAGCCAAGTCATGGCTGCCCTGCAGACCCGGCCCAGTGCCTGGCCCAGACGTCTGTTAATCTCACCAGACTTTATCCCTATTGATAACCTGACAAGGTGATTAAAGTAAGCTCAGAGTGCCAGAAGGGAATGTATTAACCTGGTACTGTGTCAGGGTGATATTTGAAACTGAGAGTAGTGATTGACAATGCAGCTGTTTTCCATGGAAAGTGTATATTTTCCAGTAGCAAGGGCAGTATTATTAAGGGAGGGAATTCTGCCCCTCTGCTCCACTCTGTGAGACCCTCTGCAGTGCTGCCTCCAGCTCTGGGGCACCAACAGCAGAAGGACACGGAGCTGTTGGAGCGGGGCCAGAGGAGGCCACGAGGATGATCCGAGGGCTGGAGCCCCTCTGCTGTGGGGACAGGCTGAGGGAGCTGGGGGGGTTCAGCCTGGAGAAGAGAAGGCTCCGGGGAGACCTTAGAGCCCCTTCCAGTCCCTAAAGGGGCTCCAGGAAAGCTGGGGAGGGACTCTGGAGCAGGGAGGGGAGCCATAGGACAAAGAGTAAACTGAAAGAGGGGAGATTTAGACTAGATAAAAGGAAGACATTTTTTTTACGCTGAGAGTGGTGAGACACTGTCCTAGGTTGCCCAGAGAGGTGGCAGATGCCCCATCCCTGGAAACAATCCAGGCCAGGTTGGATGGGGCTTTCAGCAACCTGGTCTAGTTGAAGATGTCCCTGCCTATGTCAGGGGGCTGGAGTAGATGGTCTTCAAAGGTCCCTTCCACTCCAAACCAGTCTATGATTCTATGATTATTGTAATGGGGATAGTTTATAGACATTTGTGAGACAAGTTTATAGGTAAAGGTAATTGTATTAGACACGATAGTATGCTGGCGATAGCATACAGCATTTTGAGTACACAAAGGTCAGACCTGAAGGAAGGCGTGTGTGCGTGAGGGCTTGATGTCTTTTCCAGTCATAGTGACTGGATTAATAAAAATCATCACTGCGTGTACAAATTATGTCTCTCGAGCCTCATTTTTAGCTCCTTTTAATGTTTCTATTTTTAACTCTATGGTCTCTTTATGGCTTTTGGAGGTGAGATGCTGCAGCGGGTGTCGTGTTACTTTTTAATGAAGGAATGGCTGATTGTAACCTGTCCATCTGTAACCCTAACAGGTGGTGCTAGTGTTGGCTGTGGGTTCGGTGCCATCAGGAGAGCTGTCAGAAGCTGCTGCAGCGGTTTTTTTTTTTTGCTGTTTTGCCAGAGGGTGAGGTGGTTTTGTACCTGAGTGGAGGACAAAGCGAGGCAGGGTCGGGTTATTGTCTGTTGAGGGGGGGAGGCTGGAGCAGGAACTGGCCCGGAGCTGGGGGTATGGCCCAAAGCTCCCCGCTCACCAGCAAAGACCAGGCACTTGCTGTCGACTCATGTGCATCTCCCTGATGCTTTGGTCGCTAGTGAAATAACAAGTAAGATGGTGTGTGCATATATTTGTTTTTAGTGACAATATCTGGAGGGTTGAAGTACATCTATTAAAGTATCAACTTGTGTTTTCATGAGGTACAAAATTGTTATTGTCTCATGCTTTTTGCCTTTCCTCTCAGGCTGGCTTAGCCGAGCCACTGCTCTTGTCTCGCTGTGTTTATACCAGGGCTACAAATAGCAGGTTTTTTTGTACCAGTGTAAAATGTAGTACACAATAAAGCAGACTTGCAGGAGTAAGCCTGACTACTGCAAGTCACGTTTCACGTGTTTCATGTTTTACATGTGACAGCTAAAAGAGACTAGAAAGCTGTTCTAGTATAACAGGTCTGGAGTGACAGAATATAAGGCCAGGCTGTCAGCCTGCTGTGACCAAGGATGTACCCATATCTGAGGACAACCTATGGTCTGGTTCTTCCACAATTTCCTTCTGTTGACTTTATTTCACACTGTATACGTCCTCAGTGGTTTCTTGGGGTTTTTTTTGTTTGTTTTTTTGTTTTTCTGCTAAGCTAATTTGCACAAATTTCCTGTTTTGCTGAGTATTTAGATAGATGATACCATCTTCCTGCTCTCCCTGCTGGACTGGTTGCAAAGACGAGAACTGCAGCTGTGAACTAGTGGGGTGAAGCTATTTGTGGTGTGGTCACTTGTCAGCGTTCACGGTGCTGGCATGCACTAAAGAGAACTGAGGAGGGACATCCTTGGATCCATTTCTTTGAATTTTTAGAGCCTTTTTGGAAAGGGAAGGTATAGTTACAGTTCAATTCTGATTTTCACTAAAGAAGGGAAAAGAGCACTCTTACTCTTGAGATAACTAACTTGGAGTCCTAGTGAAGTTAAGGCAGTTTTTGGTTTTCACATGAGGTACCTCCTCAGGTTGAACGTTCACAGATACTGAGATTTTTAAGGCTGGAAGTGATCAATAGGTTGCCTAGTCTGATCTGTAAAATGGGTGACTTCACCAGAATTTATCTCAGTAGGTTGTTCAGATAAAACCTCTCTACTGTAAGGCAAGTCAGCTTGGATGGCTGGCATGGAGAAAGAGAGCATGTGTTACTGTCCTTGGCAGGAAAGTGTTTCCTATGGTAGGAAATGGCTTGTTAAATTCAGGTGCTCAGCTTCCAACGTGATTTTTTCCTCGTGTGTGTCTGTGCATATCACCTCGCTCACTAATGATTTTATTCCACCTGCGAACCTCAGCAACTTGCTTTAGTCCTCGTAAGTGAGGTTTGTTTATGAGCTGTCTGGAGCTTCCTTTATAAACTCACTGATCACTTCTTTCCAGTGTGCGCCTGTAGGTGTGATCTCCTGTTTAACCAAGTGATTCATCAGCGTTAGACAAATCTTGCAGCCCTGTCCCTAAAGGGTCTCCTGCTGTCTGTCAACAGGAACTGGATCACTATGGACAGGTAATTAAGAAGAAAGAATGGTTATACTTGCCTTGCTAGCATTTCTCAAGACACACAGGGGTCTGACCAGGTGCCGGAGAGCCCTTTCGTGGTGACTGCGAGCAGCGGAGCCGCTGTTGGAGCTGCAGTAGCCTTCATGCCCTGAGGAGGATGGGCTGAGGCTCGGCAGGTCCCATGCGTGGCTCAGCATCACTGTGGTGCCAGAGAGGCACTTTTGGCACTTAGGCCCTGAGGATGTGGTCTGCATATAGGTAAAATTGCAGTTGCTATAAGATATATTCTTGTTTCTCAGCTAGCAATTCTGGCTGTTGTTAAATGCAGCCATTGTGGCAGCACACTCTGGAGTTCATAATTATCAGATCCTCAGCGCTCATCTTGCATTTCCTTTACTTTTCTTAGATGAACTTCCAACACTGACAATAGTAAACACCTCCCCCAGCCATTCTTCAAGGAGGTAGATTCAGTGTTCCAAGTGTCACAGGCCTCCTTCCACCTCTGCTGCACCCTCTCTTCTGCGTTCTCCGATTCAAGACAGCTCAGAAGATACTGATGTCAGGAGAATTACACTGAAGGCCTACCTGTGAGTTTTAAATTGAAGTCAGGGTGCGCACTCCGAGGAAAGCTTGCTTGTTTTTGTCAGAATTTCACAAAAATATTACATTTATGGTCCAGCTGCAGCAGACGCAGAGCTTACCCAGTAGCGTTTGTGCTGTGCAGAACGCACGGGTAGAACAGATGGGTTTGAATCTCGCTTAACTTTACTTCTGTGAAAATGATACTTCAGTATCATCGTGGCCAAAGGAATAATAATAAAAAGTACAGGTTATTCATGCATAGAGTAGTCGTTGTGGAACACCTATATTGTTTCCATCATTTTTGAAGATGTATTATGATAGGTGGGATAGGAGTCCTGTAATACAACAGCTGTTACTGCAATAGATTCACCTCTTCCTCTTCTGAAAAGGGGGGAGGAAGCATGCCAGAAGGTGGGACAGGTGCAAGACGGTGTTCTGATCTGCAAAACCTTCACTCTGGGCACCAAAACCAACCTTTGTGTCTGCTGGGGGAGGTTAAATGCAGACATAAGGCTCTGTGAGGGCTTGAGCTCGCAGATGGTTAGGGAAGTTCCTAACCCCCGCTGGCCTGTGAGTCGCTTCACACCTCTTCCCCCTCATTAGTGCTAACTGGATCCACCCTCAGCTGCCATTGAGGGCAAGTTACTGCTGAAGGTGAGTCAGAGGGACGGGGAAGAGCTTCAGGCACCATTGTGTGCTCTGTGAGCTATCAGTGTTTGTAACAAAACAGGAAGAGACCGAATGTTCACAAAGCTGAAAGCAGGGACACGGCCCAAATTGGAGTGGCTTCTGTTGGTGTGAGGTGGTGGTGTAGGTATTTGCATTTACTAGTTTAAATTTGTCCGGGAGACTGTCTATGGCGCCTCTGCTTGCCTTTTTTTTTTTTTTTGGTTATAAAAGACAAATACATCTTAAACACTTGACAGTGTCCTTTTTAAAAGGAAATAAGCTTTTATTTTGTAATTGTATTTTCTAAATTTTCAAGTGCATCTGTCCTCAAACTTAGCTCTAATGTCTGGGATCATTCCCTCTTTCCTTTCCCTGAAGACGAAACGGGCACTGCAACGAGGAGCCCTGTTCCCAGAGGAGCGCGCTACTGTGTAGATCACACTCGCACACTTCTCCTCCAGCCTCCGGTCTGCTAAGGTTAGATCATCTTTAACAAAGGCTTCCAGTCTCGTCCTCAAAATATCTTCCTGGGATCCTTTTTTACCATAAACTAATTCAGTAGTTTTGACTATCAAAAAATTGCCAGCCTAAAATGCCGCTGATTGAGTGGACTTTGCTATCTGACCTAAGAAAGATATTTGGGCAAATTATGTATACCAGTTAAGGAGCTATTTTCAGCTGCCTGAAACAACTATTAAATTAACGCTAACTTTGTTAATTCACTTTGGAAAGTGCTTTGAAAAGGAAACCTGTAGGGTAACCTCTGATTTGCCTTTCATACTGTTCATTTACATTTGTTTCAGCATGAATCTTGCTTCTCTTTGTATTGTGGTTCAGAAGAACCTATTTTTCCAGGCCTGAACTCTGCAGCAGGGTTAGACGTTATCTCACCTGGACAGATGACCCTCGTGCTCTTTAATAATGTTGTAAAAGTAAGTGCTTTCAGCTTGGAGGGAGCGTAACGCTTTTCTGACTACAGGGAACATAATCATTGTGAAGCAATATATGAAATAATCAGGCTATGCTCTGCTAATTGATTCACAATGCAAATTAACCCACAGTGGTGGCTTAAAGTGGCCGCATTCAGGCTGAACTAGCGGTGTGCCACCACCCAAAGAGGATCCAACTCCTTCCGTAGCTGCAAAACGTACAGTAAAGTCGAGTTGACCCTATTGTAGTGGAAAGTCCTTGAATTGATAATTATTAGGGGCTGGAAAACTATTTTGGGAAAGTGTCTCGTGTGCTTGCTCTATTCTTGTGTTCTCCCCTAGGCATCACCTTCTGACCGCTGTCAGAAACAGGATACTGAGCTACACAGACCTTTGTCTGACCTGGTATGTCTGCTTTTATTTTCTTAAATATTCTTGAATTAGTAAAAGTTGGCCACTCACTGGAACAGGCTGCCCAGGGAAGTGGTCATGGCACCAAGCCTGTCAGAGTTCAAGGAACGTCTGGGCGATGCTCTTAGTCATATGATTTAATTTTTGTCAGTCCTGTGAGGAGCTGGGAGTTGGACTTGATGATCCTTAAGGGTCCTTAAGATCCTTAAGATTCTTTGTGCCCACTCCCATGCTTGGGCAAAAGAGGGGAGTCAGGATCGTACAGTTATGGGGAGAGAAAGGCGGCAGCTGCCCTTTTGGCAGCAGCCTTCAACTAAATTAGCTTAATCTGAACACAAAAGCGTAGGAGAACCATGGTATTTTTTATTTTACTTTGTGTTTGTGCAGGCTAGATGTGGGGCTTCACCAGATGACGAAGGAGATCTCTGCCAACAAGAAGGGCAATCTACCCCCTCCATTGTGCTGTTTCTGGCATTTGATCTCTGTCTCCCCCCCATCACGTGCCCTGGCCAAATCCCTTTGCTATGCCAATGCCAGAAATAGTTAATTTTCTGTGAAATTAGTGAACTAAACTGGCTCACTTTGCGGCTGACTCTGGGTGAAGCCCTGGAAAGCAGTGCCCAGGTGCATGCTGTCAGCCGGCTGATAGAGCAGCTCAGCTACTTCATGTAGCTTCAGACTGTGCACACAATTCAGCTCAGGTGACAGGCAATAACTTTTAAAGCTCTTTTAACTTAATTACTTTGATCCATGTGACCATACTAAGGTCAAAATCATCATTCCCAAGAGATCTTTTGCTATATTAAGCCCTATTTCTTTTATGAGAAGTGTCACTAAAATTTTTAAAGACCCAGCTTGATTATTACGTTATTTTTATTGCATTAAAATAAATCAGCGATGCCTTAATACTTAGCATTTGTCAAAAAGCAGTAATCCACAGCAGCACTGCAGGCTCAGAAAAGCGTACCGCTTGAAGCGTCTAATCGTACCCTATCTGTATGCTGGCTCGGAGTGTTTCGTTTTCCTGAGACAGCCGCTTCTAAGCGGGGCCACCGTTCAGACAGTGGGAATCTGGTTGTTAAGTTGGTCCCGAATAGACATCAAAAATATCAAAAGCCCGGACTTTTGTCCAGGAAGCAGTGTCAGAGTAAGGAACATATACAGAGCGGTGCTGGATGCCGGCTCTGTGTGCGGCAGCAGGGGCTGGGGGCAGAGGCGCGACATGGCAAACCCAGACATCAGGTAGCCCCAAGGTCCGTGCAAGAGTTTCTAAGAGGCAGCAGTGGCTCCAGTGACCTGTGGGACTAGGTCATCCTTGTCCAGGATTGCCGTACCTCACCACTTAAAGTTTTCGCTGTGCTTCCACAGTATTTATCATTTTGCATATGTCTCTGCTTGACCTAGGTTGCGTTCTTCATCGGTTGTAATAGGCCCTAGGGCTGCTGCAGAAGAAGAACTGGATGTTCAGATCAGGCGTCCTCTAAGGAACCTTGAATGTCTCAGGCTGCTACTCTTTGCTAGTGTAATCGAGGGTTCAGAAAGCATGGGGAAAAACGGTGCTGTGAGTTTATGTAGTGCTGTAATTAGCTGTGCTTTTATCGAGGTTAAGGCTGTGGGACGGGTACGTGTTAAACACCTTGCTTGTGAAAGTCCCGCTGCCTTAAAGAAGTGCAAAGCCAAGTGCAAGGCCTTGACGTGGTAAGCTTGTGAGATGTTTGCGTCATGTTCCGAAGTTAGGTGGGTGCCCAGCCTGCTTCTACTCTGCAGGCAAGAAATGGCAAAAGAAAAAACCAAAAGACAAACAAAAAAAATAGTTTATTGTGACCCATTGGTGCTATGGGGTCAGTATCTCCTCTCAGCCTTCTGAGAGTGAATTAGACTGTGCCCTGTTCCTGCGGATCACCCACGGGTTGCTCTGATTGCCAGTATCCCCTAGAGCTGCTGTTTCCTCACTAGAAAGGGGGACAGTGGGAGGCTCTGCCAGCCCCTTAAGAGACGTTTTGTACAGGATGTTTCTGGAGTGACCTGGAAGCACTGCTGTGCTTCAAAGGGCTCTGAATTAACCCCAGGTGTCTCCCTTACCAGCCACAGGGCAGGCGAGGGAAGCAGCCACTTTCTGCAGCCGTGGAGTGTTCGAGACAGGTGGAAATCTTTGACAACTGAAAATAAACAAAGAGCTTCTCACTCTTCCACCTGTTTCTCTGCTGTGTGCTCTCTCCCGGAGGGGAGCTGCTGGATGGAGTAGCTCTAATACACAAACCACAGCCTAGTCGTAGCTGCCTTAGCCTGAACAGTTTCAGGCACAGTTCAGCCTTAGCAATAGAAAGGGGTGAGGGACAAGATGAACGGTTTTCAGAGTTCAGCAAGCTTGGTCCTGCCAAAAGATGGGCACGGGAACAAGTGGTTGTGCACGCAGGCTGTTCTGTGCTCTGCATTCCTTGTGAGTAGCCGAGGAGGTTTGTGACAGCTCCCGCTCACGTGGAATTCGTTACAGATCCTTTGCCTGCCCTAGAAATACTTGCTGTGCTTTAAGCCACAGGCATCCTGATTCTTACGGCAATGCCTCGCCAGTGCAGAGGCCAAGAATCGGTGTGGTTTAGTCCCTCTGCATGTTCAAACTGTTAATTTTTTTGGGAAGGGGCAGAGAGAGAGATTTAGAAAAGGGATCAACTAAAGAAATTTGTTATCCAAAGCTATGGGTGAAAAATGCCAAACACGTCAAGTCCGATAGAGATGCAAAGACAAAGCTCTTGTAAAACTCTGGGCGTCGCAGCCGCTCTGGTATCTCAGCAAAGCAGCAGTGCTGAGGAGTGCTGGGTTGGGATCCTGTGCTGGCCGGGGGAGACTCTGCAGAAGGGGATGGACGGCTGTGGGCAGGAGCAGGTCATGGGGCATTTGCTGACGTTGGGTCAATGCTAGTTTAATGTCCAGTGCAGCGTTTGCTCCCTGCTGGGAGCTGCAGTGTTGCAGGAGCGTGGAGTCCCAAATGCATCAGCCTTGAGAGCTTTGCCTGCGGTGGGAGCTGACGGAGCTGCAGTTTGGCAAAGGCAGCAGGAAGGGCCGTGCTGGGGCTGCCTGGGCTCACAGGTTTGGGCTCCGAGGGGATGTGCAGACTCTGGGATGTGAGCAGAGCAAGTGCAGTGTTTCTAAAGCTACCCTTGCAGCAGGGGAAACCTTTCTTGGGTCCCAGATTGGAAAGGGATTTAGTAATCGGCCAGTCTGATCTCTGTTGGGTTCCTCACTGGCGTTTTTCAGGGAACGCTTCAGCTGTGCTTGCTGCAGAGGTGGTGGCAGGGACAGGAGCCGTCCTGTACTCGATCCTTGCTGTAGACCCTGGGAGCAAGGGGCCTGCAGCAGTCCCACCGCTGGGAAGGTGATGAGGTTTGTCTGTCTGCCCTGTATGGCGGAACTTGCTAATCCCTGAAATCTGCCCTCAGGATTGCCCAGAAATAGCCCAAACCTTTTCTGTTCCAATCCTCTTACCATCTGGGAAGCCAGGTAGTTTTTCTCAGTCTGATTTAGTTTCCTTAGTTTCAAAGCCAGCTTCAGCCTTGTGGGTTTTCTGTGTGCATATGTTACCCTTTTGCCTGGAGTAACTGTCTGAGCACGTGTTTGGATTTGAATATCCAGCCACAGGCACATCTTAGTGCTGGCAAACTGAAATTTGTGTCTGAGAACTGTGTTAAATTTTAAAAGAAAGTCATTAACTCCCAAGCCAACCAGCTGAATGTGCGGTTTGCTGGAGACTGTAATAGAAATGCGGGTTAAGGTCAGTGCCCAGAGGTTTGAATGTTAAGAGGGAAGTTAGAAAGAGTCGTTACCTCGCTGTTGGGAGCTGTTAGAGAAAGGGGCCGTTACGCCACCGCCACCATCTCTTCCCGGCATGCGATTTAATTTGTAACTTCCTAATACTGGAGCTCTGCTCGCCTGGGACATTGATATACTGTTTCCCCCCCCTCCCCCTTTACAGCATTGCCAAGGTCAAGAGCTCGTGGTGGCTAAATCACAGCTTGAGCGCAGGATGGTGGTGCTTGGACGGTGCTGGAGAGAGTGACCATCCCGTGTGGGAGCCATGGAGCAGCTGGGAGAGCCAGGGCTCACGCGTGAGTGCTCAGATTTCTCCGCTTAAGTTTGCAGTGCTGCTCTGTCTCCTGGGTGAAGGGTGGGTTATGGCTGTGCAGGTGCCTTGTTATCACCACTGAAACGGATCCCGGTGCTTGGAGGAGATGAGGGACTGTATCTCCCACGTGCCCTTTGTGGGGTGTTGGAGGTGCCCAGCTCCTTGCAGGATCACATTTGACCTCGTGCTCTCTGTTAGTGTCTTGTGCTGCGGGATGGAGCAGACTTGAATCTGCTGGATTTGAGAGTTAGGAGTGATTTTTTTGCAGACAGTGTGCCTCAAGTCCTCTGGAAGGGCAGTGTGGGTGACTCCCATGGCCTTGGAGTCCCAGAGTCCCGCAGACTCTTCTTTACCTTTTCTATTTATTTACTTTTTTTAATTTTGAAAAACACTATCTAATGAGATTCTTTTACCCAAACCTGTGAAACTGCCTGCTTTAGATAGACAGTGTCTTTGTTACTGCCCTGTTTGTCTTTCCTTTTGCCTCTTAAAAGCATTTTGCAATAACGACATGGAGAGGGGAGGCTTTGTGTCAGCCTGGGGAGCTCCTGGGAGACAAGGTGTCATGTAAAACACCTCTCACCGCTTGCTGCGTGTGCTGGGGAGAGCTGCAGGCTTGGCAGTGCCGGAGAGGAGCAGCACAAGCCATGGCCTCGCTGCTGTCGTGGGGACGTGTGGTGAAGGAAAGGACATGGCGAGGCTGGGCTGGCACACGCTCTGCTTGCACTAGCAGAGGCTCAGGTACCTGGGGTGGCAGAGTGGATCCATCATTTGTTCCCTCAGTAGGACTGCTTGGTGTTGCGTGTCCTGTGGGATGAGATGTGCTGGTCATTGCTGGGGATGCTGTGTGCTGAAACGTCCAATCCCGGACTGTATTTTTTTTCAGTGCCAAGTAAGTTTGCTGGGATAAACTTTAATTTTGATGTGTAGCAGATGGAGGTCACTGGAAATGTCAGCAAATGGATTCAGCTGAACAAATGAGGGGAAGAGTTTTTGATAAGCCTGAAGGGAGAAACATTTTGAAGTGCCTTAGAGATTACCCTGTATCCCTGAGCAGTGCCCATCCCACCCGTGTGCTGGTTCCTGGTTGTCCAGAACAGTGCTTTGACACCATTTACCTGTGTCTGTGGTGCTCAGGCATCAACAGGGCTTCTGGGCGATGTGGCGAGGGATGGATGGATGTTGCAGACAGTGGCAGGGACCTTCTCCAACCCTCCTGTCCAGGAGGTGACAGCAGGACTGATTGTGACCCCAGATCTCTTCTGGGGACCTCCATCTGTGATCTTACTGTTAAACACAGCTGTAAGAGAGGTTTTGAGCCTCTGTGAGGTTTCTGTGCAGACCCCAGGGCTGGGATGATGAGGGGTCCCCAGGCCCTCCCTGTGGGGAGAAGGGGAGAGCTCTTGTAAAGTTCTGTAATGTAAATACATGTGACTCAGTTCCTCTCCCAGGTTCGCTGCCACTGCTACCTGTGAGGACAGGGGAGGAAGGACAGGGGATGAAGGTGAGGATGGGATGAAGGGGTTCATCCTCTCCCCAGCTCTGTGTCCAGGGCTCTCTTGCATGTCAGCAGATGTGGCTGGGATGTGGTAGAGGATGTGACACCTCCAGTTTCAGTTCGTTACAATTTGGATGAGCTCTGATCTTGGTGAGCTGTGCTGGAGCTGAAGGCTTCACTGCTGGGGAAAGCCAGACCTGTCCCGCTGGCTGTGCCTGTGTCTACAAGGAGAGCACAGAGCAGGCCATGGGGACGTGTTTGTAAATGCCGGGGTGCAAATATCTCCTTGGGCAGCTGGGACAGGGACCTGCAAGATGTTGTGGCATAGGCTGCATGCTTGGCCAGGTCATCTCTTCGCTGGAGAGCTTGCCTGTGGTACTCCTGGCTACTGGCAAAGGACTTGCTTCCTCTCTGCGTCTCCGTGTTCCCCTCTTTGTGTTTCTGGATTTTGTCGACTGCATTAATCCCCGCCTCACGCAAAGCAGCTGTTCCAGATGTGGGAAGCCAGGTACTTGTTATAGGCAGAGATGCTTTTATTACAGACCCCCAAGAGCTGGAGCAGCCTTTCCCCTCCTGTGTCCAACCACGCTCCACCAGACCTCGCCCTGAGCTTCGAGTGCCTGTTGGAGAGGCAGGAGCCAACAGCACTGACCTCCCTGTGGGTTACTGGGTCCTGAAGAATTCAGGAGTTCCGAAGGCTGTAGCGTAGCACTGGGGGCTGTGGGGCTACCAGGGAGCCAAAAGAGTTTTGTTGGTGGCCTAGGCTTGCAGGGTCTGGACCAGTGTCACCAGGCTGCATCGTCTGCTCGCCTCCCATGCCTCTGACATTGTCAGCCTTGCTGGGAAATGGGAATCCATCTTTCCCCTGTACTCAAATCCATCAGTGTCATGAGAAAAGACGGATGCGTTGGAGCTGCTGAGAAACCGGAGGTTGTGGGAGCTCCTGGTGCTCTGGCTCTGCCTGTCCCACAAGTGTTTCTGCTTGTTGCAACGTCCTGCACTGCTTGTGCATCATCTACGTTTTGGTTAGGGCAGCAAAGGCCACTATGGTGCTAAACAAACAAGCAGCAACTAAAGAATGAATCACACCTTTGTTAGCAGGAGGGCTGCTCAGCTGTGCCGACAGCTCTCGCCCACGGTTGTGCCTGGTGCCTCTTCCCCTGGGCTCTGCAGTTGCCTGGGTGCAGGAGGCTCCCGCAATGCAGCGCCCATGGGGATGGATCTGGGGGCTTCCCTGAGCAGGAAGGAGACTCTCGCAGCCCGAGTGGACTCAGCTCTGGGCCTTTCTTGCTCCACCGATCGCTGAGCTGTGTATCATACAGCTCGCATCCTGCCTCGCTGCTGTGCTGTGGGAACAAGGGATGAGGAGGCATCTGGCCTCTTTCCACCACCGGCCAGGAGCTTTGCGTGGGAGCTGCCAGCAGAAAGTCCTGCTAGGCCTTCACAGGCTCTAAATTTATTAGGAGGCAAGTAAAACAGCGAGTGGCATTAGCTGGCTGCTTGGCTGGGCGCTGTCTCAAGGCCTCTGTGGGTTGCCAAGGTTAGGGCTGAGCACTGCGGGGGGCAAGCAGCCCAAACAGAGCCACACTCTTTGTCTGGAGGCCTCTGGAGACTTGTCGGGTCATTGTTTGTCTCTCCCCCTGATGCCCAAAGGGGCTGTGATTTATGGCAGCGGTACAATAGGTGTCTGTTGGCAGTGATGGATTGGGCTGGCCAGAGAGCACCCCTCCTTCCTTCCCTCCCTTGCTCACTCTGTGTCCCTTCTGTTGCTTTTTCCTGCAGGTTCAGGCAGTTTTGCCAGTGTAAATTCAACTGAATCAAGCCAGTACCATGCCAGAGAATAAGCCAAACTCTGGGGGAAAAGACAGTTTTTCTAGCGAGCAAACAGCCTTTCCAAATGGCCTGCCCCTCTGTGCCAGGACGCTTTGGCTGGGGGCTGTGCAGATGGAGCTGGGGGGGTGTTTTGGGGTCCCTGAAGGGGTTGGGCAGTGTGCGCTAGGTGCTGTACGTCCTGGTACACGCTGCCATATCACGGGGCTGAGTGGCACTTGCTGGCTCCGAAGAGCTTGATGTTGCACCAAAATCACCAAAATCAGGCTGTTTTGCTTTTATGGATGGGGGGTGTGTGTGACACGGCTCCATCACGGGGCGAGGGACGCTGCTCTGCACCGCTGCCCCCACCGGGGAATTAACCTGTGACTCCACAGCTTGGGCTGCGTTTGCACTGGATCTGCGTAAGGGCAACAAAAGACACTTGTGCTGCACTAATCCCACGCTGCTCATCTCTGTGGAGGAAGCCTGGGAAAATGTTTCTGATCCTGAAGAGTTGCTGGGCCATGCTGATTCCTCTGCTCTGTGCCGTGGCCAGGAGATATCTCTCCATCAGGACTCCCATTTCCCGGTCTGTGCACTTTTATCTCCATCAGCATGGGATCCCGTGGCAGGTTCCCGGATGATGGTGTGATGACTGTGAGTGAGAAGGGGCAGACTGGGGCTGGTGTGCCATCTGTAGGGTGCTGGCCACAAGGAAACCATCCGATTCCTCCTCGTGCACAGCCCCCCTGCTGCTTTGAGCCCGAGCGCTTCAGTAGGTTGTGGGACGAAGATGGATCTGAGCTGGAGCCTTGCAAGATTGTCCTGAACACCCGGCAGTGGCAGGGCAGCATCTCCGGTGTTCTGGAGAGCTGCTTACAGGCTAACAAAGCTCTGACGGGGCTGGTCAGCTGTTTTAAATATAATAAAATACAACGGTGCTGAGGGGATGCACTTGGTGTGTGTCGTGTAAAGGGCCATGGCCAAGGCTGCAGCTGAGACGTGCACCAGGGGTGACTCCCTCTGAACATGGCTCTGGGTTCTGCTGTGACACTGGCTCTTGCCATCACTCCTTTCTGCACACAGGCAGGGCTGAGCAGTGGGGTGATGGTGTGGGACAGATGTGCCACGCTGCCAGCATGGGCCACGTTTGCGCAGAGCTGGCCAGGAGAAGCTCAGTGCAAGAGACCTGGCAGTGTGGTGTTCTGGGGAAGGCTGGGGCAAGGTGGAGACATCCCCTTGTGGCAGGTAGAACCAGGGGTACTGCAGAGCCTGTGATGTCCCCTGTGTCCCAGCTCCCCATCCGGCCATGTCCTGATCTTATCTCCTGTTTTCTCTGGCAGGGACAGGGCAAAGTCCTCGGTTGCTGGAGCTGCAGTGTCTGCCAGCCCTGACAAAGGGGCGATGTGGGGCTATACGATCCTCCCTGCGGAAGCAGAAGGGACCAGCTGGGAGCAGGAGGAAGATCAGCCATGCACGAGTGAAGGGGAAAGGTAAGTGATGGGGTGTGAGAGGGGCTGTGGGCCAGCCGGAGGCTCAGCCCTGGCCAGGAGTGTGTGGAGGGGGCGACGGTGGGGAGGAGTGGTGAGGGTGTGTGTCTTGGCACCCTGGACCCTACAGGAGATCTTGTCCTTTTCTGTCCCAGAGAGGTCAATATATTTAGTATTACTTTCAGCTGGATGTGGGCTGGGAAATGGAGGTGCCTGCGCAGCACTGACAGCACCCATCCGCACTGGCAGCACGTCTGCTCAGAGCCTGCGCTGGGCTGCACCCTTGGCTCTCCCGACCTTAGCGTGTCAGGGCTGAGCTCTCCCATTGCCCACCTCTGCCTGGGCCCAGGCCAGCAGGACCTGTGAATTGCCCACTCTCACCCAAAAAGCCCCTATGGGGCTGATAGGGGCTCACCACAGGCCCCACACGCTGCTGTGGATCCTGTAGTCTCACAGCATTGCCACGAGGAACCGAACTCATTGAGCATGGTGTTTCCTGCAGCATGGGGTGGTGTGGGAGCAGGTTCACTCTGCTGGAGATCAGTCCCCCATGGGGTCCTGCACCGTGGGGAGCAGGGCTGCGTGGATCCATGGGTGGGAAGCAGAGAGCTCTAGAGAGCCCAGTCTTTGGGGAGGGGGTTTTCTCAGAGAAACCATCTCCATCATTCCTCCACGCTCCTGTGCTCAGTGCTGGGTGCCTCCCAGTAAGCTGTGGAGCGGCGTCCAGAGCTGGTGGGTGTATCACCAGCTCCTGGGGGATGGGAAGGGCTGCTCTGGGGTCTTGCAGAGTGACCCCATGAGCCTGGGGGGCTGCGTGCCCCTTTTCTTGTCACACGAGAGCCAAGCAGGTAACCCATGCCCTGCCATCCCTCCTTCCCTTGTCTCACCCCCACAGACCCAGTTCTCCTGCACCCCTTCCTTGCCTAATTTCCCCAAAGATCTGTGGGTGCTGCTGTGTCGTGTTGCTCCAGTGGGACAGTTCCCCCAGCAGCTGAGCATGTGCTAGCAAACCCGATGGCACGGACACTCAAGGGGGTTACTTACAGCCTGGCACACTGCGGAGGAGAGGAAATGTTTTCCCCTTTTCCCAGGAGCTCGTTCCGGGTGCCTGAGCAGGGTGGCGGTGGGATGGTGCCGGCGGGGTCTGCAGAGCGCAGTGCTCGGGCATGGCGGCGGCGCGGGGCTCGGGCCTGTTTGCTCAGGCAGGTGCGGTTCCCGTTCAAATCCGCGGGGCCAATGGGAGCCGCGCCGTTCAAACGTGCGGCGGTTGGACGCGCGTCCCATGGAAACCCGGCCACACGGCTGCTTGTCACTCCCGGCTTAAACGGCTGCTTGGCTTTGCCGGGCTGAGCAGGAAGGGCTCCAATTACTGGCTAATTAGGGGTGTCCTGCCATGGAGCCCGGCAGTGTCCACAGGGTCTCGCTCTGCACCCGCCAGGCTGACCCCCTGGGACCTTCTTTCTGCCTCACCACGTTCGGTAAGCAATGAGCCTGCAGCGCCGGGGAGCAGGGGGTGCCCGGGGGATGTGGCCGTGGCCCTGGCTGGTGTGGCACGGGGAGATGCAGCAGGTCGTGGCCGAAGCCCGGCGCGGTAGGACCGGGCTGGAGACCTCCTCCCCGAAGGCATTAACGCTGAGCAGCTGCCTGCTCGCTTCTGCCTCACTGAGCCGAAATAATATGTAGCTCCATTGAGCTGGTGAACCGGGGAGCACCCTGAAACCAAGCTGCAGCTGCTGAGGCGTGCTGCGGCAGCCAGCCCGCTGCTGAATTCCCCGCTCATTTTGCCCCCGGATGGGCACGAGCTGGGGTTACTGCGTAGGGCTGGCCAAAGCTGTGGTCCCCGTTAAGGCAGAGCCCCAATTTCCTTCTTTGCTCCTTGAGGGTTTTTCCGTGGCTGTTTCAGTTTTGGAGCATGGGCTTGAAGAAGCCCGTGGGCGGTGGTGGCTCGGCTCTGTTGGGCTGGAGCTGGCCCGGTGATGGCTGGGCTATGAGCCCTCTGTACCCACCCTACGGGCAGGTGAATTTGTCAGCAAATGCCATGGCCGTTGCTTGTGGTGTGTGGTGGCTTGTCAGCAGACATCCCATGCGGAGGGAAGCTGGGTGCCCTTCTCAGGTGCCATTTTTTAAGCAGTTTTCTTTCAAAGCTTCCACTTGTTTTAGCGGGCAGGGCAGGCAATGGTGCCATGTGCTGTTAAAGAGGCTGCAGGGAAGCAGAGAGTGGAGTTACATGAATGGAGCAGGGCATCCCTTCCCTGGGCAGCCAGGGATGCTGCTCCTTCCCCCTTTTGGCTTGTAAGCCAGACTGCTCAGGACAGCCTGGAAGCTGAAATGCCGCTGTCTGTGTGTGTAGGACTTATGCGTGACAAATAATGTGAGTTTTGTGGTGCCTCTTGGCTCTATAACCAAGTCCGGGCCAAGCATCGTCTCTGCAGCCACAGTTCCCTTCACGGGCTGACCATTGCGGGGGAGATGCAGCGTTGTGTGCTCTGGGCAGGAGAGCGGTGGCAGGACAGGGCCCGCACTGCGCTCTCCATCCGGGTGACCCAGGAGACGGCCTTCAAAAGGGCTGGTGCCAGGGCCTGGGGTTGTAGATGGTGATCTTGGGGTGCTCTGCCTTGTGCTCATGGGGACCTCCTGCCCAGGTGGGTACAAATGCCCTCTGCACCGATGGTTCTTGGTTGTCCCAGCTAGAGAAAAACCTGCATTTTTCCTGCAAGAAACTAGAAAAGCGTCTAAGGAGCAGAAAACCCAAATTTTCCATTTGTCACAGATCATCAGTAAGGAACAGATTTTCCTGCCTGCTGGGTCTGCTCCCAAAGGACGCCATTCACATGTCCCCTCCCTTAGCCTGGCAAACTTCTCTCATGGGTGGGAACCCCTTTGATTACCAGCTTGTGCTTGTTCATACCCAGTTTTTTCCCGTTCTGCTTGTGCCAGCTTTGTTCATCAGCTCGAATTGCCTCTCCTGGCCCTGTGGGGTCCAGATGGACGTGGCCTGGCTGCCCTCTCCGCTGCAGCCCTGCGAGCCCGGCTGAGCCCTGCTCTCTGTGATGGGGTGTGCACCCAGGAGCTGCGTGTGGGTCCTGTCGTGAGACCAGCTGTCTGCTCTTTTGTCTCCCTCTGGCCTTTCTCTGCACCTATTTTCATTTATAGCAACACGGGGGACCTGGACAAGCTGTGTCAGGGCCACTCTGCTGAAGCCGTTTGCTTCAGTTCATGTTAGAGATGTATCAAAAGAGGTAAATCCGGGGCATAATGTTTCTCTGACCCTCCGCTCTTGGGGCAAGGTGGAAATGCTGCCCAAGAACTTGTCTTGGTAGAGGTGGCGTTTCTGCCCACCCAGGTCTGGAGGAAGGTTACTGCTCAGTGCATCTGAGAAAATTCTGCCACTGAGCCGCTCTGTCCGAATGCAGACATTGGTACGGCAAATCCCTTCCCCCAGCTCCGGCTGGATCAGCTCCTTCTGACAGCAGCTTCCCTCTCTGGTCCCGGTCCCGTTGGCAAGCACTGGAATTGCCAATGCTGCTTCCCCGGCACCACCAGGCTGGGAGCCCTCTGGGGTCAGGCGAGCTGGCTGGGGCGGGCTGGGGTGTGCCATTTGTCCCTGCCCGTGCTTTGGAGGCAACTTGGAGGCGCTTGGGAGCAAAGAGAGACATGTCATCTGTTCCCCGCAGGGAGGAGAGGGCCTTTCCCACCCATACTCCCGAGTCCTTTCTACTAGGGGCCAATTTGTGGTACTTCTGAAAAAGGCAGAACTGCCCATTTTCTCCTCGCTTTTCTCTCTTTGGTGCTGGTGTAGCCTGTGACACGGGGACCACAGGCACTGTCCCAGCAGCAGCAGCACTGCACGCCATGCGCGAGGCTGTTGTCCCGCTGACCCCGTCCCGCATTGCGCAGAAGCCTTGTCCCCGTGTGCTGCCCTGGGAGCTGAGCGGCCCCAGCCGTCCCCAGCCCAGGCCTGGGCGTAGAGCTTCCTCCCCCCGAATTACCCAGCACAAAAGCTTCCTTTCTCCTCCCCAGGGCCCATTCATTACTGGGCTGACTCCTCGTCATGCTTGGTTAGACCGGGGCATTTTGCTTTCGTGTTGTAACGGTTGTTACATGCTAATGGTGGAACAGCGAGAGGGTTCCCACAGCCTCGGAGATCAGGAGATAGCAGAAGGGTTAAAGTCTTGGTCCAAGAGGCTGGGGAGGCATGGTGAAACTAGGGGACAATATTCTCCCTGTTGTAAATCAGTTTAGCTTCAATAGAGCTGTCCTGATTTACCCCACCTGGCTCTCGTCTTTACTTTCTCACCCTGCTCTCACATGCACGCAAAGACTTACATTTCCACATGTGCGCACACGTGCCCTCGAACAGGGACACACAGGGGAGCTGGAGAGAGATTTGAAAACTTTCTGTCAATGTTTTTTTTGGGTGAAAAATGAGACACGAGTTCTCTGAATTGTTAAACGATCCCAGAAGATATCCCCACCCCAGCAAACCTAAGCGCTTGGGTGCGTCTTTTGCAAAATGAAACATTGGTTTTTAATCTGAAAGATGCTTAGATGTCTGTGAATGATTTTTACAAGTTGGGTTTGTTTTTTTTTTTTTTTTTTTTTGTGTGTGTGTGTGTTTTGTAAGCTGGAGAACAAGTGAAAACGGGATATTTTGCTTTGGACGAAATGAAATGTGCTAATGATGCTTTCAGTCTTTTGATTCTTCGGGAGCATTGGGAAATGTTTAGTTTTGGCTTGAGCCAGAGCAATGACGCAGATTTCAGACCCTGTATCACCCCTGAAATCCACACACCCTATTCATGCTGGCAGGGGCAGCTCCCTGGGAAGCCCCCTGGGGAGGCGTTGAGAGGGACAGAGCTCTCCGTGCCTGAGCGGGGCCAGCGAGCCGGGGGCTGGCAGCCCCCTGTGACCCCAGCAGCGCTTCACGTAGACCCTGGCAAACGCCATCGGCCGAGCCTTTGTGCCAGTTGGAGGATTGTGGATAGATTTTAGGGCTGATGCAGAGTCATATGCGCATGGGAAAGCGCGTGTGTAGCTGTAAGTAAGCTGGCAGGGCAGAGCGGCCGCCCTGGGACCCGTGCCCTCGCTCAGCAGGGGTTTACACGTGTCCCAGGCGCTGGCCTCCCGCGCGGGGTCTGGGACCGCCTGGGTCTTCAAAGCTGGGAAGCAGTTGCTGGCAGACAGGTCCAGGCAGTGCTGAAAATCACAAATTGCAGCTCCGGGTAAGAGGTGGGAGCTCAGGGATCTGGCACGGGCACTTCAAAAGGCAGTGGGAACTGCAGGTTGGATTTGGAGCTGTTTACACAGCTGTTTACGCGGCTCCAAACGAGCTGGACGTTATTCGCAGCTCTGCTGAAGGGCCCTCGCCTGTGTGCAGAGCAGGCTGCGAGCACTGTATTCTTCTGTAGTTGTGCATGCTGCGTTTTCAGGTGGTGACTTTGCCTGTCACCAGCCAAAGGCACGTTTGGGATGCTCCTTCCTTCCTTCTTTAGAAATAATCCTCCCATCTCGTCCTTGCGCCTCTGCAGAGGGGTTTCTGTATCCAGAGGCCTGCCTGAGCGCCCCTGGCCTTTGTACTTGGGTTTCAGCTGACCCTGTCCCAAGTAGCCAAGCTCAAGAGAGGTTGGAGCTGCCCACGTAGTCCACACTGAGAGGAATTCCCCAGGAGGATGCTCAGGCTGAGCTGAGTTACTCTGGTCTGCTCCCTGTGGAACCCTGGTCTGACACTTCCCTGGCTCCATCCCTCCCACCTCCTCTCTTCGCTCTGAGTCCTCCCTTCCTCTCTCACCTGAGGTATTTTAAAAGGCACTGATGGGTACAAATGTTGCCCTTTGGGCTGCCATCTTGTACAGGTGGGCTCTGCAGCACCCGTGAGGGACTGCCGAGTCCCACGATGAGCTCTTGCTGCTGTGCTCTGCCAGGCCACACGGGGAGAAGTCTCCTTAAGGGCTGCTTGTGGAGCGGGTCAGGTCCTGGGTCATCCTTTAACAAGTCAGATCAACCTCCTGCTCCAAGAAAGAGCCTGTCATTGGCTCCAGGCGCTGGACCTTGGCACTTTGAGCTCTCTTCTGTGTTATTCTCTGCCCCGTTGAGGGGCAGAAGAGGACACCCCTGTGCTCTTATTAAGATCTGCTCTTTTGGCCTGTCAGTGAGTGTTGGAACCATCCTGCCTTTGACCTCTTGACCGTGCTTCTCGCTCTGCGCACGATGACAATGGGTGGCAGGTCCCCTGCAAGGCCTGGCAGTGGGGAGCCGGGCACCCCAGCCAGGTCCCTGCTTCCTGGCTTGGGGGATGGCTGTGGGTAAGCCACATTGGGTGCAAGGAATATCTCCATCCAGACCTGCTCCAAAGTCATGTAGCTCCTCAAGGCTCTTCCCTACCACCACCTCCTCCATCAGAAGCTCTCAGTGCTGTTGTGCAGGGAGCCAGGCGCTTCCCCAGAGTTGCTGTGTCACTGGGAGCCAGGGAGTCCCGCTTGGTCTCAGCCCCGCCAGGCTCTGTGGCAGAGGGATTGCAGGATGGTGGGGCATTGTTCTTCCGTGGGGGTTGGCAGCTCCTGGCCTCGTTGGCCACCTGACAGTTATTCAGTGTCAAAACACATGACTGTGAAAGCATTCTTGTTTAATCCTGGATGAAAGCAAGTATTGACTCCTGATTTTAGGAGATGACCTGTCTGCTCACTGGCCCGTACTGTCTGGGATCCCCAGGAAATGCAGGAGGCTGCGACGTGGGAGCTCTTGCCGTGCTTTGGTTTCTGGGGGCCGGGTTTGTGCTGTGAGCAGTGCCGCGTTAGTCCTTGTTGAGGAGTCTTCTCTGCCCGGCAGTGCCAGTGATAATGAACTGTTGCTGGACATGACAGTCAGTGAAGATGTTTCCCCCAAACCACGCTGGGCGGATGAGGCATGCAGCAGGGCGAGCAGGGAGGAGGGGTGCGTGGAGCGAGGTCCCGCGGCAGTGGATGGATGAAACCAGGTTAGTGCCATGGCCCAGGCTCCCCCGGCGGAGCCAGCCTTGGCTGACCTTGTGCTGGCATGTTCCTGCCACCAAAGGCACCGGTTGTCCTTGGCCTTCGTCCAGGCCATCTGCAGCTTGGCCCGCTGTCACCTTCTGCAGGGGTGACAGCCCCTCACCCGCACAGAAGCTCAGGGGAGAGGCAAAGGGGAAGTTGAATCTGGGCTGGGGGGAGGATTTGAGCACATTAAACAAGGGCTAATTCATCCCACAGCAACTGTTTCATCTTGGTGCTCCCGCTTCCCCTCTGCCATGGGCTCGTTCCTTCTCCCACCAGAGTTTACTGTGTGCTGAGAAAACAGTATTCAGGTTTTCCCGGAATGTTTTTGCATCTGGAGCCGTAAGACTTTCTTGGTAGCAGAAGATGTTTCCTCCCACCTCTTTCCCCCCAGCTCCCTGAGCGATGTCCTCGTGCCCAGTGGTGGGGAGGCAGGATGGGTCTGGCCCTGTGCAGACCTTGGAGCACAGGGTCCCGGGGGCGGCGTGCGAGCTCTGCCTCCTTCACTGTCCCTCCTCTCCTTTCCTCTAGGCCAGCTGAAGCTGTCCATCGAGGTGCAGGGCCGGATCCTGGTGCTGCATGGTGAGTATCTCCCTGGGGTGCGTGGTGAGGTGGCCCCAGAGCCCTGGTGGGCTAGTGATGGGGACAGGACTTCCATACCCTTTCTTCAAGCTCTTTGGAGCTTTGTGGCATGACTGGGGGCTCTTTGATTTAGAGGCCAAACCAAAATTTCTGGAGACCTTAATTGCTGGGTGACCACAGTGTGTTTTACATCCACCTGTATAATATTTTTTTCTTTAACTCCATGTGAAGAGAAAGAAGACAAATATAATTCAGAAAAAAAAATCTGAAATGCTTTGTCTCCACTGAAATGTCTTTTACGTTGGCCAAAACCGTTTGCCGGGATTTCCAAATTGTTCTCTTACCTCCAAATGCTGCATTTTTTTTAACACCAGCAACATTTCCTCAAAAAAAGTATTTGACCTGGTCCAGACTGGGGTTGCTGTCCCTCAAGCCATGGTGTGTTCCACTGGGGACAAGAGATACTTTTCTTTCTCTGGACACTCGGGCTTGGCCACCACAGCTGGGTACCGGTGCAGGAGAGCGATGCAGCATCTGGGACACAGGCTCCGTCGCAGCCATGAGGCAGGTCGTTGGGAACTCTGTCACTGCAGCTTGAATGGTGTTCATTAGAAAGGGCAATGAGAGTGTCGGAACTAGCTCTTCTCTTTAGGAAAAGCCTGTCTGGAGGCACCTGAGGGGGCCCTTAGGTTTGCTCCTGCAGTGATGGATGTGTGTCCTGGTCTCCTGGCACAGAGCTTTTTCTATCAGGGGCTCTTCAGAGCTTCATGATAAGTAAATGGTTAAAGAATCGAGGAAAAAGCCAAGAGTTTGAAATGGTCAGAGTAAAAATCCCCTCCCTGTGAACAGAGCAGGCTCGCTGTGCCCCGGATTTGGGCTTTGTAGGCTAAAAGGGAAAAGAAGGGCCGTGGGACTCTCAGTGCTCTTGGGGATGGCCGTGCTGTGTAGGGGAGAAGGCACCCCCATCCCAGAGACCTTCGTGGCAGGGCAGGAGGGGATGGAAAAGGCTTTCTCTTGAGCAATATGCCACCTTACAGCCCAGCCTCCCCCCGCCTGGATGGAAAGAAATGGGGGCAGAGGATGGCCTGAGCCCGGAGAGGCTGTAGGGACTGGCCGAGCCATGCACAGCCCCTGTTCTCCCCTCGGCAGCCATGGGAGCTTGCTGCCCTTTTCTGGCTGCACAGGCAAGCTTTGTAAAGAAACAACTGCAGGAAAATTTTGGGTGTTCTGGGTTTTTTTTTTTTTTTTTTTTCCCTCTCCCTCCAAGCTGTGTGTGGTTATGAGGGTCAGGCACAGGCTTTACCCTAAATCCCTCCATCTGGAGCAGCCCTGGCATGAGCTGGATGCGAGTCATTGTCCCGTTGTGATGCTGTCCCCAAAAGAGGGTCTGGGAAGAGGGAAATGGTCCAGCAAAGAGGCAAAGGAGGCTCAAGGTCTGGGACCTGACATCCCGCTGCACATGCCGGATGCTCAGGGTACTCGGTGTGGGCAGGAGGAGGCTGGGTGGCCTGGGGTGGTCCGTCTTGCTCTTTCATTCTCCACCCCAATGTCTTTAAACCCAAAGCAGGTCTGGCCAGAGGAGGAAGCTCTTGGTGCAGCCTGTCCTGGAGGAGCCCTGCAAACTGTTTTGTGAAGCACCAGAGGGTCTTGCAGAACGCTTTTCCCCTTGTGCATTGGGATTTCTGTGGGGCTCATCATATTTATTAGGAGCACGTATCTGTCTGTGACAAAGGCAAAGTCACTGCTGCCTTGCCGGGTGTGTTAGGAGGGAGCATAGCCTGGTTCCGACAGCCCATGCTGGGCTATCCAGCCTCTGCTGCACATCTATTGCCTCCAGCCACCCGGCTGGGAAACGCAGGGTTCCAGCTGTCAGCAGCAGTGCAACGCTGAGTCCCTGCTGGCGGGGCTGCCATCAGGATGCGGCCGTTGATATTTAACTTGATGATACATTTGTCTGCGGGGCAGGAAGCCCAGAGCTGTGTGAAGTCAGGCAAATAAAATGCAATTTGCCATCCGGATGCCGAACTGCATCTGCCGCCAACCTCACCCACAGACGCTTGTATTTATAGCACGGGTATATTAAGGAAAAAAAATACAATAACCCCCTTCACCTGTTTGTGGGTGCCCAGTGAGAGCAGGCTGCTGGGGAGGTGTGCGCAGCATCCTGGCGGGGTAGGAGACGGGTTCAGCCCCACAAGGAGGGAGCACCCCAAGGAACAGGGCGCTGTGGCGTAGGAAGATGCCTTCCGTGCTGCTTTGGAGCTTGACCGATTCATTTCCTTTCCAGTCATGGAAGCAAAAGGTCTGATGGGAAAGGAGTGCCGGACATGCGACTCCTACGTGAAGGTGGGTTCTCCTGGGGCTCTGCTTGGGGAACTTGGTGCTTTCTTGGGGTTTTGGGGTTGGCTTCTCTAAGCATCCTCAGGGCTGCCTGTCCCTTCCCCTTCCTCCTCTGTCCTGCTCTGGCTGAGCACCTGTAGTGTGCAGGGAGGTGTCTGGTCTCTTGCCCAGTACTGGAGGGCTCACTGGTTTTGTTGGCATGGTGCTGCATGGAACCACAAAAGTGGAGGACGGGAGCCTGCTAAGGGCTGTGTCAACTCATTGCTCATTGCAAGAGCATCCCACTGGGTGCCCAAGGGCTGGTGGGGACAAGCGTTTGGCCAGCACAATATGGCTCAGGGCTCTCCTGGAGGTCGCTTTGGCAAGCTGCTCCCACCATGGTGTGTACAGTGAAGCATGTCCCCTACGAGGGGGCTGCAAGTCAGAGACCGACCAGCAACACTTACGTACATACCTTGTTTTTTCTGCTGCTTTCCTTCCCTCCCCTGCCCCAAGGAGTTTTGTGATACAATTACTTGACGCCCATACAGTAAAGTGATCTAAACCAGCCGTTAACACAGGCTCAGCTGGATCTTTGAGGCTTAGCCATCCATAAAAGTGGCTGTGCCGGTCTCCTGCCACCGCGGCGGCAGAGCTGGCAGCTGTGAGCCAGTGCTTGCTCTGAGAGTGCTAACACGCTGCTTGTTTTCCTCTGTAAAGATGTCGATCGTGCCAGATGCTGACTGGAAGTGCAGGCAAAAGACGAAGACTGTGCCAGACAGCAAAAATCCTGTCTTCCACGAGCACTTTCTTTTGTGAGTATGACAGGGCAGGGGTAGCTCTGACCCATCCGTCAGCGCCGTGTTCACACTGAGCAGTGGGGGACCCACATGGCTGCTGTCCTGGGGTGCCCTCTTGAAGCCAAAACCCCGTGTTTACTTTTGCATTATGATCTATAATAAACACGCATCATGCATGAGCAGGTCTGCTGCTGAGATGAGGAGTGACAGGCATTATTCTGCTGTTTTTTATAGCTGAAATGCCTTGAACTTTTGGGCAGAGCTCTGCGGAGGCTCACAAAGCTGTCAGCACACAGCATGGCAGCGGCGCTCCCGCACGGTTGGACTTTCTTGCTGGGCAGGAGTTGGGCAAACACGCTCCATTTCCTAGACCTTACACCTGCAATAGTATGGGCAGCGGTGTGAATGAGGAAGGTAAAAGGATTTCCTATAGCTACAGCATGTCTCTGCATGGGAAAGGAGCTGTACGGCTCGTTGTGTTTCAGTAAAGCTTGTCATTGCCAGCTGAGTCTATCAGACCTCTCTCTGCTCACACAGCATTTAATCTGGCACAGGATGGTTGTTTCAGAGCATGGACTGTGGCATGTTCCTTGTATTTACCCTTTGATGTTGGATGTGTGTCTTTCTGCAAAATTTTCTTCCCCTTACCCCACCGGAACGGCGTCCCCGGTCCCTGCCCAGGAGAGGTCACATCCCTTTGCGGCTCTCTGTCAGGAATGAGTGAATTAGTGCAACAGTGGCTCATCTGAGGAGGTTACCGTTTGGGGTGATGTTGCATTCTCTGTGCAGAGAATGGAGGAGAAGACCTGGCTCTGAGGAGGGCGAGGGGTCTCTGGCTGTGAGGGCAGCCCTTGCCGAGCGCTCCTGGGGAAGACTGGTGCTCACGAGCTGTCCTCTCTGCTTGTTACAGCCCAGTGCAAGAGGAGGATGAGCACAAACGTCTCCTGGTCACAGTCTGGAACCGAGAGAGAAATTCCAGGTAAGGGGCTGCCAGCCTGCCGTACGATCTCTTTCAAACGGGGCTGGTGTGGCAGCGGACCTGCCATCTGCTCTGGCCGCCCCATGTGAGCTCCACCAGCGCCGTGGGGCTCGAGGGCTGGCCTTGACGTCAGGGCTGGTCGGTGAGGCGGGGGGAGCTGAGCAGCAGCGCTGGGACTGGGACCTGCTGGTGGGGCCATTCTCATGGGCAGCCCGTGCTGGTGAGCACCAGGCTGCGTGCAGGCTGGTCGGGAGGAAATCCTGCCCTTGCTGCTCTCCGTCGGCATTGCTGCTGCTTGGCAGCCATCAGCTGGACCGGTGTTTAAAAATCCTGCAGCCGCTCATGCCTGCGCTGCTAGCTAAAGCCAAGTGGGGCTGAATCCTGGTGCTGGGCTTGGGGACCTTCCCTGCCTCTGGGGACAATGCAGGGTGGAGGAACGAAGGTCCCTTCCAACCCCTACCATTCTGTGATTCCGTGAAAGCCCATCAGCGAAGGGGTCTGGCGCCTCGCAGGCTGTGCTGCCTGCTCAGGCAAGTGGCATCTGCCTCCTCGGGCAAGCTCCTGCCGGTATCAGGTAGGCCGGAGGTGACCAGGATGCTTCAGCCCAGCTCCTCCTTGCCCCTGCTGCAGCCGAACTGCGTGGTGACACCACGCTTGCCCAAAGCATGGAGAGGGAGGCACAGCCTGGGCGCTGCCTGGCTCCCAGCGTGGGCAGGGATGTTTGCGGGGTCCCCACAAAGGGGTGCATGGGGGGAGCTGGTCCCCGGGAGTTTTCAACAAGTGTGCGTTGATGGTCTCTGGCTCTCCTGCAGACAGAGTGAACTGATCGGCTGCATGAGCTTTGGTGTGAAGTCCCTCCTGACCCTGGACAAGGTACCTCCGTGCCGGAGCGCAGCGCGTGGGATTGGGGCCTGGCTGTCTCAGGTCGGTGGGTGCAGATAATGCACCGTTAGGGCAGGAGCAGGCCGTCTCCACCGTGGGACAAAGATGCTCTGAAGGTCCCTAGGGAATTCCCTGGTCCTGCTCCCAATATGGACGGCCACTGTGGGACTGGTGTTGGTGTGTCGGCTGGAGGCAGGGATGGGGAGGCCTAGAGGAGGGATCCTAAGGACAGGGGACCATCGCTCCGTTCTGCAGGGACGCAAAAAGAATAGCAGCAATTGGGAGTGCAGAGAGGTGGCCCCAGTGAGTGCTGCCTGGGGGACAGGAGATGGGGCCAGCCTTGCTCAGCCTGCCGGCATGTCACAACGGACACGTTGCTGCTGGTGGCTGAGTGGGTGCGATGGTGGGGACACGCTCCTCTGAGGAGGAGTCTGCCTGGTTCCCTGTCCTCAGCAGCAAGGTCTTCGCCAGCTGAGGTGGTGGCGGGGGCAGGGCAAATGCAGAGGTCTCGGGCAGTTCCTGGGGGCAGCGGTGCTGCCAGGCTGTCTCTGTGCCAGAATCCCTGTCCCCACTGCTGCGGATTTGGTCACAGTACTGCTGCCCCAGCCTGGCTGCTGCTTGGTAATACAGCTTTCACATCAGCTGGGATTGCCTTCCTAAAGCAGCCTGCAAGGCTGCTGCTGTGAATGACTCCAGCTGATCCACTAAAACATGGAAACATTTCATCCGAGCTGCCAGTGGTTAGGGGTTTCATCCCTGCGCGGCCCTGGTCTGGTGTCGGCACGTCAGAGTATCTCGGCACGCTGGGAGGGCTTCGTGAAAGTGTTAGTACATCACCTGAGGTGTGGAAATTTACACCCTAGCAAGAGGTTGAAAAGGAGCTATTTGTGGCAGTGCCCTGAGAAGAGGGTAAGAGGTAGCTTGAGTGTGCCCTCCTCTGGAATTTGGACAAGTGAGATGCAGCTTTTCTTTATAACGGTGATGATAATTAGGCAGAGCAGCTCTAAACTGCAGCTCTCCCCAGGAGGAGCCTCTGCTCTGCTCATATTTGGCCTCCCCAAAGACGTCCCCTCCTTGTCAGATTTTGGCAGTGTGTTTCACAAGGTATCATTGCGTGCAGAGAGGGTGGAGTGTCCATGTGTATAGCACCTACGCGCAGCACCCTGCTCTGGCAGGGATGGGAGGAGGAAGCTGGTGGCATGTGGTCCTCCCGGGACCTCAGCTGGGGCTAAGATGAGCTGTCTCCTGGGTGCTGCGTGATGCTGCTGGATATTCCCCCTCTCCTCAGTTTCCTCATTGGGGATTTAAATCACTCATTTTTAAATGATCACCTTCCTCTGGTCTCTGGGACCATGGTTCCTACATCCCCATCTGACTCCTGGGCCTTGGTCCAGGATGGTCGATCCCTTTGGCTTCCACCAGCTGCCCAGGCAGCAATGGGAGACAGCGATGGCTCCCTGGAAGAGAGGCGAGGGATCGCCGAGTCCAGCTCTGTCCCCTTGGCTGCCCTGGCCACATGGGTGTGGGACAGGGGCAAAGGGAGCCCTGCTGAGGAGCACCCAGCACTGCTGGAGGTTTGGGCATCCTCCCCTGGGGATAGGGCTGGAGCCGTGTGCTCCCTGTGAGACTGCCGGCTGCTGCAAACACGATATGGAGGGATTTACTGGAGACTGGCTGTTTTCTTGCACCCTGTCTCCCTCTAAAAACCTGGAAGCTCATTACTGCAGAGGTTCTTGGTCCCTTCTTGCAGGTGGATGGGATTTTAGCTGTTCCTGTGTATCCGAAGGGAAGGACTCGGGCTGTGCCTCTATGTGCAAGCATGTGTGGGCATGGGATGGCTCCTGCAATGGGACCCCTCTGGGGCTGTGGGCAACCAGTCTGAGTTAAATGGCGAGTGAGTACCTGCCCCTGCAGCGACGGCTTCTCTCCTCCCACCCAGGAGATCAGCGGCTGGTACTATCTCCTTGGGGAGGACCTGGGCAGGACCAAGCACCTGAAGGTGGCCATGCGGCGGCTGAAGCAGAGCAGAGGTGCGTCTCCCCGCTGGGATGTCCCAGGGACTGTTGCAGGGTTTGGAAGAGGAGTCAGTCTTGTGTCTGTCCCTGTGCTGGCATGGAGGAGCCCCCAGCCCCTTCACACCTCTGCCCTCATGAGCACTTCTCAGCCCTCTGATGCTCAGTGGGCACCAGGATCCCAAAATACCAGCGTGGGCGAGATCCTGGATGGCTTAGCAGGCTCTAGACGGGCACCAAACTCTCCCCTTCAACCCTTGTTCCTCCTTACCTGTGGCTGTCTGGGGCTCTGTGGGGACCCCAACATTGCAGCTGCATCTCTCCCTCTTGCTGGGCCTTTCATCGTGCTGATTCCTCCCTCTCAGACTTGGGACTGATCCCATGGCCGGACTCTGTTTGGCTGCTGGGGTCTGTGCAGGACGGCAGGGAGCTCTTCCTCCTGCCTTGGCCTTGCTGCCAGGGTGTGTGGAGGAGGACGGGCTGGCACAGAGCAGGGTGACGGCGGTGTCCCAGATGTGCAACCCCCTCCTGCCGTGCAGGGCTGCCCCAGCCTGGAGGAGATGTGCCTGTGGCATGTAAAGATCTTACATATAGCGTGTAGATGCAGCGAGGAGGGAGAGGGATTGTCAGGAGATGTGTGCTGTTGGGCTGAGATGGCCTTTCCCTTTTTTTAGAGCCGACGCTGGGAAGTCAGGGTGCAGCGCAGGAAAGCCAGGATCCTGTGACCATGAAGCAGCTGAAGGTAGGTATGACGGGGCTATGACCCACAAGGGGTGCGAAGACGTGGGGCTAGCTGCAGAGCCTGCGCGGAGAGGTTACCAAACGAGCCAAGGGGCAGAGTATTAGCGAGGGCGATGCTGAGGTGGGAGCTGTGTCAGTCTCCCTGCCGACACCATGGCTTTTATAGGCAATTAGTTCGAGCACCAATTGTGGAGGTGGGTGATGTGGGCAGTAACCCTACACTCGCTCCCCTTTGCCATACAGGGACCTCCTGTTTTTCTAATATATTGCCACGGAGACAAAGCACCAGCCATTGACTGGGAGCAATGGGGACTGGGAGTGATGGGGTCGGGGCTGGCGGGCTGCCTGCCACACAGCATCCCTCCCTGGCCGTCTCGGCGTCTCCATGGACGGGTGCGTCTGTTCCCCGCCTCCTGTCAGAGCCGTTTGCTCTGGGAAGGGAAAGGCCCATGGTGGAGCCTCGATGATTTATAGGAAAGGCAAGGATGGGAAATGGGAACACAAACACATGGCTTGCATCGGAAATTGGGCTCAGCCGGCCCCGTGATTTATCTGTGCCGAATTCCGCTTTGCTGCTTCCCTCAGCTGCATTTTCAGTTATTTGTTTTAAAGCATAGGATTGAGCAAGGCAAACAAAGCCAGCGCCCCTCTCCTCCCTTCCTCTCCGGCAGTCGCCACTGACTTGAAAGATGGTGGCTGGGAAGGAAGACCGATCCTCCTTCCAGCTCCAGCCTGGCGACGCGGCGGGTGGGACAATGCGGCCGGAGCGGCCCCGGGCAGTGCCTGTGACGGCCCCGCCATGGGAGTCCCGTGGGAGCACTGGGGCTCCTCACGCTCCCTCCTCAGCCTGCCCTGGCCCCGCCACCCCAGCTGCCCTGCAGGGGAGCCCGGGGTTTGGGTTCCCTTGCGCCTTTCCTCTCTCCTCCATCCCCACGTAGGAGTGTGGAACGAGCTCTCTTCTCCATTGCAACGCCGTCTCCGAGGGGTTGTGCAGCAGCGCTGGCAGTCGGGGCTGCCCGGTGCAGACTCACCGAGCCCCACTCTGCGCCCTGCTGCTGGCTGGGCTAAGGGTTTCTCTTTGTCTTTAATTCCAAAATTACACCACGGGTGCAATTCATTTGACCTCTCTGCTTCCCGCTCCGTGACTCTCTGAGCACAAAGCATCGGGATGTGCGTATCCTCTGGGTCTGTGCTTTTAAAAACAAACTCTGCTTTTTTTTTTTTCCTTTTTTTTTTTTTTTTAAAAAAAAAAATCTCTTACCCTTTATGAGTAAAACAAGTGCGAGCCGTCTTTTTAATGAAGTGAAGCTCGCACAGCCAGTGCCTGTGAAACACCCCTTAAACATCCTCAAAGTGTTTGTGAGAACATTGCAATAACAAAGTGCTCCGTGCGGCTGAAGAATGCTGCGGGAACAAAAGCCACATCAACAGAGCAGGGACTAGGGAATACTAAATAGTTGACAGGAATTTTAATATAAAACTCTCTCTCTTCCTTGTCAGTTAGGGTTCTCAGGAAGCCCTCTGGCTTATCGTAAAGCGGCATACAGCGCAGACAGGGGCTGGGGAGGTGAAAGGTGGCTTCCTGCCATTCTTCTCTGGAGCTGGGTTCCCATGGGCGGTCATGCCAGTTTGACTGTGGTTTGTTCCACACTCGTGTGATACGAGGAGATCGGGATTACGGCTGCTTCGGGGGACTGGATTTTCATGGGCTAACGGCGAGTTTAGGGTTTTCCAGCCATGAACCGCTTCAATGGACTCTGCAAGGTGTGCTCGGAGCGGAGATACAGGCAGGTCTGTATCTCCCACGGGGAAAAAAACTCTGTGTGCCAGAGTGTGCGCGTGTGTGTGTTGCTGCAAGTCTCAGCCAGGTTTGGGAGTGTCTGTGGGCTTTCTTGCCACTTCTGGGCTATGTGTGTGCTGCTTGTAGGGTGTTGATTTGCTGTCGTTATCATTTGTAAGTGATAATGTTGGGAATATAAGGAAAGCATCTTCAGATAGGTGTCTCTGGCTGATCTCTGCCTGTTGCTGCAGAGTGTAAATGGGGATAAAGGGGGAGCATTTACTGTGTGACTTGAGGATAACATCCGACGGTGAAAGCGCTGAGTGGTGTCTTGATTTACCGCTCATTAGAGGAGAAGCAGGCAGCTAAGTCTCTGCCAGGCTGCTACTATCTCTTTTAAAAATTGTTTTAATGTGAATGTATTTGGGAATCAAGTGTTGCTTGAAGCTGGTTACAACCGCCAGCGACTTTCTCTATGAGAAGCAGATTGCTGTGATCTGTAAAAGCTGATGCAAGTTCTCTCGGACCTGCTCGGTGTGCGATGCCGGGCGCTGGTTTTGCTTGCGCTGGTCCCAGTCTCCTGCACTTTTGAACACAATTTTCCCTCCATGGTCTGGATTGGGGCTCCCCAGCTCCTGGTCAGCTGTTCTCCGTGCTCCTGTGCTCATCTTCCGTGTCGTGCTGAAGCTCTGGTGGGGGATCAGGATCCTGTGACCAGGGCGATCAGTGTATCCCGGGGACTGCACAAAGAACCAGTGTAACTAAAAATGCCCATTTCTTATCAGGGCTCATGCAGGAATGCTTCTCTGCTTTGTAGTAATGGCAACTGGCTGTGATTTGTGTCTTAGACCTCGATTCTCTATTTTGACAATTTCTTCTGTGTTTTTTGACAAAGTTACGGGTACAGTGAGCCTCCAGGGTGCTGGAGTCTGTCACCACCTTGTCACCCACCTTCCAGTTTAGGTCAGACGCTCGTGTTTCTTAGTTCCCCACAGGGCAGCAAAGATGGATGTTCAGCTCCCTGTAATGGCCATGGTGGTGGGAGCTGGGGGAAGCGAACCATCAGCAGGGAGAAGCTGCTATGTAGTGGCACAGGGACGGTGTCTCCGCTGGCAGTGCAAAGCGGTCAGACCTCTCGGCACAGGGGAAGCTTTGGGCTGGGAAGCGACCATGGAGTCTCCATGGTGGGAGAGGTGCTGGGCTGGCTCCCGAGGTGCCAGTGGTAGCCCTTCCACAGAACTTGGATCCCCTGTGCTTTGTATTTGAAACGTGAGGTTGGTTCGAAGGTGCAGAGCCACAAGCAGCCTCCTCCCCTGTTTGAAGATCCAACAGACTCCCGAGAGAAAAATACTCAGCGTGGTGGGACGGGACCTACTTTTTGATTCTGGCAGGGAAAGACAGTTGCTCTTTTGAAGCCTGGTTTTGTGCTGAGCAATCGAGCAGGGACAAGGTGCAGAGAAAGGAAAGCTCACTGTGTTTGCCCTCCCGTGGTAAAGGAGCGAGGAGCCAGTTCCCCTCCTTGGCAGCTTCTGCTGAGTTCCTCCTCTTCTCTCTGAGTGTTTCTTCTCAAAATAACACAGGTCAGATGTTGGATTTTTTCTTTTCTCTTCTCTGTCGGTAAAACAAGGATCTTGACAAATGTCTTGGGGGATAATCAGGTATTTACAGGAACTGTCATGCTGAGCTGCTGCTGGAAGCCAACATCAAAAAATAAATATCATTTCATTAATAAGCTCATTGCTTCTTGAATCAGGGGGAGAAATGAGCCTAAATCAACACAGCATCCATCCTCTCCAAACTCAGCGAGGGAAATCATACTCACCCCAGCTAATGGGGTGATGCCCGCAGAGCTCAGAGCACAGGAGCCTTGCAGACAGGAGTGTGCCGACGCTCGCGGCTTCCTCTGGAGCAGAGGAGAGCTGCTATTTCTGTAGTACCCAACTGGAAATGAAGCGTTTCGGTGACTTGCTTAGAGGAGACATGTTAGAAATCAGTGCCAGAGAGAGACTGCCAGGTTTTCCTTTTTCATGGCTTATCAGACCTTTCCTTACACTTGCAAGAGCCACCAGTGGAGACTGGTGCGTGCTCAATAAACAATCACATTGCGGCATTCCTCTCTGTTGATCCTCGGCTTGATTTTGCATTGCTTTTTAGCACCCTTTCCCCCCCGCTTTGGCTGCGGCAGGGGAGGGTCCCATTGTCCGTGGGGTTCACAGGGTGACAGTATTCACCGTGACAATTCCTTTGGGCTCTGCGACCGCTGCTAGAAATGCCGTGTGCCTGCCTTTCCGAAGGCTTGTGTGGGTGAGAGGGGGGATGCTCGCTGGTCACACGCAGTGGCTGCTTTCCCATCTAACAGGCGACTCCCGTGTCTCTCTTCAGATTACAATCCCTCGAGGAAGCGATGGGTTTGGCTTCACGATCTGCTGCGACTCCCCAGTCCGTGTGCAGGCAGTGGACTCCGGTAAGAGATCAGATCAGTTTTATCCCTCTTGATTTAAATGAATGACTCTGCTCCTTTTTTGCTTCCCAGAGCATATTGTGATTCAGAAGCTCCCATGCCGTGCAGGACTCTGGTTACCTTCAAGAAACTTCACTTAATGAATTCTCTGTTGCCTCTTAATGAGGTCAGAGGCCACTGGGTTAACGCGGTGTCACTATTTTGGCAGCGTGTTGCAGTAATTTTCAGAGATTTTGTTCCCTTCCCTCTCCAACCTGAGAGCTGTGCGGCTGCTTGGGAGTCCTATGGGAAGTCCTGGTGGGGGGGGGGGGCGCGGGGAGTGTCACACAGGACCACAGGAGCCCTCGGTTGCCTGAGTGTATCCTCTTGGTGTGGAGCTGCAGGATGGACTTGGTGTCTCTGTTGTACCCTGGTGCTCCCCGCTGCACACCAGGAGACATGGGAAGTTTGTGCAATAGTTCTGAGAGAGCATTTATGACATTGTCCCAGGTGCCATGTGTGTGCATAGGATCATGGAATTGTCTAGGTTGGAAGGAATCTTTTAAGATCATCAAGTCCAACCATTAATTCCACACTGCCAAAACCACCACTAACCATGTCCCTCAGCACCACGTCTGCCCGGCTTTTAAATCCCTCCAGGGATGGCGACTCCACCACTGCCCTGGGCAGCCTGTTCCAACGCTTGACAACCCTTTCCGTGAAGAAATATTTCCTAATCTCCATCCTAAACCTCCCCTGGCATAACTTCAGGCCATTTCCTCTTGTCCCATCGCCTGTTCCTTGGGAGAAGAGACCGACCCCCCCTGGCTGCCCCCTCCTTTCAGGGAGCTGTAGAGAGCGAGAAGGTCTCCCCTCAGCCTCCTCTTCTCCAGGCTGAACCCCTCAGCCGCTCCTCACAAGGCTTGTGCTCCAGACCCCTCACCAGCTCCGTTGCCCTTCTCTGGACCCGCTCCAGCCCCTCAGTGTCTTTCTTGGAGTGAGGGGCCCAAAATTGAACACAGCACTCGAGGTGGGGCCTCACCAGTGCATGTTGGAAGGTGAAGCTCCAGGCTGGCTGGCCCTACTTCATTTTCAGGTGTGAATGTTAGAAGAAACAGATTGTGTTTAGAGGAGTGAGTGGAGTGGTGCGAGCTATGAAGCGATCTGGGAGTCTCCCGGCCCCGGGGCTTCTCCTTCCCTTCATACTCTCAGCTCCCTGTCCGGCAGGTGACTGGCATTCATCTCTTCTCTCTGTAGGTGGCCCAGCAGAAAAGGCAGGTCTGCAGCAGCTTGACACGGTGCTGCAGCTGAACGAGCAGCCTGTGGAGCACTGGAAATGTGTAGAGCTGGCACACGAAATCCGGTGAGTGTTCACCCAAAGCATCAGTGCCGAGCTGTGGGAAGGGTGGTTTGAGGGAGCCTGGGGGGCAGGGCAGCAGGAGCTTTCAGTGGCTACGGGAAGGGGAAGGCTTTGAGGGATGCAGGAGACTGGGAAAAGATTGTCTGGAGTAGAAGAAGAGAGGACGCAGAGGCTGGGGAGGGCAGGCCAGGGGCGGAGGCATTAGAGGGAGGACGGACTGCAGGGCTCACGGCTGTCTGAATGCTGCAGGGTGCCCCGCTCCCTCCTGCTCCATCTCCGACTTGCCCCATGCCATCTCTTTCAGGAACTGTCCCACCGAGATCATACTGCTGGTCTGGAGGCTCGTCCCGCAGGTCAAGTCAGGACCCGAAGGCATGATCCGCAGATCGTCCTGCAAGTCCGCCTACGACCTCCAGTCACCTCCCAACAAGCGCGAAAAGAACAGCACCATGCCTCCGCGGCCTGAGCAGCGCCGGAGCTGCCACGTACTGTATGATGGGAGCGATGGGCTGGTGCTGAACAGCTGTGAGAGGTACACGGAGATCGGCAAGCGCAGCCAGAACACCATGCCACCCCTGTCCCGGGTCCCCTCTGCTGCGGACCAGAACTACATCATTCTAGCGCCTTTGAACCCAGGGAGCCAGGTAGGGCTGTTTTCCAGCCCCATGCTCAAGTTATTGCCTGTGGCTGTTGGTTGTGCTTGCTGGATCCTCTCTTGGCTTGTGCTTCAGTCTTATTGAGCATCATCTCTAAATATTTGCTAGAGCACATGCCATTTTACAAGCCAGACCTGTGTCCCTTGGTGGAGCTTTCACTATTTGCCTAAAACATTTACCACTAGGATGGTAGAGCTGGGCTGAATGACCTGCTCTTTCCTCTTGGGGCTCGCTCAAGGCGTAAGGACATGGGAAGTGCTTCCACTGCATAGACCACAGTGCAAGTCATTGCTCTCGTTTTCTGCTGGCAATAGGGTGAAAATGATCTTCGCCTCTCTGGAATGCTTTGGCTTTGCAGGGTTGGTTGTTGTAAAGTCTATCTCAAGCCTACTTCAGGTGACTGTGTCCTTTCTGGGTTGTGTCTTACAGCTGCTGAGGCCTGTCTATCAAGAGAACAATGCTACTGTGGGTGAGTTGCCGATGTGCTAAAAATGCTGCTCAGAGCACCCAGCAGAGCTAAACATGGGTTTTTTTCTAGCATTAGTGAATCCTTGCCCTTAGCCCTGCAATGCTGCAGTAGTCCCTTACGTTTTGAGCACAGTGGCAGGAGCCTGGGGCTTTTGAGTAGCGTAATCTTCCTACTCTCTGCATCAAACATAGAACCAAGAACCCTACCCCAAAGTCCGGAGGAGCGTCCAGCTGCTGTCACTCGTGGTGAGAAGGTCTCTGTGGGAGCTCACAGGGCGGCTGAAGAAGGGAGGCTGGTGGCAGGGACTTTCCATCGGGGGCATGATGAAAGCATGAAGTGTGAAAGCGCTGAGCATTGTTGCTCTGGTGGTTCCCCAGATGTGTCTTGGGCCTCTCCGTGACGTGTTTAGCTTCTCCTGTGTAACGCCTTGCTGGGGGGGCTAATACTTTGTCCCCTGCTTGAAGTTTTATTTTATTACTAAGGGAGCGAAGATGGCCATGACTCAGATTTGTACAGACATTAGTGCAGGGCGAAGTGCCAGGTTTGGGGAATGCTCATTTCCTGGGCTGCTACAAGGTCTCTGGCAGTCTCTGGACCAGCTCTTCTCAAAACCCCTTTGAAGCGTAAACTCGTTTTCTGCAACAGGTACACTTGGGCTTCCTGGAGAACCGGGTGTGGATGGGCTTGCAGGAAGAGTGGGGTGAGGCGTGCTGCAGGGCACTGCGCGAGTCCTGGGCTGCGAGAGGGGTGGCAGAGAGGAACACAAGGGCTCCCTGAACTAGATATCAACAGGTGGCTGTCATTTCCAGTGGGAAACTGGGGACAGAAGCAACCCAAGAACAGTGAGGCCTGGAGATACTCCCTAGGGTGTTTACTGGGTGCTGTTGAACTTGCAATTGCCATTTTCAGCACGCCCAGCTCCGTGCAGAACCTCCTCTTGCCAGTTCATTGATTCAGGAGCTTTGGGAGGTCGCATTTGCACCCCGCTCTGCTGGGATGCCCTTGGGGTGAGCTGTGTGTCTGCAGCAGAGCTGACCTCCTACGTGTGATCTCGCAGGAGTGTCTTTACCGCAGCAGCCCCTCCGTGGTGCAGGCACAATTTCCAGCTAAAAGGTTTTGTGCTGCCTGTAAAAGTGGGGCAGCGTCCATAGAAGGGAAAGTGTGGGGCTGGCAAAGGGGTCCCTGTCCGGGGGGCAGGAGGAAGCAGTGTGGGTCCGAGGCCCCTGTGCCTTGGATGCTCCCAGCCCTGGAGCTCTGCAGCCAGAAGAATTTTCCGCAGTTCCACTGCGGGGGATGTTTTGTACCGTGGATAATTGCGACTCTTTCCTGCTGTTTGCGGATCCTGTGAAAAGATGAGTTGCCCCGTGGGGACTTGTTCTTACAGCAGGGTGGAATTTGAAAGACTCGGGCTTCTTCCCATAACAATTTTTAGTGATTGTTTTCAGTTTATTTAATGTTAAGTCCTCAGAGGGAAGAATGCTCTAGTTAACCTGAGCGGTGATTAAATGTGGCGGTGGCCACCGGTCACAGGGTGACAGGAGTTCGTGCTTCGGGCAGGCTGGGTGGCTTTCTGTGCCAGTGTGCAGAAAGCAGATCTTGTGGAGGTGATGAATCCCTCTAATAAAATGAGGTGACTTAAGGATAAGAGGAAAAGCAGATCCTGAACAGCCCATACAGATTGTATCTGGCCCGTGTTGAGCTGTCTCTCGCGTTTTGATTTTTATCTGGCAGTGTGACCATGAAAAAGAAAATGTCAGGGTTATTGCACTTAGAGGTAGAAACAACCTCTTAGGTCATGAGGGCCACCCCCCTGCGGAGGCTGGCTGTGAGAGCCGGCAGTAAACAGCAGGTCTGGATTGCCAAGAGAGCACGGTCTGGCTCCGCTGGCGTTTATCTGAAGGTAGATGTGCTATTTCCTAATACATAATGGAATATGTAATGTTGGGTAGGTTCGTGTATTTGCTTTGGACGAGACCTTATCTGCCCTGAGCCATGTTCAGAAGTGTTTTGGCTCGTTTCTGCCTGGGAAGGTTGCGGGTATGCGTTACAGCGCAAAGGCAGGAGCCGCTGTGCAGAGCGCCGCTGCGGCGGGAGCAGGGTCGCCCGGCGGGAGGGATGCTGGGGGTCTCTGCTGGGGGCTGCAGGGGGGTTTGCTCATACAAAGCGTGTTCCTGAGACATCGCCATGTGGGAGGGTCCTGGACTAATGTTCCAGTTTCTCACCTGGATGTGTTAAAATCCGAGTGGAGAGGTCTGCCTGCTGGACCCGAGCTGGTTTAGTTCATCAGCATCAGTGGGGAGGGAGAAAAGACTTCACTCTTTCAGCGGGACTTCTTTTGAAGAAGGCATGAATTTTTGGTTAGAGATGTACTCGATTCCTGTTGGAGTTGTTGCCTGCAAGTTTTAGGACAGAGCACAGGTCGCTGGTGCCCAGCGGGACGCGGGCTGGGGTTAAGGGCCCTTGGGGAACGTGAACCTGTCTCACCGCAGCCTGGTAGGTCCTGCTGCTGCTGGAGCTTGTGTGTGGCAGGAGAGATGAGCGCTGTGGCCTGGGGACATCGAGGTGGCCAAAACTGTATGCTGGGGTCCTCGGAGTACACCAAGGCCCTTAGACCTAATGGATTGATGTCATTAATGGGAAGTATTTCACAGCTGCTCCCCGCTCAGCAGCCGTGCTGTCCCAGCACACCTGAGAACAGAGAAGACCAGCTGGTGGCAGCTCCTTTCTGGTTCTGGTTCTGGTCCCATGTGTTGGTCTCATCCATGGATGGTCACACCCATGTGAGGGGTCTGGGGAGAAGGATGCATAAAGCCATCCTTAGCACTGCTGCCTCCGACAGATCCCCCTCAACCATGTATCTGCTCACAGCCGGTTGCGCGTACAGGCACCGACTCCCTGCGTTCTGCGATGCTCTCACCCCATTGACTTGCTGCTGAGAAAATGGTAATTTCTCCTCAGGCAGAGCATCCTCAGAGCACCCCGCGTCCCATGCCTGCGCTCACGAGACAAAATGCTGGTGGGAGCTTGCTGGGTGTGTTCCAAGGCATTCCTCTGGGCTGGGAGGAAAGGGCTGAGCAATCCTATAGAGCAGCAATTGCCCAGCAACAGGGGAAGGACGGACTCACCCACACAGCAGCTAGCAGGGACCGGTGATAATTGTTGGTAATTATCAATCATAATTTAATCACAGGATTATCGATTACGTTAGATATTCTGTCGCGGGTTCGACATCCCACCTAATGCCTCCTGGCCTCTGGGAATGCAGACTGGCGGGTGTGGAGTGGCCGCAGGAGCTGGTGTTGGCTTGTTGGGAAAAGTTACAGTCTGCTGGACCCGCTGAGGTGGGGGCTGCAAAGGAAAGCTGCGGTGTGGTCCCTCCTTTGGAGGAGGATAATGGCTTTCTGCGGTGAAGATGGACACAGCAAAAAGCCAGTCAGGCTGCTAGGAATTTTTCCAGCACCGAAATGTAATGCTGAAAACCAGCGGATGATGCGCCAGCCTCATGCAAAATGAGGTCATCCTTTATAAATACGCCCCCATGTCTGAGTAACCATCACATCCCTGGGAGCGATTTGGAAAGGCATGGATTGATCCCATGTGCGTAAATGTGTTTATCACTTCTGTCCCTTTCTCTGAATCTTCCAATCTTAGTATCTTCTAAAAACCGTGATTAACCTGCCACCCAGTGCCCCATGATGTGAAACTCCTGCACTTTGCTAACTCCCATGCCCAGAATCCAGAGAAGGCAGAACTTGTGTGGATAAAAATGTCACGAGGTTTAAATTTTCTTCTTCTTTTTTTTTTTTTTTTTTTTTTTTTTTTTTTCTCTTCTCCCACCCTGAGTTAGTCACAGATGGTTTTCTCCTTTCCCCTCCCTGGAAAGGGAAGGGTTGAGTGGTGCAGGCAGGTATTCCCCAGCGGTGGGAACCTCCTTAGTGCTCCTGTGATTCAAGAATGACCATTTAAAGCCATGTTTGGGGTTGTTCTGTATTTCTTGTTTCATACTTTCAGTACTGCACAGGGAGGTGCGTGTAACAGTACCACATCTCTTCCTCCAAAGTACCATATTCGTAAGTTGTGCAGAAGGCAGCGTACACCCCGAGGCAGATGTGCTGCCTGCAGCTGAGCTTGCTGTGATTTCCTTGGGGTTTCGTTTGTACGTACACAGCCGTGTGTGTGCTGCTGGTGTGATCCCCTTCAGTCCTTGGTCCAGCAAGTGAGTTGCTCTTGATTGAGCAGAAATGTCAAGGGACATCTCATTTTGCATTAGGGAAAACGAAGTCAGTGCTGTTATTTCATGAATCCCTGGGAAACTTTGGTAGCAGAGTGACGAATGGCCCTGCAGCTCTCGGCTCCAGCTATTTCCCGTATGCTTTACGTGCCCTCCTTCAGCTGGCAGGAGCAGGAGCTGAGCCGGCAGCATGCCGCAGCTCTGCAGAAGCCCTTGTCTGATTCTGTGCTTCTTTTTGCTTCTTCTCGGCCAGGAAATGCATGTAAAGGGAAATCGCACATGGGGTCTGGGAGAAAATCCAGGTTGATGAAGACTGTGCAGACAATGAAGAGCTACGGGAACTACCAGAACTGTACCATAGTGCGGCCACACATCCCACACTCCAGCTACGGCACGTACGTGACGCTGGCTCCCAAAGTGCTGGTGTTCCCCGTCTTTGTGCAGGTAAGTGCAGCTGGAAGCAAGGTGTTATGGATCCTCTGCTCTTCTCTGGTGAGACCCCACCTGGAGTACTGCGTCCAGCTCTGGAGTCCTCAGCACAAGAAGGACATGGACCTGTTGGAACGGGTCCAGCAGAGGGCCACAAGGATGATCAGAGGGCTGGAGCCCCTCTCCTGTGAGGACAGGCTGAGAGAGCTGGGGGGGTTCAGCCTGGAGAAGAGAAGGCTCCGGGGAGACCTTCCAGCCCCTTCCAGTCCCTAAAGGGGGCCTACAGGAGGGATGGGGAGGGACTCTGGATCAGGGAGTGTAATGATAGGACACGGGGTAATGGTTTCAAACTGAAGGAGGGGAGATTTAGATGGGATATTAGGAAGAAATTCTTTGCTGTGAGGGCGGTGAGCCCCTGGCCCAGGTTGCCCAGAGAAGCTGTGGCTGCCCCATCCCTGGAGGGGTTCAAGGCCAGGTTGGACGGGGCTTGGAGCAACCTGGGCTGGTGGGAGGTGTCCCTGCCCAGGGCAGGGGCGTGGGACTGGATGATCTTTAAGGTCCCTTCCAACACAAACCATTCTGTGATTCTGTGTTTGATTCTCTGTTGGAGTTTTTTTCCCTTTTGAGCTTTCAAATCTGGTCCTTGAGTGCTTGCTTGAACCAGGAGGAGGTATCCCAGCTTCTGGGCTTCAGCAATCAACTTCATGCAATTGAAATCAATATGGTTTCTTCCCGTGGGTTCTTTGTGCTGTTAATTATAGTGTACAAACAAAGGTCTTTTAGTTTAGCTGGTGGCCAGCACTAAAATCTTGGACAAGGATCCAGAACAGTAATGGCCTGACAGAGGATGTTCCGTAAATTATTTTCTTAAAATTATCCCTGAATTTGGTGGTAGTAGCTCTACCTACCTGTGTGTCTTCCATTTTGTCCTTTGTATGGCCAGAACCCCAGAAAACCTCATCTGATTCTGTATATTTAAGTACCTTATTGATGAATACTTTCATCTCTGAGGCTGTGGGGAACCATCCATCCTCCCCTGCTAGCGGCAGTGTCATGTCAGCTCAGCCTGGTGATTTCCTTTGGGCTCAAGCCCCCGATCCGTCTTGTCTGTCACTCCGGCAATTGTGGGGCTGGGCTGGGGCTGGGGGCCAGGCTTATTCTCACTTCTGTCCTCCCTGATGGCACCTGCGTGGCCGTTCACACTAGCACCGGAGCCATCACCAGCCCTGCTCGTGTGCGCAGTTTGCCTTTTGGTAGGAACCCAACTGGCACTTCTGCTGCTTTACTCCCAAAACTTGTGTCTTGGATTGACCCTGGGGGGTTTCTGCCTGTTCTTCAGGAACTGTTTTTCATGCTTCGCGCTGTTTCAGGTGCCCTGACGTGCCTGCTGGAGGAGCTGCTCAGGAGGATGCTCCTGGGCTGGTTTTGCAGGGTTTGTCCTGCGGGCAGGACCGCTCCACCTGTCCTGTTCTTCTCCAGCGTTAAAGAGGGGAGGCGCGCGTGCAGCGTGGCGTGAGGAAGGGCAGCCTTCTTGAGGCGTCTTTAACTTACTGCAAGAGTAATCCATAAAATCATGTAGCAAATATTCTTGTCTGAGGGATGTGAGAATTTGACGTGCCACCGTTGTGGTTGTGTTTCCTGCTGAAAAGCGCCCATAACCAAGCCTGCGCTGTGCAGAACAGTTAACGTACAAAGAGGCAAGCGGCTGATTGTCTTTTTGTAGATGTGTGTGTGATGTAGGTGTTAAGTGTGGGGTTTTCTTTTTATCGCTTACCCGGACTGCAGACTTTCTGTCCTTTTGACCACAGTGTGGGGCGGCTTCTCCTTCAGAGAGTTACAGCTTAGAGTGAAGACGCAGTGGGTTTGGTGGGCGGAAAGCTTTTCTGGCAAACCACACTTCCAGTGGAAGGTTTGACTCTTTCTTTCTTTCTTTCTTTTTTTTTTTCTCCTCCTTTTCAAACGTAGCCCCTAGATCTTTGCAACCCAGCCCGGACTCTGCTTCTGTCAGAGGAGCTGCTGCTTCACGAGAGCAGAAGCAGGACGATACAGGTAAGACTCTTCCCATGCTCTCTGAGCTTTCTAAACCCGCTCTTCTGCAGTCTTATATAGTAGATTGAGAAGGGAAATGTTTTATTGGGCAGTACTTACATTAATATGATATTTGGAAAAACCTGGAATCAGTTTATCGCGGATAAACTAAATAGCAAAACTCTTCTCTGCTAGAAATCAACTTTTTTTTTTTTTTTCTTCCTTCATGCTCGCAAAGACGAAATTGCGCATGGCAAACGTGTGCCAGTCTCAGCCCGGCAGCTGAGGCCACCGGCAGGCTCAGGAGGAGGGAGGTTAAGAATATTTTGTGTCAGGTTAGAGAACTAGACGGAGAACTTCTTACAGGGGTTTTCAGAAACTTAGTTCCTGAAACAGGTCACATGTCTTGTCCGAATTCCTCTCTTTTTTCTGTCTTCAGCTTCTTTTCCGCAATTGTTGCGGGGGCTGTTAAAAGTCTGGGGAAACAACTAAGCTTCGGCTCCGTGCTGAACCTGCGTATGGGACAGCTTTCAACTTCCAAACTGGCCGAATTCAGACGTGCTGATTATATTTGCTGCTGGCTTCGCTTGCATCCCACGGTGAAGTCTGCAAAGCCCTGGAATTCGGGACAGCGAAGCTGGGAGAGCCCCCTCAGGCGTTGCTCACTAGCGCTGGAGGAACCTGCCGTTTCTTTTGGGGCATTTTCAGAGAATCTCACCGCTGCACAGAACAGTTTTCTTTTGAATTTAGTTGGAGTGAAAAATGTGTCATCTTCACAGAGCCATAGAGGAATTGTTACGTGACTAATCTTAGTTTCTGGGTAACGCCTTCTGGGTGGAATCCCAGAGACATGTCATATCGTACGTGTGGCCTGTACAAAACAGTACAAGATTGTGTTAAGTGACTCCTCTCTCTTTCTGGTTTTCAACGTGTAATTCATCCCTTGAATCGCTATTTTTTTAAATTATTTTTTTATCTGCCAAAGCACATGAAAAATTGCATGATCAATTAGGAAACTCGGCCTTGATTTGTACATAAAACTGCTGCTGTTCTTTGCTGCTCAGGGTCTCCCAGGCACGTGCGTGAATGGAAACCAGGCAGACGCGTGGCTGTGCGGCGCAGCTGTGCTGCGATGGCTTGGAAATACGGTGGCCAGCCTGAAGTCAGGATGCTTCTCCTGGGTGGTTTGGAGTTGCTTGCTTTCGGGGCAGACTCGGAGGTCTGTAGTAGCAGCCAAATGTGGAGCAATTATGAGTAACTAATGCTGTTTGCAGCCTGGGCAGAACATGTGTGTATACGGGGGTGTTCATATTTGAATGATGGAGAGCCTCAGGACAAACGTGTTTGGAGGAGGTGTGCTGCTCTGTCTCCAAACAGCCACGTTAGCCATTTCAGAGACCCAGCTGTGGGCAGGATCAGAAGGACGACACCTCGGGGAGAGGACTCTGTTTGCTTACGATGCCTTAAGGATGAGCGTGGGACTGGAAGAGGATTTCCCAGTTGGAGCTGCTGCCAGGAAAAGGCAGGGTGCTGTACGCTGGCCAGGAACATGAGACACTGTTTGAGAACGATGGTGCCTTGAGGCCGTGATGTCTGTAAGCCTGGCAGAGGGGCAAGGCAAGAGGCTGTGACTAAGCGTCGTGAAAAAATTGCAGCAGGGAATGGGAACAAGCATGTGGCAGTGTCTGCTTTGGGAAGCAGGAGTCTTTCCCTTGGTGTGAACCCAGGCGTGGTGCTGAGCCCCGTATTGCTGGGAGCCGACAGTTGTAGGTAGCAACACCGGGACATCAGCCGTGTCCCTGGGGAAGGGCTTCTCATGTCTGCAGCGTGTCACAGGGTCACAGCAGGCTTTGCAGAGCTTCAAGGAATCAGTGCAGGTCTCTGGAGAGCCCGAGACTCCCCTTCTCCAGTGGAGCAAGAGTGCCTGCTTTGGTCCTGGTGGGCTGTGAGAGAAGGGAAACTGAACTTCTGAAGCCAGCAAGACCTAAAATGTCCTGGACACAATGGAGTTTCCCCTGGTACAGAAGGGATCTGACTTCTTTTTTTTGCTGGACGTGAGCTCACTCCCTCCCCAGTCTTCTCTGCTGCCCAAACAGAGGCTGTCCTGTTTCCGATCAGTCCTTGTTTCCTTGCTCCATCTGGTTTTCCATTTTCCCACTGCTCTTCCCACCCAGCCTCTCTCAAACTGGACCAGTGGTTTGCAGGTCTGTTTTCTCTATGTTATTCTGCTTTGGCCAAGTGGCTCGAGAGAGGAGAGCCCAGGGGCTGGAGACGGAGGTTCTGTTTCATTTTCTTTTCAAAAAACCAGAATCCTTTCCCCTTGGCAGTTCCCACGTCAGGCACTGCACCCTCGTCACTGAGCAGACTCTCTCCCATCTCCTGAAGGAGTCAACCTATCTCTCTGGAGGCTTGCCAGGATCTGTCCTTTCCCTGACCTTACCTCTGGGGCAATCCTTATTCAGGCCTTAATCACATCCTGTCTAGACTTTGTTGCAATTCCCGCTTTTATGGTCTTCTGAAATCCCTCCGGCCTGCGGAATGCCAGAGGAACCAGCGTGATGCAGGCGATTGCGCACAAGGTGTCAAACATGGGCTTTGTCCTTTTGGGTCCATCTCTAATGTACCTGGAGGCAACGTTTCCAAAGCTCTGCGGTACTTTCACAGCATGGGCCATGCTCGCTCCCTTCTCAGCTCTCTTTTCTGCCATCCTGGCTGCGGATCAGGGTGGTCCTCCCTTGAACTCTGCAAGCCGCCGGCTCTGCCACGAGCCTGGAGGACACGGACCGGCATGCCCACATTTTATGCTCTTCTCTGCAGGGCCAGAGGCTTTTCTCTCTCATCCCAAGTGTTGCACTGCAAGTTCCCGGCACTCCTGGCCTGGGACGGGGTTGCCAGCTCCTCGTTTCAGTGGGTGGCTGTATTTTGCCAACACAGTGGGTTGACCAAAACCCTACTCCTTGGCCCATCTTGTTTCCAGCCTTTTTTAGACCCTTTCATTTGGGTGAGAATACCAGAAACCTGCACTTACCTCCTGCCTCCACCGCACCCCTCCCACTCACTCCATCCCTTCTTCTTCCCTGCCTCTTAGTATCCTTCTCTTCTTCATTTTTTACACCATTTCCGCTGCTTATGCTAGTTTTTACACCATAAGCCACTGCTTATGCTAGTGTTTGAGTGCTTGATCCCTTGAGGCCTTCAGTGCCTGCTCTCCCCTGATGTTCACGGTAGAAGAATATTTGATTCAAGTAAGCCAAGATGAGGTTCAAAGTTGACAGTTAAAGCCTCCGCCATGGATCTCCTTTTGACAAGCGTGGTGGTGTATCTTCATCAAAGTCTAGCTGATTGTATAAACTCCTTCCTGAGAGTGTAAATTCCTTGCCAATCATCTCAGCAGAAAAAAAGTGTGCGGGGTGGTAAAAGAGGGTAAATGCACCGTGGGCTAAAAGGCTGCTGAGATGTCTCGGAGAACACGCACATAATATGGATACATGCAGAAGTAGAAATCCCGGGAGCAAAGGAGCATGTCATGCTTAGAGTTAGGGCTGCACTGTGGAAAGCAATGACTCAAAGGCTTTGGTGGTGAAGTTTCCCTGACCTGAAGTTCGTGCCCATCTCCAAAGTGCCATGCCTGTGTACGTGCACCTACCTCACCTGCAAAGCCCAGGCTGCCGCTCTTTTATACCGGGGCTCCGCTGACTCAGGTGCTAATGCCCGAAGCGTGATTACTTTTAATCATTTTCTCCTATTGCTCTGGTCTGTGTGAAAACTGAGCGAGTAACTGCCAGTGCGACGCTGGAGCCAAGAAAGCTGCCACTGTGAAGCACGTGAGCGCTGAATGGGAGTGAGTGGGTGATATCACCCTGTACGGGGCAGCTGCGTCGTTCTTGGTCTGATGAGCGATGTCTGCTTCGTAGAGGACACTGAGAATGTGGACGGTCTCACGAGGGCTACAAGGATAAATCGAGATCTGAAAAAAACTGAGGATGATTAAGAAATCTGCATCCATTTAGCTCAACTGAATGAATGGGGACACTTGAACTTTGCAGCTACAGCCCTCGTACTGTTATCACTGGAGTTTCTCTTTGGAGTTGCACCCAGTTCCTCTGGAGAAGAATCCAGTACTGGTAAATAGAACCGGTGTGTGGATCAGTCCTGTTTTAAGATAGGTATCCTGTTTGGATACCTGTTTTAAGAGCTCCCCACCAGGGATTACAGGATTTCTCTGGCCAGCGATGCAGGGGATCATCACCATGTTCTCCTTTAGCATCTGAAAGCTCTGTCAGGAAAGACCTGCGTCTGCTTCTCTCTGCTTCCCCAGCTGCCTCTGTTTTGCTGGGCAGGGCTATGAGATTATTACGAGAGAGAGAGAGGGCGATGTCTCAGAAGGCATCCACGGGCTCCAGCTTTTCCTGCCGAGCACGGGGACAGGCAGGCAGGGTTTGCTCTGATGCGGTGTCTCTGCTGATGCACCGCTGCAAACTCCCCGCTGTCGTAACCCAAGAGGCAGCGGCTCCCGGTGCACGGGTGAGCAGGAGAGGACGGGGTTAGGGGAAGAGTTAACCATTCTTAAGCTTGAATGGGAAGGTACTTTGGCTGCAAGGCTTAATTTCTGGGCACGTTTTCATAACGTTTTTGTTACCGTGTTTTGCTTTACAAGGTGTGGTTATGGCTTCCTCCTTCCTGTGGTGGGGCTCTGTAGCAGCCCCAGCGTTGATCTCCCTGTCTCGGGGAAGCACAGTAACCCCCTGCTTTCCCCCTTCCCTCCTGGCTTTCGTTTTATCTTGTTTTCTTTTAGGAAGCACTTTCAACCTGCCCCTTCCTTCTGTACCAATGCTTTGCCGGTTGTGTTCAGTGCTCAGTCAGATCTATCAGCAGAGGAGGCTTTGCCGCTTGCTGTGGTGCAGAGCGCGCCCGGGTGAACAGCGTCTGAGGCATCAGTGTCGGCCTCTACGCACGTTTGGGTTTTTTCCCCCTATAAAATCTATTCACGCCCCCAAAAGGTCTGTGTGACAACTGCCGTGTGGCCTTGATCACTCTAGTCGTGACACTGGTGTGCCTGCCTCTGTCTTCAGAGGGGTCCTTTCATCACGCCAGTTGTTTTCTTTTTGATTTCGGGTTAAGAGGTTAGTTCTGGGAAATACCCAAAGGTACTCTGACTCTCCAAGGAGCAGCTCTGGTGGATTCTGTGTCTTGCCCGGATGAATTCAGGCACTGTGTTTCTCTTCTGTTTGCTCTTTTGCTTTTATGAGCCCTGTGAGTTTTTTCATGGTAGATACCGGATCTGTTTGCAAAGGGCTGTTAGAGACGCGTTACAGCTTGTCAGCAGTGTGAGGGCAACCCTAGGCAGAGCTCCAGGTTACTCACTCCAGCCCTCCCCTCCGATACCTGCTGGCTGCTGCCGTAGGGTCATCTGTGACTTGAGTTTCCCGTGCTCAGCTCTGCAGGTGGGGTAGGTGCTGCCAGGGTCTGCTGGAGCCCTGCGCAGCACTGGGGTGCTCTTGGCAGACTCCGGCTGTGTGGGTGGAAGAGACACCCCCGTTTTCTTCCCCCAGCAGCTTGGAGGAGCAGAGGGACCTCTGCAAACCGTTTTGTATGCAGCTGCTCTAAAATCAAGTGTCTTCCTGGAAGCAGCATCTAATAGAGATGCTCTTACCTAACCGGCCCTGGCTCCACTTTTATCTTCTCTACATCCTGAATTCAATCAGTCCCATCTTCCCATAAAAGCACAGTGTTACCTGTAACTGCTTTTTGTGTATTTCTGTTTCCATGAGTCCCTATTTACATCTGCTTGGTTTTGAAGTGATATATTTTTTTTTTTTCCCTCCTGATACTTCTAATCTCTTTTCCTACCCTTTAAACTTCCGTGTGTATTAGGTCTTCGTTTTCTTTGCTCCATTTCCAGCATGGCCACTTGCTAATCATGGTTTTATGTCCCTCACTTTGCCGAGTTGCTATTTTCAATATCCCTGAACATCTCTTCTTTGAGGCTGAGGGACCTGGGGTGGCACCAGACCTGTCCCAGAAAAGTTACCTTTTGGAACAAGATGGGCATGGGAGAAAGTTTATAATGCAGGTTTGTGCTTCGTTATTCCTTATATTAATAATAAGGACAGAAGTAATGAAGAGGGTGACTGTGGGCACCAGGCCAACAGTGTGCTGAGAGCAGAGGAAGGGATTTTCCAAATAACACGGAGGAAAACAGACACTCCCTGCTTTCATTGTCAATTAAAGCTCTGCCAGTAGCTTTGTGCTTATTAAGGATCCCACAAAAATGAATTTGCACGGCAAGGAGAAATCTTGTGGCAAGGGCTTGATTTTGGTTTCAAAGCCAGATGCTGCTGCCCTGACGTGAGACTCGCCACCACGTGATAAACTCTTACCCAGCTTCTCCTCCTCCTCCTCCTGACATGTGTCCGTCAGCCGCTGGGCATGGAGACAAACTGTACCGGCAGTGTGTCCCCGTAAACAGTGACTCAGTCCCTGTCCACGGCAAAGTCACCTTTCGAAGGGTGACTTGGTGGCGGCAGCGGTGCCAGCTCCCAGTCAGCCCCTGGGGTGCTGGGTTCTTTGCCGCTTCTGCGAGAGGGTGGCTAAAGGGCCGCAAACCCTTCGTTGCTGTTGCTCGGTGTTGCAAAGCGGCTTTCCCTTTACTGTGGGAGGTTTTTGGGAGCGGCCCAAGGAGCGGTTAAAAGCAGCCACCTGCTTGCATGCTGCGTCCGGCGCCGAGAGCGGTGTGTGGTTCGGCAGCGTGCAGAAGGTCCGGCATCCAGTGTGCCCGCTGGCGTTCTGCAGCCGCTCCCTGGCATCTTCGATGTTTTGCTGCAAGCCCCTAATTTCTGCTGGAAATTAGAGCAGGGCAGGCTCCGACCTCGGCTACTGCCGTAGTGATTGCACCAAGCCGCTCACCCCCAGTAGGCTTCTGGGTCAAGGATCTCCAGTGCAGTGGAGAAGCTCGTTCTTCTTATTTTAAAGATCGCCCCAATCTGTGCTGATTGAACTAGGGACCTCAGGCATGCGAGAAGCAGGACAAAATCTACCTTTTGAGCAGTTACCAGTGCTCCGGAGTAGCTCCCAGCTCCGAGGACACTTGAGTGGCTGCTCAAGCACAGGGCTGGGCAGACGCTGGGTTCAGTGTTTGCTTTCCACCCGTCAGCGTGGTTTAAAGGTGTCAAGTTTGTTCCCTGCAGCTGCTCTCACGGGTTCTGCTGCTGTAAAAGCCAAACTGTTATTTTCTCAAAGGGAGCAAAATGGGGCATGCAAAGACGGAGAACAGTGAGAAGCTCCACCGTGAGTGCATTCAGAGGGATCACGTTTGCTTTTAGGCTGCAACTTCTCCAGTGTGCTGGGATTAGTCGGCAACTTATTCCCTCCTCCGCTCCTCGTATTTATAATTTATGTAAATGGGAAGTGACACGAGAGAGCAGAGGGTGTGTTTGCGTGGCGTTAAACTGTCGGACAGGTTTATCCCTCTTGTCACGGGACTCCACAAGCCTCGGTAGGTGGCTGCCAAGCCGGGGGAGCCTTGTCCAAAGCTTTCTGGGAGCACCCTGAGGGGCGTAGCAGCAATCAGCCCCATAGGGAAGGGGTGCCTGGGCTCCCTGTCATGGCTGGTGCGTCTCCCCAGGGTAGAGGACTTTTCCAGGACGCTGTCTCGGTGCCAAGAGATTAATTCCTTATGGCTTCTTTGCTGCTCTTGTGCTTCCAGGTGACCCTCTTTGTCTACTCCGACCTGCTGCTCTTCACCAAGGAGGACGAGCCTGGGCGCTGCAACGTGCTGAGGAACCCTCTCTACCTGCAGAGTGTCAAGCTCCAGGAAGGTGAGTGTCTGCAGCAGCAGTTGGAGACATTTGGGGCATTTTCTGGGCCACTAGCTATAAAAGTTTCTGGCCAACAGCAGGATAGCACCCCACTGTCCCATTGCTTCCAGTATGTAGCAGTACCATCCAACTGGTGCTGCCAGATCATCCTTCCTTGGGGTGTAGGGCCAGCATCCCCCTTCCCATCCCTGAATTAACCCAGTCCCCGTGAGCTCCGTCTCCTGGGACACCTCAGGGGCACTCGGGTAGCACCACTTTCCAGGCCTTTTTGGGTGCGTCTCTCAGGGATTTGGGCCTGCTGTTCCCCCAGGTCTTGCTGTGCTGCGTGTTCCCCTTGCTGGTGTTACGCTGCCCACAGCGGGGGCTTGCCGAGGCTGGGAAAGGGAAGCGGAGTCTTGAGGTTTCCCCCATGGTGCCTCGAGAGAGTTCAGAGGTTGTCTCCGAGGCAGTCTGGCTAAGCCCTACTGACCTTTTCTTTGCTGCTTCTCCCTTCAGCCGCCCACGTTTTCCCCCGCGCCAGCATCCCTCCCCCATGCACACCCCACTGGTGAGCAAAGAGCAAACCCTGGCCTCTGTGGGAGGCTGTGGACCATGCCCTTGCCCTCTTCACCTTGGCTGGGCTTTCATGTCCAGCTGAGGGCTCAGGGAGGGCTTCTAGGGCGGGGGGTGGCTTGAAATTAATTACTTCAAGTTGAAATGCTGAGGCCGTACGAAAGATGGCCTTTAGCTACTCGGGGTCAAAAGAGGAACAAACGAATTGCTCTACCACATCCTATTTGCTACGGTGGAGCCACTTCTTGGCCCTGGGCCCAGTCCCACCTTGTTCCTTCTTTGGTGCAGTTGCTCTTTGGGTATGGGCTTCTTTTGTGTACAGTTGCCCGAGTGTGCCAGCCTGGGGCTGGTGCCCCGCTCCTCCTCGAGCCCGGGCAGCGTGTGTCACGGGACCAGGACCCCACATGGGAAATTGTCATTAGATACAAGGAAAAACTTTTCTAAGGGTGAGGCTGGTCAAATATTAAGTTGCCCAGAGAGGCTGCGGGATCTCTATCCCTGGAGGTGTCCAGGACCCAACTGGGCACAGCCCTGAGTGCCCTGATCTGGGTGCTTTGGGCAGGGGCTTGGCTGGAGACCACCAGAGAGGCCCCTCCTGCCCAAATTATTCTGTGAGTGTATGAGCTGACGTCTTTACGCAGCCCGTGGCCCTGACCAAAAGGGATTAATCCAGACCTGGGCTGCTTCCCCAAAGCAAGCGTTTTTCTGGTTGAATTTTGCTACTTCCCGTGACTTTCCCCAGCTGAACTGTGGGCTCTGTGGATGAGCTGCATCTTTCCACGTCCCCCACGTTGTTGTGAGCCTCAGCGCTGGGGATCTGCAATGCTCTGCCGGACACCACAGGCTGCCTCTCAGTTGTTATTTCCCGTTTCCAACAATGTTTCTGTTCCCAGATTAATTCATGGATCTATTTGGTGGGGGCAGAAACACCAGTGAGTGAGATGGGCCACCGCGCCGCGAGCCCTTTAGAAAAGCCATTGAAGCTTCGCTGGGGTTTGTTGAGTTTGTTCTCGGCGCTGCTTATTTCTAAGAAACAGACAAAAGAAATTGTTCCTTGTTGAAGTGCTTGTTGGTCAGCGTCTGCTCCGGGAGCGCGCGCGCGCGCGCGTGCCGCCCCTGGCTGCTCTCAAAGGCTGTTGAACAGCCCTGCTCTTGTTCCCCTCCTTGAAAAAAAAATCACCTTTCCTGGTCCTGGCTCCGCGCACGAAGGTGTGTTTGCAGCTCGGCACGGGAATGTGCCTCCGAACCTCAGGCAGAGCCGTTGGATTTCATGATCGCTTTTCTGCCACTTATTTCCTTGTTGCCATAATAACTCGGCTGGATCACATCTGGAAGAGCTTAAGAAGCCTCTCCGGAGGGGATGTTTGTCTCTGCAGCACCCAGCCGCCCCCCCCACCCTGTACACTGGGAATCCAGCACGGTCGGCTTTCAGGCTGCTCGCCCTCCTGATTTGGGCCGAGCCGCTTCAAAGGCGGGTGGAACGAGCAAAAAGACGTCCGTCTCTTTTGGCAGGGATTTTCTGTTGGTCTCCTAAATAACTGAATGGCACATTAATAGGAACAGGCGTATTGCTGAGTATAACAATTGAGACATCTCCGGTACGCTGAAGACCATTGTGATGTTTCCTGTTTCTGCTGCTCGCCGCACTGTGCGAAAGCAAATCAGTATAATCTGCTTTACAATGCTCTGTCTTCCTGCTTTAGAAGCCGAGCGTGGCTGATGAGCACCACACCGGCCAATGTTTCCAGTGTGGCAGGGCTGGCTTCCTCACTAGATACTGTGGGAATTTCCATGCGGAGGTCGCCGCCTCTCTGGGATCCTGGCCTCCCTGGGTGGGTGCCCTCAGCTTTGGGACAGAGAAGAACGCTCCTGTTCTGCAGCCGGGTTGAGGATCCCCAGGCTCTGAGCCCCATCCCCAGCTGGGATACGGCCAACAAGGACTTTTCACGTGCTGCCTTGCTGTCCCCGACATCCCAACCCACCGTGTCTTCCAGCAATCAGCTCCAGGATAGTCAGATGCTCAGAGTACGATGTATGGGACTTCTGATCCCCCGAGGCTTCTCCCCGCTGCCCCGAGGGTGCTGGGAAGTACCCAGGGCTTACACCTCCCTGGGGACATGTGCCACAGAGGGTGACAAGCTTGTCCCTTCTCGGTAGCCAGGTCTGGATGTGCACAACAGCTTTCCTCTCTCCCCACGCGCCCAGGGCCCCGCAGCACCCTGCCCTGTGAGCTCCCCTTTGGGTGCCCGATGCTGAGCAGATGTGAGCGGCCGGGGAGTGGGGTGCCCACCCTCTCCATGGGCATTGCCACCGTCCCCTGGGCCATGCGAGGAGGCTGTGGAAAGGAGCAGGACCATCTTCCCTCTTTCCCATCTTTTTTGACCCAACGCCCAGGGGGCACCATCCAAATCCTGTGTGCAGCGGGTGCTTTCCGTGGGTGGCACGGGGAGGTGGCAGAGCCGGGGGAGCTGCGGTGGTGCCGGGAGCTGCGTAAGCGCCTGCCCCGCGCGTCACCGTGGGTGCGCAGGACGGGGCTTAGCTGGAGAGGGGACGTGTCCCCGCAGAACTCTCATTCTCCTCTTGCCTGCGCTGAGCAACGCAGCAGCCCAGCCCTGGGGCAGGGACAGGTCAAGTTACTTGGAAAGACAAGCCAGTCGCCATCACGACGCATCAGGAAGAAACTGAAATATCTTCAAGTGAGTTTGTTTTGTTTTGTTTTTTTTTTTTTTTTTTTTTTCCTCCCGCTTACTTCTTTTAGCGTTTTGCTGAATTTGGCTGAGGGTATGCTCAGTTCAGCTGTCAGAAGAGGTGCCGTGTGGGGAGCGGAGCCCCGCATTAGCCCGGGCGCTGGCTGCCACCTCCCCAGCACAAGATTTTACCTCTCCCCTTTGTGGTTCTCCGTGGGGCCGGAGAGGAGCAGAGCATGTTGCACAGCTCCAGGCCACAGCAGGCTCCGGCATGCCAGCCTGACCCTCCGGAGACTGGCAAAAGCTCCAGTGGAAGGAATGCCAGCAAACCTGGTTTGTGCTGAAATCCACGCTGGGGGCTGCCCTTCCTGGCGCTGCCATCGCTCTCCTGCCTCCCTGCGCGCCTCGCCGGGGATTGGCACCCAGATGAGCCCAGCTAGTCCCTTACCTCCCATTTTTTTTCTCTCTAAAGGCAATTACTGGTAGAAAATGTGGGATTTAAGTGGTTCCTCAGCTGAGGCTGTGTGTCCCGTAGGCACTGGGCTGCTTGGCCACGTGTGGCAGCGAGCCTCCGAGGGACAGGGGACAGGAGCTGCTGGGGGTGGAGGTTGCTAATGCCAAGATTCAGAGCTCGATGGAGAGGAATTTGGAAGGGAACTTAATTCTGATGGTTTTGGGCTTTGTCAGGATCACTCGTTATTGCAGAAGGAATAAACAGAGGCCCGAGAGAAGTGAGGTCATTGCTCCACCTTCACCTTTCTTTGCTGAGGGTGCATGTCTCCAGAGGGTGACTTGTTCCTCGGATCAGCTGGGAAAGCCGGGGTAAAGCTCCTGAGGAAAAATGGCTGGGACGCGTGAGTCTTCTGCAATCTGCTTTGCAAGGCGACTGGGAGAGCTTTGGTCACGGTGCAGGGAGGAGCAGAGAGCCCAGCTGAGAAGATGGGGTGGGTTTTGTACTGCTGACCGCTTGGGAAGCAGAAGCGGCAGAAGAGGATGGTGGATGGTGGCTCAGATCCTGCCTCCAGACCCTCCCTTGCGGGGGGAAAATACGCTGTCTGAGGAGCTCCCATTGGAGGCTTTGCCTTTGCAAGGAAAGTGCTCCGTGATGGTCCTGCTGGGATTTATGGAAGAAGGTGCCAGCTCGAGCATTGCTGTGGAGAGCGGTGAATGGATTTTCTGTGGTGCAGAGTGAGGTGCAGGCTCCCAGCCAGCCCCGTTCAGCGTGTGCTGTCGGCATGGCCCCCCTTCTGGCCGTGAAGGTCTGGAGGGGCAGCGCTGATGCCCTGTGGCTATCAGCCCTGCAACCCTCGCCTTGCCCAGAGCAGACTGAAGCTTATGGAGACACACAAGGGCTCCTCACCCAAGAGGTCCTCAGCAGCGTTCCCGGCGGGGCTGGGCTCAGTGTCCTGGTGTGGCACGGTGTCCTGGTGTCCCCAGAGTGATGTCCCAGCCCTTATCCTGCACCACGCATTAAAAGCGGAGCTGGCAGCGGAGGCAGCCCTGCCGTCCCCCAAAGGGTGGCTGGAGGGGGGATGTCCAGCACATGTCTTCAGGCCATTGTGCTTCTTGTGGGTTTTGTGTTGCCCATGGAGTGACTCAAGAGGTATTGGAGTCCCTCAGTGGGTCACGGCTCTTATCTTGACATTTGGCTGCTGCCTGCGGCAGAAGAATTGCTTTCCTCTGGGGAACAGGGTGTTTCCACTGCTGCACAGAGCCTGTTCCCAGCGTTAGCACGGCTCAGGCTGTTGAAATGAAGCAGAGCTTGTGCTGACACTGCTTTGAGTAGGATCTGCGGCCGTGCCCAGACTGCAGATCTGATCTCATGGCAGAGATAATGTCATTAAAAGGGTTATGAAAGCTGCAGCCCGGCGGTGCTGCTCCCTACCAAGAGCGCAAAGGTGGTGTGGGGCATGCTGGTGAGAAGGAGCGAGCTGGCTCCAGGAGATGGGATGTTCTGCTTTGGAGTTGAGGTGACCCTGTCCGGTGGCAGCTTTGTGTCCTCCTGCGAGGCTGATGAATGCCAGGAGCTGGCTTCCCTTGGGCTGGGGACACTCGTGTCTCACCAGCAAGGATCAAAGACCAGGGCAAATCTTCACAAATGACTTCTTTTTGGGGACGGGGAATGCTGGGCCTGCAGGAACCAGCCTTGTGGAGCATCTGGAGTGTAACACATCCCCTGGGACAGCTGGCAGCAAGGTGGGAGCTGAACTAGGCTGCTCCATGACTTAGCAGGACATGGATCGCAACGTTGGTCATTGTATTGCCTCCAGCACCAACTCCTTTCCTGAAGCTGTGGAAATGCAAGTCCCCTGCCCAGGTCTGCTGAGTGGTGCCATGCTGGATGGAGCTTGAGGAGTTTGGCCTCAGCCTGATGGAGCAGGATGAGCTCTGCCCCATGTTATCTGCTACCATTGCCCTGGGATTCGGCTCCATCTCCTTGGAGAGGCACTGGCCCCAACCACTGGCACTGATGGAAGCACTGGACGGAGTTACCACCAGCCTCACCAAGGGCTTGGGGCAAGAAGCTGGGAATGAGCAGGGATGTAGGAACAGGAGCTGCTCTGGTCAGTCCTCCTGGGAGCAAAGTGCCCACAGCAGGGAGACGGGAGAGACCCGGCCCCGGTGCCCAGGATGGCTGCGTGGACACTGTGGGGCCTCCGCAGCCCCCGGGGCGGGAGGGAATGGGGCTGCACGTGCCATAGCAGGTTGGGCAGAAGAGCCTGTGCGTGGCCTCTGAATGAAACAAACGTTTTTCCCAAAAAGGATAAACCCAAAGGAGAACCCGGGGTAGCGCGGTGAGTCCCCGCAGGATGCCGTGCGGCGCAGCCTGCCCAGCGCGCGGCCCTGCAGATGCAGCATACATCACTGCCGGATCGCAGCCTGGTACCGGAGAATGACAACAATAAATATTCATTAAATGCTGTCTCGTAGCCAATGCCTCTGCCAGCGGCTCTGCTCGCAGAAATGCACTTGTAGCTTAATTTTGATCCTGGTTTTTCTTCTTTCTAGGTTCCGAAGATCGGAAATTCTGCATCCTTTACCTCGCAGAGGTGAGTGTTGCTGTTCTCCAAATTAACTTTCTAGTGGGAGCCGAACACATACTGACAACTCTGATCCTTTCTGCTGGGGCGAGGAGCACTGAACGGGCTGATTTTTAACTTCCTTTTAAAATAATTTGCCGGAGGTCTGGAAAGGAAACGTAATGGCTGTAGCCAGAATATATTAGTAAGAAGCTGCCACAAGGAGTCTGTGAAGGGGGAGGCTGGGCAGCACGGGGTTTGCTTTTCCCCTTCCCCCCGCGCGCAGTAGGTGGATCTTCCTCCACGCATCTCGCTTGCGATTTATCTTGGGATTCTTTCGCCCAGGGGGAGATTTCCTTGCCAACTGTTTTGTCTTGATTTTTCAGGCATCTTGCTTTTCCTTGTCTGCAAGCACCCCAGGTTTGAAGCCCTCAAATAATATAGGGAAACTCAATGTAAAAGACACACAATCGTAGCTCTGGAAACCTGTGTGGCTGGTACGTGGCTAAATGCTCTAAACAGATTTGGAATCACTCAGACGTTGGCACAGTTACGTTTGTGTCGCGAGGCAGCCAAGGAGACTGCAAAATTGGTTCACAGTGACGGGACCTACCTAATCATTGAACGCTGCGGCTTTTTTTTTTTTTTTTTTTTTCCTTCCCCTTTTCGAGTGACTTGACTGGGTTCCTGGTTTCAAGGCCTTGTATTTTCAGAGGTGGAAATTTGGATCTGGGAAAGATCCCCAGGGCGCAGAGGAGAAAAGCAAACATTGCTCAGCAGCCCCGCCAAATAATAAGCTATTGTGAAAGTTGGATGAAAATGTTCAGAATGAAAGTTGTTCACCTTGAGCGGCTGGGATTTGGGCCAAAGCACGACTTGCTGCGTAACTATGGGCTGACGAGTTCTCTCTCACGTTTCCCTCTTGTTCCTTCCTTGTCCCCTCTGTTTCTTCCCGGGGTGGTCGGGCGGGAGCTGCCTCCGGGAAGGGGGTTTGCTCTGTGCGTGTCCCAGCGTAACGCCGGACCGGCGCGATGTCTCCCTGCCCAGCTCCTCCTGCGCCGGCACTCGGAAGGGCTGCGATGGGTGTTCGTCAGCGACATCCCCACAGCGGGACGAGGCACTCCTGCATTTTTCTCATGCATTTGGAAAAATGCATTTGGAGCCTGATGTTTAATTTAGAAGCTTTGGGCCCCTAAGTAGAAGCGATTGAAAGAGAACTGGCTGCGTTTTGTGAGGTCTTGGGAGGGGAAGACTTGTCTTTGTCAAGATGTTATGGAGCGCTTGGCTTTCTTCTGATGTGCTTTAGCGGCGCTTACAGCTCTGGTGACTGAGATCTGTCACATCCATGGCGGCTGGAGTGTGATAGTTGTATAGAAGATGGGAAACATCTGCTTTACTGTGTGTACGCTCCCCTGCGGAGGACGGCAGGTCCGGATGGGCCGTGATTCCGGGATTCTGCAAACCCCTGTTGTTCCCCCTGTCCACCCGGGGTATTTCAGAGGACGTCGCGAGTGGAGCGGGAGCTTCCCGACCCGTGGTGACTGGCAGTGGCTGCTCGCACCCTGCGCTGTGCCAGCCCGTGGCTTTCGGGTGACAGCAGGGGCAGCTCGAAGACGGCACCCTGCCGAGCAGGACGTCCCCCGCGCCACCCCTTCGGGGTTGCTTTGGGGCTGGTCTGCCCCGAGCGGGGGAGATGAGGCTGATGTGGGAACCTGCCGGCGGGGAGGTGGTTCTCCAGCTGCCTGGTTTGGCTGGGTCTTTGCTGCGAGGAAGCAAGAAAGCGGCTTTTTTGTGTGCGCTGTGAGAACGTGGCACAGAGAGAAACAGCCGCCTTCAAGGTTAAAGAGACGGTGAACTTCTAGTCTCATCAGACTCTCCAGCAATGGGCAATTTTGGTTCAAAAGGGGAAGTGAGGTGCAGGGGGGGGACGTGCCTGTGAGTCAGCAGCGAGGCAGGGCAGGACAGTGCCCTCCCGACTTCCCTTCTGGGAAACGGTGACCTGCGATCCCGAGAGCCACGCGCAGCGGGTGACCGGGCTGCAAGGACAGGGGCAGAAACCTTTCGCTTTCGCAGTGCGGGGGTTGCGTGGCTCAGTGAACCCTCCTCGGTGGAGGTAGACCTCAGGCGAACGGAGACGGGCTCTTCTTAAACGATGGGGTGCTGTTGTGGGAGCCGGCCTGGGAGATCTAAGTATCTTCTTCCTGCAGGGAAGCCAAGAAGAGAGTCACCTTCAGGTCATCTCTCTTTTCTTCTTTGCGTTCCCTTTTCAGGAGCAAAGCTTTTGTTACAGGGTTGTGGGGGTGTCACCGGGAGGTTTTAAGTCTTGGTAGCCCCTGGCAGGGAGGGGATGGTCCCCCTCCAAGGCATTCATTCCTGCGGGCTGGCTGCACACGGAGGCATTGCGGGGGCTTGGATGCCTTGCTGGGCTGGTGGGAGCATCAGTTTGTGGCGTTAAGGTGATTTTTGGTGAATTCAAGGTATGTTGGTGGATTCAATTCAAGTTGCTGTCAAATGAAAGCTGGGAAATGAAAATGGACTATGTGCCCCAGTGAACACCTGGGGCTGGGGTGGGGGTCTCCGGGCCAGCCCAGCGTGGCTCTCCCCATTGCCTGACACACGTGGTGTCCGCTGGGTGCCACGCTCCCAGCTGCGTGACCTCCTTTTGCCCTGGTGCAAGGCTCAGCCTCCTTCCCCACTGTGGGAAGGAGATGGTTTCCCTCTACAAGGATGGCTTCCCACGGGCAGGGGCTGGCTCTGCTTCAGGGCTGCCAGGAGCAGGGATGGAGGGAGGCTCAGGAGAGCATCCCCGATCCTTGCAGGGTGCTGGCACTGGCACGCTCCTGGCACACTCGGGGTCCCCACGATGTGGTGCAGCAGTGCCCTGTGGCTGGGTCCCGCTGGCAGACATGGCCGTCTTGGTGCCTGCCTCTGCGACTGCTGATGGCAGCTAGAAAGCTTTGTACAAGGATGTGTAAGGGAAGGATGCTTGTGTGGACATGGCTTTTTTTTGTCCCACGTCACCCTGAGGGGTCTCTCCTCCTCCTGATCTGTTCCTGTCCTGCTCTTTGCGGTAAGTGGACTTGATGATCCCAAGGGTCTTTTCCAACCTAAATGATTCTATGATTCTATTCTATGATTCTTATTGCTCCATCCCTGGGCTTGCCAGCAGCACTTTGCCTGCCGGGAGCCTTTTGTGGGCTCAGCTCTGCCGGTTAGTCCTGGCTGGGATGGGGGTGGTGGGTCTGGGGGGTTTGGTGGTCATCGTTGTCTGAGCTCTTCTGTTGCCATGATCTGGACAGACACATCCATTGCGCTGCCGTGGTGGAGCTTGGGAGGTTGGGAGAAGCTCCTGTGTTGCTGTTTCTTACCCACAAATCATCTGCAATGAGCAGTAATGTATTTAGTGCTGCCGTGAGTTGAAAGGGAGCCCACGGGGCCGGGCTGATTTTGCGTTTGCTGCCGGAAGAGCTCTTCGCCGAGACTTTGAGCTGCCGGCTCCCGCTCCTTCTATCTGGAAGGTTTGTGAGTAATATTCTGACCCATAAAGTCACATTTTTGCATTTGGATCTGGCGTGATCCAGAATAAAAGTATGTTCCAATATCTGTGAGCTGCTTATTTAAAACAAGAAAGAAAATTCCAACCTTCAGGGAAAATGGAGTGTCATAAAAAAATCTCCTGCTAGTCATCCTGTCTAATCATGCGTAAATAAATCACTCCCCGGAGTTTAAGTCCTGTACATTCTGGTTATTTACAGTCAGATAGCAAACGGTAATCTCTATAGCCCGGTGCAGGTCCCAGCAGAAAAGGGGCGTTTGTTTTACAGGCTCTTCCGCGTGTGAATTGCAGTGCCCGGAGGTCCTGAGTGCTGGTGGGGCACGTGGCCTCCTGGAAGGAAAGGGAAAATACAGGTTGGTGTTGGGAAGAACGCAGAAATAGAGGAAGGTTCTCCACTGAGCTGTACGTTCTTGGTGTTTTCATTCCTCATGGTGGTCATGGGGCAGCTGCGATAGTCCCAGCACAGCTGGGATTTTGGAAGTGGAAGCGGTGCCTTTTGATCTGGGGAACACTGTGTATACCTGGAAGCTTGTCTAATTTTTCGAGTTGCCAACTGGTATGTGAAAAAGTTACTACCGATGCGTGCAAACCTGGCCTGGCACGTTTCATTTCAATATTTTAAATCCGAATGAACCAGTTTGAAGTCAGTTGAACAGACCCTGCCCGTGAAAGCTTTGGGCTGATTCGGTGTGGCCCCGCGTTTCTGCACCCCAGAGAATGTGGTGTGGGGGAGTCTGGCCCCGTTTCCCCCCTGCCCGTATCCCATTCCCTGCAGGGCTCGTACACCTCCTGCGATGACATGTGTAAAACCCGCCAGAAGAAAACATTTACTGCGTGGTGGGAATCGGTGGCCTCACAGGGAGCCAGTCCAGAGACGTGAATGTGGTCCAGGACTGTATTCACACCCTTCCCCGCTCCGGAAATATCCTACTGATAGGAAACTGCAGATCAGTGTTTTATTGCATTGTTAGACGTTTTTGATTTGAACCCAACACGTTTGGACCAAATTGACTTAATATCAAATAGCTCAGTAAGTTTTTCATTTGAAAAGCGCTAGAAAAATTGATCTTTTCCTCTGGAAGTTTTCATCTGCAGGAGTTTCTCTTCGGAAACTGCTCCGACAGAAAATCTTTCCAGTAGCAACATCCTGGCCTGCTGCGATGAGTGCACTTACAGACCCGAGCAAATGAGTGCTGCGGATCTATGCTTGATCTTGTTTTGCCTTGGAGATGTGCAGCCCAGCTCTGCACGGGAGATCCTCTAGACAAGTGTCAGAGAAATGCCGTTGTCACCCCTTGTCTCCCTGGCTCTATGTGGACACATCCCTGCAGCCGTGGGGTCCCCCGTGGGCATCCCCGAGCTGTGTCCCGGCTGCGGTCAGGGGTAGGCTTTGAGTAAGTGCTTTTTAAACTGGACCACAACTGTCGCGAGAGGCGATATTGTGGCTTGTGTAAATGTGCTTCGCTCCATAGTCTTCGCTGGAGGTGTCCCAGCCTGCTCCGTAGGAGAATTAATTTCCCAAAGCTCTCTCTGTTCCTCATGCATGACTAATGACCTTAGGGACGTGGCATTGCCCATTGCTGTCCCGCAGGGAAAGAGCAAGGAGAACCGAGGTTCCCATCTCCGTACAGGGAATCTGAATGCCGCAAAAGCAGTTTATGGATGGTACAGAGGGCTTTAAGGCTCAGGGACACGCTGTGACATGACAGGTGTTATGCATCCGGGTCATTTTGAAGCCAGCCGTTCCGGACACGGCGTCGGAACAGTTTGCAAGGAACTTTGTTGGGCACTGGCCCGGCAGATCCAGAGGACGCTTAGGCAGATGGTTTGGTGATAGGGAAAAGGGCAAAAGGGCTGGCTGGGGGTGACATCAAACCTACGCTCCCAAACCCAGCTGAAGTGAATCTGTTTAGTAAAGAACTTAAAAAGGAGTTATTAATGAAAGAGAGAGAAAGAGTACAAATGGAGCACAACAAGAGCAGATGCCCCAACAGGCGCTTGGCTTGATATGACACAACACTTGGCCCGAAAACCTAGAAAGACAGGAAATTGGTGTTGTGCTTAATAAATAGTGAAAAGCCCTGGTCTGAAACCTCAACATCTTCTGCTGTGAGCAGTGCTCTGCTAGGGGGGGCTTGGGAAGCCTTGCTCTTCCTTAATTGCAAACAATCATCATCGACGTGGTAGAAAACAGCAAATAATGCCTGATAAAGTGTGCGTATGACTTGACGTTTGGGGAAGGAGGAGGCGATAAGGAGGACAGTTCAGTGACAGAGCAGTGGGCGTTCGTTGTTAAGGTGGGGGAAAGCTGATGACAAGTTTTCCTGTGATCATGGGGACACACAGGTCTGTGAGGGTCACAAGTGACTGATAAAAGCTTTTTGGGGGAAGGATGATCAGCAGCCGTGAGCTCCTGCGGCACAAAGGCGGCATCAGTAATGATAAAAGTTTGAGATTCAGTCAACTTTCCCATTCCTCTGTTTTCCGACCCCAAAGTGACACCCAGAAGACTTGCATTTTGAGTTGAATTTGGGTGGTTTTGGCAGGGGACTAAGCAAAGGAAGTTGTTCCCCTTTTCCTTTTTCCCAGCCTTGAGGAGGATCTGGTGCCCTGGGTTGGGCTCTGCTATAGTGGCTTCTCCTCCCTCGTTCCTGAGCAGCCTGCAAGATGCCTTGATCCCTCCTTTTCGAATGCTCCACCTGTAGTTTTGGTGCTTAAAAACAAGAAAATACCCCCAAAATGCAATGACAAAATGGCCAGTTTAGAGATGTGAGCTCAGAAAACCTCGGGGCTGTGAATGAGACACGGAGACCCCAGCTCTGACCCCAAACCAGCGCTGGCCAACGATGCAAGAGCACTGCAGGGTGGAGGTGTAATGGGTTTTAAATTCCTGGTAAGAGAAAATCAAATGTCAGCTGGCATCGGATGCCGCATGCAGGATGGGAGAAGGTGGAAGAGACGAGCGTTTGTCTGTGAAGCGGACTATGTGCTCTGTTGAAATTACAGCTCCGTTTCCTCTAATTCGTAATAGGAAAAGAAATGATGTTTGCCAGATTTGTGGGCTGTGTTATTTGTCACATGGGCCTCTTGTCCTGCAGCGAGGTGAAAGATCCTCTGCGCTGTGGTGGAGCGGGGACCACAGACAAGGCTGAAAGTGTTGGGGTCCGTCACACCTAAGGGCTTCAAGTTGAGAAAATCTAGACACGCTCCTTGCTGCCTGCTTTTGCCGATTTTATGGCACGAATTTGAAGCACAGTGAGAGAATGTGAAGGATATTCCTCTGCCTTCCTCTTCCCGCTCCCAGTCCTGTTCAGCATAGGGGGGATCCCTCTCCTCCACCCGCTCTGCTGGGGGTGGTCGGATGTTCCCAAGTGAGTAATCCTTTCCTGCTCTCTGACATTTCCTTTGCTTCCTGCGTGTCTCGCAAGCAGCCGCTCATTTCTGGGATGCCGGAGATGTTCACCAAGCGGGGCTGTGTCCTGCGCACCGGCGTGCGTCGCTTTGAGTCACCCAGCTCACGTGAAAGCTGGACGCTCAGCCTGCACGCGCTGAATCCCTCTGCTCTGTCACAGCTTAACTCTTTCCTCGATAGAGGTTTCCGTTTTCCTCCATCCAAAGGATAGCAGGTCCCAGCCGCTGGATTTCTCTGTGTGACGCCAAGAAGTCCAAGCTGCAGCCTGAACCGTGGGCGCAGTGAGAGGATGTCAGACCACGACTGCCAACATTTAAAAAGTGCTTCTGAAGGATGTTGTGACATGAACCCATGTGCGGGTTCCTGAAATCCAGCCCTACCCTGCATCCCCGTGACGTGCCCCAAATTTCAGCTGCAATTGAAACATTCCTCTGGCTCAAGCCGGTGCTCCCCTGGCATATACCGGCAGCCAGAGCATGGAAAACGATGGCTGTGGAGCTGGTGGCCATGCTGCTTCTCTGTGCAGACAGTTCCCTGGGCTCCGTCTCCTCTACCAGTGTGTGTTTACCAGGGTTAGATGATCATAGAATCACAGAATGTGTTGGGTTGGAAGGGACCTCTAAAGGCCATCCAGTCCAACCCCCCTGCAGTCAGCAGGGACATCTTCAACTAGATCAGGTCGCTCAGAGCCTCATCCAGCCTGGCCTTGAATGTCTCCAGGGATGGGGCCTCCACCCCCTCTCTGGGCAACCTGGGCCAGTGTCTCACCACCCTCAGTGTAAAGAACTTCTTCCTCCTGTCTCATCTAAACCTGCCCTGCTCTAGTCTAAATCCATTGAAAACCAACGATGTGGAGAGACACCAGCAGCTGATGCCCCAGGTTGGCGTAACCCGTGGCCTGGGGCCAGGGCAGCTCCTGGGCAGTGAGAGCTCCCAGTTTGGGTCTCTTCGGGCAGAGCAGGGAGTGCAGGTGTCCCAGCTGGAGGAGAAACAGATCAACAGGGGCACGCTGATTCCCTGCTTTTGTGAATCTTTACACAGTTCAGCGTGAATCTGAATTTTGAGATGACCACAAAGTCTGCCTTTTGGAGCAGAAGTTCTTAATTTTTTTTCCCCCAGTTTTAATCCTGTGGTCACATTTCCCAGATGTTGGCAAAAAGAAGAGCTGACATGATGCGATTGTGGTACTGGAGAGATTTCTAAAAAGGCCCAGGCACCAGTGGGGGATTTCGGAGGGGAACTGCCGTTCCCTGGCGCTGGCTCCACAGGCTGGAGCTTGCTCTCCTCGGGGCTGTGCTGGGGGCAGAGGGACGGGTAGCTCTGGAGCCGTGTTTGCAGCCGGAGGGTGAGCTCAGTGTTCCTGCTGCGGGGGCTGCTCGGCTCTGAGCCCTCTCGCCGGAGAGGAAAGGGCGTTTGCGGAGTGGGAAGGCGGTGGGCCTGCTCTCTGTTTGCCAGAGCGGTGTTTGTGCCGGGAGCTCCATGCCCGCCTAGTCTCAGGGCTGGGGATTCTCCGGAGACTGTTATCTGATGAGCCACTTCAGAACAACCTGTTGGCCTGCGAAAATAGACCGAGACCTGCATCCTCGTTGACTGCGCTGAAGTGGGTGGAAAAGATTCTTCAGACTGGCTTTTCCTCCCGGAGACAGCATCCTCCGGGCTGTGCCATGATGCGGTGCTCCCATGGCATCGCTCGTCCATCCTCTTCCTCCGTAGCAGCAGCATCTGAGTGCAGCAGGGTCCGACTGGCCTGGGGTGAGCTGGAGCCACTGGTGGCACTGCGCCATGAAGCAGCAGGTCCACTTTGCTGCCTTGGTGCCTCTCCTGATCCATGGGTGGCTGTAGGACAGTGAAAACCCGTTTCCTAAGAGCCAGCCCTTGGTGTCACAAGGAAGGATGGGTACAGCTGTCCTTCACCTTCATCCATAGAGCCTCCCTGGCCTGAAAACAAGCCACGCAGCAACGAGCCACGCTTCTCTGCAGAGATTGCTGTGCCCCGCAAACAGCAGCTCCGTGCACGTCATCTGCTCGAGCACCCATGAGATCCTGTCACCTCTTGGTCCTCCCAGCTTTCCACAGGGCCCCTGCTATTACTGCCAGGGTTTGTTTTTTGGGCACCACCAGTGTGCCCAGCAGTCCAAAAACCACAGGAAGAGACGTGGTCCCCCGTGGCCCCCCCAGCACCGCTCACCATGGGAGCAAACTGAACTTTCTCATCAGACCGAGCTCCGTGGGACATGAAACAACCAGCCAGCAGTTGCCTGTGTTTTGTGCACAGGATATTCCCAGGGCTTGCTGTTTCGCCGGTGGAAGGTTTGCTCTGCGATTTAAAAGCTATTGTAGTCTGGAGCCCGTTTCCGAGGTACTTCCCCTTTGGGATCTCTGCTGGGTTTGGCCACGGACCAACGCTCTGAAGGTTGGAGGCCGGGGGCCGGGCAGAGCCGAGCTGGGCTCTGAGCCCTGGCCCTGAACCGCTTTGCCGTAAACCCTGCAGAGGAGGGGGGAGCCTGGGGGAAGAGCAGAAGTGCATCCCCTGCTCTGCGGGGGGAAAAACATCCACCCGAGGACCTGAGCGGCCCTGGGAGCGTGTCTGCCAGCAGGAGCTGGGGGAGGCGGCGGTGGGATGAGGAGGTCCCCAGGCTGGGCTGGTCGCTGAGTCCAAGGCTTTGGAGGTGACAGTCTGCGTCTGGCTCGTTGTTACGATTATATCTTTGCTTTGCAGTGATGTAGAGAGCCAGGGTCGTGTACCAGATGCTGCTGTGCTGGGTTCTGCACAGAGGGGCATTTCTGCAGCGTGGGGTCTCGGTGGGCAGGGTCTGGGCGTCCCCCCTGCCATGTGGTGCCATACTGCGGGAGGTCCTCAGCTGATCGATGGGCTACAGAGCCAACAGTCGCTCTTTGGCTGGCGTCTGCCGGGGGAACCAGGAGCTCTGCCTGGCCCGACCCCATGCCTCTCATCTCCCCGTGCTCCTGGGTGCCGTGGGGCCGGGGCTCAGCCTGGGGAGCATCTGCATGAGTGAGCTTTTCCCATGGAGCAAAAGGGACCTTTTCCTGTGGATAATCCCTGGCTGTAACGGGGCCCATTTGGGTCTTGTGTTGGCTGGTCTGAGTCCTCCTCTGCGATACAGGCCCTGTGTTTTCCTCCTGCTCTCCCACGGGCAGCACTGGCGTGGGTCTGGTGCTGCCCCGGAGGCTCCCGTGCCGACCGGCACCCAACACCTGCAATAACATGTTTTTCAAAATGCTGGGGTGAAGGCAGGCAGAAAGCCACTGGCAGCCACTTCAGTTGTTCGCTTTATCTGGTCGCAAACGCCCCCTTCACGCCATCTGCATCCTCCTTTCCCAGCACTGTGAGATTAAACCCTGTTTTCTCTTTGTAAATATTGGCAGGCGAAGCGGCAGCCTCCCTGAATGAAAACAATAGCGGGGAGGCCGGTTCCCAGAGCGAGCCCTGAGCCAGGCAGCATGCGCGGGGCACGACGCAGCCCCCCGTTAGCCCACCGCCCCGCTCATCCCCTGGCAGGGGCTGGGCTCCGGGGACACGTGTCTCCGGTAAAGCTTTATCCCTTATAACGGTCAGTCCTTCACATGTCTGGCCGGATCCCGAAGGACTTTGCAAGCAGGAGCCTGGGCTTTCGAGGCAGTGGCGGGGGGTGCTCAGCCCCTGCGGGTTGGGCTGGCTCTGCCCCCCACACAGTTGCACGTTATCTGGGGGGAGCAGGGTGATGGAAGATGGAGAAAGAGAGTTTTTCCCTTGGGAAATGTGTGTTGGAGAGGTTGGATATCGCTGTGAAGGAATAAAGTGCTGAGATCTCCGCTGTTGTAGCGCAGCAGCGACAGTAAAATATGTGCAGATTGGATAAATGCAGTTTTGGCTGTTCACGTCCCCTCTCCGCCTTGCCCACGACACCCAGGGCGGACATTGGGGCTGTTGACTTTCTCCTCTGCCTTTCGGAGAGGCAATCCCTCTCCTGGCTTTAATATTCCCAGGCTGCTGCGGCCGGGGAGTCTCGCCGGCTCGCTGAGGCTGAGCGGGAGGGAGAGGGGCACTTGGCTTTCAACAGCCGGCGTGGGCTGAGCATCGCTTTGTGCTAAATTCAATCAAAGAGATGGGGCCTGTAATTGAATCAGCAAGGGGCTGCAGAGCAGGGGTAGGGGAGCCGGGCATCCGTCACGAGCCAGGGGATATGAGACGTCCTTGGAATCGCTTTAAGCCTCATGCCGGGGAAATTGCAGAAGCTCGTTAGGGAGGGGAGCGTGCCATCGTTACAGCACCAGTGTGGGCACTGGACGCCTTGCCGCTGCGCTGGTGTCGTTTAGGCTCTGCTGGGTTCTAGCTGTCATTCGCTTCTGGCCCCAAGTGCGGGACGGGGAGGTGCCAGCCCGGATTTCCAGCCCGGCAGGTTGGTGCCCGTCCTCTCCTCTGAAAGTAGGAACGATTCCAAGGGGCAAAAGTGGGTATCGCAGTGGTACAGCCCGGTGATCTGCTGGCATGGGACTGGGAGAGACTGAGACATCCGGGATGGGAATCAGCACTGCCGTGCTCCGGGGGATGCTCCGAGCATCGCTTCGACTCGGGACCCGGGGGGCAAGGGGGAGCCCCGCCACCTCGTGGTCCCCGAATCACAAACCTCTGTTCCGTGTTGATGGCGGTCGGGAAGCCCGAACCTGCATTTTCAATGCTTAAGTCTGTTTCCGCTGTAGGAATAGAGGTGGTGACGTCCAGACGTAAGAAGGATCAGACCTTCTCTTGTCTGGGGGTCTCCTTGGAGGGACAAAGGGCTGAACTAGAGACCTCTTCTTCTCGAGTGACGTGGCAGGTTGGGTTATTTACCGCTTCAGTAGGGGTTTTGGATAAAACTTGAATGAATTATCATCCAATGAAAACAGTGTTTGAAATGGTGTGACCAAAAAGCACTTTCCCTTTTGGTTGTGTTGTGTTTCTGGGGACGCAAACCTGCAAGTTCCTTTGTTCTCTCCGACCTTTCTGGGAAAAACAGGCTATTGGAGACCTGCCCTTTGGGAAGGAAATCCCAGGGGGAAATGAAAGGCCTTTTTCGTGCCCTTTAGTGGAAGACTCTCTTTACTTTCTGTGCAGTTCTGTCCTAAAGTTAAGCTTCTCTTTTTTTCTCTTTTTTTCTCTTTTTTTCTCTTTTTTTCTCTTTTTTTCTCTTTTTTTCTCTTTTTTTCTCTTTTTTTCTCTTTTTTTCTCTTTTTTTCTCTTTTTTTCTCTTTTTTTCTCTTTTTTTTCTCTTTTTTTCTCTTTTTTTCTCTTTTTTTCTCTTTTTTTCTCTTTTTTTCTCTTTTTTTCTCTTTTTTTCTCTTTTTTTCTCTTTTTTTCTCTTTTTTCTCCTTTTTTCTCTTTTTTTCTCCTTTTTTCTCTTTTTTTCTCTTTTTTTCTCTTTTTTTCTCTTTTTTTCTCTTTTTTTCTCTTTTTTTTCTCTTTTTTTCTCTTTTTTTCTCTTTTTTCTTTTTTCCTTTTTTTCTCTTTTTTTTTTTTTTTTTTTTTTTCCCCCCCGCACTGGAGGAGATGATCTATCCGTGGGCATTTCAGCACCCTTTTTATAGTGAAACCTGCAAAATCCCCCTGGGCAGCCAATCTTATTAATACTTAATTTTTAGCACAAGAGATGAGCAGTTTTAAGGGCTGGGAAACACTTGCCGAGAGAACTTGGTGAGAAGATTTCTTAAGTGAGTGGGATTTGGCCCAAAGCAAACCTGTCCAAGAGGCACGGGTCTGTACCAAAGTGGGTGTGTGCAGGGAAGGAGCTCGCGCAGGAGGGAGACGGGCTCAGCTGGGATGAATTCCCATCGTTTCTCCTAATTCCTTCCTCACTGCACGTTGCTCGCCGACGGTGCGTGAGCAGGGCTGGAGCATCGTCCTCAGAACGGGCGCTGCTGCGTGCCCTGTGTGAGGAGCAGCAGAGGCGAGGCCGGCCTGGAGCCACTGCTGGCTCTGCCTTCCCCCAGCACCACCCAGCCCACGGGCGCTTGTTTTCATCACTTCGTCGCCTCATTAGTGTTTGCATACAGCAAAGAGCAATTTCCATCCCCTAAATTAGCTCAATAGACGCGTTTCCACCGTGGTGGCAGAGGGTGCAGAGCTGCTGGTGCTCTGCCCGTGCCTTGCCGCGCTGCTCCCGCTTGTTAAAGCAGAACTCTGCTGCTCGGCACCACAGCAGCCTTTCACCCTCCCTCTGCCGGAGATGCCACTGTGAAGCTCGTCTTGCTCTTTTTGCCACGATTTCCCCTCAATTTTGCTTTCTTGTGCCCAGAGTGCAGGACGCGAGCTCTCCCTTTATACTCACATCCATCTGATACAGTCTGTTGGAAGCAAGTAGTTTGCAAACAAAGCCGGGGCCTGCGACACGCAGCTAATGACCTTCTCTTTGCCTGTGTTTCCTTTACGTCAGAAGTCGGAGTGCTTATTAAGTTTGGAGGCTTACTCCCAGGAGCAGAAGAAGAGGATCTGCTGGTGTCTGGTTGAGAACATCACCAAGCAGCAACATCCAGCATCGGCTCCTACGGAGAACAAGGTAAGCGACCCACGCGGGAGCTCGAGCTCCCCGTCAGAGCATGGCGGGGCTCTCCCTGCGGCGGGGGCTCTTCTCCGGCGATGCTCCTGCCGGGCCAGCTGCTCCCCAGGCTGGGTTTTTCACCAGGTGAGGAGGGAGGTTGTACTGGGGCACTGCTGCGTCTGCAGCTTCCTGCCCTGCTCGGGGAAACGGCCATTGCGTTTGCATCCACTGGCCCGCGCCGAGGCAGCCTCCAGCGCGCGGGCTGCTTTGGATGCCTCCCGGCATCTCTGTTTGGACAGCTGAGGCCACGCAGCCTGGCATATGGCCGTCCCCGAGCGCCCGGCGCTGGGGCAGGGCTGGACACAGAGGGGGAGGTTCAGGCTGTAATCTCCGGGTCCTGATTAAAAGGCCGGGGTCATGGGAGCAGTGGTGCGGAGAATTGCCTCTTCTGTGCGCTCAGATGGGCTCGAGCGTTTGATCTGGACCCCACAGATGGCCTCAAAGCACAGAAAGGTCGTCCGGTGAGTGCTGTTTTTCGTACCTAGCAAGGCAGCGCCAGCACTTTTCCCACACTGAAGACTCTCAGCCTGGCCCGAGCGCGTTGTTTTGGCAGCGCTGGCGAGAGAAATGTGAGCGCAGAGCGGGTCTGAAGCCCTGTCGGGCTGAGGGTTGCCGCCTCCTGTCTGCCTGGCTTCGGGCTGGGTGTGTGGGACAGTGGCAGTCTCTGCTGGAGTCATCTTGTCCCCCTGGGGGCTCAGACCATTGGAGGGCGACCCACTGCTCTGGGGCGAGAGAGAATCACGCTGTGCTGAGTGTGTAAAGAGCCGTAAGTGGTGGTCTCGGGGGTAGAACCACCCGGATATCTCCCCTCGGCTGGGGCGTGGAGGTGGAGCAGCTCCTGCCCCACACCGACGTGTGGATACAGCCTCGGTCCCTGGTCCGGTGTGGCTCGAAGAGAGGTGACTCCCTCACTGTACAAGGGGACAAAAGCAGGAGCAGGCGGCCGTGCTGCTGCCCGGGTCTGGAGGCAGAGGGACGTGGTTTTTGCTCTGCAGCGTCCCAAACTGGGTCAGCACAAACATCTCCGCAGGAGACAGAGCCTCCGGATTCCTTTTCCTGCACGTTTCAAACGTACTAAAATAGCAACAACATACAAAGCCTGAGAACCTAGTTACCAACCAAACCTCTAGCAATGCAAATAGCCCAGGGCAGCTGAGGCGATGAGGTGACAAGAATCTGCCATGTCTCTTGTGTTCCTGCGATGCATCTTACTGGCAGGACACGGTGCGAAGCAGGGGGTCCTGGGTGGCTTGGCATGGAGGGGGGGGCATGCGATGGGGCTCTGCCCTCGGCTGGGCGTGATCCAGCCACGGGCCGGGGGATCCTCCGGGACCAAGCTATGCAGGGACATGTTCGAATCTGAGCATTTCAAATACGTCCTAAAAGGGGGGGATCTTGGTGGCTCTCCATCGCGACGCGTGGTCTGGGACCGGTTGGGTTTTCGGGTGATACTGCTGTTTGTCCTCCCCGCCCCAGCCTCTGTGTTCATGGCGGGGTGTGGGATTTTGGCTCTCTGCTAGGATTACAAGCCCTGTGGCTCAGAGCAAAGCCCTGGAGAGTGTCTGCGCCCCGTGGTATGGAAGGACCATGGTGAAGAAGCACTCTAGAAGACAACACAAACCTTTCTAAGGCTTTTCTGTGCCTCAGCAGCCAAAAGGGTGCTCCTTGGGTGCAGTGGAGAGCCAGCACAGGCCCTCTGAGGTTGTGACAAGGGGGTTTTGTCGCTGCTTGCCAAAGCTGATAGAAATCCCACTGCTGGGATATGGGGCAAAAAAGGCAGAAAAAGAAGTGTGAGAGCAACCACCAGGCACTTAACTGAGTTCATAGCACCACTTCCCATCCCAGCAAGGTATAAACTGCCCAGGATGCACTTTTAAAGCAATCCTGATCCTGAAATGCGGGAAGGACCAGCGTGGGGAAGGAAGAGCAGCCCCGCGTGGGGCTGCAGCTCCCGGGGGGACAGGCGAGGCGTGCGGTGGGTGGGCGAGCTCGGAGCAGGGTGGGCGGTGGGGGGCAGAAGCCTGACATGGGGCAGCTGCAGCTGGGGCTGCCGTGACCAGTCTGCATCACAGCTGGTTTGCCGGGGCAGACGTCTCTGGGGATGCCGGTGCAGCGGGAGGCAGGAGCTGGGAAAATGAGTCGCTTTTTGCAAGGGAGAAGTGATCCATTAGCTTTGCTTGTTGGTTACAAGTCATTTGATACTGGGGCTATTTAAGGAAACAGAACAGTGTCTGTGCTCCGTGAACGGACAAATTAAGCTGGAAATACCAGCCTCGGCACGGCTGATTTCTGCTCCAAACAGGAATCTGGTTTGCAAAGCCTTCAAAACTGCTTCAACTTGGCAAGAGGCAGCTCATCCCGCTGCAGCCGGAGCCCGGCCGGGAGTTTGCCGTGCGACGGGAACGAAGGGCCGGCGCAGCATCGGTGCCAGGCAGAGATGTGCCAGCTGTGCCCTGGAGCCAGAGAAAGGGACACTGTCTGAGCAGAGAGCGGCTCCGCAGGGCCAGTGTGCGAGCTGGGAACCGCTCTCCCTTCAACACGTTAACGCTGCTGCCAATGCTGTCCCCAAGCCCTTCCGAGAACAGACAGTGGCGACGGGGCAGAGGATCCTCAGCAGGACGGGCGCATCTGGAAAGGAGGGGCTGGACTGGCCAAACCGGTGGAGGGAAGTGGCATGGCGCCGACTTCTTGGAGCTGTGGGAAATCAGACAAAATCTGGGCTGTGGGCTGGCACCTCTTATTTTTCAAGGCTCCCTGAGCCACGCCTGGGTAGGGCGGCACTGAGGGCAGGAAGGTCCTTCTGGCTCGGGGACGTGGCTCTGCAGAGCTGTCACCGCCTGTGGGCACGTCTCCTGGGAGGACGGTGTCATGCCTGGAGGATGCGCCCTGTGTGGGGTCGGTGTTGGCGTGGCTGCTGCTTTCAGAGCAGCTGGTTTTAGAGCAAAGCTGCTGGTTTCTGGGAGACACGAGCATGTGGAGCCTGTAGCATCCACTTCTGGAGACGCAGGAAGAGAAAGGCCTGAGTGATACAGCTGTGATGGTCCAGCCATGCTCCCAATGGGCTTTTCCTGCCGGAGTCAGTGCAGGAGGAGCTCCAGGGATAGCCGTGGCTGTCGGCGTGGTCCGGCTCTCCAGCCCTGGTGTCCAGGAGAAAAGGTGGAAGTGGGGCTTTGGTGGCCTCTCTGCTGCCACTGTAAGACTTGGCTCAACTTCACCGAGTGATGAACCCGTCCTGCTGGCTGCAGCGGGTCACAGCCGTTGTTCTGTGGGTATTTTCTCCACCTGCAGAACCTTCCCCGCTCCCATCCTCAGGTCCAGGTCTGCCCTGGGTGGGGGGGCTGCTCCCTGCCCCTTGGCGGTGCTGAGCAAGGATCTGTAAAACACATCGCCAGGGTGACCCGGCTTGGCGACAAATGTCCCTAAACAGGGAGGCGTGGAGCCTGGAGGTGGGCTGGGTCTGGTGAGGAACCACAGCAGCGGCAATGTGATTAGAGCGGGAGCAGCTTTATGAATTAATCGAGTTAGCGAGTCTGCCTCCTTCGGCCGAATAATGACCGTCTGCGCAGCGCACGGTGCTTTTCTTAACCTTGCCTCGCCGCACTGGTCCTGTTTCCAGCCCGGCCCGGCGACGAATTGCATTAGCGCTGTTGAAGAGATGGCAAAGCGCAGAGCAGGGGCAAGGACAAGGTGCCAGGGGCTGGAGCTGCTCCAGCTGGCTTGGCTGCCAGGGAAAAGATTGGTGGCACAAGACGCTGCTTGTAAGGAACCTGCTACGACCCTCTGATTCTCACTGCTTGTTTCTTTGTGTCTTCCACACTCAGAACGGCTGATTACTCTTCCTTCTGACTCCGTGACCTGAGATTACCTCGGAGATGATGGCTGGCTGTATCTGAAAGATGTAGATTATCCTTAAACTAAATGATTACGGACACTTTGTGGTGTGGACTTTGGGCCGTGGGAGTCCAAGACCTGAGGTGGTGGATCCTCAGCACTTTTCAAAGCCGCCGCTCTCTCTCCCGTGGCTGCTGACGGTGTGAGCAGGCGTGGACCGATCCTGCGCCCCGGCTATTCCTGGCAGCGCTGGCTCCGGTGCTGGGAACGAGCCTCCGGCGGGTGTGTGGCCGGGAGGGACCGACCGGCCCCTTCCTGGCCGTTCCTCTGGTCAGGAAGGGCAGGGCTGTTTCTCTCACTATTTACAGCGTGCTTGACAAGTGCAAGTAAATGTGCTGTCGACAAGAGCAAACAGCGTGTAATCGAGGGATGATTGAAACCAGGGCCGGCGCGGTGACGCGGGGAGGGCTCTGCGGGGGGATGGCCACGGTCCCTGCGCCGGCCCCAGCGTGGGGAAAGGTGAGCGTGGGTGAACCCCCCTCCTGTCCCATGCCCTGCCTCCTCCTCCTGGCCCCGAGCACCCTGGTGTGCCCCAGGCACCCACCTTGCTGTGCAATCCCTGTCCCCCAGCACCTCGCTGCCTTCAGCAACACGGGGCCATTTCCCATTGGGATGGTAGCCATGTGCGCCCGTGAGCTGGCACAGCCGAGGGGCCACTGGCATGGGGGTGACTGTGACAAGCACTTGGGTTGGGGACAGTTTGGGTGAACCTCTCTCTCTCTGATCCAGCGTTCCTGGGGTGCTTTGCTCAGCGGGAGTGTAGTCAGAGGACCATTAGCTGTTTGATGGGGAAAGAGGGGAGGAATTTGCACCTTCTCACTCTGTTTTTGGCCCAAAGTCCTTCCATTTTGGGCTGGGAGCCTGCTGCCCTGTCTGTGCCAGCTCTGCTCCAGAGGGTCCTGCCGTGGGGCAGACCGGGCAGGGCACGGCCAAGGGTGCAGGAAACCTGGAGCTTCATCAGAGCCTGCTTTTCTTCCACGATGCCGGCGTGAGAGGCCGGGCAGGGCTAAGCACGTCACGACAGCACCCTGAGGGCCAGCCCGCCCCCGGCCATGCGCCCTCCCAGCACCTCGCTCCCGCTGTCGGGGTGCTCAAAGAGAGGAGAAAACCTTGAGGTTTATTCTGCCCCCATAAGGGTTAAAGCATCAGCTGGCAGCGCTTATGAGCCAGGTTACAAAAGTAAAGCAAATAAGTGTGTTGTTCCGCGCCAGTGAGCACAGCCCGCCCTGGGCTGGAAAAACTCGTTACTGAGGACGGCCAAGGGCTGCTCTGGAAACGCTGTGGATTCGGGAGGCTAGGGGACCAGAGACACTGTCCCCCTGTGAGTCAGGCTCCAGTGTGGCTCCAGCCACTTAAATATCTAGAGGAAACTGTCCCTGCCAGCAGCCCCTGTGCCATCAGAGCAAACGGGACCCTGGAATCCATGTTGACGACCTCGATGCATGGTGACACATGGATCCCACCCTCGGCACCCAACAAGCCAAGAGAAGGACAATGTGTCGACTTTCATTGAGCTGAGACAGGGGTTGAGGAGAGCAGTAGGTACGAAGGAGGCTGCAAACATAAAAGAAGTAGATGCAGTTTGAGCTACCCCAGACTGATCCACCCTGAGACATATTCTTGCTGGGTTTGTAGCTCTCTTTCACGAACAAGCCCCACATGCAACCAGGGCATCGAAGGGGACATGGGGGGATTTTACGGCTCCCTGTGAGGCTTCAAAGCATGTCTCAAATGTCCCTTTATGAATTTAAGGACACTTATGCAGTGGCCTGACTGCTAATTCCCTGCAGCGCAGGTGAGCCTGGATGAGCGCTGAGGGGTCCTGGGGCTGATCTTTCACCTCCTCGTTCCCTTCTCGCACATGGGTTGTCTTCAGCCCCGAGCGCGGGGACATGGCGCTGAGCCCGGGGAGGCCGGGATTCGCCTGGCCGTTCGCGTGGGGCTGGACGGGATGCTGGGCTGGGGCACGGGGATTTTTAGCACCTCCCAAGGCACCGAGCCCTGGCTCCATCAAGCTCGGTTTCCAGCCCTGACAACTCTTGGTGCTGGCCCAGCGGCATGGAGGTGCTGGGGGCTGCCGGCCTGGCACAGCCACTCCCTTGGCCCCGGTGCTGCTGGCTCACGGGCTCCCACGGCATGTGTGTGCCGGGAGCGAGCGGGGAGGGAGGACGGAGCAGATGGGCCAGCTGACAGCCGCAGCTCCGGCTTTATTTGTTCATTTGCTTAGCTGGACTCCAAAGCCATTAGGGAAAGCAGACGTCTCCCCTCCGGCAAACACCAGCTCCTGTTTCTCTGGCGCTGTGCGATGTTCTCCCGGCCACGTCCAGTGGCACCAACGGTCCTTCCCGCATCTCCCCCGAGCAGAAAGGCCCCGTGGTGTGGTGGGGGATCGGGCAGCTGCCGACGCTTTCATCACGGCCAGAGGCATTTTTAAACCCTCGAAAGGCTGTTTCTCGTGAATCCCCAGAAGGGCTGGTAAGAGCGAGCGAGCTGGCAGCAGCGGCGCTGGCAGCACGGGGGGGTTGAGTGATGTTGAGATCATTCGCACGGGGTGGTCAAAGGCGCAGCCTAAGTGGTTTGAGCCAGCGCTGCTGTGATTTAATGCAGGCGCTGGAAGTGCTTTGGTGCAGGGCTGCCTGCGAAGGGGGGATGCTGCCTGTGCCAGGCAGGGCTGGCACCATCCGCTCAGCCGGGAGCGCTCCTTCCCTCTGCCCAAACGACTCCAACTTCGGGTAACTGCCGCTGCTCTTCTCTTCTGGCCTGGTGGGGGGCTGCGAGCGCGTGGTTGGGCAGACTGACTCCTTGCAAAAGTTGCTCGAACCCCGATATCTTTGCAAAGCCACGTGTTTGGAACGCTGAGGGACTCTGGGTGGTGATGCCCAGAGCGGTGTGGGCTTGGGAGGCATGGCTTCGTCCTGCCCCCGTGGGGTCCCCTGGCCCTCCGTGGGGCTTGGTGTCCTGTCCTGCAGCAAGCACCTTCCTAATGGAGGGGCCGAGCAAGGCTTGGCAGCACAATTCCTGGAGGGTTGCGTTGGGCTTTGAAGCCACCAGTGTTGGTTTTGGTACCATTGGGGATTCCTCCGGTCTCTGTGTGGCTCCGGCCATGGCCCTGGTGGTGCCAGTTGCAGGCAGAGCTGCTCTGCCAGGTCCTCTTCTCTCAGCAGTGGTTTCCTTATCGTGATCTGTGCTGGCAGCAGCAATGGCTTCCAGTGCCAGGTCCTCGTGTTGTGGTGTTGGGATGAGTCCTTCGCAATGGCTCTGCAGTGGCTGAATGTGTCACCTCAGGCTCCTGCTGTCACCTCCCTCATCCTGCACAGGGGACAATGCTTGGCCCCTGCAGATAATGCCGCAGAGAGATTCCCCCGCTGGTCTGCACCGTGTCACCCCCGGCAGGGGAAGGATGCTGAGGGTTTTGGGTTGAATGCCAATGACAGGATCTTCTCCTTCCTCCCCCTTTCCCACCCCTCTGCCAGGGATATTGATGCCCAGACATCATCTCACTCGCCTCCAGCACCGGGTCCCACCACGCTCACCCTGCGGGGACAGGTTGCTTGGGTCGATGAGGCTGCAGGCAGTAGCTGGTGCCCAGCTTTGTCAAACTGGAGCTGTGTCCCCAAAACGACAGACACAGTGCGGAGGGTGTGTGCAGGTTCAGATGGTGGCTGGGTTCGTTCCTGGCTGAGAGGGGCCAGGGATCCTGGGCTGGGGATGCTCCGAGTCCCGGAATGTCCCCAGTGTGGTGACATCCCTGGGCTGTGTGCCGGTGTCCCACAGACCTGGTTGCTCCGTGGAGAGACCGGGCAAAGACCCAGGGGGCCAGCTCCCTTCGCCAGTGCGGGCAGGATGGGTGCCGAGCACAGCTGCTGGGGTGGCCGTGCCGCGTTGCTGCTGTCGGTGGTGGCATTGCGTTGCTGAGCTCCGCTCCACATCCAGTGAGACATTTCCTCTACCACTGCTAAGCTGTGGCTACCTGCAAGGAAGTGGAGGCAGCACGTTTCCCCTGCTCCATCCCAGGAGCATCTGCGAGCCTGCAGCTGGCTGGGAGCAGGGGGACACGTGTGTGCCCCAAGTCCATGCTGGGGGAGAGCCGAGCACAGCTTGTGGCCGTGGTGCAGATAAGCACTGGCAAATGGCTGTGACAGCGGTTGTGCTCACACACCCCGCTGTGCTCCCTCTCCGTAGCCATCAGGGCAACTCGTCTGTCTCGGTCAGTAAAGTGCAATACCAGGAGAAGAAACCTCCAGCCAAGGCAGTCGGGTCCCCAGCCCAGTGTATGGGGGTGTCACAAGAGGGCACTGGCCCTTTCAGCAGAAGAGAAGGGGCAGATGGTCCTGGATGGAGACCATACACCCTCCTGCTTTTTTTTCCTCCCTGCCCCTTTGGGTAGAGCCGCTCGTAGGGAATTGCAGAGCAGAGGGCGAAGCGCCGCGCTGCAGAGCGTCTCCCGCTTCAGAGCTGTCCCTTTGCCATAGAAAGGAGTTTGGGAGAAAACCCAACTGTGAACCTGCGGCAGAGTTTCGTTTAGCAGGAAGCACTGGAATCGCTCTGCGGCTTGGTGTCGCCCGGGGGCAGAACAGGGCAGGAGAAGAGGAGCTGCAAAAGCGAACGTGGCGGGTTGCAGGGTGATACATGGCTCTTCCTCACGGCAGAGCGGTCGTCCACTTTTATCAGCAGGTAATAGCACCTCCAGGGATCGCCGGCAGAGCTGTAAATAGCATGAGGGGCAGGAGGGAGCAGTGTCTGGGAGAGGCTGGGGAGGCTTCAGCTGCCGCTTGACACGGACATCAATAACGGCAGAGGCAGAGCCCAGCGCTGCGCCAGTGTCTGCCGAGCCGGGGCTGCGGGCACGTGTCGGGGACGGGGCTGCCGGAGGGAGATGCCGCTCGCTCGGCCCCTGCCGCTGGGATGCAACTGAGAGCCTGGATTTGGTAGGTTTTTGCTTTCAAAGATCGCAATCCCAGGGGCTGGACCCTTTGCCGGGCAGGATCTGGCTGCGGGTCGAGGAAGCCTGGTGTCCTTCTGGATCAAAGGCGTCCCCCGGCACCCCTGCGCTGGGCTGGTCCCTGCTGTCCCCTGCGGAACCTGGGGCTCCTGCCTGGCTTCGTTTGCCGCCAAGCTGGGTTTGAGGGCTTGGTAATGGGCAGCATCGGGGGGAACAAGGGGGCGTTTGTAGCGACAGGGACTTTCTGAGGTTCCCTTGCAGATTTGGGCTGTGTACGGCCGTGCCATCTGCGTCGGCTGGCTCTCGCTGCGGGAGCGGCGTTGCAGGGTGCCGGCAACCTGGGCTTTCTGCTCCAGGACTTTTACAGCCTTTTGGGTATTCTCCGTTTACTGGCACTGGGGGCCGACCAGCAAATCCAGCCCTAACCACTGGAATCGGAGCTGTGTGCATGCTCGCAGCCTCGGCGGGGATGGAGGGCACCAGGTAGGGGACAGTTGGGGTGCGGAGCCGGGACTCGGGGCTGCGGCGGTAGCAATTCTGTGTTAGCTCCAGCTGCTCGGCTGAAGTACGCGGCTTGGGCTGATTTTGTCCCAGGTGGTTTCTGACACCGTCAGCAGCTGATCCCAAAACGTGGGGCACAAGCTACGCCTGTAGCTGGGCTCCCCCTGCACACCTCGATCAAGCCTTGATTCCCATTTACCACGGTGTTGCAGGGAGCGGAGCGGCTCTGGGCAGAGGCGCAGAGTGCGGCCGCTGCAGCGTCGGGGACGGGCGATACCTCGGTCCGACCCCGTTTGCAGAGCAATTAATTGGGGGTGACACTAATGGGGTAACGGGATTAGCGCGGGCTGCCGACACGGCATCGTTTCCTCCCGCAGAGGGGGATTTCTCCTTCCAGGGCTCCGAGGCGTTTCAAGCCCAGGGTTTTTTGGGTGGTATGAACATCTACTCCCCCACAGGTGTCTCATCGGAGACGTGTATCCCCCCTCGCCGCCCTGCCCCGGCGCACTCTTGGATCCTGCTGCTTGGGTTTATACATCCCCGCTTGCTTTTGCTGTGACACTAATTGCTCTGTATCAATTATTCATCCATTCAGAAATGAAGCAGGGAATGGGTAGAAAACCCTCCTGTGCAGAGCCCTGGGCTCGGGCCAGCCCCACGGAGCCTCCGCGGCTCGAGGAGCCACAAGTGCTCCTTGTGAGCACTTTCAAAATGACTCCCATGAAAATTTTCTGAAGTTTTGGTAGTTCTGCTTTGCGTTTCTGCCTTTGCTTTCTTCCCCTCGGCGCCGTGCCGAGTATTAGATGCCGCTTCCTGTAGCCGTGCGCTTACTTGGTTCTTAGTGGCCACTTTTTGAGTTTCGAGGTGCTCATCATCGACGGTTTTGGTAGCATTTCACAGGGCCCGTTAGAAGTTTCTGATCTGACGGATCTGGGCACAGTTTGTCCCACGCTAAGAACTGAAATGGTAATTTTTTTTCTTTCACTTTAGGAAAAACCTACTTTGGAAACGTTGATGTTTCCCTGGGTGATGTAGGTGCTGTTTTCCCCGCATCCCCCTCTGCCCAGGGGAGGGACGTTACCTCTGCCCGGGGAACACACTGCCCGCAGCAGAGCTGGCCGCGTCCTCCCCGAAATCCCCCTGGAGAGGGACTTGGTCTCGTTCCCATGGAGTGAAATGCTTGTGGGGACAGGTGAGGCACCTTTGAGCAAAGGTAGATTTAAGGGCAGCAGGAGCCAGAGAGGTTCCTCCGTGGGAAGCACGGAGGATGGGGACAGCCCCTGGGAGCAGCTCCTGCAGCAGTATCTCGGGAGGTCCGTGAGCTCCTCCCGGGGTGAGAGCGCAGCGGGAGCAGGCGTCCTTTGCTCTCCCGCTCATCTCCATGTTACATTTCTCTTACCTGCAGGGAATTCCCTGCTTTTCCCGATCCCTGATTTCAGCTGAGGAGCTGCCTGGGTGCAGGGCAGTTCTCCCAGGCGTGGTTAGCCTCCTCTTCCCCGCTCTTACCGCAAGAGAAAGATGCGCATTGCAAAACCCGGGCATCCACGTCAGGAGCCAGGAAAGGCTGAATTCAATTTTCTTGTGCCCAGGCGTTACTTGAGCCACAGCGGCTCCGTGACTGCGAGGAGCAGAGGTTTTGAAATAAGAAGCTGAGAGCCTCAAAAAAAATCCCCGACCTCCCAGAGATGGGGATTGAAGGGATTGCCATGGATCACGGCATGCTGGCAGTGTGAGAGCTGGCAGCGCTGGGGGAAGGCCAGCGCAGGCTTCAGCTCACAGCTGTGCCCTCTCTGTGGCCGGTGTTTTCCCAGCTGGAAGTCCCGGCTGTGGGCCACCAGAAAGGGTACATTATTTAAAGAAATGCTGGAGGAGTCGAGGCCGCGCAGACAAACCCACATCTGTTCGTCGAAATTTGCTTTGCTGGTGTCAGAGCAGCAGCAATCAGAAAAAACTGATCAAATTACAGACCGAAGAGCCGAGGGTTTGCAGTGCTTCTCCCCCGTCTTGGTTTCAAGAAAACTTTTGAGTCGGTGAGTGATGCCCAAAGGCAGAGGGAGTCCAGGCGGTGGGTTACAGGTGCAGAGGTGGAGGATGCTGGAGCAGGCAGGGCAATGTTTGGCTTTTTGGGGTGTGCTGAGGCTTGTGCAATGGGGAAATGGACATTAGGGACTCTGTTGCTGTTGCTCGGATCTCGGCTCAATCACCCTCCTTCTGTAGAATTACCCCTGGTAGCCATCCTGGGGCTTGGAGGCAGCTCTTTCTTCTGCTTTCTCTTCCCCTTCCTGGGACATGCTGCCTTGGTCGCTTCATCTGAGATAGAAACCGGAACAGTGAAGTGTGTGGTCCTCCAGGGAGGATGTAGTAAAGCCCCTGGGCCTTCCCGGCTCAGGACAGGGAAACCCAGATGTTGAGAATGGGGAGGGACTCTTTGATGGGGCGTGTAATGATAGGATGAGGGGGAATGGTTTCAAACTGGAGGAGGGGAGATTTAGTTGGGATCTCAGGAAGAAATTCTTTGCTGTGAGGGCGGTGAGCCCCTGGCCCAGGTTGCCCAGAGAAGCTGTGGCTGCCCCATCCCTGGAGGGGTTCAAGGCCAGGTTGGACGGGGCTCGGAGCAACCTGGGCTGGTGGGAGGTGTCCCTGCCCAGGGCAGGGGGTGGAACTAGATGATCTTTAAGGTCGCTTCCAACCCGAACCATTCTGTGGTTCTATAAGACCAACATGTTGGGGATGGGGAGGGCCAGATGTTGAGGATGGGAAGATGCAGACACTGAGAACAGGGAAACCCGCATATTGAGGATAGGGACACTCAGATGTTGAGGGCAAGGAGACACGGATGTTGGGGATCCAGATGATGTCTGCTGGCTCCTGAGCTGCTGCTGCCGGCCAAGGGAGAGGGACCCATGCTGCAGCGAGAGCATGGGGTGTTTTGGGTGAGGCCTTGAGGTGGAAGGACAGATGTCCCCTTTGCCACCCTGTTCAGACAGCATCGGCACTGCCTCCATCTGCTGCCTCCTCCAGCAGCCCCTTGGCCGCGGTGATGGCGAGAAGGAACCTGGTTGCATCCCTGTCCTTGCCGCCCCAAATCAGCTTTGCGTAGCGCGGTGGCCCTTGGCTTCATGCTGATGAGGTCCCTGGTGCCTCCAGCCACCATCAGCCTTGTTGGCTGGCCATGATGGCGTTACTGCCGCTCTCCTTCCCCGTCTTCCCCCCCAGCCACCAGGTGATGTTTAGCAGAGCTCAGCCATGGCGCTTTCTGCGAGGACAGGATTTCACAGCCCCGGTGATGCTTTCAACCCGAGATAGAAACCTCGCTCGGCGGCGAGGCTTCTGCTCACATCCTCCGTGCCACTGAAAAGCAGCAGAGTCTCTGATTGAATTAGTGCAGGGATTTAATTTAATCCCCAAATGTCTCTCATTTTAAAGGAGCCTGTTCATTTCCTTCTAGGGCCTTATCTGATGCGGGCAACCAGCAATATTAAGCAGAAGGACGGGACAGATAGGGAGGGGGAGGGCTTTGCAGGGAGTGAATTGAGGGCCGCATGGGTTTTTCCTCTAATTATTTCATGAAATAATGATGACAGTGATTGCAATACAAATAAGACATAAACAGCATCATTAAAACACACACTTGTGCAAATAGCATCCTTGCACGGCAAGTCTGGAAACATTCTCTTTTTACAAGAAATTACCACGGGGGGAGTGAAACAGCCCCAAGGATGGGGTAAACTGAGCATTTGCTTTGTGCCTCCCACCGAACCCGGCTGTTTTGGGAATGGGGCAGACGGCGCAGACGGGGCTGCTGAGGACATGATGGTCTCCGGATTTTAGTCTTCAGACTCACTGGGGCAGTTCAGGTGATGCTGAATCACTGCCTGCGGCGAGTCCGGCTGCAGGGGGACGGCGCGGGTCTTCTCCACACTCATGGGTGTAAAGGGGGCTCTTTTGGCCTGATAAAAAAGGACGAGGCACAGGCGGACGTGGGTGAGCTCCTCTGCCGGCTGCCCAGGAGGCAGCAGAACCCAAGGATCTATTTGGGAATCTGGCCCGTGTTTTGGACCCGTTGGCTCGGGCGGGCGCTGCCGGGTGCCACAGGGTCTCTGTTCCGTCCCTGCTGTGCAGAGCCGATGGTGCCGAAGCCGGGGCTTAAACACCTCCAGCGTGTTCCCTGGGGATGACAGCGGGTTTCGCAGCCCGACGTCTGCACGCAGCTCCCTGGAGATACCCAGTGGCGGGTTGTAATCCACGTGCGCCGGCTCTGCGGGGCGGGGAGGTGTTTGGCAGCAGGTTGGCTGTCCCAGGGATGGCTTGCGGGGACGAGCTGGGACCACCGCGGGGATACAGCCTCCGTCTGCCCCGTGGGTGCTTCTTCCCAATGGGCTGTGAGGCTGCACGGGCTGAGTCCTGGGGCCGCTGCTGTTTTTGAAGCTGAAGTCAACCTAATTTATACAGGGGTAGTGGCTTTGTTAACTCCAGCTTTCTGGTTGTGCTTGTGAAAGTGCTTGGATCTTAACTGGGGATACAGTGATGTTTTTTCGGGGTGACTCGTTCCCTGGGGCTGGTCCTGTGTAATAACCCCTGCCTGGCCCTACGGGGTCTGCTGCGTAGGTGGGAATCCCTTCCCAGAGGGAGCATTTTTCTCTGCTTTGGTCTTTCTCCCCCGCTGAGCTGGTTTTGCCCCTTTGGCTCAGACGGGCTCTGTGCAACGGGAAAAAAACATGGAAGAGAGGACCCAGCTCTGGCAGGAGGGGGCTCACCGCAGGCTTCCCCTGCTCATGGAAAAAACCTTGGAGGCTTTTTTCCCTTTTTTTTTTTTTTCTTTTTTTTTTTTTTATCTTGGGCTACTCCTGGCTTTTCCCTTTGAAAGGCCTTTCCCAGCTGCAGAGGAAAACTGGCAAAAACCAGCACCGCCGGAGGCTTAAAAAACTGAAAGGGGCTGGTTGTGGTTTGGCAGGGCCACGTCTGCGCAGGGCACGGCGGGGCGGCCGTGGGGAGCCCCACAGCCCGGGGCACCCCGTCAGGGAGGCTGAGCCGGGCCGGGCTTGAGCAATCCGCAGATGAGCAGAGCCCGGCGCTTCCCTTCTGCAGTTAATACGGTGCAGGAGGGGCCGGAGGTGCCGGATGAGAGTTGCTGGTTTTCTCTGCAGACCTCAGGGAAGATCTCTGCAGGGCCGAGCCCCCCCCCAGCAGCTCCCAGGGGGACGGGGGAGCCGTCGGGGTAAGGATGATGTTACCAGCTCTGCCTCTGCGGCCGGAGCTGAGCCTGTCTGTGCCCGCCGTGCTGCCGGGCCGAGCCACCCGCCCCAGAGCCACTGGTTTCCTCCAAACCCACCGGTGCTGCCGGGTGCTGGAGCTGGGAGCTGGGTGGCCCCATCCCACTGCTGCCCTGTAGCCACTGGCTCGCTGCTGGTGGGGGAACCTGTTGGTCTAGGGATCAGGACCGGGACTGGGTGCTGTGGGAGCGATGGGTGACCTGCCATCACCTGGGGATGTGGGGACAATGCTGTCCCACCTCACCGGAGCACTGTTAGGGTTGTACAAACTGGTGCCAGCCTTGTGGTTGGGGTGTTAGGAGCGGAAAGGCTCCTCAGGAGGGCAGTCAGCAAGAGATTTGGGGTACTTCTGCCTTCATCCTTCTTTATCTTCTCTTCTGGGCAGATGCTGGAGACGGGCGCGGAGAAGCCGGGGCAGATGCACTCGGAGGACAGGAAGGCAGCGGCAGGTGATGCTCCTCCAGCTGCAGAGGCACCAGCTCCCGCTGAGTCCCGGGAAGCTCTGGGAGCCACCCAGGCTCCTCTCCTGGTGGAAAAGCAGCCGGTGGCCACAGAGAAAGGAGAGGAGCAGACCAGCTCCCTGCCAGCCTTCATCATCCCTGAGTTGCGGCTTGACAGCACCTTCAGCCAGAGCGCGGTGGGCATGGCGGGCAGCGCCACGGACGGCGAGGACGAGGAGGAGGATGAGGAGGAAGAAGATGAGGATGAGGAGGAGGAGGACAGCGATGAGCACTACTTGGAGAGGAACGAGGCGAAGCGCAGCAGCATGATCGAGACGTCGGGCTGTCAGCCCGTCTACACGCTGAGCGTGCAGAGCTCCCTGCGGCGCCGGACCCACAGCGAGGGCAGCCTGCTGCAGGAGGCCAAGAGCCACTGCTTCACCTCCGACACCACCCTCAACTGCTCGGACAGCCAGGGCACCAAGGGCCACTGGGCCCTGCCCTCCCCCAGGACCCTCAAGAAAGAGCTCGCCAAAAACGGCGGCTCCATCCACCAGCTCACCCTGCTGTTTTCGGGGCACAGGAAGGTACGTGAGCCGGCGCTGGCTCCGCGGGGTGGACGGCTCCTGCTTGGCTGTGGCAATGGGGCAGCTCCTGGGGTGGAGGTGTCCTGGCATGTCACCCTTCTTGCCATGGCAAAGCTGGCACCTGAGGGGCCAGGAAGGTCCCTGCCGCTGGCAGTCAGCTCTGGGAGATGCTTAGCACCCAGGTGATGTCACCCAGAGCCAGTGTGCTGCTGATGTCGGTGGGCATGTCCCACCAATGTGTCCAGATCCTACAGGATCCCGTGTCCTGGAGAGCCGCTGCCTGCTGAGACCGGTGAAGGGAGAGGTGCACTGGGGTGTCTGCACTTGCAGAGCTGCTCGCAGCGGTGGGGACTGGCAAAAGCCAGGCTCCAGAGAGCCTCCGCAGACAAAGAGTCCCTGGTGTGCTCAGGGGTGCCAGGAGCAGTGTGGCGTTTTGCCCCGGCCAGCCTCTTGCAGGGCTTTGAATGTTGCGGAGGTCCCGTCTCAGAGAAAGGTTGAGGTCAGCAGCGATTTCTCACCCTGCCGTGCGGGAAGGAGGAGCAGCGCCAGGCGTGCGGCAGGAGCCCTGCACCGGGCTGGGTCGTGCAAGCAGGTGGAGGGAGGTCATCCTCCCCCTCTGCTCTGCCCTGGGGAGGCTGCATAGGAGTGCTGTGTCCAGCTCTGGGCTCCCTGGTTCAAGAAGGACATGGGGAACTGCTGGAGAGGGGATAGCAAAGGGCTACCAAGATGCTGAGGGGATGGAACACCTCTCTGATGAAGAAAGGCTGAGGGATTTGGGTCTCTTCAGTCTGGAAAAAAGACGACTGAGGGGGGATCTTATCAACGCTGATAAATACTGAAAGGGGGGGTGTCAGGAGGATGGGGCCAGGCTCTTCTCAGTGGTGCCCGGGGACAGGACAAGGGGTAACGGGCACAAACTTGAGCATGGGAAGTTCCATCTCAACATGAGGAGGAACTTCTTTGCTGTGAGGGTGGCAGAGCCCTGGCACAGGCTGCCCAGAGAGGTGGGGGAGTCTCCGTCTCTGGAGACATTCCAACCCCGCCTGGACGCGTTCCTGTGCCACCTGCTCTGGGTGACCCTGCTCTGGCCGGGGGTGGGACTGGGTGATCTCCAGAGGGCCCTGCCAACCCCGGCCAGTCTGGGATTCTGTGCTCCCAGGGCGACTACCTGGGGGGCTCCCCGTGTACCTCCCTGGAGCAGGGCTTACCTTGGCTGTACTTTTGCCTAACAAATATTTACAGGAAGCCATGTGCCATTGCAGAGATTGTGTGTGAGAAGTGCTGCTTGCCCCGTTGTCCATCCCTGGGTGCAGCCTGGGTGGGTGCTGAGCGCGGCCACCTGCCTTCCTGCTGCACTGGCCCCGCGCCCTGCTCTGCCTGACCACGCTGCATCTCTGGCAGCGGCTGTGGGCACTGCTCTGCCCAGGCTGCATTCTTGGCTCAGGACCACCTTGCATTGCTCAGGGTCATGTTGCACAGCTCAGGACCACCTTACATGGCTCAGGACCACGTCGTGCTGCTCGCGAGCATCTTGCAGAGCGCAGGACCACATTGCATGCTGCTCCAGGGCGGCTGGCGCCTGGGCAGGAGAGGCTGGTACAGAGCCCTGCACACCAGCAAACAGGGCAGCAGGATGGGGTTAAATCCATGCTGGGGTTAACCCTCTCCCTGCCAGGCTCACGCTGCTTGAAAAGCCACCTCTGGTGCTGTTTCCTGGAGCACCTTGTGGGCTCAGAGTCCCAGGTTGGCTGGTGAGAGCTCTTATGAGTCTGACAGACCAGTCAGATGGGGAGCCCAGACTCTCTGGGAGGCTGATGCCAGCAATTGTGGGCTGGGGGGTTCAGACCTCCTCCCAGATCCTATCAAGAAGGGACACCTTTGTGGTAGGGACGTGCAGATGCGAGGGAGGGAGGTGGTGGCGGTGTCAGGGTGGTGAGCGTCCAGTCGTTGGGGCTGGCGGTGAGGAGTCGTGCTGGCAGGAGGTTTCACAGTGCCGCTGTGCGTGCAGGCTGGGAGCGCGCAGCTCTGCGGCCGGAGGCTGCTGCGGCGCTGGGATGGGGCAGGCTGCACGCTCGCTGCCGGGGCAGGGAACCGGGGAACGTACCCCACTCCTGCCCCGGAGAGCCCCCAGCTGCGCTTTCTGGGCGGATGTTTTTCAGCGGGGACAAACTGAGCTCCTCCTGGGTTACTCTGCTCAGCTGCGATGTTTTGCTGGAGCAGGGAGCGGGGCAGTGCCGGCGGCGAGGGCAGCGTGGCTGCTGGACCTCCTGGTGGTCCCAGCCCTCCCGCAGCTCCTCCGGCTCTGTCTGGCCGGTGCCTCAGTCCCCTGCCCACCTGCCCTCCTGAGGGACTTTGGTCAGGCTGTGCCTTTTGGCTAGTTCAACGAAGGTTTCTGGAGCAGGGCACTAACGGACAATTCCCATATGGATCCCCTCCGGCAGCAGCACCAAGCACCGGTGATCCTTGCACCCGCTGGCCTCAGTGGCAGGTCCACAGCATCCCTCAAGGTGCTGTTTTTCTTTCCCCCCAGGGAGCATTGCAGAGGGGCTCATTTTCTTGGCCCTTTTAACACCGTCGTGCCCAGCATGCCTCCCTGCTCCCCTCCTTCCCGCCGTCGGGGCTGGGAGGTCGTTGTTTTAGGAGCGTATTGTGACCGGGAGCACTGGGACTTCTCGGGCGAGCACTGCTGCTGCCTTTTGTCCCCGAGTGCCGCGGAGCCTCTCCGGACAATGGCAGGAAGCGTGCTCCGGCTGCGTGTCGCCCCGGCCAGCCCGCCTGCCGGGGCCCTATCTGGTTGGGGAAGGTGCTTTGCAAGGGCTGCATTGTTTGGGGCCGATAAACTCCGGAAACCCGAGTGCAGAATGGAAGGAAGTGTCAAAAGCCTCGAGCCTGGGGCTGTGCAGCGGGTTCCCACGGCACGGCCGTGGGGCGGCCATCCTGGAAAGCGCCCTGCAGCCCCCGGCAGCGCGGGGCTGAGCTTGGTGCGGGGTCGCGCTGGCTGCGGGGCTGCCTGTGAGCATCTTCCCATCTCATTCAGGACTGGATAAGCCCCCGAGCTATGGTGGTCCCTGGGGTCCCCACGCCTGGCCCCAGGCTTCATGGCTCGGAGGCTGCGGTGGCGCTGCCCTGAGCTCGCCGTGCATCGGAGGTCCCCAGGCTGTCCCAGGGCAGTGGTTGGAGGGTGGAGCCCTCTGGGTGCTCCTCGGGCTTGAAAGCTGCCATGATATGATTCTATGGCTGAAATGCTGTGATTTATCCTGCCTGGGGACTGCTGGGGGACCCCTGATTGATTGATTTTGGGTGCCCAGTCTGCTTCTAGGGGGCCAAGGTGCTCAGCAGGCTGGGGAGGGGTCCCCGTGCCCACTCAAGACAGCAGGAATAGGCTCATCAGGAATGGGGATGTGGGTGTTCTCCTTGGAGGAGGTACCATTGTCAGCATCTCGAACCTGGAGGGCTACCTGGGCCACCAGCCGTGGTGTGTCCTCAGATGCTCCAGGAGCACCAGGAGCACCAGGTGCACAGGACGGGCAGGGGGAGGCAGGTTCCCGTGCTGGAGCCGAGGGAAGCTTGTCCCATTGCATTGCGGCAGCCAGCCGGGGCTGTGGGGAAGGAGCCCTGGGGGTGCCGTGGCTCTGGGCTCCGTGGGTGGCGGGGACCACAGGGGATGCTGGCAATGCTGGTTGGTGACACTTGGAGTGTCACTGGGGGCGTGCACTGGCATGATGATACAGATGCTGTTTCTCTTCCCCCCCCCAGCTGAGCGGAGCTGACCCCGAATGCAGCTGTGACGAAGGGGACGAGACCTCCCGCAAGAAACGGAGCAGGAACCTGTAAGTGTCGCATTGTGGTGGCATCGGAGTACACCAGGGCTGTTTGCCATGGTCAGACACCTCGGCCAAGCCCCGCTGGTCCAGGCAGCCCTCAGGGTCCCCCTGTCTTGTTCCCCTAAGCTTTTCCAGGAAGAAAGTAGCAAAGACACACTGAACTAAGGTCTCACGTCGCACAGGGAGTCGTGATTTTCAGGGAGGAGGGTGGGAGGTGCTCTGGGAGCATCGCACAGCCCAGCTGGGAGCAGCCCCCCAGTTGCCTTGCATGGAGAGATGGGGCGAAGGAGCCGGCTCCTGCTGGTGGCACCGGGAAAGCAGCTTCCAGTGGTGCCGGGTTCAGGGAGAGGACATGGAAGCGGTGAAACATGAGCTGGGGGCCTCCTTTCCACTGGCCCCATGCCGGGAGGAGGAATGGGGAGGTTTCCCACCGCCGGACAGGCTTCAGCCCCTGCGGCACATTGCGGCGCGCGGGCAGCCTGGCGGGAGCATCGAGCCAGGGACGCCCGCAGCCCCTCCGCCTCTCCCGGTAAGGCTTTGGGGATGCCACAACGTGGGTGCGGGCAAGGACGAGGTCGCCCTGGCCTTTGCTTCCCAGGCGCGCAGCTGCAGCTGGGTGGGGGCAAACGCGGCGGCGGGGCCGAGCCAGGGTGTTTTGCAATGAACTGCCCCCACATATCTCAAGGCAGGATCCGGCCGGGCGTCACAGCCGCAGGGATGCCCAGGATGCTGGATCTTTTCCCCACTCCACGTGGCTCGGGGCAGGTGGAGAAGTGGCACGTGGTGGGAGTGTGGCTTCGCCGCGTGTGCCGCCTGCCAGCGAGCGGCACTGTCGGCCCGCACGCTTCCCAGCCGCAGCTGCCTATTTTTAGCTCTTTTTTATTATTTCCCCCCCCCCCTTCCTCCCCAACACTTGAAATTAAAATGAATCCCTCGCAGCCTGCAGCAGGGACGTCCCCCATCCGCGTGTCCCTGCTGCGGCGCAGAGCCGGGGGAATTGGGCTGGCGGGGGGGGGAATCAGTCACCCCCGGCTTAGCGGGGTCAGGGGCGGTTGCGGAGGGGGTTTTCTCCTTACCTTGAGACGGCAGCGGATGCACTGGGGAGCGTCTCGGCATCGCACCGGCCGGCTATTGGCTGCGCAGCCCGGTTGCCAGCCGTCCGCGGAGAGTATTTATGGTGCAAGTGGCTGGGGTTTGGCACTCGCCTTCCCCCCCCCCCCGGCACCAGCACACTCTGCCGGCCCGCGCAGCTCGCCGGCACTCCCCGATGTACCACGCCATGGTGGACTTTTCTGAAAAATACCTGGAAAGGTAGGACTCGAGCTTCCTGCGGGGAAAGGTGATGCGCTTTGCAGGGGGTGGTTTGGAAGCGGTGCAGGGCGGTGGGACTGGATGTCCTTGCAGCCGTGCCGTGAGGTGCAGATCACTTCATAAGGGTGACTCCAGTCAGAAACTAGCACTTTCTTATGAAACGTTATTTTTACTGTGGCATTTTATACTGCGGATTGGCCACAGCTGGGGGCTGTGCGTGCCTGCGGCTGCCGCAGCCTGGTTTCGTGCCACTTGCTATTTATTTACAAGCGTGTGCAGGAGAAGCAGCGGATTTTAAGTTGAGGCGCTTCCTTAGGTGGTGCTTTGCTGATGTATTCCAGCCGGCAAATCTGCCCACGAGCCGCGGTCACCTGCGAGCCCCTGAGCTGGGTGTGCGGGTCGTGCGGGCGGAGGCAGCTCACGCGTGCGGGAGACACACACAAGGGCTTTTTAGAGCTCTGAAAGCCCCGCCGAGCCGCGGCGGCTCTCTTGCTAAACTGGGAACACTGCTAAAATTGTTGCCGGGGGCTGTGTGGGACGGCCCGTCCCGTGTGGTGGCTGGTCCTCGGCCGCCGGCGTCGCCGGCAGGAGGGTGATGGGAGGCAGATGGTGTTTGGAGTGTGAGGCTCCGTGTTTGGATCCGCTTTTCCCACGTTAGCGCCGAGCCGGTGGCTGGCAGCTGGCGGCAGCGGGACGCGTGTCCTGCTGGGACCACAGCCCAGATGATGCGAAGGCAGCGAAACCGTCCGTGCCCCGTACGAGGGTGCAGACGGCAGGTGACCGGGGGGGGGTGATTGCCTTCTAAAATCCTTCCCTGGCTCAGGGTGCTCAGCACCTTGCAGGACCGAGCCCTGGGGTTGCAGCCAATGTTTTTTCCCTGTGGATGGCTGTATTTCACCCTCCTGGGACTGGAGAGAGCTGTGGGTCCAGATGGCATCGCTCGGGGCGGGGGTACACCCTTGCCTTGAATCCCTCCTCTGCCCCTCGTGTCCCCAGCCCCGGGCATGGCTTGGCCAGGCAGAGGTGGCTCCTCTGAGCATCCTCGCCCTGGCCCACCGATGTGGGGCCCGCGGGATGCTGCAGGGGGTGGCCTGGCCATGCCACCCCGCGTCCCACCCACCCTGGTGGCACCTCCAGCTTCGGTGCAGGGTGAGCATCCCATGCCACCCTGCGCGTCCCCCGCACCCCTTGGTGCTGCGGTGTCGTGCAGGGGCTGTGCCACGAGGGGACAGCATTGTCCACGCCTGTCCTCCCCCGCCACCGCTTCCACCGCCCGCTCCCTGCCTTGGCCCCCCCTCCCAGGCTGGGGCTGGGCTGGGGGGGTCCCACCGCCACCTTCCCCATGGCACTTGCCAAAAATCTTTGTCCCGCTTTGTCCTGGTGGCGGTCCCCTGGGTGAACCGGGAGCCCTGTGTCGGGGGGGGACAAGTCAGTCTGTCTCTGCAGGGACGACGGTGCAGCGGGGGCCTGCGCAGGGTGACACCGCGGGGGTGTCTGTGCCCCAGCACCCCTCGGTGCCACGCGCTGCCAGTCCCAACCACCCCCTTACGGAGATGTCCCCACGGCCGTGCCCGTCCCCGGCTGGCACCGGAGAGGCGTGAGCACCAGCGTGTCACGCGTGGGCTCCCGGCCCTGTCGCCGCGGGGGGGTCACGGTGAAGCGCTGCCGTCCCCGCTCTGCTCCTAACCCCGCTCAGCCCCGCAGCCGGCCCCGCTGCCTTCCCCGGGATGCCTGCGCTCTATAAATAGCCCTCGTAAATCCCCGCCGCGATTTATTTTCCCCGCCCGCCGTGATTATTTTCCCCGCCGTCTCTTGAAAGGCCCCACTATCCGCCCTGGGCGCTGATTTTTCCACCTTCCCTCGAGTTTCCCCAGCAACGGCGGAGCCGTCCCAAATAGCAGCGGGGCTGACACAGCCCTTACTCACTCACGCCTCGTTCACCCCACGCTGGATTTAAAGCTTCTCCAGGCTGAACCCTCCCACTTCCGCGCTGGCCACACCGGGCGGGAGCTCGGCTCCGAGCTGGCGTCAGAGCGCCCGAGCCTCTGGCCGCGCCGGTCGCGCCGGCAGCCGCTTCACGGGCTCTTCCCGGCCGCCATGCCCTTTTTCCGTGACCTTTCCAAGCCCCAGCCGCTGGAGTTTCACGCGGAGATGCTGCTGGGCGTGCAGAGACCCCACAACGGCAGCCTGCAGCGCCGGCACACCATGAAGGAGTAGGTGGCGGGCACTGGGTGACGCGTGGGACGAGGCTGCCGGAGGGTCCCCTGGGTGCTGGGTGTCCCCCCGACCCCTCGCCCGCCTGCTAAAACTTGCTCTTCCTTCCAGAGCCAAGGACATGAAGAACCGGCTGGGGATTTTTCGGCGGCGAAACGAGTCCCCCGGGGCCAACCCCTCCGGCAAGCTGGACAAAGTGCTCAAATCACTCAAGTAGGTGCCGCGAGCTGGTGGCGCGGGGACTGGGGGCTGCGGGGGCTCGGGGACGTGCTGTGGTCGGGCTGAGCATCGCCTCCGGGGAGATGGGGGTCACCCTGTTTGGGGAAGTTGTGGACAAACGCTTTTTTTTATCCAGAGGAGCATTAAAAACATTTGTTGGCTGAAAATCCGTCCCCAGGCGGGTGGGAGGTCTGTACCCGCACGGAGGCAGCTCGGACTGGAAATTTCCCTGACGGCTGCTTTCTCTGGTGCCTGTACGTGAAACTTTAACTGGCCAGAGGATGGTTTGAAAAACCACTTTGCTCTGGAGATGCTCCAGCAGCCGGAGACGAGCCCTCCCTGCTCTTGCGCCCGGTGGCTTATCCGGCTGCTTGAATGGCTGAAATCCCCACTGTCCCGCAGCCTCCTGGGCATTGCCCGGAGCTTTTCCAGTTCTTCCTCAGACACCCCAAGCAGCACGGCTGCCTGCACAGACCTCCTTATATCGCGTTTTCTTCCTGCCAGCCTAAAGGCAGAGGTTTGGCTCCAGCAGAGACCCTGCGGTGCTGCCGGCTGCCGAGCCTGGCTCTGCCCGCAGCCGCTCGGGCGATGCTGGTGCCGCTCTGGGAGCCAGGGCCGGCCCCGCTGGGGCACACGGCGGTGCTTTATCGGCTGGAAATGTTTTGCTTGTGCTGCGTTAGAGCAGACAGCGAATGCGGCTTTCCTGGCTTCGCTTTCCCAACGCGCTGTCCTTCTCCCACAGGCCCACTCCCGAGGAAGCGCTGAAGTGGGGGGACTCCCTGGAGAAGCTGCTGCTGCACAAATGTAAGTGTTCGCCCATCTCTTCCCCCTCTTGTTTGCTGCCGGGGGAATATCCAGACATGTGCGTGGATAAAGCTGGGATTTCCTCTGTTAATTCCTTCGGGTGTTTGGGGGCAGACAAAGAGAAATGAGGCTGCCCCTTGCCTGCGCCCCTCCTGCTCCTGCCTGGCCATGGCGGGGTTTGGAGCCGGGGCCGGGGAGAGCCGGGGCCTGGGACTGCAGCCCCCCCTCCAGCCTAGCGGGGAAAAGGCAGCGATCCCTGTCTGTGCCCGATTCGGAGCTGTGCAGCGGGTCCGTGAAGCAGGAGCTGCTTTAGACCAGTCCCCTTCTCACGTGTCACAGCTGGGGCACCCCACATCGTGGTCATGTCCTACCCCCGGCCCCCATAGGAGCGGCCAGGGGGTCCTCTCCCCGTTGCTGCCCCCGCTGCAAGCCCAGCCTCCCTCCCTCGGCTCTCCATGCAGGCAGCCGGGCTGAGGACTGCGGATTCAGCACATGGATGGCTTGCACTGCCGTGCTTCGGCTGGCAATGCCATCGCTGCCTGCTTTGCCCGAGGGCTCACCAGGGGACAGCGCGGGGAGGTAGTTCAGGTTGCACCTTTGCCAGGTTGCTGGGCTGAGGGTCTCGTGGGGCCGTTCCCCGCCTGCGAGCCGGGAGTAGAGACGTGTCTCTGTCCCCGCAGACGGACTCGCTGCCTTCAGGGCCTTCCTGCGCACCGAGTTCAGCGAGGAGAACCTGGAGTTCTGGCTGGCCTGCGAGGAGTTCAAGAAGATCAAATCCCAGTCCAAGATGGTCTCCAAGGCCAAGAAGATCTTCGCCGAGTACATCGCCATCCAGTCCTGCAAGGAGGTGAGGGCTGGATCCCGTGCTGGTGCGTGGCTCCAGGGCACGGCGGCTGCCGGGGGAGCTGCTCACCAGCGCTGGTCTCTCTGCCCGCAGGTCAACCTGGACTCCTACACGCGGGAGCACACCAAGGAGAACCTGCAGAACATCACCCGCAGCTGCTTCGACCTCGCGCAGAAGAGGATTTACGGGCTCATGGAGAAGGACTCCTACCCCCGCTTCCTCCGCTCTGACTTGTACTTAGACATAATTAACCAGAAGAAAGTCAGCTCCCCACTGTAGACCCAAGGACTCTCTCGGGGCAGGCTGGGAGCTGTGTGTTTACATGAAATCGGGCGGCGGAGGCCTTCCCGGGGGATGGCGGGAGCGTGCCTTCCCGCTGCCGCTCGTGCCCCCCAAGCCATATTCCTGCAGCGGACGGGTGTGGGGCAGCCGAAGGCACTGAGCATGAGGCCGAGGGGACCAACAAGCCAAGCAGTCTGGTACTGCTCCATTGCCCCGTCTCACCATCGCTGGTACGACGCCTTCGGGGTGACTCTGGCATGGATTTTAGCCAGGAGGGAAGCTCCCACGAGACTACTGTGAAGCACGCACCCCAGCTGCGAGTGTTGCTGGGAGGCGACGAGTGACCCCGACTCGACGAGGAGGAGGAGGAAGGAGGACTTTTGTGCAGGGCTCCGGCAAGGGGACAACAGCACCGACGTGAACATCTTCCCCGGATAAAAGACTTCTGAACTGGACCAGCCCCACGATGCTGCTGTGCTTCCCCTGCCGGCTGTGCTTCCCGGCTCCCCCGAAGCAGCCATCTCGCAGGAGCCCGGCGCTTCCTTCGCTCGCGGCGGGTCCCCCTGGGTCCTTCCCCTGCGCCGGGGGTGTGCAAGCCACCCGCCTCCCGCTCCCACCCCTGGTTTATTTATTGACCTCCTATAGCTGGACGCGTTGCTGTGTAATAGGAAATCCTCCTGTCCTTTCCCCTTCTGAAATTACAAGTGCAATATTTGTGTGTGTCGCGGCGGAGTTCTCCGGTGGAGCGGATGCCTTTTTTTTTTTTTTTTTGTTTGTTTGTTTGTTGGTTTTTTGTTTTGTTATTTTTTTTTTTCTGAGTGCGTACAACATTTTCTAAGTTAGCAAGTTTTATCTGACAAAAACGCGTTCCCTGGCAGCGGGCCGCTGGGGGAGCCTGGGTGTATATATATATATATTGTGCCCTGACGACGGAGGGTTTGGTGATGGAGAAAAGCAGCTCTGCGCATCAGACGCTCTCCTTACTCTGGAGACCGGTGTCGTGTTTTGAGAAGCAGGGGCTGTTGCCGAACCTGGCAGAGCTGGACGGACTGCCTGCCTCCAGGCGCCCGGTTTACAGGGCGAAGCATCTCTGCGGCTAGCGAAAATACATTGTCATGGTCATAGGTAAATAAAAGGAGAATATAATTTCTTGTAGCTGCCTTTTCTTCCCGGCGTGTTTCTCAGCGCTGGCGGAGCCGGGCGTCACCGAGGAGCGTGAAATCCTGTTACTGCGTGGCTAAAGATGGCAAAATCTGAACGTTTCGGAGCTGTTTTTTTGAGGGAGCAGCTGGCGGCTGCCCCTGAAGCCGGCCCCGGGCGCTTCGGGAAGTTTTGCCTGAAATGAGACTGTTCCCAGGGGCAGCGTTCACTGTTTAGACGCGGCGGGGCATGAACATCTGGATGTGGAAATGCCCAGAAACAGAAGTGACCTGGCGTGGCTCCGGGTGCCCCTCGGGACGCGCCAAAAGAAGCAACAGAGAGCCCAGCAGGGCTATTTAGGCCCCGGCGGCACAGCGCGGCAGGGCTGCTCCTCCCCGGCAAAGGCAGCGCTTTGACAGCTCAGGCGTGCGATGAAAACGTTTTGGTAAAGGCTGTTTGGGGTACGTTCGGTAGCTGAAATGTCTCGAGCCCGTCACCTGCTCGCGGTCGGGCTCGGAGGGGTCGGAGACGTGCTTACGCTGTGGCGGGGCTGTGCTGTGGGGCGGCACCACACGGAGGTGCCGCCGGTGATGCCCAGGGATGGGGGTGGTGTGGCTGCCCCCCCAGTCCCACCCGGGCCCAGCTTTCCCCGGCAGATATGGCCTTTTCTGGGAAACGGTCTGTGTTTCCCTCCTTAAACACCCAGCAGGTGGGGAAACTGAGGCAGGCGTGAGGGCACCCCGCAGGGGCTGGCTGGAGCGGCAGGCTTGGCGGGACGCCTGCGTGGCTCTCCTGGGATGGTTTGGGCGCCCCGGGGTGGTGGCTCACGGGCTGGTGTCCCAGCTGTGACCTGGTCACCGACACCGGAGCTGCTGGGACCCGGCGGGTGGGCGCAGCCTCCCCGCGAGTGCTGCCACGGCCGCCCCCGCTGCCGCCTCCCGGCCAGACCCTCCTTGTTCCCCCGGCGCTGCTGAGAGCCTTCACCTCCCTCCTTCCCAGCCGGGAGGGTTTCTCTGGCCTCCACACACAAATTCTTGCCCTTTTCCCCCCCCCGCTCTCCATCACCCCGTGCTCTTGACCTCCCCTCACTCTGTCCCAAGCCGTCAGTGTCGGGAGACTGTTATTGCAGGGTCACTTCACTGCCCACCCCCCGACTTCTCGGTGTCCCCGGACTCCCGGGGGGCAGCACGGAGGGGACGCGGCTCGGGGGGCTTTGTGGGGATGGGGCAGCTCGGTACCTGCCGTTACCTTCTCTCTGCTGGGGACAGCGAACCCTCCTGTGGCTGTCGGTGACGCCCAGGAGCACCCACCCCACACCACCACGCCTGGTTTAGAGCCGATGACCCGAATTATCGGAGCCCGTCCAGCAGCAAGGGCTGGAGCTGCTGTGGGACATTCCCTGCGCTGCGGGAATCTGGCGCGTGGCTTTGAATACGGAGCAGAGCCCTGCCTGCAGACAGCCCTGCGGGGACGGAGGCACCGGTGCCTGCAAAAGGCAGAGAAATGGGGACCTGGAGTGACACCCTGGAGAAAATGGAAATAGCCCCGTGTGAGCAATAGAAATTTGGCTATTGCTGTAACAGAATTTATTGCCGGCAGGTCAGGTTAGCGTGAGTCACTCTGCAAACACCGTCCCCGCGTGCTTGGGAGGCGGTTGATTTCCCAGAGAGGCAGGGCTGGGGCGGCAGGTAGAAATGCCAGGTGCTCGTCCCGTGTTTTCCCAGGACAGGTCTCACCGTGGACCCTGCTCTAACACCCAAGCCACAGCTTTGTCCCCTCCGTGCCATCTTCTCCAAGGCTTTGTGGCACAGAGTGAAGGGTATGGAGGAACTCGGAGCATCTGGATGGGGACTGAGTGGGGGATGTCAGCTCACGGAGGGGGTTTGTTCCGTGGGGATGTTGCTCAGGATGGAGATACAGCTCCTGTTGCGGAGGGGATGAGGGGCTGGGGAGCTGCTGAGGCTGTTGTGGGGACACTGAGCTCACAACACTAGCAGGAGGGGGACAGAAATGTCCTTATTTAGCACAAAACGAGATGTCCGGGACAGAATCCAACCAGGCTGCAAGGGATGCGAAATGAAGAAATTATTGAGTTGTCGATGCCAATGGGCAATGAAAATGGGAATTAGGTATTCCTAATTCCTAATTTGAGGCACAACCTCAAACCCACTGGGATTGCCGATGCCCGGAGGGATGTTCCCAGGGCAGCAATGCTGAAATCATGGGGAGGTCTGGATGGGGACGGCCCTGGGGAGGGAGCAGTGGTCTTTTGTGAAGAAAAAGCCACTACCTGTGCCCAAGCCACTGCCACCGAAGCCACGAAGGTGACACGGGGTGGTGACAGCGAGAGCCGCTGCCTGTCTCGGGCTCATCCCAAAGCCGTGTGTGTGTATGTGTGTGTGTGTGTGTAGGCAGCTGCCTGCGGGCATCGCTGCCGCCGCGCCGCCGCATTTCCCAATGCGGAAACCGGTGCCTTCCCAAGTGGGGAGGATGCTGTAGCAGGCCTTTATCTCAGCAGATAACCAGGATTTATCTCGTGGCTAAAAATCAGCGGTTGCCCAGTTGCAAGGCAATAACGACTCAGCTGTGTTTGTCATGTGCAAACAGGGTAAAGTCCAGCGAGGTGCGGGTGCTCCCGGTTCATTCACAGGACGAAGCTCACCGAGCTGAAGGCAGCCATGAGGCAAAGCACCCTGGGGAAAGGATTTACATGGGAAAATGGGAATAATCACCCGAAAGTGCTGAATGCTTTGTTAGGTGCAAAAAAATGCCGCGACCCCGTAGGTGAGAAAGGTTAAGACTGCCGGGAAAAAATGTCCTAAGGTCACGCGTTTAACATCCCCACATCCTCAGGGGTGCGGAGGATGAACCGAAAGGTCTTGGGGGAGGCTGGTAAATCACTGACCTGTCCCAGGTGATGGGCCTTGACCCTTCAGGTGTCCCTCAGCTCAGGATTTCATCAGCTTCCTGATGTAGCAGCTGGAGTGTTGGGGTCATTTGTGATTTACAAAAGCAAATGATGTTCTGAAAATGGCAGCTACGGGAAAATACAGTTCAAGTTCATAGAATCACAGAATGTGTTGGGTGGGAAGGGACCTCTAAAGGCCATCCAGTCCAACCCCCCTGCAGTCAGCAGGGACATCTTCAACTAGATCAGGTTGCTCAGAGCCTCATCCAGCCTGGCCTTGAATGTCTCCAGGGATGGGGCCTCCACCCCCTCTCTGGGCAACCTGGGCCAGTGTCTCACCACCCTCAGTGGAAAGAACTTCGTCCTCATGGCTAATCTAAACCTGCCCTGCTCCAGTTTAAACCATTGCCCCTCGTCCTGTTGCTACCTGCCCTTGCAAACAGCCCCTCCCCAGCTTTCCTGGAGCCCCTTTAGGGACTGGAAGGGGCTCTGAGGTCTCCCCGGAACCTTCTCTTCTCCAGGCTGAACCCCCCCAGCTCTCTCAGCCTGTCCTCACAGCAGAGGGGCTCCAGCCCTTGGATCATCTTCGTGGCTTCCTCTGGCCCCGCTCCAACAGGTTGCCAAACCACTCTCGCATGAAGACTTACCAGGAGAAGCTAATGAGCAGTGTTGTTGTCCCCCTCTGCCAGCACCGGTCCTCACCCGCATACGGATGAGCGGCCGTGGCGGCCAAGCGATGCTCAGGTTGCAAGAGGGTCTCGTGGCCAGCGGCCGTGAGTGTAAAACCTTCCTCTTCTTTCTGCAAAAACTTAAAAGTTTGCCTTTTTTACAGGTGTGCACCATGCCCCGGGGCACTCCAGCAACGCACAGCCTTTATTGGGCTTTTCCAAGGCACCCATCCTGGCGTATAAACTTATCCAAATAAACATAACTTTCTACTGAGCAAAATAATTCCTTGGACCCCTCATTAGACAAATATTCTCAGAATAGAAACAAGGCTACTTTATAGCCATAGACTAAACATAGCTCACCAGCGAGATACTGGAACTGCAGACACAAGAATTCCCCTGCCCGGGTGAAAGAGCCGACTCGCTCTGCCGCTCATGGAGGCTTATCAGGAGCAGAGTGAGCTCCTCTTTGGGGAGCGGAGACGCCCAGAAGCCAGCTGGAGTCACCCGGTCTTTGGTCTTCTGCACGGCAGGGCTGGAAATTGGGGTTGGTCTGGGTTTGTTTGGGGACTTTTCCTTCCACTGGGTTTGATAATGGCTGGGGGGGTGCGGAGATGTATTTGAGGGCTCCCGTCCTTCCAGACGGTGACCCTGGGGCTGGGCTCAGAAAAGAGCTGTTAGAATCATAGAGTGGTTTGGGTTGGAAGGGACCTTAAAGCCCATCCAGTTCCACCCCCTGCCCTGGGCAGGGACACCTCCCATCAGCCCACGTTGCTCCAAGCCCTGTCCAACCTGGCCTTGAACCCCTCCAGGGATGGGGCAGCCACAGCTTCTCTGGGCAACCTGGGCCAGGGGCTCACCACCCTCACAGCAAAGAATTTCTTCCTCAGATCTCATCTAAATCTCCCCTCCTCCAGTTTAGAACTGCAAATAGAGTCCTCTCCAGTGGCCCCACTGCTCTGGCCTGTCTTAGACTCACAGAATAGATAGAGTTAGAAGGGACCTTAAAGATCATCCAGTCCCACCCCCTGCCCTGGGCAGGGACACCTCCCACTAGACCAGGTTCCTCGATTGAGGGGGGGGTCTCTGCAGCGCGACAGGGGGGTCCCCAGCTCAGCGCTGCCCTGTGCGGGGTCTCATCCTGCCCGGGGGAGCCGCCAACAGCTACGCTCTACGGATGCATCCTTCAGTTGAGGCTGTAAGGAGAAGTGCCACCAACCTTTGTGGCTGGCATTAGCAATGTCCCTCCTAAACAATCCAAGGGAGTGAAGAAGGAGAAAATAAAGTGCTTCTGAAATAAAAATAAAAACAGTCAGACTCAGATGCTGTCTGTCAAGGAAATGAAATAAGCTCAGCTGGGCTGCTGCCAGGACAGGAAATCCAGCGGCAGTAAGAGTCCCCTGGGTGCCGCTAACTCATTTGGGAAGCATTGTTATGACCCTCTCATTGCTCATTTTGTGATTCTTCTCTGCATTAGGTCATTTTTACAATGCTCGTCCAGCTCACACATTCCCCCGTGCTGGGGAAGGAAGGCGAATAATGCCGACTCTCGGCCAGCCTTGAGGCACTGGGGGAGGTTGGAGAAAAGGATGGTGAAAAATAACTTCCCTTTGTTGTTGAGTAGATCTTCAGGGCAGTGACACAGGGGGAGAACGAGGAGGAGCTTCTCCCCAGGGCCACCCACCACCAGCATCCCTCACCCGGCTTTGGGCACCACTGAGCTGGGCACGGGGCACGGGCAGAGCCGGAGGTGACGAATGGATTCTCACCTTGGGAGATCCGGGACCCCCCGTCTTCCCTGCCTTCGTCACTTGGCAGAGGGCGAGGAAGAGGGAGGTGGGGGAGAGGGAGTAGAGCCAAGCAGGAGCAGGTGGGGACTGGGGATGGGGTGTTTGCATAGGAGCCGTTTACAAGTAATTTCTTGTCCCTTCCTGAACTAATAGGGCAATTATTTCAGAAGGACACACGTGTTTCTCATGGAAAGTTCCACCCAGCCCCTGCGTCAGTTCATTGGTGTAGCAGCCTATTCTCCCTAGCGCAATCACAGTGCTTCTAGACAAAGACAAGGGGGTGAAACCTCCTGCTCCTGGGACCGGGGATGGCAGTGACCGGTCACAGAGCACCAGACAAACCTCCTGGTCCAGGGCAAATCAACAGCCCAGCAGCAAACGGGCTCACGTGCCGAAAGCCGACCCACAAAGCCGAACAAACACCGCTCTGCTCTTTGATGTAGCTCCCATGCTTGACACTAGATGTTTGGACAAGTGTGTCTGATTCTGTACCCTGTTCCCTCCAACCAGCTCAAGAGGGATGGGGAGAAATTGGAGGGGGTCCTGCAGAGGCTACTGAGGCGGTGATGGACCTCAGACACAGGACCTGTGTGGAGGGATGGAGAGGGATGGGGTCTAACAGCATCCTACAGCTTTGGGAAGGACAGCTACAAAGGTGATGGAGCCAAATGCTCCTTGATCACACCAGGTGACAAAATAAGGGGCAACAGCTGTGATGTGCGACAACTTTCAGACTTTCAGCTTGGGCAATAGGAAAAATATTTTCATTATAAGGCTGATATAGTAGAAAAACAGGCCCACAGAGAGGTGAGGGGACATCATTGGAAGTGGTCAAGACTTGGCCAAAGTCACGGCTGACCCGATCAGGTGCTGGTGATATTCCTGGTCTGAGGGAGGGTCGGACAGGAGACCCCCCCCTCAGGATGCACCCCTGGCACACCGAGGAGTCTGCCCTCGCTTTGCTGGTAGACATGGGCAACACCTTCAAGGACACAGTCTCTGAGCCCACAGGCGATGTGTGACAGAGGGACAGCAGGCCAAAGTCCACTAGGAGCAGTGGAGATGAGTCCTGTGTTTTTCTACAAAAAAGAGAATAATTTCTGTGGCTTGGGGATGGGCCCGTCGTGTTAATGTTGGAGCTGAGGGAAGAGCTCCTTCCTTTTGCCCTCTGATCAGCCCTGAAGCTGTTCAGTTCTGGGTAAAAGAGGAGAGTTGAGTGCCAAAAATTGTGCTCGGTTGGGCTGTGGGATGGTGACGTGGAGCTCAGGGTGACATCTCTGCTGCCTCCCACTGCCCTGTCCCCTGATTGGGCAAGCTCATCTCTCTAAATGATATGACTATCACATTTTGATCTCCAGATTACCATGTTTTCCAGTACTAACTTTTAAAATCTTTTTTTTCGGCCCCACAAATATGTCAGTCACCCAGCGCCTGAGCAGCACCTTGATAAGTGTGCAGGGATCAGTCGTGGGATGGGGATGCTGCATGGCTCTTGCAGCTATTGCCCAACATATTTCATTTAATTTGCCATTTGAATGCAAACAATTGACTTAATTAACCAGGTGATCTTTCAGGGAACCGAAGTGGTGTTGCAGGTAGGAAGTCTGATAAGTTAATACAGCCGGACTTTCCTCTTCTAAAATAAATAGAGGGGAAGGAAGTAGGATGGGAGTCCTCGCAAATCATGTTTTAACAGTGTGACAACTTTTATGGCTAAGCCATAAAATAGTAGATCCTGAAGCACCGGCACAGCGTTAATTAGATGAGAATTATGGGCACGCTCATTACTGCAGCTTCATTACAGCCCAGGAATTGACTTCGGCGATGATTGTAGCGGGTTCTGCTGTGCCTGCACTCATTTGCTGCCAGGTGTCCGCGTGTCAGGGAAGATATTTCCCGGGAGTGCTCACCACTGCTCTGCGTGTACTTCCCACCAGATGAGGGTCCAGCCAGGCTGATCACAGCAGCCTGGACAATGTTCTGGGTCCACGTGGGCAGTTTTGGGATGCACGGCCCCGCAGAGCCAGCATGGGGGCTCTGAGAGGAGTTGCAGACTGATCTCACACAAGGCTATCCCTCTTTCCATCCTCGTTCTGCCCCGCGCAGCAAGGAGCCTAAGGAGCAGCGTTAGGGCCACCACTTGAAGATCCAGAGAGGTCCCAGCTTGGACCTGCTGATCCATCGCTGCAGCCGAAAAGGCTTCGAGGGCACCAGGTACTCTGCAGAGGAGCGTTTTAGAGGGAGGAAATTTTGCTGGGAAATGTGATGGCCTTTACTGGCTCCTCATTCAGACACACTCCTCTTGTCGAGAGCCTGCAGGTCTCCATCTGAGCTGGTCAACCAGAGACCTCTGTGGTCTGCTGAGAGAAACATACCCCACAAGAGAGTTATTTAGTCGATGCCCTGCAGGCACCTATGTAAGAAGAGATGACTACCAATGTCCCGGTGTGCTGCTTTGTCCCCACAGACCAGGAGAAGGACTGTTGGTTCTCCTGGATCTTGAGAGGCAAAGCCCCCTTGGGAGGTGGGAAGACACTTTTCTGCTTGTTACTGGGCACAATGGTTTGTGGAGTTGATTCTGTTACCTGTCAGCAGCCCAGGCACGTGGACGGTGCCAGATACTGCAGATATTTTCCAGGCTCTGAAGGCCACCCATGGTTGGTCTGCTTTCTGGGCCTGTCCTCTTGCTCAGTTCATTCCCTCCATTTCTGGGGATGACTGAAGCTCCCACTTGGTGTCTTGGGAAATTCAGCTGGTTTTTCACCCTCAGGGTCCTGTCTCCCCACCGTGCTTTCATTTCTTGGGTGGGATTTTTGAAACCATTGAATACATGTCCTTTTGCTTGAAATTCCCCAGCTTAGGATCCCCACAGGAGATGCTCCATGCCAGGAGTTGCTTTGCCCATTCCGGGCCCATCAACCGAATCAGTCTCCAGGGAGCTGAATCAAAGGGATCCTCAAAAAAATAACCCTTTCCCCCATCACGTGGCCAGCCGGGACAGTCCCCACCTGAGAGCTGGACCAGGGCCAGACGGCGATCTTTATTCTGCAGCTTCATAATTGCCTGACGTCACATCCCTGAGGAGTCATTCTAAAGTGGTTTTTTTTATTGTTTGTTTTTTTTGGTTTTTTTTTCCCCCCCAGCAATATCCTTGCTGTTGATTTTCAAAGGCACGTGGGCAGTCGTCCGTGTGGCATCACGTTGGCTCCCCGTGTTAGAGCCTCCAGACCGACTGCCAGACTCCTGCTGGTGCTCCTTGCCTGTGTCTGACTGCTCGGCACAGAGGGGCTGGCTGCCATGTGGTCCCTGGCATTTCTCCTCCTCCTCCTCCTCCCTGGTCCTCCTCACCCTGCCCAGCTCCCCCTGCCCGCCTCCTCCTCCATCTCTGTCCTCACGCGGTCGCCGAGACTCCAAGCCACCTATGGTAAAAGCAAGAACCGGAGAATCCAGGTCTTACCACGTGAGACGTGGGTTCTTCTCCTGCTGGCAATGCTGCAAGGCCCTCCCAACATGGCTTTGCACCTGGCCGACATGTCTGGGCTGGCTGGGGACGCTTCTGGGCATGTGCCACAGGCTTCGTGCCTGCGGAGGTTTGTCTTCAGAGCATCATGGCCAAACTTCAGGTGGGGCTCAGGAAAAATATCACGCACCCAGGTCCTGGTCTGAGGCCAATCCCCAGCGCTTCCCCCAAGCACCCCGAATCCAAAGCCCTTTGCTATCTGGCGCCCCGTTTGCTCTGCTCTGAGACCATCCTCTTCCCGTTCCCCACCTCTCCCTGTCTGTATGGAGTCATCAATAAACGTGTCAGACTCCCCCAACGCGAGGAGACAGCGGCGGAAACCCCCGGGTTGGGAAGGCATCGCGCAGAGCCCCTCTCCGCTTCCCCGCGTGCTCCTGCGGCGCTGCGCTCCGTTATTTCCAGCTGCGGCTTTTGGAAACCTTCGGTGCTTTTGCCACTTTTAGCTCTGGCAGCCCAGTCACCGCTCCTGGCAGGGCTGCCGCTCCTCATTTTCTGGAAAAACCCTAAAATGCTCCAGAGTGTCAGAAGAACGGCCAGCTAAGGAAAAACAAAAAAACCCAGAAAAACAAATCCCAGTCTTTTTCCAATCAAGCTACAATGTTGGGGATTTTTATATAAAAAAACCCATATCTCCTTTTTTCCTGGAGCAGACTGGCCCCTGCAAATGCACTCCCCATTGTGCCGAGCTCCTAAAATAACTGCCGTTGTTAATGGAAATAAAGCCCTGGGAGAATCACTGGTTCCCGTCTCACCGTCCAGCCTGACGCGCTGCAGACCCCCGCGCTGGGCTACATGTCTTTGCTGTGGCAGCTCCTGCGTGCTTCAAACCTTGGCCATCCCGAGACGTTTATCTTCAAAGGCTGGCATAAATCAAAGGCAGCACACGGAGCCAACGCTGGCTGGGTTTGCCGGTGTGTCCCAGCAGCGTTCAAACTCTCCGTCTGCGGGACAGACAGCGCTGGAGCCTTGGCCAGGGCATCCCGGGGCATGCCGGGGGCTGAGCTCGGCCATGGGGGATTTGCCGGGCTCCAGCCCATCCTACCACACGCAGCACAGGGAAATACAGCCCTTGGTTAAGCCAGTGATGCCCAGACTAATTTGTTTGGACACGGGAGCGATGAAGATCTGTGTGTTCCAGGTCAGGAATATGAGCCGTCACAGCCCTCATTCATCTGTTTGAAATCCCTTGAATAGTTGTTTGCTGTATTTTTATAATCACCGTTCACAAAACTTCCCCTAACCTCCTCTTGTCTCCCCAGAGAGGCGGCTGGTGGGGCTGGGAGCTGGGGGCTGGGAGGGGGCACGCACCCCCCTCCGGGTGTTGGAGCATCTCCCTTGGGCAGAGCCAAGGCCGGTGGTACCTGGATTCCTGCCGAGACTCCTCCCCAAGAGGGAAGGGAAAAGGAAAGGGAAGGTGGTCCCGCTGATGGATGGTGAAAGGGTCCTGCCTTGCACTGACCCTCCTGGGAAGTGCCCTTTTCGGGGTGGCACAGGTCTGCTGTCTGTTTTCTGGGGATGTTCCCCATGAGCAGAGGTTTCTTCTGCTCTGCTGCTCCATCCAAACACCTCTCGGAGCACCCCGAAGGGCTGGGGGAGCCCTGCCCACCGCTGCTTGGGGCATTTCAGGGGCTGTCAGGGTCTTTCCCACCAAGCCGTGGCCTCATCCCACAGATGCACCGAGTGTGTCCGGGCTCTGCTCTCACCCCAGCTCCCGACCCTGGTGTGGGACCCCCCCGGCACTGAGCAGGGGATGGCTCAATCCCTGACTGTCTCCCCCAGTTTATGGGGCGCTGTTTCAGACTCCTTTTTCAATAAACTACAGAAATCCTCCAAAAAATGCAGACTCAAGACCAGCCTCTGCCAATCTCCCCGGGGAGGGTGCCCTGGTTTGGGGTCGCGGCGGCTCTGGGGTGAATGGAGTGAGCTCTGCCAGGGCCTTTGCAACCGTCCCCAGCCGTGATCAGCAGCGCTGGGGGCCGGGGTCGGTCCGGGCTGACATCAATCGCTGGCGTGTTTCACTGCGGTTCTGCCTCCTGCTCCCACAGACTTATCGGTGCTTGCGCTTCCTCCCATCTCGGCTCGTCCCGTCCTCCATCCCGCAGCCTCCCTTCCCGGCGAGACGGGAGGAAAGCTGGGCCTGGCGCAAGCTTTGGGGGAGGCATGGGCCACAGGTGGAGGGGTTGGGGCTCAAGTGTTGTCTCCCCTCAGGTCTTCAAAAGCCAGGGGTGCAGCTCCCCAGAGCATCGAATCACTGAATCTTCTGCAGGGGCTGTTTTCATTTTAGTTTGAGGGTTTACGGGTCACCTTTTCCCCCACTTTCTGCTAATCCAGGTGACTGGAGACCCAGTACATGGGCAGGAATGGACATACCTACTGCAGGGGGGTTGGACTAGATGACCTCTAAAGGTCCCTTCCAACCCAACACGTTCTATGATTCTATGATTCTATACCTGCTCCAAATGCTGGGGAAACTAGCAAAAGTGTTGGGAGGTGGCACAGTGAGATACGGCTTCGTCCCAAACTGACCAAGGTACGTAGGGATGTGTCATGGTGGATTTTGACCCCTGAGTGAGGTGAAAGCCAAGGACAGACCTGCCCACAGGCTGCGTTGTGGCATGTGCCACCATCCTGCTCCATGGGCACAGGCAGGGTCTTCACACCTTGCCCTGGAGCGGTGGGGCTGGCCCTTTCCTGGTGGACTGGTGTGATGAGTTTGGAAGTTCTCGAGCCTGAGTCACTCTCACCCAGAGGTCTCATCATGGCCAATGCTGAGGTCTTGAACACATGTTCTCCGTGAGCAGGTTTTGTGCAGGCCACCCATGTTTTTTTCTTGTCCTCCAGCCAAAGTCTTCGGGAGGACAAGTCGCATGGCAAAGGGCTGGATCTGCTCCTGGAGTCCATGTGGCCAAGGGCTGGAGGGCTCACTGCGGGCCCATAGGAGCAACTTCTGGTGGTTTCACTTCTCTGACAGTTTTATTTCTCAACATAAGCGGTAGACAAACCAGCTGCAGAGAGAGCAGGGGTGGCTGTTTTCAGCACAGCTGCCCCCGTTTCGAGGGTGGCCACAGGGAGGAGGAGACCTGGGTGGCTCTGCCACCCACGCAAGCCCAGCCAGCGCGAGGACGTGCCTCCCCTACCCCTCCATTCGTGCCCTGACCCTTCTGAAGCAGTTGTGGCCCTCCTGGGAGCAGCTTCTAGTTTGGGACTGGATCCAGTCCTTTGCAGTGTGTTTCTTAGAAATCGGCCCAGCTTCTGTTTTAGTCATTTCCCCGGCGGCATCGCCGCCAGCTCCGAAGGCTGGAAGGCAGCACCGCTGCTGCCTTCACTTCACACGCTCTCATTTCTGCCATCCGGGATCGCTTCAGCTCCTACAATGGCTACGTAAAGGGCTGGTGCGTGGGTGGGGGAAAACAACAGTGACGGGGCATTCAATGGGAACGCACGAGGGTAAAGGGCTGAACCCACTGGGTCACCTCCCGTGCTCCTGTCCCCAGGTGACGAGGCTCCTCCTGGACATGATCCAGGGTGATGTCACTCTAAATGCCCAAACCCTTCCCATTCTTTGACCGTGCCCTTGGGGTGGCTGGTGTGCCACAGAATTCCTCCAAAGGTGAAAAAAAGCGCAGGTCGATATTGGCGTGAGGCGCAGCTGCTATCATCCAGGGCTGGGCGGGGAAGGGAGCGGCAGCTCTATCAGGTCCTACGTGGTGACACTGTGGGATGAGTCACAAGTGGCATGGCATGCCCAGGTTCATGGGGGTTTGGTGATTCAGCTCCAGGAGTCTCTATTGCACTGCCTCCTGCCACATGACCAGGAGACATGACATGGAAGTGTTCCTTGACCTGCAGAAGGCCATCAGCAAAACCGCAGCCAGATCACCATGGTGGTGCCTGCAGGATGGGCACCAGCCAGGGCTGAGGGCAAGGACTTACACCAGGCTCTCAGCGAGGATGCCAATAACTCCCAGGTGGATCCTATTGGAGGTCATCTCCTGACCACCCTTCAATGGAAAGCACTGACTGGGTGCTGTTTGATGGCTGATGGGCTATAAATTGGGGTGGTGCCTGGTGGCAAGGTGATGCAGGGGTTGAGGCCAGGGTCAGTGGTCTTGAGTGAGTCTCAGTCCCCTGAGAGCCTTCATGAGGACATGGTGTCCCAGTGGGTCTGTCCTGAGCAGGCTTTGGTGTGCTGGTACCAGTGCCTCCTCCCAGGGCATGGCCAAGGGGAGCCTCTTTTAATCAGCACATGGGAGCACTTGGTGAGATTTGGAAGACCATGTCCTCACCTCATTGAGGAGGCTTTGTGGACCAGCTGTGACCAAGGACAGAACAGCACCTTGGCTGGTAGGTTGGAAGAAAAGGGGACGGGGCTTTCTCAGCTGTATACTGAACCACCAGGAGCCTGAGGGAGCCTCATGGTTACAGCAGGGAGAGGTCAATTCTGGACCCTGCTCCAGGGACTTCCAGCATCTTGTGTGCAGCCCTCACTGGAAAGTGTTTGGCAGCGTGCTGGCCCAGCTCTGTGCAAGGGGATGTGCTGCATGTCCTCCTCCGTGGCCCTGTGCTCCAGGAGGAGCAGCTGAAAGGGGCCACTCCAAGCGCAGGTGACAGCCACTTGATCCAGCAGTGTGGGCAGGAGATGATGTGTGTGCTGCCCCCTCATCTTGGACCTGCGCCGGACTGATCTGACAAGTCTGAGGGATGCAGCCACTGCTGGGATCCACAGGCAGTGTAATCCCTGAGGACCCCTTCCAAACACCAGTGAAGCAGCAGGACATGGCAGTGCTGTAAGCTGTGCTGTGGTGCAGATGTGGTTCCAGAGCAATTCCCACTTAGAACCATTAGCCCACGTGAGACCTGAGCCCACCTCTGGTAGGATGGCTCCTACCACCATCGCGCCGTCTGCTCTCTCCTCCACCTTCCACTTGCTGCTGGGGGTGCTGCTGCCTCTGTCCTCTCTAACACCTCTGCTGGAGTCCACGGACTTCTCATCCTGGGGCTGTTCCTGCAGCCTGCTCCTGACCCGCTCAGTTCCGTGGCTTTTTCTGGAAACGTGAACCAGGCTGGTGGCTTCCAGGGGGTTTCTGCAGGGTGGAGACTTCATCGCATCATTTTCTCATATTCTGCTGATGGCAGGTCTCAAAGCCTTTGGAGGTGAGGTTTGTGTTTGAGTGTTACCGAAGCAACCCCCGGCAGGCTGAGCAGCCCTGCTCGTCTGGGGCCACATCTGTCCGACATCTGTTTCCAGGCAGCCTGTACCTGCGGGGCTCTGCTCTGCAGGGTCCCCTTCCGAGGGGCGGTACCCGGGTGGGAAGCCAACAAACGGCTCTTGCATTTGATTCCCTGTCTGCCTCAAGGATTGGACCGGCTTTTGGAAAGTGAATTTACAGGAGGCGGCTGAACTCAACGTAAGTAACCTCGGTACGGGCGAAGGGAGTGGGACAGTGCTGGCCTCGCGTAGCCAGCTTCAAACAACAGGGTCTGCAACAGCAGAGCTGCTGCTGCCCGGAAATTACATGCAATCCGCTCAGAGACTTGTACCAGACTTGTGGGTTTCCATGTCAATCCTTTCCTGGGACCCTGGAGCTCCCTTTGCAGCACATTCCAAAGGAAATAACCTTGAGCTTTGCAGCTAAGCTCCAGCCAGGCACAAATGAAAGTCACGCTTGGGCAAGAGGCCAGCACAAGGCTCCAGAGAATCCTCTGATGCTAACCCAGCGCATGCATGGGAGATGACTGGGAAATAGCCCTGGGAGTTTGGGTCTGTTTGTGGCTGGGACCTTGTGGGAGACTTCCCTGTAGTTTCTTGACTTACAGCAGTCTTCCAAAAGAGCTTGCAGGCAGCACATGCCATTGTGCACATGGAGGGACCAAATAAAGCCTGGCCCAGTGTCTGCAGGGGAGGAAAGAGCCCCATTCCTCGCGCTGTTTCAGTTCCCAACAGTATGGAAGTGATTTAAAGCACATGCCACCGGTTGCCGAGGCCGACTGCTGTGGGAGCTGGGGCTTGCCTTGCTCCTGCATCCAGACAGGGCTGCCTCTGCCTCGATGGATGGCCGTGCAAGCTGGCAGGCAGAGTCTCCTTTGGCCCATGGCAGAGCCTGCAAGTGGGGTGCCAGGGTGGGACTGGCCTCGCCAAGTTTCTCCTGTCTTGTGCAAATAGAGTCCTCTCCAGTGGCACCACTGCTCTGGGCTGTCTTAGAATCATAGAATGGTTAGAGTTATAAGGGACCCTAAAGATCAACTTGTCCCACCCCCTGCCCTGGGCAGGGACACTCCCACCAGCCCAGGTTGCTCCAAGCCCCGTCCAACCTGGCCTTGAACCCCTCCAGGCATGGGGCAGCCACAGCTTCTCTGGGCAACCTGGGCCAGGGGCTCACCACCCTCACAGCCAATAATTTCTGCCTGAGATCCAATCTAAATCTCCCCTCTTCCAGTTTGAGGCCATTAACCCTCATCCTATCACTACATGTCCTTGTAAAAAGTCCCTCCCCAGTTTTCCTGGAGCCCCTTTAGGGACTGGAAGGGGCTCTAAGGTCTCCCCGGAGCCTTCTTTTCTCCAGGCTGAACCCCCCCAGCTCTCTCAGCCTGTCCTCACAGCAGAGGGGCTCCAGCCCTCCCAGCATCTCCCGGGCCTCCTCTGGCCCCGCTCCAACAGCTCCGTGTCCTTCTGCTGTTGGTGCCCCAGAGCTGGAGGCAGCACTGCAGGGGGGGTCTCCCAGAGCAGAGGGGCAGATTCCCCCCCTCGCCCTGCTGCCCATGCTGCTGGGGATGCAGCCCAGGCAGGACTGCAGTGGCCAGAATGGTTGTACAGTGAGATACGTCTCCATCCTGGGAGATGGAGCTGGTTCCCGGCTTGCCAGAGCAAACAGGGATGTATAATCCCTGTTGGGCAGGTGAGAAAATTGCTCTGGGCTGGATCTCTGTTCCGCGTAAACCCAGTGGGGCTGCAGGCAGGAGGAGGAGTAGGGCTGAGCTGCCCGTCCCACCTGCCCTATCCCACCTTGCTGGGGCCGCTTGGTCAGGTTGGTTCCTTGGGATATGGTCACCCTTCATGCTGGCTTTGAAAGAGCAACATTTCTGGTGGCGAGGAGGTCTTCAGCTAAGTCCACATGCCCTGGCCATGGCCAATGCCAAATTGAATTTACTGCGAGGGGTGCAGAAGAAAAGACTTCTAACGATGGCTCTTGGGGAGGAACGAACGTATTACTCAGAGCCACTTTCAGAGGAGGATTCCGCAGATACTTCACAAGGATGGAAATCTTCTAATAGCTACATTTCGAAGAGGTGCTTGTATAGGATGTGAGCCTGTGTTTGAACTGGAGCAGGAGAACCACTGCAAAGGAACAATTATGAATTTTTTAACACCAGAAACTCAGGGGATGGAGAAAAAAATTGCCCTCAATTTCTTTGGACTCCATCCCAGCTCATGAGGATTCACTGGAACCAGCCAGGACAATTAATTCTGCATTTCTCCAGAACACACTGGATGTTCCCTTCTTCCGCAGAGACTGCAGAAGATAAGAGCCGTGACCTGGCACCGGCTCTGGGAGCTGAGGAATTTCTAACCTCATTTTCTGATAAGAGCCCTGACAAAGCCTTCCCTGGGATGGTTCGTAACAGCCTGTTTTCCTGGGTACTGTGCAAGGTCAAGTCGTTTAGCAAGGACCACCCTGTATTCATGATGAACAGACTGAAATAACGATGGGAAACAAGGCCACGGCATTGCGGACCCTGCAACTCACGGCAGGGAAGGGGCTCCCTCCCTGCAGTTTGAGCAATATGCAGGTCCTGCTCACCCCGCAGAAGCAGAGGGAAGGAAGGGCGTTTGGAGATGTAGAACTGCGGAACGAAACTTGCATGTTTTCCCTTTGCAGGGGGAAGGGACTGCCATCCCCTGGGCTGGTGTCACCCACCCGGGCCAGCAGAAATTGGCTCCCGTGTGTCTGGAGTTGAGCGATATTTGCTGGCTTTAGGCTTGATTAGAACCTGGAAACTGCAGAGTAACCATCCCTTCCCCCAGAATTTGGGCACCTCAATACGAGAGAGATCTCGAGGTGCTGGAGCGAATGCAGAGGAGGGCAACGAAGCTGGTGAAGGGCCTGGAGAATAAATCTGATGAGGAGCGACTGAAGGAGCTGGGACTGTTTAGTTTGAGGAAGAGGAGGCTGAGGGGAGACCTCATCACTCTCTACAACTACTTGAAAGGACACTGTAGAGAGGTTGGTGCTGGTCTCTTCTCACAGGTAATTAGCGTTAGAACAAGAGGGAACGGCTTCAAGCTGCAGCAGGGTAGGTTTAGGCTGGGCAGTAGGAAAAAATTCTTCCCAGGAAGAGTGGTTGGACACTGGAATAGGCTGCCCAGGGAGGTGGTGGAGTCACCATCCCTGAATGTGTTTAAGACTCGTTTAGATGTGGTGTTAAGGGATATGGTGTAAGGGAGAACTTTGTAGAGTGGGGTTGATGGTTGGACTCGATGATCCCAAGGGTCTTTTCCAACCTGAATGATTCTATGATTCTATGAATTTAATGAATAAATCCAACATTTGCATCTTCACAAGGGGAGCAAGCCTGCTGCCCTGAGTAGGGTGGGGAACGGGGAGTTAGCTGGCCCAGAAGAGCTGGCTGCATGCCCTCTACTGTACATCGATAGTCCAGCTTCCAGCCCCAGCCTCCCGTGCCTGCTGCATCAGGGCTAGCGTGATTCAGCTCAGTCCAGCAAATTGACTCAATTATTCATTCCTTAAAGCAGCATCTTCAAACATGCCCTGTCTGCACACAGCTGCGTTGCAGGGCCGAGCTGGCCGCTCTGCTCTCCGTTGGGTTTCCTGGGGGCAGACAGCTCGTGTAGGGCAGTGCAATGACCCTGATGTTAGGACAAGTCGTATGCTCCAGGCGTATGCCGAGTGGCAAGAGATGCCTGGGCTGGATGTTAGGGGAAAATCCTTCCTGCTGCAAGACAGGGAAGGGAGAACCTAGAACAGGCAGGAGCAGCAGCACAGCATCATCCCCTGTGCTGTGGTACCATTGAAAGGTGTTGGAAAAACACCACTGGTCCAGCAGCTAGGCCTGCTGCATCCTGGAAAGTGTGGTTGCCACCCATTTTTACCTGCCCATCCATCTGAAAAAACTCTTTGCGTCTCCAGAGGACTGGCCATTTGGTGGGAACTCATGCGGAAGAGGACAGGGAGTCACCCCCCTGCTTCCAAAGCCCTCGGTGTGGTTGTGAAAGGGGCAAGAGGAGAACATGTGCGCCAAACAAACATGGGAGGCTGCAAAGACTGGGTCCAACCCTGCTGTGTGCTGGCTGGTGACAACTGCAAGGGGCAAAATGCAGCACAACACCTGGGTCCCCAGCAGCGCTCCTGTGAGGGCTGCGAAAGGGGCTTTGGCACTGGCAGTGCTCTCTGCTGCACACAGGCTGCTTATTTAGGAGCTGATCCAGTAAAACACTTGAGCACAGAGGTATCATTGAATTGAGAGGGACTGTGCACCTCCTTAAAGGAGGTACTTGTGTGTTTGAGGCTACGGATCCATGTAAGTTTGTTGGACCAGGGGCTTAGGGTGTAACACAGACGGCAGGATACCGAAATGCTTCAGGGCTGAGATCACTCTTGGCCCTGTGAAACGACTGTGGAAGATTTATTGACATTTATCTTCATTGCTGCAGAAAAATGAGTGGTGTGTTTGGGCCAGAAAGCAAAAATCAGGCTCTTGGAAAAGCAACACAAAGTGTTTCCAAAGCTGCCGGGTACTTTAACAAAGAGCTTCCCCCACCCTGACCCATGCAATGCTCCTGCAATAAAGTCCCAGCTGCGCAGCTGGGGGGTGGGTGAGCAGGACCATGGGAGCTGTGTCTGGAGTCAGGGCTGCCCAGAGGGGCCAAGGCTGGCTCTGATGTGCTGCATCCCTGGAGGCTGCTGTGGGATGTGGAAATCCTTCCCCTGCAGAGGAGGGGCCAGGAGACCCTGTCAGAGGCTGCCCTGGAAGGGGGAGTCACACTGGGCTTCCCAGTTTGCTATGAAGGGTTCATGTCTTGCCCTTCTGGGGGATGGACCTGGGCAGAGCATCACAAGCACCATGTCCTGGGCAACATCTGTCCTACAGTGCAGAGGTTCAGGGCAGCTGAGATGCTTTTGGCCATGTGATGTGATGGCTTTAAATTATAGACAGTTAAATAGCGCAAAGGAACAGCTGGGAAAATTTGAGGAGGGGGAAGGGGGAGTGGAGAGTTGTCCACAGGACTTTAGTTGATGGAAGGCCACAACTGTTGTCTGCACTATTTGTAGGATGCTCCCTGGATTTGGAGAGGGGGAGAAGGGCACCTGTGGGACCTGCCTGGGCACGGCTGAAGGTTCCTCATTCTCCCTCCCGACAGGTATGGAGCATGGCTGTGGAGCAGGGCTGGCACCCACTCCCCTGCCCGCTGGTGCTGGGAAGGCTGAGGGCTGGTGGTGCGGTTGGACTGGTGATGAGGAAAAGCTGGACCTCATGCTGGGAGGCTCTCTGCGGAGCAAAGAGTTCCCCAAGGCTGGGGTGCTGTTGTAGATCATAGAATCATAGAATAGTTTGGGTTGGAAGGGATCCTTGAAGACCACCTAGTCTAAACCCCCCCTACAGGGACAAAAGGGACATCTTCAACTAGACCAGGTTGCTCAGAGCTCCATTCAACCTGACCTTCAATGTTTCTGGGGATGAGGCATCCATCACCTCTCTGGGCAACCTGGGCCAGTGTCTCACCACCCTCAGCGTGAAAAGTCTCTTCCTTATATCTAGACTAAATCTTCTCTCTTTTAGTTTAAACCCATTACCCGTTGTCCTATTGCAATGGGCCCTGATAAAACGGAGGGGGTGGATACAAGGAGGGGGGCTCGGTGTGTCCTACATGGCCACTTTGGCCTCCGAGGGCCCACCCTGCATCTGAGCAGCAGAAAAAGCATCTGGGTTATTTAGAAGACACAAACGTTTTGTCTGAGTGCTCTGGAATAGCCAACCAAACCGCAGCGGCTGATGCAGCCTGCTTGGCTGGAGGCTGTTCTTACCACGTTGGTCTCCTTGGGCTGTCCTCCCTCTCTGCAGGGGGGTGGGTCTGAACAGCCCCCGAAACATGAGACCCCACCCCACAGACCACTGAATGCCAGGCTCTGAGGAGAGCCCGTGAAGATCCCGGGTAGAAAGCCCCGCGGTGCCTGTCTATGCCGTCCTGCTCCCCACCATCTGTGGCTTTTGCAAGGGAAAAATTTGGGGAGCTGAAATGTGCTGCTGGGGGGGGGTATCTGTGCCCCGGAGCCAAGGGGGCAAAGGGGGTTTTTCTCCGCAGACACGCCACTCCAGGCTCGACATCCTTAGCAAACATCTGGAGATGCTCTTCAAGTGTGGTCTGCTGCTTCTGCATGTCTGAGCGCTTTGCTAATGCCCTTTGCTGCTCCTGCGACGTCTCGTTGCTGCTTGCTCCAAGGCATATTTTTAGCACGGAGCTGCATCTGGTCCGGCCGCGGCTCTCCTTGTGAGTCCTCCAGCGCAGATAAGGAAGCAGAGAGGAAACAATCGTGGCCTCAGCTATTTTTGGCTATGAGAAGATCCTTATTAACAGCATGACTTTTTAATAAACAAAATACCCCTTCATTCAAGGCAAAGGGGAAACAATCGGTCCATTTATCCCCCGCACTGACGAGGCTGCAGAAAAGGAGCTAATGGGAGCTCAGTTGACTAAGCAGAGAAGGGGCTGCAGAACAACAGAGCTATTCTGGGAAGGGCAGGAAAGGCTGCCGGGACGGGAGGCTGAGCTTCCTCTGCATCCTGGGGCCTGTTCCCATCTGCCGGTGCTGCCTCCCTGGCCAGCTGGGAGAAGGCAGAGCCATGGGTGCTTGAGGGTTGGAGCCCACCCACCCCACACCGCCTGATTTCTTGCTCTAAGTGGTCTGGGGGACGTGTAGCTCCTCTGGGTCTCTTCCCCACCCTGGCACAGCATGGGCTGGAGGCTGGGGCCACCAGCAGTGCTGCTGATGGCTGTGTGGGTCTGTAGGCATCTCCCTGCACCGGAGGGTCTTCACCATCCCACGCTTCATTCAGGGCTGTCTGTTGGCATGGAGAGCCCCTTGGAGCATCCTGCCTGTGCTCACAGGCCCAGTCCCCCCAGTACACCCCCCAGACTGGGAACGAGTGACCTGCCCATGGGGTCAAGCAGGGCTTGGCTCTGACCTCTGCGGCTCTGCCCTGGCTTGGCTGGACCTCGCTCCCTGCCCGTGTCTAGATGCTTGTCCCTTGGGAAGTCCTGCAGGGACCTGTGGTGGGAGCAAAGGGACCTGAGATGCAGGAAGGGCCCAGCTCCCAAGCCTGATGCTGAGCCAGAAGTGTACAGTGCCTTTTTGGAGACTGGAGAGCACAAACCGCTCCTCTGTGGTCCCACAAGTGCTGCAGGAGGTGCAGGCACCCTGGATCTGACTGGTGGGACCTGTCAGGGCTTTCTTGGTCCCCCTAAACCAAGGGTCCCACCGTGTCATTGCTGGAGGGATGGGATTTGGAGCCCTGTGGGCTCTCCTTTTCTCGCCGATGACTCCCCAAGCAGAGCCCTGCGCAGGGCACGGTGGCGCGGGCGCTGGCAAAGAGAGCTGGGGGTGCCCTCTGGTGACAGCGTGTCGGGGACCGGGCCCTGGAGGGAGGTGTGGGAGCTGTGGCTGCGATGCCAGCCGGTGTTGACCGTGTGACAGGAGGGCTGGCGGGTTGGCTCCCTGCAGCTTGCTGCTGCCTGGGACTTGGGCTCTGATTTCAGACCAACGCACGCGCACCGATTTGAACCCCACGGGCTGGCACAAGGGGGGGGAGAGCAGCAGCTCCCATGTGTCCCTCCCTCCCTGTGCCCCGAAGGGCTTAGAGCACAGACCCAGACCTTCCCCGAGCCCCTCTGCCAGGAGGGACTGCCCCAGCTCGTGCTGGCTGCTGTACGCTCCCCGTAGGGCAGCAGAGACCTCCTGCAGAAATCCCCCATGGACGTGAGTTGGGGAGATTTAGGCTCTGCAGTAAGAGGAGCCAAAGGAAGCTGGGTGTCTGCTGGGGGGGAGGGAGCACAGGGATGTCAACCAGGAAAGCGCTGACCGAGGACAGGACCTCCTACGCCACTGCCTCCCACGGGGGGCTGTCCTTAAATGCTGGGGCAGGTAAAAATTATTTTCTGTCACTTCTGTCAAAGCAGAGTGGATTCTGGAAAGCAAGAGTGCAGCCAGGCTCAGGGCGGGCAGAGCCGCTGCATCGCTGTGCTCGCTTGCCTTGGTTATCTGGAGATTTTAGGATACCCTGTGGTTTTCTTTTCCGTGCTCCACAAGGGAGGTTGGCTCACTGGGAGAGGCTCATGAAGGAAACAAAAGATGAGGACATCTGATAAGTGTGTTTAATGGTGAGGAGCACCAGTTCTGAGACTAGGCTGCGTGGTCCTTGTTAAAGTCCTCAGGAGATGCCTTTCTGTCAGTCCCACTCAAGATGTCGCGGGGCATTGGCTCTTGGCCCCAGGAGCCAAAGCAGGACGAGGTGGGGTCTCTGCTCCCAGCGTCAAACTCAGGTCTCTGCTGAGCTGCTCGACAATTTCCTGTGCAGTTGGCCAGTGTTAAAAGAGGAATAAAGTCTCCTTTGGAGAGATATGGCAGGCTTGTTTATAAACATTTTCAAGTGCTCTGAGCTCTGCAGATGAAAGGGGCCGTTAAAGTGCAAAGCAGAGTCTTCTTGTAGATGCATTAACTGTTTGTCTGATATACAGCTCAATTTACTCTGCCACGTGGAGTTTCCCAGCTCATTTTGATTGCTCTGAAAGCTAATCATTGCCGTTGGAAGGACGTACAATCTTCTGCAGCAGTTACAATGTGCTGCAGCAACCAGCCTCTTCCTTCAGCTCTCAGTTCAGTGGCAGTGCCCGGAGGTGGCTGTGTTTCCTGGGAAAGGGTGCACCTTGGAATAAGAAAGGTAGCCAAACAGGACGATAAAACCAGTTTGTTTCTTGTATTTACGTGTCATAAATGGGACCATGGGGTCTTTGGGCTGCGTGGACTCATGGTCAAGTTGTCTGACTTGACATAGGCTTGGCATCTTTGCTGGAGGCACAGGTAGACCCCAGACTCACAGACAAGGACCCATGGCAGCGCAGGACCACCTCTCAGGAGTCCTTAGCTGTGTCATCCAACTTCTTCAGGCGTTTTCCATGTGCTGGTAAAGCTGCTCCTGCTGTTGGGGTCAGTGGCAGCTCTTCCAGTGGTGACCTCCTCCCATGTGACGTCTGTGCGACACCTCCAGAGAAAGCTGGGGTCTGCTGCAGTGGCTGGAGGAACAGGAGAGAGCAACAGAGAATTCAAGTAGGGCCCAAATTGTTATCTGTTTGTATCTGCTTAGTCCTGCGTTATTCGGGGAGTCTTAGATGTGGTCAGGGCTCTGGAGGAGGTGGGGAGAGCTGGCAGGCAGACAAGCATGACTGGAGCTCTGGGGATGTAATTTCCAATCAAGCGATCCCCCGCAAGCTGGGTAAACATCCTTTGATTCGAGCAATGCTCCAGCAGACAAAGAGATCCTGTCATTGTGCCGTACTGGCTCCGCAGGTCCCAGCTCCATCGCGCCGTTGTTCAAGTTCCAGCTCAACCCAAATCCAAGCCTCCCTGTATGATCCACAAAAATAACCCCGAGGGACTCAAAGCAGCTAGGTTAGCTCTAGAGGGAAGGGAAGTTATTCTTGTTTTTCTCCCAAAAGAGTAATGACTGGGGCAATGGCTTTCAGAAACATGGTGGTGGCACGAGGGGGCTGTGAGACCGCAGCCCCGCGGCACAAGTCTCGTGGCCGCTCACCCTTGGAAGAGCAGATGTTTCCCACCAGAGTTGGAATGGTGGCTCGGGTGCTCCTGTGCTTCTCCAGGACAGATTTTTCTCCTGGTCCTGGCTCCAGTGTTCCCTGATCTGAAGCCTCTCAGGGTGCCGGGTGGGAGCTGGGGAAGCCTGACTTGTCCCCCATTCTGGGTCTCTGATTTTGACTGGCTGAGCCCCTGCCTAGAGGTTCCTGGGTCAGTCCTGATGGCCAGAGCTACCTCCTGGCTTTTGTAAGGTGACCCATGGCCATGAGGATAAGGACAACCTATATTTCCTGCATTTTGCCTTCAGCTGGGGATATTTGTGCCTGAACGTGCCCTTGTACCAGACTGTTTCGCCCTGTGGATGTTCCTGTTCCTTCTCTCTCAGCTCCCACCGCGCTGGCTGACCTTCAGCCCCAGCTGAGGAGGAAGCTGTGCTGTGTAATGCAAAATACCAGGTGGGAAATCAGACCGGGATAGGAAAAATACCACTGCTCTGTCCTTGGGGGAGCAGAGTAACACGCACTCCTTCCTCTGAGACCCTGGCAGGAGGCCACCTCTGCAGAAAGGAAAATGTGCTGTACCTCCACGTCCAGGGTGAGACCTCGGGTGACGACACAGCTACTGGACATCAAACATCCTGCAGTCAGGGCTAATGGCTCGGGCATCACTCCCCTTGTGAGAGGAGAACACCCTTACAGGACAGGGTCTTGCCTGGGACCCAAATGACCCATCTGCTTCTCCTGCAGCTTCCAGGCCTGAGGATTTCTAGGCCAGGAGGGACCAGTGGTTGCGCAGGCTGGGCTCTTGCATAGTGAGGCTTCAGTAACTCCTCCCTTGCGGCACCTAGGACATGCCTGCTACAAAGACCTTCGTGCTACAGCTCCAGATGACCACCCTACATCTGGTCTGGTCACTTTAGGTACTGTCCCTGGATACAATTATCTGGCGAGCTGTATCCAGGCCAGGGTTTAGCTTGTGGCCCTAACGCTGGGGCTTAGCATGGGGTTCATGCACATAAACGTTGTCATCTGGTGCCTTCAGAGACGACCTGGATTGTCCGACGACCTGTCGGACCTGCAGGAGCCCTGGGATGGGTCATGGATGCTTTAGCTACCCTGATGTGTCTAAAACAGTGCCCGTGTTCAGGCACCTGACTCCCTCACCAGGTTGCTGGACTGTGGTGGACGTTCTTTGTGTAGAGAGTCCGCGGTTTGGCAACAGGGAAAGCTGGAGAGGTTTTAATCAAGGAAGGTCAGAGCCTGTAGGGTATCATCAAGGTGCCTTGGTCCCTCTACTTCATCCTGCCTCAGACAGGAGGGGAAAGGCTCTCCCAGAATGGATGGGCAATAAACTTAAAACAAAGGAGAGGAAATATTTCTTCACTCAGCATGTGCACAGCCTGAGGAATTTACTGCAGAGGAGGCCAGTGATGGATGCTGTCTTTGGATTGGAAAGGAGGTTGGGGACTTTAATGCGACATTTCTGGTCTCACAGACTCCCAGGGGGTTAATGCGTCTCCTGGCCATGACCAGGGAAATAGACGTCTCTGGGAGACCCACAGCACTTGATGACCGGATGGGGAGCAAAGCATCATTTCTCCGCAGAGTGACACGTCAGCTGGTGTCACAGCATCCCTCCAAGGTCGGGCTGAGGGTCAGAGGCTCCCACCCCACTGTCTCCAGAGAGTGGGAGATTGCTGTCATGGCCATCTGGAGCCATCTGGAACAGTCTTGTTTGCAAGAGCACACGAAGTGCGGTTGCTGAGTTATGGGTTTTCTACGAAAGGTGGGGGGCAAAGTGGGGAAAGGTGTGAGGTGGAGTATGAACGTGGTCGCTCAGGTGGAGAGGGACATTTCCAACCAGTTGTTGATATGTCTAGTGAAGCGTGAGGGCAGTTGATAGCCAGATGTGTGGAGGTGAGGAGCAGTGCTAGAAACATCTAATGAATTGAGGAAACAAGATATCCCTTGGGGAAGTGGGTAGATGGTTCCTGGGTCTTCATTCAGACTCATTTCAGAAAAGGGAACTTACACAAAGGCAAGAGAGACATCTTAGTCCTGGGTCCTGCTCAGTGACTGTGCGCCCGAGAGCAGAAAGCCTGCGCAGGAGACTTGGCCATTGCACGGCCAGTGGAGAGTGGAGAATGAGAGAAGCCTTTGGCTCATCTTGGTCGAGCCAAGCCTGGTTTCCTTTCATTTCTATCTCTCTCCATACCATTTGTGAGTGTGTTGCTCCTATTTGACTCTTGAGAATAGATATTTGCTCGCACCATAAGCCTGGTTTATGTTAATGGTAACTTCCCAGCTGGCTGACAGACCGTGAGTCATTCCATCCCTCCGGGCACAGCAATCCCTAAAATCAGGGACTGGGCCTCTCCTGCAGCGCCGGGAGGCTGACGCTGCCTATTGTGGGGGGGCAGAGACTGTGCCCAACCTCTGCTTTGGGAGCCCCGGTGCCGGTGCTGCGCAGGAAGGGTGCTGGGACGGGGGAGCTGCTTGAGCTGCGGTGCAGGGGCAGGGCAGCAGCGTGCTTTGGGCTTGCTCAAGGCTTTGGATTCCCTCTGTGAAAGCTTTTTGGAAGCATTTTAACTCAGGTGTGCGCCGGTGGGTGCCAGGGCCAAGGCCGGTTGGGCTGTGTCTGCCACCGCCATTCCCATGAGTGATGGCTGCGGTGCTCATTGCCCACCGCTGCCTTCGCTCACCCCGCCTGGCACCGGGAACCTTTCCAGGGGCTGCCTGGGGTGGAGGACAGAGAAGATGGAAAGCCCAGCACTTTCCAGAGGAGATGGAGGTCTGTGAGGGTGACCGCAGAGCTGAGTCGTGAATGACCATTGGGGTGCAGTGTGTGGGACCGGGGGTGGTGGATGGAGAGGGGCAGCATCTCCGGCACATCCTTCTCGCTCTCCTGTCGCCACTTCCAACCGAGCACCAGATGCAACGGAGAGGCGTGTGGCGCCGGGTGACCTTCTCGGCTCTGGAGAGCTTGGGGATGTCTTGGCGCAGCACTCAGCGCCGCGGCCACAGGGCTGGGTGGAATTAGGCACCAGAGAGGAGGATGTGACAAATAGCCAACCGAACTCTCACCGCCCTGTTTCCTAAAGCATCGTCCCGTCGGGACTGGAAGCAGTGAGCCTGGAGATAAGTCCCAGAAGCACGGGACACAGGCAGTGCAAAAGCAGCCAGGCCTCGGCAGGATCCTGGTTTTAAGCATTTTGTGCCATTCCAGCGCTGGCGTAGGAACAGAGTTAAAACTCCAAACTTTCCAACACTTTGCACCAATCCATCACCTTTCAAGGGCATCTGTCTCCTTGGGAGCAAGGAGAAAATTTTAGCAGCCCATTCATGCTTTCTCCCATGTGCCACGAGGGCAAATCTTTCTCTGCCCTCACACAACCCAAAAAACGGCAGCTCTGATGAGGGATCAAGCCGAGACTGCCATGCAAGAGCTTGTCCTCACATTGCTGCCGCCTTCTCCACTTCAAAATGGAGACATAATGCAAGTAAAGGCACGGATGCCAAGGATTCCCCCTGATACTTTAATATCCGTAAAACATTAACACTATTATCCGCAGAAAAGAGGGTGGATGCTGTATATCATAAGGCGCCAATTGTAAGCATCGTAATGACAGCTGGTGCTTTGTCATTTGGCTTTCTGGGTGCAATATGGCAGACAAACCCCCCGCGGCGCGGCAGCAGGGTGACAGAGCCAGCTACTGCGAGGGCTGAGTTCAAAGGAAGGGGTTTCACTGGGTCCCTGTGCTGGGCTGGAGGTTTGGTAAAGGGTTTGCAGTCAAAAATTGTATTTCTTGTACCGTACAGCAGCTGGGATGGTGCAGGGATGCCACTTCCCATCCATTTGCCATGTAGTTTGTTAGATTGTACGGCAGCCCCAGGATTTTTATATAAACCTGCCTCCTTTTTATATAAAGCTGCCTTCTCGTCAGCGTATTTTGGGTCTAGGTTTGCTCAGCCCCAAACGAGCGCCTGTCTGGACCATGCTCAGAGCTGAGTTTCCAAGCGTATAACTTTTAACGCACGGAGAAAGCCCCTTTCATGCATCTCCGTTCACTTACTGCTGCTCCGCCAATTAAAACTAAATGAAAACCGTCATGCCATAAAATCTGGGAAACATCCAGAAGACGAATTATGAAATCATTTCCTCTTGGTGTAAGTGAGTAATCAATCTCTCTCAGTGAAACTACTTGTAATTTTTGTATAATTACACTGCTCTTCATGATGCTAACTAACGATCCACAGCATATTTCCTACCATGACTCTGACTTATTATTGTTTTTGATGTGGGAATCTTTTCTATTTCTTTTGAAAACGAATCAGCGTAATTCCATGGTTGGTTTGATACAGATTCTAAATGTTTATGTGTTTCAACAGCAGTACTTTGTTTTTCCTAAAGTTTGTATCATTGCAAACCATGATCTCCCTCATATACAGCCCCTGACCCTGTTTCTACACAAGGATGGGCACTTCTGCCTCATTTCTTGCCCGGTGACTGGTTCAGAACATCTCTAGCAGCTACTGATAAAGGTGAAATAATAAACACCTAAGCTAGTTATTACGTTATAACGCCATGGAAGATCGTATAAGAGCAGCAGTAACACTCCAGCACTCCAGATTCAACCCCTGGTCTCTTGGGGGTGGTGGTGAGGTATTTCCCCAAAATTATTGGGCAGCAAGTTGTAGAGGAGAAGAGAAGTGTCTCGGAGCTGAGCGTCTCTCAGGCCGGAGCACAGGATCTGGGCTGGCCGGGGGGGTTCTGCCAATGCGCTGAAAGTGCAGGGTGGGAGCCGGGGGGTTTGTACTCGGTGCTTTCTAACCTCAGAGCTCGGTTCAAGAGCCAAGGTAGGGCACCGCATGGGGATTTAATTGGTATTTTGTGCGGTATTTAGAAAGATGATGTCCCAGACTGCAGGTAGCGTTTACTTCCAATCAATATGGGAATCATATACTTCCGATCAATTAACGGTCTGAAGTTGCGGCAGGGGAGGTTTAGATTTGATACGAGGAAGAATTACTTTACTGAAAGAGTGGTCAGGCACTGGAACAGCCTGCCCAGGGAGGGGGTTGAGTCACCATCCCTGGAGGTGTTTAAGAAATGTGTAGATTTGGCACTTCAGGTCATGCTCTGGTGACAGAGATTGGTAGGGGTTTTTTTTTGGTGTGTGTATGGTTGGACTCGATGATCTCAAAGGTCCTTTCCAACCGTGAAGATTCTATGATTCTATGATTCTATGGTATAACAAATGCAGATTTTTACGCTGCTTTGCTCCCCAGCACCTCTCTCACCTGGGGCTTCCTGGGTGTAATTTCTGCCTTTTTTTCTAGAGGCAGAGGAAAGAGGCTTCGGTTTCAGCCTCTTTCCTCTGCTGAGATCAGCCGGAGGCTGAGATGAAGGAGAAAGAGGGCGTTGGGGAGGGAAGAAAGATAGCAAATGGGTGAAATTATAACTTGTGTTACTAGAGCAGAGGCACAGGGGCCGCTCTGAGGGAGCTGGGAAGAGAAAGAAGCTGAACCTGACCAGAAATTATAACTGTTGATAAAAAAGGGGAGCTAAAAATAAAGCTACTTTATTTATTATTATTATTATTATTTATTATTTATTATTATTTTCAATCAAATCTTGCCAGGCCTAGCTATAAGCACCCTGGCCCCGCGGCTGCGATTGCGTGTGTCGTGGACCGTGCCCAACAGTCTTCCCTCCAAATCTCTACACGATGCCCTCGAGCAGCCCTCGAGGTCAGCCTTGGCCTGGCTTCCAGCTGTGGGGACGGTCCCTTCGCTCTGCCCAGCAACTTCAGCCCTGAGGCTGTATCTCAGCACCGAGGGGCATCTCACAGCGCGTGCTCAACCCTCTGCAGAAAGCCCGGCATTTCTGGATCCATTTGTGGTGGTCCATTTCTCCCAGCTACTGGCAGCCCGCCTCCGCTCGTCCTCCAAATAACTCCTACTCTTCACCCTCTTTGCAGTTTATTCCAGGAGACTGGTCTGTGGTTTGGGGTTCTTGTTGCCTTACACAAGTCACGCAGTTCAGAAAAGCTGCTCTGCTCCAAGCTGGGGAGTAGAAGCCCATGTCCCACGTCTCTCTGTTTTTTCAGGCCGAGATATGATTTTAACCCATACCGATTTTATGGGTTAACCCGTAATGATTTTAACTCAAAAGAGGTGATTACCTCACTGTGTTCAGTGGTGGTGCGGCCTCACCTTGGGTACTGTGTGCAGTGCTGGGCCCCACCATTTAAAAAGGATGCGAAGGTCCTTGGACAGATCCAGAGGAGGGCAACAGAGCTGGTGACGGGGCTGGGGGACACGTCCTGTGAGCAGCGGCTGAGGACGCTGCTGGGTTCATCTAGTTTGGAGAAAAGCTGCATCAAAGGAGGTTCAGACTTGACGTGAGGAAAGATTTCTTTAACCGAGAGGGTGGTCACACACCGGAAAAGGCTCCCTGGAGAGGTGGTCGATGCCCGGTGCCCGTCAGTGTTCGAAAGGCAATTAGACAATGCCTTTAACAATGTGCTTTCACTTCTGGTCAGCCCTGAGGTGGTCCGGCAGTTGGACTAGATGGTCGTTGTAGGTCCCTTCCAACTGGGTTGCTCTATTCTGTGACTGAGTGAAGTTCTAAATCTGAAGGAAAACCCAAAATGTTGGCATTTACCCCAGAATGGATACGATAACAGATTTCCGCTCAGTAACACCGAGTTGTTTCTTTCTGTTAACGTCAGAACATAAACATTAATGTAATCAGAAGTCTATTTAGCACATACCCAGAGCATCAAATTTAATATACTGTTGAATTAGGACTTTATTATTAAACCATTCATTTAAAACACTGAAATGCATAGCCTATAAACGCAAACTGAAACTGCCCTGCCACAAGGAGAAATTAGGAATCGGTCATTTCATTTTGGCCTGCTCTTAAGAGAAGTTTGGGTTCCAGTGTGACCACACTCTCCAGTGGGAAACTTTCTCCCAGAACGACTTGAGTGCTCTGTGGTGAGGTTTTATCCAGAAATCATTTTCCCACGTACTCGCTTTGTGGCTTCGCCTGAACCTTGGGGAGGTCTCAGGAGGGGAGATGGTTCACTCTCTAGTCCTGCAGCCACCTCTGCTAGCCCAGACTGGCTCAGTGGCACTTGAAAGACTTTGTGCATCTATTTAACACTTGGCTAAACACCACGTACCTCCTCCGCAGAGCTTGGCATGTCTTCAGGGTTTAGTCAATATTGCAGTCATCTTTCACTGTCTATTACTTTTCTACCTGAAAAATGAAGTTTTTCCACGTGGCCATGATCTGTGGAGGAACAACCTTTGCACTAAAGGCACGAAGCAGTTGCCTACTGCTCCTGGATGACAACCATGTTTATCAGGTACCAAGCTTGGAGGAGTGTTTTATTTCTGTTTGTGTTGTAAGAAGCAACTTTTTCTGCTGACTGCAGAAGTCAGGACTATCTCCCTACGCTTTCACCATACATCCCACCAGTTTGGGGTCAAGATGTGGCAATTCAGCAGCTTGGGCTGGCAGCAGGAGCCATTGCTATTATGTTCACCACGGAGCAGACCAAGCAAGCGTGGACACTGCAGACCTGCCTCTTCTCTGCTCTGCGAGGGTAGATTAAGGCTGAGTCCCAGGCAAGACAGGGCTTGAAGAAGCTGTTTTTGTAGGAGTTCTGGTCATGGGGAGAAAGATCCTGGAGTCAGCACTTGCCTTTGGGGGTGGTGTCCACCGACTGCTTTGCCAAAGGGCTTGGCTGGTTTGCTGTAAATAACTTCTGGAGCCTGACTGTCGTGTCCAAGCCTGTGACGGCAAAAGATGGTAATTGACTTCCAAGCACATGATCTCACTGGCTCCTGTCCATTGCAAAAATACCTCGTGAAGGATCCATTGATCAAGAACTGCCCTGTATAGTCAGGTCACTTACAATCTCTAACAACATACATACAAGAGCAGCCAGGCATTATCTGGCCACAAAACACTGCTGCTGAAGGATGTTTGGACTCCAGCAGAATCCACATGACCAGGGAAATTGAGAGCTGAGGCTGGAAGCCTGGCGTCTGCTTCAGCCCCAAGGAGCATCCCAAAGACGGGACTTTCAGAGCCTCATGCCAGACAGAGAACATTGGCCATGGGCCGTCTTCCCTTGTTCTCTCTGCCTCAAGATCTTTTCTATCTTCTGTAGATCATTCCTGCCAGGAGGCTCTTAATTCCTTCCCTTCCTTCCATGGTGCTCTTAATCTCACAGCAGCTGTCAGCAGCAGTCCTGACTGTGCTCTGCCAGGACTGGTGGTCAAGGGAGGTTGCTCTGGTCTCTGCTCGTGCTGCTTCTGCCCTCTCTGATCATTTCCATTCTTCATTGTCCCATAGGTTGCTCTCTGGAAATGAGTTGCTGGACAGGCTTGCCGACTGCTGCCCTTACCAAGGCGTGCTGGGCAGGCAATCTTCTCTCCTAACTTTCTTCCAGGTAGCAGAAAAACCATCAAAATTCTCTTCCAAACCCACATTCACCTCACTTCATAGGGGCTCAATGGGAGGCCATCTGGGGTGTACCCCTTTCCTAAGTAAAGGAGTGAGAATGACTAGAGGAAGGACCTTTCTTCTGCATTAACCTCATCTCATCTCCCCGTAACTTAATGTGAGGTTCCTTGCTGTGGTTTTTGTCAGTCTAGAGGGAAGCAGGTCTTGAACAGGATCTCAGGGGGTGCCTGTGGGAAGGGGCAACCAGATTTGGAGGGTCAGGAGAGCTGTACTGTTCCCCACCCCCCTTTGGCTGCTGAACTTCACAAATGCTAGAACAGTCCACTTGTCTGCAAAGGAGAGCTTGAAAAAGCTTCTGGAAGTCCTTCATAGGAACTAACGTATCAGAGACACATGGGCCGGGGTCTGGAGGAGGAGGACTGACATGTGGTGATGGATAAGGGGCTGCAGGGGAGGAAGGCAGGACAGATGGTGCCGAGGGCAGAGTTAAAAGTGCTGATGACCGAGGAGAGAGGGAGTTTCCATGGTGCAGCCTTGCACTGCACACTGCCTGTACCCAGCCTGTGGTATTAATCACTCGCTTTCACCAACATCAGAAAAAAAAGATCCCTCCCCCCCATGATATAATAATCAGAAAATTCAACAGCTCCCATTTAGCCAGAGCCAAAAACCTCATTCTGGAAATACTGCTCCATTTTTCAAAGTCCTTACGCCTTTGAAACCAGCTCTTGATTTTATTGGGATGACTCTCCCTGCCCAAAGAGCACTCCAGCACTGTCTCTGCAGCCCTTCTCCCAAACCGTATGAATCACTCTGGCCTCGGGGAACTGCCACAAGTCACTTGAGCAGCTAAAAATATCTCAGAGGAAGCAGGACAAAAATACACATATCCGCTGCCGTAATGCTGGGCTCAGGAGGGCACGCACTGAATTAACACGTTCCCTTTTCTGCTGTTTCACTCCCGGCAGGTTTGTTCGTTAGTGAAAGCAGATCTGAAGAAGCACAGAGGTTTGTAGGAGACCTTTGGGAAAGTTGCTTTTTTGGGGAGGAGGGGTGGTGGAAAAAACATTTATGTATTTCAAAGGTGGCCCTCAGCTCTGACTTCCAGGGGTCTGTAGTACAAGGGTTTCTTCCAGAGCGAGGAGTGGAGCCTTGCTAAGCCACGGGAGCTGAGGTGCATCTTCTGAGGACTCATCTTGGTGGCTGATGGCACTCATGATGGTCTGCCTTGGCCTTCAGGGCTGGGGGTTAGGAAGCGGCAGCTGTGATTCACCTCCACCGTAGCTGCCTTCCAGGAGCCTGTGTGTTTACCTGAAGTGCTCCTGCCCGGAAGATTTCATCCCAGCAACTTTTAAGTGAGAAGCCGCTGGCAACAAGGGGACAGAAGGGGCATGCACAGCCATGCCTCAAGCTGTTGCGTGCGATGAGCCGCCTTGCAGATGTTTTACCCATTTGCTGGAACGTGGACCCTGCAATGAGTTTCTTTGTGTGTCTGGGGGAGGAGGATGGGTCTGCACAGAGAAGCAGCCGTGGTCGTCCCCCAGGCTACCCTACGCAGTGAGTCCAGTGTCCCACATATCTCTGCAGGCCCTAAGCAGACAGAAATAAATCCGTCTATCTGGAAAATACACTTTTCTTTTCCCACAATATTAAATTTCCTTCCCCAGGCTGGACTTAACCAGGTCCAGAAACATCCAGTCCTGGAGCAAGGGCACCTTCAGAGTCGTCAACGGCTGCAAGCACTTGCAGGTTTTTAAGAGCCATCACACTCAGGCACAGGGGGTGTCATCCCACCCAATGTCCACCGACAGCCTCCAGCTGAAGGCAGATTTCTCCTGCGATCACTTTTATTTCGTCTTATACCTTGAATTTACGGCATAGTGCTGTTTTCCTCTCCGCTGTCTTTAAGAGGAGCCTGGATGCGTAGCTCAGATGGAGACATCTGCATGGGAGATGTTTACAGTCAGAGTGATGAGTCTGCCCGTGCACGTCCTCAAGAGAGCCTACGCTGTCAAAAGGCAGTATGCCGTCACTCCCAACAATCCCGCGTCAGCTCTGGGAGGCTGCCAGTACAGTGTGAAATCAAGTCCATAGAATCCGACTGTCCCACACGCGCTGAGAAACGTCACCTAAGCGATGAAAGGTCAACCAGACTCTGAAGTCTGATGCTGCATGTGTAAACACATTTAAGAAAATGCTTCCAGCAGAGGATGGACGTGGATTGTTGTTGCAGTGGCTGTAATGCATGACAACCTACGCCAAAGATAACACGTGCTCTCAATGCCGGTTGCTGGATATAGAATACATAGTTAGGTTTTATGACAACTTGGAAGAATGTCATGTCCTAAATGGAAACTAGTTACAGTGAAGTAGGTTGGCTGCTCCTCAACTGCTGAAGCAAGAGATGCTGAAATGATAGGGGAAAGACATTTAAGTTGGGAAAAGTATAATACAAGTTTTGAGTTAGACTGCAAACAGACCAAAGAATTAACAAAAAAAATTTGGAAACAGTCAGATAAACATCCTCCATGATGATATTTCCAGACACTAGATCTATAGTCCAAAGCTGGCCTGGATTTATTTATGCTGGAAACAGTCATATCTGAGTTGAGGATTATTGCATTCACTCCCAGAAATAGCTAGGGAATACAACCACCAAACATCGTCTCTTTTACAAAGGTTATATCTGCCGGACAAGACATACCAGAGATCCCCAGACAGCCAATGCCTGTGGATTGATGTCATGAACATCACTGTTCTGCTTGACATCGCAAGAATACATCTTTGAGTACCTGGTGTCTACTTAACTTAAAGGAATTGGGGCAAATGACTGAAATAAAGCTTATTTCACTGTGATTTTTAGCTGATTCCACACATCCTCCCCTTTAGTTCCTGGAGTTATTATTTCTTTTCCCCAGGATCCTTGTAATGAGGTGAGGTCTGAGTACACTGGGGCAGACTGCATCCTCATTTTCGCCAAGAAAACACCACCAAAATAGAAAGCAAAGCAAAACAACCCATTTAAGCCCTTTTAACCCATCAGCATTTGCTTTATTTAGGCAGTTCTTGATCCCCCCTCCCCAAAGCCAGGGCCAGGGCTGCACGTCCCGCTGGTGAGCTTGGGGCCAGCTGGTGCTCGCAGGCACGTGGCCAAGGAGCCCAGGCCGAGCGAAAAGCAATGAGACAAGCAGGTCCGATCTGTTTGCCCCATGCTGGCCCATGGGAGAGAAGTTTTTTTTGTTTGTTTGTTTGTTTTTTGTTTTTTTTTTAATTTTCCTTGGGAAGAACTCATTGGGATCACGAAAGATGTTAATAAGCCAAACGGAGACTGTCTCGCTTCACCCTGCCGGCTGGCTCCCTTCCAGCCCAGGCTGTTATTAAATTACCTAGAAAACAGGAGGAAAGAGCCCCGCACGCCAGCCTTCCTGGCAGCCTTTGTCTCTGATTCGTGTCCATCAGTCCTGAAACAAGAGCCAGGCAGCGGGACACCTCCGTCAAGCCGCAGTGTCTGGTGCGGGGCTCTCGTTGGCAGCTCCCCTGACCCCGCGCCGGGGCATGGCACAGGACCCGGTGGCAGCTGCACCCCTGGGGCGAGCAGTGGCACCGCCACAGCTTTGGCCCCAGGAGCACAAGGGGGACAGTTTGCTGCAAATTTGGAGTGGAGCATGTTCGTCATCTCAAATTCCGGTTTATTTCCCGCACCCAAGAGCCCCGGCTGTCTCTGCTGGTGGCAGCTGCTTGGGCAGAGACAGGGCACCGGGGTCCCCACTTGGGTCACCGCTCCCTCTGCAAAATGATCTGGGGTCAAAAATGCAGCTTGGAGGTGACGGGTTTGTTTATATGAACAAGTGCAATGGGCACGTTGGGGAGGAGCTAACTGGAAGGGTTCACTGGTGACAGCAGGCATCTTAAGAGCCCTCCTGCCCATCGATACCTTATTTAAAAATTTCATGGACAGAATGACAATGAGGCTTCCATCCGACTTTTTTTTTTTTTTTTACATTTTTTCTTATTTTTTTGTCAATCCGTAAAAGACCTTACATGGAAAAATGATCTTAATTTGAGACTCGTCCTCTAGCAGAATTGGTGTTTAGTAGGTGGTTGCGGTCCCTCTGGATCTGCTTGTACATGGCACCCACAGAGACATCCGTAACGGCTACAGGAGATCCCCGAGGTTTTGAGTAACTTGAGAACTGGGATTTGCAGTTTCCTAATTGGACCCTTCCATAATTCAAGACTCCTAAAACATGTGTACACTCACTCTTGATACACAGAAGTCCTCAGCAAGCCTGCTCTAAAATTTCAACACTTTTCTGATGTCTGTGATTTCCAGAAAAGTCAGCCTGTATTTCAGGGAAAATGACTGAATCAGGTTAAATGAATTTAATTTGCTGAAACGGCTGTGAAATCAGGTCTTTGAAAGATAATGCACACAGCCAAACAAAATCTTTTTCTACTTATTCTGCTCTGCAGCGTTGTTGCTTTTCTTTTAAAGAAGGCCAGCATTTGTGGCCAAGGAATTTGTTGTCAGTCCTTGGCTGTAATTTACACTTCAGTGGATGCATGTTATAAATTTTGGCAGGGAAAGATCGATGTAGTCTCATTTGAAAAGTATTATTATGCGTTTTAAAATCATCGTTGAAAACCTTCAGCACTTGCATACCAAGCACTTTCCGTCTCTCCTGCCATCTGTATTGTATTAAGGAATATAAAGACTTCAGCTGTGCTATTCCTGCCGAACGCACTGGGATAACTTTCTGATGAAGCAAGGGCCATTTTGTGATGGGCTGCCTTAACATTTTGTTGTATTCAATGTCAAAAATATCCCAAATCCTCTGCAATTCTTATGCCCTTTGCTGGGGGAAGGAATCCATAAGCTTCTGTTACTCAACGTTCGAGATCACACAATGAATTTACATATTTTGCTGTGTTTTACATATGTCGGTTGAGCACTTAGAAGTAAATATTCAGCCTTTTTTTTTTTTTTTTTTCCCTTTAATGTCTGGACTGAATGGTGACTTTGAAAATTAAAATTTTGGTGGCAAATGACGAATCATCGTCAGAATTCAAACCATGTGACTGAAGCACTTTTCACATTTCCAAATACTCCTAGTGCTGTTTCATCCTTGAAAATAATTAGACAACAGATTATTCCCCTTTTAGCGAAGCTGGAATGGCCTATGTGAAATGCTCTGAAATCTTTATGGCTCGAGACTTTAGTAACCACAAAGAGAAGTATGAAGGTTTTAGCCAAGTCTGGAATTATTTTCTCCAAAGGGTAGTTAATATATTATTGGTAATACATGAAGCTTTTGTCCTACCACAAAGTATCGTTTTAGCCCTGGAAAACAACTGTATTTAATTCGCTGTCACAGTTGAGTATCTCCACGAATGATTCTGAACAGCCCTACGGTACACATCTGTGTCTTCTGCAGCGGTCATTTGCTTATTTTTATGTTTTGTTATTTCTTAGCAACAAAGGGAAGTCTGAAGAGCCTTTCTTCTTAGAAATTACACTAGGATTGTTTTTATGATCCTCTTTCACACTTGACAGTGTACCACGAGCATTCGAGAAATTTCCGTTGCTCATGCTGCGAAATGCCTTTTGCTGCTACCACCGGCTCTGCTCGCCCTCGTGCAATCCTTTAATCCATGGGAAACGCAACATCACTTTCAAGATCTTAATTTGTCGGTTGGAAATTCCCATTGCAGCCAGTCTCAGTCTAAATCGTGGTATATCCAAGACCACCACTCGGCCAGTTACAGGTGCCCAACTAGTATTTAATGCGGCCTTCGATCGTGCCCTGGATGAAGAGCGGACTGACCCCCCTGCTCTGCCTGAAGCTTATGATGGGTAAAAGCTTTAACGCTGTGACTCTTGGGTTGCGGTTCTTCTGGTCAGGCTTGGGCTCTCCCTTTAGCTTGGATTCTGCTGGGCACCAAGTAGTCAAAGTGCATCTACTGGATGTTTCTTGTTTTCTGAGCTGGTCTGGGCCTTTGGCTCAGTATAAGAAACAGAAGGTTTTGACAAAACATTTAGAAACTGATTTTTTTTTTTTTCTTTTTCTGTACCCAAACCACCGATGTTTTGATGTAGAAGTGCTGTCCTTGGGGCGATCCCCTGGCTGGGAGCCGATGGGGGTGCACACGGAGCGGGAGCAGCTGGCCTGGAGAGGACAGTGAGGTGGGGAGGACTCATGCCGCATCTCCCTGCCGTGCTGCGGCAGGCTTTGCTCTTGAGATAATCTTGTTTTCAATCCAGAATATTTTCAGTTTGGGGGTGTTAGGTTTTTTTAAAGCAGACCCTTTCCACGGTAATGTCAGAGTAAAAAATGAGCTTTTCTGGGGAAAAAAAAAAAAAAAAAGCTGTTCTGAGAGTTGTTTCAACCCCTCTGGCTCTGAAGACCCTTGAGACACCTGCTGTGCTCTCACCAGCGTGCCTGCCTGTTGTTTTCCCTAGAAATGTACAGAAGCTGCTCTGGGGCTTTCACGCACGGCTGGAAAACCGTTTGCTCAGTAAACCTCCCGCATTCCGGCTCGTGGAGGTCACAGCCAGTCTCATTCCAGAGACAACCTTCCTGCACGCCCGCCGCTGCGCCGCCCCAGGCCCACGGGTCCTCACCCAGACCCACTTCTCCATGCGTGGAGCATCGCTCTTCCAGGGGCAACGGATTTGGGGGCAGAGGAGCTGGCGGGAGGCAGCGCTGCTCCATTGCCTCCGATGCTGCTTTATGTCAGCGGAGAATCCAGCCCTTTGTTTCCATCTTGACTCCTCCCTTCCTGCCTTTCCAGGCTAAACGCTCCCAAAATATCATCCCCCCTCCCCGTCCCTTAATCAGAGAGACAGAAGGTAGCCCTGATGCTGATCTGTTTTACAGACAGCGCCTGCTCCTCCCTACGGCTTCAGAAAGTCTCTATAAACCGCCGTTAAGCAAAGAAATCACGCCAAGGCGGTGATTTAAAAAAATTCTTTTATTATTTCACTTTTTTTTTTTTTTTTTTTTTTTTTTTTTTTTAAGAGGAGATTTGGGATTTCCTCTGCTGGGTTTGCATCTAGTGGAAGAAGGGTTGTAACCATCCTCTGTGTGTGCGCCTCCCCCTCCGGAGCCAGCACCAGCCCGGCGCAGGGGCCACGCTGCACAAAGAGCTGCTGTAAATCAACCTGGCAGCAGCAATAACATTTGACAGCGCCAAAAGAGCCCCTCGTTGGCTCCGCAGGCTGGAAACGTCTGGCCTGGCCCATGGCAGGGTTTGTATTTATGCTTCTTGATAATTTGTCCATACATGAGTTTATATATTTATTTATATATTATAAGCAGAGCACTTGCCCAGAAAGAGCTGTGTTTTCTTTGGCCACCCCAAGGGTCTCGCTCTGTTTGGTTTCCAAAGCACACACGTGGAAAGTGAAGGGGCAAACGGCTGCACCAGGAATAGTTAGTCATTTGCCAGCATGGCCTCCAGGATTATTTTTCCAGGTGGATTTTATAAGAGCCACAAGGTGGGAGGGGGTCCTGTGCGACTGACTTGCTCTCCCAGAGTGTATTCTTGGCCTGTCCTTAAGACACGGTCTTCTCAAGTCTGGGAGGATCAGAAATGCAGCAATTGGGTTAAAAACGGCACTTTTGGTTCCCTTTCCGGGGGAGGGAGGGTCCAAGGGGCTGCGAGAGATTTTGGGGGTTGGTCTCTGCTGGTTCTCACAGGGCTGGGGGTTGGACACTGCGTAGCCAGGACTGCAGTACCTTTTGGACGTGCCCCAGGTCTCCCGGGAGGGCAGTGGTTTGGGAGCGGTGCCCGGTGGCTCTGCGGGGAACAGCGCTGCCCTGGGGCTGGGGGGAAGCCCCCCAGGGCTGCTCACTCCAGGTGGGCAAACGTGGCTGTGGCCAAAGCACTGGGAACTTCACTTATGAGCCGGGGGGAATCATGGCCCCATGAAAATGGGTGGGAATGCTGCCATGGCTGCAGCACAGCCAAAATCTCAGCCTCTCTCCCTGTGATGTGTCCGTGAGCCAGGGCCTGGCATGTGGCCGTCCAAGTGACTTGTTGCAGACCCCGGCTGGGAGCTGCTGGTTTCTGACCTGGCAGATACGGGGCACTGAACAGCGCTGGGGCATTCAGTTGCCTAAATGCAGGTGACTTGTGCTCCAAAGTACCCGAGGCATCTGCACAGGGCTGGAAGATCCAGCACAGATCCACAGGATCCCCTTTGGCATAACCCAGAGCATCTCCAAATATCAAAAGAAGCTTATGTCTGGGCAACTGTGTCCCTTCCTGGGTGTCACTGGGCCAGGCTCCTCAGCGAGGTCTGGTACCTCTCACATCCACCTTGGTTAAGTTTCCCAATTCGCAGCACCGACCGCCCAGCTCAGAACATTCAGCCAGATCGGAGGACTAATCCAGACCAAGTCCAAAAGAGTGGCTGGAATGCTGTGAGCTTGTCTGTGGAGATGCTTGTGCATCCGTGTCTTCCTCTACATCCTCATCCTCCCTTCCCTCCACTGAGAATAAGCAGTGAGTGAAAAATCCTCCAAGGACTTTTCAAGCCTGGACATCTGTATTTAGCCTCTTGAATGTCATATTCAGCCACCTGCAAGGGACTTGGATCCTGTCCGGCTCTTGGCTGAGCTGGCTGACACTCAGAGCTGCTGACCAAGGTGGAGTTGTGCCAGACTGGCAGGAATATTACCGAAATCTGTGGTTCCAGAAGTACGATACCCTGTTCTGTCCTTGTCACAGGCTCATATGAACCACGTCACTTCTGCAGGAGTTCATGACTTTTCCAAGCGAGAGGTAGGGAGGCAATCCAAGGATGATGAGACCCTGAGACAAATACAGCAGCAATAATTCCTACCAGACAAACATAAACGACTTTTTTATATACCACGACAAAAGGCATGGGCATGAACAATACAATGTACAGAACATTTTGACTTTTGGTAAAGCACTGGCTCCAAAGTTTCCTCAGCATCCTTTGGTCACCCACCAGCATGGACAGCCCCAAGGTCCTGGTGGACGTCGGGTAACTGCGACAGCGCAGTACACAGCTCTAGACAGGCTCAGCGGTGGCCATCTCGCCTGCTCTGCACAGATTTACCTTCCTAAATGGTACCAGCCCAAGGAGAGCCGAGCTCTGGTCTCCACGTGCCATGAGGTAGATGAATCAGGGTTAGTGTTTGGGGCAGAAGTGGCAGGAGAATTTGTTTTGAGGAAGAGAAGGTGTGTCTGAGAGCTGTTTTGTTGTTTTTTCTTTTTTTTTCCTAAATATCCCAAACAAAGGATATACTCTGTCTTCACAGACCCTGTGTCACCTATATATTTTGGCTGCCTCCCACGCAGCTCTGGGAAGTGTAGGAAAAGTGCCCAGAAGCAAGCCTTGCCCAGGGCAGTGCAGAGAGGTGCTTATAGGGGTAGAGAGAAACTTGCAGTCAGCGCCTGGGTTGGCCCGTGGTGGGACAATCCCCCTCCCAGGGCAGTAAATATCATAGAATCACAGAATCATAGAATCATTCAGGTTGGAAAAGACCCTTGGGATCATCAAGTCCAACCATCAACCCCACTCTACAAAGTTCTCCCTTACACCATATCCCCCAACACCACATCTAAACGAGCCTTAAACACATCCAAGGATGGTGACTCCACCACCTCCCTGGGCAGCCTATTCCAGTGTCCAACCACTCTTCCTGGGAAGAATTTTTTCCTACTGCCCAGCCTAAACCTACCCTGCTGCAGCTTGAACCCGTTCCCTCTTGTTCTATTGCTAATTACCTGTGAGAAGAGACCAGCACCAACCTCTCTACAATGGCCTTTCAAGTAGTTGTAGAGAGTGATGAGGTCTCCCCTCAGCCTCCTCTTCCTCAAACTAAACAGTCCCAGCTCCTTCAATCGCTCCTCATGAGATTTATTCTCCAGGCCCTTCGCCAGCTTCGTTGCCCTCCTCTGCACTCGCTCCAGCACCTCGAGATCTCTCTCATATTGAGGTGCCCAGAACTGGACACAATACTCAAGGTGTGGCCTCACCAGTGCTGAGTACAGGGGGACAATCACTTCCCTCCTTCTGCTGGTCACACTATTTCTAATACAAGCCAGGATGCCATTGGCCCTCTTGGCCACCTGGGCACACTGCTGGCTCATGTTCAGCCGCTTGTCAATTAGAACCCCCAGGTCCTTTTCTGCCAGCCAGCTCTCCAGCCACACTTCCCCGAGCCTGTAGCGATGCATGGGGTTGTTGTGGCCCAAGTACAGAACACGGCACTTGGCCTTGTTGAAGCTCTTGCCGTTAGCATTGGCCCATTGGTCCAATCTATCCCAGTCTCTCTGTAGAGCGTGGAGGGGAGGCCAGAGACTCCAAGTCCACAGCAATTTCTGCCCCATTGCCTCGATGCCTGGGCACAAGGCAAGCCTACAGCTCGGTGATGGTGCTCAGACAGGCTCCCACTGGGCTGAGGATGCTCCTCCAAGATGCTCTGCCTGTGGGCAGCTCTTGACCCTGCTGCCTCCCGCTGCAGGCACTGGACGGGCTCTCTCCACAGTCCTCCCCAGACTGTCATTAGCCTCTGTCCTCCACCCAGCCTCCCCCTTGGCTGGTGGGGCAGAGACATCCTTCCAGCCACACTTAGCCAGCCCCCCTTGCACCAGGATGGTTGGACACGATCCACTACCTTGGGTGCACTCCACATCTCCAGTGCTACGAAGTTTGAGCAAAGACTGCTTGGTCCTACGGCAGGAGTAAGCAGCCAACAGCAGGTACTTCTCCTTCTGGACCTCAGCTGTGTCTCAGAGTGGCCAAGGACCAGCAGGAGATCTCTTAATTTGAGAACATACCCCAGTTCTTCATATGGTTGTCCCAGCTGCCTTGACAAGGTGGCAGAAGTCTCTCCTTTCACAGTGACCCAACAACGACTTTCCAAGGGAGCTGCAGTTTCTCGTCTGCAGATGGTCTCTGCCGGCTCTCTGCTGTGGGCACAAATCCCTCACTGATGCTATTCTGGAGTTTACTGCTGCTCTATACATTACCATGGGATGCTTGTATAATTTTTTACTCAGTCCTATGTAGGCCACTTCTTATTTTTAAAAAGGAAGTTCAAAGTCAAACTCCTCCCAAAAACTCCTTGAAAAGTGTATTAAGGTGTGACCTAGTTTCTTACAAGTTCTTCAACCAGAACGCTTTCCCCCCCCACGTCCTCCTCCAGCCATCCCTCCACCGCAACACCACGGGGAGCACACATCAGTCGTGTCCCTGTCCCCTTGGGGACCTGCTCCATCCCTCCTGCTCCCACCAGGTGACCTAATTACATCTGTGTTGTGAGCAGGTAAGTGCTGTAGGGGATACTGTGATGGCAACCTGGCTGGTGTGACCTCCTTTTTTCCTGCCCCGGTGATAATCAGAAAGAACTCTTTGCCTTCTGTTTCCCCGTGTTAGTGAAACTTTCCCTACATATGAGCAGAATTGACCAAGGACATAAGAGCTTGTGGGCTGGGCATGGTCAACACTTGGAGATTTGCTGCTGTCAACCTAGTAGCTTAATCCCACTGTGGATCACTCTGCACCGAGCTTCTTCCCAGCTCTTAAAGGAAGAAATGGCCTCAATGCACATGGAGCATCTTTGTTCTGGGTTACCCTTTCAGAAGGGACTCTCTAGGTCTGAGCTGTGCTCTTGCCCACTCTTTAGTCTTGAAATGTCTGTTTGCACTGTGTTTAGATCCTAAATCCCGGTTCACTACTGGTTTCTACCTTGATTTGCCCATTTCTGCAGTGAGGCATCAGAAACAGTTCCAGTCCCTTCCATGGGGTTTAGACCCACGGTCACACTGGCTGCCCCTTCCTGGCCTGCACTGTGCCAACGTGCCTGGCTGGCCTGAGGGACCTGAGGAGACACCATCCAACTCTACGGGCAGGAATGGCCAAAGGGCAGGGAGAGACCCATAATTACAGCCGAGCCTCTTTCATACCCATCTGTGAGTAGCTCCCCAGAAGCAGCACGAGCACATCAGGTGGTGGAGAGATGGGAGGTGCTGTTGGAGGTCAGACCCACAGCCCTGAACAGTCTCCCGGACACCTGCTATGGGTTGAGGATGGGCACAAAACCCTGAGTGGGATGAAGCCTTGATGTAACGTGGGACAGCAGTTTCTACAAAATCCCAGCAGCGCCGCAAATGTTTAAACTACATATAGCAGCATCACTTCTGCCAAGACAGTATGTGGAGTCAATATGACAAGTCAGCCTAATTTGAGTGGGAGAACGTTGCTTCTTTTCAGCCTGAGCAGATTGTCTGCTGGTGGGACCTTGATAATTTGCTTTCATCAGAAGAATAAATAATCGCCCAAGTCAGCAGCGCTTCCCTGTTTTGAATTTTTATTTGTTTTGTTCTGTTTGTTTTGTGCTGTCTCATTAGCTATTGGCAAAGGACACAAAATTGCATTTCCCTGGGCAAAACTGAATCAAACAGGAGGAGGCATTTCCATGTGTAGACATTCCAGGCTGCCCTCCAAACCTGTCCTCTGGCTGCCCCCAGAGGAGGACCTCCGCTTTTCCTGCTGCTGCTCTCCACGCACACACAGGGCTACAACAATTCCCTCTGACATACGCAGCCAATTCCCAGGAAAACTTCTATCCTTCATCAGTGTAGAAGACAAAGCTTGACCCTGCAATGGGGGAGGCTGGTGGGATTCACCGCGTGGTTACCAGGATGCACCCACAGCCACCTAACACCACTGTCATGGCTTGTTAAGCCACAGGGACCCCAGTTATCTCCATTCCTGTCTTGAAACCATGGGCTGCCCCATGTTTCTCTGCTCAGGGCAGGAGGAAGGCTGCTCTTGAGCTGGCAAGTGCCTCCTGGGATGACCCTTGGCGAGTCGGAGAGAAGCGGGCAGCCTCTACGGGAGCCAGCTCTCAGCGTCTGGTCTGAAGCCAGCTCTGAGCCCTGGCCTCTTCCCCAGCGCCGCATCCTGCTGGTCCCAGCTCATCCCGTCACCCTTGTTCAGGATCTTGGACAGGACTGCTGCTCTTAGTGCGTCTCCCCCAAGGCAAGCCCTCGGAGTGGAGTGTGGCGTGGGAGACCAGGGAAGTCCTGCTTCCAAAGCCACTTTCCCCAACCACCCGAATACCAGTGGCTGCTCTGACTGCCATAAATCTGCCCTTTCCCCATCTCTGAAATCCCTTTTGGTGCCCACAGACTCTCCCCTGGCCCCGTCCATGACTCTTCCACGCTCAGTGCCAACTGGTTGTTCATGTGGAAACCAGATCCTCTAATTGAGGCTTTCTCTGGGCTGGCAGGAGCCTCCCTGCTCCTTCCTGGCACTTGGCTCTGCTTGCCCAGCCCTCTCCATGGCTCGTTCTGCTGTCCAAGCTGGACTTGGGTTGATTCATTCCCTCTGAGGGAGGGAGGGAGGGATTATTTTGTGGTTTTTTTGTTTGTGTGCAGAGGTCATCAGAGATCTGGGAATACCATGAGATTAGCCATTAATTGAATGCTTGAATATTATAGGGTTGGTAACCAGGCTGCGTAGCATCCCTGAACCCACCACGGCTGCGACCATGTGTCAGCTTCTCTTTACCACTTTCTCAGCCACCTTATTCACAGCACCGGAGCAATAACACACCCAGATAAGGATGGAAAAGGCTGTGAATAAATGAGCAATGTCACCTCCCGGCTCACTGTGGTGGGACAGGATGGAGACCCAACCGATCACAGTCACTCTCAGCCTCCTAAAGAGGCACATCCAAAACCAGCGTGTGGCTGCCAGCCTAGGAAAAACAGAAGAGATGTGACAAGGCCTTGTTGGTGTCCCTTGTCCTCTGTGTCACTGTGAGTGATCCTGGGCGGACCAGTGGGGTACCTGTGCCCTGGGGCTGGTGAGTTTGCGGGTATGAGAGAATGAGTGAGATCAGCTGGATTTAAAATGAAATCCCCCTTGCCTGTCTGAAGAGTCTTGCACTGAACCCTGCTGTGTTTGCTGAGCTTTGTTGTTGCATGCCTGCTGAGGAATTTCATCCACCTGAGCCTCCAACTGGGAAAAGACCTTGGGAGAGTTGTGCCCGTGTTCCCAAGGTCACCCCTCTGGTTGTATTTCCACGCTCAGGGTGACATATCTGGCTGCAAGCTACAGTTAAGGCAAACACAAGAAGCTGCCAGATCTGGCAAGAAAGGTTTCTTGCGGACCTGAACTTGTTATTTTGATTCTGACCCCTGTGCAGTTTATTTACAGGTGCTGCAGGCTGTGGGTGGTCGGTGGGACGTGCCGTGCACCCATTCCCAATGGCCTCATCCCCTTGCGCACGCTGGATGTTCACGTGCTGGCTACACTGATGTGCTGCCATATCCCAGCAGAGCAGCAGATCGAGGGTTTAGTACAGCTCAAGCAGGAAGGAGAAGAAGAAATGCCTTTTCTCCCGTGCCGAAGGGAGACTTCAGCGGAGCAGGGAGGCTGCAGAAAGCAGCTGTTTCCTCAGTCTCACACTGCACAGAGTGGGTGTTGCAGCCTTTGCCTCCCTCCTGCCATGTTAGCAGGCACGATGGCATCTGCCCAAGGGCTCCTGTAGGGTGCAGATGGGATCGCAGGGAAGAGGACCACCATGGGGCCAAGGCACCATCCCTGGCCAGGGCCAGACCCTTGTGCCTAGCCCATCTGCGCTGAGAGATGGACATCACTCTCCAACCAGCACTCCCAGTATGGAGCCCACAGCCCCTGTCTAGCCTCAGCTATGTGAATCTGAGCAGGTGCTGGTCAAGGCTTCCTGAGTCTTGGAAAGGGATGATCTCTGCTGCACTGCAGCTTTCCGACCCTGCAAACTGGGAGCCGGCGCCAGGATGAATTTGACTTTTTTTCCCCAGGATCTGTTTTAAGATGAGAGTTTCCTGGCTCAAGCAGTTCGTGCTCCGTTGAAGATCAGCTGCACAAGGAGATATTTATGACTGTTTTCCTCAATGCTTGAATCTTCCTAAAGACAGTGAGCAACCTGTCTCAGAAGTGTAGGGGAGAATCTGTCCTCTGCAGCAAATCTTCTCTCCCCAGTATAAACTTGTGGGTGGATGATGGCCAAGAGAAAATGGGTCTTTTTAGTCCATGAAGTCAGGAGCAGCAGGCTATCACATGCTTGGATGGAGAGGAAGATTTGTGGATTAAAGACTCTAACTTGGGACTGGATTCCCAGGTATCAGCCTCTGGGATATCTGGGTCTTTTGTAAGGTATCTCCTTCCCTCCAGGGATGGGGGCTGGAGAGAGCTGACTGGTGATGTGGGGACTTGAGCAGAGGCGAAGGACGTGGCAGTGGGGGCATGGATGAGGGTCTGATCTAGAGCCCTGAATTCAGAAGCACGTTCAGTGCATGAGGATGAAGGTGCCCCTGAAGAGGATGGATTAGAGTAAATGTCTAACTCCACTTTCCATCCATGTCATTTCCTTCCACTGTGGATCTGGGGTTACTCCACTGTTCTGGGTTTCTCTGGAGTATTTGGTGACTCTCCCAGACCTGACCATCAGCATTCCTAACAGAGATGTGCCAGATACAGCAATAAGCATCTCGGGAAGGAAAAGAACACGTGTGATGTGAAAAACTGGCTCCTCCTCGGTGAAGATCTTACTATTGGCTTCCAGGGGTCTGGGTTTCACTCAGCCTTCACAAACCAAAGGAAGAGACTCCCTGGAGGATGGGAAGCACGGAGAGGTAATAGGACTATTAACAGCTAAAACCATTATTAAAACTATTATCATCATCAAGTTTATTCAAATGCCTCCAACTAAATAGACAGGTGTTAATAACGACAATACAAACAAGGCCACAGTGTTTGGGCTGACTCGTAAGAAGTGAAGCATTTTCCCTCTCCGCAGTAATGGTACCAGTCCCAGGCAGCCACTTGTTGCTAGACAGTATGCCAAAATCTGTATCATAGTGAAAATTGTTTATGACAGCTGGGAGAGCCAGAGCGTGAGTCATGGTTGCTGTTGACACCTACAAGATTTTCCTGAATGACAGTGGATGCTAGAAATAGAAAATACAATTGAGGAGAGACTGGAACACCATAAATCACCCCAAAGACCTGACTCATCACTTTTTTGGCCATTAGCTATGTGGGAAAAAACTCCTTGGCCTCCACATGAGTAACCCTGTGTCTTTAACAATGACGTAGCTTAGGAGAAATGTTCGAGCCAATACAGAAACATTCAATTGTGTGAAGCTGAAGCTCGTCTCCATAGCACTGTGTATTTTTAGAAGTGGCAGGAATATAATCCGGACACTTCAGAAACCTCTCCTCGTTCTTGCCCTGCCTGGTGCAATGCAGCTGCAGCAGCGCTCGGCGAAGCCACGGCTCACGTGGACGCGATAAAGGGACAGGGAGTGCTGGGGGGTTGGATTGCATAATTTCCTGGGAAGCTTCCCAGCAAAGCCTGTTCCTAGTGAAGAAAATTATACTTTCCAGTATAATTTTCTGGAAAGCAGGAAAGTCCTTTTCCCTGTCCCTGGGGTCCCTATATTCCTCCTAATATGTGCTCCAGAAGAGGCTAAGCCTGCCTGTTCTTCCCATGAAGTCAGTCGGGTTTCCTTTTGTTTTATTACTAAATCAGCGCAGTTCTTGGATATACAACAGTAATTTTTATCACCAGCTGCCGTATTTTTTTAAATGCTAAAATCAGGTGGCTAGTTATGGGTGTTGGCTTTCTTTGTCTTTGATTTGTTTTTTTTTTTTAAATGAAAATACCTAGCTGTGGAGAACAGGTTAGGTTCAGGGTAGCCATAAAGGCAAAGAAAAGAGACTGAAATGTAGGAAGACGTGGTTTCTGAGCCAGCACTGTGCTTTTGTCAGCAGATATTTCGCAGGTGAGCCGTGAGCCTTGGCAAAACCTGCTGGGAGGTTTCTGTGGGGTCTGAGGTGCTCTGCAAGACATTAGCACCCGGAAAAGAAGGAAGAATGGTTTCCATCCCGTGGGAAGAGGTTGGGGAAAGCTGTACAGGACATCCCTGTCCCAGTCTCAGTCCTGCTTTATGCCAAAGGGTTTCTGCTGCTCCAGCCAATGCCCCTTTGCAGAGGAAAGCTGATATCGGGGCTGCTCAGCCCATCCTGTACACAGGAGTTTATTTATTGGTGTTCACCACTGCACCAAGGGGAGGGATTCTCTCAATTAGACTGAACCCAAGTTTAGAAGCAGCCCGTTGACTGTTTCTTTCCAGAAAAGCCACTGACCCACAGGCTGATTTCTTGCCCATGTGTCCATCTAGTCCATGGGCCATGGACTCACCCCAAGCATGGATCTTGAAGCCAGAGGTTTCTCTGGCCACAGAGTCTGAAGCCTCCCAGCGTTTTGCAGAGCCCTGCTCCGCCTTCCACCAGCCGTGTGGGCAGTCACTGACCCTTTCATCACACTGTGTCCCCTTCCCAGGGCTTTGGGCCACCTACAGTGTATTAACCTCAGAGAACCAGCGCAAGAAGGACATGGACCTGTTGGAGTGGGTCCAGAGGAGGCCACAAAGATGCTGCGAGGGCTGAAGCCCCTCTGCTGTGAGGACAGGCTGAGAGAGTTGGGGTTGTTCAGCCTGGAGAAGAGAAGGCTCCGGGGAGACCTTAGAGCAGATTTCCAGTATCTGAAGGGGCCTAGAAGAAAGACAGCGAGGGACTTTTTACAAGGACATGTAGTGATACGATGAGGGGTAATGGCTTCAGACTGGAAGAGGGGAGATTTAGTTAGATGAGATATCAGAAGGAAATTCTTGGCTGTGAGGGCGGTGAGCCCCTGGCCCAGGTTGCCCAGAGAAGCTGTGGCTGCCCCATCCCTGGAGGGGTTCAAGGCCAGGTTGGACGGGGCTTGGAGACTTCCTGCTTTAGCAGGGGAGTTGGACTAGATGATCTCTAGAGGTCCCTTCCAACTCTGAAGTTTCTGTGATTCTGTGATTCTGTGACTTGCTCTGTCTCTAGGAGCCCATTCCTGGGTGCTTCTTAGAATCATAGAGTCATAGAATTGTTAGGGTTAGAAGGGACCTTAAAGATCATCTAGTTCCAACCCCCCTGCCATAGGCAGGGACATCTCCCACTAGATCAGGTTGCTCAGAGCCCCATCCAGCCTGGCCTTAAAAACTTCCAGGGATGTGGCTTCCACCCCCTCTCTGGGCAACCTGTGCCAGTGTCTCACCACCCTCATGGTGAAGAACTTCTTCATAACGTCCAGTCTGAATCGTCCCCTCTCTAGTTTTAATCCATTCCCTCTAGTCCTACCATTACCTGACATCCTAAAAAGCCCCTCCCCAGCTTTCTTGTAGGCCCCCTTAAGATACTGGTAGGCCACTATAAGGTCTCCTCGGAGCCTTCTTTACTCCAGGCTGAACAACCCCAACTCTCTCACTCTGTCCTCATAGGAGAGGTGCTCCAGCCCTCTGATCATCCTCGTGGCCCTTCTCTGGACACGCTCTAGCACGTCCATATCTCTCTTGTAGTAGGTGCTGCAGAATTGGACGCAGTACTCCAGGTGGGGTCTCACCGGAGCAGAGTAGAGGGGGAGAATCACCTCCCTTGACCTGCTGGCCATGCTTCTCCTGATGCAGCCCAGGATACGATTGGCTTTCTGGGCTGCTAGTGCGCACTGACGGCTCATGTTGAGCCTCTCGTCCACCAGCACCCCCAAGTCCTTTTCTTCAGGGCTGCTCTCAAGCCAGTCGCTGCCCAGCCTGTATCGGTGCTTGGGATTGCCCTGACCCAGATGGAGCACCTTGCACTTGGTCTTGTTGAACTTCATGAGGTTGGCATGGGCCCACCTCTCCAGCCTGTCCAGGTCCCTCTGGATGGCATCCCTTCCCTCCAGCGTGTCAGCATCCCCACACAGCTTGGTGTCGTCAGCAAACTTGCTGAGGGTGCACTCTATGCCACTCTCCATGTTGCTGACGAAGATGTTAAACAAGACCAGTCCCAGTACTGATCCTTGAGGGACTCCACTTGTCACTGGCCTCCACTTGGACAGGGACCCATTGACAGCCACTCTTTGGGTGTGGCGTCAAGCCAGTTCTTTATCCACTGAATTGTCAGGCCATCAAAGCCGTATTTTATCAGCTTGGAGACCAGGATGTCATGAGGGACAGTGTCAAAGGCTTTGCTCAGGTCCAGGTAAATGACGTCAGTTGCTCTCCCCTTGTCTACTGATGTTGTGACCTTCTCATAGAAGGTCACCGAGTTTGTCAGGCACGATTTGCCCTTGGTGAAGCTGTGTTGATTGTACCAATCACCTCTTCATTATTCTTCTGCCTCAGCAGTGCCTCCAGGAGGATCTGCTCCATAATCTTACCAGGCACGGAGGTGAGACTGACTGGCCTATAGTTCCCTGGTTCCTCCTTCTTTCCCTTTTTGAAAATGGGGATTATGTTTCCCTTTTTCCAGTCAGTGGGGACCTCACCAGACTGCCGTGACTTTTGGAATATAACAGAGAGCGGTTTAGCAACCTCATCTGGCAGTTCCGTCAGTACCCGTGGGTGTATTCCATCAGGTCCCATGGACTTGTTCACTTTCAGGTTCATCAGATGGTCATGAACCCGATCTTCACTTACGATGGGCAGTTCTGTCCAACCCCTGCCATTGTCTTCTGTGACTCCGGGAGTGTGGCTGGAGCCCTTGACAGTGAAGACTGAGGAAAAGAAGTCGTTGAGAACCTCGGCCTTCTCCATATCACTTGTCACCAGCTCCCCCGTTTCCTTTCTGAGGGGGCCCACATCCTCCCCAGTCGTCTTCTTACCATTAATGTACCTATAGAAATTTTTGCTGTTTCCCTTGATCTCCCTGGCTAGATTTAATTCTAATTGAGTTTTAGCTTTTCTCACCAGGTCTCTGGTGAGGTTCAGACAGCTTCCTTGTATGCCCCCTATTCCAGCTGTCCTTTCTTCCATTCCTTATAAAGTTTCTTTTTGTGTGACAGTGTGTCCAGGAGCTCCTTGTTCATCCAGACAGGTCTCCTAGCATTCTTTCCTGCCTTCCCCTTTGTCGGTATAGTTTGCTCCTGGACACGGAGAAGGTGATCCTTGAATACTGACCAGCTGCCCTGGGCCCCCCTTCCCTCTAGAGCTTTGTCCCACGGCACTTTGGCCAGCAGATCCCTGAAGCGATCAAAGTCTGCATGCCTGAAGTCCAGGGTCGTAAGCTTGGATTATATCCTCCTAGTTGCCCCGAGGATGGTCCAATGTGGTGTCACCGTTATTTATTAAACTGCATCACTCTCCTGGAGCGAGAGTCCTGGGGGAGCCTCAGGAGCACCCAGCTACAGGCCCTGGAGTTACAGCAATTCGCTCTTGTTGAAGGTCCCACCTTTGCCTTTATTATTAGCTTGATAATTACTTTATTGTAAAAACTCATCACCCTTGGAAGTAATTAATTTCTTGGAACCAAGCACAACAGATGGGCTTCTAATTTATTTGAAATCACACAGGAAGCAGGGAAGTCTCTACCCCAATTTGACAAACACCGCATTTTAACCCGACACTTCATTCCCTTTCAGAGGCCTTAGGAAAAAATCCCTTTGGGTATTTGATGCTGACTCACTGCAGGGCTGAAAGGCTCAGGATGTGATCAATTTATGAAACATGGCCTTGCTTTAATACTTTTGGGCACATTTCCTCTAGGCAGGATGTGCAAATAGCACGATAGGAGCTACCCCGCTGCGATGGCCGTTGGCGGCTGCTGAATTCATGACAGATTTATTAGGTTGGCCAGGTGCAGAGGTTCCCTGCAAACAGCTGGAGCTCTCCTCATCCCTTCTTGACATGGGATGCTTGCTCCAGCCCCCCGCTTGCTTCCCCGCCGCTGGGTAAATGGCGGCCCTTGCTGCAGCCCTGCGGGACGGTGGATGTGGTATTTCTCAGCTCCGCGTAGGCAAAGGTTTCCATCCCTACTGCCATCTGCCCATCTGTTCCCTGGCTCGCTGAGTCCGAAATTAGCCTTCCTGCAGATTTGAAAGGACAGCTGAACTCTTGAATATCGGGGTCGGAGAGTGGACAGGCAGCTGAGAGAGAGCCAAGCCCCCCAGGCAGGTCAATCAAGAGGATGAAGCAAGACCATGAGAGCTTGGGCTGCAGCGAAACAAGGTGGGGAACAGGCTGGAGCCACCTGGGGCTGGTGGGGTCTCTGACCAAAATCGGCGCAGGGATGAGCCAGTGAGGGAATAAACCCCGATTGCCATGTGTGGGGAAGAGAGGTCCGGTGGGCGAGGACCGCCTGCCTCGATGGGGATGCAGATCATCACTCTGCTCTGCAATTTTGGCTCCTCCAGGGCCATTCTGCTGGAGAAACTGTGACCCCGTAACCCTCAGGGCCTGGAAAAATGCATTTTGAAAGATGTTAGAAACGCCGGTAGAAATTTCTGACAAAAATCACGGTGAAAATACCTACTTTTTTCTTTTTTTTTTCCCTGTGGTTATATTTTCAGTGGAAAAATATCTCCTCTGCTACCCACTCCCAGTTTTCCAACATTTCTGCAGAAATCAGACCTTTTCCAGGAATTAGGGATTTTTTTTTGTGTGTGTGTGTAAATCCAGCTTTTTCCCTGGCAAAAGGTTTGTGTGGGAGGCTTCCGGACAGTTGCTCTCTATCTATCAGGTGTGAATGAACCTAAATCCTTTAGTGACTGCTGGGGGCAGATGATAACCAGAGGCTACCGAAAATGCGCAATTATTTAATACAAAATCATTAAATGTACAATCATTATTAGAGGCGGGGGGGTGAAGGCCCCCAAGGGTCCCAGCCCAGTGGTAAGAGGCAGGGCTGCAGCTCCCAAACACGAGGGCTCTGCCGGCTCGTGCCACCTCCCGCGGATGTGCTTTAGCCTGGAGGAACCACCCGGCCGTAAAGTCTCTCTGTCCCCGGGACAGTGTCACGGGGGCTCTCGCTGCCCCCACACATTCATTTACTCCAGGACTATGTGTGGGGGTGTTGGGAGCTCGGTCCTGCCTTTGCCCATAACAGGAGAGGAAACCAGGGTGCAGACCACTCGAATCCCTGACATTCTCTCCCTGTTCTTGCCGGGAATGAGCTAATCCGCGCTATTGTTTCCCACTCCACTTGAATTTCCATTTACCCACATTTCCATTCTTTCAGCGGTTCTTAAAATATTTTTTGACCTTTTTACCAGGAAAGAGTGGAGACCCGACAATGCCTTTCTTGTTCAGTTTGGGAAAAGGTCATTGCTCCACAACATATTTCTTGTTCTGTTTATACAGAACTTCTCAAAGAGAAGAAAAATGTGGAGTTTATTCAACCTGAGGAAAAAACAGATTTACGTATTACAGCCCCAGATCAAACAGGCATTAGCCCTCACTGTCAGCTGTGCTGCTCCGTCCTGTCTGCTGCCCTTATTCTGGTGGATTAAGACCAATATTGGTCGGCCTACCCTACTTGTGAATCTACTTCCTAAAATAGCAGGCAGCCTTGGAAAGAGCGGCAAGGCACGGCTGAAAGGTCACCTTCTAGATACCTTGTGCTGGGTTTTCTTTTCTGCTGATTTCAACTGGGACACTCCAAAGGTTCTCTCTCTTTGGCTGGGACTTGTTTAAACCCCTTTGTATACCCAGCTGCTGGGAATTCATCCTTTGACCCCGATCCATCCCAATTTATGGAGGCATTTTTTCTTAGGACCTCAGTAGCCCATGGCTCCTTGGAGAACACATCCAAGGGCAACCTTTCCCGGTGGCCTTAATCTCTCGCCGTGCCCCTCTCTTTCCAGCCACTAAACAGGGTGGCAGGGACCCACTTGCCAACTTCACGAACTTCACTGAGGTGCTCAGGTCTGAGTGAGACAAGTAGGTTTCTAGGATTGACATGAGGAGCTGGGTTCGCTAAAAATGGTGTGAAGATCTGTGGTGATGAGAGCAACCCTGGAGAGCTCTGCCTCCCTCCTGCCTGTGGCAAAGGACCCTTCACAACTGCCCCTCTACAGGTTTGAATGGAAGATGGAGAAAAACCTTCCCTTAGCAGCAATCTGGCCAGGAGGAGAGGCAGAGGTGTGCTGCTAGTGGTATTAAACACTGGGCAACAAGCCTAGAAAGGTGGGGGATTTATTAAACCTGCTACACTTTCCCAGGCAGACATTTGAGGATGCACCAGCTGAACTTTCCTCAACATCAAAATCTCTCACCACCTTGACTTCTACCACAAGAACAGGAAAAAGCTGCGCTGAGAGACATCTCACCTGTATATCGGCTCCAGCTTGAGTCCTGTCTTGTGGTGACAGAGGATTTATCAGCGCTGCAAACCTGCGGCAGTGACTTCCACGGGTTGTGTGTCCCTTGTGCAGCCCGGCATCTTGACCGTCTGCCCAAATCTCCCGCTCACTGGGGCAGGGGATATGCACATGGCTTCCCAGGGTCCTTTATTTTCTGGTCTTCCTTTGAACCTACATATCTGATGGTGCAAACCGACTGGAAACCCCACACAGCAAGGAAAACTAAGGATAATCCTTGTGGGATTGTGCATCCGATTATTCCTGCCCCACGTCCCTGTAGCTGCTTCCAAATCTCCTTTGGCGTGATAGAGTTAAAGCAGTTGGCTTAAAAGGAATCACAGCATGGATACAGCAGAAAACCAGACATGGGATATAAAAAGCCTGCTTCTAAATTTAAACCACTGTTAAAAGCTAATTTAAGCAGCTAATTATACTAAAAATGCATGAGCCCCAAATTTGCCAATTAAAAGTTAATTAAACGAAAACTCAGTGGGCTTCAATTTGTCAGTTAAATCCATCTGCTTCCTGCAGCTTCCTGCAATCCCACAGCTTCAAAGCTCTGCCTGCAATGGGAACCACTCTCCGAATCATCGCAATCAGACAGATGTCCAAAACCCCAGAAAAAGCCCAAAGCTTACTAAAACCCAGGCACAATTAGCAGCCTTTGGGAATCTGCCCAGACGTCTCACAGTAGATGTGGCCGTTTAGGAGATGAAGTCTCTGGACAGGCTGGCTCAGTGCTGCCGATGCCGTGCCTGCTGGATCCCTCCCCATCACCACATTCATGCCGAGGGGGTGATGTGTACCAGCGCAAGGGTCCACGCAGTGGACAATTCAGCAGGTCTTCAAGCAGGCAGCCCTATGAATGCGACTACTCTCGTGAAAACTGCTCTTTTTTCTAGCTGCACAAGGTCTACCCCATCCTCTGCCTGCAGACAGCAGAGTAGCATCCAGCTGGAGCGATGCACTTCACTCGTAGAGAGAATCTGCCATACATTTATTGATATAAAACAGGGATTTAACAAAGTTTGACAGTGAATACGGTAGTGTTTTAACAAGATTCGATGGCAAGGCACGCTTGGTTATTTACTGCCTAGAGGACACGGTCAGACAGAACTGTAAGGGACACCCTCCCGTTGAGTCGAGGTTCAGAGAGGAGCCCCAGCTTTCTAAACGCCTTCTCAGAGAGGAGTCTTGGTTGTTGCTGGATCCAATCCTAGCCCCGGACTTGGTCAATGTTTATGTCTAAAGGAATACATATGAACAATCAATCCTTTATATCACTTAGTTATGATTTCAAAGTTTAGCATGCTATTAGTCACGTACTGAGGATCTGTTGTGGCAAGGAACCTCTGAATCTCAAGAAGTAACCATGAACAGTGTCCCTACCCAAGGGGAGATCCTGGCGTGCAGCCGCTTCTGTGCAGGAGAGCTCCAAGGGCTCTTGGGCTGTTTGCTATTTATGGGGGTGAGATGATTGACCTATAGTCATATTTGCACATTGACCAGCATTGTGGTGAGATGGGCGCATTGTTCAAGCTGGCCCTTGGCTATTGTGTTGTTATCTGTCTCCCCGAAACCACGTGAAGTCGGATCACAACTAGATGCACCCAGGGCATGTAGCGATAGGATGAGGGGCAATGGTTTAAACTAGAGCGGGGCAGGTTTAGATTAGCCATGAGGAAGAAGTTCTTTCCACTGAGGGTGGTGAGACACTGGCCCAGGTTGCCCAGAGAGGGGGTGGAGGCCCCATCCCTGGAGACATTCAAGGCCAGGCTGGATGAGGCTCTGAGCAACCTGATCTAGTTGAAGATGTCCCTGCTGACTGCAGGGGGGTTGGACTAGATGCCCTTTAGAGGTCCCTTCCCACCCAACACGTTCTGTGATTCTATGCTTCTATGATGACCACCACAGGTGGTTATCGCTTGGGCAGGGTTATGGCAGATGAAGGTCAGGGTGGCGGTGGAGCACACCGTCACAAGTAGCTCCCCCCCCCCTCCCCCGCCAATATGTGTCACCAGCTTGCACTGCCGTGGCCGTGCCATGTCGTCCCCTGGTTGCCTGGTCCCAGCTCCCTTTGTTTTGCAGGAGGCAGCAGGACCCTGGGTGCTGTGTTGAAGCACCGGGGTGAAAGCCTGGAGTCGATGGGGTGGAGGATGCTGCTGTTACAGGCTCAGCCAAGCTGATCCGCACGTGACTGATGGTTGCAACACGGGACAATGTTCTGGGGCTTTCACAGCTGAAATTGGCAGCTTGTTATGCTTTTCATCAGCCACACCTGGTGTAGGCTTTCTTATTGTGTTAGTTCAATAGAGCAGCACTTTAAAAAGAAACCCAAATCTAGATATCAGCACGTTCAATTACAGCAGGAAAATCTGTGAAGGAAAGCTGCCACCCGAGCCGACTGATGTACTGCGGGGAGGATGGGCTCTGCTCCGCTCTTGTCCCATGTGATGGGTACTAAATACAATGGAAAGAGAGCAGGATGCTCATTTTCTTTGCTGCTGACTCCAAGGAGTTACCATGGTCCATAGCTTTGGCACTCTCAGCTTGAGATCAAAGGAACTCACTCCCAAAACAAAATAAAAAACCCCAAACATTTCTGGCCCTCCCTCTCAAACTCATGCAGCCCGTGCTCGTCAGAGCAGAAGAAGGATTTTCACGGAAGTTGCCTGAGCTTCAATTTGAATTTCAAATGGATGCAAATTAACACTCCCCAGTCCAGGGTCTGCTTTCATACAGAGTGCTTTTCGGCAGAGCTGGGTGTTACGCAGGCAGCGATGTTACCACCGCCAGTACCTGAGCATTTAACCGTAATGCTACAGCCAGGCCGGTGACAGACAGCAGCATTTTGGGCAGCTGAATCACTCCAGGGACACATCGGGAGGCAGCTAACGCACCCCTCGTCGCACCCACCGATGTGGCTGGGCTGGGACGTGGCTCCTTGATTTTCGTCACCTGCATTTCTGCAGCTGTCACACCCCCCCACTCCCCCCAGCACCATCAATATATTCAGGGTTTTGCTTTGATCTCTCTTTGTCTTAATTTTCTCAGCTGCCCATGTGTTTCCCAGCTGCAAGTCGTCGACTTTCTTTGTGACTTCCCCCCTGCCTTGCAGTGTGAGTACTTTTTTTACAGTCCCAGCTGCGTTTATCTTTCATGTGACCAATTTTGTCCTTTGTTTTCAAACAAGACTGGGATGGCTGGCTTGTTAGCTACATGGAAAGGATTAAGATGTGCTGTGGTGGTGATGGAAGGGAAGCAGCTCCTGGGGATGGCTGTGTGAAGCAGAAATGGTCAACGAGATCAGGCATGTGCTTCCCCAAAGTGTCAAAGCAAACCTCCCCTGCCAGGCAAAGCCAGGGCTCCTCAGAGTGTTGATTTACCACGGTTGTAGTCTCTGTACACCAAGGAAAACCTCCCCATGCAGCACCGCAGGAGCCCCCCATGGTGCCCTGGAGGCTCCAAGTCCCCCTGTGCTCCCCGTTTCGTGGCCTCGGAGGCAGTGTGGCCACGGAGCTGCAGCAGGAGCCGAGAGCTGAGAGCCAAGCTACGAACTCTGGGAGCGAAAGAGGGTGTCCATGGCCACCCTCACACAGGACCGGGGAGAGACGGAGGCTGGTGGCACTTCCTGCTCTGTGGCAGTAACACCTGGTGGACATGAGAAACCCTTTACGACTCCCCCGTGGCACACTTTGTGTCTGCAGAAGAGCTGTCACATGTGTCCATCTGCAACATCACCTCCATGGGACAACAGCAAGGTAGAGCAGAAGTGCAACACGTATGGGGCTTTCTCCTAGGGAGACCTTCTGGCTGCAGCCAAGTTGGAGACCCCAAAGGGCAGGAGGGCAGTGAGCCCCTGCAGGGTCCTCCGGAGGGAGGCACCGAAGGTCTGGCCCAAAATGCACCAGCGTATTTCTAACCACTGCCGTTCTGTAGCCGTGTTTGAAAGCGCTGCGGTTCCAGGGGCGTGCGAGGTTGAGTGAAAGAGAGAAAATAATTCTATACAGGCATAAAAGTTGGGACCAGATGACTTGTGCGGTGGGTTGAGCAGTGACCAAGGCATGTAGCCTTGGACCAAGCAGGTCACCAGACCCAAAGTAAAGCAGTGCAGAGCCTGAGAAGCCTCCAGCCAGAAACTACAAGTGAGGACCAGAAAGAGTTATAGCTTCATCTCACAGAAGCAATTTGTTGCAGTATCTTCCGCCCTTCCCTAAAGGAGCATCCAGTTATCTCACTGGGCAGCGGTGTCATTTCATTTTTCCAGGTTTCTTGGTGCAGCTGCGGCTGGTGATCCCCGAAATTTGACTGCAACCCTGGTTACTGCTGGTCAAGTACAAGAGTGCAGAGAGCTGCGCCTTCCCAAGCGCCCTCCCTTCTCCTGCGGGAGCAAATGAAGTCGGCGGTGAAGCTCCCCAGTCCCTTGGCGCTGGCACGACTCCAGCCCCCTGTCTCTGCGCTCCGCTCCTTATGAGAACCGATTAAATAACCCAATAACACAGTTGGAGGCTGCAGCCCTTGCTGGAGTCGGTAATAGCCTCTTTAAAAAAAATTATTCTTAGTAGACACCGAGAGGACTGGTTTGTTTTACAAGGCTTCAGCGCAGAGAGCTGGCTTTATGAATGAGGCCGTGAGTCAAAGTCTTCCTGGCTGTTTATGAAAGACCGATCTATTGGAAAACCCACTGCCCTTTGTTTATGTAAGCAATCTTATTGCCCGTGGTGATGTCTTAGAGATGCATATTTTATCCTAAATTTTGGCCTTCTCTAGTGGCAGTGGGGCGGAGAGGTAGTGCAGGACACGAGGACAGCTACCAGAAATGGTATTTGTGTCCGCACGGAAACGTGCGCGCTGGCACCTGGACCCATTGCCTCATCCCCGCTGTGCGCCCAGTCGTGGCCGCACCTGCCGCGAACGTGGATCGAGACACGCACCATTCTGGAAGCTGCTTCTTTAGATTTTCCATGCTGTCTCTCCGCAGCCTTTCTGCTTTTTCAAAGGGATTTGTGAGCTCAGGCCTTGAGGATTTAGGGCACTATTCCTCTAAACATGTTGTTACAAATCCAGATGTCAGTGCAGCATTTTGCAGACATCCCTCTGCTACTGTCGTTTTAGGGACCTCATGTCTGAAGGCTGTGGATCTGTTAATGTAACCCCAAATCGCGCATATGATACCGCAGAAGTGTACACTGGTCGGCACTGGGGCTGTTATGGTCCTCTCCCATACCCAAAGACCGGTTCCTCCCTTGCCCCGGCACAGACGTGCGTCTGGCGCTGGGTCAGGGAGTTCAGCCAGGGGACAGCCAGGATCACAGGAGTAGGAACACCTCCCTGGGTGCCTTGGCTCCGCGGGTCACGGTGGCCGTACTGAGTGGCGGCCACTGCCACTCACGTGGCACAAGGAATGGGCAGTGCACCGCTGGATCAGGTCTGCGGGATGGGGCAAGGCAAACCCATCATTGACCTTTTCTACAGAGCTAGCAAGGGACATCTGCTCTGAGCAGAACCCGGGCTGGGGACCTCCAGAAGGTCCTCCTAGCCATCTTTCTGTGATAGCACCTGGACATCAGGAGTACACTGGCAGCTGAAGCTGGCACCAGACCGCAACCACGGGCAACACAAGCCAAAGGAGACACCATCCCCTGAAGGAGGAGTGTGGTCATCAAGCGTCCCTGGGAAGGGTGGCTCCCCTCCCCAAGGTACCAAAGGATGCCTTTGCCTTTCTCAGCTGCAGCCTGGGTCTGCAGTAGCTGGTAAAGGCTGGGAAGGGTCCAGAGGAGCCATTCCCATGGTGGTTTGGTTTGCAGCAGTGAGAAGGGCTGGAAGGTACTGGAGTTTTGCTCACCTGTGATCGAAGCTCAAAGCCAGTGTGGTTTTTGGAGAGTTTTCTCTGCAACAAACGACCATCTGTGCTTTGCCAGCCTGGTTGTTGAGGGGAGCACAGATGTTACTGGACTGACTGTTCTGCCTCCTGCTCATGCGGATGCCTATTTGAGAGGAGAATCCATGTTGTTCAAACAAGTACAGACTTCTGCTAAAATGAACATCAGGTTTTATTGACGGAAGAAGTAAATACTGACCAGTGGAAAGTTAAAGACAATATTTACTCTGAGCTTCCCTAAATCCAAATGTTTACAGTAAGTGAAATGTGAAGCACTGATCCACAGGTTCCCATGTGTGATACTGCCTGCTCCCAGGGCGGCAGGGCTGCCACCCAGGCCTGTGATTCTCCAAACTATTTGCATATAGAAGGTAAATTCTTTGCACATAAACTCATGAAGGAGAACAAATAGAAATGCATTCCCCCTCTAGGGTTGGAAAGGAAATGTTGACATCTCAGCGTCTCTGCCGTCAGCATCCCTGTCCAAATGGAAGGTGGGCACGGGTGCTTGGAGTGCTTGGCTGGCAACCACCACGTCGTGGCCTCCCCAGTTGCCCTCTGCGTGTGCAACAATCCACTTGGTGGCTTATCCCACCTGCAGGCTTAAACATCAGAATGGCCATGCTACAGCTGGAGGCCAGGGCCCAAACCCTTGACAACATCTAGGTCCAAATCCATCTGAAGGTGGAGCATGGGGCAGTTGGTCCAAGGTGACAAGTGGCAGGAAAAGGTTGCCCAGAGAAGCTGTGGCTGCCCCATCCCTGGAGGGGTTCAAGGCCAGGTTGGACGGGGCTTGGAGCAACCTGGGCTGGTGGGAGGTGTCCCTGCCCAGGGCAGGGGGTGGCACTGGATGATCTTTAAGGTCCCTTCCAATCCGAACCATTCTATGATTTTGTGAAAAATATCCTGCTCTAGGGACTCAGACGTGTTTTGTTGCCACCTGAGGGTCCAGCTCTGCCCTGCAGGAGCTCTGTGCACTCTGCTGCTGCTGCTGCTTCTCAGACGATGGGGTCTAACCTTCATGCACCTTCTCTTTGTGTAAAACTGCCTTTCCTCAGTTCTCCACCTGGACATGGTGGAGGCAGTGGAGACAAGCATCTGTAAAGAAAGGTCCAGACATCTCACTGGGCACCCAAAGCCAGGGCTCTCTGTTTTTGGCAACACCTGCATGACTCCCTAGTGGGCAACAGCTTTCACGTACCAGTCCTGCCTCTAACACTGTGATGATCAGTTTTGCAGAAGAAAAACAGAGATTTGTGGGCTGATTTCAGTCTGAACTCCAGAAGCAGATGGAAATCTTGATCTATTTCTCAGAGTGCAGTGTCTTCACATGCTGGGTCAGCTTTCCTGAAACACAGAACTGGGGATGAGGAGACTGCATTCTGCAACGAGTAAAACTTTTGGGACCCGATTCACACTTTTCATCCATTACATTCTGCAGAAGTTGAGCTGCTAGCGGTGAAACCCATATTCCTATGTTCTCAAACCAAAATATAAATACTGACTCTTTATAGAAAGCGTTGATTGCATTATACGTTCCCGCTATGGTTTGCTTTGTGGGCATCAGCATTTTCTTCGTAGCTGATCACGGCCAGAGCAGCAGGAAACACGCAGCCGGTCAGACCCATGGGGAACTGCCCAGTTCTGTGTTTGGTCTGTCGCCGCTCACCACCAATATTTGTCACATTGCCAGTGAAACTCACTCCGTGAACAGATTGAGCAGCTTAAGGAGAAACGTGCAATCCAGCTGCATGTTCAGGTTGGCTGTAGGTGAGGCGCGCTGCTATTCTCAAGCTCCTGAAGAAAATTCCCTGGAAGCTGCTGGTGCGCTCTAGCAGCAGATGGCTGCTTCTCAGCAGGATCTGTGGCCAACAGGGATGTTGTTAGGAGGCTTGGTATGAATTTTAAACTGTTTGCATTCCTTAGGCCCCTTTGTGTTGTTAGCCCTGCGCTGGCGGATGACTCTGTGGCCTGAAAGTCTCTTCATTATTTAGCAGCTTGTTTCATGGATCAACAGGTTTCCCAAGGGGATGTCAGTGATTCGAGTGATAGCTGGTCAAGCACCACCCGGTGTGGCATCTGGGACATGAGCAATTTGTTTTGTGATGACAGACAGATTCCTATTAGACCCCATCCCGATGCGTTTTAAGTGCTCTTATTCTACCTGCCCTTTTAGAGGTGGCACCTCCACCCTTTGGAAGTGCTCAACCTTAACCCTTCTTGATCCTTCTCCTTTCCACTAAATTCCTTGTTTCTTTTTGCCTCCTGATATTTTCCACACAACCACGTTAGTCTAACAAGCCTCCCCTCCTGCTGCTATTTACGGCCATGATGTTTTGATTTCCATGTCGCAGATGTTCTTTTTAACGGATATTTACAGTTGAAAGGAATGGGGATCCAGCTGTGCTGATGGGACAGAAATAGAGCCACGTTATCACTCCTGCATCCAGGCATGAAATGCACAGCCAAACTTGCAGAGGAATAAACATTTTTAATGCATGCAAGGCATCCTGTTCAGCGCCGAGTTCAGTGATTAATTACCAGGACAAGGGCCTGGCCTGATGTGCCCTCGTGTTTAGCACTCACGTCTAGGGCTCTCCCTCAGTTTTTGGGAGTTTTAAAATGGCAAAATGTTGGCAAAATATTTTGGAGTAAGAATATTGCCCTGGTGGGAGAAAATGCTACTGCTCCTTGATACTTTAATTACAAGCTATTTCTAGGACAGGGAATAAGAAGGTGCCGGGAGCTCTGGATCTAGCTGTTAGGAAGTAACTAAAAACTTACAGCCCTCACTGAGATCGGAGTCAGGCTCCGTCCCTCTTCAGGTGGGTCCAGAGCCCTCTTTATCAGAGGTGGTGGAAGGATGAGTCACAGAGGGCATTTTAACCCACCCCTTTACTTTCTGGGGTAGAAATGAGCTGGGAAGCAGGGCTGTGACTGCTGCATCGACCGTGAGGCAGCTGCAGGCTCCTGCGGTGAGCCTCTTCAGCCTGCCCAGGACTCCCACTCTCAGGGCTGAGTTTCCAGGTATCCATCCAACCTCCTTGGTCCTTTTTTTGCCATCTGAGGGCTCAGCAGCAAAGCGGAGCTCTAGATTTTGAATGATGTTGGGTAGATGCCCACAGCAGAGGTGTGAGGCTCGTCAGATGCTCAGTGTGTTGTTGTCTGGTTCCTGCAAGGCCTTAGGAGAGGAACGTGAGCATCAGCCGACCCAGAAGAAGCTGCCGTACCAGCCCTGCCAGAGGCTGCACACACCACTGGGAACTGATCTCAGCATCTTGGCCGCGGGGATCTTCCAGCAGCATTTAAAACTGACTCCTTCCAGCTGGCCTGTCAACAGCTAACAGTGCTTAATTGCAGGAAGAGCTTTTGCAGGACCTGGCAGAGCAAACATGAGCCCTGACCTCCGTCCAGTGCTCTGAGGCCACCCGGGGTTCATTATGTGCTACTTGCAAGCTGCGCCCGATCCCTGTCAGCTGGTGTCTGGGGGAAAACAGGGTGGGATGATGGACACTAGAGTCCCGAAGGTCACCAGCCTGATGCTCTTCTGAGCAGAGTGAGGAGCAGCCACTGTGCCTTCGCCACCATTAATGGGAAAGCCTGGGACTGATGAGCACCCTGGGGCTGGCTGGGAGGCCAGGGCAGCCTCAGCTACTTTGTTCAGGTCTGGGACTTTATAACACAAGTGAGGAGTTTTCAGGTACCACCTGCAAGTATTGAGATCCTTTCCAATGCTCCTTCCTTTTCCCTGCTCCCAGAGCACTGCTGCTCCTTTTGCAGAGCTGCTGTGTGCAATGGAAAATCGCATGACGGGCTTGAGTCAAAGCAAATACAGCCGGTCTCTTTTCCAGGCTGGTACCCTGCTTCGTAATGGCCAACGGCACAGGCTTAGGGAACAAGAGAAAGAAAAAATTCAAGAACAAAGCAATCCTTTCCTGGTTCACCCTGTTTCTGGCCAAAGTAATTTAGGGATGCGCTCCGTTGGAAGCTGAAACCAAAAATCTTCACCTTATTCAGCTTGTCCTCACTCTGGGGACCACACACTGTTACCATCTTCCTTCCTCCCACTTCATTACCAGGTTTCTCCCACCTTGTAGCCTTCCTGCCTGTATCTGTGCTGCTATCAACCCTCCACAAGTGATAGTAAACATCTCCATGCTGCTCGGGTCTTCAGGACAAAGCTGCACCTGGCTTTGTTCTAGGGAAACAAGTCCCCTGGTTTATCTTTTTTTGACTCACCTTCCTGGGCCAGGTGCCCACATAGAAATGAGCAGCAAGACCTGTGGCAGGAGCACTGATTTTGAGACACTACGAGGTTATTGCAGTAAAGGGTCACTCTGTAATCGCCTGCTCTTATATTTTTTACCCGTGACTCCTCACAACTGGCCAGCGCATTTTCAGTCCTGGCAGAGTGTCTTGGGGACCAATGCTGGACATCTCGCTGGAAAATGCCAGCCCTTGTCTTTTGCTCTTGGAACACCAGGAGCCCCACACTAATTCCCTATCCAGGTCACCACTATTTCAGAAGTGGCCTGCTTCCCCTTCAGAGAAGCTTAGGGAAAAGTCTCCTCTAAAAATTTCCAGGAGCCCTCTGAGATTGACTCACAAGAAATTCTGGCAGAGGAGAGAGGGTGAGAATAGAGGACACACAGTTTGGGGACACATCTCCTGGGATAAGAAGCCCTGGCCAGTTGAAACACAGCCAAAGAGCCCATTCCCTCATCTCTGGGCTATTATTTTCTTTCCATGCTTAACTCTATACCCGTCCTTGTTGGACCATAAGGGCAAAGAAGCAGTTTCTGTCCAATCTCTAGGTCAGAAAAGGAGCAACCTTTTCGGATGGTGACTCCATCCAGAGAAGGGCAGGAGAACTTGGCTTTCTGGCTTATAATTTGGCCAGTGCAGCCCAACTGGTTGGTCTCACACAGCAGCCAGCCAAGACCCACATGTGCTCCAGACTGGTGGTAGCACACCTTGCCTTTTGGTTGGGGACATTTCACAGGAGCTGCAGTCTGAAGGTGCCATGGGAGGAGACTGGAGAAGAGACCTGGACAAGTCCCCAGCACACAACTTTGTATCCTCAACTGCTCACAAAGACCATGCAGGCTGAAGATAGATTCTTGCTGGCCTGGCCTAGGTGGCTCTTGGACATGCTGTCCTGAAGGGCATGAGGTCCTCCCAACCCACACTGTCCTACCACACCCCATCTTTCTCACCCTTCTTTTCTTTGCGTAGGCTTTGGTGACTTTTTAGAGATCCCTCCATCTCCTGTACTGTGCCAAAAGGTGAGCTGATGCTCAACAAATTCTCAAACTCACGTAAAAATCTTCAACTGATTGTATGAAAAGCGTGTTTCCTCCCCAAAGAGCTGTTGGCTAGTGATGTGCAAGCAAGTTCTGAAACAGCAGAGGGGTTTTGGGAAAGAACATGGTGATGGGGATACCACAGTGCTCAGTGCGGGCCAGGGGAGGTGGTTCATCTGTGATGAAGTGGGACGGCTTTTCACTCTGGATCTGAACCCTCTGGCAGGAAACACCACCAGTACCAGGGACCGCAGGGTCCTGAGAGCCATCGCTCTCTTTCTCACCCTCTCCCTCAGACACACTGTCCTGCACATCTCTTACCAGCCAAGGGACTGGATCAAACATTAAAGATTACCAAGAAAAAATTAGAGAAATGATCCCATCCTGTTCCAGCGTACAGGTTTTGCAATGTAAAAGGAGATTGCTTTTTGCATAAAATAAACACGTTCTTGCCTTTTCCCCCTCAGGAGTGGATTCCACTTCGAGTTAAGAGTATAAATAGAGCCAGAAAGAACTTCATGTGGTAATAAACCAGTCTGATATTAACTATACTCCCTCTGGGGCTGCTGTGAAAATTCTGCTACCCCCCCCCCGGTCCCCCACCTTCATTACTGGTTTAAGAAAAAGTTGCTCTAACTCAGTACTTTTCTTTTGGAAAACTATTTCTGGAATGTCTCTTGTTCCAACAGATTACGTAAAGTGACTCCAGTGGCTTTGTGGAGTCTCAGAGGCTCAGCTGGAAAACACCCATAAGATCATTCAGGCCATCGTCTGCCAGAGCGAACCTCTTGCCCACAACTGCAGCTGCCACAGGCTTTTAGGACAGGCTCTGGTCTATCTACCTTTGCTTTCTACTTCTGCTTGCCTCCACCCAACCCATTTCCTTCCTTTCCCCCTGTTCCTGGGATTTATCTTCTCTTCGTCCCCTTTCTGGCCCTTCCCATCCCACTCCCTGGGCATCTGTTCTGTGTCACGGGCAGCGTTGCCCTCCATGGTGGGGCTGATCTCACTGCTCAGCTGCTGCCTTGTTGTCTTCTTTTTTTAATCCCTTTTTTTTTTTTTCCTGATTTTTCTTTACAGTTCAGTATCTGGAAAAAATGGATCTGAGAATGAAATAACGAGCAGAGCAACTGTGGCGACCGCGGCAATTGTTTGATGAACTGACGAAGGCTGCTTCTGTCGAGCGTTGCATCCGTGTGTTTGGTCACCTCTGCAGCAGAGCACGTGTGCTATTTGGGGTAGCCCCTCAGTGCCACTGGTCAAAGAGGATAAAGAAAAATGCAGGTATTTGTGAATTTTACTTTATTAGATGTTTTCTAATGTCAAAAGGGCTTCAAGCAGGCCTTGATACAAGTGATTTGAGATATGCCCTGCTGATCCAGCAAGAGAAAGAATAAACACTTCGGGTGATTTCTAAGCACCTACCACCATCCTGTCTCCTTTATGCCATTTCAGTGAACCATGAGGAGATGGCAAGGCAGATGGTAGGGCAAGGCCCCCAAAGAAATTAGCTTCCTAATGGATTTTTCAGACCGGGGCTGAGGAGGTCCACCTGCCCAGGCTCCTGAAAATCACAATATAAGGGCCTAAGCTCTCCACTCATGCACCTAAAGAAGGGAAATTTGGACGCTTTTGGACTACACAGCTGGTCCTGCAACATGAAGTGCAGTGTCTGAATGAAGCGCAACTATTCTGCACAAGACCAAAACCCACGAACAAGAAGCAGCCAGGACGGCAGCTCCGGATGAGTAAAATTGCTTGGAATTAGAAAGAAACATGTAGCCGTTGTTTCGGTACAAAGATCTACCAAAATGTCCTGAAGATAAGACCACGTAATTACACCTTTAGACCACAAATATCTTAAATCTTTAAAAAGCACGTGTCAAAACAGCTACAGCTTTTAACGCAGCCCAAATATAAGGTCTGCGATGTTAATGCTGAGCCACTTCTTTCCGAAAAATGGATCCGTAAGATGCGGTGATTGTTGAGACTCTTTCAGCATATATCAGAGGAGGAATACACGAGGAACTTGAAAACCTTAATGAGAAAGTGTTCCTTTATATGCTAAATATAGGAAATCCTTGCAGAAGTAGAAACAAAACAGATACCCCCAACATCCAATAGAAGCTAAGACAGGAAGGCAGAGGTGCATTCAGCACTCAACAAAGCTTTGGAAAACTTCAACAAAAATCAGAATAAAATATTACATATGGTATACTATGACAATGTCGCGTTCATATGGAAAAAATAAAAATGTCTAAAATATTTAGCTAATGACAGAAATAGCTTAATAGGAAACATTGCAATCTTGGTCATATTAATAGTAGTTGCAAAGCTCTTCTTTCGCTGAGGCTCCTCCTCAGGTTGCATCTCCCACGATGCACCATGAACTCTCCTGATGAGGAGGTAGGACCTGGTGTACGCGGGACGTACGTTGTGCCTGGTGTGTCCAGGACAGGAAAGCAGGATTCTACTTGCCCAGCTGTAGGTGTCCGCAAAATGGAGGTCTCCATCAGACCCACAGGCCCAGGGGACCTTTGCCGTGGGGGGTGTGAGAGCCCTGGGTGAGATGAGTCCCCCAGACAGCACTGGTTGCGTGACTGGGGCTCCTCTGACCGCCACGGGGGTGTGACACGTAACACGCTGTAGACACACATAGTTTAGACGCTACAGTTTGGATATCCAACTTGATTATCTTTGCTAACTCTTTATTCTGAGCAGGACTCAGCCTTAGAGCTCAATAGAACATATTTTTGGTCACAGAACAGTCAAATTGCTGTAAAAACATTAGAATTTGTGGTTTCACTTTCAAAGAAAATCATAAACCAAATAACTTCAAATTTCCTTTTCCACATTTTTTTTTTGTTTGTTTCCACAAAAACCTCACACTTTTCAGTGCGGTGCTTTGCGGAAGCAGGAGTTCAGCTGTCTGGAGCGGAATTCATCCTGCCTGATGGCCATGCTCTGCCCATATAATAAATACCTTATTTTCCCACGTCCACTTAAAGCACCTCACTGCAGCCCTCCCAGGCTCTGCGCGTGCCCCAGGTCTCTCGGCAGCACCTGCCGGGCTCCTCCACGCGCCGCTCTCCCAGCAGAGTTTCGGCAGCTTCTCCCCTGGGTCCTGCCTACCTTTACAGGGTCTTCTCCAGGAGCCCGAGGGGGGAACCAGGCGCGTGCTGTCCACCACTCGTGCAACGCTCAGCATCCCCGCCACCCCTTCGGAGTGGGAATCAGTTTGGATTAACTTCCTCCATCAAGTTGCTAATTCTCATAAAACGGAACAAACCCAGAACCTCTGCTTTCCTTTTCTCCCATCAGATCCAGCTGAAATTGCCCAGCGGATCCAACATAGCACTTGGGGGGGTGGGTATGACAAGGGGCAAGCACAAAACACAGGCTAAGTGTTCATTTACCGCTCATTTCCGCTGGAAACCCACCTAACACGGGTGGCCTCCTTTGGACAGATGGACGGTGGTCCTGGGCGAGCGGTCTGGGTGGCGAGGTACGGGGGGAGACGGCGACGATGCATAATGCAGGCAACTTCCCCCCTCCTATCGCCCTCCCGCTGTAAGAGCCGCAGCCTGTGCAATGAATATGACAAGGAGTATAAGAAACTGGTTTAAATACCGTCTGCTGAGGTGTACCTCTTCCCTCCCGCGCACATGAGTTGTCACATAGTTTAATCGCATGATCATGTATTTTGATTTCTACTGGCTAATTGCTTCTTAGCCTTGTTATTCACAGAGAGTTTCTCTCCTTTGTTGTCATTTCAGTGAAACCGAGACAATAAAATGTCAAGAAATACCAAAACAAAAGCAAACCTTCTGTAAATGAAGCATTTAGGTGGCATAGTTGACAGAAAAAAAGATGGGGAATGCACCATTATGGATTTAGTCTTGCTGTGAAATCACCTTCATTTCAAGTTGTAGTTTCTGTACTGTTTTCTGTTTGTTTGATTAATATTTTACAAATTCTGACAGAAACTGCATCCTGTAAAGTACAAAAAATAACATCCATACTAAACAGCCTACTGAGTCTTCTCTTCCATGCTTTTACTGCGACTGAATAAAATAGCACTGACTAAACATCAAGAGGGTTTTTTTTGTACGGAGAAGTTATAGTTATATAGGGAAGAGAGTTATTTCTAAATAACTATGGTTGGTTATATTCAGAAGGGTTTAGGCATAGAATGGAAAATAGATTTAAAAATCAGATATTTCCCCTGACTTGCTTTGAATGGCTGGAAACCTGGGAAAGTGTCAACACGTTAGAAACAAAACCCCGCTTCGTTTACACTTCGCCTGCCTCCTAAAACAAAAATACGTCTTGCAACCAGAACGGCGTCTGTGTTTGTAATCTTACATCTAGCGTTAACTCCAAACTGCTTCTGGCCTGGTGGCACCAGGGATTTCATATTTCTGAGGCTGCCTCTACAGTAACAGCCAGCAGCTCCTGGTTTTAAGCCGTGAATCTGAGGTGTGCATAAAGCTGGTTATTTGGCTTAGGGATCTCTTTTGGTTTCCACAGGAAGGTCCATGCGTCTGGTAGGAGCACGTCATCTGGTTGGGGACCCCCTGAGGAGCGCTGCCTGTGAGCGACGGGGTGTGGAGGAGGTTTCCTCCCAGGAGCGGTACCCTTGGCGGGGAGTTGGGCTGGAGACCGAGGAGATCGTCCGGCCCTTCTCGTGCCTGGTTGTCTCCCACCATTGGGATCGGCGTTGAATGGGCAAGGAGCACTCCGGCCCGGGATGCTGCTGCCAAAGGGGTAAGGGAGCAGCATCCCTCTGCGTGAGCACCTGGATTTGGACGATCCTGCGCCACAGACCGAACGGCAAGAGCTGGCGGAGGGGCTGGGCTCTCCCGCCCGCACGACAAGCACCGAAACGGTGGCATCAGCTGGAAATGCAGCTGCGGAGAGTATGAGACGCTGATGCAAATTCTCATCTTTCCCCTGATCAGGAATCATAGTGTTTATGCCAAATAATAGTCCTAATTATAATTAGATTCAAACTGAACTCCTAAATGAGTCCTAGATAATATTTAACCGTAATCTACTATAATGCAATAGTTAATCATATCTAACATTAATACCAGCCTAATCTTTCAAATGATTTCAAATTTAATTCCAACCCAAAGGCAATTACCTCTTGAAACTTAAAATCTAAGGCTTTGAATTTAATCATGACCATAGATTTAACCCTAAATTTCATCTTAAACTTACAGACACACACAAAAACCTTATTGTATATTTCAACCTTAAAAGTAGCCCATTGCTAATTATAGCTCAGTACTAAACTCATGTCTTTATCCTAACCCAGATTAACTTCGGATGTAATCCCTAAGCCTGAGTTACAATTTTAGTCATAATGTCAACTAACCTAAATTCACTGAATAAATGGAAAACAGCAAAGGAGAAAGCTTATTTTCCAGCTGGATGTTGCACACAGAAGAGGGAAGGATGTGGAGAGCTTCAGCTTGGCTTCAAGGTCTAAAACGGAGGTCCTTGAGTCTACCTCGTGCCAGGGAAGGGACGTGGAGGTGAGCTCTCCCGCCGGCGTGTGTGACGGAGGCCGGTGCTGGAGCTGCAAGCGGAAATAGCTTTAGTACGCAAAAAGAAGCTGTTTTCAAAGCTTTTTATAGCTACTGCAGCCGTGGCTGTTTGAGGGTTCACGTCAGCCCCTGGGATGGTTAATGGTGGGTCTTGGCCAACCTCTGCACAGAGACGTGCCCAAATCCACCAGCAAATCTCCTGCCTTTGCCAGGAGGGGTCCCTTGCAGTTACCTACCTCCCTTCCCCGGCTCACCCCGCCGTCCCGTCCCCCACGGTCGAGGGGGCTCTCAGTGGGGTGGGAACCCACCCCCAGGCAGGGGCCACAGAGTGGGGTACCATTGCAGGCAGGAGCACGTGTCAGAAGCGAAATGCTATTTTTTTACGTTGATTTTCTGCCAGTTTTGCCAGGATGTAAATTATCACCCTCCTTCAAAGCCTCCCTGGCTCTCACTTTACTGAGCTACAGTCTGACCACAAGATACGAATCTCACGGAGATCACCAGCCTCAGCACCTCACCTGTGGCCTTTCCACTGTATTAATTTGCACCATTCCACAGTTTGAAAGATAAAATTCTCTTTTCACGCGCTCCCGCCAGCCCCCCTCAGCCTTGCTGTGTGCATGTTTGCAGCGAAGCCCCAGCAGCTGCGACGGGTTAGGGGCTGCTTGTGGGTGCTGCTGCTCTTCACGCGCATCGGAGCCGCTTGCCTTCCACCAGGGTGGGATACGACAGACAACAAAAATAAAAAAGTGGAACTCCCATTTGCTGGTGACCTGATTTTTTGAGGGGGGGGGAGGGGGGGAAAAGGGAAGATGACATGCTGCAATTAGTTGAAATTCTTTTTTTGTAGCTGCAGGTATAATTTATTTGGCTTGCTCTCGTTTCTCAGAAGAAGGCAGCGTGTAGAATGCCACCCACATTCGCCGTGGGGTTGTATTGAACGCAGTTAAGCCGATGTTCGCAGTGCTGGTGGGCGATCGCTTTCTAATGCGTTGTGGTTTCTGTGCGTTAACCCACTGGCTCCATTCTCCTGCTTTTGCTGAAGTCGGCTCTTCAGCTCATCATTCTCATGTTTCCGCGCTCGGGCGTGGGGGCACATCGATCTGCTCCTCTGCAGGGACGCCCAATGCGTTTGGTGGGTCTCTCAAGCAGGGCTGGAGCTTGTGGCAGCCTGGGAGTGGGGGGCAAGAGGGGATGGGGGTCTCCCTGTCACCCTGCACCGACCCTGCGGTTCCCCGCTGCCCTGTGTCCTCTCCCAAAGGTCTCTGCAGAGCAGAGCGGGGAGGGCACCCCACCACACGCCGCTGAAGGTGAGGAAAGGCTCGGCTGCCAGCCGGACACAGGACAAAACAGATGTGACAAGCGGGATGAAAAGGTGGTTCCTTGCTGTGGAATTTCACTTATTTCCCCGCTCGCTTCATTTCTGCTTAGGAATTTCAGATGAAGAGATATCACTCCTGATATCCCCTCAGCCCCTCCTAAGCCTCCTGTTTTCAGCGCAGGACGCCTTGTCCTAGCTGCAGCTGCCCTCTATTTGCTTTTAGGTATTTTTTTGCGAAATGCCCGCAGGGAATTTTTTTGAAGTCATGGAAGAGCATCACGGGGGCTTGAAGGGCTCTCAGGGCTGCTGCCTCGTCCCTTCAGTGCCAAAGGGAAGGACGTGGTCCAACCGTTCACGGGGAGGGGCAACGCGGGGCTGTGAGTTGAGCAGCACGAGCTCTGCGGAGCCAGGCTGGGGCGTCACAGCTCCCTGGGTGAACTACAAGTGCCAGACCCGCTGTTTGTGACAGTGGGTACCTGACTGGCACGTCCTGGCCCACCTTGGGTCATCTCCACTGTGGGGTCATTGTAAATCGGGGATTTCAGAGCCTGGAGGAGAGCTCAGCAGAGCTGGAGCGAGCCCTGAGGGAGGGCTGGGAACAAAGAGGTGCAATGCACAGGCTTCTTTCTCGCTCAGTGCGTAGGTTCACAGGGACAATTTTGTCTCCCCGGGGGCATGAGGGAGTTCTGCCCCACAAGCCGAGAGGAGGGAGAATCAGTACATCTGGAGACCCCAACACCTGCACAACTGTGAGTATGATGGAGGGACACAGTCCTCGAACCGGTGTTTTTAAAGGGACAAAACCTCTGCTGTGAAGAAAAAGAAAAGAAACTGAGCAAAAATCTTTTTGTTCTGATGACTGAATGTCAAGATTGTACTGTGGAGCTGCAAGGGGTGCCGGTATCTGCTGTGCCAACCGTGGTGCGATTGAAAATCAGGACACTTTCCTCCAGATCATAAATTTGGCTTTAATGTGGTGTCATCTCTTCAGAGAATAGATCCTGGGTTTTTCTTTACCTTCCAGTGTCTGTTTTTTCCGATTCCTGCTTACATCATATTTTCTGTGAAAAGTTCTTTCTCCATTATGAGAAAGTTTTATTTAGCAAAAATGAGGAACCTTATGTAATTCTGCAATTCCTGGAGCAAAAGTTCAAACATTGCAGGAAAACACAAGCCTTGGCACAGTCTTTACTTTTTGAAGCTTTCCAGCTTCCAGCATTTCTGATATTTCTGTAACAAATGAGTCTAAATAACAAAAGCTGGTCCAAGTCCATTTGCTCTTTTTGTGCTTCCTTCCCTCTTGTGGAATTGCTCAGACAAAGCCCTTCCTCTCCTAAAACCGCATTTGCAGCGGCACTGGACAAAACCACTCAGCTCTTTCTTCACGCTGCTATCCAAAGAGGCATCAAAATCCCAACAGATACTTCATTGCAGTCTTGAAAAAGGAGCCGTGCATGTGGCCAGTCTCTCTCTCTGTTATTCCTCTTCACTAGTAGACTCTGTTTCAGAGAAGAAGGATCACCTTGAGTATCTCCCTCCTCCCATTGCTTCCTTCCTTCTCCCCATGGACCGCGCAACCTCCCCCATCCTCCCCCACCCTAGTATTTTGGGGAAGGAACATTGCTGGAGGGATGGAGGGAAGGAGACCCTCTCCAGCCTCCACGTGCCCTCCTTCCCGGACGGAGGCTATTCCATGTGCTGGGATTGATGGTGCAAGGGAGCCCAGTGAGCGGCAGGGCTGGGCTCCAGGTGCAGGGAATAAAGCTACTTTTGTGGGTAGTCAAAAAAACAGCTCAAATGTCAACTGACACTAATCTTGTTTGGCACTGATGCGAGTCGTTGGGATCTCCTAGAGCCTCGCGGTATCCTCTCGCTGACCCGTCCGCAGCTGTTGGGCACATTTCATTGTGCCTCAATGGGGACAGCTTGGGCCATCCCCGGGACCTGCCGTGCGACGTGCCGGTGCTGTTGACAGCGCTGGGGAGGAAGGATCTGCTGGTGCAATCGGAGTAGGGTGCCCGCTGGGCCCGTTGGTCGGGGTGTCACTGATGGAAAGCTGCTGGCCTTCTGCGGCTCTCCACAGCAGCTGCTCACTCTGCTGCGGGAAGGGAGAGGGGAGGCAAAAGGACCAAAAATGCAGAGACAGAGCACAGCCAAACTGCAAGAAGAGTAGGCAGGAGCTGCTGAAGATGCTGTTGGACCCCATGGGCACGTCTAGAGGCTAGGTGGAGGCTTCTGAGTTGAGAGGAGGGTGAGTTACAGACGTCACCTGCTCATAGCCCCATCACTCTGGGCCAGAGTGAACAGGTTTCTAAATGAAAGAGAAAATGAAATGGAATACGTGGGTGGTTTGTAGGCTGATTTGGTAAACAGCTCAGTGCTGTTTGAACATGCACTGAAATCCTGGAGTAAAGCCATGCGGTCTGGACGATGGTGCACTGCCACAACAACACAGTTCCTTGTCTGCAAGCGCAGCACTGGGCGGATCCTTGCTGCCGGTGGATCTGCTCCAGTGAATCACAGTGAATGACCGAGGTTGGGAAGGACCTCTGGAGGGCTCTAGTCCAGCTTCAAGGATCACAACATGGCATTCTCACGCAGACCTTCCCCTGGCCAAGCCTCAAGAGCGGCCACCTCTCTGCTGACATCTGAGTCCTGGTCCTGCTGAGCTCCCTCCACAGAGGTGCTTCAGCACTCCATGTGACCAGGTCTTGCCACCCATGCCTGGCTCTGGCACATCCTTTGGCCTGCAGGATGTACCTGGGAAATTCTTTTCCATCCATTATTCTGCCTTTGTAACTGCACAGCAGCTTGAAGAACTGAAAGTCTAATCACATTTTCTTGCCGGCTGAGGAATTCTTGGCCAGTGACATCCTCCATCCGCTGCCCAGCACAATATGGGGAAGGGCAGCAGGTGGCTGCATCAACCTGAATAGCCGAGCAGCAGGAAACACCCGTAAGGGGATTTTCAGGCTGTAATGCCAGGAAACGGGATTCCAGGTACCTGACTCATGACTTCCACCCATCACATGGCCCAAATCTCACGCTGGCTCTCTCACTGCCCCTGGGCTTCTGCATCCCCCTCCTGGCTCCTTGGAGCCCTTCCTCATTCGCCTCTCACTTCTCCACTGAGGTTCCTGCAACTTTTAGGATTTCTTATTGTTTCCATTCCCCTGTGTGTTTTTTTGAAAAGATATGGGTCTGCTTTCCCCTGCTCCTGCTGTCCCTGCGTAGCCTTAGGCAGGGTTCTCACATGGGTGCCTCTCTCATAGCCACCCACAGATTAGGTAGCTGGATCTTTCTCTGAAGACAGTTGAGCTTCCTGGGGCATCTCTTTACTGCTGTGACAGGATTGAAGCAGTTTAAATACTTTGCTGAACAGTGGCTGGGAAAGGCGGAATTGATTGATCGTCGAGTGTTCACCTCAGTGTGGTCATTTGTGCTGCATCTTTTGTGTTTTGGTGGCTGCTTAAGATATCTGCTGCAGCTCCCACAGGCCTCCTGCCACACGCAGGTGCTCACAACCAGGGCAACTTTGGATTTGCTCAGCACAACACTTTTGCTTTTGGTTTTCTTGCTCCATGCAGTTGAGTTATGCTCGGCTCGTCCTGTGTTGTGAAAGATGCAGTCCTGGTTTTCCTCTGTGATGCTCTTTGCCCCCCGGATCCCAATGTTGCATGAGGAGCTTGTGGGGAAGCAGCAAGCACATGGCCCGCTCCTTCCATCCTGGAAGCCCTGGACATTTTTAGCTCGGCATTAGCTGTGAGCTGGGATTGAGGTGCGAGAGATGGACTGAAGGTGAGTGGATGAAATCCCAAATGTCTGGGCTCTCTGTGATCTACAGAGAAACCCGAGACCTTTCCAGCTGAACTGGTTCTGTGAGGACACTGTGCTCAGGAGTCACATACCAAGAAAATGAAGAGAAAAACGCTATGGGCACTACAGACTTACTGGAGAGCTGTTTTCCTATGTATTGCTCACAGATCTTTTCCCTTCTCCATTTGATGCTCAGGCTGAATCAATCCCAAAGTTGGGCTTCCTGTTTGGTGCAGGTTCACCTCCGAGACCCCCATGCGCTATGGGGGGGTCTAGGAGACAACTTGTTCCCGGTCACCCTTACGTGATTTTACAGCCTCAGGCATTTGAAACAAACCTCTGAAACAGCGCTTTGATTCCTAAATGCTTGTGTGAACCCAAATCTTGGTGTAGCCTCAATTCTCACTCCAAGCACAGCTATCAGCATCTTGCTTGCAGGGGGTCAGCAGAAGTGTGCGCAAGGCGCTCCTGCCTGGCAATGCTCTGCAATCAGACTGCTTACAAACTGCACCCTGCTCACGTCTGCCCTTGGGTCCTCACCTGGGCCACTTACTGCCTTGCATTCCTTGAGTGTTAGGCTGCTTTACTGCCAAAATACCCGTCTGCATGTGGGGTGACCAGCACCTGCCCAGGTGACAAATAGCCAGGATTTTCCTGACCTTGACCTCCAGCACGTGCAAACAGTGGTGGATGCCAGCTGAGTGCCATTTGCCCCTGCTTTGCCTTGTCTACTGAAAACCATGTCCCTGACTTTGATTTCCAGACAAGTAGATGAATATTTCTGCTTGGAGCTTAATATAGTAGACAGATCATGATCTTTATGTTTGACATTAACATCTTCTCCTGTGAGATCCCAAGGAGATCTTGTTTGTATTCTAGGTGGGGATTGTATAAAAGTAGCAATTTCTAGTATGAGTCACTGCCTCAGCGTTTGATTAATTCTCTACTTCTGAAACTCTGATGAAACTAAATGGTTGGAAGCCCCAGAGGAGAGCTATGGTACAGGAGAAAATAGAAGCTGTAGGACAGAGTGGAGCTTAAATTAGTGGGGCCAGAAGGAAAGGAAATAAACCATTGGTTGTTAACAGAATATATAATTTCAGCGCTCACTCCTCTCACCTTGCAGAAGGGGCGTGACCTTGTCCCAGTGCCTGGGAAAAGGCAGTAGAGAATGTCCATCAAGACAGGAGGAATTCTGCCTGAGTCCCATCAGCACCGCTTCCACGGGAACATCCCCCCACTCGACTGCAAGCTTAAAGGTACAAAACCAGCATCAAATCTAATGGTGTGTGGCACAGACGGATCGATGGGGTGTAGCAGTCTCCAGCACAGAAAAGAAAAGTGACTTGAATCAGGGCTGGTTCCAGCACAGAAGAGATTTTGGACAACAGCCAGGGTCTGGACTAGGTCCAGGACTGGACTCAGGACGGCAGCGAGGATAAAATTTGCCCTGAGGTAAAGGCTCAGAATATACAATATTTACAGTTAGAAAAGCAGATCTCCAGCTGAGGGAAATGGCTGTAGCGTCTCAAGTTGTGACGGCGTGCGCCAGCTGAGGCTCTGCCCTGAGGCTATAAAAGGGGTTGAAATGGAGCCAAGGCTGCATTTTGGCCATCTGCTCGGCTGGGGCCAGGGGGCTGAATTTGCCATTAGCGTTCCATGAAATATAAAACAAGAGTCGAGGTCGTCTCTGGACTTCATTAACACTTTGAAATGCCAGGGGGAATATCACATTTGAGTACGGGGCCAGCACAAGTCAGCAGAGAATCTAGCATTTCAGTTCCCACCCAGAAAAACCCAACAGCTCTGTTTCAGTTCTGACTGCCTATTCCAAAATCAACTGAGACGACCAGTTATTGTGAAAAAAAGTTAATTGCCAATGAAACCATCTGAAAAGGTTCATTCTCTTCTCTTTGGGGATATTCATCCTCTTTCATTTATGCTCAGTCTGTGAATTTCATGGCAGAAAATGAACTCCTTGAAACTAATCCTTTAACTTCTCAACCCCTCACATTCGTGTGTTCTTAGTAAGGGATGAACTTCTCCTGTTCTCAGCCTTGAGGAGGACCTGGGATGGATCCTTAGCTGATGTGCCCAGCAGAGCATCAATGGCAATATAATTACGCTGCTTTCCACCACGTTGATGCAGCTGCTTAGTTACAGTCAATTGTATTAGAATCAGGAAGTTCCTGTATGGTTCCCAGGAAAATTACCTCTACAAACAAAACCAGAATAACTCCTAGGACGTGGTTTTCTTCAAAAGTGAATGTGCCACCCCCCCGCTGGAAGCATTCAGATGGACATCCACGTGAGGTACAGTGTCTACTGAAATGGCTCTTTTGCTTTCCATCCAGAAACACCCAAGAATAGAGAGCAGCTTGTTTGTGTTCGGCTCTATGAAAGCATTCTCTGCGCTACAGCATACGCTGCGCTCTTCAGTGCTGTGCTGTTTCTCGGCAAATTGGATCCTGCTGCTCCCACTGCGGTAGAAGGGGAAGGGGAGAAACAAGGTAAAATAAAAGCAAACATACACCTCAACCAGCTCTGCCTTCCTGAGAAAGGAAACATAAGGCTCACTTGAGAAAGGAAGCAGATACCAGGCTCCCTAATCGTGCTGTGGACTTCGTCGTTCAGGTTTGTTACTGGCGACGAGCTGGGGAATCGCAGCTGTGCGTCTATAGGAAACCCAAAGGCCCGACTGGAGACTTAGACTCATAATCCCTCTCCGGTCCCCACAAATTCTTGAAACGCTTTGGTTACAACAGCTGAGAAAACAAAACAAAACGCAATTCACCTCCGTCCTGAGCGGAAGCAGGAGAATTTCTTGGCAATTTCAGATCCTTTTGTGAAACCGATTACACAAAGAAGCAAACAGCCCTTCTGTGAAGGGAAGCTGTGTGAAGGGTTTAGTTTGCACCCGTCACCTGCGTAACTCAGTCTTAGACTTGGAGAAAAAGAAGAATTCTCTGTAGATTTGCTGAATGTTTTCCAGGCAGCCTGATGCCTCTTTGCTGGAAGCTCAATACCCAGGAACTCTTCCAGAAAGCCCAGGTGCTGCCCTCTCATGGTAACGGAGAGAGCCCCAGAGCCGAGTTAGCGCAAGAGAGGCCAGATCAAACTGTGTTAGACTTTCAAGACACCAGGTTTGGTACTGGTCCTAATGCCCCATCTCTTCTGTAACTGTGCTTAACTTGAAAGGCGTTGCTGGGCACTATAGCCAAGCGGGGACGAGACTTTGGGAGCTGAGCAGTCGTGCAAGGCTTTCCCACCACCTGCTTGCCCTTGGTGGAGAACTAATGCCTCCTGGTGGTCCCAGACACATCTCACTGACAGTGCAGAAATGGCTCTGTGCACCTTCCACTGCTAGCAAGGTCTTCGGGTGGCTGGGATGCCTGGGGAAGTGCCAGCTGGCACCTAGAAGCGCACACGGAGATGCATGGGTCACCAACTGGGAGTGAAAAAAGAAAGGGGGAGTCGAAGCAAGAAGGCAAAAGGCAAAGGCTGGGAAATGGGGACGGGCAGAGAGGCGGTGTGAGGCTATGGACTGACCACAGAGGAGCAACGAAGCTGGAGCCCATCAGAGAACTGCTGAAAGCCTCAACTGTGAAGAAACTCCAGACACAGCTGTGACGGGGTGAGAAGAGGACAACCACAGAAGTGTGAACCTGAAGCTTGACTAATGAAATCCCACAGCCCACCGCTTAATGAGGCCCCACCCAGTTTGGCAGAGAGTAAAGGCATTGCTGTGGTTTCAGGACTCGACTCTCCCAGTCCTGTTTCCCCCTGTGAAGTGGGGGGACTGTGGTAAGTTTGAGCCTTGGCACGCAGACAGCAGAGAGAAAGACATCTCCCCCTGCTTTGACATTTCCCCCAGCAGCACTGCAGGTAGGGCAGGCCACCAGCATTTTCACCTGGAGATACATGGAGAGAAAAACTCTTGTTCAGACATAAAACAAAGATGATCAGAGGGCTGGAGCCCCTCTGCTGTGAGGACAGGCTGAGAGAGCTGGGGGGGTTCAGCCTGGACAAGAGAAGGCTCCGGGGAGACCTTCGAGCCCCTTCCAGTCCCTAAAGGGGGCCTACAGGAAGGATGGGGAGAGACTCTGGATCAGGGATTGTAATGATAGGACACGGGGTAATGGCCTCAAACTGAAGAAGGGGAGATTTAGATGGGATATTAGGATTAGGATTCTTTGCTGTGAGGGCGGTGAGCCCCTGGCCCAGGTTGCCCAGAGAAGCTGTGGCTGCCCCATCCCTGGAGGGGTTCAAGGCCAGGTTGGACGGGGCTTGGAGCAACCTGGGCTGGTGGGAGGTGTCCCTGCCCAGGGCAGGGGGTGGAACTAGATGGTGTTTAAGGTCCCTTCCAACCCAAACCATTCTGTGATTCTATGAAACACTGTAGAAAATTTATAAAAACATGGAGACCGTTTTCTGGAACAAAAATGATGCAGTTGTGCAGTACAACACAGTGGTAATAGAAATGCAGTGGTAGCTGTGATGGTACGAAGATCTGGGGGAAGGAAAGGGTTTGAGAGTATTTCTTCAGGCCAGTTGTATCAATTCCAATAAAATTTAACAGCTGGCCTAACAGAAATAATTAGATTGTCCTATCTGGTGAGAGGCAGTTATGGAATGAGCAAATTAAGCATAGACAGACTTTGCCCTTCTGCTGTTTGCAACGTGCCATCACCAGACACTCTGGGCAGAGGACCGAGCTGCTGTGCTAGCAATGGGCAAGGCTGTACAGCGTCGAGATCGCTTTACTCTGTCCCTGTTCTGCTCTCACAACTCTTAGGGTAAGCCAGGCTCATCTGACCCAAAAGACTGAAAAGAATTGAAGGAAAACAAAGAGAAATTCTAAGCTTTCATCAAAAACCTATTAAAGTGCCTATCATTTACTCTGAACACATGGCATGGCCTTTATTACAGTCATTTTTCCGAGCACAAAAGCTACTTTCAATAACACAGGAGGGGAAAAATCATTACAAACTTGCAAGAATCAAGGAGCATCTTGCAGAAACACTTTGTCATGAAACAAATTATAAAAGGCTATAAATAGATGACCATTATTAGAGCAACCGAGCTCTCTAACTAGGCTCGCTGCAGAGGGAATGAACTGTTTCCCTGACAGGCAGGGGGGAGGCGAGGCCACCAACGAGTACATCGCAGGCTCTCCGGGGTGGAGGAGAAAGCAGGCCTGAAGTCATTACCTCCTGCTTCTGGGAATGGAAGAAGTATTTGGAGAAACAAGTTACTTAAAAGACTGATGAAAATACACGTGGATACACACAAGTATTCACACAACACAGGACGCTGCTGAACTCAGACAAGGTCGTATCACGGATGAACAGAGTACAGGCAGGAGCTCTTGGCTCGTGGAGTCCAGCTGTGCTACCCAGCTCCACCATGACCTGCTGGTGCATGTCCTGACCTCCTCCTCTTGCTTAGGCTGCTTGAAAAAATGACTCTTCTGATTTTTAGAGGTGTTCTGTTTTTTTTTCCTTTCTAAATTTCAGCCTAATATTCACACTAATGATGTAATCTAGTTTAAATAGTTCTTTCTCCTTCTAGTTGTTTACCCCTGTGGTATTTATATGAGCTAGTCATGTCTGCTTTCAGCCTTCCTGTTGCGAGACTAAACACAACAAACTCCTTACATGTCCTCATCTCAGGCAGACCCTCCGTTCCTCTGCTGTAACCTCACAGCAGACTCCTAAACCCCATCCTGGATCTGCCTTTAAGTTCTTATTTGCATGGCAAGGTGCCTAGGTGAAAGCGGATGTGGTTAAATTTGTTTGGTTTGGTTCAATTTGCAGCATCTACAACAATCTTTCCCCCTATCCCCCAGATCTTTCATGGAGGTATGGCCTACAGGAATAAGCATATTTGCTGGGAAAGAAACCTCATATTCATACTGCCCTGATTGGGTCAATGGTATCCAGAAGAACGATAAATCCAGTATTAAACCTGCCATTTGGGATGGACCTGCCGTTTAGAAGACAAGGTTTCCTAGTCTGTTCAATAGAGATGGAAACTGTAAGGGTGAGCACCACAATCAGTAAGAGACTGGGATGCTGCAGCATTTTCAGAAGCGGGATGTTGTGCAAAGCACACTGGACATGAAGGAAGAGACCTGAAAACTTGCCCCATCAGTCTATGGCTTTGGGACAAGTTGTCATTGCTCTTACCTGGCCGTGGACGCTCTCATGCGGACTGCTGTTTGGGGGTTTTCTCCTCGAATAAGGGCGTAATTCTTTCCACGTATTCATGCAGAGAGATTTGTGATATGGTGATACTGGCCAGAAGCTTTTGACGATGAATGTGTTTAAAGCTCGTTTAGATGTGGTGTTAAGGGATATGGTGTAAGGGAGAGCTTTGTAGAGTGGAGTTGATGGTTGGAGTCGATGAACCCAAGGGTCTTTTCCAACCTAAATGATTCTACAATTCTATGATTCTATTCTATGAACTGCTGTGCCTGTCTTCAGCATGGAGATGACCTTTGCCAACTGCTAGGGCAACTGCTGTGTTTGTAAGAGTTTCACATATTTGGAAGAAACGGGCAGTCGGTGATAGGTCATCAAGATTTTCAAGGCTTCTGGGGAAGATGACATCTCAGTATGTGGTGCTGGCAGCTGGCAGAGCACCAAGGCCACATTTGCACCAGTATTAGTGTATGATGCCTTTGCATTCAGCTACTCTGGGCAGCCAGAAGGTCTCACCAAAGCTATTGCATTTCTGGATTTTACGGTAACGCTCTTTTCAGGCCTTGGGGTTCAGGAGAAGCAGGTCGTGATTGCACCGGCTCCAAGAAATGACCGTCTCCCTGGGAAAAATTTTGCACCAAGGCGGTGAAGAAATCCCCAGTGGCTGGATGTGGGTGGATGATAAATAGGCTGCGCATGGATCTCCCTGTGGGTTCTGCGGAGCTCCCTGTGCCTGGCAGACAGCTACAGAGAGCTATTATTGAAGAATGCCTCTGTCCTCCAGTCAAGAGGGAAACTTGACTTCTCTGCATTTGGAAGAGATACCCTTTGCGCAGTTTATGAATTTTAAAATTGTTTCAAAAATAATTATTGTTAAAACCACAATATATTTTTTGGAATATGCATTTGAGCATATTCATTATGGGAGAACAGGAAAATAGATAAATTTCGGTGATTTTTTTCCTGGCTCTGAATTTTGCAGTCCTACTGGTTTTATTAGATTTTTTTCCTCTGGGTTGAGGCTACAAGGCTACTATTTGATGCTTTTGTATGCTAGATTTTAACATTAGCCTAAATTGTATTTCTAAATCTAAAAGCTCTTTAAACATGGGAACATTTTCATTGGCTCTTGCTCAAAGTTCCCCTCCCTGGATTAAATTATTTATTGGTTGTTTCCCACAAGGCTTAAGAAATGGATTAGTTGAGGCGTTATGTGGCCTTCACTAGAACTGAACCAGAGGCAGAAATGCAGCTCTGCTAACATGGTCCTTGGAGACCACGGGCACCTCCATGGGCCAGGCCGCTGGGCCGCAAAGTTCAATGTTGTTTATATTAGGATAAATGACTTCTCTGTCCAGCTTGACGCAACCCTTGGAGGGAGACCCAGGAATGAGAAGCATGCCAGAGAAATGCACAGCGTCTAGGATGTTTTTTTAAAAATAGAAATGGTATTCTGAAGTTTTCAGGAAAATATGAAAAACAAGTTTTCTGGGATATACAGGAAGATACCTTTAAATCTCCCTAAACAAAGCAATAAAAGACTGTCTAGATTGGGATTAGGGCAGGTCACAGCTTTAAAGAGCAAGAGTTCTTCCTGAGTAAACCTGTAAGTGGACTGGCCTTATTACAGTCCTTGTGGCAGAGCCACATGACCGTTCCTGCACCTCTGAACGCTTTGAAAAGCCCTGTTTTCAGCAGAGAAATAGATGCTGGATGATTGATACAAAGGGATTTAGCCTGGACAGGGTCCAAGGGCCACCGTTGAAAGTGATTGTTCAGCCTGAAAGTGGTTGCTCAGCCTGGAGAAGAGAAGGCTCCGGGGAGACCTTAGAGCCCCTTCCAGTCCCTAAAGGGGCTCCAGGAAAGCTGGGGAGGGACTGTTTGCAAAGGCATGTAGCGATAGGATGGGGGGCAATGGTTTAAACTGGAGCAGGGCAGGTTTAGATCAGCCATGAGGAAGAAGTTCTTTACACTGAGGGTGGTGAGACACTGGCCCAGGTTGCCCAGAGAGGGGGTGGAGGCCCCATCCCTGGAGACATTCAAGGCCAGGCTGGATGAGGCTCTGAGCGACCTGATCTAGTTGAAGATGTCCCTGCTGACTGCAGGGGGTTGGACTAGATGCCCTTTAGAGGTCCCTTCCCACCCAACACATTCGATGATTCTATGATTCTATGATCTTTGCATCAGGGACGTGTTTAACAAGTAGCATCAGCGCGTTCGGTGTTATGCATTGCAGCAGGGTTAGCAGGGAGAGGAGTTTTTACATAAATATTAAGTACCATGTAGATTAAGAATTCAGCAAAACATATCCTGAACATTTGTCATTTTATCATAGAGATGAAAGACATGAATTTTTCAAAGGATCATTTCCCTCACTGCCAGGCTCAGCTAAGCTGAAACCACGAGCCGGATCGCAAAAGTGAACTTGAACCACAAAGATCTTTCTGAAGATTGCTCAGCAGTGTCATATGAAAGCAAAATAAAGAGATAAGCTGCAATGAGGGACGGGGCAACTAGATGCATTGCCACAACAGTCTAGAAATAAATTCACTTTTAGTAATACATATCTGTCCATTTTCCAGTATCTTGGGTTACAATAACAATAACTTGTGCTAGTTTATTAGGTTGCAGATTAACGGGAACCCTGCTGACTTCTGTTTCTTTATCCTTACTGTGATATATACAGAGGAAAGCTAGGAAAATTCCTGCAGGTCACTTCTCATGTGGAGAAAACACATCAACCCACCAAAGCTGTAATGCGCTCGCTGTTTTGGGAAAACAGAGCTGTAAGGTACCAGGCTGAAGAGAGGAGACCGAAGTGCCATGTGCCTCCTGGCACCCAGTGTCCAACTCCACAAGACAAAAATGTTTCAAGTTTCTGAGCCTTCTTTCCCTCAAATGGAAAAAGCCCTTTTCAAATTCAGACGCATCCTTTTACAGCACTGGTTTGGATTGTTTTGATGTAACAAAATAAGAAGTCTATTAGAAAATGAGCAAAAAATTGGGAAATGTACAAAGGCAGAGTATGAAATCTCATAAACCGGACTGCAATTCACTAAATTCAAGTTGCAAAACAGGTTAATTCCTAGCTTTTTCTTTTTTCTTAAAAATGATAACACCCGGTAGAACTCTGAAGACCAATGTTACTATTCCTCTATAAATTGTATTAGTAATTTTTTCAGCCAGCTCTGTAATTACTGAGCTCTGGAGACATAATTTGATTGTCCTGCTGAAGTACAAAGAGATAAACCAGATCTGACTGTAACTATCTAGCAGCCATTTCAGATTTGTTCATCAAGGAGCTTCACAATATCTGCGGGGCTCAGAAGGCTTTAAGTCCCACCATCAGCTATTTCCTACCTCTGATTGCTATACTTTAATAAACGTTTCCAGGTATTCTTTCAAGGGTTTGACTCTGACCACTGCTATTTTTCTCTGCTTCTCATTGCCTGTTACTTGGTATAGCAGCTATATGGTGTTTGTATTACACCTAGGCTGGGGTGGAGGTTCCAAAAAACGATGCCAGCAACATTTTAGGAGAAAAATGCATACGGAAAGCCACAGAATCTTTGGCATAGGGTACAATTCCCCTAGGCTCCAGTGAGATTTGAACTCACGACCCCTGGTTTACTAGACCAGTGCTCTAACCCCTGAGCTATGGAGCCTCTGATTTTTGAGTGCTTTTTGGTTTGTGAACATTTCATGTAAGAATTTTCTCTCATAATTTTCTCTGTTAATTCTGGAGTGAAGCAAAACCTGCTTTGCTAGATGGTGCTGCTCCAAGGACTTTATATCCCCTTTCCAAATGGCACTAACACAAACATCAGAGTCACCAAACTGGTTTGCCTCAACCCAAACCTGGATTTTAGTCTCCTTCAGCTCATCCCTGTAAGGACATCAAGAGTGATACACGGCTCCCCCTTCCCCAGCCAAGCAGCATGGGAAGTTTACAAACAAGAAGCAATGATAGTTTGCCTCTTCATAGTTGTCCAACTAATTTAGCAAAGAAGGAAGTTCAGCTTCTTAAATTTTCCTTTGGAAACCAGCTGTGCATTTGCTTTTTTCCCTCTCGGCTCTTCAAACATGTCAGTTCTTTCTTAGGAGTCCGTGATGTGCTTTGGGCACTATGGCTGGTGTGTGCACTTTCACATTTCTGAGCAACTCTTTAGTGTCTGAATTTTCAGGGTACCTTTCCTGACGTTTCACTCCTCACTGAAGGGTGTTTTTCTGTTTTTTGTATGTGTATGGCAGAGCTCTATACTTGTTTCCAACCCCTGGATTTTGCATGTGTTGTGGTTTAACCCCATCTGGCAACTAGGGCCATGCAGCCGTTCACTCACTCCCCCACCTGTAGGGTAGAGAGAAGAAGGAGAAAAAGGAAGAAAAATACCCCGTGGGTTGAGATAGAGACAGTTTAATGGAACAGAGAAAAAAAAAAAGTATATTAAGTATTATTAAAAATAAAAATAAAACATTAAGTCATTGACTTCATATAAACAGTTGCAGAATAGGACCTGGAGGTGCAGGTGGACACAAAGCTGAACAGGAGATGGCAATGTGCCCTTCGCACCAAGAAGTCACCACCCTGGGCTGCATTAGACAATGTAATGACAGCTGGTGGAGGGAAGTGGTCTTCCAGGCCATTCAGCACTGGTGAGGCCACACGTTGAGCACTGTGTTCTGGGCTCGCTCTTCTTGTGCTGGGCTCCCCAGCAAACCTCCTGCTGTGTATCCCTGGAGACGGGGGCCACCTCGTCTGGTGGCCTGGGTGGCTGGCTTGAAGCAGCAATGCTAAACACACGCCAGAAGATGTGGGGGATGGAGCGGGCAGTGACGTTGCCGTAAGCCCCGAGGCGTGTGCTGGGGCTGCAGGGCTGCTGGGGCGAGCGCTGCAGACGAGGACGGGCCATGGTGGCATCCCTGCGCCATGCATTAGGACATCCCCCGGCCATGCATTGTGACATCTCCCGGCCATGCATTGTGACATCACGGCCCTCGGTGCTTATATTGGGGCACCCGGCCTCTCCCAGCCGGCTCGTGCGTGAGTGCTCCAGCTGAGCGTTTGGGCGAGGTTTGGAGTGCGGAGCAGAAGCCTTTGGCTCGGTGCTGGGCCGGTGCCCTGGGAGCTGGTGACTGCAGCTCTCAGTGCCCGTCCCCGCAGCCACTGCAGGTTTTTCCCCGGCCCTGGCTGGCTCAGGCAGCCGGGGCAGACAGGAGACGCGCTTGCTGCAGCAGAGGTGAGCTGTGCAGGAACCTTCACCCTGGGGAGCTGGGCGGGTTTCCTCCTCCAGGGACCTGGGCTTCACCCCAGCCCTCCCTGGGCCAGGCATTGACCGTGGCCTCTCTTCCTCTCCTAGCGGGACACCCGCCGCTGCAGCGTGCCAGAGGAGGAGGAGTCCGTCCCCACCAGCTCTCCACAGCCCACCGCAGCGTGTGCTGAACATGGCCACGGCCTCGGAGGAGCACTGCCCCATCTGCCTTTACACCTGGAACAACGCAACCTGTCCGGTGCGATGCGACCACCGCTTCTGTTTCAAGTGTATCCAGCAGCGGGCAGAGATCGACCCCGAGTGCCTCGTCTGCAGGAGGAGGACAACGGTCATCCAGCACTTGCTGCGCGGGGAGACACTTGAAGAGGATGCGACAAGACCACCTGCGGCATCCTTGGGCAGGGCCGAAGAAGAGGGAGCTTATGGACTGCCACCTCCAAGAGCATCCCAGGTACCCCGGCCAAGCGATGGGGATGCAGAGCTCCTGGGCGGCCTCCACGCCATGCAATGGGGGAGCCTTTTCAGGAAGCACCCGGCTCTCCTGCAGCTCCTGTGGCCCTGGCTGCGTCAGGAGCTGGGCCGCATGTTTGAGGAAGATCCTCCTCAGGCGCTCATGCTGGAGGAGATGGTCCTGAGCGCCCTGCCCGTCTACGGCCTGCACGAAGGGCACCTAGTCGAGGTGCTGCGGGCAGACATGGGAGTCGGCACGATACTGTTCGTGCAAGGGCTCATTAAGTTCACGGCAGAACACCTGGAGAGGCCAGCCCACCAGATCCTGCGCCAGGACGAGTGCCGTGCTGCCAGCAGGTCGCAGGACAGCCCTGGGGCCGCCGTCGGCTCCGCTGTCTTCAGCTGGCGGCGCGAGTGCAGTCCTGGGGCCAGCACGAGCTGGGTGGCCTTCCAAGAAAGACTGGAGGGCAACCTGGTGGTCAGAAGCACCTCTGCTGGCTTCTACGAGGCAGGGGAGTTCTGCGTGGTGAACATGACCGGCTGGGCGGACATCCAAGGAGGACGGGAGTGCAACCCCGGGGCCCACACCAGCTCTGTTGCCTTCCGCGGGGGACAGGAGCTGGGGGAGGCTGTGGTCAGTGCCTCTGCTCCCAGCCGGGGCAGGAGCTGCTCACCTCGGGGGCCCCGGCGCCCTCTGAAGAGGAAGGCCGACAGCTCCCAGGACTCGGACGCACCCGCCAAGAAGCCACCACCCCGCGGATGCTAGAAGAAGACCCTGGCAGCTGGCAAAAGGAGGGCTAGGCCAGCAGCGGGGCCACGTGCCGACCCCCACGGGCTCCAGAAGGCCCTGCTCAGGACTCCAAAACCTACCTCTGACAGCAAATAAAGACATCCTTATCCCACCCGTGCTGCTTTCTCCCCTTTTTCCTGCTGCTCCTGAAGGCCTACGGGGTCCGTCTGGTGGGAGAGGGGCTGGGCCGATGGACATGGTCCATTGCCTTGGGCCATGGGTGCCGGATGGTGCCTGTAGGACCTCTTCAGGCCTACGGGGTCTGTCTGGTGGGAGAGGGGCTGGGGTGATGGACATGGTCCATGGCCTGGGACACGGTCCTGGGCACCTAGCTCTGGGTAGCCCTGCCTGAGCAGGAGAATTGGACCTGATGACCTCCAGAGGTGCCTTCCAACCTTAACCGCTCTGTGGAAGAGGAAGAAAGCTTTCACAAGTCAAGGCAGCATCCAGTAAATGCCATGAGAGGGGGATGAGCCGAGCTTTGGCATGGCATGTTCAGCCAGGCTCTGGTTAGGTTTTATCATCTCCTAAACAGGAAGCACATTTGCAAGTCATCAGCCAAAACTGTGGGTAGGTGGCCATCATTCCTGCTGGGCAAGTGGGCTCTGCCAGTGCTGGCTGCACACACACCAGGTTGGTGCTGCCAGGATCCTCATGCAGTGGGTGAAATAGATCCTCAGTCCTGTCCAGCGGGGTGAAGCTGAGGGCTTTGCCCAACCCTGTGTCAGCAGCCAGCCAGCCAGCCCCAGGGAGTCCTTCCTCCCACAGGCAACCACTGGAAATGCTCACAAGGGCTCTGACCTCATGAGAAAACCTGCCCATAGCTCACCGGCCAGCATCTTCCCTAATATGCAAATAGGCTGATGTTTCCCTGGGGGTGGAAAGGTTGTGGGAAAACGAGGGAATCTGCAGAATGAGGTGTTTGCGCCCAAAGCGATAGCTTTCTGCTGAAACATTGAGGGATGGCTCTCCAGCCTCGGGGGTAGGACCTGTTTATAACACCCCAGCTCCCACGTGTGCTCTGTGCTGCGGCACCGTACGGGGCAAACCTCGATGCACTGCACCACACCGTGCAAAACCATAGAGTGCAAACCTCAACAGGGTGCTGCTGTACTTTGCAAAGCCTGACCCATGGTTTGGATTTGGTGTCATCTGGGAAGAAACCACTGGCTTAATCCAAAGGTTGAACCCTGCTGCACCACGGTAGGCACTTTCTGACCGCGCTCCAAGACATTGCCTTTTAACAAGCTTCTTTTCCCCTACACCACCTTTGCTGTGCTGCTCTATGAGCTTAAATACAAAAAATCTAAAATAGAAGCTGGTGGATCAACAGGGGACCAGGATCTCCATGTGATGAGGTCCTAAAGGGGGACTTGGTGCCATGGTGGTTTTCTGGGCCTGGGTTCACCGGGGCTTTTCCAGAAGATCATCATGCTCTACAGAAAACCAGCTGCAATGCTCAAGTCGGACTTATGTTTATTTGCCTGTCTCTCACTTGTGAGTGCAAGGACTCAAGTCACTGAGACAACACGCACGTGCTCCCGCAGCCCTGCCGCAGCGGGCTCCCAGCCCCAGCCCAGTTGACATCCATCACAGCACCACCAACAGCCTTTCTCTAAAAACAGTAAATTATCCATGAGCCAACAATGTGCCCTTCTTGCCAAAAAGGCCAATGGAATCCTGGGCTGCATCGGGAAGAGTGTGGCCAGTAGCTAAAAGGAGGTCATTCTCCCCCTCTACTCTGCACTGGTGAGGCCACACCTGGAATACTGCATCCAGTTTTGGGCTCCCCAGTTCAAGAGGGACAGGGAACCACTGGAGCGGGTCCAGCGTAGGGCAACTAAGATGATTGAGGGACTGGAGCTTCTCCCTTACGAGGAAAGGCTGAGAGAGCTGGGACTCTTTAGCCTGGAGAAGAGAAGGCTGAGGGGAGACCTTATTATGGCATATAAGTACCTAAAGGGTGGGTTGAAGGAGGATGGTGCCAGACTCTTTTCATTGGTTCCCAGTGACAGGACGAGGGGCAACGGACACAAGTTAGAACATAGGAAGTTCCATTCAAATACACGGAAAAACTTCTTTACAGTGAGGGTGTCGTGGTTTAGCCTCAGACGGCAACAAAGAACCACGTGCCGCTCGCTCGTGCCTTCCTAACACAGGAAGAATCGTAAGAAAAGGCAAGACTCTTGGGTTGAGACAAAGGCAGTTTAACAGAACAGCAAAGGGAACAGGCAAACAACAACAACAACAACAACACGGATAGGGGAATATACAAACGCGATTACGGAACCGCCGCTCCCCCGCCGCTCGCCACTCGCCAGCTCGCCAGCCGGACCCGGGCCGCCCCAGCCCGCTTTTAAGTGGCAACTTCCTGCCCCCTCCCCCGGCAGCTCAGGGTGGGCGTGGCTCACATGGCATGGAATACCAGGAAAAGTTAACCCTATCCCCACCGGAACCAGGACATTATCCACCCCTTATTCCATACCATCTATGCCATGCCCAGCAGGTTCCAATGAATTGCCACCACTTTCCCCTGTTATATATATATATATATATACACACACATATAATGCCCTTAGTTTATGGGTCATCCCTCCAAAGTGTCCGTTGAGTTCTTTTAATCCACGGCTTTGGGCTCCATCTGTTAGAACAGTCTCTCAGGGCAGGTGAGATGCCGGGTGGTGCTGGTCTGTTGCATGCTGTATTTTTTCGGAGCTTGTGACTGGTGCACCTGGTGTGGCTCATGCACGCAGTCCGTGGGCTGAAGATGTAGATCCTGAGGAAACTGCTGGGCGCCGGCTGCTGAGATCAGTTCTTATCCCATCATCCCTGTGCCTTACTTGTAGTACAACTGATAGCAGTTATAGCAATGAGGACATACAGTGACAGTGTTACTTAGCAATTAACAGCACACAATCTGATTCATTGGCTATTCTCGCCCAAAATCAGATCTCCATGAGGTACACATCGGACTTCCCCATCCTTCCGCATCACCCACCAAGTGCACCCAGGTCCTTGGGCAAAAGCAATCCCACGGATGGGTTTGCCTTTGCCTGAGGCAGGACTAACCCAGACTGTCTTCCCTAGCATATTCTTCATGTGCACTACGGGGACTTTATCCCCTTCTACAGTACGTGGAAGTTTTGATTGGGCAGGGCCAGCCCGATTGTTAGATCCCCTGGTGTTAACTAGCCAGGTAGCTTTTGCTAAATGCGTATCCCAGTGTTTGAAAGTCCCACCACCCATTGCTCTCAGTGTAGTTTTTAACAGTCCATTGTATCGTTCTATCTTCCCAGAGGCTGGGGCGTGATAGGGGATGTGATACACCCACTCGATACCATGCTCTTTGGCCCAGGTGTCTATGAGGCTGTTTCGGAAATGAGTCCCATTGTCCGACTCAATTCTCTCTGGGGTACCATGTCACCACAGGACTTGCTTTTCAAGGCCCAGGATAGTGTTCCGGGCAGTGGCATGGGGCACAGGGTATGTTTCCAGCCATCCAGTGGTTGCTTCCACCATTGTGAGCACATAGCGCTTGCCTTGACGGGTTTGTGGCAGTGTGATATAATCAATCTGCCAGGCCTCCCCATATTTGTATTTCAGCCATCGCCCTCCATACCAAAGAGGCTTCAAACGCTTGGCTTGTTTGATCACAGCGCATGTCTCACATTCATGGATGACCTGTGCAATAGTGTCCATGGTCAAGTCCACCCCTCGGTCACGAGCCCATCTATATGTCACATCTCTCCCTTGATGGCCTGAGGAGTCATGGGCCCACCGAGCTATGAATAGTTCACCCTTATGTTGCCAGTCCAGATCCACCTAAGCCACTTCAATCCTAGCGGCCCGATCCACCTGCTGGTTGTTCTGATGTTCCTCCGTGGCCCGATTCTTCAGTACGTGGGCATCTACATGGCGTACTTTCACAACCAGATTCTCTATCCGGGCAGCAATATCTTGCCATAGGTCAGCAGCCCAGATGGGTTTGCCTCTGCGCTGCCAGTTGCCCTGCTTCCACTGCTGTAACCACCCCCACAGAGCATTTGCCACCATCCATGAGTCAGTGTAGAGATAAAGTACTGGCCATTTTTCTCGCTCAGCAATGTCCAAAGCCAGCTGAATAGCCTTCACCTCTGCAAACTGGCTCGATTCACCCTGTCCCTCACTGGCTTCTGCTACCCGTCGTGTAGGACTCCACACAGCAGCCTTCCACTTTCGATGCTTTCCCACAATCCGGCAGGACCCATCAGTGAACAAGGCATATTTCTTCTCATTTTCTGGCAGTTTATTATACGGTGGGGCCTCTTCTGCACGCGTCACCTCCTCCTCTGGTGACATTCCGAAATCCTTGCCCTCTGGCCAGTCCATGATCACTTCCAGAATTCCTGGGCGACTGGGGTTTCCCATTCGAGTTCGCTGCGTGATCAGTGCAATCCACTTACTCCATGTAGCATCGGTTGCATGATGTGTGGTGGGGACCCTTTCTTTGAACATCCAACCCAGCACCGGCAGTCGAGGTGCTAAGAGGAGCTGTGCTTCTGTACCAACTACTTCCGAAGCAGCTCGAACCCCTTCATATGCTGCCAATATCTCTTTTTCTGTTGGAGTGTAGCGGGCTTCGGATCCTCTGTATCCACGACTCCAAAACCCTAGGGGTCGACCTCGAGTCTCCCCTGGTGCTTTCTGCCAGAGGCTCCAGGTAGGGCCGTTCTCCCCGGCTGCAGTGTAGAGCACATTTTTAACATCTTGTCCTGCCCGGACTGGCCCCAGGGCCACTGCATGGACTATTTCCTGTTTGATTTGTTCAAAAGCTTGTCGTTGCTCAGGACCCCATTTAAAATCATTCTTCTTCCGGGTTACTTGATACAGAGGGCTTACAATTTGACTGTAATCTGGGATATGCATTCTCCAAAAACCCACAATACCTAAGAAAGCCTGTGTTTCCTTTTTACTAGTTGGTGGAGACATAGCTGCTATTTTGTTGATCTCATCCATTGCAATCTGACGGCGTCCATCTTGCCATTTTATTCCTAAAAACTGGATCTCCTGCGCAGGTCCCTTGACCTTACTTCGCTTTATAGCAAAACCAGCGTTCAGAAGGATTTGGACTATTTTACTCCCTTTCTCAAAAACTTCTTCTGCTGTGTTTCCCCATACAATGATGTCATCAATGTACTGCAGATGTTCTGGAGCTTCACCCTGTTCCAGTGCAGTCTGGATCAGTCCATGGCAAATGGTGGGGCTGTGTTTCCACCCCTGGGGCAGTCGATTCCAGGTGTATTGGATGCCCCTCCAAGTGAAAGCAAACTGTGGCCTGCACTCTGCTGCCAAAGGGATTGAGAAGAATGCATTCGCTATATCAATCGTGGCATACCACTTGGCTGCCTTGGCACAGCAGCACTCAGCGGTGGCGTGACTTCATTCAGACCACGATAGTCTACAGTTAGCCTCCACTCTCCATTAGATTTTCGCACCGGCCATATGGGACTGTTAAAGGGTGAGCGAGTCTTGCTGATCACTCCTTGAACCTCTAGTTGACGAATCAGCTCATGGATGGGAATCTGAGAGTCTCGGTTAGTGCGATACTGCCGCCGACGCACCGTTGTGGTAGCAATCGGCACCTGTTGTTCTTTGACCCTCAACAACCCCACAACAGAAGAATCCTCCGAGAGACCAGGCAAGGCAGATAACTGTTTAACTTCCTCTGTCTCCAAGGCAGCTATGCCAAAGGCCCAGCGGTACCCTTTTGGGTCCTTAAAATACCCTCTCCTGAGGTAATCTATACCAAGGATGCATGGAGCCTCTGGGCCAGTCACAATGGGATGCTTTTGCCACTCATTCCCAGTTAGGCTCACTTCTGCCTCCAGTACAGTCAACTCTTGGGATCCCCCTGTCACCCCAGAAATACAAATGGGTTCTGCCCCTCTATAGCTTGATGGTATTAAAGTACACTGCGCACCCGTGTCCACTAGAGCCTTATACTCCTGTGGGTCTGATGTGCCAGGCCATCGAATCCACACCGTCCAATAAACCCGGTTGTCCCTTTCCTCCACCTGGCCGGAGGCAGGGCCCCCCTAATACTGGTCATAGTATCCATTACTCACTTCTTGCATAAATGACTTGGAAGTTCCTTCAAGAGGATCAGAAGCAAGATCAGGCCTTCTGCTTTGTCTGGGGAACGGCCCACTGGAAACTGGGGCGGCACTTTTCCTGGAGGGATCCCCTTTTGTGGTTGTCCTTCCTTGCAACTCCTGTACCCGTGTCCGCAGGATCGAAGTAGGTTGTCCATCCCACTTCCTCATGTCCTCTCCGTGGTCCCGCAGGTAGAACCACAGGGTGCCTCGTGGTGTGTACCCTCTGTACTCTCTCTCTTGAGTGGGGAAATGCCTGCTTCTAATAGCTGAGATGCTGGCCCGTGCAGGTGGGGAGTAGAACATATTCTCTTCAAGTTGCTGGACCTTCTGCGACAGTTTCTCCACAGCTGAGACAAGGGGGGAAGAGAGACTTTCTTCATATCGCCGGAGCCGGCCAGCTACCTCATCCACCGTTGGTCCCTCTTCACCTTTCCATTCCATTACTGCCAGGGAGTTGGCATATGACGATGGTGCGCTCCGTACAAACTTCCGCCACATGGGCCTTGTGCATCGCACCTCATCAGGGTCTGTGGGTAAGTCTGCATTGTCCAAGTCATAATAAATCATCTCCCGCACGGCTAATTCTCTCAGGTACTGGATACCTCTTTCCATGGTAGTCCACTTGCTTGGCTGACATACAACATCCTCGCTGAAGGGGTACCTCTCCCTCACGCCTAACAGGAGTCGTTTCCAGAGGCTGAGGGCTTGGGTCTTTTTCCCGATCGCCTTGTCAATGCCGCCTTCCCTAGACAGGGATCCCAGCTGCCTGGCCTCCCTACCCTCTAATTCCAGGCTACTGGCCCCATTATCCCAGCACCGGAGCAGCCAGGTGACAATGTGCTCGCCTGAAAGTCGGCTGAAATCTTTTCGCATATCCCGCAGCTCACTCAAGGATAGGGATCGAGTAATTATCTCTGGTTCTGCCTCTTCCTCCTGCTCTCGTGATGGCCCTGGTTCATCATCATCTCTTACTAAGCGAACTGATTTCTTTGTGTACTTCTTCTTTTGTATGGGGGCAACTGATACCGGCACGGGTTGGTTCCCTGGTTCAGTGGCAGTGGCTGCTATGGGGGTTGGAGTAACTGCAGTGGCTACCACGGGGGTTGGAGTAGCCGCAGTGTCTGTCGCAGGGGCTGCAGCAGCCGCAGTGTCTGTCGCAGGGGCTGCAGCAGCCGCAGTGTCTGTCGCAGGGGCTGCAGCAGCCGCAGGGGCCGCCGCAGGGGCTGCAGGTCTGGTTTCCATCTCTTCCCCTTGAGGGTGCTGCATAATTCTGAGCAGTGCCTGGTAGATACTGGCCAGGGCCCAGCACAGCGCGGTGAGTTGTGCCTCTCTAGAATAGCCACAGCATTTTCCCTTCAAATATTCTACCACTTTATCAGGGTCCTGTAATTGTTCAGGGGTGAAGTCCCAGACCATTGGAGGTGAGTATTTCTCTAGGTACCTGCCCATGCTCTCCCACATGCCGTGCCACCCCTGACTATCCAGCCTCGGAGCAGATCTCTGGGTGGTAGTCTTAAATAGTCGCTTAACCCTAAACAAGACCTGGAACGTATTCAGGAGACATAGCACTAGGAACACGCTAGTTTGAGTATCCGAAGGATATTCAAAATTCTCAAAAGCTGTCATACCTGACCCGAAGGAGAAAAGGGAGGCAAAAGGGCTGGGGAAATTATTAACAAATTCTGAGAGACGGTGTCCAATGTACGGACAGGACAGCAAAACCACATAAACACCCCAAAATAGCCGTCTGAACAGTGATGTTATCATATCATAAACAGATATCGCACAGGACAGCAGAATGATAATCCTCATCCCTCTTCCAGACATGGTAAACAGCATCGCAGGGAGTACATAAGCCATATAGGAATTTACGTAACACAGCCATGAGAACAAACCAAGCAACATGATGACCAGTGACTACTTACCTAATAAAATAAATGCATACAAAAAAAAACCAAAACCGTTTTTTCCACGTTCTAGTTGGATTCTGTCGTTATCTCAACCCTTCGAGCCCCACGTTGGGCGCCAAAAAGGACTGTCGTGGTTTAGCCTCAGACGGCAACAAAGAACCACGTGCCGCTCGCTCGTGCCTTCCTAACACAGGAAGAATCGTAAGAAAAGGCAAGACTCTTGGGTTGAGACAAAGGCAGTTTAACAGAACAGCAAAGGGAACAGGCAAACAACAACAACAACAACAACAACACGGATAGGGGAATATACAAACGCGATTACGGAACCGCCGCTCCCCCGCCGCTCGCCGCTCGCCAGCTCGCCAGCCGGACCCGGGCCGCCCCAGCCTGCTTTTAAGCGGCAACTTCCTGCCCCCTCCCCCGGCAGCTCAGGGTGGGCGTGGCTCACATGGCATGGAATACCAGGAAAAGTTAACCCTATCCCCACCGGAACCAGGACTGAGGGTGACAGAGCACTGGAACAGGCTGCCCAGGGAGGGTGTGGAGTCCCCTTCTCTGGAGATTTTCAAGACCCGCCTGGATGCAGCCCTGAGTGATGTGCTCTAGGCAATCCTGCTTTAGCAGGGGAGTGGGACTAGATGATCTCTAGAGGTCCCTTCCAACTCTGAAGTTTCTGTGATTCTGTGATTCTGTGATTTAGGAGACCAGTAATAGGATTATAAATCCTCTTCCCTTGGTCACTGCCATTCACGAGAGCTCAGCCAGTAACCGAGCCCTTCACAGTCTGTCCCATTAAAGCTCTGCCATCTGCACCGCGAGTGAGGACCCCATGGCTCTTTCCCTGCCTCAAAAAAAAATAAAAATCTCACTCGAGGGAATAGTAGTGGAAATCACAAGCTGATTCTGTGCATTTTTAACCAAAGGGATATCACATCATGGCCCTATGAGAGGGTCAGCAACCGCTGTGGTGCTCACACACACCGTCTGCGCAAGAACGAGTGACGGCAATCCACCTCCTTGGGTGGGTGAAGGATCTGTCAGGCCCGGGCAGCGACTGCACGTGTGAGCCAACCTGGAGATGGGTGTTCATCGACGGCCATGGCCTGTAACGCTTATGCTGAACTCAGGCTTCCCTCTCCCCTTCTGCCCACCTATGGAGAGTTGGTTGAACCCCATTTTCCGATCTCAGCCCTCAGCTGCATTTTGGGGGTGAACCAGGGCCTGGGGATTGGTGGGAACCAATGTCACTCGAAACCATGTTGGCAAAGATGGTGTCAAGATCTGGAAGCCTGGAAGTGGCAGAGGCCAGACGTCCGAAGCCATCAGGGTCTTCCTCTTTGCTCAAAGCTAGAAACCAGCTGTGTTTTCCTGCGAACCAGACCTTTGGTGCCCTGGGCTAGTGGTCTGTCTTGTTCCTTCAGGGCAAGGAGGCCAGACCCAGTAAAGATGCAGCTACCGAGCAGTGACAATCTGGATTGAAGCAAGTAATGGTATGGTCATGCTCCTTCTAAGCACACGAGTTCATCTCAGAAAGGCATAAGAAAATCACCTTAAAATATTAAAAGCTTCAAATCATTTTCCTCATAAGCAAGTGAATAGGGACCATATTCCCAAAAGTTTCTTCAAATCAAACACGTCTGGAATGAGATGGCTTTACTGGAGTTATTGAATTCACAGGAACTGCTCAAACCAAGGAAAGACAATAGGATTTGTGGTGATATTTCGGGTAGGTTTTGGGTTTTAAATGTAGGATGAGACATAGTCACTTGCAGGAGCGCAGGTGGGTTGTAGTTCCTGCTTATTTGCCGTATCTGTGCTTGCCTGAACCACTGTGAAGCCACTGCCAAGGCCCGGGTGGCTGATTTGAAGCACCAATGCTGAAGACACGCCAGAAGATGTGGGGGATGGAGCGGGCAGTGACGTTGCCGTAAGCCCCGAGGCGTGTGCTGGGGCTGCAGGGCTGCTGGGGCGAGCGCTGCAGACGAGGACGGGCCATGGTGGCATCCCTGCGCCATGCATTAGGACATCCCCCGGCCATGCATTGTGACATCTCCCGGCCATGCATTGTGACATCACGGCCCTCGGTGCTTATATTGGGGCACCCGGCCTCTCCCAGCCGGCTCGTGCGTGAGTGCTCCAGCTGAGCGTTTGGGCGAGGTTTGGAGTGCGGAGCAGAAGCCTTTGGCTCGGTGCTGGGCCGGTGCCCTGGGAGCTGGTGACTGCAGCTCTCAGTGCCCGTCCCCGCAGCCACTGCAGGTTTTTCCCCGGCCCTGGCTGGCTCAGGCAGCCGGGGCAGACAGGAGACGCGCTTGCTGCAGCAGAGGTGAGCTGTGCGGGAACCTTCACCCTGGGGAGCTGGGCGGGTTTCCTCCTCCAGGGACTTGGGCTTCACCCCAGCCCTCCCTGGGCCAGGCATTGACCGTGGCCTCTCTTCCTCTCCTAGCGGGACACCCGCCGCTGCAGCGTGCCAGAGGAGGAGGAGTCCGTCCCCACCAGCTCTCCACAGCCCACCGCAGCGTGTGCTGAACATGGCCACGGCCTCGGAGGAGCACTGCCCCATCTGCCTTTACACCTGGAACAACGCAACCTGTCCGGTGCGATGCGACCACCGCTTCTGTTTCAAGTGTATCCAGCAGCGGGCAGAGATCGACCCCGAGTGCCTCGTCTGCAGGAGGAGGACAACGGTCATCCAGCACTTGCTGCGCGGGGAGACACTTGAAGAGGATGCGACAAGACCACCTGCGGCATCCTTGGGCAGGGCCGAAGAAGAGGGAGCTTATGGACTGCCACCTCCAAGAGCATCCCAGGTACCCCGGCCAAGCGATGGGGATGCAGAGCTCCTGGGCGGCCTCCACGCCATGCAATGGGGGAGCCTTTTCAGGAAGCACCCGGCTCTCCTGCAGCTCCTGTGGCCCTGGCTGCGTCAGGAGCTGGGCCGCATGTTTGAGGAAGATCCTCCTCAGGCGCTCATGCTGGAGGAGATGGTCCTGAGCGCCCTGCCCGTCTACGGCCTGCACGAAGGGCACCTGGTCGAGGTGCTGCGGGCAGACATGGGAGTCGGCACGATACTGTTCGTGCAAGGGCTCATTAAGTTCACGGCAGAACACCTGGAGAGGCCAGCCCACCAGATCCTGCGCCAGGACGAGTGCCGTGCTGCCAGCAGGTCACAGGACAGCCCTGGGGCCGCCGTTGGCTCCGCTGTCTTCAGCTGGCGGCGCGAGTGCAGTCCTGGGGCCAGCACGAGCTGGGTGGCCTTCCAAGAAAGACTGGAGGGCAACCTGGTGGTCAGAAGCACCTCTGCTGGCTTCTACGAGGCAGGGGAGTTCTGCGTGGTGAACATGACCGGCTGGGCGGACATCCAAGGAGGACGGGAGTGCAACCCCGGGGCCCACACCAGCTCTGTTGCCTTCCGCGGGGGACAGGAGCTGGGGGAGGCTGTGGTCAGTGCCTCTGCTCCCAGCCGGGGCAGGAGCTGCTCACCTCGGGGGCCCCGGCGCCCTCTGAAGAGGAAGGCCGACAGCTCCCAGGACTCGGACGCACCCGCCAAGAAGCCACCACCCCGCGGATGCTAGAAGAAGACCCTGGCAGCTGGCAAAAGGAGGGCTAGGCCAGCAGCGGGGCCACGTGCCGACCCCCACGGGCTCCAGAAGGCCCTGCTCAGGACTCCAAAACCTACCTCTGACAGCAAATAAAGACATCCTTATCCCACCCGTGCTGCTTTCTCCCCTTTTTCCTGCTGCTCCTGAAGGCCTACGGGGTCCGTCTGGTGGGAGAGGGGCTGGGCCGATGGACATGGTCCATTGCCTTGGGCCATGGGTGCCGGATGGTGCCTGTAGGACCTCTTCAGGCCTACGGGGTCTGTCTGGTGGGAGAGGGGCTGGGGTGATGGACATGGTCCATGGCCTGGGACACGGTCCTGGGCACCTAGCTCTGGGTAGCCCTGCCTGAGCAGGAGAATTGGACCTGATGACCTCCAGAGGTGCCTTCCAACCTTAACCGCTCTGTGGAAGAGGAAGAAAGCTTTCACAAGTCAAGGCAGCATCCAGTAAATGCCATGAGAGGGGGATGAGCCGAGCTTTGGCATGGCATGTTCAGCCAGGCTCTGGTTAGGTTTTATCATCTCCTAAACAGGAAGCACATTTGCAAGTCATCAGCCAAAACTGTGGGTAGGTGGCCATCATTCCTGCTGGGCAAGTGGGCTCTGCCAGTGCTGGCTGCACACACACCAGGTTGGTGCTGCCAGGATCCTCATGCAGTGGGTGAAATAGATCCTCAGTCCTGTCCAGCGGGGTGAAGCTGAGGGCTTTGCCCAACCCTGTGTCAGCAGCCAGCCAGCCAGCCCCAGGGAGTCCTTCCTCCCACAGGCAACCACTGGAAATGCTCACAAGGGCTCTGACCTCATGAGAAAACCTGCCCATAGCTCACCGGCCAGCATCTTCCCTAATATGCAAATAGGCTGATGTTTCCCTGGGGGTGGAAAGGTTGTGGGAAAACAAGGGAATCTGCAGAATGAGGTGTTTGCGCCCAAAGCGATAGCTTTCTGCTGAAACATTGAGGGATGGCTCTCCAGCCTCGGGGGTAGGACCTGTTTATAACACCCCAGCTCCCACGTGTGCTCTGTGCTGCGGCACCGTACGGGGCAAACCTCGATGCACTGCACCACACCGTGCAAAACCATAGAGTGCAAACCTCAACAGGGTGCTGCTGTACTTTGCAAAGCCTGACCCATGGTTTGGATTTGGTGTCATCTGGGAAGAAACCACTGGCTTAATCCAAAGGTTGAACCCTGCTGCACCACGGTAGGCACTTTCTGACCGCGCTCCAAGACATTGCCTTTTAACAAGCTTCTTTTCCCCTACACCACCTTTGCTGTGCTGCTCTATGAGCTTAAATACAAAAAATCTAAAATAGAAGCTGGTGGATCAACAGGGGACCAGGATCTCCATGTGATGAGGTCCTAAAGGGGGACTTGGTGCCATGGTGGTTTTCTGGGCCTGGGTTCACCGGGGCTTTTCCAGAAGATCATCATGCTCTACAGAAAACCAGCTGCAATGCTCAAGTCGGACTTATGTTTATTTGCCTGTCTCTCACTTGTGAGTGCAAGGACTCAAGTCACTGAAACAACACGCACGTGCTCCCGCAGCCCTGCCGCAGCGGGCTCCCAGCCCCAGCCCAGTTGACATCCATCACAGCACCACCAACAGCCTTTCTCTAAAAACAGTAAATTATCCATGAGCCAACAATGTGCCCTTCTTGCCAAAAAGGCCAATGGAATCCTGGGCTGCATCGGGACGAGTGTGGCCAGTAGCTAAAAGGAGGTCATTCTCCCCCTCTACTCTGCACTGGTGAGGCCACACCTGGAATACTGCATCCAGTTTTGGGCTCCCCAGTTCAAGAGGGACAGGGAACCACTGGAGCGGGTCCAGCGTAGGGCAACTAAGATGATTGAGGGACTGGAGCTTCTCCCTTACGAGGAAAGGCTGAGAGAGCTGGGACTCTTTAGCCTGGAGAAGAGAAGGCTGAGGGGAGACCTTATTATGGCATATAAGTACCTAAAGGGTGGGTTGAAGGAGGATGGTGCCAGACTCTTTTCATTGGTTCCCAGTGACAGGACGAGGGGCAACGGACACAAGTTAGAACATAGGAAGTTCCATTCAAATACACGGAAAAACTTCTTTACAGTGAGGGTGACAGAGCACTGGAACAGGCTGCCCAGGGAGGGTGTGGAGTCCCCTTCTCTGGAGATTTTCAAGACCCGCCTGGATGCAGCCCTGAGTGATGTGCTCTAGGCAATCCTGCTTTAGCAGGGGAGTGGGACTAGATGATCTCTAGAGGTCCCTTCCAACTCTGAAGTTTCTGTGATTCTGTGATTCTGTGATTTAGGAGACCAGTAATAGGATTATAAATCCTCTTCCCTTGGTCACTGCCATTCACGAGAGCTCAGCCAGTAACCGAGCCCTTCACAGTCTGTCCCATTAAAGCTCTGCCATCTGCACCGCGAGTGAGGACCCCATGGCTCTTTCCCTGCCTCAAAAAAAAATAAAAATCTCACTCGAGGGAATAGTAGTGGAAATCACAAGCTGATTCTGTGCATTTTTAACCAAAGGGATATCACATCATGGCCCTATGAGAGCGTCAGCAACCGCTGTGGTGCTCACACACACCGTCTGCGCAAGAACGAGTGACGGCAATCCACCTCCTTGGGTGGGTGAAGGATCTGTCAGGCCCGGGCAGCGACTGCACGTGTGAGCCAACCTGGAGATGGGTGTTCATCGACGGCCATGGCCTGTAACGCTTATGCTGAACTCAGGCTTCCCTCTCCCCTTCTGCCCACCTATGGAGAGTTGGTTGAACCCCATTTTCCGATCTCAGCCCTCAGCTGCATTTTGGGGGTGAACCAGGGCCTGGGGATTGGTGGGAACCAATGTCACTCGAAACCATGTTGGCAAAGATGGTGTCAAGATCTGGAAGCCTGGAAGTGGCAGAGGCCAGACGTCCGAAGCCATCAGGGTCTTCCTCTTTGCTCAAAGCTAGAAACCAGCTGTGTTTTCCTGCGAACCAGACCTTTGGTGCCCTGGGCTAGTGGTCTGTCTTGTTCCTTCAGGGCAAGGAGGCCAGACCCAGTAAAGATGCAGCTACCGAGCAGTGACAATCTGGATTGAAGCAAGTAATGGTATGGTCATGCTCCTTCTAAGCACACGAGTTCATCTCAGAAAGGCATAAGAAAATCACCTTAAAATATTAAAAGCTTCAAATCATTTTCCTCATAAGCAAGTGAATAGGGACCATATTCCCAAAAGTTTCTTCAAATCAAACACGTCTGGAATGAGATGGCTTTACTGGAGTTATTGAATTCACAGGAACTGCTCAAACCAAGGAAAGACAATAGGATTTGTGGTGATATTTCGGGTAGGTTTTGGGTTTTAAATGTAGGATGAGACATAGTCACTTGCAGGAGCGCAGGTGGGTTGTAGTTCCTGCTTATTTGCCGTATCTGTGCTTGCCTGAACCACTGTGAAGCCACTGCCAAGGCCCGGGTGGCTGATTTGAAGCACCAATGCTGAACACACGCCAGAAGATGTGGGGGATGGAGCGGGCAGTGACGTTGCCGTAAGCCCCGAGGCGTGTGCTGGGGCTGCAGGGCTGCTGGGGCGAGCGCTGCAGACGAGGACGGGCCATGGTGGCATCCCTGCGCCATGCATTAGGACATCCCCCGGCCATGCATTGTGACATCTCCCGGCCATGCATTGTGACATCACGGCCCTCGGTGCTTATATTGGGGCACCCGGCCTCTCCCAGCCGGCTCGTGCGTGAGTGCTCCAGCTGAGCGTTTGGGCGAGGTTTGGAGTGCGGAGCAGAAGCCTTTGGCTCGGTGCTGGGCCGGTGCCCTGGGAGCTGGTGACTGCAGCTCTCAGTGCCCGTCCCCGCAGCCACTGCAGGTTTTTCCCCGGCCCTGGCTGGCTCAGGCAGCCGGGGCAGACAGGAGACGCGCTTGCTGCAGCAGAGGTGAGCTGTGCGGGAACCTTCACCCTGGGGAGCTGGGCGGGTTTCCTCCTCCAGGGACCTGGGCTTCACCCCAGCCCTCCCTGGGCCAGGCATTGACCGTGGCCTCTCTTCCTCTCCTAGCGGGACACCCGCCGCTGCAGCGTGCCAGAGGAGGAGGAGTCCGTCCCCACCAGCTCTCCACAGCCCACCGCAGCGTGTGCTGAACATGGCCACGGCCTCGGAGGAGCACTGCCCCATCTGCCTTTACACCTGGAACAACGCAACCTGTCCGGTGCGATGCGACCACCGCTTCTGTTTCAAGTGTATCCAGCAGCGGGCAGAGATCGACCCCGAGTGCCTCGTCTGCAGGAGGAGGACAACGGTCATCCAGCACTTGCTGCGCGGGGAGACACTTGAAGAGGATGCGACAAGACCACCTGCGGCATCCTTGGGCAGGGCCGAAGAAGAGGGAGCTTATGGACTGCCACCTCCAAGAGCATCCCAGGTACCCCGGCCAAGCGATGGGGATGCAGAGCTCCTGGGCGGCCTCCACGCCATGCAATGGGGGAGCCTTTTCAGGAAGCACCCGGCTCTCCTGCAGCTCCTGTGGCCCTGGCTGCGTCAGGAGCTGGGCCGCATGTTTGAGGAAGATCCTCCTCAGGCGCTCATGCTGGAGGAGATGGTCCTGAGCGCCCTGCCCGTCTACGGCCTGCACGAAGGGCACCTGGTCGAGGTGCTGCGGGCAGACATGGGAGTCGGCACGATACTGTTCGTGCAAGGGCTCATTAAGTTCACGGCAGAACACCTGGAGAGGCCAGCCCACCAGATCCTGCGCCAGGACGAGTGCCGTGCTGCCAGCAGGTCGCAGGACAGCCCTGGGGCCGCCGTTGGCTCCGCTGTCTTCAGCTGGCGGCGCGAGTGCAGTCCTGGGGCCAGCACGAGCTGGGTGGCCTTCCAAGAAAGACTGGAGGGCAACCTGGTGGTCAGAAGCACCTCTGCTGGCTTCTACGAGGCAGGGGAGTTCTGCGTGGTGAACATGACCGGCTGGGCGGACATCCAAGGAGGACGGGAGTGCAACCCCGGGGCCCACACCAGCTCTGTTGCCTTCCGCGGGGGACAGGAGCTGGGGGAGGCTGTGGTCAGTGCCTCTGCTCCCAGCCGGGGCAGGAGCTGCTCACCTCGGGGGCCCCGGCGCCCTCTGAAGAGGAAGGCCAACAGCTCCCAGGACTCGGACGCACCCGCCAAGAAGCCACCACCCCGCGGATGCTAGAAGAAGACCCTGGCAGCTGGCAAAAGGAGGGCTAGGCCAGCAGCGGGGCCACGTGCCGACCCCCACGGGCTCCAGAAGGCCCTGCTCAGGACTCCAAAACCTACCTCTGACAGCAAATAAAGACATCCTTATCCCACCCGTGCTGCTTTCTCCCCTTTTTCCTGCTGCTCCTGAAGGCCTACGGGGTCCGTCTGGTGGGAGAGGGGCTGGGCCGATGGACATGGTCCATTGCCTTGGGCCATGGGTGCCGGATGGTGCCTGTAGGACCTCTTCAGGCCTACGGGGTCTGTCTGGTGGGAGAGGGGCTGGGGTGATGGACATGGTCCATGGCCTGGGACACGGTCCTGGGCACCTAGCTCTGGGTAGCCCTGCCTGAGCAGGAGAATTGGACCTGATGACCTCCAGAGGTGCCTTCCAACCTTAACCGCTCTGTGGAAGAGGAAGAAAGCTTTCACAAGTCAAGGCAGCATCCAGTAAATGCCATGAGAGGGGGATGAGCCGAGCTTTGGCATGGCATGTTCAGCCAGGCTCTGGTTAGGTTTTATCATCTCCTAAACAGGAAGCACATTTGCAAGTCATCAGCCAAAACTGTGGGTAGGTGGCCATCATTCCTGCTGGGCAAGTGGGCTCTGCCAGTGCTGGCTGCACACACACCAGGTTGGTGCTGCCAGGATCCTCATGCAGTGGGTGAAATAGATCCTCAGTCCTGTCCAGCAGGGTGAAGCTGAGGGCTTTGCCCAACCCTGTGTCAGCAGCCAGCCAGCCAGCCCCAGGGAGTCCTTCCTCCCACAGGCAACCACTGGAAATGCTCACAAGGGCTCTGACCTCATGAGAAAACCTGCCCATAGCTCACCGGCCAGCATCTTCCCTAATATGCAAATAGGCTGATGTTTCCCTGGGGGTGGAAAGGTTGTGGGAAAACAAGGGAATCTGCAGAATGAGGTGTTTGCGCCCAAAGCGATAGCTTTCTGCTGAAACATTGAGGGATGGCTCTCCAGCCTCGGGGGTAGGACCTGTTTATAACACCCCAGCTCCCACGTGTGCTCTGTGCTGCGGCACCGTACGGGGCAAACCTCGATGCACTGCACCACACCGTGCAAAACCATAGAGTGCAAACCTCAACAGGGTGCTGCTGTACTTTGCAAAGCCTGACCCATGGTTTGGATTTGGTGTCATCTGGGAAGAAACCACTGGCTTAATCCAAAGGTTGAACCCTGCTGCACCACGGTAGGCACTTTCTGACCGCGCTCCAAGACATTGCCTTTTAACAAGCTTCTTTTCCCCTACACCACCTTTGCTGTGCTGCTCTATGAGCTTAAATACAAAAAATCTAAAATAGAAGCTGGTGGATCAACAGGGGACCAGGATCTCCATGTGATGAGGTCCTAAAGGGGGACTTGGTGCCATGGTGGTTTTCTGGGCCTGGGTTCACCGGGGCTTTTCCAGAAGATCATCATGCTCTACAGAAAACCAGCTTCAATGCTCAAGTCGGACTTATGTTTATTTGCCTGTCTCTCACTTGTGAGTGCAAGGACTCAAGTCACTGAAACAACACGCACGTGCTCCCGCAGCCCTGCCGCAGCGGGCTCCCAGCCCCAGCCCAGTTGACATCCATCACAGCACCACCAACAGCCTTTCTCTAAAAACAGTAAATTATCCATGAGCCAACAATGTGCCCTTCTTGCCAAAAAGGCCAATGGAATCCTGGGCTGCATCGGGACGAGTGTGGCCAGTAGCTAAAAGGAGGTCATTCTCCCCCTCTACTCTGCACTGGTGAGGCCACACCTGGAATACTGCATCCAGTTTTGGGCTCCCCAGTTCAAGAGGGACAGGGAACCACTGGAGCGGGTCCAGCGTAGGGCAACTAAGATGATTGAGGGACTGGAGCTTCTCCCTTACGAGGAAAGGCTGAGAGAGCTGGGACTCTTTAGCCTGGAGAAGAGAAGGCTGAGGGGAGACCTTATTATGGCATATAAGTACCTAAAGGGTGGGTTGAAGGAGGATGGTGCCAGACTCTTTTCATTGGTTCCCAGTGACAGGACGAGGGGCAACGGACACAAGTTAGAACATAGGAAGTTCCATTCAAATACACGGAAAAACTTCTTTACAGTGAGGGTGACAGAGCACTGGAACAGGCTGCCCAGGGAGGGTGTGGAGTCCCCTTCTCTGGAGATTTTCAAGACCCGCCTGGATGCAGCCCTGAGTGATGTGCTCTAGGCAATCCTGCTTTAGCAGGGGAGTGGGACTAGATGATCTCTAGAGGTCCCTTCCAACTCTGAAGTTTCTGTGATTCTGTGATTCTGTGATTTAGGAGACCAGTAATAGGATTATAAATCCTCTTCCCTTGGTCACTGCCATTCACGAGAGCTCAGCCAGTAACCGAGCCCTTCACAGTCTGTCCCATTAAAGCTCTGCCATCTGCACCGCGAGTGAGGACCCCATGGCTCTTTCCCTGCCTCAAAAAAAAATAAAAATCTCACTCGAGGGAATAGTAGTGGAAATCACACGCTGATTCTGTGCATTTTTAACCAAAGGGATATCACATCATGGCCCTATGAGAGCGTCAGCAACCGCTGTGGTGCTCACACACACCGTCTGCGCAAGAACGAGTGACGGCAATCCACCTCCTTGGGTGGGTGAAGGATCTGTCAGGCCCGGGCAGCGACTGCACGTGTGAGCCAACCTGGAGATGGGTGTTCATCGACGGCCATGGCCTGTAACGCTTATGCTGAACTCAGGCTTCCCTCTCCCCTTCTGCCCACCTATGGAGAGTTGGTTGAACCCCATTTTCCGATCTCAGCCCTCAGCTGCATTTTGGGGGTGAACCAGGGCCTGGGGATTGGTGGGAACCAATGTCACTCGAAACCATGTTGGCAAAGATGGTGTCAAGATCTGGAAGCCTGGAAGTGGCAGAGGCCAGACGTCCGAAGCCATCAGGGTCTTCCTCTTTGCTCAAAGCTAGAAACCAGCTGTGTTTTCCTGCGAACCAGACCTTTGGTGCCCTGGGCTAGTGGTCTGTCTTGTTCCTTCAGGGCAAGGAGGCCAGACCCAGTAAAGATGCAGCTACCGAGCAGTGACAATCTGGATTGAAGCAAGTAATGGTATGGTCATGCTCCTTCTAAGCACACGAGTTCATCTCAGAAAGGCATAAGAAAATCACCTTAAAATATTAAAAGCTTCAAATCATTTTCCTCATAAGCAAGTGAATAGGGACCATATTCCCAAAAGTTTCTTCAAATCAAACACGTCTGGAATGAGATGGCTTTACTGGAGTTATTGAATTCACAGGAACTGCTCAAACCAAGGAAAGACAATAGGATTTGTGGTGATATTTCGGGTAGGTTTTGGGTTTTAAATGTAGGATGAGACATAGTCACTTGCAGGAGCGCAGGTGGGTTGTAGTTCCTGCTTATTTGCCGTATCTGTGCTTGCCTGAACCACTGTGAAGCCACTGCCAAGGCCCGGGTGGCTGATTTGAAGCACCAATGCTGAAGACACGCCAGAAGATGTGGGGGATGGAGCGGGCAGTGACGTTGCCGTAAGCCCCGAGGCGTGTGCTGGGGCTGCAGGGCTGCTGGGGCGAGCGCTGCAGACGAGGACGGGCCATGGTGGCATCCCTGCGCCATGCATTAGGACATCCCCCGGCCATGCATTGTGACATCTCCCGGCCATGCATTGTGACATCACGGCCCTCGGTGCTTATATTGGGGCACCCGGCCTCTCCCAGCCGGCTCGTGCGTGAGTGCTCCAGCTGAGCGTTTGGGCGAGGTTTGGAGTGCGGAGCAGAAGCCTTTGGCTCGGTGCTGGGCCGGTGCCCTGGGAGCTGGTGACTGCAGCTCTCAGTGCCCGTCCCCGCAGCCACTGCAGGTTTTTCCCCGGCCCTGGCTGGCTCAGGCAGCCGGGGCAGACAGGAGACGCGCTTGCTGCAGCAGAGGTGAGCTGTGCGGGAACCTTCACCCTGGGGAGCTGGGCGGGTTTCCTCCTCCAGGGACCTGGGCTTCACCCCAGCCCTCCCTGGGCCAGGCATTGACCGTGGCCTCTCTTCCTCTCCTAGCGGGACACCCGCCGCTGCAGCGTGCCAGAGGAGGAGGAGTCCGTCCCCACCAGCTCTCCACAGCCCACCGCAGCGTGTGCTGAACATGGCCACGGCCTCGGAGGAGCACTGCCCCATCTGCCTTTACACCTGGAACAACGCAACCTGTCCGGTGCGATGCGACCACCGCTTCTGTTTCAAGTGTATCCAGCAGCGGGCAGAGATCGACCCCGAGTGCCTCGTCTGCAGGAGGAGGACAACGGTCATCCAGCACTTGCTGCGCGGGGAGACACTTGAAGAGGATGCGACAAGACCACCTGCGGCATCCTTGGGCAGGGCCGAAGAAGAGGGAGCTTATGGACTGCCACCTCCAAGAGCATCCCAGGTACCCTGGCCAAGCGATGGGGATGCAGAGCTCCTGGGCGGCCTCCACGCCATGCAATGGGGGAGCCTTTTCAGGAAGCACCCGGCTCTCCTGCAGCTCCTGTGGCCCTGGCTGCGTCAGGAGCTGGGCCGCATGTTTGAGGAAGATCCTCCTCAGGCGCTCATGCTGGAGGAGATGGTCCTGAGCGCCCTGCCCGTCTACGGCCTGCACGAAGGGCACCTGGTCGAGGTGCTGCGGGCAGACATGGGAGTCGGCACGATACTGTTCGTGCAAGGGCTCATTAAGTTCACGGCAGAACACCTGGAGAGGCCAGCCCACCAGATCCTGCGCCAGGACGAGTGCCGTGCTGCCAGCAGGTCGCAGGACAGCCCTGGGGCCGCCGTTGGCTCCGCTGTCTTCAGCTGGCGGCGCGAGTGCAGTCCTGGGGCCAGCACGAGCTGGGTGGCCTTCCAAGAAAGACTGGAGGGCAACCTGGTGGTCAGAAGCACCTCTGCTGGCTTCTACGAGGCAGGGGAGTTCTGCGTGGTGAACATGACCGGCTGGGCGGACATCCAAGGAGGACGGGAGTGCAACCCCGGGGCCCACACCAGCTCTGTTGCCTTCCGCGGGGGACAGGAGCTGGGGGAGGCTGTGGTCAGTGCCTCTGCTCCCAGCCGGGGCAGGAGCTGCTCACCTCGGGGGCCCCGGCGCCCTCTGAAGAGGAAGGCCAACAGCTCCCAGGACTCGGACGCACCCGCCAAGAAGCCACCACCCCGCGGATGCTAGAAGAAGACCCTGGCAGCTGGCAAAAGGAGGGCTAGGCCAGCAGCGGGGCCACGTGCCGACCCCCACGGGCTCCAGAAGGCCCTGCTCAGGACTCCAAAACCTACCTCTGACAGCAAATAAAGACATCCTTATCCCACCCGTGCTGCTTTCTCCCCTTTTTCCTGCTGCTCCTGAAGGCCTACGGGGTCCGTCTGGTGGGAGAGGGGCTGGGCCGATGGACATGGTCCATTGCCTTGGGCCATGGGTGCCGGATGGTGCCTGTAGGACCTCTTCAGGCCTACGGGGTCTGTCTGGTGGGAGAGGGGCTGGGGTGATGGACATGGTCCATGGCCTGGGACACGGTCCTGGGCACCTAGCTCTGGGTAGCCCTGCCTGAGCAGGAGAATTGGACCTGATGACCTCCAGAGGTGCCTTCCAACCTTAACCGCTCTGTGGAAGAGGAAGAAAGCTTTCACAAGTCAAGGCAGCATCCAGTAAATGCCATGAGAGGGGGATGAGCCGAGCTTTGGCATGGCATGTTCAGCCAGGCTCTGGTTAGGTTTTATCATCTCCTAAACAGGAAGCACATTTGCAAGTCATCAGCCAAAACTGTGGGTAGGTGGCCATCATTCCTGCTGGGCAAGCGGGCTCTGCCAGTGCTGGCTGCACACACACCAGGTTGGTGCTGCCAGGATCCTCATGCAGTGGGTGAAATAGATCCTCAGTCCTGTCCAGCGGGGTGAAGCTGAGGGCTTTGCCCAACCCTGTGTCAGCAGCCAGCCAGCCAGCCCCAGGGAGTCCTTCCTCCCACAGGCAACCACTGGAAATGCTCACAAGGGCTCTGACCTCATGAGAAAACCTGCCCATAGCTCACCGGCCAGCATCTTCCCTAATATGCAAATAGGCTGATGTTTCCCTGGGGGTGGAAAGGTTGTGGGAAAACAAGGGAATCTGCAGAATGAGGTGTTTGCGCCCAAAGCGATAGCTTTCTGCTGAAACATTGAGGGATGGCTCTCCAGCCTCGGGGGTAGGACCTGTTTATAACACCCCAGCTCCCACGTGTGCTCTGTGCTGCGGCACCGTACGGGGCAAACCTCGATGCACTGCACCACACCGTGCAAAACCATAGAGTGCAAACCTCAACAGGGTGCTGCTGTACTTTGCAAAGCCTGACCCATGGTTTGGATTTGGTGTCATCTGGGAAGAAACCACTGGCTTAATCCAAAGGTTGAACCCTGCTGCACCACGGTAGGCACTTTCTGACCGCGCTCCAAGACATTGCCTTTTAACAAGCTTCTTTTCCCCTACACCACCTTTGCTGTGCTGCTCTATGAGCTTAAATACAAAAAATCTAAAATAGAAGCTGGTGGATCAACAGGGGACCAGGATCTCCATGTGATGAGGTCCTAAAGGGGGACTTGGTGCCATGGTGGTTTTCTGGGCCTGGGTTCACCGGGGCTTTTCCAGAAGATCATCATGCTCTACAGAAAACCAGCTGCAATGCTCAAGTCGGACTTATGTTTATTTGCCTGTCTCTCACTTGTGAGTGCAAGGACTCAAGTCACTGAGACAACACGCACGTGCTCCCGCAGCCCTGCCGCAGCGGGCTCCCAGCCCCAGCCCAGTTGACATCCATCACAGCACCACCAACAGCCTTTCTCTAAAAACAGTAAATTATCCATGAGCCAACAATGTGCCCTTCTTGCCAAAAAGGCCAATGGAATCCTGGGCTGCATCGGGATGAGTGTGGCCAGTAGCTAAAAGGAGGTCATTCTCCCCCTCTACTCTGCACTGGTGAGGCCACACCTGGAATACTGCATCCAGTTTTGGGCTCCCCAGTTCAAGAGGGACAGGGAACCACTGGAGCGGGTCCAGCGTAGGGCAACTAAGATGATTGAGGGACTGGAGCTTCTCCCTTACGAGGAAAGGCTGAGAGAGCTGGGACTCTTTAGCCTGGAGAAGAGAAGGCTGAGGGGAGACCTTATTATGGCATATAAGTACCTAAAGGGTGGGTTGAAGGAGGATGGTGCCAGACTCTTTTCATTGGTTCCCAGTGACAGGACGAGGGGCAACGGACACAAGTTAGAACATAGGAAGTTCCATTCAAATACACGGAAAAACTTCTTTACAGTGAGGGTGACAGAGCACTGGAACAGGCTGCCCAGGGAGGGTGTGGAGTCCCCTTCTCTGGAGATTTTCAAGACCCGCCTGGATGCAGCCCTGAGTGATGTGCTCTAGGCAATCCTGCTTTAGCAGGGGAGTGGGACTAGATGATCTCTAGAGGTCCCTTCCAACTCTGAAGTTTCTGTGATTCTGTGATTCTGTGATTTAGGAGACCAGTAATAGGATTATAAATCCTCTTCCCTTGGTCACTGCCATTCACGAGAGCTCAGCCAGTAACCGAGCCCTTCACAGTCTGTCCCATTAAAGCTCTGCCATCTGCACCGCGAGTGAGGACCCCATGGCTCTTTCCCTGCCTCAAAAAAAAATAAAAATCTCACTCGAGGGAATAGTAGTGGAAATCACAAGCTGATTCTGTGCATTTTTAACCAAAGGGATATCACATCATGGCCCTATGAGAGCGTCAGCAACCGCTGTGGTGCTCACACACACCGTCTGCGCAAGAACGAGTGACGGCAATCCACCTCCTTGGGTGGGTGAAGCATCTGTCAGGCCCGGGCAGCGACTGCACGTGTGAGCCAACCTGGAGATGGGTGTTCATCGACGGCCATGGCCTGTAACGCTTATGCTGAACTCAGGCTTCCCTCTCCCCTTCTGCCCACCTATGGAGAGTTGGTTGAACCCCATTTTCCGATCTCAGCCCTCAGCTGCATTTTGGGGGTGAACCAGGGCCTGGGGATTGGTGGGAACCAATGTCACTCGAAACCATGTTGGCAAAGATGGTGTCAAGATCTGGAAGCCTGGAAGTGGCAGAGGCCAGACGTCCGAAGCCATCAGGGTCTTCCTCTTTGCTCAAAGCTAGAAACCAGCTGTGTTTTCCTGTGAACCAGACCTTTGGTGCCCTGGGCTAGTGGTCTGTCTTGTTCCTTCAGGGCAAGGAGGCCAGACCCAGTAAAGATGCAGCTACCGAGCAGTGACAATCTGGATTGAAGCAAGTAATGGTATGGTCATGCTCCTTCTAAGCACACGAGTTCATCTCAGAAAGGCATAAGAAAATCACCTTAAAATATTAAAAGCTTCAAATCATTTTCCTCATAAGCAAGTGAATAGGGACCATATTCCCAAAAGTTTCTTCAAATCAAACACGTCTGGAATGAGATGGCTTTACTGGAGTTATTGAATTCACAGGAACTGCTCAAACCAAGGAAAGACAATAGGATTTGTGGTGATATTTCGGGTAGGTTTTGGGTTTTAAATGTAGGATGAGACATAGTCACTTGCAGGAGCGCAGGTGGGTTGTAGTTCCTGCTTATTTGCCGTATCTGTGCTTGCCTGAACCACTGTGAAGCCACTGCCAAGGCCCGGGTGGCTGATTTGAAGCACCAATGCTGAAGACACGCCAGAAGATGTGGGGGATGGAGCGGGCAGTGACGTTGCCGTAAGCCCCGAGGCGTGTGCTGGGGCTGCAGGGCTGCTGGGGCGAGCGCTGCAGACGAGGACGGGCCATGGTGGCATCCCTGCGCCATGCATTAGGACATCCCCCGGCCATGCATTGTGACATCTCCCGGCCATGCATTGTGACATCACGGCCCTCGGTGCTTATATTGGGGCACCCGGCCTCTCCCAGCCGGCTCGTGCGTGAGTGCTCCAGCTGAGCGTTTGGGCGAGGTTTGGAGTGCGGAGCAGAAGCCTTTGGCTCGGTGCTGGGCCGGTGCCCTGGGAGCTGGTGACTGCAGCTCTCAGTGCCCGTCCCCGCAGCCACTGCAGGTTTTTCCCCGGCCCTGGCTGGCTCAGGCAGCCGGGGCAGACAGGAGACGCGCTTGCTGCAGCAGAGGTGAGCTGTGCGGGAACCTTCACCCTGGGGAGCTGGGCGGGTTTCCTCCTCCAGGGACCTGGGCTTCACCCCAGCCCTCCCTGGGCCAGGCATTGACCGTGGCCTCTCTTCCTCTCCTAGCGGGACACCCGCCGCTGCAGCGTGCCAGAGGAGGAGGAGTCCGTCCCCACCAGCTCTCCACAGCCCACCGCAGCGTGTGCTGAACATGGCCACGGCCTCGGAGGAGCACTGCCCCATCTGCCTTTACACCTGGAACAACGCAACCTGTCCGGTGCGATGCGACCACCGCTTCTGTTTCAAGTGTATCCAGCAGCGGGCAGAGATCGACCCCGAGTGCCTCGTCTGCAGGAGGAGGACAACGGTCATCCAGCACTTGCTGCGCGGGGAGACACTTGAAGAGGATGCGACAAGACCACCTGCGGCATCCTTGGGCAGGGCCGAAGAAGAGGGAGCTTATGGACTGCCACCTCCAAGAGCATCCCAGGTACCCCGGCCAAGCGATGGGGATGCAGAGCTCCTGGGCGGCCTCCACGCCATGCAATGGGGGAGCCTTTTCAGGAAGCACCCGGCTCTCCTGCAGCTCCTGTGGCCCTGGCTGCGTCAGGAGCTGGGCCGCATGTTTGAGGAAGATCCTCCTCAGGCGCTCATGCTGGAGGAGATGGTCCTGAGCGCCCTGCCCGTCTACGGCCTGCACGAAGGGCACCTGGTCGAGGTGCTGCGGGCAGACATGGGAGTCGGCACGATACTGTTCGTGCAAGGGCTCATTAAGTTCACGGCAGAACACCTGGAGAGGCCAGCCCACCAGATCCTGCGCCAGGACGAGTGCCGTGCTGCCAGCAGGTCGCAGGACAGCCCTGGGGCCGCCGTTGGCTCCGCTGTCTTCAGCTGGCGGCGCGAGTGCAGTCCTGGGGCCAGCACGAGCTGGGTGGCCTTCCAAGAAAGACTGGAGGGCAACCTGGTGGTCAGAAGCACCTCTGCTGGCTTCTACGAGGCAGGGGAGTTCTGCGTGGTGAACATGACCGGCTGGGCGGACATCCAAGGAGGACGGGAGTGCAACCCCGGGGCCCACACCAGCTCTGTTGCCTTCCGCGGGGGACAGGAGCTGGGGGAGGCTGTGGTCAGTGCCTCTGCTCCCAGCCGGGGCAGGAGCTGCTCACCTCGGGGGCCCCGGCGCCCTCTGAAGAGGAAGGCCGACAGCTCCCAGGACTCGGACGCACCCGCCAAGAAGCCACCACCCCGCGGATGCTAGAAGAAGACCCTGGCAGCTGGCAAAAGGAGGGCTAGGCCAGCAGCGGGGCCACATGCCGACCCCCACGGGCTCCAGAAGGCCCTGCTCAGGACTCCAAAACCTACCTCTGACAGCAAATAAAGACATCCTTATCCCACCCGTGCTGCTTTCTCCCCTTTTTCCTGCTGCTCCTGAAGGCCTACGGGGTCCGTCTGGTGGGAGAGGGGCTGGGCCGATGGACATGGTCCATTGCCTTGGGCCATGGGTGCCGGATGGTGCCTGTAGGACCTCTTCAGGCCTACGGGGTCTGTCTGGTGGGAGAGGGGCTGGGGTGATGGACATGGTCCATGGCCTGGGACACGGTCCTGGGCACCTAGCTCTGGGTAGCCCTGCCTGAGCAGGAGAATTGGACCTGATGACCTCCAGAGGTGCCTTCCAACCTTAACCGCTCTGTGGAAGAGGAAGAAAGCTTTCACAAGTCAAGGCAGCATCCAGTAAATGCCATGAGAGGGGGATGAGCCGAGCTTTGGCATGGCATGTTCAGCCAGGCTCTGGTTAGGTTTTATCATCTCCTAAACAGGAAGCACATTTGCAAGTCATCAGCCAAAACTGTGGGTAGGTGGCCATCATTCCTGCTGGGCAAGTGGGCTCTGCCAGTGCTGGCTGCACACACACCAGGTTGGTGCTGCCAGGATCCTCATGCAGTGGGTGAAATAGATCCTCAGTCCTGTCCAGCGGGGTGAAGCTGAGGGCTTTGCCCAACCCTGTGTCAGCAGCCAGCCAGCCAGCCCCAGGGAGTCCTTCCTCCCACAGGCAACCACTGGAAATGCTCACAAGGGCTCTGACCTCATGAGAAAACCTGCCCATAGCTCACCGGCCAGCATCTTCCCTAATATGCAAATAGGCTGATGTTTCCCTGGGGGTGGAAAGGTTGTGGGAAAACAAGGGAATCTGCAGAATGAGGTGTTTGCGCCCAAAGCGATAGCTTTCTGCTGAAACATTGAGGGATGGCTCTCCAGCCTCGGGGGTAGGACCTGTTTATAACACCCCAGCTCCCACGTGTGCTCTGTGCTGCGGCACCGTACGGGGCAAACCTCGATGCACTGCACCACACCGTGCAAAACCATAGAGTGCAAACCTCAACAGGGTGCTGCTGTACTTTGCAAAGCCTGACCCATGGTTTGGATTTGGTGTCATCTGGGAAGAAACCACTGGCTTAATCCAAAGGTTGAACCCTGCTGCACCACGGTAGGCACTTTCTGACCGCGCTCCAAGACATTGCCTTTTAACAAGCTTCTTTTCCCCTACACCACCTTTGCTGTGCTGCTCTATGAGCTTAAATACAAAAAATCTAAAATAGAAGCTGGTGGATCAACAGGGGACCAGGATCTCCATGTGATGAGGTCCTAAAGGGGGACTTGGTGCCATGGTGGTTTTCTGGGCCTGGGTTCACCGGGGCTTTTCCAGAAGATCATCATGCTCTACAGAAAACCAGCTGCAATGCTCAAGTCGGACTTATGTTTATTTGCCTGTCTCTCACTTGTGAGTGCAAGGACTCAAGTCACTGAAACAACACGCACGTGCTCCCGCAGCCCTGCCGCAGCGGGCTCCCAGCCCCAGCCCAGTTGACATCCATCACAGCACCACCAACAGCCTTTCTCTAAAAACAGTAAATTATCCATGAGCCAACAATGTGCCCTTCTTGCCAAAAAGGCCAATGGAATCCTGGGCTGCATCGGGACGAGTGTGGCCAGTAGCTAAAAGGAGGTCATTCTCCCCCTCTACTCTGCACTGGTGAGGCCACACCTGGAATACTGCATCCAGTTTTGGGCTCCCCAGTTCAAGAGGGACAGGGAACCACTGGAGCGGGTCCAGCGTAGGGCAACTAAGATGATTGAGGGACTGGAGCTTCTCCCTTACGAGGAAAGGCTGAGAGAGCTGGGACTCTTTTGCCTGGAGAAGAGAAGGCTGAGGGGAGACCTTATTATGGCATATAAGTACCTAAAGGGTGGGTTGAAGGAGGATGGTGCCAGACTCTTTTCATTGGTTCCCAGTGACAGGACGAGGGGCAACGGACACAAGTTAGAACATAGGAAGTTCCATTCAAATACACGGAAAAACTTCTTTACAGTGAGGGTGACAGAGCACTGGAACAGGCTGCCCAGGGAGGGTGTGGAGTCCCCTTCTCTGGAGATTTTCAAGACCCGCCTGGATGCAGCCCTGAGTGATGTGCTCTAGGCAATCCTGCTTTAGCAGGGGAGTGGGACTAGATGATCTCTAGAGGTCCCTTCCAACTCTGAAGTTTCTGTGATTCTGTGATTCTGTGATTTAGGAGACCAGTAATAGGATTATAAATCCTCTTCCCTTGGTCACTGCCATTCACGAGAGCTCAGCCAGTAACCGAGCCCTTCACAGTCTGTCCCATTAAAGCTCTGCCATCTGCACCGCGAGTGAGGACCCCATGGCTCTTTCCCTGCCTCAAAAAAAAATAAAAATCTCACTCGAGGGAATAGTAGTGGAAATCACACGCTGATTCTGTGCATTTTTAACCAAAGGGATATCACATCATGGCCCTATGAGAGCGTCAGCAACCGCTGTGGTGCTCACACACACCGTCTGCGCAAGAACGAGTGACGGCAATCCACCTCCTTGGGTGGGTGAAGGATCTGTCAGGCCCGGGCAGCGACTGCACGTGTGAGCCAACCTGGAGATGGGTGTTCATCGACGGCCATGGCCTGTAACGCTTATGCTGAACTCAGGCTTCCCTCTCCCCTTCTGCCCACCTATGGAGAGTTGGTTGAACCCCATTTTCCGATCTCAGCCCTCAGCTGCATTTTGGGGGTGAACCAGGGCCTGGGGATTGGTGGGAACCAATGTCACTCGAAACCATGTTGGCAAAGATGGTGTCAAGATCTGGAAGCCTGGAAGTGGCAGAGGCCAGACGTCCGAAGCCATCAGGGTCTTCCTCTTTGCTCAAAGCTAGAAACCAGCTGTGTTTTCCTGCGAACCAGACCTTTGGTGCCCTGGGCTAGTGGTCTGTCTTGTTCCTTCAGGGCAAGGAGGCCAGACCCAGTAAAGATGCAGCTACCGAGCAGTGACAATCTGGATTGAAGCAAGTAATGGTATGGTCATGCTCCTTCTAAGCACACGAGTTCATCTCAGAAAGGCATAAGAAAATCACCTTAAAATATTAAAAGCTTCAAATCATTTTCCTCATAAGCAAGTGAATAGGGACCATATTCCCAAAAGTTTCTTCAAATCAAACACGTCTGGAATGAGATGGCTTTACTGGAGTTATTGAATTCACAGGAACTGCTCAAACCAAGGAAAGACAATAGGATTTGTGGTGATATTTCGGGTAGGTTTTGGGTTTTAAATGTAGGATGAGACATAGTCACTTGCAGGAGCGCAGGTGGGTTGTAGTTCCTGCTTATTTGCCGTATCTGTGCTTGCCTGAACCACTGTGAAGCCACTGCCAAGGCCCGGGTGGCTGATTTGAAGCACCAATGCTGAAGACACGCCAGAAGATGTGGGGGATGGAGCGGGCAGTGACGTTGCCGTAAGCCCCGAGGCGTGTGCTGGGGCTGCAGGGCTGCTGGGGCGAGCGCTGCAGACGAGGACGGGCCATGGTGGCATCCCTGCGCCATGCATTAGGACATCCCCCGGCCATGCATTGTGACATCTCCCGGCCATGCATTGTGACATCACGGCCCTCGGTGCTTATATTGGGGCACCCGGCCTCTCCCAGCCGGCTCGTGCGTGAGTGCTCCAGCTGAGCGTTTGGGCGAGGTTTGGAGTGCGGAGCAGAAGCCTTTGGCTCGGTGCTGGGCCGGTGCCCTGGGAGCTGGTGACTGCAGCTCTCAGTGCCCGTCCCCGCAGCCACTGCAGGTTTTTCCCCGGCCCTGGCTGGCTCAGGCAGCCGGGGCAGACAGGAGACGCGCTTGCTGCAGCAGAGGTGAGCTGTGCGGGAACCTTCACCCTGGGGAGCTGGGCGGGTTTCCTCCTCCAGGGACCTGGGCTTCACCCCAGCCCTCCCTGGGCCAGGCATTGACCGTGGCCTCTCTTCCTCTCCTAGCGGGACACCCGCCGCTGCAGCGTGCCAGAGGAGGAGGAGTCCGTCCCCACCAGCTCTCCACAGCCCACCGCAGCGTGTGCTGAACATGGCCACGGCCTCGGAGGAGCACTGCCCCATCTGCCTTTACACCTGGAACAACACAACCTGTCCGGTGCGATGCGACCACCGCTTCTGTTTCAAGTGTATCCAGCAGCGGGCAGAGATCGACCCCGAGTGCCTCGTCTGCAGGAGGAGGACAACGGTCATCCAGCACTTGCTGCGCGGGGAGACACTTGAAGAGGATGCGACAAGACCACCTGCGGCATCCTTGGGCAGGGCCGAAGAAGAGGGAGCTTATGGACTGCCACCTCCAAGAGCATCCCAGGTACCCCGGCCAAGCGATGGGGATGCAGAGCTCCTGGGCGGCCTCCACGCCATGCAATGGGGGAGCCTTTTCAGGAAGCACCCGGCTCTCCTGCAGCTCCTGTGGCCCTGGCTGCGTCAGGAGCTGGGCCGCATGTTTGAGGAAGATCCTCCTCAGGCGCTCATGCTGGAGGAGATGGTCCTGAGCGCCCTGCCCGTCTACGGCCTGCACGAAGGGCACCTGGTCGAGGTGCTGCGGGCAGACATGGGAGTCGGCACGATACTGTTCGTGCAAGGGCTCATTAAGTTCACGGCAGAACACCTGGAGAGGCCAGCCCACCAGATCCTGCGCCAGGACGAGTGCCGTGCTGCCAGCAGGTCGCAGGACAGCCCTGGGGCCGCCGTTGGCTCCGCTGTCTTCAGCTGGCGGCGCGAGTGCAGTCCTGGGGCCAGCACGAGCTGGGTGGCCTTCCAAGAAAGACTGGAGGGCAACCTGGTGGTCAGAAGCACCTCTGCTGGCTTCTACGAGGCAGGGGAGTTCTGCGTGGTGAACATGACCGGCTGGGCGGACATCCAAGGAGGACGGGAGTGCAACCCCGGGGCCCACACCAGCTCTGTTGCCTTCCGCGGGGGACAGGAGCTGGGGGAGGCTGTGGTCAGTGCCTCTGCTCCCAGCCGGGGCAGGAGCTGCTCACCTCGGGGGCCCCGGCGCCCTCTGAAGAGGAAGGCCGACAGCTCCCAGGACTCGGACGCACCCGCCAAGAAGCCACCACCCCGCGGATGCTAGAAGAAGACCCTGGCAGCTGGCAAAAGGAGGGCTAGGCCAGCAGCGGGGCCACATGCCGACCCCCACGGGCTCCAGAAGGCCCTGCTCAGGACTCCAAAACCTACCTCTGACAGCAAATAAAGACATCCTTATCCCACCCGTGCTGCTTTCTCCCCTTTTTCCTGCTGCTCCTGAAGGCCTACGGGGTCCGTCTGGTGGGAGAGGGGCTGGGCCGATGGACATGGTCCATTGCCTTGGGCCATGGGTGCCGGATGGTGCCTGTAGGACCTCTTCAGGCCTACGGGGTCTGTCTGGTGGGAGAGGGGCTGGGGTGATGGACATGGTCCATGGCCTGGGACACGGTCCTGGGCACCTAGCTCTGGGTAGCCCTGCCTGAGCAGGAGAATTGGACCTGATGACCTCCAGAGGTGCCTTCCAACCTTAACCGCTCTGTGGAAGAGGAAGAAAGCTTTCACAAGTCAAGGCAGCATCCAGTAAATGCCATGAGAGGGGGATGAGCCGAGCTTTGGCATGGCATGTTCAGCCAGGCTCTGGTTAGGTTTTATCATCTCCTAAACAGGAAGCACATTTGCAAGTCATCAGCCAAAACTGTGGGTAGGTGGCCATCATTCCTGCTGGGCAAGTGGGCTCTGCCAGTGCTGGCTGCACACACACCAGGTTGGTGCTGCCAGGATCCTCATGCAGTGGGTGAAATAGATCCTCAGTCCTGTCCAGCGGGGTGAAGCTGAGGGCTTTGCCCAACCCTGTGTCAGCAGCCAGCCAGCCAGCCCCAGGGAGTCCTTCCTCCCACAGGCAACCACTGGAAATGCTCACAAGGGCTCTGACCTCATGAGAAAACCTGCCCATAGCTCACCGGCCAGCATCTTCCCTAATATGCAAATAGGCTGATGTTTCCCTGGGGGTGGAAAGGTTGTGGGAAAACAAGGGAATCTGCAGAATGAGGTGTTTGCGCCCAAAGCGATAGCTTTCTGCTGAAACATTGAGGGATGGCTCTCCAGCCTCGGGGGTAGGACCTGTTTATAACACCCCAGCTCCCACGTGTGCTCTGTGCTGCGGCACCGTACGGGGCAAACCTCGATGCACTGCACCACACCGTGCAAAACCATAGAGTGCAAACCTCAACAGGGTGCTGCTGTACTTTGCAAAGCCTGACCCATGGTTTGGATTTGGTGTCATCTGGGAAGAAACCACTGGCTTAATCCAAAGGTTGAACCCTGCTGCACCACGGTAGGCACTTTCTGACCGCGCTCCAAGACATTGCCTTTTAACAAGCTTCTTTTCCCCTACACCACCTTTGCTGTGCTGCTCTATGAGCTTAAATACAAAAAATCTAAAATAGAAGCTGGTGGATCAACAGGGGACCAGGATCTCCATGTGATGAGGTCCTAAAGGGGGACTTGGTGCCATGGTGGTTTTCTGGGCCTGGGTTCACCGGGGCTTTTCCAGAAGATCATCATGCTCTACAGAAAACCAGCTGCAATGCTCAAGTCGGACTTATGTTTATTTGCCTGTCTCTCACTCGTGAGTGCAAGGACTCAAGTCACTGAAACAACACGCACGTGCTCCCGCAGCCCTGCCGCAGCGGGCTCCCAGCCCCAGCCCAGTTGACATCCATCACAGCACCACCAACAGCCTTTCTCTAAAAACAGTAAATTATCCATGAGCCAACAATGTGCCCTTCTTGCCAAAAAGGCCAATGGAATCCTGGGCTGCATCGGGAAGAGTGTGGCCAGTAGCTAAAAGGAGGTCATTCTCCCCCTCTACTCTGCACTGGTGAGGCCACACCTGGAATACTGCATCCAGTTTTGGGCTCCCCAGTTCAAGAGGGACAGGGAACCACTGGAGCGGGTCCAGCGTAGGGCAACTAAGATGATTGAGGGACTGGAGCTTCTCCCTTACGAGGAAAGGCTGAGAGAGCTGGGACTCTTTAGCCTGGAGAAGAGAAGGCTGAGGGGAGACCTTATTATGGCATATAAGTACCTAAAGGGTGGGTTGAAGGAGGATGGTGCCAGACTCTTTTCATTGGTTCCCAGTGACAGGACGAGGGGCAACGGACACAAGTTAGAACATAGGAAGTTCCATTCAAATACACGGAAAAACTTCTTTACAGTGAGGGTGACAGAGCACTGGAACAGGCTGCCCAGGGAGGGTGTGGAGTCCCCTTCTCTGGAGATTTTCAAGACCCGCCTGGATGCAGCCCTGAGTGATGTGCTCTAGGCAATCCTGCTTTAGCAGGGGAGTGGGACTAGATGATCTCTAGAGGTCCCTTCCAACTCTGAAGTTTCTGTGATTCTGTGATTCTGTGATTTAGGAGACCAGTAATAGGATTATAAATCCTCTTCCCTTGGTCACTGCCATTCACGAGAGCTCAGCCAGTAACCGAGCCCTTCACAGTCTGTCCCATTAAAGCTCTGCCATCTGCACCGCGAGTGAGGACCCCATGGCTCTTTCCCTGCCTCAAAAAAAAATAAAAATCTCACTCGAGGGAATAGTAGTGGAAATCACACGCTGATTCTGTGCATTTTTAACCAAAGGGATATCACATCATGGCCCTATGAGAGCGTCAGCAACCGCTGTGGTGCTCACACACACCGTCTGCGCAAGAACGAGTGACGGCAATCCACCTCCTTGGGTGGGTGAAGGATCTGTCAGGCCCGGGCAGCGACTGCACGTGTGAGCCAACCTGGAGATGGGTGTTCATCGACGGCCATGGCCTGTAACGCTTATGCTGAACTCAGGCTTCCCTCTCCCCTTCTGCCCACCTATGGAGAGTTGGTTGAACCCCATTTTCCGATCTCAGCCCTCAGCTGCATTTTGGGGGTGAACCAGGGCCTGGGGATTGGTGGGAACCAATGTCACTCGAAACCATGTTGGCAAAGATGGTGTCAAGATCTGGAAGCCTGGAAGTGGCAGAGGCCAGACGTCCGAAGCCATCAGGGTCTTCCTCTTTGCTCAAAGCTAGAAACCAGCTGTGTTTTCCTGCGAACCAGACCTTTGGTGCCCTGGGCTAGTGGTCTGTCTTGTTCCTTCAGGGCAAGGAGGCCAGACCCAGTAAAGATGCAGCTACCGAGCAGTGACAATCTGGATTGAAGCAAGTAATGGTATGGTCATGCTCCTTCTAAGCACACGAGTTCATCTCAGAAAGGCATAAGAAAATCACCTTAAAATATTAAAAGCTTCAAATCATTTTCCTCATAAGCAAGTGAATAGGGACCATATTCCCAAAAGTTTCTTCAAATCAAACACGTCTGGAATGAGATGGCTTTACTGGAGTTATTGAATTCACAGGAACTGCTCAAACCAAGGAAAGACAATAGGATTTGTGGTGATATTTCGGGTAGGTTTTGGGTTTTAAATGTAGGATGAGACATAGTCACTTGCAGGAGCGCAGGTGGGTTGTAGTTCCTGCTTATTTGCCGTATCTGTGCTTGCCTGAACCACTGTGAAGCCACTGCCAAGGCCCGGGTGGCTGATTTGAAGCACCAATGCTGAACACACGCCAGAAGATGTGGGGGATGGAGCGGGCAGTGACGTTGCCGTAAGCCCCGAGGCGTGTGCTGGGGCTGCAGGGCTGCTGGGGCGAGCGCTGCAGACGAGGACGGGCCATGGTGGCATCCCTGCGCCATGCATTAGGACATCCCCCGGCCATGCATTGTGACATCTCCCGGCCATGCATTGTGACATCACGGCCCTCGGTGCTTATATTGGGGCACCCGGCCTCTCCCAGCCGGCTCGTGCGTGAGTGCTCCAGCTGAGCGTTTGGGCGAGGTTTGGAGTGCGGAGCAGAAGCCTTTGGCTCGGTGCTGGGCCGGTGCCCTGGGAGCTGGTGACTGCAGCTCTCAGTGCCCGTCCCCGCAGCCACTGCAGGTTTTTCCCCGGCCCTGGCTGGCTCAGGCAGCCGGGGCAGACAGGAGACGCGCTTGCTGCAGCAGAGGTGAGCTGTGCGGGAACCTTCACCCTGGGGAGCTGGGCGGGTTTCCTCCTCCAGGGACCTGGGCTTCACCCCAGCCCTCCCTGGGCCAGGCATTGACCGTGGCCTCTCTTCCTCTCCTAGCGGGACACCCGCCGCTGCAGCGTGCCAGAGGAGGAGGAGTCCGTCCCCACCAGCTCTCCACAGCCCACCGCAGCGTGTGCTGAACATGGCCACGGCCTCGGAGGAGCACTGCCCCATCTGCCTTTACACCTGGAACAACGCAACCTGTCCGGTGCGATGCGACCACCGCTTCTGTTTCAAGTGTATCCAGCAGCGGGCAGAGATCGACCCCGAGTGCCTCGTCTGCAGGAGGAGGACAACGGTCATCCAGCACTTGCTGCGCGGGGAGACACTTGAAGAGGATGCGACAAGACCACCTGCGGCATCCTTGGGCAGGGCCGAAGAAGAGGGAGCTTATGGACTGCCACCTCCAAGAGCATCCCAGGTACCCCGGCCAAGCGATGGGGATGCAGAGCTCCTGGGCGGCCTCCACGCCATGCAATGGGGGAGCCTTTTCAGGAAGCACCCGGCTCTCCTGCAGCTCCTGTGGCCCTGGCTGCGTCAGGAGCTGGGCCGCATGTTTGAGGAAGATCCTCCTCAGGCGCTCATGCTGGAGGAGATGGTCCTGAGCGCCCTGCCCGTCTACGGCCTGCACGAAGGGCACCTGGTCGAGGTGCTGCGGGCAGACATGGGAGTCGGCACGATACTGTTCGTGCAAGGGCTCATTAAGTTCACGGCAGAACACCTGGAGAGGCCAGCCCACCAGATCCTGCGCCAGGACGAGTGCCGTGCTGCCAGCAGGTCGCAGGACAGCCCTGGGGCCGCCGTTGGCTCCGCTGTCTTCAGCTGGCGGCGCGAGTGCAGTCCTGGGGCCAGCACGAGCTGGGTGGCCTTCCAAGAAAGACTGGAGGGCAACCTGGTGGTCAGAAGCACCTCTGCTGGCTTCTACGAGGCAGGGGAGTTCTGCGTGGTGAACATGACCGGCTGGGCGGACATCCAAGGAGGACGGGAGTGCAACCCCGGGGCCCACACCAGCTCTGTTGCCTTCCGCGGGGGACAGGAGCTGGGGGAGGCTGTGGTCAGTGCCTCTGCTCCCAGCCGGGGCAGGAGCTGCTCACCTCGGGGGCCCCGGCGCCCTCTGAAGAGGAAGGCCGACAGCTCCCAGGACTCGGACGCATCCGCCAAGAAGCCACCACCCCGCGGATGCTAGAAGAAGACCCTGGCAGCTGGCAAAAGGAGGGCTAGGCCAGCAGCGGGGCCACGTGCCGACCCCCACGGGCTCCAGAAGGCCCTGCTCAGGACTCCAAAACCTACCTCTGACAGCAAATAAAGACATCCTTATCCCACCCGTGCTGCTTTCTCCCCTTTTTCCTGCTGCTCCTGAAGGCCTACGGGGTCCGTCTGGTGGGAGAGGGGCTGGGCCGATGGACATGGTCCATTGCCTTGGGCCATGGGTGCCGGATGGTGCCTGTAGGACCTCTTCAGGCCTACGGGGTCTGTCTGGTGGGAGAGGGGCTGGGGTGATGGACATGGTCCATGGCCTGGGACACGGTCCTGGGCACCTAGCTCTGGGTAGCCCTGCCTGAGCAGGAGAATTGGACCTGATGACCTCCAGAGGTGCCTTCCAACCTTAACCGCTCTGTGGAAGAGGAAGAAAGCTTTCACAAGTCAAGGCAGCATCCAGTAAATGCCATGAGAGGGGGATGAGCCGAGCTTTGGCATGGCATGTTCAGCCAGGCTCTGGTTAGGTTTTATCATCTCCTAAACAGGAAGCACATTTGCAAGTCATCAGCCAAAACTGTGGGTAGGTGGCCATCATTCCTGCTGGGCAAGTGGGCTCTGCCAGTGCTGGCTGCACACACACCAGGTTGGTGCTGCCAGGATCCTCATGCAGTGGGTGAAATAGATCCTCAGTCCTGTCCAGCGGGGTGAAGCTGAGGGCTTTGCCCAACCCTGTGTCAGCAGCCAGCCAGCCAGCCCCAGGGAGTCCTTCCTCCCACAGGCAACCACTGGAAATGCTCACAAGGGCTCTGACCTCATGAGAAAACCTGCCCATAGCTCACCGGCCAGCATCTTCCCTAATATGCAAATAGGCTGATGTTTCCCTGGGGGTGGAAAGGTTGTGGGAAAACGAGGGAATCTGCAGAATGAGGTGTTTGCGCCCAAAGCGATAGCTTTCTGCTGAAACATTGAGGGATGGCTCTCCAGCCTCGGGGGTAGGACCTGTTTATAACACCCCAGCTCCCACGTGTGCTCTGTGCTGCGGCACCGTACGGGGCAAACCTCGATGCACTGCACCACACCGTGCAAAACCATAGAGTGCAAACCTCAACAGGGTGCTGCTGTACTTTGCAAAGCCTGACCCATGGTTTGGATTTGGTGTCATCTGGGAAGAAACCACTGGCTTAATCCAAAGGTTGAACCCTGCTGCACCACGGTAGGCACTTTCTGACCGCGCTCCAAGACATTGCCTTTTAACAAGCTTCTTTTCCCCTACACCACCTTTGCTGTGCTGCTCTATGAGCTTAAATACAAAAAATCTAAAATAGAAGCTGGTGGATCAACAGGGGACCAGGATCTCCATGTGATGAGGTCCTAAAGGGGGACTTGGTGCCATGGTGGTTTTCTGGGCCTGGGTTCACCGGGGCTTTTCCAGAAGATCATCATGCTCTACAGAAAACCAGCTGCAATGCTCAAGTCGGACTTATGTTTATTTGCCTGTCTCTCGCTTGTGAGTGCAAGGACTCAAGTCACTGAGACAACACGCACGTGCTCCCGCAGCCCTGCCGCAGCGGGCTCCCAGCCCCAGCCCAGTTGACATCCATCACAGCACCACCAACAGCCTTTCTCTAAAAACAGTAAATTATCCATGAGCCAACAATGTGCCCTTCTTGCCAAAAAGGCCAATGGAATCCTGGGCTGCATCGGGACGAGTGTGGCCAGTAGCTAAAAGGAGGTCATTCTCCCCCTCTACTCTGCACTGGTGAGGCCACACCTGGAATACTGCATCCAGTTTTGGGCTCCCCAGTTCAAGAGGGACAGGGAACCACTGGAGCGGGTCCAGCGTAGGGCAACTAAGATGATTGAGGGACTGGAGCTTCTCCCTTACGAGGAAAGGCTGAGAGAGCTGGGACTCTTTAGCCTGGAGAAGAGAAGGCTGAGGGGAGACCTTATTATGGCATATAAGTACCTAAAGGGTGGGTTGAAGGAGGATGGTGCCAGACTCTTTTCATTGGTTCCCAGTGACAGGACGAGGGGCAACGGACACAAGTTAGAACATAGGAAGTTCCATTCAAATACACGGAAAAACTTCTTTACAGTGAGGGTGACAGAGCACTGGAACAGGCTGCCCAGGGAGGGTGTGGAGTCCCCTTCTCTGGAGATTTTCAAGACCCGCCTGGATGCAGCCCTGAGTGATGTGCTCTAGGCAATCCTGCTTTAGCAGGGGAGTGGGACTAGATGATCTCTAGAGGTCCCTTCCAACTCTGAAGTTTCTGTGATTCTGTGATTCTGTGATTTAGGAGACCAGTAATAGGATTATAAATCCTCTTCCCTTGGTCACTGCCATTCACGAGAGCTCAGCCAGTAACCGAGCCCTTCACAGTCTGTCCCATTAAAGCTCTGCCATCTGCACCGCGAGTGAGGACCCCATGGCTCTTTCCCTGCCTCAAAAAAAAATAAAAATCTCACTCGAGGGAATAGTAGTGGAAATCACACGCTGATTCTGTGCATTTTTAACCAAAGGGATATCACATCATGGCCCTATGAGAGCGTCAGCAACCGCTGTGGTGCTCACACACACCGTCTGCGCAAGAACGAGTGACGGCAATCCACCTCCTTGGGTGGGTGAAGGATCTGTCAGGCCCGGGCAGCGACTGCACGTGTGAGCCAACCTGGAGATGGGTGTTCATCGACGGCCATGGCCTGTAACGCTTATGCTGAACTCAGGCTTCCCTCTCCCCTTCTGCCCACCTATGGAGAGTTGGTTGAACCCCATTTTCCGATCTCAGCCCTCAGCTGCATTTTGGGGGTGAACCAGGGCCTGGGGATTGGTGGGAACCAATGTCACTCGAAACCATGTTGGCAAAGATGGTGTCAAGATCTGGAAGCCTGGAAGTGGCAGAGGCCAGACGTCCGAAGCCATCAGGGTCTTCCTCTTTGCTCAAAGCTAGAAACCAGCTGTGTTTTCCTGCGAACCAGACCTTTGGTGCCCTGGGCTAGTGGTCTGTCTTGTTCCTTCAGGGCAAGGAGGCCAGACCCAGTAAAGATGCAGCTACCGAGCAGTGACAATCTGGATTGAAGCAAGTAATGGTATGGTCATGCTCCTTCTAAGCACACGAGTTCATCTCAGAAAGGCATAAGAAAATCACCTTAAAATATTAAAAGCTTCAAATCATTTTCCTCATAAGCAAGTGAATAGGGACCATATTCCCAAAAGTTTCTTCAAATCAAACACGTCTGGAATGAGATGGCTTTACTGGAGTTATTGAATTCACAGGAACTGCTCAAACCAAGGAAAGACAATAGGATTTGTGGTGATATTTCGGGTAGGTTTTGGGTTTTAAATGTAGGATGAGACATAGTCACTTGCAGGAGCGCAGGTGGGTTGTAGTTCCTGCTTATTTGCCGTATCTGTGCTTGCCTGAACCACTGTGAAGCCACTGCCAAGGCCCGGGTGGCTGATTTGAAGCACCAATGCTGAAGACACGCCAGAAGATGTGGGGGATGGAGCGGGCAGTGACGTTGCCGTAAGCCCCGAGGCGTGTGCTGGGGCTGCAGGGCTGCTGGGGCGAGCGCTGCAGACGAGGACGGGCCATGGTGGCATCCCTGCGCCATGCATTAGGACATCCCCCGGCCATGCATTGTGACATCTCCCGGCCATGCATTGTGACATCACGGCCCTCGGTGCTTATATTGGGGCACCCGGCCTCTCCCAGCCGGCTCGTGCGTGAGTGCTCCAGCTGAGCGTTTGGGCGAGGTTTGGAGTGCGGAGCAGAAGCCTTTGGCTCGGTGCTGGGCCGGTGCCCTGGGAGCTGGTGACTGCAGCTCTCAGTGCCCGTCCCCGCAGCCACTGCAGGTTTTTCCCCGGCCCTGGCTGGCTCAGGCAGCCGGGGCAGACAGGAGACGCGCTTGCTGCAGCAGAGGTGAGCTGTGCGGGAACCTTCACCCTGGGGAGCTGGGCGGGTTTCCTCCTCCAGGGACCTGGGCTTCACCCCAGCCCTCCCTGGGCCAGGCATTGACCGTGGCCTCTCTTCCTCTCCTAGCGGGACACCCGCCGCTGCAGCGTGCCAGAGGAGGAGGAGTCCGTCCCCACCAGCTCTCCACAGCCCACCGCAGCGTGTGCTGAACATGGCCACGGCCTCGGAGGAGCACTGCCCCATCTGCCTTTACACCTGGAACAACGCAACCTGTCCGGTGCGATGCGACCACCGCTTCTGTTTCAAGTGTATCCAGCAGCGGGCAGAGATCGACCCCGAGTGCCTCGTCTGCAGGAGGAGGACAACGGTCATCCAGCACTTGCTGCGCGGGGAGACACTTGAAGAGGATGCGACAAGACCACCTGCGGCATCCTTGGGCAGGGCCGAAGAAGAGGGAGCTTATGGACTGCCACCTCCAAGAGCATCCCAGGTACCCCGGCCAAGCGATGGGGATGCAGAGCTCCTGGGCGGCCTCCACGCCATGCAATGGGGGAGCCTTTTCAGGAAGCACCCGGCTCTCCTGCAGCTCCTGTGGCCCTGGCTGCGTCAGGAGCTGGGCCGCATGTTTGAGGAAGATCCTCCTCAGGCGCTCATGCTGGAGGAGATGGTCCTGAGCGCCCTGCCCGTCTACGGCCTGCACGAAGGGCACCTGGTCGAGGTGCTGCGGGCAGACATGGGAGTCGGCACGATACTGTTCGTGCAAGGGCTCATTAAGTTCACGGCAGAACACCTGGAGAGGCCAGCCCACCAGATCCTGCGCCAGGACGAGTGCCGTGCTGCCAGCAGGTCGCAGGACAGCCCTGGGGCCGCCGTTGGCTCCGCTGTCTTCAGCTGGCGGCGCGAGTGCAGTCCTGGGGCCAGCACGAGCTGGGTGGCCTTCCAAGAAAGACTGGAGGGCAACCTGGTGGTCAGAAGCACCTCTGCTGGCTTCTACGAGGCAGGGGAGTTCTGCGTGGTGAACATGACCGGCTGGGCGGACATCCAAGGAGGACGGGAGTGCAACCCCGGGGCCCACACCAGCTCTGTTGCCTTCCGCGGGGGACAGGAGCTGGGGGAGGCTGTGGTCAGTGCCTCTGCTCCCAGCCGGGGCAGGAGCTGCTCACCTCGGGGGCCCCGGCGCCCTCTGAAGAGGAAGGCCGACAGCTCCCAGGACTCGGACGCATCCGCCAAGAAGCCACCACCCCGCGGATGCTAGAAGAAGACCCTGGCAGCTGGCAAAAGGAGGGCTAGGCCAGCAGCGGGGCCACGTGCCGACCCCCACGGGCTCCAGAAGGCCCTGCTCAGGACTCCAAAACCTACCTCTGACAGCAAATAAAGACATCCTTATCCCACCCGTGCTGCTTTCTCCCCTTTTTCCTGCTGCTCCTGAAGGCCTACGGGGTCCGTCTGGTGGGAGAGGGGCTGGGCCGATGGACATGGTCCATTGCCTTGGGCCATGGGTGCCGGATGGTGCCTGTAGGACCTCTTCAGGCCTACGGGGTCTGTCTGGTGGGAGAGGGGCTGGGGTGATGGACATGGTCCATGGCCTGGGACACGGTCCTGGGCACCTAGCTCTGGGTAGCCCTGCCTGAGCAGGAGAATTGGACCTGATGACCTCCAGAGGTGCCTTCCAACCTTAACCGCTCTGTGGAAGAGGAAGAAAGCTTTCACAAGTCAAGGCAGCATCCAGTAAATGCCATGAGAGGGGGATGAGCCGAGCTTTGGCATGGCATGTTCAGCCAGGCTCTGGTTAGGTTTTATCATCTCCTAAACAGGAAGCACATTTGCAAGTCATCAGCCAAAACTGTGGGTAGGTGGCCATCATTCCTGCTGGGCAAGTGGGCTCTGCCAGTGCTGGCTGCACACACACCAGGTTGGTGCTGCCAGGATCCTCATGCAGTGGGTGAAATAGATCCTCAGTCCTGTCCAGCGGGGTGAAGCTGAGGGCTTTGCCCAACCCTGTGTCAGCAGCCAGCCAGCCAGCCCCAGGGAGTCCTTCCTCCCACAGGCAACCACTGGAAATGCTCACAAGGGCTCTGACCTCATGAGAAAACCTGCCCATAGCTCACCGGCCAGCATCTTCCCTAATATGCAAATAGGCTGATGTTTCCCTGGGGGTGGAAAGGTTGTGGGAAAACGAGGGAATCTGCAGAATGAGGTGTTTGCGCCCAAAGCGATAGCTTTCTGCTGAAACATTGAGGGATGGCTCTCCAGCCTCGGGGGTAGGACCTGTTTATAACACCCCAGCTCCCACGTGTGCTCTGTGCTGCGGCACCGTACGGGGCAAACCTCGATGCACTGCACCACACCGTGCAAAACCATAGAGTGCAAACCTCAACAGGGTGCTGCTGTACTTTGCAAAGCCTGACCCATGGTTTGGATTTGGTGTCATCTGGGAAGAAACCACTGGCTTAATCCAAAGGTTGAACCCTGCTGCACCACGGTAGGCACTTTCTGACCGCGCTCCAAGACATTGCCTTTTAACAAGCTTCTTTTCCCCTACACCACCTTTGCTGTGCTGCTCTATGAGCTTAAATACAAAAAATCTAAAATAGAAGCTGGTGGATCAACAGGGGACCAGGATCTCCATGTGATGAGGTCCTAAAGGGGGACTTGGTGCCATGGTGGTTTTCTGGGCCTGGGTTCACCGGGGCTTTTCCAGAAGATCATCATGCTCTACAGAAAACCAGCTGCAATGCTCAAGTCGGACTTATGTTTATTTGCCTGTCTCTCACTTGTGAGTGCAAGGACTCAAGTCACTGAGACAACACGCACGTGCTCCCGCAGCCCTGCCGCAGCGGGCTCCCAGCCCCAGCCCAGTTGACATCCATCACAGCACCACCAACAGCCTTTCTCTAAAAACAGTAAATTATCCATGAGCCAACAATGTGCCCTTCTTGCCAAAAAGGCCAATGGAATCCTGGGCTGCATCGGGAAGAGTGTGGCCAGTAGCTAAAAGGAGGTCATTCTCCCCCTCTACTCTGCACTGGTGAGGCCACACCTGGAATACTGCATCCAGTTTTGGGCTCCCCAGTTCAAGAGGGACAGGGAACCACTGGAGCGGGTCCAGCGTAGGGCAACTAAGATGATTGAGGGACTGGAGCTTCTCCCTTATGAGGAAAGGCTGAGAGAGCTGGGACTCTTTAGCCTGGAGAAGAGAAGGCTGAGGGGAGACCTTATTATGGCATATAAGTACCTAAAGGGTGGGTTGAAGGAGGATGGTGCCAGACTCTTTTCATTGGTTCCCAGTGACAGGACGAGGGGCAACGGACACAAGTTAGAACATAGGAAGTTCCATTCAAATACACGGAAAAACTTCTTTACAGTGAGGGTGACAGAGCACTGGAACAGGCTGCCCAGGGAGGGTGTGGAGTCCCCTTCTCTGGAGATTTTCAAGACCCGCCTGGATGCAGCCCTGAGTGATGTGCTCTAGGCAATCCTGCTTTAGCAGGGGAGTGGGACTAGATGATCTCTAGAGGTCCCTTCCAACTCTGAAGTTTCTGTGATTCTGTGATTCTGTGATTTAGGAGACCAGTAATAGGATTATAAATCCTCTTCCCTTGGTCACTGCCATTCACGAGAGCTCAGCCAGTAACCGAGCCCTTCACAGTCTGTCCCATTAAAGCTCTGCCATCTGCACCGCGAGTGAGGACCCCATGGCTCTTTCCCTGCCTCAAAAAAAAATAAAAATCTCACTCGAGGGAATAGTAGTGGAAATCACAAGCTGATTCTGTGCATTTTTAACCAAAGGGATATCACATCATGGCCCTATGAGAGCGTCAGCAACCGCTGTGGTGCTCACACACACCGTCTGCGCAAGAACGAGTGACGGCAATCCACCTCCTTGGGTGGGTGAAGGATCTGTCAGGCCCGGGCAGCGACTGCACGTGTGAGCCAACCTGGAGATGGGTGTTCATCGACGGCCATGGCCTGTAACGCTTATGCTGAACTCAGGCTTCCCTCTCCCCTTCTGCCCACCTATGGAGAGTTGGTTGAACCCCATTTTCCGATCTCAGCCCTCAGCTGCATTTTGGGGGTGAACCAGGGCCTGGGGATTGGTGGGAACCAATGTCACTCGAAACCATGTTGGCAAAGATGGTGTCAAGATCTGGAAGCCTGGAAGTGGCAGAGGCCAGACGTCCGAAGCCATCAGGGTCTTCCTCTTTGCTCAAAGCTAGAAACCAGCTGTGTTTTCCTGCGAACCAGACCTTTGGTGCCCTGGGCTAGTGGTCTGTCTTGTTCCTTCAGGGCAAGGAGGCCAGACCCAGTAAAGATGCAGCTACCGAGCAGTGACAATCTGGATTGAAGCAAGTAATGGTATGGTCATGCTCCTTCTAAGCACACGAGTTCATCTCAGAAAGGCATAAGAAAATCACCTTAAAATATTAAAAGCTTCAAATCATTTTCCTCATAAGCAAGTGAATAGGGACCATATTCCCAAAAGTTTCTTCAAATCAAACACGTCTGGAATGAGATGGCTTTACTGGAGTTATTGAATTCACAGGAACTGCTCAAACCAAGGAAAGACAATAGGATTTGTGGTGATATTTCGGGTAGGTTTTGGGTTTTAAATGTAGGATGAGACATAGTCACTTGCAGGAGCGCAGGTGGGTTGTAGTTCCTGCTTATTTGCCGTATCTGTGCTTGCCTGAACCACTGTGAAGCCACTGCCAAGGCCCGGGTGGCTGATTTGAAGCACCAATGCTGAAGACACGCCAGAAGATGTGGGGGATGGAGCGGGCAGTGACGTTGCTGTAAGCCCCGAGGCGTGTGCTGGGGCTGCAGGGCTGCTGGGGCGAGCGCTGCAGACGAGGACGGGCCATGGTGGCATCCCTGCGCCATGCATTAGGACATCCCCCGGCCATGCATTGTGACATCTCCCGGCCATGCATTGTGACATCACGGCCCTCGGTGCTTATATTGGGGCACCCGGCCTCTCCCAGCCGGCTCGTGCGTGAGTGCTCCAGCTGAGCGTTTGGGCGAGGTTTGGAGTGCGGAGCAGAAGCCTTTGGCTCGGTGCTGGGCCGGTGCCCTGGGAGCTGGTGACTGCAGCTCTCAGTGCCCGTCCCCGCAGCCACTGCAGGTTTTTCCCCGGCCCTGGCTGGCTCAGGCAGCCGGGGCAGACAGGAGACGCGCTTGCTGCAGCAGAGGTGAGCTGTGTGGGAACCTTCACCCTGGGGAGCTGGGCGGGTTTCCTCCTCCAGGGACCTGGGCTTCACCCCAGCCCTCCCTGGGCCCGGCATTGACCGTGGCCTCTCTTCCTCTCCTAGCGGGACACCCGCCGCTGCAGCGTGCCAGAGGAGGAGGAGTCCGTCCCCACCAGCTCTCCACAGCCTACCGCAGCGTGTGCTGAACATGGCCACGGCCTCGGAGGAGCACTGCCCCATCTGCCTTTACACCTGGAACAACGCAACCTGTCCGGTGCGATGCGACCACCGCTTCTGTTTCAAGTGTATCCAGCAGCGGGCAGAGATCGACCCCGAGTGCCTCGTCTGCAGGAGGAGGACAACGGTCATCCAGCACTTGCTGCGCGGGGAGACACTTGAAGAGGATGCGACAAGACCACCTGCGGCATCCTTGGGCAGGGCCGAAGAAGAGGGAGCTTATGGACTGCCACCTCCAAGAGCATCCCAGGTACCCCGGCCAAGCGATGGGGATGCAGAGCTCCTGGGCGGCCTCCACGCCATGCAATGGGGGAGCCTTTTCAGGAAGCACCCGGCTCTCCTGCAGCTCCTGTGGCCCTGGCTGCGTCAGGAGCTGGGCCGCATGTTTGAGGAAGATCCTCCTCAGGCGCTCATGCTGGAGGAGATGGTCCTGAGCGCCCTGCCCGTCTACGGCCTGCACGAAGGGCACCTGGTCGAGGTGCTGCGGGCAGACATGGGAGTCGGCACGATACTGTTCGTGCAAGGGCTCATTAAGTTCACGGCAGAACACCTGGAGAGGCCAGCCCACCAGATCCTGCGCCAGGACGAGTGCCGTGCTGCCAGCAGGTCGCAGGACAGCCCTGGGGCCGCCGTCGGCTCCGCTGTCTTCAGCTGGCGGCGCGAGTGCAGTCCTGGGGCCAGCACGAGCTGGGTGGCCTTCCAAGAAAGACTGGAGGGCAACCTGGTGGTCAGAAGCACCTCTGCTGGCTTCTACGAGGCAGGGGAGTTCTGCGTGGTGAACATGACCGGCTGGGCGGACATCCAAGGAGGACGGGAGTGCAACCCCGGGGCCCACACCAGCTCTGTTGCCTTCCGCGGGGGACAGGAGCTGGGGGAGGCTGTGGTCAGTGCCTCTGCTCCCAGCCGGGGCAGGAGCTGCTCACCTCGGGGGCCCCGGCGCCCTCTGAAGAGGAAGGCCGACAGCTCCCAGGACTCGGACGCACCCGCCAAGAAGCCACCACCCCGCGGATGCTAGAAGAAGACCCTGGCAGCTGGCAAAAGGAGGGCTAGGCCAGCAGCGGGGCCACGTGCCGACCCCCACGGGCTCCAGAAGGCCCTGCTCAGGACTCCAAAACCTACCTCTGACAGCAAATAAAGACATCCTTATCCCACCCGTGCTGCTTTCTCCCCTTTTTCCTGCTGCTCCTGAAGGCCTACGGGGTCCGTCTGGTGGGAGAGGGGCTGGGCCGATGGACATGGTCCATTGCCTTGGGCCATGGGTGCCGGATGGTGCCTGTAGGACCTCTTCAGGCCTACGGGGTCTGTCTGGTGGGAGAGGGGCTGGGGTGATGGACATGGTCCATGGCCTGGGACACGGTCCTGGGCACCTAGCTCTGGGTAGCCCTGCCTGAGCAGGAGAATTGGACCTGATGACCTCCAGAGGTGCCTTCCAACCTTAACCGCTCTGTGGAAGAGGAAGAAAGCTTTCACAAGTCAAGGCAGCATCCAGTAAATGCCATGAGAGGGGGATGAGCCGAGCTTTGGCATGGCATGTTCAGCCAGGCTCTGGTTAGGTTTTATCATCTCCTAAACAGGAAGCACATTTGCAAGTCATCAGCCAAAACTGTGGGTAGGTGGCCATCATTCCTGCTGGGCAAGTGGGCTCTGCCAGTGCTGGCTGCACACACACCAGGTTGGTGCTGCCAGGATCCTCATGCAGTGGGTGAAATAGATCCTCAGTCCTGTCCAGCGGGGTGAAGCTGAGGGCTTTGCCCAACCCTGTGTCAGCAGCCAGCCAGCCAGCCCCAGGGAGTCCTTCCTCCCACAGGCAACCACTGGAAATGCTCACAAGGGCTCTGACCTCATGAGAAAACCTGCCCATAGCTCACCGGCCAGCATCTTCCCTAATATGCAAATAGGCTGATGTTTCCCTGGGGGTGGAAAGGTTGTGGGAAAACGAGGGAATCTGCAGAATGAGGTGTTTGCGCCCAAAGCGATAGCTTTCTGCTGAAACATTGAGGGATGGCTCTCCAGCCTCGGGGGTAGGACCTGTTTATAACACCCCAGCTCCCACGTGTGCTCTGTGCTGCGGCACCGTACGGGGCAAACCTCAATGCACTGCACCACACCGTGCAAAACCATAGAGTGCAAACCTCAACAGGGTGCTGCTGTACTTTGCAAAGCCTGACCCATGGTTTGGATTTGGTGTCATCTGGGAAGAAACCACTGGCTTAATCCAAAGGTTGAACCCTGCTGCACCACGGTAGGCACTTTCTGACCGCGCTCCAAGACATTGCCTTTTAACAAGCTTCTTTTCCCCTACACCACCTTTGCTGTGCTGCTCTATGAGCTTAAATACAAAAAATCTAAAATAGAAGCTGGTGGATCAACAGGGGACCAGGATCTCCATGTGATGAGGTCCTAAAGGGGGACTTGGTGCCATGGTGGTTTTCTGGGCCTGGGTTCACCGGGGCTTTTCCAGAAGATCATCATGCTCTACAGAAAACCAGCTTCAATGCTCAAGTCGGACTTATGTTTATTTGCCTGTCTCTCACTTGTGAGTGCAAGGACTCAAGTCACTGAGACAACACGCACGTGCTCCCGCAGCCCTGCCACAGCGGGCTCCCAGCCCCAGCCCAGTTGACATCCATCACAGCACCACCAACAGCCTTTCTCTAAAAACAGTAAATTATCCATGAGCCAACAATGTGCCCTTCTTGCCAAAAAGGCCAATGGAATCCTGGGCTGCATCGGGAAGAGTGTGGCCAGTAGCTAAAAGGAGGTCATTCTCCCCCTCTACTCTGCACTGGTGAGGCCACACCTGGAATACTGCATCCAGTTTTGGGCTCCCCAGTTCAAGAGGGACAGGGAACCACTGGAGCGGGTCCAGCGTAGGGCAACTAAGATGATTGAGGGACTGGAGCTTCTCCCTTACGAGGAAAGGCTGAGAGAGCTGGGACTCTTTAGCCTGGAGAAGAGAAGGCTGAGGGGAGACCTTATTATGGCATATAAGTACCTAAAGGGTGGGTTGAAGGAGGATGGTGCCAGACTCTTTTCATTGGTTCCCAGTGACAGGACGAGGGGCAACGGACACAAGTTAGAACATAGGAAGTTCCATTCAAATACACGGAAAAACTTCTTTACAGTGAGGGTGACAGAGCACTGGAACAGGCTGCCCAGGGAGGGTGTGGAGTCCCCTTCTCTGGAGATTTTCAAGACCCGCCTGGATGCAGCCCTGAGTGATGTGCTCTAGGCAATCCTGCTTTAGCAGGGGAGTGGGACTAGATGATCTCTAGAGGTCCCTTCCAACTCTGAAGTTTCTGTGATTCTGTGATTCTGTGATTTAGGAGACCAGTAATAGGATTATAAATCCTCTTCCCTTGGTCACTGCCATTCACGAGAGCTCAGCCAGTAACCGAGCCCTTCACAGTCTGTCCCATTAAAGCTCTGCCATCTGCACCGCGAGTGAGGACCCCATGGCTCTTTCCCTGCCTCAAAAAAAAATAAAAATCTCACTCGAGGGAATAGTAGTGGAAATCACAAGCTGATTCTGTGCATTTTTAACCAAAGGGATATCACATCATGGCCCTATGAGAGCGTCAGCAACCGCTGTGGTGCTCACACACACCGTCTGCGCAAGAACGAGTGACGGCAATCCACCTCCTTGGGTGGGTGAAGGATCTGTCAGGCCCGGGCAGCGACTGCACGTGTGAGCCAACCTGGAGATGGGTGTTCATCGACGGCCATGGCCTGTAACGCTTATGCTGAACTCAGGCTTCCCTCTCCCCTTCTGCCCACCTATGGAGAGTTGGTTGAACCCCATTTTCCGATCTCAGCCCTCAGCTGCATTTTGGGGGTGAACCAGGGCCTGGGGATTGGTGGGAACCAATGTCACTCGAAACCATGTTGGCAAAGATGGTGTCAAGATCTGGAAGCCTGGAAGTGGCAGAGGCCAGACGTCCGAAGCCATCAGGGTCTTCCTCTTTGCTCAAAGCTAGAAACCAGCTGTGTTTTCCTGCGAACCAGACCTTTGGTGCCCTGGGCTAGTGGTCTGTCTTGTTCCTTCAGGGCAAGGAGGCCAGACCCAGTAAAGATGCAGCTACCGAGCAGTGACAATCTGGATTGAAGCAAGTAATGGTATGGTCATGCTCCTTCTAAGCACACGAGTTCATCTCAGAAAGGCATAAGAAAATCACCTTAAAATATTAAAAGCTTCAAATCATTTTCCTCATAAGCAAGTGAGTAGGGACCATATTCCCAAAAGTTTCTTCAAATCAAACACGTCTGGAATGAGATGGCTTTACTGGAGTTATTGAATTCACAGGAACTGCTCAAACCAAGGAAAGACAATAGGATTTGTGGTGATATTTCGGGTAGGTTTTGGGTTTTAAATGTAGGATGAGACATAGTCACTTGCAGGAGCGCAGGTGGGTTGTAGTTCCTGCTTATTTGCCGTATCTGTGCTTGCCTGAACCACTGTGAAGCCACTGCCAAGGCCCGGGTGGCTGATTTGAAGCACCAATGCTGAAGACACGCCAGAAGATGTGGGGGATGGAGCGGGCAGTGACGTTGCTGTAAGCCCCGAGGCGTGTGCTGGGGCTGCAGGGCTGCTGGGGCGAGCGCTGCAGACGAGGACGGGCCATGGTGGCATCCCTGCGCCATGCATTAGGACATCCCCCGGCCATGCATTGTGACATCTCCCGGCCATGCATTGTGACATCACGGCCCTCGGTGCTTATATTGGGGCACCCGGCCTCTCCCAGCCGGCTCGTGCGTGAGTGCTCCAGCTGAGCGTTTGGGCGAGGTTTGGAGTGCGGAGCAGAAGCCTTTGGCTCGGTGCTGGGCCGGTGCCCTGGGAGCTGGTGACTGCAGCTCTCAGTGCCCGTCCCCGCAGCCACTGCAGGTTTTTCCCCGGCCCTGGCTGGCTCAGGCAGCCGGGGCAGACAGGAGACGCGCTTGCTGCAGCAGAGGTGAGCTGTGTGGGAACCTTCACCCTGGGGAGCTGGGCGGGTTTCCTCCTCCAGGGACCTGGGCTTCACCCCAGCCCTCCCTGGGCCCGGCATTGACCGTGGCCTCTCTTCCTCTCCTAGCGGGACACCCGCCGCTGCAGCGTGCCAGAGGAGGAGGAGTCCGTCCCCACCAGCTCTCCACAGCCTACCGCAGCGTGTGCTGAACATGGCCACGGCCTCGGAGGAGCACTGCCCCATCTGCCTTTACACCTGGAACAACGCAACCTGTCCGGTGCGATGCGACCACCGCTTCTGTTTCAAGTGTATCCAGCAGCGGGCAGAGATCGACCCCGAGTGCCTCGTCTGCAGGAGGAGGACAACGGTCATCCAGCACTTGCTGCGCGGGGAGACACTTGAAGAGGATGCGACAAGACCACCTGCGGCATCCTTGGGCAGGGCCGAAGAAGAGGGAGCTTATGGACTGCCACCTCCAAGAGCATCCCAGGTACCCCGGCCAAGCGATGGGGATGCAGAGCTCCTGGGCGGCCTCCACGCCATGCAATGGGGGAGCCTTTTCAGGAAGCACCCGGCTCTCCTGCAGCTCCTGTGGCCCTGGCTGCGTCAGGAGCTGGGCCGCATGTTTGAGGAAGATCCTCCTCAGGCGCTCATGCTGGAGGAGATGGTCCTGAGCGCCCTGCCCGTCTACGGCCTGCACGAAGGGCACCTGGTCGAGGTGCTGCGGGCAGACATGGGAGTCGGCACGATACTGTTCGTGCAAGGGCTCATTAAGTTCACGGCAGAACACCTGGAGAGGCCAGCCCACCAGATCCTGCGCCAGGACGAGTGCCGTGCTGCCAGCAGGTCGCAGGACAGCCCTGGGGCCGCCGTCGGCTCCGCTGTCTTCAGCTGGCGGCGCGAGTGCAGTCCTGGGGCCAGCACGAGCTGGGTGGCCTTCCAAGAAAGACTGGAGGGCAACCTGGTGGTCAGAAGCACCTCTGCTGGCTTCTACGAGGCAGGGGAGTTCTGCGTGGTGAACATGACCGGCTGGGCGGACATCCAAGGAGGACGGGAGTGCAACCCCGGGGCCCACACCAGCTCTGTTGCCTTCCGCGGGGGACAGGAGCTGGGGGAGGCTGTGGTCAGTGCCTCTGCTCCCAGCCGGGGCAGGAGCTGCTCACCTCGGGGGCCCCGGCGCCCTCTGAAGAGGAAGGCCGACAGCTCCCAGGACTCGGACGCACCCGCCAAGAAGCCACCACCCCGCGGATGCTAGAAGAAGACCCTGGCAGCTGGCAAAAGGAGGGCTAGGCCAGCAGCGGGGCCACGTGCCGACCCCCACGGGCTCCAGAAGGCCCTGCTCAGGACTCCAAAACCTACCTCTGACAGCAAATAAAGACATCCTTACCCCACCTGTGCTGTTTTCTCACCCTTTTCCTGATGCTTGGCCCCCCTTTTCCTCCCAGCTCTGCTGCTCCTGAAGGCCTACAGGGTCCGTCTGGTGGGAGAGGGGCTGGGCCGATGGACATGGTCCATTGCCTTGTGCCGTGAGAGCTGGATGGTGCCAGTATCACCATTGGGGTCTGTCCGGTGGGAGAAGGGCTACAGCGATGGAACATGGTCCATTGCCGGGGACATGGTCCTGGGCATCTAGCTCTGGGTGGTCCTGCTTGAGCAGGTGGGCCTGCTTGGCCCAGATGACTTCCAGAGGTGCCTTCCAAGCTCAACCTGGCTGTCATTCTTGGGACTTCTGTGAAGTCTGGGTTTGTTCCCCATGTGGCAGCACAAGGCAGAAGTTGCAGCTGGTTGGCTTGTGCAAGCCACTGCTTTTTTCTTCCTGCTCCTCCATATTGTTTTGGGCTCATTGCTCGTGTTCAGGAACATGACGAACACCAGCCAGTTGTGATCACGGTGGGGTTTATCAAATTCACATCAGGCACTGTCACGACGTTCCGCCTGGTGCCTGAATGGGGCAGAAGCGGGTATTCTGTGACAAGATTTGCTTGCGTATAATCTGCAGTTTCTTCCTCTTTCTGTGTCCATCCTGAACATCACAAGGCTTCCCCCACTTTGTGCCCTGTTACAGCTTTGCAGCTGTGCAGCACGATGACTTTCTCCTTTAAAACTACAGGCAAATGAAAGCACAGAAGCAGTTGCCTTCACCGGACATCAAGAGGGATAAAAAGTACCCCCAGGCTTTCCAGGGCCTGGATGTTCAGTTTGTGCTCAGGCATGGCCAGGACACATGGCCTTATGGAGGAGGCCGAGCTGAGGGTGTGTGGGCACACGTCACTCCCTGCACAGTGGGGCTCGATCTGGGGCCACTTTCAGTCCTGTGGCTGCTGCCACACTTAGTGCACGAGGCTGGATGAGCACCCGACTCCAGTCTTGCCTCCAGTTCTCCTTGTTCCCGCTAGTCTGTCACTGATGCAGCTGGGGATGTTGCAGCTCCAGAGCCTGCCCAGGCCACCATACTGTCCCAAATCTGGGTTCTTTCACCCACTGTGCAAGGAGCCGATAGACCTTTGGCCCTTCCTGGCCACCAAGGAGACAGCCTGGCCAGCCGCAGTGAGGATGGGGAGCGAGGTGCCGGTGCCGGGGCAGCGCTGCTCTGCCAAACCCTGCCTCCTCCCAGCGCTGCTGCGTGCCAGCACAGCTCCGTCCTGCTGGCGCTGGTGGCTGCTGGCTCCAACGGATCAACGGTCCCAGCCCAACGGAAAGTGGGAGGGGCCCTGGGGGGGCCTGGCCTGGGGGTTCTCTCCACTCTGCCCATCTCTGCCTTGCACTGGGGAGCCCCGAGCAGGACACAGCGGCGGGCAAGGAACACCTCCCTCCACCTGCTGCCAATGCCCCTCGCCTTGGCCTTCAGCGCTGCTTCCTGGCCTCCAAGCAGACTTGGTGCCCCTGCTCACCACCCTCTGGGCTGGGCCAAGCAGCCGCTTTTCCAGCCATGGCACAGCCCCTCTGGTGGTTGCTTCCTTCCAGTGTTCAGGCACAGCTCCCTGTTGGAGTGGCCTCCCCAGCCCATCTGCCAGCTCCCTCGGCACTTCAGGGTGCACCCCAGCAGGGCCCAGCAGGGACATGGGCTTCGCTGGGCACCACTGAAAAGAGCTTGGCCCCATCCACTTGACACCCGCCCTTTAGATACTGATCAACATTGATGAGGTTCCCTCTCAGTCTTCTTGTCTCCAGGCTAAACAGACCAGGTCTCTAAGCCTTTCCTCATAAGAGAGGTGCTCCGTTCCCTTGATCACCTCTGTAGCCCTCAGCTGGTCTCTCTCCAGTAGTTCCCTGTCTTTCTTCAGCTGGGGAACAGGGTACTCCAGATGTGGCTTCACCAGGGCAGAGTAGAGGGGCAGGATGACCTGCTGGCCACACTCTTCCTAATGCTCCCCAGGAAACCATTGACCTTCTTGGCCACAGGGACACGTTGCTGGCTCATGGCCCCCTTCTTGTCTCCCAGGACTCCCAGGTCCATCTCTGCAGAGCTTCTTTCCAGCAGGTGAACCCCTAACGTGGACTGGTGCAGGGGGTTAGTCCTCCTTAGGTGCAGGACCCTACACTTGCCCTTCTTGAACTACATTTGGTTCCTCTGCAACCTGTGCTCTAGGCTGGCCAGGTCTCGCTAGGCTGCTTCCTTGCAGCCTTGAGGCCCACCTCCCTGTTGGAGTGGCCTCCCCACCCACTGTGCAAGGAGCCAATAGAGACGAGATGTTTGTTTATTGAATTTCTGCACAGAGATGGGTGCCGGGTGGTTCATCCACAAAGCTAGCTCGCACCAGTAAGCGTTTATGTGTTGGGAGCAACAGCGAAGCAGCCGTTATCAGCAGTTTCTGCAATGGGTCTTTGCCACTCTCATTCCGTTGGTTCCTGTTATGCCCCCTCACTCCTTAAGGTCACAGCGTCCTCTCTTTTCACTACGCATGTTCCATGAGGAGGGGGCTTCGGTTAATGGGGGGCTTTCCTTACCGAAGGTTGCGGTTTTTATTATGTTAATTAGGATAGTTCACTCAAAGTTCAAGTGACTTCTGCTCTGGCCTTGTCAGCAGTTCTGTTCCCTTTGTGCTTATCTCCATATTCCCTTATTTGGCTAATTTATGGTATACTCCTGTTCTTTCCCCAGGGCCACATCTTGTGTACTATTTACAGTGGTTAATTGTATCCTTCCCGTATTTCTCCAACAACCACCCTGCCTGCCCAAATCTGGCTGATGTCTGCCCCATCATATAGGAAAGATAGGAAAGTGGAAACTTTCCGGCCATTAGGCAGTACCTTAGCAATCATTTCCATTGATGAGATAGTGCTGGATTCCCCGCTCCACATAGAACAGTCAGTTGTAAGCTGTAGCTCCAGCATCCACCTTTACTGTCTGGAGCTCTTTCAACTGAGTGTCTTTTTGGGTTGTGTTTTACCCAGCTGAGGCAAACTGAGACAGGTTGTCCACTGGCAGTGAGCAAGGCAGGGGCACTTCAGCCCATTCTCCTTCTCGTTGCAGAGGTGGCAGGAGGCAGATGGATCATCTTTTGTTTTCTTCCTTCCCTGCTGCTTTAGCAACAAGATATACTCCCTTGGCACATCCTCAGGATGCCAACTCAAGGAAACAGAGTGAATCCGGTGGTTTGTGTGACTGGCCACTCCGCAAACTCTAAGTTTCCATCTAGGGATGAAACAGTGGCAAACGTGGGGTGAATGTGGAGAGAGCAAGAAGCAGAGGAGTGGAACAGAACCTTGTATTTAGCATTTGACCAAACGTTGGACAATGAGAAGCCCTGTCATCCCCATGAATATTCGCATGGAAATCATAAATACGGACAGTGCCAGGCTGATTGGGAGACCTCATATAGAGCCTCCACCTTAGGGTTGTGCACTGGGCTGTCACTTGGATGGTATCCAGGCACAGAGGAAAGCAAGCTCTTTCCCTGCAGAGTCCCTTGGCTTCTTCACATCAAGGAGGCAAGTCCTGCAGGTCTTGGGTAGGAAAGCCCAGTCTGGAGTACCTCAAATTTGAGGGCAATATTTCTGGAGACTGTCAGCCTGCAGAAAGTCTGGGAGAGGATGCTGGCTGTGCGTGAAACCCTTAGGCACATAAATGTCTCTTGGCGGGGGAAAACATACAGCAGCAGCTAAAGAGGATTCTGAGTTTCAGGGTCTTAGTCTGAAGATGTACAAAGAGAAAACATCAGTACAAATGGTTAAAGGGTGACTCAGAATAAGCCACATTGTATCTATTATTCCTGGTCTTTTTTGTGAAAGAAAATTGCTCTCTTTGAAAGAAATCGGAAATTAAGACCATCCATCCTCCCAAGTGTAGAAAAACACAAACCCTCATTAGGTGGGCTGAAAAGCAATTCTCAGGCCTTTATCTGACAAGCTAAGAGCATGATTCTGTCTATAGCGTTTAAGGAGAAATGACGAATTACCTGGCATGGGTTCAGTGCCTGAGCCTGGCATTGGGTAAACTCACAAAGAAGCTTGAAGCCAATCAAGCAACTTTGTACAAATCCTGCTGAAAGCGGCCCTTCGGGGGCATGCGGAGAGGACATGTACCAATAAAATAATTCTGAAAATAATAATGAACATCCCATGCAAGAACACGTGCTTGGAGCGTGTTTTACAAGAGCAGCTGGGCTCGTAGCCTGGGAACACATGGCTGAGCCATGAGAGACACTGGTTGGCAGAAGGAAATAGGGGAAACAGTTTGGTACAGGCTGTTTTCAGGCCCTGATTTGAAAAATAATATGGTTTAAATGCATACTGATGCTGGAAGCACTTTGATGAGAAATAAATGTGCTTCTGGTAATGGAAAATGATGGAGTGGAGTGAATGCGAAAGGCTTGCTGGTGCTGGAAAGTCTGCCTCATCGCTTTCCTGAGCAAAACTCTGCTTGCAAATGCATTTCTCAAAGTCAGTGTTTCCTGAGATACTTTGATATTTTCACCTCAGTGGTAGGAGACCCTTGCAATGCTGAGAGCTGTCCTGGGAAGGAATCGTTACAGCTGACTTTACAAGCAGATCTGCTAATGCACCTGGAGCTGCCACTGCCCCCCCTGTGCTTTTGCTTCCGACACCAGCGAGCACTAGAAGAGCAAGTGCTGTGTCCTCACAGCCTGGATGTTTGATCTCTGCCTCCATCCCTGCCCATCCCAGGAGCCTCTCCTGGCACAGCTCCTGTTTGGCACTAGCTCCTCGTGGGTAACACGGGGCTGCTGAGGTCTGAACCAGGCCAGGCAGGAGGTTCGCATCTTGCCTTGTGACTAATGCTCCGAGTAGGACTGTATCTACACCCCCAGGTGAAGTGCCCGAAGGGTGCAAGTCTGGCAATTGTTCCATTTTTACCACTAGCGCTCCTGCAGAAAGCTTCCTTCCCACAGCCTAAAGGCAAATCTGCCTCCTTCATGGATGCAGGGGGATCTGGCCCAGTTAGACAAGTGAGGTTAGTCCAGGCTTTCTGCATGTTGGAAAACGGCGATAATCCTCTGCCAGCTGGTACAAGATTGCCAGCTGTGTTATGGTGGTGCAGCTAGGATCAGTAGTAAAGCACACATGAACCACACAGACCGTGTGAACCAAAGCAAAACTGTCCCCTGCAGTGCTGGGAGGGTACTTCTGAGGGCCTCTGATGGCAATGCTATGAGGAAAAGTGAGGAAGACTAGAAGGAATAATAATTGCTAAACGAGACATAAGTGCTAATCTATTTGCTAGGTCCATGCAGTGCAGACAGCCACTGCTACCAACAGGATTGATAATAAAGGAACTTCCTGCTGGTGGAGTCTGAAGGACCTGAAACATTTTGCCCTTAAGTTCTTCCATACAGTGCCTCGGCCAAGTCCTGATGACAGGTTTGTCCAGGGTCATTATGAAATGACTGTTAATGAAGGCATTAGGGCTGGATTTTCTTGTTCAGTGGGAGTTAAGCTAATATGAAACCATCTCTTGATTTGTCTTTCACAGTCTATTGTCCGGATTAAGCTGTGTTTATAGTCAGGTGCTATGATTTGGCTTCTACTCTAAGAAACATTTGATTATCAAAAAGATATACAGCTCTCCCCTAGCATTTCTACATGAGATACTTCAGTACAAAACCAGCACCAATACAGTATATGTGTGCACAATGCTTCACTGGGCTGTTGACATAATTCCACTTTTCTTCTGGAATAGATTCTTCATCTTCTTCATGTGGCAAGATGTAGAAGACATCCTGCCGTCAGGCATGATTCAGCGCTCATCTAGGAGCAGTCCTGGTGAAGCTGGCTGCTTGGGCTCTGACACGCAGCCCACCTTGTCTAGCTGTTAGTGATTACATTCAGACAGAATTTGGTGGGAGCTGGTGGTGACTGGGAGGGTCGAGGAATTCAGCGGGGTGGGGTATGGAAACTTAATGCAATGGCACAGTTTGGGGATAAAATGTGTGTTTCTTACTGTCTCTATCCCAGCGAGCTCTGTCTTGTTGAGCTGTTTATCTAATACAGTTGGCTTTTCCAGTTCTCATGATTGACTTTTGCCCTGGTCAATCCCATCCTGCTGGCTGCTATTTGCTCATGGAGCAGTATGCATTGCACTTACCCATATTGGCTACTGGCAGTTAAACTTTATACGTTTAGCTGCAACATACTTAAATATTGTCTGACCACTTTGCAATACCGGTCTAGGGATAGATCCCCAATGCTTATCGCAGACTCCAACCACCAGAAAAAAATATTTTAGGTTGTTTCTCCTATCAGATGATTCCTGTCTGCGTGCTTGTTTTTTCTGATCCAGACGGCTTGACAATGCTGTTGAGTTGTCCCAGTTTTACCTACAAGATGCAGAGTATGAAAAGCAAAACTTGACAGTTAAAATGTTTCTGCTTTTCATGGAAAATAAAAGCTTCCACTGTGTTCTTTGCTTTTACCCAGAGATCAGGGAAATTGCTACAAAGTGGAAATGTTTGTGTACGACAAATTAGGCCTTATTGGCATGAATCATGGATAATCTTAGCAATCTTCAAAAATATTTTCTGAACAAAAGTCATATAAAGGGAGTCACAGGACAGTGACCTCCCACTGGTATGTAAAGGCCAAAGCTCAGCAATGGGCAGCACCTCTTGCAATAAGGCAACAAACCAAAGCCAAGATGTTTGTTTTCCATAGCTGGAAACATCCACCCTGAAGCAACAGCAAGCTTTGGTGACATTATTTACAGGGCTATTTATTGACAGAAAAAGAAAGTGTTACGTCATGTTGTATTTCTAGCAAGCCAACAATAAAACCCACTGGAGCCCAGCTTTCATTTCAAATTGCGTGGTACTGTTGATGAGAGACCACCTCATCATACAAACAAAGACTTGACAATGTGACGGACTCCATAAATGGCACGAATTCTACCAAAAGCTAATATGCTCCATACTATCAACGGCAAGAAACCTGGCAAATTTCAGCAGTACATTCGATCTGATGCGTGGAGGACGAAAAACATACTTTGCTATTGCTCTTGTAGCCATATTTGAAAGATAAGTGAAAGCTGAAAAAGTTAATACAGTATTACATGGCTCGGGGTTCCTTCTGGCCTTAAAATGAACCTTGAAATTTGGATTGACTCTCCCAGGCTCTCCTTGCCTGCTGGTGCTTGTGAGAAGCCCAGTGGCAACCATTACCTTAAAGTTACTGAATTCCTTTAAAGTACCCTTGTAAAGTTTTCTTGGAAGTCAGTAAGAGTTCCTTCAAGCTCTGGAAATAAATTATTCGATGTTTGGAATAAATATCTTGCTCCAAGTGTGTCCGTTTTTTTCCCTGTGCTAAGAGAACAAGAGTTATTTCTGGAATGCGGCTGTCCCTCTTTAGGCGGCTCTCACTTCTCCCTGGAGTCCCCCTTGGAATACAAAATTGGTGGAAACTTTACCCTTGACCCTCTTCAGATTAGCAAAGAGCAAAATCCAACTTGTTCGGAGAACGAAGCATCGCTGTTAGTGCTGTGTAGGCCTAAGGAGATTTGCAGGCACAAGTCAAATTGCCTTTCCAAGAATTTTGAAGAACGCTTGTGAAACATAAAGAAATTGGTATTTCTTAGTATCGCATCAGCCACTTCCAGACCCCCAGAAGCACAGGGATTTGTGCTCCAGCTGGCAATCTGCACTTAGTAATGGGTGCAGGCCACTTGCCTGCTCTGCCACCGGCACCCCAAGCCCCGCCATGAGCCCAGGGCCACCATTCTGGAGAGCTGGTGCCCATCACACAAAGGGCCTGATGGTCCCCTCGTCCCAGGAGAGGTTGGCAGTCACCGCCTCTAATGAGCTCTGTCATCCTCTGGGAACAAAACCTCAGCGAATGGCAGCCATTAGCACCTGTCAACACAACAGCCCATAATACAGGAGGATGTTTTATAGACAGATGCCCTTAATTACAGATGAGTTGCTACGCTACAGGGGCTTAACCATTTCTGAGCCACGTCAAAACCCCCAGCACTCGTCTTAGCTGCAGAAAGACAAATGACTTCGGTTTATCGAGTAAGGCTCAATGCTGACCTACATGTTAATCATAGAAAAGTATATAAAAGAAATAAAAGTAATTTTCCCTCCTTGGGATAAGGGCTGCAGTATATCACAGGTTCTAATGCAGTAATTGCTAGGGTAGGTTAATTATGTCAGTGCTTAAAAATACAGATTTACACTTCTGGTCTGATGTAAGTAACTACTTCAGCAGCGGTGGACGTAGAAGCCGTATTGCTTCAGCACTGTAAAACACAATATTTCAGCGAGAAATAAGCAAATATTGCCACTGTCATTTTGCTGTGTCACAAATCAGACCAAACAGTGTAAATCATACAAACCAGAGCATGGTGAAACTTCCACGCCCGGTCCCTGGCAGCATCAGCGCTTGCTCCTCATTTAACTCCTCCAGAGACTCAGCTTGTCAAGGCTCAGATAAAAGGTTTGGGAAAGCACAGCGCCACTGACAGTTCAAATACTCATCAAAGCTCTGCAGAAAAAAAAAAAAGTAAATACTAGGAATGCAACAAATGCAAATAACTAAATGGCAGGAAGGCACGATTTATGCTAGAACCTCCTCTGGCTGGATCTGGCAAATTGTCTCCTTTCCTGCAAATACAAGCTAGTAAGAAATGAGAGCAAGAAGGGGGTGAAGAGCTCAGCAGCCCTTGGGTACTGCAGAAAAATCTTGACCCTGTGACTAGAAATCTCCCCCTGTGAAACCCTCAGAGCTGAAGCCGAAGGCAGTGGCAAAGTCTCCCGCTTGCACTGATGACCTTCACATTGCTGCTCTCCAATACGCAGTGTAAAGGAGGAAAACAGCACGGCTGGTCTAATACACAACCACGTTTTGTAACGTGCCGTGAGATTTACACGGGACAGGTTAGGAGTGATGCCATACATGTCCGGCTGCCCGACGATAAGGATCTCTCATACCATCTAATTTCCAGGAGACTCACCCCAGACTGTAACCGTTGTAGCTGTAACAGCACCACGTGGTAAGTTTGCAGAATTAATGCAATTTCAAGAGGAGGTTTAAAACTACGTGCTGTAAAAATCTCATTGGAATGCCAACGTTATTGTCCAGAGTGCAAGGGCTCAGGCCTCGTTGATGGAAGGCAGCAGGAGCACACGCTTTTAGGGACAAAATCGGTGGGATGTGACAAGGGGAGTTTGTTTGACCCAAACTGCATCATGAGACCACCAGACAAAGCACCATTCTTTGTTGTGCCCTGGTGAGGATCCATTCACTCTTACATGCTGATTCCTGCCTGAGCAATGCTGATCTTGACCAGGAGGGTAGGAGACAACTTCTTATCTGCAGCAGAAAAGACATATGAGCTGAGCAGGCTGAGCTTGACTCAATATTGGGTCTGCCAGGCCTGAGTAGAAAAGAGAGGGTCCATCACTCATATACTATGTCTGAGGGTCCATGACTCACTGGGCCCCATTATGGACCCTTGGGCGTTTACTGGACACCAAGCAGATGTAGAACCGTTGATTCCTGAACAAGTATTTCCACTCTGGCTTACCGCAATTGCTGGAGATATCATCACTCCTAACTGCTCTCAAGGCAGCAGCAGACACTCTTGTAGGATTAAGCAAGCTGTTGTTTATCCAGAATGACCAGGGTTAGGTAGAGGACTGTCTTCTGGGTGCCCTCAGGAAGCTGTCCCTGAAACCTGTTTCCCATCAGACCCTCTAATACCATACAGTTTCACTTCGGGTCTCATACTGAGCAAAACTCCCTCTGGGTCTCTCCGAAAGGCTGTTGTTCATTATCTTTCAGGGCATTGTAAATAACCACCAGCATGTTTTCTCTTCTTGGCTTGTGCCATTCCAATGAACCTATTAGAAAAAAAAAAACTAAGCAAAAAACTTCAGCACGCCTGTACGACTGGTAGGAACGCAGAAGCTAAAGGTGCATTTGTTTTGTCTCCATTTGTTTAGTTGGTTGCTCAGAGTTCAGTGGTTTCCAACAGAATCCATTGTTAATCCTGTCAATTAGAAGATAACATACTGCAAGAATCACCCCAGACTTTCCATTAGCTTACTCTGTGCTGTTCGCACCATTAAATCTGTGCTTGAGGGGGTCTGGCTTGTATTCTTTTGGACAAGCAACATCTGAGGACAATTAAGTAATCTGAAAATCTGCCTCTGAGTTTGGGGAAATCTCCTTCTGAGAGACACATTAGCTGCTTTGTGCAGAGCTTATGCAATATGCTGGCAGCACCCAAAATCCAGTGCTTTTTCATTGCCACTATCACGTTGTGGTTTGGGTGACTGTCAGCAAGGAACCGCTGCAGCTGTCTTCCTCTTCTGCCATCCGTGGTAAATAAATAAATTTAGTTAAGTAATAAAGTAATTTAGAAGAAGTATGCTAGTAAATAAAGCAATTCGGGAGATTTAATGAGCAAAGCACGACAGCAAATGAAATGTGTCTTGCCCAAAGTCATCAGGCTTAAATTACGAGGAAGAGCCAGTGCACTTTTCATGAGAAAAGGCAAGGACCAGATGTTGCTCTCTGGCACGTGCCCTTGCAGCCCTTCTCATTTGAGTAGGGTCATCCAGCACAAGCCAAGAGGAAGGACTTTCCTCTAAAGCAGGTACAGCCTGAGGACCTGTGATCTCTCTTTTTGTGGGTGCAGCTATCAGGGAACGGATGGGGTAATTTTAGAAGGAATGACCAAGCTCACAGCAAGCCAACTACAAAATAAACACTCCAGGGACTAACCTGAAATCAATAACTCTCCACACAAGCAAAGAAACAGATGGCGTCTAAATCAATTACAATGTACTTAGAGGTGTTTGCTTATCATTTGAAGGGCAAGGAGATGGGATTGTGGGAATCTTAATATCCCCATTTGGACAGACCTCTGAAATGTTGGCCATGCTAACAGCTGAGGTTCAGTACATCGGCTTATGCAAGATGAGCTTCAGTCAGCCATGACCTACACATGGTGAGAGCCCTTCCAGAAGGTCTCCCAGATGACTGCAGGAGATAAAGGCCTCTCTGCAGGGAGAGGTGAGGGTGGGGAGAGTAGAGGAGAGCGGAGAGACTATCACAAGTCTTACAGTCAGCACATGGACTTGGCACATCAGGCTTTTAATTTTGCTCCTCATGCTTTGGCAAGGCTGGTAGGGTGCACTTAGCTGCGTAGTGGGCACATGCTTTAGGGAACACATCGTCAGGTTCCCATACCAGCTTCCTCAGAGACACTTTTCTGTTGGGATGCCTGCTAGGGTGGTTCTGTATGCTAGCTGTATTTAAGGACATATATGCTTCTTTCTGCAGCATGCCATCGTGGTGTGACTAAGGACAAAGCGCGTGACTGCATGACTGGGACGGGGGTTTTCATACTGAACTCCCAAATTTTCCCATATGAGAGTCTGTGTGTGCACCAGCCTCTCTTCCAAAGTTTGTGTCCATCCTTGCTCTGCAAAGAAGCTCTTGAACAGCACAGCAGGACGTGCCAAGCTGTGGTGACCTCAGAGGACACTGCCAGGTCCCCGATGAGCAGCAGGTGAAGGCACCTCCAGCCAAGTGAACCAGGCTGTGGTCAAAGAGGGGACAGAGCTCGACCCCCAGGACTGTGGTGCTGCTCAGCCCCCGTCTCCCTGCCCTTGTGCTGCTGCTGGGATGCTCTGTCTGGCTAGAGCAGCCCCGTCCGGCTGCCACAGCCCCACCACAGCACGTTGGTTTAGATACTTGGGGGAATATGGTTCGGGGACAGATCTGCAGGCTCGGTGCATCTTGGCCAAAGCAGTTTGTCCCCAGGCTGTAACGAGGCGGGGGGGGGGTGGGGGGGGATAGTTACTTTCTAACTGCATATTGCTCTATTAGAGTCACTCATGTGAGAAGTAATGAAAATATTTCCATTTGAGCTTCATGTGGCCCAATCCTTTATTTTATTCCAGATCTTTTCTTATTTTGTCTCTGTTTTGTAAAATAAGACTTCAAAGCAAGAAAGACATTCTGAATCCAATTTGCCCTCTTACGGGTCTAGAATAGCCAATGGAGCATGCTTTGCTCTTCCAGCCCTCCGAGCTCCAGCAGCTGGAGCCTGGCTTGCACGGATGGCAGCTCTACGTGTGCTTTGCTCATTAAATGCACATGGGTTAGAAGCTCCTCCTTTCCTTGTTACGTGCACTGGATCCTGCCAGCTACGAGCACCTGGTGCTGCTGAGGCAGCATGAACTTGAACTCCCCAACCCCCGATGGAGTGGTCCTCAGCTTTGCAAGGTCATTAAAATACAGCTGGATCTCAGACCTGTCCCTTTGTGCTGATCCTCTTTTTGAAGGAAACAGCATTTTGCACTTGTCCAGTCCCATTAGAGATTTGTGAAGAAGCTATGTCTGGCTTGTGAAAGAAGCCCTGTCTGCAAGGGACAGAGGCACCAAGGTACAATCAGTGAGGGGTTGGCCAGACCAAGTGAACCTGCATGTCTAGGTCATGTCCTGACCCGCCATTCCCATCTGAGCTGAGAGGTCCTGCTGCTTCCCTTAGGATTGTCTCACGTCCTCTGTAATGGGCAGTCCTTCACCTCTGTGCATTGCTCCTGGCCTGAGAACTGACTTGGTGGAGCTGGAGCAACTCTTGGCTGTTCTGCTGAAGTGCTAAAACCCTGAATATTTCTCCCTTCCCATCAGGTCAAGGGTGCCCAAGGCTCTGGTGGTGCCAGGCAAGGCTGGGTGGTAGACACGCTGTCCCCTGGTGCTTCTTAACAAGAAAGCCTTGGGACTAAATGTTGGGTTGGCTGTGTTGTACCACCAGCCTGCTGAAAGCTGGCTGCACGCTTTTAGGCATGATGGGACTAACCTCTCTCTTCCACACATCCCCCTTTGTTCATGGTGGGAAACGTAGAAGTCACAAGCACAGGCTGAAGCCAACATAGGTGAACAGTCTGCAAGATGGATGGGGGGGAAAGGAAGTCCTGAAGGGGTGGTGGTATTGTCTCTATGTCTCCGATTCCCACCTCATCTCCAGTCTTTCCCATCCCTACTTCTACCTCCTTAAAATAGACTCTGATACATCCCAGGAAATGGCCAGAGGTTTGGGTAGGAGGCTGGCTTGTGCTCTAAGTGTTCGACTCCAGCCCATGCATGTGCAACCTGTTGTAGAGAGACCAGAAGCAAGCATCTGGCTGGCTGGAAGAAGGTCCTTGGAGCTCCACTCCAATGGCCTGAAAGGACAAGGAAGCCCAAACATCGCTGGTTTGTGAAAGCAACTACTAGCAAGTAGGGAACAGGACTAGGGGGATGGGCAGAAGACAGTGACCTCTCAGTAAGGAGGTTAAGCTTTCAGCAAGGAAAAATAACGATCAGAAGAGAACAACTGTCATATCAGAGAGAAACAGTGCCTGTGCTCAGCTATGGGCTCCTGTTCTAGGGTCTATCAGCTGAGACAATCTTATTTCTCTCCTCTCTGAGCGGGCTTTCATATTAAATCCCTTATCGGTCGGTTTGTGCCAGCACAGCACAGCGGGGGTCTGCGCAGCCTGAGCGGGCAGAGCTCCTCAGGAGAAAAGGGTTTCCAAACAGCTGAGGGCAGAAATTAACCATAGGAAATAAGGTTTGCAGGTGGGTTTAATGAAAGGAGCTTTTTGCAGAAGCCCAGAAAGCGGGTTTGCAGTTCCGTCGCAGGTTGCGATGCCCCGACTCTGTCAGACTCAGGCTTAGACGTGGGCGAATAATGGATCACAAGCACAGCCCTAAAAATCCCTGCAGGGAGGAACACTTGGGCCCATGAACTCAGTATTTACCCACTACTTAACACACCAGCCAGGGCCTGTTTTGACTTTAGGTATAGAAATGTGCATGTATCGATCTACCACAATGGCCTGTTGTACACGTGAACCCCTGTTGCTTATTCAAGCAGGAACCAAATCCTGCCCCTCTCCCCACTGCAAGCACAGCCCGTTTGGGGAAGCTCAAGTTTTCTCAGTTAATGAAAAAGTGTTAATAATGAAGCCATTCAGTCAACATAGTTTCCAGCTTCTCGGGAAACTACAATGTGAGCCTTTTTTCTTCTGCATTAAGGCAGCACAAGCATTTATTATTCTATCCCTGAAGAAAGGGCAGGGCAGAGGTGATTAAAGCTGAATTTTCAGGCAGCAGCACCAGATTTTAAGCGGCAGCCCAGACGCATCGGTCACCTCAATAAATAAACTGGCTGCAGACAGGAAAGTTGTTGTCTAATGCTCAGCAGTGCCGTGCAGAAGATTGGGGAGTGTATTTGCCGTACATATTTCACATCGTCTGAACTAAACCCTGACAGCAAGTAAAAAACAACACTGAGGGGTCTGATCCCCCTGGGACTGGATTTTGGCAGCAAATGCAAGATTGGCACCACGTGTGTGGCAAGAACTGCATGTCGTGGGGGTGACATGGTGGTTCCTGCCTCAGAGGGTTGACGTGGTGTCGGCTCCTGCTGGAGACGGTGGGAGAATTTCTGCTCCAAGACAGACTTTGGTACTTTCATGAAATTGCCTCATTCCCAAGCGGTGGGGAGCCCGGAGCCCCTTGTGTTTGTCTCCAGTTGTACCACTTCACACAAGATTTCCTCTCCCATTTCATTGCCTGTTCACACAGTCTGGTAATGCCCTCCTAAAACGAGTCACATTTTGCTCTGCTCCTCACTATTCTGAGTACTTTGTGGCCACCAGCGAATGTTGGCACTTTGCTGCTCACTGCCTTCTCCAGGCCATGAATGTGTCCCAGCACAGAGCCACAGGGTCTGCTGGAGACCTTCTCACCACGAGAGCCAACCCTTCACCTTGGCCTCCTCTTCTCCACCTGCTATTGACTACCAGCCCATGCCAGAACCTTTCTTTGTTCTCTCAATTTCCTTAAAACTTTTGATAAGGATTTTACAAAAAGCCTTTAGAAATCCAAGTAGACTTTATCAACTGGACTGGCCTTGGCCCCTGCGCTCGTTGGCCCTTTTGAAGGTCTCCAGAAGGCGGATGAAGCAGCATTTCTACTTAGGGCAGCCACATTAACTTTTCTCAAGCAGATCATGCTTACCTAGGTGCCCACTCATTTCTATCTGAACAGAAGGACGTTTTGGCGGGGGGTGGAAAGAAGGAAAGAAGGTGTATGGGAGTTTCTCCACTGCAGCCCCTCTCCCTCCTCATAGAGCTGCCGTGTTATCTCCCCTGTGCGCTGTGGTCCAACTGCAGCCTTGGAAATAGCCTAAATCTTTCCGGAAAGCACTGGCACAACTTTTGCGTGGCAAGAGTTCCCTCTAGTGGAGACCCAGGGCTCGCTCTCCTTCACCCCGACCTTGGTGCACCTCTGAAAAAGGGCCCCCAAAACCTGACCCCCCAGGCCTTAAAGACAGTGCACTCTCCATGAACCACCTGCACTGACCGAGGTGGTGACGCCTTTGCCATGGGAATGGCAAGAAGGAAGAGGGACAGGGAATAGTCGTTTTAGAAGTTGTCCAATGCTTTGAAAAGAAAATCAAGTTATTTTAATACTTTTCCAATAGGCCTGAGATTTCAGCATTGTGATGGAAACTTCCTTTCTGATTATTTCTTTCAAATTTTGCACACTTGATGTCTGGGAAGGAAGCCAAGTGAGAAAAGTCTCCCATTGGGTGTCACTGAATAGTTGCACAACACCAAAACATGTCACATCTGCAGCATGTTGTAGCAGACATCCAGATCATCTCCCGAAGGAGAAACTCCCACCGAGATGAGCCCAGCTCATGCGGGAAGGCTTCCCTAAAGGGAAAGGATGGCTGGTGCACCCATGGCAATCGCTGCAGGGCAGGGCAAGGTGCCAGGCCACCTCCGTCCCACTGCCTTCCCTGCGAGGACCGGCGTTGGAGGCATCGTGCTGCAGTGACAGTGCACAGGGCTGTGATCCTGGGACGTACCCGCAAATAAAGCATTAAGGCACAGGGCAGCACCTGGCTGCGAGCAGGCATCACCCTCTGAAGTGTCAGTCATGCAACCAGCGAAGGTTGCACCAGGATCGGGTCAGAGTTTTATTGAGACAGGCATATCGCCAGCTCTGAAGCCGCCTGGTGCAGGGTAGAAGTCCTCAGGAGCAACGATTTGAGTCAGTCATGACCATTTTTATTTTCTGCTGATACTGGTACTTGCAGAATGGTATAAACTCTCCATACGGGCTGTTAACATCACACAGGGCAGTGTCCTCCAGAATGTTTTGGGGGCAAGTACCAATGGGCATCATCAAGAGGTTTGGGGGGGCTTTGGTTTTCTTTGCCGTGCCAATCCCAAGGAGTGGTGCTGCGAGCGGGCATTGCCTGGTTACTGGAAAGGGGAGACTTTAAAAAACATGGCCAAGGCGGGCAGGCTGACGGGAGGTGCTTTTCCTCCAGAGGACCTGTCTGAAGCTATTTTCCACTGAGCCCAGGAGGCTGACCTCGGAGCGGTGCCAGTGGATGAGTTCAGGCGGAATGAGGTAAAAGCAGCCTTTTCCAACGGAATATGGATGATTTGTCTACACTGATTTTTGACAATCCCTTCAAGATGAGTTGGCTTTCAGGGAAAATGCTATTTTTCTTTTTTTTTTTTTTTCCCTCTTTAATCAGAGCAAATTCTACTCTGCTTTCTATTTTGTGAGCTGTTTCTCTGTGGCTATTCCTAATACCCCTCCTTATCCAGCCGAGGCAGGACAGAGATGCAGCACCGTACCAGCCGAGGTTGTGCTCTCACCCTGGTAGCTGCTGCTTTAGGTCCCAGCCTGGGATTAGGGAGGCTGGAGTATCCCTCGGGTGGTCAGGGCAAGCCAATTTCTCTCTCTCTACCTCATTTGCAAAGCGGGATAATGGCCCAGTCCCGTAGCCCAAAAGTGATTCTCTGCAGTAGGGATCCAAGGGCTTCAGCTAAATTTCCTTCAAAAATCCCTAAATGAAGCTGCCCTAAATTAGACCATTTAGACTAATATGACAGGGTCCGTGAAAATTGCGTTTTCCCAATTGTTGGCTCCTCCTGAATTTGGGAGCATGCTAATTTTCTAGAGCAGCTAAATAGTTTCCTCTGATGATTAAAAAATGAATAATAATAGCAGTGCCCGCCTTCCCGAGGCTCATGTAGGACTTGCCAGCAAGAAATTAAACACAGTAGGAAATTCCTTGAAAGAGTTAGAAAACAAATGATTGATACAATCTCTCCCTCCCGGCTGTGTGATCTGCTTTTAGAATGATTATTAAACACAGCAAAATTCATTTGGTGCTGTAACATGAACAAGACAAATTACAGTCTCTGGAGCTCAGTTAATTGCTAAAGAACATACTGACCCTCTGCGGGTTCATCAGTTATGGTAACTAATGAAGAGAAACGTAAGCCATGCTACGCGGGTCTGCAGCAAGACGGCCCTCCCGCTGCATGCGGAGACAGGGCCACCTCAGCCCTGAGCACTCTGGGGTAAATGGTGTGAAAGAAGCGTTTGTACCACCTGACAGGGCAAAATAAAAGGATATGCCAATGGTCTGAAGCTGCGGCAGGGGAGGTTTAGGTTAGATATGAGGAAGAATTACTTTACTGCAAGAGTGGTCAGGCACTGGAACAGCCTGCCCAGGGAGGGGGTTGAGTCACCATCCCTAGAGGTGTTTAAGAAACGTCTAGATGTGGCACTTCAGGGCATGCTCTGAAGGGCAGAGATTGTAGGGTGTTGGTTTTTTTCGTTTTTTTGTTGGTTTTTTTTGTGTGTGTGTTTTTTGTTGTTGTTTTTTGGGTTTTTTCGGGGTTTTTTTTGTGTGTGTGTGCATGGTTGGACTCGATGATCTCAAAGGTCCTTTCCAACCGTGAAGATTCTATGATTCCATGATATGGATGCCCAGGACCCATTGAAGGGACGAGCAGTTCAGTGATCAGACTCCCACCCTTGGTTTGCCGCAGCTACCCTGACGGGGCTTGCTAGGACGTTGAGTCTTCCTGAGGTGGGATTCATCTCACCCAACTTTAGATCTTCGGAAATAATCCAGATTGCCCACTGGCTTCACCGACACCCAGCAAACCCCATGGGCATTTTCCCTACCCCTGGCCAGCCAAGGGCAGGCAGCAGCTGCTCGGGCAGTTTCGCACCTTCCCGAGGGTTTCCCAGTGTGATCCCAAATCTCATGGCAAGTTGACCTTGAAAGGTCACAAGATTGCACTAAAAATCTCTTAGTTATATGTAGGGATGGAGGATTTCAGGCCAAATGCAGGTGATTGTTTTGAATTTTTTGGCATCATCACAGAGGTGGAAGTTTGAGATTTGCGCGTGGACTCTCCATGCCCAGCGCAGGCACTCAGCATCACAGGAGTCGTGATGAATTCACGAGTGCTGGCAATGCTGTGTGCAGTTTCGTAAACAGACCCATTGCTCTGTTTTCATCAAAACACATCCAAATTATTTTTTCTTTTTTTCTTGTTCACCATTCTATTGTAGTAGACCAAGAAGTAAAATTATTAATAGAATAGTGCATTAATTTTATGATATTTCATTATTCAATTATTTCCTCCATTATTCTTCCACATTAAATCTGAATAATTTATTCAGTGAATTTTGCAAGCAAAATGTTCAGTGCATAATTTTCTCCTTTGTTAATATTCTCCCCATTCTAATTGTCCATGAGAATTTGATCTAATGCTCTACAGAAGAGCAACCTGAAGACAAAAGGCCCAACACAGTGCTGTGCTGAGCACGACCGTTGGTGGTTGTTCCCCATTTAGGCTCTCAGTGCACCGAGTGTGTGCTGTGAAGCCAGCAGAAGGAGGCAAGAGGCTGTACCTGCCATGGAAGCCAGCAGTAGCTCACACTGCATGTGAAGCAGTCACTCTGTTCGGGAATGCAGTGCAAAGCCTTGAGAACAGCAGAGTAGGAAAGCGGTGACGTGCACAACTCCCTTCTCCCGACACGGTCCTCTCTGACCCTGTGCAAAGAGCTCACAACCCCTGGGCAGGCATCAAAATGAGACAGAAACAACTTCTTTCCCACCCTGTGCATCATACCTGTGCTGATCTCCACTGGAAACCTCAGGCAGAGGAGGCAGGTCGGCTCGCCAGGCTTCCCTGGGGATGCACGCTGCACATTGATGGCAGCCCCCAGCCTATGTAGAAGTCCGAGCTCACCTGGTATCACTGAGCTCCCACGTTGGCTTTTGGGCACGCTGGAGCTCTCCCCTTGCAGTGCCTGTGGGTTGAACACACTGTGCCCAGCCCACCCATCGCCATCTGTCCCCTGGCCCCAGCAATGCGGTCCTGTGGTTGTGGAGCTGCTGGAATCTGTGGCTTGGGTTCCCCTGTAGCACAGGCAGGCACAGGCTGAGCCACGGGCAGCCTGCGGAGGGTAATGCGGGTCTACAAGACCAGCTCAGAGCGGGATGGGCTACGACTCGTCTCCTGCACGTGCAGACTCGGCTCCAGTGAGCACAGACTGTGTCCACATCGTACCTAAGTCCTTTCCTGTGGAAAGCAGAACGTATGAGCCCGAGGCAGTGACGATGTTAAGGGCAGGATTAGCACCTTCTGCGTTTGGCCGCCTGACAGGCTGGTGGCTGCCCAGAGGCTCTTACAATCAGCTGTGAGAGCGCAGCTCCTTCTGCTGGTCGTTCAGACCATTTGGCTCTGTGTCAGGGTGGACTAACAGCTCTCTGCAGGTACATCTGTCTTTCCAGCACAAGGAGCCTATGCAGACGACCAGAGACCAAACTTTGAGGAGGCAGAAGTCAGGTGACCAAAACCCTACCTGATCCACCAAAACCCAACCTGATCTAGTTGAAGATGTCCCTGCTCACTGCAGGGGCGTTGGACTAGATGACCTTTAAAGGTCCCTTCCAACCCAACACATTCTATGATTCTACAGTTCTACCCCATCACGAACGTCTATGACTTCTTTGCAAACAAGCAGGTCAAGTTTTAGCTTCAGTGAAGGTTTGTTTCCAGTTTTCTGTTGTGCACTTTTCAAAAAGACCCTCACTCTGCCTGGTATCTGCTAGTGGTGACCAGTTTGCTCAGAGGACTTCCAGTCCGGGGAATGCCCGTGAGCAGGGACTGAGCTGGAGAGGGTGGGAGACCGGCAGAACACCGGCTGCTTCCTGACATCAGCGAATGAGATGTTTTCAAATGTTAGAGTATAAAATAATAGTAAATAAGGAACTTTTAAGCCAGAGTAATCTTTTGAGATGAAATTTTGTGGAACTTCTGGAATTCACCGTCATTTACATGAAAGCCTCAGCCATTGCTGGGATGTTTTTAGCAAATAAGGTGAGCTCTCATAATTTCCCAAATGAAAACCACAAGCAAACTGAGCCCTTTTGTTTTCCTTCAAAACCATTGACCAGCCAGTCACCTTCACTGTTTACTCAGCTCAGCTGCCTGTGCTGTTTTGTAGACAATATCCAGTTAAAATGGGACACGGTAACTCCATGTTAAGAGACTGCCAGAGCCACGATGAACTCAGTGTTGGCATCATAACACTTACAATTCAGGGAACAACATTTTTCCTAGCCTAGCCAATAAATTAGTGGCAGAAATAGTGGTAACATGAAGTGGTAAAAATAGAGTCCCACAAATGCAAGTTTTCCATGGTAAAAGCTAATAACTACTATTTTCTAAAATAACATATTAGTGCTTACCAGCTCAGCAGAAACATATGAACTGTATCAACCCATTGCAGGGCTCCCACCAACCCACATGAATGGAGATTTTTCCAATCCACTTGGGCAAAAGTCTCCAGAAATAGACCTACCTCAAATCGCCTAGAGGTAGACGCACTGGAGACACAAAGAATAATGGGGCTACAGTGAAACCCAAGTGCTCCGGGAGCCCAAGGAACCGAGTCACCGGTTGGAAATGTCCAAGGTGTGAAGGCAATAACAGCTTCAGACCCTGCTCTCCAGGGAGGGGAATGTCACCCGGAGACTTTGCTGAACTGCAGCCGCATTGTCCCTTGGTCATTTGTGGTTTGTAATGGCCATTTGGAGGGGCCAACAAAAACCAGTCTGGAGCCTGTATCTCTCCAGGGAACTCTAGTTTCTGCCCAGGGGTGTCTGTCTGAGCCGTAGCTGGTGCCTCTGGGTCAGTTCCAGTGGGTGTTTCTCTCAGCAGATCTGGGGCTGCCCTAAGCTCTGCAGGGGTGACCTGGAGATCCTCATTCATAACGGTTTTGCTTGGGCAGGTGGAAATAGTCTTTACTATGGACAGTGAGTGTTGCTCCATCAGTGTTTACAGCACTGGAGATCCTGGGCTGGATGGAGAAGAGGGGCAGGGGGACTAGTGGGGAGTCTTTCACATGCCCCAAGACAGGACGTCTTGGTTTTTCACTCCTGTGGAAGACTTGTCAGGGCAGCGTTAAAGATGTTGTCAGGTGGCTGGACTTCCTCTTCCTGCTGCCTTGTCCAAAACAGATGTAAAAAATTGACCAAGGAAAGAATGCTCATTTAAAGGCTTCACACATTGCCCCTGCCAAAAACAAAATGTTAGGATTGCAACCAAGTACAGCCCGTACTCCAGAGGCACCCTGAAATAAAGAGCTGAGTTCCCTTAGTAGGAAGCCTTGCATTTTTAGCAATCATTAAGAAAACACAAAGTGTAGATTAAAATTAATATTTTCCATGCATCACAGAATCCACCTTAATTCTGACCTTGCTGCAAGGACTGAGCAGAGGACCCGGTGGACTGAACAAGGGGCACAGCATGATGGAGCAAGGTGTCTGCAGCGGGCTTCAGATGGGGATGTCACCTGTGCTTGCAATATCTCTGAAAACAGTTTTCTTACCCAAGTCTAGGCATGGAGCTCATAACAGGGAAAAAAGCCAAGAAAATAAATTAAGGAAAGCTTTATTTTTTAAATTATTATTTCATGTGTATAACAAGTGAGATGCTGCTTTAATAGTAATGTCTGATGAGTACTATGACCATAGACACAAGGACACTAAAAGGAAATAGAATCATCGAATCATCAAATCATCGAATAATAGAATCATTGAATGTGTTGGGTTGGAAGGGACCTCTAAAGGGCATCTAGTCCAACCCCCTGCAGTCAGCAGGGACATCTTGAACTAGATCAGGTCGCTCAGAGCCTCGTCCAGCCTGGCCTTGAATGTCTCCAGGGATGGGGCCTCCACCTCCTCTCTGGGCAACCTGGGCCAGTGTCTCACCACCCTCAGTGTAAAGAACTTCTTCCTCATGGCTAATCTAACCCTGCCCCACTCTAGCAGTAGAGTTACTAGCTTTTTTAACTGAAATCAAAAAGCAGAAAACAGACTTGATACTTACTGTATAGTGCAGAGAACTTGGGAATCCACCTAGTACTTTGGAGCCATTAATTATTGCTTAATTAGAGCAAGGAGCATTTGCAGGAATATGTGATAGGAGTTTAATGGCTGATTCTCCTGAGAGACATGGATCTGGGTGCCGAAATAGCAAGTTCCTTACACAAAAGAGAAGATGATTTTTTTGGGAACGGAAGAGAAGTGTTCACGGACAGGGTGTATCTTCCTGCGGTAGAGCCACATGAGCATCCCTGTGCCAACACCAATCCCAGTGAACGTTTTAGAGAAATTAAAGGGAAGAGGAGGTGACCTGCAGGAGAAGGTGTGGTGCTGGGACTGAACATACATCCCTGTGGAGGATGGAAAAAACTCCTTATCAAAATTGTCCTTTACGGAAACTGCCACCAAGCATCTGGACTTCTGCGTGGCCATCCTAATTTGTGGTGCTGGGGCTGGCCCCAGTCCGTGCAGTGATTTGCTGCCCAGCGAGGAGTTTCCATGGGGTGAATCCATCAGGAGCAGCAAGCTTGAGTTCAGACTCATTCCTGCTCAGCTCTTGGCGATGGCACAAGAGAAAATCCTTTCCAGATTGTCATTTTGCATTTGCTGGTACCTCCCAGACCTGGGCTGATAATGGCAGGTGATGCTGGGTCAGGTGGACATGGCACAGACACAGAGGGCTGGACAACAGACCCAAGGCAAAGTCATGGGCTCCAGGGGTCAGGCACAAGCTGCACCCACGGGGACAAGCCTGCACGGGCCATTTTGCGTTTTTTATGATATAGTAATAATGTTAATGTAACAATCAAAGCAGAAGATCAGAGAAAAGCCCGCAAGAGCCAATAAAGCGATCTTTCACTTGGAGTCAGCTACAGCTGTTAAGTCCCAATGTACAGAGACTGTTTGGATTGTGGCCTCCACAAGGAGACGACAAAAAATATTCCTTAGTATTCGTCAAAACCCATCCATTTAAAATTGCTTCTCTCTTGTGTAAAAGTCAGACATTTGAGTTAAAACAAGGCTTTGATCTGCTTGTTTGAAGTGAGTGTGTATACTTTTCACAGTGTTTTTTAGAATAAGAAGGTACAGCTCGCTCTGTCCCACCTGCACTGTCTCTAGCCTTTATCCCTTTAATAGACGTGTTTGAAAACAACAGCGTGTCCTTTCACCATGGCTCCTGTTGGCAGATTTACATGACTCGACTCCAGCTGCTCAGGACCTTAGTTAGAAGCTAACTCCACGCCAAATCTGTTCACGGTTGTCTATACAGCTCTGTTCTTGCGCTCTCGTCGCTCTTTAGAGATCCCTTCCTTCCCTAAAGTTTACTCTGCTGTTTAATTTATGAAGATCAATCACTCCTATTCCAGCCTGGCTTCACAAGGCAAGCTTTTCATCTCCCCCTGGAGAACAGGCTCTTCACGCCCCTTTGTTGCACTTGGTCCAATTTTTACTCACCTTTTTGAACCGCAGCTGTACACGGTGTTTCAGATGAGGTTTGATCAACAGCTTGTGCAGCAATCATAACATGCGAAACCTCCTGTGGAAATGCTTTGTCTGTTATTGCCTCGTATCTTTCAGAGTTTGCAGCTACATCATGATAGTGGCAACACAATGACTGTATTTGAGTATTTCTCTACCTCTGTTTCTTCCAGCTGGAAGCCCTATAATATAACAAAATTCTAGTCCTGAGCCCACAAATGTGTGAACTGAAACCTTACTTTGGAATTTCATTACATTTCTATTTCTCCAGCCCTCAAAGTCACCAAATTCTTCAGGTCCTCCACTGAACCACCCTCGCCTTCCAGTTCTGTGTTGGCAGTAATTTCATGACCTCATTCCTCCTTCCTCTGCCAAGGGCACTGAGGAGGAGATCGGTTTGATCTGCTCCAAGGTTCAGTCCTGAAACCTCAGCCCTCCCCTCCCCAAGCCCGACGGCTCCCCTTCCAGCACAATGCGTGTGTGTTTTTTCCAGCTAAGTCTTTAGCTCCTTACAATTCTTGCACTAATCCTCATCTTTTCCAGCTTAAATAATAATTTCCCAGGAGGCACTGTATCAAATACTGTACTGAAGTTCTTGCAGATGAGATCTGCATTTCCTTTGCCTAGAGTATCTGGTATCTAACCAAAAGAGGGTACTGGGATAGTCTGTCTGGAGCTGCCTTGGATAAATAGGTGTCCCTTTTCCCCCTAGCCTCTCACCTTTCTTTGGAAATTTGTTTTAAATCCCCATGCCCCGTGAGGGTCAAACGGCGCCGTTCCTGTGCTTTCCACACTATCTTGTTCAGTTCGGCACAGAAATTCAATGTATTAAGTGCTCTGATTCGGGCTCTCGCCTCAGGCATGGGAATGTCCAGTTCAAAACTCTCATTCATCAGCCTTTTCTAATCCAAAGTTCATCTATTAGCATGGAGCTGTTACACCTCGTTATTCTAAGCCTTGATCCAGCCTTACTGTCCGGTAGCCCCACATCTCTCCTCAACCTTCTGTTATTCATAAACCTAACACAACCTTTCCTATTCGGATCCCACAACACCGTGGCATGGTGTAATCCTCCTCTGCTGTCTGCTCTCCTCACCTCTCCCACGGAGCCAGCTCAGCCCTTCGCTCCCATCCTCAGACCTCACCACTCGCTGCTGCTATCCTTCCTCAGGTTGTTATTTGTGGAGTCAAATGGGAGACTTCTTCCCTACCATTTCCTCCCCCATCCACTAAGTTGCAAAATCCATGGTTTTGGACCCATGACTTAAAGAAACCCCACACCGCCTCCACATTTAACTCCCTGAGCCCCTGTGTCCAGTTGACTTCCCTAAATAGCTTTCTTAGTTTCTCCTAACTTGCTCTTTTTGAAACCAAAACCCCACTTAGAGGCTTAGTTGTTTTTTTCCCCACCCCTTTAAGTCAAACTGAATAAACTCCCAATCACACAACTCAAGGTTAGTTTCTATAACAAGTTCCTCTATAGACTCTTCATCCCTTGCCAAAACCACATCTAAAATAGCATCCACCTCTTATTGTTTCCATGACTAATTGATGAAGAAAGCGGCCACTGTTCCATCCAGGAATACCTGGCTCCTTCTATTAATAGGACCACGTATCCCCCAATCTATAGCCTGTGAGATGATGCTTACTGCTGTGTTCTTGCTACCAGACTTTTCAGCTCTCAGACTGAGGTCTGTAATCCTATTGACAAAATCTTGAATGGATTTTGTGTTGACTCTAGCTATGTAGGAAGACAGGTTTAAGGAGATCTACAAGATCCACAATTGCTATCCAATGCTTATGCTAGAAAACTACTAAAAATACTCAAATAACCCGTCTCCCTACTGCAGCTCTGTGATGAGGTACAGGTGAGCCTATCTGCAAAGAAAATTCATTCATCGATAGCTTTGAAAAATTATAAACTATCATTTTAGACCCTGAAATGTGCAGTGATTTTCCAGTACAGTGCTTAAACTAAACGAGCCCATGGTTAAATCATTCGCCTGTATTACCTTGTGTTGGACACAGTCTCCAGGAGAACACACAGCATGTTGGTACAGGAATGGCAGCGCACACGGCTGGGCAGGAATTAGCCACTGGCCTCTGCTGCTTTTGTGTCTCTAAATATGACATTTATTAGCAGCAGTACCAGGGGAAGATAAAGTTCAGGTACAGTGACCATGACTGTGTAATTTTAATAGACTCTTAATTTCAGTTTTCCCGGCTTAACAGTATTTTAAATCACACTTTAACTTTACAGTCAAGTGATTTCTACAACCACAGAGTGAAAAACAGAATTAGATTATTATTCCATGTTTACTGAGCCTTGTGGTTTCAGAATCACAAAACAGGGACCGAACCCAGCTTTGTCACGGGACGTCATCTGCTTATTTCCATATTTTCTGAGAAAAAAAAAAAATCAGTATTTGAGGCAGACGGTGTGACAGTCTCCCTGCAAAGGGCTCAGCAGCTGGAATGGGTTGGAGTTGTACCCAAAGGATGTCATTGTGGGCCTTTTCACAGGCGATGCTGCCCACCCGTCATTCCCGCACATGGTTGCCTGAGGAAGACGGGCGGACCCTTAACACCTGGAAAATGCTTCACTTTTTGAAAAACTGTGATTGCCTTTGGACCGCTAGAGGGAGGTGCCTGTGCTGATGGGAGCTCCGGAGCCCAGCAAGCGCTGCGACTTTAAAGCGTTTGTAGCTAACATGAAAACATCAAAAAGGAACTTGAATCTGTGTTACGGGGCTGACAAACGGCAAATGAAATATAAAATAAAAGCTGTCAACTAACAAATGTGCTGCTGAGGGTATGGAGAGCTGTCGAAGGAATCAGGCAGGAGGGGAAGGCTGTGGGCGCAGCGCTGCCGTGGGGTGATGGTGGGGAAGGAGCTTGGGGGGGGGTCATGCCACAGAAACGGCCGGGAAGGGAGATGGATTTGAAGCAGAAAAGGTGCCAAATCCCCAGAAACTGCACTGCAAATTCTACTCTCTGTCAAGTGTCTGGTCTTGAGCATTGAGAGTCCTCCAAACACCAGCCTTTTTCCTGCCTTCATCCCCCAAGACATGGGAGCAAAGCTGTCGCCCGAGGCTGCGGGGTGGGCTTGTGGGAGCTACGAGATGGCTACGGGGCTGCGTCGACTTGTGGGAGCAAATGGGTTGTTGGCCCAGGTGTGGTTTATTTTCAGTTTGGGATAGAGGGGGCACCTCACCCAGCAGCATGTGCAGGAAAATGATTTGGGCAATTGCCTTTCTCCCAGCCTCCAGCCGAGTGCAGCAAAGCTGAGAACGAAGAGGAAGAGAACTGCGGTGCGATGGGCCAAGGAGAAGACGTATGGAGAACAAGTCCCAAAAACTGCTGTGGGGAATGAATTTTCCAGTTGTGGCATCTGCCCCTCAATTTCATCAAACTGTACGTACTCAGGCGAATCCGCCCGTTCATGTACTTTACCCCCTCTGTCATGGGACGGTGTCGCTGTCACCGTGTCTGCCCCATGGGTGCAAGGTACGGGGTGGGAGACGCAGTGCTGCCGTCACGTGCTGCCTGCCACATCCATCCCAGCACCCAGCCTTTCCTTGTCTGTCACTTTGTTATGGGGAATGTATGGCAATTAGCAGCTCAGGCTTCTGACTGTTTCCTGGTTTTTGCTTTTTCTTTCATATATTATTCATTTTTCCTACATGTATTAGATGTTTGCAAGTCTTCCTGCTTTGAGCTATGAAGAGAGCATTGGGCTTGAAATGCTTGATGGCGATGACATCTTGGATATATTATGCTAGTGTTTTCTTGGGCAATTTTGTGTATGAAAGTGGAATCGATGAGCCAGGAAGAGAGGCGTGTGATCCACAAAGCGGGCTCCATCGCTGCCATGGGCACTTCTGGCTCCCAGCAGTCCTGGAGCTTGCTCCTAACCTGCTCTGCGCACAGGCTCCTGCCCATCCCAGGCCAGGTCTACCTGAGAGATGTAGGATGCCCTGGAAGAATGAGGCTTGAATGGTTTTAGATCATCAAGTGGTTTTTTGTGTACTTTCTGCAAGGTATCTGTCCTAAAAGGCCCCTCATAATGCAAAATGCCCAATCTATGTTCACCCAAAACAGAAAGAACTGAGCTCTGTGTCCCGTGTCATTGAATGAATTTATTAATTGTTTCTAAGTAGATGCCTCTCACTGCTGCGAAATTCTTTTATCTATTCCTGAAGGATCTATTAACAAAAACGGATAGAAAAATTATTTTAGCGAGTTGGCTCACGCTAACTCACCCCTCGGCATTTCTCAGAACCTTCATGTGAACGTGCGTTTCCCTCAGCACCCGAAAAGAGCTTCTGTGAGGTGCTGGGGTGAAGTATTTCCTGGAGAAGGTTGACTGGACAGGCAGCAGGTCCAGCCAGAACGGCTGAGCACATTTCCAGGCTCAAATGCCAAAGCTAAGATGATATCAGAAGGAATATTAACGGCACAGACTCCAATATAACTTTTATTTGGAGACTGCCAGGCAGTGATTTTGAAATGCGGCTTCTAAAAAGATGTCTGCCTTTCAGCATTTAAACGGTGATTTTTAATTCAGTTCACACATCAATAACGTCCTTTGAACACAGGACCTGGCATTTATTTCACCTGGAGTTGCAAGTGCTGGGCTCTTGTGAAAACAGGGTCTCAAGAGCAGAGCTGTCCACAATTGTATTAAAAAATCTTGCTCTTAAATTTTTGAAACATACTACATGAGTTTTGAAGGGTCTGCCTTCAGTGCTAGACATATTCAATACTCCTTTAAAATCTGATTATGGCCCAAGCATCAACATCCTGTTTCAAACTGAGATTGTCGGAGAACAGAAGATCTGTCCAAAAAATTTGAGGAAGGAACATGTATACAGGGGCATTTCTTGCTTTTGTCAGAAGAATGAAGCGCCAAATTTCAGCAGATTTTAGACAAAGAATGGGAAGCGAGAGCTGGATAACTTGTTTTTCAGAAGGATCAAACCCAATTGCTGCAAATGAGCCTTTCATACAATGTTTAATTTGATCAAAACAGAAGAAGAACACCCTCACTCAAGTATTTTCCTTCAATAATGGTATTGGTGGTATTTTTTCCTCTTCCAACCATCCTTGAACAGTATTGGATGCACTGATATACCCGTTTATGATTTTAGTGGTAGCAGTGTTTTATCATACCAGAGGAGTGGGTTTGCCCACTCTTACTAAGATTTTGGTTAACGTATTCAGGTCTGGTGGATGCTGGTGTTGTGTCCCCAAAACCTCCCCCAGGAAGAACCGATCCCCCAGGACAGGTATGGAGAAATCCAACGGGTCAGTCCCTACACACTGATTATAGAAACATCCGCAGGGACTTTGCTTTGGTCAGACCTGTCTTGAAGGAATAATTCTTTCGAAGTGGATCAAATCATGCCATCCGGGATGGACTGAGATGCAAGACGGGGAATTTTTTGGCATTCTACAGAGATTCAGGCCTGTGGGGAACCATTTCTACAGCGGTCGGCATGCTGGCTGGCTGGTGCTACCAGGCAGGTTTGGGAACAACAAACACCAGGGGTTTTGAGGGAGATCAGTTTTGTATCTACCACTTGTCCAGATGCATTTTATTACAGTTGCTTTGCAGCTGTGCAGGAATTTTAAGTAGGATGGAGACTGGAAGGACCTGGCAACGATAATTAATGTGGGAGCTGGGACTCATCTGTGTGAGAAAACAATAACAAAGTTAAAGCATTCCAGCTCTGTCTGTAGCAATCTGCAGGCTTGGGATAATTCTGTTAAAAGGCCTAAAAAATCTTTAGCAATTGATGCTCTGTGTCATTGTATTCGCACACGAACCGAGGAGGAGGAAAAGCTGTCCTAAACAAAATGAAACAAAAACCAGTAAAAAATCCACATTTGCTTTTCTGATGGAAAATAGTAATGAGACCAAGGGAAACACAGGGAAGTTGAAAAGGGTGCTGCGGCGCAGGGCAGAGGATGTGGGGCAAGCGGTGAGTTCTCTGTGTGTTGTACAACTTGTTGGGCATCGCAGGTTTGGTCCTTGCTCCGCTTGATGGGTCTCGCACTGACCGAACTGGAAGCGGTTCCTGACCTGTTGGGGTTGTGCCCGTGTAAGAGGACGTCACCTCATCTTCAGTTTCGCGCAGGTCTTGCACCCACCTTCCACCACCTGCAGAGCGAAAGTCAAGGTGAATAGAGAAGGCCAGCAACAACTCAGACCCTGAAAGTCCTCAAAATGGAGCAGCAGCTCAGCACCGGGGGGATTCAGAGGCCACTTTCCCATCGCTGGGAGAAGCCTGGGGGGAAAAAACCTGCCTTTATCAAAATGGGTAGGTTTGAGTCATGGCACAGGTCCATGGGCTCCATCAAGCAAGGTGTGATGGCGAGAATGGACTCTCCTCTACTGGGGGAGCCCAAGCCTTTTAATATTAACGAGTGTCAGGGTTTTGTACTCGGTACAGACATGCCTGGAACTACAGAAACAGCTCCAGGGAGTTGCAAGGTGTACAAAAAAAATTACATTAAAAACTGTCCAAATTGGAATAATTTAGAGAGAGTTAAAAAAGGGTATTCAAGAATAGACTTGTTCTAAATGTCTCCATGCTGATTTCACTGCCTCTAAATGTGAGGTACAGGTATTTGTGGAGTTATAAGTAGGTCAGTTATTTTTGTCACTCATTATTACTTGTGAAAAATGTGTGTAGCAAACGTACTAACATACTGTAGCAGCTGAATTTGGGACGCTAGTATTTCTTTTACACGTTTTTAGGATATATCTAAATGACACGATTTCCTGATTGCAGTGTAAAAGCCAATTATTTCCAAAGTCCAGTATATTGGGACATGCCGCATGAAACCGCATTCTGCTGTCACAAGACGGCCTCTGAAAATACCTGTGTCAATTTGCTGGTCTGCGGTTCTCAAGGGAGCTGGAGGCACCTTGCTGAAGGCTGGTGAGCTTGGGTCTCACCTGAGCCGCAGGATTAGTTCTTTTGCTGTTATTTACAGAAATGTGTTCATCCACACAAAGCACACACACAAAGTACTCAAGACCCCCTGGCAGGGCACGCGTAGTGTCGTGGTGGGATACATCCCCTCTTGCTTCAAACATCTACGCTGGCTGCCTCCATAGTCAGCAGAGAGACTTGGGCACCCTCAAAGGGGAATCCATGTTGTCTGGACGTGGCAGATGAACCTTCTCCATGCAGCTTTCACCTCTCTATGGACTTGAGCTGGAGGTGGGCATCTTAGATGTTAATGTTAGGAGAGATGAATCTAGGGTCTATCAACGTCAGCAGGGACATTTCCACTAGCTGATGGATGCCCTTGGTGTTCACTCTTTACAAAAACCCTGTTGTAACCGGATGCTCTAGTTGTTGCGTGGAGAAGCTCAAGTAGCAATGTCGGGGAGCAATTCCTGAATGTCAACCCACTGCAGAGGCTCAGGTATGGCTGGAAAATGCACACATACCTTGAAAGTAGGGCTAGGCTGGGACATGGGGGCTGGGGACAGCTCTTGGAAGAGCCTGAGCTCTGAGCATTTTGGGTAGATGAGGTGCAACCGAGGGCTGTAGGGTCAAGGACAACGGCTGTAGGGAAACGAGGTGCTGCCTCCTGAACTTCCCGAGAGGAGACAGGGACAGATCAGTTTGCAGGGCTGTCCCTGAGGAGTGTGGGTCGTCAGAGGGGAAAAACGCAATTCTGGGCCAGGTGGCGTGCGTGTTGAGCTGGGCGCCTGGCTAGGGCAAAATGAAAATGGCAGCTACACAGATTTCAGGATAACTCAATTCTTTTTGGAAAGCTGTTGAACCATGCTCTTTCTTCCTGCATCTTTCCAAATGGGATGTCATCTTCCAGCATCCTGCCTTCAAGGGGGAACTGCATCTGTCTGTTCACAGTCAGGAAAGAAAATTTTTGCTCCTTTCTTATTTTTCTTTTGAAGTACAATGGATTACAAATATCTGAGTGTCTCCTGGGTTAGGAATATCCTGATAGAGAACTCCCTCTTCCTCTCTGACCGCATTTGCTTCCCGCACTGCCAGCTGTGGCTGATACATGGAACATTCCAGCAAGAACAGAGTCGCTTTTGGGCGCAGAACATGCACAGCACCCACAGAGACGCCTACGGGAAGGTGAGGTCAGCCCCACGGGGCTTTACTGGGATTTTCCTCATGCTCCTTGGAGTGCGCAGGGGTGATGGAGGGAGGATGGGTTCCTGCACTGAAGTCCCAGTTTGCACTTGGAAATGTCAGTGGCAACCTAGACGTTCTGTTGGTGTTTCAGCTCCTGAGCTGGCAATGTTCACTACAGCTCAAAAGAAAATTTTAGATATTTTTCGGGTAAAACGAAGAAATTTTTTCCCCACTTGCTCATTTCGCATAATCTTTTGGGGCTTTTCTTCTTCCTTGGGGATAAAGACAAAAAAAAAAAAAAAAGGTTTTCTACTTCTTGCACTGGAGGCTAAAATTCTGGCCTCAGGGCTAAATTGTGACTTTGAGTCCGTCAGAGTGATCATTTATTACATTTACCTTCAGTATTTTTAAATTTCATGTCATTCAACTTCACAGAATATTCTTTGGTGTTCCAAATACGAAAATAATGAATCAGAAAATTACTTCTTTCCTCTCGTCCATTCATTATTTCCCATTACCTTACCCAGTCCCCACTTTTTTGTGTGTCATTCAAAACTTAATACTCCCCATCTTTGAAGTCTCTCTTCTATTCTCCTTCTGTAATACCTGTTTTGAGATGGAGTTCTGCTATTCAGCGATGCCTAAGGGTGATCCTCAAAGATGTTTAAACATCGAAATTCCACAGATATTGAAGGGAATGAGCTTTCTAAATGCTTTTGAAAATCTGGGGCTTGTACATCTACATTAGGTGTATTTGAAAGCCCAGTTCTGAGCAGAACTGAATGCAGCCGCAGGGATGACACGCAGGCAATCTGGGCAGCGGTTTTAGGATGTCCTTTGGATATTTTATTTTTTTTTTTTCACTTGTTCCAGTAAATCAGTCAAAAGGCATTTATAGAAAATTGTTGGGTCCATTTGGACACGCTCTCAAAGTGAATCTGTAATTTCATTCTAACAACGGTGTGCGAACAATACTTTGAAATATTCCCTCACTTAAAAATCAGGAAACTTGACCAAAACCAGAGAAATCACAGACGAAACTATAGATGATACTCAGCAGGCAAACAAGGTGTTTGCTGTTGAGCAGGTAGGCGCTTGTGAGCAACCCAGAGCAGTGTTGCCAGTGGCCTTATTACAATACTGACCTGCGGACCCAGATATCCATGGGAAATTTCCCATTCTCCTTGAATAAATTTTCCATCTCCCAAACCTCCCCCTGCTTGTTTAGACCATTCCACTCGTTTGATTTGGCTTTTAATATGTCTGAGACAGAGAAGTTTAACTCACTTTTAAAACTTTGACTCTCCTTAAGGTAGTATGGTGCCAGCAAGAACCGGATTTGGCTAGGTACATATAGAGATATATATTTTTATTTTTTTTTCCTCAGCTCAAGGAGAACCCAAATTACCACGTGTCCCAACCAGCGGTAACCAACCCCTGATTAAACCAACACAGGCAGTCAAAAAGGTAGCAAAGACTTAAGCAGAGCCAGAGGTGCAGGACTGAGAAGTGAACATCACGTGCAGAAGGAAGGAAACCCGGAGTTTCGTTATCTGCGCAGGAAAGCACCGCTCCTCTGAATTATGTAGGAATCCCAGTTCCCTTGTGACTCGGTCCCAGGAATCCTATGCAAAAGCAAAAGGTACAGCCTTCTGAATGCTGTGGTAGATCCCTGCTTCCACAGAGACACGAGCTTCAAGCTGGAAATTACATTTGAAAAAAAGAAAAAAAGACAAAAAGGAGGGTGGGGAGGTGCAGTGGAAGGAACACTGTCTTGCATAAAAAACTGCCCTCTTCTTTTTTTGCATTTTTTTTTCTATGGCGTTTGCTCTGCTGGCGAGTGGTAAAAGCTCTCACCACCAAGGATCCCTCCTGGTGTGTGATGAGTTGGGGGCTGAGGACGCCTCCAGGGGAAGGGACCAGGGCTGCTGCAAGCAGCCTGCGCCGGGCGTAGGGGAGTGGAGAAAATAACTCACCGGCCACTCACCACCCCGCTCTGCCCACAGCAGGGCTGACAAACGGCCCCGTCCCAGGAGCAGAGGAGGAGAAGCGCTTGTGGGCCTTCTCCGTGTTACGCGCTCCCCAGCCGTGTCTCTACATAAGGGGAGGTGGAAGAGTGGAATAAAGCAGGCAAAGATTATTTTGTGAAATGCCCACTGCTGGTGCCAAGAGATATTACTGAACAGCCACGGTCAGAAAGGAGCTAGAAACGCCCCGAATCGTGGACGTGTGATTACCCCGATTTACTGTCTTCAGCCACCGAGCGGGTTGAACCATGTCGTGTCCTTCTGCTGGGCTCGCAGTGTTTAACGGAAGGCAAAACCTGACTTGAATCTGTATTATGCTGTGGGTTTTAAAAATACAAACAGAACAGGCTAATTCCAGACATCATTCCTTGTTTTCAAACCGGGCTTTCCTTTGCTGCAGCTTTACAAACCATTTTTAATAACTGAGATGAAACATCAGACTGTGACCTATCACATCACATCGCATCAGTCAAATTGTGTTACATCCAATAATAAACTACCGCAACTGATGTTACCCAACATGACAAGCCAAATATAAACCTAGAGCTGGAGAATTCAAAGAAAAGTGCAGTTTTGATAAGCCAAGATCTTAAAAATATCTGAGCTGCTTTTGATGGTGATTCTTAGATTTATTCTGAAGTCTAAAACCCTTGGAGAAATTGGACTGGCTGTGAGCAGGCATATTTTTCTAGACAGTTTTGAGGATATGTGTCCTATAATTACTTTTAAAATAAACTTCAGCTACTGTTTCTACAGAAACAGTACTTCCTTGCGTGGAGTACTGGAGGAACAACAAGAAAACTGGGACCTAGAACTAGACACTTAGGGTGACAATTGTATCTGGATTTTATTAATCCAAACATCCAGTTTCAGGATGCTCCAGGCTAGTGGTGACTGCCTGTCAAAAGAAGAATGGGTGAAAATGTATGGTAAAATCAGAGCATTTCTGACTTTTCATTGTCATGTGGTTCAGTTAGAAATTTAGTTGCATGGGAATTTTTACTAAAGGCAAGAAGATCTCATCAGTCAAGCCAAACCAATTCGCTCTGGGTGAAACATTTTGGCAATTTTGCATTCGGAGAGCTTTGTTGGTTTAGGACACTGAAAGGACACAGAAAATACATTTTAGATAGATTTAGCTTTAGATGGAACACAATAAAAATGTAAAGCCCTTCAATTTGGAGCTGAAATAAAAACTCAGTTATTTGCAAAGTCCTAATTCTTTCCCAAGGAGTAGCATCAGCTTCTTTTCCTACATCCACTGTATTGTAAGGGTGTGCACAGGGGGATGAGCGACAGGCTCAGATCTGTGTGTAGTTCAGCGGAGTCGTTTTCAAAATGTGAGTGTCTCGGCACGGTGTAGCCCAATTTGTTCGTGGCTACTTTTGGTCTGGTTCAGTTCTGTATTTTTTCATGGCTAAAAAAAATGTGTACCCTGTAGCAGTAGTATGGTATGATTTGGAATCATCCCATATCTAGTAGGCATCAAGGATAACATTTCAAAAGTGCCCACCTTTATAAACCACTTTGCACCTGCATTTCAGAGGTGCTTATGCGTTCAAGTTGTAGATATTTACACATAAATACCTACTAAAAGCTACTATCTGAGAGTCTAAATCTCATCGGCCATACTTTCTGGTCCTTCTGAGCAGTAGGCCAATCAGGATCGCCAGCGGTGACAAAATCATCATTATTTTGAACTGTGAAAAAGACATGAGATCAGTCAATTATGTTGGTAAGTGCTGTTTTGGGTCAAAACCTCATGACTGCTTCCCTGAAAATTCATCCAGAGCCTGTTTCCTGTTGTTCTGGGGTCCGTGACAACACATCGGTGTCTGTGACAACAAATGCTTTCACACAGTGCAATTGAAAGACTGGGTGATAAGGCCACAAGTATTTTACATAACGAGTCATGAGTCATTCAAAGGAAAAATCATATTAATGCTCAAAGTATTTTACTGCTAAAATAAAACAAAAATTGGAAATCCCCAAATTTTGAAATATCTCAGTCTGTTTACTGGACGCTTTGGTATTAAACAAAACTCTATCAAGTTGCATCTACTCTTAATATTTCTGTGTTTGTGAGGAAAAAAATCACACATAGTATATCCACTGTTTCTTACTCCTTTTCCTTTATTTCACACAAAAAGAGAAAAAGAGATTGATAGAGCTGAAATTTGAAGCCAATCTCAAGGGATTAGTTTCATATTCACTTAGTTTCCTGTAAAGCTTCTGCATTTATAGTTATTTTTAAAGAAAAACTAAACTGAAGGTTGAAAGCCATTAGCAATAACTCACTTGGATTTTAACTCATTCTGATGTTTACTTATTTTGATTTTAATGTATTCTGATATTCTTATGCCGTTTGTTGGCATATTTCCATGTATTCAAGGAGCTGAATTGTTCTTATTTGCAATACTGCAAGCAGGAAGGAATACCGAGTACCAGACCCACCAAATCACCAAGTTCCTTAAGTTTTAATCTATAGATTTAATTTCTATTGATAAAGATTTAGTTTAACCCCTTCCGAAATTTTGTCTTCATCCGGTCTAAGGGATGGCAGGAATCAGTGCTCAGCACAAGAGGTTTGCAGAAACCCTACAAACACTGTTTGTGAAATAATAGTGCAGATATAACTCACGCTATGGGTGCTCACCAGCTTCACCAAGAGCAGAGGATGGGTGGGTTGTGTCCAGCTCTGTGTCTCCAGACCACGCGCAGCCAGAGGGTAATTCGTGGCACGGCTAATGAAAAGACTGAGCATTAGAAAGCCGTGGGCCTTGTCACACACTGGCAACAGTGATGATCTCTTCTATCTCTTACGCAAAATGTACCAGAAAGCTCGTAGAGGATCCCCAACCGCAGGGCTGGCAGACTACGCAAACTCAGCGCTGCTCTGCTGAGATGCGGGGGAAGCTATTTTCAGCCAGCAAAAATGTTGACGGTGTTAACCTTAAGACAAAATGTTAAGACAAGAGGTCCCCAGCCACATCCTGAGGAAGGGCCTGTGCTTCAGATGCTGTGATCACGCGAGGGTTTTGTATTTCAAGGGAGCTTGAGGCTTTCTCCACTGCCTTACTGGAGTGCCGAGGGCTGGCGTCGCAGCTCAGCTCCAGAGGCGGGGCAGAAGGATCTGCTTTTTCTCGGTGCCAGGAGAGGTTGAGCAGGACTGCTAAAAGCAACGCCTCTCCTCCACTGCGTCGCCCTAAGCGGTTGCTCCCGCAGCGACCCTGCCCAGCTCTCCCACAGGTCTCCAGGTCTGCCTGCCCCCAGCATCCTCTCCACCGCATGTTAGAGGTGAGGGGCGTGTGTGTGGCTCATGCCTACACCGTGGATGCATGTGTGTGCCCAGCATGCACCCTCCCAGACACCACCGCTGGGTCTTTCAGACACAGAATAGTAAAATATATTCCCAACACACCGGTTCACACCAGCACACGTGTGTGAGTACGCACCCACCCACCACATTTCCACTCATTGACTCATTCCCAGCTAAATCCCCCAGTTGTCCTAACAGGGAGTAAACTCAAGCCTACAAGGCATCCAGGCTTCCCTGGATGGATCCTCATTTTCTGCTTGCAGTCTCCATCAATCTGCATGCCTGTGAGCGGTATTCTTTTTCTCCAACTAAATAAAAAGGTATCAAAAAAAGTGAGTGTACCTCTGGTTGGAGAGACCTTACTCTGTTCCTCTTGCGTGGGTGGCATTTCCAACAGATTTCACCAGGATAAGAACCGGTTTGATTTTCATCAGCCTTTCTTTCATAATGCGCGTGGTGGCATTCAATGCATACTTGTGAAATCTACCCCTGGGCATGAGAATGGTTGTGAGCGCTTCATGAACAGCATTCGTGATCATGAGATGTTGGATGAGGAGTGGTCAGCATCTTGGAGAGAACAGTAAAAATGATGAGAGATTGGTAATTATGACCTCTGACGACAGGTTAAAAGAACTGGGTTTCTGTAGTCTAGAAAAGTGGAATAGTCAATAATTTCTCATGGCTGCTTTGGAATAACTTATAGGAAAAAAAATTACGCTATCTTCAGGGTATGGTATTGGCATGGTTTTGCGTTGGACTGGAATATCTGGAAGAGTTGTAGAACATCTTTGCTGTGATATTGAGAGGTGGGGAGGGGTACGCAGCACTTCTCAGAGCAGCACAGCGCGCTCTTGGTCAGAAGGTGTCAGCTGAGGTCGCGCTTGCAGGTTCCCAGCTCTCAGGAGTGGAGGAGGGTGCCCTGACTTGCACTTTGCTTCAGGAAATTGGGACCAAATCCATATGCATGGACACCAGTAGCTTGTCATTGGCCAAAGGTGATTTTCCGAGGAGGCAGCCCTGGCTTATAGACATTAGGAGATGACAAAACCATCACTTTCCCCTGTAGTTTCTCCAGTAGTTTATGTGCCTCGCAGTTGGAAACTTGAGCTTTATTTCTCATTTCAGTTAAGTCTGCTTTCATCTTCCAGCCGCTGCTTCGAGCCATGTCTTTGTCTCCCAGGTTAGTAACCACTTGCTCTTGCTACATAATATACCTCCCCATGAAAAATGTAGGTAGGTCACTTCACCATCTTTTATAAACTGAGACCCAAATCCTACTGGACATATTTGTTTTAGACGTTGTTCCTCACTGGCACCTACTGCATCTCATCTTTTATTAAAGGAACTGATAACATTGAAAAAAAAGAAAACCAAAATTGAAACAAAAATTTGAGCCATCAAAGCTATAAGACCGTAAACGTTCAGAACACAAACCTGTTGTCTGGACCTTTGACTGTCAGTACCTGCAGCCACTCACCATGAACCTTGCTCTTCTGCCATCTCCAGGCTATCACAGCCACTGTATTACTGTTACCTTCCACGATTGCTCGGCGTTAGCCATCTTTTTAATACACAGTGATATCCCTGAGTGCAGTGCTTTTTTCCGAATGCCGGGCAGCGCTGCAAGCGGCGAGTACAATGTGAGCTGTAATCTCACCTGATGGGAGGGCAGTGTCACCAAAACGGAAACGAAGCTGCGAAATCTGCTTGGAAACCTGGCAAAATACTCCTAAATCTTCCAAGCTGAGCTTCACTACCAATTCTTCATCTGCTTAATTCAAATTACCTTAGTGTTGACTACACTAGCTCCATTGCTCCCCCGGGTTGTGGTGTAGACACTCTGTCACACTGCGCCCCATCCATTATGTCAGCTGCAATGTGAGAAAAGGAGGAAATCAGGTTTGTTTGAAATGGTCTGTTTTTCCATAAAATCCGGTTGATTGACATTCGCCATACTGCTAGCTCTGCGTTCGTTAGCAGCTGGAGCCGATTCCACCTTCTCCATTATTTTGCCGAGGCTGATGTTGGTTTGAAGTTTCCTCAGGTATCCTCCCTGCCCTCTCGGCATACAATTACCGCAATATTTTCTAGATTTTTGCATTGAACTCCCGGATGAGTTCAAAATGAACATCTGTAAGACAGAGACCTCAGCTGGCTCTCTCAGGGCTTCTGGTACAAGCTGCCCAGGCCTGCTGATCTTAAAATGTTCTTGCATCGCAGATGTAGCATAATGTTTTATCTTTGGTTACTGATGATCTTGGAAATACTTCATTGACTTTATGTAGGAAAAATACATCAGCCTCCTTCTTTCCCAGCATATAACAAGTATTTATTGCGTATAGCTGTCCCCATTTTTAAATATCCTCTTGGCGGTAAATAACTACCAAAGTAACAAGTATTTTTAAAGTGCCACTGCTGGGCAATCTGCTGGAAAATAAGCATGTGGGTGGTTGTCTCCAGGCAGTGTGGATGCAATTAGCCCCTCTTCTTTTTGAGATGTCCAGAGCACTGAGGCATCCCTTTCAGAGAATATAAAGCTGTATCCTAACTCTATTCCATGGCCTCACGCAATGGTAGAAATACTCTCCAGAGTGGTATCACCACAAAACCACCCTGCCTGGGGTCACTGTCTGCAGCACTGATTGCGGGAGACAGAGGAGGATACCAGAATGCAGCATCTAACATCAATAAGGAATAAACAGCAGGGCTGCTAAAAAAACAAATCACGCCAGGCAAACCTGATGGCTTTTATTTTGCTGTATGGCTGAATCGTTCCAGCTCTGTGGCTTTTTTTTTGCTGGCGAAATGAATCTTTTTCAAGCTTTTTATAGTGAAGGTCAAAACACAAAATGTTCAGGACAAGGCTTCTCTATCCTGGAATGATCTGATAAACTCGGGGAAGAGAAACAAAAAATCAGGGGGGGAAGTGTTTGGAGGGATTTGCTCTTGCAGAAAGAGTGAAAGCACTAACTGCATTAAAGTACTTAAATGAATACAGTAATATCACAGGGTAGATTCTGTCCTCAATATGTGCCTCCGAACATGAGTAGTGAAATAAGTGAAAGAATCGGAGCTTTATGGATTTGCATCATCAGCCTCCCACAGATAAGAGGGAATGGGATTGAGTACCGCTCTCCTAAAATATTGTTGAAATGATCTGCTGCAAAATTCTCTGCTCAGATTTTGGCAGCAGACCAGAACTTGGATTTCACATCAATGACAGCACGATACAATGGGTTTTCCCAGCTTGAAAAGCCAGTTGGATGAGACAGACTTTTGTCTAATTGATGCAAGAGCGAGGATGCACAAAAGATACCAGATAATACTGATATAAGATGATCTATATGTCTAATTTCTGACTTCTTTCTTCCCATTGCATAGTCTGGATGCTCCACCTACTGCTAGTGGTGGTTTTGCTGCAACGGCTCTAGCGAAAGTGCGTTCAGGTGCCACGTTGAACTGTGCTGACTGAAGATGTCCACTCTGCAGATGAACAAAACTACAAACTTTCACTTAACCTGCACACTTTCCAGCCCCAGTCTATTGAATTGAGTCTGGTTCTGACTAAAAAGGGATTTCAATTGCCCTCCTTTAGGCAGCAGCACTGCCGGACAAGCAGGCGTCCTCTGGAGGTACATGCACACTTCCCAACGTCTTGGTCTGAGAGTCGTTTAAGAGTCTGTAAAAATTGCGTCAATTTAACCAAGACCATATAAAATGGTGCCTTTCATTGGCAGAGTCAACTCAGCATGCAACAAAACCCACTGATAACAGGGGCTGGACCATGTCGGGGCAAGGATAAGGTGTGTTGCCCCAGAGATGGTATTCGGGAGCTTCAGTCACCTTGAACAAGTTACAGGCATCCCCTGGTACAGCCATCCCGGCGTGACAGAGGTGAGGACAAGACTTGTTCGCTTTTGTCTCAGGGTCGTTCTGCTAGTGCTATAAACAAAAAATATGTGACGTTACCAGTTCACGGAAGAAATTGGTTTTCTTCCAATTCAGAACATGAACAAAATTTTGAAACATCAAACTGGAAACTTTGGCCAGCTGTGAGGGGGAGCTCCTGCTGGTTCAGCCCAGCCTGCAAGCAGAACCACAGACGCGGTGCCAAGAATAAGACACAATTAGTGAGTGGTATTTCATCTTTCAGTGAGATTGAGGATGTCCCCCTGCTGCACGTGGGATGGTGAGGACGCCTGCCATAAAATAACACAGCTGGAATGACAGTGTCTGTCTCCAGGGTTTAGCATGTCAGAAAAGGGAAATTCCTGCCTTCACCCAGGAACAGCTCTGTACCTCAGCTTTTAATTCAAGCCAGTTTTGTACTTCAGTCTCTACCCAGCTTTGAGAAGAGACTGAAACTGCCACTCCCAAACCAATCACATCCCAAGAGCTGAATCCAACCTAGTTTCAACCTTCTGGTCGAGTGCAATGGGAAGGGGCAACAAGGAAATTATTGCTTTTAGGAGCATATTCACTTGGTATTCCTTAAAAATACACAGGAAACGTACAGTGGTTAATGCCAGTGATCAGCACCAAAGGAAGATTAGGAACTTGCTCAAATACAGTGTTTCCACCTTTGATGTATGCCAATAGTTTAAAGAAGTGTACCTATGCATTACACTTGATGAGCTGTGGTCTTCAAGGTACTTATTTTGGATGGACCTTGGTCTAATCCATTTGTGTTGTGATTTATCAAACCTTATCTTTTCCTTGCGGCCATCCTTTTGGTCTGCTTGTGGCTGTCCTCAGCCCATGGTTCATAAGATTCCTCTTAGGGCTGCTGCTAGAGGGGATAGTTGGCACACCTTTTGCTATTTCTATCTAAAAAATCCCTTCTCTAGATGATCACCTTAATCATAATTGAAGGAGTGTCCAATGCCTTGTGAAACACTGAAATAAATGGGAGTTGCAAGCTCCTCCATTGCCTCTGACCTCCATAAGCTCTGGAAAGCAAGAGGAGGTCAAAGTGGCGTTGGAATGGAGCAGAGGCACCAAAAGGGCCTTTTGGAGCATCTTCTGTCCATATGCGGGCTTCCTGTGCTTTGAGCCCAGCAGGTCTCAGGATCAGCCCTAGCTGACTCTGCTGTAGGCAGGGGGGTTGGACTAGCTGCTCTGCAGAGAAACTTCCACACTCAGTGGTTCTGTGGTTCTATTATCCAGTATAATTGCACTCTTTTTCTCTCTTCTCTCCTCATCCCATCCCTTGTTATTCTGCCTCCTGGCACAAATGAGCTAATACATTGAGATCAAGCCATCAGGTTGCTTTAAGACCCATCCCTGGTTTGTAAAATGAGCAAAATAACCGTCTTCTATATGGCAGGAGAACAACAGTGTCCAAGCCACGGTAAATCACCTGCCTCTATATCAAAATGTGTAGTAACAGCTCATGCAAAGCACTGAGTTGGCACAAAACACGCTGCTAGTTCAAATTTCTCGGAGATTGTTTACAGGGGAAGTTTGCCTTAGCAGGCTTTTGCCTGATCTGGTGTTGCCTGTCCCACAGCCAGCAGAAAGACAGCATTAATGCGATGTCACATGGTCTGGTTAATCCAACAGGAATGCAGTCCATGCTCATGCTTGATCTGGACCAAACTTGGAACGAACTGTGAGCTGAGACTGCACAGATTGCACTACTAGACACAGCCTAAGAAATGTCACTCACCTTGAAATTCAATTAGAGTAAACCTATTCTTTTGCTAAAATATGAACATTAGGAACCCCCCCAAATATTACATTAACCTGCATCTGCAGTGACAGAGAGTTATCAACGAGCATCCTGCAGCCACATCCTTCAAACCTCCTTCAAACCTCCACCGTCTTAGGACAAGGCCCTGTGCAAACGCTGTTGGCAGAAAGTCTGATCACCCCGTGGGGCACCCGTGGTTCATCCCTCTTAGCTGTTTCCAAAACCCTTCTGTCACCGAGTCATTTGTGGGCAGATCCGTCTCCCTGATCATAGAATCACAAAATGGTTTGGGTTGGAAGGGACCTCAAAGACCATCCAGTGCCACCCCCCTGCCCTGGGCAGGGACACCTCCCACCAGACCAGGCTGCTCCAAGCCCCGTCCAACCTGGCCTTGATCCCTGCAAACAAGATAAAAGCTCACCTTCCCAACGCGCCCCTTTAGCACACAGGCAAATTTGCTAACATCCTGAAGAGAACTGAAGTGTACAAAATAAAAAGCAAGTTACAAACCCAGCCGCAGCCGTCGTGGCTGGAAGGAGGGTTGAATGCTTTGCTTCTCCTGTGAAGTGCTGTCAGTTCAAACTGCGGCTGGAATCTCAAATAAAATGAACTAGTTTTTCCTGCCTGGAAACATCCCAGGGCTTTCAAGTAATCTGGTGTCACATTGCCAGCAGAATTGGGCAAATGATTTATTCCACAGTTTTGGTCTCTTGCAACATCTGTGAGTAGTTCGGGATGTCTTCAAATATATTGCTTGATCAAATTTCTTCAATGAAATGATGGCAGGGCTTTTTTCCAGGCGGTGATCATTATGCTAGGAAAATCAGACTTCTGCCTTATTGTGAGCTGTGTTGCAGTTTCTATTCCTGTACACTTTCCTGACACCCTTACAGGCTGAATTAAGTGCCTTTGGAAGTTCCCCCAAGCACTCCTGGGCAATGCACGCTGGGATTTAGGTTGCTTAATGTATGTAATTCACAGGTGCTCAAAGCAAAAGGAGAAGTTGTCTTGGCTGAGCCAAGTACTATCCCAGTTCCCCTCGTGGGACTGTGTGGGATGCGTGGATGGTGCGTACCTCACCCAAAGAAGAGGGCTGGTGGACGTGTAATGGCAGGAGGAGAGCCATGGCCACCTCTGGAGCGATGCCCCAGAGACAGGGGTGTTTGCGCAGCCGGGAGCAGGAGGGTGAGTCCCTCTCTCAGCCTGAAAGAGGGGTGAACTCATGGTCTCACACCTCAATATTGTGCCCCGCCAGCCAACAGTGTGAAAGACCAGGGCTGCAAACGCACTGGGGCTCCAGATGCCTACTAGAGCTTGTAAAGTCCCACTGAAATATTTGAGGAACCGAGATATGCTTGATGGACTTGGCCCAACCACCATTCAAAAGACCTAAGAAGTTACGGCAAAGTCTACTGCACAACTCCGGAAAAACTGTTACAAGGACTCAAAAGCCCACTAAGGACGTTTAATGAGTCTGTGAAGTGAGGGACAGTGCACATGGACAAGGTGGGGGGAAATGATGGAGGCAGCTGGAGGTTGCCAGTCCTAGCTCAGAGAGTCCAGGCTTTAGAACAAACTAGAAAGAAAGAAATATTAAAGGCGCAGTGGAAAATGGGGTTCCATGCAACAAGGAAATTGCCTTAAAAATCATTCAATCTACTCTTTAAATGCTTGGTGTATCAGACAGTAAGTCACAGCAGAGTGATTTAGAAATATATTTCATTGAAAAAAAAATCATATAGTGCAGATAAGTGTTTCCCTCTTGGCATCTAAAGGAAATTCACAAAACAAAGAGCAGAGAGTGGCCTAGCAATAAATGTAATCCAGGTGAACAGGTTTGAGGTAGAAACCAACAATAACTGCAGGCACCGATGCCTAAATGTGATGACACTTCCCATTATGAGACTCAGTTTTCTCTTTTTGATAACTTTGCTACTTCAATTCACTTGGGCTGTGGATCTCCCAGCCAGGGTCTGCTTCAGACTGGGTTTGAAAAATTGCTGCTGTGGACGGGGTCTAAGGGTAAGGTCCTTATGAGTTTGTTAGCCCTGACTCTGACAGTAGCGTATGCAAGAATGACTCCACGTTCTTTTCCTCCAAAATGTTTTAAAAATCGGGAAGCTCATCCCCACATTACATTAAAAGGAGAGTGAGGCTCTAACGGGAAGCAACAAAGAATTAGAAAATGGCAGTGAGGAGGTTGCCCTGATCTGTTGGCCATATGGCCAACGGGCCCCAGCTTGCTGCCAGGCAGGACGGTTGTGTAATATCACTGCGAGAAGTCGAGAGGTTACAATGCCATATAATACCAGATTTTCCATTTTAGCCTGGGAGAGAAAAGATGTGTAAAAATATGACTTTTACATTACAATTTCATTTGAAATATTTACTGCTGTCTGTGCATAACTTCAGCAGCGGAGAGAATCTCCCGTTTCAGGTTTGTTATGACTATTTCAGTGAGGGTCACCAGTTACATCCACAAAAGGGTTTTGGTGCATAAACGTCTCTTCAGCTGTTTCAATCCAGCACACAGGCTCCCCTGACGCTCGCTAATGCTCTGCTTAGCAGCCATCTTCTCTCGGAGAGACTCAGACCTTCTGTGCTTCTTGGGCTAACCCAGCCCAAGTGCTGGCACTACCTTGCTCCTCACAACCCTGCCTGGAGTCCGCTTCTGGCCGAAACCCGGGTTAAACTCTGTGTCTGATCCAGACACGTGTTCAGAGCTTTCCCAACGCAGCCAAGACCTGAACAGAGGGAGACCCTGGACCCACCAGAGAGAGCTAAACAAGTGTCTTCTGTATCTAGAAGGGTGCCCTAGGCCAGTGTGGACAGGCTTTTTTGGTCTCCCACACGGGACAAGATACTCGCTGGTCGGGAAGAAAAAGGCTTTGAGTGCTTCTGCTACAGCTGAATGGCTTTGGCTTTGGCCAGGAATTGAGGATAGCCAGGTTGGCACCTTCCTCCTTTGTTATGGTGTGAGTCGATCAACACCACAGCAGGTTGCCCAGGCAGGATGTGGAGTCTCCGTGCTGGGAAACATTCAAAACCCAGCAGGGCTCAGTCCTGAGTGGCCTGGTCTAGCAGGACGAGGTGATCTCCAGAGCTCTTCTCACCCTCAGTGACTGTAATGCTTCACAGTTATCTCAGACTCTTGTCTTCTGAAGACCTATATCCCATTGAGGAGTGAAACGATGAGATCCTTTATTTTACGCAGACTAGATGAAGTCTCAAAATTTGAGGGCTTTATGAAAAGCATTTGCTACTGTGAGATGATAGGATTCGGGAATAATATGAGCTAAATTTGATTTTAGGTTAGTCCTTGGAACAGACGCTTTGCGCTGCTCAGAAAGCTTTTAAATCACAGGCTGACCTTGCCGAGATTTTCAGCATCTTGCTTCTTTTCGCACACGGTCCCATAGTGCGGATGGGTGGAGATCATGTGAACCAGTTTTCTTTCCATCGGTTTGTTCTGTATTTGGGCATTGTTTGGGTCAATAGTGGTGGGATGTGGCTCTTTATAATCATGTTAAGCTGCCTGCCAGTGCTCTCATCTGCAGAAGAGCTCCGGTCCTGGTAATATCCATTCCAGGTGGATATTATCTTTACCTGGCATGTATTCTTAGATGAAGTTTCAGTGCAGATGCCACTTTCCCTCAAACAAACATGTTCTAATCTGTTGTTCAGAAGGCTGCTGACCTCCGAATGTAGCTAAGACACTTCTCCAGCAGGTCATGTCCATTAGAAAAGCACAAACTGGTACTTGGAGGTGTGCTCTGAAACAGCCCCCCAGTAAGAAACAGTAGTGGCTAAAAGCGTTAGAGGGTGCTCAGTCCTAGGAACACCTGTTCTTATCACCGTGAAGTCAGAAGAAATCTCAGCACTGCTGCTGCAAATTTCAAAGGAATCCAAGGACGCCTATGGATGTAGGCACACGCATTTAGTCTGCTTGCAAAGGAAAATTCAGCAACTTCACTCTACCAGGGTAATTATACTCCTACAAGTACAACTCCTCACATGAGCACTTGTACGCCGCAGATTTTTCTGTTTTATCTTGCATTGCATTCAAAGCAAAGCAAAGCAAAGACACTAAACTGTAAAAAGCATCTGTAGGAAGGGACGTGAGTGGGAGTTGTACTGGCAAAATTATAACGGTGGTATAATTATCCTGATCAATTTTCCATATAAAACAGACTTCAGAAGAACTCATTTGTTAAACTATGTGAGCCTCAGCCTTTACTCTAGTGGCGTCTCTGTTCACCAATCAACATAATGAACATAGGCAATTAAGGTGCACCAGAAACCTGGTTACTTTTCCTAAAGGCATTTCCCAATGTCCAAATGCTTGATTTGCAAAATTAATGAGCTGCTAAGGTCCCTCGGTATAAATCAGCACATCTCCACTGACTTCAGTTGAGCTCCTCTTATACTCACCAGCTGAAGGTTGGGTCCTTTGTAAGCCAGGGACTGCTCTGGGAAGCAGAATTATGGTTATTTTCAATATTTACAATTTGATCCTAGAAGTTAATTTGGACAATGTAACCGGTGATTGAATTAAATAGCAGCCTCGGCACAACCGCAAGCACTTACGCTGAGAAAAAAATGGCAGTTTCCTATGGTGTGAGATCTGCATAGTGAGGTGCCATTCAATGCCCTACCATAATGGCCAGGCTTACAGCCCCCAGTTTTCATCCAAGCAAATTTCTTCCCAGAAAACTGCATAAAACCTGCAGGATTTAGCCCCCCAGAAATCGGGAACCGGCACTGCCTCCTCATTAGCAGTAGGATATAATAGTAGCTGTGGTACATTTGCCATTTGCTAGGTGAATACCATTTAAATGTATAAAAGATTCTGGTACGTGATTGTTCAGCAGCAGAAAGCGAATGGATGTCAAGTCCTTTGCTCACAACTGCGTTGGCTAATGCTGCCCTCAGGGGGTGAGACTCTTTCTAAAACCTGAAGTGTTTATGGCTGATTTGAGTGAAAGTGATTTGCTCAAAAACCTCCCTGTATTTAGCGGTTTTAGCGTTAAAGAACCAGCCCTACTCCTACAAAGGATCTGATTTCAAGTCTCTTACCAGCATGTTGTTCCAGAAAAGTGTCAAGAGGAGAAAAAGTGCAGGGAGCAGTGTCAGCGACGCGGCGCGTCCCGCCTCAGCAGCAGCGTGACCCCACAGCTTCATCACCCTGCCCGCAGGCTGATGTTCTTACACCCGCGCTCACGCTCGGGAGCAGCACTAATTTCCAGGGAAAGGTGCCGCTGGAGAAAAGGGAGGAGTCTGGGATCTCAATTTGCTCCATAGCTGCCGGCTGCACCCCTCCCCAGGGCTGCTGACATTCCTCAGGCCCATGCTTAGGAGGTACCATTAGGACAAGATTGATTATTGGGCCGCCTTCACTGCTCTTTTCTTGCATGCTTATTCTTATTGCAAGGCTCCAGGCTACGCTGTACTAATCAAACCTCATGCAAAGTAGGGCTTGTGTATCCCGAGGCAAAAATCCCTAACTTTGGAGGCAAGAGTTTTGGCCAACTAAAGCAGATGTATGGAAATCCTAAAGGAGACGTATAATTTTAAATGGATGATGAATTAGGGCTTTGCCATGAACCTGACTATGTGCGCCAGCTGGCACGTTGGTCTTGTGCCATATCGGAAAGGTGATTGCAGCTCTGCAGCTGAGCTACTGCTATGGAATAGAGTAGAGTAGAGTAGAGTAGAGTAGAGTAGAGTAGAATAGAATAGAATAGAATAGAATAGAATAGAATAGAATAGAATAGAATAGAATAGAAATAGAATAATTTCAGTTAGAAGGAACCTACAAAGACCATCTAGTCCAACTGCCTGGCCAATTCAGGCACATCCCAAGCAAAGCCAGCAGAGCACTTCTGTTTGACAGCTCTCAAAATAACCTGAAAATTAGGGTGCACATGGTGACAATGAAGGACAAATTCTCCTGTGCGGCCCACTGTCCCAAAGTATCACTGAGGCCATGGGAACAGAAGACTGAAAAAGAATTAGAAACTACCCCAAACATCATAAAGACCATCAGTGACTCTTAGGGGAGTAAATATGATTGCAATAAGCATTTGTGTTTCTGGGCACATTGAATCACATGTAGAGGCTGGTAGAACTTCCCTAATGTCCTTATGGTTGCAGTCATCCTCTTCAACTGGCTCATCTCCTCTTACCTACGTGCCTCGTTTCAACTGGTATCAGACCCGGTGGACCAAAGTCTGAAATGCTGGTAAATAGAGACTTACACCGTTGATGTTTATTATATGGCATTTATTTCCTATGGAAGAAACTGCTTATTAATTGCTTTGACAGAATGTGAGGGGCTGGACTCTAAATCTTACGCTAAGTCAGGAAATTTTAACGTTTTCCCAAGATACCAGCCATGGCACAGAGAGAAGTCAGAGCACATAAAAAAAAAAAAAAAAACAACCCCCAAAAAAACCCAAAACAACCACTCAGTGGCAAAATTTTGGTTTGCTTTTGATAGCAGCTGTTAGATGCTCTGAAGGCCGGGCTATCAGGAATAACTCCATTAGAGAAGATGGGTAGGCTGGTGGGGGACAGATGAGACAGTCAGTGCTATGTAACAGAAAGACATTTTCCTTGTACATTAGTCACGAGAAAGATCAAGGAAAGGTTTGATTCGCTATCTGAGTAGAGTAAGAGATGTCAATAGGTTACAGGAAGGTGACCAAAACATTTAATGCCTCTTTGGCATTCACTGAAAAAGTCAAATGCAGTCAGACAGAGATCACAATTAAAACCAACGTGAAATGGAAAGTGCTTAGCCTTAAATATTTGCAAGGAGTTGTAAGAGAAGAAGATACGTATTTGTATTCGACAAGAGCAAATCATCTGCCATTTATTTCATTTCATTCTAAAACTGGGAAAGGAGTTGTGCGGACAAAAAGGGAATTGTATACCTGTACTTTAGGGACATGACTTTCAAGTGTCCCCATTCCGGTAAGAAAGTGAGAAAAAACCAAGGTCAGAGTGAATCCATAACAGGTGGGCGCACAGCTGAGTCCCAAGGGAGTCGTCATCACACACAGAGAGATGCACTGAGAGGGGGTCCCCAGACGTCTGCCTCGGGAACTGGATGACCAAGTAAGAACGTGCATTTTAAAGCCATGGAAGACACCAAGTCCAAAGGGTCTGTTAACACATCAAAAGACAGGGTTCATTTTCAAAATTTCTTGGTAAACTTGAAAAACCCATCAGGGAGAAAAAAAAAAAAAAGAAAGGGTAATACTCAGTCGTGCTTTGGCGCCAGTGGTCCTGGGTGGAACAGCTGGCTGGAGAGCAGGGTTTGGGAAGAGATGGAGGGGTACATGAGCAGTGATATTCTGCTGCTACAAAAAGACCAAGCTACGTGCAGGAGTCTATAAATGAGTGTTTCACCTGCTAGATATGGACCACAACCCTGATATTCTTCTTAGTGCTGGGGAGGCCTCAGCCAGAGGTGAGATCTAGCCTTGGGCTCTGCACTTCAAGAAAAACACAGAAAAAGACAGCTGGGGTAGAGGAGAGTGATGAAGGTGACCAGAAGTCTGGAAATTTGTGGGTTGTTTAAGCTACAGTAGAGAAAGAGGGAGGATGTTGTCCAGTCTCTGGGGCAGGCTGGGTGAGAAATGGGGGCTGGATTTGCTCCAGGGATGATTTGAATGAGCTGCTGGGAAAGCCTTCCTAAGGATAACTAAGCACATAAACTGCTTTTGTTGGAGATTGTTAAGTATATGTCTTCGTTAGTCTTACAGAAGGATAAGCTTCTCTTGAGTTTCACATAGACTGAGCTCATCTGGCCTAGGGCAGAGGATGGAGCAGGCAGGTCCATTAGGACCCCAATGATCTTCTGACTGTAATTGTGAAGCACTCAGTTGTTTGCCACAGCACTCTAACGTGAGTTTTGTGCTGCCGTCTTGGTGCATAGTTGTAATCTTAGACAGACACACTGGCATGTATGGCTTAAGCGTTTGGCTCCGTACGGTCTCTGCCAGCAGAAAAGCCTGGGAGATCAGCTGTCAAAGATCTGTTCAGCAGCAACGGGACTATGAAGAAGGGCGGGGATGGTGCAGGGACTAAGAGCAGAGCTGTTGCCCCACTATGAAAATTAATCCTTATAGTTCCAGGAGATATTGAGCCACAATTTGGCCAAAGCACAGACTGTTTGAAGAACGCTACACGTTTCGAGAAAGAGTCGCATTTCTTGCAGTACACAAATAGGCCAAGCTGAATGTCCTTCACAGAGCAAGGACACTGAAGTATTTCAGATGCAAGATTTAAAGCATTTTTAATGACCCATTCTTTACTCACATTCATTATTTAGGTCTGACTGTTTCAGAAACCTGACTATTTCTCCTTATTCTTAAAGACAGATACTGATGCTGAGCTGGAAGTTTTTCATCTTATATTTACATTGAGTTGACCTCTGTCAACTCCTAACATGAACACTGAAATACAGGAAGACAAATCCAGGGTCTTCATTCTGTTCTGAAGGGCACAGAGGCTAAAGCCTTTCCTATTGTTGATAAATTGGTGTAATACGAGTTACATCTTTATCCCACTGGGCATCTGGATCAGGCTTATGTCTTTGTGTCATGACTGCCTCATAGTTCTGCAGAGTCCACCCTGCTCCCTGTGGCACCCTCAGACCTCTTCTGACGCTCATCTGTTTTTGATAAAGCAAGACCAGCTCTAAATATTGACATGTTGTTCCTCAGTGGGCAACCTGAGAGTAACACATGTCCCCACCTCCTGGAGAGGGTCATGCCAGACCGTGCAAAGAGCCATCCTAGCCCTGGAGGAGCTAAGTCAGGAATGGGAAGAGGAAGCATAATCATAGAATGTGTAGGGTTGGAAGGGACCTCTAAAGGGCATCTAGTCCAACCCCCCTGCAGTGAGCAGGGACATCTTCAACTAGATCAGGTTGCTCAGAGCCTCATCCAGCCTGGCCTTGAATATCTCCAGGGATGGGGCCTCCACCCCCTCTCTGGGCAACCTGGGCCAGTGTCTCACCACCCTCAGTGGAAAGAACTTCTTCCTCATGGCTAATCTAACCCTGCCCTGCTCCAGTTTAAACCATTGCCCCCCATCCTATTGCTCCATGCCCTTGCAAACAGCCCCTCCCCAGCTTTCCTGGAGCCCCTTCAGGGACTGGAAGGGGCTCTACGGTCTCCCCGGAGCCTTCTCTTCTCCAGGCTGAACCCTCCCAGCTCTTTCAGCCTGTCTTCACAGCAGAGGGGCTCCAGCCCTTTGATCATCTTTGTGGCTTCCTCTGGCCCCGCTCCAACAGGTCCATGTCCTTCTTGTGCTGAGGGCTCCAGAGCTGGACACAGCACTCCAGGTGGGGTCTCACCAGAGCAGAGGTGGAGAATCACCTCTCTCGATCTGGCTGACCACGGTCCTTTGCTGTACTTTGAATTAACCAGCTCAGTTCATTAGTCCGGCACACTGGCTAACTTGCTTTTGCTACCGCAGTTTGCTCTTTGCAGGGCTGGGTATGTCTGCACAGCGTGGTGCCATCAAACAGAGGGTCTGACGCCGCCGAGGCTTTGAGATGTTTCATACGGCAGTGACAGATATATTAAATAGTGCCTGCTCAGGAGGGACCGAGCTCAGCTGGAGACATTAATGTGTCATGGTTACCGTAATCATCACACATGCTGAAAGCAAATATTCACCCATCTCTTTGAAAATAAGACTTCAAATGAAAGTCAGCCTCCAAATTTTCTGCAGCAAAAGCTCAACAGGCAGGGATGAATCCTGCCACCGGCCGCTCGTCTGGGTTTCAGGGGGTTATAATGGTTTAAATGGGGCAGAATGTGGTGTCTGGAGTGGGGCAGGTAGAGAGGGGCACTGAGGTTTCCATGTAGAGCCAGTTGTTTTAGCCCATGTTTCTTATTTTACAGGTTTTAATGTGTTCATTCTAATTTCTTGCTTTGGTAAAGCCTCTAAAGGTTGCACGTCAGAAATGTGTGTGTGAGAATGTCAGTCTTGCACAGATTCTGTAGATGGAGATAGTGTTTTCTGACCTGAGTCTGGGAGGGAAAGACAGGGACAAGTCTCATCCTGCATCTGCAGGTACGTAAGAAAAAGCCTTTTACCTTTATAACAAGTCTGAGCTGCAGCCTGAATTCTGGAAAAAAAATGACTGAAGGGGACCTAGCAACCTTTGGTATTTTAGTTCTCATTTTACAGTATCCATAGGCAATTAACATTCTACAACCTCCTTTAGAAGCTCTTGTGCCCTCTTAGAAATACTCGTGTTCTTTTGGGGAAGCTGACAGGCTCTGCCAAGTCACTGCGTCACTTCAATTCAAAATGTGCAGAATTGCTGTTATCCAGTCAGGAGAATATAAAAAAAAAAAAAAACACAAAAAAACTCAAAAACCCAAAACTTCCTGTTTCTACACACAGGCACAATCTAGCTCCAGGGGTGTTTTTACGGTCGTACTCCTAAAAACCACAATGGAAGCTGGGGGTACCTGCTGTAGGGTGGCATTCACACAACAGCTCCTCAGCCGTTCAAAGACTGTGCCCTGCAAAGGGAAATAAATCTCTTTGTGGATTTGTTTTGGTAGTGCTTTGGTTTTGCCTCTTCTGATGCCTCCATTTCGATTTTATATTAAAAAGTTCAGTCCTGTTCAGTCCGCAAAAAACCTCTGGGGCATTAGTAGATTAATAGGTGTAACAGCCCAGAGAATGGAAGTTGAGCGGTCACAAAGAGAAAGCAATGCTGAAAATGTATTTCTGTGTGTACAAATAAACCGAGCTGTGCACTAAACCCTGAGGTCAAACAAGAGGAAACATTACATTTTGGTAAAAGCAAAGAAAAAAGCATTCCCCCCTCAACTTGTCTCTCTGCGACTAAATATCGCTTCTTTGTGTGGGTCAAGTGGCCAGTACAATTTCTGGCTTTGAAAACGCATACAATTTCATATCTCTGTGGATATCAAATTAGACAATATTCTGTAAAGACATTGTGAAGAGGGTGTAGGAAAAACACTTGTGAATTCCACAGACAGTAAGTGGAAGTAAAAAGCCTACAAGAAAACAAAAACTGTAAATGAACTTTAAGAATTTAAGTGGTGTTGTTGTTCGGTTGCAAAAGAAAATCACGTGGAGGCACTGCAGAAAGCGTTCTGTGGATATTTTATTTTCTTTTATCATAGGCTAAGTGGTCCTTCAAGATTAAAAGACGGGAAAGGCTCATCCATGCATGCAAAAGGTAGGCACCCGCTTTGATAATTTGGGCTGGAGAGGACCACGTGAGGGGCTGGGGAGAAGACGAGGCTGCGAGCAGTGCAGAGGTACGACGGCATCCGACAGCGCGAATGGGCTGCTCCCCTGCGCGGTCCCCAAAGTACAAGACCAAGGACCACAGTACGTCCCTGATAATAGATTTTCTGAGAAGCCACTGTCTTTAGAAAAGACTGAAGACTTCAGAAGCGTAGTTCAGAATGAGACCAAGCCTGCTGTTGTCATTTGTTGATTTTTGCTTAATTTTCCCAACAAACCTATAGACCTGAGAACCTGCGACTACACACCTGGGGTGAAGGACTTGAAGGCTGTATTTCTAATCTGAGTCAAACGTGGCTGAAGCTATTTCAGTCAGATCATTTTCAGGACCTCCAGCCTGAAACGTTAAGGGGGAGGAAAAAATCCATAATGGTTTCTCCTGAAGAAATACATGAAAAATAAAACGAAAAATAGAAGACAGGCTTCACAGACAGTGCAAGGAGCTGAATGCTAAAGTCCCTTCAAACAATAAGCAAAATGTGGCACCCAGCTCTGTCTGGGTTACAGATGCTGAGCTGTCTGGGTGTGCGCCTTGGTGTGCTGTGGTGGGACACGCGCCATGCGGCAGGGCTGTGGAGGTGGTGTGTGGAGCACACGCGGCTATCGCATGCTGCTCTCAGTGTGTAGCCGCATTGCCACCTCTCCTTGTCCCCTCGGGTCATTCGCCTTGTGCTATGGGACTGGCAAGTGCCCAGTGCCCCTCCACCCACCAAGCACCAGCCCGTTGCTTCCGCAGCAGCAACGACTGGTCCCTGGGCAGCTTTTGAAAACCAAAGGTGAGGAAATGGATAGAATAATGTCTAATAGATGGCTTCAGTGGAGCCATCTTCACATATGGATCGATGCCACAGAAACCTGGGCTGCACCGGACAGGTCTTCTCTGGTACTGGCGGCTGTGACCTCATTTTGTTAGACTGATCTGATCCCCGAGGATCAGTGAGCCAGCAATGGGCCATTGTGGCCAAGAAGGCCAATGGCATCCTGGGGCGCATCAAGAGAAGCGTGGCCAGCAGGTGGAGGCAGGTCATCCTCCCCCTCTGCTCTGCCCTGGGGAGGCCACAGCTGGAGCACTGGGTCCAGTTCGGGGCCCCCGGTTCAAGAAGGACAGGGAACTGCTGGAGAGGGGACAGCAAAGGGCTACCAAGATGCTGAGGGGACTGGAACACCTCTCTGATGAAGAAAGGGATTTGGGTCTCTTCAGTCTGGAAAAAAGACGACTGAGGGGGGATCTTATCAACGCTGATAAATACTGAAAGGGGGGGTGTCAGGAGGATGGGGCCAGGCTCTTTTCAGTGGTGCCCGGGGACAGGACAAGGGACAACGGGCACAAACTTGAGCATGGGAAGCTCCGCCTCAACATGAGGAGGAACTTCTTTGCTGTGAGGGTGGCAGAGCCCTGGCACAGGCTGCCCAGAGAGGTGGGGGAGTCTCCGTCTCTGGAGACATTCCAACCCCGCCTGGACGCGTTCCTGTGCCACCTGCTCTGGGTGACCCTGCTCTGGCTGGGGGTGGGACTGGGTGATCTCCAGAGGTCCCTTCCAACCCCGGCCAGTCTGGGATTCTGTGATTCTCTGAGGGTGATGTTCCCCAGGGAAGGAGTAGATGTGGAGTCCAGGCAGAAAGGGTCATGCAAAGTAATAATAACGTCTGGGAAAAGCTGTACAACCCTGGGCCAGGTTTGGTGTGGGTTGTATGGCTTCAGGTTTGGGACTTCTTGGCTTTGGCAAGGTATTTGCCTCCTATCAGGAGAAGTGTCCTCTCCAACACCCCTCTGCTCTGCAGGTTTCTCAGAATTTCTATTTATGGGTGATGACAAATTTTTGTATTTCTGGAGTGCCATCTTCTCCTCGAGCTCTGTCTGTCTGCCCTGTTCGCCCGGAGAGATGCTGGAGTTTGACACCCGGCAGAAAATTCCTGTCCACCCTGATTTCTTTAGGCAGCTTTCACTTAATTAGGTCCTCATTACAGTGTCTTTGTCCAGACAGCACCTTAGCTCCGTGCTCATCAGATTCCTCCCCTGACTCACAGGCTTTTTAACCTTTGAGTAAACATTTTTTTATATATATAAGGAAAAAAGTTAGGGAGCGAAACTACTTTTGAAGCAGAATTGGAGAGGACAGAGCGGGAAGCGGAGTGTTTTAAGCAGATTTTGCCACCAGGCTCTCCAGAAAGTGAAACTTTTCCCTAAGACCGTCACACAGATCACAGCAAAACCACCCAAGGCAATGCTTGCTGGACCCCGTGTCCCAAAGCGTGGGCTGAAGAAGGTGGGGATGTCCCATGATGTGCTGGGGCTCAGGCTGATGAAAGGGAGAAGCAGAGGAGAGAAGTGTAGAGGAGCCTGTGAGGGAAGAAATCAAGAGGGAGAAGTTTTAACATGGTAAATTAAAAGGGCTCGAAGCAAATTCAGACCCTGCTGATGCTGGCTCTCAGCTTGAACTTTCTACCCTGCTCCTCTCTTCAGCGGCGTGGGTATCTCTGATGGAATCAGAGGCTTTTGTCTTTGGTGGTTGCTCTGCTCCTCTGGGTTCTTTTGGCTTGCTGGAACCAGCAGGGAAGTGACCCAGCAGCTCCAAAGCCCCATGCCTCTCTGCAGATCTGGCAGCACCTGTTCCCTTCCTGCCTCTGAGCTACAGAAGGGCATTTTGGCAGCCCGGGGCAAACAGTGGAAGTAGGATTCAGGGATGCAGATGGATCAGATGGGTCATCAGTATTTAAGAGTGAGTTAGAAACACAGTCAATTCTACTTAAAGCATGCGTCTGTTTTGTATGGGTATGAAAGCTTTCTGAGACCTCAGATACAAAGAGAAATTCAAGAAAGGAGAAGCCAGGAATGTGAAGTATGTGCGACGTCAGGCAGAATGGTATTTAATACTCTGGACATTTGATGACGCAGTTTGAGGCAAGAGGGTGCAACACAGTGTTTGCTCCGGAAAGAGATGGGTGGGTGGGAGGCAGAGTAAGGGACCTCTCAGAGGTGCTGGGCAGGTGGTGGCATCACTGTCCCCCGACTGCGCTGTAGAGGATGTGCGAACACCGACTGTACCAGCTGGAAACCCCCGTGATGGGATGTCACCTGCTCCTGGAAGGAGAGGGAATCGGTTCTTTTTGTCAGGTGCCTGAGAAGACGGGTAATCCCGGCAGTTTCCCATTTAATGGGAAAAGAGCCCAGACCCTGTTGTTAGCCACACTGCTAACACACCGGCGAGAGCTCTTCTTTCCGTTATCAGAGGTGAGTTTTGATGCCGCTGTCGTGTCAGCATCGGGCTGAGAGCCACGCGGTGGCTGCCTTTGGAGAAAACTGGCTGCATCTGTTCATACTAACCCAACTTGTATTTGGCTGTTAGTTTTTCCTGTATTCATGTGCCCCACGCCAGCAAGGGTCTGGGTTTCCCCCATCCCCTCTGCCAGTGGAGCCGTTCTGCACTGCTGAGCTCCACCGCGATTTCTTCTTAACCGGAGGAGAACCACGCCGTTCTCGAGAGACGACTTATTTCAGAGGGAGCGTGCGGAAGCCCAGTGACTCACCCTGCAATATTGTACGTGTGAATTGAAAGACAAAAGGGGCCCGGCATTTTGGGGTCAGGCACGGGGCGAGCGGGTTGCCGTCCCCCCTGGCCCTGAGCACCTCATCACCACGGCTGCCAACGCGGGGCACCGGGTCCCCTCGGGTCACGGGCAAAATCTGGGTACTGCCAGTCCCTGCCCACGGGACCAAGAGGAGCAGAGCACCCTGGGTGATCCTCCTTCGGGGGCCGCTCATCCCCAGACCGGACACTCTTTGGAAAAGCTAGATATTTTTCGATAAAATGCGGTTTCAGTCTTGTGAAGGTCTGGCAGTGCCTCCAAACCCAGGTTCACCTTCACTCTGCCGCTGACACGACTGAAGTTGTCCAAACTAGCACGGATTTTGTGATTGCCACTAATTGCTGCGCCGGGGTAATCAGGCGTGTTTTGCCTTTCCTACAAACCTGCTAACTCTATTTGCCTGCCTGTTTGCCTTTTTCATATTAAAGTGTTTAGCGGTTGTGCTTTCTAATTCTTACCGCTTTTAGAAAATAGATTAATATACAAAATAACATCATAAGCAGCAGGGATCTGATAAACTCAATTGGCTAAATGACTGATGGCAGTGTTTTTTCCTAAATTGGAAATCATTATGTAAGGCACAGGATTAAATGAACAGTGAGGTTCGATGGTACGTTGTCAATGCGTGCGTGCAAACGTGTGTGTGTGTCTATATAAGCACTTGCGGGTGTTTTTTTTTAAATCAGCTCAGCATGCAAATATATATATCTGCTGAAATTATGTTCAAACAGTCAAAGTAGAAACAAGATGTTTTGAAAATATAAATACGGGGCTTAATAAATATTTTATCATCAAATATTTCAAAAAATGTCATCTTTAAAAACATGAAAATTCAGCCTCGGGAGGACGAAAATATATAATCATTCTCAAGAAATTCTTAAAAGGGAATCTCTTTCTATCAGATTCCTTCTAAATAGAAGAATGAATTTCCAGGTGCTGTGAGCTATATTTATTTTAATCAAAATCAGTCACTCAGTTAAAGGAGATAGAATAATCAGTGAGGTCATTATTAAGTGAGATAACAACTTCTGAATGAATGCTCTCATTAATCTAATTATAAAATGGAATAGTATCTTACTAATCAGGCTGTTAATTGAATCACTGAAATTGTAAGGCTGTAATCACCGCTATTTGAACCACGCCAGGCTCCCGACACTGATGCCGTGGGAAATGAGAAGGAATCGCGCTCGCCGCAGCCGTCCCCGTTTGCACCGGTGCGCACGGGTGATGCGGGTACCTGCCGGTGGGGTATTACCTGCAGCTCGTCTTCACACAGCCGAAGGCCATTTAGAAATTGTCTGAAAACCCAATAATTATGAAATCTGCACGCAGCAGCGCCCAGCGCCTGGGGGGAGGGCTGAGTTTGGGGGATGCACAGCAGATCAGGCTGACGGTCCCTTCTGAACTTCTGCCTTCTGCTCCACCCCCTGGTGTTACCCCATGCCTTGGACACGTAGCGAGACTCCATGTGCGTTCCAAGCACCAGGACCTCCAGCAAGGCCCATATCTGCTCTGCAGAGCGGGGTTTATAGCTGGGGGGGCTGTTGGAAAAGGCAACGTTTTTTGGAGGAAGTAGGTTCAGCTGGGCACAGATGGGTGAGGAGGACTCTGGACGGCCATCTGGACTGTCTCTCTGCAGTGGGTTTCACAGCCAGGGTCCTGCCACCCCAGCTTCTGTTCAACAGCTTCTGTTCTGGGTTTAAAATTTGGACTTCAAAGACCCTGGTGGTCTTCATACGTCTGCTTGCCGCATGGGGGGTTGGACTAGATGACCTTTAAAGGTCCCTTCCAACCCGACACATTCCATGATTCTATGATTCTATGAACACACCGGACATGTTCAGATCCTCCAGTGCTCAGCTGTACCTACCGCAGTAGCCTTTGCTTCCATTTTTTGGCATCTTCCCATTTTCTGTGTATATGTTCTACATTGAATTAATTTCTTAGGGCTTCCATAGTCCAACCTGTGTCATCCAGGCAAGCTGTCCCTTTGGCCTCCCTCACTAGGGGCATCCAAACCCACCCTTCCCCACCTTGGCAAGATCCACTCCATCCGTCGTTGTGAGAAAATGGCACGATGGCAGTTTCCTCCACCAACTTTTCTCTCTAAATTGGTGGTTGCTGGTGCTTTACCAGTGTCGGTGTTCCTGGTCCAGGTAACACCAGGGCGAGGATGTACCAGCAGGTGTAAGCAGGCACATGTGGAGTATTCACCCACCATTTCAGGCACATTGAGTTCCTCAATCACAATGGCTAAAGGAACTTGTGTCTCCCATTGCCCAAAGCAGGTTGGTCAGTCCTGACCTGGCTGCTCAGTCATCTTGCAAAGTACTGGCACCTCTGGCTTTGGAGGTGCGAACAGAGGAGTTTTTGTGAAAGTCTTTGTGTTTCAGCTCTAAACCCTTCCTCCAGCCTTGCACATGGGTATCACTCCTCTTCTCAGCTCCACTCTTTGCTGCTTGAAGGGCAGGACAGTTTGGAGCAGAAAACGCTGCCGGAACATCTCACCCCGATCCAAGTCATGCAGCGACCCAGCGGTGGTGGCTCTCTGAGATTGCCCTGCTCAGGAGGGAGAGCTAAAAATTCTTCATCTCCAGCTGATGCCAGGTGAATGAGGAATGCTTGCTTGTTTTAAAATGTGTACTAACAAATATACGCATTGGAGCTTGATGAAAAGCTAAAATGACATGCCCCTGAGTGAGCTTTCCAAAGAGCATAGCAGGTTTTTAAATATTTTAGAAGAAAGATAACATTGTACGAATTGTACAAAACGTACGCAGCTGTACCACTGCACCATAAGGAATGCATTTCAAGGGGAGCAAAGGTTTATTTCTTGCCTGGGTGTTTTCATAAATCCCACCCAGTATCTTTCTGCAGTTTTAGTTCCTAAATTCCTTCAAATTCTGACATAACCATTTATTTCCTCAGGGGGAAAAAAAGAGAGAAAAGATTTTTCTCCTACTTATTAACGCCTGCTAAGAATTTTCACAGCTATTAGTAAAAACACAGTATTTTATTTCACTTCAGCAGATACAGGAGCCAAGTGATGTCCTACCAGACGTGTTTTGAAATTTCCAGTAAAAATACTTTGCCACAAATAATATGGAAAGTGCATGTCATTACAACACTTTATTTTCTGTTATCCATATAAATGTTCTACAGCCAAGTGCATTCAGATTTTGAAATATGAGATATATTTAAATTTAAATTTAAATTAAGTAAGAAAGGTTCCTTGGAACCTGTTGCAGAAAACGTCTTCCTTCCTAAAAAATTCTGGTCAGTCCTCTGGATTATGGGAAGGAGGTCCTCAGGGAAGTGGAGCATGTGAGGAAAGAAGAGCGGGAGTAGGCTGAGGGATCAGGTTGGAAGTTGCACAGAGGTTGGGCTTCTTTTCTGGTGCAGTAATAGACGTGGTTATTTTATATTTTCTTAGATGAATAGTAAGAATTACTCAGGTGGTTCAAAATAAGTGCTTGTCTTTGAGACTGGCCGGGACCAGACACACCAGACGCCTTTGCTGGAGGAGGTATGTTTGCACATGGAAGACACCGCATGATGAGGCAGCAGACCTTCCTGCACATAGAGCTCCTCCTGTCTCAGGCCTCTCTATTGCTTCCAAGCTCTTATTTGAACTTTCCATTGAGGGTAAGTTTTCAACCCCTCATAGTAGCTCTGCTTTCCGTAATTTCATGCATCATATCATACTTGGAGAACATCTCGATCACGAGTTCAATGGAGGATGAACTTGGTGAGTGACTTAGGGAATTTTCATGAAAATTTGGAAAGTCATATGCCTGAGTTAAGAAAGCAAGCCATCAGTGTCACCCTCCTGTGATACTGCATTGATGCACGTCAGTCTCTAATATTGAAGTCACTGTCATCCAGGCATTTCCAGAAGACATCAAAGCTACAGTTCAGGAACACTGGGTGCAGTTTGAGAACACTGCAATTCAAGATATGAAACTAAGAGAGCATTAGCCAAGATGTAAGCCGGATTGCCCAAATCAGTGCTAATATATAGAGAGAATTATAAGTGCAGGTTTCTCTTGCCAAGCTATGCCCCAGACCCTGCTGAAAGCTTGAATGTTTCCATGGAAAGTATCCAGAGGCAATGGTCCAAAATCCAAACTGATTTCATTTGGCTTGTTGAGGGAATGGACTTCCAGGCTTCCAGGCTGTGGTTTCTTATGTACAATAGCTGGAGATGGTTTTCGTCTTATTACAGTCATCTACCACAATCTCCTCTGCTCTTTGGGAATTGATAACATTTGTGGGTTAATGCACAACACAATATCTGAGCGTGGAAATGTCATCACCTTTAATGAGTTGGAAGATTTCACTCAAAGCAACCTGACTTGAATTGTCATCAAGGTGCCATACAAACACCTCCCCCTTGTGATGGTGAGGCTGAACAGACCATACAAACATCAAAGATGCCTCAGAAGGGATTGCTGAGGCTTGGTGGGCTCTCCACTGGTCATCAGGACAGTCTTTGTCTGACTGTTGGAGTGAACCAAGTTCATCTGCCCATAGGTTGGTATCTGCCGTGTCACAACCCTCATCTCTCTAAGCCCTGACACAAACATGGTGCTTTTTAGTGTGTCATTGTGTCCCTTCAGTTCCTCTGCATTGCAGCATTCATGTTTGAGGGAAACTATGGATTTGGAATAAAGTAGTCTCCTTCACCATCTAGCATGGCCTTCACAGCTGTTTCATTGAGGTCAAAACTGAGGAAGGCAAAATCCAAAGCTATTACCCTGGTCAGGGGAAAGCATCCTCGGGCAGCACTGCTCTGGAGGAGCACCCAGCTGTGCTGTCTGAGGACACGCTCTCAGTACACAACACTAACAGAGCCTTCCTACATCGTTTTAGTGGCTGCTCTGTAAGCAGAGGAACAGTTTATGACCCAAACTCCCTTAGCACCAATGAAGAAGCTGAGCTCAGGTGTGACACCACACAAAACTTTCCCCTGCAAGATGGAGGCAGCATCCCAGTGTCCATGTCCCAGTCCCTGAACAGGATCACTCCAGTGGCAAGGAGTGTCCCCCAGTAACATCAGCCCCCTCTGGCACAGCCCTTTGCAGCCTCAACCCCAGCAGCCGACGCCTCCAGCCCCACTGCAGAGCTCCATCCTACACCTTAGCTTATCCCACTTTGTTACACCTCTCTCCTACCCCAAACGCCCTCCACCTATGGATCCCAGCCCCTTCAGTGCTCCTGGCCTTCCCCCCTCCCCTCATTTCCAGTGTAGTCCCCTGGCCCCAGGACCCCCGGAGATGTCCCCTGCCTGTCCTGCCCACCCGGATGACCTGGGACAGGCGTTGCCCTCATCCTGCCCCACATCCCCCCGCCCCAGCTCTCCCCTGGGCACCAACGCTCTGGCTCCTGCTCAGCGGAGGGGAACCCCATGGTGGGCTGCACCGCGGGGACCCAGGGAAACCGTGGAGGGGGCTGGCACCAGGCAGGGATGCTCCATCTGCAATGGGCCGGCATCAGAGTACTGACTCCAGGGAAAAATTTCTGCAGAAGGCACTGAAAAGGCGCTCGGGGCCGAATCCTGGTGCGCTCGCTGCCATCAGCTCGGCTGCCTCGCTGGTGCAGGGGGGTGTGTGCCAGATGAAGGGTGAAGCACTTAAGATAAAGAAGAAAATCCACCGTTATTAAACATTCCCTTCCTCCATTTACCAAATCACATAATACTGATACTCTCACTATTTCGCCTCAGGAAAGGCACGGTGGGTTAAAATTAACAGCGATTCTATATTCATTGGAAGCTCCTAATTAACCAGGCTGGGCCGTACTGCTCCAGCCAGATAATTCCTCAATATTTAGCCATTAGTTCTTTCCAATTTGGCCTGCTGCTGCTTCTGGCAAGTTTTGTCTCATAAACAATTATGCTGAACGCCAGATGTCCCAATAGACTGCTCGACTTTCACTGGCGGCTGTCTCATCAGGCCAGTTTTGCTGGAGCTGGGGAGACAGTTTGACATTTGACATCCGTGTGTGTATAAAGCTAAGGGTCAGCCAGAATCCCAGCGAGGACTTTTAATTACAGCAGCCTCACGGGCTGAACACACACATATCCGTATCACAGCGACTTTCTGACAAGCCGGCGCCCACGTTTCATGCTCCAAGGAGCCCCACTGCGCATCCAAGCTCCTGCCCGTCCTCTTCTTCAACTTGAGTCTGCTTTGCACAGGAGAAGGGTTTGGAGATGGTGACCTGGATAGAGGGACGGGGCAGAGCGTGTATCAGTATAAAGTTGATGTTTTACTCTGCAGAGAAAAATAAAAATGCACAAATCGGAGGCCCAGGCAGTCTTTCCAGCTATCCCCCTGTGCGCAAGAGCCCTTGAAGAGCCACAGCTCTTTTACCTGCAGACCCCAGCAGAACCATGCGCAGGGTCATCTTGTGGGCAAGATTCACCCCTCCAGCACAGGATGTTCCGTGAACAGTGGGGCTGAAACTGGAGCTCTGTGTGGGGCACGGTAGCGGTGGATGGTACCTTTCAAATTTCATGACGCCACCCCAGCCGGGTGGGTTTTGCTGAGAGTCCGGGACGTGTCCCATGGCCAGTTCACCCCACAGTGGGAACGCAAAGAGGAGCTGGGGTCGGTGGGATCCTCCTCTGTGCCCTCCCCCAGGAATGTCCTCCCTCCATGGGCTGCTCCCGGGGTCAGGGATCTCCACCTGCTCCGCTTGGCCACATTTCTCTATCCCTGCCTTGGTGGACCAGGGTGCACGATTGCAGCTTTTACCGCAGGAACACAGGAGATGGTGGGCCAAAGGACTGTTTTATTGTTTATCTCAAGGCAAACTTCACTAAAGGGTTGTGTAGTATATGAAGAAACTTTTATAACTGAAAAGGCTTGATTCACATTAATGCAGGGGAAAGCACTTGCCAGCCAAAATTCCCTGGAAGAGTGTCTCATGAGATTCAGAAGAGAAGCAAAGAAATGTGCATTTTAATATAATATTCTTTCAGATTCCCACATAAAACGCTGCATGTTTTTACGCTTAGCATGGCAGCTTACTTTTATTTTAAAATAAACAAGTGCAGGTTTAATGGAAGGGCACTTGTTGACAGACACATTAATTTCTCGCTGGAGAAACAGAAAAAGCGCAGGTAAATTTCTGCGACAAGTATATTTTCAGATAAAAGGCTAATGACATTTCGTATTCTTGAGTCGCTGGTGTAAGTAGCTGAGATGAAGTGATCGAGGTGGAAGGTTCAAGCTGGCTCCAGGGCAAATAGTGTGGTGGCACCAAGGGGTACCAGTTGTGGAGATGCGGGGGTGGCACCCAGGAAAAACAAACTCTTACGAGATAGGGTTTGGCTGGGACACTTTGCTGTGATTTTTAAGCAAGTTGAGAAATAAAGGAGCTTTTCTACTCTGTTGTCATTGCTAAAATACTCCACCAGCGTCCACCCCTGTCCTATAACACAAGCATCCTAATCACGAGCATCTCTTAATTTAGATCCTATTCCCATTCTTTGTTCTTTGCAGAAGAAGAGTGAGCCTCTTGAAATGCCATTAAATGCACTCCTGAGGAAAGTTGGGTGCACCTCTGTGGTCCTTCCAAGTGACTGTCCTTTCTTTGCCTCCTAAATCAGGTTCTTCTTGGAAAGCACCAGCAGGAAATGACATTTCTTGCTCCTGACGCTGGAGCTATGTCAGTCCAAGCAGAGAGGTTGGGCACCTTCCATCGGAGTCAGCATCACACTCCGGCAGGCGGGATGCCATTCAGGACATGCTTCTTCAGGCTGGACCACCCCAGATGTTCCTGCCTGTGACAGGCAACACACCGTCCCCACAACTCCTTTATCAACAGGGAGTGATACGGCGTTACATTTGGATTTGACGAGCAGAGCCAGTCAATGATAAATTGATTTATTTTGAATTATTTTAGCTCAGACAAATGGAGGGCTCACTTCATTATCTGCAAATAAGACTCTTGATTTCAAAGAGCAGAGGATAATAAGCCAAATGAACGGAGATGACTGTCCTGAGCAGCTCAGGGGCATATGTGAGGAAGCTGTGGGAATGTGCTGAAATCAAGTATGCAAAAGTATCTGACACAGGCTTCCAAAGCAAGTGGAAAAATCCTGGAGGACCGGGCTCCATGTTTAACACAATGAATAACTTCATCCAAAAGTCTGTTAAGACCAAACAGAGAGGCTGCAAGGATGGGAAGAAAGAACTGAGCAGCAAATAAACGGACATCTTGAATCTCAGAAAGTGCAGAAAAAAAGTGAGAATTACTAAAAGTCAAGCTGACCTAAAACCGAATTGAAGCAAATTGTAAAGGACTCATTCGTGTTATGAATGAAAAGAGAAGACAGACAGGGGTTTGCTGATCAGTAGCAGGGAAGATTAAAAGATCTTCTGGATATAGACCCAAAGCTACCTATATATTTTGTGTAAGTCTTCACTAATGAAGAAAACACTGAATGCAGACACGACAGCAGGATGCTGCTGTCAGTGAGGGTGTGAAAACGGAGCCGGTCACATCCGCGGAGGAGCAACTTCTGAACAACTCAATGCACTGGGGGCAGGGGGCAGGGGGGGCCTGATATTCTCGACCTCAGACATCTAAAACCAACCAGAACATCAAACTGCAGGTCCAGTAACGATTACTTCAAATAAATCTACTAAGTTGAGGGTGGCACTGGAGGAACAAAGAGTAGGCAGGGGAGTTCCCCGGGCAAAGGGAAAGAGCGAACCGGCGCCTATCAGCCGGGTAGTTTGATCCCTGCGGTCTCTGAGCCGTTAGAGCCAATTTGGACAGAGAAGAATTAAAGATATGGGATAAGTGAAAAGAGGTTAGAGCTCAACATGGGTTTATTAAGCTCAATGGTGCAAGACTAACATGATAACTTTGAATAAAAAAAGTGGTTTTCTCGGTAAAGAAATGTAGTATCTTTAACCACTCACACTGGAGAAAAGCTTTTGATTCTGCGTCATATAGGGAAAGATTATCTAAACTACAGTAAGGGACAACCAGGAGCAGTCTGCAAAGGTACTTAGGAGACAAGCTAGGGCAAAGCTGCGAGGACTGGCTGGAGGGATACCACTAGGGAAATCGTTCTGAATTCAAATGTATTCGATATCTTTGTTATTAGCACAAGGACCGGTATGTGATGTGACTGAGGAAAAGGCAAATGTGAGGCTGGGATGGTTTCAAGAGAAGTCAGGAATTACAGGTGTGATGTGACCAGACACGCTGGTCATCACCTGCAGAGCTGGGTTCGGGCTCTCCCAGAGCCACAGGGGCGGCCAGTCTCCTGAAAAGAAGAGATGACACAAGCTTGTGTGGCCACAAAGAACAGAAACTGATAAAGGGTAGCGTTTTTTTTCCCTAAAGGCAATGGGGAAAAATAATGAAGGAGGAGAAGAATGAGTTGGGAGCAGAAGGACAGCAGCACAGGAGGAGATGGGCGTCAGTCAGGGAAATATTTGTCAGCTGTGTATTGGAAGAAGGTTCATCCTGCAAGGACGGAGCTCTGCGTCTGGTCCTGAGGCACCGGGGGACACCATGGCATCTGGAGGGAGATGTACCACGGCACAGGAGGCTGGTCCCTGCCCCGTGATCCCAGAGCCCTCACGGATCTCAAACCACTCACGTCCCGGTCTCACCGTGCTTCAGCTGGAAACTGCTCAGCCCTCCACCTAAATTTGAACTGGTGTTTATTAATTCAGCAAGTGACGCCCTTTTGGGGGTTCTGCCAGAAATTCTCCATTTTCCCTACACTTTCTCACCCTAAGCCACGATCCACATGTCCCCCCTGAACTATTTCCTATATCTGCTCCGCAACCTTGCTGTAGGCTCACCCGTGCAGCCCACTGCTGCCACACACCTTCTCCCAAATCCTCACCTTGGACTTTCTCAGCCAGTCCATCTCATTTGGTCACTGTAGAACAACTTTTCTGCTTGCACTAAAACCACTTTTCTGTACTTTCTCATAAAAAATGCTCTGTACGTGCTTACTAGCCTATTGAGCGAGTCGCCAGCCCAGACCCTGCCCTGTCTGTGTTATCTTCATCTCTTCCCTGGAAGGTCACGGAAGGATCCCTCTGAAAAGCCCCAAGGCCTGCGTGTGTCTTCCACACACTTGTTTTTTGAGCCTACCTCGATACGTTCATCACGGCAGCTGAGTTTTGTGAGTCTCCTTATGTTGATGCTGATGCATTTGTTTAGCAAACCAAATGCAGTATTTATTAATAGTACCTCACGAAAAAGCTGATCACGTTTTTTGCTGTATGTCTCCATATGAAAAATCACATTGCTGCAGAAGTTGCCTCCGCACTGAAAAGACACCTGGATGGAAAAAAAAAAATAAAAAAAAATTAGCCAGTTCTATTTTGAAATATGTCATGTTCAGCCTCTGATTATCAGTATTGCAAATATTTTGACTTCTAAATATCTCCGTAGATAGCTCAGCTGGCTGCAACGGAGTTATGCAGCCTCATCCCTCGATACACAGCTAGGGTGCTGGGCTTTTTGAGCTGGGCAGCATCTCTCCAGCGTTCATCGATCGCTGCTGGTTCCATGCCCCTGAGGTTACGGCAGTGTCCTGCTGGCGGGAATTCCTTACAAACACCCCTTCAGCTCCCCCAAAATTTTGCTGCTGGAGCATTAACTTCTGCAGAGAGGTGAGTTAATCAACTCCCTGGACACCCTCGTGCCCAACACAGGGCAGATTTCAGGACTGCCTTTGGTAGCTGTGGTTGCGGCACCCGGAGGAGTCTGTCACGGGGGGCGGATCTCCCCTTGGGCGTCACTGGTGTCATTACTTCAACACCTTCAAAAGGAGTCCTGGCTGGCTTTTGGGAAACAATTGGGAAAAAAAAAAAAATCATTCTTTTTTACCCTAGGATTGTTGTCTCCCAAACTTTCCGTTCGTGCTGGCCTTTTGAAACCCTTTGCCCAATTCCGGAGGAACTCCCATTGCTTGGTCAACAGCTCCTTCGGGCATTGGGAGCATCGAGGGGAAGGAACCTGGAGAAAAGCCTCTGATTTCGAGGGCACACGACCACAGAGCAGCCACCGGCACCGAGGACCAGCACCATCGAGGTGAACAGGCCACAGCAGCTGTCTTTGCCCCTGCCTTCTCTCTGTGAATATTATCTTCTTATTAAAAGAGGGAGAAATAATTAATTAAACAATTAATTAAACTTTCTTTGCTTTTTATTCCAGTTCAGCTTGCAATTTAAAACTAACACAGTAGCTAAGATAACAGTAATTAGGAAGGCCGTCAGGTATATATTGGGATTTCACGATGAACTTTGCGACTTAGAGAAAAAAAATTAAATTGGAGGCTCTCGCCTACTTTATGTGAGTCATGTCATTCTTCTTAGGGCCCAAGGAGCACTAAAGTACCGGTACGGCTACAGGAGGATGAATAGAGAGGGGACCGTATCTACCTTTCTGCAGAGAGGCTCAACAGAGCACGTGGGAGCAGGAAAATTCAGCGTGAGCGTTGGTGGATGTCGGGTGCGTTCCTCGGGAAAAGGCTGGGCGCCGGAGCCGAGCGCATCCCGGCAGGAGCCGCGCGTCGCTGCACCCTCTGGGCCAGAGCCGAGCGTCCCATTCGCCTCAGCCCGGCTGCGACAGGGCAAATTTCACCCTGAAAATCTTTCTTTGACATCTTGTAATTCGTGCCATAAACATATTTCAATCACTATTGTTACCGTATGCATTTTAAACATTTTCACAGCTGGAAAAATGAAGGATTTTACCCCCCCACACGCCCCCAGTAGTTCCGTGTCAGGTGAAAGTTCCTGCCACGTCTGGTGATAATGATCCTACGTCTGTCACAACTCCGATACGCTCAGAGCCTGCTCACTGATTAATGTCAAAATAACAATTCCTGCGCTTTTTGCACGCTTGAAAACTTTTCAGAATTATGCTATCATCAGTAATTATTTTTTTACCCTTATATTTATGCAACTTATTATAGTGACTTTAAAATGTAAATGAAGATGGAGTTTAGGACATAGGACATTGTATAATATATTCACTCATCTGCGTATTACAATTCAGAAAGCAACAAATGATCATTTATTTTTATTACAAGAGGAGCTGGCAGAGCTGCTTTACGCTTCAGGTTGCCTGACAGCTCCGTTTTAAAACATTGTTCTGAATTGCTTAAAACCTTGCCAGATCTCGAGGATTTTGTCTGAAACTTTCCAAGTTTGAGTTCCTGTCTCAGATTGATGTTTTTATATATACTTTTTTGGAACTTGAGTCTCAAACAGGTCAATCATTTCTTCGGATGCAATTAAGGGAAATATATTGCTACGCTAATGTTTAAAAGCTCTTAAAGTTGTTTTGTAGAACAGCTCTAATACCTTCCTGGTTTGGAGCAACATTCGAAGGTTGGGAAGGATGGCAGTTTGGCTAGGTATGTGTTTTATTGCTTCTGTGGACAACAGCCAGATTTATATGTATTACGGAACACGGGAAAGAAAAAAAAATAATCTTATTTTTTACAAGTTCATGAAGGTGCAGCTGAACTGTCTGAAAGTCCATCCGCGCTGTACGTGCTGTCTGCAGAGCTGGGGGCGGAGGTCTGCGACTGCAGATCTTGTCTCCAGGTGCAGTCAACGGTGAGAGGTGAGGATGGGCATCCCTCCCCCTGCGTCCCTGCCGTCCCCATCACAGGGTGGGACCCGAGGGCAGCAAGGGGCTGCGTCAGCAGGACACGGCCAGGATGGGAGCCCGTGGGGAGGACAAGTGTCTGCGGTTCCTCCATGCAGGCTCGCCGCCTTCCCAGGGCGCGCAGGATGGGAGCACCACGGAAAACAACAGTGAATGATCACGTAATGGAGGTCATCTTCAAGTGGGTGGGGAAAAAGGGCAGGTTTTCACTTCTGTTGCCCCAAAATACCCTTTGTTAGGGATGTTTGAATAGGGGCACCACCACCTGATGTCTCCAGGGTTCCGGTCAAGGGAGAAAAGATGGGATTTTTGCTGGAAGCTGCTGGTTTCACTGCTAAAGCTCCATCCTAATTTTTTCTTGTCGTGCAGCTGATGACTGGATCTTCCCCGTCAAGGCCAGAGTCGGGCTGGGCAATCACTGCCATCCCTCAGCTTCGAAAACCACGAGGGAGAAGCAAACACGAGCTGGAGGGTGCAGCCGGTGGCTGGGGTGCCCACTGCGGCCCTGCTGCCTCCTGGCCGGTGGGCATGGAAACCCCCAGGGACCAACTGCCGGGGGGGCTTCACCCTCCCCCGACCGTCCCACAAAAGGGAAAATCTTCATTAGCAATGCAAAGGTCATGGAAGCAGTGAAGGGCTTCCTCGGAGAGCGGAGGCGGGGGACAGGAGAAGGGACGGCTGGGCTAGAATGTGACGTGTGACAGGGGACAGTGGCGGGACCGCGGCAGGGCACGCAGGCCACCCGCGCTGGGGTTTGCTGGGGGATGAAACGCAACCCTGGGATGTTCCCTGCAACGGCGTACCTTCATATTTAAAACCGACAAAACCACTAATTAGAATTTTCTTTCTGCATTTGGCTTTGGGAAAAAAAAAAAAAAAATTAAAAATGTATAAGCCCCTCTGTACTGGGTATGTATATTTTATTGCTGTATAATTGGGATCTTCATTAGTTCCCTGGGTGGTGAAGTGACAGGCTTTTCATGTGATACAGACACTAATGCATTGCGATACAGTTCTCTTTTCCTTTTTTTCTTCCGAGATGCTCCTTCCTAAACACATGCAACGCTCCCTAATAAGGACTTATGTACAAAGCCCCTTTTTGGAGGGAACGTTATCCACTGCAGCGTCACCGAAAGACAAGGCTCTGATTGCAGCCGAAGCGGAGGCGGGGGGGACATTTGGAGATCGAGCAAGTATTAATCATGTTAATCCCAAACCCCAGGGTATAATTGCTGCTGCTCTCAAACAAAATGTTACTTTTATCTAAATTACTAAAGTGGGAAAAGCGCAATCCGGTTTAATTTAGCGCTGGTGCTGCCGAGCGGACTTGCGGAGCTGGGCTGCAAAGGAGAAGGTGCTGGGGGCGGGGGTTGTCTCGGCACAAACGCTGTTCCATCTCCTCAAGAGGCAGAGATTTTCCCGGGTCCAGAGGTGTCTGACCCAGCTCCATCAGGGACGGGAGGGAGAGATGAGGGTGTAGTAAACTTCCATGAGGAAGACAACTGACCCTGTGAGGAAAAGGAGATTCCCAGCCCTCTCCTTTTCCCTTTTTCTGACAAAATTCAAGATCCTCTTCCCTGAAGAAGTCTTTCCCCTGCAAGCTGCTGAGAGCAGCTCTCGACCAGGCAGAATCACAGAATCCCAGACTGGCAGGGGTTGGCAGGGACCTCTGGAGATCACCCCGTCCCACCCCCGGCCAGAGCAGGGTCACCCAGAGCAGGTGGCACAGGAACGCGTCCAGGCGGGGTTGGAATGTCTCCAGAGACGGAGACTCCCCCACCTCTCTGGGCAGCCTGTGCCAGGGCTCTGCCACCCTCACAGCAAAGAAGTTCCTCCTCATGTTTAGGTGGAACTTCTCATGCTCAAGTTTGTGCCCGTTACCCCTTGTCCTGTCCCTGGGCACCTCTGAAAAGAGCCTGGCCCCATCCTCCTGACACCCCCCCTTTCAGTATTTATCAGCGTTGATAAGATCCCCCCTCAGTCGTCTTTTTTCCAGACTGAAGAGACCCAAATCCCTCAGCCTTTCTTCATGCAGGTTTCGCATTCCTCCTTTTAGAGGCTGGTCACTGACTGATGATTTCCCTGTTCTGCAGCAAAATTAAATTGTATATATGTGGCCCAGAAATGCATATTTCTAGGCAGAGGGTGGTGAAAAATTCACATTGGCCCCACAAGGATGTTGAAAGCCAGCTTCGTAAGGCAGTCCAGCCTGGACTTTGGGCACCAAGTCCCTGGATGCAGCAGCATCTCCCTGCTCCTCTCCCCATACCGGGAGTGCTGGTCATGCCACCTGATCGCCCCTCTCCAGTTCTTCCTCCAGCCCGGCTCACCCAGCTCTTGCCTCTCCAGCCTCCTGGCCCAGGCCTGGTCATAGCTGAGCTCCGATCTCCACAGACCTCATCGCTCACCTCCGAGCGTAAAAAGCGTGGAGGGCTTTGCAGCTGGGGGAGGCACAACTTAGACATTCAGGGGGAGAAAAATGAATTGTGAGCTGGTCACGGTTAGAGGTGGCGAAGGGCACGGCTCTGCACACGTGCAAGCTGGGTCACCTATACAACTAAGGAGCTTCATCCATCTAAATCTAATAGACTGCTGGGAATGTCACAGACAATTCACTGGTGAGATTTAGATGTCTCCAAAAGCCACAGATGACTAACTCGCCATGCAAGAATCTGACCCTCTATTTATTATTTCAAGTGCGTTTGAGTTTGGTGGGGTTCTGGTGTTCTACCTCATCAAATTTATTCAATTCATTGTGACAAGCTCTTGAAATAAAAGGTGCGATATGCGTGTGCAAGACATACTCTTGTCCTGACCAGACCTGACTATGTGCTCTCCAGGATCAAACAGCCTGGTAGAAGGAGCTTTCAACGCAACAAACAGCGTGAGGAATGCAGAGGAAAGCCAAGTGACTGTGCAGACACTGTCAAGGGCTGGTCCTATCCTCAAAGCATGTGTCAATGGTGCTTGTTCAGCGATTCATGATAAGCTCATTAGAACATGGAGTTACTGGGGGGAAAAAAAAACCCTCCACACCAAGAAATACGCTCATGTCGCTGTTGAATCAGATGTGACACCAGCATACATTTTAAAAAGCGCATTTTTAAATTCTAAAAAACTGTTGACAAATACATGTCCCAGTTTTTTAAAAGACTGATCGTGCTTTTAGTTCTATGAAGAGAATAAAGATCAACTTTTTCCTTCGTTGTCAGAAATTCTAATTCACCGCTGTCCACTACTGTAATTAGTCCTTCCGTTAAAACGTCCAACTGAGAACCCCTGCATTGTGGAAGTCACCAAATTTGCATCGGGGTGTAATAAGAACGGAAGAAGGGATGTTCTGGGTCAGATCCACCCTCCCCATTACCTGTCTCCCCCAACGGTCACCAGGGGATGCTCAGAAGCAGCAGGACAAACACGGAGTGGCGTTTCCCCCATGAGTCTCCCTGCTGCCAGCAGAGTGGGGCTCAAGGGGTTTTTGCTGAACATTGTTCCGCATCACCAAGTTTCAGACAACATCCTTCTCATGCATAAATCAGTCTCCTGGTCTCTGAACCTGTTTGTACCTTTGGACTCCACGACATGCTCAGACAGCGTGTTATGAAGTGCAATTACGCATTCCCAGGGGATCTCTCCTTTGCTGGTTTTAAACTTCTTGCCTGATAGTTTGAGAGGCTGATTGCGGTAGTTTGTGTTTGGGAAAATAGGGAATAACTGTTCTCTACTCACTGTTTCTATGTCACTGATAGCTGTGTAGGACTTCGTTCACCACCGTCTTTCTCTTCCCTGTGCAACCACCCTTCTTCCAAGTTGAGGAGTGGTAGCCTTCTAAAATCTCCTGCTACTAAAGCTCTTCTAAATCTGCTTATCCTTCTTGACCATCTCTAAAGCTCTTCTAGTTTGCCAAAAAATTTTTGGGGCCGTTTCAATATGAATGTGCATCATATTCAAAATGTGATCATTCCATGGATTTATACCCGCAGTAAGTTGTTTTCTCTTGCTTCTAATCTAACATTTCCTTTATAAGCACTACCAAGGGTTGCACTGATGTTTCCAAGAACTCTCTGTAAAGATTAAATCTTTATACATCTTCACATTATACTTTTATGCATCCTTATATCACACCTGGCACGGCATGAGATGTGTCTGTACCTTGTCGAACCCACACCGACCATTGGAAATGCTGCACCGACTGCCCTGTGGTGCCTGTGAATTGTTCTGTACGGTGCAAGTTGGCTGGGAAAAACCAAGCCAGGCTAAAATTTTAACAGTATAATGTTGTAATTAGTGAATTCCAGAGGCCAGGAAGGTTCCCTGGCACTGCTTACTATTGTAGGCAGATTCCCCTGACTCCAGCATTACTCTCTTGAGACATGAAGGTTTTTATTCCTGCATTTTCTCCATGTAATTTAAGTGGTCATTATACCATATAAGGACCTCTCTTTTCATCCCATAACTGCTTTTGGGGCACACTTTATTGAAAGCTTTTTGGAAATCCAAGTACTCAGTACTCAGGGCTACATCTGTTCTCGCCTCCAGGATGGAGCAGTGCTTTGTTGGTCAGTTTTGGATGAGACAACATCTTGTTCTGCCTTATGTGCCTGCTTATTTTGCTCTTTGTTTTAGTGTCTTCCAGCTTTCCTCGTGAAAACATCAGGCTTCCCAATTCATGGCTTTCCATATTTCCCCTTCTATTCTTTTTAATAAATTGGCAAGAAATCCTCCACCTTCTATTTTCTGGTACCTAGGTAGATTGAAGTGACGGATTACCCAGCACAGTTAATAGACTGGAATGTCTTTTTTTTTTTTTTTTTTTGATTCCTTCACAGCTCTTTGGAAAATACCCATCTGGTCTTGATGAATTTTTATTATTCAATTTTTAATTTCAAGCCTAAAATATGAAATGGTTCCTTATACTCATCCCTTATAATGAAAATTCCCCATGTGGGAACATTACTAAATTCCTCTGTTTATGTAACTTTCCTGCTGTGCCCTTTCTTTCACAGCTCTCCCACTGAATTCTGATCTTCCATGAGCTGTACTAGCCCTATGGCGTATACGCACTTTCAATGCTTGGGGAGGGGGGCGGGGAAAAGAGTTATCATTAGTTTTTATGTCTTTAGCAAGTTCTTTCTCATACACATTTTGGGCCCATGTTAATATGGTTTTATATTAACTTTCCAGAGTTTATTTTCCTCATTTGAAAGATATCCTTTTAGTTCTAGTCGCTTCTTTTATGCCACTGTATAACCATGGCCAGAATTATTTTTGTCCATTTAAAGTTTTCTAATAACGTTCCAGAGATTCTAATACAATGTCTTTCAAAAGTATTCCCACTACTTTCAATCATTTTGCCCTTCTAGCCAATCCCTTTAAATTCCCTTTTAACTAGACTCTTCTTTTTTTTTTTGTAGTTTCCCTTTAAACTTTATCAGAGCGCTTTCTGCTTCCCCCCCCCCCCCCCTAAAGTATTGAACTCCAGTCTATTACAGTCACTCTTATGCAGCCGCGCTTTGATGGTTAGACCTTGAACCAGGTCTCCTGGACTGCTCCATGGCAAATCAAAGGTTGCTTCTCCTCTTTCCTATTCTCCAAAGAAACAGTCACTTACTCTGCCTGAAAATGTAGTCTCGGCACCTCACCCCTTTGTAACCGTCACTAATCACCACGGGGGTAATTGAAGTTTACTTTTATTTTCGCGTTTTCAGCCCTGAGAGACCAATGAACATTACTCCGTGCTTGATGACCTCGCGCACCATCATGGAGTTGTCACCTACCCACGGAGCACAACGTATGGACACTGTGCCATTTCTGAACACATATGCATGAAATTTCAGTCCACAGGAATTGCGTGCTACTTATTGATACAGTGAACTCCTCTACCTCATTGACCTTTAAGATCTCCCTAGAGCCTCTTCTCCACAGACGCCAGTTACGCTGCTGCTACTACATGAATGACACCCTAGCATGAATGTCCCACTGATTGCTATATCACTGTCAGGCAATCAGAAGACCTGTTAAGTCGATACTTTCCTTCAGAATTGAGTATCCCATTCACCTATCTTAATTTTTAAAGCATTCAAATAGATACTTGCAAATATTTGGCATTAGTTCAGCTGCCGATATTTTTACCATATTCTTAAACGCCATCTCTAGCCAAGGTCTGCTTTGGCCGCGTGGGAACCTGCATCTTATGGGCAGGTTCCATCGATTCAAAAAATGTATTCAGTTTCTAGCAGGTCCAGATCCTGTTCCCATTCACATTTTTCTCTTACATGCCTTGAGACTTCTAATCTGTCTGCTGCGCACTTGGTTCTGAGAACATTTTGGAAATTACACTGTTGAGATCTTGCTGCGTAATATCCGTAGTAGCAAATTAAACTTTGTGGCTAGAACTTCTCTGCCGTTCCTCCTCGGGCCAATGGTACTCACACAGACCACCTCCATTGACTTTCCTCGGCACAGGAGCCTACCTAGTCGCCTTATGGTGTCTGCACCATTGTGTCTCGCCCCGTGGTCCTCCCAGAGCAGCTATCCACACGCCCAACAACGGGATCCTCCCTGCTGCATTCCCCACGTGGGACGTTACATCCTACAGCCAAGATTTTGTTGTGTCCATTGGGCAAGTGTCCCTCATGTCTTGGATTTCCACATAGGTGTCTCAGATAGCGATAACGGAATAGAAATACAAATCGTACTGGAAAAATGAAAATTATGTGTGTGTTCTGCTTGGGTTGGATTTGTTAAAAAGTTATTAGGAATGAATGGAGCAAATCAGAGTTAATCCCCCAAAACAACTAGCTACATCTTTCTCAAAAGCACTTGATAAGATTGCTTGAGAATTTTGATGTCCTGCCAATATTTTTTTTCCAGCAAAAGATAATTTAGAAATTGAGCCAAACCACTATAGAAAAATCTGTGCTATTTCTAACAGTTTTGTGAAGATCAGAACCCTCACCAGTTTCACCAGGGAAAAGACTCTTTTCTTGTAACTCTATTTTTATATTTTAATATTATGAAATGAACTCTTGCCTTACCTGATCCAAGTCACTAAGGATTAGAGGAAATTAAGCCTGGAGACCAAGTACCAAAAACTAGTCTGCACACAGATGACTTACTCCTGATACTAGGGCCATAGGAGAGTCAGATGCAATGGAGATGGTGGAGGAATTAGATTCCCAGGGAGGTGGAGAAGCAAGAAATGATGCCCTTAAGTGACAAAACACTAAGATATAAAGGGCAAATTTTTACAAGTGAAGATACAGACTCACGAGATGCATGGCCGAGCACGGTGTCAGGAACAGAAACCGTCGAAGACTTGAGCGGGTGGGAGGTTGCCTCTCAAAATGTCTTGTTTAAAACAGTCTTCTTCAGATGCATGTGCTGCCCTGACCCTCCTGCTGCCACCAGCGGTTCATTGTGATAGCTCAGTCTAGTGGTTAAACGTCGTGATACAGTTTCTGGGGAAACGGGCAAGGCTTGTGGTACTTCCCTAAAGCAGCTGGAGCGACACACGATTAGCCATTTATTCCATTAATGCTGGATTTCTTTTCCTCTCAGAAATTAACTCTGAACAGTTTGTTTTGTATAAATGCGCTCTGTTATTACAAATGTACTTATCATGGGAACATATTTCTATCCACTGATGGCTTTTGACCCATTCACAGTGGTATTTTCCTTCTACTGCTCATTATTTATGGTGAATAAGCCATCACATAAGTCACCTGGTATCGCTTTGGCTCCATGACTGGGTGACTGAAATGTTTACAGATACGTGGAGGGATAGCAGGGTATTTTCAAGCTGGCCAAGCCACCCCTTGCAGAAGAAACGCCAGCGCATGTGTACTGCAAAGGGAGCCACGATAACATTGCTGCTTGTTGCTACAGAAATTGGAAACACACTGAAAAATCTCACGGCAGAACAACAAAGATAACGTGCTGCATACGACTTGGGCAATAAAAGCTTTTTTGGGTTTTGGTTGCTTGTTTGTTTGTTTGGGGGGGGTTCGTGTTTGTTTTTTTTAGTAACAGATGACTTTAACATTAACGAGTATGGAATTAAAAGGGGTCACCAAAGAAAAACATAAATGGGATTGAAGCTGGATCTCCAGTTAGTGTGACTAAGCCCGGTTCAGTCCACAACTGCATCGCTGGACTTGGCCTTGGGAGGGGACACGTTCATCTTGCAGGGTTCAGGGAGAGATTCCGCTTCAGGGGACCATCAAACACTTCTGGGTGGAAGAGGATGAACCTCTCTGTGAGCCCCGACAGCGACAGCTGTCGATGGAGGGGGAAGGTGTGAGCTGGAGAAGGGATGGAACAGGGTACCAGCGGCATGGGCGAGCATTCGTGCTAAATGAGTGGCCCCAGATGCTGAGCTGCATCACTCCGACCAAGAGGCTGGGCTGGCAGCTCTTCAGCCTCCTCTGTAAGCCCTGTGGACGCGAATATGATATTAAAACATCTTTCATTAAAGGAGGCCCCTCTACCCTGAGCACTTCCAGGTGGGAAAGCAATTTTCCACAGCAGTTTTCGGCCAGGAGCTCCCATAGCCGTGTTGCAACCTGTCCCTCACTATGAGAAAGGGCTTTACCCCTGCAAAAAGGCAAATCCTTGATATTTGGGTTGAGCATGTCTTCCAAAAAAGAAGCCTGGGCCTGAACAGAAGCTATCAGGAGACAGAGGACACTCACCTTCCCCTCAGGACTTTGTGCCAGTGTTTAATCACCTCCATTGTTAAAACCTTGTGGCTTATTTAGTCTGAATTTCTCCAGCTTCAGCTCCCAGCCATTAGTTCTTATTATGCCTTTCTCCATTAAATTAAAGAGCCCTTTAGTACCTGGTATTTTCTCCCCATGAAGGTACTTACACGCTAATCAAGTCACCTCTCACTCTTCCTTTCTACAATCTAAACAGATTGTACTTTTTTGAAATCATTCACCGTGGGGCATTTTCTCCCATCCTCAAATTATTTTTGTGGCTCTTTTCTGAACCTTCTCCAGTTCCTGTACCCTTTTACAAGCGTGAACGTCAGATTGGCATCTCATAACCCAGCCTTGATGTGAGCACTTGCATGCGGAGAGAAGGAATCTTTCCTTACTCTGACCCCTCCCTGTGTCACCATACACCAGACATCATTAACTCTTCATACACTAGCCGCCGCTTATGTTTGCTCACCTGCCCACAGTCATCTTCAATCCATGTTTTTGAGCCACTGTTTTCCAGGAGGTCCTTTTTGCCTTGAGATTGATTAGCTTGGGCTTGGCTTCACATTAATACATGTGAATGGGCCCATGTGATCCCAGTCCCTCAATTAACTGCCTCATCAGGAGCATTGCAGACATCTGCTGCATCCAGGCAATGCGCTTCTCCAATCAACTTCCAGTTCCAGCAAAAAAAGCAAATCAGAGTTGTTTGACTGGTTCTAATTGCCATAAAACCATGCGGACCCAAATTTGTTGGTTTTCTAGGTGCTCAGCGGGTGGTGGTACCATTATCTGGCTGAGGCCCTGTGCCAGGCTCGCTTGCTTAGAAATAACTCACAGTAGCCCGTTACCCCGGCTTGAATATCAACACATCACTTGCAACAGGTATTAAAAAGCAGCGTCAGAGTGCAAGAAATCTCATCAACCTGCTATTTCAGGATGCTGAAGCATAAAGCGAGAGATGTGCCAATGTTAAACTGTTCGGATCCAATGGGCGTTGCTTAATATTACCCTGACACCCTAAGGGACAAAAAAGCCATACGTCTGCATGCCTTACGTTTGCACGGAGGGGTTCAGCATCCACTCATGCTGCCTGAGGGCCGCTTTGCCGTCCAAATGCACATTCAATTCGGGCATCTGGAAAGGAAAACAGCCAAATGGAGTCTTCCTGTATGTCATTTTTTTAAAAATTCTTTATTTATAAAACAAGGCTGACATGACGGAGCGCGTGACAGAGCGTACGTCAGACCGGCTCGTGCGAAGGTGATGGTGGTGGGGCTGAAACTATGAAATGAGTTGCTGGTTCTCAGCCAAGCAGCTCCTGGAGAAGGCGGTTTTCATGCAGTGCTACCGGCTCACAGTCTCTTCAGACTTCCCTCTCTCTCCCTCTTCAAAAAAAAAAGTGTATGTATGAAAAGCATTTGTAATTATCATACAGTGCAGCACATTAGCACAGATATAGCTACAGTTCTGTCACTTTGTAGTGATAACAGTGTATTGTTGGTGTTGTGTTTCTCCTACAATGACAGCACTAAAGGAACGCTAATGCCTGGCAGCCCAGCTGCAAAGATGCAGCATTATTTTACTACAAATATGGGGGTAAATACAACAGATTTATGGCGTGTACAATGTACGCTGTTGGATCAGAGCACAACACAGTCCTTCCTCCTTATGCGCGAGTAAGGCTGCGGGAAGAAAAGGTGAATATTCCACCTATTATAGATCCCAATTACTGCAGAATAACACAGTGGAGCGCGGTCTGTATTGACCTCGCACTCAAATTACGAAATAAATGTGTGTTATGCAGCTCACTGTGCAAGGCTGATATGGAAGACCCGCGGGGATGGATGAACAGGAGGAAGGACTATCACCGCTGAGGAGGAGAATAAACCCAGACCGACAAAATTGCAGCCCCAGGTGCCCAGCAGACCCTGCTCCTCTTGGGTCGGGGTGGGGGGCGTGTGGAAACACCCCACTTTGCCTTTTCCTTTTGCTCTGCCCTTTGCTGGACCCTCTCTCCGCTTCTTGTGCGTCTTTGACCGTCCTCCTGCGGTTGCTGGTGGGCCACCGGTCAGAAAGCGGAGAGGATCCCACTGCCAACCTGGGCGCTTCCCTCGTGCCAGGCTCAGAGAGGAGCCCTCGGGGATCCCCCACAGCAGCCAGTTTGGGATCTCAAGATCCCATCCCAGTGCTAGAAATCTTACTCCTAAACAGGCTGCGAGATGTTTATAGGATGATGATGGCACCATCTGTGCAAAGTATCTGCCTCAGCTCCTGCTTTTACCGAAACGGACTATACTGAATGAAAAGCAGCTCCAGACGAACACTGTGTATAAAGCTGCAATAATACAACTCTAACTAGATACCTACTGTGCCCACCAGACAACAGGAGAGCCCACAGACGGTGATTTATTCTGCCGCGATGCTGGTATTTATCTTACCGTCTTAGCACCAGGCGTCCTCAGGACTGACAGCAATTATGGGCTGAAGGAGCAAATGAAAAGACTGACCCTTTGCAAAGTGGGAAGGTGGCTGCGGGCGAACAGGAGCTGCTGGGAAGAGCCAGCCCCAGCCTGGCTCCGCACCATTCGTGGGTCCCCAGTCCCTGCAGCAGCATTTGTAACGAGCGACCCCTGGAGCAGCTCAGGAGGCAGAAACCCGATGTCAACAGCCTGCAAGGGAGCCCCAGTTTGCATTTTCCCAGACTTTCCTTGCCTCTGGTAACAATCCTGAGGAAGCTCCTCGTGCTTACCTCCATCCAGACCAGTGGCTGCTATGCCCCATCCATCTGTTCTGCCAAATAACTGAAAAACATCAACCCTATGCTTTTACAACAGTTTGTAGAGACTTACTGGGAGTTCAACTGTACCTGACACAAATTTTCTCCAGCACACACCCTGGATCTTCAGCCTAGCACTCAACTTTCTGCCTATTTCTACACTTTCAGCTGCAGGCAAGGTCATCAGGACTTGTTTGATGGGCAGGGAGTCACTATTTTCTCCTGACACTTGATGCCATCTGCACTTTTTTTGTAATATTCTCCGAGGAAACCCACCTGGGAGCAGACAGAGCCCAAAAAATATCAATCCAAAGGGTTTTCAGCTGTGTCCAGCTCTGAGGCTTGGAAACAGGAGGTTGGAAAGGCAAGGTATGAGTAGCCTGATTGCACTCACAGGTGATCCTACTGTCTCTGTACTCTGTGGACTCTAATACCGATATGTTGCTGATTTAGGGTGACACAAGAGCTACAAGGTGTCTGCAAAGAGCAGAAAGAGGTGAAGAAATGTCAGGCAGCTGTTCTGGCCAGCTTTGTGCTCAGTCTTTGATACCTCTAAGGAAACCCTCACGCAAACATCACTGACAGCTCTTGGGTCACCCTGTTGACTGCCCCTTTCCCTTCAGCCTTGCCTGGCAAAGGAAGGGAGCACAAGACATCTTTAAATTATTTGCCTCTGATACTAAGTGAGCTCTGCTCTCTTGTGCCCTCTGAGCCAGGGTCATCTCCCCACACCCCATAACCTGCTCTCAAATGCTCCTTCACGTGAGTTTTCCTTCCTTGAGGGGCATGTGAGGATGTCTGTTTAAGATCTCGGTAAAACGAGGTGGCTTGGCATCCTCGCCATCCCGTCGTAAAGGTTGCATTTTGCAGAGGCAAATTAAGAAGACGGATTGATCAAATTCTTCTGGCATTTTCCAGCTGCTTTGTCACACAGGGTCACTTCTTTGGCACCCTCATGCTAAGCCTTCATCCTGAGAGACTGCTGCCGGGAAATTCATTATTTAACAAGGGAGTTTCAAAGCAAGGTCCGGGGTTCCCTGTGTCACGGCCTGTGATGGGTTTTCCAGCCAGCTGGTGACATTTTCCTCCTGCAGCTTGGCTGAGGAGAGTTCCAAAGGGAAAAACACCAGGCAGCTTTCCTGTGTGAACTGCCACAACCTGCTCCGGGTTTCCAGATTCAGGAAGGACTGAAGAAATAGAGGCAGGTGCTCCACGCTGGCCTTGCAGACTTCCGTCCTTCACGCCGACGCAGACAAGCAGAGCGGTTCCTTTGCCGTTTCTCTCAGCTGCAGCCTGGTGACCTCTGCATATGTTAAGCAAAGAAGGCTCAAATGTACCCACTCAGTGGTCTAGAGCTGCTCAACGCTGCTGTAAGTAGGAGGAGGGGACACGTCACGGTGAAGATTGCTATTGCCATTAGACAGTGGGTGTGCACACAGGCTGTTTCATTCGAGGGATGTCCCAGAGACCTTGCCCATCAATGTCACCCCTTGCTGTTGCAAATCCAGGTCTCTATTTCAGGGTGCACCCACCGATTCATTTTGCCAGGGAGAGATCAGGTCTGCGCGTGTCTCCCACGTCAATGCGCGGTGCAGGTGAAACCAGGACATCCCCAGGGCATGTGGGTGTATGGTCTGTGGAGGTGGCCAAGCGCCCTGGGCCATCCTGACCAACAGTCCAGATGCGTCCCAGCAGGTCTCGCAGGCTTGCTGACCCCCGCTTCTTTCATGACTCCCACATCTTTTCCCCTACGCGATGCAATCGTCACTAACACAGCCTCCCGTGTGTGTCTACCACCCCATGGCATCACAGTTCTGGGAGGCCAAGGAGGCCCCATCTCAAATTCACACCTGATCAAAATGACTGTTTGATGCTGTTTGCTGTTTGATGGGCTTTTTGATGCTTCCCAACATGTTTCCTTGTAGCTTTTGCCTCCAGAAAGATGAGGTAATTGCAGCCGAGCTGTTTCAGGCATTTTTCCTTAGCCCTAGACTGCTAGTTTGAGGAGTAATTGGCCCATATCATGTCTAACTGCTTGGTGTCTTTGTGGAGGGAGCAGTCAATGGAGGTGCACGGCCTTTTGAGGTCAGGCCCTTAGGCCCAGGTCTCCCTGTGGGATTTAGGGAGCCAGAACACTCGAATCTGGGGAGTGCATTTCCTCCCACCACAGGAGACGCTCTTGGTTCCTCTTCTCCATGGGACATCAGGTGAATGTCCCCTGTGGATCTTGTCTGTGCTTGGAATCGTGCCCATTTAGCAGAAGTTGTCATGCCAACATGGGTCAGTTCAACCTGAGGAAAGGTGCAGCACCTACTCTCCTGTATCAGCCAGGCCTCTGGCAGCTTGCCTAAGACAATGAGGAAAAAGCTTAAGCTCATTGGAAATAGGTCAAAGCAACCACACTAAAAATGCCTTTGCATTGGTTGAATTGATTTAACTGGACCGGTTTCACTCTACGTGGTAGCAGCAACACAAATCCTCCCAAGTGAGAATTTTTGTTTCTCCAAACGTTCCAGAGCAGAGAAAAATATGGAAAGCAACACACCTCGGTGACCTTCAGACAGACGTATATCCTGTAAGTACTCTGTAATCTAGAAGAGACTGTATACTGAGCCATGGTATTACGGTGTCACATGTTGTGCTCCTATAATTAAAGTGTTTCCATTGTAAACTCAATTTTTAGGGGTTTATAACTTTTCTTAAGAGAGTGAACAGCAATGACCTGTTTCTGCATTCTAAGCAGGTTTTAAGGTCATTATGTGAGTGTTAACGTTCCGTTACAGTATATTGCAATGAAATGAGTCTTTCAGAGTAAAAGCATTTCACAGTATTGGCAAAAATGAGCATATTCATCTTAATTTTCGCATCTACTTAATTTCAGGAGCTTTTATAATTAAATGTTTGGTTGCACTGGCAAATAGAGGAAGCAAATCCTTGTCATCATGAAAACAATCCTACCCCATCTGCATGCTCTGCTGGGGAGCAATAAAATAGCTTTACATGGAACTTCTCCTTAAAAAGCCAAATGATGATTTTTCCATACTGGAGGAGCAGATGGGTGTTATTTTCTCAACATACTCACAGGCATTGGATGCTTCTCCACAGCTGGTATCCGGCAATCACCTGCTTGAGAACATGCCCTTTCCAAGGTAATTGTATGTTTTCCTGAACTGCTGGCTAGAGGTTCTGCTACAGCACCAAGAGCGGCCAAACACCACCCTGAAGTTAAACAGAGCTGTAAGGAGGTGCTGGGTGAGAAGCAGAGTGGTGGTCATGGGGATGAAGCTCTTTACAGCTGCAGAGGGGCACCAGGACACACAAAGTCTTCTGCTTCCCACGGGTGAAGGATATGCGCCACCACACATACCACCCTTCCCACAGGCAGGTGACTGCGTTCTCCAGGTAACAAAGCTGCCCAGGTGACCACAAAATGCATTGAGAAGAGTCTGGCCTGCAGTAATTACCTTTTTCCTAGAGAGAGACCATCGTATTTTGTAGGATTCCCATTGGGATCATTGCTCAGGCGCGTGCCTGCACAGCAATTCGGGACAGCGCTTGAGAAGTTTAGCTTTTCTCAGGTGTATGATTCTACCTTCACCCGTAATCAGAATTTCTTTTCCTTTAGGAAACCACCACTCCAGAGTGAGGAAAGCGGACTGTTCCCAAAACTATGGTTCTTGCAACATGGTCACCCACCTGTGATTGGTGATCCCACAACTGGAAATCATATCCCATTGGGGGGCTCCTCTATCAAAAAGCTGGTGACATGTTGGACAGGGGGGAGAGAATGAGAATGATTCAAAGGCCGGAAAACAGTATTATAATTAAAAATAACCACTTAATCGTTTTTATCATCCAAAAGATGTAACCCATAGATTTCAAGTTCTTCCATGGGGAGAGGAGCTGGAATGGTGGATGGTTCTTGGACAGAGCAGGAAAAGGCAGACTGACCGCCAACAGTTAGTAACTAGAGGTAGACATGTTCAGGCCAGAAATAAAGTGCAATTTTTAATAGTGAGGTAACTGATCACGGAAATAGCGTGCTTGGGGACACAGTGGACTTTTTTCATTACTTGGAGCCCTTAAATCAAGTCTTGCCATCTTTTCTGAGGCATCAAAGAGAAGTTATGGGTTTGAATTATAAATTATTGGCAAGAGTCTTTGGCCTCTGTTAAGCAGAAGGTTTGACCAGCAGTTGCGATGGTCCTTTATGGCCTGACATCCATGAATCCCTGCCTTTCAGCGGATTTTTCAGTCCAATGACAAGAACACCCCCACCTTTTGAATCATACGTCTAAGAGAAGCTAAACTTTTTAAGCACCATCCTGAATTGCTCTGCTAATAATTAGGGTTGGAAGTAGCTGAACTGAAGGATTTGCAGACACAGATCCAGTTCCGGAGAGCACAGCAGCATGGGTTTCTTCAGAAACGTGTCCCCGAATGTGCTACAGCGAGCTCCAGCCTCCATCTGCAAAAGAGAATACGCACACCCCGGGTGCTGCTTGGGGATGGGATGGGGCAGGAGCCGCCTTCATCCTCCTGCTACAGTGGGGCCAACACGCCGGGTAGTGGAGACTGCTTAAAAATCATGAATAGGGAATGAGGAACAGGAGAGACCACGTCAGAAAAAAGGGCTTGACTGGCGTCAGATCCGGCTGGCGGGCTGTAGTTTGTTGAACCGGACTATGAGTTCTCCTTACTCATGATCAAGAACTGCACTCCCAATTGCCAGGGAATGGGCAGCCTTTCTTACAGGAACGAGCTAAAAACCCGGGTCTGAGCAGGCTAGCGAAAAAAAAGTGTCCTGTTTGTAAACCTACGTGGGGGACATCCGGGAGGGAGAGGAGCTCTTTGAACTACAAGTCCGTGGTGGCACAAGAACAGATGCTCTGGCCATAGGTATATGAAGGCTGTAACCTAGAAGGATCCAAGCCTCCAGAGAAGTGGGGTTTGGGTGGGACAGGCAAGAAATCAAACTGATTTCCAGATGGGAAGGAAAATATTTATGAGCAGGACTATCATGAACGTGGTACAGCCTTCGTATTGAGGGACACATGCTTAAGATCCTTCCATTTTATGTTCTCCGTTCCTAAATTTCCCAATCCCCATCAACAGAGAGACATTTCCCCTGAAGCAAAGGATTTCCTTCTTTAACGCAGCACAATAGCAGAGCAGGTCCACCAGCAAAGGAGAATCAAAAGAGACACAGCTCTGACTCCAAAACCCAAGCATGTCTGAGTCGGGGAAAAAAAAGAAAAAAAAAAAAGAAAGAAGAAACTGGTCCTGAAGCCAGATATGTCAACACTTCTGCCAAAAAGCACCTAGCGTGCACCATCAGAGCCAGGTCAAGGGGACAGCTGCCACTGGCAGGGCTGTCACCAACCTGCCCTTCCAGGACGGTCACCCTGCAGCAAAGGTCCCCTCGCACCCTCACCCTGGGGACCTGCTGCTGATGCAACTCATTTGTTTGATGTCACCATCCCAGGTCTCTCTCTGTTTCCCATACACACCTATCCAGGCACATGGGAAACGTTGGAAAGGAGATTATGACAGAACGTGCATTCCAACATCTTTAGTTCTACTAATCTTACCAAGAGAAGCTTAGAATATTTTGACATGTCTTCAAGATAGAGCACTTCCTGAAAAATGAAGCGGTTTATTGACAGAGATCAGCTGGAAGCAGGCAGAGAAATGCTGTTTTTTCTGGTGAATAAGAAAAAAAAGCGTTAGGCTGGGACAAAATCACTGAACAAATCTTCTTTTCATCTCCGATTCTACAGCCCCTGTGTTTGCGTGCACAGTGCCACCAAGGTCACAGCGAGGATTTGCAGGACAAGGGTTAGCAAGTGGCTTGTGAGAATTAGGATTTTTCCCAAGGAAAACGAGAGGAAAGCTATTTCCGAGCCCTCCGATTCACTGCCTCCCGCAGCCCCACACTTCTTCCCTTGAGCATCCTTGCTCTCAGCGATGGGCCAGCTGGGGGTTACTGCAACCCCGTGAGAAATCATCCCACCTCTAGGGAAGGGATCACCTTGTTCCCCGGGCAAACAGCAGAGAAAGGAGCGAAGAAGAGTTTGTAGCTGAATGCACCAGGCTCCTGGGTGCAGGGGGGGAGGCTGTCCCAGGGGATCGTCCTGCGTGGTTTCGTAGAGTTCACACTGATGCCCTGGGCTGGGACGGGGAGCGGTGCAGAGCACAGTCTCTCTTCAGACATTTATCAGAGTTCACATGGTTAACTGAAATATTTCTGCCTCTACAGCTTTAATTCATTCAGAGTAGTTCAGAAGCTTCTGATAATAAGACCTAATTTATAATTAGGCTTTATCAGTAATCAGTTAATTTATAGAACCCTAATTCTCATGGAAGGTATTTCAGAGGCTTTGCTTATTATATTGTGGAGCTAATGCCCATAGACAACGAAATCACAACGATAGGATGGAAACAAATTTCAGGGTAATCCTGCTCCATGACTACTCTAGCTATTTACTTCGAATTTCATGCAGTGGGTGTAACACTGTGTATCATTTCTGCAAGCAGCCGGGGAGAAGGGCACTTCATTCAAACACGTCAGGAATAGCCTATCAGTACCAGGTAACCTTCCCGGTGCATTTAGCCAGCTCTAACCTCCTGGGGATTTCCAGAGGTCTGACATGTGCTGAGCAGCGAGTCCCACACAAGGGACGGGAAGATGCTGGTGGGGAAGGATGCAGCCAGGGCTGGATGGGGAGAGACATCACCTGCAGGACTGAATCGACAGCCCATGGAGAACCACAGAAAGCTTCTCACGGGCTCCAGGTCTGATCGTTTCCACATTGCCAGTCTGGATCAGTATAAATTCCCCAAAATTCCCAACTCGGGGGTTATTTCTGGCAGAGCTGATTCCCTAGAGGGACGGTCACTGCTCTCTTCTGGCTCTTTGGGATGCGTTCCCAAATTGTGCCAGCCTTTCCTGCAACCATATCACACTGCAAACCCATCTTCACCTTCCCATCAGCTCTCTCCATGCTTTCAGACCTTTCCCACAACTCTGACTCCTGGTTTCTCACCCAGGTAGCACGTTGCTCTCACATCATTCCCTCCAATGGACTGAGAAAAAAATCAAGACAAACCCTCTGTTTCTGCCTCTCTAGGCCCTTTCAAACCACATCGCTCTTCATTCACACTTATTTCTCTTCCAAATGAAGCGCAATCCACAAATTTCTTGCCGTGCTTGTTTTCAGAGAGTTGATAATTCATATTATCATAATTATTCATATTCAGAGGTTGCCCAGAGAGGTGGTGGAAGCCCCATCTCTGGAAGTTTTTAAGGCCAGGCTGGATGGGCTCTGAGCAACCTGGTCTGGTGGGAGGTGTCCCTGCCCATGGCAGGGGGGTTGGAACTAGGTGATCTTTAAGGTCCCTTCCAACCCTAACAATTCTATGATTCTGTGATTCTATATTCAGATAATTGATATCTTAAGACCAAGCACAGACCCCAATAGCCCAGACTGTCGCCTTGCAGAGCAACGCTCTCTTTGGTTGTCATTTCTCCAGCCCGTAAGCCCTCTGAGAGCTCCTAGCCAACCAGTTTCAATTAAATTTCAATTAACATATCTGAGCAAAATGTTATACGCTATGAGGTCGCCAGGAGGGCTGGATTAAAGTACAAACACGAGCAGCTCACCCCTGAGGCACTCACTTCTGGGACTGTGCGGCCATATGAAAAACCTCACTTTGCTCTGAAAAACGCGGCCGTTCCCAGTGGCAGCAGGCAGGACGGCAGGCGTGCGAGGGCAGAGCTGGTGGGAGCTGAAAGGACTCACCATCCCACCAGGGACCTCCTGGCCTGCAGAAGTCCTGGGCCAGCACATCGGGTGATGCTGCACGCACAGCACGGTCTGGCTGCTGCACCGCGGCACGGTCCTGCCCTCACCCCGGGAGGATGCAGAGCCCCGCGCGGGCGGTGAGCCTTGGACCACATCTTCCAGTGCATCCCAGAAGCTCCCGACTTCCCTTCGGTTTTGTCTTGTGACACTTATCACTTCGATTTGTTTTACTGAAACTCTCTTTGTGAAGAGAGCTTTTGTTAAGTCACTCAGGGTCTGAGCTCCAGCAGCTGTGAGTCACCATCCATTTCATCTTCCTTCCACAGGCACTGCTTTCCCCAACGTCCTTCTCCCGCCCCGTCGGCCCACGGGATATTTCTATTCTCCACATGTGCGATGCCAGCGCAGCTTGTGCTGTTGTTTTCCAGCCCCTGCCTTCTCCCTTTGAACTCCACCTCTCCTTGCTCGCGTCCCTCCCACTCCCCACTCCACTTCTAGGACAGGTTTTCTTTTATCCTCAAATCTACAAGCCGCTTTTTCCTGATGCCACATCAGCCAATTCTCCTTTCTTGTAATTGCAGAGGAGCTGCAGTCTGTTGTGCTTTAATTAAAGTGTATTAGTAGTGGCATGCTATTGATTTACTATACATTTGCATTAGCTGAGTAATTTACACTCTTATCTGATGGGCAAGGGATGGATACGGTGCACCGAGCCTCCCTTGATGAAACACAAGCGGGAGATGCAGAAGGCCCACCTGGGTAGATGCGCGGGGTGCCGGCTGGTTGGCAGCAGCTCCTGTTATTGCCAGCCGCCAATCCAGACGATAAGGCACGAAGCTCGAAAAACAGTTTTATTTAGACTGGCAGAACTTTCCAATCAAAGTCTTTCACATTTCATGCTTCTGTCTTTATTTCCCTGCTCGCAGAACAGAAAAATGCTTTGGCTTGCGCCCCTTCACGCAGGGTGGGAACTGCCCGGCACAGGAAAATACACAGAAAATTGCGAGCAAGTTCATCCCTTCGGAGCAGGCTCACAGCGTGTGGAAGCCGCATTATCAAGGTTCGTGTGTTATGGTTTTGTGACCGAGAGGATATCCTCTAGGTCTGCAGGGAAATATGGTTTTGTCCCCACCAAGCTGAAAGGGCAGCTCCTGTGCTCCACCAGCAGCAGCACAGCTGAGCCAGAGCCACCTTGGTACCATGCCACGGAAAGGAGCTCACTGCGTCCTCCTCCCACCCCAGAAGCTTTGCAGAGATGGGGACATTTCAGGCAATAACCCTTCTCACTGCCTGAATGTCTCCTCCCCTCTCCACCACATGCCGTACTCAGCAGCCTATTCATGTGGCAAAGAGAGGAAGGCGAGACGGCACATCTCAGTGAGCTCAATGAACCCCACTCCACACAGATGGGACAACTTTGGCAAGAGAAAGCATAGAAACCGGTCATTCCGCTGTGATTTCCGTTGAGAGATGGGCTAGGGCATGGTGAGCTGTGGGTGGGATCAGGGAACAAGAAGGGCTCCGAGAAGGATCCCAGCTGATCAGACCTGAGTACCTGGAGCTGGGCAAGATGCACTTCACAACTTTTGCTGGGTGTCGTGGCTGTCTGTCGTGGCCGTGGCCAGCTGCGCCATCTGACTGCGCAGCCTCATGGGAGCGTGTGGTGGAACGGCGGCCGTTTGCCCACCCATGAACGCGCCGGGCGCCCCAAAGAGGCAGGAGCAGCCCTGGCTCCACCGAGCAGTGGGTCCAGTTTCCAGGGGTGGCTGAATTGGACTTTGCTCCATAAGGGTCCGCACTGGGTGCCCAGTCCCACGTGCCCCGAGCACGTGCAGCAGCAGAGGCGGATGATGCTGATCCCGCTCTGGAAAAGCACTTCTGCCCCACAACAGGGTCTCCCGACAGTCCTTAATATCTCGATCTCCACACAGGCGCTATCAGCTCCCGTGTGCCAGGTTCTCCCACTGGCACTTACGCAGCACCAGCTCTGGGTCGCACCTTTCCCTGCAGTCTCTTCTGACGGCATCTCGGTGACAGCTGTCATATGAATCCGTCGGGGACCGGATCCAAGTAGCAGCACATGGCCGTGGTCAGCACACTGGTCCCGCAGCCCAGCGGAGCAGCTTTTCTGGTCTCGTCGGCTGCTGTGCTACAGGGATTGCATATTTTGCAACCGCTGCAGCCACAAGAGGTGCACGGGCTTCTCTGCGGTGTCCAACAGGCCCAGCTCACAGAGGGTTCGGGTATTTCAATATTCCTCTCCTCCTGGCTCTTCTGCACATCCAAGCAACACTGTGAGGATCTTTGCAAGTACCAACAGTGAAACCACATCTCCCGCGTGTGCAGAGCCTGGAATTCCCCGTGCTTAGGCTAGCAAAGGCACCCTTACCCAGAGTGATGGCTTTTCTCGTTAATGTTAGAACTGACTGAAATTTGTGTCCTAGAAAGCAGATTTATCAAGATCCAAAAGTGTCATAGAGCTGTATAATTTTCAATAGATATTTGGGGCTTAATTTGTTGAAATGCTTGAAGAACGTCGTAACTAATTTTTCTGTAGAAATTTCCTACTAACAACTACCGCACAACAGCATTTTTCATCTACTGGCAAGTTCTTTTTTCATTTTCTTTTTAGAAGTACTATTCACTAGCAGGTTTATTTTATACGAGTTGCAATGTAGTATTCATTTGTAAAATACACCTTAAGAAATGGAGCATAGACTAAATAAAAAGCTAAAGTAACAATACTCAAAAAATTGCTATATTTCTTTTTGCTCGACATTTTTGCCCTTTTAAAATATTGAATGGCACATTGCAGGGGAGATTTACTTTTCTGTCCTGTTCTAGTTACCGTGTTTCCCTGCACTCACATTTCATCTTAGCGGGTATGCTTCAATTTTAAGAAATCAAATTTGTTAAATTCTCCAGCAAAAGAGAGAAAAGGCAGCAATTCGCTCTGCACCTGAGCTCTGCTCGGTGCTCTCACCCAATGCTCCAAGCCGGAGCCACCGCTTCCCTCCCAGGGCCACCAGTTGGGTTTCTGGGCTGTCAGGTCCGTTAAATACTACACCATATAGATCTGGGACCACTCCTGCTTTAAGGGTCAAAATTTCATCATTTCTTCCAGTGACAGCAACTGGTTCTTGCTGCTCTGGCATGACGGGCATTGTGAGGAATGACAGTCTTTGAGCTCTCTGTCAGGCCCAGTTCGTCCTCTGGTGTCTGGCTTTGGGCACCTTGAGGAGCAACGCGTCACCCTGAGGTGGTCCATGGGGCCGGGGCAGAGACGGGGGTTGCGTGCCGTACCACCCCAGACTTCAATGCCATTTCACTATTGCAGAGCTGGACAGAATCAGAGCTGGTGGTGCTCATTGTAGCTTTACCAAGGAGTTTTTTACAGCTCATTAGATGGTCAGAGATAGCATCAGCAGAAAATGCAAAAGAGAAACAGCTAAGTCACCCAGAGGACACATCCCCACATCAATATGACCAGCAAGGATGAATGAGACTTTTTGTCTTGCAGGAAGGTTTGCACCTCCCAGCCCAGTGCAAAGTACAAGCTCCTGTGGAAGGACCATGCTCGTGGGCTGCAGCTGTGTCCATCTCCTGAGCTCAGCCTGGAAAAGGAGCCAAACACTTAGCCCAGGTCTACAGGAGCTCACAGCCCAAGACCAGGGCTAAAACCCATGTTGGCTCAATGAGGTCTCATGCTCTGGTCCCACCTGATCTTGCAAGTGTGGAGGAGAATGACCCTCCATTAAGGTCCTTACCCATGGACAGCATGGCCATGATCAACATGCCCGTCAGCACAGGAAACTTGACCTCAGACTCAAGGAGGGCTCCCAAAACCAGCGTGGGAACAACTGCAGCTTGTCTAGATTCAAGGCACGGAGGGTTTGTGGCTGGTATGGAGGTAGACACCAGCTCTCCAGATAGCATTCTGTGCCCTGGTACAGCACTCCTGCTTCTGGCCAGGTTGTCTGAGCATGCCATTCCCTCCAAGAGAAAGATGAACACTCAACTGCTTTAAATCTCCTGGGTTTAACATGTACCTTCTGCCTTGGGGGAACAATTTAGAAGTAGAAGCGAACCCCACCCCGCTGGAAAATCCCAACACTCATTGGGAAGTCCCATAGAACACGTTATCTGCAAAAAAGTTTGTGGACCTGCCCATGCAATGGCACGGTGGAGAGTCCGCTCTGCTCCCTCACCTGGCGGGCGCCCTGCCCACCCCGGGGCAGCCTCCTGCCCGCATCCATCCGCGGCATTTCCACACTCTCTCTCTGCCAGTGCCCAACCGAGCAGGCAGGGGGGCCTCGAGCAGCGTCCTGAGCTGCTGCCTGCTCCTCGAGACCTGGCTGAAGTCCTGGCTAGCCCTGTTTTCCCAGCAGGAAGGAGACGGGAGATGGTGCCCAGCCAATACCACTCCATGATCAATCCCACAGCATCTGCCATGTGAACTTTGGGCCTAAATCAGCAGCAATCGGGCACCTTTCTGCCACTCCAAAAAATGTTCTGCTGCGCTTAGGTAGACTTTTGGGAACCATAATATCTCCTGCTTGCCCAGACAGGGCTTCTTCACAGCTTGGGCATCTCATCCCCGTGGTCCCCTCTCGTTGCCTCAGGTGACTGCACTCCTCGCTCCTTTCTATAGGTCTGTCAATGCAGAGTCCAACGCCATCAACTTTGCAGCGATATCAATTGAGTGACTGTATTCAAATGCTCAGAGAGTTGTAAATAAACAAATCCGCAGTAATTCAAAAGAAAACCGAAATGAGAGAGAGCTGGCCTATATTAATCTCAACTGGTTCTCAGCAAAAATGTATGCAGAAAGCACATTTCCATATGGAGGTGGTTTCATTAGTTGACAAAGATGAGCTAAATAACTCGGTCTTTGTTCTTTGCTATGGATGTGGCAGCTATTTTAAGTATTTGGGAGTTCAGAGTTATCTGCTCCTGCACCTTTGTTTAAATTGATTTGCAATCGTGCTCTATTGATCTTGCTGCATAAAGCAGCTCAAAGAAAATAAAAATGTTAGACCCTCATTAGAAGATCCAGAACAAGCATCAGCCAAGCTGTGAGCATTATCCATCCAGCCACCTGGAGCAAACTTTGCCCTGTGTTTGCATCTAACTTAAATTATCGTTTCACTTGTGTTGGTTATTGCAGAAGTCCTGTTGGCTCTGTGGGCACAGAGAGGGCTCCCCACAGCGAAGCCCGGACTGGGGAGCGAATGCACGGCGAATGCACCACTCGGGCTTGCGATGGACACAGAAACGGGCTCGGGAAACCACCCAGCTGGAAACTCTGCCAGGAGACTCGCCTGCTCTTACGCTTCAGCCCACACTCGTCTTTGTGCCCTCTATGATTCTACGATTCTGCTTCTCACTGCGCTGCTGAGATCTCTGCAAGAGGGCACCTACAAGGGGGCCTACAGGGAAGCCGAGGAGGGGCTGTTTGCAAGGGCAGGTAGCAATAGGACGAGGGGCAATGGTTTAAACTGGAGCAGGGCAGGGTTAGATTAGCCATGAGGAAGAAGTTCTTTACACTGAGGGTGGTGAGACACTGGCCCAGGTTGCCCAGAGAGGGGGTGGAGGCCCCATCCCTGGAGACATTCAAGGCCAGGCTGGATGAGGCTCTGAGCAACCTGATCTAGTTGAAGATGTCCCTGCTGACTGCAGGGGGGTTGGACTGGATGGCCTTTAGAGGTCCCTTCCAACCCAACACATTCTGTGATTCTATGATCTGCCTAGTAAATCCTCTACCTTGGTTACCATCCTCTCTGTTCTGTGATCCCATTCAGAGACGTTCTCTCCCCTAATTTTAATCCCTGCCTTTCACAGGCCATGTGCCGCAAATGTTCTAGCTAAAGTAACTGTTTCAGCTTCCATGAGAACACTCTGTCTTCACAAACTTGTACCTTTTCCCAAAATTCTCCTCTTGGAATGAATCTGTTTTATGGAAAGTTGGAGGGAAATCAATTTGGCCACATTTGCATTAGGAGAGAAGGGGAAAAGCATACTATTTTCCTACCTTGGAAAAAAAAAAAAAACAACCTACATTTTTCATACAATGCAAATATCTCTAAAATCCTGAAAGTCTGCATTCTGCCCAACCCACTGCAGCCGGGGGTGCCAACAGCAGCAGGACAGCAAAGGGCCAGAGATATAGAGGAGGAGGAAGAAACATGGGGCTGAGTGTTCTGGCATTTTTGGCCACCAACGTGAGAAATCAGGAAAAGAAAAGAAGAAACTGTTGAACAGATAAACAAACCTTTACAGGCCCAGGTGGAGCACTTTCCTTCAAGTCCCATAGCTTCTACATTTATGTCATCGGTGTACATACCTACTTACCTTTCTATAGTCCATATGTTTTAAAGGACTGGTTGTTCTACCTGGATGCAAGTAAGTATTCTCCCAGCAAACCAGATAAAAACACAATAATCCCAGTCCCTTCCCAAATGTCAGAGGGAAGAGTGCAGAGAGAGACTGAGACAAGCCTCCAGTGGTGAATGATCGTTTGAAGACACACCAGTAAAAGTCTTGTTGTACATCATCTGGCTTGACCACCAGACCAGGACAGGGAGGAGCTGGGAGATCTTCAGGGGGGTCTTTCTCAGTTCTTTGCTTATTTTCTGCTTTTCCTATGTGTTTTCAACTGCAACAGCAGTCTCACATGCCAGGTATCCCACAAAACCCAGGTTTTCTTGTGGCTTACTGCCGTAGAGACTTGTCAAGCCAACTTCAAGCTCTCTTCAAGAATGTGCTTCTCTGAAGAGAAGTTTCACTCTACGTTAAAAGTCTCTGCTGAAGTCCTGGGGAGCAGCTTTTCCCTTGGTGGTTTAAGATAAAGACTCTCTCCCTCCATGTTTTCTGTTCTGTTTCTCAGTGGTTATTAAATAACGCTGTTCTCCTCTCACTGCCTGCAGAATGCTCTTGGTGTTTTGCTCACACAACCAGATCTGAGTGGGAAATGAAGGAAGATTTTAAGACTTCAAAAATTCTCCCACTGTAATCCGGCCAACCCAAAAATTTACAGTGCTTTGTATGAAGACCTGCAAAACCCTTCACCTCTCTTACGCCCAGTAAGCACTTCATTCAAACCAAGTAGAACAACTTCAACCCAATGGTGATGCAAAATGGCACAATTGTGTCTCTGGTCACAAGGTTTGTCTCTGATATTCCGAACTAAGAGCTGATTCTTGGTGTGAGTCAGCGAGCTGGGAGATCTGAGCGGAGTTTTCACCTACAGCACGAATGTGTGCAAACCAGAGACAACGTGGATGTGGTCGTGGGGGACTGTCCCACCACACTGTTATGCCATGGGAGCACCATCTCAGAGGGGATCAATCTGGCTGACAATCCCTTGGCCTGTATGAGACCTTCTGCTGGGAAAGGAGGCCATGCTCAGCGCTGGAATGAAAACCAGGAAGGGATTTCTGTCTTCGGTCCTGCACATCCCAGTTTCACCCTGTTTCCATTGGGCTGGGACCAGTGAGTTGTTGGACTGACATCTCCAGAAATGAGCCAGTCCTGAGCAAAAAGGACTAAGAAAGAGAGAGCTCGATCTCTTTCTTCAACAGTTTATTCCAATGAATAATTGCTCTCATTGCTAAAATTTGTGCCTGGTTTCCAATGCAAATTTAACTGACTTCAGCTGTTGGGTATGGTTCTTTTCATCCACTTCTCTACTAAACTAAAAATCTCCCTAGTACCTCATTTTCTCCACATGCACACACCAACACAGAAAGTCTGGACACACTGAAAGTGAGTCAGCTCAATTTTGGTTTTGATAAAGCCAAAATTGCTGCAACCAAAGTCAAATACTTGGCTCACCTCGCTGAGTGGATTTAGACTAGCACACAAAGTGGTGTCCTGTCAAATGAAATTAAACCAGGAAATGTGCCCCAGCAACACTTGGTGCTCCCCATCCACTAATGTGCCACAGGATCACGCTACAGATAGTTCAAAACAACCCTCACAGAACACACACAGCTTGGATGCTGAGTGCTCCGTGCCAGCTGTGTCACTCTAACGTCTGCTCATACTGAGCTGCACAACTTGTTGGTGTAAGCGTTCATCACTCTCCAGAGAGAAAATGGCTCCAGTTTATTTGGGCAGGGTCTCTTACGGAGTTGCTTTAAATGTTGGCAAACGTACAGCGTGCCACAGGGAGAGAGAGGAGACTGAAAGCCTCTAAATAGGACTTTCTGGCTGGTGGGCAAGCAGCTGAACATAGCGGTGTCTTCAAGTGGTGCTACCTGGGTTTGGGCACAGCCTAAATCTCCACTAGTCCAAAGAGTCCAGTGGTGTTTAAGGGTTTACCTTCTGGAGAAGGTGAAGGTCCTGTCTGCATGGCCATGATAAGATTGTAAGACTTTTGGAAAAGCAGTCTTCCTCTGGTCTCTTCCCTCTTCAGATGGTTTGTTCCTATGGACATCATCTTCTTCATTGGAGGTTTATCAGCCACCCCATCAGTGCCCACAGAAGAGGCTGTTACAGAAGGTACTGAAGGACTGTCCTGGTCTACAGGTGAGCAATGGTGGGGTTTCCTTGCAAGCAAGCACAGGCAGATGATGATGGAAAGGGTGCAGAGGTGGGGAGGGATTCAGAGGAACCACCAAGGGGACAAAGCTTCAGCTGTCCACAGTCACAACATGGGTGACTTGGGATGTAAACTAACATTGGTGTACCTACACGGCGGCGTCCATCAAGCTCATCTTTGTGTCTGTCACAAAGGCATGATTTTGCTTTAGCTTAAACCAGTTTCTAATTGGCTAAAAATCAACAAAGGAAACTTGGTCCCATATTCAGTGAAAGGATCTACAGACAGATTTTCATCATTTAAAAATGACAGTTTTAAGCCACGGGATGGCCTCGATGACTAGGTTTCATCAGCTTGACACAGTTCAAAACCTTTTGGTATGTGCCGTGTTTGGAAAAAAAGGTTCACAAAATGGGATGCTCCAGCTGAGATATGAGTAAACACAGACCTGCCAAATTACTGCAGCTTAATGAGTTACCCCTCATCAGCTGAGCTACAGGAACTGGCCTCTTTGAAGTGTAACGTGCTCACGTAAGCCACCCGAAGAGGCTTTAGGTAGGGATTCTTGTTTAGGCAAAGCTTCACAATGGCTGCTGCTGGGATTGTCAAGAATTAGGTGATTGCTTTGCTAATATTTTCCTCCTGTCCTTGCCTCCAGTTGAGTCTCTACTGCATAGAGTAGCTCTAAACAACATCCCTGAGCTTTTATCTGCAGGTGACAAACAGAGGCATACAAACTGGATTGGCAGGAACACAAAGAAGGCTTTCATCTCATCATTGCACGAGGCACTTACAGTAACTTCTCAAGGAAAAAAGAGATTATGCATCAACATTGTGAGCATAAAGACAATTTAAAAGGGATGTTAAGAAACTTCATGTCAGGAAAATATAGAACATCTGCAAACAGACGAGTGTTCAGTAATAAGCTACGTCAACAATCTTGGAGGAAAGAGCCTGTTTTCTTGCAGTGACAGGCCCATAGAATATCCCGAAGGGGATTTTAACAGGCTAAAGTGCTCCTTGTGGTCAGAAGAATTAGCTGGCTGCGTGCCACAATTTGGGTTCTTTGCCTGGGTTTGCTTCACCTGTCCAAAGCTCTTTGCCTCCTGTCTCTGCCACGTCTCACAGTGAGCTTCACCCTCGGTGCGTGGCGGTGTGAAGTTCTGCCCCAAGACTGGGACAGCTAACGGTCCTAGAAGATTTCTGGGCTTGACATATACACCACCACTTGGTTTCGTGACAGTTTATGGTATTTTGCCCCCATGCTTGGCAGGGATGGGGTTTCAGAGAGGGGTGAAAGAAGCGACAGGAGAGTTGCAGGGTGTGCTACACTCCCTTCTAGGTGACATTGCGACCGGTGGTGCTATGCAGGAGCATGCAGACTAATTGTTATTATTATAATAATCCAGGATGACAGGGAAGACTCAACCATTAAATAACAAGAGGGGTTAACTAGTTATTAGTCCACTAATTAATGCATAACTAATGGTAATACATGTTTATTCCCATTTGTCAGTAAACACTACTTACGTTTCTGCAGCTGATGCTTTCAAGGTGCTTCTATCCACCAGGAAGGCGCTGAGCTGGGTTCATGAGCCAGCACAAACACTGCCAGACCTGCCAGGGTGACACGGTGCCTGGCTTTCCCTGGCTGTCTTCACCTCCTCAGGGCTCTGTGCTCTTGCCTCTGCCAGCTGGATACCGCATGTGCACCAGCTGGTGGGATTTCTAACTTCTTGGAGATGTACCCCCATCTGAGCTTGTTGCCTTCTGCTGCGTTAAGAGTCAACGGAGAGCTGGCTCGGAGGGTCACTGTGGTCCAGGGTGTCACCACTGGGACCACCTGAGCCACCCTGAGGTGAGCCATGGCCCACTGCATATGGCACTTTGCTCACATCTGCACTGATGACCATGTGCAAGTCAAAAGGGACCTCCTTGGGTGGAGGTGGCCAAATGGCTGTAGATTTTACAATATCATCTATTTGTAATGCCCTTTCTCAAACTCCTCCTCCCTACGGTGCCAGGATGCCAGCTGGGAGAGGCTGTCCTGCACTTTCTCCAGCTGAGGGGACTGGAACACCTCTCTGATGAAGAAAGGCTGAGGGACTTGGGGCTCTTCAGTCTGGAAAAAAGACGACTGAGGGGGGATCTTATCAACGCTGATAAATACTGAAAGGGGGGGTGTCAGGAGGATGGGGCCAGGCTCTTCTCAGTGGTGCCCGGGGACAGGACAAGGGGTAACGGGCACAAACTTGAGCATGGGAAGTTCCATCTCAACATGAGGAGGAACTTCTTTGCTGTGAGGGTGGCAGAGCCCTGGCACAGGCTGCCCAGAGAGGTGGGGGAGTCTCCGTCTCTGGAGACATTCCAAACCCGCCTGGACGCGTTCCTGTGCCACCTGCTCTGGGTGACCCTGCTCTGGCTGGGGGTGGGACTGGGTGATCTCCAGAGGTCCCTTCCAACCTTGGCCAGTCTGGGATTCTGGCATTCTGTGAGATTTGGGTCTCAGCAGAGTCTGGAGCCTGTCCCACCAAGGTGCCTGTCTGCAGTCCTGAGGAAGGTGGTTAAGCCCAAGGTACACCCTGCTCTTTTATGCTCCCATGGAGCGAGGCAGCCCAGCGCTCAGCCAGTCACTGCCCCAGCACTCTGTGGTGCAGGCGTCCACCACAGCATGGCAAAATCCACTTGGAACTCCAGGTGCTGAATTTCATCCCACTGGTTGTTCTCACGAGACCTCCTGAGCTGTACGTGCCTACTGAGCTCCTCCAAGTGAAGATCCTGTCACCTCCATCTACTTCTCCCTCCCCGTTTGTCCTTTCCACTGCCGCTCTGATGGCAGAAGGCAAAGTGTCAACCGGCTTTGCCTGCGGAGGGTTTGGGAGTGCTCCCGCTGTCCCTGCTCCCAGCAGGGCTGGTCGATGGGCAGGAACAAGTAGCTGGCCACGGTTTTTTGCCACTTCACCCATTTGAAAGCAAGCTCATACCTTGCAAGGAGGACAGGGAGAGCCGGAGGAGCCGCGGTGGGGGGGACGGGACTACACAAACCATCTGAGTGCAAGCTGCTTCCTGCATGAGTTGGCTCAGCAGAAAGCAATATTTCGACTGAAACGTTTTAAACTGCAGTGGGCATGAAGGGTGTGAATTATCTGACTCACAGCAGATGCCTGGTGCTGTTTTAAGCACCTAGATGTTTGGCAGGGATTCCTCTCGACTACCCCAAACACCAGCAAGATGTTGCTTCTGCGAGTGACTGCTTTTAGCACACTCTGCGCAGAAAGATGTCCACGCCGTCTGCCGCGGGCTGGCTCCCCGTGCACAGCCCGGGGTGAGACTTGCTGAGATGCACCTCCTCGAGATGTCTCCCAGTCCCTGCTGATTTCCCAGCCGTGTGCCGCCGCTTGTCAAATTAGCCATTTCTCCCCAGATCTTTTTTTTTTTTTTTTTTTCCCTTTAGAAGTGCCTTTTTTTTTGCTCAGGCTGCAAAAAAAGTGATCTGCTTGTGCCTTCCCAGGGACACGGGGCTGACCAAGAAGGCAGGAGCCGTACTTGTGCCCTCCACGGGGCAGGACCGTCCCCACCCAGCCCAGCGGCGGCGTGGAGCTGGGCTGCAGGGGGGGATGCTCAGCGCGCAGCGATGGTAAAGCTGCACCTTTGCTGATCCTGAGGCCTCCCTCCTGCCCCGGTACGTGGTGCCGATCGCTTGTGGAGCTGGTCTCGTCTGTGAGCCCTGGGAGACACATCAAAGGTGTGACAGATGTGGCTTAGGGCAGGCATGATGGAGGAGGAGGAGTGTGCGCGGAAGAGAATACACAGGAGACCGCGTGTACTTGTGTCTGTGAAGGGGTTTATTGACTTTTGACCACCTTGTGAGCATCTTTCACATGCAAACGACTGCCGGTGTCCCCACGAGGCAGACTATTTGGTCCACTTGGGAACCTAGATAGCTGAAAAGCCTTTTGTGGACCAGCTGGTCAATACATCTGGATCCCAAATGTGCATCTAGTTTGGAAAAGCCATCTTTATCTACTTGGAGAAATTCCACCCAAGGTAGTGACACACGTAGGCACTGAAACAGGGGTGTATAAACCTCTTTCCCGATTTTAATTGTTTGGGGCTCTTCCTTTCCAGAATGAAATGACATAGATGAAGATCTTAAGTACATGGTCCTTCCTGCCATCAACTGCCTTTCCCAAGTTTTGACTGAATTTCTACTTAATGAATCCAGCTTTGTCATTTAGGGGATGTTCCGGCAATAAGATATGACAAGGTGTGAATTATAGTACAATAATTCATGCCTGGAGCATTGTCAGACACAAGGCTGAAAGCCGAGTGCCGTCCATGCAACTCCGCGTGAATTATTGCACCATAATTCAAGCCCTGAGGAAACAATAAGGGACTAGCCAGAGACTATCAATATGGAAAAAAAAATGGGTTAAATCTATTAATTTTATTTAGGTTGCTGTATTAAAAGGAAAAAATATGCTCTTTGCAAAATTCCTTTCTGTCCGTCCCCATGTTTTCTTCGCAGAGAAGTCACATTTAGAAAAAGTATCCCAGTTTAATGTGAAATGGGAGAGAGGATGGTCCGGGCTCCTCGTGGGGAGGGCGACCAGCTGCAGGCAGGGCAGCTGGCAGCTACCTGCTCATTTTTCCCCCTTCCCTGCTTTAAATATTCAACACCTGTCACTGGATCCTAAAGCACTTCACAAACTTAGCACCAAGTATGAGCAGGGACCGCTTCGCCTGCATCCCGGGGGACATCAAGAGGAGCGTGGCCAGCAGGTGGAGGCAGGTCATCCTCCCCCTCTGCTCTGCCCTGGGGAGGCCACAGCTGGAGCGCTGGGTCCAGTTCTGGGCTCCCCGGGTCAAGAAGGACAGGGAACTGCTGGAGAGGGGACAGCAAAGGGCCACCAAGATGCTGAGGGGACTGGAACACCTCTCTGATGGAGAAAGGCTGAGGGACTTGGGGCTCTTCAGTCTGGAAAAAAGACGGCTGAGGGGGGATCTTATCAACGCTGATAAATACTGAAAGGGGGGGTGTCAGGAGGATGGGGCCAGGCTCTTTTCAGTGGTGCCCGGGGACAGGACAAGGGGTAACGGGCACAAACTTGAGCATGAGAAGTTCCACCTAAACATGAGGAGGAACTTCTTTGCTGTGAGGGTGGCAGAGCCCTGGCACAGGCTGCCCAGAGAGGTGGGGGAGTCTCCGTCTCTGGAGACATTCCAAACCCACCTGGACGCGTTCCTGTGCCACCTGCTCTGGGTGACCCTGCTCTGGCCGGGGGTGGGACTGGGTGATCTCCAGAGGTCCCTTCCAACCCCGGCCAGTCTGGGATTCTGGGATTCCTGTGAGGCAGGGCAGAGCTCACAGGGTACGGAGGGCGCAGACGGGAGCGTGTTACACGAGGTGGGACCTGCGGGTGAGGGCTGGTCACACACAGCGTAGATGTGTTGTGAGTTGTGTCTACTGCTGAACCCCTCCTCCCAGGCAGAAAAAACCTGAGTGACGGTGGAAAACGGGCTAAGGTTTGCAGCAGCAGAAGGGGCGTCTCAACACAGCCTCTGCCTTAGCTCAACCGTTGGGCTTCCTCCATTTGTTCCTGCTTTTGACGCCCAGCAGGGTAAGCAGCAGAGACTCTAGAAAAGGTTGTTGCTGAACATTTTAAGGGCTGGTTTTGCAGTTTTCATGTAGTCAGTCCATAGAAGGTCACACTTGTGAAATCTTTTTTTTTTTTTTTTTTTTTTATCTGAGAAAACAGCCCTCAATTTTATTTAGCCTTTCCTAGAAACATGCTACAGTTCAAAAATAAAACACCCAATTTTCCAGGGCTCTGTGAGTGGCAATCTGCCTCCACGAGCCCCTAAAACCAACTCTATTTTGCCGTAGACGTGATGCAGCTTGCCCCTGTTTTGGGGCTACAAATCCAAATGCCCAAAAATTTCCTTCCAGGATTTCTTCTGTTGAACAAGGAGGCAAGTCCTCACCCTGCAAGATGTGGATGTCCCCATACGTCTCTTGGTTTTCTTGGTAGGGGTGTCTCCAGTCCCCCCTCCGCAATGGTAGACCCAGGACAGCCCTGAACAAGAGGAAGTCCTCTCCTTCCCACCTCCGAAACCAGGGCAGTTCAAGGTCGGCTGCTGACTGTGGTGGACCGAGGGGGAAGGGCAATTTAAGGTTATCCAGGGAAAATTTCAAGTCATCATTCGGATCTCAGTTGCCCAGTCAGTATAGATCTCATTTTGAAATGTCTCCAGGTTAATTGATTGCTGTTTCAGACAGTTATTGATTTTCAAATAACTATTCTAATTATTTTTCATCTAGCTGTCTTTCTGTCCCTCTGCTCAGGCAGGTCTGACATAGTCTTGAAAATATTTTCTTGTGGAGTCCCACACAAGAGGCTGATTTTTAGTATTTCCATTTGACAGTGGGACACTGAGACGGAGCAATGCTCGAGGGCAGAGACCCACCTCTTACGCTGCGCCTGGAAGGGACACAGGACCCACCATGACGACCACCAGCAGTGGAGCAAGGGACGACCCCACGCCCCCTGTCACAGGGCTGCCAAATACAATGGATATTTGTCATGAGTGGAAGCGGGTGACATGTTCATGCCAGCTCTTTGGACGTCCAGGACAGATGCTCTGCGTGTTGGTTTCCACCGTCCTCAGGAGGCCCCACCTTTTGGAACCTGGAGAGCCCAGATGAGCTCAGCTGCTCCTGACCCCCTGGGATTGCACGTGTCCCTGTCCACATTAGGACAGAAAGCTTCAACAGATTTACCCCAGCCTTCAAGACTGCAGGAGATACCAGCTCTACTCCAGCCCTGGTTGTGCTGATAACAAAGGACTCCCTGTGAAACTGAGTATCGCTATCACAGATTTATTTACCATTTCACTATCAACGTTATTTAAATATGCCAAACAGGAGCAGGACTTCTTTCCCAAGATCTACACAGATATAAGATGCGATCTCAGCTCCAAAGACTAGAGACAGTCAGTCTTTTTTGAGCCTAAAACCAACCAAGAGGAAATGATAATGGAGAGATATACAACGACAGTGTTGATTTAAAAGTCAGTTGTATTCAGTAAGATTGATTTTTTAAATCACCTGTTTTCATTACGCTTCTCAAAATTTTGAATTACCCTAATTGATCAAAAACATTTCAAAACATCTTTATAACTTATGACATTACAAGTGGGCTGGATGGCATTCCCTCCATTTATTCTGGCGGGGACACGATTCTGAAGCCCTTCCATTCACGCCCAGATTTGTGCTTGCCTGGCATTGCACAGTGAGGGGGAGGGACGAGTTGGAGGGTCTTGCGATGGGTTGGAGGAACTTCACCATAAGAAGAAACTCAAGGGCTCATGAGCATATGGATGCAAGATAGGAAGGAATACAAAGAGAAGAAACAGTTGTGACATCTTATCTGGCCATAAATGAGAGGAAGTGGCAATTCTCGCTGTTTTGATAAGCAGCAGCGTGTGCCTGGTGCGATGTGTTAACTACCATTGTGGGGAGAGGCTGGTTGCGGGCCGGTCCGTGCCATCGTACCCCACGGTGGGGGCACCCGGCGGCAGGGTATCAAAAGAAAACTTGCCCTTTTCCACGGGACGTTACTGTGGGAGGTGAACGCTGGAGACCTCCTGCAGGCAGTAATAAAACATCAGTGGCATCTCTAAAATTTATGTATGATAATTTTCTAACACAAAAAAGGATGGCACCTAACGTGAGGTAATTCTATTTTAGATCTTATTATGATGGATAAAGATGAATTGATCACTGAACTAGAAATCGGTGGTTGCCTAGAGACCGGTGATCATGACCTGATTACATTAATTATGGGATAATAAAAGACAGTCCCAACCAGTAATATATACCTGGTGCTTCTCCCTGGATCTGTGAAGCTGAATAAAGAGATGAGTGAAACTCACTGGGAAGAAAAATAAACACATAAGCAAATGAGTGAAAAATGAAAAGTTCCCACTAAGAGTTCGCAACCTGGCTAAAAAGTTATATTTCCACTATAATTTTAAAAGAATGGTGTTTGATTTTTGAGATCTTTCTAGGTGAAAATGAAGGCAGCAATTAGAAAAAGAAACAGCATATAAAGAATGGGAAAAGAGGGGAAAAACTAGTAATCAAGATAATTTAACATTTCTGAGTGGTAGAAAATTGATAAGGGAAGCCAAATGCGTTAAAGAAAAATCTAGCTGATGAGTTATAGATAATACCAGCTGTTATTATCAACAGGAAAAAGAACGCTAATTGTGGTATATACTGACTACTTGAAAAAGATGATAAAAATGATAAAATTAGATCATAAAATTAATAACAGTGACACAAAGAAGATCCAAAAATGTCAGAGTGTCATTATCTTGGTCAAGCAGCTCATAAGCTCCTCAAGGCATTAGAGGAAGCTTAAATTTAGAGAATCTACAAAAGGCTTTTTCCTTTGAGGGCTTTATGGCGGTGTTGCACGGTGCCTGGACTCTCTGAAATATGGCATTTCCCGCCCTTCGGTCACGGTTGTGAACCACGCCACAGATTGCCGTTTCTCCTGAGTTTGTCCCCTGTCATTGTACTTACAGTATGTAAAAACCACGTCTTCAAAAATCATGGCAAATTGCCCTCTCTGTGTGGATTTTATCTAGGGACCGCCGTTGGCTTATGGCCTGCTGGTGCAGAACATTTTGTGAAAAGCAGACAAAATTATGATTATTTTTTAATCTAAAACCAAGATTACTTGTATAACCACCATTATTAAAATAGCTGAACCCCTTGCAGTCTCTTTATCCTCACAAGAAGCACTGAGGAGGAGAACAGAACTGGGGTAGGTCTCCACTGCAGCTCACGTAGATGAAACGGAGGGTTTGTCTACAAGAAGGATGGGTCCTGCTCCCCATGCAGCCACAGTTGTGTCACCACCAGCACCGTGTCTGTAGCCAAGTGGCTACCTGAGCTTGGAAGCAGGTTTTCCACCCCGTACTGACCCCCATGCCACTACAGCCACGGACACTGGCCTTGTCCCTCAGCTACACCAGCTCCAACAGCCCATTGCTATGGGTGGAGGGTGGGACGGTGATAGAGAATGGGGCCCTCACAGGTGTTTTTAGTGGTGTTTAGCAGCTGCTCCTACACAGACCCAGCATGAGACAACAGCCCCCAGGCACACAAGGAGCTTGCAAAATGGTCGGAACTGGGTTCAGTCTGTAAAGCCCACAACCACGTCACCATCCCACTACGGTGGGATTGCATGATTGTACAATTGTCCTGCTGCAAAAGGAGTGAAGGTGGGTCCTGCAACCACAGGCAGCCACAATACTCCTTTTGAGTTGAAATTTGGCTGTTGTCTCATTTGTTGTTTGCATTTCTACAGCATCAGGAGACCCCCTTGGGAACAGGGCTTCCTCGCCAGCCTTTGCACAAACGTCAAATAAGATGGTCCCCATCCCAAAGAGCCTCCAGTCTCTCCAGCAAGTGGAAAAGGAGGACAAACTGCTTCAGAAATACATTGTATTTAGTAAAATTTAAAGTTGCTGATTTTTGCCAAGCTGTTCAGCTCTCTGGATAATCCAAATGAATCCACAGCATTTCAGAGCAGGTTTCAGTTACGCTTGCCGCAGGTGCAACGCTGCAGACCTCGGAGCTGTGGGGACGGGTCTCCTGGGCCTGATGGACCCCCCCTTCCTTGGAGGGAGGTTCTCAACTCAGGAGTTTTGGGGATCTTGACCTTTTGGTGCCTCCTCAAAGATGTCAACTACGAACCTGGACAATGGGCTGCCCAGAGAGGCGGTGGAGTCTCCGTCTCTGGAGATATTCCAAACCCGCCTGGAGGCGTTCCTGTGCCACCTGCTCTGGGTGACCCTGCTCTGGCCGGGGGTGGGACTGGGTGATCTCCAGAGGTCCCTGCCAACCCCTGCCAGTCTGGGATTCTGTGACCTGACTTTTTAGTAAATACTGGGACGCGCTGGTCCCCACTTGAGCAAACCAACCTGATGCTTGTGTTCTGGAGTCGCGCCTTTTTCATAGATTCATCGAATTATTTAGGCTGGAAAAGACCTTTATGATCATCGAGTCCAACCGTGAACCCAACACTGCCAAGTCCACCACTAAACCATGTCGCTAAGTGCCACATCTCCTCCTCTTTTAAATACCCCTGCAGGGGTCCCCGGGACAAGCGCGGGGGCAGAGATGCTGAGAGCGAAGCTTCCCGGCCGCGGGACAGGGTGATCCCTGCACACGCGCCATGTTTGCGTGTCATCCCCTGCGGGGAGCCCAGATGCGCAGCTCTGTCAATACTGGTGACGGTTTCTGAACGACTCGTTTCGTAGTGCTGCAGGGGCAGCAGAGCCCAGGTCCCTCGGGTCGGGGGGCCAGCTCCCAGGGGTGCACACCTCGGCACCCAGAGGCGAGGGACCAGCCTTGGCTCAGAGGCTGCAGCCGAATCTCAGCCCTCAATTCGTAATTCAGCCCCCGGCAGGGGGAGGGGGGGTGTGGGGGAGCAGGAGCCACTGGGGGCTGCCGGGGGGCTGCAGGCCCCCTCCGCGCCCGCCCCCACTGCCCCCGGCCCGGAGCAGCCACCGGGGGGGTCCCTGGGCTTGGCACCGGGAAGTGTTTGCCTTGCTCGGGAATGGAAAATATAGGTTTCCAGAATGCCAAAAAGGTAATTTAAATGTTAAAACATTTGTGATTGCATAAATTGCATGTATTATTCCAATTGAATTGTAGTGGGATTAATCTGACCTTAATAGAATACTACTAATAATTTATATTATTATCTTTAATAATATTAATTCTACTTAATTTTTTTCCATTTACTTTGTTCATTTAAGGGCAGCTCCATTGAGCTCTGGAGCGTTTAGCTCTTGGTGTGCGGCAGTCACTTATCATTTGCACAAGTGGGGATTCCACTAGGCAATTTTCAGAGAAATAAAGATCATCTTTCAGTGAAAGGAACTTTAAAAAAATTATAGTATTAAATGAGTAGATATTAATGTGTCATATTTAGAATATAAAACAACCCATAATCTGTTCTGAAGTCTCTTCCACCTAAACATATACTTTTTTTCCTTCTAGAGGGATCTTTTATTCTGCTGTTTAACTTATTAGGCACTACCATTCTAACTGTTAAAATAAAATTGTTAAGATCATAATGTCAGGGAAATAAAAACCTTGGCAGTATGATAGTGCTTTCTGAGCAGAGCATCACAGTTTGTTGGTGATGAATTGGAATTGCGCATTTCATTAGAATTTATATCACAAGCCAAGGGATGAAGCATTATTTCATTAAGTATCTTGAAATTTCACCAACCTAATGAAGCTGTCAAAATTCCATTAATAAAGCACTGGAAATATTTATTTGTTTGTTTGTTAGTATGCACTTGCCATTATTTAATGTTGTATTTGCAATTTGTTAATTTGCGAGCGCGGGCCGGGCGGTGCAGCGGGAGGACGAGGAGCGGGGCTGGGGGCAAGGGGCTCCCAGTTCATGGCGGGGAACCGGAGGGTCCCGCATGGCCAAGGAGCTGCTCTGTCCTGCGGTGGGATGGGGCCCCCAGTCCTGCTTCATGGGAGCGGTGAAAATCCCAAATTACCGCGCACTGCTGAGGCACAGGTGCTCCGGGAAGGACGGGACCCTTTATCGAAGCCGATGTTCGCGCCAGGAGAGCTGCATGCCACTGCTTCATTTTTAAAATGCATTTTAAATGTGCCCTTGACTTACAGAATCACAGAATCACAGAACGGTTTGGGTTGGAAGGGACCTTAAAGAGCATCTAATTCCACCCCCTGCCCTGGGCAGGGACACCTCCCACCAGCCCAGGTTGCTCCAAGCCCCGTCCAACCTGGCCTTGAACCCCTCCAGGGACGGGGCAGCCACAACGTACTCAATTTTACCATCGACTTACTCAATTTTACCATTTTTTTTTCCTTAGTTCATCTCCGAGGGGTAGCAAACTTCAGTGAGCGCTGAGTAACGCCAGTGCCGATCACCATTAAAGAACTCCCAGGTTTTAGTGAGCGCCCTTCGGTGAGGATCCGCGATTTTCTGCCAGTTGCACAACCGGCTTGAGCGCAGCCCAGACCTATCCGAGGTGGGTCAGCAGCTGTGGCGGGATTATAAATGACAATGTGTTACTTTTTGGTCAGGCTCTTTGTCTGGGATAAGCCCATGGAAGTTTACGGGCTTTTTTCAGAGGCGCTGCTGTCTGCGGCGGTGCGGCACAAAGGGTTTTACTGGCGTGCGTCTGGGATGGACTCGTTACTCATGGGCGACGAAGCTGCAAGGGGATGGTTTGGAGCACCCCAGATGAGTATTATTAAAATTAATTATACCAGTTCAGTCACGTATTTAGTATATTCTATTTGTGACGGTAAAAAATAGCCAGGAAATCTTTCACTTTTTCAATCTCCCATCCCGCGGCCCACACGCAATGTGCTAAAGGTGTTATAATGACTTTAAATGACAGCGTATGGTCATTATTCAAACTAACGCTTATGGCCCGACTCTCCCATGTGGCTGGCTGCTTCGTGTTCATAGAATCATAGAATCACAGAATGGTTTAGGCTGGAAGGAACCCTAAAGACCATCTTGTTCCAACCCCCTGCCCTGGGCAGGGACACCTCCCACCAGCCCAGGTTGCTCCAAGCCCCGTCCAACCTGGCCTTGAACCCCTCCAGGGATGGGGCAGCCACAGCTTCTCTGGGCAACCTGGGCCAGGGGCTCACCGCCCTCACAGCAAAGAATTTCTTCCTAATAATCTCATCTAAACCTCCCCTCTTTCAGTGTAAAACCCTTCCCCCTCGTCCCATGGCTCCCCTCCCTGATCCAGAGTCCCTCCCCAGCTTTCCTGGAGCCCCTTTAGGGACTGGAAGGGGCTCTAAGGTCTCCCCGGAGCCTTCTCTTCTCCAGGCTGAACCCCCCCAGCTCTCTCAGCCTGTCCTCACAGCAGAGGGGCTCCAGCCCTCCCAGCATCGCTCGAGAGCAGCCCCAAACCTCCAGAGTTTGCGGCTCCGTGCAGCCCTGCTCCGGCAGAGCAGCTCACGCTGGCTGGGCTTGGGCTCCTGACCCCGCCACGGGGGACCACAGGAGCTGGAAGGGACCAAATCCTTACGGGAAACTGAAGGAAAACCTTGCAAACCAGCCTCGCTTAATACACTTCCAGTTATTAACTATCATCTCGTAAGAGACCGTTCATTGTTAAAAAAAAAAATCTCTGAGTGAAATTTATATATAAGATTTCAGTGAGCATTAATTACACAGGAAGGTTGCAGGGTCTGCATTATTCTGTTAATAGGATCTTCAGGAAAAAAAAAGACAGGTCTGACACAATGCGTTAGATTTGTTAAAGGACCGATTTTTAATTAGTTTTAACTGATAAGTTAATTAATGACTTTGCAAATACATACCCAGGACATGTATTCGATACGCAAAAAGTAGGTGCTGGGATTTTGCAGGGAATGCTCTATAACAAAGAGAGCGTGTGCCTGCCTGAAGTGCAAAATTCAACATAGCCATAACTACAGATCCCTAAATAGTGATTTCCATAATTACACAATTAAAGCAGAAAGACTCAATTTAAGGCATGCAAATATTCTTAATTCGGCTCTGCCATGACACTGTGAAGAAGAGACAGATGAATCTGATTACGGGCCCAGGAAGCGACAACTCCTCTCTAATACCACTCGATGGTTGTGTGTTACGGCAGAGCAGAGTTCGGGTTTCCTCGGTGAACTGCGCGCGCTTCTTTTAAGTACAACTTTAACTTTCAATTTCTTCCATTTATACTACTTAGCATGGGGATAACTGCAAATCACTTTAATCTAATTTACCCCAAAATAGTGACGATACATCTCTCAGTATAAACTCCGTCTTAACATAACATCTCTCTAGGAATATCAATACCACATATGATTTTCAATTAAAGCAGAAACTCAACCTTTTCTGTCTGAGGAAGGTTTTGTTATCTTTTTCTAAGCTTACAGCACCTGATGTGTGGATAAAAAAATCCGTCTTCTGGGGATTTTCAGCTAAATCTATTATTTAAATCCCGTTTATTAAGGTTCTTTGCTTCAGTGTCTGCATTTTCTTGGACACCTTTTTCCTGCCAAATGCAATCCTGGGCACAATGCACGGCCGGAGCCGTGCCCCAAGCACGCGGTCTTTGCGGCCGGCGGGGATGTGCCGACCCTGGACATCTCCTGGGGGCTTCATCCACCCAATGGGAGGTTCTCCTTCGGTCCAACATGTGTTTCCCGGACGAGGCAGGGCTGCTCCAGCTCTGCTCACAGCCCTTGCACCCGGCCATCGCTGCCGGTGCAGCCCCTGTGTTCCGAGCATCCTCCTCCCACCAAGGCAGGTGGCCAAGCACTTTTGGCTGCCACCCCATCTGGTGGACCCACAAGCGGGGACCTGCTGCCATTGCACCTCCAGAGAAAGGCAAGGGAGATTCCGGCGCTGAGAGGCGGCTGTTGCGCTATTTGGCGGAGGCAGAAGGAAGCTCTTTGTTGTAGCAATAAACCACTCACCGTCAGCAGAAATGTGTTGTGCGGTCATTAAAGAGTGGGTAAGAGGTGCCCCACCGCTTGGGATTTTATTGCTTTGCAGTTTGCTCTGGAGAGTGTCGCGTTTATACAATCTTAGTGCTTTTAAAACCAAAGGTTTCTTTTTTTTATGTAGGTGAAATAGGCGCTCACATGCTTATAAATGCTCCCACACCCTCGCGTTTCCTCTCGAAATTCAGCTGCGTCCTGAGACGCGTGCTCTTCCCAAGCCCACTCAGACCAGGGGGAGCAAAGCACCGCGCACATCCGAAGTCACACCACCGGCTTCCCAGCACGGGGCTTTCACCGGGATTTCCCCAGGACAGGGGTTTAGCGTCATCACCCCCACAGAGCCGATCCTAACGAAGCAGCCGCTGCCATTTCTGAAGAGGCTTTGATGCAACAGAAGAACTTGTTAATAATCCTGCAGGGAAAAGAACTGGACCTAACTGTCTTTAAACTGAAAGAAGGGAGATTTAGATGAGATGTGAGGAAGAAATTCTTGGCTGTGAGGGCGGTGAGCCCCTGGCCCAGGTTGCCCAGAGAAGCTGTAGCTGCCCCATCCCTGGAGGGGTTCAAGGCCAGGTTGGACGGGGCTTGGAGCAACCTGGGCTGGTGGGAGGTGTCCCTGCCCAGGGCAGGGGGTGGCACTGGGTGGGCTTTAAGGTCTCCTCCAACGCAAACCATTCTGTGATTCCATGATTCTAAACCCATATGGGTTTGGGGCTCCTGTTCCACCCAGCTGGCTATTTGGTGCGTTGTTGGGATCAGCCCACCGCAGCGAGCCCCGGGCTGTGTTGGATATAAGATCATCACAGACTTTTTTGAGGGGCCTGCAGGCGCTGACAGCGAGTGCTCAGCGCACACGCGGTCCTGGCAAAGGAGGGGACGAAAGGGACCGCAGCTAGAAAAGGAAGGAGCAGTTCAGTGCTGACAAGGACAAATATAATCCAACGCTTCCTTTTATGTAACCGTTGGCAAACATCTCTGATGAGCTTTAATGCCTCAGAGTGAAGCAAATAGATGGTCAGGAAGAGTGAAGTGGGGATTTTTTTTTTTTATTTTTTTTTTGCTGGTCTCACAAATATCTTTGCAGATAGCGGTGATTATAAATAGTCCTTTTGCCATTTCCTGACTGTGGTTTGCCGACTCTGCCTTATTTATGGCAGCACACGAGAAGCGGTCAGCGTTTCGCCCTGGCGTGGGGCTCGACTTCAGCGGTTGGGAGTTCCCACTTCAGAGCGGGCAGCGAAATAGAGGGACCCCCCAGCGTCCCACCAGAAGAACCTTTGGGGCAGATGAGCGAGTGCTGTGATGGGACTAAGGGGATCGTGAGCTCCAGATTTACTTGAGCAGACAGCTACCAGTAATGTCCTCCTCCAGACTGTTGAGCACGTACCCCGTGGAGAGGCTCCTCACTGGAAGCAGCACAAGTGCCTTATGCAGAATCCTCATCACCTTGCCGGCTTCGCCTCCAGCGTGTCCCAACTTCATCCTCGGCCGTGCTTTTGCGAGACGGAGTTAGTTGTGCACCGTAACACCCTTTCCAGGGGCTAAGTGGCATCTCCCCCTGCCTCATCCACCCAACAGCCTTCTCCTCTTACCAACGTCCTTGACACAACAGCTCAAGCAGAAGTCGCCGCCGCAGCACGCGAACTCCCAGGGCGCTCCATCGCCTCGTGACAGACAGGGCTGCGACACCCGCACGGAAGAGAAACTCTTTGTGCCGAACGCCTTAAAAACACGCTGGGGTAATTCATGCAAATACAGCGCGCTGAAAGGTTATCGGGCTTGCAGAACCAGCCCTCATACCTATGTCCACTACGACAATCTTTAATCATATTATCACATTGCTTTATTTCAGCCAGGACCTCACCTCCTCCAGCACGTGGGAGGTGGGCTCCTACCAGGGACCTGCTCCTCGTTCCTACCAGGATGGCATTCCCAGGCTGCGATGACTGTAGAGCCTCCCTGGGGCCGGGGAAGCACTGCTGCTGCCCCATTTCACAGGCAGGAAAGCAGAGAGAAGTCACTGAGTTATCCGTGGCAAGCCCAGCGCCGCGCAGATGCCGAGGTCCCGGGAGGAATTCAAGGCTTCCACGCTGGGAATCATGAGGAGGTGTGAGCACCACGGTGCCCTCAATCCGCAGCCACCGGGAACTGGAATAAGAAAAGAGACCGATCTTGATTGGAAAGCCATTTTTGAAGCGCGGTGGGGAGATGCGTGGATTGGGCCTGTCCGTAGCTGTCACCCAGCGAAGGTCTGAGGGCACTGCAGAAGTAAGGGTGTGGGTTTTCAGGCTCCAGTCACTGATCAGGGGGAAGTTTTGAGAAATAAAGCAAAAACGTGGTACCAGGCAGGACGGAAGAGCCCACCGAATGGTCCCAGAGTGACAGGCTGGCTCAGCCGAAACGGCTGGCCCTAACACACAGAAGAAAAGGCCACCTCATCATGAGGGACTTCAGCCTGAGTGACACAACGGATATCTCACGCTGCCAGGATTAAAACATCCTTGGAATTCCTTAAACGTCATCAATAGAAATTTCCTAACTCAAAATGTTTTGACTTGCGGAAATTCTGCACTAGCCCTCACCCTGCCGGAGGAGGACGGGCTGTCCTTCAGGCAGAAGGGATCTCCGTTGGATGGTATTGGTTACGCGCAAACAGCATGAAACCCACGCTCGGCAGCAGAAACGCACGCTGGGTTTGGAGGGATGGTTTCACAAAGCCAACACCAACCAGAAGCCAAATTCCTTGGGAAGAAGCATTCAGACTCCAAGATCTGACCAAGAATTGGCAATTCTCTGCTGTGGGGGCCCAACCTCACCACCCATCGTGATGGTCACCTTAGTTGGACAGCCAAGGCAGACTGCCGGCCATTTAAAAAATATATATGCAAAAGAAGACCTGGTTGGTGTCTCCGGCAGTTTCCTGGTTGCTGCTCAATTCCTGCATCCATTCTGTGTCCATGATCAGAAGGAATGGGAGAAGGTTTGGGCTGAGGAAACTTGGAGAGCTCAAACACCGCCCTTCCAGAGGGAAGACAGACCCCAAAAAAAGGCAAAGGGATAAGCTACCCACACGGCTTGTGGACATGGGATGGCAGGAGGCTCTTCCACGTTACAAACGTACCGAAGGGCAGCAAAACAGGGTGAGGCTCGAAGTGAGTCAGGGTTGCATCTTTCAGCAGCGGGGGTGAGGAATGGTTGGCCAAGTCACCATGACTTGTGATGGATTCTCCATAGCTGAAGAGGCTTCAAGGCAGGCAGCGACTGCTCGAAACGGGCCCTTGGACATCATGGTACACAGCGGGGTGGAATCTTTTCTCTCCAGGCTTTGACTTCGGGAAGGAGGGCAGCGAGCAGCTTTCCTGAAGGCTGTTGAGGGCATCTCTATGCACCTTCTCATCCTACAAACTCCATGTCAAAATGGCATTTTTTCCCAAACCTTCCTCAAACCATACTGTTTGTTAAACACCCTATTTTGCTTTATTCTGGTCCACAGGGGTGCCCTTCTGGCTCCTTTTCACACCGACTCGGGGGGTGAAAGAGCCTTATGAGCAGTTTTTGCCTCTTGACTTCCCACATCCCTTCTAAGCTCATTCGGAAAACATCTTCCCTTGCCCAACATCTCCACCAATTCCCCTGCCCCTTTGTTTTTATTTAGCTCTGTAATTACATTATCTGACTGTACAGCGTTTTGGAATGAAATCTGCATGAAAGATATTAAGAAAAATAAATTTGTGTTTTGCAATATCTTTGAAGCTATCTTTAGTCTGGGCAACGAGAACAAAATCGGCGTTCGACTCTCCACAAATCTCCAGCTTTGTGGAGCTCTTGGGAAAGAGGGTTTCATGGGCCGGGGCAGGGAAATCCACGAGTTCAGGTTATTTTATTAATACTATTAATAACTATTTTTTGGCAGCGCTACGCAAGGCAGAAAAACACCAGGTATGCACGAGATGTAATTACGTTTATAGTTAATGCTGTACGTTTTCCAGGGGAAGCAAAGCACTGCCTTTTTTGTTTTTTCCCCCCCCTCACTTTTTGGGGGAACATGGCAAAGTTTGCCGGGGCGGCACCGAGCGTCGTGAGCACGTGTGGAGGAAAAGCTGCGTGGGGATGGCGATGGTGCGGGGCCGAGTTTCAGGAGGGGATGGGGAAAGGCTTTTCCCCCCCGTTTTGCACCATGGGGAAACAGCTCTGAAACACGGGGGGCGCTGGGGGGGGACACCCCTGGGAGCTGCGGGGTACTCGGAGGGGGAGCGATGCGGGCAGGCGCGATGCCGCACAGGCCCCTCTGCCTCCCCCGCACCCCCCGGGCCCCGCTTCTCCCCAGGGCCCTTCGCCTTCACCCGCTGCGAGGAGCGACCCGAGCGGCCGGGGGAAGCTCGGGGGGGGCCGTGCCGTTGCCGGGCTTTCACCCCCCGCCCGGGCCGGGCCCGCGGAGGCTCGGGGAACGACGACGCTTGGCCGGGGCTCCCCGAGGGTCCGCTCCGCACCCCCCGCCCCGCTCCACGGGGGGCGCCGCGGCGGCGGCCCCACGGCGCGGAGCGGCCCCGCGCCCGCCGGTGGCGGCGGCCGGGCTGGGGCGGCCGCGGCGGCGGGGCCGGGCCCGGTGCGGGGGCGGAGGGCAGCGGCGGCGGGGCCGGTCCGGCGGGGCTGCCGCGCTGGGCCAGACTCAGCCCCTTTCTCCCGCCGCCGCCGCTGGCTGCGAGCGCGCTGCGGCGGCTGGAGCTGCCCCCAGAGCGGCTGGTGATGGCGGCGGCGCGGGCTCGGCAGCGGGAGGCGCCCGCCCAGCCCTGCGCGCCGCGCCGCTAGCGGCAGCGCCCGTGCCCGCGGCGGCCGCCCCGGCCCATGCCCCCGGGGGGAAGGGGGGCTGCAGCAGCCCGGCGAGCCGCCCACCCGCGCAGCGGGGGCATCGCCCCCACTCGCCGCTCCTGGGAGGGCGGAAAGGAGGCAGCGGCGGCGGCGGCGGCGCCGGCATTGTGCGCGGCGGATCGCAGGCCCCGGCGGCGCGGGGCTCGCCTGCCTCCCGCCCCAGCCTCATGAACCAGCCGGACGGCTCCGCTCCGGCGGCGGCGACGGGAGCGCAGGTAGGCGGCGGGCCGGGCGGCGTGTCCCCCGGGGGGAGGCGGAGGGAGCGGGGAGGAAGGGAGGGAGGGCGGCCGCCGCAGCCGCCCCGTCGCGGAGCCCCCGCCGGCGGCGCTTTGGCGCAGTGCGCGGGGGGCGCCGGCGGGACGCGGCTCCCCCTCGGCCCCGCACCGGCCCCGCCGCCCCCCTCGCACCGGGGCGGAAAACAAAGCGGCGCCCAGCGGCCATGTCGGCGGGGACCGGCCGCGGCCCGGCCCGGCCCGGCCCGCCCCGCACCCCCCGGCCCCCGCTGCCCCCGGCCCCGGGCCCGCCGGGCGCCGCTCCCCCCCGCGGGGCTTTTTCTTCTTTCCTTTTTCTTCCCCCCCCCCTCCTTTTTCTCCTTTTTTTCTTTTTGCCCCTTCTCTAATTTTCCTCCCGAACGGTAGGTTTTTTTTTTTTTTCCATTAAAACGACGCCACCTAGAGGAGACTATTTCGTAAATAAAAAAAAAAAAAGAGAAATTAAAATTGCAAAAAAAAAAAAAAAAGAGGAAATATTCAGCTATTTCTCATTTTTGGAGAAAGTCGGGGGCGGCGGGGCCGGGTCACCCCCCCATCCCCCCCCGCCTCGCCCCGCACATCCCCGGTTTGTCCCTTCGGAGGCGAAGCCCAGGGAATATGTAAATGAAAATTAAGCTGGAATTTGAATGAATTCGGGTTCCCTCCCCCCCACACCCCCCCCCCCGCTGCCCCTTTTTCTGGAGACGAAGGAGCCGGGGGCGCAGCGGGGTGCGGGGGCCAGGGTGGGCACCCCCGGGTGGGCTGCGGGGATGGGGGAGTTTGGGAAAGTGGGAGAATTGCTGTTACGGAGCAATTAGGAATTGTACTTCATTGTAATTTTGAACTTGTGCAGCACGCTGTGCCAAAACTGATTTTCTTCTTTTTTTTTTTTTCCCGTTTTTTTTTTTCCTTTTCTTTTTTTTTTTTTTTTTTGCTGCAGTGCTTAAAGTTATTTGTTTCAAACGAGGAGTTTTGCAGGAAAATTAGAGCATAGAAAATTTGCTGTGGACACACCCAAATTTTTTTTTTTTTATTTTTTTTTTTTTTTTTGGTGATTTTGGATTTCATGCAAAACTGCTCTTAAACAATGAGGTTCTAAACACAGTCCAGGAAAACACGAGGACAAGCAAAATTAAGAGTCGAATGTCAGTTTTATTTTTGAATTTCTTGGCTTTTCGGATGGTTTCTCCTGGCATAATTAAAACATAGTTTCCAGCATTTAATTTCCTACTTCTTTTGTACAGAAAAAAATTTCCATAGTAGGTTTTTTTTTTTCCTTCTTTTTTTTAAGCACACACGCTGCAACAACTCCAGATACTGGGGATCATATCAATCTAGGATTTACACAGGTTTATTATAAGGTCCGCCATTATATTATGAATATGCATAATTACCAATATTGTGAAAAAAATAATTGCAGATTTAGTGATTTTGATTTTTATTTTTTTTAAACAGTAAAACTAAAGTGCCTTTAAAGGGCTCAGCCATGATTATTTTTCACAATTTCAAAATCCTTTTTCTCTCTGACTCTTGCTGTAAAGCCTTCCTGGAGTTTGAACTGAAAAATATCTTTTTTTCATAATTTTTTTTTTTTTGGTTTTGTTGGGTTTTTTTTTGTTGTTTTTTTTTAAACGCTGTTCTGTGCCTCCTCTTTTGCTGTTTAGGGGGGGTGCCTTGCGACTTCTGGACTGTGCACACACTAGTTTATTATTGTAGGGTTGCCCTTGAATACTGGGGGTCTTGGTATTGATCTTTTTAAAAATAAATAACAAAAGAGCACTGAAACCTGCATTGTTTCAAGAAAAAAAAAAAGCAATATAGGAGAGATGCATGGCCTTTCCACCCAAAAGCGGGGGAGGGAGAGGAAGGGAAAGATTAGGTCAACATTGAGTTTTACCAACCTTGACACAGTCTCCTCTCTAAAATGGGGACAAAATAGCAAGATGGCTGGCTCCACAGCTGCAGCAGTTTGGTTTTTTTTTTTTTTTGGTGTGTGTGTGGGTTTTTTTTGTTTTTTTTTTTTTTTTTTTTTTTGAAAAAGGCATTTTTAAATTTTGAACTCAGCAGTGAGTTTCTGGAGCTGCCGGGCACCCAGCCGCAAATGCTGCAATTCAGGCGCTTTAAAAAAAAAAAAAAAAAAAAAAAAAAATTTCAATCCGGAATGAATTTTTAAATCTGAATCTCAAAGCCCTGAAAAGTTTTTTTTTTTCTTTCTTTCTTTTTTTTTCTTTTTCCTTTTCTCCTTTGATTTTTATTTCACTGTAACTTGATATTTGCTGGAAATTAGGCAGGAGGGCCGGTGAATTTAGGATTCTGGGGCTGTTTTTCACCCTTCCTCCCCGTCATTTGTTTCACATTTTGGGTTGCTCAGAGTGGGGGGGGGTGAGGGTGGGGGTGGGGGGAAATGGAAAAAATTTGCAAAGCAGGATAACTCTTGGGTGGAGGAGAAAATAGTCTGAAATGTCAACTTCATTTTTTTTATTTTTTCTTTTTTTGCATTTATTTCCCCCCCCACCGAAGGACCCACCCTCTTCCTGAATCTTTTTTTTTTTTTTTTATTTTTTTTTTATTTTAAGCAAATACTGAAGTGAGTGCCGCGGTGCCAGGGCAGCGCTGGTGCAGATAGAGCGGGGTGGCACGGATGGGGCAAAATTACACCCGGTGATCTAAATTGGATTAAACAATCCCGGAGAATATTTTATTAGTGGTTTTGATCCAGGAAGCTTTACTGTGGGGGCTTTTCCATATTCTTACACTCCAAAAATTCCCTTCCTTGAGCTGCACCCCGTAACTTTCCCTTACTCGGTGATTAGACCCAAAGAAACTGTTTAGCTGTAATTTATTTTTTTTAATTTTTTTTTTTTAAGGTTTCATACGTTTTTATTTTTTTTTTTTTCCAAACGGAGATCTTTTCCTACTGCTTTTTCTCTGCCTGTCACCCCCGGGATGTGGGGAGCAGCACCGTGGCTGTGCCATGGGATGGGATGGGGGGGGACACGACACAGATCGATGGGTGCTGCGTTTTCATTATGAATAACGAGATAGATTCAGTTTTGGGTCAGAATGACCGCGTTTTCGCAGTTGTATCAGGCAAGTTTGATGGTGCTCTCCTCAAACAGAGGAACTGAAACTTGAAAGGCCTTAGTTTGTGTCTGTTTTAACCTGTTTTCGGCGGTTGTGGGAATAAGTGAATTTTCTGTGGGTTCGTGCCCGTCACGTCCCCGCAGAGGTGGGAGCGCGGTGCCATAGTGCTGGGCTGCAAGCGGGGGGATGCCGCCCGCCGGAGGTGTGCCTACCGCAACCTTCCCAATCTTTAACTCTCTCTCTATCAGTTTCTTTTTGAACAACGGCTTCCATTATACGTTCCGCCGGTGATGAAAAGCTCCGGTTGAGGTTATAATGGGTTTCTGAATCTAACCTTTCTGCGTGCCGGTGTCCTTCCAAGGGGAAACCTCCTCCTCCTGCTTGAAAAATTTTTCATCGTTTTTTCGTCGCGGTCTGCTTTCAGGGGGATTAATTTTTATTTTTTAATTGTTTTTGTGTTTTGTTTTGTTTTTTTCTGGAAAGTCGATCAATATTTATCATTTTAAAATTTGCTGTTTGGCGGCCTGGGGAGGGGGAGGGGGAGGAAGGGAGCCCGGCAGAGCGATACCAACGGATTTCTCGTGACATAATTGAAATGAAATTTTTCTTTTTTTTTTTAAAAAAATACAAGTCCCTCATCCTCAGTGAGGATGAATATAGACGTGTTTTCATCCAGGGATGAAAACAGACGTAATATTATTAAAGTAGTAGATAATATTTACGGAGGCGCCGTATAAAACCCTAGGATGCTGTTCGCATAACTCCCGAATAATTTAAATATATATCACTGCCATAACGCAACGCCAGGAATAGTTCGGTTCATCACGTGGCCCTGGGGATGTGCCCTCAAGTTGCCGTGATGCCAGTGCGGTAGTGAAATCAGTGTTCTCAAAGTTAGATGAATTTAATTTTTTTTTTTTTTTAATTTTAATTTTTTTTTTAATTTCTTGGGGTTGAAGCCTGCTCTCAGGCTGGTGCTGATCCGGTTTCGTGTCCGCTTCTTTGGATGCTGTGCCACGGAAGGGATTATTCGCGTGGGAATGATGCTGGGGCTGTGACGTGGACGGGGATGGTCCCGTGGTGCCGGGGAGTTTTGCTGGAGGCGCCGCTGGCAGGATGGGCCCCGCTGGTCCCCGAAGTGCCGAGGGGGGCCCCGGCGGGAGGGCGAGGGGATGGGGCGCCGGGGCAGGGACTGCGAGCGGGGCTGGAGGCTGTGGTTCCTTCTTGGAAAGGGACATGAGAAAATGCCACCACGAGATACTTATTTCCTGTAATTTCTAAATTTCTGAGCATCTAGCATGACGTATAGTTAGAATTTCGCATTTACGGATTCAGCTTGGCCATACCGTGCTTTCTGGGGAAGAAGTTTCTAATTTTTAAAGGTCTTTTATGGATTAATTGCTAGTCATCTGCCTCCTTTTTGCTTTTGTTTGGTTCCTTGAATGTCTCTTGATTATTTTGTACTATGTGATGCCAATTTAGTGGTTAACTAGTATGCAAACTACATCTGGACGTGTTGACTTTGCATTAACAATCATTGATTTGTCTGGAGCAAGGGAATAGAAATGAATGATGCTGTTTACCGTGGATAGTATATGAAAAATAACCATTTGTGATGTGTCTTTCATCAGTGGCGCTGGGCTCTGCCTCGTCGGCAGTCGTCTCAGAGCTGGGGTTTTAAGCCGTGGCACCAGGGGTGGGAAGAGGGAGACGGTAAGGTGGCGGCACAGGGTGTACGGTGGAGGGGTTGACTACGTGCCCGAGGCACGGCACGGGGCTCCTGGTGACCTTGACTGGCTCTGGGTGACAGTGGGAGTGGGGTAAAGTTGTAGCAGGAAGAGAAAAGAAATGAATATGTATATATAAACATATATATAATATACAGCATATATAATATTTGTATAGAGGGCTTTTCACTAGGGCCTGTTGCAGTAGGACAAGGAGTAATGGTTTTAAACGAAAAGAGGGAAGATTTAGACTAGATACAAGGAAGAAATTTTTTACGCTGAGGGTGGTGAGCCCCTGGCCCAGGTTGCCCAGAGAAGCTGTGGCTGCCCCATCCCTGGAGGGGTTCAAGGCCAGGTTGGACGGGGCTTGGAGCAACCTGATCTGGTGGGAGGTGTCCCTGCCCAGGGCAGGGGGTTGTATTAGAAGGTCTTCAAAGGTCCCTTCCAACCCAAACCATTCTATGATTCTGTGATCATCAAGAGGATGCAAAATTTAATAAGCATAACTAATAGGAGCCGATTGAGCTGATGGGTGGCTTCGGCAACAGTTGGCTCTCTGCAAAGCCTGTGGCCACAGTGGCATGGTTGGCTCTGGCTGGAGCAGAGTTTGGTGCCTCCCATCCCTGCCTGGTTGTGGGGAAGCTGAGATGGACCCGTAGCTGCTGCATGTTCAGGTGAGTCATGGGACGTAGGAGGCATTGCTACGCATTTGTGTCTTCTTTGGAAGAAGGGAAGGACTGGAGGACATCCCCTTTCTGTGGAGCCAGTCCCTTCCCAAGACACGTGGGTGCTGGAGATGCCAAAGCTGCCATGTACCGCTCTTTGGACAGGGTGTTCACAAAGGCAGGGTTGCTTTCCCTTGGTTGATGTTGGATATTTGGACCTTGCATCTGTCCTCCCGCAGTCCTGGGCCTTGGTTGCTGTCTCCCGTTGAGCTCTCGTTGCTGTTGGTGAGGGAAGTTGAGCATGAGCACTGGTCTTCCTTTGGGGCTGGGGTCAGCAGGCTGGGCTTTTCCCACGCAGCAATTGCTCTGCTAGCCTCTGAAATGTGCGTCTGCTGGTCGGATACCGACATGAGGGATATGGGTGATCTCCTGTAATGTGGGTTTTGCACCCCAATGTGATTGAATGTGTAAACGCACGTGGAGGTGCCGGGCAAGCTGCATGATGGCTTTTCTGAGGTACTTGCGTCTTACTTACTTGAGTGTCTGTTTGCTGCTCCCAAAGTGAGCAGTGGCAGAAAAAGGAGGTTAAGTAGAGAAAATCCTCCTCCGTACTCTTTGAAAGCACAACCGCAAAGAAGTTTCTTATTCAGAGAGGTGTATTTGGGGGAAGGAGGCCCCATAGAGGGTACGAGCTGTGTAGAAGTGGTATTAGCAGAGTAGACTCTGGACCCCTACTCAAACCACCTCTGTACCCACGAAGAAGAGTGTTTGTGCTCTACGCCTTTTTGGGGTGTTTTGGTGATCGGTTGGCAGGTAGCTCAGGTTCGTGGACCGGTCTGTGATTGCTCGTGCTGGGATGCTGTGTTAGGCACCGGGAGCCTCCCCTGAGGAGGTCGGACCAGCTGAACCCGTCATGCTTGTGGCTCTGAGGGTGAGGATGGGCCCCGGTGACTCTTGGACGAGGTCAGGGCAGAGTTTCAGACTCCTTCCAGGTGATGAGACTTGTGGTTGATGGAGTTGTGCCGCCTCTGGAGAAGCTGGAGGCCACACAGCCCGTTTGGGGTGAAATTGCAGAGCTCGGGGTCAGCCCCGAGTGCGTGATGCTTTTTGGTGGTGGGAGCAGTGTCACCGTACCAGTTCCTCCGCTAGGGTAGCTCTTCCGGGGAGTCTCTCCTCTGTCTTTATGGCTCTCTCCTGTGTTGCCCAGGCGCTTCTTAGAAAGGCTTAGCTGGTGTGCTCTACCTGCAAAGATTTAATTATACAGGCAAGGCCTTCCTTGCTTGTAATTTACAGTGCTCCTCTTCGTTTCGCATCTATATTTGGCTGGTGTAACGTGAAAAATAAGGCTGGAAGTGGAAAAGCGGCGACGGTAGATTTTGGCTGTGGCTGGTAACAGGCTGAGCCAGGGAAATGGGAATGTCGGCTGGGGGCTGCCGAAGCTGCCGTACATATGAGGGGTCAGTACATGTGTGTGCGTGTTGGTTGGTGCACATGGCCCTGTCTGAGGGACGCGTCGATGGAGAGTGCAGCTCTCCAGTGAGTCTGGGATGCTGCTTGGACCATCAGGTCTGTGCCGGCAAGTGGCTCGGCAGCGCTGGGGTCAGACCTTGGCGAGCCATCGGTGTCCTCTGTTTTAGAAATTAGGGGTGTTAGCACATGAGGTTCAGTATCTCGGCAGCTGGTAGAAGTGAGACCAGGTGTGTTTGTGAGACCTTTCCACCGGCAGTGAGCTGAGCAGGGCTCTCTTCAACAGCCACGACGGTCCAGACGTGGTCTTGACCCAGTTCTGGTGTCCTGATGGCACCGCCGTGTTTCTGGGGTCTTCAGGCATTAATACTTGTTGTGATTTCATTTTACTAGATACGCTCGGGCAGCAAGTCATTTTTTGCAAGTTAATTTTTTACGCTGTGTGGGTGTAGGTATCCTCTCCTGCCCGAAAATAGCAACAGAAGTGAGTTTTCAGAAGAAGTTGGGTGTGCTTGCGTTGAAGGCTCATCATTTACGTTCTGTTTCCAGTACGTTGAGAACAATTTTAGTACAAGTATTTAATTGCTTTAGACCTATTTTTAGAAGTATTAAACCTCAGTTTTCAAAACTCTGCAACCAAAGCCAAGAGCTCTGCCGGTGTGGGAGAGCCGGGAGGGGAATCTGGAGGAAAACCCGCAGCGACGTGGGTTGACCCTGTTGGGAGCAGAGCCCGGTTGTGGCCCTTGGGGCGCCGCCGCACTTTGGGGTGCACGCTCGGAATCAAGTTGTCTGTATTTTGGTGAGGGTTTTTTTTTTTTTAGTATTATTTTAATTACTTGGCTACACAAGGGGAGAATGAATGAAACCCTATTTCAGCAGGTGTGTGTGATTTTTTAGAGGAAGTCTGCAGCCTGTTGGGTGTAGTTTGAACGGAGAGCACCCCAGTGAGCAGCCTGCAGACAGCCTCCGTGGATTCGTAGCTTGAAACCCAAGAAGAGCTGCTGCTTTCTGGGTGTAAATCCGTCGCTCAAGGTCTGATGTGCTTTAGTCTGAGGGCTGCAAATCCTGAGCTTTTACTGGCATTTGTGATATTTGTAATTTTGAGGGTGGGAAGGGAGGGTTGGGAGGACACAGGATAATTATTTGCTGGAAACAAAATACCTTTTTGAATTTCTGTATGCATTTTTGAAACCCGTGTAGGGAGGCACAGCTGGATTTGGATCGGGCTGGTAGCGGAGGGGATCTGAAAATCCCCTTGGGAATCAGCGGGATTTCTCTTGGCAATCGTGTGGTGCCATCCACAGGAGCCCACCTCGGGCTCTCGAGATGCTGAAGTGCATCGTTGGGATGACGACGGTGGTGGCAGCGATACCGGGGGACGAGTTGGTGGCCCTGGGGTTGCTGGGTGGGTGGTCCCTGGTGGGCACCAGCTGGTGGGACTGGTGTGGGCTGGCAGAGCTGGGATGAAGTTTGCCAGTGGAGGAATTAATAATTGGACATCAGGAAGACTGTCCCCGTGTGTGTTTTGGCTGCTTGGGGGCATGTGGCTTCGGCTGTCTGGTTATGGTTAATACCACTGAGGCACACTGCGTATTAACTCCGAGGGAGGGATATTTTTACCTTCTTATCTGTCTTTATTTTAGAGGCCTATAAATTTGGCTGGTTGGTGATAACAGCAGTTAGAATTAGCGTTTCTCCTTAATCAGGTTTGTTAGGACACTGCAGGGAGACAGCCTTGGAGGGGGACCCGCTCTGCCGCTAGCCGGGGAGGACGCTGGGCAAGGAATAAAAAATGCAAATGTGTCTAAATAAATTGCATTAGGTGGTGGCAAAATACATCCAGAGTAAGTTTGCAAGGTCCGGGTAGGGTCACGCGTGGTCCGCGGGCGGTGATGCAGTTTCAGCTGCTGGAAGCGGCTTGCGGACATCGGATGGATGTAGGCATGAGTCCACTGGAGCATCCTCAGTGGAAATGGTGATGCCATTCGTAAATGAGGAAGAAACACCCCAAAATCGAGAAAAATAAGAGACCCTTTTCCAGAAGCCTTGCAGGCATTTAAATTTTTAATTTTTTTTTTTTTTTTTTTTAATGCCGTAGTCTGAATTGGTTTAGTTGGTGAGAAGGAGATTCGCTGAGAATGCTGCGGTTGCTTTTGGTTCCCCATAGCGCGGGGGAGACAGCAGGCACACCTTGCGGGTGGGTGTTTGGCTGACTCCGAAATGTTTGTGCTTTCCTGCTTCTACAGAGCTCTTTGGCCTTCCTGCTCCAGCATAAACAGTGTTTGTGATTGTAGTTCATTATGTGATATTTAAAATGTATAAAATGAAATGCTCCTGTCTACTTTAAGCAGACATATGTCTACGTTTTACAAATTAGCCTAATTAAATATATATGTAGAAATTTATGATATTCAGCTCCTAGCATAAGGTACGCAGTTAGCATCCATGGAGCCAGGGAGGAATTTTCCATTTGTATCATGACTTTTCCTCATAGGATGTGTGGTTTGGTTGGATTTTTTTTTTTTTTTTAATCTTCAATGTTTTAATTTTTGTTCTGCTTAGGAATTCACTTAGGGACCAGTCCTGCAGGGATTTAGGCTTGTGGTTAAATTTCCCCACAAGTAGCTTTGACTGAAGTCGGTAAAATGGTACCTAATTCCTGTGCTTCAGCCTGACCCCTTTGACTCTGTGGGACAGAAGGATTTCGTTCTGTTAAGAGACTATTATCATGAGCAAAATATCATTCTGGAGGAAAAATGGCATTAGAATATTTACATTTTTCAAGCCTCTTCCTTCCTCCCACCCAAAAATAGCAAAAAAAATTTATCTGTGTCCTCTGGATTTGTGTAATTTTCAAGTGCTCGGCCAACGTTGTTTCCAAAACACACCGTCCCTCTACCTTAACTCTCTCTATGGCAAGAGAGCCCTTACGCAATAAAGACAAGGAATATATTCCGTTAATACATGCTTTCATTTAGAAATATTCTGGCACCAGGAATAATACATTTTGGTTTCTCTTCTTCCAAAGTGGTGTGTTTTTTTTTTTTTTAAATATTTAAAGTTTGATCACGTTCTAGTAGTTTGTTATATAAATAATCATTTGGTCCATTTTGCATATCAATAGTTGAATCCATTTTATTCACAAAAAGCCTTTTTTTCCCCCCATAAACATCCCCACTGTTCCATCCCAGAAGGTACTCTTTCTTAGCAAAACCAACAAAAGTAAATGACGTTCCCAGCTCAGCTATTTTAATGATCCCACAAACCCAAAAAAGCAGTAGGGAATTTTTCAAAAGCAAACTGCAGAAACTTTTTTTTTTTTTTTTTCTGGGACATCGTAACTTTTAAACTTTTTCCCCAGTTATTTTTGTTAGATTTTTTCTGAGTAGACGTCGCAGCGAGCTGTAAACTCGAAGAACTTGGGACCGTTCTTTCTTTCTGGAGACAGTTTAGGGGTTTCAGACGTGAGCCGAAGCTGACTGGAGGAGCATCCCCCAGCGAAGCCGAGGACCCAGCAAACACGCTGGCTCCGGTACTCATTTCTGTGCGGGAACTATTAATAATTCTGCACGAGGAAGGTGAGATGTTGGATCATAACCATTTTTCCCCTCTTGGACACCTCTATGAATCCATCCTCCAGCATTTTCCTTCGACTTGCTGCGTTGCTGTGTTTCCCCCTCTCGCTGTTTCAAGGCACAGGAAGTTTTGCTCTGAGCCGTGGCTCCAGACCCATCTCTTTGCAGGAGCTCCCTGCTGGCTCCGGTTGGGGTTGTTGGTGTCTCCCACCCTCTTGAGATGTTTTTGTGCCCTCTCCTGTATGGGGGATGCCTTTTTACATGAGGTGCTGAAGCCATCAGCAGCTTTCGTTCCCGTTCCTCCATCACCAGATGTTGAGTGGCGACCAACTTAATAAATTAGAAGAAGAAAACAGTATTGCAAACTCTTTTCTGCAGCCTGGCCAGCAAACTCTGTAGGGCAGGAGCTGTCTTATACCCAAGTCCTGTGTAACTCCAGGTAGGGGAGAGATGGTTTGCTAATAATAGCTTTATTTTCCAGTCCAATCCAGCTCTTTCTTTCTCACCTCTGCTTCACAGTGCTGTGCCCACCCTTCGGAGGCTCCTGCTATCTTGTCCCCAGGATGTGCTGCAGCCCCTCGTTATGTGGATTTTCAGTAGCCTGGCGTTACCGGCTGCCGAGGCGATGATTTGGATAATTGCAGCGTCTGCAATTTATTTAGGCAAATAGGAGCATGAAAAAATATTTGCTTTCCCTTGCTTGCGGGGTTTATTTTTGGGGTTTAGCTTTGTGCTTTGGGAAGCAGCGACCTTGCCAGTAACTTGGTGGTGCTTGGTTAATGGTTGGACTTGATGATTTGGAGACCCCAACATCAGAAGGACATGGACCTGTTGGAGCAGGGACAGAGGAAGCCATAAAAATGATCCGAGGGCTGGAGCCCCTCTGCTGTGAGGACAGGCTGAGAGAGCTGGGGGGGTTCAGCCTGGAGAAGAGAAGGCTCTGGGGAGACCTTAGAGCCCCTTCCAGTATCTGAAGGGGACGTACAAGAAAGCTGGGAGGGACTTTTGTAAGGCCATGTAGTGACAGGACGAGGGGTAGTGGCTTCAAGCTGGAAGAGGAGAGGTTTATATGAGGTATCAGGAAGAAATTTTTCACTCTGAGGGCGGTGAGCCCCCAGCCCAGGTTGCCCAGAGAAGCTGTGGCTGCCCCATCCCTGGAGGGGTTCAAGGCCAGGTTGGACGGGGCTTGGAGCAACCTGGGCTGGTGGGAGGTGTCCCTGCCCAGGGCAGGGGGTGGCACTGGATGGTCTGTAAGGTCCCTTCCAACCCAAACCATTCTGTGATTCTGTGATCTTAGGGGTCTCTTCCAACCTTAACGATTCTATGGTTCTATGACCTGTGTGTCTGTCCTTGGGGTGCTGCTCCTCAGGGCAGTCCATGGGCACCCTGTGCACCTCAGGGGAGTTTCTCTCCATGGATCGCCCTTGTCACCCTCCTTTGCTTCCTTTCTTCCCGTTTTATTTCTGCAACCGCTTTCAAGGTGGGCACACCAGAACCGTGTGCAGTGCTCTGGGTGCAGCTTTATGCATTGGCACATTTTCTGTTTCTTTACTCAAATCCATTGTTGCCTTGCTGGCTGCCATGGAAGGCCGTGCCTGCACTGCTGGAGAAGTGCCCTCAGTGTCTCCTCGATCGCTTTTGTGAATGCTAATGTCTAATTTAGATACCTTGATTTTGTGTATGTTGTCGTTTTCCCCCCGGTGTATTCCTTTCTCCAGATCTCACTTGGTGCACGGAGCAGATGTCTGCGGGACCCCACTGTGATAACGAACTATTTCTGCCCTTTATTTTCCATCTTTTAATCAGTTGCTAATCAATGAGATGACTTCTTACTTTATCCTGTGCATATGAAAGTATTCTGAGTGTACTTGCCGTAAGACCCTTCGTAGAGGAAACTTGCCTAAGGCTTTTTGGAAATCCAGGAATGCTGCACCGCTCACCCGCCCTCTTCCGCTTGGTGCTTGACCCTTGCCAGGGTCCTCAGCGCTCAGGGAGTTACGACCATCTACAGAAGCCGTAGCGATTCCTGGTGTTCCTTTTTTACCTGTGAACACTGATCTTTAGTTTCATTTTTTTAATTACTGCTTATGCTAATTTTTCTGCTCCAAAAATGAAGTTCTGCGGTTCCTAGTTCCTTGGATCTCTTCCATAACTCTTCTAAAACGGGGGGATGCCATTCATTACTTTCTGGTTCTTGGGTACTGACGTTGATAGCAGTGATTTTTGTGGTAGCTAGGTAGTTTTGATAGCTTAATGTCTTTCAGACTTTGGGATGGATACTGTCTGGCCCTGTAGATGTTTATCTTTTGCTGTTAATTTTGCTAGGCAGGTCTGCATCTTTTTCTGGGGACCCTGCAGTTTGAGGCAGATGCTCAGCTCGTTCCTGATGAAGGAAGAGTCCAGGAGGGGAATTGCTGAGCCCTGTCACAACTGAGCACTAGTGCAAAGAAGTTGAATTTTTGTCCTGTGGTTTTAGCTTTCTTCAGTGCTTGATTTATACCAGAATCTGGCAGACGTCTGGTGCTTGTGTGTTTGATTTTTATTTATTTTTTTTTTAATCAGGTTTTATTCCTTCAGCGGCCTGTTTCTCAAAATCTTTTTCTGGATTGGAGATCTACGGCTTCAAGTGCAGCTTCCTTGAATTTACATTCTTGTAATTTTGATTTCTTTCTGAGGGTGTCTTTTTGTTTCTAATGGCCTTTTTCACTCTGCTTTTAAACCATGCTTATTTGTTTAACAAGCCCCCTTTGGTAGGTGATAACCATCTTCTTCAAGTTCTCCACCTCACCTGCAAGCCCTTTTAGCTTCTTTTTTAACACATTTTCCTAATTAAGATCCTTTTCTTTAGCTAAGCGTTAGCATAATCACTTCTTTTGTGTGGCTTTTTGTGTTCTGAAGACTTTTGGGGTTGGCCGCATGGTGGGGGGTTGAGGAGCTCCACAGAGCTGTACCTCCATCCCTGATGGTGCCTGGATTCCTCCTGCTTGTCCCAAGGCTCATGGTCCACGAACACCAGAGCAGACAGACGCATTTCCCAAGGTGCAGGGAGAGGTCCTATGTGGGACCTAGAGCATCCTTTCTGCATCAGACCTGCTCTTGCAGGTTTCACACAGGCACCTCGGAGTCCTGGTGGACAACAATTTGACCATGAGCCAGCAATGGGCCCTTGTGGCCAAGAAGGCCAATGGTCTGGGGGGCATCAAGAGGCGTGTGGCCAGCAGGTGGAGGGAGGTCATCCTCCCCCTCTGCTCTGCCCTGGGGAGGCCGCAGCTGGAGCACTGGGTCCAGTTCTGGGCTCCCCAGTTCAAGAAGGCCAGGGAACTGCTGGAGAGGGGACAGCAAAGGGCTACCAAGATGCTGAAGGGCCTGGAGCATCTCTCTGCTGAGGAAAGGCTGAGAGCCTGGGGCTGTTCAGCCTGGAGAAGAGCAGGCTGAGAAGGGATCTCATCACTGCTCAGCAAGAGCTAAAGGGGGGGTGTCAGGAGGACGGGGCCAGGCTGTGCTCAGTGATGCCCAGGGACAGGACAAGGGATAACGGGCACAAACTTGACCATGGGAAGTTCCATCTCAACATGAGGAGGAACTTCTTTGCTGTGAGGGTGGCAGAGCCCTGGCACAGGCTGCCCAGAGAGGTGGTGGAGTCTCCGTCTCTGGAGACATTCCAAACCCGCCTGGACACGCGTTCCTGTGCCACCTGCTCTGGGTGACCCTGCTCTGGCCGGGGGTGGGACTGGGTGATCTCCAGAGGTCCCTGCCAACCCCTGCCAGCCTGCGATTCTGTGTGGTTCTGTGATTTGCATTTGCAAGTCTCTGTGGGATTAACTGAATTCCCCTATTAGTGAAATCATATTTTCTGCCTTGGCAGAGACCTGCAGCCTCTCTGGTGTTCTTTGACGTTTTGAGCATCCTCTGCTCGCCGATGCTGGAGCTGTACTCTGTTTTCTTGGATGGGCTTCCAGTCCATAAAGGTTCGCTGCTACCTGCTGGCATAATAATCTTGTTTAATTAATTGGGCTGCATTTTGCCTCTTCATCAACACAGCTCCATCGTTCCTCTGTAATTTGGATATGGACTGTAATGCCTTGGGTCTTTTGTTTCCTACCTGAATTTTTATAGTTTTTCAGGGATACGGTACATTTATGACCTCATCAATAGAAAATGCTCCACATAAACTGGATGTTCTCCTTCCTTAGTTTGATTTTTCTCAGGCTTTAGTTTAAATAGGCCTTTATTTGCTGGCGTCTGTTTTCATTTTGGTTTTGATGGCATCTGGCTTTCTCATAGGGGCTCTCCATTGCCTGTGGCATAACCCCACCTTCACATCACCCCTTGCGGCCCCCTTAACCTGCCCGGCCCTGCAGGTGGGTCCTCAGGGGACTTCACAGAAAGGTGTCATCTGGGTCCGGAGTTCGACTTCTTCAGGTTCTGTGGTCCTCTCTGTCATTCACAGGTGCTTTCTAGCAAAGGGTGGTGGCTGCCATCAAAGAACTGCGGTGTGGGTTTCAAATGGCTGTAAAACGGGGCTGTGGGTTGTGTGGTGCAGGACCCCCGCGCTCCCCTCCCCTCTCCTCCCTCCCGCACGAGCAGGATCAGCTCCGCCGGGAGCCGGGCAGTGCTGCGCGGGTGGGAATTAAGGTGGGGGGGAGGGGGGGGAGAGGAAAAAAAAGAGGGGGGGGAATAATAAAAGGAAGAGATGACAGTTATCCTTGAGTTAGAAGTTATCAAGTGCAGAAAATTGATAAAGGAAGTTAAAAACACAAGGGAAAAAATCTGTGACTGTCAGTGGAAGGAACAGTAAGAAAGTATTTGTATTAGGAACAAAAGAAATTCTAATAATGGTTTGTGTAGACTTATCACAACTGAGGAGAGGTAAAATGCATAATAAAGCAGAAAAACTAGACATGTTTAATAAATATTGCTGTTCCCTGTTTGTAAGGAAGAGGTGTGACACACGAACAGCCCGTGTGCAGAAGAGCTCCCGGGCCCAACGTGGTGCTGGGCAGCGGCTGGGAGCGTTTTCCAGCCGGCACGAGTGGGTGATGTTCACTGGGGACTCCCGTGGGGTCTGGCTGTTGGGTTTCCCTCTTTTTTCTCCTCCTGTGCAGCTTGGCTAGAGTGAAAATATTCCAGGAAAACTGGCGAATGATGCCGTTGTGCCATCTTAGCCTGACATCGGTCTGGGGATGAGGACTGACAAAGCAAAGGAGTGCGGAGCGTAAAGGGAGGAGGTGATGGGAATATCAAACTGAATTTGTTCTTTAGTCAAAGTGACGGAGGATGTCGTGTGCCAAGCTGGGAAAATGTTTTGATGTCATGCACCAAAACACCCTCTGGTAGCATCAAGCTGGTGTGAAAGAGGTTGTGAACGGGGTCGCAGATGACCCCGTGCATCAGCAACCCCACAGGGCTGGGGGCTGATGGTTGAGCATGGAGATGCCCGAAGGGTAGGTGGAAACGGGGTAACGAGGGAGTGCAGCTGTTCGAAGGGATTGAGATCGTTTTGATACGGTGAATGGTAGGATTCGTGGAGCCGGAGGCAGTGCCTGTGGGATGGGGAGAGCAGAGAAGGAGCAGAGATGCCACACCAGGCTTTGGGGTGGGAAAGGGACAACTGCAGCATGAGCAATGTCACCGAGCGTGGGAATGGGATAACGCAAACCACGGGTGTGCAGAACAAGAGAGCTATGTGAAAACAGCTATTCTGTCTTCTCCTGGTCCTTATGCTTTAATACAATATCCCCGTTTTCAGTTCTCTCATGTTTTTAAGAGATGTTGAAAAGTTGGAGAAGACACAGACCGTGTGAGTGGAGTGAAGCGATTTGAGGAGTCAAAGGAAATACTCGTTGGTATTTGTTCCTAAACATTTGGGGATGTGCACCATATTTTTTGAAACTCTCTCTGACAATGAGAGTCTGAAAAAAAAAAACAACCACCTCACTGTTGATTTTTATCTTTATGGAGCCAGTTTTCCATGGGTTTAAAAAAAAAAAAGCAAAAAAAAAAAAAGGAGGTACCAAAGAGCCCTTCGTTTTAGCAAACTGCGTAGCAAGAAACAATACCTGGAAGCTGGATCCAAACATGCAGATGACAAAATGAAGACGCAAAAATATTTTTAAGAGTAGGAGGTGGAAATTTTGAACAGCAGGGGAGATTAGCTATTAGAACAAACTACCAAGGGAAACTGTGGACGCTGCATATCTTGATGCTGTTGCTTATTCTCTGCATCTATGGAATATGTGTTTCAGAGTTTTCTGGCAGAGCTTAGCAGTTAGACAGGGGAGAATTGCTGTTATGCTGTAAAGAATGGCTATTCTGTGGTTTAAACAAAAGATCTCGCTTTCTGTCTCTCTCTCTGTTGGTATCCTGTTTCCCAGTGTCCAGTAGCAGATGGTTAGGGAAGGATTATAAGGAACAGAGAAAATATTGAGTGAGCCTCCCTTTAATATACTCTCTAGCTCCTGCTGAATGGACCCTAAATTACTCTCACATCCAAACCCTAAGGGATGCTCCAGAACCTCCTCCGCCAACGTGGGGCCGTTGCACGTGTGTACCCCCGCCCCCCGCCCCGGCATAAGCCCTTGCATGAAACCAAAGCGCTTGCAACTCGGTTTTTCCCCCCCTAGTAGAGACATAACTAATGAAATTCATAGGTAATCTCCTGTAACATTGAGCACAAAAGGCTATTTGTTTACTTTTTCAGGCAGGAAATGATAATGAATAAGGTAGTTAGGGAACACATGGGACGCAGTCATTAATAATCTGCTTAATATTCCTAATGCAAAAGCGATAGGCAAAGCAGTGGAGAGAAGTGTGCCTAAAGCGATACGTGAGAATATGGATTTTTCTCAAGAGTGCTTCGTGGTCTAGGGGAGGCTTCGTTCCCTCTCCCAGATATGAGGGAATCGTGTTGTAGAAAAAATGGGAGGTATTTACAAACTGCTGTAGAGATCAGAGAGGAAATTTCCCCCGGTTAACTCCGAAATCAGGCAAAAAGCAGCAACGGAGCTGAGGTGGCTGAGTGAAGATGTAAACAGTATTAGAAGCAGTAAGCAGTAGGCTTTCAAAAAGTATAAACAGTCTGGTAAGGAGGAGGATAGGAAGATCTATTAAAATAAGCAGAAGGCAGTTAAAAGGATAATTAGGAAGGCAAAAAGAAATAGAGAAGATCTAATTGCTAAGAATATTTTGACTTCAAAGGGCTCTTTAGATACGTTCAGAGCAGGCAGAAGCTCGCAGAGGAAACTTGTCCGCTGAAGCTGATGATAGCGATTGGTGGCAGGAGATCCGGGAACAGCCTGTTTGTAAACGAGCTCTTTAATGCCTCTGGTAGGTGTTTGGTGCCCGTGGTCCGGGCTTGGCGTACCTGCCTCCGGGACCCGGGTTGTGCCACGTGCTGGGAACTCCGAGATCAGCAAAGGGAGTTGCAAAACACTCGGGCACGTTCCTGTTGTGCGGATATTGTTTTTAAATGAAGAGGTATGTGCGATCTTGCCAAGAAGCTTGAAGTCTTCTCGTGGCGCAAGAGAAATGCTTTGTTGCTGCACTCAACCTGCTAAGTGTAGAGGTGACCTCATGCCACAGACAGTCCCGAAGGACTAGCTGCTTCTTACGACCTTCACAAGGTACATATATATACATATGTGTGTATATATACATATACATGCATATATTTGTATATATCGTGTGAGTGTGTATATAGAAATATTTTGCACAGAAACACAAAGCTTGTCACCTGGAAAGGACTGGTAAAAATGACCGTTTTTGTGTGTGCGTGTTTGGCGCTTCCTTCGCTTCCAAAATCCTCCCTCTCTAAGCTCAAAACAGGCACGTAAATCAGGAAAAAAAAAAAAAGGTAATGCCACAAATGGAATTATTTCTGGCTAGAAGTTCGTGAGTCTTGTGCATAAAAACCTCGGGACAATTTATGCAGTTACTCGGTAAGCTCACTAGATTTTCTGTTTTATGGTCTACAGAAGGGGCCTGGAAGCTTTGATCAAAGTTGCTTTTCTCAGCAAGCTGCCCTTGCAGCAGAGCTGGGGTGTTACGAACTCCTTTGTATGTGTAATTAAAAGCTGTCTTCTATCTTGATATCACACTGTGGTTAATGTTTCGTTTGGAAAAATGGCTTGACTTCAGCAGGCTGGGAAAGCTGGTGATTCTCCTGGTGGCTGCTGCAGGGGCGGCCGGGTCTGTGGGCTCCTCCTGGCCTGCGCACCCTGTTTTGCAGACTAGGATGAGCAGTGCCAGAAGAGCTTGTTTTGTTCTGCTTTTTGTGTTTATGAGGATGGATTCCATGTGTTACTACGCTAGATGGTTGTCACAGCCTGCGGTGGGGAGGCTGTCCCAGCGGTGGACACCTCCTGTTGGGTCCGTGCCCCATCGCTGGCTTGTCAAAGACATTTCTGCAGTCCAGGGTTTGAATTCCTCCTTTTCACCCCGCCGCCGCCACCATAATCTGAATTTCAACAAATTTGGGAGGAAATTAGTAATGTTTCCAGTGGTGGCAGCGCGCGGCTCATCGTGTCTCTTCCTGGGGTGCTGCGGTTGCACGGGCAGCGCCTCGCCAAAGACCGGGTTTCCATGTCAGCGAGCGCCGGGCGGCTGGTGTCACATCTTGTCTGGAGGGTACAATTCGCCTCGTCGGGAATGTGACCAGAGCTATTGTTCGTAGATTATAGCTTGTCCCTTAAAACATTACAACGTTTACGCAGAGCCTTTCAGACTTGCAGCCTTGCCTGCGTGTGTTTGGCTCGGGGTTGCCAACTCCATCTGCTTGAATGAGGTATCCAGCTGTGCATGGCGGTGATGCTGCTCTGCAAGGCCCACGCTCCGTGTCCTCGTCCCGGAGAGACCCTTGGGCCTCCTGGATGCTTTTCCCTTCCACAACCTTTCCTTTCTTTGCAGGCAGCGGAATAGCAAGATCCTTCCTTGGCGTAAATGAGCTGGTGGGGTGGGAGAGCGGGATTCACACCTTGGGGTGCAACCAGCAGATAAGTAGTTAGCCCGTTCTGTGATGGCAGCAGGATGGTATTCTTTAAGTTGTTACATTTCTAATGGAGTGGAGAAATGTCCTAAATATCTAATACTTAAGTTTTCAAATGGGATTTGAGAGGTTTCATATTGAACATTATTAGCCCAGATAAGAAGTTACAGTCTTAGGAGTGAAGGAGCTCCTCGTGTAGAGAAGGAGCTTAGCATTGATAGTGGGCAAGTTCCAGCAGGTCCAGAGTGGGTGTTTTCCATGTGCCCACACTGTTTTCATATTAAACCCCTCTATTTTCACCTGCATCAAGTGCTAATGAGACCAGGGTGTCATTTGGGCTGAATGGGAAATAAAGCAAGACGAGAACGTGCCCCATCTGTCGTCGTGCTCTGCCTTCCTCTTTCCCTCGAATCTGATGTCCTTCAACTTGATGTCATTCGACGAAATTATGACCAGAGGAAGATGGTAATTTGATTCAAGGGGAGACAAGTTAAATTAAAGTCAAAACCCAATATGTGGGGAGGTACTTGTGCAGAAGTCACGTAGATCTTGAGGAAAAGCTTTTGTAAACCAGCAGATGTAATCGCTGGCAAAGGAAGTTGTGTGTTGTACTGGAAAAGAAAGGAAGGGCTAGGAGTCCTGGAGCCATCAGCCCAGACAAAGAAGAGATGAAAGCGAGAGATCCTGATGGAGGGACGGGTTTGCTAACGAGATGTGGGTACCGCACCAAGCCTCGCCTGTGCTGGAGCTGGCACGGCTGCTGTTTTCAAATCACAGCCCGCTTTGGAGAGGAAAGTGAACATATTGCTTGCAAGCGTGCCCGCAGCAGAGGACCTGCTCTCGTTCCAGCTTCTCTGAGCGTGTTTGTGTGCTGCAAACTCAGCACCGGTACCTTGCTTGGGTGGAGGACGAGAAGACTTGGCGGTTAGTGTTCAGATGTGAGAGGACGTGGAAGTACCTGTAGCTTGTTAGACCTGCGTTGCATTGTAGGAAAATCAGAAATATGTCCTGCGAGTGGTGAAAACTTGAAATTTTGGCGGACCTGGTCTCGAATTCCTTGTTTGCCCTGCAGCGATGCCGGGGTTAGCTAGCCGGCTCATTGTGTGCACCCCAGAGCTGACTGCTGCGGCTGTCAAACCCGCGGTGCCAGTCATCAGGCGATGTCCTCCGAGAGCAGGAGTGACCGGAGGTGATGGTTTTCACTGTACACAGGGGCTTAGGTTGGAGCAAGAGCAAACCAGAAGACGTGCCTTGGTTGTAGAAGCGAAGCTGCGGGCGAGAAGTGGCAGGCCTTGTTGCGTAGCTCGGCTGGGATGTGCAGCAGTGCTGGACTCTGCTCTTTGATACCAACCCTCCTGGTTCATTATGTGGAAAAGGAAAAATGTGAACAAACCCTAAGAAAATTTCAGATGTTGTGACCTGCCTTTGTTCCTCTTCGTGGAAGATAATTGAGGGAAGAAGCTTGAAAATGAGATTAAGTCTGTTGTCTAGACTGCGTGAGAGCTTCTTTCCCTGTTTCTGTAGCTTCCTGGGAAGTTCATCCTTGGTATTTGCTGTGGGATTATGGAGCCGCGAATGTGCTGCACCTTCTGTCCACCATCAGCTGATGGGAAGGATCTCCTGTGGTATACCAAGATGCTTTTCCTGTTACAGCAGCAGCAGAGGATTTTGAGGCTGCACCGAAGCTGGGAGGTTTTATTCTTGTCCCCAGATGGACAGTAAGAGGTGCCCAAGGAAGTCTGCGTGGTGCATCAAGACGTGAAGACTCTGTGTCTCAGAGTAGCCCAAACTGGTACCTGCCGCGCTGAGCCGTGTGCTGTGTCACACAGGGGCTGGCTGCTGGCGCGGGGTCCAGGTTGGGCAGGGTGCGTTGGCAGGGTTGGCGCAGGAAGAATATCTATTTCCATGTTGCAGATTTGCCATCAGCACCTTTCCCAAACCATGCAGACTCATTTCATTAAGGTCTGGATCACCCCCAAAGCTACAGCTCCTTGCTCTTTGGGGTAACATCCCACCAGTGTGTTCAGGTGGAGGTTGGATCTCCGTGAACGTGCAGGATCTTTCTGCTGTTTAAACATCTGCAGTTCCTGCTGGTGACAAAGACAAGGTGGTCTGAGACTTAGTTTAGAGTCTGAGTGGTGTTTCAACTTTGGCGCTTGTGCCAGTGATAAGAAGCAAAGGAAGAAGCAGGAGATAACAGCCTGTGTGTTTTCCGAAGGGTTGAAGGGCAGGGATGCTGGAGGCCTGTTAGGAAGATCTCACCGTGCTGCCACGGTGCGAGGGATCTTGGAGTAGGCATGGGTAGGAGAAAAGAGAACATTCATGGAGGAGGTAGGACAAAGCCAAGCATGACACAGGTGGGCAACATTACCAAAATGTGGTGATGTAATAATATTCTTAGGGGTCAGCCTTGTCGATGGAACTTGCTGATTCGCTTGGCATTCGGAAAGAACGTGAAAATTAAATCTCTCTGCAGTGCTGATACCTCCACTCTGTCCCCCCACGCTTCAGTGGGGAACATTCCTCCCATCAGCCCAAATGCAAACCAAGGGGGAAGGAAGGAGATGACTGAAAGGAGTCTCTCGGTGTGCCTTTAGGATCGTGGCACAGGTCTGAGTGGCTGCAGCAACATCACCTTGGGATGCAGGACACCGTGTTGGGACTCATCGCTCTCAGGAGACCTTACATCCCTGGAGCTCAGGTCCTGGCAGAGGAGAGGTAGTTGCACAGACCTTCTGCCTGTAGGAGTAGTCGTGGTGGATGAGACCGAGATGTTGCCTAAGGTGCCTGCCATGAATTGTTCTGTCTCTTCTCCTCTCTTGTTTTGGTGAGAGATTTTCCAACAGTCCTGTCCTTCAAAGACGTTTAGTTTGAGGTCTTGCTGGTTTTGATCCACCCCAGTTACTGGATTTGTAGTGAAATGTTATTCCTAAAAATAAGAGATTCTGTTGTTTCTATTTCTAGAGATTAATCTTATTTCTTCACTAGCTCTTCCATGGAAGGGTTCTTGGGAGCCTTTAAAGGCTGCATAACGTAATTCTCACCCCAGTGAGCTTTCAGTAATTGACCGGTTTGCATCAGCTCTTATGAAAGCAAGCGCAGAACTAACTGCACGCGCGATCCTGTGCATTGCTCGGTGTGACATGCCCTGCGTCGTAACAGCCATTGGCACTGGGCTGTGTTGCGTTAGTGATTTCTGACCTCCAGCGAACAGCTGATGTGTCCTCTGGAGATCCTCCTGCCATGCTCCTGGCTACGCTCTTGTGTCTTTTGGCATCCGTCGGCAGAACCGTGGCTTTGGCCGGCGCTCCAGCCCCGTTCCCTGCTTGGCCGCTGCCGCTCGAGCAGCGTAACGATGTGGTGTCAGGCTACCAGATCCAACCCATTGACTCGTTGGCTTGACGTACCTTTGCGGCCGCCTGCTGCATTCGCGTTCAGAACCAGCCAGGATTTCCTTTAAAAATAGCTGTGCGCTTTTTATGAGGAGTATTTTCCGAGTGCAGTCTGAAGGCAAGTATTTCCCAAGTGCAATTTGCAGGCAGACCAGCACGTTACAGTCTCCTTAAGTTTGCCTGCAGCCTTGGCGAGTAAGTCGAGGTGTGAACTCCCCTAGCCCTCGTTTGTTGGATGTTAATGACACTGCTAGTCATCCCGCGGAAGGGAGGAGTGGGTGGCAAGCAGAACCTGCAAGATGGGGAGGGAGCCTGGCCAAGAGCATGCCGTTGCCAAAAGACGGAGGTGCTGGTCCTCTGCCTTCTGTCCATGCTCTTCTGCTGCTGATCCCGTGGGCTAGTGCTTGCTGGAGCCTTCTGTGAGTTGGTTTATCTCCCTAACCCAGGAAAAGCACATTTAAAAAAAAAAAACCAAACAGGCTATGGAGAGGAGGGAAAGGCAGGGCTTTCTGCCAGGTTGGTGAGTAAATTGGCTTATGGGGTGGGGGAAGGCACAGGAGAGGAGGAGGATGGGTGGGAGGAGGAAGGCAGCCCACTCCGTACCATTTGACCACTTCAGCTGCTCAAGGGCTCGCCTCCAGCGTGGTGAAAGGGGCAGAGGACTTTGGTATTAAAAATAAAGAGGTGACTGCAGTTCAGCGATGGTGCCGATGTGAAGAGGGAAGTTTCCTTCAGCAGCTCTGGCGTGGTCAGCAGTAGGATTGCGGCTCACGGGGACGTGGTTGAACCTGCTGTACCGCAGCTCCTGGGGTTGCTGTCACCTGGGTGGGGGTGTCACTGCAGTGTCGTTCAGCAAAAGCCAACACCTCATGTCTTAATGACTCACTTCTCAGACAGGCTCTGCTGTCCTTGGACTCACTGTCTCTCCAGGTGCCTCCCTGCCAGCATCTGGGGACATCTGCCCTGCCTGCTGCCTCCCTGCCAGCTTCTGGGGACATCTGCCCTGCCTGCAGCCCGTCCCAGCCACCATGGTCATGGCCACGGTGCAGAGCACAGGGCTCAGCTCCGTTCCCGCCATGTGCTTTAAGGCATGGCATGGTTCAGGCTTAGCACCAAATCTGGAGTTGTCACCCCCTCTGGTCACATCAGGTGTCCAACACCCTTTTCTGGCTCGACTTGATGGCGGCGGCTCTTTGGCTTGTGTTACATCAGCTCCTCAGCGTTGCTGGCCGAGGTCAGGTCTCATGGAGCTGAGCTCCGTAGGGTCACGCAGTTTCTGGTCTGGTTACAAATGGTTGAAGAATAAACCGTTCCCAGGGGTTGTGGAGGCACGGGCAGGAGCAGGACCTGGCTTTCTGAGCCCTGGAGCAGTGCCAGGTCCCCCGAGTCACGGTGCCACCCTGCCGTACCCCACCTCCACCGGACTTGGACCAGACCCCGTGTGAGTTCCCGTCACGCCACAGAGTCCTGGGACAAAAACACCTCCAAGCCACACTGTCACCCTTCCAGCTGCTGCTTGGCCTCCGCTGCATTTTTAGCACATTAACTGTATTTTATGCCTGCAGGCGTCACCGCAGAGTTCGGTAATCTGCCGGGTTGCAGACGGTCAGCTGTGACCTTGCAGTGGCCATCGGAGCCCTTGTTTTCCAGGAAGCTGGTGGATCTTAGTCTTAAGATGAAGTCAGATGGAAAACTTAGTTCAGGCACATGCTATATAAAAATATTTCTATCTCAGTACCTTCCTGCTCCCTGCAGTCACTGACGTGCCAGGTCTTGCCCTGAGCTCCTTGCAGCCCAGGGCAGTCCTAGAAGACTCCGAGAAGACACATGGAAACCCTTGGTCTCGCTCCTGTCGCCCTTCCCAGCCCTCTGCCCTCTCCAGACATCTTGCAGCCCTTTGGATGTTGGCTGTGAGCAGTTACACTCGCTGGCAGAAGCGATTCCGGAGCAGGTTCCTTCAGATGCAGTTTGGTTCAGAGTAGAGCTGTTGGGTGGGGGGTCCTCTGGCAGTGGGTGCTCCTCCCGCAGGGCGACGGCTCCTGGCTGTCACCCATGAACTCGGAGCCCGTGGGATGAGGGGGACCTTCCCGTCCTCTGCTCTGACCTGTCTTCTCCCAGGGGACTGGGAAGGGAGGTGTGCTCTGGGCAGCTCCAGCTCTGAGGCCGATGTTAGAATATTTCTTTTAATTTCTTCCACAATTTGCAATGGATTCCCAAGCGGCAGCTCACCAGGGTGTATAAAAGGCTGGTGAGAAGAAATGAGGTGAAAGCAAACCTCCTTTTCCCAATTTTGGAGGAGGCCGGTGTGCTGCAGCGTGCTTTAGATCAGTACCATACCTTAGGAAAAAGGGTAAAATCCCAGAATTAGGGAAACCTGGTAATTTTCCTGAGACACTGTTACTCTTTATGCGAAACCTCTTTATCAGGAGAGTGTCAATGGAGGGCAGCACCTAATTTCACCTGGGACCAAACTCATTTCTGAGCAAACTCCGCTCTGTTTGCTGGTGTTACCGCTGGGATGGACGTGAGTGAACCGGCTGGGTTTTCCTGCTACGGTGAGAATTTATTGCCGTGTTTTATTTAGCCCGGCTCGCAGTGTCAATACCTGCCTTAGCCTTTCCCTGTAATTCTGGTGGTGCCGTGAGGGCAGTCGCTGCTGATCCCCAGGCGCTGGAGGTGGAGGTAAAGGGCCTTTTACCTCCTGAATTTTGAATAAGGCACTCTCTGCTTCTATATTTTAGGGTCTTTTTCCCATAAAATACTAGTGGGCAGAGCTACCCTTCCCTACCCTAAGTGTATGGTTCCTTAAGTATTGGGTCTGATGGTTTATTGAGAGGCGTTGCGCTGCTTGAATTTACATTAAGTTTTCACCCTGTTACTGGGATTCTTTTGAGCTAAGCTGAAAAACGTGAAAATAGCTATTATTGGTTTAAGGTGTCGTTATGTAAAAAGTACTTTTTAAAAAGAAGTTAAATAAATTGCTTGAATATTTAAGAAAACATCTTTTGTAGTTCTGTCCCCCGTTTCCCAAGTAACAAATACTTCAAGCTTCTGCCCGAGATGCCATCGCCGTGTCCTGCCCTGCCTCTGCACCGGTCCCGGCACAGATCTTGGCACCGGGGCCGGCCGCGCTGGAGCGATGAAGTAGTGAAACTCGATGGATTTCCGTTCCCGAGGTCAAACAAGGCATAATTCATCCCCCGCTTCCTTTCCCTCTAACTCAAAGGACGTTCCCCAGCGAGCCGGAATGGGTCCGAGTGGTACAAAATACTGCACGTCCCTCCAAGTGAAACGTCTACGTGTTGCTCGGGGGAGGAATGGCTGTGCCCGGGGGTCTGCCCTCTCGGCGCCGCGGTGCTGGTGCTGCCGTGGCCATCGCCGTGCACCGACTCGGGTCTTTGCCACCGTGGTGGTGTCCAGGCTGGAGCGGTGCAACCCCCAACCCTCCCGTGCTCACCCCTGCAGTGCTGGAGGATGCATTTAAGCACCTTTCAGCCATCGTGAGGGATCCCGTCTCCTTTTCTCCCCCATTGCCTCCTCTCAGCTGAAGAGTTCTGGTTCATTTTAGTTCTGCTGCTGGTGGTTTTACTCTTCGCCTTCCCCAGAGGTCGCTTGTCTTCGGGACAGGGTGGCGAAACCTGCAGGCTGTGTTCAAAATGCAGGTGTGGTAGGGACGTGTACGTGGCACAACTGTGTTTTCTCTTCATTTTGCCTTTTTTAATGATTCCTTCCCTTTTCTTTTCCTCTTTGGCTGCTAATGAGCACTAAGCTGATGTTTTCCCTCCACATCTAAGACGTAAAGGAGCAGAGATCGCATTTGACCCTTTCCGAACACAAAGCATGGATCTGTTGCTTTTTTTGGTAGCTCTACTCTGATTCGAGTGGTTTGCTTGATTTTAGTGGTTTCTGCCTGTCGTCCCACTGGTGGTCTTGGCAAGTTCTTACCACTCGGTTTATCCAGTTCACTCCAAAACCTTCTCAGCCATGTCGTGAAGATCTTTGCTGGTGTTTGCAGGGGCAAATGTGGTTAATTGTTTGTGGGGATGAGGGGGCAGACCAGGAGTGAGCCAGGGGAGCATAAGCCCTGAAGAGACTCAGACCATCAGTCCCTGGGGCGGCTGGGAGGCTGGTTTGCTTTTGCGAAGGAGAGGTTTGGTTTTCAGACCCCAAGCCTGCGTGGGAAGGAAGCATTTCACACCTTTTAATGCAGTAATTAGAAATGCCTTTGGGGGGGTTAAAGCCTCTATCATGAGTGTGGGCTCCATCTGCAGTGGTGGTGGCATGGGAGGTGCCACCCGCTGGGTGCCCCGTGTTGCCGCCACTCAGAAAAGGAGCGACTACCAGCGTCCTCGGCGCTGCTGGAGGTCCTGCTGCTCGCTGCACCTGCCTTTGGGCTACGGTGCCTTTGGAGCAGGCTCCACCTGCCTTTGGGCTATCTGTGCCTTGTGTTGGACCTCATCGATTTATCGAGCTCTTGGTGGCTTCTGGGCTGGTTGTGACCAGATCTTGTTGATACCTGGCAGGTAGCACGCATGGTTGCACATACTCGCAGCTCCTTCATTGGCTGCAGGAAGGGCCTATCTCGTCCCCCAAAACGGTTTTGGGGGACGAGATAGGCCCTTCCTGCAGTCCCAGGAGACTAGAAAACCCCCTGTTGATGTTTGTTTCTGCTTATCCCTGTTTGGGTCAACAAGCTCTATTTGCAGCCTTCGAAGCTGGTTGTTCTCCAGTAACTTGCTGGTTTTGCTTTGTTTGGAGACGTAGCTCATGGGTGATCACGTCAGGTGGTGTCCATCCCTGTTGAGGAGTTGGTGAGATTTTACTATGGACAAATAGACCATCAGCTTGTTGAAAACAGTGTGGGTCCTGGAGTTCTTACTTGGATTTTTTCCGAAGCGTTTCTCTCTGACGGAGCCAGAGGCAGTGGTGTTGGTGTCCTGCTGCCCGAGGACCTGTTTGGCAGGGGTGCAGCCCTGCAGGTGTTGCCTGTTTGACTTCTTCCACCGTTGGCACCTCTTGTGTAGGTTTTGAGGCAGTATCTCACATAGGTAGGGGATGAAAGCTGGCTTTGGCTGCTGCCTCCATTGCTAGCCGAAGCCACCGAGGTTGTGGATGGACATCTCCTTGTAAGCAGCAGCGCTGGTGGAAGAGCTTACTTGACTTAATTTGAGCAGAGTCACCCGGGCTAGCATTGTTGTTTGATTTCTGGTCTCAGCTATCACACTTGGTTTCCCCAGAGCAGTCAGGTGCGTGCCATGGGCTGCTGACCCCACGGTCCTCTTCCCCGCGCCCTTCTGCTGGGCAGGGACAGGTGGAGGAGCCGTGCTGAAGGCAGCGAGCGAGCCCCGCTGCATCCCCTGCGCAGAACGGGCTCTTCTGCACCACCATGGTCCCACCGCGGCCAATGCTGCCAGCAGCCGGCCGGCCGGCCGTGCTCGGCGGACGCGGTGGTATGTGTAACTACCGTCACATTAAGCATTAACAGAAAGGCAGCCTTGCCCCCAGCTGCGCGGGTGAGGCAGCACGAGGCTATTCCTGTTTTCTTGGAAGAGCGGATGCCTGTGCCCGCTCCCCCGCGCTGCCCGTTGTCGCGTTGCTGCTTGTGGTCTGGTGTTTGCCGGGGCTGGGATGACGCTTGTGCCGTTGGAGCTAATCCTCCTCTGGTTGCGCTCCTCTGCTTCCCCGAAGTGGGGAAAGAGGCTCTTCTGAGCTTCAACATCCCCCAGCCCAGGGGATGATGCTCTGTCCCGCTGGCCAAGAGCGGACACCTTGCTCTAGCTGTGCCGGCACAGCTTGCTGTGTGGGACCAGGCACGACCCTCACGTGAGACATCCGAGTCTCAGCTCTGGTCCTGTCGATGCTGGAGCAGACGTGGGGATGCCGGCGGCGTCCGCGGGGCTGGTGGCACCTTTCCCGCTGGGAACCATGCAACCATCCTCAATTTGTGCATGCACTTTGCAGCCCAGCCTTTAGCCGCGAGCTCACAGAGGGGTTTTTCCCATCTCCTGCTTGCACGGAAGGGCAATTAATTAGAAATGTGTGGTGGCTGCCCATAGGAACCAGCTCGGATAGCGGCTGTAGGGCAGGGGATGCGGGCAGGGATGCGGGCAGGGATGCAGGCAGGGAGAGGAGGCCATCTGGCCCCGAGCGGCTGCTGTTTATTTAGGAAGGGAAATGCTCCAGGTCGGGTCTTGCCCTTCAGGAGCGCGTCCCCGTACGGGTGAAGGAAACTGGTTGAAAAGTTGGATTTTTCTGGACCATGCTGTAAGTGGTTTGAAACTGTTCTTGAAGTTTTATTTGACTGGAAAGCATTTAGGAAGTGATTTTGAATCCATTTGGTTGATTCACTGTTATTCCTGCAGTAGGATGCAGAGCAGTGATTCTGTAATTAATTTAATTACATGCTTATTCAATCTTTCCTAAACTAGTAAAATTTCAGAATGCTTTTGAATTCAATGAAATGTGATTTTCAGGGACAGGAGGAAAGCAAGGCAGGGAAATGGAGAGTGATGCTCTTTTTCCCGTGCGCGGTGTGCCAGCCCTCCCTCCCCGCCGTGGCCACGGACCCGCGGTGCCCGTCGCCCCTCGGCACCCCCAGCCCTATTTTGGTCGTTTGCCAAATTCCTGCCTCTGCTCGGTGCTTCCCAGCCCAAGGGAAACCTTTTCAAGAAGCATCACAAATAAAATAGTAAAAAGCCTTTCCTTTTTCTCCTGTCCCCCACCTCTTCCATATTTGCTGTTCCCTAACGTTCGCTTCTCTCGCTGCTTTTATTGCCTTTGGATTTGGCCAAAACAATATATTATGTAATTGGGCTAATGAGTTCCAACCCACTCTCCATCTTCCCATCGCGGTGCAGCAAGCAGCTAATCTCTCCCCGGTTTACCTCTTTTCCCTTTTCGGTTGTTAATTTAAAAGTATCATTTCCAAATCTGCCTCTCCTCCTCACTAAGTCTCTTTTTTTTTTTTTTTTTTTTTTTTTTTATTCTGCATAAGGCCTTGAATGAGTAACCGAATATCTCCTGGGCTCTGGAATTTAACAGTCTTTGCCCTTTGTTCGGCTGGGTCAATGCATGAATTCACAAGTTCCTAAATTAAAAAGGAGAGGGAGGGAAAAAAAAAAAAAAAAAAAGGCAAATGACTGATTGTGGATTGGATTTGTATTTTCTCCCCTGAAGAAATGAAGTACAAAGAGGAGCTAGTATTTTCAAAGTTTAAAAAGTAACAATTTATTTTAAAACCTAGTTGTTGTACCCAGGCCAATTTTTAATACAGAACTAAACATTGAAGTGTTTTTCTAAAGGGAAGGTGGTAAAATCCAACTTTCTATATTTAAGAAGTTAGAAAATGTAAATCTACTTACAGCGTAAACAGGTAGACGGGCCGACGTTTTGATGGGCAGAGGTTATAACTGGAGTATAAAATTACCACGATGTCGAGATGGTTTCCTTAATTTTTCCTGCATGAGGAAGAAAAGAAGCGTCAGGTGTGCTTTATGGAAACTCGGGGTGAAGCAGCAGGGCAGGGAGCACATGCGGGTCCTGCTGGTGAGGACGAGCTGCGGCGGCCGGAGCAGCCTCTGCCCGGTGAGCCAGGACAGACCGCCAGTCCGTTCTTAGTGAGTGTGTCTTTATAAAAAACTAAAAATTACAGAATCACAGAATGGCTCAGGTTGGAAGGGACCTCAAACACCATCTAGTTCCACCCCCTGCCCTGGGCAGGGACACCTCCCACCAGCCCAGGTTGCTCCAAGCCCCGTCCAACCTGGCCTTGAACCCCTCCAGGGATGGGGCAGCCACAGCTTCTCTGGGCAACCTGGGCCAGGGGCTCACCACTGATGTTTCCGTTAAAAAAAGCATTGAGGGAGCAGCGCTGGCTGGTGTGAATGGCTCTGGTTTAGACCAAGCTGACGGTTCGGCCTTGGCTGTAGCTTTATTCCTAAATCAGGAGCCATTCCCTGGCCAGGATGGCTCCCGACGTGGGAGATGGGCTGGGCTGGTGACTAGGGCAGGAGGACAGGTGTGGGGATTGCTCCAGTCTTTGTTGCTGCTCTTTGCGCAAACGTGAGGATGCTTTTCCGTACCTTTTGATGAAGAGCTGCCCAAGCAGAGATTCCTTGTGAGGGACGGGAGGAGCTTTGAGCTGTTCACAGGGATCCTGCGGTTGCAAAAGGTGGGCTTTATAGTGCTGTCAGTCTCCACAAATGACTTATTTACAAATAATGGGACTTGCAAATCTCAGCAAGTCAGTCACTGGGTTTGGTAATGTGTAGGAGGGATCGCTTGAACTTTGCTTTTCTTCTCACTCCCGTATAGCACCGCGAGACGGCCGAGCTTTGCCTTTGGGTGGGCGGGAGGGATGGCTGTTGGAGCTGCAGCAGTGCCTTTGGGGGCTGCCTCATGCTTTGCGGCTTTGCAATATTTTCCATGTTTGTGGGAGACGCCTCCCACCCTCCTCCCGATGGCCTTTGAGTCAACTCTGAAACATGCCGTCCTCTGCTCCGGCTGCTCAAGAAGATGACTTCCATGCTGCCGCCGCCGCCTCTTCCTCCTCTTCATCATCTCTCAGTGTTTTTGAGCTCCGAATGGTGGATTTCCAGAAGTTGAGCTGGCTGGTGGTGTCGAGCAGAGCTGGTGGCGTTCGTGCCCGGTGCTGGTGTGAGCCCAGATGAGTGGCAGTTTGACTTGGGGACCATTGGGTCTACTATGGGAGGTGGTTCAACCCCAAACTTTAGTTTGTCTCTGTTTCGTGGAGCGATGGCAGTTGATGTCTGGTAACGTGTGTCAGGAAGAGACTTGAAGCCCATGTTCTCTTAAACAGAAATGCATTTTAGTGTGTTAAAATTGGTGGCCGTCTCCAATTTGGGTGACTTTGGCTGTTGGCTCCCTCAGCATTGCCTTTGCCTTGAGAACTTTTTGCATTCAAAATGATAAATGCAACTAGAGACCTTAAGTGACCTTAATTTCTCCAAATTGGATGCCTCATGCCCAATGTGACAGCCTCAGAGTTAAAATTAATACAAATTTTGTAAATCAGTAGACTGACCTTTTGGTGAACTGGAAAGAAATGTCAAATTTCTGTTTTTTTCCCCCCCTGTAATCAGCAGTCTGTAATGAATGAATTATTCCTAATTTCAAGATTGTAGCTCAAAAGGGCACTCAAATGGCTGAAATCCCATAAGAAAGGCTGACCTTTTGGTTGTCTCTGATGAAAATTCAAGATTTTCCCCGAACTTAGCAGTCTGTAATGGACTGCATGAGATGCTGCTGTAGCTCAGCAGGAGCAGCTCCCCATTTCTTTTTCTTAAAATATTTATAGTAACACTCTGTGGTCCCCAAAAGCGCCTTTACAGTCTCGTAGGAGCATTCAAGGCATAGTTAAGGTTCGGTGCCAAGGCATCTCTTAAGGTACAAAGCAACTGTGAAATAAATTATTCCCCTCCTACTCCATGAAGAATTGATTATTTGTCATCCCCTCCATCGGATGCAGCGACTGCGTTTTCCCTGCCTGCTCCAAGTCACTGCAGGTTTGGTGATGCTGGGTACGTGCAGGAGGGTCCTTCAGCTCTCTCTTGCTTGAGATGAGTGGACTTTGAGGCCTACAAGGAGCAATAAATCTGTTTTCCCACAAGATGTTGCCAATGACTGTAGATCTTCTTTGCTCAGAAACTGCTGGAGAGAGTTCTGGATTTGGAAAACGCATTTCACAGAATCCCAGACTGGCCGGGGTTGGCAGGGACCTCTGGAGATCATCTCCTCCAAGCCCCTGCCAGAGCAGGGTCACCCAGAGCAGGTGGCACAGGAACGCGTCCAGGTGGGGTTGGAATGTCTCCAGAGACGGAGACTCCCCCACCTCTCTGGGCAGCCTGTGCCAGGGCTCTGCCACCCTCACAGCAAAGAAGTTCCTCCTCATGTTGAGGTGGAACTTCCCATGCTCAAGTTTGTGCCCATTGCCCCTTGTCCTGTCCCCGGGCACCTCTGAAAAGAGCCTGGCCCCGTCCTCCTGACACCCCCCCTTTAGCTCTTGCTGAGCAGTGATGAGATCCCCTCTCAGCCTGCTCTTCTCCAGCTGTCCCTTTCCTCAGCAGAGAGATGCTCCAGTCCCTTGATCATCTCCGTAGCCTCTGCTGTCCCCTCTCCAGCAGTTCCCTGTCCTTCTTGAACCGGGGGGCCCAGAACTGGACCCAGTGCTCCAGCTGTGGCCTCCCCAGGGCAGAGCAGAGGGGGAGGATGACCTCCCTCAAGGTTATCCTCCAGGATGTCCAGATGCGGTATGTCCTCTGTGTGGTACCCAAGTGTGCTCTTGGTGGTGATGCCTTACCTACCGTGATGGAGAGGTGAGGAATCAGACGTGCTTTGCCTAAGTAGCTTTTTTCGTTGTCTCTGTAGCACGGGCTTCCTTTTAGGTACAGAAACGTGTCTTGTAATATAAAACAACTGAGTGTAATTTATGGAGAGGAAAAGTTTCATAAAACTCCCCCATGTTGTGAAATGCTGAACCCCGCGGGGCCGGCGGAGCTGGCTGGCGGCTGGCATTGTCCCCAGGGCGGCGGTCGGTCCTGCCGCCGCGTTTCAACACCCTCAGCCACGAACGCCCGAGGCAGGGGCTGGGGCCGAGCCGCCCCGCAGAGCCCCCCGAGCCCGGCAGAGCCCCCCGAGACCCCAGCGCTCGCTGGCTGCGGCAGCCGGTGGTGGTCCCTGCCCTGGGGCTTGGGTGGGAGCATGGGGTTGTCATAGCTGGGCATCACCAAACTTTTGAAAAAGGAATCCACATTTATTTGGGAAAAAGGCGACGCTGAAGTGGAGTGGGTAACTCCTTCCTTACGTTGCTGGCAGAGACAAAGGTTCCTAAAACCAAATGAAGCAACGCATCCATCCTGTAAAACTCTTTGCATTCCTTGTAGAGAGGAAGGCCGGCTGAGATCACTTTTGCTTTTCATTTTCTGGTTCTCCTCCACAGCTACAGCACGGTAAAAATTTTGGAGGCGGCGACGTGAAAGCAATATTTAAACTTACGCCCAGTTTTCATTTTAATTTTATTAAATCATGAAACTATTTCTAGTAGAAATAATAGATTTTGAAGTAGATTTTGCAAATTGTACCGCCAGCAGCTTTAAAATAATAAATGTCAAGTGTTAAATTATTTGGCACTGTTTCTGAAGTGTCCAAATGCTGGATAACGGTTTAAATCCTGGTCTCCTGTCGGCCTTTTCAGCTCCTCTCTCAAATAATTGGACCATGAGCCCTTCAGCAGAATATTTTGCGTGGTGAAGCGCTATCACGTTGAGCCTTAAAAAATAATAGTAAAATAAAAAGAGGAGCAACTTTAATGTCCCTAAGTTAGTGTAGTTAACTTAAAAATCAAAAGAACCCCAAGAAATCCTGATTTTTATGGATTTTTTTTTTTTAACCCTGCTGTAAGTTGCAGATACATAATAGCGCACGTATGGGACTGGGAGAGCCCGGTGCCTTGGCCTGCACTGAGGGCTGTCCCCAGCTTGCGATGGATCTCTTGGATCTGAACGTTTGGTTCCGAAACGTTGCGTAGCCCACCTCCTCGCGCCTCGGAAATGGTTGGTAACAGTCAAGTGTGCCACAAAGTTTTTGGTTTTCAAAATATGCGTCCCTCTTACGCGGCGGGGGGAGGGCTGGGGGGGGAACGTGGAAGGGGCCTCCTCGCTGTGCTGCTGCTGCTTAAAAATTAGTTCACGCCACTAATTATCACAGAATCATAGAGTTACGCTCCCAGCCAGGGGTGAGGGGCTCGTGCGTGGAGGGGGATTTGTCAAGTCGTGGTTCGATGGCGCGGTGCTCTCCAAGTCACTCTTCAGTCGCTCCGTCTCTGTTTTCTTCTGTGCGTGTGAGGTGTTGACGCTTCACTGAGCGTTTTAAAATGTGTTTTTTTTGTGGGAACGCTTCAAGCTTCTTCTGTCCTGGATTGTTTTTGAGAATCTGGCGTTAGGTTTTATATTTACAAAATAGTAAAAAAGCAGCAACTGGATAAATTCATGAAAGAAATTTCTGCCAGCGGCAGCCAAGCGCCTCTTGCCCATGAAGCCCCGAGCTGCAGCTCGTTGGAGGATGGGAGATGGTTCTGGAGACGTCCCACTTGGGCTTTTCCTCATTTTATCTGCTTTCCGAACCCAGCCGCTGCTGGGGCCAGAATGGTGGCTTATATGGCCCCATGGTCTGAGCCCGCTCAGCCTTCCTCGCGCAGGCGCTCTGGCGCAGGGGTGGTCCAGCTGCTTCTCCCACGTTTTGTCAAGGGCTGGGTGACAACCAGAGGGGAGAGGAGCCGGGTGACAAACAGGGTACAGGAGCCAGAGCGAGTTTCGTACGCGGTGCGCGGAGTGACAGGTCTGGAGCGAGGGCAGGACTGCTGGCACCGTGGAAGGTCGCACCCCGAACCAGGATGTCTGCCTGCACCGTGTCAGCTCGGTCATGACGCTTTCCTCTCGGAGAAGGGCTCTGTTCAGCTAAGAAATGCCAGAGAGGCATTTTTCATTCAAGTCTGCTGGGATGTGCAGCTCCCATTGCTTTCCCTTGCCCTGTTCACTGCGCTTGGAGAGCGTTGCTGGAATGAGGTGAAGAGCCCGAGCCTTCATCTGTGTCCGGGAGAGTGTACCCATGATGTGTCCAACTGGGCCCAGCAGCTTTCCTGCTGGTACGGGATGTCTCCATTCATCGCAGTCGTGACTGTAATGTTGGTTATGGATGCAATCCGGACGCGAAACTCCTTGGGTGGAAGACAGTGTCTCCTTGGCGGTGTAGCTGTGGTGTGGGGGGTGAGGTGTGCGCGGGGAGCTGGGGAGGTGGGTGCTGCGGGGGTGGACGGAGCTCTGAGCAGAAGTGGTGGCCTCCATCCACGTTCGGGTGCAGCAGGGACCCCTCCCCCCCTCCTTTTCCCTTCCCCGAGATCCTGCTTGCTGCAGAATCAGGAGGTTTGAAAATGGTCTTAAGTTGCCTTTATCATTCGGTTCAGGATTGCACGTCACATTTATACATAGATTCAAAATTTGTGTTTCCTTTTTCCTGTGCCTCGCCGGGCACTGGAAGCGCGTGTCAGGAAGCTGTTGTTACTGGCAGCGTTCAGACCGAGAGCGTAGCTCTGCAAAGGGGAAAAAATACGCCGTTCCCATCCCTGCTTCTCCAAACTCGGGCACGGGTTTGGGTGGAAATGTTACTCCGAGCTGTAACCCCCTTTGCGATGTTGTTCTCAGGTTCCACCAGACACTGAAATCATCTGTGCCCATGGCAGTGAGGTTTTAAATGCAGGATGAGCTCAAGGCTCTGGTTCCCATCCTCCCGGGCTGAATTACAGATAAAAAGCCCTAACAGTGTTACTGGTCTTAATGGGTAACTGGTCCAGCTGAGCCAGCAGGGTTATGGATGGACCTTTGGCTGTTTCTCGGTTTGGAGCCCAGCAGCCCGGATCATCCCTGCTATAAATGCTGATGTTCGTGCTCCGCGTCCCCTCCCGTGTCTGCTGGGGAGGGGATGTAGTGGCAGCGCTGGTTGTCACTGGGATGGGTGCAGGCACCCCTACGGGGCTGTACATGGCCAGCAGAAGGTTCCTGGGAATGCCGACTTGTAAGAGTGCTCACACCTCTGAAACGTGTGAGAAGGCCAAAAAACCCTAAAGACTGAAACCTGGTCAAAACCCCCCAAAGCGCCGAGCAGAGCAGAGCAGCCTGTGGTGGGGCTGGGAGGAGCTCCGCAGGGAGGGTCAGTCTGGATTTAGCAGGTCCTCGCCTGCCACCCAGCAGCTTCCTGGGCCTGTCTCCTTGGCACTTCAGTGTGTGTAGTTCTGGGCATCAGGAGCTCTCGGTTGGTTTCCGTGGGGGGGTCTGGGTGAAACCCCCTGTTATATGACAGTCTCTGCTTCTGCTGCTGAGAGCTCCCGTCCTGCCTTTGTCACCTCCCCTCTGCCTGATCCCTGGTGAAAGGTGCAACTGCAGTAACTTGTGTGAGTTCCTTGGACTTCTCAGCTGTGCCTGAGGGTGATGAGGAGCACCTTCCTGGGGCATCCGGAGATGGGGAGCTGAACCTCTTGCCATGGGATGACCTGGTGCATGTCCCGAGGGTGCTGGGCAGTGCAGGCTGGGGCTCTGCAAAGGCAGTGGTGGCTCCTTCAAATGGTGCTGAGCTTTGCTTGGAGGCTTTCCTTCTCTGTAAAGGAGAGAGCGTGTCCGGGAAAGCACATGTCCACGTGGGAGTAGGGTTTACCTCTAAGCAGTGTGAAAGATGAAGGTGCTTCCGTATCACACTTGTGTTGTCTTCTCCATAAATGAAAGAAAAAAGGACAAAGTTCTGTTTTTTGGTCCTTCCAAATGTATCTCCTCATATGATAAAAAGCTTTTGCTATCCAGCCCTTGTGCGTAACTGCTCGAACATAGACAGCCTCCAGTTTTCAAGAAGGCGAAGAACTTTGGCTGGATGAGGGCTCTTTCCATTGGCTGTGCAGCTCCCGTGCGTGCCCTTGCAAGGGATGTCTGAGCAGTAACAGGGTCACTGGTAGGAAAACGACGACCACCGCTGTTACCCAGTAGCCCAGATTCCTGATGGTGGCTGCAGGGGGTGATAGGTTTGAATGTCAGAGAGCCAATAAATGCAAAATACCTTTGACGTAAAGTGTCTAATTTTGAAAATACCTTTCTGGTCATAGAGTCTGTGTTGGCTTTTGTTGGCCTCCTCATCATAGAGTTCACGGCAATCTTCATCTGTCTGTCTTAAAACTAGCTGGGATGGGTGGTTTCTCAGCTAAATAGCTAATGTGCCTCTTGAGGTGGGATTTTCCAGTCTGGTATTCAGAGGCTTAAGAAGACAGGAGCTGTATAGTGTTGCAGGTAAAGTCCATAAAAATAAAACAGGAAATAAATATTTGGCCCTGAAAATAAGTGCATGGGTAAAACGGTGAAGAGTGCAGGTCTGTGTAGCAGGTGGAATTGCTCTCTTCATCAGCTTGTTTTGGTTGATTTGTTCTACAGTTCATTAAAAAATAAGTTAGTGCTCGTTCAGGCTGACATTAACAAGTGAAACCCAGAGTTGAAGGCCCTCAAAGTTGTGGGTGGTCACAGATAGTGGGAACCGTTTATGGTCTTGAGCAGTGTTTGCCAGTTAGCTCAAAGCTATGGAAGAAGGTCAGAGAAAAATAAATCTTGTGTTCACTGAACACCAGTGGATTGAGATTTGTGCTTTGCATTCCGTTTTTATGTTTTTCTACACATAGCTGGTGGAGGACAGTAGTTGCATTGGCTTTGCAAGGACATAGATTAGAGCCTTAAGACCAGAAGTAGCTCATCTGGCAGTTTGCATGCCAAGCCATGCGTGCTGGCCAGCCACTATTTGATGCCTGGCCAACGTGCTTGGATGCCCAGCCCTGCTATTCCTGTAGGAGTGCTGACACTGCTGGCCATAAAAGCTCTACAGGTGCATTGTATGGCTGGACAGGAACTGAGGATACCTCCAGTTGCCTGAAGAGCAAATCCACTTGGTTAGTCACCAGAATGGGGTCGGAAGTGTCACTTCTATTACAAGAAGTTACTGTGCCAGGGGGTGACTTGGAGCCTGGGCTCTGGGTATTTGAAGGCTGGACCTTTGATGGAGAGCCTGAGAGTGCTCGGTGGATGGGTTGGGGTTTAGGGTGAGGTCTAGACTCCAGTTTGATGGATAAGAAGGAGAGGCCAGCACAGGCTTTTGGATTTTGGGCATTCACGTATTTTTGCCAAGCCCAAATGTCACGTTTGGTAGAAGCGGGAAAATGGTGGCAACTTTTTGATGTTTCCACTTGTTGAGTTTGTGTTTCTGCTCAGCAGCAGATCACAGTGTCTGGTGTGTTACCTGCCATGCAGACACAGACACTTCAGGAAACCTTCTTTTTTTTTTTTTTTTTTTCTCTCTCCTACGAGAAAGCTACCAACAGACCCCAAAGAGCCGTACCTGGTTCTATATCGTAGTTGCTTGTGTGTCAGTCTGCATAAATGTTCTTTGGATAGTGTTCGCCATCACAGAGTTCACCACCTGGATCCATCCATCCTGGAACACCCTTCTTAGCTTTGGAAAGCCGTCAAATGACCCTGTTTTCATTTAATAGCAATTGCAGTAGCAATAAGTGGTTTGGAGTGCTCTTAGTATTTTTCCTTTTACTGGCCAGGTTGTGTCTATTGGCTTTTCGATGTCTTGACTACCCAGGAGAGGCTGGGGGATGACCCTAGGCACTTAGATAACCTTTCCAAAACGAAGGAATGATTTTTTTGAATAAAATGCAAGACTGAAATTCAAGAGATAAGTGTCCGGTTCTCAGGAAATCTTTTTCTGTGGCTCTGGGCAAGTTGTATAATCTGATTTCCCAGCACAAGAACTGAAGAGAAATTACTTCATCAGCTCGCATCAAAATTGTCAATAATAACTAGTGTTTGGGAGACATCAGGATGTTTTAGACATTTTGGTTGGTGTTTCTTTTAGCTTTGAATGGTCGGAGTGATTGAGGTGAGCCTCTGGAGCCATCTTTCCGGAGAAACTATCTTCATTTGCCTAGTTCTTGTCCTCTTTAGAGGTAGAAAAAAAATACCATCTCATAGCTTCAAGGTGGCTTTGTCCTGGTAGACTTGACCAAATTTTTTGTGGGCTGTTGATAAGCAACCAGTTGGGCATCAGCCAGCAGGCTTAGCAGAAGTCCTGGGGATTTTGGTCCACAAGGAGATCCATTGCTGTGTCATTATAACGGTCAGAGTTGAGGTACCCCAACAATAAACTATCAGCACGTTGAGTATTTTATGCTCAGTCTGCGGATAAACTCCTTCTTCATTGCTGTCAGTCTGCCATCTTTCACTGGCGTTGAATTTTCTTCCAAAGTAGGAATAAATAATAATAAAAAAAAGTTGCTTCTATTTTGTTGTTTTGAGTGCTGACAGTAGCCTTTGGAAAAGTCCGGTTTTCCTTTCCGAGAAGGTCGCCATGGCTACTCTCCGTGCAGCATTTAACAGCCGTGCTGGCTAATGCAGCAGAAACAGATTTGGCTTTTCCTTTTGGATGTAATGAATAGCAAACTGCTGCGTATTCATTAAGAGAAGCAACTTGCAGAGGTTAAGTGTTTCATTTCTGGAGCTGCCGTCTAGGGCAGTAATAAAAAATAAATTGGGCAGCCAAGGAGGAAAAGGGGTTTATAAGACATAAAGTGGGAAGAAAATAATTGCTACCTTGTTCCTTCTTTCTTTCCTTGGGTTCTGCAACTGTAAGTCAGGATCCCTGCATCCCAGCTATGCAGATTTTTGTTAGATGCGATCAAATTTGCTGGAGAATTAGCTTTATTTTTGACAGGAACCCATCTGACTAATTCAGCAAAAATAAACAGGCTCTTGGACTGCAGTCATGCAGTCCAGGAAGGATTGAGGAAAATAGGGCTGGCTTTAATGTCTGAATGGCACCGGTGTGAGTCCAGATGATGCTTTGTCCACCTCTCATGGACCTGTGCCTTTCAAGGCTGGAAGGGCTGGTGGTCATCCAGCCGCAACCTCCTGCACTGCCCCGGCCACCAACTCTAGAGTCAAACCCATGGGTTTTGTTTGACCCAAAGTTTATCTTTAGGAAAAGGTCCGTAAGCCCTGATCTCAAGACTCTGGAAATGGCAGTACTGTCTCCCAGTTTTAGATGTCCATGGTCATCCTCAGCGAGGAGGGTTGGGCACATTTCAGATAGCTGCTGTAGGATACGAGGAGTTGGGTAGTGGATGAGCCTCTTTGTCTCCCATCTCGTTTGTGATTGTTGCACGAGAAATGGAAACAGCACAAAATAACGGTGTCCCTGGTGGTGTCGGTCCATTGCACAGCCTCAGTGTCCTCTTCTGAACACCCCTGGCCTCCTTCTCCACGGCCTCATGTGGGCAGCAGGACTCCCTTTGGTCTCCACCACGACAACGAAGCGGTTTCTAGCCGTTCTTTCAGGACACTGTCCATCTGCTGGTTTGGGTTTTTTTGTTGGTTTTTCCCCCCCCCGAGTTGTACACTTGTGTTTGGCTGCATAAAAATGCATCTTGTTTAAATGAGTCCAGCACACCCATCGATCCAGATGGCATTGTATTAGTGACCTGTCCTCTTTGATTATGTGCAACTAATTTTTAATTTTATGTTCTCTGCAAACGTGACTGGGAACGATTTTCTCGCTGCTTGTAAATCATTGATAGATATTGAATCCTTTCAGGGATTGCTTTCTCTTGGAAGAAATGAGGATTCCTCCATTACAGTTAGTTTTCAAAATTTATCAAATAGCTATTTTTTTTAATCCACTTAGCATGTGTTTACATTGATTTCTCTTCTAGGGCTGATTGTTTTGAATCAACATCTTGTGCAATAGGAAGCCCTGCAAAAATCTTAAGTCTCTTACGCTAAAATAGTTATCTTTCTAAGCCAAAACCGTAAATCTTACCAGGCATTAATGCCAAGTCTGTTTGAGAAGGCTGGTTTTCTTTATTCTTTCCCAGATGAAGACATACGGGCTGAACGTCTTGCTAAGACATTTTTAGCCAGGTTGGCACGGGGTGTTCACACCTGCAAAAAAATCATTTTGAATCCTTTCCCCACATTTTTCTGTCTGAGGTCTGTTCGTTGTATCTGCCCTGGGTACTGGCGTCTCTCTCTCTGGTCTGGCACCATCACACAGTAACTACCATTTCTTCATAATTATATTTTCTCCACCTTTTTTGTTAGGGAGGACAATGTCGTGTGATGCTTATAGAAACAGACTGAACTGTGAGCTGTTTTGAAGCTCCAGCTATGTTAAAAGTCCATATTATTGTTTCCTTGTGACCTGACCTCTTGATGTTTGGTGTGGTAGGACGTGGTGGGGATGTCCATCAAAAACCCAGTCCGTGTTTAGGAGTCGGAAAGGAGTCTGAGGAGGAGGACCTGGACTTGGGAATAGTCCAAAGGAAATTAAGGGATGGGTGTCTGTCCACCCTGCTCGTGGTCATGGCCGTATTTTCACAGATGGGTCGGCCCCAGCTGTTTCATGTCCATGAAGTGCCTGGGTATGGGGTGGTATGGCTGTCCCCAGGGCACATGGCAGCAGGGACAATCAGAGCTGTCACCTACAGCTCCTGAATTCGACTGGGTTGAAAGTGGTGTGGAAAGTTTTAGGTGTCTTCATAGCTTGTGCCTAGGTCCATGTTTTAAAGACCTCTATTTATAACTCAGCTGAAACACTGTCGTGGAGGGGATGGCGCACATAGGGGTCAGCTCTGTGCTTCCCCCTGGCTGCGACTGGGGTTTTTGGTGATGGAATTTTGGTGGCCGGGAAGGAGTTACCTACCTCATGCTGGCAGTACCCATCGGTTGAATGGGTGTGAAAGTCATTAAATCGACCTCCCCAGTGAATTTTTCCCCTTGAGTACTGGTGTTTAGGAGTCAGTTCCTTCTCTAGGTAGACCTCACGGTGTTTTCTTGGGGAAGAACGTGGTCGGTGTTGGTGGGTGCGTCTGACTCATATGGGCAGGCTTTGGGGCAGAGCTGCCCTGCTGCTCGACCAGTGTGTTGCCTACGAAAGGTTTTGTTAGACGAGAGCTACGTGTCCTGTTGAGCATCATTAAGAGGCCCAGCGAGCCCTTTCCAAAGGCCGTTGAAGTCAAATGAAAAGACTCAATAAGCAGGAAAGCCTTGAGACGAGATTTAGAGAGCAATAAGAGTTTTTGAGTGTGTCTCTATGGGTCTGGGGGTCAGGGAGCGCTGGAGGTGTGAGACCTATTTATCCTATTCCTCAATCTCTAGGGCAGGAGGCTGTGAGAACAGCGGAGGGGAATGTGATCCCATGGGTGTGGTTGGGAGGAAGATGAGAAGCTGGAGAATGGAGGGACCGTATCTGCACTATCTGTCCCTTTTGGCATCAGACTCCTTTTATTTTTCAGGTTTTAGGTTTCAGGTGTTTCTCTGCAGTTTCTCTCTACGTGACTGTCCTTGGCAAATCCACAGCTGTGGAAGGGATGGAGAGCTTGGGTCTGCTGGGTGTTTGCAAAATGAGATCTAGTCCAGTCCCACCCCCGGCCAGAGCAGGGTCACCCAGAGCAGGTGGCACAGGAACGCGTCCAGGCGGGGTTGGAATGTCTCCAGAGACGGAGACTCCCCCACCTCTCTGGGCAGCCTGTGCCAGGGCTCTGCCACCCTCACAGCAAAGAAGTTCCTCCTCATGTTTAGGTGGAACTTCCCATGCTCAAGTTTGTGCCCGTTGCCCCTTGTCCTGTCCCCGGGCACCTCTGAAAAGAGCCTGGCCCCATCCTCCTGACACCCCCCCTTTCAGTATTTATCAGCGTTGATAAGATCCCCCCTCAGTCGTCTTTTTTCCAGACTGAAGAGCCCCAAGTCCCTCAGCCTTTCTTCATCAGAGAGGTGTTCCATCCCCTCAGCATCTTGGTAGCCCTTTGCTGTCCCCTCTCCAGCAGTTTGGTGTCCTTCTTGAACTGGGGAGCCCAGAACTGGACCCAGTGCTCCAGATGACTTCATGTACTGGAGCCGGGGTCTGGGTCCTGTGGGGTCCATGGTGAGCAGCTGCCCTACCCCGTGCTGCAAACCTGCCATCCAGTGCCAGGAATCAGCCCCGGGGCCTGATTTCTAGATTGAAGTAGGACCCTAAGGCAAGAAGGAGCTCGACAGCAGGGTGCCGAGCCTAAGCAGGAGCCAGTGTGTGTGAAGGTCTGTGAATAAGCATTTGTTTTTCATGCATCGGGCTGGAGTGCTTTGGTGCCATTATGGGTAAAGTGAAGCCTGGTGGTGAATCAGTTCCTTTAAAATGACACGTAATGCTGGAGATACGGAGCCTACTGCTAGAAATCAGTGACGGTAAGAACGCCAGAATTTTTAAACATCTTTATTTGAATGCTGAAAGCCTCCGTGGTGAATACAGCGCAGGTATGAAGGTTTTTATTAGAGAGAGAAATCCCTGTAAGTTTAGGGTAAAAGCCAGCCACCGGCTGATCAGATTAAGCGGCAGCATCCTCATGCACGGGATGGTCTGTAATTGCGCATTTCACAATTTCTTCGCCTCTTTCCGCCTTTCAGGTGGCAGTGGCACTGCCACAGTCAGGGCATCGCTTCTGCTGCCGCGGCCCGTCCCCGCAGCCGGTTTGTGCCGCGGGACAAAGTCTCGGGAGGTTGATTCTGGGGATGCTTTAAAGGGGGAGATAATTGACTTGCGGGCTGGAGAGACGGGACTAAAGAGGGGAGTTCGGGCCTGTGGAGGCAAAGGCAGTGCCTGGTTTAAGAAGAGGTACTGAACACCGATCAAGCTAATGGGGCAAAACTCCCAAAATTGTGTGGTTCTGAAGAAGGACGGACAGAGCAGAGAGCAGATGGGTGCAGAGCAGCGCGCCGTCTGCGTGGGAGCGGTTGTCATGCTCCTTGGGACATTGCCAGGGAGGTGGGCCGGGCGGCGAGAAGCTGGGAGAAAGGCTGGAGAACGCTTTAGAACCAGCCTTGGAGAATTTTTTTTCCGATGAAGCAGAGGGAGAAAATGCAAAAGAATTTTGGAAAAGGAGAGTTGCAAAATTAGCATGGCGTGGTGCGACGCAGGAGAGGGACAGTGGCCTCTAATGGGAAGATCCCGATGCTCAGTGAGATCCAAACTGAGAGATCACATCAGCGATAACACAGCCCAGGAGTCATCAAAACTTGCCCGTCTCCTGCCCGGTCACGATGGAGATGGGTGCGGGTGCCAGTACTGGTGCTCTTATTCAAGTCGTGAACAATACTTTGCCATATTCAATTTTTACTTTACTAAAATGAATATCATGGGCTTCTTAATAGTCATAGGAGCATAAAAATCTCAGTGTATCACAATTCATCATCCTTTAAAAATTGAATTTCTGTTGAATTATGCCTTGCCGCTGTAGTGCTGTGGAAAAGCTCTTATTATTCATAACTATAAATACAATGATGTCGAGATTTAACTGGTGCCTGAAGGCTTTATGCTGTACTTCGGTATTGACAAAGCAAACAGTCTTATGGATCGGTTTAAGTTTATGGGACTGGAGGCGGCTGAGCCCTTCCCCGCCGTTGGAAGCAGCAGTCCTCCTCTCCAGCCTGGAGACGTCTCTGGGAAGACAGGAGGAGTTTGGGCCATTTTGGCCCTTCAGGACTGAAATAGATGGCCACCAAAAAAAAAGGAAGTAAAGTCCGCGTTGGGAGGATGGTTGTCCTCCTGGGTGCTGGCTTGGTCAAGCTGCTGGAGGACACGTTTTGGGACCAGCAGCAGCTTGGAGGGAGTGCTTGGGTTCGTGGTAGAGGAGAGCAGGTTGCATGGGCTGAAGGACAAGAGGGAAGAGCTGGAGAATGAGAAGGATCCTCAGAAACCGCCTGAATCTTCCCGGTCTTCATCAGCACAGAGGAGCAATTCGACCTTAATTAAAGAGACTTGCCGTAGGAAGGTTCTCATATGCTCTCCTTGGTGGGCATCAATTAATACTTTCATGTTTCACCTCGTCCCAACTGAACGTTCACACAGACATTGGCCCCATCGTGCGATTGCTGATGAGGACAGACCTGGCTGGGGAGAAGTTTGCTTGGATGTGAGTATCTATTTGGGGCCTGAAATGTGGAAAAGTCCCCTAATTCGGTGCTCAGCCGAGGCTGAATTCAAGCCATTCGCATGGATTTTACTGTAACTCGAAAGAGAAGTGAGTTAATCTTTTACAGGAAATAATTAACATATGGAAATAATTTTTAAAACTGTGATTGGGTAAATTTGGTCTCTGGGGACAAAGTGGGAAAGATTCTCATTGGATTTGGAGAGATTTTTTTTTTTTTGCTGTAGTTATAATTAGAAATTTACACATAGCGAAAGAAGTATTGCTGTTGGATGTTGGTTATCGTGGCCTGTAGGTTGTTTGGAGTTTTGTTTGTTTTATGATCTCTTTTCTTAATATAGTGATTGGGCCTTGCAGAAATTTGGCAGTGGCACGTTTAACTTTTGACTTTGTTTGGACATTCAGTATTTTTGTTACAAAATAACTCTGCTGCATTTTTTTTTTTTTTTTTTTTAAAAACAAAAATTCGTAGTCTCTGGGGAACTGAAATTCTGCATTTGAGAAATTGCAAAGCCTCCATTTCGGGCTTTCTTCCACTGAAAGCAAGGCAATGTAATTGGTGATTTCACGGTAGTTGTATTTGCTAACATATTTCAAAACTAGTTTCCATGTAGCCACACAGAGAGGTACAGAAAAGTGTTAAAAATCAGATGCCTTAATATTTTGCCCTGTAGCGGGTCTAAAAACCGGGCTGGTCATTAAGTGATGGTGGAGATGTTGAGCCCCTACAAGGAAGGGGCTCGACACCATTTGTTGGCCTTGGAGTTATTTAAAAATCTTGCTGAGTGTGCCGGAGCCTTGCTGCCATCGCCGGATGCGTGAGATGGGGCTGGTCTCTCCAGCTGGGTCTGACACCCCCTCACAGGTCAGGGCTGTGGGTTGTGTTCGGAGGAGGATGAGGGTGGTGCCCATGGTGGGACAGGAATTCTTCCCTTTGTTTTTGCAGAAACGTTGTGGTTTTGCAGGGAAATGACTGGTACCTGATCAGAAATCATCACCATGGAGGAGTTTCTTCCCTAGTGAAGTTGTTGAACCTTCTGGGTGGTGACTCCTGAAGCAGGAGAAAGGGGGTTCTGTGCTGCTGTGGTTCTCAATTTATTGTGATGCTGCTTCAACAGGAGGAGAGTCGCTGGGCTGGACCAGACCTCCTCCTCTTCCTCCTCCTCCTCCGCCTCCTCCTCCTCCTCCTCCTCCTCCTCCCCCCTGCTGCTGCAGCACTGCCAGGGAACAGCCCTGACCCCCCGCCCTGGGGGGCTGCGGGCGCCAGTTTGGGGGGACCACGGGCACTTCACCGGGGGACACGGGACACTGGGGCTCCTGGAAGCTGCCCACATTGGCGCGGGGACTTGGGGGGTGGCAGTGGCAGGTGCCAGTGGTCACTTTGGTGTGCCCGCTGCACGGAGAGGAGAGGGAGGTGCTGGTGCAGAGGTTGAGATCTGGCATCCAGGGCCCCCCAAGGGCGATTTCGGCAGCATTTCCCGGCGCGAGCACCCAGGAGATGCTCCATCACCCTGCACCACCTCCCGTCTTCTGTGGTGACCATTAATTTGAAGGAAAACAGGAAAAACTGGTTCAGTGCGCTTAGTAAACTTGAAAATGAGAGGATGAACGTACCTGCGCATCTAGACATGGATGAGGCGGGGAGTCCCCACGCTGGCCGGGGGAGCCTGGACCTTCCCCGCTCCCCCCGTGTTCTCACCTGGAGTAATTCGGGCTCAGGCTGTGCGCTTCGTCCCCGCTCGGCACCCCGCCTTTGGGAAACTGGGATCGGCTAAATGGGTAAATGCTGCCGAAAGAGGGGCTCAGGCTGCTCCCAAAACCTCGCTCAGACTTTTTTCAAGGCGCTTTTTCAGTAAAAGACGTGGGTTTTCTGACTTGGAGGGTCCCAGAGACACGGGACGCAAATCTCGGTGTGGAGGAAGGGCAGGTTGATTAAATGGATCCCAAATTAAAGGGGAGATGTGGCTTGTTGTCCTGCGAGCCCGGCTGGTGCTGGGGAAGCCATGGAGGGGGAACACTCTGGTTCCTGTGGGTGAGATGCGGTGGCAGCTGCCGAGATGGGGACACCTCGGTGGCAGCAGTGCTCACTTCTTGCTCCCAGCACATCGGGACGAGGCCATGGGTTTGTGTTTTGCACGCACTGTTTGGTGTTTTTCCATGGGAATGGGCACTTTGTCACTAAATTGGAGCCTCTCCGGGCTGGCGAGCAGTTCTGGCTCCTGAAGGGCGTTATTTCACGTGACTTTCCCCAGGCAGGCCGGTGCGTGGAGCTGGCGCCCGTTGGCCTCCCTGGTTAATGATTGCCCCGAGACTGCTCCTGACTTGACTGGGTAGATGCCTGGAGCGAGCACAGAGCCGTTCCTGATGAGGGGGACCACGTCCTGGAGCTCATCCTGCATCCCGGCACAGAGAGCCGTGCTCGGACAGGACAGCGTTTGGGTTTTATCTGTCTTCCTTCCAAAATTTGTATAGTGAGCTCCAGTGCTCTGCTCAGGTTCAGAGTCTGAACATGAAAGGGATTGGAGAAGTGGTGCTGGGAGGGCTGGAGCCCCTCTGCTGTGAGGACAGGCTGAGAGAGCTGGGGGGGTTCAGCCTGGAGAAGAGAAGGCTCCGGGGAGACCTTCCAGCCCCTTCCAGTCCCTAAAGGGGGCCTACAGGAGGATGGGGAGGGACTCTGGATCAGGGATTGTAATGACAGGACACAGGGTAACAGTTTCAAGCTGAAAGAGGGGAGATTGAGATATCAGGCAGAAATTCTTGGCTGTGAGGGTGGTGAGCCCCTGGCCCAGGTTGCCCAGAGAAGCTGTGGCTGCCCCATCCCTGGAGGGGTTCAAGGCCAGGTTGGACGGGGCTTGGAGCAACCTGGGCTGGTGAGAGGTGTCCCTGCCCAGGGCAGGGGGTGGAATTAGATGCTCTTTAAGGTCCCTTCCAACCCGAACCATTCTGTGATTCTATTCAATGAAATATCACCCGCTTTCCAGAGCTGAGCCTGGGGTGGTGGCACCTGTGATGGCACCCCCAGTCCCCGGTGCATCAGCAAGTCGGCGGAGGAAAATGCGTGTCTGCCTTGATTTGCGGTATCTAGTTTAAATACAAACTTTACTCATTGCGAGTCTCCTTCTTGCAAGAGAGAGAAACTCCAGCTCGGAGAGCCAGGCCTACGAACAGATTTTTTCTTTTATTAAATAAAATGGTTATCGCTGTAGAGACGCTTCTAACTGTGGGTTTTTTTATATATATCTGTGTCCCCCTTGAAGCTCTCGGGGGTCCAGGCGTGTGTCGGGGGGGACCCGTCACAGCTCAGCCCCCTCCGGTGCCGGGACCCGGCGCCTTGCGGGGCCGACACCAACCCCGCCGAGCACCCAGCTCTGCCTGCAAATTACAGCCACCAAAGGCCATTTTATTTTTGTCGATTTACCAACAAACCGGTTATTTCAGCAATGACTGGCTGCTGCTGTTGGTCATTTCTGGGTGACCAGTTGGCTCCGCGTCGCGTGGTTTAATGATTGCATACTTTGTGCTGGTTAAATAGTGCTCAACAAGGAAACAGGAGAAAAACCACACTGGGATAATCTAAGAAAAACAAGGATTATAAAAATGGCTCTGAGGCGCTGACTGCTGGAAACGAAGCCTATTTTGTGGGTTTGTTGCTGCACCTTTGCTTCAAAAAAAAAAGAAAAAAAAAAATCGGAGCAGTTGTTCCACTCGTTTTCTCAGCAGATGGGCTACTCCATCGCCGGCACGTTCACCCGTCTGGAAAGTAATTATGTCGCTTGGCCCCGTCTTGATTTGCACTTCTATTAGCGTGCGCTTAACTATTACTGCCTTTGGAAGAAGACTTGGTAGATTAGTTCCCCTTTAGAACTAAAAAACGAAAACAAAACCAAGCCTGTGATGCACCACAGAAAAGAAAAAGCAAAAAAAAAAAAAAAAAAAAAGCCGTTTTGATTCAAAATGTTTCCGAAACGGTTATAAAATCAACTTAAAGTTCAGGTTATTGGTGCCAAGGCAAGAAGAAATTTAAAATAACGTTACTGATTGCTGCGTGCCATCTCCACGGCCTTTTTTACAGCATCGTCAGCCGTGGGAAATTCTCCTTGTGTAGGTCAAGAAATTCCCCGTCGGTGTTTTAGGTTTAATTCTCCTCTTGTTATAGGGAAGGGCACAATTCGTGACATGGGCATTCCCATGCCGCCAGCAGGAGCTGCTGTGGAAAGCTCCGCTCTCGGCATGCGTGGAGGTCTCCAAAGCTGGCCGGGACTGGGAATGGGACTGGGAATGGGACTGGGACAGGGGACATTTATCTCTGGTGTCAGCCAGTAACTCAAAATCATGGGGGCGAACCTCCCAGTCACTTATTTTAGTATATTTGCTAAAACTTTTACAGGAACTACAAAAAAAAAAAAAAGCCCATATAAAGCCCTAAGTGTTGGGTTTTCTTTTTAGTTTATGGGGTTTTTTTTGTTTTTTTTTTTCAGTGCAAGACTTTATGTGCTTGAGGTATTAAAGGCTTTCCCAAAATTCAAATGCGCTGGCGTGTGGGTTGGGATTTGCAAAGCACCTGTGTGGCGGAGCCGGTGCCGCGGGCAGGCGGGGGGTTTGTGCTGGGGCTGTTTGTTTAAATTCTTCCCTACTTCCTTATTGCCCAAACCTCTCTTCTTTTTGTTCTCCTGGCAGCAGCACCGAGAAGGACACGGGCTAGCGATGCTTTTATATTTATTTCCTAGTTCTGTTTGAAAAATAAATGAGTGGGAGTTGCTGGTGGCTCCGCAAGGTTACCGGGCACGTGATGTGCTCATGATTCGTTAATGTTATTTCGTTTTCACTTCATCAAAAAAGGAAAAAAATTACCCAAACAGCCACGAAAAGACCCTTTTGACCTCAGTTTGCCCAGTCCGCGCTGTTTTTTGTCATCGGTTGTTTGGTGCTCACGTCCTTGTGTTGCCCTTCCTCCTGCAAATGGTTAAAGGGATTGGAATTAACTTCTCCCGCGTTCAGCAAAATTTTGGCTTTATTTTCCCGGCACCGTCGAGCGTGGGAGGAGGCCAACCTGGTGCTGGGTGCCGGTGCTGGGTACCGCTGTTGGGAGCCGGCGTTGGGTGCTGGCGTTGGGTGCTGGTACTGGGTGCCAAGTACCGGTGTTGGGTGCTGGTGTCGGGAACCGGCGTTGGGTGCTGGTGTTGGGTACTGGTGTTGGTTGCTGGTGCTGGGTACTGGTGTTGGTTGCTGGAGCTGTGTGCCGGTACTGGGTGCCAGGTACTGGTGTTGGGTGCCAGTGCTGGGTACTGGTGTTGGGTGCCGGGTACCGGTGTTGGGTGCTGGTGTTGGGTGCTGGAGCTGGGTGCCGGTACTGGGTGCCGGGTACTGGTGTTGGGTGCTGGTGTTGGGAACTGGCATTGGGTGCTGGAGCTGGGTGCTGGTGTTGGGAACCGGCACTGGGTGCCGGTGCTGGTGTTGGGAACCGGCGTTGGATGCCGGTGCTGAGTACTGGTGTTGGGTGCTGGTGCTGGTGCTGGGTGCCAGTGTCGTCGGGCTGGGGAGAGCCGCAGGCTGGTGACTGGTGGTGGGAGGGCCCGTCTATTTTTGTGTATAATAAAAATACGACTTTGTTCATTACCCGGGGAATATAGGCCGTGACTGACAGCCATTTTGCTCGTCATTAATAGCTCTACTTAATCTCCAAACAAGACTCTTCCTGTGATATATCTGTAAAACAAAGCAAAACAAAACAACCTTTCTTCCTTCAGTATCTCTAACGCCACCCCCCTCCCAAACAAACAAAAAAAAAATCCTCCTCTCCTCTGACGAACAATGACTCATTCAGCTTATTTTTTTTTTCTTTACTGTTTTTTTTTTTTAATTTTTTTTTTTTTATTTTTCATTTTGGCCCGTGCTTCCCCGCAGTGTCTGCGTTGCCGGCGGAGCTGGCAGCGCTGAGGATTGCCCAACTCCGACGAGCCCCTGTGTTCGGCTCTTTATAACTCTGCCAAAACTCCTGAAGTGTTGGGGATGAAATTTCCCAAGCCAGGTGTCTGCCTAAGGGGGAAATTTGTGGGGAAAAATTGCAGCAAAACCCACCCCCAGCCGGTGAACGGGGTTTCGGAGCAGACGGGTTTGCCCCCGGTGAGCCCAAAAAATTGCTGTGCGTGTGGGGGAACGCGCGTGGTGCTGGACCCCGGCGTTTCTGGCTCCCTGCCCCTCGAGGGGTTTTTTGTCTTTTACTGATCTTTGGGAATTTTTGTGGGTTTTGAGACCTTCCCTCCTAAACGGGGTTAAACGACCCGCCAGGCTGGGGCCGTCACCCAGCGCTCTGCTCCTCCGTTGGGCATCGAGTGGAAAATTTGGAGAACTTTTTAGTATTTCAGGGATGTGGCGCTGTGGAAAAACACGCTGATCCGGCTGAATTGTTAACCTTGGGAGGTACTCGAGCTGCGAGTGCTCAGCCAAGCCTGGAGGGGAAGGGACGGCCGGGGTGGCACACAGCGGGGCCGGGGGCCGAGCGGAGCATCCCCCCTGCATCCTCGGTGTCCCTGCATTGCCCAAACCCCGGCACGGCGGAAAGAACAAATCCAGGAGCAAAAAAAAAATTAATAAAAAGAAATTTCAAATTATTTCTAAAAAATAGTCTAAAAATTTTAATTCTAAGTTAAAAAAAATTACGCACTAACGTTGCAGAATCAATGACCCAGGCAGTCAGGACAGTCTGGCTGGTAGAAATTTTATTTTTATTTTTATTTTTATTTTTATCAGAGTGAGTGCTGGAAGCGTCGAGGGTCCCGGGGAAGCAGCGGGGTGGGTTCAAGCATCTGGGGGTCGCATCAGAGCATGGGGCGGGCTGCCGGCACACCGCACCGGTTGGGGGGGGGGGGGTGGATTTCACCAAAGCGTTGGCATTTTCCGACTTCTGATTTTGCAACTCTGTTATTTTCCCGTGTGGTTTTAACTCAATCCGTGCACGGGGTGAGGTTTCCAGTCTGGGCTCTCAAACCTGGATGTCTTCGCTGGCACCGCTGGTTGCTGCCCGGTGGCCGCGGTCGGTCGCACTCGCCGCCGGGCTCCCAGGCAGTTAGGAGCCTGTTGGTTGATGCGTCTCCTTGTTTAGTTTCACTTTATCTGCTGATTTCCAAATTCTTTCACATTTTTCCTTTCAACCTAATGTCTTCATTCTGGTGCTTTATTAATCCATCTAATTATGTTGAGTTCAAGTTGTTTGAAATCCACTTATGTCGGTATAGGAAGTACTTACTATATTAATCAAACCATCCAAGGTGGCTTCTTCTCTGAAGTCCTTAATTTGCGCTATACATATTCCTCCTAATAATATCCAACTTTGTAACAATGCGTGTTTCCTCCATGTTCCCAAGGAGACACCGAGATAATGTTAATTCTGTGATTTTTTTTTTTGAGTACACCGATAATTCATCCTCCCGGGGTGTGAGGTTCCCTCGCGCAGCCCCATCAAACGCCATCGGTCTCCAAAATCCCAGCAACGGTCCCTCCGTGGGGTCTGCAAAGCTGCTTATACCATAAAATAGCTTTCCTAAAGATGTCAAATATATTAATAGTTGAAATAATATATTGAGTATTGAATATTTGAATAATATAATACAGAAACATAATAAAAAGTTCTCTTAAAGATTGGAAAAGCTTATTTCAGTAAGCTTTTAGGAGGGAGCTTGGGCGAGGGAGCGGACCCTGGGAGGGCTCTTGTTTTGGGTGGAAAGCATCATTTCTGTGAGCACCATTTTGTTTCTCTTTCTGGGAAAACAAGAAGATGGTGGCGCTCGGTTTTGCTCGGCCTGTATTTCTGAGCAGACGCCGTGGATGAAGACGTGCTCCGTCTCTGCAGGAGCGGAACGGTGTTGCCCATGTGTATTTGTTGGATTTTCGTGAGTGTTTTCCCGTGCTGGGTCATATGGGCAGCGAAACCACGTAAAGGCGGCGGTTGGGTTTTCCCCCAAATTTTGCGTCCCCCGCGCACCCCAGCTTCGTGCCGGCCGCAGGACAGGGGGAAGGTCCGCAAAAACCTGCAGAAACGGAGTTTCTGAGTCAAACTGGGGGTTCAGAGCATGGGATTTAGCTCTGGTTAGAGCCGTACTTTAAATAAAGCAGTCGAGCCGGGGAGGGGAGGGCGGCATGGGGAAGAGCTAAGCTTAATTCTAGGTTTGAGTAAATCTAGAAGCTAAATCTATAGGGTTTAGTTACAGGAGCTCAAAAGTGCTTGAGAAGCAGCATTGCAGTGGCTGAGACAGCGGAGACAATACCAGCCATGGTGGCTCTCCTTGGGAGGAGAGGAGAAATGTTGCAAGTGGAGCCATTGAGGACCACAAACGGAAAAAAACCCCAATTTTTCCTGATATCTTAAAAGTCTCTCCCCATCCAGAGCCGTGCGATGCCGTTGGGGACGCCAGGGAAGCGGTGGGACCAGCCCATGGCTGGATCTCCAGCCTCCGAAAGCGTCTGCCTGGCAGCAAGCTTTGCCCTGTGCTTTTTTTGGGTCTGGCATAAAATTAGTTAAACGAGGCGGTGTAGAGCTTTGAAGACTTAGTTTAGTGTTTCTAAATAAATACAAAAGACATCTCGTGCGTGAGCGTGCCGGGGGGGAGGAGGGGTTGGCTCGTAGGGGCGACGAGCATCCTTCTGCCTTTGCATATTGACACCGGTGACTTTGTTTTTCAGACAGCAGCTCCCAGAATAAGGGCCGTGTGCCTTTTTTTTTTTTTTTTTTTTCTCCCTCGCGTCCTGTTTGCGTTCCTCTGTCTGTGGAAAATGGTTGGCTGTCCATTGGGTGGTTTGGGAGCAAGAGTTTCCCCAGTTGGGCTGGTCCTTGCGGCATCGGGCGCGTACCAGATAACGCCCCGATCCTGAGCCTAAGTGTGTCACGCCAATAATAGCATTAAGGTTTCGAACTGAAGGAGGGACACTTTTTTTTTTTCTTTTTTTTGGTGGTGGTTAATAATTAATTAGGTCAAATTCTCCAAAATTAGACCGCTGGAGAAGGAACGGGCCAACGATTTGCATTTTGACAAAACCTTGTGACTGAAGCCGACGGGGGCTGATTCCACCTCCTCCCCCCGCACCCGCTGTCCCATGCCCCAAACTCACTTCTCCCCAGAAGAGGCTCATTTTAAAAATTGTATCCATTAATATCCCAATTTCCTTCCCCCCCCCCCTTTTCAAATCTTGCATTAAACCCCTGTAGATTCTGCTTTAAGTAGGCAATTAAGCTAACAACATAATTATATCCCTTAATGCTCATTTTAACCGGTTTAGAGAAGAAACAAAAAGGGGAAAGCAGCTTCAAATAGATGGAAATAAAAGCTCCGTTGTGAAGATATTTTTGATCCTCGCGATAATTTGTGCGAAGTGCGGAGTTTGCCCATTAGCGGCGACGGGGAAGCCTGGGGGTCACGATTAAGAGCCTGACACCCACCGTGGAGTTCTACCTCTGGAACGGCCTTTTCCTCAACCCTCTCCCGGCTGCAAATTTTGGGGAATCCCAGGAGACCCGAGAGCGTGTCCACTTCATAGTCCCGTATAGTGGCTGCAGAGCTGTAGCCTGGTAGGTTTTTTTCTTTTTTTTTTATTACCGAGGCAATTAGTCACCAGAGACCAATACACCGAGTCTGCAGGCTGCCGCCTTACCATATGTGTGAGCGGAAAATAGAGCGCTGCAAAATAACGTTGATGGAGAATTACTGCAGTGACCGTGGATGGAGCGATCGTCCACGATGACGGATGAGGGAGCGCAGCTCCGTCGCTGCCCGTGCGGAGGCGGACCCCGAGGGCGGCCGTGCCCTGGTGGGAGCACGCAGAAGAGCTTTCGGGGTTTTTCTGCAGAGCGCCCAACGTCCGCAACAAACTGTTTGCGAGGCACAAAGTTTCAGGAAGACCCTCCAAGCTTAGAGCTTTGGTGTCTCGGATCTTGCTGGGCAGCCCGAGGACTTGGCTGGAGCTGGACTTTCTGAGGTTGGCAGGTGACTCTGCTGGGGTGATGCTGCAGAACAGGCACAAGTAACCAGGTGCTGCTGGCCTCTGCAGAGACGCGTGTTTATTTTCCCCTCTCCTTTTCCCCACACTAATTCCAGCAAGGACACGGAGGTGCCGTTCAGGCAGTTCGGCCCGTGTTTCTGGGTACTGGGACAAGCATCTCAGAGCTGTGAGGATCCTGTCTCAGTACGCAAGTGGCCGTGATCGCCTAGTTCTAGTGAGGAGCACCAGCTTGACCATGTTTTCTGGGTCATTCGGGTGGACACAAAACAATATTTATCTTTCTTAAGAAAAAGAGCTAGGGATAAGCTGAGCTAAACCGGCTGGGATCCTTGATCAGAACCACGCCATGGTCATGTTGCCTATCTGTTCACACTGGCCATGACTTGTAGGCACCTCGGTTTCTGGGAGCAGGGAGCTTAGGCAGGAAAATATTCAGACGATCGCTTCTTCAGGAGCTGTGATTAGACCTGCAGGATGCTTCTTCACATGTTCACCCGTCCCTGGAGGAGGCCTTGCAGGTGGTATCAGCCGATGTTCCCTGGACAACCCACCCTTTGGTTTCTCTGCAGACAGTGTCCACCAGGAGCGCAGTGAGCATCGCTTGGAGCTGTGGCTTCATGGGCTGGGGCTTCTGTTAGCTTGAAGGAGAAGGCAGCTTACAGTTTAGTTTTCTTTACGCCAATAAATAACCATTAGTTAATAAGAATTTCCCATTTTTGCTAAGGTGGTCTGGTTTGAAACCACCAATGCAGGAACTAAAAGTTGTCAGTATTGTTCCTGGTGTGTAGGGAGATGGTGTCCCTGACATACAGGGTTTTTGGGGTGGTGGCTGGCAAAGGAATACAGTATAATTTACTGGATATTGGCAGTCTGTCTTTAAAATAAATGCTAGGTAAAGAAATGAAGGAATTTGATGGAAAGATGGGTGTTCCTCTGGTTTGAATAATACCTATTGCACGTCTCGCTAATGTGAGAGGGGGACGGTTTTCAGTGTGATGTCCTGGGTTATCCCAGTCCCAGTCCAGGCACCATCCCACCAGGTATTCAGCTTGTCTCGGCAGGTTGAAGTTGTCTGTGGGACATTTGCTGGGCTCTTGAGAGGTCTCTTGAGAGACCTGGACAGGTTGGAGATCTGGGCAAAGAGGAACCTTATGAAATTCAACAAGGGCAAGTGCAGGGTGCTGCACCTGGGGAGAAATAACCCCATGCACCAGGACAGGTTGGGGCTGACCTGCTGGAGGGCAGCTCTGTGGAAAGAGACCTGGAAGTCCTGGGGGACAACGGGATGACCATGAGCCAGCAATGGGCCCTTGTGGCCAAGAAGGCCAATGGCATCCTGGGGGGCATCAAGCAGAGCGCGGCCAGCAGGAGGAGGGAGGTCATCCTCCCGCTCTGCTCTGCCCTGGGGAGGCCACATCTGGAGCGCTGGGTCCAGTTCTGGGCTCCCCGGGTCAAGAAGGACAGGGAACTGCTGGAGAGGGGACAGCAAAGGGCTACCAAGATGCTGAGGGGACTGGAACACCTCTCTGATGGAGAAAGGCTGAGGGATTTGGGTCTCTTCAGTCTGGAAAAAAGACGACTGAGGGGGGGATCTTATCAACGCTGATAAATACTGAAAGGGGGGGTGTCAGGAGGATGGGGCCAGGCTCTTTTCAGTGGTGCCCGGGGACAGGACAAGGGGTAACGGGCACAAACTTGAGCATGGGAAGTTCCACCTCAACATGAGGAGGAACTTCTTTGCTGTGAGGGTGGCAGAGCCCTGGCACAGGCTGCCCAGAGAGGTGGGGGAGTCTCCGTCTCTGGAGACATTCCAACCCCGCCTGGACGCGTTCCTGTGCCACCTGCTCTGGGTGACCCTGCTCTGGCCGGGGGTTGGAGGAGATGATCTCCAGAGGTCCCTTCCAACCCTATGATTCTGTGATTCTTGGGCCTGTGCCATAACACACTGGGGCAGTCTCACCTTACTTTTTTTCTGACCCTGAACATGGGTTACCTGTTTATTTCCTCTTCATGGAAAATAGGATATTATGGCTTATTGCCAGGTGTCCGCCAGCCCAGAGCAGGTCTCTGACCTGCAGTAGCTTTAGCAGACGTTTTCTGTAGCTCCAGCCTGGGGTGTCTACTCATCCTTCAGGGATGTGGTTCAATGGCTGAGGAGATGTAGGGTGTATTTTAAGAACCGGAGATGCCCTAAGTACGTTGCCAGCTTGACAAAGCAGGAGAAGGCTGGGGTGAAGATGCTTTTGTGTGTTTGTAGCGGTGAAGCTCCCCAGAAAGGCTCTCCGCACCCTGTCCTGCCCTTGTCTGGGGGGGAGCGTCTCCTGTGCCCATCTCTCTCCATCCAACCTTCTCCTAGACTCAGGAGTGTCCTGTGGCCTCCTTTATATTTAGGACAATGTCAGGGCAAAGTGCATCAAAGTAGAAGTCCCTCACCCAGGATGGAGTTTGGGGATTAAAGGACAGTCTGCAGTATTCACCCAGCTTTTACACGGATGCCCGGAATTGTCACGGCTTCCCATACTTTAAATGCCACACTTGGAGTGTTACGTGCAGAAAACACTTCTGGGGCTGAAGAAATTTTCCATCTGTTCAGTAGAATAATTTATTGGAGATGATCTGCTTTAATCCAGCCTTGAAGTTTGTGATATACCATGTTCCTTGGGTACAAAACAGTCCATATAGAAAATACCCGTGGCTGCTGCTGAGGTTTTGTATGATCTGAGTGGAAAAGGATGCTCCCAAGGTAGATAATTGTGGGGCTGCCACAGCATGAAGTGTAGGTGAGCATCATTTTTTTCTTTTTTAATGGGAAGAGCTTTGTGGAACCTGGCACACATGAGCTTTTCCCAGCCCAGCGTCTTCTGCAGTCGGTACCCAGGGCCGGGGGGGGACCGGAGCAGGCTGGTGGCTGGAGGGTTCCTGGTGACACGTCTGCAGGAGGTCACAGCCCTTGGCCTAACCTTTTTTTCATGTCAAGGACCACAGACCCATTTCAGTGGGTTCGTTGCTCCTTTCCCGACCCGGGGGCAGAACCAGCCCCGTCTGGCTCTGGCAGCAGCAGCCTGTGGTGGGGGAAACCCGGACTTGAGTTGGAAATTGGGCTTCAGCGCTCAGGCTCGGGGATTCCTTGCTCTTAGCCGTGACCCAGGGCCACGTCTGCGTTTCGGGGAGATGATCTCGTCTGCTGCCTTCCCTTTCACGAGACTTGGCGGCAGCTGCTGGCAGGGGACTAACGATGCCGCCTGCAAAATTCAACCCCGAAATGGATCCTGTAAGAAGAGTTGTACCTTTTTCACGTCACGGTGGCAGTTCTGCCCTGCTCCAGCAAACCTCTCTGGCGGCAGGGCTGTGCACATCGTAGACTTTTTTTGGTTTCCGTGAAGCTCTGACAAATTGAAAAATTCCTTTTCAGATTGAGCCAAAAAAAAAAAAAAAATACTGATTTTAATTTTTGTTGTTGACCAGCAAATAAAGAATGTCATTTGGGGTTGCATAGTTTCGAGTTGAACGGAATCTGGTGCTTCTGAGTGCTTTGTTTGGATTTTGAACACAGTTCTTGCTTTAAAAAATACGTAGGACAGGTATTTTGCCTGTGTGAATCAGAAAATTTTAAATGTCAGACTGTGCCGCTTCCACTTTTTTGAAAATGAGCGTCATATTCTGTTGTGTGAATGGTTCAGCAAAAAATGACACTAATCCATGCAATGGCCGGTCTCGCTACAGCTCCGCTGTTGGCTGGCAATAACTTCCCTGCAGCTCTGTGCCCTCGTTTCTTTCAGCTCCGTGAACTACAGAGAATTGAAGGTCGCGCAGGTCGGATCCGGGTGACGTTTGTCCCATACAAACTGCCTGAAAAACGGTTTCTTTAAGGCCGGCCGCTGGCTCGGAAGCGTCGATGGGGAGTGACAAACGCGGAGGTGGGTGGTAGGGGGTGACATCCCACTCTTCCCAAGGCCGTGCCTGGTTTGAGGACTGTGGGCGAGGGCTGCGGGGTCGCCGTCCCCTCTGCCCGGGGCAATATTTGGGTTATCTCAAGGAGAGAAGCGGTGTCTCAGCAGGGTCGCTGCTGCACCCTTCACGGCTTTAAATGTACCCAGGAAAAGTTGTTTTTCCTCTTCCCTCTTTTTTTCCAAATTGCCATCGTTCTCGGGAAGCCGGCAAACCCACCTGCCCTTGCGGAGAGCAGCGAGGCTTTTCTGTTGGTTTTTTTTTGGTCTTTTTTTAAATTTTCTTTTCATTTTTCTTTGTTTTTTTTTTTTTATTTTTTTATTTTTTTTTTTTAATCTTGGAGGTTTGTTTGTTTACTTATTGATTTATATCTGCTCAGGGAGTCGATCTGGTGATATTTATAGGATTTGTGGTTGGCTGATGGGAGTTATTTTGCAAGCAGAATTTCTAAGATTTCTACTTTAAGCCTGCTTTTTCTCCAGCTTCCTTCATTCTCCCCCTTCCTTCTCTTTTCTCTTTTTTTCTCTTTCCTCTTTTCTTTTCTTGCTTTTTTCTTTTTTTTTTTCATTTTTGAGGGAGCCAGGCAGACTAAACTCTTTCTGAATTTTCCCCCCTGTAATTACTGCTCTTTTTTAAGTTTGAAAAAATTATCCAGCTTTGTGTGCCTTCCCCCCTTCTTACTTTTAGATCCATGTGGTTTGACTTTTTTTTTTTTTTTTCCCTTTCCAAAGTAAAATTACCACCATTTCATGGTATTAAAAAAAGCCGATTGTACAAAACTGGGAGAGAAGGTGACGTCCTGGAGTTAACTTCCCAACAGTAAATGTTTGTTTGGTTTCAGCCTCTTAGCCCATCTCTAAATGCTACAAGGGGTTTTGTTTATAAGGATAACGTTTATATTTTGCAAATGGCCAGCCCTCCCCACCAGCACTGGCAAAGGGTGTCACGTAGTCTTGGTTCCAGCCTCACAGGGGACCCTTGGCCAACACTGGACCTCTTTATAGTTCTCTTCCTAACACCATCTCACTGCGATATTTATCAAATTATGCATTTTTTTTTAATTCTAGGCAGTAATTTCCTGCCTTGGATGATCATGTGTTTGACAAATGTTTAATTTTTCATTGCGTTCCTTGGATTTAAGCTGAATGTTGTCAGCAACTTGCATACGTGCAGTGCTGTTAGTTATGGAGGGGCCCAAAGCATTCTTCAAAATTTACCAAAAGAAAAAAAAAAAGAGGTAAAACCAACTCTAAAATGTACAGTTCGGCCCAGGGATCACATTACTCCCACTGAAACGCAGATGACTTAACCATGAGCTGGAGCAGCTCCTCTGGGACATGCTTCAACGCCTCTGCAGATTTAAAGGGCAAAGTTTCAGTCTTATGAAAGCTTCTTCCAAGAAGTGCTTCATCATGGGGCTCCTTCTTGGCTCTGAGATCCACGATGCTGTGGCCGGTGGATGTCCCACCAGTGCAAGCGGTCCTCTGAGGTTCTTAACGTGGATTGGTTTTGGTTTTAATTTAAATTTTTCCTCGCATCTTGGATTGGGGCTTCTTGGAGGTCACAGGCTCTTGTGAGGGACTAGCAGGATGATCCATGTGAGTCTCTGTCCTTCTCAGGCTGGGAGGCAGCAATGGGACTTTGAGGTTTCATGGGTAGATGGGAGGTACGCAGTTCAGAGATGATTTTTCCTCTAGATAGAGGCATGGCTCCGTCTTTCTCAGACTCATTTCAGTGCTCAGAGAGCAGGATTCCAGCATCTACAACAGCTCATGGTACGGGCTGGCCTGTATCTGATGGGCCATCTTCTTCTCAGGTACTTGACCTGCTTTACCTTGCATCAGGAATACAGGCTAGCCATGGCAGAAGATGCTCCCGCATAGTGTCCATGTTGCAGTCTTGCACCTGAAAAGTGTGTTTGGATTTGAACATCCTGCAGTCTGAGAGCTTGAGGTGTCTCCTGGCTGGTCTTTGCTTCGGCCAAATAGTGTCAAGCTCCATGCCCACCACCTTCACGCCCAGACTGCCCAGGAGGCCCTGCTCGCCACTACACGTCTCCAGCCACTGTGAAGCCCTGCTCTCACTGTGATTGCACAGAGACTTATTTTGGGGTAGGTTAAGCTGTTCCCGGTACACTTGAGATACAGAGGAACCCGGACAAACTCGAGAAGTGGGCCCGTGTGAACCTCATGAAGTTTGACAAGGCGAAGTGCAGGGTCCTGCACCTGGGTCGGGGCAACCCGTGGTATCAGCACAGGCTGGAGATGAGGGGATGGAGAACAGCCCTGCCGAGAAGGGCTTGGGGGTACTGGGAGGTGAAAAGCTGGCTATGAGCCAGCAACGTGCTCTGGCAGCCCAGAAACCCCCCGCAGCCTGGGCTCATCCCCAGCAGTGTGGGCAGGGGGGCGAGGGGGGGATTCTGCCCCTCTGCTCCACTCTGGGAGACCCCCCTGCAGTGCTGCCTCCAGCGCTGGGGCACCAACAGCAGAAGGACACGGAGCTGTTGGAGCGGGGCCAGAGGAGGCCCCGGAGATGCTGGGAGGGCTGGAGCCCCTCTGCTGTGAGGACAGGCTGAGAGAGCTGGGGGGGGTTCAGCCTGGAGAAGAGAAGGCTCCGGGGAGACCTTGGAGCCCCTTCCAGTCCCTAAAGGGGCTCCAGGAAAGCTGGGGAGGGACTCTGGATCAGGGAGGGGAGCCATGGGATGAGGGGGAATGGTTTTAAAATCAGAGAGAGGAGATTTAGATTGGATCTCAGGCAGAAATTCTTGGCCATGAGGGTGGTGAGCCCCTGGCCCAGGTTGCCCAGAGAAGCTGTGGCTGCCCCATCCCTGGAGGGGTTCAAGGCCAGGTTGGACGGGGCTTGGAGCAACCTGGGCTGGTGGGAGGTGTCCCTGCCCAGGGCAGGGGGATTGGACTAGACAGTCTTTACAGTTCCCTTCCAACCCAAACCATTTCATGATTCTGTAACTTCTACAGAGTTCTTCCACGTGTGGTGGAGATAAAATGGTTTCTCCGGTTGCCTCCCGTCAGCTGAGCTGCGGTGGGAGCCCGTGCGCGTGCTCCCGGACCCTCCGCTGGCTGGTTTGTCTTAAACTCAACTTCCAGGTCTTTCCCAGCGCATGATGGGGATAGGGAAGGGCTGGCCCTCTGCAGGGGGGTGGCTCCTGGTGGCTCCTGCCGGGGGTGGCTGGTGTGGTGGGGAGCAGTCGCTGCCCCATCAGACGTGGCATTTCAAAGTGAAGCCGTCCCACGCGCAGCAGGAGATGGGCCTGCTCACCAACGCCCGAACGAAATGTGCTTCACGGCACTTCTGTAGTAAAATGTGTGGGATTCCATGTATAAATAAGTCCTATTTTGTTTTTTTCCATGTGCACTCGTAGCTTGTTAGATAGGTTTGTTTTATCAACTTGGAAAAGTGCCTGTAACAGGATTTTTGAAAAATTGATTTCCTGAGAGTTTCCTGTGAAACTGGAAACCTGGAAAAATGGGTGGATTTCTGAAATGCTATCGCGTGGCTCCTTTTCCCCCCTCTTTTTTCCCCCAAGTAAAAAATAATAATCCCCTCTTCCCGCCCCGCCCCCCCCAAGGTTTCATTCCATATACATTTATTCTTTAAAAATATTTCCAGCTGTTTCTTTTGCTGGGAAACTCATACCATCTGTAAACAACTGTTTGATGCAGATAATTCTGTTGTTTTGCCCGGTCACTCTTATTTTCCAGCTTTTATAATAGGAGAGTTCAGAAGTAATCAGTAATGCCTTTTCTCCTCTTCACCCTCAATTTGATTATTTTTCTCATGAAGAATGGAGTAAGGAGAGCACTGAGCAACAGGAGATGGCAAAAATATTTTGATTACTTTTCAGTTGCTTATAATCAAGGAGTAACTCTTTAAATCCAGACCAATTTGCTGCATTGATTTAATTCATAATTTTAATTTCATGACTGTTTTGGGAAAAAAAAAAAAAAAGAAGGTACGGCAGGTTGAAGCTTTTTAATACTTGTGTGAACATTTGTAGGTTTAGGTTGAAATTTATTTAATGTTCCCTTTTCTTTTTTGGTCTGCTTCTGCTAATCTGAGCTACTTGAATTTCCCTGGGCTGCCACGGGAGAAAAATTGAAATTCAAAGCGCAGATTCTGCCAGTACTTTCAGCAAGTTCATAAAATTACTCCTATGAATATTCCCCTGACTCGAAGGCAAGTGCTTACAGCCCTTAAACATGTCTGCAACTCTCTGCCCATCGGGAGCCGAAGCCAATGGCAGCGACATGAAAACCTTGGGTCCTCCAAAAGGCAATTTTTTTTCCATTTCGGAATGGGAAAAGCGCTGGCGTGGTTCGGCGTCCGGCCGGGCTGGTGGTGATTTCGTGATGGGATTTTTCATTCCCTCCATGGTTTTGGTGTTTGCACGACTTCCCGGTTCGCAAAACCCTTTTTCCAGCAGAGATTCGACCTTTTTCAGTTTGAAACTTCTTTAGAAGAACTTGTAATTACGAGTTACTGAGAGAGCTCGGAAATTGGGCGGATGCAGGCAGCACACCCCGGTTATTAAATTAAGATTATAAAATGGGAAGATAATAAACAGTAGGCAAGAAGTAAACACAATGAAACTGAATGAGAATAATTTCTAGATTTTTAATTGTGATTTTTTATTATCATTATTCGCCTACTTACAATTTTCGCCTCCGTGCCGCAACTTTCTCTGCCTGTGATAAGAGTTTGGGGAGAAGTTTGAGCAAACCCAAATCTGCCGTTTGCAAGATGAAACAGTGTTGGGGGGGAAAAAAAAAAGGAAAAGAAGAAAGAAGTTAAAAGAAAAATAATTCTCCTGCCAATACAAAGAGAATTGAAATCAGTGCGGAGAGGGCCCCCGGGTGAAGTCAGAAGTGAAACGGCAAGAGCTGAGGGGATCATTCCCGTCTCGTCTTTTCCAGTGAAATCCCGTGCTCAGCCTGACCTTTGCGTTGGGCTGCTCAACCTCCTGGCTGGTTTCGTCATTAGTGTTTGTTACTAATTAGGATTTGAGAGGCACCTAGCAGCTTCGCGGCGACTGGGAACCCGCGGGAAGGCGAGCGGTGAGAAATGCCGTAAGCTCTTCATTCCCCCCGGTACTGCGGGGACGGGCACCGGGAGAGGGAGTGACTCCACAGCTCGGCTGGTGGGACTGGAGGAGACCCCTGGGGTCACCTGGGATGGCTGGACCGGGGCCAGAGTGTCTCCTCCACAGCTGTAATGGTCTCTCGTGGTGGGAGGTCCTGGGTGTCCATGCCGAGTGTGGCCATCCTGCAGTGCCGTTGCCCTCAGTGGTGGTGGTTGCTGGCTTAAGGTCATCTTTGACGTGCGTTCTCTTTGGGCGGTTGGCCACCAGCAAGAAGGGACATAACCAGGGGCATGGCCAAGCTTGGGTGATGCCGTATTCCCATCGACAAACCACTCTGATTTCATTTTTAGGCTGAGCAGCCGTCTCCAGCAGGCGTTTATTTGCGTGGGTACATGTGGTGGAGGTGTTCGTGTGGATGAGGTGGCTGCTCAGTAAACCGCAGGAATTTTTTTCTGCTCAAACACGGTCCGGACATGGGGGTTCAGAGCAGCTGCGTAGGGAGTGACGAGCATCATGATGCTCCATCTGTCCAACATGGGCACGCTGGGGATGTCGCGTCCCTGCAGGTCACGGTCACCTCAGCACCTTCCTGTGAGTGAACCTGGGAAATCTCAATGTTAAAACACGCGTTTCCAAAGCTGGGCTTCAATAATGAGCACCCTCCTCTCACGCTGGAGACTTCCCCGTACACTGCGTTAGAGCCCAAACTAGATCTTTGGCCTTCACGGTGATGAGTGATCCATGGGCTTTTGGTACCACCACGTCTCAGATGTCCCCATGTGCAGGGGCGTGTGTCCCCATCAGGTTTGGTTTGTTCCCATTGTCAGCGGCTCCGTCATCCTTCTCGCCTGCTGGAAAGCTTGTCCCTGGTTTGGCCGGGGCCGGACGTACTTATGTGGCTGGGGTGGGAGTTGCTGCCTTTTTCTTGTGATGACCTCAAGTCGAAACCACTCCTGCTGTTCTCATCTCAGAGGGTTCAAAAATCTCAGATTATTTTTTTTTGCTGTCGGGTTTTCCCCCTGGCCGAAGGACAGGCACCGACCTCAGCCCATCCACACACTGTTTTTTCCTGCGACTGCCACTGAGTTAAAAGTGTGAAATTCCTCACAAATAATTTTGACACTATTATTTTTTAAAGCTGCCGCCGGCATCCCCACCCCCTGTCTCAGGCCGGGGGTGTTTGCAGCCCCCGTGATGGGCTGGGGTGGACAGGAGACCCTCAACTGCTGGGGCTTGGCGCTGCCACAGGGCCGGAGAAGGTGCCTTGGGTAGAGCTCAGATTTCCTCCCTGCAGATTTTTTTTTTTTTTTTTTTATCGTTATTATTATTATTGTGGTTATTTCTTGAGGGGGGAAGCTGCAGCTGAGGAAATAGGCAGCGCATTCCTCCGGCCCAAGGAACTTAGTTGTTCCCTGGTAGAAAATTCATCCCTTTCGGAGGCTGCGCGTGGATCTGCGGAGGGAAAGGATGAGCGCGGGAGGTGGTTTTTCTTTGGGCAGGGGATGCCCTGGCTCTGGGAAGCACCCGGACACGGCTCCCGCTCAGCTCCCCCGTCGGCTCACCGTCTCCCTGCTATAGACTTTGGGGGACAGCACTGACCCTGGGAGGGTGAAGGACGAGGTGGGGGTGATGTAGGGGACAGCAGTGCCACGCAAAAGCCAGGGCTTTGGGTTTCCTTAGCCAGGGGCAAGCAAAGACACCTCCTCCCCCCCCCCAAAAAAAAGGGGCACGGGCGTATTTATGGGTCCTTGTGCTCTGCAGATGTTTCGGTGTGATGCGGAGCTTCTTTTTTTTTTTTTTTTTTTTTTCCTCTTTAATGAAAATTAAATAGGAAACTGCCAATGTCTTGCCCTTTGTTTAAAAAATAAAATAATAATCATAAAAAAAGGCACTTCCTGCATTTTCTGTTGCTCTGAAGTTAATAATAACAGACAGCGCAGGTAGGCAGGCCTGCAGTTATTTTTATGGCGCATTCCTTTGTGAGACCTGTTTTCAGTTGCTTCTCCCGTTGCCAGATTTTAATTATTTGGGGTGAAATTTTTCCATGCTGGGTGCTGCCGGCTCGTTTCTAAACTGTACGTGTGTTTTTTTGTGTTTCACCAAAAATTATTCAGCTGCCTTTGGGAAGGCGTTCAGGGAAAGTAGGTTGTGGGTTTTGGGGTTTTTTTTTGGTTTTTGTTTTTTTCTTCCTTTTTTTCCTCAGGTAAAACAAACAATTCAGGGCTTTTACAAAGCATCTGGAGAGTAAATCTGACTTTCCCTGCCCTGGGAGAGGGGCTGGGGCGGGCGGCTTCTGCTCCTCCTCCAAATCCCAGGCAGAATTAGGGGCATCTCCCCTCGGCAGAGCCGGGATGAAGTTCGGGGGCAAATCATGGGGGGGGTGTGTATGAATAAATAGCTGTGTATGAATAAATAAATGGATTTAAACCCTTTTTCCCCTGGCGGTGGCAGATGGGGGGTCCTGGCACCCCCGTCCCACGCTGGGCGTCGCGCCCGTGGGAGCGGATCCGCGCGTGGCGTATGTGGATGCAAATCCGAGTGATTTGAATAATTGTTTTTAATCATCATTTAAGCGATCGGGCAGAAAGCCCGTGCTTAAATCTTCCGAAATCTCATTTAACATTTTTATGGTTTTTAGTTATTTTGTTGTTTTGCAGTAACTGTTAAAACGTTGGGGGTTTTTTTTCCCAATATAGCGTAGCCCTTTCTATAAACATGCATTTCTCAGGTCAGTTATACATCTGCTTGGACTCCGAATTTTTGACACTTCATCCTGCTAGGAGATGTTGACTGATACATTTCTTACTTATCACACGATTTACTTTTCGCTTACGACTTGAGTCGAGGAGCATATGGCCAGAAACCACATTCTGCTTTCGTGCATTTTAATGTAATAGATATTTATTGGCGTTAGTTAAACAAAACTACCTTAAACGTACCCAATATGTACAAAAGCCGCTTCAGGGAATCGTATTTTGAATTGTAAATGATTTTACGCGAGAGATTGTATGACTAATTACCCAGCCTGTGTTTCAGAGCCCCGCGTCCGTCCTCCCCTGCTCGCCGACGGCCGGCAGGTGCAAACTCGGCTCCTCCGCTTTCTCATTTATAAATGAAGAAGTCCCCGAATTAAATTACCTGGGTAAACTGGTGCGCAGGAGGTTTCTGTTCGCCCTTCCCAAAGATGCTACTTTCTGGAAAGCTGCTCTGACCCTTTTCAGCCCAGTCTGGTTGCTGGCGGTTCAATGGTGATTTCCAGTAAATCACCGCTTTGACTTGCTTACGATCTGTGTAGTCCTTAAATACGGCTTTTTAGAATTGAAATGCAACAATTTAATTTTAAATGGATTAATAGCGTGGCCTGCAAAAGGCATCATCCCTTCACATTTGATTCCAAATGGGCTGACTGCAAAATAAAAGGAAAAATGCTTATTTTAGCCAGATATTTAAAAATATGTGGGTAGGAACCTCCTAGACTTCCCCCGTGCTGACGGTGAGCCCCGAGCGGAGCGGGAGAGGAGGAGGTCGCCTTTCGGGTAGGGTTGCAGACGGGATGTCCCCATGGTGCCACCATGGGGTGGAGACGTTCTGCTGAACATCGAGGTGGCCATCGCCCAGGCTGCTCCAGGGGGTCTTGCCAGGCACGACGGCCAGTTCTTTGGGCAGCACAGTTGGTGCTGCCACTCGGCCCTGCGCCAAAGACACATCCAGCGATTTGAGGCCCTCAGTCTTTGGCGTTGAGGTTATTTTTGAGATTTGCTTTGAGATTGATGAGGCTTGGAGCCGGCCAATGGGGACCTGGGCATTGCACCATGGTGGCCGTGCCTCTTTCCATGGAGAGCTGACAGACATCGCCTAGCTCACTTAGAGAATCACAGAATGGTTTGAGTTGGAAGGGACCTTAAAGCCCATCCAGTGCCACCCCCTGCCCTGGGCAGGGACACCTCCCACCAGCCCATGTTGCTCCAAGCCCCGTCCAACCTGGCCTTGAACCCCTCCAGGGATGGGGCAGCCACAGCTTCTCTGGGCAACCTGGGCCAGGGGCTCACCACCCTCACAGCCAAGAATTTCTTCCTCATATCCAATCTAAATCTCCCCTCTTGCAGTTTAAAGCTGTTCCCCCTCGTCCCATGGCTCCCCTCCCTGATCCACAGTCCCTCCCCAGCTTTCCTGGAGCCCCTTTAGGGACTGGAAGGGGCTCTAAGGTCTCCCCGGAGCCTTCTCTTCTCCAGGCTGAACCCCCCCAGCTCTCTCAGCCTGTCCTCCCAGCAGAGGGGCTCCAGCCCTCCCAGCATCTCCGGGGCCTCCTCTGGCCCCGCTCCAGCAGCTCCGTGTCCTTCTGCTGTTGGTGCCCCAGAGCTGGAGGCAGCACCGCAGGGGGGCCTCCCGGAGCGGAGCAGAGGGGCAGAATCCCCCCCTCGCCCTGCTGCCCACGCTGCTGGGGATGAGCCCAGGCTGCGGCGGGTTTCGGGGCTGTGAATGCACGTTGCCTCGTGTTGAGATTCTCGTCAACCAACGCGTATATACACTTTCCCCCAGTAATTTTTTTTAAGCTTGTGTTTATTTTGCAAAGTTTGAGAAGAACACCATGGCGCTTCTTTATTAGACTTTTTCACCTTCTCATACGGTGTGCGATCGGAGGAAATTACCTTCCCGTGTTGTGGCTGGACGCGCCGCGGTCTCGCGTCGTGCGGGTGGCGGTGATTTATGATGAAATCACCTCGCAGCCTTAGGATGGGCCGGGATTCGCTGCGCCTGGCGCTGCACAAGTGCTGAACAAAACAGAGCTGCTCCTAAAGAGTTCGTAACCGAGACCGTTGCGTGCCAGTTAATTGCGTGTTTGGAAAGGGGAGCAGTGTGTGGAGGTGTCTCCTGGTGGCACCTTTGGTGAGGACGGGCTTATTTAAGCATCCAGAAACCTCTAGGACAGCTAGACCTGATTTCCTTCAGCCTTGGCTTGCTGGTGAGGTCTAATGGATCCACACGAAGGAGTCAGCCGTGGGCTTGCAACAGCCCAAACCCAACCGCGCCAGCTCTGCCCATCTCCATCGGTGGGTTTTGAGTGTTTCCCCCACGGAGACGCCCAGGAGATGCCCCCTCTCCAAGAGCATCTTGGCCGGTGTGGGACCATCTAGATTGAGCACTCTTATTTCTTGTGGTTCCTTTTGTTTCTTTTTTTTTTTTTTCTTTTAAAATAAAGAACGCCCCTCCCCAGTGCTGGTGGGGTCGCACCGCCGCACCCTCCCTCCCTGTGCTCCTCATGGACTTCTTGTCCTCTGCACTAGTATGTGCTACGTCTCGAGAGAGGGGAGTCCATGAATCGCTCATGAGAAGAAGTCAAAAAGCCAGAAAATAGGCATTAGAAAAGAATTTTTTTTGAAAAAAAAGGACAGAAGGGGAAAATGGGGCAGGGCAGACACACCCAGAATGGGGAAGGTAAGCCAAAAAAGAAGTAAATAATAAGATCACATATTGGCCCTAGAAGGTGCCGTGCAGGCGGTTGGTGATGGTCGGGAAGTGCAGAGGCCACAGTCGCCATGTCACCGTGTCATTTATTTCCAGGAATTCACTCGCTCAACTCCAAATACAAATATGAAAAGGAGCATAAAATGAATTACACGCGTGATCCTTCGCAGAGTAATACTTGCGTTCGGTTGGGCGGTAAATGGCACCGGAGGCCCCAGCTAACACGTGTGTGTGTGTGCCCAGGAATAACATACGGCATCGGGACACGGATAGGCTTCGCGTCAGGAGCACAGTCCTGGTACAACGAGTTCCCAAAATTCATGTGTATGTAAAGAAATTCTTGCTCACCAGGAGGATGAATAACTTTGCAATCTCACATGGTTTTCCAAAGTTGAGGTTTGCTGTGTGCTTCCCAAATGGAAATATTTTAATTTTTTGGTAATATTTGGGTTGACGTTTGGTGTTGTGACTGGGGTGGTCCTGCAGGTGGTGTGGAGTCAAGGGGGTGCCTTTAGCCTTGGCTTCTGCATTTTGCGGCTTCCACGAGCGCTCGTCCAGGCGACCTTTACATTCAGCGGGTGTTTTTCACGTGGAATTATAATTGCAGGAGCCGGGGCAGTTTCCCTGCGACTGGGGAATGTGGCTCGCGGGGGGGGGACTTGTGAGGTTGGGTTGAGCAGAAAGCCCTTCAAACGGACGGGAATGGCAGCAAAGCGCGGCTCTGGGGGATGTGGGACAGCAGCGATGCCCCAGCACCAGCACCCTGCAAGGTTTCTGCCCTGGCTGTACATTAAATCTCCTTTTTTTTTTTTTTTTTTTCCTTTTTTTTCCCTTTTTTTTTTTTTCCTGTACACACAGATCTAATCTTCTAGAAAATGCCCCGAAGGTTTGAGCAATCTACCAGTTGCAGGAACCCATAAAGCTTTTTTTTTTTTTTTTCCCTTTTTTTTTTTTTTCCATTGTGTAAGCATGACAAATCATTAATTTTTGATTGATTGCTTTGAATTATGGGTGCTCCGACATCCTTTCTGTAGCTGAACAGCTGTATAACAAATGAACATATCAGTGCTCACAAAAGATTGGAGATCTAACAGAAGCAATTACATTGTCAGCTCCTCCCTTCTGGCTTTTCCCAGGCAATGGAGGGAGGAAATTTTTTAACAGAAATTCCTCAAGTGGCTAACAATAATAATAATAATAATAAAAAAACCCCCTTTTTTGTAATTGAATTAGATTTTTATCTCTTCATTTCCAGTGGTTTTCTTAAACCTTCAGAAGGCAGGACGTGTTGCTGCCTTGTGTAACTCGGAGAATCCCTTTGAACAAAATTTCACAGGACGAATTAAAAAAAAAATAAAATCAAATTGCAATTTTCGGTTGCTATTCCTTTAAGATTTCAGAATTGCACCAGTGCACTAAATGTGACCTCCATAACTTTTAAATTAAGAATTTATGCTGGCTTGAAATTTATGAAATATTTCAGCATGAAAGAAAGCCTTTTTCCCTCAGGAAAATTGAGCAATAAATCACAGCACTCTCGATTTACTGCCCTACAGCCAGCCAAAGATAGGATTTTTTTTTCCTTCCCCCCTTCGTTCTGAAAAAAAAAAAAAAATAAAAACCCTAAAAAAAAATGTAATCATATAAGACAGCTTAGCTGCTATCCTCCCACTCTCTAGAATTTTTAATTTCAGCTGTTTCTGCTTGGATTTATTTCCAATATTCCTGCTCGGCTTTTCAATTTCCTCAGTTATTAAATTTTAATTCAGTGCATTAGCATTTAAATTAAAAAAGGGTTTATTTTATCGAAATCGTTGGCTAGCCCCCATCCTGCTGCACATGAATTGCCTGTTTCTGCCATTTGCACAAAATGTGAAATGCAGCTAATATCTTTTAACTTGTATTTGCACAAATTCAGAAATAAAATTTCTGGGTTTGGAATAATATTGTCTTTCCAAGGAAGGCTCTCATCAGAGAGCCGGGGGAAGGAGGCGGAAAGGAGGAGACCCTGGTTACTCCCTGCTAATGGCCCGGAGGGGCTCAATTAGGCAGTTCGTCGCTAACGAAGGGAGGTGGGCTGGACCTGCCCCTCTAATCCAGGAGCGGGGCCATCTCAGCTTGGACACAGCGTTGAATTTGGCTATTTTTGCCTTATTTCCCTCCTGCAAATAGCTTATTTTTGCATAGGAGGGATCGTTACTTTAAACTTGGGTAAAGCGCGATAAAATAATTGCGCGAGAGCAGCCGGAGGGAATCGGCTCAGAAGGTGGCCCCCGTGGTGGGGCTGGGGCTGAAGCCCTGCCCTGGCCTCCTGCAGACCTTCAGGGCACGACGTGTCCCACCAACACGGGGCACGAGTGTAACTCACAATGGAAAAGCCCCAGGTATTTCGGTGCAGCGAGCTAGCAGGAAGAGTTTGGAGGACAGTCTTGCCTTTCTTAACCTAAACAGCCTTTTTTTTCCCATGTTTTTTGCCCCCTTAGGCCGACGAGAGCAACAGCAGTGGGCGGAGGAGCTCTTCCAGCAGGTAGGTGGATGGTTTTCTCTGCTGGGGTGGGACGTGGTGGGCAGACGTGGCTCTGCTCGGATGGGGCTCTCCGTCTCGGAGATGGGTGACGAAGGGTGACCGCACAAGAGGGATGAGCTGGGAGCTGTTTAGAGCACAGGATCCATACACGCGTTCTTGGATTTTACTGAAATGATAGATGCAAGAAGGATCGTTTTGGCCATGTGGGCAGCGAGGGGATGTTTGCATGCAGTGCGGGATGGGACAGCTGAGCCCCCCCAGCCCCGTGCCCACCCCGGGGTGCAAAGACCATCACAGGATGAGGTTCTTGGATGGAGACCTTGGGCCATGCTGTGGCGGTTGGGTGCGGACACTCCTGCTCCCATGCGAGAGGAGAGGATGGGGGCGTCCCCCCACCCCAGCCCTCTCAGATCCCACCAAGGGGTGTTCTCTGCTGCTCCCACTCCGGTGGGTACAGGACATGTCAGGTCCCACATAGGGGACTCTGCTCCACGTGTCCATTTGCTGCCACCCCTCCTGCTGATGCTGTAGGGCATCTCGCCTTGCTGGGTGTGCTGGGATGCAGGAAAGATGGTGCTTCTTGGTCCCTCTCCATGTCTATTCGATGGAAATCAGTCCAGAGCTGGGGAAGCATGGACGAAGGGGCAGCTTTCCTTCCTTGGCAAATTCCTCGTAGCTGGGTTTCCTGTGCAGAGCAGCGCTGGGCGCTGGGGAGGTGGTGGGAGCTGAGAGCAAAGTGTGGCTTTGGTGACAGTAGGATTTACCTGGTCCCGTGCGTGCTCAAAGCCCGTTCCTGGTTGTCTGCCATCCACAAGCAAAGCGGCAAACTCACCTTCCAGGTTTAAAAGGTTTTGTGGAAAAATAGGTGGAGATGTAGGAGATTAGAGGTGCCAGGCTGGAAAGAAGGGCAACGCTGGAGATGCCCCAGGGAGTGGCCCAGGACAAGGGGTGGGCTGCAGCCCAGCATGGAAACGTCCACGGGAGTTGGAGAAGATGGTCAGAAAGTCAGGGAGGTGCCATCATAGACTCATAGAATGTGTTGGGTTGGAAGGGACCTCTAAAGGGCATCTAGTCCAACCCCCCTGCAGTCAGCAGGGACATCTTCAACTAGATCAGGTTGCTCAGAGCCTCATCCAGCCTGGTCTTGGATGTCTCCAGGGATGGGGCCTCCACCCCCTCTCTGGGCAACCTGGGCCAGTGTCTCACCACCCTCAGTGGAAAGAACTTCTTCCTCATGGCTAATCTAAACCCACCCTGCTCTAGTTTAAACCATTGCCCCTCGTCCTATCGCTACCTGCCCTTGCAAGCAGCCCCTCCCCAGCTTTCCTGTAGGCCCCCTTCAGGGCCTGGAAGGGGCTCTGAGGTCTCCCCGGAGCCTTCTCTTCTCGTGTGGTGGGATGATGCCCAGCTCGTTGGGGGGACCACTGAGTACCTGAGGCACGTTTGTGGGTTACATCAGCGTGGAGAAGGGGACGACGGACAACAGAAAACCAGAGCCAGTTTGGCTGCTGTGGAAGAAAGTCCGCATGGTGCTGGGGGCTGCACCCCGTCCTGTCATCGTCTCCAGGAGCATCACCTGCCCCTTCCTCAGCGAGGGGCACAGCAGCGTGGGGACCCCCCGAACGCCGCAGTGGCATGAGCAGTGAAGCAGTGATGGTGTGGCAGAAGCCACTGTGTCTGCATCGGTGAGACGTGTGCGGAGCGAGACCAGCACCGCTGCACCAGACAAGGTTTGCCGGTCGCCGCTGCCGGGCCTGGTACCTCCACCCTGGCCAGGGCCAGCCACTGGCGCTGCGGGGAGCAGACCCCGGTGAGACACGAGGCGTTTCTCCGCGCACCCACCACCTTCAGCGGGGAAGCGGCGACCACCAGCGCTGCTGCCCCCCGCACAGCTCACGCTGCGTTTCCGTCCCCCGCTTTGCACTCCAGTGGTACCGTCTCTCCGCTCACCGGATTCCAGAGCACCCTCCTTGTCCCTCTGAAGACTTGAAAGCGCTGCTGAAGTTTTACCCATGAGGTGAAACACATCCTTCCATGTTAAAACCCCACTCCGCTCTGAAACGCCGCGGTGCGGGGTCCTTCCCTGCCTCCACGTGCTCCCCACCGCCACGGAGGCCCCTTTCCCGGCATCCCGGCTCTGCCGCTCGGTGCTTCACAATGAAATCCCCTCATTACCGGTGGGTTTTTGGTACGGCGGTGCTGCATGGCATGGATCGCCTCTGGGGTGCCCGCTGGGTTGGGCTTGGCAGGGGTGGAAGGGTGGGCAGGTAGATTTTGGAAGCAGCACCAGAATCGTGTGTCCTATGCGGAGGAAAATGTCTTTTTTTCCTGGTTTTGGGGTGGCTCATCAGTGTGGTCCAGCAGTGCTGGCCCTCGGGACGCTGGGAATTAGCCTGAACAAAGCGCTGGGAGGAGAACGGCGTAGGCTAAGGAGCGAGGAGCCAGGCATCGTTTCATTCCCCTAAATTCTTTATTCTGACTTTTAACTCAGTTTCGTGGCTCTCACTGCAGGGTTTTGCAGAGCAGGTGGGTGAGCACAGTCTCCAGGTGGGAGCTGACCCTTCGGGGTGTCCCCCGTGGGCGCCCGAGCGTCCTCCCGGCCTTCCCAGAGGGTACCCGAGCGCCCGTCGGGCGGCGGAGCTTCCCTCCGGTATCACTGCGGTTTTGTACCTGCGTAGAGAAGGGCAAGATGGGACGTCAGTTGTTCTTTTAGGAAAGTGGAACCGAAATCCACTTCAGCATCTACCTGATTGAGCCAAAGATGGTCAAAAAAAGGGAAAAATGACCAAGTCCGTTTAAAAAACCAAAATGGAATAAAAATCTAGTATTTCAAGAAAGCTGTGTCAGGGACTGAAGGTTGAAATTTGTCTTTGATGAAATCCGTGAGGCTGTTCGTGGCTGGAGATACAAGGTAGATGTTTTTCAAAGTTGTTGCTGCTTGAAACTCTCACTAATTGCAAACTGTTGAGGAAGCCTCTAAGGGTTAATTTATATCGGTAAAAAATATAAGCAAAATAAGGTTGCCGGGACAACTCTACCTTTCTGCAACTTGGTTTATTTTTTTTCCCTGTAGCACGCTCGATCTTAATGTGGTGACCGTTGTATTGGGTCGATACTATTTTTATTTATTTATTGTATTGAATTGATTTTATTCTCTTTCAAGTAAATGTTAAAAGCTCTGAAGGCGGAGGGTTTTCCTGATCCGATCCCCCCGCAGCCCCGCTCGGGCCTGTCTGCTGCCTTTGAAATAACATGGTTCAGCGCATGCAGCTGTTCGCCGCTGAGAATCAGCGGTGGTGGAAAACACTCGCTCTTCTCCTGCCTTATTAACTTGTGTGGGGTTCCTGTACCTCCCTGTACACTTCCTAACGGGAAATTTTAAAAAGTGAAGAGACTTATTAGGAGCTTATAAAAAACCCCTTCCTTAAAGGGAGCTAGAAGGAGATGGCTGTTTGCCTTGGAGAAGATGACAACTAAGAGACAACATGACAAAGCTGTGCGTGTTTTTGAACACTCCAGAAAAGGTAGATCAGAGACTTCTTTCCTCCTTTTGCAAGGGAAAAAAAAAAAAAAAAAAAAAGAGACAGTCAACAAAATTAAAAGGCAGCAAATTAAAAGCCAGTCAAAGGCAGGATGTTTTCTTGCGTGATGGGCAGTTAGCTGTTGGAGCGCATCACCAAGAGTTGGGCACTCGAGGGGGACGCGGAGGGGACTCAACTGGAAGATGCCATCAGTAGGTGACGTGGGCCCTCGTGGATGCAGCACGTTGCCTGGGGATCCCTTACCCTGCTGCTGTCTACTGGGAAGCTTCTTGAAGCTTCTTCTGAAGCCCCTTCTGCACATGGTAGACATGAGCCAACAATGTGCACTCGCAGCCCAGAAGGTCCATTGCATCCTGGGCTGCATCAGAAGCAGCGTGACAGCAGATCCAGAGAGGGGATTCTGCCCCTGTGCTCCGCTCTGGTGAGACCCCACCTGGAGTGCTGTGTCCAGCTCTGGAGCCCTCAGCACAAGAAGGACATGGACCTGTTGGAGCGGGGCCAGAGGAGGCCCCGAAGATGCTGGGAGGGCTGGAGCCCCTCTGCTGTGAGGACAGGCTGAGAGAGCTGGGGGGGTTCAGCCTGGAGAAGAGAAGGCTCCGGGGAGACCTCAGAGCCCCTTCCAGTCCCTAAAGGGGCTCCAGGAAAGCTGGGGAGGGGCTGTTTGCAAGGGCATGTAGCGATAGGACGGGGGGCAATGGTTTAAACTGGAGCAGGGCAGGGTTAGATTAGCCATGAGGAAGAAGTTCTTTACACTGAGGGTGGTGAGACACTGGCCCAGGTTGCCCAGAGAGGGGGTGGAGGCCCCATCCCTGGAGACATTCAAGGCCAGGCTGGATGAGGCTCTGAGCAACCTGATCTAGTTGAAGATGTCCCTGCTGACTGCAGGGGGGCTGGATTGGATGGCCTTTAGAGGTCCCTTCCAACCCTACACATTCTGTGATTCTATGATTTTATGATTCTGTGATTTGGTACCACTCACAGGTGTGAGTCCATGTGACAGCCCTGGAGGCTCGGAGGGACCAGAGGGCAGTGGGAGTGGGGGAACGGCGCTGGGAGCTGCCGACCTCGGGGTAATCCTTGGGAGTCTACGTAACGCTACTGTAAAACTAACTACTTACCAGTAATTAATGTCAGCGTTCAGATGGTGGGCTCTGGATCTCGACAAGAAATAATTGAAAAACCAAATGTGCAATTATGTCTGACAAGCAGCGTGTGCTTTTCTTGGTCACCAGAGCCTTGTGTAGTCATGTGTTAGACACGGTTTTATATAATTATTATTGTTTATGTGGTGGGTGTCAGAGGAAGGAAGAATTTTAGTTTCAAGTCCTCCGTTGGCTATTTATTTTAAAGTCATTAGATTTGTTTTCAGACTTAACTATGCTTAATGTGCGAGACTCCTGCTGAATAAATCAGACCCTGATATAGGAACTGCATCTGTTTGCGGAGGGAACGGAGCCAGCTGGAAGCTCAGCCCCCGTCTGCACCAGGGCTGTCACCAGCCGGGGAACCTGCTCGCAGCACAGATGTAGCCGTGCAGAAAAGCATGTTCTGCTCCCGAAACGGAGGTAGAATCCCAGAGCTTCTGGGCTTGTGAGCTGGCTGTGAGGGCATGGGTGGCTCTCGTCTTTATTGCAGCGTTAACAGCACTGTGGTAGAGGTCCCGACAAGGGTGGGAGGTCTCTGGGAGATGGAGGTCCAGCAGAAGGGCTGGCCTGGAGCGGGGCAGGGTGTTGTGCAGGCAGGAGCGTTTCCAGCGGGTCCTTTTGGCTGGAGGTCTCCCACTCTGACATGATGCAATCTTCCCCAGTACGCCAGACCAAGCGGTGGTGCTGAGGTAGTCTGGTCATTTCAGTCTCTAGCTTGGAAGGTGGGACTTCCCAGCTGGAGGAGAAGGCACTGAGAAGTGGTTGCACCTATTGCCTTCTCAGTTCACCCTTCTCCAGCCTCACCGGTGGCATATTTCCCTCTCCTGCCCACAATTCTCGCTCCGTTTGCAGACACATCCGCCCGAGCAGCTGTAACCCAAGGTAGGCTCTGCCCTGGGATGGCACCAGCTCGTCTGCAGGCTCCTCTCCCAGTTGACCAGTCTTCACCAGGTCCCCAGCATTTGGGGAGGACAACCTCCATGTGTCCCCACACTGGAAGCTATTGTCCTAACTCTGGGAGAAGGCTCCACACCCTGTGGTGGGACGAGCCAAGGGCTGAATGTTTCCAAGAAGCAAAATTATTTAAATTGTTTCCCCTTTCTTTGAAAGGCCATCTGTGGGATTTTCAGTCCCACAGCATGAAGAGCCTCGGACTCATCCTGTGTCAGAAAGAGAGATAATTAGGCAAGGTATTTAATAAGCCGTGCTGCTCTCTGAAGGGTTCTCACCAGCCATCTTCAAAAAGAAACAAACCAACCAACCAACCAGCACAAACCCCCCACAAAAGTCCCCTCTGGCCAATTTAAGAGAAGTGGATAGTTAGTTCCATACTGTGACCAGCACAGAAGCTGTGGGAAACCCAGGCAGGTTTCCTTGAAACCCAAAAGAAGGTCAAATGTACCCATAAGAAGAGATGACGGCGCTCAGCCGCATCCCGGCTCCCGTGGGATTTTCTGTGCAATCCACACCACTTTGCCAGGCACCAGAGCCTCGGAGGGCTTCAGATGGTGTGAGGTGGAGAAATGTCCCTTTCTGGAGCTGTAAAGTACTGAGTCATGGTAGCTCTAATGTCCTGTGCAAGGCCAAGTTACCAGGAAATGGTTTTCCTTGGGTCACCCCCTCTCCTGGCCAGCTGGGGGTGGTTCTGGTGTTAAGAAGCGCCGGAGCTTCTTTACATTAAATGCATGCGTATCTCCAGCAGCAGGACATCTTCAGCTGGATGGCACCAGTTTTCCCGGTCCCATGGTCCTGTCTCCTCTTCTGTCCATCTTTTCCCATTGCTCATTTTACCCCATTCATCTTGCGGCCGTGCTGTGCCGTGCCGTGCCGCGCTGCTGCCGGCGGGTCGGCGGCACGGTCCGGCGAAGGCTCCTCGTGGCCGTGTTGAGGGACCTACGGATGTTTGCAGACAACTGTCACCCCCCCTGTCATTTCTTAGTCAAGCAGCACAGAGCTCTTTCACCGATATAAATAAACCCTTAATCTATTCTCTTTGTTTTTCCCTGAATTTCTTTGTTGACATTTCCATGCTTGAAAATTTAAAGACGCTGGCAGCTATTCTATTATCATCTTAAATTTAGTTTTTAACCTGCATCATTTGTATGTCGCATTTTTTATCTGACTGAATTCTTTTGCTTTTGGCAAACGGCGCGCGTTTGTTTTTTGTTGGATAAGCCAAATTTTTTTTATATTTGGTTAGACTTTTCAAACCATCCTCAAGATATTCCTAATAAGGACTGAAGGGAATTTGTTTTGCTAATACCTTAGGAATTCTTTGTGGCTCTTGACTATTGTTCTGGTTTGTATTTCAATGTTTAATTTCTAGAGGAGAGGCAGCCTGATTTGGGCCTGGAGTTTTACCTTTTCTGAAGGACTTGAAGCTGCCAAGCGTCCCTGGAGGAACGCACGCACGGTTAAATTCCTCGTACACTTACTGAAGCGGTGTTTGTTGTCAGGAAAGGTTGTGTGTTTTAGTAGACCAAGATAATTGGAAAAATTACGCTGCTTTGTTTGTTTGTTTTCCCCATATTTCAGCACTGACACCACACCACACCACCAAGTGTTGCATTAGTTATTTGGGGGTTTTTGGAAGCTTTGCCTCCGTTTTTAAGAGCTGGCTGCCTTTAGAGGCAGCGATCCTGTGACCAAGTGATCCTACTTGGGGCATCTCTCTTCTAAAAGGCCTTTAGGTCCTTCAGAATTTATGAGCTCCGTAACAGTATTGGTATTTATTGAGCAGATTTCTTCCAGGAAAACCTAAATGGCAGTCACTGTTGTACTTCTGCCTGCAGAAGGATGTGGTCTCGTGCTCTCATTTCAGTTTATTTTAGGGGGAGAAAGCAGAAAAGTTGAATGTGTGCCAGATAAGGACAGGGGTTTGGGCCTACTCTCTTGTCTCAGAAATTTTCTTTGTGTGCCCAATTAGTGCGATGGCCCCAGATAATTGCTTGAAGTGGAGCATGGGGCTCACAGCCTTTGAGAGTTGCACATTCATCCTGGTTAGCTTCACCTTATTTTGGACAGTTTATAGGTGAGTCACGTATACAAAGTCACGTATGGCAAAGGATGGATCCCCCAGCCTTGGGAAGAAAAAACAACCGGTCAACCAAGGATGGAGCCTATAGGACCATGGACAAAACAAGTAGAGAGATTTGAAGTAACACTTGCAAACGTAGCAGTGACCTTGAAGTCCTTGAAGCATGAGGTTTACATGAGCATGTTGCACATGGAACTTGCCCTGAAGCTCTCACCAGCTTTTCCTTTTTTTCCGTTTTTTAACAAGTCTTCACTGCTCTGCCACTGATGGAGGAAGGAGTTCTCATTCTCCAAAACACCTTCAGAGAATGAGTGAGCAGGTTTTTCCCAAAGCGTTTGCTTTCAGCGGTTAAACCCCACGCTCGGAGAATGTACAGTGGCATCTTGAAAAGTGGTGATTTTGAAGAGAACTGAAATCTGGTGGAACATGAGTGACCACGAACTCCTTGTACCACTCTGTGACCAAGAGAAAATTTGGGTTTTAGACATGTACACCAACATGTGCTGCCACCGTGTCGGTCATTCAGAGTGCTGGTGGCATACCTTGTCCTGCTCCGGCATCCACGCTTCAAAGTGTGGACAGGCTCCCAAATGCTCCTGGAAAGAGTCAGGAATTAGAAGGCATATTTTAGTGCGTACACAGTATTCATTAAGGAAGTGTGTTTGCTTTGCTTCGGTCAAGAGACAGCAGAAGAGGTGGTTCCCTCCTGTGGAGGGGTGATTCTGGTACCAGAATCTCTTTCCCAGCAAACCAAGTGGAGGGTGGCTCAGTGGCCGGAGGCATCAGTCCGCGCTGGAAGTACGGTGCCTGTTTTGGAAAATAATTACTCAGAGGAGGGACACAGAAATGTAATAGTTACTCCAGCACTTTGCGCATCAAAATCAAGACGGGCTCTGTGAAAGAGGCACTGGCTGAAGCTGCTGATGTGGTTTTGAGAGAGGAACAGCTCTGAGAGCTGTGGCAGAGGGGGCCACGTTGGATGAGCACGTCGGTCTTTTTGGCTTTCAAGTCTGCGAGGGAAGATCTGAAAGCTGAAGCATGGAGGCACGGAGACTAGAAGCAAAGCGTTCAGCTGTAACACTGGAAAAAATAGCTCCCATCTTTTCTCTGTTTTAATACCGAACTTGAAAATATTTTGCCTAGTAAAGTCTGCAAAAGAGATGTCCCCGGTGAAGGACACCAGGCGGTTCCTCTTCTTCCTGACCTGCTCCACCTCCCTCCTCCTGGTGCAAGGCACGGTGCCCACGCAGCTGGGCTGCTCCAGGGAGCAAACGAGAGCTCTGGGGAGGGGGTAGGAAGGCCACCACAAATAATTTATCAGACAAGCAGATTTTAAATTTACATCTTTCTTTTTCGGTCTCTGCTTGCATCATCTCCATGTAAAATGAGAGTTCATTTACATCTGTTCTGCCTATTCCACAGCCCTCAGCTCCAGTCATGGCAGGAGCCTTCTGGTTCTTTTAAAACCATGGCAAACATCTGGAAACTGAGCCCGGTTTCAGCCTCCCCCATTTTTCGCTTCCTTTCTGCCAGCCTTTTGATTTGGCGTGGGACGAGCCAGCTGCACGTTGGTTTCAAGAAGACGAGTTGTAAGATCATACTGATGGTATTGTCCTGGTGGGCTCTGCAAAGCAGGTTCCTTCAGGTGCCCGCTGCGTGGTCCTCCTTACTGCACTCTTCTGAACCTCTCGCACCCAGGACCGTACAAGAGCGGGTTTCAGTAGTGTGAATGGGCACAGGATGCTCAGCCACAGGGGAGCTGGGTATCCCCATCACCGACCTCATCCAGGCATTAGTGATGCGTCTCTGGTTCTTCCAGCTTGAGTGGCGTCCAGGAAAAAACTGAAGATGCTCCACGTTTGCTGCTGGGGCGGAAGAGCTTTGTTTGTAGGTGTTGATTCAGAGCGGTATGTCCTCCTCCACATTTGTTTCCTTTTCCTCTCCTTTTGAGGAGAAAATACACAGGAGCTGACGTTGAAGACTGATTCTCTACTGATCTCACTTTGCCCCTCCCAAAAAGCTCAGCAGGATGTGTGCTATAAAAATAGCCTCATTAGAAGCCATCTGAGTACATATGCAATCACAGATCACTCAAAAGGGAGCACAGAGCATGCATGTTTCTGTTGCTGTCTTCAGAGAATTACATGACAAATTATTCCTAGCTGGAAGAAATGTCCTTTTATAATTGGGTTTTTTTCTCATTCTTTCATAAGGGAGGAGTGTGTGTTTTTTAAGTAGCTTTTAGTCACTTTCATTATTTATGAGAATGCTACTCCAGATCAGAAACAGCAAACTGCAAACGCGAGTTTCTTCCGGCTGCAGCAGCTGATGGGCCCCATTTGCTTTCAGTCATTCCTGGTTCCGCTTATCGCAGCCAGAAAGAAACACTCTCCAAAGATGAAAACGGCACCATATTGCAGCTCTTTGGTTTGCACCCCTTCTCCTCGCTTCTCCTTGGAAACCGACTGGAAGGAGGTCCGCTGGCTTCATAGTATCACAGAATGTGTTGGGTTGGAAGGGACCTCTAAAGGCCATCCAGTCCAACCCCCCTGCAGTCAGCAGGGACATCTTCAACTAGATCAGGTTGCTCAGAGCCTCATCCAGCCTGGCCTTGAATGTCTCCAGGGATGGGGCCTCCACCCCCTCTCTGGGCAACCTGGGCCAGTGTCTCACCACCCTCAGTGGAAAGAACTTCTCCCTCAAGTCTAATCTAGGCTTCATGGGTGGAGTGTTGTCCTGCAGAGCAGACGGATGCGAACGGTCAGCTGTTGCCTTCAGTCCTTCCAGCTGGAAGAGCTCCTTGCATTGCCCTCGCATTGCTCCTTGCACTGACGCCAGCGAGGCATCATCCAGGCTGCTCGGCTTCATAGCCAAAATTGTACCCCTTGCGTGGTCATTTGTCTATGCCTGAAGCCTTCGTGGACTATCGTGGGTGTAGGACAAAGGGAAGCTGTACCTAAATGGGCCCAGGAACCCATTTTTACCCTTACCTTTCTAGTTCCCCACGATGAGTCTTCATCAAGGCCTCCTTAAATCTCTTCTGCCTTCATATGCTTGTATTTGACATGAAAGTGGCCGTAACGTCATCGGAAGATGAAAGTCTGATGATCAAAGCAGGCAGCAATGTTGAAATGAGCATTGTGAGATGGCAGAGCTGGTAATACAGTAATTGGCTATGTGGCCTACTTAGTCGCAGGAGTGATACATGCAAGTGCAGTGTTTGTTTGCCTCTTTAATGTTTAAAATCCATAGAGTCTGTTCTGGAAAATGAAGCAGTACCTCACCTGTAGGAGCAGCCAGGCACGCCATTGAGTGACGGTGTGAGCAGCGTGTGATCCCAAGGCTTCTGCCTCCTCTCCTCAGGAAGGAAGAGCCTCTTGGATTGCCAAACTCCACAGCTCAGTAAAGACAAGACATTAAACAGCAAAGGAGGTTGGTGTTCCCCAGGAAAGCTCAAAGACACGGAGAAGTTGTTAGATGCACCCTGTGGAAGGAGGTAGGGTTCAAGGCAGATGTGCCTGTGCGCTCTGCTAACCTCTGCTCTGATTTCTCTGAGAAGTTTTTGTCCTGTGCAAACAGTGCTTTGTTTGAAGAAGGTCCTCTTCCCAGGGAACATCATGCCATGGATGTTAAATGCAGGTTGGACCTGCAGAGGGAACTGCAGCTGATCCCTGGAAGGCCACACTTGAACGCTGTAAAATTGCATTGTTTCACCCAGAAAAGTGATGGCGTGAGGCTGAGGTCTGCATTCAGAGCCACCAGGAGACGGATGGATGGCTGCAGGAGTGGGATCTGACTCATGGTAGGTTCTCCTGTAGTTCCTGTGCGCTGCTGTCTCCACCAAGTGGAGGCTGTGACCACATCACTGGTACCAGTCTGTTACCCGGCAGAGCCCGCAGCGATTCAGGAGATGGGGCTGATCTCTGGGTTAGCACAGTGTGAGCTCTGTGCCTTGCGGTCACAGCGCTCGGAGGCACGGTCACCTTACAGTCGTGTTGGGGAGTAATTCTGCTTCCAGCACGAAGTACTGACGTTTGACTTAGCTGACATCCTGGAAACTGCGTAGTTCTCTTCTCTCTGTGTGGCCGCACCCAAAACCAGTAAGACATCCTTCCAGCCTTGGCATCTGCAGAACTGACAATTCTTACGCATCCTCTTTGACACCTTTCCGGCAGTTGTGCATCAGCTCCGGCGGTGCTGCAAGCAGGAGAGGAATGGCAGAACCAGATCTGGACACGGTGGTGCTGGGGCCCGATTTCTTCCCTCCATCAGGCAGCACGTTCTCTGTCACCGTGGCTCTTGGGGGGAATTTCTGGAGAAGCGGTGTGTTCTGGATCTGCTGCCGCTTTATCCTCATCTCGAGTTGGAGGCTCTTTGTGCTGCTCAGAAGTGCAGTGTCATGGGCTCGCAAGGGATGCAACATCCAAGGACCAAAGAAATGGTAAAGAAATGATGTTTTACTGGGTCACCTCTCTTGGGTCAGCGCGTGCCTTCCCTCCTGGCTTGATGCCGTGCTTGATGGAGACTGTGGCGAATGCTGTCTCCTGAGTGAAACCTGGTTCTGCTGTTTTCCAGTGTTGGTAATTTCCTTTTCTTTCCCATTTTGCTCTATGATGCTGGTAGTGTTTCCCCAGCTAAACCAAGAGGCTTCAAACTCTGCTGTCCCATGAGGATCGTTCCTTCAGCCCAGCTCACCCCTGCACCCTGGGGACAATTATACCCAGATCGACGCAGCATCACTTCAGCAAGTCAAGCATCAGATCCAAGAAGCCTCAACTGATCCTAGTTTTGCTCGAGTGACAGGAGCACTAACTGGATTTCACATGGAACCAGAAGGAAGTGGTCTCCGTGGATGATGCTAGTTCTTGCTAGGAGTGCTGTCTTCCACCATTGCTGCCACCTTCTCTCTCCAAAGCTGTGTAGCCCCCAGCAGAGACACAAGTGAGCTTTTTGAGAGCTCAGACCCGCTCCGTGGGTTTCATTGCTGCGCCGTTGGGGCGTATTGTCATCTGCAGCAGCTGCTCTTGTCAGCCCTGCACCTCCTGGCCTGGAAAGGGACCCACCTTCATGCTTGGGGAGCATTTTGGGTGTGGTGTCCAAGCAGAATGAGAGGTTGGACCGTCACCGGACAGTCGTCGTGTGAGTGATGATCTCTGTGATGCTGTGCCGTTGGGGACCGCTTTCTCTGTCACTGCTAGCAAGGGCCAGTAAAGAGTCGATCCCATTGCCCGTCAGGATCTTGTTTTGGAGTCTCCAGACAAGTTCTCCTGGGTAATCTGTTCATCAATGCTTTGGAGGCTGTGAGGATAGGGATGAGGAGCATATTGTCCACCTACAGGGAAGGTAGGAGGGGTCCACCACCTTGACCTGCTGGTGTCGGCAGCTGGTGGTGCTTCTCTCATGCATCATGTGAAGTAACCAGAGTCTCCTGGCTCCTCTGTCCCTGGCGTAGCACACCCAGAGGAGAAGAAAAGAAGGTGGGTCTGTGTTGCTGTTTGATTACATTTATTTGAAGATATTTTGCAAAACCGTAGTGTTCTTCTGGACATTGAGCTGGAGAGAGTCTGCAGTTGAGCGTTGGCTAAAGCTTGGCAGTGGCTAGAAGATCTCTGGGAGATATGAAATAATAAGAGTGACATAAGAACACAGCTCTTCCTTCTTAAGTGAAAGGGCACTGAAAAAGGTAGATAAAACCGCTCTTGGGTGGTGTGGGACTGATTCCCAGCCTCGTGCAGGTCAGGAACAAAGCTCGTGTTGGGGGATGGTGTTTCCTGCATTTTGGCTCACACAGCCGGGACGCCGGGGCCCTGGGTGCTGTGAAGCAGGATCTGGCCCGTGCAGTAAAACACTGGCACCTCAGGGTGTCAGCAGAGGATGCAGACGGCATCCTGGGGCTGCTGTGGCAGAAGGGGGTAGGAGCGGGGCGCGACAAGGGGATGCTGCCAGAGATGCAAGTACCAACCCTTCTTGTACGTATACAAGCATGTATGTGTGTGCACGTGCACAAACGCACGCATTTATGCATATATATGTATTTTTATTTTTATAGCTACATATAATCTGGGGAAAAAAAAATCTTACTGCTTATAATTTATTCCCTTTTCAGCACCTTAGGGCTCTTTCCCTGGGATCTGGGCGGGCCGTGGGTCTGTGCAGAGCTGGGTCCGAGGGCAGTGCCTGCCCTCACGCGGTGCCGCAGTGCCGGACGGGGAGCCCCGGGGCTGCGGGGTCCCCCCTGGCACACGCGGTGGGTACATTGGTGCCCATTCTGTAACCTGCGTACAGCTGCTGGCTGCGGCTTTCTTCTCTCCTAGAAAGCATCAGAAGACAGAGAAGGTCTCTGTTGTAAGAACTGGCCCAGGTTGCCCAGAGAAGCTGTGGCTGCCCCATCCCTGGAGGGGTTCAAGGCCAGGTTGGACGGGGCTTGGAGCAACGTGGGCTGGTGGGAGGTGTCCCTGCCCAGGGCAGGGGGTGGAACTAGACGATCTTTAAGGTCCCTTCCAACCTGAACTATTCTATGATTCTAAGATTGTTGTAAAAATCCAGTGGTCCTGTGTTTTTTTATGGTTTTGCGTATTTTGTTTTCGAAAGGATCTACAGGCTCCTTTTCGGGGCTTCTGTGCCATGAAATCATGCAGAGGACAGCTGCTCAAGTATCTGGGGCTGGTGTCCTTCTGTGCACTGAGTACCTGCTCAGGCCTGGGACACGCGGGGCAGCGTCAGGGGAACAGCATTGCTTTTAATTCGTATCTGCAGGTTTAGGTCCCACCTACGAGCAGACAGCCCAGCCGGGAAGTTACTTTCTTGGCAGAGATGGATCCAGAAAGTCATCGAGTGTGAAGAACAACGTTTTTGAGGGTCCATCGGTCTGGTCTAATAATTGATATATTCCTACAGCTTCAGGCCACCAGCTCTGGCCAGTGCACATCTGTACGGAGCCCAGTAACCCGGGGCCGGCCAGATACAGATACTCCGGGTTTGAGACTTGGAGAGATTTGTTCTCCCTGAGCACATCCTTTGGAAAACAGTTGTTCCAGTGGACCACCATCCGTGCTAATATTTTATGCCTCATTTCAACTGGTTCCAGCTTCCAGCGATGAGCTCGTATTCTACTCTTCCCTGCCAAATTAAGGAAAGGCAGTATTTTCTCCCCATGAAGATGATAATATGCTGCAATCAAATCATCTCTCAGTCTTCCTTTTGGCATGAGAAACAGATTTAAGTTGTTTGGTCTCGCAAAGCCATAAAATATCTTTTCCCAGTCTCGAACCATTTCAGTGCCTCTTTTTTGGACCGTCTCCAGCTTTTCTAATCACCTTTTAAAAACGAGGGTGCTCCGTCTGCACTGGGACGGGCTTCACCACGGCTTCCTACAGGGAGAAAATCGCCTCCTTGTTCGATCTCAGGCATCTGTATCCGAAAATTGTCGTAGTGGTTTAGGTCAGAGCGTGGCTCTGTGTGGCTGCAGCCTGACCTGCCTGCGGGGATCACGGCTCAGCACCGTGGGTACTCTTCGTGGGTGCACCCACGACCCTGGACGCGTTTGACTACGCTACGACTGCTGGGTTTGGGCAGAGCCAGCGTAGGGAGCGATGGCTCCGCCGGCCTTGGGTCACCAGTCGTTTTTAGCAACAGAGATGTTCAGTTTAATTCCAGAGCACGAATAAATCTGCCCCACAGCAACCACTTCTGTGGAAATACCCCCGCTCAGGAGCAAAACCCCTTGAGGTTTTGCCTTGCAGCTCATGGCCCATCGCTCGCTTCGTGTCGCGTCCTGCTGCTTTGGTTTCTATCTGAACGGGGCGCGATGCAAAGCTGAGCGCTGTCAGAAGGTCCCTTAGGTTCTTACCCAATTTATAATCTTCTCCGAAAGCCGTATCCTTAGCCTCGCTGCTAGTTGTATTAGCTTTTAATTCCACATGACTTGGCTCCTGCATTGATTTTTCTGTTGTTTTGTCCGGGATTGGCAAGTAGAGGTTTCTGTATCATCTATAGCTGAGGCATTTTCCCTTCCCTTTAGGTACAAAGCTGCCTTTCACTCGCTGCTTTCACCTTGCTGCCTACCCGTGGGAATTGCGCCGGTTTGCTTTTGGTCTTCCTCCGCTGTTTTTCCCCTCACCCTATCGCTTTTGCTGCCTTTATCAGTGTTTTGCGCTTCACACCTTCTCAGTTTGATTGATTTGCAATTAATCCCACCCTTTGCTGATTGCTGAATGTTTTGCACTTCGGCTCCCGGTGCTGCCTTTCCCCTGGCTTTAGATTGGGTGCTCAGCCGCGCCGCTGTCGGTGAGATTGATGGACCTTTTGGGCATCCAATAATATTACCATAAAGATCGTCCAGCTTTCAACCACATTTTCTCTGTCTTAATTCATCTTTCTCACTTGTAAAAGCCCCGTATGATGTTGGGAGCATGGGGGGAGTGTGTGTGAGGAGGACGGCAATGGGGGGGGGGGCAGGTCAAGGCTAATTCTCGCTGTTTAGGGGCTATTAATTGTACGTTTCATTCCATAATGAGAATGGAGGGATGAATAATAAAATATCTGGCAATATGATGTGACTGACCCATTTTGAAAGAGCAGCTCCATGTCCGTGGAGGAGGTTGTGCAGTAATTATTGCAGAAGATTGTTTTCTTCGTTCATCTGCTCCTCTCGTCTCCATCCTCCCCGATCACCCGCTGGGCGCTTCCGCCTGCAGTTGCAGCGTTTTGATTTCTCTACCAGCTTCATGCCTCCTGTCAGAAACCATTGCAGGTGTTAGTTTTCTAACATTCGTACTTTGTTCTGACTTTCTATGAAGTTCCAAGTCATGGGATTTCCTTCTCTTTCACTGTTGTATGGTCTCATAACTCGCATCCATAAGTTCAGTCTATTTTTCACTTAATTTTATCTATTACTTCTGCTTAAAATGTTTTCAAACACCTTCAGCGGTTCCCAGTGTTTACATGACTCTAAATATGTCACAGTCGTCAAAATCTCTGTTTTTCAGATAGTCTAAGCTATTGTTATATGTTCAGTTCTTCTGACTTCTGCACAGACTGAACCAGCAATTATTTTATCTTTGCATTGCATGTTGGAATTTATTAATAACCAGTATTAAAAATAGGGAGTCCGTAAAGATGCTGAGGGGACTGGAACACCTCTCTGATGAAGAAAGGGATTTGGGTCTCTTCAGTCTGGAAAAGAGACGGCTGAGGGGGGATCTTATCAACGCTGATAAATACTGAAAGGGGGGGTGTCAGGAGGATGGGGCCAGGCTCTTTTCAATGGTGCCCAGGGACAGGACAAGAGGTAACGGGCACAAACTTGAGCATGGGAAGTTCCACCTCAACATGAGGAGGAACTTCTTTGCTGTGAGGGTGGCAGAGCCCTGGCACAGGCTGCCCAGAGAGGTGGGGGAGTCTCCGTCTCTGGAGACATTCCAACCCCGCCTGGACGCGTTCCTGTGCCACCTGCTCTGGGTGACCCTGCTCTGGCCGGGGGTGGGACTGGGTGATCTCCAGAGGGCCCTGCCAGCCCCCACCATTCTGTGATTTCTGTGTGATTCTGTGATTCTGTAACAAGTGGTGGGGTGGTGCATTTGAAGAGGCTCTACCCTCTGGATGGTTACTTGGTCCTCACCAGTCGTGCCCAATCTCCCTCTGCCTTTTGCCACCGTAGCACTTGCTGATGTTGTTTTACAGCTTTGGGGGGTCCAGTTTCCTTCCTTCTCTTAAGGGGTTTGGAATATTTATTTAATTAGATTGTTTTCTCTCTTGTCTTTCTGGCTTTTTCTTTCCAAGATGAAAACACATACTGTTTCCTTCATCTGCTTCTAATAGACTGGACTCCTCATTTCTTCCCCACCCATCACGATTCCTCTGTCATCTTTGGTATTTGTATCTGTCCATAACGTAACAGTCTACCTTAATATCATTATACTACGGATGATCCCCTTTGCTCATTTCCATGCACGTTAAATAAGGCCATACGAATACCATAGGATGTTAGGTTGCTTTGAAGGGTTAAAAGAGAGGGTGCGATGGCAGATTAACCCATGGAGGAGTGCACTAGGGTGGAGATAGCTCCAAATTAAAAATGTCAGGAGGATATGGCTTTTCTTGTGCATGTACAGACTAGTCTTGGCGTAATATTTGATGGAGTTGTGCTCCTGACCTGCCAGGAACCAGGTGAAACTCTGTGCTCTCGGTTAGTGGTCAAGTCTGTTTATGTCTGCGACTATTGTTTGTGATCATTAGGGTTATTTTCATTACTAGCAAATGGTTTTATTACTTTTGTCTGGTTAAATTTTAATTACTTACCATATATGACAGACAAGCATACCTACCCATACTTATTTTAAATAAATTGCATTGCAAGAAAGTACCTTTGATTATGTCCTAGTGATTAGAAAGTGAGCGCGTGACAATGAGGATTCATGTTTTCTCCTCTTTTCTCCCCATTCAGGGAGTGTTTGAAGAGGAGCCCACGGAGCCCGAAAGCAGAGGGCTCCGATTCGGTGACATCTCAGTCCTCACCCAGTGAAGAGGCTGGAATGATGACTGAGGTGAAGGTGAAAACAGAGGTACCAGATGACTATATCGAAGAGGTGATCTGGCAGGATGACACCAAAGATTCCAAGAAGAACATAAAAGATGGGCCGGGAGACGTGCCTGCGGAGATCTGCGTGGTCATAGGCGGGGTCCGCAACCAGCAGACGCTCGGTAAGCTGCGGGATAACCTGCCCCATCAGTCGGTTCCCTGAGTCCATGGTGTTGGGGAGAGGAGCAAAGCTCCAGAGAGCCGTTCCTGGAAGCTCGGCTCTGCCAGGGGGACCAGAGCCAAGGCTTGTGATTATTGACCTTCTTTAACTTTTGCTATCTGTTTGCATCTGGTCGCCCCTAAAGACTCAACCAAGATCAGGGCAACTGTAAGAAAAGGCTTAGTATCTTTTTTTGATGTGTTAAATGACGTGCCCATCAGTCATGTGCAAAGTTCACGGTGAACCCGGGGCTGGGGGTAGGTGTGTTGGGCACAGAGGAGGAGACAATCGGGAGGAAAACCTGAGAAAAAGTTGAAATGCTTTGAGGAAAGCGGCTGCTTTCTGTGAATAATTACATTTAGCTCAAAAACAGGTTTTACAGGTTGCTGTTTTTTTGGTTTTTTCTGATTGCCAGTAACATTGTAGGAATAATTTTGACTTTTGGCTGGCTGTGGTATGCCACTTCCAAGATAGTACATTCTATCCCACCCCACCCGGAGCTGCGATGAGAAGCTTTTTCTTTTTTTCTGTGAACATCAAGACTGTCCTCTCCTCCTGCTCCAAAGAAAGGGCTTTCTGCAGGATCCTGGAGAGGCCCTGCTCTTGCTAAAGGGACTCCTCTGTTGGTTCTGACATGGAGCAGGTCCCAGCAATGACTTTTGAGAGCCAAAGGCACTTGCTGATGTAGAAAGAGCAGTTGGACCCATGTTTCCTTTGAGGCACTCAAGAGAAAGATAAGTTGAGCTGCGCAGTGTTGCTGTTGGGGTTGGTTTTTCTTGCAGGAGGAGGGAAAAGAGCTGCTGATGTTAGATTTTTCTCCTGGATTTTGATTGATCGTTGTCCATGCTGTTGGAAAGAAAACTCTGGAGGGTGTCATTAGCTGGTGACTGTATTGGGAGCATCGTTGTCCAGTAGGACAGCCACTTAGAATGGCAGGGTTGGAGGTCACTGCTACTTACACAAGGTCAAAACATCTAGGGAAAGCCAAAGAAGTCCGTAACTGTTTCCAACTTAAAGATCTTACAATTTGGAGGAAATACTCTGGGTATATTCAGAGCTTCTGTGCCCGCACAGCTCTTGAGAGGTTGGTCACTGCACGGGCAACCCTGAAATGCAGAGGTGTGCCTGGTGCCCCGGGAGGGATGGGTGGAGAGATGACCACTGATGGGATGCAAAGGACCTTCTCCTTCAGCCATGGTCACCTGCCTTTGATGAAAGCATCTGCAGCTCGGGACCATCATGTAGGACCCCGTTCCCCCATGGCGTCTGGCTGGGCAGCAGCAGCTGCTCTGCAGATGATGTCCCCTGAGTTGACAATGGTGTTGTGCAGAGCGGGGAACGGGCTTCTGCTGTTGGCTAACTTGGATGTACAGCAACATGTTGTACCTACAGAGAACTTTGGGGACAGGCTCGAGTGACAGGGAACACTACTCAACATACCGGCACTGTGGGGAGAGGGACAGAGAGTTATTTACTACTTAACAAGTGGTGGTTGAAAGCTATAGAAAGTAAACTGGAGAACTTCTATCTGGAAGGGCCTTTTCAAATGAAAAATGTGCATCATATTTGTTATTTTATAGCCTCGCGCTGGGTTTCTTTAAAGGCAACTTGGTCCTGAGGCGATTGGCAGTTGGCGGCCGATTCCTTTGTGAAAAGAGCCCTGTAAGTGCCCTTATTCATCCGCCATTCACATAACTCTTGTTTGTTGGGGAGGTGGCTCTGAATAACTTTTCTGTTTGGCCACCAAATACTGCGCTCTGTGTGGACCGACCGTGGTGCCCAGATATCAGTTCCTTGTGGTTTCTTGAACTGGCTCCCAGTCAATTCTTCTGGTCCCCTCCATCCCCCCGCAGAAACCACAGACAGGCACTGTTTCCATCGCTGCAGACATCTGGGTAACTCGCACCAGAAACGTCCCGCGCCTGCTGCTTCCCTGGCCATTTTGGCTGCTGCTCTGGAACAGCCCAAGATTGCGAACAGCTGAAGATGCCGGTGCCTCCTACCTCCGGAGCAAAGGCTTCATGTTCTCTGCTGCTGCTCACGGGTACTTCCAGGAGTTTTTCTCCCTGAAGCCTTTCTTGTGATGTGATCTGGTAGCCCTGTATCTAAATCACCTCAGCCGTGCAGAAAGGCAAGGCTTTGGTAGAGTTTTATTCACCTTCATCAGGGAAGCTGAGATTGGAGGTGTTGACAGTAGTAGTAATTCCTGATGCAGGATGAAGGGGTGAAGCGGGAGTAAATGAATCCCTCTCCTTCACGTGGAAATGCCGGCCCCCAGACAGTCGCCTTCCATGGCGTGCTGGGGATGGCCCGTTAAACGGAGATGTGTTGTCTGAGCCGTGGCCACAGCGCTGAAGGCTTCAGGGCACACGTGGCTCCAAGTGACAGACAGCTTTCCTGTGGCGCTCAGCTGCGGGACTTGGCTGAAATTCGCATTAGAAGATTTATGTCTCTTCTCTGAGTCACACATCTCCTGCAGGAGCATGCTATATTTATATTTTTAGTCGTTACTTGGAGCAATTTATAACAGGGATTCCCAGCTCGGTTCCTGCTATTCGCTTGTAGCATTTTCATCAAATTAGGCCTTGTGTTTGCTGCCACCTGTTTGGTTACATGTTCACATGCCTCTCCCTGCACTTTGGACTACTCCAGACCCTGTTTCCATCTGTCCCGAGCAGCCCAAACTCTGCGATGGATGAGACCAGGTGCAGGGAAGCAGGATGGGGGCTGGCAGCGGCTGCAGCCCCCCAGCCAAAGAGCCGGTGCTGATGTTTTTGGGTTTGGGCCATTTCCCTTTCATCTGCTTTTCCACAGAAGTCTTGCAAGCTCCGTGGGGTCCCACTTTGGGCATCCCAAGCAAAGAAAGCCAATGGAGAGGTTGTCTCTGACCCAGGGTCCGGTCAGCAGCAGACCGGTGGCTGCGTCTGCGGACCCCGCGCTCCTCCCCATCCACCCACCTGTCCCCCTGGTACCGCCGGCTCTCCCTGCCTCGGGTGGCATGCTCCTGGCACTGCACAGCTCCGAGATGCAGTAGTTCCTTTTCTTTTCTTCTCGCTAGCTTCACGTGCTGGCCTTGGGCCAGGGTCATTTGAAGAGCTCCACCACGTGAACATTTCTCAGGGCAGGGCCGTTGGGGCAGAAAGGCAGAGGAGTCCACCATGAAGCTCTCTAGACAGGAGAGGAAAAGAAAATGCCACCTGTGTTGTAAATCAAGAGAAAGGGGGAGAGACCATTTGGCTGAATTGGGTCATTTTCTGATGTCGGGAATTCCATCCGGTCAGTATTTGTGTTTTGGAGGATGATCAGGAGAAGTTTTGCACAAGACTCTCAACGTGGTCTGTACTTCACGAGAAACATTTTGGAGAGGATTTTTCAAGTAATGCATTGAATCAGAAACGTTTCTGAGACAAAGCGAAGAGTGAATCCTCCTGCTTTGAGGCTGTCAGTCTAACACGCACATGCTTGACTCACGTCGTGATGCAGATGTCTCGGGTGCTGAGCTGCTCAGCACACATAATTCAAGAGCGCTTTGGATTCTCCCTAGTTCACACCGAATGAGATAGGGCTGTGTAAGCCTTAAGAAACTCCATGTGACCTCTGACATTTTGTTAGCAAGCCACAGGGACAGATGGGTCTTGGAAATTTTTAATAGGTTTCAGCCATCATTATTCTTTGGAAATGCATCCACTTTAAGGGCTCTTTTCTGGTGTTTTTTTTTTTTGCACAATTTAGATGGAAAAGCAGTGGAACGTGACTCTCCCGTTGGATATACACGAAATCGATATTCAGGGACCTGGATTTTTGACCATGCATTGAGATACACGTCCGGTATGTGATGGAAGGGTGTGAAAGTCTAACCAGGGATCAGGGAGCAAGGGAAAGCGCTGGATGCAATGGGTGTGTCACCCAAATTCCAGCTGCGAGGCTCAGGAAAAGCCTGGCAAAACTGAATGCACCAACTAACCAAAAACCTTCCTCATCTCCTCTCCTATTACACACAGCTTGAACCCGCATGACACATCCTGATGTGGACTAAGTCTGACATAAACCACGACCAGGGTGGCAGTGTCCAGAACAACACGGGCATGTTCTTTGTAAGGCCTTGACACAGAGCGATGTCTTGTTTTTCCCCACTTCATCTTTCCTGCACTCTAATAACACATTTATTGTGGCAAGTCATTCCTCCTTTCTCAAATACAAGGATCTGTGCCTTTGCCCCCCAGATTGTGGTGTGCAGAGTACACAGTTGTGGCTGTTGAGTTGTCTTTTGGTGCGTGCGGGACTTCAGATGTGTGTCATAGAATCACAGAATGGTTTGGGTTGGAAGGGACCTTAAAGCCCACCCAGTGCCACCCCCTGCCCTGGGCAGGGACACCTCCCACCAGCCCAGGTTGCTCCAAGCCCCGTCCAACCTGGCCTTGAACCCCTCCAGGGATGGGGCAGCCACAGCTTCTCTGGGCAACCTGGGCCAGGGGCTCACCGCCCTCACAGCAAAGAATTTCTGCCTGAGATGTCATCTGAATCTCCCCTCTTCCAGTTTAAAACCTTAAGATTCCAGCCTTCCCCGGCTTGCACTTGGGACCTGGGTGCCTCAGGACACCTGCACAACAGCACGGACCGTGGGACACACCGGTCCCTTGGGTTCCTGCCCTGGCTTTCCAGGCACAGCCCCTCGCCTGAGGGCTGCAGCACCCCTTGGGCTATGCAGTTACTTGGACGGGTTATATTCTTCTTGAAGAACTTTGGCACAACCAACTGCCTTTATGTGCCATAGACTATCTCCAGAGGAAGGGGGAAATACAAGAAAAATGGGGAAAAAAAACCTCACCGTAGAGTTCTTCACTATTTTTTACCTGTTTTCCCAGTGCTCTGTGCACGTTAGCGCTGGTTCAGGGTGTGGGCGGGGGCAGCAGCATTTTGGTGGTGGTACCTGAACCTCGGCTGCTGCCCAGGGTTAGTGGATGGGGAGCGTGCTCATCTTCTGGCCATGCTGCTTTGGGGCTCCAGCTGGAATAGTGTTCAGGAAAGAATTTTAGAGGTTGGCGATGAATATAATCATCCTTGAGCATGGAAAATGAGGGCTGGCAGATGCTGCCGACTTGCTGATATCCAGGATTTCACTTAGAAAAGCCTGTATGGAGTGACCATGGGTGATGACTGTCCCATATATTTATATATAAAAGACAATTAGCTGTGATAATTAAAAGGCTATGGAGCAGATCAGACATCGTCAACTGACTAGAATATCAGTATTTTAGAGTATTTTTTCAGATGTGTACTCCTGTGTATCAGACTGTAGCGGATTGCCTCTTTCAGCATCAATGACACACTAAACCTCCCGAGCTCAAAAGACAGTCCAAAGCGATGCTAACAGTGACGGGCAGGGAATTCAGCGCTGTTACGAACTGGAAGGGTTGTTGTCTTCCCAAGCTGTAAAAAGCACGGCATGGGAAGCGAAAAAACAACCCATGGGTACAGTGCGTTACAAAAACCACGGTTGGTTTTGTTCCTGGGAAGAGCTCACTTTGAGTCGCACTGGGTAAGTATTGCTGTAAAATGATGTTTGGGAATATCTATTGGGATGTGTGTGTGTGTGTGTGAGTGTTTTGTTCTTGTTTGTGGCTCGTCCCCGAGTTTTACGGGTTTGCACGGTCAGAAAAAGATCGCGCGAGGAAGCGTCCATGGAAATGGAGTGCTTCGTTCACACAGAATAACGTTCCGCCCGTTTTCCTCCCACCTCCTCTTCCAGTAAGTGCTGCTCCCGCCCCGCTGAAGGGCGCAGGTAGGATCGCAGTTACTGCTGACGGGCAGCGAAGAAATGCAATACATTTTGCCAGTGAGAACTTGAAAGGTGAATTTATAGCCTGTTCGCCAACTTGGAGTGGGGGGAAAAAAAAAAGGTTGAATCAACTTAAATAACAAATCTAAGGAAATTTCTGTGTGCCTGTCCAATAAACAGAAGAGGCTAAATTCATTGCATAATTTCATCATTACAAATGATTCTCCCAGCTCTGTTTCTCTGGTTTCATTTCAAATGACTGTTTGCAGATGTGTGTTTTCTGGAATTAGAGACACAAATTGAGAAGAGAGACTACTGTGGTCATGTGCTTTTCCTTAAAAAGGTCAAAAGTTCTATTTGTATCTATTTGGTTTCCTCTGGGTGGATATTTACCAAATCTCTGTGGGTTTCTTGAGAAATTTGTGCATTGTGCATTTCTTGAGAAATTTTGAAAACTCCTTGCCTCAAGATAACATATTGCCTTCTTTTTTCAGTTGAAAAGCTTTTTTTCCCATATACTAGGAACTTACTGAAAAGTAATTCAAGGTTATTTCTGTCCATAGGAAATATTAGTCATTATTATAAAATTATAAGTCAGGCTATTTTGAGAGTGGCCCTTTCATGTTCGCGAAGTTATAAAGATCTGCTGAAAATGTAAGTTCAGGGTAATATGCCAAGGAATCTTAAATAAGGCTGAAAAAAGGATTGAGTCTGGGATAGTGATTTCCTGCATTTATCTCCATGAACCTTCCAAAAATTACTCTGCTGCATACTGCATTCTTTTGTCCCCAGTTTACGGATAAGTATGTGGTGAGGCTGTTTTTCCTGATCTAATATGGTGGTGTATACTTTTCTCTCTTGTTTTTCAGGGTCTTACGAGTGTGGAATATGTGGGAAGAAATACAAGTATTACAACTGTTTCCAGACCCATGTGCGAGCGCACAGAGGTATCTCACTCCTGCTCAAATCTTGGGGAATCCTGGGGTTAACATTCAGGCTTGGGGACTATTTTGGGGAAGGTCTAGAGTGCTCTGCTGCTTCTCTGTTCGTCAGTAACGCTTCTTTCGGGTGGCCCGTTCACAGGATAAATGCTGGGGCTGGCTAAGCTTTGTGGCTCTCTATCGCAGCAATATTTCTTCTGAGGTCGGGAGCAGCTCTTGCGTTCGGTGCAGTATTTACTGCCCGGAGCTCTCAGGGGACATCGCTGTGTGTCGGGAGAGCTGCAAATCGAAAAGTTTCTGCTGGCAAGCGATAGCACGATCCAGCAGCGGAGTTACCCCCACAGGAGCAGGCGGCTCCCTGAGATGTCCCGTGTTCCTGCCCTGTTGGGGGTTCCAGTCCATCCCTGTTAAGCCAGGAGGGGAGGGTATCAAGGCAGGTACCGGCATTGCTATACTGCTGTGTTTTTATCTCAAAATGTTAATTTGGACTCACCCCTGTGTCCCTGCTGTCAGCCGAGGTCACTTTTTAAATGTGCTGTTCGTATGAAATACCTCCTGCGTAGTCAGGAGTGACTTTTCTTTGAATTTTCTAAGTCCAGCCAATTCAATGTTGCTTAATTGCAGAAATATGAAAGTTTTGCTCGGTGTTTTGTAGCATTAGCGTAGTTTGTATAATTTGGAGAAATACGTATCTGAAGTAACAGAAGAACAGGGACTTGAAACCATCTCATGAGCCTTTCAGTGATTTTATTTTCTTTTGCCGGAGTTGAGCACTAAGGCTGGTGTCAGGCTTGTAGGAGCATCTGCTGTAGCTCCTCAGTTGTACGCAGCAGCGTCAGCGCACGTGGCCTTCAGTAGCAATTCAGATTGACTGGAATGTCTAAAGCAGCAGCAAGGAAAATCCCAGTGAAAAATTTGAAAATCCGTGAAGACCGAAGGCTAATGCAATATTAAATTTCAAATGTGTAAACTCTCAGAAGTCAGCAGATGCAGAGCTGAAAAGTGAACATACATCCTGAACCCCTCAGTTTTTCACAGTCTCATAATAAATACATCCTTTAATTGCATGGTTGCTCATTTCTCATGCACTGTTTAACATCACAGAGCTGCTTCTGTATCCTTAGATACATGCAGAATTGTTTTTCAATGCTGGTATTCCTTTCTAAATGCCAACAAAATTCCTAAAAGTCCTTTAAATGTAACTACAAAGTAGCTTCACTCTGCAGTTTAAGAAAAAAATTCCCTAAAATAATAGCGAGCAGCAGTTATTTGCTGACATGCAGAATGCTTTACTCTTGCATCACAACACTGCAATAATTTTGCAATGATAATTGCAGTATTTAGATTAGGGACAAGGATTGCTTTTATTTTACTTCTCTTCCCCAAGCACTATGGGATCTGTAATTCAGCTGGAATTTTAGGAGTTATATTAGCAGGAGGTCACCTCCCAGCGTGTGATCCAACTGATTTGTAGTTATACATCTATTTATATTTTGATCATGAAATCAAGCTATATGCTAAATGGTCTGGATGGATCAACACGCGCATGTACCATTGATATCCATAGTTCTGTCATGAACTCAGGGGAGACATGACTTTACCTTTTGCTTCCAAAGCCTTTTTAATGTGTGGCTATAGAAGATGGAAATTTTCAAAATTTGAATGTGGAAATTTATTGGTAATTTTCACATCGGCGGTGGAAAAGCACAATTTATAGATGGGAAACTTAAAAAACTTGGTTTATGTTGCTGTAAATTGATGCATGTAGTTGTAACATTTAAAGTGCATTTGAATTGCCTGAAGACAATAAAAATCAAAATGAGATATTTATCCATGTACACTCCTCACAAGAAATCAAACTGAAAACTCGATGCAACTCTGTAAATGTGATTCTCCCAGAAACAGAACCTGAGCTGGCAGGTAGAGCAGGGGGGAGGTGTACCTGTCTGCAGAGAAACAACGGGCCGGTGAATGGGCATGTAATGTATAGTTAGGAAAAAAAAAAAAGCAAGGATTATATGGAGGAACGCCCTGTCTGGTATTAGCCCCTGAGAATCGTACACGGGACTGTACCTGTAACAGTGGTGGAAATAGCGTAAGGCTGCAGGACTGAAAAATCTTTGCGAAAGCTGCTTTTATTGCCACGTGTATCTAAGGTTTCAATATAGAAGTGGCTGGTATCGCACCATCCCACCAAATGGGAGACACCGTGGTGGTTAGACGTGCGCTGAGGATGGGATTCTGCGCTTCCCGTGTTCTCCCTGCCTATCTGCAGTCCGTGCCTTGGATAAAACCCCAGGGCACTGGAAGCAGCTCTTCTAGCTCTGCTTGTCCTCGAAGCATTGAGAATTGAGCTCCCTTGGCATCTTACGTTCAGTTATCAGCTGCCAGAAACTCAGATCCTGAATCTTTTAGTCATTTTCTTTTTGGCTGGGCAAGGAAGGAGCCGTACCGCAGTGGCAGGACCTGGCAGTCCCTCTGTGCCTGATGCTTTTTCCACGACGGACGCGGTTTCCCTGAGGTCTGGGCCACCCATCAGTCACGTAACATCTGCCTTGCCCGAAGGTTTGACTGATCCTGGGTAAACTCACCAGCTCAGCATCGGAGTAGCTAGAGCAAACTCACGCCCCTTTTCTTCTCTTCAGGTGCTTTCTTCCAGGGCTTTTTGGGCATTCAAGCAGAAATATCTGCTTTTTGGGATTTGCTGAAGGATACACCTCTTCCCCTTGAATAGCCCTCTGCTTTTTGCTTTCTTGTGTGGTTCCTGTGGCACTGATGGTCCTTGGCCAAGCTGTGGGTTGGTCCTGCAGACGGACAGTGCTGGGGATGCAAAAGGGGGAGCAGATAGTAATTGCGTTGATCTGGTTTGGATCTTTGGGGCAAAACCACCGAAAAACCCATCTGTTTAGCCAGCTCCACTGTCACCATTCAGTGACCCGACTTCTGTCCCCAGGCCAAGAGGTTCGGAGGTCCCAAGTTGTCCTTGCTTTGAACGGAGTTACTTCTAAGCTGGTTTTTGTATATCTCGGTGTGCAGTTTGGAGCCGCAGCAGTTAAGCTAGGGGCTTATGGCTTGTGGCCAGCGCAGGGGGGAGCTCTGTTGCCCTCTTGGCTCTTGCAGTTAGTCCTTACTCGTCAGTCCCTTCTTTTGCCCTGTGCAAAACTTAAATTTCTTCTCACCCTTTGAACTGTTCAGTTCCACATTAAGACTTTCACGCTGGCAAGATCTCTAAAGGTTAAAAATTACATTTTTCTTTGTAATGATCGTTTTTTGGGAGAAACTCCCTAGATAGCTTTTTAAATCTGCACCTGCCTCCTCTCTAGATCTCCATGGCAGAGAAGCAGTGTTGGAGGTGACCCGTGTCCTTTAGGCTGATGTTTTTTTCTTGTCTGCCTTCAGGAGTGGGTGGTTTCTTACTGGAAAATGGGGCATTTTCTTAGTTTCTTGAGCCTTCTCTGTGGTGCTCAGCATTGGCTGGAGAATTTCAGGGAGCGATTGATCTCCTGGCAGTTTGCAAGTGCGAGGGTTGAGGCAGCGCTTGTTGAAGACGTGCTGCCTCGCAGGGGCAACCTCCCTTGCTGCTTTGCTCTGAAAGCTGAGATGCAGGCGCGGAAAACCCCACGTAAAGGGTTCTGCAAAGAATCAGAAACGTAGGTAAGAAGTTTACTCACTACGTTTTGTCAAGGAAGAAATGCAACGGTTGCGTTCCTTCCCCTTCGCCTCCCCGAAACGCGCAAATAAAATAAAAAAGAAACCCAACAAAAAAAACCCACAGTGATGTTGTGGAGCTGAAAGGCTCCTTTGTGAGCTGTTGTGCAGCCCCGCAGGACTGCGGCTCCTTCCTCCTGCCGAGCTGCTGGAGTCCGGGGGGAGCAGAAAGGCTGCGCGTTGCTGGTGGCGATGGAAGGCTCGTCCCAGCCATCGGCGTGGACAAACGTTACCGCTTCGCCGACATGCAGCCCAGGCCTTCAAAACGTGTGGCTTACAGTGCTTTTTGTTGAGCTGTGTGGGGTTTTTTCAAGTCATTAAAAGGTTTGGATTCCCTTCAGGAGTTAGTCAGCTAGAAAGTTTTGTTTTGTACGTTTGCTCGTATTTAAGCAACACAAGCAGCAAAACATCTGCATGTTTTGAGTCAGGAAAATTATTTCACTTTTAGATAGCTCAAAAAAAAAGAAAAAAAACCCAGCTGAAATTACTTTATTAGACTTTCAGAAAGTAAATTTAAAAACCTCTGGGCTGAGGCCAAGCAAGGGAGATTTTTACCCAAAGGAGAATTCTTCAGAAAGCAAATGAAAGAAAATAGCAAGGCTCCGGTTTAACCCTCGCAGGATATATCGCCTCCGTCCTAATAATTGGTGGAAGTTCTCTGTTTCCAGATAAGGTTTTCTGGGCTGAACGATGATTTTGCTCAAGTTGGGGTTTTTTTAATTATTTATTTACATTATGTCGTTTCTGCATTGCCTCCCTCTGAACCCACCAGCTCTGCGATAGCCTCCCGCGGGGGTGTGCCAGCCCAGGGGCCGGTCTGCCGTCGCCAGAATGGGTGCGGGATGCACTAGAGTGGGATTGTTCTCTTCAGGCAAAGTTTCTAGTTTAAAACCAATTGTTAAAAAACTTCTCAAAGCTTTCAAAGTTTTGGATTAATATTTTCCAAGAATGGGTTCCGCTCCATTCCAAAAATATGAAAAGGAAGATGACTCGTTCAAACCGTGAATATGGAAAAATGCGTTTTTCCAAAGCGCACATTTTTGGAGTCTGAGTTGGAGCAGTTCTGTGGCTGCAGCAATTTTGAGGTGAGAAGATGAAAATTAATCGCGAAATAACCATCGCTGAGGAGAGATGGTGTTTCTGAGCTGAAGAAATTTGGGTTTCATTTGTGTGATTATCTGCCACTGAAAAATCCTAGGATCTGGGGGGGGCCTTTGCCCTCTGTGCTGCATCCCAAGCATCCATTTGTTGCTGTGTACATTTCCCGGTCCGTAGCAGACTTTTATAGGAGATGCAGAAAGTTGCTTGAGACACAGGAGTTAACTTGCCTATTTTCCAGCTTTCCTGCCGACCTCCCTACTCTCACTTACTTTTGCAGCTTTCTCAGAAATTGGTCTTTTGTTTTGAAGCTGTAATTACTTGGTCTCAGCCCAAAGGTGATTTCAAGTGGGCCGTTAGGGGATTTTTAGGTGGTTTTTTTTTTAATTCATGAAGACTTCAGTCTGCTTGATGACTAAGAGTAACAACATTTCTTAACACAGTTCAGAAATGGCTGCTCCTTAAACCTTTGTGTGTTGCTCCATTCTTGTTAAGTTGGACTGAGGTACTTTTAAAAGCTATTTAAATGACAGAAAGGGCCTGCTGCATGCACAGTACATCGCTTTTATGGTTTATTTATGCCGTTGTCTGTGAACGCCAGGACAGGATTTTGCAGAACTCCATTGTGCCACAGCTGGCTTTTTCCTTGAGTGATAGGTGGTAATTCAAACAAGTAGCAGCTGTGGAAAAATACAGGGGTTTGGCTGTCGAGGTTTTGCATGTGATACCGAGGGTTTGTGATCTGGCCCCTCAGTTTATGAAGTTGTGCCAAATTAATAACGTTGCCTAGAAAAGTGATCTAATCAGGCAGGTTAATCAGGTAGAAATATACAAATTCACAAACCCCCAATCATTTGTTTTTATTATTTTTAAGAAATAAGGAAATTAAATGCAAACAAGTGTTCATTACTTAAGGTTGCAAATTTTAAATTCAAAAATGCTGTGACATTCCACAGCTGTGGTTTTCAGAGCAATGCAAGCGTGATTCCAAGAGACATACGGAATATTTTGAAACGTAGTTATGTTATTAGATAATGTGACATACAGTATTTGCAATTTAGGATGAATATGAAACACTTCAAAATGTCCTGGAAATCCAAATCATTTATGATCCTTGACTTGTAACACTGGGTTTTCTTTTCCAGCTTGCAGCTTTGCGCATTGCGTTCATTTTGGGCTTGAATGTGATCTTTGCTGTGTGCTTCTTGCCGTCCCATGTGTTATAGAGTGGAGGGAGCTTTTCCTCCCACCATTCCTCATGTTCCTTCGTTAAGACCAGGATAGAGTAGCCCTGGGGGGGATTCTCGTGGCCCATCTCTGGTAGAGGCTGTGCCGTGGCTGGCCGGGGAGGGGAGACACGCCATGGGAGGCTGAGCGGGGCGACCTGTTCCCTGTTTGTCTCCCTGGGTTAACAGCGCTTGCCCAGGAATTAAGCGCATGAGCGATTTCAACAAACCTTCAGTAGAAATTAGGAAACGCATCATTATGAGCTCCACTGATGACGGTGGTGGGACCGTTGGGGTGCGTCGGTCCGGGCTGTGCACAGCTCGGCAGGGCCCCTCCGCCGGGAGGCAGGGCAGCAGCTGGCCTGAGGCAAGGAGGGCGATGGCGGGGCTGTCCCTGGGCAGAGCCGGGGGGCAGCCGCTCCCAGCCACACTGGCGGGCAGTCCTGGCACCCCGCGCCTCTCCGGAGCCCCCCGAGGCTCCCGGTATGCAGGTCTCGCCATCCCGTTTGGAATCCAGGGGAACAAGAGCCCCGGTGTTGGAGGCTCTTCCAAAGGCAGCTGTGTTCTAACAAACAGCCCTTGAGCTGGCCCGCTTCTGCCCCGCAGCCCGGCCCCGCTGAGGGCCGCCAGCTTTTCGCAGCCCGCTCGTCGGCAGCTGCACCATCCCGCCGAGGGAGCCCGCGCCTGGCATGGGGCAGCTGCTCCGGGGAGATGCTCTGTGCCGGGCGTCGCGGGCTGCCATGGCAGAGAGGAGCTGCGGCCGGAGGAGAGCGAGTGAGCGAGCGAGGAACCGTGGCCGGCCGAAGTCGGACGCGGGGCAGAGTCGGCCATCAGATCTAAGTGCAGCTCTTTCTCTTTGCAGACACTGAAGCTGCCTCAGGTGAAGGAGCCTCACAAGGCAGTAAGTACTCATGGCGCTGTGGGTGCGTAAGCGGGGATGGGGGCCTGGCGTGTGCGAGCACCGCGGGCGCGCTGCGGTGCACAGGGCCCTTGTGCGGGCGCTCTCCCCTCGGCGGTACGGCCAGCCTGGAGCCCGCCGCACCCCTCGCCGCCTCGGGGCTCGGTGGGGCGGGGAGCGGGGCGGCGGGCGGTCTGCGGGGGCCGGCGGGGCCCTGCCCCGCAGGCCGGGGCTGCGGCCGGCAGAGGGCGGCCGGCGCCGCGGAGATGGCGGCGGCGGTGGGCGGGAGGCGGCGGGGCAGGGCCGGAGGGGCGGCCGCCTCACGGCACGGCCTCCCCGGGGAGAGGGGCTGCGGCGGGGACCGCGGCAGGCGTCTGCCGTCGTCTTCCCGCCGTGAGGGGAGCTCGGTGCCCGCGGCTGTGCGGGCTCGGGGGGCTGGGCAGGGCTAGTGGACGGAGGGCGGCCATGAGGAGAGCTCCTGCTGCCTCAGCCCTGCCTCAGCCGCCGCAGGGGACGCGCTGGGCGCTGCCGGCCTCTCTAGTGTGATTGGGTCGTGCAGGATTTTTAAACCTTAAACCTACAATTTGGGGCGTCTGTTCCTGCCCGACGAAGGGGGTTGATAAACCAAGCGGGTTCAGCACAGGCTCCTGGGCTGGTGAGGTGAGGAGGGGCATGGGGAAGATGGAGCCAGGCAGCTCACAGTGGCGGGAGAATGTCCACAGTGGTGGAAAGAAGAGAGGTTGAGGCTGTGTTGAAGGAAAAGCTTTTCCCCATGCTCTGGAGCAGGTTGTCCAGAGAGGTTGTATCTTCTGCATCCTTGAACGTTTACAAGACCAGCCTAGATAAAGTCCCAAGTAGCCAAGTCAGAGCTCAGAGCAGACCCTATTTTGAGCAGGGGGTCAGACCAGAGACCTCCTGAGGTCTCTGCCGACCTGGATTTTGCTGTGATCATGTTAGGCGGGAGCCAAAGGTTCCATTGGAAAGGTAAGTTACCAACCTTGGTAGTTACAGAGGGCAGCCTGGAAGCACCACGCTTACCCTGGGTGTATATGAAAATGTTAGGTAAATGGTAAAGAAAAATAATAGTTAAAAAGTACAGCCATGCCACCTTTTTTGAGCTGCTGTTTCTTCAGGCCCGTTCTGTGATAGGTGAAGAGTTGGGGTTAGCATAAGGGAGTCTTGGCTTTCTGTCTGCAAAAGAAGCAGGACTGACTTCACTGCAGGCGAGGGGTGAAGATCTCAGCCCTGAGCCGAAACATCTCAGTAGCAACCAGCCATCACACAGTGTACACCCACTCCTGGTGCCCACTGGAGGGGAGATGGGCTCTGCAGCTGGGCCCTTTCTGTTGACCCAGTGACACGTGGTGTCAGCTCCACGCAGGGGATGGAGACTCCTTCCCAGGCCCTGTTGCCTCTTTTCCTGTCTCTTTTTTTTCAGTAGTTGCTCTGCTGCTCGTCGGTGTTTTACTTATCCTGACTCTTTCCAGGCTCATCTCCTGACCCCCTTGCTTTGAATTTTGACACAGGGCCCTACTGTGTTTTGGGCTAGGCTGTGTGCATCCTGGGATTGCCAGAGCTTGAGAACCACCTCGTGCAAAGAGATGTTTTTTTCTGTAAATCAGCCTTTCTCCTTACCTGTCGTGGGAATTCTTTTGGATGAGAAAGACAGGGCAGATGAGATATGCAGAGTTAGAGGGGGAAAAAAACATAAGGGTTCATGCCCCTGCTGTGTGCGCAAACCCCGTGTCTTTGGGCCACAGAAGGATTTTCTGTGGACATAACTGCCTCTTCAGTGGTGTCTGGGTTTCAGGGAGCTGGGGAGTATGGAGAGTCACAGATGACAGAAGTCACTTTTGGGAGAGAAGAGCAACAAGCAGCTGCTCTCTGTGCCAGGCTTCAGCGAAGCTGCCGTGGTAGCGGTGGAGGTGGAGCAGGGAGCAGTAAGAGAGGCAGGGACTGCTTCCATCTTCATGCAGCACTGTCCGAATCTGGCTCCCTCCCCAGTGCAGGGATTACTGAAACCTTTTTTTACCTGTCATACTCATTGCTATCCCAGGATAGTCTCATCTAGCTGAAAGAGGTAGAGGCAAGACCAAGCCACCAGAGCAGGGAACTGGTGAGTGGTGGGCTGGGGGATGGCGAAGGAAGGTCCACCACAGCCATCCACCCTGGTGGAAGAACAGGCTGTGTGTGTCACCTGCCTTGCAGAGTGTACGTGAAACTGCTCAGCCAGTGCTGCTGTTCCTAAGTGCAGATGGTTGTAATTTCCTGACGAAGTCATCTTCCTCTTCCCCTCCTTGCTGCCGCAATGAAATAGTTCAGCTGTCTTCTTTCCTCCCTGTGCCTTCCCCTCTGGGGCTGGATGAAATCCCTGGCCTACCCTGGTTGCCTCTGCATGGCTCTTCTCCTTTTTCCACTCAATGGCCCTCTTGTTTCCTTGTCAGTCTGTTTGCTTCTCATATATTTTAGGAATTTTTTATTTATCTTTCCTTTCCTGCTATTTTTGTTTTGCCTGCTGCTCCAGTGCTATTCCTCTGTGACCCGATTTGGCTGTTTACACCCTTTCTATTACAGACGTCGGTATTGTTCAAGTCTTCCTTTGCTATTTCTATCTCATTGGGAACCTCTAGAGTCATGGGCTCTGCAGCCATGGTTTGCTGCCTTCTTCCAAAATTTCTCACTATCTAAAAGATACAGCAAGATCTTTTTTTCTCTCATATGCTTCTCTCTGGGGCATAGATTGCATCCATCCTAAACTGGTGTGGATGAGGAGCTCCCTCGGCCAGCAGTGGGTCCTTGGCATTAGTTCAAATACCTAGAAGTGCAGGGTTTTAAAAGCTGTTCAAGTTTTCTCCATGATGACTTTCTGGAAGCAGCTGTTACTCATGGCCACAGGGGGCACCTGGAAAGTTTTGGTGAAGGCAACTTTGTGTGTCAAGTGAGGAGACATCTCAGCTGCTGTCTCTGCAGAGCACAGCAAGAGAATCTTTGCGTGGTCCCAGAGTAATCGAGCTTTGGTGGCAGTTAGCTGAGTTGTGCTCCGAAGACTTATCCGGAGTGCAATGAGTTGTGTTTGTTCTTGGGAGGCAAAGTCTGCATCTTACCATACTGGGTCTGAGAGCAAGGCGTGCTTGGCATGTTGGGAGGATGAGTTACTGACATGGTGGGTGAAGCTGTGTTGTAACCTCCCCTGCTTTCAGGTCCGAAGGACTGTGGTAAGAAGGGCTGCCGTGGGAAGGGCTGGCCTGGTCTTTTTTTTCTTCCCTGGGAAGAAGGGAGCCATGGGGCAAGCTGGGACGCAGCTGAGGCCAGTTGTTTGTTTGCTGCCTGCTTAAAAAGAAGACAGTGGTGTTTAGATTTTCCAGCTGGGAAGGCACTTTGAAGACTCCCATGAGGGAAAACTGTTGCATTTGGTTGGTTATTTTCAGCCTTTGGGGGTTTTAGTCTATAGATTGTATCTCTGGGACTCCCCCTTTTTTTTTTTGACCCATTCACGGAGGGACACAGATCTGTGGTACTGAGGAGACGATGTGCTCATGGGGACATAGTTACATGGCTTTGGGAGATACTTTTCTAGCCTTGGCTCAGGGTCCAAGACCAGAATTCCCACATGTAGAGAGAAGAAAACAATGCAACCCACAGTGCTAATGTGCTAATAAAAAGGCTTGTCTAACTGCTACCAATTTTGACTTTCAGGGAGGAGGAAGGGAGGAGAGAGGTTTTGAAAAAAACTTTCTATTTGATATTTTTTCCTATCAGTTTGACATCTAGGTCACTGGCTGTTCCTGTAGAAGAGTCTGGCAGTCTTTTCTGAGATGCTCATATGCATCTGTGGTTTGCTCCAGACTTTTGGAAGTCCTCAGAAAGAAGGTGTTTGGGCTAGATCTGCACCCTCATTCTCCATGGAAATTCCAGTCATGTTTAGGGGAGTTGCAAACTTTGTAAAAACAGTCTCCCTCCTGCTGCTCACATACCACGGTAAATTCTTGGCAACCTGACAGGTAGCTAAATAAAACCACTGGCAAGCAGGGGTCCACAAGCCCTGCACCAGCAGGGTCAGCATGCCGGGGACGCGGCTGTGGGAAGCATCACCTCTGACATGAACAGGTCTTTGCACTGTGCTGGGTCATGAAGCAGGTTGTAACCAGCGCACATCACAATTTGGGGCAATACTTTTAAGAGCTAGGCTCTGTCAGCAGTCCTACCCACTGGAGTGCCTGTACCTGGGAGCTGCGGTTGGGTTAGGAAGAAAATCCAGGATGGTCTCCATGCTGACAGCTTGTTTCTGGGCTCATCTTCAGGAACTTCCACCAGCACAGCCCTGGGCTCCAGAGCGTGGTAGCCTTCGCTGTTTCCAGATCTGTAACTCTGCTACAGATTATGGACTGTAATATTCAAGATATTGGATTTTGGTATTATTCCTGCCCTTTTCTGTAGGAAAGAGGAACTTATGTACAAGAACATCTCCAAAATAACCATAAGTGGCTTGCAGAGGTCAAAGTTAGACTGTGAATTTTATGGTTGCCCATGAAACCTTAATTCACCTGGGAGTGCGTAAGCATCTCAGTTTCTGCCTGCCTGCTTTTTCTAATAGTGTCTCTGCCTCTTTGGACCAGCCTAGGACAGAATTAAGGTTGCTCTGACAATTGTTAATATGGCACTTGCCTAATTACAGCATACCAACTTGCCTATTTTCAAAATACCAAATGTTAACAAGTACAGCAAATAGTGTTACTAGTCCCTAGTACTTCCAAGCCTTTTGCCTGGGTGAGCCTCGGATCCCTTTACAGAGGAGTTTGCTGTCCTGCAGGCACGCGGGGAAGCAGCAGAGAAAGTGACTTGCCAGGGGCAACCAGCGGGCGAGTGGCAAAGGAAGAGAGCGCAAGTCTCTGGGCTTGCAGCCCAGTCCCTGTCTGCTGGGCGCAGCTCTGTGCTGTTGGATTGCATTTCTGTGCCCTGTGAAAGAAAGCTGAACAGCAAATGCACAGAGAAATGGGAGGGGAAGAATTGCTAAAAGCTGAAGGTTTCTTAAAGTATAGCTGGTTTATTAATTTCACGTGTCTCATTAGCTATTTGAGACTTAGTGAGCGTTCCTTTTCTCAGGGGAGAAGTCCTGAGCCTGATGGAGCAATACTGATTAATATTGTGGGGAAGAATCCTACCATTTCTGGAATCTTTAAATAAAATGCTGTTAAAAGTGGGAATAGTCAGGAAGAGGTGATTTTGGGAGCCTTGAATTCATCTCCATTGTGTCAGTCAGGTTGGCTGAGTCTAGGGAAGCTTGCTGATAGCGTGGTTTGCTCTGTTCTCTTCTCTTGCCCTGGTAACAACTTTTTTGAGGACCATGACAAGCAGGTTGTAGTTTAAAAGCAGGTGATGCTCACAGGCAGTACTAGCCATGAGTGTGAACTTTGCTCTGTCAGCATGGCACCAGCCAGTTACTCTGTGGTGTGCAGGAAAACAAGACGAGAAAGCAGTTCCAGTAAAACAACCCAGTTCAAATGCTCCACTTGCTTTCATTCTGAGCGGTGTTGCAGTTTGTTACTATGGCAATTCAGTGACATTTGCTGGAGGTTGGAAGACCAATAATGTTTGGTTTTTGGTAGATCCTGTTCTTTCTGTCTCCATCTCCTGCTTTTGCATACGTGCAATTCTGTTTAAGAGGCAAAGCTGGATTTTGTTCCGTTTCTGAAAAGCAGATCCCTGTGCTCATGCTGCCAGCAGGTTACTCCTACACAGCTCTTCGGTGGACTCCACCATTTGGGAGATGCCTGCGAGTCCAGCCTCTCCAATCCTGTCTGTGAGCCCAGACCATCCTTTGCTTGCCAGTGCCTGACAGCCTCCTTCGCTCTTGCTTTAAATCATAGTAGAAACAGGAGCAACTTTCCTATTGCATTTGTGCTTGCTGTGTCCAGCCCCATAGGTTGAAAGCTCCTAGGCCAGATCCCACAAAATCCTTAGATTGATCCCAAGTAACACAACCTGCTTTTTCTTTGTTCCTGTTGGCCTCTCTGTTGTGTTGGAACTCTTTTTTCCTGTTCACAGATAATTTTTGAAAATTAGCGTTACCATCTCACAGGGTGACGATATTCATCAATATTTCAGACTGCCACGTTGAGTTACCAGGTTGCACGCAAAAAGTGGTCTTTGGATATTGCGTGGCAATGTTATGTCACCTCCACACACCCCAAGGAGCGGCTCTTCCCAGACCATTGTGGTATGAAGTTTTTCTGGGGTAGATGGGAAGTTCTGGCACTACAGAGAGAGTGTCCTCCCTAAATCTCTCCTGGAAGGAGGCAGGAGTGTCTCCATGGTGCCCTTTGGAGGAAAGAGGGAAGTGATGGTATTTACTGGGGCAGAAAAAAAAGGCTATACCAGAGGCCTTAATGTTCCCGTGTCTGGACAGTGGGGAGAGAGGTATATGGGACCTGGCAGAACCAAGGAGGAGCAGCAGTCCCTGCGTGCCTGAGGCACGGCTGAGGACAGCAGCGGTACACAGGGGAGAGGGGCTGCATCCAAGCCGTGGCCAGCAGGGCTGGGGGGAGGCACAGGCTGACCTGACAGAGTGTCATACCCCTGGGCCAGAGCCCCCCAGCCCCCTGAGCAGGAGCACCCTGTAGAACAGGAGTCGGTGGCACTGCACAGGAGCAGCCACCCAGCCAAGCTGTGAAACAGTAACTCCCATGCCCTGCACAGCAGCAGCCTGTAGCCTCCCGCTCGTCTCCTGCAGAGGAGATGGGTTTCAGCTGTGCTCTCCCAAGGGAGGAAAAGCCTTTCCCCTGTGGTCAAGTAAAAGTGGCTTGTGCTGGTGTCAGTAATGGATCTCACTGGAGGAGCTGCCTGAGTTAGGGACCCTGCTGAGAGAGGGGTTGGAAAGACTGTGCAAGAGACAAGCTCGTAGCCTGCTGCAGGGCGCAGAGTGAACCGGCGGCATTCATCAGGCTGTATGTGAGGGCAGCGAGTGTCTGTTCATTAGGAGCAGCTGCTGATTGCTCCGGCAACTAGAGTTCACGACTCTCAGCTAGCATTGGAGTGTACTTTTCCTTCTGGTCATCTCAAGAGGACTCCTTTCCCTTGCACAAAGGCAGGATAGAAATGACCAGATGAAATTGGTGATTGTCTCTGACAAAAACTTGCAAGTTCTTATTGATAGGTGGGAGCTTGCAGGAATTTTAAAAGTAGATTTGGACTCCAGAAAGTTTCAGTGCTTCACAGATAGAACATCCTCAAGGCTGTTTTTCCAGTGTGTTCTTCAGAAATTCGCTGTGCAGACAGTTCCCTCAATGTCTCAGACATGTGGCCTTTCCTACTGCTTTCCCTGCTAGCGCCGGGTGGGACTTTCTGCCTGTAGGCAATCTTAACTCTGCTTTGCTGCAATTAAACTGAAGTCTCATCTTTCCCTCTATGGCCAGACTTGATCACCCTTCCCAGTTTATAGCAGCTTTTTAATGTGTTATGCGTTGCTTTCCGTATTGAAGTGAGTTGTGTTACTGTGTTGGGGGTACAAAGTTTGTGTTATCGAAGGTTTACATAGATACTAGTATCCTACAGAGAGAAAAGCACAGATACGTCTTCCAGGGAAGACAGGGCGCAGCTGGTGATACGAAGAGTTCGTGAGCTCTTTTGTTCCAGTCCAGGCTTTAGCATCCTCTCCAGCTCAAAACTGGCCCTCAAGAAGAGACTGAGAAATGGATGGACCACACTCCCCTCTCCTCTTGAGTGACAGACTGCTGTAGTACAGCCCAAAACCATACTGCAAACTACAGTTATAAAAAGCTGAGAAGCATTTCAGCTCCAAGGCTACCAGTTCTACTGGTGCAGTCTAGGGAAGGAAATGCCAGTCAGCACATTTTCCTTGGGCTGTGTCACATAGGAGCAAATACCAAGGAAGGCAGGGATGCACAGTGTCTGCTGCAGTGTCATAGAGTTAAAAATAACTGCTTTTAAGGATAGATATCCTTGTGCAAGAGGTAACTATGTACAAGAGGTACCAAAATGATCTTCAGAAGAGGTATTCCAGTCCCAGCTATGTACGTGGTGAAGCAGGCAGGACAACCCACTATCTCTTGGGTTTTGTGTTACTAGCTGAGTGCCATCGTCATCAGTGGTCCAGAGCTTGACTCCAGCTTGGGCTTTGCCATAGCCTGGAGGGAAGCACATGGCTCTGGTACAGCAGAGCTGGCTGCCAGGGACATTGCCAGCCTGTTCAGCTCTCTCATGCTGAAGCTCCCACATTGCAGCACATTTTTTAGTGGAAGTCGCATGATGTCTGAGTCATTGCTCTTTGCCAGATCTTCAGTCCTTCTTGTCAAGTACCTCGATGTAGTGAAGCATTTATGCCTCAGTGCAAAATGTGTTGTAGTTTGTGATCGTATCCCAGCTCCTGGTAGCTGGCTGTAATTCTTATCAGGCTGACGGTGGGTCAGGAGGCACGTCTTTAAAAATTAAATACAGCTGTGCTGTCATCTGTGAGCTTTATTTCCTCCTTCCCCATTCTTAGTAGTATCATACTTGCTTATTGTGTGCTAGGTTGTACCTGGGTGCTGGGCCAAGATCAGACATTCGGTGGTAGGAAGGGCACTAACTTTCATCTGGGTCTGAGGATGTTGTAAGCAGCACATAGAATGATGTTTTTCTTTCCAGTTTCTTAGCCAAATGCATTCAAACCCGTCACCTGTGTACAGGGCAGCGTCCGTGAAGAGTGTGCGTCTGCACTATGTCACATTATTTAGTTACAAGAGAGAAAAAAGAAAATTGCAAATTTTTTTTTTCCAAAATGGAATACATAGTAAATATTTCACAACCCCATAAATAAAAATGATTGGCCTGATCTTTTAAAAACATATTTCCCTTTGGGCTCTGACTAAGCATGAGAAAGTTCAGCCTAAGAGGGAATTTATTTGAAAAAGCAGTGAAAGGTTAGAAGCGAGGATGTGGGCTGGAATATGCCTTGCAAACGTTAACTGTGGAGGCATACTGCTAATGCCTTGCATGTGCAAAAACATTTTGAGGGTTGTGAATTTAAACCATGAAATTAATATATTCAAAATTAAGGTTTTCTTTCCCAGACCTTAGGCATACAGGATATGGTGTTTTTAATGTTCCGACTGGTGACGGGAAGATATATAAGTGGTTTGCTGGTGTTAATTTAACATTAAGGATCTTCGGCATCGCCAGTTCTTGATTAATTTTAAATATTCAAATTTGCAACCTTAATGTTTCCTTGAAGTAAATTTTAGCTTTTGATTTCCTTGTACTTTTTGAGAGGTAACAGAGCAAAAAATGGAAAGTTCCACTGTTGTGCTCGGTAAAACTTACTAATGCCTTACACAATTAAAAGCCTGATGTAAATGATGTGTGTGTGCGTGCACACCCACGCACACTTGCCAAAGTGAATGGTTAGTCATTTACAACTTTGTGATTAATTTTTCCAATGTTCTTATTTAATAATTCTCCCACTCCGTGGGGAGAGCAATAAAAATGGATTTTATTTTTCTAATGCGTTTGCATTTTAAGTAGGTAAAGTCTCTTTAGATTCCCATTTGCCTAACAAGTAGATGAATATGTTCATCTTCAAATTTCAATGACCAATGGGCTGAGACCAAGAATGATAAATTTCAGTGCAGGAGGAGGACATTAAGAAAATAATATGGAACTTAGTTTTGGGATCTACAGTGTGAAGAAAATGTTGACCTTAAGGCCTGAGATCTGTTCCGTCAGTGCTGTAGGTGTTGCCTTTCACAAAAGCACCTTTGCAGCTCTGGGCTGGGGTCGTTCACTCCCCCCTGGAACAAGACTTTCTTGCCAAGGTGCAGTGCTGGCCCTTGCACTTTAACACAGGTTACTCCTGTCTTGCTCTTGCATTCTCCTCTGAGGATATTGCAGGACTGGAATGGGAGAGAGTTTATCACTGGGGTTTCTCAGGTGTTTGGTACCATGGGGGATCCATTTCCCTTTGCCTTTCCCTGCTGCTGTTTGCGGCTTCTGACCCAGGGCCTTCGCATTTACAGCACCAGCATCTTTTTTGAGGCTGAGTGAAATAGGTAACAGTTCCTATTTTTTTAATAGGGTAATTTTAATAGGGTAAATTTGAAGTTGCTCTTCTGACATAGAATCACAGAATCATAGAATGGTTTGGGTTGGAAGGGACCTTAAAGATCATCTAATTCCACCCCCTGCCCTGGGCAGGGACACCTCCCACCAGACCAGGTTGCTCAAAGCCTCATCCAGCCTGGCCTTGAACACCTCCAGGGACAGGGCAGCCACAACCTCCCTGGGCAACGTGTTCCAGTGCCTCACCACCCCCACAGTAAAGAATTTCTTCCTGATATCCAATCTAAATCTCCCCTCCTTCAATTTGAAACTGTTACCCCTCATCCTGTCATTACACTCCCCGATCCAGAGTCCCTCCCTATCCTTCCTGTAGCCCCTTCAGGTACTGGAAGGCCACTGTGAGGTCTCCCTGAAGCCTTCTCTTCTCCAGGCTGAACCCCCCCAGCTCTCTCAGCCTGTCCTCACAGCAGAGGGGCTCCAGCCCTTTGATCATCTTTGTGGCCTCCTCTGGCCCCGCTCCAACAGGTCCATGTCCTTCTTGTGCTGAGGGCTCCAGAGCTGGACACAGCACTCCAGGTGGGGTCTCACCAGAGCAGAGGGGCATATATATATATATATATATATAACATAACTGTTATACTAAGGGCTCTTTTTGGGTGTTCTCACTTCGGGTATCCTGTTGCGTGTCTTGCCTTATAACCACGTAAAGTGTGCTGAGGAGCCTGACACCCGGGCAGTCATGCTGGAGGTTGTGACGTTCATGCAAGTCCTGCAGTTCCATAGCTCTGGAGAGGACCAGTTGCTCTGTATGTAGTTTAAATACAAGGCTTTAGAAAAAGAGGCTTTCCAGTTGTCTATAAATCTGTGATCTTCACATGATCTTATACAGAAAATTGATAATATACCCATAAAAATGAAATCTCTGCCCCTTTCACAGATGCTGACCAAATAGACCATGTTTACAGAAATCTGGATGTTAATACTTTGCAATACATCTCGTACAGAGTTCCTAGGCAGCAAAATTGATGAAGAAATGTATTTATTCTACTAAAAAAGGATAAGAATTTTAGTAATCCCAGACTGTTCTGATCATCTGTCAGTTTGTCCTGAAAATGCCAGGAGAGCTTTATTGAAGGTAGAAATACATCCCTCCACCATTCGTTAAGAAGGGATACACTTTCCATCTTCCGACATGGTTCACAATTTAGCAAGAGAAAAGGTGTACAAACAGCAATGCCATTAATTATTCCAGATTCTTCTTTCAGCCTCAACAACCTTTGTCTGCTGAGCTGCATTTTGGCATTTCAACTATAAACCTGAATAGCACACAAAAAACCAAAACACTTTAAATATTTTTTTTTATTTCTTGAAAGCTCTATCCCAATCATTTGTAAGCCAAAAAAGATGCAGCAGCCTGTACTGTTGAGTAATCCAGCTTGCCTCACCACAGCTCTCATTATTGTCACTTATAAGGATCTTAATAACCAGGGAAGGCAGAGAAATACAAGGATTACCTTCTTAAGGTCTCTTCCTTTCAACCTAAGCAAAAAGGTTAGAGTTCTCGATCATCTTACCTGATTGTACAGAGGAGGGCTCTGCATCCTTCCCAGTTTATTTTAATTTGGTTTTCTTCTTTATGAAGATTTGTGGAGCCAGGATCTCTTCTTCAGTGCTGCTCAGTCATTTAACTACCACTTTTCCTTTCCACTTTGGAAACTAAGCAGTGATACTCCCTGTGAATTCCCATCTGGAAATGCGAGAACAAAATCTCTAGTCAAGAATAAATGAGTAGGAAAAAGTCAAGATGAAGCTTGCTTTTCCGTTATGAAACTCTCGGTGCTATGTCATTTAATCTGAACGGTTGTGAAGCAGATAGAGTAGTGTATGTTCCCAGCCAAACTATTTTGAAATATGGCCTTTATTGTCTTTAGTGTGTAACTCCATAATGTGGGCTGAACTGAGGTTTTTTTCATTTAAAATTTTCGCTTTTTTGAAAAAATTCAGCGTCCTTGTTGATATAAAAAATAAAACTTATTCCATCAACAAGTTACGTATGTACAAGTACACTTATTTTTTTAATTATGCTGTTCCTTGTCAAGTTGCTGGTTGTAGGATATTAAGTATCTCTTTTCAACATTCTTTATCTTACACTTAGTTACAATTTGAATAAAAAAGAATTCAATGCTGCCCTGAAGTGACACCAGAATGAAAAGTAGGAAACTAGATCTGCTGCTGTTACATTGTCTGGGGTGTCTGAATTGTGCCATGGAGTCTGAATATCCTGGTTTGTAATGCTGAGTTTGGGGATAATCATAGACTGCTGTAATATTTTCACTTTAAATTGCTGGTATTTGCTCTCTGCGTGGACTCAACTTTAACATACTTTTAACTATGGGAGAAGGAAATTAATTGACGTGCAACACCCTGAGAATGCCTGGGAAGTCTTTTCTCTCTCAGCATCCAGTGAGTAGTACCCAAAACACCTTTTCCCCAAAATGTTTTTAAAAAAATACAGCATGTGACCATCAGGCTATTGATGAATAATTAATCAGAAAGTAATTCAGGATATTCCCCTTTGTATGGAATTTCCTGCTAGTCTGGCATCAAGTTTCCAAACGTGGAGGGATTACAGCCCGCCCTGGATGGTTGCATTTAAGTCTCCATCGTGCTGATATGTTCAGCTGACACATGGTTTGGATAAAGCATCACGGAATTTGTAGAATTCACTGGCCACCTACTTGAAAGCAGCTTAAAAAGTGCTGTAAGGTGAAGTCAGGCCTGTAGCTGCTGAGTGCATCTGCAGCAGCTCTTCTTGGGAGCTGGCACTAAGCTCCAAAATGCTTCACCGAGCAACCGAGCACAAGCCTGTGGCTCCATGCCCTCTCACCTGGCATTTAGCCCCTTGACAACTTGAAGGTGAGCTAACATCTTGTACCCTTTTTTGGTAATTTCAATGGATTTGCCCCTCTGTGTGAGAGTTTGGGATTACCTTTATCTTGACTTGGTAGTTTGCAGACCGAGGACGCCCCTTCGCGAAGCATGGGAAGCACCATGCTGGGTTAAGCCAGTGCGTACCCAGATGTCTCCTGTGTTCCTGACAAAGGCCAAATGTTTGTGGGAAGGAAGTAAACGATCGTTAAATGTGTGATCTTGGAATAGTTTGCCCACAGGGAAGGTTTTTTCCTAACCCCCAGTTAGGAGCTGGCTTGTGCCTTTGTGTGTGAGGGTTCCTGCCCTTTCCAAATTTCTGGATTTTATTATTATTTAATCCTTACTAATGTAACTTCGAATACTTTAATCCTCTTAAGGGGTTGCTGCTAACTTTGGGCTCGGTCCTGCTCCCTTTTCAAGGAATTTTGCCATTAGACACCTTTTAAGTTGAGCTCTGATGTAGACTGCAACTGATTTTACTGGCAACGCTCTACTTGACTGTAAAATGCAGGTGTAAAGCTCGTAACTTCTGTGCAGGAACACAGTTTGAATGAAGAGTAGATAGAGGTCTACGGACCTGTGTCTGCAAACTCGCATTTTACCTCTCCCCACTGCCAGTCCACCATCTAGAAGGAAGCCCCTAATGATGCCAAAGGGTTAGGTCAAAGGAATTGTCCGTGAACCTGCGCGGGGAATATCCTGCTAGCTTAGGAAGCCATAAATATGTTCCTTTCCATCTAGGTGCCCCTCTGGCTGCGGAAAGGGAGAAGAAGCCTCTCTCCAGAGCTGTCTTTGTGCTGCCCTGGATGGAATCCACAGAAACAAGTGAGGGTCCCAGATGTTTTTGCTCCCTGCTCGGTTGTAAGGAAGCAGTAACTTCACCCTGGGTCTTCTGGGGAGGCTGCTCGGGTAGTCGCTGTGCTGGACACAGCTCGGAAAGGGGTTTCCCAGTGACAAGCACGTGACACGTATCTCAGAAAATGCCAGCCTTTCCTGTTTCTTTGCATCAGGTGGTTTAGTCGTGGTGATTTTGGCTCTTACTGAAGAGTGTTGGAGTTGCTCATGGTTCCTTTCAGTGGGGCAGACATCCCAGGGAAGATGGTGCTTTTTTCAGGTACTGCTACGCAGCCATTCACCAGCTCCAGCCCTCTGTGTTTATCACCAGCAAGACTTGTAAGGACTGCAGCATCTGCCAGCGGATTTTCAGGAATGAGTTAAGGAATGTGAAACTGAGCATCAGAGCATCTCATGGATTGTCCTTTGATCCACTGGCTGTGGCTGGAGGGACGATGCTGATACTTCATTGTCACATAAGCCTCACTGAGAAAGCCTGTTTGGGGGGAGAAACATCACAACCTCAAATAGAGAGATGACAGATGAATGTATTGCAGCGGGCTTAACTGTAAGAAAACCATGCCCCCTCCCCTTTCAGAAATGCTGCTGGACTTTACGTGCTGATTGGGAAACCTTGTTTCCCGAGGTGAGCCAAGAACGTGGAACTCCTGGAGTTCGGTGCTTCCTTTGCCGTTCTCAAACCTTCTGGTGTAAAGGTGCCACCCTGAGCGTGGGGCAGGACAAGCAGTGCTGTCCAGACTGCCCACTCTTCTTTTTAAAATTTGCTGCTTTTTTCTTGACTGGGACATGGAAGACTGCTGGATTTTAGGAATGATTCAGCAGGCTGTTGCGATCTATTCACATTCAGCAGTTTTGCCCTTCCACGTTTGGAGGCTGACCCTACCTGACAGCTGTTTCTGCAGTGCTGTGTAACAGTAGGATCACTTGGGATTCAAGAGTACCTGCAAAGTGCCTAGTTGTCGTGAGAGCTCCTCTGTCAAGTTGCTTTTGTGCCTTCTTCCATTTGAAAGGTCAGTATGAATTCTGGGTCAGGTGAAAACTGTTCTTCACCATGGAGAAGTCCTTAAAGAAGCTCCTACAGCCTGCTTGTGGAGAGACCATCATTCTGGACCCTTGTTGGGATGTGCTGTCATCATTGCAGAGATGTCATCTGGATGACGTATGTGACTCTTTCCAGCTCGGGTTTCTGTGATGCTGCACAGACCTCTCTGAGCCCACTGCAAACGAGTTTGTACACAGGTTTTGTGATCTCAGATTCCTGCACTTATGAAGGTGGCTTAAGTGATCTGTATTTTTAGCTTGTGAAGTCCTGACTTTTCAACAAATTTCTCATCGCTGTTGTTCCCTTCCTGGGTTTCTAGAGCAAAATCCACCCAGTCCCTGGTCCAAGTGCCGAAAGGAAAGAAGCCTCTTCTTCTGCCTGCCACTGCTGGGCATGTGTTCTCTGCCCTCCCTCTTTCCTGACAAAATGAAATACGTGCATTCTTCCCTGCTGAACATTTGAAGCAAAACAACAAAAAAATCTCAAAATACTTAATGCAACACCTGGGAAGGAAGATGACCTGGCTGATCATCGCTAGGGCAGGGTATTTCAGCAGCTACGAGTCATTGCTGAACACAGACGGCATGACAGGAGCCAGCCGGCAGCAGCCCCTGGAGACAGGCAGGAAAGAGCAGCACGGTCCCTGGCTTTTACTGGAGGTGCACTTGCAAGCAGAGCGGTCAAAAATGCTTTGGGGTCCCGTGGAGTTATTTCTTGGGGTATTTGAAAAACCTGCCTGTTTGCCATGTCAGTATGTCAGTCCTTTGTATCCGAGGAACTGCCTTGTAACAAGGCTGCTGCTGCCTTTTTTTCTAGTAAGATGTGATGCTGTATTTTGGTGCGTGTATTACAGGAGATTAAATGTGGGCTGACTAGGGATAAAGGCTCCTTAGGCCTCTTTCTGGAATCTCTGCTCCCCTTGGAAAGACTCATGAGCATGAAGGAGGAAGGATATTTGCTGGAGTTTGGTTTTTAACTACATGTCTTTTAAGCATTTTGGAAGTCTAGATTTGCAGCCGTGTGATATGGTGATTGCTCAGCTTGCAGCAAGGATGTGTTTTGCAGGACTGTTGCCTGAATACCAGTAAGGGACAGCAGTGGATCTCTGTGCTAGTGGCTAATTAGTATCTTTCCCTGCAGTCCTAATAGTCCTAGTAGTCCTTTCCTTAAGTCCTAATAGTGCCTGTTGGTATGTTTTTGCTTTTGGTGGAGCTGTGCTGTGTTAATGTCTACTTGGTGATAGGAGACAGCTTGAATCTGAGTGGACTTGCTTAAGTCGCGTTAGTTCGGCTCTGGTTGGTACCGTCTCATCAGAGGTTTAGGGGTGGGGGTTTCAGTGGGGGCTTGCAGCACACCTGAGCGCTCTGAGTCCCTTGCAGCTCCTCCCATTGCAAGCTGTGTTGTCACGTATATTGGGTATGGCGCCCCGGCTAGAATCAGCCTTGGTCTAGTAGTTATAACCCGGAGCAGGAAAAGTAGTAGCATACAGGCTAATTCTGCTGAGTGAGTTTCTCGCTCGGAAAGTTGCCACTGCTGGGAACAGCACTGGAAGGATTTGACGGCTGTCAGCACAGATGGCTTTATTGGGTAAGAAGGAAGAAGTCTGGCACTTGGGTGCAGCCCTGGAAGAGCCGTTGTTCAGAGAGGGTAAAGCTTAGCTACACATCGGCAGTCTCCTGATACTTCCTGAATTCTCCATAAACCTCCTTGTCTCTGAGACTTGGCACCGTTTGCTGGGTGTTACCTCCTTTAAAGAGTCGAGGAGGAGATCAGTACCAGGACCTGCTGGAACAAAGTCTTACTTCTCATAACGACTTGTTTCACTATAATCTCTGGAGGTCATTCTTCCTTAGGGAAAACGGTCCCCTAACAAAACAAGCAAAAGCCTATTCTCTTGTGGTGTGCAGTTACATTTTCTATCGTGTTTTCATTTTGCCCCCACTGCCGAGGGAAGGGAGTGACCGTACCCAGCATGTGCTGCTCAAGCCTCCGCTGATGGCAGTGAGATCCCCACAATCTCACCTAAGTTACGGCGACTACAACTAGCCGTGCCTGTTTGAGTCTCTGAGATGGTGCGCCTAGTGCTTAGTTTTATTCTGTTCTAACAAGTGTCCTTATTTATTGAGTGCTTTTCTTCCAAACTAAGGCCGTAGTAGGTTTTGTCCTCCAAATGGAAATTCTGAAAGTGCTTGGTGTTTGGTGCTCCCTTGAAGGATTAGTCTTCAGTTCGTCTACCGCATGGCTCGTTACACTTCAAAAAGGATGCTGGTTTCTTGTCTTTGGGACAACCAGCAATGTGGGACTGATTACATGGCACGTTATGAATTTTCGCTGCTGTATTTTTTTTTCAACAGATATACAGATATTCACTAGCAATCATTAGATTCTCTTTGCTGTCGAAAAGGGTGCAGGGTGGACAGACCCTCTGCATCGTTGTATGGCCACAGGAGACTGCATAAGATTTTACAATGAAACATGATTCAATGTGACGCATGGTGCTTTCATCACTTGAATGTTCTCACAGTCGCGTTTTGCTTTTCCTCCTGCTCTTCCTTAAGCAGTGCACTGTCTGCAGCAGCCAGTCCTTTTCATCTCAGTGTATATACCTGGGCTCTGTCTCGCGTGTTCAGCCTAGGCTTTTTAAAATCCCTTAGATCTAGCTTAGCATTGCTGTGCTCTGATTAAGATACAAATATTTTTTGGTAGCAGAAGTAAAGTTCCAGGGCCCGGCCGTTTAACAGCTTTTATATTTGGCGTTTTTCTCTTATAGATCAACATAGCTTCTACTTTCATTCTGCCAAGCAGAATGAAGGGGTGGAAAGTGATTCTTCATTTAGTGTTGAAGCCCCGTGTGCTGATGGACTGCAGTAGTGAACCCAAGTGAGCAATTAGACTGTACCAATGCATACTAGCTTAAAATACTTACTTATTTTAAAAATAAAATTATTAGAGAAGTAAAATAAAAGCTTACTTCATGTGCATACTCTGGTGCGTTTGAATGCAGTGTGGAAGAGGTAAAAACAAGGCTTTAACTTTTCTAATCGTATGGACATGTGAATACAAACAGCTGAGCTCCTGTGGGGGAGCTTCCTGAGTGGCAGCTCCTCGGTGGAGCCGTGGTAGCTGATGTGTACACTCCTACCTTGCTCCTCTTCTGAAGTAACACACGTTAGTTTTGAGATCCTTTGTGGCTACACAAGCTGATGCGTTTCACTTTGTTTGCAGCGGGCTAGTAGCACGCAACCCATGGGCTGCTGTGGTTGGCTGGCAAGTACAGTGCTGCAAGCTGCAGTGGGGCGAGTACTTACGGCTGTCAGTCTGTACCCCGAGGTGTATGTCAGGTATCAGACGATGGAAAAACCTCACTAAGTTGACAAGCAAATTAATCGTCTTACACTGATGTGATAGCTGAACCAAAGACATGTGAGGGTGGTGAGCCCCTGGCCCAGGTTGCCCAGAGAAGCTGTGGCTGCCCCATCCCTGGAGGGGTTCAAGGCCAGGTTGGACGGGGCTTGGAGCAACCTGGGCTGGTGGGAGGTGTCCCTGCCCAGGGCAGGGGGTGGCACTGGGTGGGCTTTAAGGTCCCTTTCAACCCAAACTATTCTATGATTAGTTGTCCCCAACCAGACCAAAATGAATTCATAAGCAACTCAAGCTTTTTTGCATCTGTCTTCCCCACGGCTGTGGTGAATGGGGTCTGTTGCTGCTGGGATGAAGGAGGGGGGGTCCAGGGTACAAACATATATGAAACCAGGCTCCAGCAGTCCTCCTGTTCATTGAGCACCTTACTGTCCTGCGTGTTTTGGATTGTTGGTTCCCTTTGGTTTTGGTTGTTGTAACGTGCCCATGTGGGATCTTGGATGTGGTCAGTAACCAGTAAGCAGCAGCAGTGAGACCCAAGTGTGGTACGAGCGTGCAGGCACAGCCAGTCCGTGTTGTAGTTGGCAAATTAAGGCTTTGATTTCTAACAGCTCGTGCATTAGCTCTGTGTTTAGTTCTGCCACTTTGTCCCCATTCTGACCAGTACTTGCCTACTATAACCCTGAACTTCCAAAGGAGATTTCAGCAGGGCCTGCTGCTCTGCGTCTTTGTTGCTGCGTGGTCTGACGGAGGCCGTACTGCGGAACAGGGCTGCCTGAATAGGAAACAGCAGATCAGAATGTGCCCCGAGCCATAGCCTGGGGCACGCGGGGGTCATCGTGAGGCAGTGGTTGTCTGCGTGCTATAGAGATTTGACAGAGCATGTGGGATGAATGGAACTGCATAGGGGCGTCTGGTTGAGCAGCGTTGTCTGGAGTGCTTGCCTTTTATCTCAAAGTTTCTAAAGTGGCCTGTTTTCTTCTTCCTACAGACAATTTTAGGTACACGTGTGACATTTGTGGGAAAAAATATAAATATTATAGCTGCTTCCAAGAGCACAGAGACCTACATGCCGTGGATGGTGAGTACTGTTTTGACACTCAGACACCCAAATTAGAATGAGATGTCATTGGGAAAGCCAAAATGTGGTTCTGCAGGACCGTGCGGCCCATGATGTACAGGATATTGCACAGCATGGCTCACTTGCCTTTGTCAGTGGAGGCACCGTCCACAGGCACTGCAGGAAGAAGTTTATTGCGCTTGGTTCGCTTTGTGTGCATCAAAATAACACCCTCTGCTGGGACCTGTGGTCCTTGCAGTCCCGCTGTCTCTATTAAGGTTCGTGGTTAGGACGGGTGGGCTAGAACTGAGTGTCTCAAGGTAAACTGTCAGTCTGGCTACTCACTGGGCAAGAGTTGGTTGTCTTTGGATTTTTCACTTCACAGCTTTGTTCCCAACATGCTCCTTGGTGAGAAACCACATTTCAGAGTTGAGAAATGTTACTTCATTCTTGTTAATCACTGTGGTAGTGAACTGATGCAGTTCTCGGTGGATGTTACAGGCCAATTTTTCCTCTGTGCATGTAGATGTGGCCTAGGCTGGTGACACACAGACAGAAGCAGGCACCCTCCTCCTGAAGCAGTGGGTTTTTTTATATTGGGGGAAATAAAACCAACATACTTTCTTTGGCTTGCCTGCACACACTAACTAGGCATCTAAAGCTCTTTGTCTCAGAGCCCACAGATACTCCAGACCCTCGATGCGTATGCTACAGGCCTGTCGATATTGCTCCTCATTTGACCATGGAGGGACCCCTGGCAGAGTTTTAGAAAGAAGCTGCTTGGAAAGGAGAAGGTTTTGAATGGCTGGGCTGTCTTGAAAAAGCAAGTGGTCTTTCACAATATGCTGTGTTGAAAAAAATTGCTGTTTTTAACTGGAACACCCGGACATCTGAACGTGCTCTAAGAACAGCCAGCATTCTCTTACAGTGCTCCACCGCAAGCTCCCTTCCTCCCATGGGGAGCCAAAATTAAATTACTGGGACTGAACGTCACTGTGAGATGGACACGTCTGCTCCTGTCAGAAATGTGTCTTCATAGCTATGGTTCAGGGAGCTCTGCCTAGCGTTACGAGAGGGCTTTGGAAACAGCTTCCACATGTGTCTTGCAGGGACACTGTTTGTCTCGGTCCCTCCAAGGGGCTGGTTGGGTCTCGGCAAACACAAGTGTGAGGCAGCTGTACATCTGAACTTCACGTGGGGCTCTGTCAGTGTCAGAACAAAGGCCTTGAGAATTTGTGTATATTAGGGCTGGGCATGCTCAAATAATTCCTGTGTGGATGCTGCTGGGAAGAGGAGGGACTGGGGCACAACGCCTGGTTTATTCTATGGGGCTGAAATATGCTGAAGCGGTGCGTGGAATACAGGAGGAAAACAAGGCCATTTAAGAGGATTTAATTTCTCTTTTGTTTCTTCCCCTCCTTCTTCTATTCTATGTTAGTTTTTAGTGTGGAAGGGGCCCCAGAAAACCGGGCAGGTAAGCCGAGATCCTTCATGTGCTTTATTTCACAAACCTTTTCAAACATTCAGTAATTCAGGCACAGCAGGTCCGATTCTGCGCTTGTAAGGAGTTTTGTCACTGATTGCAGCGGGAGAGGAGCCTCCTCTCTCCCTCCCCCAAAGCGTACAGCCAGTAGGTTGATGCCCAGCCCTAGTAGATACCAGGCTTTTGTTGTACATACACTTGGTCAGGCTTTTGAAGATCAAAGAACCAGATGTTTCATGTCTCTGGTGATTTAGTGAATTGTTCAAGGCATAAATTAAATTATTTTTCAAAATGGGTTGGGTCCTGATTTGTTCCTAGCTGCGCTATTAGATGGTAGAACGTTCCTGGTCAGTATTTGTTAGGTGACTTGCTTGCAGACTGCATTACTGTGCCCACTTTCAGACAGTATTACATCATTAGATAGGAGATAATCTGGAAGAAAATCAGAAAATACGAATCAGGCTTTACAAAGTGTTTTTTTCAGTCTTTCTCTATATTTTTTTAAACATTATATACCTATGAGACATGTTACTGGGCTGGAAGGGGGGGTAATAACTGCCTGGAGCACCCGAGGAGAAAGAAGGAGGAGGAGGAGGAGGAGGAGGAGGAGGAGGGACAGGTCAGACAGAGGGGCCATTGGGTTTGTAATTCCTGTCTTGAAATCTTGTTACAGATCGAAATGTCATTACAGATGCAGGAGCGCTCAGTGCCCATGCAGCTGTAGAAGGAAAACCTGAGGGGGTTGTCAGCTCTCTTCCTGGTTCTGTTCTCTTGCAGACCCCTACGACCAGGCCGTCATAGCAGCAGATGAAGTGAAGGAGGAGGAGCCGGAACCGTTCCAGAAGATTGGTCCAAGTATGAGTTATTGTACAGTTTCAGACACGAAAGAGACAGTGCAAGGGTTTCAAATCTGGCATTAGCTGGAGTACCTCTAGGAAAACCAGAAAGCGCTGTGTTATGCAGAGGTGTTGGGACCTTAGGGGTGCTGAAAGATATGTTTAAGTTCAAATCAACACCAAACACCAGCAGCCCTGGCCCTAAGAAATGCAGCTTTGTGATGTTTTCTGCTCAAGAGCTCTGCAAAGAGAAGAGGAAAGAGGTTCAGGAGAAAAGCAAGCTAGCAGCGATTAGAGAGTGTCTGAAGGTGTATTGGCAGAGGTGGCAGGTGATTGCATTCACGTTGCCTTTGTGGTGGGTTCATCAAATAGATCAGAGTGAAACAAAGAGAGAACCAGACTTTGCCGAGGCATTTCTCTGAATTCTCCATTTTGGAAACAGTTGATTAACCCTGGATTTTCCTTTGGCTTGCAGCTTGCTGTCAGTTCCGTACTTCCCACCACTGGCAGGAGCAGGAGGTGTCAGTGTATGGTTACACTACTTCGTTATTTCAAGTAATCCCAAAGCAGGAATTAGCACAGTTATTGCAGAAAAGCCCCTCCTCCTGTAAGAGAAATCCACAATTCCAATGTAAAAGTTCTGTCATTAAGACTTAAACTTGACAACTTGTTTCCTAGTTTCACTGTTCCTGTTGTCCCCACATGACAAACTGTGTGTAACCAGAAGACAAAACTGTGTCATCTGTCATCTGACTTTAGAAAAGGATTCTCTGTTTGTTTTGCACAGTTACTTGGCTGTAATTTTGGGATAATCTCCTCTATTGTTTTGGGATAATCTTCAGTTCTACTGGACTTTTTATGCACGGTCCATCACTCTGGACACTGGCTTTAACTGTTTCATTTGTTGGGGAAAAGGATGTGTGATTTACAGGGCAGATGAGTTCCAAATGCATGAAGAACGTGCTCTAGTTTTTGTCACTTTTTTGTCAGTTTCTATGTAAAAAGTCAGGAAGTCAGAGATGTGTGTGAGAGGGTGCTGCACTCCTTTCTGATCTTTGTACTTGTTTCATCTTCACAGAAACTGGCAATTACACCTGTGAATTCTGTGGCAAGCAGTACAAATACTACACTCCCTACCAAGAACATGTGGCACTGCATGCACCTATTAGTGAGTATCCTGCTGGAGATCTGTTTCGTTACTGACTCTGATTTACAGTGGTTGGTGGCAGGAGAGAGTGTCGTTCTTGTGGATCCTTCCACTGGATCTGTGGGATTGCAGCTGGCAGGACGTAGATGATGTGCTGACCAGGGCACTGTAAAGCTGAGCTGGAATCTCCTCTCAGAGGGACACTGTTACTGTTAGGTCTTACCAAAGTCCATGCAATTCTACGTAAGGTCCTCAGGGGTTTGATATTTTATTTTGTTGTTTAACTGAAGGTTCTGGTACCTGAAGTGCACATGACAAAGTGATGCACAAAATTTTTAGACTCCCCTAAATAATAAGTGAACGTACATGCTAGGGAAGAAGCATCTTTCTTACGAGCTTCTGAGAAATTATTTCAGACAGCGAGTTAAAACTGGTTTTCAAAATCATGTATATTACCCTGGCAGCTTGCTACTAAATCACAGGCAATAAAATATTTATTTCAGGGAGCTCGGGAAAAGGCAGTTCTCAGCATACTACACGACACTACGATCTGCACTCTGGAGGGACACTACGATCTGCACTCCCCAGACAAAGGGGAGGTTTTAATGAGCAATTAGGTGTAATTTAGTGCAAAATCTTAGTGAAATAGTTGAGAGAAATTCTTGATACGTGCTGGTTTTGGGTGCTTTGAAAGTATGCAGAGAAGTTCTTTACACCTGAACTTCATGCTTCTTTCATAGCATCGGCCTGTGCTTTATTGGGATTTTACTGCTGTGAGCCATCATGGTTGCTCTTTGCCCATGTCTGTCCAGCTGCCAGCATTTTGGCTGATGGTGAGGATGGATGAGCTGATCTCAGCTTAGTGGGTTTCTTTAGCTGCTCATCCGCAGCCAGCAGAGGGAGTGCACACTCCTTCCTCACCAAATTCAGCTTTAGTTAGGTTTTAAGTTGTTATAATAAGGCAGCTTTGGTTTTAGACATATATAGAAATAAATTGGGAACGTAGTCCACCAGACTATCACTTTTAAGGTGGGTCAAGGCTTGGTGGCTCCTGGCAGCTCCCGTACGGGTTCTCTGGAGCATGGAGGTGGACCAAGGTCGTGGTAGAAGATATAGGGCATAAAACACCTCTACTGCCATCATTACAATGTTAGTCTTATTGTCTCCCACCTGCCCAAAGGGAACTAACTCAGTGCTTATGATTGCACTCATAACAGTTATTCCTAAACATCCCTGCGCCCACAAATTCCATCTCCTAATTCAGGTTTTTTTCAGGTCCTTAGAAAAGCTGTTGGTGGTGGTCAGCAGTAGGTCAATCTCCTAATATAGATGGCCCCTCAGACACCAAGGCTTTGGTGTCTCTAGTCCACTCCTGTTCAGATAGCTAAGGAGCAGCGTGCTGTAAGGACTGTGCATTGAATCTCTGCTCAGCAATAGCAGATTCTTAGCTTCCCAGTACTTCCCATTTCAAGGGGTTTCATCGCTATGGGTATCTCTCCACTCTCCCAACCATCTGTAGCAATGGGCCGCAGCTGCTGATTCCAGTCCAGGCTATCCAGCATAAAAAGAAAAACACAGCAGTTTGGTGAGAAGCGCTTGCCTGAAGTGGGCCCTGCGGGTCTGACTGCAGATACGAATGGTCCACCCAGATACTGCCCTTCTCCCAGTGCAGAGTGCAGCTGCAGGTGCCCGATTTTTCACCACCAGAAACCACTTTTGGAGGAGGAGGCGCGTTCTTTTGAATACTGGGGTTGAAGCCATTCTTGCACCGTGGTTTCTGCTGTAACCTTTGTGAAAGCAAAAGAAGCTGCCCCTGCTTCAGACTAGTCACTGCGGTGTGCAGATGGATTTCCAGTCCTTTCAGCAAATATCTTTGAGGACACTTAAGATCAGAGCAGCGTAATAATTTCATAAGGCATAAAACCCCTCCCCATAAACTTTTCTTTTTCCTTTTTTTTTTAACCTTTTTTTTTTTTTCCTCTCCTAGTTCCCATGACCAGTAAGATTTATGATTTACAGCGACAAACCACTAACCCTGATGAGCATGCAGGAGAGGGCGTGATTAGCTCCCAAGGCAGGCTGACCAGTACATCCTCCCACCTTTCTGGTGCTCAGACTCTGCTCTTTCTATAAACCAAGGTCCTGTGCAGCAGATGTAAACACATGACTTCTGAAAAGCATAACTAGCTTTTCTCGTGCCCTAGAAGTCAAGTAAAGCTGAGACTGTGTCTTTACACTGGTCTTGTTCTTGTGGTTATAAGGCACGTGCAGAAACATTAGCGGTAGTGGGAGCGGGTAAGGAAAACACTTCAGCGTTACCAGTTCACCTTTCTGAGTGCAAGCTTCCCTTCCGGAGCCTGTCTTTCTGGTTTTCTGTGATAATGGATTAAAAATTGTTGAAAATGGGCTAAAACAAGGACTCGTATCCTGCAGGGTCAATAGGCCTTGCAGGATAATTTTTGGTCAGTGCTGCTGGATACCTGCTGTGTGGAAAAGAGCTCTGCTGTGGGGTTCCCTGGAATTGTTAATGCCAAACGTCTCCTTTGAAAGTTCCCTTTTGTTAGGGAGGAGTAGGGGCTTTTTCATATGCTTAGAACTGGGCCATTACTCTTTTTAAATACATATTCTTATGCTGTTTCTGTCAGCCTATTCACTCTTTCTAAGAAGGGTGTTGGAGGCTGTTTCCAAAAAAAGTGGACTGTAGGCGCATTCATTGTCCCAGTTTTAGAAATGTCACTGAATGCAGGGGGAGGGTTCAGAGATTTCTTTCTGTCCTCCTCCAGGCTCTGTCTGCTCTGTAAGATGGAACTGATTTACCGCATTTGCAGGTGGCTGGGTTACTGTGATTGCTCTTAGATGATGTGTTTGCAGTGCAGAGAAAACGTAGCACGTTTGGGATGTGGACTGGCTAGAAAAGCCACCAAGAGCAGGTTTTAGCTTGGTAAGTCCAGGCTCAGGAATGTGCACTCACCACATCCTCTTCTGGTAACTGCAGATAAGGCAACAGACTCCCTGGTCATGGAAGTATGTGGTGAGAGCACTAGAATCTGCACAGCTATCTGTGTCTGTTCCTTCCAGGATGAAAATCTAACGTGATGTCGTGGTCTCGAGTGCACTTCTAGGTCTTAACGGTCCCGACCAGCCTCACATGGGGCCTCCGCCCACATTCAAACCCACTGTTTCAGCTCAGCTCTGGACCATCAGTCCCTGCCGGAGCTACGCTGTAGGATGTTGGTCTGCAGGTCAGTTGTAGACATGCCCATGGATCCCCTTGGTCTGTACCCCAACCCACAGACTGCCTTCCCAGCTTGATGTCAACCCTGTCTCGTCACTCTGGACCTCCCCGAGGATCACCGGTATGTGTCTGGCCCTGGTTATCCCCACCGAGCTGATCCTGCTGCTGACCTGTGGATTGACTTCCCAGCTTGACCATGGACCTGTCTCATTACTATGAACTTCCGGATGATCTGGACTCTTGGTTGAACCTGGCTGTTATCTCTGGTCCTGCTTGCTCACCTCTCTGAGGGGCTGTGGGATGGTCCCCGGCTGTCAAAGACCTGCCCTGTCAGCCCCGTGATTGTACTTGTCTCCACAGGGGACAGACAGACCCTGACACCTGAGATGCTCAAGGAAGTTCATCAAGCCTCTTTGTTCAATTACTTTTCTTATCGTGAAGGACACTGGATACAATTTGTTCATCAAAAGTGCTTAAACACAACATTTCTTCAAGGCAGCTGCCATCATGGCTTTTTCTCTAAGGGAAAGGGATCCTTTTTGGTAGTGCATTGAAAACGCAGGTCCTGCCTCAGCAAGAGAAAAATAGATCTAGATTCCAGTTGGATGGTGTGTCTTTGCTTCCTCCATCTCAGGAGTGAAATCTGTGAGTTCCAGTGTTTTTCCCACTCTCTGGTCCCACAATGCCTTAGTAACGCATTCCACTGGCAATATTTGTGTGTATGTATAAAGAAGCACATTAAGAATTTGGTAAGTTTGAGGGCAGGGTTTTTTCTGTGGAAAGACCTGTTTCCAATAGCAGAGGTTTCCGCTCAGCATATTGAATGTCAGGACATTGTTAAGGAATCACTTTCCATCATATTCATTAAAGATTGTTTTTTCTCCAGAGATGGTGCTATAATTCCATCTGAACCATCCGAATGGTTCCTTACCCGTACTGACAAGATCTTTCTGCAAGAATGTGATACACAAATTATTAGCCAGAATTTTTACCTGGAAAAAGCTGAGATAATTTTTATCCGGAATTTCTACCTGGATTTACCAGAATTTTTACCTGGAAAAAGTTACTGAGATAAGCTGACCTCCATCCTGTTGTGGTGGCTCATTGTGGTAGTGTGTGGATTTATGTGCCTTTAGAGGAGACATGTTGAAATGTCTGCCAGATTTTCTGCTTTGCTGTCACAGCTTGCCTTTCACAGAGCTTGAAGGTCTTATCAAAGGCAGGAAAGCCATGAGGGACTACTGATCTCTGGACTGACCGGAGTAATGGATGCTCTAGGATTGCCTTGATTAGTTACTCACATATATGTTTTAGAGAGACATCTAATCTTGCTGTTAAGAGTGACAGAAAATACAGCAATCTCTTAAGGTGATTATTTTGATGAATTATTACCCTCATTAAATTAAGACTAAAAATATCCAGCTGTAGCTTTCAGAAGCTGGATCGTATTTATAACTTTGTCTGCTGGGTGAAGGAGGAGAAGGAGTTACCAAATTTCTGTCCTTGCTAGACCTTTGTATAACCCGCTGTCAAGTCACTTCATAGTGACTAACCTCCCAGTTAAGCCCAAAGAGTGACTTGATGTTTCCATTGTAAGGTCTGCTGTTCTTGTCCATTATTTATCCTCTTGCCTTCGCATCTGAATATTCTCAGGTGTGTTAACCGCCTCTGTGAAGGGCATGCACCAGTATTGGGTCTAGTGAAGGAACTTAGAGCTAACGTTGTCTTCCCCATCCCCTTTGAAAGTGCCCTGATTGCGTACCCAAAGAGAACCTCAGTCTTTTTAGGTACATCATTGCCCTGGGAGCTCTTCTACAGCCATCACGACCAAGGACGGCAATGAACAAGCTCTTTTTTCCCTGCCGCCAAGGCAGAGCCCCCCATCTTTTCAGTACCACCTGCGTCATCTGGATTCTTTAGCACACCCCCTGCCGTCCTTGGTGGCTGCAGCACAGTACATTCACTTTACCAAGTGATTGGAGAACATTCAGTGAGACTTATCCTCTACATTTCCCTTCTCCTGCCTTCTCTTCTCCAGTACGTCGGCCTCAGCGGGGACATATCTCAGATGCATTCTGAGAAAATGTAGAAAACTTCATAGCAGCAGTTATGGGATCGTCTGTCTATAACGCTGTCTCCAGTCTCGCTGTCTAGCTGCAGATTTTGAGGCAGGAGGTTTCTGTAACCATTCAGCAACTCAGTATTTTAATTTTTGTAAATATCTTGAACTTGGCTTTTCATTAGCCCAAGGCAGCGAGTTCCATAGTGAAGATGACTTCAGAACAGAGGAGCTCTGGGATCATCTCTACCTGGGTTACATAGTCTTCAGCAGGAATTTGTCATCTGATGAACTAAAGGCTAAAACTTTTTTTCCAATTAATTATTAGCATCATCCAGGCTGCTAGAACTAATATTCTTTTGTCTGTCTTGCCTTGCTGTCTGAAACTATGTCTCTGTCTAATGTCAGATGGAGCAGCCTTCTCTCTGGGTCTGGATTTGAAGACATACTGTTTGTTTAAGTTGGTAGGAAGAAGAAGTAATTTTGAAGGTCCTCATAGCATTGAGACTTTATTCTTCAGATCTCAGAGAGCAGTCGTTGGGTTGCAGAGGATTCGCAATGGTGCTCTTTGTTTCTGACACTGAATGGTTGGCGGATTGCTGCTTCTCTTGGTATGGACGGGAAATAAAGCAACAATTGGTGGGAATGGGCCTCCTGGGAAACTAGATCACACATAAGCAGGGAATTGTCATATCTGACTACGTTTTTGCTGGCAGTTTGGCAGCAACTGGAGGACGGTTATCCATGGAGACTGAAGTATAGGAAGCCAAAGCAAGCCTCTTGCCTATTCAGCTGGCCAGAGACCAAGTAGAGGAGAAGTATCTTGACCTGAACGATGAGAACGCCTAGTGCAGAATCTGCTGCAGAAGCACGCTAACATTTACGGGAAGTGTCATCTTGGATCTCTGTATCAGATCAAGTGAAACAATAAACTGTTTCCTTTGAGTATCTTTTTGCAAGCTGCTCTGAAATCTACATATCCTCACTCTCCAGTGCTGCTGACTGCTGACAGGGAAGATGAGAGCAGTTCACATTCGAGGTCTGTAGTGTCTCGTGGGATTTTGGAAATGAGCATCCAGTCCTGGTCTGGGTGACTTTTCTCCACACCTGTTTCAGAGTCAGGCTGTTGTGCTGCCATGGCAGTCCATAATGGAAAACTGCTCAATGTGGATAAGTGTTTCTGAATTACACCGTATAAAGGATGAACAGGTTGTTCAGGACAACAAATGTTGTCCAGCCAACTTTAGGCATCCTAAAATATCACTCTGTAGAAATTACTCGTAGTGAGCTTGGGCTGTGGGTTACATGAACCTTGTTTCTTAGTGATTCTTCGTGGCAGATGGTTGGAGGGAGACTTGGGCTTCAGGAGCCGTATCCAAATTTCCATGGAAGAAGCCACTGAAGAATGCAGGGGCTTGTTAGGTTGTTTCTCCATTTTTGTAATTGTTTTTTTAGTCCGTGTGGTCTAGACAAAGGGCTGTCCTCCCGAAGGTTTTTCATTTGACTTTTGGCATTGAAAATTCCTGGTGATCCTCACTGTGCTTTGCAGAGACCAAAATATAGATACGTTCAAAGAGCATATCCCAGTAATATTCAGAATTTCTCCACACGTCGCCAGTCTAGAGATGGTGGCCAAAAGGCCTTTCCTGACTTGCAGGATGAGAACTCTGTCTCCTAATTCCCTTCCATTACCAACAGCCCCCTTTCCTTTGTGTTTGGTTAACGAAACAAGGAATGTAGCTGGAGATCTCTAGGATTTATGCAAGGCTCAAGTAACAAAGATGTAAACTTTTCCCCGTTCAGAGCTCTGAGTATCATATTAGAAATTGCTCTCAAAATTCCAAGTCTTGCCTACATAGGAACAGAGGGCAGACATGCAGGTACACCCAGCCAGGCTATGGCAATCAAGTAGTACTCCTGGATGGATGGGGTGATTCCTGCTGGAGGAGGAATGGGTTGGTCACGTGGCAGTTAAAGGTGTGGAAGGGAACTAACAACTGCAAGAATCTGTCCCCTCGGGTGAGTGGGGAAACCAGTTTTGTTACATGGGATCGGTGGATCCACAGTCGCTGCAGGTCCCCATGCAAGGGATTCGTGAGCATGGCTGTTAGAAAGCAACCCTCCCAGAAGGCACACGGTCTGGGAGCTGACTGACTGTCCAGGCACTAGTTCTGAGTGTTCATATCCAGAGTTCTCTCGATCTCCACTCTTCGTGGCAGTGAAGACACAGGCGAGCCAATCCAGCAAAAAAACACCGGCTTCAATAAACCGATGTTCTACCCTCCTGCACCGCACCCCCTCCGGTGTCCCACCGGCATCCCAATCCCAGATGTTCCGCGCTCCAAATTCTGGATCCCCAGGAAGCAAGGCCATTACAGGTACCAATTGCCTTTCTACCATCAACTTTCTTAACTGCTTAGTGTCCAGTCCTGCCCTGGGTTGGCTCTTGACCCTTCCTGGACTCAGTCTGCTCCATCCATGACTGTCCCAGAAAAGCTACTCCCAGAAGCAGTAGAGCGGTTTAGATCCTTTGTCACGTTATAAATAAAAATTTAGATCAGCAGTAGGTCTTTATAACCTCTTCCCAGTGACAAGTTGGTTTTTTTAAGCATCGTGCTAACCATGAGGTACAAAAGACCCTGTTTCAAATCCTGGTGTCACAAACTGAGGAGAGCTTCCTGACAAGGATTGGCATCGTGGCTTGTCAGGTATGGGGATTTTTGTTTTGTTTGCAGCTTTGTTTGGCATTTTAGTGTTTGTTTCCCTCAAGGAGATATTTTCAGGGCTGGGCCTGTGCCTGAGGAAATGAAATGGAGTGCAGGTGCTTTCACAGTGCTCCGCTCCTCATAGGAACCATTGAGAGAGAAGCTGGGCTCCAGCAGCAAAATTAATAGTACAGAACCATTACAGATGTGTTAGCAGACTCTCGTTAAAGTAGATCCTCTCATAGTCCCCATTTCCTCCTTCCAAACAAGTTCAAACCTTAAAAAAAAAAAAGGATTAAAAAAAAAAAGAAGGCAAAGAGCACTGAAAAATAACTGTTAATAAATAGGATGTGAGACGTAGCGCTCACTTGTCCAGGCAGTGGGGAAGCAGTCACTTAAATCTGTGGGATTGACAGGTACATATTCCATCTCAGTACAGAAGAAGGGCTGGTTAATCAGCTGGTGTTTAAATGCCCCTGAAATGTTTGGCACAGACAGATGCCAAGTAGCAGAGGTGGCTGTGGTGGCTCTCCAGGCCACAGGATGCGGAACAGGGATGCTTTTTGTCGATGGCACACACATCCGCAGCTACCAGATGTTGCAGTGAGTGACCTGTCTTCTTAGAGCTTTGGAGTCCTGAGCTGCCATATTGTTACTGCACCTCCTAAACATTTATGTAATTTAATTACTAATTTGAGGTCCATCCAGTTCAACCAACTCAGGAGTTAAAGCTGAAAAACCTTTTTCATTATTTACTTAAACTTGCAACAACTTCTTCCAGTTTCATGTCTCTTCCAAAAGTGGAAAAACTGGGAGCCTTCCTGGGTCAGAGGCCAGATTCATCTGGGCAGTAACTGGGAGGTGCTTTTTGTAAAGGCACTTTCTTCCCGCCACTTCTCTAATCAAAACGTGTGTCAGTACTTTGGGTAAAAACTTCCAGTTGTTCCCTTCCTATATGGAGGAAGGAATCACAGGATGCTTGAGCCTGGTAGGTTGATCTTCAAGCATATTAGTCTGGGCGTCCTGCCCTGTCTACCTGGTGGTGTCATTTCCGGGGTGTATTTCAAGGCAGTGTCTTGTACAAATGCAATCTGAGCGGCTTCTTGAATTTCTGGTACAAACGCATTGACCATAACACCTATCAGGAAGACAGTCTCCAGAAGGGATGCCTTCCCAGTGCTGCGGTTAGAGGTGTTCCATGTGGGCCTGGATAATACCAGAGACGGTGGAGTCCCACTCCACTGACAGTGTTTGCACAGTCGCTTAGTAGAGTGGCATTTAGTTTCTCTGTACAGGCGATTTTGCTTTGTGTGCAGAAGGTTCAGGTATGAGCAGAGAGAGAGAGAGACAACTCGTGTCAACTGCCCTCTCCTGTGTGGAAGGGACACACACAGTAAGTCCATGGAGGTGCGTTAAACCATTTTTTTCTCATTGCCAGACTTGGTAAAAAAAAAAAAAAAAAAAAGGATAGGAGATGAGGACAAAAAGGACAAAACTACCATGCAATTTTTTTCCAAACGTTTTTGGAGACCTCCAACTCACTTTCACTTGTGACATAAGCCAGGATTTGAACCTGGGTCTCGTGGGGGGGTGGGAGGGTTGGTTGGTCTAAACAATCCATGTCATCGTAGTCACTTTTTCCCACTGTGCCTTGAGGCCTCTCATTCCTATGATTTATCTATCAAGGGGGATGGACTAGCTGATGTCTCCAGTTCCTTTTCAGCCCTGTTTTATGTGATTCGCTTTTAACTGATTTGATTGCCAAGTTTTCCTGTTGTCTTGCATTTTAGAAAGAGTCAGGAATGTAGTAGATGACAGAGAATTTGAGAAGCCTGCTCAGGAGCACTAAGGATTGGCTGGACCAGAATTCATGGGCTGGGAGCTTCATGCAGTTGAGGTCTTTTCCAGCCGCATCAGACATGAAGCCCGTGTGTCTGAGCCCAGGCTTCGGCACGGCGAGGCTGTGAGGCTGCAGGGAGCTGCAGGAAAGTCATGACAGCAGTTCTCACCACTCCAGTGGTCCGCAGAAATACGTAATGAAACGATGATCTGATACCAATTCTCAACAGTCCCCGTCACTCCTGAAGGAAAGACTTCTTTCCCCCAGCTCCCTCCCTGTACAATTCGCACGCCACTGAGCCCAGCAGAGCCTTGCTAAACCATGTTCAGATGAGCCCATAGCGTGACAGTGGACTCCATGAATGAGTTCACGTGTGGTAAGAGTCTGGTATACAGCATAGACCATACACATTAGTTTGGCCAGTTCACCTTTCATTTTATTTATGTCTAGTTTATCCTTTGAGTCACTACAGCAAACACATTTGCCCCGATATTGCAAACCTAGCTGAAGTGAGATGAGACCTCACACTATTTGTACTGTTGAACTTCTGCTAAGGGACACCAGCTTGAGAAAGTGGGGGGCACCTCAACTGTGCTGCACAGTGATGTTTGAGGACACTGCAGCTACTGCCAGGGTCAGGAACCACCTCTGGAGGTGGAGGAGTCTTCCCATTCCAGTCAGGAGATGGCCCTGTGCTGTTGCTGCAGCGTGCGAAGCAAGTGACCTGCCAAGAGCACGGGCTGGCAACACGGCGTGGAGGAGCAGGGCCTGCCTGCTCGGCCCTGGGGAGGGGTAGGGTGGTGAGTTCACTGTTGGAAAGCACAGAGGACCAGAGGATGTGCTGTAGCTTTTCCAGACATCATGGGCAAGCTCTGAGACAGTCCTTCAGTCCTCCTCTGGAACCTTCCAGGGAGGGTGTTTGAGAAGGGAATGCAGGTTACTGGCAAGCACAGGGACATCTGGCATAGTGCTTCTGTAGGTGACATTCTACATATTGTGGTGAGGACCTGGTCTCCTGTCACCTGTGCTAGAGGCTTCAAGGGCTGCTTATTGTCTTAAGGAAGAGGAAGGTAAGGGTTGGGGTTTTTTTTCAGGGGAGGAAGCCATGATCCTTCTGGTTCAGTCAGGGCTGGTGTTTGTGGGCTCCCTAAGAGCCAATCCAGGCCACCTCAGCCAGAAGGTGTTCAAGAAAAATATCTACCTGTTATCCCTCAATGAATCTGGCCCATTTGCCTCCAAAATTAGGTTATTTGACCTTTCTGCTGTATTCAGGGCGTGCAATTAGGTAGTGCAGAAGCATGTTGTCTTGCTTTCTGTCTGTGTGGTTCTGCGTCCAGTATTGACCAGTCACCATCCCTGCTTTGTTCTCCACCCAGCAGAAAGTGCTTTCAGCAGGAGAGTGGAAGGCAAAGCGCAAAACAACTTTGAAGAAACAAACAGCAATTCTCAGAACTCCAGCGGTAAGTGTGTTCACTCCCTCCTGCTGTTGTTTACCATGTCCCTCTCCAGGGCAGGATTCAGATGTGGTCGGTGATGGTTTATATATTTGGGGTACCTTCTTTCTGCTTGCAGGCAGCTAGCCTTCCTGGGGTGGTGTCCTCTTCTCAGTCCTCCTCAGGTTCCTGGCCCTCCAGAGCCTGTAAATAATGTTGATGTTGGGATCCTGCTCCCGAGGTCTCCATACTTTAGCACAGATTTGTCGATGGGGAGCAAAGATGTAGAGAAAGGGGAATACGGATGGAGATGAAGCAGTGCTTGTTCTTTGTCTGTGCATCAATGAAGTCCTTGTGAAGCAAAGCTGTTCGCAACAAGCAAGAGGAGTTTGAGCACGATGAGTAGAACAGCACTTTGCATATTACAGTGATGCTAAATGTGGCAGTTTATTTACACATCGCTGTAGCTGTTTGTGAGTTTGCTACACGGAGGTAACAGCATATCAGATGTGATGAAGTGGGACCAGAGTACATGTGCTAGAAGGAATTCAAATTTACCCCACTTCCGGAGTTTCCTTTGAGTTTTAAGTCCAAGTGGTAGTAATTAAACAGAACCACTGGCTTAGGCAATTTTGTTTAGGTACACGGTTTATAGAGTTTTCTTCACAAGATTTTTATCTTGCCAATGTATCCCCCTGCCTTCAGGTGGGACACTGCCATTCTCTGATGCTCCCTAACTGGAGCATAACAGACGGACCGGTTGAAATGTAATTTCAGCACCTTGATGCAGAGATAAATAACATGCCAGCAGAAAAGGCTGGCCTCCCTCCATTCCCCATGCAAGAGTACCAAAACGTGTGGTGTTGCAATGCCGTTAGCTGGAATGGACAGGTAAGGGAAGGGATTTCTCCCTGGAGCGGGCTACACTGCCTCTGTGGGGGGGGGTTATGGCTGCCGCTGAAGCAAATACGGGGCTTTGTGGAACCATGTTGAAAAGGAATTAAGTGATGTTGGAAAACCCACGTGGAGTAGCAGAGTGGGTGATAGTGAATGGGAAAGAAGTTGTTTGTTACTAAAATACTGCGTATTATGTTTTGGGGAACAATCCTGTACTAATCGAAGCATTCACCACAATTACAGCTGTTCATTCGGGGACAGAAAAACCTAAAGAAAAGAGGTGTAAGCAGAACCCATCAGGTGAGCTTGTCTCTGTGTTTCAGGCGCTTGTACTCTTTAGTCCTGTTCCCCTTGGGCAGCAGCAGTCAGGAGTCCTCAGGTCTGTGTGCAGTCAGCCCAGCCAGGCTGTTAGACGTGACACAAAACCGCAGGTCACTGACTGCCAAGACTTACTAGCCTGACTTGCTGCTCTGAAAGTGGCCACTTGCCTCTCAGCAGGTCTGCTCCTCAGGTCTTGTCTTCTGTGGGCAGTAAGAGTGGTTTGTCTGAAGGGTTTCAAAGCCTTTAACTGCACGTCTTTAAATGCCGATACACCATTTGGGTTCCCGACTCCTCTGGGGCCCTTTGAAAGCAGCAGCCTTAGATTGTTCCTTTTTTATTCCTGTCAAGCCCTGTATAACCTACAGAGGAATGACAGAATTGTCTTCCTTCCTATCAAACAGCTCGTCTGTAAAGCCAAGAAAGCTGCAGGAGGGGAAGAGAACCCCCAGCACGGGAGGGGTCCAGGAACCACTGGCAGGAAGCACACACAAAAAGAGTGGCCGTATTGAATAGTCCGAGACTTTAGTTCTGCCTGAACTGCTGTTAAATACTGACCCATAGTTGCTGTGACGCATCTCACAGATTCTCCCTGCCATCTCCTTGTACCAGCTCACATCACACTCATCCTTCTGAATCTGTTTCTGTCTGAACTGCAGCTTTTAAAGGACATGAGTAAAAGCTCACAATAAAAATCAAAACAAAGCCAGAAATTCTTACAAATTGAGTAATGAGTTTTATGTGATTTGCTTGTCTTACTTCATTGTAAGATGTGTTTCTGTCTGCAACACATATATGGTCAGTTGATTTTAGTGGCTTAGTCTAGGGCCTGGCGGGCTGCAGGGTAGTTGCAAGGTGCTCACCTAAATTTTTTGTGTGAGCCAGGAAACCCGAGGAACTGGAGTGAGCTGCTCAGGACTGGTTTGAGGGGAGCTGGGCTCTGGTTGGAAGCAATTCTTTTCTGCGTTAGGCAGCTGACACACTTCTCAAAGCCAGACTGGTGCATGGGGATGTATAAACTTCTTCCCGTTTCCCACTTGCCGTATCTATTCTGCATCCTCTTTTCGTCCTTAGCCTGCTTTCCCCCCTTGACTCCATCTTTGTGCTGCTTCCTGTGTGTCCCATTCAGCGCTCTCTTCCAGCTCTTGCACCAAGCCATTTCTTCTCTTTTATTTCTTCTTGTTCTCAGGAGTTGGTGTAAATGTTCTCATTGATAGCAGCCTGAGTGAGACTCACCAAGTCACGCTGTGAAACACACTGGTGATTAGAGAGGCCATGGAAATCTCTGCAGGCATCTCTGTGCTCAGGTGTCCAAGCAGAGCTCTCAGTAGCTTCCTTTTTGAAGAGCTGACGTGCTCTTCGCCTCCCCGTTTTCCTTATTTCCATGGCTGTGTTTCTGTAGGTGGGACAAACTCTGCGTGGCTCCGTGTTCGGGTGTGTGATGTGAACTCTTGGGAGTAATTCTAGCATTGTCAGCTTGTCCTCTCTTGTGCTCCAGCCAGCAGATTTCACACAGGCAGGGGAGCAGCTGGTGATGATGTGGTTGAGAATGACACCAGGACGGACACTTCCGTCCTCCCCACTCCCATCTGCTGCTTATCACCCAACTCACCCTGCTGTAAAGAATAATTCCGAGGTTTGGGAGGTAAATGTAGGTCCCAGTTGAGCAGCCTGAGAGCTGTGAGGCTTGGCCTCATTGAATGCTTGATTCCCTGTGCCACTTGCTCTTTGTGGATGTGAGTTCAGTGCCACAAGCTCAGTTATAGTGATATCCAACAGAACAGCAGGATTTTTTTAAGCCACCATATGGTACATTATGCTCTTTCCCTGTGTCACCATCCTGACTTGCCGTGCCACAGACCGCTTCGTGTCTGGAGTGATGGGGAGGACCAGCAGAGCAGGAAGGTCAGCAACTAACCCACCTAAACTAGACTTGGGTACAGCGCTGTAGGGAGTCCTAAGTGGGAATAAGACAACTGGAAGGGAAAACGTTGGATTTCAGATGTCTCTTCCCTGTGCATAGCCCCAGTCCTTGCCATAGTGAATGCAGGTACCTGGTATCCTTATCTGAGTAACCTGGCATTTTACTGTCCATAGAACAGCAACAGTTCCTGTTCCGCATGGCAAACCCTGCTCTGGGGCTGCGTTTGAGTCCCTCTACCAGCAGAAAGTCCTTTTCTCAGCAGGGCATGATGGAGCCACAGAGGGGATGGAGAAGGACACCTCGCGACTGGGAGAGTGTCCTTTGTCTTAATAGGAAAGAATCTCCACAGCTCCTTAAACTTGCTTTTTGACGAAACCTGGAGGTTTCACAGTGCTTTAGAAATAGTATCTGCTAAAATATGCAGATTGCTTCCTGGTGTCACTTCTGGAGTGCAGGCAGCCAACGCAGAGGTCCCACGTCACATGAAGCTTGTGATTATTCACTGCTGAAGTAAGCGAGGTCCAGAAAACAATGACATACCCTGATCCCGAAAGGTGGAATTGGCTCATTGCAAGGCGTAAGCTGTTGATCAGCTAAGATGCTGTAAAACTGCTTTCAAGAAAACATTCCTTGGTAGTAGTCATTTTGCTGAGTCTTGATGTGTGCAGGGTTTTTCTGTGCTAAATTCCAAAAAAATATTTGAAGGCCAAGCTTGTGAAATCCTTCTCTTGTAAAAGCTAGTGATTATCAGCCGGAGCGTGGGAAGGAAGAAGCCCCAGAAAGGGGCAAATATGTGGATTGTGTCCAATAGTGAAGGTTTGCTGCCTTCCTCTTGCAACGTGTGCGGCTGGAGTTGGGGGAGAGCGTTGGGCTGGGACGCTGCAGGCTGGGCCCCGCGGTGGGGTGGGGTGGCACCACGGGTGTGCTACTTCCCAAGCTTTTGGATCTCTCCCTTGTCTCACTTTTTGTCTGACTTCAGAAAACCGTCTCCAGCTTAGTGTTTGCAGCATATTCCAGCCTTGACCAGTTGTTTTGGACACTTATGGATGACTCCCAAGTAAAATGAAGAATTTGCGGTTACACCACCTGTAGGCCAAGAGGGATGAAGGAAATCATGAGGCTTTAAGAAGAAAAAAAAAAACAAAGCAAAAAGGGGGAAAAAAAAGGTCTTTAGTTTAATACCTTAAAATACAGCCATCAAGGAAAAACACTAATTGAAATTGGCAGTATTTATTGATGTCTAAGCTTGCTAGATGTTATGAATGTGAAAGAGACAAAATTATGTAGGGAATTGGGAAATATTTTTAACTTTCAAGGTTGATTTTAGCTGTGTAAATATGTCTCAATTTCATCTGCTGCATTAGGTAACTATTACTGTCATAAGTTCCAGCGGAGCAAATTTTAGCATTTACAGTTTTTAAAATGTCAGTGCTTTTCATTCATATTTACACAGGGAAGCTTTTCTTTCCAGCAGCGTTTATTTCGGGCTGGGTGGAAGGGCAAGGGAAATAACTTCTTTTTTGAATCAGTTTGTGCCAAGCTGAGGTGAGATTGAGATGAAAAAAAAGTTAATTTCCTCCTTTTGATTTAGAAGTAAAAAATTTTGGAAAAGGCTGAGAAGTGCCAGTTCTGAAAATTTAAAGGACGTACATAGGACCAAATTTTAAACACACGCTTAGTGGGATTTTCAGATTTCCTGATCTTATATGCTGGATTTCTTTCTAGTGAATCAATTTTAAGTGCAAAACGTTTTTCAGTAGTGCGCTTTATTTTCCTACGTATGTGGCACACTCAAGATTTAGCTAGTGAAAATGTACACAAGCAGCATCCTACAGTACATTAGGGATCCTAATTCCCGTCCAGTTGTAGCATGGAACTATTTCAAGCAGAAGGATAATGAGAAATGTCTCATTTGCCACTTGCCACATAAACCCAGTGTTTTTAGCGTGTGTTAAACAGCGTAGTCTCTCAAACAGACATAGGCAGTATGAGCAGAACTAACCTTTAGTTTTATGGAAAGCAGCAAAAAGACAGAGTGCAAATCAGCGTTAAACTTGTGATATAAATCTCTTCTGAAGCTTTGTTTGGTGGCGATGGGGGCAGACAGAATGTCTGCGTGAGCTCCCCGTGCAACTTGTGTTGCAGGAACAGGAGTTCAGTTCCTGCTCTTGCCCTTACGCTGCCAGGTCCCGAAGCGCACCCGCAGGGGAGGCCAGACTGGGACACCCAGCGGTGGCTGCTGCCAGGCTTCTGGGATGAAGCAAATTGCATCGTTGTGTTGAGACTGTCGTCGGCATTACTGTGTGTTCGTGAGACTTGAGTGGATGGATGATCTCGCTACAGAGTAAGGATGTTCAGGTTCTCACACTGCCAGCTCATCCAGGAAAGCTGGTTTGCGCTGACGGTGCCAGTGTCATGGTGCACATATGGGAGGAGTCAGCTAGGGTGTGTTACAAACACTGAGATCTTCCTCCTGCTCTGTTGTTGGCCACACATTCTGCTCTTTCTCTGTAGTCCAGTGATCATGCAGCACATCCAAATCTGCTTGGATTTCTTCTGGGAAAACATGACTTTCCGGCTAGGACTTTTCATAGAGTCATAGAATGTGTTGGGTGGGAAGGGACCTCTAAAGGGCATCTAGTCCAACCCCCTGCAGTCATCAGGGACATCTTCAACTAGATCAGGTCACTCAGAGCCTCATCCAGCCTGGCCTTGAATGTCTCCAGGGATGGGGCCTCCACCCCCTCTCTGGGCAACCTGGGCCAGTGTCTCACCACCCTCAGTGTAAAGAACTTCTTCCTCATGGCTAATCTAAACCCACCCTGCTCCAGTTTAAACCATTGCCCCTCGTCCTATTGCTCCTATCGCTATTTTGGTGGGTGAATACAGCTTTAATGCTTGGTGCGTAATAATTCTTGATTGTTGATTACAGTCTGATGTTGGCACAGCCAGCCCCCTACGCCTCTGCCTCCTGGACCAAAGCACAAAATACAAATCTCATGCAACTGATTCATCTTTTGGTAAATCTCATCTATTGGTTGGTTTGCAAACAGCACAAGCCTGGTGCTGCTGGGAGACCCAACCCTGATAATGATGGAGTTTGAGGAGTGAGGAAAGGGGGGAGGCTGTCATTATGTGAGCTCCCACGTTGTCATAGCTAAGCTTGGTCAGTAATGCTGACCAAGGGGCAACACAGTTGCACGTGCATAGAGCTGCATTTTTCAAGGCAGCCTAAAAATGATGGCCCCAGATGAAGGTTTACCATCTGAGTGCGGTTCTCGCCTTTAGAAGAAGAGTAACACGGGGAGAGGGTCCAGTTAATAAAGTGTCACTTTGCTCCGTCGCATAAAGATGAGTTGCTGTGTCGACTGGGCATTTGCGTGGGACTGAGGTTTCCAGGAATGAACTGTTTGTTTCTGGTGCCACATTTATTTAAGTTGTTTCAGACTTGTCGTGTTGAAGGGGCAACTTGTGGACAGGAAGAAAGGTAGCCTGGTTAAAGTGACCACTCAGCAGCAAGTCTCTGTGGGTGAAATCCTGCCAATTGCTCGGGAGCTCTGGGACACCAAGAAGGACATTGAGGCAAGAGTGTGAGCAGTCAGCAAAATTAGGAACAAAGAGCAGTGGTACGAGGTGTGGATTGCAGCCTTCAAATGCAGATACTGGGCCGGGCTGGAGCTGGCCAGGACGTGGCAAAAAGGGTCACTGATAGATTGATGTATGGGGAGAAGAAGATGAACAACTGCTTCAGTTTTTTCGGGAGGATCTGTGGAGTGAAAGATTAACAAATCCCTAAGCAAGCCAAATTATCATTAATCATTCAAACTATGACACTTCTGTGACTCTTCTCTAAGTAGTTGGCTGTAGTGGAACTGATTGTGCTGAGGCAGGGACATTACAGTGCGTGGATACCAAAATGGCCCATAATATAAAGACCAGAAAAATCCCAACAGTCTTTCTTCACTTAAAATACCGCAGTAGCGATGTTTAGCGAGTGGCCTGAACTCCTGTTGCAGACTGACGGTGGTTTTCCCGTGTCTAGGAAGTCAAGCACAACAAGGAGACTGCGTTAGCACTCCTGGCTGGAAAGCTGCCAGAGAGTGTGTTGAGAAGTCGTTGTGGTGTATTAAGCGGTGTGTGGCACTGCTACGTGCCTCTTCCGGATGAAGTTGACTTCCAGGGGGACGGTAAAATGCCGGGTTTTAGCCCTCAAAAGCTTACTTGCCTTTGGGGTGCTGAAAAAACCCTTTAAAGTCTGAAGCTATGGGATGATCCAGCGAGCATCCATGTGTTCTCTGAATAAGTGCAGCGATTCCCAGAGCAGAGGCAGAGAGTACAAATACTGCAAGAATGGTACCCGGAGGAGCCTGCCCTGTTCAGCTGCTCGGTGGGACCAGATTGGGAACCTGTTTCAGTGAAGATCTTCCTCCAGATACAAACTTCATCAGCTGCAAACAGCGCTCTTAGTGCAGCGCTGGGTAATAGAAATGTGTTCAGCGATCAGCAGCGTTCGTATCCAGCTGGTGCCTTCCCTGCATTCCCTTTCCATAGCACTGTCTGTTCATGTATTTGCCAAGCATCATCCATGCCTTCATCTTCACTCCTTACTGGCTGGCCCTGGCAGCTGAAGCCCTCTTCAACAGCTCAGGTCCTCGTCACAGTGAAATATTTAACACGAAGGCTCACTGTGCTTGAGCTGTGGTTAATGAGTTAAGTTTTCCTTCCAAGCAAACCAGTCCAGGTCTGACCGCCCCGAGAGCCTCGTTCACCGATGTGTCAGTTCATAACTTTGGACTTGGGACCGTTCTGTAAATGCCCTGAACTGATGAGTGACTATTTAACACTAATGGTTTCTTCCCCTCTTGCAGGGGTTTAACACTAAAGGACCTCACCTGAAAACTGTAGGAAACTGCAGAGGGTTTGAGGGGCTGAGAATCACCGCTTCTGCTCCAGCCCACCGCGGGGTGGATGCAAACGGCCCCTGGTTGACCAAGGGCTCGTTGAGCATCCGGGGTTTCCATTCCTTTCAGTCACACCTTGAAGAGGGGAAATCTGCAAGGTGTGCTCAGCGGAAAATGGGTGTTCTCAGCCTGAAGTACGGGGCACTGCTTGGGAACTCTCTCCGTTGGCATGCCATCCAGTGAGCCTGACACACCTTGGTTTTCTTTCCCAGCTTCAGTTTGAGGAAGCTGCACAGTGAATCTGAGAATTTGTGTCTGGGCCCCAAAAAAAGCATTTGTAATGGGTGTCTTGCCCCCTTAGCTTTTCTTCTGCTGGCCCTCCCCATTGACTGTTTCCATTACTATAGCATAAGGTGTATGTTAAAATCTCTGGACGTTTCAAAATGGGAAGGAAAGACGCAGATTCCTAGCCTTGAGAAACTTTGCAAGACACTGAGAGAGAAAATTCACAGCTGGACGTGTCATAATTTGCGGTAAACGGAGACCCCCATCCTGCCGCAGTTAAATCTGGAAGTGCGGAGTAAGGATAAGGATCAGTGAGCGGACAGGTGGAGCTGTGTAGCATGCAGCGGGGTCTCTGCCAGTCTCAATATTTAAATCTCTTTCTTTTCTGCAGAAACCGCAAGTCCCCTGATTTCAAATCCTTTCCCGCTTTTACAAAGTAAGTGTGATGGATGTCTGTGGTGCGCAAAGGCAGGGACTTCCACCCTGCAGCCGTGCTGGCCTGCCCTCTTAGGATTTTTCATGAATAAATGTTTTTCTATTGTGAGTCCAGGTGTCAGGAACAAAATGCCTCACTTCTGTGGCTCTGGTTTCTGATCTAAATCCAGCAGAAATCCTTCAGGGTGTTCCTGGGCAGTGTGTGGCTGCTAGACGATATAGACTCACTCACAGCCTTCTGGGAGTTAAGTTTTGTGAAATATGCCAGTAATAACGCGTTCTGAGAGACCAAGGTTTGAAGACTGGAAATTAATCCATGTTCAAGTTATATTTATGCTCAGGAAAACTTGTCTTTATGGCTCAGCTGATGGCACGGCTTTGCAGAGACAGTTCCCTTTGGCTTGAGAGCCCAGATGAGAAATGGGAGCCCGGGCCATGGCGGTGAGCCGCAGGAGGGGAAGGAGAGCAGGTCTGGGATGGGCGGAACCAGGTGGTCTCCGCTCAAGATTCTGCACTGGGTCCTCGATGCTTTTAGCTGGCAGATCTTCCTCCTTTGCCTTACAGTGTGGTTGGTTACTGCTTGGCTTGCGACTGGGTTTTAGGGGTGATAGTGTCTGCGCCAGCCTCCAGGACCACTGTCCCTTAGCGTAGGACAGCCCGGAGCGTGGCACCCTGAGCACGGCCACGGCGGCGGAGGGCGCTCGTTCTTTCTCCATTTTCAAATATGAGAAAATATGAGAGCTTGGTTCAGAACACGAGAGTTTGCCTTGGAAGAGAAATCCAGTTATTGCCAACAAATTTAACAACTGGGATGTATTCGGGACTCCCCTTTCTAAAGCATGCTTCCCAGCCTACACCTTTTTATGTAGCACCTCTTTTGTTGTCCGAGATAGGTGGCAGTGACAGAAGTTCTGCTTTCAAGAAACTTCCACTTACTTTGGTGTGTGATGGCGTTTTTCTTGGAGACTGCTGCCGCCGATTCTTTGGTTTGTGTCAAAGGTACGGGAAGATGCGGTTACACTGTTATTAAAGCTAAAGCCCACGGAAACATTGTGCGAAAACACTGAGAGGTTTCCCTCGCAGTTCTTCTGCATTTGTTTTTCATCAAAATGTGGATAGAAGTGTTGAAATGTGGGTCTTTTCTGTTGAGGCGAGAGCTGCCCGGGGGCCTGCTCCCTGCGCTGCCGTCAGTCGCTGAGCTGGCTGCTGCGTTCCACTCGCGCACAAGCAGCTCAGGGCGTTTTCTCTTGAAACTTTCTGTTAAAAGCTCTCAACTCGTGTTCCCTCCTGGCCTCAAACCAGGCTCTGCTATTTTCGCTGGCTTAGATGTGGCAATGAGACTTAACATGGGAATTAGAGTGATTTATTTAACCTAAGCACAAATGCTGTTTTACTCTGTCTTGGCTCATGCAGCCTGCTGCCGTACTCCGGAGCCTTGTTTGCTGGGTATGTATAAAGCACTAATAAAAGTGTCTAATAATAACCCTGGGGAAAGATGTTTTAAAATGTGTAACCAGCTGTGAGTGTTAGTTCTGTGTGGCTCGAGACTGAAGAGGCTTCAGCAGCTGCTGGTGCTTTAGGGTTCTGTAAAGGTGTTTTCAGAGAGTACCTGGGCAGCCGGAAAGGGTGAGGTGATGGCGTGTCTCCCTCAGAGCGGAGAGGGACCTGCCTCACAAAGGAGGTCATTTTTTCTGGGGAAGGATGCTTTTGGGGAGAAGGAGCGCTTTGTGCTCAGCAGCCGGTGCACCACAGACAAACGTCTCTTATTTTCTGGGAGGAAAGCTCTTTGGTGCTGGATAAGGAGAACAAAATGCCGGTGCTCGGGGGTGCTGCAGTGCCCGAGTTTCAGACAGGTTGCAGGAGGCTGTTAGAAGTGCCCTGGGATGGGTGTTTGCAGTTCCGATGGCACTTCTTGCTTGCGTGGATTTTCTTGTGCTCTCCACTACACAACCCTCTACGTTGAGGGAAGACTCCCCTCAGGAGTCCGCTGAGATCAGCTGGCTGTACAGTAGCCCTTTTCTGCTGGCAGACAGAACCTGTTCAGAGTGGTTTCTTCCTTATTCCAAATTTTCGAGTATTTTGTCTCAGAATTGCTGTTCAGAGACGGGACCCTGGCTCAGCTGCTGGATTGGGGACAGTGTTGCCGTTCCAGGGACGGCCATCTCCAGGCGCCGGGGTCTGCTCCTCTGCATGGCAGGCAGCGGGGAGGAGCGACTGTGAGTGGAAGGGGACGGGCAGTGAGGAAGGAGGGATCGGAAGAGGAAGGAGGGACTGGAGGAGGAAGGAGATGGGAGAAGATGGTGGGTGGACAGAGCGGGGGAGCAGTGTAGGCCCTGTGCAGCCGGTCGCCTGTCATAACACTCCATGCTGTACCCTCTCCCCTTCTTCACCGATGCTGTGGGGACAAGTCTGGCCCACGCAACATGTGCCATTTCATGCACAGACTTTTTGCTGCCAAATTTAGGCTGCAGGATTGCAGAAGGCTTCTGAACGTACAGCAGCAACATAGAGCCAGAGAGGTGGTGGGGCTAATGCGGCAGCCTGAACTCTCTGAGGGTCCAGTTGATGGTTTGTTATCCTTTTGTGAAGACTTAGAGCCTGTTTCCATCCCTTCCACAGCAAAGCCTCTTGTGTGCAGCTCAGCCCTGTGGCAGAAGATGGAGGATCGGAGATCCCTGCACAGCAGCATGTGTCAGGGGCCAGGCAGAGCCGTTTCCCTGTTGCTGCACAGGCTCTCCAGCTTTTCCTGCTACTGCAGGGAAGGGCGTTGTAGCTGCGGCTGAATATGAGCCCATGGGAGAGCTCAGGATGTATCCCAAGGCCTGCAGAACATGCAGCGTCTCTGACTGCTGCCCCCGCATCACGGCCGTGGTCTTGGCTATGTGAAAAGCTTGCTTTCTGGAGGTGGGTAGAGGAAGAGCCTGGCATTTCATCTTCTGAGATGTTTAGCGAAGTGTGAGAATGCTGGGCTACAGGTTTGGAGTTGAACGTTGCAGGATTTTAATGGCTTACTTGTTAATGTGAAGTTTTTGTATAGGATGCACTGGTGGCAGTCAGTAACAGAGGCCACAGTCTGCGCCGTGCAAACGGCAGGACCTTGTGCCTAGGTCCCAGCCTGGCCAACACAGCAAGAGCAACCACAGCTCGGGATTTCAGCCCATAACGGGGGAATACTCTGAAGGCAGCCTGGGTGAGAGCTCTCTGCCTGGCTCCTGCCACCTTTCGTGGCTGTGTAAGGTGAGCTTTGGGCTGTTTTCACACCCTCCCTTCCCATCACCCAGCTGCTTTAGGTTGAGCAGTGGTGACTAGGAGTGAGCTGTGGCAACAAGGAGAGGAAGGGAAAGCTTCTCATGCGGCCTGGTGAGTTAATCCTCCACTCCCTTGAGATACAAGTGTGAAGGAAGGTTGTGCGAGTGCTGCATCCCTGAATGCCCACTGGGAATTGGTGGGGTCTTGGGATGATGTAGCCCACGTCCTGCACTAGCCCAGGAGGCCTCGGGGCTCTGGGAGCTGTGGTTATGGCGTGAACTGGAGTCCCACCCGCAGCCTGAGCAAGCCAAATACCCAGCAAGAGACCTGCTGGCACCGGCGTGTCTTTAGCATCTGCCCAGGGCAATGCGAGTAGCGGAAACTTGGGGAAAGCAGAGCACCCTCCTCCCCAGCCCACGCCAAGGGAGCAGGGCTGGAAAGTTCACAGCACCTGGCATTGCCAAGAGGCCCGTGCGCCCAAGAGAGAGCCAGGAGCCTGTCTGAGGACGGGAGGTAAATGGCTGGTTTTTTCTCATTGAAAGGGGATCCTGTTGCTCCTGCCACAACTCCCACCCCCTCAGATGGGGAGCAGCAAGAGGAATTGGTTCCTGAGAAGCAGTGAAGGGTTTGAGGAGGTGAGGGAGGTTTCCAGCAGCATGACACAGACTGTCTGGGCAGTCCTGCCGCAGGTCGGCAGTCTCTGAGCCATTTCTGGGCCGTTTCTGAGCTGACTGCGCAGCCGCTCGTCCTGTTCGCTCGTACATACAAGGCCTGTCTTGACCACCCAAAACAAATGGGGCTGTTGGGGAGCACAGATGGTCTCAGGGGGTTGGTGCAGGCAGCACAAATGGGTCCCGGATTTCCTTGTACCACCACCAGCAAAGCCAAGAGGGAAAGGAGGCGTTCATTGATTGAAGCAGAGAAGTTTCGACAACTTTTCCAGTTAACTGTACCTTTAAGTTGCAAGGAGAAATCAAAGGGAGGGGGAATTCATTCACTGTGTGAACCAGCCCAGATGAGCAGTTCGTTTCCAGCGGTGGCTTTTGCCTGGTTTCAGGTAGAGATTGCCTCTTTCTTCTCTCCACCGTCCAGATCCCTCTCCCTCTTCTAGCACTGACACATCCCACCCTCCTTCCACCAGCCTGACCGTTCCCAGCTCTCTGCGCCGTGGAGCAAAAGGGAATCTGAGAAGTATGAGGGTTGAGAACGCCCTGGGAAATAAAGCGAATTCTGTCATTCCCACTGGGATTCTGCATGTTCTCCCAAGCATCCCTTCCCTCTTTCCTGGGAAAGAATTTTGAATTGTTGGATGAATTTAAATTTTATCCCTGGTTTTTAACTGGATTCGTTTTGTTTGTGGCAAACTGTAGATTTCTATGACTTTTTGTCTCAAAAGTATTTAGAAAATGTTTCGGCATTTTCAGAATGTGAAATCAGTTTTTGAAAGGAGACAATGGTTTTGTTTCCAGAGGTGGACGTTTCTGTGGTAGAACAGAAGGCGACGCTTTTGGAAATGGGATGAAAATCAACAAGGTATTTTCTGAGAAGAATCAGAAATGAGAGACCTTTCAGAGTCACTGAGTGCACAGTATGCTGCTGAGGCAGAGGGAGGAACTTGAGATGAACTGTGGAGACCTTGGTGGTCACTGCATGATGGATGGAGATGGGAAGGACACAGAAAAGACTGGTCAGCAGTGGAGTCAGGCAAGGGGAGAGCTAGAAGAAAGACAACACAGGTTTATGGTGATAAAATAGCTGAGAATATAACAGGAGGAAGGTAAAGCAGCTCAGTGAGACAAAATAAGCTGAGAAGGAAATAAGAGGATGTAGTGAAACAAGAGAGAAAATGAAGGTGAGAAATGTGGTGCTTGGAGGGTGCTGGGTGTATGTGGGTGATTTGCTTCCCAGTGAGGCTCCCTGTAACTGAGCTTAGGGGAAGAATTGTTCTGGTGGCCACGCGGAAACCTGCTTCTAGGGGAGCTGTGGAGTTCGTGGACTTGTCTGGGAGCAGAGGAGAGTCCTTGGACTGCAGCAGTGAAGGATGGATTGCTCCGCCACTGTTGTCTCTGGTCAAGGTTACTACAGGCAGAGATGGCAGAAGGGAATGCATGTGCATGCTCATGGTGAAACAGCACATGGAAACCTGGAAGTGTCCCAGAGAACCATGGTGTGGCACCTCTACATTTCAGACTTTCTGAAGCACCTGAGGTGTACGGGACTTTCTGTTCTCCCAGCTCTTGTTGTAGGGGAAGGGTCTCCAGCAAAGCAATGGGGCAAAGAACGGAGGTGGTGGCTTTGTTGGCTGCCCTGGCTGCAGCACTGCAGCTCTTCTGACCCTGCCAGGAACCTGTCAGCAGCCTTCAGCAGGCTCTTTGAAGTGAGACTTCTTTCATTAAATTAATCAAATGTTAATTTTGACACTTGAAGCGGGGGAGTCAACCCACTTAGTTTGAGACATTTCCATCCGAGCAGCCCAGGCTCCATAAGCAGCAGAGGCAAGTAGGTGCATCTGTAACACAAGTCATCTGACATTGAAATATGTATCTAAGGGGGATGGTTTGCACACATGTGGGGTCGTCTCCTCTCTGATAATTATAAAAGAAGTCTAAACAATGAGATTACGTTGTACCTCTTGTGGCATTTTACCACAACTGACTATTTCACGACTGATGATTTCAGCAGAAACAGCCTAATTCCCCTGTCCTGAAATTCCTAAGGGTGACACTCAGCTGCAAAAGTCTTCCCTTTTTCTCACAAGCACAGTTACTTAAGTACAGCATTTACAAACTTCCTCACTCCAGCACAACACAGGAGTAGCATCACCAGAAAATACAGTAAGGTAAATAAAGCATTGAGCACAGCTCCTCCAGGTGGGGCTGGCTCCATCGTTTCAGAGGGCTGTAGGTTCTGGGAAGGGCACAGCAGGGTGTTTAACCTTCGGCATAGAAGTGTAGCGTATACAAACCGTTCCTGGTCTCTTTTATGTTTTTTCCTCGCAGCTTTCTGTAGCCTTCTGATGAATTCTGGGTTTTGCTACCTGAGATAGACTTCTTGCAGATTATAGCCGAGTCAGGCTTGCGCTTTCCTGTGTTTTGGTTCTTCCGTCCTGGATGCTGGTGCTTTTGCTTATTCATTGATACAGAATATATTTTTCCCTTCGAACATAGATACAGATTTCTGGTGTGTATATAGACCTTGCTCTGTGTGTGTGCCAGGCATTCAGATGCACAGTTGTTTATATGCCAAACGCTTGCATTCGTCCATTCTGCTGTTAGGAAAGAGAATGCCACAGTCTCGGTGGTGGCAGTGTGCTGGTCTGTCTGGAGGTATAGAACCGAGCTGCAATGTTAACATAGTTCAGCTACTGTAGTTGGATATTACATCTGTCAACTAATGCGCTCAACTAAATCTGTTTAAACGAGCAACTGCAAACATTTGCTATTAGGTTAATTCAGTGGAAAAAATGCACCTTCAACATACTTGTTAGAACAGAACGAAACGTGTCTTTCGGCTCGCGAGGGAGCTCTGCGCCCAGCTCTTTCCTGACTCCGGCTCATCCATATTACTCTGGCAACACAGCTCTCCTGCTCTGCTCTCGGCCTTCTGGCACAGCTCTGATTCCTGTGCTTCTTCCCCTCCGCCTCTGCTTACCCCGGCGACTTGCTGCCGCCGAGCCCAGTGGCACCCACCATTCCCCAGTCTTGCTGCACTTGTTGACAGCCACAAAAGCCCCCACGCTGAGCTCCCCCGTGGCACTTCTCCATGCCCCAGCTTCTGAGCAACAGGATTTTTCACAACCTGGTGCTCGTCTTACTGAGGAAAGGCAGCAGAGACTGCAATTTGTCAGAACTGGATATAAAATGAATTCACCGTGCATTACTTTCCAGGCTTAAAAAGAACAAGAGCATGCTTAAAACAGCCTGCAGCAGGCAGGAGCTGGCAAACCCCAGTCAGCGTGCAGCCTCGCAAATCTTTGTGCAGCTTCACTGAGATCCTCCACCCACACACCCCCGCAGGTGCTTTACTTTAGTGCCCGAGCTGTCCCTCTGCCATCCCGGGCCTTCTCGTGGCAGTAAAGTGAAGTACGTGGAAAAACGCCCGACCCCAGCCCAGGAAGCAGTGACGTGCCCCAGCGCTTTCCCGGATCCCAGCCCGAGCCCTGCGGGTTCGGTTCTCGGGAGCCGCTGTGACGTGCACACGTGGGCTGAGGGGACAAGGGCCGGGCCCTAAGGCGCTGCCCCGCTACTGTACGAACTGAAGTATGCACGTGTGCTGCTTCCCTGCATACTCTGTATAATTCTTCTGAACTGATTTCTCCCAAACAGAGCCTTACACCTGTGGAGCTTGTGGAATCCAGTTCCAGTTTTATAACAATCTCCTGGAGCACATGCAGTCCCATGCAGGTAAGCTGGGCACTTCGACTCGCTTAAAGCGGAGAATTAAATTCTGCGCTGATGCCTGACGTTGACCCCGTTGTGTGTCAATAGAGCTTTTTGTGCTCACGGTTTCCAAAGCCCCAGTAATTTCACCTGCAGCAAAACAGATACTCAAAGGCTGGAGCACACAGCAGCGGCTGCAGCAATGCGAGCCTCAGCTGTGTCCGAAATAGCGCTCCTTGCCCTAGGAAGGGAGGAAACGTGCTCTGAGCACGTCGAGCTCCTCATTCCCTTTATCCAGAGTAATCTAGGGAATGCTCATTGCGTAAGCATTAATGGGTCGCTCCTACAGCAGATGGAATCCCTCCTGCAGGAAGGGGAGTTCTCGCTGAAGCAGAGGAAGCAGCAGTGCTTGCAGGGCAGCAGGGCCTTCGCCCACACGGGTCTTTTTCTGTGCTCCTGTCTCCTGGAGTTCTGCAGAGGACTGAAATGTGTTCTCAGGAGAAGAATTCGCTATTTCAGCAGTTCTGTTCATTTCCTTCTCAGCTCTCTTCAAAAGAAAACTCTGAGGAGTGGCTCCACTACTTTGTTTCTAAGCCACTTTTTTGGTCTTCTATCTCAATACATAAACGACAATTCTAAAATTTCAAAGCCAAAGTTGTTTCAAAGGCAGCGTTCAGAATATTAAAACAAGTAGAAACAGGATTTTTTTTTACATTGGCAGAATTTTTTTCTTTTTTTCCTCTTGAATGAAAATTCAAGTGAGTTAACACAGGTTTACAAATTAACTCGCCTTTGACAGACCTGTGTTCTCCGACAGACAGCGGCTCTGTGGAGATACACGTTCAGTATCCGCATTTGCCCTCGCTTTACAGGTAAGACCTGAGCAGAGTGGCACGGAAGGACAAGTGGCTTGAGGAAAAGCGTAGTTTCTAGTCTTTAACAGTGCAATTCTCATCAAAGTTCTTACCTTGTTCTGTGTTTTAATTTTGGTCCTAATTTTAATGAGTGTCCCTTGAGTTCTGTGTGGTTCCTCGGTTCCAGTTCAGTTCTTAGTGGTGAATCTTAGTGTAGGCTTTGCGTGTTGTTCAGCAGCTGCTTTATTTATCATCTTTGTAATGTTACGAAGAGACATTTAGGGTGATTTGGTATGAGATGGTATGAGTTTTGTGGATGTTATTCTCTGTTAGAGTGTAAGCTGGTTAATGTGGAGTAAGTGGACTTCACGGCACACCGAGGAGCGGTGCAGCTCCGCTGGGGGCAGCGGCTGCTGTCACTCCGCGGTGTTGGGGCCTGTTCTTGCTGTCTGTCAGTGGCGGTTTCTGCTTCCCTCCAAGCCACGTCCCAACCATCCTGTTCCTTCTTCTGGTCTCTCGTGCTGAAATGCAGCATTTTGAGTTACAGCTCTTGGTGACGCTGAGTAGAGGAGCTGCAAAGGAGAGCCCAAGGCTAAGGTGTCAGAGGAGGGGAATGGCAATTCACTGGCACGATGTGAGCTGTTGAAAATTTTAAGCTAGTGCTGTCTGCAGCTTCTTCCTTCTCTCTTCTTTACAAATGACCCGTGGCCTCTGGGCTTGTTCACCTGAGTTACTTTGGACACAGAACAGGGCTGGAGGGAGCAGGTATCTGTGATCCAACTCATGTAATGTCAGCAGGGATACATTAAAGGGTAAGTCCGCTCTCCCCAGTTGAGGATTACTCCTGTTAAACTCTATTTTCTCATCTCTCCCTGCTGTTTGTAAGTCCCTGTCTTCTGCTTGGCTGCCTCTTCCCGAATGTCTCACGCATAGGACTGTGTCCAGGATCACCTCTGCTGGAATTAGAGAGTATTTCATGAGTAACCTTGACTTTGAGTTTTAAGGCTACTAAGTGAAGTGGTTTTGTCCCTGATTATGTTGGAACTGTGAATGAAGCAGTAAAAAAAAACAAAACACAAAAGCAATCCTTAGTTATCCAAGTTTACTTGGAAACTCAACTTTGTTAAGGTACAAATGACGGTGACAGCAAGCTTGTCCAAGTCTTCTTTGAATGCGTTCTCCAGGTGTCACCGAGGCTGCCCCAAAGCTGTGGCCTCTCTTTGCGTGGCACTTGCTACTCCTTTCCTTGTGCCTCTTCCTCTGAAGGGAGCAGCAGCCGTTCCTCCAGATGTGTGCAGCTGGGGGCGAGCGGCATGGTATTTGCTGCTGTGGGGTGAGGGCAAAACAAAATGCAGAGGTGTGAAAGCTACAGCCAGCGTCGGTGGGTGTCCGGTTCTGGATGTTGTGCTTCAGCAGAGCAGCTGCGGAGATTACACAGGGCTTGCAGTTGCCCTCGTCACAGTTTGTTGCCTGTCAGAGCTTGGGAATTCCCATATCCAAGAAAGCAGCATTGGCACAACATCTCCGAAGTCTGAGAGTGCAGAGACCCTTGCGGTAGTCAGCAGGACTGGTGACATGGGATCCACATACCGAGGGCACTGGCATAGTAGCGGTTTATACCAGTCCATATGCCTGGCTCAAGGAACGTTTCACTATGGGGATGCAGAGATACAAGAAGCCCATATGGGTTAAATACACCCTCAGTTAATGTGTTCAGGGGTCCAGTTTGGCTTATCAGGTCTGATGCAAGGAGCAAATCTCCTCCAACTAAACATGGTGCATGCACTGAGCCCCTCTCGCGAGTGACTGAGGACAGAGAACGTGCTCCTGGCCTCAAGGAGCAAAAGCAGGGACATACTGGCTCTTGAGTCATTCAGAGGGCTGAGCCTGTAGGCTAGAAGGTAGTAAGGAGAGATTATAGCTCCATAAAGCAGCTACACAATGAGAAGAAGCAATTAGAATGTAAATTGGATGCTGAGAGGCCGAAATAGAACAGCAGAACACCAGGCAAAGGAATTTGTTCTGTAATTACACTGTACAATATACAGCTTTGACTCCCTTTAGAGTACTTTGTTCAGGTCGAGTGCTACCATATAATGCCCTTCCTACAACCTAGAGCTGAAAAAATGAAAGGACGACTAGGCTGAACCTGGATTAAAGGATTGGAGGCGTGAAGAGGAGTTAAAGAACCATGATCTGTGTAGTTCACAGACTGCCTGATAAGGAAGATGAGTCTGAAATGCACAAATCTCATTAATGCCATATTGGACGCTGGCAGATATTTGTACATAATAAATCCCCTATTATTATGAAGTAAAGTGTTGGGGGGAGGAAAAATAGAGAGTTTCTCCTGCGCCACACGCCTCACCAAGACAGGGAAGGCCTGAACCATGAACAAAGTTGGTAGGCAACATCCAGCATTTTCCTTTGCCTGCCTACAGATGTTTGGAGTTGAGGACGCTGGTGGCGTTAGCTCAAGAGCAGTTAGTCTGGGCAAATGCTGGGGGAAAAGTGATGTGTTGTATCTGATCTCTGGCATTCACTGGAGCACCTCCTGCTCTTCCCATCTCTTCCACACCTGCAAAGACCGATGTCTGACCACAGTCCTGAGCACGGCAATGCCACCAAGTACCAGCCCCAACCAGTGAATTCCCTGGGCACATACTTGAGCCAGTCCCAGTCTGCCCTGGTACTGCCATATCCTGGATTACTCTGAGGTATTGATCCGGTCCGTGGCCAGTGCAGTGCCCCCACCTAATAATAATAACTGTGCGGTCCGTGGCTGTTTATCAGCAAGGTTTGAGGTTTGTGGATGCCCCAGCAGTTAACATCCAGCGCTCCTTAAATTCGAGAGGACTTGCTTGTAAGGAAGAGAGCGCTGAAGTTTCATCACATCGTTGCTTGTCTCTAGATCCTTGCTGGTCTCCCTTCTGTCCCAGGTCATGGCCGCTCCTGAAAGAGAGCAACTTTGCCCCCTCCTGCTTGTTCTGATGGGCAGCCCACTGCTCTGCCCAGCACCGGATCAACCCGGGCTGCAGAGCAAAGCGCCTGTGTGTGCCTTCAGAAGGCATTCCTCTAATTGGTGCTCTGCTGGCTGGTGCGCTGGGGCAGGATTCATTTCGCTGCAGGCTGGTGTGCCTAGGCTATAGATATTGGCACCTGAGCTGGTCAGCTCGGACTCGCTTTATAATCAGTGGAGATGAAGTCATTGACTCCAGGTGAGTTCAGAGCATGATGGATCTTATACTACAAGAGACATCTAGTTCTGCTTGGGTGACTGAATCGCACTCTTAAGCCTGTTTTGCACCACTAAGTGTAAAAGGAGCGTCAGGGAGCCACTTTGAAGAGAGCGGTGTCTCATGGAGGTGTCCAAAATTAGGTGAGATGAGCCCAACTGTGATGAGTAAAGGACCTGCGTTGCCTTCTTTGGTTTTAATTCCATCCTTCTGTTCTGCCTGGTCATCAATCTCTCCATCTTTCTCTTTCGTCTTCCACCTCTCTTCATTGTGCACTTTATTGTTGCTTCACAGCCTGTTTCAGAGCCCAGTTTCATACTGAAGCATACTAAGAACTAAAAAATATCCTCTAGAGGGTGGGGAGAAGTTCTTGGGGCACAGGAGAAGAAAGAACATGGATACGATACAGAATTTACTCACCTTGACTGCATGTCCTTGAAAGATCCCATTGGATTGACAGCCAAAGTACTTAGCCCAGTTACGTATGGAGAAGTGGGAGCACGAACACAAAGGCCCCTAGGGCCGCTGGTATCTGCAGCGATAGGAAGGAGCAATCTCTGATCACACTCCAGAAACATGGGTTTTTTTGTTTCCAGTCGGAGGCAGCAGCGGGCAGCCCAAGAGGCGATTGGCCCTCTATCTACAGCGGGAGGAAGCCACATATGAAGATTATAAAAAGATCCTTAGATACAGAGGAGCTGAGCATAGATTGGAAAACAAATTATTTAACAGTAAAGAAAAGGGAAGCCACCTGCAGTACAGAAAGAGGCAGTAAAACAAAAGAAGGATAAATGTTTGTTACGCCTCCTTTCATTTCGAAAGCAAGCAAATTGCACGAGTCAGGCTGCACGAGGAACATGTATTCCTCCTGGTGCGCAGCGTGAGTTGACTGGGAGACATTTCTCAAGGTGTGCTGATGGCACCAATGGCACCGATGCACAGAAAAAGCCGCTGGCGTTTCAGCCACGTTCTGGGAGGTGATGGGTTGCAAGTCCAAAGACACTTTTCAGGGTTTCTGAGAGTACTTTGCCATCTCACTGAAAACTGGTTAAAGGCTACAGAGACTGTAGTATGCTGTTCCAGAAATTAAGGGAACCATAAGTAAATGCTGAGCAGATGGGTACTGTCTCCCCTTCTTTGTGCTTTAAGCATTATTATCTTGTGCTTCTAACAGCTCCCTGTCTCTCGCCCCACAGCTGACAACGAGAACAATATTGCCTCTAGCCAGCCCAGATCGCCTCTAGCTGTCGTTGAAGAAAAGTGGAAACCGCAGCTCCAAAGAAATAACGCCAACAATAGTACGTAATTTGCTTTTCTGTCCCGGGCTTACCTGTCCGCTTTGAACAAGTGACTGTCAGAGTGGGTGCAGCAGTGATGGGCAACGCACAAGGCCCCTCTCCTCACCTGACTGCTCTTGATTTCATCCGTAATTCCTGTCCTGCCTTGCAGAGCAGAGCACCCATTCCCATTACAGGAGTGCTCGTGTGCAAAAAGTACTGGGAACCCTGGGGAAGCGGTAGGAAAGGTTTGTAAGGAAGATGCATTTGGGAACTCCCAGAAAAAGTTAACTTCTGATCTAACATCAGACTTCCTGGCCTGGGGTTAAAAAATTAATCTAGTCATCGTGGTGGGACATAGGCATAACCTGTCACTCGCTGTGCTGACAGGCAGCCAGCGTCTGGCTTTATCCCCAGCTCGTCCTGAGAGCTTGCGCTTCACCACGGGAAAAGGTAAAACACAGCCCCGTGGGAAATGGGTTCTGAAGCACTTGAGCCTGAGCAGCCTGGGGGAAGGGTGATAGAAAAACATGGTGCTTTTATGTTCTGCTCTGGCCAGAAATGAGATTCACGTTGCCCAGAATCAGCCACACAAAGTGGGGTTGCTGGATTTCAGAGGAAGAAATGGAAACTCGGGCTTCAGCAGTGTTTGAGGTGGCGGAGGGAGTTATATGCTTCACTGAAGCAACTCCTCTTAAAATAACTGTCTCAAAGAAAAGGCTCAAGTCAAAAAAAGGAAAGATGTCCAGATTTCCAGCTGGGCTAAGCTGTGACCACCAGCCCATAGACGTGGATAGCAAACAGCACATGTGATTACAACTTACCTGGGAGGTTCCTCAGTGAACACCGCAGAGATGCCATTGGGTAAGGCACTGGATCGTGAGTAGAAAGTGTGCGCGCTGCCTCAGTCCCCGCACCAGGGAAAGCACACAGATAAGCTCTTCGCTGCTCTAAGCAAGAGCAAGGCCTGTCCCTGGCGGTTTCTCTGTCCATAAACCCTTGGGGGAAGAAATCCAGGGTTGGAGATGTCTCTGCCATCATCTGGGCATGTTCCACCTCTTTAAGTCTCTCTCAGAATTGTTTTGTGACTTCCTCCCCTCTCCCATTGCAGAGGAGCAATTCTCATCTGGTGCTTTCTCTCCCTCCTTGTATCTCACTGCAGCATCTGCGAGCGGTTCGGTAGGGAACAGCGCGATCCCAGAGAAGGAGCGGCAGAACATTGCCGAGAGGCTCCTGAGGGTGATGTGCACTGACCTTGGGGCTCTGAGCGTGGTGAGTGGGAAGGAATTCATCAAGCTAGCGCAGACCCTGGTGGATAGCGGAGCTCGCTATGGTGCCTTCTCTGTCACCGAAATCCTTGGCAATTTCAACACACTGGCTCTGAAGCATTTGCCTCGGATGTACAACCAAGTGAAGGTGAAAGTCACCTGCGCCCTGGGCAGCAATGCATGCCTTGGCATCGGTGTCACTTGCCACTCGCAGAGCATCGGCCCCGATTCTTGCTACATCCTGACGGCTTATCAGGTGGAAGGCAACCACATCAAGAGTTACGTCCTGGGAATTAAGGGCGTAGACATTCGAGATAATGGTGATTTTATCCACCACTGGGTACAAAACGTGCTCTCGGAGTTTGTGATGTCGGAGATCAGGACGGTGTACGTCACGGACTGCAAAGTCAACTCCTCTGCGTTCTCCAAGGCAGGCATGTGCTTGCGTTGTTCGGCCTGTGCCTTGAACTCAGTAGTGCAGAGTGTGCTGAATAAGCGAACACTACAGGCTCGCAATATGCACGAAGTGATCGAGCTCCTGAATGTCTGTGAAGATCTGGCAGGATCCACGGGCCTCTCGAAGGAGACCTTTGGCTCCCTGGAAGAGACCTCTCCCCCACCCTGCTGGAACTCGGTCACCGACTCCCTCCTGCTCGTCCACGAGCGCTACGAGCAGATCTGCGAGTTCTACAGCAGGGCCAAGAAGATGAACCTCATCCAAAACCTGAACAAACACCTGCTCAGCAACCTGGCAGCCATTTTGGCTCCGGTGAAACAGGCGGTGATCGAGCTGAGCAACGAGAGCCGGCCAACCTTGCAGCTGGTACTGCCCACCTACGTCAAACTGGAGAAACTGTTCACTTCCAAAGCTAACGATGCTGGCGTAGTCAGCAAACTCTGCCACCTCTTCTTGGAGGCGCTGAAGGAGAACTTCAAAGTCCATTCGGCACACAAGGTAGCCATGATCTTAGACCCTCAGCAGAAGCTGCGGCCCGTCCCACCGTACCAGCACGAAGAGATCATTGGCAAGGTCTGTGAGTTGATCAATGAGGTGAAAGAGTCCTGGGCAGAAGAAACAGAATTTGAACCTTCAACCAAGAAGCCTCGGGCAGCAGGGGAAGCCACAGCAGCTCAGGAAGAAGATTGGTTCGGGAAAAATGAAGTCTATGATTATTTGCAAGAACCTCTCTTCCAGGCCACCCCTGACCTGTTTCAGTACTGGTCGTGTGTTACCCAAAAGCATACAAAACTAGCCAAGCTAGCCTTTTGGCTCTTAGCAGTGCCTGCTGTTGGTGCCAGAAGCGAATGTGTAAATATGTGTGAGCAGGCTCTCTTAATCAAAAGGAGACGGCTACTCAGTCCAGAAGACATGAACAAACTCATGTTTTTGAAGTCCAACATGCTTTAAGACTGTCTTTTAATTAAAACAAAACTTTAAAACACTGTTCCAAACAAAGAAAAAGAATTTTAAGTTCTAAACACTGTGGACCTCATTATGAATGCCCCTGGAAACCAAGTGCTTTTTTATATATATATAAAAATATAAATATATATAAAATTAAGTTTGAAAGGAAAGCCGAGCACGTGAGAGAGACAGCCCTCTGCCAGGAACGTGCTCCTTTCCATAGATAGTGTGTGGACTTGACAGACTTTCTAATGTTTTCAAGTGGGCAGACCAATGGGAGGCTGATGTTCTAAAGTCTTCAGGCAGCTGAGATCTAAAGTGACTTGAAGTTTCTTTTGTTTCTCCTCCACCCCACCTTTCCTCTTGTCCCCTGGGCCATCTTGCCATGGATAATCAGACTACATTGAACAGACCAGTTCTGCACTGGACTTTGCTCCTTTGAATAACTGTACACCTTGAGGGCATTTGTCTGCAGCCTTCTTGACATACAGTGCATGTTATCAGGGCAGCTGTGTTTTATGAACACCGGTATCTTTAGAAATCAGGAAGGGAGACTTTAAGGGTTGTTTTTAATTTTATTTTTAACTTTTTTCATAGACGGTTTTCGCAAAAAAAACGAAAGTTACTCTGCTATCTCCACTCCCAGTTTTGAGTTAAAACGCGTTAGCTAGTGCTTATAAGCTTGATTTAAAACTAAGAGAAATGGTTCATGGCAGAAAATGTGTGTTACGTTTCTTGGATATTTTTTTTTACAGCATAACTTCTTTTCTGAATTCCCAGTGTTAATTAGCTTCTCTGTGAACTCTGTACATCAGGGGTCCTCAAACTTGTTCTAGAGTAGCCCGTTCGCAATTAAATAATATCCTTATGGGAACCACAGCAGTTGCTCATACGCTAGAAACCAGGAAAAGCAAGCACGCGGTGACAGCACAGATGCCTGTGGGCCACCAGCAAGCTTGCCGGGGTCTGCCAGCTGCCATTGTACCTCAACTTTTTGTAGACCTTCTCAGTACCCACACTCAAAGTAACCTTCGCAAGGCCAAGGACAAACCAAGGTGTATGATTTTTCAGGGGAACAAAGATCATCAGTTTTGTCAAACTGGGGTTTGAAGGAAGCTTAGAGAAGTGCATGGGCTCAAAGATCCTTCTGAATGTAAGTGCTCCTGATTGAGTGCAAAGAATATCTTCCCATTTTGTTTGGAATGGTTTCCTCTAGTAGCACGAATGTCTTTTTAATACCTACAGTGCATTACACTACTTGTTATGTTGCTGAATCATTCTGGCTAGGAAGGCCGCGGGCCCTTAAACGTTCACGCTTACCGACTCACCCCAAATGCAATTAGAGATCATCATAATGCAAAAACATCTCAGTCGCTCTGCTGTCCACCGAGGCCGGTGCTCCGCTGTGTCCCGTGCCTGTAGGCACAGTTCCTGGGCTGCTGGACGAGATCTCCGCAGGCTGTCAGGTTTGGTGCCTCTTGGACAATTCCCATCTTCTGGTGCCAAACTGTAAATTTTTCATCACTGGGACTTGTATCCCGGAGGCAAATTGAAGCAAATTCTTATTTTTGGAGTAGTTTCTCCTGCTTCCAGTAGCGTGCTCTGGAGCTGCGGTCACAGCGGCAGCAGAGCAGCGTCGGCGGTTCGGGAGGATGGACGCGCTGGGCCCCGAGCAGGCAGGCTGGGGGCTGGAGCCCTTCCGCGGCGCAGGGGTGGGTTCTGGTTGCTGACAATGCGGTGGTGAGACTGGGGGCCCTCCGTGAAGTGCTGCTGTTGAACAGATGTTAAACCAAATCCCGCCTGCCCGTCTCTGGTTGTAATAGAAGTTGAAAGTCCCAAGACGTGAGAAATGGCAAACCCAATCTCTCAGGCTTCGTGAGCAGATGCCTTGAACCTGGCAGGCACCAGCTGGCAGCGTCACTGCCAGGGGGCGCAGACAGGGAACGGTTTGCGTGGCAGAGACCTTCCCTAGGTCAAGGTCGCTGAAGGTGGCTCTTTGCACCCAGCTCTCTTGCCCCTTTCAGCCTGGAAGCAGGATCTGCTGTTAGGCCTGAGTGTAGCATTTGGGTTGACCTCTCGGCACTGTGACCGGCATCAGGGCAAAACTACTCGTCTCCTAAATGTAAGTTTTGCATATGGATATCTTAAAAGACACAGTCTGCAACGCCCCTGACAGCTGCAGGGGGAGCAGCACTTGAAGATGCGCTGCCGAGGCAGAGGCGCTTGGAGATCTGATTTCTCTGGCAGTGGTTTTTGCAAACGGAGGTGTTGGTTGTAGGGCCAACTTTTCTTCCTGCCGGTTTTATTTTCTCCCGTACAAATTCTGCCAGCCCAGCCACCTCTTGCGCCCACGGTACCACATCTGTTTGCACTCGCAGTGCAGGAGAAGCCTGTAACAAACCATAACTAAGTCTCCAACTACAAAGCATTTGTGCTGTGCTGCTGTTCCCACTGAAAAGCACAAGGTGTCCTGCTGCAGGAAGACATGGCTGGAGGCTGAATCCAAAGCAAGGTTAGCTTCTGAGGCTGCAGAGTGTGTGCCCTGCAGCTCAGCTGTTGGGCAGAACCGGGGACAGGATTTGTAGTTCTTTCTTCTCATGGCACCTTTTAGCTTGAGACCTGAGACCCTGAGAGCCAATCCCAGGCTCGTCGGTGCTCGGGCGAACGTGCAAAAACCTTTGCATTCCTTTGGAAAGAAAGCTCCAAACCCCAGCACTCCTTTGCTACGGGACAGGCTGATGATTTCTGTGGGATTTGACAACTCGGGCTCATTGTGTTGTCTGTCTGCAAGACATTAAGGGTGGGGAGTGGACGACGCAGAGTTAGCACAGGTTTAAATCCTTGGAATTGAGAATGAGGTAAAATTGCAGTCATTTGTGCAGTCATTTGATGCCCGGCCGTGCCCAGCAGAGAGCTGGACCGTGGCTGCACAGCCAGGACACGCAAACAGAAAGGCCGCAGCCACCATTAACTCCCAGCCCATCTCCCCTTCCCCTTTTCCCAGTGTGGTTTTGGCATCAGATCAAGAGCTTTCTTCCTGTGACGACCAAAGAGAGGGATTGAGGGGCCCTCTCCCCCGGCCGAGTAACTGTCAACTCCAAAGCAACTTTGGTTATAGTTGCACTAATGATGGATGTTAAGCAAACATGCAGCATTGTCTGCTAGATGAGATTCTCCCAAAGACTTAAAAACTCGACGTAGTAGCTGAAAAAGCAAAATAAAACCCAAAACCCTAAAATGGAGCAGTCTGTGAGAAGAGGAGCTGGTTGGCCAGCCGCCTTCTCCAGCGACTCAGTGGAAGAAGCCGCAGCTTTTCATGAGGCTTAATGTAGTCACAAGATGTTCTGCTCAGAGGAGCTGGTCAATGTTCTGCTCGTGGCGTGTCTGCCCACAGGCTGACTCGTCTGATGTACTTCGGCTTCATTAAAAGGAGGGAAGCACATCTGGAGCACACGTATTTACCCCAAATTTTGCTCCTATTTCTCCTTACCTCTTCAAGACTTGGATTTGCATTCTAGGGAGCATAGATACTTTACCAAGGTGTGAATTTTGGAAGCTCTTCATTTGCCAGGTTACTCCAACCGAAACTATTCCATGATTCGGTTCTGTGGTTGGCTCAGTGGTGTGGAGCAGCACTCGCGCTGTAAGGAGCATTGTCCATCCTGGGGTGGGAGACCGGAGAGGAGAGGGTTTCTTAGTTTGGCCAGGGCTGTAATGAGGTTCTGCTCCATCGGAGCTAGGAGGAGAAGTCCTCAGAATTGGGATCATCCTCTGGTAGGTCACGTTGGGAATTTGCCTTCTGCTTGTTTGTTTCCTTTACTTGCACTTGAGAAATGTGGTGGGATACAAAAGTGGTGTATGTGTCCTCCAGGCTTTCATTAGTTTCTGCTGCTTACTCTGTGCCTGACCTCGCAGACTTCTCTTTCTGACTTCCCAGTTTGCTGTGAGAGGGGTTGTCATCTTCAGGTGGGGAGCAAGCACCAGCAGAAGATGAACTGTAAAGAGTGAAGGGCCTTCCAGTCCTGTCTGAACATCCTTGTTGCTAGAAAACAGAGAAAGCAGGGTACAAAAGCAGAGCTCTTCAAAAGAGAAGGTTGTTTCTGTGTGAGTACAGCAGCCAGAGGGTCAGTGGAGAACATGGAGCCCAAATTTCTCTGCTGTGGCTGTCTCCTCTCCCATGTCTCTACTGGTGGCCAGTAGTTGTGTTCTGGCTTGCAAGGTGGGCTTGGTGTCTTGCGCCTGGGTCGGTTTCAGATGGAAGTAAACTTTTCTTTCTGTCAAAGCTCTATGTCTGTTCGAAGAAAACTGATTTGGTTGTATTTGAACTAGTGCAATCTGGAAAACTGTCTGTGAAAGCCGACTGCGGGCTCAGGTTTTGTCTAATTCAGTTGTCTGTTAATTGCTGGTTAAACCAGTTTAACTTTGGGATAAATTGGTTTAAGCATCCACATGAACGACCTGCACTGATTTAACTGCGCTTGCTGGGTGTTCTCCCCTGCTGATCGGAGGATATGTCCAGAAGCAGCTCAGGGAGTCACGACCCTCACGGGAATTTTGCAGATGAAGCTGTGGCAGATCAGGCTTAAAGCTCGGGAATGACTGAAAATAGAGGGGGGACGCTTCTGAAAATTGCTTGGGCTCTAAATTGTGGTGTCTGAGTTAATCCAGTGCGATGTCTCAGGTTGGTCGGCTCATTTTTCTCCAGCTGCTTGCAATAACCTGGAAGGTTTAGCGTGAGAAGAAATGGCGGCATAGGTTCATCCTGGGGGATGAGTCCACTCAGCCTCACCCCGTCTGAGGGACCGTTCCCACCTTCTGGGTCCCGCAGAAGGCGAGCCAGGACGTAGTGTTGCGCAGGAGCAGGGTGACTGAGACATGGTGCGACTCGGAGAACGCCGTGCGCATTTCTAAACAGCACCAAGTTCCTATAAATCAAAAGACAGTAAGAGAGCAGGCAAAAAGTTACGGAAAGGCTGGGAGTGCTGCTTTGTCCTGAGGAAAGACCCAGATCTCTAATTGCATCTCTCTGGCCAACGGAGGTGGAGAGGAGCTCCTGTGAGCAGTCAGAGGGAGCACCCGCAGGAGGGGACAAGGTATTCCCTATGGAATAATTAGGAGTAACGGGATGAAAATGAACATAAAGACACTAAAGGCAGATTCTGGGAAACCTTTTCAGGGAGGAGAAATCTGTTCATCTGGGAGGAGTCTGTTACGGGAATGTTTTTTGAGCCCTGTTGTTTGGAACAAGGCTGGACAGCCTCCGGGAGCCCACTCCGTACGGCACGGGGCTGCCTGGGACCTTGCTGAGAGCAAAGGGCCTGGCGGCAGAGGTGGGAAGTGATTCCTGCGTCTCGACTCCGGTCCTGCCTGATAGGTCCAGGGGGGTTCACAGAGCGTTTTCCTCTGCATCTTCCCAGTCACCGCAGCACCGAACCCTTCCCAAAGCTCCAGTACAGACATGAACCGGGTTTCCAAAGGAGGGAGGCAGTGACCGGCAGAAGGGGCAGAGGAGGAAACACCAGTTGAGGAGCGAATGTCTTGTCAACCCTTACGCTGCCAAGGTGAAAGAATCGGGGTGGGGGAGAGTATTAAATGTTCCGCTGCTTCTGCTGCGCATTTTCTGTGCTACGCCGTGATCTTGAATCCACGGCATCCATTGGGAACGCCCCGAAACATCGGCTGAGACTCAAGGTCCTGTGTCAGGTACTTCTGAAGATGGCGCCCCGTAGCAATAAGAACTCCCTTTTCACAGCGCCCGGGACCTGTCCCCGTGCCGCGGGTTATCATCTTCCTGGGGCTTCTGGAAATGTCACCGAACGAAACAAACGATGATGAAAATAGGGAGGGGTGAAGCCAAGCACAGCTCCGAGCGGAATGCCTCCTCGGTGCTGTGGGGTAGTTTGCTTATGCTAGGCCAGAAATGGTAAACCAATGAGAGTGTATTGCCCTGAAATTTAATTTTATATAGTGAATGTTTGAGGGGTTTCTGTTGAAATTTGTTTTTTGTTTGGCTGGTTAGGTGGGTTTTTTACTGCTCCTCTTAAGAGTTTTAAAGCTTGACGGAAGAGTTTTGCTCACGTTAGACAGCGGCGCATCCAGTGCACGCGTTAGGCTCTAGTGATCCGTAGGCAGCTGGGTTGGAATTATTTTTAGAATGGCTTCTGGGGTGAGCCACAGGAACGGCTCATTGATGCACAACATCAGCCGCTGACTGAAACGATTTTCCTCCTGCCCGTCGTTCCGGCGTCGTTGGCGGTGGGTAGCGCGGCCCGGTACCTGGGGGGTGGGCGGCGCAGCCTTGGCCGTGGGGGTGGTTTATGGTGGAGTCGATGAGTACAGGCACGTCAAACCCTTGCTTTTTACAACCAAAGTTCCTTAAAACGACACTTCAGCCTCATCAGCTCGTTTGCAGTCTTCTGGGGGGGCCTTGTGGCGGTCTCGGCGGTGTGCGTGGGTAGGATGGGGCTGTTTTTTTTCCAGCGGGCTGGGGGGTGGGAGGAGGGATTTTCTTTTTTTTCTTTTCTTGCAATCTATGGAGAAGGACCTTTCCGCTCGAGGAAGGCGGCATGTGTTCTGGAAGGAACAACACTCTTAGGAGCTGTTTGCCACGGTCCCTTTAAAGTTATTGGGACTTCAAATTTTATATATTTTTCATTATTTAAAAGGAAAACTGATAACGGATGAACTGAAACATTCGTGACAGGTGGCTAGTGGAGGCCGTAAGGCCGGGCGGAACGCACGTCGTCCGGAGCGGGAGGACTCTGCTCCGCGCCGGAGCTAGAAAGTGTCATGCCGACAAACCAAACCATCGGGAAATCCTTGTTTGCAGCCAGTCTGAAAAGAGAAGCTGTTCCTCCTTCGTGTGTTCGTTTTTTTTTTTTTTTGAAACCTCCTGTTGGGAGCTGAATTCGTGTCGTTTCATCGAGCAAACAATTAACGTTCTCCTTCCCCCCCCCGCCCTCCCTGCCCTCAGTGACTCCTGCGCGTTTCCTTCCTTTCTGTAGATGCAGATGTTCTAGGCAATACCACAGATGCACCTGCGCGTGTCTCTACCTGCGAGTGCAAGAATCTCATGTCATCTTAAAAAATACAAAAAAAAAAATATACAAAAAATATACAAAAAATATCTTTTTTAGGCCAGAGTTTTCTACAGGTATTAATGAATATTTTTCTTAATCCTTATAAGTTTTATGTGTTTAATATTTCTTAATACCGGTAGCATTAATTTATACTTTTGTAGCAACACAATATTTTTATAAACCGCCACCGCTGGCTTTGTCTTCATAATGGGGAAAAGTGCGGGCAGCTGGCCCCGCGCTGTACCATGTACTGTATTTAAAAGGTTATCTAATGTCACACTTGCTGTGTTAATAAACAAAACAAAACCTGTTTGAAGTCTCATGTATTGTTGGTGTGGATCGAATGACTCAATAGAGAGCAATATTGCACGGGGTTGAGTTGCTGATTTTCATTGTGATATACGAACGCTTGAGGCCAACTCAAGTTCTTCTGATTTTTTTTTTTTTTTTTTTCTTTTTAGGATTTTGGTTTTGGTTTGGTTTGTTCTTTTTTTTTTTTTTTTTTTTTTTTTACAGCTAAATAAATTCAGTGCTGTTTGAAACTTAGACTGACGTCAAATGAAAAGGATTATTAAAGAAAAAAAAATAAAAATCAAGGTGTTTAAATGTTGCTGTTTTTAACGAGTCTGTTGCTGTCTGAATGGAAATATTCCACGAGAGAAGAGGAATAGTTCCACTTAGCTTCCAAACGAGCTGAGCGCTCCAGGCCAGAGCTCGGTCATTTGGAGATATCTTAGAGACATGTTTCTGCAACATTCTTTTCAGAGTTGATGCCAAGGCAGAAGACAAACTGTAACTGTAAGAAAGCATCCGTTGCTTGAGGATTTTCATGTCAGTGTTGTATTTATGGTTTTACAATAAAACAACCTTTAGGAAAAAAAAAAAAAAAAGTGTCTGGGGTTTTCTATTTTTCAAGCACATGAAGGGACGTCGCCGAGCGCTGGGTGTCTTGTGAGGAGGGAAAACGTCACCTAAATCTCAGCAGCGGTCCTCTTTGATGGACCTCATCAGCTGTAGAACTCCGTAGTGGGCTTCTCCCCGCACCCCTCCTGCGCCCAGAGCTCGCTGGAGCCTTTTCCAGAGCACCTTCTGTCTCACGCCTGGTTGCCGGCGCAGTGAACCTGCTCCTCCCGCCAGTGAGACGTTTCTGTGTAGCGGAAGGAACCGAGAGTGGCTGGAGGGGCTGCTCGGCGCGTTGTAAGGGCGGCGTTTGGATTCACAGCCCCGGGACGGGTTCAGCTCAGCTGGTTTTTATGCTGCCGCGGCGGTGCGAGCTGCCGCTGGGCACCGTAGTCCCGACTCAGGGAGCGTGTTGAAGCTCCGCGGTCAGAGATTCCGCGCTTGTATCAGCAGATCCACCTGCCAGCTTGCTTTCGCCCCAGGAGAAAAGAGCATTCGGGCACTGGGCAGGTTCACTGCACGAGTCAAGGCCCTTGACGGCTGTTCATAACCGTAACCAGAGTAGGAGAGGGCACGGAAAGTCTTTGTTTGGAGGCTGTGTCAGTCGGGACCCGCGTCAGCGACTCCCTGGGTCGGGAGGACGTGGGGCTGGGGGGGGAGCGCTGGCCGTTCCGCACGCGGGGACGCAGCCGTGCCAATGTTCTCTGGAGCTCCCAGAGCCACCTCCTGACGGACCAGAAACCGCCGGGGAATGGTCCCAGGTGGAACAAGTGCATGGAGCAGGGTTCAGAGGAGGAGGCCAGGCCTGCCGCTGGAAAACCCAAGGTACGTTGTCCATCACCCTTCAGGTGTCCTTTTCTTGACCGGCTTTGCCATCCTTTGGGGTTCTCTAACCGTGCACCCACCCCCCAAAAAAACCATTGCTTGAGGATTAGGAAGTTTGTAGTGAATTTGTTAGTTGGGAAAAAACAAAACCCAGAGACGCGGAATGGCGATAGGTCTGGCAATGGGATAGACTCTCCTGGGTAGCGGTCACGCGTGACGAAAAGCCACAATAATAAATAAAACTATCAGAATATATTAGTAAGAACAGCTGGAGCTTTGCAACAGACTTGATGTAAGAGTGATTTCAGTAAACAACAAGGTTAGGTGTCCTCACGTCCTAACCAGATGGGAGTTAGGATTTGTTTGGAAAATCTAAACATATAAAGTGGATAATGTACAGCCAGACAGCACAGAAGGCTGGAGGCCAGGCCTCCTCGGCATGCCAGTGTCTGCCAGCGCTAAATGGTCCTTTTTGCTAGACCCGTTTAAAAGGATAAATAAGATCGCAAATGGAAACATCAGAGGCTTAAGCCAATCCTGTCTTATTTCCCCATTCTCTAATTTCTGCCTTAACAGGACGCAACTACTTCAGCCTTAGTAATAAAGGAAATGGTAGCTCAGAACTTGGGCTCTGCTGGAGGTATCCCATAGTTTCCTCTCATTTCGGAATTAGCAAAACTGACAACTCACCATCTCTAATCTGGTCTTCCAACAATTTGCCTGCCTTGGAGGTTTGTCCGTCCTGAGACGCTGTACGTGGGAACGCGGTCAGGAGCGGGGTGCCGCAGCCCGGCTGTGTTCAGGAGCTCTGTACTTGTGCGCGTGAGTCTCTGCGTGTGGTGGCCGCGTGTCCCCTTGGGTGTGTGGGTGACCCGCGCCATGTAACGTAACATCTCTGTCCTGGTAGCTGAGATTTCAGCCTCTCGCTGCTTCTCTGATGACCCATCACCGCGAGGGCGGCTGCTCCCTGAGGAACGGGGTGCTGGGAGCCGCGGGGGTCCCACCGCCCCCGAGCGAGGTGGGCAGGGCAGGCCCAGCAGTCACAGCCAGGCTCGACCAAGAGCCCGGATCATCGGGCAAGCTCATGGTGATGAGGCAGGTCTGAGGCCAAGCTGGGAAGTCAATTTGCATCTCGGGGTTGGGATCTGCTGAGGGTAGCCAGGGTCCGACACAGCCCAGCAATCGCTGGGCAGGTCCGTGGTGATGGGACAGGGTGGAGGTCATGCTGGGATGTCAGTCTGTTGTGATTTCAGATCAGCCAGGCCTGGGCATGTCTGCGGCTGAGCTGGGGACTTCCCACAGTGTAGCTCAGGACAGGGGCTGAAGGTCCACAGCTGAGCTGAAATGGGGCTCCTGGGCCATGGGCAGGGGGTGGACGAAGACCCAGGTGAGGCTGCTCAGGGCCACTGAGACATGATAGTGCTCTCAGGCCCCTGGGAGGCTCAGGCTGTTGAGTTGGACAATGCTCCTTGTCCAAGCTCCTGCCACCTCCTTAAGTTCCTTGCTGGAGATCCCCTGCGGCTCCTGAAGCAGGGCAGCGTGGCCCAGCTGCAGAATCACTTCTCCCATGCAAGGACACCCCACAAAGCAGCAAAGAACAACAAACTGTGACCATGACATCAGCTTTAAAAAAAATTTATTAGTGAAATATTGAGAGCGCGATAGCCAGGTGTGAAGGGTGAGGGCAGAGCTTGCACATGGTTATCTGGGATGCTGTCGGGGTGGGCGATGGTCCTGCTCCCGGTCCTGCTGTCAGGGTTAATGGTGAAGGAGGAACCAGAACCCTCAGGGAAGTGCAGAATTCACAAGGCACAGGCAAACGCCCAGCACGTGAGACCGGCAGCTACCGGCCCCCATGGAAAGCTGGATTTGAGCTTTTGCTCTCGCTGGCTCTTGGCACAGAGTAACTGCCAGAGTCCTGCTGCCTGTACAAGGCAGGCTCTGCCTGGGGAGATCTGGGGTTTCTCTAGGGTACGCAGCAAGGCAGAATTTAGCCCTTCGGTACAAAGCATGTAGGCACAAAGCACAGGAGAATTTGGGCCAGTTTTCGTCAGATTTGCAGCCTAGTCTGCATGTGTTAGCTTCATTTCTGATCACGGTGACAGTGGGTGACACCCATGGTCTTGCCATGAGACAAATTTTTACAGCCGACCATGTACCCAAGGTATTGCTGGAACCCAGGGGTACCAAAGCAGGATCATACTCAGATCCTTGACCTGCAGAGTTGTTGTCAGTCTGAGTGATCTGGTCACCAGGATACTCCCTCGTCTTCCCAACTAGGTGCATTAGCTCCGTAAGGAATTGACTCGTGCAAGAGCTCAGTAGGCTTGAAGGAGCCCACAGGTAAGGCAAGGACATGGTGGGCAGCTAAAACCCATGCTGGCCTGCCTGCTGCCACAGAGAAGGAAGACGGCACGCGTCTGCGGGCTTTGCAATCACACCCCGATGCCACGCAGACGTCGGCCAAGGCTCCCCTGGGGAGCTGAAGCTTGGCCCAGCCAAGGGGATGGCGCAGAAGCAACAGCGGCCTGGCTGGGAAAGGGCACTTCAGGCAATAAAAGGCCACATGTAAAGCTTTTCATCTAACTATGCAAAATGGTAGCAGCAGTGAGAGACACGGGCACTTTAAAGGCAGTTCTGGCAATCTTAAATTCATGCTCAGCGCATACGTTGGAGCGCAGGTACAAGAGCGTGTGACACCCTTTGAGCTTTGATGCCCGACACGAAAGGTAGAAGAGGATTGCCAGGGCTCAGGCTCCGCTCGCTGGGCAGGGCCAATATTGGTGACATTGAAGATGCCTGCCCCGCCCCGCCGACACCTGGGAGCCACTGGCCGCTTCTGCAGCGAGGTCCTCACCAGTCCAGGCCCTGCTGCGCCGGGAGCCTCGTGCTCTTCGCGCTGTAGAACTGGGCGTACCAGCGCCGGTGCTTCTGGATGCCCGAGTCCTCCCTGACCAGCAGCGGCTTGGGCAGATACTGTTTGTTATTCCAGATGGTTATATCGCGCTCGAACTGGGGGGAGAGGGAGGGTGTCATTCAGGTGGGGAAGCTGAACCGGCAGTTTTGTGCGTGCTGCCTGACGCTAGGTTTATTTTTTAGCCTTTCTCCCAAAAGGCCGGTTTGGGACCGCTCGTGCTATTTGTTGTAACTCTACAGCTGTGTCTGCAGTTAGCAGACCTTCAGCCCATCGTAGCTCCCAAATGAGAAGCCACTTTCAGCTTAGACTCTCCCTGCCGTACGAGATCCTGTAAAAGAAATGGGTGTTGTGTAGGTAGGAGCTGCTCCAGCTGAGATTTTTTTCTTTTGTTGGGTACCTCCAGCCAACCAGGGCGTTACAAATTCAGCATCTGCGTCTTAAACTGCGCTCAGACACAGGTGCAGTAAGATTTATTGTGTTTTTCCCTTGGCAGTAAGTCTCTGCAGAAATGAGTGCTGCTCATTCACATTAATAAGATGCAAAATATTAAGCCAGCATTTATACAACACGAGGTAGCACAGCCAAGTTTGATTTGGGGTAGGTTTTTGGCATCTGAAAATCATCTCTTGGCAATTTTTACTCTAGTGCCAGTGAAACCCTCTCTGGTCAGACCAAACAGTTTCCAAGCTTGAACCCTGACAGAAGGGAAGGACATGAACTCTTCGGACTGCGTGAAAGGGGATGACTGCAGGGATGATTGTTCTTGGTAGTGCCAGCTGGTGTAACAAGGAGCAACAGCTGCAGGTTGCAGGTTGAAAAGTTCAAAATGGACATTAAAAATAAAAACTAACAATAGGGGTAGAGCAATAATGGAATGCGTCACCCAAGGAGCTGGAGAGATGGGGGCATTCTCCAAAGGAGGAGGCCTTCAAGGCCATGCTTGGCCTGAATTTGGCAATAGTCTTCCCCCAACTGAGCTATTGAACCGGAGACCTCCAGAGGGACCTTTCACCACTTTCATGAATCCCTGAGGAAAGGACCTGGAAAACCTCCGTCAGGTGGGGTAAGAGTTGCCACATCTCAGGATAACAGGAGGATTTCTTGGCAGAGTGCTCACCAAAGGAGATAGGATGATCTTAGAGCACCAGCCTGGGATGCTGGAAGTCTGAATGCAGTTATTAGTTCCCTCAACGACTTCCTGCAGCTTGGGAGAGGTTGGCTAATCCTTGTGCCCCAGTTCCACCTCCACAGGAGAGGAATAACACCTCTCTGCCATCCTCCACAGGAGACCCACTGCAGGGACTCCCTTTACTAAACCTCCAGTTCAGTTCTTTGGGCTACTGAAAATGAAAGGTCATGCCAAGCGCGGAAAAACTCTTTCCCACGAGAGCTTTCCTCCCATGTATATCTGAGCTCATGCGGGACATTGCTTTTCCCTCCCACACCTCCTAACCACGAAGCTCCAGGGGACCACCTTTGGCTGGTCTTCCTGGGGGGCCTTACCTGTATGCACTCTGCTCTCAGGATGAACTTGGGGATTATGGCCGGCACGTTCTTCTGGTAGTAGATGGTGTGGACGACATTCTGCAGGAGCGGCTCCAGGGGAGTCACCGTCTGCAGGATGATCCCACGGCCCAGCAAAGCGTGTTCAAAGAGCAGGAAAACCAGGCCTGGCCCCACCTGCAGAGCAACAGAGCACCCTCAGGAACGGCCTCGGATAGTCCAGCCCTCTGGGTAGAGCAGCTCCCACAGCCTGAGACCTGCCTGAAATGTCTCCTAGACTGTGTTCAAGTCCCCCTTTGCTCTATCTTTTCTTCAGATAATAACACAAATTCAAGCTACGCCTCAGGGCCGGGAGTCACAGAGTGCTCCCAACCGGGAATGCTCCGCAGCCCAGGGGAAACCCAGCAGAGCCGTGCAGCCCGCGCTGGCCTGGACATTCACAGATGTGTCCGGGCTGAACGGCTTTGCCGTGGGCCCACGGGAATTCATGAGTGTTTCCATAGCTCTACTGGTCCCAAAAAATTTAAAATCTAATCTTCTAGGAAATGCTTCCAAATTTTCACTTGGTCTTGTTGTTCATCAATGAATGACCTTCAGGTTGTTGACACCAGTCCTGGGCTCCGATCTCAGCAATACAATACGGAGGTAACACAACATCCCCGCTCCTGCTCTGCCTTTCTCCTTGGCACCTACAACACCCACAGCAAGTTTTAGCTGAGATCAGGATCAGCCTTTTGTCTTGCATGACACGAAGTACCAGTTCTGTGCTCTTTGACGTGCGCGCAGACACGCAGGTGCATCATCATACACTCGGTCCTTTGAAACACTGCAGATATTGCTGATTTTTCTCAGCTACTTTATGTACGATTCCTTTAATGTTTGGTTGGGTACAAACTCTTTGTAAGGTTATTTTAATGTCCTTTTTTTCTCCTGTTCATTGGTATCAGTGCTAAATAGCACAGATCTAAGAACTGAACAGAGATACAATCAACTTCCACTTTGTGATAATTCCCTCATTACACCAAAATCTACCCCTTATCAAAGTTTTGTGTCGTGACTTGCTATTGTTCTCAATTTGTAATATGGGAATAGGTCAAATGCCTTCAAAAATATACTAGAACAAAGTTATTAGTTTTATCAGGCAAGCTTAGCATTTCAAAAAAAAACACCCCAAAAAACACAGAAACGAAGTGAGAAGATCCAGTTCCCACTGATTCGTGTTTAGTGGCATTATTTCTGTTGTCCTTTCATTCCCCTCATCCAGGGCTGGTCTTGGGCTACAAGACAGGCTGTTCCTGGTTGTTTGCCTTTCCCGGGCATGTCCAGCACGGACTGAAATTGCCCACATGGCTGTGTTGTAAAGAGCCGTGACAAGGTGGTGTGAAGGTCCCTCCGGATTGTCCCCGCTGTCTGCTCAGGTACCAGCTTTTTATTTTCCCGGTTATTTTGCGGGCAGAGCAGTCCTTACGAACCCTCCCTTCTCTCCGCGTTGCCCGGTCACGGAGCAGCCCCAGTGCCAGGTTTTGGCCCGTGTTCCCGATGCGCTGGGTTGGAGAGGCCACGCTGGGCACAGAGTCAGCCTTTCGGGTGACAAAGCCCTTCAGCTCGGAGTGCTGGTGGTGGTCTCCCGCGTGGGACATACCTGCCTGGCTGAAACCGTCAAATCCATCAAGGAGACGTGCTTCCCAAAGATGGTTGCGGAGTGTTGAAGCAGCAGCCGGGAGCAATGCTCGTTGGGCTCCGGCTCCGGCCGCCACTCCGCCTGGAGGGAGGGAGACGGAACAGCTCAGTCCAAGATATGGGGAGACGGGAGGACGGGCTGAGGGGAGGCAGCAGCCAGATGGTGACGAGAGCTGGGCATGAAGAACATCTAGGGATGAGCACAGATGAGGGAGTGCAGCCAAAACCCTCAGAGACACAGAAAAAGGACTGGACATGAAGAGTGGGGGATGCAGCAGAGGGGTGAGGCGGGACTGATGCCTTGAGACAGAAAGGGGACCTGGTTTGAAAGACTTCGAACTCCTCATGGCTAAGAGGGGAGCGAGGGTCTTACCTTCCAGATGTGCTTCATAAAATCCCACAGCTTGGACCTTGTGTATCTCAGATCGGATCCGCCCAGGATAGCTGGTCCATGGACGAAAGCCAGGTGAGCTGTGTCAGCCGCGTTTTCGGGGATTTCCTATCATTGGGCAACAATTTGCCATGGGTGAGAGTTGACTTGGGTGGGAGGTGCCTGTGTTTAAGAGCAGTATTGCAACGACGCTGCCGTACAGCCCAGGGCACATCATAGAGTCATAGAATCGTAGAATCATTCAGGTTGGAAAAGACCCTTGGGATCATCAAGTCCAACCATCAACCCCACTCTACAAAGTTCTCCCCTACACCATATCCCCCAACACCACATCTAAACGAGCCTTAAACACATCCAAGGATGGTGACTCCACCACCTCCCTGGGCAGCCTATTCCAGTGTCCGACCACTCTTTCTGGGAAGAATTTTTTCCTAATGTCCAGTTTAAATCTACCCTGCTGCAGCTTGAAGCCGTTCCCTCTTGTTCTAACGCTAATTACCTGTGAGAAGAGACCAGCACCAACCTCTCTACAGTGTCCTTTCAAGTAGTTGTAGAGAGTGATGAGGTCTCCCCTCAGCCTCCTCTTCCTCAAACTAAACAGTCCCAGCTCCTTCAGTCGCTCCTCATCAGATTTATTCTCCAGGCCCTTCACCAGCTTCGTTGCCCTCCTCTGCACTCGCTCCAGCACCTCGAGATCTCTCTCGTATTGGGGAGCCCAGAACTGGACACAATACTCAAGGTGTGGCCTCCCCAGTGCTGAGTACAGGGGGACAATCGCCTCCCTCCTTCTGCTGGTCACGGCGTGCTGTGCTCATCGCACCGAGCACAGCGGGATGCTCACAGGTACATCTCACTGCAAGAGGCAACCGAGCGAGCAGAGGAAGGGGCCTCAGCACAGACCGACTGGGACTAGTCCTTCACTACTGTTCAGGAATAATTTAAGCATGAAGCTCAGAAAATTCAGAGTTCATTTTAAGTTCAAAGAAATCTATGTGTGTCAACTTCTGCAGCTGCACAAGCTGGGACTCCAAACAAGTCCGTCCTTTGGCCCTGTAAGAGTTGCAAGGAATAAAGCATTTTTGTGTTTGCGCTCCTCGACTACTCTTCACATACTTCTGAACCTTTAAACCCCACCGGCCTGCGCGCAATATGTCACTTTTGAAAATGTTTTAACTGCTTATTACTCAAGTACAGCAGCTTTCCACCAGTTTCACAAGTAGCACAGCCTGGCCCCTGTGTGCGCTGTGTATAGACCTGTGTGCACTGAAAAGCAGAGATGAAATAAATATTACTATCCCATCAGTCTCCCAAATTCTCCCTGCTTGTCACGACTCCTCTGCCCACTCCCAGAGCCGCATCTCCTGTGTCTCGTGCACATTCTTCTAATAATTCTTCATTTCTTTCTAACCCACTCCCCTTTTAGCCGTGATTTAGTCTGCAGGCAGGCGCTGCCTTTGGAGAGAAGCGCGTTTTACGTTGTCATTTTTGTCACTGATTTTTACAAATAGAGCTGTTCTGCTCAGTGGCAAGTAGCTGAAAATCTCCCCAGGTCCAAAGTCCTAAGGGACTGCCCATTTTCAAACCTGCCTCTCCCGGAGGAGCCCGCCCCGGCTCCCTGCGAGGAGCGCGGCCACGGTGGCTCCTGTTTGGTGCCGCAGAACCCTGACCCTTCTCCAGCCCCGTTTCCACGGAGAGGCGATGGAGGAGACAGCCAGTTTGTTCTCCCCGGCACATCTGTCAGCCTGTGACGGTGATTATGAAGATTAACAGCAAAATAACCCTGCGTTTCCATTGCGGTGATCGATGAGTTGAAAAGGCTCCTGACGCCAAGTGCCGCAATTCTTCGAGAAGCTTTATTTCAATTACATCAGTTATAAGTCAAAGCAAATTATCACATTCCCTTTAAGTACCCGGAACATCTGCTCTCTGCTCAAGAAGCCCACGATCCGTGTTTGGGGAACATATGCTGTATGCTGGATATACGGGGCATATTTCTAGGTCTGAGCTCTGCCAGCAGAGGTGGCACTGGGCGCAGGTGGAGCCCGGTTAATTGGGAGGGAGATGTCCCTGAAGGGGTTAACTGGGAGGAGAAGTCCCTGAACTGGACTGTAGGTGAGGACAGGCCTGGAGGGGTGCGGGCTCCCTACCTGGATGTGCGCGTCCACCCAGTGCTCTGTCTGTCCGCGGAACACCCACTCCTTGGTGGCCACCTCCCGCTGCTCCGGCACGGCCCAGGTGGGACCGACCCCTTCGCAGTGGTACCACACCAGCAGCATCCCGTTCACCTCGCAGGACGGCCAGGTCCGGACCCTGGCAAAATCCGGCACTGCGAAGGAGAGAAAGGAATCGGTTACAAGCGGCGTCTCCCAGGCTGACACTGGGGCTGAGGGTCACCTCGTCCTGAACCACGGCCCAGAGCTCATCGTTGTGGGTGGCACTCACGTGCCACGGACTCTCTGGTGACACCTGCCACCTTTCAGGCTGCTGAAGAAGGACAACAGCTTCTGAAGTTCACAGAAGAGTGTTTGCTTAAATCAGTTTTATTTCAATTGGGTGTTTTGCGTAAGTTTTTTTTAAGGCAGGAGCATGGCTGGTGGCTCTGCAGCTGCTGTCACTACTCAAAACGGTTCAAATAATGAAGTGTCTGCTGCATCAACGGACCCTCCTCAAGTTTCAGTGACCCAAAAGGAGACAGTTTTAGTCATAGAAGTGCAGAGTAAAAGCCACCTCTGCCTCTTGAGTTCCAGGCATTCTCTGTTACAGTACTGCAGTACCATGCGTTGCCTTAAGAATGGATCTGCAGCCTTTCCAGTGAAATGAATTTTGGCATTTATATTTACCCAATTGTCAGAAAATGTGTCTTCTACTGGACCGGAAGGTTTCTGCCTTCATTACTTTTTTTTTCTAATTTGCAAACAAGCATGGAGGACAGCGCTTCCTTGTTATTCAGCCTTGGACAGTCACGTGGGAGTTGAAATAACAGGAGAAATTATGTTCCTCCTTCAGTCAATGAGTATCAGAGGTGGCAGGAGGAGACCTCCGCTGTGATTTCTGATTGGAAAAATCATGTGCTTTGGGTGGGATGCATCTCATGAAATTTGAAAAGGGGCCTCACGCGCCCCCACGCAGCCCCAGGCTGGGCTGTGGCTGGTGTCCCCTGCCAGCCCCGTGCCGGAGGAGCTGCCCTTCCCAACTCTCCAAAACCCCCTCCGTCAACGTGACCTGCATGAGCACAGATGGCTTTTAAATCTGTCAGAATCACCCTGACCCGTTTGGGCTGTACCGGGAGCAGGGCAGCTCTCTGCAGTTACCCTCTCTTTGTATCAGGTGGCCACAACTCTGAATGCAGCAGTTTCAGATGAAACAACACATTTTGGCAAGCGTTTCAGTATATCCAGAGTATCCATTCTCATTTTGTGATAAAACACATCTTTGCTTGTTATTTGGAAACAAATTTTCAATCAAAGGCAGCTCCTGAGTGAGTGTGTACGAGGAAAAAAATACAGCATTGATCTTTTTTTTTCCCTGAAAATATCACACACAAAACAAAGGAATTGCTGTTTAGTGAGATCTATAAATTGTTCATCTTGTCTCATGTAGACAGCGTGTTTCTTTCACTTTGGGGAAAAATTGTCTGTTCAGTAGAAAGACTAACTTTTGCTGCTAATCAGTGTTTTCATTGCTACCCCAATCAATCCCAACCAGAGGAAGCTGAACTTCTCAGGAAAATGACTAAGCGCAAGCCCAAGCAAAACTCAAGGTCAGTCTGTTTGCTGGTTTCAGCCGCATCGAGACCCGGCGATTTAAACCAATTAGTGCAGCCAGATCGAGTAACTGTTAATGTGAACTTTAAGTAAGATATTCTTCCTACACAGTCACTGCAAACCATAGCTAAGAGGTAGGTGTATGCGAAGAGCTTTCCTGGATTCCAACCAAAAATTCCCTTCACGCCTTAAAAGGAGAAAATATTGCCATAGAGAGACCATTCTGTCATGCTAATGCGACAGATTTAAGCACTGACGTGGTATAAGCTCTCACTATAGAGTACAGAATCATTTCTGAAACCCAACAGCTCCTCAGGATCCATCCCTGCTGGTGCCATGCGTGACTCAGAGTTAAAAATCTTCTTTTATACCCTGCTTGCTGAATGCAGGAGTTGTAGGATTATCGAAATCAAGAAGGGTGGTTATTTAACTATACCAAAGTTCCAGTTACCATCTAACATAGGAAAGGGCACTGGAAAGTTATGCCCTGACACGGACAACCCAGGAGGAGAAGCAGGGCATTGCGTGACGCAGGGGAGCAGGATGGAGGGTTGGTTATTTTTCCTTAATGGACCATTTTTCCTTAATGAAATAGCTTTTAATGAGGACACACGGGGCACTGCCAGTGCCACAGATGCTTTCTGTGGATCTGGGGGAACTTCACCTTTTTCAGCATAGGGGATGCGGGTGCATTTTCCGTCTTCTCCTCGAAACTGCCAGCCGTGAAACGGGCACTCGATGCAATTGCCCACGACGCGCCCGCCAGCGGCAAGGTTGGCCCCGAGGTGCGGGCAGTAAGCATCCACCACGTAGACTTGGCCATCCTGGGTGCGAAACACAGCGAGCTGTTCTCCTGCAGAAATACGAGGTTATGAGGTTGTAGAAACAACATTCCCACATTGAGGTGCTGGAGTGTGTCCGGAGAAGGGCAACGGAGCTGGTGAGGGGTCTGGAGCACAAGTCTTGTGAGGAGCGGCTGAGGGAGCTGGGGGTGTTCAGCCTGGAGAAAAGGGGGCTGAGGGGAGACCTTCTTGCTCTCTACAGCTCCCTGAAAGGAGGGGGCAGCTGGGGGGGGTCGGGCTCTTCTCCCAAGGAACAAGCAATGGGACAAGAGGAGATGGCCTCAAGTTGGACCAGGGAAGGTTAAGATTGGATATTAGAAAAAAAATTTCTTCACCTAAATGTTTGTCAAGCATTGGAACAGGCTGCCCAGGGCAGTGGTGGAGTCACCATCCCTGGAGGGATTTAAAAGCCGGGCAGGCGTGGTGCTGAGGGACATGGGTTAGTGGTGGGTTTGGCGGTGTTGGGTTAATGGTTGGACTTGGTGGTCTTAAAGGTCCCTTCAACATAAATGATTCTATGATTCTATGAGGGGGATGTCAGCAAGACACATATTGCTTGGCCCCTCATAAAATCACAGCTTAGTTTGGGTTGAAATGGACCTCTAAAGGCCATCTAGTCCAACCCCTCTGCCATGGGCAGGGACATCTTCAACTAGATCAGGTTGTTCAGAGCCCCCTCCAACCTGACCTGCAATGTCCCCAGGGATGGGGCATCCACCACCTCTGAACCTTCTGAACAGGCTTTTACCCAACGTTGCAGGCACCTGCCTGTGCAGAGACATGCAGAAATATCCTGCTGAAAATTAATACTGAAGGTTTTCTTTCCTTTCTAGTGGAGGAGCAGTGGCAGGACAAGGAATAGGCTTGCTCCGGAGAAGTTATTTAACCAGGAGATGGCACCAGGCAGCTGCCAGAGCTGAAGCGGGCAGGGGAGACCCGCGGGCAGGAGCATCTGCTGACAGCAAAAAAAGGGCCATGCAAAATTGGGCTGGAACTGCTGCAGCAAATGCCCAGGCCGTGGTGGCTGTCGGCTCGCTGCCGGGGCGTAATAGACAACCCAGAGCAGGGAACGGTTGTGCCATGGCCCTTCGCAGCCCGTTGTTTCACGTTGGCACCCTGCAGAGCCGGGCAGCTGCCCGGTGTCCCAAGGTGCCCGGTGTCCCAGGGTGCCCTGTGTCCCAAGGGGCTGCTGGAGCACAGACACCAGCGTGTTGAAGGCTCCAGGCAGGGGCAGCATAACTTCTCCTGGTCGTCTCTAAACCCTTGTGGCTTTGACCCTCAGCCCTGGTTTTTGAGCTCTGGGAGCCTGTTTCAGCTGCAGGATAAAAGTTGCCTTCAGAGAAGTATTTAAAGATCTAGGGTCCTTCCCCTGCTAAGGGAGGGATCCACCCAGAGCAGAGCAAGAGCTGCAGGCAAAGATAACGCCGTTCCTGCCCCTTTGCCTGAGAGGTTTAGAGCAAAGAGCCCAGGCTCATACATTTCGGGCATCTCTGGTAATGGTCACTGGAAGGAGAAGCCCTTCATCCCTTTGCTCATGAGCTCCCAGAGCTACAGCTCGGCAGCGGAGGCCTTCCTTGGGCACGGGTGCTGTGAGCCAGGGAAGGGAAGGGAAGAGGGAAGGGAAGGGAAGAGGGGCGGGAAGAGGGATGGGAAGAGGGACGGGAAGGGAAGGGAAGGGAAGGGAAGGGAAGGGAAGGGAAGGGAAGGGAAGGGAAGGGAAGGGAAGAGCCTGACTCTGCTCCAGGCAAAGAGTAGAGGGCCGGTGCTGGTGTTGCCACATTGCTCCAGCACTCAGACTTGCTTTTCTCCATCACTGGGCCCGATTCCCTCTGCTCCCTGAAGCGAGGTGAGGTTTGCCCTGCTCTGTCCCTGCTCAGCCCTGGGATCCTCCTCTTCCTCCCCACCCCCAGGGCAGCACTGCCTCAGCCGAGCAAGGAATTATTAAACTGGAGAGACAGACATTTCCTGGGCTGTAGCCGAAGATCTGCTCATGGCATGGCTCCACCCAGCAGCGCAAAGCAACCACGGCTGAATGGCGTGTCAGTATTATCTAAATAAATGCTCTTCCTGAAGGGACAGAATCGGTGCCAGATGCTTGCCCGGCCTGGCACAGAGCTGCTCCGAGGGTGCTGTGGCACCACATCCCTGCCAGCACCGACATCCCTGCCGGCAGCTCAGAGGAGAGGGGCTGCTCCTCTGGGACCTGGCTTGAAAGCAAAGTTAGACCTGCTCCAGTGTCCCCTCAAGTCACGTCCTGGTTGGAAGGGGATGCAGCTGGTCTGGGAGCTCAGAAGCACTTGGGGGCTGTTCATACAGATGTGGCCACCGAGTTAAAGGCCAGGGTGCTCCAAGATCCTCTCTTCCATACTGTGCTTCAGGTTATGCACATACGTATTCCGATTTCATCAGCTTGTGTAATCTGATGGTTACAGCAACTGCTGTAACCTAAAGCTCAACAAGTGAGATAAGACCAAACTAAACTTTGGGAGCCAGGTCCTGTACGTATTTTCCCAGACAGCCACGCTGATGCCAAGTGACACAGTGTGAGCTATCCCACCCAAACCCACTTTCCTTGATTGAAGTTTTGTGGCCCGGGCAAAGAAAAGGAAACCCTGCAAGCTTTCCCAGCCTTCGAGCCTAGTAAGGATTATTTCCAATATCTGGTTGTACTCCAGTGCCTGGAGATCCCTCCTTACCCAGGACACCTGGCTCTGTTGTCCCTCCAGTCTTTCTGGAAGGCTCTCACACACCTGCTGGCAGCAGGCACAGGGGAGTGGAGGCACTTGAGGTGCAGGTCCTTCTCCCCGCCCCGAGTAACAGGGATTTATTCTAAAACATCAGCATTTTCCTCCCTCTCTAACCTGCCTCTCTACCTGACCTGAGGTTGAGGGCAAAGCAGGGAAAGGGTTCCTGCTTGTTGTTGGAGGTGTTGCAGGTTCACCAGGAGCAGCAACAGTGTGAAAACGCAGAGGAGCAGCGTTGGATGGGTCAGACCAGAGCACTTGGAGCCCGGAGGGTCCCAGCCACCTGCCCCAAGGAGCAGCCCTGCAGCCTGGTGCTTTGCCCACCCAAGTTTTAGGATGGTTTTACTCCAAGAAGGTCCCACCTCTAGAGCTCTCCTTCATACAAGCAGCCTGGAGCCTTGAAGATCTGACCAAAAACCTCACCCAGGACTCCTGGCCAAGCGCTGCTTTTGCCTCCAGGCTTTGCCCTCTGGAGCCAGCAGAGCCAGGGGAGAAGCTGATCTCTGCTCTGGCTCGCGCATCAAATCTGATGTCTCCCCACTTGGGACAACAGTATCCTGGCCTAAGGTGTACTGAGAAGCTCTGCTGCAGGTGAATATTAGAATATTAACAGCCACATACTGATGTTTTCCTACTAAATTAGCCTATTTCTTTTATGGAAATCAAAGCGCAATTGTAGCAAGAATAGCACACGGGATGTAAAGAGCCCCAGGCCACCGTGCAGTTCTGGGCCCTTGGCTCAGAGGGTGCGCTCTGGGCTTGTCCTGCACAGGAGCCTCACGGGGTCTGAGACGCTTCCCTGCGGCAGGCGCCCGGGCAGCGGCACTGACAGCGCCCCGCGGAGCAGAGCCGCTCTCACCCCACTCCACGGTCTCAGGAGAGAATGAGGCTTTCCTGCGTGCTCAGTGCCATGTTCTGGAAGGTGTCCCATCCCAAAAGATGAGTCTTGCAGGGGCTGAGTCAAATGATTTTTGTGCTTTCATCTCCGCTGGCTCGCTGCCTCTGGAGCAGGGCTACATTTCCAGGCTGGGCTCGGAGGCTCCAAAATAAATTAGACGCCCACAAACCTGGAGGCTACAGGTTGTTTAACTGTCTTATTTACTGATAATCTTCCTGGCACCAGTACGCCACTGTCACTCTGCCACTAAAAATGATTTTACAAGCACATTTCAGCCAGACCCAGAAGCCTGGGTGCCAGGAACCAGGCTTCAGGCAGACAACCAAGGGAGTCATAACACATATAGGGCTCTCTAGGCCATGCGTATTGGATTGTATAAGTCCCAATATACAAAAATAACCAAACCCAAACAACTTCACAGGACAGGATGGCTCTTGAAAATAGAAAAACTCCCACAGTTTCACCACTGAATATGAGGGATATCACTGAAGAAACAGCCCTCCTGATGAGGAAGGCACCAGCACAAGTCCAAAACCACCTTCAAGGCAAAAGGACCCTGGAAAAGCACAGCACCCCTCTGCATGTGGCTGTGAGGCCCCATCCTGATCTCCCCAGGAGACGGGGAGCTGCAGGCAGCGATGCCTGGGAGGAGAGCCCAGGCAGTGAGATGCTCTGGTGTCCCAGCAAGGAGCTCAGACAGGGGTGCCCTGCACGCCCTCCAGGAGCCTGTGCCATGATGTCCCCAGTGACCCAGCAGGGATACCCAGTGCCTATTGTAAAAGCCCAGGCTGTGACATCCTTGGTGCCCCACGCAGGTGCCCTGAAAGGAATACCTGGGCAGAGCTGTCCCGGCAGAGCCCCTGGCAGGGATGCCCAGGCAGGGATGCCCTGCACACTGGCAAGGAGCCCGGGCAGGGACACTGCACTTCACCAACTGGTGTGGATACCCCAGTGCCTCAGCAGGACACCCAGGATGGGGCGCTCCAATGCCCTGGTGAGTATGTCTGCTTGAGGATGTCCCAGCACCTCAGTGGAGGTGTCCGGTCAGGGATCTCCCTGTGCCCCAGCAGGGATGCCCTGTTTCCCTGACAGAGATGCCGCCCAGGTTTCCCTGGTGCCCTGGTGGGGATGTCCAGGCAGGGATGTCCTGATGACCCGGCAGGGATTCTGGCTGGGATGTGCCAGTACCCCAGCATGGGGACTGGCCTGGATGCTGCACTGCCCTGGCAGAGGTACCCAGGCAGGGATGCCCTGGTGCTTGGTGGTGTGCCCGGGCAGGGATGTGTCATTCTCCAGTGGAGATGCCTGGGCAGGGATGCCCTGGTAGGCATACCCCAGTATCCCTGCAGGGATACCAGGCAGGGATGCCCTGGTAGGGTTGCCCCCGTAGGGATGCCCTGGTAGGGATGCCCCGGTATCCCAGTGGGGGTGCCCTTGTAGGGATGCCCCGGTATCCCAGTGGGGGTGCCCCGGTATCCCGGCGGTGATGCCCGGGCAGGGATGCCCTGCACACTGGCCAGGATCCCGAGCCTCATCGCCCCCGTTGCCCGGGCGGGGGTCGGGGCGGCCGGCACTCACCGAGCAGTGCGATGCTGCGGGCGGCGCCGCGGGGCAGCTGCGCGGAGTCGAGCAGGCGGTACCAGCCGTTGGGGAAGGGCGGCGGGAGGACGCCGGGCCGGCGGGAGCGGCGGGCGCGGCGAGCAGCCTCCCCGCGGTTCAGCCCGGGGGCCGGCAGGTAGCCCACCTGCCCGGGGCCGCGCCGCAGCACCAGCGGCCGGGAGCAGCCCAGCAGCAGCAGGACGAGGAGGAAGAGGAGGAGGAGGGGGGGGAAGAGCAGCGCCCCGCGCCCCGGCTCCCCGGCCAGCTGCGCCGCTCCGCACCACCCGCTCCCCATAGCGCGGCCCGTCCCGCCGCCGCCGCCGCCCCTTATAGCGCGGCCGGCCCCGCCCGGGGAGGCGCTCCGTGGGCGTTGTGGGGCCGGGGGGGGAAGGGACTCCCCACCCCGGGGACCCCCCGGGCATCCCCGGCTGCATCCCGGGCTGCGGCGGCGGCGGCAGCGCGGCGTCTGCTCCGCCCCGGGGGGGGGGCTGCGACCCCTGGGCTCTGGGGTGGGGGTGGGGGGGGCATGTCGGGGGGCGAGGAGAGGTTCTGCCTGGGGAATGGGGGGCAAATCTGGGGGGTACAAGTAGAGCCTGCTGCCAGCTCGGGGGTTACGGAGCAGAGGGAGCCGGGATCTTCTCCGAGACGCAATGAGCACAAGGTGCAGCAAAGGGAACTCCACTTGCACATAAGGAAAAAATACTTCCTTTAAAGAGTGGTCTTAAATCCAGTAGATAGATACATTAATTAGATCAATAAATGACCTCCTGAGCTGCTCTCCTGGGCTTAGAAAGGAGCAAGCTGATGTTGGGGCTGGCTTTGACATTGGGCACCTGACAGGAGGGTGACGGATCCCTCGGAGTTCAAGAGCAGCTCAGAGAGGTGCCAGCACAGAAAACGGGTAACAGGGGACGTTGATCCCCTCCGTGCAGAGAGGATAAATCAGGGCAAAGCCAAGGCTGAGCTATTTGAGCGTGCCAGCTGGCCGGAAAAGTGAGGCAGAGAAGTAACGCTTGATTTAGTCTGAAGAATTGCTCAGGTTTGAGAGGTAACTGTAGAAAAACCACCTGTCATGTAGATCTAGTGAGAGATTTCCAGGAGAAGCAGCAACCCAAAATATCCACCACAGTACTGAGTAATTGAAAAGGGAATAGAGCACCTGGGTGAAGCAAAAGGAGCAACTAAAAGGGTGAATTCAGGCAGGGTGAATTGCCTGAAGACCTCACACGAAGGGCTCAGGTAAATATATTTATGACCTATTGGAAACTTGTTCTAGGAGAAGAATGCCACTGTGGTTATGCAGGAGACTGAACACAACAGTTGGAAGTAAACAGACATCCCTGCCCATGGCAGGGGGGTTGGAACTAGATGATCTTTAAGGTCCCTTCCAACCCGAACCATTCTGTGATTCTGTGATCCCTCAGAGAGGGCCAGGCGGGTCCTGTCTGAATGGGGAAAAGGAAGGAAGCAGCAGCTCTGGCAAGTGAAGGGTCAAGTCAAACCAAGGCAGGTCAAAGAGGGATTTTCAAGAGTGACTTACTAACGGCATAAAAGGACATAATAAATACATCCGCTGCACAAAACCAGAGACCTGATGGGTGGTTTGGGGACCATGAGCCTCAGTGCTGTGCTGGGCAAACCCATGAGACACCGCAGCGAAGGGGCTGAGAGACACAGGGGCAAACGTGCTCCGCTGGGGAAGACTCAGCTCCCCGCTTGCACAGAGAAGTCACGTCTCACAAAGAGACCCGAGGCGTCACCAAACAGGCGAGCAAGTTCATGCTTCATTCACTTGGCTTTTCAAGACGCTTCCTCGAAGGGGTGTTGGTCCTTAAACAATCCTGAAACAGCAGGGGGGACCCACTCTGCTTTTGTGACTGGAGACAAGATAGGAACCAAGGAAAAGGAGTAGACGCTCAGCTGGTACAACAGAGAGCGGCGTGCATTTTTTTTTCCCACAGAACTTGGGAAATGGGATAAACAGATGTCTAAATCGTCTGATTAAGACGATTCTAAATTATTCAGGATGGTACAACGTAAAGCTGACTGTGAGCTACTGCAAAAGAAGCCCTTACAAATCTCTCGGTGACTGGCAGGCGAACAGCGGTGTCTGCCAGTGAAAGGCAATGCACGCGGCAAGACCCACCGGAGAGGGGCTGTTAATTGGCACTCAGAGAGAGATCCGAGCGTTACTTGACTTGGTCTGTGGATCCATCTGCTCCCTGGTCCACAGTGCTCAAAAAGACAAATGCAATGTTAGGAATAATTAGCATTAATGCTTTTGTAGGCATGATGATCTAAGCGTATAAAAGAAGCAAGGTCCACAGAGGACAATAATATTTTCTATTAGATGAGCTGATACAGCTGGAAAAAAGTTGACAAGCTTTCAGGCATAATAGCCCTCCTTCAAGAATAATTAGGAATGTAGTTGGGAACAGCAAAAAAACAACTACACATATTTGGTCTACTGCAAGGTGTGTGTAATGGTGGCCACCTCACCTTGCATGGAGTAAACCCAGGGGAGATCCAGAGGAAGGAGGAGAGTGATGAGAAGCAGGGAGCAGCATGAATAGAGTAGACTTGAAGTCTTGAAAACCTGAGGTGACTTTACCCATCCATCACCGGTCCCTGAACTAGATGGGGCTTCGTCTCAATCCACCACTTCCCTTTTAAGGTCACACTTGACCCCTTTTCTAAGTTTGAAGAAATTTATGAGTGGGCAGAACTGGGTCAAGGGAGAGGAAAATCAGAAAATGAAAGGACAATGGGAGACAAGGGGATTTCCAGCAGCAATAGATACCTCCATGGTGAGTGAGGGCTCAGTGTAAGAACTGGATGGCCAAAGCCTTTCTGAACATTTACCCGTCCCTTTGTTTTGCTCTATTCCCACAGATATTTTAAGTATCTTTCTTCCAAGACATTTTACGGGTGCAAACAGGAGGGCCAGAGCACCCACAGCATCCCCGGTGGGACACAAGGGGTGTGTCCACTGATGAAGCATTCACCACCACTGACGAAGCATCAAGAGTTACTCAGGGCACGTCTGGTGTGGCATTGTGGGGACCTCTGCTTCCCTGGGCATGGGTTGGGGCAGGGGACAGAAAGGAAACACCCCTTGATGTATGAAGGCTGCCCAGAAGCCCTGATGACACCAAGCTGTGTGGCACAGTTGACACCATGGAGGGAAGGGATGTCATCCAGAGGGACCTGGACAGGCTGAAGAGGTGGCCCTGTGCAAACCTCATGAAGTTCAACCAGGCCAAGTACAAGGTCCTGCACCCGGGTCAGGGAAATCCCAGGCACAAATACAGGCTGGGCAGAGAATGGCTTGAGAGCAGCCCTGAGGAGAAGGACTTGGGGGTGCTGGTGGACAAGAAGCTCAACACGAGCAGGCAATGCATGCTTGCAGCCCAGCAAGCCAACCACATCCTGGACTGCATCAAAAGAAGCTTGGCCAGCAGGGCGAGGGAGGTGATTCTGCCCCTCTGCTCCGCTCAGGGGAGACCCCACCTGGAGTGCTGTGTCCAGATCTGGAGCCCTCAGCACAAGAAGGACATGGACCTGTTGGAGCGGGGCCAGAGGAGGCCATGAAGATGCTGGGAGGGCTGGAGCCCCTCTGCTGTGGGGACAGGCTGAGAGAGCTGGGGGGGTTCAGCCTGGAGAGGAGAAGGCTCCGGGGAGACCTTCCAGCCCCTTCCAGTTCCTGAAGGGTCTCCAGAAAAGCTGGGGAGGGACTCTGGAGCAGGGATTGTAGTGACAGGACATGGGGTAACGGCCTCAAACTGAAGGAGGGGAGATTTAGATTGGATATGAGGAAGAAATTCTTTACTGTGAGGGTGGTGAGGCACTGGAACAGGTTGCCCAGGGAAGCTGTGGCTGCCCCATCCCTGGAGGGGTTCAAGGCCAGGCTGGACGGGGCTTTGAGTAACCTGGGCTGGTGGGAGGTGTCCCTGCCCAGGGCAGGGGGTTGGAACTAGATGATTTTTAAGGTCCCTTCCAAGCTGAACCATTCTGTGATTCTGTGAGTCTACGTTAGAAACTGAGTGCAAGAGGCATTTACGGAGGGGTGTAATGGGCCCAGGACAGGGCACTGGGAGCTCCCGAGTGTGGTGGTGACAGGAGCACCGGGGAGCTTGTTGAGTAACGCAGAACCTCCACACACACACAGGGCGGGTGGCTCTGCCTTGTGTCCTGCTTTCTGGGGGGCCTGGCTCAAGGGTGCGGTGGGTGGGCAGTGCTGGGATGAAGCACACCCCATGCTAGAAGGGAAAACCAAGTGCAATGCAGAGATTTCCTTCTCATTAACTTCTCAGGCAAAGCTGGGCAATGACCTGCAGGGGACTGTCCCAATGCTGCTGGGAAAGAGAAGAGGAGGAAGCTAGGACATTTGAGTCCAAGACGCAGTAAATGTTTCTGTAAATTATGTAAACTGAGTATAATTGAGCACTGGTGAGGTAACTGTGGCTTCTGCAGGCTATTATCTCTGTATTTGTTTTTAGGATATACTGAGAGTCTTTTGACTGGTACATAGCAACCTTAGCTATACTGAAGCATTTGTTTGGGGACTGAAGTAGTGCCTATGGTTACAGATGCTGAACACCCTTCACCATGTACAAAACCCCAATTTCAAACGCTTCTGAGTTTGCTGAACTAACCACCTAAGGCTGGGACGCTTCACTCCCCAGGTTTGAGACACACAGGAGCAGTGGTCATGGTAGGGAGGATTCATCTGCTTGAAGAGGTTGACCACTTGAAGCTTAACTATATAGAAAAACAAGTAAAGGAGAAACATGGTGTTTAGCTAGCACTGGAAATCTTTAGACTTGGCTGGAGCTCTCTAGCGCATCTCTGCACTAGATCAGGGCTGGGGCTTGAAGCACAGGCTGCAATAGGAAGGAAAGGGCAATTCACAGGATTGCAGGAGGAGGATGAAGCCATGGGGAATGGGGTTGTTGGCCACAAAGACTCTCAGTGACATTTTTCAGCAGATAGATAACCCTACCTGTGTGCTCGGCTTTCCAGGAAGCCCACCTTGAGACTGTGTGTCTTGCTTTACAGATGTGCTGGCTTGTAAGTGCATTATAGATACCTTCAGGGAAGGCGATGAGATAAAAACAGTGTTTTCTTCAAAATGAGTCCTGTTTAGCCTTGTCTCATTTTATTTATTTTTATGCTGGTTGCATAATAGAACTTGTGCAATCAATCTTCCTATCTGTCCTTGGCAACAAGGTTTTGATCTTCTAGCAAATATCAATCACACATGACAGGAGGGCACGGCTCTCGAGGAGGCGTGTTTGCTGTCACATTCCTGTGCTTTGGATGTTGCGTTTGGGCCCTAACCCACCAATTATCTGTTCTGGTGAGCGTTGGAGCACACCCTGGCTCCACGCTAGGCTGACAGCTGGCTCCTGGGGCGAGGTACGTCAAGGGCAGCAGAAAGCCTGGTGCCCCTCAGCTCCTGCCCCTACATGCCATACTGACACAACTGGGCCAGCTCTGGCTTTGTCTAGTTTACCCAGCATCCTCCAAAGCTTTTCCCGAGGCCGTACAACTCTCATTTATCACATTCGGTGTCTTTAAAAGCCACATCTGGCAGGTTGGAAAGCAGCCCTCTAATTTTTCTGTTCTCCCAAAGTTGGGAGCATTCACATGGGAGCTGCACAGGCTGGGGAGCCCCTGGAGCGAGATAAACATTTGCAAAGACATGAAAATTTCCCAGCAGAGACATGAAATACTGAGAGTACCAAGGTGACCTAGGCACTGTTCACTGCAGGGAGACAGATCCTTGTCTGGATGGGCCCCAGGATGTGAGGGGAGCTCTGGGCACTGTGGTGGGCTCCTGGGAGGGGGACAGGAGGGTCAAGGATGCACGAAAAGGGGTTCTGCTGATGAGATGTTTGCTGCCTCCACCCCAAGGCAGAGGGGGGAACTCGGACATTTCTGCACCTACTGCTGTGAAGACAATGTCCTGTCTTTGAGGACACCTCTCTCTGGAAGGGTTACAGGTTCCAGAGTGCCTCATTTGTCATTGACACCCTTTTTCTTCCCTCTTTTCAGCTTCATCAAAGCCCGAGGAGGTTGGGCATGCCCAGGGGCCTCACTCTCCACTTGAGAGGGCACATCTGCCTTCCAATGAAGCCTGTAACCACCTGGACTCTACTGGGGAGACACCCCACCGGAAGAAGCTCATATGTCACCTTTCCCAGGGAATTTGGCCCCTCCAGCCTCTCCAAACGGTGGGACCATTTCTGCTTGAGCAAGGTGCTGCACAGACACACCCCACCACGGCTTGCAATGAGCAGGGCGGCAGGTTATTGGTGCAGCAGCAGACCCTGGTGTCCCAGTGTCCCCAGAGAGTCCCTGGAGATGAAGGTAGTCGATCTGACAACCCTGGATGCCAGCTCTACCTTGCAAAGCAAGGCAGGCACACCCCAACAGCAAGCTTTCCCATGGGCACCCAACCTGTTGGGCTGAGCTCCAGCGTGGTGGGCTGTGCATGCTGGGGAGCACCAAGGGCTGTACGGGGGCTGGTGTCGCCCAGCGTGCTCCATCTCCAGCCACTCTGCACCGGTGACTGTGGCACCACATTACCTGGGCCCAGGCTCCAGCATCTTCTGAGGCAAAGACGTGCAGGAAGGTCCCAAGTGGCGATTAATCTCTCTGCGCTCCTTTCCAGCCTCTGCTATGCAGCAGTCCCAGGGGACTGGAAGTCCCTGAGGACAAGTTGCCCCATCTCCTGGGACACAACGTGCAGGCAGCTGAAGCCCAGCCACCTCTTGGCTGGTTTTCCAGCAGAAAATTGGAATTTTGTCAAAATGAAAGTTTCCCTACAGAGCATTTCAAACATGTGAATGCTGGTTTTCCCTTAGAAAATTATTCCTGTGGAAATTCCCACCCACTCCTGCTGCACATCTGACTGCGTTTCTGTGCATTCAGTTCCTTCTGATTTCACAGAAGCTGTTTCTGTGTTTCTCACCACCTTTGCCTCTGGCCATTGATGTTCCATGTCCCATCCTCTTACGGGTCACCTGAATATCTCCCTGCCTAATGAGGAACCTCTTGCTATCCAGAAGCTGGACTAACTGCTTGAATCCTGTTTGAACTCCCCCCAGCCCTGGGAATGCCCAGCTGCCTCGGATGAAGACGAAGCGCTGGTGGATGCTGCGAATGCTCCTGCCCATGGCTGATGCGGGGATGCAGTAACCTGACAGCAGAAGGGGAGAGATACCTCAATTCTCATCACTTGGAATAAGATGCTGTTGCAGCTTCTTTCTGTGATGACAGGGACTCCAGAGGTGACATGCACTGTGCTCAGGAGGGTGGCAAAGGCCCTCGGAGCCCTAGGGCTTGTGCCCTGTGGGGAGAGCTGAGCAAAGACAACACAGATGCCCATAGCAGGCCAGCGTTGTGCTGCATCAGCGCTGTGCTGCCTGATGACTCCACCAGCCACATCTGACTTGCAAAGTAGGCTGGGCTGAGTCTCTCTTGGCTGACAAAGCATTTAGGGAGAGCACACGACCTGCCTAGGGACTGCAGTCCATCCTGGCTACCATCTGTAAGAGAGGTGGAGACAGGGCCAGAACGTACAACAATAACAACTCAATCCAAACGGCTGCTCAGACGCTCCCACCTTGGTCTCCATCCCGTTGCTCCCTGCAGCCCCCCCCACCATAGAAATAATGCCTTTGGGCATCGTACTCTTTGCAGACACCAACCGCTGCCTGTCCGTCTGGCTGGATGGCAGATGTCGTGACAAGGACATCCTCCCGCTGCGTCCCGGCTGCCCACACAGATTGCATTCCCCAGCGGAGTGATGGCGGGGAATGCTCTGCAGCAGCCTCCAGGAGGGTGGTGAGGAGCTGCCGACAGTCCCTGCACCCCCTTCCTCGCCCATCATCCCTGCCCGGTGTCTGCCACCACCTGCTGCCCGCCTCGACCCCACACTGGCGTTAGTGCCATTCCCTGTGCCCGTCCCAGGCCATCGTTGCGTTGGGCACACCGCAGAGAGCCACCAAGGGCAGGTTTCTCTGCCTGCAAGGTACCCAGGGCACGCGACTCCCCTGGGATGTGCCCAGATACCCGAGCGATAGGAACAGGAGATGTGATGAAACTGGGCAGGAGGCTCTGGCCACGGCGTGGCAACTCCGAGGAGGGGAGCCTTCTTCCACGTTCACCACCCTGCCTGCCCCAGCTGTGCTGGAGCTGGCTCCCACTGAGGGACAGACTCTGGAAACAGCTTCTCCAGTGCCCAGAGCTCCTGGGGAAAGCGTCCGCGCTGGGGCAGCCATCTGCCATTGCTCCTGGCAGTCAACGTCTGATACCGCAGGCAGCACCCTCCAGCTTCATCCACTCTCACCTCTTCTGTAGCAGCTCACGAGGAGTTTTTCTCCAAATATTCTCACGGGACCTTTTCTCCATTTTTTCAGCCTCTCTGTAAAGAATGCGATCCCCAGATCCGAGGGCAGCTTTTGCCCCCGAGATGCCCCAGTGCTTTGTACAGAGGCTCAAGCCGTTGCTGGCTGTTGCTCTGACCCCTCAGGGGCTCATCCAAGGACAATGGTGCCTCCTTTTTGTTTCGAAATTCATGATCTCTGACCCCCTGGTCGATATTAGAGACCACCTTTCCAGTCAATATTTCCACTGCATCCGCAGTCCTGTCCTAAGGGCAGGACCAACAATATTTGCTTCTTCTTCCATGGCTCTTCACTGACTGTCTTAAAGTATGTTTCAGTACTCTGTTTATCAAAGAATTCAAATTATTTGGCATCATTATTTGCTGTCTCGCAGATTTTATCATCAGTGATTGCTTCCAGAGCAATGGCAGAAGTGCTGAAGTATCAACCACATCCCATATCCTTTCATACCTGTAGGAATACCCCCATCCCGTTGCAGTTCTTCACTAACAGCTGCTCTTAGAGATCTGCCATGGCCACTCAGTGTGTTCTTGACTTAGTTTTATAGCTTGGCTTAACCACTCCTACGTCTTGCAGCTGTACGTAAAATGCATTTCCATAGCCCATGTTATAGCTGTGTGGTTACTGCTGTCAATTAAAATTTAACTTTCTCTAAGGAAGAATTTAGTTTGTTTGGCAGCTCCATGACGACTGACACAAATCACATATTCCTAATGCTTGATTTCCTCATTTATGAAATTCCGTATTAGCTTTTCCACCACCGGGACCGATGCCTTACCCCGGGGCGGATGAAATTTCTGGCTGGGTTCAGTGCTGCTCCCCTGAAGTCTCTAGGTTTTATGCTGGCTTACTCCAGCCGCTGGAAGAATTACACCATGCACAGGCAACGGGACACCACACAAATGCTCTTGTCCAACTCCCCTGCATCCAGAAGGTGCCAGACATAAAGAGCAGGATCACACTCTGCACATGTTAATTGCTAACAGGCAGTTGTGTTAAGTTCTTGTGCCAAACCATGGCTAAGAAGGTTGCCATGACATGCCAGGAGGCAGCCACAGGAAAATACAGGTCCTTTGCTTGCTCCAGAGTCGTCAGAAGGATCAGCCTGTGGATGCAGACATAGCTGCCATTTACACAGCCTCCACCCCAGGAAAGCCCTGCGTGCACCCATTGCCTTCGGATGATCAAAGAGCCCGAGGACGCAGCAAGTGTGGAAGTCGTGTGGTGACAACGTCTGCGCTGGCTGAGCCTGGCTGCTGGAGGTTGTGATCTGGGCTCTTCCTGATGCCAGGACAACACGGCCCGGTGGGAGGCATGACCTGAGAGGGAAGCAGGCGTTTCTCGGATCTCTGCAACAGCGACAGAACAAGAGTCTCTGGAGACAAAAACCGAATGGAGGCACAGAGGGAAGACCCTGACTCCGCAGTATGATCATCTGAGACTCCTGGGCAACACAGGAGGAGCTCAGTAACTGCACTCCTTTTTGTCCCTACGGGGAACTCCAGATAATAAGGAGGAAAGATCTTTTGCACTCCAATGCATGTTTCAAAGCCTGCCTTTTTCCTTCCTCTTCTCTGCTAAGTCCCCTGCTGTGGCCAGGACTTGCCTTTATTATTCTACTACCATCACACCCACCAGGGTATGGGTCTGCATAGCCCACTCCAGACCAGTTTCTTCCCAAACAACCTCCTGCAAGGGTACCTGGTAGGCAGAGGACAGGATGCAGTCAAATGCGTACGGTTTAAGGATGGATGGAATTCTCTTAACTCGCACCCTTTGTCTCTCCAAGACAGCACTTGGGCCCCTCGGGGTGGGCAGAGCCACAGCACATGAGTGTGGAGACTCACCTCCATGGGTGGACGAGTAGGAATGGCACAGTGACGCTGAAAAGGGTCAAGTGTGCCTGGAAATCTGTGCTGAGAGCACGGCAGGATCGGTGTGGAGCTCCACGCAAAGCACTGCAAGAGTTAAGACGAGGTGGGGCCATTCTCCTTCTCTCACCAAGTGCGTCATAACCTCCGTGGGTTTCATCGCTTTCCCAACGAATTGTCCACAGCTTCTCTCAGAGGGTCTCACAGCTGGAAGGGTGCTGTGTAGCGCACAAGCCCCGCGTATGCTGGGACCCTGCGGCATTACACAACGGCCATTTTGCTTCTGCAGTTTCTTCCGAGTGCATGTGGGCAACGTGGGACACAGACAAAATGGTTTCCATGGCAACTTGCACTTCAGAGATGCCAGTGAGAAAATTTGCGTTGGGGAAAGAAAATTCTCCTTCAACTCACGTTGCAAGCAAGCACAGAGGTGGGCTGCGGCAATACCCTAGAAATGGCTGATGTAAAAATATCTTCGGTGATTTTTCTTCTGCAGTGCTCAGCCTGCCCTCTTCTTGGCTGGCATACAGTGGGCTGGCTGATGGCATTTGTCCCATGCAGTTACAAAGCAACACCCTGTCGTTATCTCCAACCCCTTTGTTTTTTCCAAAAAGGCCAAAAATGGCAGCTCTGGGGAGCAACATGCTGTTCTGGCCACCTCACCCCTCTGGCCCTGGAACAGGAGAGACATGGTCAAGGAGTGAAGCCCAATCCCTTTCAGCCATGGAGCTGCACTGTTCTCCAGATGTTGACCACTAGCTGCTGTGCCTCCATTTCCTTTGGGGAGGCTAAAGGTAGCCCAGGGGCAGATAGAGAGAACCCCAAGAAACCTCCTCAGCTGACAAATCTGAAGGTCATATCCTGGAGTAATGAAGTGAATTTAATGGAGGAAAAGGGCTGGTTACCCTGTGAGCTAATGTCTGAAAGAGTGGTGGCTCTGTCTGGAGGGACAGAGTGAAGCCAAGGAAGCAGGCTGAGTGTCTGCTTAACATCTCTGCCCAAGAGGTGTGTTGGTCAAGGAAGGGTTCTCCACCATTAGTGTGAATACGAACCCTGATGTTCATCTCACAAGCAGCCCTCCTCAGCCAGGACTGGGGAAGCGTGTTGTTCAGAGATACTGTATAACTGGGAAGATTTGTGCTGGAGAACAAAACCCAAAGACCCCAATTTATAGAATCATAGAAACACAGAATAGTTAGAGTTGGAAGGGACCTTAAAGATCATCTAGTTCCAACTCCCCTGACATGGGCAGGGACACCTCCCACCAGACCATTTACCCCCATTCTGGTATGATTACGCCTGGAGAAGACCCTGTTTTACCCAGTATCTGGTGTGATTATGCCTTCCGAAGCAACAGGAACACCCAGACCCTGAATGAGCAATGCGGGTGAACACGACAGAGTGGGACCACCGGGAGATGCACTCCACCGCAGCCGGAGGCTCAGCCCCAGAGGAGCTCTGCACCCCCTGCGCCCGCGACACTTCCCAGCGCTGCGGGAGCCCCCCGTGCCCGGGTCCCCGCGGTGCCCAGCAGGGCAGAGCCGGGGTGGGGGGGAAGGTGTGTGTGTGTGTGTGCGTGTGCAGCCCACCCCGCAGCAGGGCCGGGCGGGGCACTGCCGCAGCGCCCGGGGCCGCCGGGGGGTCGGTGCCGCGCTGCGCGGGGGGCCGGGGCGGGCCGGGGGAGGGCGGGCGCTGCGGCAGCGGGCGGAGCCGGCGGCGGGCGGAGCGGCGCGGAGCGGGCGCGGAGCGGGAGGTTCAGCACCAGGGAGAGCGCCCCGCGCCCCGCGCCGCGCCGAGCCCCGCATGGGGCCGCGCTGAGCCCGGCGGGCGGCCCCGCGGCGGGCGGCGGCGGGCGGGGGGGGCCCGGCGGGCTCCGGGCCGCCCGTGGATGAGCACCATGAGGCTGCTGCTGCTCGCCCTGCTCTTCTCTTCCTCCTTCGCCCGCGCCGGCTGCGACCCCAAGATCGTCAACATCGGCGCGGTGCTGAGCACCAAGAAGCACGAGCAGATCTTCCGCGAGGCGGTGAACCAGGCCAACAAGCGGCACGGCACCTGGAAGCTCCAGCTCAACGCCACCTCGGTCACGCACAAGCCCAACGCCATCCAGATGGCCCTCTCCGTCTGCGAGGACCTCATCTCCAGCCAGGTACCCCGGGCCGGCGACTCCCCCCCGCCGCCACCGCCTCCGCCGCCTCCGGGCACCCCCCCGCCCCGTCCCCGGGGGGGGCCGAGCCGTCGCCCCCGCGGCCGCAGCGACCCCGGCCCCACCGCAACCCCCGGCCACCCGCCGGGGCTCGGGGCGGGCAGAACCGCAGCCAGAGGGGTCCTGCCCCGGGGCCCGGGGGCCGCTGCCCGCATTGCAGCCTTTATGTAAGCGCGGGCGGGCGGCACGATCCGTCACACGGGCACCCGCACCCCCCCCGGGGCACACACGGGCACCCGCACCCACTCCAGGGCACACACGGGCACCCGCACACAGCCCGGGGCACACACGGGCTCACACACGCACCCCGGGGCACACACCCAGAGCGGGTGTGCAGATGTGCCCACCCAACACCACGCGGGCAGACAGCAACATGCATGCAGACATACACAGCGCACAGACACACATCGCCATGGGCGCACACGGGCACACACATAGGCACATGCTGTGTGCACACATGGGCATCCACCGGCTGTGGGCGGGTGTGGGCACGGGGAGCGCCACACATGCACATACATTGGGCGCTCACGTGCCGCTGTGGGGATGCCCATGGGCTGCTCTGCATGTACACACACACACACACACACAACCCCCCCATGTGCACACATGCATCGCCGTGCAAACACAGGCACACACAGAACACTGCACATCTACACTCATACCAGTGTGCAAACACACCGGTGCACACACGCTCTCCCACATGCACACACGCGTCCGTGTGCACACACGAGCACACACTGCACCAGGTACACATACACGTACGCACTGCCACACAAACACACTCCCCTGTGTGCGCTACAAACACACACATACACCCTGGTTCGTGTACACGCACGCTCCCAGGTCACACACTTACATGACTGTGTGCCACAGCTGCACACGCAGCACCAGGGCCCCCCTGGCACCGCACCATGCGTGAAGCAGGCACGGAAGCACACCCACTGCCACACACGGCACACGCTGACAGATTGCAGACACACAGGCACAGCGGGCACACACCCGCACAGACACAGGGCCGTGGGCACGCACACACGCCTGCACACGCCAGCACAGCGCGTCCTTGCGCGGGTGACCCTCAGCACACGCAAGGGAGAGTCCGAATCTGCGGTGGTGGTGGGTGCAGCCTGGGCACCCCTGGGCAGCCTGTGGCCTCTCCTGCGTGTGCTCTGGGTGCTGAGCCTGGCTAACCAGCCCTGTTCCCCCCACTTGGGGCCATCAGGTGGGCAGACAGGCAGGTGCAAACCCACCCCCACCTCCAACACAACCATGCACAAGCAAACAGGGTGCACAGGCCCAGGCATATGCACAAACACGCACAAAAATTGTACGAGCGCCCGCACCACGGAGACTCACACACCCCCCCCACGCAGACATAAATGCATGTGTGCACCCAGGCACACACAAAGCCAGCGAGGGGGGGGAGCTGGAGGGGCCAGAGGTGCAGAGCGGAGCAGAGCTGACACGTTCGCAGCTCAGCTTCCCAGTGCGGAGATGGAGGATGGCTGGAGCCGTCCCTGGGGACGCTGGCAGGAACCGCAGCGCAGGCTGTCTTTTACACCCGCTGCCCGGCAGGGAGCAGGGAGAAGGCTCAGTCGGGTCCCTCGCTGAGCTGAGGCTCCATTTAAGCAATCCGGCTGATGGATGCCTGTGTCCATGCCACCTCTAAGCCTTGTCCCCATGGCAAACCCCACGGAGCCCCGGGGCCAGTGCAAGGTTGCAGGCACTGGCACGTCCCTGCGTGAGCGGTGGGATGTGGGGGTTGCAAAGCCAGGGTGCAGAGGGGGCTGCGGGTGCTGGGAGCGGCCACTCTGTCCCAACAAGTTGGGTTCTTCCAGCCCCACGGCCCCAGCGTTGGGCAGAGCCAACCTCGGTCCCCGCTCGCTGGCCCTGTGCCCGAGCAGGGGGCTGCGAGGCAGAGGAGGGGCTGGGAGCCCGCGCATGCAAAATGGCTCCTGCCGGTCAGCTGCTGTGCAGCACAGCGCAGCCCTCGCCCCCGCACAGCCCCAAGCCTCTCCCCCCGGGGCCTGATCCTGCCCCACGGCCCATGCCACAGCCCTGCTGGGGGCAGGTCCTCGCCCACCCCTGGTGTCACCAGGCACTCCCCTCCTCCTGCCTCCCCAGGTGACCTCCCCAACCCTTCCTCAGTAGTTCCTCCTTCTCCCGTACCAGGGTCTCCAATCCCTGCCCCAGCTCGCTCTGCGCCCTCAGCTTGCTCCCACCCAATGCCAGGCAGGACCTTCCCTTCTTCCCACCCCACCGAGTCTCCAGGTCTCCTTCCCCAGGCATGCCTCATCCTCTCGTCCCAACCAGCCATCCCTCCAGCCTGGGCGCAGAGCGCTTCCCGGGGCTCGGGCAGATGCTCGGAGGAGGAGGAAGTGTCATTTCCTCCCAGACATCAAAGTCCTTGCACTGATTCACCCTAGCTGGAGACCTGTCACCAGCTGGGGATGTTCCTTGTGCTGTGAAAGGGCATTAGTGTAACAAAGGATCCCCCAGGGATTACCCAGCGCCTTCCTCTCCTGTTTGACACAAAATAGCATCCTGCTGGAGACCAAAATCCCAGTCCTGTAATAGCAGCAGGATCTTGCTGAGATCCTCCTGCCCCATTTCGGTGTAACCCAGACCCCCCCCTGCCCCATCGCCCCATTGTGCAGAGGGCAGATCCCCCACCGCTCCCCCTGGTTTCCTCATTTCCCTGCGCGCTCGGGGCCAGATGGCTGATCTGCTCCGTGGCTCTGCGCTCCTTCTCCTGCTCCGAGTCCCAGCTGACCACTTTGTTTGTAATAGTCCTCGGAGGGGAATTACAACCGAGTATTAAATGTGTGGTTAAAGAAATCGCATTACACAGTGTGACTGTAAGGGAGATGTTTCCCTTTAATCTGTAATCCATGAAAGTTATTAGTTTAGCGAGCGGAGCGGCTGCGCACGGCGTTTCCATTAAGATGTAACCCTGAGCAGACCCATCACCTCCCTGCGGGCTGCAGCCCGAGCCGCGGCCACAGCCCCCCGCGCTCCCCGGCGCAGTCCTTGCTGTGCTGCTCCCCGTTATTTGAATGCCGTTATCGTGTTACCGTGGGGCTGTTTAACGCTGCAGAAAAGAAAAGGAAAGAAAAAAAAAAAAGCAATAAAAAAATCGCACTCGATGGCCGATGTACTCCTGTGAAATAATGTTTGTGTCGTGTATCCTGTCCTGCAGGTCTATGCAATATTAGTTAGCCACCCTCCTGCTCCCAACGATCACCTAACACCAACACCCGTATCATACACAGCTGGCTTCTACAGGATCCCTGTCATTGGTCTGACAACACGCATGTCTATATATTCTGATAAGGTAACTGATGCATGTTTCTAGTCTAGTACCTCATACGTGTGCTGTAAATCGAGAGTGCCCGTCAGGAGGGTTAATGATGTCTACACTGCCCTGCCTATCTATGTGTCTGTCTGTCCATCCGCCCCCTCCAGTTAAACCTGCAGCTCCCTCTCTCCCTCTCTCTCTCTCTCTCTCTCTCCCTCCCGCATTCCCCGGGACATGATTTTTTCGCAGCTGCCGGTGCTGACCTACATAGTGCTGGATGATTTCTGCAGCGCTGCTCTGCCAGGCTGCTGGGCTCACCGCTCTTCAGCCACGGCAGATGCAGGAACTAGCTCCTGCCCCGCTCACCAGAGACAGCCGGGGGGGTCCTGGGCGCTCCCGGGGTGCGGGGGGACCTGCGGAGGGGCGGGAGGAGCCGAGTGGAGCCTTTACATCGGGCAGGAGCTCTCTGGGGCTTAAAGGTTGTTTGGTTGCGTTCACTTCCCTGGGTTTATGTGATATTGGTAGGGGAGAGAAGAGAATTGACTAACAAGTTACCCCGAGGCTTTCAATGACGTTCAGTCTGGCCAGCACTCAAGAACGGGGTTCAAATTCCGGTGTCTCAAACCGCTGTCTGCTGTTGTCCCTGCGGGAACACGGGGGCGCTCAGGGGGGATGAGGTCCTGCTGTGTGCGGGCGCTGGGGGCAATGCCCCGGCCTGGCCCGTGAGATGCTGCCACGGCCAGCGCTTCCGCTGGCCCTCGGCTCACAGACCCTCTTGCAAAGACACTTTGTGATGAGTTAAAAGCAAAAGGAGGAGCTGAGCGGAGCCTGGCCCACCACACGCCATTGCAGCCTCGGCGGAGGTTTTTGCCCCGGCGCACGAGGTTAGCGGCTGAGATCAGGCCTGTTTTGAAGCACGAATCGGCCTGTGCTTGGAAAATGTGAATATTCACAAATGCAAATGTTCAGTGCAAAAAATAGTCACTCCGCCCACATGCCTAAGTGAAGTCAAATTTCAGGAGGGAGGAGCAGGGGCTGCCGGAGATGCAGCTCGCAGGAGCGCTTGGCCAGGGCAGCAGCAGGTCTTGGCATCTCCCACCAAGTAAAACCACGGTAGGACAACCAGCAAGGCAGGACCACGGCAGCGACAGCACCAGGGGCTGGCGGGGGCTGGGAACCCGCACGCCCTGGTAGGGTCCCGCCAGGCACTGGTAGAAGGAAAGGGATGGCGACAGAACTGGCAGACCGAGGGAGAGGGCAGGCAGCCGGTAGGAAATGTGTGGGGAAATTTGGTTCGTGCTGCCTCAGGGAAGAGATAGGTCTGATCGGAAACGTCACCAAGAGGGACCTTGTCACACTGCACGCGACAGCAGGGAGAGGGGACCCTGCACACTCTCGGCCCAGCTTCATCTCAGCAGAGCCATGCTCGCCGAAGCAAATTGGCCGCTTTTCCCACAGCACGACCTTGTGCTGAATTTGCGTGCTCACCCCGAGGGGATGCAGCTTCCCTGGCAGACTGTGCTTCAGCCGTATTTATTTTTTTCCCTATTTAAAACACGTTTTCTGCAAAAGCGGCTCATAAAACCCACCTGCCTCACTTCAGAGCCGGAGGAGCGACCCACTGCGGCAGTGGTGACCCACGGCGGTGGCAGGGAGATGCTCCCCCCCTGGATATTTGGGGGTCTGGGGCAGGTGCAGGGCTGTGGGGCACACTCTCCTGGCAGAGACTCCTCGGGGATGCCACGCTGTGTGTCTCGCCCCTCCGAGCACTCCTGCCTGCTCCCTCGCTCAACCTCCATCCCACCAAGGCAGCCGGGGGCTTGAGGACTCTGAAATCTCTGCAGAGAGGGGAGCTGCAGGCAGGAGACACGGCGAAGGCAGGGATGGGGTGGGGAGAGGAGCAAGGACGTTGAATAGTGGACTGGCAGGAGCTGGAGGGGGCAGCAAAGGTGGGGTGGAACGGAGGACAGCAGAGCAAAGGGGTGCGAAGGGATGGGACGGGACGGGGATGGGAGAGGACGGTGCAAGGCTCAGCACGCAGCAGGACGGGCTGGCTGGTGCAACACAGGGACACTCAGCTGGTTCCCTATTTGGTTTCCACTGATCGGCTTGCTGGGTTTTTTTGATCTTTTTTTTTTTTTTTTTAATTCAGGAAATTATATCTTTCAGCTTAGTTTCTATGGAAACAGGCTTGTAAGATCGCTTTGTGTGTGCGTGCCCCTGATTGGTTTTGAAGGCGTCAGCCAATTTTAGCTAAATTTCACAGGGGGTTGAAGTCTGAGAGTTAATTATGGTCCTCCCAAGGCTAAGCTGCCAGGGAGAGGAAAGGCGTGGGCTTTTGGTTTGCCCAGTACCCTTTGATGCTCTCGGGGCATCTCCAGTTGAGCACAGCACTCCACGAGCTGTAGCCAGTCTTTCAACAAAGATACGCGAGGGAAGCAAGCTTTATTGCTCCCACTATTCAAAGAACTAATTGTTCTAGAAACGGCATGGCAGTTATCAAGCTGAGCGCTCTGGCTTGGCAGCCTTTGTTTGGCCTCCTTGTATGTACAGCTTATGAAATGGTTACCTGTTTCTTCAGCAAGGTCTTCACGTCATTCGGCATAGTCCTGCCTGTGCCGTGAGGGGGTCTCCGAAATCCCGGTCACCTCCATGGGAGGTGAGCGGGGAATTGCGGGAGGAGAGAGGGGGGTTCTCACGGTAAAGGCAGCAGAGCGGTACCCATGGCCATGGTGTCCATCGCTATGGAGAGCTCTTCACAGACTGCTCATGGACCAAGCATTGCAAAAATCACACTCTGACCTTCTCATGCTGAGCCCCCTGAATGGACAGGCTGGAAGCTTTAGTGCTTCTGTTCCCCATGTGCCATTGGGGGTATTTATATCTCCTTTGCATCCCAGCCAAAAAGATGAGATGACATTGACGTCTTGACAGTATGAGAAATATGAAACGACACTGAGAGCGTGAGAGCAAAACTCGCGGGGAAATGATCTGGTGCCGTTCATCACCACCATGTGGGACTGCACCTACGTGGCGGGGACGAAGGGACGTGCTGGGTGCCCCGAGGTGCTGAGCCCCACACTATCCCCCTGTCAGCGAGGCAGCGCAGTGGAGGATCAAGGGTGGCTTCACTGAGACCTGCCCTGCTGCTGAAAGAGATGGAAAATGGAGTTTAGTCATTCTGCGCTTGGAGAGCCGTTTCAACGTCCGGCACCCGGTCCTGGTAGTGGAAATGAGGTCTGTCTCTCTCTTTGTCTCTCTCTCCAACCTGGACCTGGGGATTGCTTTTCCCTCTGGTTCCTCATCTCAGTATAACTGCTCCATGCCCTCCAGGGGGCTAATGCTCACTGAGGGGGGTATTTTAATCTGTTACTGGTCTCACTGGCAACCGGTGCTCAGCAGAAACGGTGTTAGTGTGGGAAGCTGTGTTGAAAGTGGGGAGAAAAGTGATGCTCCTCAACCATGGCCAGGGTCAGGACTCCTTCACGGGCACCTGCGAGAAGTGACAGGAGAGGCTGGCTTAGAGACGTAGAGACGTAGAGACGTTTGCCCCAGGAATGGGCTTCACAGCCACCGCCGAGCAGCACAGCCATCAGCAGGGGGGGCCTGCAGAGCAGATGAGGGGCTCTGCGCGCTGAAGCCTGTGCTGATGGCAGTGATGGAGCCCACTCATCCCAGCAGATAAGAGCTCTTCACAGGCTCTCAGGATTCAAGCTGCAAGGACAGAGCAGCCCCATCGCTCTGCTGGGCTGCTGCGGCGGTGCTGGGCCATTCCCCAGAGGTCAACAAGTCATAGAACCGTAGAATCAGAATGGTTAGAGTTGGAAGGGAACTTAAATATCATCTAGTGCCACCCCCTGCCCTGGGCAGGGACACCTCCCACCAGACCATGTTACTCCAAGCCCCGTCCACCCTGGCCTTGAACCCCTCCAGGGATGGGGCAGCCACAGCTTCTCTGGGCAACCTGGGCCAGGGGCTCACCGCCCTCACAGCCAAGAATTTCTTCCTGATATCTCATCTAAATCTCCCCTCTTCCAGTTTGAAGCCATTACCCCTCATCCCATGGCTCTCCTCCCTGATCCAGAGTCCCTCCCCAGCTTTCCTGGAGCCCTCTTAGGTACTGGAAGGGACTCTGAGGTCTCCCCAGAGCCTTCTCTTCTCCAGGTTGTCCTTTCCTCCATGCACTGCAGGGAAAGGCAGACGATGCATTTGTGCCTGAGCTCCCCATGTGTCTGCCCCCACTGAAATCCCTCCCAGCCACACGTCTGAGCTATTGCAGAGTTCTCTCAGCTCCCTCCCACGGCTGCAGCTATCCCGCGGGGCGGTGGGCAGGCTGCTGTCTGGTGGGGCTCAGCGAGACGTGGGCAGGCTGAACAGAGCAGGGCGCAGAGCAGCTCAGGCTCCTTCCGCAGAGACACAGGCCAAGGCTTCTTTTTCCTACCCCGCTGATGATTTTTGCTAAATTATCAGGAACTTTATTTATTGGGATCTCTGTCGATCTCCTTGAAACTGCTGAGACAGTTTATTTTGGGGGCGCGTTGCTAAAAGGAGGACTGACCACATGATTTCCATAGGTAATGAAACAAAAGCACGTTGTTTCCTCAAGCCTGTAGGAAAAATTACTCTACCAGCCATGGACCATGAGCTGTGATGAGCCCTTAGGCAAACAGAGATAAAGAAAGCAATCTTTTCTCTCGTGGACCTGTACGTGGTCCCTGCCTGGTGGCCCCACATGCCTGCACACTCCCTATATGCGGTGTACATCCCCTGTGCACACAAACTCCATCCATAGGCACCCACACGGGCGCCCTCCCCCAGGCCTGGCGTGGCCACATGCAGACCCTGTGCGCAGCTGTTCGCACAACCAAACACGTTCCCTGCATGGGTGCCTGCACACACATGCTGTCTGCACGTACGCGCTCACGTTTATGTATACATAGAGCCCTTGGTTGCACACATGCTTGCACACATACTCAAACATCTACTTAAACTCAGCTCCTTTTCACATCTACTCACGCCAACAAAGTCAGTACCACTAATAATTGGCAGTTCCTAAGGGTCCTGACCCAGCACTTGTCCCCAAACCTCGTAACCACACGCACTCCCAGTGCCTTTGGCCTCCAGCCCTATGGTTTTTCTGCTGAGCTGAATCCACTGCGAAGCCTGGATTCCATCCCAACCTGCGTTCCCTTACTTTATGCAGAAACAGAATTAAGCGCAGAAGCACGGGGTTGAGCGCTCAGGTCTCGGTGCCATTAGGAAGATATCGCAGGAGGCTGCTGCTCGGTTCGGGGCTGCCATCAGCCCTTCCCAGACTCACATCCCAGCCCTCCCGGCAGGCGGCAGGCGCGCTCGGAGGAGAGCAAACCACGTGAATCCCACAAAACGTCTTACAAGGCCAACCGTTGATGTGTAATTAGCAGCAGTTTTGCCCTGCGCCTGATGTGAGGGGAGCGGGTTATGGCCCACGGCAGCTCAGAATTACAGCACCCGTGGCAGTAGTTCAGGGACAGTGGGATGGGCACTGCAGCTGAAATGAGGGATGGTTGTCTCACAGAGGCTTGTGTTAAAAAAATCAGGTCTTTATAATAGTTATTTGCCTAAAAAAGGGGCTCACTATGATGCAGAAATCATACTTTGCAGTACAGCTCCGTGTGCCCATGGCCATGGCCAGGAAAACTCTATGCTGGGTTCAGAGGGATTTGCCAGAGACCTGTCACTGCGTATGCTGTGGTGCGGGGTTCTCAAATCACACAACACCTGGTTCCCGACTGCCTCTGCACAGCACAAGTTGGACTTGTCAACCTTTGGGGGACTCTACTTTCATGTTCCTGCCAATCTTCGGGCCCTGCAGAGGAGCTCCGGAGTCCCAGGGGCTTCAAAAGCTGAGTCCCGAATGGGAGAGCTCATCCTGAAATCTAGACTCAGCATTTGCGATTGGTTGTTCTCCATTATCCAATTTAAAAACTGCAATTCTGTAATCCCAGAGCTGAGATACCATCGTAGCAAGTCCATGACCCTTTTTATCCCAACCCCTGAGTCAAGTTGCTCCCCAACAACTGCAGTGAAATTTGTTCATCTGAACCTAGTGATATGTGTTTACGTTTAAGAAAGAAGTTTAAGATCATTTAAATGATCAGTTTATACAGCATTTTGCATTTCCATTCTAGTTGGGAAACTAGAAAATAATTTGATACAATATATTGAAATTACAAGGATGTTTTCCTTTCAAAAAGGGACTGAAAGAATTTTAAGTTAGATTTTGGATTTTTTTTTAGCCTGTATTTTTCTGATTTTTTTTTTTTTTTTTTGCTATTAGCTATTCTGTTCTTTTTCTCATTTCTCTTCTGATTTTTTTCCTCCCAATTCCATTTTGCATTTCTGCGGATGTCCTAAAAGTAATTAAAAATGCTGAGAGATTAAAATTAAAAATGCTCAGACCCATCTTGTGTGCCCCCAGCCCGAGCTGTGGAGCTGGACCGGGAAATACCTGGGCATCCCTGCTGGCCCCACAGAGAGCTTGAACGCCGTGGTGGTGTGGGGACCATAGCTGTCCTTCCATTGTTTGTCCCTGTGGGGTTTCTCCCCCATCCCGTTTTTTAGTACTGGGCTTGTGGGGTGAGCTGCGTTTCTCCTGCTCTTCGTGCAATTGGAAATGTTTGTATCAGTCGTAGAAAACTGCAGCTCTGAGACGCTTGCTATGGCTCTCCTGGTTCATTTCCTCCTTCCATTAAACATCCGCTGTTCTTCCCAGTCTTCCATAATTTTGGTGCTTTGGTATTTTCGCTGCTCCCTCCGTCATTTCTGTGTTCTGGGCGGGGGCAGCAGGACAGACGCCGCTCTCCCGCCCCAGAGAGCCCTGACCGTGACGGGGGTTTCGCGCTATTTTCTGTAGGTTGCCTGGTTCGGTCTGACTTTGTCACCGTGTTGAGTGTGAGGAAAAGGCATGGTCTGGTCTGCCTGTTTGTCCTGCATGGGTGACGCCTTTTCCCTTCCAGCGTGAATTATTTTCACCCAGTCAGGACATTTTTGGCCCGTGCTGGGTCCAGTCTCTGGATGAGCAGGTCTGGACAAGCCCTGTTTGGTCCAGAGGACCGTCTCAGCCTTAAAAAAATAAATATTACGGTTCTTTCCTTTTTGTCCTCTCCTGTTCAGACATCTGCCTCCCTGCAGCACGTAGCCGGCTTGTCAAGGAGCGTCCATGCTGAGCATAAGCACTTTCATTTTCTAATATTTGACTCTAGGGCCTTTTGGAAAAACTGCATTTTTTGAATCCTCTCTGTCAGCTACAGCTTTTGGTCCAATTGCTCCCCAAAGAGTGCTGTACTTAATTAGTCTGGCTCAATCATCCAACCATAATGATGTCTTTAACCTAATCAGATAGGTTAGCTGGGGCATGAGTCCAGAGCTGCTGCCTCCTGCGTGCTGCCGCAGAACAGCCTGACCTAGAAACAGCCAAACGGCATATTATAAAACTGCTTTTCTGAACTTCTCTCATGACAAATAACTAATATATACCTGCGGGTACCTGCAGCTGCTCCTTGTCGCTCTCTGAAGGGAATTCGTTTTCTTTTTGATGTCCATTACTCAGTAATATTTTCAAAAAGTCAAGAGGAATGGCTATATTTGCACTGAATGTTGCTGACAGTTTGATGCTGGATTGGCTTTTCTTCCCTGCGCGTTTACAGACCACAAAGCAAAAACCCCCCTCTGCCGTGTGCTGGGTCAGCCGCAGAGGGGCACAGAGTCATGGCCGGGTTTTGCTTCTCAGCCAGAAGGCAGGAGCGCAGGTCCCAGCGGCTAGCTCAAGGTGTGCAACCCACAGGTCTACCAAAAAATGCTGCTCTGCCTCTTTGGCCTTGCGATCCCAGCCCCATCCCCGCAAACCTGCGCCCACAACCCAACCAGTCTGTGTTGAGCTCTTGTTCTTCCTTGCAGAGCATCCACCTGTCCTTTTTGCGCACGGTCCCACCCTACTCTCACCAGGCCAACGTCTGGTTTGAGATGATGAGAGTCTTCAACTGGAATCACGTCATTCTGATAGTCAGTGACGACCATGAAGGTCGTGCTGCTCAAAAGAAGCTGGAGACCCTCTTGGAGGAGAAAGAGTCCAAGGTCAGTTCCTGAACATTGTCTTGTAGCTTTGTTTAAGCAACAACAACAAAACTAGAAGTCTCGGGCTGTTGTATGTATGTAGATTTCTGTATGTAAAACACCTTTTCTTTCCATTGTAACATGGCTAACATGCTTAAAGCATCAACAGTGTCTGACTAGTACCTGACAGAACTTTGTACTTTATTCATTTCACTTGCTTTGCCATGGTCAAAATCTCCTACATGTAAATCGACCACAAAATGAAGGGAAGGATAACCTGGAGCTCTGCAAATGCCTCGCCCAAGATTCCCACCTAAGGAGAGGACCAGTCGCTCAGCTTAGGGAAGCACCTGCCCCATTACAGCCACCCAGGGACCAGGCAGCCCCAGCAGCACCAAACAAACCCCGAAAAGCAGCTTCTGAATTGGCTAACCGGAGCTCGCCCTAGTGGCTTAGGAGGGGCAAGGGCAGCCGGCGCATTGATGCACGGAGGCGTAAATGCACCCTCTCTGTAAAGGTGTCAGCTCTGCGGCTGCAGGCTGACGGCCCGTTCCCATCTCCATTGAAGCACATGCCAAACGCTGCTTTCCTGACACCCCATGCTGTTACGAGAGGGCGGTTGCAGCCGGCGGGAGCAGCGTTATCGAGGAGGTGCACTGAGCCTGCACTCAGGGCCCCGCAGGGGAGCAGGGGGGGAGGCAGGGGAGGTCCCCGAGCCTGCTAGAAATTCAGGAGGACTGCCATAGACCTGCTGCTGTTGAGTAAAAGGACCAAGCATTCAAGCCAAGCAGGGAAGGAGAACATGGGGAGCCATTCGGCTGCAGTGCTTCAAGGGCAGGTGCCTGTCTGGAAGGCAAGGAACCACGTCCTGCCCTACGGGGTGAAGTCCCAGCACATCCTCTTGCCCAGGGCAGGGTGAGGTCGCCTTTTGGTGGGCAGAGTCCAAGCCCATCTCCAAGTCTCCAGCAGCTTCAGGGCAGGGACCCATTCCTGGCGGTTCCCTCCTGGGTCACGGGCAGGGACCTCAACCTGCTCTTCTCCAGCCCCCCCAGCAACCGCTGGACATTTTGCAGTTGGCTCTTGAGGAGATGTGGCTGTAGATAATAATTGTTTTTGGAGTCAGTGGCTGAGCTGAGAGCCCAGCGAGAGCAGCCTTCCACTGCTCTTCGTCACCTCTTGTCAAACCACTGGAGGAAGAGCTGGTGCAGGGGTGCAGAGTGGCACAAGCCACAGTGAGCAACAAGCTTTTGTTTTTGGCAGTGGTTTCCAAGAAGTTTCATCCTGGGCCATCATGAGACACTAGTGTGCCACCAACCATGGTGGGATCCTCCTGCCTCCAAAGACAGCTTCCCACTGGGTGACAGCGGGCCAGTATTTCTCTTCAAAGCCTCTTCCCAGCATGGTGTTCCTCACCCAGGGAGAGCTGTGAAAAGGTTGTTCCCACTGTCGGTCTCTCATCCGTTTCCTTGAATCTTTTGATTTCCACTTTCTGTTTTTCTGCAGCTCCCGTGCATCCCCTTTTGCTGCTCCCTCTCATGCCTCCACTCCTTGCTCGCTCGGTGCAATGGTCTCAGGCACAGGGCATATTTCTTCTTCTGCCTGCCCATCCTACAGGAAAGCCTTTGAGATCTGGGGCTTGAAAGATGCCGGAGGCAGTGTCTGTCCTCAGACCTGCCCCACATTTTCCCTGCATCTACAACATGTCTTGGTGCCTCCTGGCAGCCACTGGGCTACTGCAAATGCCCTGGCCATCCTCCAGACTAGGGCATGTGCTCTGTGAGGGTAGGTCACCTTGTCTTCCCATTGTGATGTGCCACAGCATCTTGTTTCTTTGTCCTTGAGGAGCTTGCTCTGGTCAAACTGCCTGGTCTGACTAGTCTGGAAGGTAGATAACCCCCATCAGGGCTTTCCCCCCTTCCTCAATCTCTTCTGCTAATTGCTCTTCTAATCACTGTTGTACTGACTCTCTTCATGCTGTGAGGTGGTACCCTGGACCCCTCCCCAACGTCCTCAAGGCCAGCCTGGGCCATGGGGAGGGAGCAGACAGGAGACCTGCACTTGACCTCTTCAAGGCTTGGATCACAGAGCCCAGTGACCTGGGGCTGGGGCAGAGGCTCACCTGCCCACCTGAGCTCTTGGATCTGAGCATGGCTGTGCTGCCTGCCCCTGGAGTCTGTGTCAGCACTGGGTGTCACTCAGACACCACTGCGCGGATTTGCCTGTCAAGCAGGTGTTGGGAGCCCAACACTTGAGCCAGGCTGGCCAGCCCTGGCACACCCCACATGCTAGCCTTGTCTTAGGTCTGTCTGCACTAACTCTCAGCTTGGAGCTACTGCTTCATCCCAGTACAACTCTGGTCATTCATCTGGGCTGGGCCACCATTGCACCAATGCTACTCGGGTCCAGGGGGAAATGCCAGACGCTGTGAAAATCAGAGTTTGTCCAAGTCAAGGGTGGCAGGCTCCTGGTGTGCTGACTCCCTCTGGGACAGTGGTGTTCATGAAACATATTTTTTGAGTGAATGCTGAAGAACATGGTGGAAAGTGAATTTTGAATTTGTAGGTCTCTGCGTGGGCTGAGGAGCAGGGAAGTGCTGCAGAACTACACAGAAAAAGCGGAAAGAGAGGAGACATTGCTGGTCTAAGTCTGGCAGTAGAGATGGGGACAGGGGGAGACAGAGGTGATCAGGTGCCCATCAGGCCCAGCTTTGCTGCATCCAAGACTCTGCTTCACCTTGACCCAAGATTCTGCTTCACCTTGACCAAGGATTCTGCTTCACCTTGACCCAAGACTCTGCTTCACCCTGACCCAAGACTCTGCTTCACCTTGCTGACCAGCTTGGGTCGAGGCAACGGCACATCCCGGGCACATGGGGTGATTTGTGGCTGGAGGCTGCAAGACGGATGACTGAGTTTCCAGCTAAATTGATGGAGCCTGAGGAAAAGTGGCCAGTGTCTCTTCATTGGAGAGTATTCCTGATGTCCTGCTGCTGCGGCTCTGCTCTCCTCTGAGGCAGTTGTTACTCCAGGTCTCACTGTGATCTGAGCAGAATCAAAGAAGCCATTGCAGAAATGCTCACCGTGGACACCGTTGGAAGTGAAGGCAGACCTGGGCTCTGAGCAGATTTTGCCTCCTCAGATACTTTTCCTTGCAAAGACCCAACTTCTTTGAACAATGAAAAACCTGTCAGGCTGTGTCCAAGTAGAAGAAAGGAAAGATCACACAGCTGCACGGAAAGGAGCCCTTGGAAAAATCACAGAATCACAGAATGGTAGGGGTTGGAAGGGACCTTCAGAGATCATCTAGTCCAACCCCCTGCCAAAGCAGGTTCACCTAGAGCAGGCTGGACAGCAACGCATCCAGGTGGGGTTTGAATATCTCCAGAGAAGGAGACTCTACAGCCTCTCTGGGCAGCCTGTTCCAAAGTCTGTCCTGCCAAAGACTGGTCTGAGTGCTCAGGAAGAGGCAAGTTTGGAAAGCAAGATGCAGATATAAAACTTGTCTGCTGAACGAACAACCTGGCTGGGAACATGAGCCCTGGCATTACGGGGGCACAAAGGGTCAGGTTCTTGGCAGGGATCAGTTGCCATTGCCATAAGATGCTGTGAAATGGAGATCAGAATAGAGCCATGTCCCGTACCCCATACACACAGATCAGGGATGCCCAGTTGGGGTGGGATGGGGCCAAGAAGACCAGGTCAGACTATGTCCCACCAAAACCTGCCAAGCACGGTCCTGCAGGCACTGTCAGGTTGACGTTATTGGCATGACCACAGGGGCCGGTCACGGGAAGGTCCACGGGGCTCTGTGCACGCTGCTGCGGGGTCCAGGCTTCTGAGGGCAGAGGCCATCAGCCCTCAGCACACTGCCTGGAGGAGAGAAAACCTCCAGAAGTAGGTTTCATGCCCCTGGCTCCTTTGGAGCCGAGCAGCAGAAGTGGCTCAGGCAGGAGACGAGGTGGGGACAGGCTCTTTGCTCCGGTTACCCGCAGGGTCAGTGCGTGCTGAGCCCTGGGCTGGGTGTGACGCTCCAGCCAGCAGCGTGGAAACCACCAGCCAGTGAACCCCACTAGCCATGTGTAGGGCCAGGTTTCGGGCATTGTGGTCTCCGGCAGCTGCACCTCCCAGGGCCACCCGTGTGCCACAGAGCCACGAATTGCCCTCGGACCTCCCCAGGCACCAGGTAAAGGCTGCAATGTCATCCCATGATCACCATTGCTTCATATCGCCACGCTTTGAACCAACACGGGACGTAGCGAGATTTTTCTTTCTCTTTTGGATGGCAACAGAGCTCCAAAAAGCTGCTCCCTCCTTGCAGGAGGTGAGAAGTTCAGCTGAGACACCTTACTTGCTGTGAATGCTCGTAGGGTGAACAGGATTGTAATGATAATAGTGACGGTAGTAATGCTAATACTATTAACTGTTACCGTTTGCGTTTATCCAGCTCTTTCCGTACACAACATTTTGTCCTTTACTTCCACAGTAATTCCATGGAAAGCCCACCACTTAGGCCCTTAGAGATGCGTAGATTGTTTCAGAGTGTAAGCTAAAAAGTTTCTTGCTGAAGAGTTCCCCAGTCCCACAAGGGAAAGGCAACTGCATCGCACCAGCTGTGACACTCAGGCTTGCTCTAACCAATACGGCTTTGCACCCTGACGCTCCCGTGAGAGCTGAGGCACTCTCTCCTGATAGTGGTTTTTGCGAGCTCCAGCGTTATAGAGACCCTTTAGCAAACAGTGGAGGAGGAGGTGGATGTTGGATTGCTTTACTACACGTCATTTTCAACTGTTTATAATATTCTTCTGTGTCTACATATTTTCTCTGTGCACATTATTCATCAGAGTAAAAAAAGGAACTATGAAAACCTCGACCAACTTTCCTATGACAACAAGCGAGGACCCAAGGTATATATGCATGGAAATGCACGCCGCCCACCAACCTAACTAGCAAATGAAAAATAGCCACAGCCACCAGAAAAATAAAAAAGAAAAAAAAAAAAAGAGAAAGAGAAAAAAAGAAAAGAAAAGAAAGAGAAAAAAAAAAGATCCATGACTATGTTTCTTGGTAGCACGTTTTTATGTTGAGATAGTTTGGTTTGGACTTGAGAATGGAAACCTAGCCAGCTGACCCTGGAAGGATTTCTTTTTGAAACATGCATGTGAACCAGTAATTAACTTGCAAGTTTTTTATTTTTTTTGAAAAGTTGAACCAACCCCCTTTTCCCCCAAAGGAAACGGTTCCTTGGTGTAAGTTGCGCACTTTTACTCCCAAAGGTTAACCCTGTGCAATATGTTTTTTTTTTTTCATTTCCCATGTTTTTGAAAAACAACACTCGTTTGAGTTTTCAATTGCATTTCAAAGCCTTTTTCTCTTTCCTGTACAATGCACGCCTCTTTTTGGGTCTTGATTGACTTCAGTTTGCATGCACAGTGCAAAAAAAAAAAAAAAAAAAAAAAAAAACCAAAAACCAAAAAGCCAAAACTTTAAAAGAGAAAGGAAGGAAGGAAAGAAAGAAAAGAAAGAAAAGAAAAGAAAAAAGAAAAAAGTAGCTATAACCAACCTTATTTGGCAGAGTTTTGTGCAGTTTAATGAATTCTCTTGACCCTTTTCTAGATAGCATGGCTCTCACAAGCCGTCCTGGGGCTCCCGCACTAACCAGCTTTGCTCACACTAATCACAGGCTGAGAAAGTGCTTCAGTTTGACCCCGGAACCAAAAATGTGACGTCGCTGCTGCTGGAGGCAAAGGAGCTGGAGGCTCGTGTCATCATCCTTTCTGCCAGGTAAGGTAGAGCCGTCCCTTCCCCTCCCTGCTCTGATTTCCTCGCTCTCCCCTTTTCAATGCCGCCCAGCACTGGAGCCAGTGCGGATTCGGGGCACGTCGTCCTTTCAAAACCCACACGAAGCCCCATGTCGCAGGCCGGCGGTGGATGCTGTGCTGTGCGCGCTGCTGGCCGGGGAGCTTGCGATCATGAGCCTGGTTGAGATGTCTGTCTGTCCTGCCAAGTGTTAGCAGCTGCAGAAGCAGCAGTAGATACTGATGTGTCCTGATCCACCTGTGAAGGAGAGGAGTCTTATTGCTATAGATGGTGAGCAATAAGGAGTGGGCCAGACTTGCAGGTTCTCAGCAGTGCTGGGTGCTGTGGGACAAAGTGAAGCTGTGAGAAAGGCTCCCGTTGTATCAAGGAATTGGCCATTGCCCAAGAGAACCAGTTATCAGAGGAGGACTCCCTGGGGATGTGTTTTCCTTGGCACTGTCACTCCCTTGGGATCTGACACAGGAGAAAAGGGGCCATCCGGCACCTGGAGCCACATTGCCGTTCCCTTCTTCTCGTTGCAGTGAGGATGATGCGGCCACGGTGTACAGATCAGCAGCCATGCTCAATATGACGGGCTCCGGCTACGTGTGGCTGGTGGGGGAACGGGAGATATCGGGCAATGCCCTGCGTTACGCCCCTGATGGTAGGCACCCGCCGGAGGCGCCCGTCCCGCTGTTGGCCGGGCTCGGAGGAGCCTGCTCGGAGCTGGGATGAGCATCACCTGCCCTCCCAGGGACTCCTTGGGCTGGGGGAACGCGATGCCGTGGTGGTCCCGAGTGAGTGGAGGGTCCCACATGTTGCTCTCCACCCTCTTTGCCCGCGCAGGGAGGCAGCACCCAGGCTGCCATGCCCAAATCCAGCTCGCCGTCACCTGGGGGAAAGGCTTGGCCAAGAGGATGGGGACAGAGCACGGGATGTCAGCAGTCGGCATAGCTGTCCCCAGTCCCCATCCAGCAGGGAGGATGGTGCCAGCCCAGCGCTGCTGCAGATGCTTGCCCTGCCTGCCCCTGCCTGAAGCCCAGACAACTCCCCAGCTGCATCTGAGGGGTCCTCAGCCCCATAACCATGTCCTTGCTGGCCCCCGAGCCCTGCGTGTGGGAATAAGGCCAGAGCAACCGGTGCGCCCCGCTGACCTGCCTCCTCCCCTCTGCTCCTGGCAGGAGTGATCGGTTTGCAGCTCATCAACGGGAAGAACGAGTCAGCCCACATCAGCGACGCTGTTGCGGTGGTGGCCCAGGCCGTGCACGACTTGTTTGAGAAGGAGAATATCACAGACCCGCCGCGGGGCTGCGTGGGCAACACCAACATCTGGAAGACGGGACCCCTTTTCAAGAGGTATTTGGGGAAGGGTCCTGCTGGAGGGAGCAGAGGACCTGCTGGGGGAGCTGGAAAAGGTGGGAGCATGTGGAAAAGGGCAGCATGGTAGCTTTGTTCAGAGTACCGTCAGTAAAGCTTTGGGGCATGTGGCACAGGACTGCTTGGACTCTCCTGCATGATTCAGATGTGAGGGCTACATCTCTCCTAGAAACCTAACGAAGACACAGACTCAGGCACTGGCCCCCAGTTTGTCCAGGCTGTTTAGGCATCATCCCGGTGCTTGGCACCAGTTCAGTCCATGCCAACCCATGTTCTCCTGGGCAATGCTTGGGCAGCTGGGATCAGTGTGGGCAGGGAACGACTCTAGGAGGAAGAGATGTGGGGGCCATGGAGGGATGATCTCCTCTGGTCTGGGTCTTACTTCTGTGGGTGGAAGAGTGAAGAAAAGGGATTTTTTTGCCAAATCAGGGTAGGAGGATGCTTCTGTCAAATCCGAGCTCAGTGTTGCGGACACATTTCTTGCTGAATGTTTCAGGGCTGCGGCACGGATGAGCTGGACTCGGGGCAAGAGATCTCCATGCATGGGACAGGCTGCTCTCTGCTGTGGCAAATACCGTGCTGTGGTTTTGGGTGGTGGGGGTCTCAGCAGATCAGAGCGTGCATGTGTTGGATCTCACTGCCGTGGGCAGCGTGATGGGCAGATGCTGCATGCATTGCCCACAGCCCAGACTTTGTGCCTGCGTGGGGTGTTGTGCTGCATCGCTGCAGGTGCTGGAGCCACAAGGGACGCTTCTGGATTTCAGTAAAGCAGCAATTCCCTTTGCTGCACAGCTCCCCGTGCGGGAGAGCTGCTCTCTGCAGCCTGCAACCTGGCACCGGGGTGTTGCTTTCAGCAGTGGGACCCTGTGCCAGGGGTTGCTCTCTGCAGAAGTGAGCGTGGTGTTTGTGGGATGCCCTTTCTGTAGATCTGGGTTCTGTCGAGCATGAGACCTGCAAAGCCTGAAGCTTGTTTTAGAAAGATTTCCCGCATTCTCTGCAGTGACTGTTTTTGGCACGTGCTATTTGAAGTTGTTCTCGACGGTGCACTGCAGACGGCTCGGGCAATACTTCTGTGTTTTCACTATCGCCTTTCCAGGGTTTGCGGGGCTGGTTCTCCCCTTGGTGGTGTATGTGCCTGCCTGGGGCGTTACCCAGGCTGTGGTGGGCTGGTGCCAGACAGAAACAGCAGGAGCGGTAGCTCCCAAGGGACCCCCAGAGGAAGGTGTCCTTGGATGCTGGGGGACAGATCATTCCTTAAGGGAACGGGACAGATCCGGTGGAAAACAGGGGACAGTAACAACAGATACAGTAGTAAACATTTGGGCAACATGAGTCCCCAGACTGACCTCATCCATCAAGAGCAGATGACCGCAGGGCTATGAACAGGTTGCAGGTAGCCTTGACTGGACTTCTATAGCGTAATGAGCGTATCAGACATGGCAGGCAACTGAGAGAAAGCATTTGCTTTTCTGAACCCTTCTTAGATGTCCCAATGGCCACAGCAGGTTTTCTAGGATGGCCCTGCTGTGTTTCTCTCCACAGGGTGTTGATGTCCTCCAAGTACTCGGAGGGTGTCACCGGCCGGGTGGAATTCAATGAGGATGGGGACAGGAAGTTTGCCAACTACAGCATCATGAACCTGCAGAATCGGAAACTGGTCCAAGTTGGGATTTACAACGGCAGCCATGTATGTACAGGGCTGGACAGGTCGGGTAGGAGGGACGTGTGTGCTGGGGTGTCTACCTATGGCCTCATATCTATCTCCTTCCTCTGGGATTGATTATAGGTCTTGACCAACGACCGGAAGATTATCTGGCCAGGGGGAGAAACTGAGAAACCTCAAGGCTATCAGATGTCAACCAAATTGAAGGTAACAGCAATTGGCAGCAGGGGGTGGCAGGTGTCCTCAGCTCTGAAAGATGTGCATTAGCTTGGGAACGTGTGACGGTGTCTAGAGCACCATTCAGGGCACTAATCCTGGCAATGCGGTGGCTCTCATCAGCCTGCTGTTAGGGAGAAGGGTGTGAAAGGCTTTGAGGCTGAGGTGAAAGGGCCACGCGAAGGAGGATGCTGATATGGGTGTTCCTCATCTTGGGTGCAGGGAAAGCAAATGTTCCCTGTGCCAAAGCCAGGTCCTGCTGCTGGGCTGAGCAGCCTCATCTGCTGAGACGGCAGCTGAGGAGGGCACCATGACATTTTGGCCATGTTTGCGTGGAGAGGGCAGCCCAGCTCGGCATCCAGGGGAGCATAGCGCTGGAGGGGAACGGAGACAAGTGGGTGCTTGTGCTTCGCCTTGCAGATCGTGACGATCCACCAAGAGCCCTTTGTGTATGTGAAGCCCACGCAAGCAGATGGGACGTGCAGGGAGGAATTCACCATCAATGGGGATCCTGTGAAAAAGGTCTTTTGCACTGGACCCAACGAGACCATCCCAGGTAACTCAGTCTGGTGGTGAGCACAGCAGCTTCCCCAGCCTACCCAGCTGAAGAAGACTCCGGTCCCAGGAAGGGGTCCCCAGGGAGGGTGCTCAGTCACACAGGAGGCCCAGAGAGCGGAAAGGTGACAGCACATTCAGCGCCCAAACACACCCCCCCGCATCAGCTTGCCCCCCCCCAGTAGCGCTGTGCAGTAACTGGGCACTGCGATTCAGCTTTTTGACCCCAACAGATGACTTTCCCACTGTCTCTCTTCTGGGTGGGCTCCAGGGCTGTTATAGGGAATTGCATCCCATGTTTCTGTCTCCTGACATGCTCCAATTCTTTTTGCCTTGATCTCAAGCAGAAGCGAGAACCCTGAGGCTGATTAGCACCTGCTGCACTGGTCCTAACACCAGTTTCAAACTGTTTTGTTACAGAAAGCCTGTTTCAGGATTAGGAGTGAGCACCTGGTGGGGCGTGTGAGCTGCTTAGCAGCGCCAGGCTTGCCCAAATCCGCCTGAAGTGCATCCCCTTGGCTCACCATGCTTTCCTGTGTACAGCTCCCCCCCAGCCCTCAGCTGTGTCCTGGGCTGTGTTCAACCCGATGGGTTCACGTTAGCACTCCTCCCGCACTGCCTGCATGCCCCAAGCCCTCTCCGTCCCCTCAGTGGGCCGGTAGCACCGACTCTCAGCCCACCTCATTGGGACATAGCAAATGGGTGAGACCCCTTTGCCCCCTACTTGCCTTCTTCCCACACTGGTGTTTCCCTCGCACCCATGGGCGGAGGAGGCAGTGGGAGAGGGTGGTGAAGGCAGATGGCACTGCCGGAATGACGTGATTGCATCTCATACGAAGCCAGAGCCGTGCAGGTGGCTGCTCTCGCTGGGGACAGCCATGGATCCTGCGCAGGGTCCCTGGCAAAGGGCTGCCTCCACTCATCCCCCTCATTTTCTCCCTCCTGCAGGCCGCCCCACCGTGGCACTGTGCTGCTATGGATTCTGCATCGACCTGCTCATCCGGCTGGCAGGGGTGATGAACTTCACCTACGAGGTTCACCTGGTGGCTGATGGTAAATTTGGTACCCAAGAGCGGGTGAGTTTGGGCAGCCTGTGATATCTGTTTGCCTGTATCATGTGTTGAAACACCCCCAGGCCCTTCTCCGGAGCAGGGGTGGGGTGGGAGGTCTATGCAGGGCACCTGCCACATGGCGGGGGGTCCTGGCAGGTGGGGGACAGGTGTCAGAGCAGTGGGCTGATCCTGCGCTGGCTTTCCGGCAGGTTAACAACAGCAACAAGAAAGAGTGGAATGGGATGATGGGGGAGCTGCTGAGTGGCCAGGCGGACATGATTGTGGCTCCCCTCACCATCAACAATGAGCGGGCACAGTACATTGAGTTCTCCAAGCCCTTCAAGTACCAAGGCCTCACCATCCTTGTGAAGAAGGTATGGGTTGCGATGGGATGTTTTGTGGACAGGGGAGGTGTCCCTTGCTCCCCAGGTTGCAGACATGTACCACGCCTGCACCATGCCTGGCTCCCCCCGCTGCTGCCCCTGCCAGGGCAGCTGCACATCCCAGCCTTTGCTGCGGGATGCCAGGTTGCTGGTTTTAATGCTGGATCTTGACCTGGCCACCCTGAGCCTTCCTGTTTAGCAGAGCAGGAGGAGCTCGGAGCAGGGCAGGGGCCCTGGTGAGTCCGGCCAGGCGTGCAAGATGGAGGTATGATGGGTGCCAGCGCTGTTCACCTCTCCCCTGTGTGCTAGGAAATCCCCCGAAGCACCTTGGACTCGTTCATGCAGCCGTTCCAGAGCACGCTGTGGCTGCTGGTGGGGCTGTCTGTGCACGTGGTGGCAGTGATGTTGTACCTCTTAGACCGATTCAGGTGAGTGCGCTCCGGGTCACCCAAGGGCTGGAGGGGACAGGGAGGTGCTCCTGGGAACCATCCCCTGGGTCCCCGCGGTGTCTTGCTCAGGCGCAGCCCTGCAGCCCTTCGGGAGGCTCTCACAGGAGCTACACACACTTCCTCTGCCCCACCAGCCCTGCGCTGAGGCTCCTGGCCTCTCTGGCTGCTGCTAAGCTGAGAGATATGGATATGTGTGGTAGCCGGCACCTGGATATGTGGGAGCGTGCCTGTCAGACCAGGTGCCATGCCAAGGCAACCATCAGCTCCTGGGCCTTGAGTTAGTCCCGTTCCTTGACCCCAAGGTAGCTCCTCTGAAGGGCAGGGACCCCGTCCCCCCCGTTAGCCCCGGGCCCAGGGGCTGTTGCAGTGAGCCCTCAGTGTTGCAGTGGGAGAAGCTTGAGCTGGCCAGGATCGGATGATCTTTCTGGACTGGAGAGAAGTACCAGTGTGAGATGGACAGGGTTGCAGAGGGGACAGGCAGGGCAGTGGGACACGAGGGGTGAAGAGCTGTATGGGGGACGAGCGTGGTCTGTAGGGATGAGTGATGTAGGGCTGCGTCAGGACACTTAAGGCACAGCAGAGAGGCCTGGGGATGAGGATAAGGGGTACAAGAAGAGGTCTTTGTCTTGTTTTCCAGCCCGTTTGGCCGGTTCAAAGTGAACAGTGAGGAGGAGGAGGAAGATGCCCTGACCCTCTCCTCGGCCATGTGGTTCTCCTGGGGAGTCCTGCTGAACTCCGGCATCGGAGAAGGTGCGTTGCAGCACACAGCGGGACTGTGTGGAGGAGAAGCCCATGCCCTCTTCCACTGCCTCCTCTCTGAGGCAGGGCTGATGCCCTCTGGGGACTGTTTAGTGAGTGAGTACGGGCCTCCTTCGATGAACCGTCCCTGGAGTAGGCTGGTGAGGGATTCTTTGGGGCCAGGGTGGCACACTTGTGGCACAATTTGTGCGGACCATCCTGCCACCCCTCACAATCAATGATGGGAAACAGGTCCTTCTTGGGCTGCTTCTCCTGCCCAGGTTATCCGTCCGCTCAGGGTGAGATGCATCATGCCCTGGAAGGAGTCATGGGTGTTTCTTGGTTTGGGCAATGCAGGAGCTCCTTGCATGGCTGTCAGCAGAGCAGATAGATGGGGCACATCTGCAGCTGCCATCAGTCCCGCATGGGTTGGACATGCCTTTGGTGACAAAGTCAAGCACTTTTTGTGCCAGTCTGATCTCGCCTCTCTCCCTCCAGGTGCTCCCCGGAGTTTCTCTGCACGTATTCTTGGCATGGTGTGGGCTGGCTTCGCCATGATCATTGTGGCTTCATACACTGCCAACCTGGCAGCCTTCCTGGTGTTAGACCGGCCTGAGGAGAGAATTACAGGCATCAACGACCCCCGGGTAACGACCCCTCCCTTGTTTTCCCGTTGCCTGTCCAACTCTGGGCAGAGAAACAGGAGATACCTCCAGTGAGCATCTCCTGGCTCATATAATATGGCTTTAACATGGCTGTGGGTCTGTGCCAGAGGGTTGACTCCCGGGTAGCTCTGCCTGGGGCTCTCACTGATGGGTCTGAGCCCTGCTGCTGGGTGGGAATGGACAGACACAGGGAGGGATCAGCAGGGAAAACCTTGTGCAGAAACAGCACTTACCCAACCAATCTGCCTGCCAGTTCCTGGAGAGCCTGCACGAACCAACGAGGAAACAATTCATTATGGATGAGTTATAACTAATGAAATTGTCCCTGCGGTGCAGTCAATACTCTCAGCAGATATCAGCATGCCTGAAACCCATTTCCTGCTCTGGCAAGGACACAGCCACAGCTTATCAGCCCAGGCATGCAGGAATGTACCCCACAGCAGCGCTGACCCACAGCATGCCATGCCCTCTGCCATCGGCACTGCCAGCCCCATGGCATCCACAGGCCTCCTGCATCCTCAGCACCATGGTGTCCTTGTCCCGTAGCATCGCCTGTCCCTCCGCCATGGTCCCAGAGCATCTACTGCCCCATGGCATCTTCACCTCTGCTGAGGAGACCAAGGTCTTCTCTGGGAAACAGGTCCTTGAAGGGGATAGGAAAAGAGGAAACACAGCTTTGGGGTGAGCCAGTTTGGTTGATGAAGGACAGAAGAAATAGGAGCGCTGCCCTTGCCTTTCAGCTGCGCAACCCCTCTGATAAGTTCATCTATGCCACGGTGAAGCAGAGCTCGGTGGACATCTACTTCCGAAGGCAGGTGGAGCTGAGCACCATGTACAGGCACATGGAGAAGCACAACTACGAGAGCGCTGCCGAAGCCATCCAGGCAGTGAGGGACAAGTGAGTGGGACCAACACCTTGTATGGCCATGCTGGGAAGAGTTTTGGGGGACTGCAGTTTGGTGGAGCAAGCAGGGCTGATGTAAACCGGGAGGGAGCTGCAGTCAAAGTATGGCTTGATAGGACCTGCCCAGTTGGTGCTGGGTAGGATCTTCCTAGTCCTGGTGCACACCAGGTCTCTGGATGGAGAGCACAAGGTGTGCGTGGGGACAGGCACACGCAGAGCCCTGGCCCCGGCCATAGCCTCCCTTTCTGGCCTCTGCAGTTGCTTCTCTGCAAGGCTGGGTGGCTTCAAATCCCATGTAAACTGCTCACAGTCCTCCTCCAAAGTTTTGCCAAGTCTGTTGCCTCACAGCAGCACATAGACAGGCCCATCTGGGAGGAGGGTGATGCCAATTAGTTCTTAAATTAGGGCTGGGAGCAGCCTTGCTGCTCCCATGGTTCTGCAGACAAGCTGGGCTGCCCAACCTTACCTGTCTGTCCTCTCTCGGTGTCCAGCAAGCTCCACGCCTTCATCTGGGACTCAGCGGTGCTGGAGTTTGAAGCCTCCCAGAAGTGTGACCTGGTGACGACGGGGGAGCTTTTCTTCCGCTCCGGCTTCGGGATTGGGATGCGCAAGGACAGCCCGTGGAAGCAGAACGTCTCCCTGGCCATCCTCAAGTCTGTACACGGCTCTTGGCATGGGGCTTGCCCCGAATGTTGCATGTGTTAGCACGCAAGTAGCCTCGTGCCAGGCACTGCCACCCCACCCTCCAAACCCTCTGCAGGGACAGGGGCTCTGGGGCTGCCATGTCCCTCCTGATAAAGGGGATGTGCCCGAGTGACCAGTGTGGGCACCCGCAGCCCCAGTTCTGGCTCGCAGGGCCGGGGGAGCAGCATGGGGCTGGTGGGAGGGCAGGGGCAGGGCAGGGGCAGGAGCCATGGCAGGGGACAGGAGCCATGTCCGGCCGCAGGAGTGCAGGCAAAGCTGGCAGAGAGCAGCCCTGGGACCATCCAGCACCAGGTCCTTGCGAGCGGGGCTGCAGCAGCAGGCAGGGCTGCTGCCACTTCCCCACCTCTCCCTGCGAGCTCAGCCCGGCTGGTAGCATTGCGCTGCCCTGGCCTGATCTTCCAGGGGTTTTTCTTTAAAATCTGGCTTTTCCTGTTAGGCAGAGATGTGTCAGGATCCCTGTTGAGTCCAGCTAAGGCTTTTATACCAGCATGAGCCTGCAGCATGGGGTGCCGCAAGTCAATCTGATATTATGGGTAAAAAGGGTTTTCCTTGTGTTAGTTCAGAAATGCCACACTCGCTGCAGACAGAGGAATGTGGTGATGGAGTAACGGGCAGCTGGGAAGCAGCAAATGGAGGGAAGGGGACATGCGAGATTAGTTTTACAGACAGACAGGGTCAGAAGCCACCAGGGTCCTGCCCAAGATGTGGAGATGAAAGGCCTGAGAGGGAGGACGAGGATGTGGAAGACAGGGGCAGGACCCAGGGTAACGTAGGGAGCCATGGGACCCCATCTGTGGGATGGTCTTACCATGGGGATGGGTGGCAGTGGGACAGATGGGTTTTGGGACAACAGCGTGAGAAGCCTGGAGAGGCATCAGGAGCCCTTGATGTCCTCCTGGAAGAGGCTGGGGAAGCCCAGGGCTACAGGTGGCCCAAGAATGCTGTGGGATGGGCCAGGAAGAAGAAGAGAGAGAAGTGCAAGGGGACCCAGGGTGGGACATGTGCTCTGTGCCCACCTCCATCCCCACTAGCTGCTCAGGCAGAGGCGGGCACTGTGGGGACACGGTTTGTTTCCTCCCAAGCTGTGACACCAGTTTGTTGGGGAGCCCCAGCCCTCGCCATGCACAGCTGGGAGCTGCCAGGCAGCAGTTATTCCCCTGCCTTGATCCAGAGGGTGCTGGTGGTCACCAGACAGGATCAGGGTCCAGCGTCGCCTGAGCTCCCGAGTGGCTGCGGCAGGTGGGGGGGTTGCACAGGAGGGCACTGGGGATGTGGTTGGTGTCAGCAGCTTTCAGCCTCCCTCCAAGCGCACTCTCCAAGCCCTGCCTACACCTATCAGCTGAGCTTACACATGGCTCTTTCTGGCAGCAGCCGGCCGGCTCTCCGTCTTTCAGGCACGGGGCGGTGGGTGCCTCCTCTCACCCGCTGCGCCCTGCTCGTGGCTGTGCGCAGGGCAAACACGCGCGGTGTGGACCCCCGCCGCGGACACCCACTGCAGACACTCTACACAACAGCCACACAAGCACAGGCGCGTGCTTGCAGGCGCAGTCAGCCAGGCACACGCACACACACACACACGCAGACGTCGGGGGTTCATGTGTTCGTAGGCTGCAAACAAGCACAGCAGTGCTAGGAGGGAGGGCATGAAGGCACGAAGAGCACGTGCCCCCAGCGGCCGGTCCCCAGTGACTACTCTGTCCTGTCTCCTTGTGCTTTCAGGTCCCACGAGAACGGCTTCATGGAGGATTTGGACAAGACTTGGGTGAGGTATCAGGAGTGTGATTCCCGTAGCAATGCCCCAGCAACACTCACCTTTGAAAATATGGCAGGTTTGTTCTGCAAACCTCTTTCTTCCTCTTCGCTGGGTAGCCTGCTTTCGCTCAAGACATTCTCGTCTCCGGGGCTCTCCTCTCGGGCCAAAGCTCTGCTTCTTCTGGGTTTGTGCTTTCCTAGCGCTGGCAGGCTGCTGTGTTGGGCTCCAACCCCACCTTGTCTGAAACAGCTCCGCGAAGCTTCCCCCAACTTCCCTGGGGTGGCTTTCTCATCGGTGGGGCTGTCCTGCTTTGAACATTGCTCCCCTCCCTCTGCTCTGGCCAAACTGCGGCTGTCACGGTGAAATCAGAGCTGTCGCCAAGGCAGAGAGAGGGGAGCAGCACCTCGGGGGAGGCGAGCGCGGCCGCCCAGGCGAGTGAGGACCCTGCATCAGGAGGGAGCTGGTGGCGAGGGGCAGCCCCCAGCCCCACGGAGCGTGTCCCGGCCGGTCCTGGGCAGGGGGCAGGAGGAGGATAAACAGAGGGGGGGGGTTTCTCAGTCCCTCTTTGCAAAGACTGCGAGTGCCCCCAGACGGGCTCTCCCTTTGCAGCGACGCGGTGCTGCTGGTCCTTCACCCAGCAACATGACGATGCGGGATGAGGGGTGTCCGATGGGACCCCATCCTCACTGGCACCACGGGCCAGGGCAGAAGCACCGAGAGAGGGGGCATTTTGCTCCGTCTCCTCAAGACACCACTCCCAAAATGTCACCCCTGAAGGTTGCAGCTGCTGGAGGACAGCACAGTGAGCTCTGTGCGTGGCTGTCCTTCCCGATGGGCCAAATGGGACCACGCGACCTGGGTTTCTGGTGAAAACGACTCTCCAGCCCCAGGGGATGGGGTCTGCCCCGGTGCTCGGGGCGGCAGCCGGCGCCCTGTGCCTGCCCCCCGGCATCGCTGCAGCACAGCCGGTGCCCCGTGCCCGACCGACAGGAGCTTGCACGGACATCCAGCACCCCCTCACCTTTCTGCCCATCACCGCGGGTGCGCTGCTCTGCTGGGGTCCCCTCCCCGGCCCCTCCAGGACTGCGGGGGGATGGTGGGGGGCCGGGGGGGGGGTGAGCCCTGGGTTGGCAGATGCTCCTGTTGCTGAGCGTGATGCAGAGGAATTGAAGTGTCATGGTGCAATTTCCATTGCCCCCTGTAACTTTCCTGCTTATTTCAGGTGTGTTTATGCTGGTGGCTGGAGGTATTGTTGCCGGGATATTTTTAATATTCATAGAAATAGCTTACAAAAGGCATAAGGACGCGCGGAGGAAGCAGATGCAGCTGGCGTTTGCGGCCGTTAATGTGTGGAGGAAAAACCTGCAGGTAGGACAAACCGTTTTTAGAGCAAATCTCCAACAGGTGCGTTTTCCATTCCTTCACCAAATCAGTGAATGCAGAGCTGTGGATTAGCATGGGGCCCTCTGTCCCCCACCCCGCACCCCACTAACTCCCGCCCGGTGTTACTGGGCACCCAGCAAGCTGTAGGGTCCCTGCCTTGTCCCCGGGAGGAGCCCGTGGCCGATGCCGTCTCTGCCGGGAGGTGTTGTGCACAGCTCCAACCGGAACAGAGACCTGGCCCAAATGCGCCCAGCGGTGCTCGGGACGAGGACTTTGCTCTGCTGGGGACCACGCGCTGGAGCCAGGTCTTGCCCTGGCCGAGCAAGTGGTGCCGGCGCCACTCCCTTCACTCTGCCCTGCTGCTCAGCTCCAGCCGCGCTCACCAGCAGACTGAGGGGGGTTGATCTGCTGCCGCTGAGCATCCCTGCCCGGTGCTCAGGGGGAGGAATGCTCCAGGGATGGCTTCCATCGCGTCCCCCTCCCTGCCCGCTCCCCCAGGGCTGCAGTAGCCCTTGTCATACCCGGGACTGACTCCAAACAGAGGTGGTGCGTGCTCTTGTCCTTTGGAGACAAGGACATCTCCCCACATGGGAGCCAGCAATGCCGGTGCCTGTCAGCACCAGGGCTCCCCCGGGCCCCTTCCCTGGGACATTGCTCTCCCCGGCGTCTCCCATCCCTGAAAGACCCCTGTGCTGCTCAGGCAGGGGAGCCCGGGAGGGTCCCTGGTGCCTGGCAGCGACACTGAGCCGTGGGCATGTCTGTGGGCCACCAGCCTCACACTTCCCCTGCCCCACTGCTTTTGGGGCTCAGCCCCGTGGTGCCCCCGAACCCCAGTTTAGGGCAGCCGGAGGCTCTCTCTGAATGGCCCAGGCTGTTTTTCTTCCTCGGGGAAGCAAACCGGCGTTCAAAGGGCAAGAGATCCTTTAGGCGACTAAAGGCGACTGCCGTTCGCAGCAGAGCCAGTGAATGAAAGAGAGAGAATGAGGGTTGGGGACCCCGAAAGGAGCCCGGCGCGGTGGCCCTGCGGGAGCAGCGCTGGCTGGGGGCGCGGGGGGGCTGCCCGGGTGGAGGCGACCTGCCCGAGAGCAGCGAGGGGAAGCAGGAGGCCGGGCTGCTGTATCCTGAGAGCTCGCTGGGTTCAGTTCACCGATAAGAGTCTCGGAAAAGCCATTTCTCTATATATTTTTTTTTCTTTTTTCCTTTTTTCTTTTTTCCTTTGCTTCCAAAAAAACAGCAGCACCGAGGGGGTTCAGGCTGCTGGGACAGAGCACACTAGTCGCACTGCCATTTTTCACTTGCCAACCTTCTAGAAAATACTGCACTGGGTCCTTGGGCAGAGTCTGTGGGACTGTGAGCAAAGCATGCTGCCCTGTGGGGGTAAACAGCCTCATGGTAAAGAGCCGTTTGACATTGTAAGACTTTTCCACAGGAGGAAACGTCAGAGCACTAGTATCTGGTACATTGCTAGAAGGTAGGCAAGTGGAAAGATTTATTTGTTAAAACAAACAAACAAAAATAATGGTTTTTGGGATCACAGTTTTGCCATGGCTATTTCCTGAGATGCCATGGAAGAAAAAGACATTTCATTCCATTCATCTTGCTTTCCTTTCCGTTTGTGCATGTCCGCAAAAGAGAGAACTGAGAAGGAGGAGCAAATGTATCCCCGAGCATGCTCTACGCACCAGCGGGATACATTTTGGTTACCCCCGTGCGGTAGCAGAGCCAGACCTGGTCACTCCGTCCCCCGTCGGAAAGGTCACACTCATTGGCACGAAAGCAATTGGGGAGGAATCGTTCTCAGCGCCCGCCGCCGAGCGCGGCCGGTCCCCTCGGCTCGCTGCCCCCGCACCATGGCGGCTGGTGCTCCCAGCCTGCGCTAACCAGGTCCGACTCGCTAACACCAATGGCTACATTTTTCAGTTCTGTTTCTCTTTGAGTTCATCCTGACCCCGATGACATCATAGCGCTAATGCTTTGCTTCCTCCCTTTCTTTTCCTTTATATTTTTTTCCTTTTCTTTTTCTTCCAGTTTCTTTTTTTTTTTTTTCTTTTTTTTAACCCGTTTTACTTTGGGGAAAAAAAAAAACCACACAACCCACCACCAACAACCACGTTCGGCTTTGCACAACTGCGTCATTTAAATTTTTGAATACGTTTTTTTTTTACAGAATATTCATACAATGACTTCTCTTTCAATGCAGTCCTCTCTCTCTCTTGTGGCACTAGGATTCAGCCTCAGAAAAGGCCCTGAGAAATTATTATTTTTTATTTTTTTTTTTAGTGGTAGGTGCAGCATCTCACCTCTCGGTCTAGCCAGGCTAGCGGTGGAAGCGAGGGGCAGAGCATCCCCAGGGGCAGAGCATCCCCAGGAGGCGAGGTCAGCTGTGCAAGCCTGGACGCAGACACCCAGGAGAGTAGGGCTACTCCCCGCAGGGGTTTCCAGCGCTCCAGACGCCACCCCGGCCCCGTAGCTGTAGCAGTGTGGTGGCCGTGCGGTAGCCGTGGGTCACGGAGGCCCTTGGAGGACACCTCCAGTAGCTTTCTCACCTAAATGAAGGACATGACATGGGGCAGTATTCAAATAGATTTAGCGTTTCCAACAACACACTAGAGATCTAATCACTTATACATATTCATTTTAGGATAGAAAAAGTGGTAGAGCAGAACCTGACCCTAAAAAGAAAGCCACTTTTAGGTCCATCACCTCCACCCTGGCCTCCAGCTTCAAGAGACGTAGGTCCTCCAAGGATACGGTAAGAGGAAGAAGAACAATTCTGCCCTCTCTCTTTCTCTCTCTTTCTCTCTTCTGCCATCCCATCGACTGCCACACACCCATCCCGAAGCTGCCAGTGTACATGCATAGCTCATGTTCGTCACCAGTCAGTCAGTCAGTCAGTGAGTCAGTCATCCCGTGTACCTGAAAGGATGCTGGGATCCTGGAGGGCAGGCAGGAGGTGGCTTGGAGTCCTGTGATGAGTTGGGAGATGCGACCGAGTTTTTGTTTTGTTTTTCGTTTTCTTTTTGCCTGGATGATTTCTGATGTTCCTCTCTGTGCTTCGCTCACCTTACTGGTGCTGACCTCTTGAAACCGATGACATATTTTTCTTTTTTTTTTCTTTTTTTTTTTTTCTGTTCCTGAGTGTTCCTGTACCTGTTTGTCATTGTATGCCTAAAAACGATCACCCCGATTTAATTTGGGCACCGTGTCACCTCACCAAGAGCCATGCGTGTCACATTCTCTACATGTGATTTTTGTTTGTGACGATTAGCATTCGGGACGTAGTCCTCGGCACAGGAGTGACAGCTGTCTCTGGTTATCGTCAGCAGTAACGCAGCTCTAGAAAAGAGACGCAAAGGCTTGAAAGAGGAGGTTGTTAAAGACCCAGCCTTGGTTCAAACTTGTGCTTTCTGCCTCGGAGTAAAACTGCTCTCACGTAACCAGAGAAAATTTCCAAATTGCTGCCTCTAAAGCCAGCTGTTTCCAAATGTGCAAACGTGTCTGCTCGTGCTGGAGCTTCAGACACTCTTCAGCGTCAGGTTGGGCTGTTGGTCTGTCGGACTGAGCCGGTGTCCCTCTGCATGTTGCCGTCTGTTGTATGACACTCTGCACTGTGGCTACTCTGTTGTCTCGTGTGGCAGCGGCCGCTGCGTTTTGCTGCCCGACCTCCCGGCGCGACGGGCTTTGCCGAAACCTCCTCCCCGGGGCGACCGGCGGGTTTCTGCCCGGGTTGCTCAGAGCAGGCTCCCCCCAGGCCACCCGAGGCGCGAGGCACAGCGGGGACGGGGGAACGGCGGCGGCGGGGGGACACGTGGCCCCCCGTGGCGGGGTGGCCCGTCCCCGGCCGCAGGCTTGGGGTGCCTCGGGGAGCAGCATGCCATATCGCAGGGGGTCTCGGGGCCACGGCTCTGCAGGCGAAGCGGAGGCAGCTGCCTTTGACACCAATGCAGGCTCCATCCCAAGAAGCTCCTGGAGCACCCCTGCGACACGGGCCTGGGGACAGCTGAGCCCTTGGCTGGGCTTGGCTGCCACCGTCTCACACGAAGTCCTCCTCTCGCTGTCACCTTGAAGCCTGGCAGGCACAGGGGGAGACCCACACTGTCCCAACTCATCCCCCGTACCCCACAGGGTATCCTTGTCATCTCCTGCGCTGCCCCCATGTTCCCCGGGTGGCACCTCATCCTGGTGATGGCCCCGTGTCTTGGGTCCCCCCTTCCCACTGATGCACCCCCTGAGAAGCTCTGCAGGGAGGTCGCAGGTTTTGTCTTGGTGACCTGAGCCCCGACCAGGGGAGAGGAGACAGAGACGGGGCAGATGGGGCAGGGGTGGGGAAGATGGGAAGGCGGAGGAGGAGGAGGGACAGGTGGGATGCACAGAAAAAAGGGAGAAAAAATTGCAAAAAGATCTGGTGGGAGGGCGTGATCTGAGTAGACCTCATGTTTCGTTGTGTTTGGGCACTCCATGGTTAGAAAACGAAGTGGTCTCGTCCTGGGAGAGCAGGAGCATTGTGGTGAAGTGGGCACCTGGGGGCACTGGTGTCCACAGTGGGCACCGGAGAGGGGCAGAACTCAGGAACAAGAGGACAGCCATCGTGTGGCTCCCCTGATACCTCCCTCCCTCCTTGGGGAGGCATCCTGGGCCTGATCGTGCTCCATGGCGGGGCATCCACCCTACCCCACACCATTCCGCAGCGCGCTCTGCCCCAGGGTAGAAGCCCTGAGCTGACCACGTCCATTGGCCACCAGAGGTCCCAAGAGTGAGCAGTGGAGCTGCGCTGTCCCCTTCCCTTGCCCGGTGGGGACCTGCGGGGCACAGGGCTGCCAGGAGCCCTCCCGCTGTTTTGGGCCCCGGCCACGCTGCTTGTGGACAAGTTGTGGAGGAAGATGGCCTCACTTATCCCAGAGGATGGTCCCCGCTTTGGGGGCAGCTGCATCTGCAGGGCAGCTCTGGGCAACGATGCCCCACTGCCTGGGAGCCTTTCTCAGTCTTCTGCCTGCCACGGGACAACGTGGCCAGGGCCCCAGGAAACATTCCCCGGGGAATCAGGCTAGTTGGGTGAGGAACAGGCTAGCAGCACCAACATCCAAGCCAATGGGGCCAAGATGGAGTATGCAAGGCCAAGGTGCAGCTGTTGCCGGAGATCCACGGTGGAGCAAGCTTTGTCGTGATGTCAGGCAGACCCGGTGGTTGCTCTGTGGGGTGAGCGGCCAGCGGGAGGGTGCTGCCACCAGCTCATGTCACAGCCTGCCATTTGGTGCCCTCCGCTTCCATGCAGCAGCCCTGGCTCAGAGACCCCAATGTCCTCCTGCTGTAGAAGGCCCCATGAGTACGTAGCATGCTGGGACACGTTGCCTGGGGTCCTTGTAAAGATGAGAAAGCAGCGAGGCGCTCTATTTCATGGCGCTCGGCAGAACCGCGGGCCCACACCAGGTCTCAGATGGGCAAGGCTTGAGAGCCCATGGGGCTGGAAGGCCAGGCTGACCCCAGCCCCATGGGCTCTCCTAGCTAGTGAGCGAAAGATGCAAACCTGGTGGCCTTGCTTCTTTCCTTTTCGTTGTCGGGAGTTTTAAAAATGGATTCTGCTCTGCAGCCCTGCAGAATGGTCCCTCAGGAGTGCCAGAGAGACAGGCTGGCACCATGGAGCCAAGACAGCCCTGGGAAGCTACCACCCCACTCTGAACGTCCTAGCGCCCACCATCACCCGAGCTGCACAGCCTCTCCGCGGCACATCATCCCCACCGCCCCAGGAGGAGATGCATGTGTTCCCCATAGGCAGCTCCTGCAACTCGAATAGCACTCGCAGAGCTGACGTACTGCCATCCATCGCAGCCACCCACGATACTGCAACCCCACAGAAGCCATGTGAGACGCATAAACCACACAGACACCTTCCGAGCCGGCACATTTTGTACAGACACGTAACGAGGCGCACAGGTCCCTTAGCCCCCCCACCGCAGCCGTCATCAGCCCCCGCAGAGTCACACCGCCAGCCCGCGGGCATCCCCCCCAGACACAGCATGACACACGTCCCACGTCACCGCCAAGCGAGGGCCCGGCGCTGCGAGGCGATGCTCGCCCTGCAGCTGCGGGGATGGTGCCAGAGCTGGTCGAGAACCAAGGGGGTTCATGGAAAAGGTCACCTTTTCAGTGAAGGACCAGCCCTCCCAAAGCCAAACGCTTCTTGGCTGAAAAAGAACCTAGTTTTTGGCCCAAAAGAACCAAAAGTAGGTCAAAGACAACTAATTATTTTTTTTAAAGGAAAGTTGACGTTTTCTACAGCAAGATTGCATTTAGCTGGAATCCTAATTTTTAATTGAAAAAAAAAAACAAACCACCCAAACCCCAGAATTCTTCCAGAAAATCTTCCACCAGCCAGGGACTACCATATGAGCCCAGATTAGGTTGAAGTCATTTTTAAAGACATATTAAGTTCTTGTCTATATTTTCTTCCTGGTTGTCATTTAAAGTTTTTGGTGCCTTCACTTCACTTCCATACCTTAACATGTTTGAGTCTCTTCTACGGTTAATATTGATTAATTTCTTGGCTTTATAATGTTTGGTTTGGGGATAGTTGCACCATCCCTGTAACATAATTTACCCTAAATTACTGATATGTGCTTCTAGCATTAGTTCTACTTTAACATAGTTTTGATATGACAATTTTCTTGCTTTTTTTTCTTTTCCTTTTTTTTTTTTTAATTTTTATTATTAAAAATTGCATGCATGAACTCTACACAAAAAAAAAAAAAAGTAAATGAGAATGTTACCCTGTGATAACTCTGTGATTGGAGGAGATAATGCTTTCAAATCAAAAGCCATGCTCTTGTATTTTAATTTTTCTGGCCAGATTCCCCACTTTGCTTGGTTATTTTAGCGCTTCCCACCCCCAGAGCTGTGCAGAGAGGCCAGAAGGCCCCAGCCTGCCCTGCTAGACCTCCGGCTTTCCACCGCAGCAGCCACACGTCCACATGCACCGAGGCACACGCTCACACGCACACACCGCTTTTTCCTCCCCGCTTTGCGTCAGACAGGGTATTTAACAAAGGAGCTTTCTTTTGCCCGTTCCTTTTTGTATCTCACATTCCTCCTCCCGCTCCGCCAGTGAGTCACCCAGCCTCTCCCCTTTCCCCGTCGCTTCTCCTCCCTGGCGGAAAGCAAGCCCTGTCCCGCGAACGCGCGCGTGCGCGCCTCCTGCCCATTTTGCCACAGAAAGGAAATATCGCATTTAGCTAGAATCCTAATTCTCTTAGCAAGGAGGGGGCGGCTGCACCCATTTTTGGGAGAGGGACGCTTTTTTTGTGGACTGATGAATAGCCACAAAAAGCTCCCCTCAGGGCGGCAGAGCGACTTTGGGATCCCCTCGGCCGTTCCCCGTGCAAACGGGCGATGGCCGAGGAGTTGCCACTTTAGCAAAGCAAGGCCACAGCAAGGAATTTCTCAGAGGCTCCATTTTAACACTAGCTAGCCCCCTAAATGAATGAGTGATCCCGTGAGATGCTCCCTGGGTGTCAGCACGTCCCCGGCACGTGTACCGGAGAGATGGGAGCGTCCTGGCTCTCACCCCTGCCCCAGCAGCTCCCCACCGAGGGGTCCTGGTGAAGCACAAAAGTGGGCAGAGCAGGGCAGCCCCGAGGACCCCACGCAATGCTCAGGGGGACCCCAGACCCCGCGGCAGGAGGCAGGGTGTAGGGCCACGCAGGGTAGCCACAGTGCCAGAGCCACCAGCAGCACCACAGGGGCCACGGTCGCCACTGACCAACGCAAGACGGGTGAAATCCCGTCGCCAAGCAGCCCCCCAGGGAGCCCTGCAGCACGGCAGCCCTCCTGGGTAGCGTGATGCAAGGGCCGGGCAAACGTCACTGGAAAGGGTCCACACCGCAGCACGTGAGACCCGCCGAGACCTTCTCCTGTCCCAGCACCAACTTAGGTCCCCAGACAGCAGGACAAGATGCTCCGTGCCACCTGCTCCGTGTGGGGCTGGTCAGGGCTTCCAGTTCAGGGTTTGGAGCTAGGAGAGTGGAACTGGGAGAGGAAGGGAGTGTGGAAGGAGGAAGGGAGAAAATAACTGCCCAGTTGTATATCCCTGCCTGGGGAGGAAGGACTTTTTGTTTTCTTGCCCGTTGAAGGGAATTTCTGCTCTCCTGGTTGGCTTGCTGGTGGGACTGCGGCTGGGGAGGTCTCTCTCAGGGACCCTTTGCCAAGTCCCCCATCCGCAAGGAGCACAGAACCCCAAATCCAGGCCACATCTCCAGCACAGGCTGTATTTTCACGTTAGCAATTGACGCCACAGATTACCACACGTCAACCACGCTGCACATCTCACCTGCATTAAAGGATAGTCAAGCAAGGAGGTGAAACGCCCTGGCCTCAAAGCACAGCTTGATCTGGCACCAGAGAGATGCTGAAACCCAGCCAGACCCTCCAAACACAGGTTCAGCCGTGGGCTGGGCTGATGAGTCACAGGCTTTGTCTCGTGGCCCCCCCAGAGCAGAGAGGGGCTCGCTCAGCAGGCGACGCGGCTGCCACGCTCTGCAGAAGCTGCGCCGCGCTCCTGGGCGTCCTCCCTGCCCCACCGTAGGGTGCTTGGAGAGTGTCTGCAACGACCTCTGCACAAGCTTGGATTGCATTGGGAAGGGGACCTCAGCCAGCAGCAGGTTTTGGGCCGTTGCATCACCCCCGAGAGATATCCTGTAGGGGCACATGGGGTGTAAGTAGAGGCGAGAGTGAGTGCCAGAACTGCCTAACACTTCTTTCTCCTTGTCTGTGTATTTGTGTGTTGCAGCAATATCATCCCACCGACATCACCGGCCAGCTCAACCTCTCCGACCCCTCAGTCAGCACTGTGGTGTGACCTTCTCCCCGAGGGCCATCAGTCCTTGCCCAACACAGTAGGAAGGCACAGCCAGGACTGCCTTTCAAGGGACACTGATGGGTTCTTCTGGGTGAGATGGGAGGAAAGCATCCTTCATCCATACACAGTGACTTCATTGTATATCTCCCTCCCTTCCTAGGCCTGCTGCCATGCTCATGCCCCAGAACGCACAGCAGAACCAGGACACGGTTTGGACTTCACTGTACAGAGATAATTGCTTCCAACCAGTGCTGTTGATAATCAGTATTGCCACTGACTGGCTATGTGCAAGGGGAAAGGACTTGGAAAGGCACATGGTGCCTGCTCTCCCATGGTAGCAGGGATGAGCTGGTGCCAGACTACAAACATGTGCTTCACTTTGCAGGCTTCGGGCTTCTCAACACAAGCACGGCCCCTCAGACGTGTGCTCCACAGTTCCCACCACCCCAGAGCGCTGTACGACGTGCTCGTGGTCCCAAGTGGCTGGAGCAGCCGGCGCGGATCGGCAGATCGGGCACATGTTCCTGCTGTGTCGAGTGACCCCTGCCTCTGCTGCAGGGGCTGGAAGGTGTGTGCTCTGCTCCTCGCCAGGGATGAACCCCCTGTTCCTCCTCCCATCAGCCTGTACTCAAAGCCCATGGCTACGACTCGGCTCCTCTACGTGGTCTGTTTGCAGCAGGAGTGCTCCCAGCCCTGCAGCCCACGCTCCTCTACTAAGGGTGGTACTCTGGAGCTCATAACATGCTGTCAGCCGCGATCCTGGCTCCCCACATCTCCTGCTCAGAAGACAACCCCAGGCCCTGGCCATGGCCAGCATGTAGCTCTCACACCATGGCTCTTCTGGCCAGGAACATCTCTGCGGGGAATGGCTCCAGATGGTTGCATTGACTTTAAGCCAAGCTCCACACTGCCTCAGCACCAGCAATGCAAGGAGAAAAGCTGCTGGCCGGTCATGGCTTGCTCTGTGCTGCGGTGTCTGCAACGGCCAGCAGTGTTGGGCCACCACAGCGGGCACTGGCACCTTCCCTGCCACACTCACCTGCGGTACAAGCTTGCCAGCAGCGCTGGCGGCAGCCTTGAAGCCCCAGCTCACGTGGCTGCGTCTGCCTGAACCTGGAGACATGGCACACCGGATCCCAGCTCAGGAGAAGGGAACCAAACGAGATGGGCTGACGCCGTTCTTCCCCACACCTTCCTCTCCCTCAAACATATGTGCCCATGTGCCAGCGTCCCTGAGCACCGTCCCCGTGGGCGCTGTGAGTGGGTGCGGAGACACCAGCGTCGGGGAAGCATCTGGCACCAGCCAGGCTAGTGATGGGCAGCTACAGCACGTGCATGGGCAACACCGCATCCCGCCTCCTGCGACATGGTACCAAGCCCCAGCGGCATGAACTGCCTTCTCCTTGCCCCAGCCCAGCAGACGGGGCTTCAGGGCGGCAGCTTTTGCGGCAGGATTTTCAGACGGCAGCTAGGTCTGTGAGCATTGTCCCACTGACTGCGGTGGCTCCATCAAGTTCATCTCGCTCCTGCTGAGAAATTGGACCCATTCTACTTTATACGTCAATGTAACATTAATACCAAGTTTTTGCAAGAGCTCAGTAAAGTCTAGACTGGATCATGAAGTGGTTTATTCCAGTGCTGTGTGCCTCTTTCTGTCTCTGCCTTCTGGCAAGGTTGGCAGGGAGCCCCGTGGTGAATCAGAGCCTCACCCAGCCCTGCCGCAGGGTTTGCAAACCATAAAAGGTGGAGGAACAGGGAGGGACGGAGACGCCAGCAGGCAGAAATGCCTGGAACTGCAGGGAAGACTGGGAGGGAAGGGGCACCACCATCCTGGGATGCCAGGCTCGTGGGCAGGCTGGAACAGCCAGTGGGGGGAGACAGGCCTGGCAGCGGGGAGCTGGGGATGGTCTGAAGCCACCCAAATGCCAGCACCACGTAAGCTGCCTCTCACACCCGCCTCCATCCAGGGGAAAACCAGCCCCTGACACTGCCGTGCTCGCCAGACCCTGGGAGCCAGCACGGGGCTCTGCCAGCAGGGCTGGCCTTCGGGAACAGAGCACTGGCTGCAGGGATGAAGGTGCCTGGGGAAGTCCCTGCACCTCAGCCCATCCGTAGGGAGGTGCCCTGATGGATTTGCAAAACACAGCTCCCCTGGGCTGAACTAAAGCAACATGACTCATTCACAGCATGCTCCCCGTGTGCTGAGACCACCAGCCCAACCTCCACGGGGGTCTCAGCCTCAGGGTGATCAGAGAGGAGGAGCGGGGCTCAGGTGACCCTGCAGGGTGACAAGCAAAGTCCCAGCTCCAAATGGGAAGCTCAGGCTTTCTCGGGAAGGGCCAAGCGCTGTCACTAGAGAAGGTCTGGGAGAGCTGGGATTGCTCCTGGGAAAGGCACCGTGAAGGGGGCTGGACCAGGCAGAGGTCCCGGGTGCAAGGCCAGTCGCACCGGAGGAGCTGCTGCAGCACCAGCCCCCCGCAGCCCTCGCTGGGGGCGGCACCGCAGGAAGGGCCGAGTGGGCATGGAGCAGGGTGGCAGCACGCTGGGTCGGTTTGAGAAGAAAAATGGGAGCAAGCCACAACTGAGGCGACGTTTGGTTTATTCTCTGCATGATTTATTTAACCCTTGCCAAAGGATGCATTGACCCCCGCCACATCCCTGGCTTGTCCCCCAGCACTTGCACGGGCAAGAGACTGAGCAAACATCTGGTGGCTACAATCATCTTGTGGCTCTTATCGCCTTAAGAACTCACGTTCTTACCCATGGGTAAGAACTCATGCCAGAAAGGGCTGTTGCTCCACCTGGAGAGAATCTTCCATCACCGCAGCCTGTGCTTTCCTCTGGAGCACACTCCGCTCCTTCCAGGCCAATTCCCAGCACACTCACTAAGCATTTCCATGCAATGCCCGGGAGAAGCGTTTCGCAGGGAAGGGCAGGAGGCGGCACGGCAGGGAGACGCAGGGCTAGCCCCAGCCCCTTGTTGTGGCCGATGGGAGGTGAGGCAGCAGCAGGGGCCGCAGGCTCTGGGCTGTAAACCCACAGAAGCTTTTTTGGCCCCTTTGCCTCAGGGGGAGGAACCACTGTGCAGCCTCACCCATCCTTTGGCATCCCCTTTGCCAAACCGCATCAGTTTGTGGTTTTGTCTCGTGGTGGTTTTGTCTCTTTTCAGCCCTCACCCTAAACCTCGGCCTCGCCTTAGATCTCGGATGTTGGCTGAGCCTTCTCAGCATCAGCAGCCCTGTCTCAAGGAGAAAAAAAAAAAAACTATCAAAAGAAACATTTTGCAACCTGCCCTGTCCTTGGGCAGCACACTGAGGGGTCTGGAGCTTTCTGAAAGTCCCATGGAGGCTCTGGAGTGTCCCAAAAGCACCCAGAGGTCTTCAGGTGTACCAAAAGATACAGGGAGAGCTCCGGGCCCACCAAAAGGCAAACCAATGCCTGTCAGGACACAGAGAGCCAAACAGATGGCATTCAGATGGACAAAAAGCCAAGCCAGGGGGTCTTGGGGGCACAGGAAGGCACACTGAGGCTGCTGGAGTCACTGAATGGCAGATGGGGAGTGCCGGGGGCACCAAAAGGCCCAAGGAGAGCTTTGGGGCAAACTGAAAGGCACGCAGAGGCTCCTGGGCTGCACTGAAAGGCAAAGGGAGGCTCCTGGGGTGCACTGAAAGACACCCAGAGGAATATGGTGTGTCCCGAGATGCACACAGGAGCTCCCAGGGAGAACCAAAAGGCACACGGAGGCATACGGTGCATCCTGAAATGCACAGTGAGGCCCTGGAGCAGCAGAAGGGGCCGGACAGGGTGAGCTACAGGAGAAGGATCACCTGTCCCTCCCCGGGAAGGGAATGTGCAGGTCCGAGGGTGGCCTGGGGGAGCCTCCCAAAACACAGAGAGCATCTACGGTCAGACCATGCCCTGCAGCGGGGCCGGGCTGGAGGCTGCTCCCCCTAGCAGTGGGGCAGAGGGAGCTTGGCATTGTCTCGGGGGACTCTGGGAGGAGGAAGAGAAGCAATTTCCAGGAAGAGAGCATCCTCTGACTGGTCCACAGGGCAATGTTTGCAACAGCGAGGTGCAGAGCCCTGGAGAAGGGCATGGACCACAGCCTGCCTGGTCGCCCTGCCTCAGTGGCCCCTGCAGATGTGGGGTCTCTTCCAGCAGTGGGGGTCCCTGCGCAGGTTGTGGTAAACAACTGTCATGAAGCCCATGAAGGTGCAGAAGAAGATGCTGGCCATGAAGGAGAACGGTCCAATGGTCAAGAAGACGATGTAGTGCCAGGCGGACAGTGAGGTCTCTTGGCATTGCCTGAAGGACTCATTCCCGAAGGCCATGATCGGATACTTGTTCAGCTGCTCCGGGACTCTGCACAGGAGCAAATTCTTCTCTGGAAGAGAAAAGCAGTGCTGATGGCCACACTGGGCAGCTGGGACAAGGCAGGTGTCAAGGACAGGGGATAGCAAGTCTGTATGGGACAGATGGCACTAGGGTAGGAGGACAGGGGCCAGGCTGACCATGATAGCCCAGGGCAGGGTATAAAGAAAGGGAGCGGTGAGGGTTCAGGGCTCACTGCATCCTGTGCCCTGGGGAGTGGGATGGGGAGGTGGGCGCAGTGCTGGAGAGGACACTGGAAAATGGGTTTGGGTCAGGATAGGATGGGGCAGGATGGTAGATGGGGCAAGCAAGGTGGTGAGCCTGGTTCCCAGGGGACAGATGTGGGGAGAAGTGAGCAGCCAGCCTGGAGATGCCACAGAAGGTCCCAGCCAGCACAAGTGACAGTCACACAGCCAAGCTGGAAGCAAGCGCGAGTGGATGGCAGTGGACCTTGCTGGCAGAGCTGCCTCTCACCGAGGTTCATGGGGGAAGAAATGCAGGATCAGACCTGTGTTCATGAAGGCATTGGGGAAGAGGCTGAAGGCACTGAGTCCTGGCCAGGTCAGTGGTGATGCCCACCCTGCCACACAGGCTCTTCTTGCCCCATCAGGTGCCCATTGCCCAGCACACCTTGATTTCACCGTGACAGAACTGGTGTCACTGCTGGGGATGGCACTGGGTGCCCATCGCTGGGACATTGCCCAGCCCTCCTCTCCAGGCAATCCCTGCTGGTGACCAAGGACCAAGGTGGGGCACCAGGCACCAGACCCAGGGATGATCCACCAAAGCAGACACAGGAGCTGCCATGAGGACGGGTCCTGGGGAATCTCACGATACCCCCATGGGCACCAACCACACGAACCCACAGCCAGCTGGCAGCCAGGGTGCTGGGACCTGCCTCAGCCCCGCCAGGGTGACAGCCGTCACAGGGCGGGTGAGGGGCTTGGGGACATGGTCCTCCGGGCACTCACCTTGCACTTTTTCCCTGTTGTGGCTGAGCCAGCGCCAGAGGGGCAGGATGTCGCAGCTGCACATCCAGGGGTTGTCCTGCAGGAGGAGGGCTTGGAGCTGGGGCAGGGACCGCAGCACCCCAGGCTCCAGCCCCTCCAGCCTGTTGCTGCCCAGGTTGAGCGTGACCAGGCTGGAGAGGGGCAGGAAGGTTTCGGGGGTCAGCACGGTTAAGTAGTTGTTGCTGAGGTCCAGCTCCTGCAGCGCCCCGAGCCCCAGCAGCGCCTGGCGGTGGATGAACCCCAGGCGGTTGTGGGGCAGGCTGAGCAGCAGCAGTCCCGGCAGGGAAGGGAAGGAGCGTGGCCCCAGCACGGTGATGAAGTTGTAGCCAAGCCACAGGGTGCTGGTGTTGGTCGCCAGGTTCTGCGGCACCTCACGGAGGGCATGTGCGCTGCAGTCCACCTCCCCCGAGGAGGAGCAGTGGCAGGCGGCGGGACAGGCTGGCGAGGGCGGCGGGCGCAGGAGAAGCAGGCAGACCAGCACGGCGCTGGGGCCCCTCCAGCAGCCCATAGCTGCCCACCGAGGCGGTGAGGGCTCCCCGACTTCTGGTTTCCCCCACGGGCAGGATCCCTAGTGCCTGTCTCCTTGCCCAGACACCCGTCCCTGCCCGGCACGCTCGGGTGATGCCGGCGGTGCCGAGCGGCGGTGCCAGGCGGTGCGTGGCTGCAAGGGGAGCGGGTGGATGCGCTCGGCTCCCCGCAAGCCGTTTGCATTCCCCCTTGCACCGCTCGCCGCCACCCTCCGTCTGCAAACCGGGAGCGGGCTGCGCTCCCAGCCCCAGTTTTCCTCAGGGTGGAGCTGCACTTTTTTCAGCAAATATTCTTGCAATGTTTTCTGCCCTGGCAAGGTGCGGAGCCGTGCCCTCGTCCCTCCCTCTGCCAGGCACTGCTCCAGCCAGGTAGGCAGCCAGCTCTGCACGGCCTGGGATTAACTGCTTGTGTGCGCTGCAGGCTGGAGAGCTGGAAAAAGCAAAACCAGAGCCGTCTCTTGGCCTCCATCCTCCCCACAGGATGTTCCCCATGGGTGTGCTGCCTCACCAGCCGCGTACAGAGGGGTGTATGGACCCAGGACCCCCCACAGCTGGCTGGAGTGGGACAAAGCTTAAATCATATCAGCAGCAGGTCTAACCCCACCTTCTGTGCTGGCCCACCATGCCCAGAGGTCCTCAACGTGGAGCCCTGCTGGAAGCCACAGGCCACCTGGCTGAGCCCAGCCCTTGGGCAGTCTCTGTTTGCCCCTGGCAGGAGACCACAAGCCATGCCAAAGTGAGGAGAGTTGGGATGTGAGTCCCATGGGCCACTCTCCTCCTCCCCAGCAGGATCACACGCCTGTGTGCACGCAGCGGGGCACCCAGCAGCCCCCGTGGAGACGGCATGGGGAAGGGGAGCCTGCTGGGCTGCAGCCAACTGAAATGTGTTTACCCTCGCCCCAGAACAGCAGCACCGGTACGAGAGAGCTCAAAGTCTGCCTCCACCCTGTTCACACCTGTTCCGGTTTCAAACCCGCCTGAAGCCCCACCGCAGAAGGCCGGAGAGGAGACGTGTCACCTCCCATTGCCACCATCCCTGGCAGAGCTCAGCAGACACCGAGGGACCAGGGGACATGGCCAGCAGCACTTCATCCCACCCGCAGCCCGGAGTGGGGACACACGGCAGAGACACCGTCCTCCATTCACACCCTCACAGCTCCTGTCCCATTTGGGACCCCAGCAGTCGTGGTCCCGTAGGAACCCCTGGCACCTCTGCCCCATGACCAAGGGGCTGGGAGGGCAGCGCATGGCTGCACCCCAGGCCAGGACCGGCACCTTCCCAAATCTGGGGCAGAAGCTGCAGGCAGGCGGTTTATTAATAGCATCCAGAGGAGCTTTGGTTTGTTTATCCGTCCTGCAGCAAACTCGGTTTACTGCATTAATCCCCATCTGGAAATAATTCAGAGGAATCCAGCAGCCCAGCCCAGCCCCGAAGCAGGGCACAAACCCGCAGCCACACGGAGCTGCAGCACCGGCTCATCACGGCAGCAGCTGAGGGCTACGTGGGGACCTGGATTCTCAGGCAGCCCTGTCCCACATCGCTTTTCGTCCCCAGGGGCTGCATCGCCTGCTGCCTGTGGCTACCTGGGGTCAGGTGTGAAGTGCAATATTCATCAAAAAAACCCAAAAAACTATTAAAAGCAAGGCCATTTCCAGCTTTTGTGCTCAGAGAGCAAAGGAGGCTGCAAACCTACCTCAGCTCCTCCGCCAGCCCCTCGCTGTCACCCTGCTCCACATCCCTACGGCACGTGGCAGGAGATATGTCCCCAGTGTCCTGCCTGCCAGGGACACCGGCCACGTGCAGGGCTGGTGTTGGTTTTGCCTGGCCCCGCTCCTGTTTTGCCTACCCCCCCTGCTGCAATTGCAGGCAGGTGACCCTTTGGGTTCCTCTACCCCAGCAGTGCCACCGATGTCCCTTCATGCACCCTGCCAGTGCTTGGCAGAGCATGTGTCCCCGTCTGGAACATATCTGCCTGGCAGAGCATGTGTCCCCTTCTCTGGAATGGGGGGACCCAGCACCCTGCAGGAAGAGCCTGGATCCCTCTCCCCAGCCAGGGCTGCACCCCCGGTGCCCCGCTCCCCAGCTGCGGTTTTGGGGTCCATGCCGAACAGCGCAGCCTGGCCCCAGGGACAGACCAGGAGAGGCTGCTCCAAGCAGCACAGCTTGGGGGGGGGCCACGCTGACTGATGGAGGTGTCCTCCAAGGCATGGGACTCAACACCAGCCCTGCTCCGGCCAAGGGGTGTAAGTCAGGGTGCCCGGCCAGCATGCCAAGACTGTTCCTGCAATGGAGCGATGGAGGGGCTGATGAACTCCTTCAGAGACCGGCCACGGGCTGGGAGCAGCAGGGACGGGCCCAGAGGCACTCAGCAAGGGCCAAGCTTCACAGCGTGGCTCTGGTGCTGGGGGGATGCAGTGGAGCAGGGGTGGGAGCACAAGGAGCTGGGGCTAAGGACAGGGAGCCAGGGGTCTTTGTCACCCTCCACCATTGGAAAGCTGGATCCCAAGGTGCCGGGCTGAGCACAGAGCACCCCGAGCCAGGGCTGGGGTAGGGATGGGCCTTTCCCACTCTTCCCACCACCCACTGTGGAGGGTTTGGGGAGAAATGAAGATAGAGGGGAAAGTGCTTTAAGACTCCAGGTTAGCTTTTATCCCATCCTTGAAGGCTTCAATTTATTGCATGTTTCTGTGTAATTAAAGATCTGAGGCAGGCAGATGCCCACCCCATGGACTCCCTGAACCACACCACGCTTCTGCTGTCCCACCTCTGCCCTGGGACATCTCTGGTGCTCCTGGCTCCCGAGGTTGAACTCTGCTGGGCGCACCTCAGAGCTCTGACTTTCTTATAGCAGGTGACACCAAGTGGCAGAATTGTGCATGGGAGCTGTGTACGGTGTGGGTGTCATGCGTGGGGTGGGTGTTGGACCCTGGCTGCAGCCCTGGCACCCAGTGCAGGGGACAGCCAAGCAGCAGGACTGCCCAGGGCACATGAGATCACCGCTGGCCCCAGGCAGGCACAGGCTGGGGTTCTCTGCTGAGCCCCAGGGGCAGCCAAGGGCGTCCAATGGTGGGATATTGAAAGAGCTCATAAACCACATCGTGGCCAGCAGGTCAAGGGAGGTGATTCTGCCCCTCTGCTCCGCTTGGGGGAGACCCCACCTGGAGCACTGCATCCAGCTCTGGAGCCCTCAGCACAAGAAGGACATGGACCTGTTGGAGCGGGGCCAGAGGAGGCCACGAAGATGCTGGGAGGGCTGGAGCCCCTCTGCTGTGAGGACAGGCTGAGAGAGCTGGGGGGGTTCAGCCTGGAGAAGAGAAGGCTCCGGGGAGACCTTCCAGCCCCTTCCAGTCCCTAAAGGGGACCTACAGGAAGGATGGGGAGGGACTCTGGATCAGGGATTGTAATGATAGGACATGGGGTAACGGTTTCAAACTGAAAGAGGGGAGATTCAGATTGGATCTCAGGATGAAACTCTTGGCTGTGAGGGTGGTGAGCCCCTGGCCCAGGTTGCCCAGAGAAGCTGTGGCTGCCCCATCCCTGAAGGGGTTCAAGGCCAGGTTGGACGGGGCTTGGAGCAACCTGGGCTGGTGGGAGGTGTCCCTGCCCAGGGCAGGGGGCGGCACTGGATGATCTTTAAAGTCCCTTCCAACCTGAACCATTCTGTGATTCTATGATTCTATGAAAAAGGATGCAGAAAATGAGCTCTGAAGGACTGCCCAGGCAGCGCCAAGCCCTGCCCAAGACCTGTATCAGTATCTCCCAATTTGACCCCTGTTGATCTCACACCCGGCTGTTTGGGCTCTTGTCTTTGCACCCCCTGCTTGGGATCAGGCAGGGAAAGCCGTGTGGGCAGCGCGACCTGGAAAAACAGCAGAGGGGCTGTGCCGGGGTGTGCGGGGGTGTGCGGGGGTGTGCGCGCAGGGAGGCAGCAGAGCCTCAGGCAGCAAAACCCAAACCTGGCACCAGCCACAGAGCACAAGGCCAAGCAGGAGCTCCCGTGGGCTGAGCTCTCCTCCCGTACTGGAGCAAAGTAGGTGGTAGACAGATAAATCCAAAAAGCTGGAGCAATGTATTGTGGCCTCCTAACAACTCTGTCATCTTTGGTTTCAACTGTCCAGCTACCCCAGTGCCCAAATTTCTTATGAAACCGGCCAATAGGGCAAATGTTTAAAGGAAAGCAATCCGGCAGGGCAGGCCACCTCTCCCCGTCCTGCCTGCACCGTAGGCAGGGCTGTCCCTGAGCTAGCACGAGGATCACCCACAAATGCGACCAAGACGTGCAGCCCAGCAGGGCCAGCAGAGCGTGGTTTAATAGGGGTGAAGCTTTCAGGGCGCCGGACACGCTCCCCCGCGCATCGCTGTGTGCCTGCACTCTGCCAGGCTCCCATATCCCCTGCCTGGGGGATGCTTGGAGGGGACGTCCCTGCTGCAGAGCCACATGCATGGAGAAGCCAGGCATGAGCAAGCCCTGGGCCAGGGACCAGGGGACATCCCTGATGGCTGGACCAGGTTTCTGAGTTGTCAGAAGGGCAGGTGGGCAGGATGAGTGGGTAGGGGCCTCTTCATGCCCCCTGTTGTACCCCAAATCCCAGCAGGATGGACAGCAAGCCCTGAACAAGCTGAAGCTCTTCCCAGGCTGTCAGCACAGCCCCACTGCTACTGTCCACACACGGGTCTGAGGCATGGCATGGGGTCCCCAGAATTGGTCCCAGACTGCACCCCAGGAGCTCAGCTGCCCTGCACAGCTGGCAGCCCCCTCCCAGTGCTCAGCTCTCAAAGACCGCCGTCACCCCGCAGCACAGGCACGGCCGGCAGCAGCCGCCTCGGGGGAACGGCGCCGGAGGCACCGTGTCTTGGCACAGCCCCGCTGGCTGCTGGGTGACCGCCTTCTCTTTGCACGAGCCCTTGGTGGCCAAGTTGGGCTGGGACCTGCCGGCCACCCGGGGATGCTCCTTGTCAGCCTTGACGGCGAGGAAGGTGGCCAGGTCGAGGTCGAGCATGGCGACGCCGCCGCGCGGCGTGGGCGTATTTTGGCGGCACTGCGGGCAGGGGATCCAGCGCTGCTCATTGGCGACGGCATCGAGGCGTTTCAGGCAGGCTTGGCAGAAGGTATGGCCGCAGTAGAGCCGGCGCGGCAGCCGGCCACACAGGTCGTAGGAGGAGTAGCAGATGATGCACTCAACGCGCTGGCTGCCCCGGCTTGGGGTGCGCGAGTGTGCCCCGACACACAGCCCTGCGTCCTCTGCCTGGGGGCTGCCACCAGCTTGGGACATGCTGGGGAGGGGAGGTCGAGAGGAGCCATCAGACCCACGGCCCGAGTGTGGGATGCCAGCTCTGAGTCTGTCTGATGCATGGGAGATATAGGGACCAGACCCATGTGGTGGGTTCCCAGAGGCATCAGGGTCCCTCCCCAACATCCCTGCCTGCCCTGTGGGCAGCCCTGCCTGGAAAAGCAGGACTCTGCCACTACAGATGGCTCTGCCTGCACCCAAGGGGGATGCATTTTCCCTGGTGTCACCCTGTATCTCTGCCAGGAGCTCCACCAAATGTCCCTTGTGTCCTGTGGAGGATCGGGGCCAGTTGGACCTCAGCAGCCTGCCCAGGCTCTCGGTTAGTGGGGAATAGGTGGGGTGGGCAGGAGCTTGTCAGCTGGGTGGGCAGGGGACCAGCACCCAGAGGACCAGGCAGTACCACAGCCCTGCTCCTCGCCAGCCCCGGGCTGTGCCAGGCCACTGTGGCACAGCTGTCAGCAGCAGGGGTCGGGCACGCAGGCCGGCAGGGAGGAGTCCAGCCTTATCTTAAGGGAGGTCTGGTACCCACCAGCGTATTTGCAAACCTCTCCTGGAGGCCACCAAGACCCCACTCCCTCTCTACAGGTGACCACAAGCATTTTGATATGCAGGGGCATCCCTCTCCTCCCCTCCTCCCCTGTCCCCCATCCCTACCTGTCCTGAGATGCTCCACCAGGGTCTCAGGGGAGGTGGCAGGAGGGCTGTACTGTCCCGGGGGGCTGCGGCAGTCCTGTGGGGAGCATCGGGGGCCTGAGCTGCCAGCAGCTCCCCAGCCAGGTCCCGGTGGCTGCTGGTGGCTGTGGCAGTGGGAAGAGACTCACCTTTCAGGGACAGGCACGCTATCGGATCTGCTGCTGGGAAGCCAAGCCTGGGAGATAGGGTTACAAGCACCCAGGTAACAAAGACCTCTGAAATCTAAGCCCCGGGAGCAGTCATTAACCGTCCATCTCTGCTTCATTAGCAGAAGAAACCGTCCCCGTGAGGCCAAAGAGCTCTGGGCATCACTGTGGGTGGAGAGGGCTTGGACATTGGCTGAACCCGGGTGGCAGCAGCGGAGTCCTCCACATGCTTGGCCATCTCCTGCAGACAGGCACATCTGGGCAGATGCTGACCAGCTGAGACACCCCATCGCACTCCAGCCCACGCATCCCCAGGAGGTCCAGGCGGTGGGGACGTCTGCGACTGGAACAGGAGGGCACAGCAAGGCTCCGGGCTGGTGGCTGTGGAGGGGCTGGGGCTGGCACAGGGACACTGAGGCTCCAGCCTGGTCCCAGCTGGCAGTGCCCACGCGTGGGGTGGTGCTCCTCGTCCGGTGCCAGGGAATGACTGTGGGCACAGATGCGTCCGTGACCTGCCCCCACTCTTCCAGCTGGGGCTGCAGGCTCTGGCGTTGGGGGCTGAGTTACCCTCAGCTCTACCAGGGCCGATGCTCATCACCAGGCTGGGGAGAGCCCGGCACCCCTTGGTGACACCTGCAAGGTTCATGACAATGCATGACCCAGGGGAGGTGACAGCACCAGGGTGGTGGCAGGCTCAGTCCCTGCAGCTGCCAGGCCCCTGCGCGGCCCTTGGTCCAGCAGCAGCACCGGCAGCCACTGCACGGAGAGGGCCCCGAGGAGAGGAAGATTTATAAAACGGGGAGTGTGATAGGGTGACAGAGCCTGGACCCAGGATCCTGGAGGAGAAAAGCTCATCCTGGAGCCAGGGCAGGGCTGCCAGGACACCCAGCAGCACTTCTGCGTGGGAGCAGGAGAGGGCAGCAGCCCCTGCTGCAGGCAGGAGCGGGCAGCCATGCAGGCAGCGAGACGGGTAGCGCTCTCCTGGGCCCTCGGGCCATGTTTCCAGCACTCCTCGGCGGCAAGAATTGGGAGTTTTGGAAATCAAGAGCCTCACAGGATCACCGGGCTCTGCAGAAAAACTCGACCCCTTGACGCCGGTGGTCAAGAGCAAGGCAGCAGAGCCGGCAGCACAGCACCTGAGGGGGCACAGTGGCGGTATCCCGACACAGGATCCTCATACATCCTCTGTCACGGGTTTCCCAGGCAGTGCACATGGGGTACATGTGTCCATGGGTCCCCAGGCGCAGAGATGGCACCTCGTGGCAGGGATTTGCCCTCCCTTTGCTGGGCTGGTGGCAGGCAAGGGATGGCAGGGCAGCCGGCTTGGGACGGGGCTGTGCCGGGGACCTCGGTTTTGGCCAAACCCACTGTCTGAGGTGGGGGCAAGGTCCATGTGCCTGGGGTGCATCAGGAACCAGCGGTGTGGGATTCCTGCTGTGCCCTGGCACCTCCAGGTACCACCCTGCGTGCCCGCGGGGGGGGCGGCAGCACCCTGGATGCCAGCAGCCAGGGCAGAGCTGGTGCCCGGATGGGCACAGCCCGCTCCCTCCAAGGCCGTGTGCCCAGGGATGTGCAGGCAGCTGGGTGCCTGGGGATAGAATCACCGAATCATAGACTCATAGACTGTGTTGGGTGGGAAGGGACCTCTAAAGGCCATCCAGTCCAACCCCCCTGCAGTCAGCAGGGACATCTTCAACTAGATCAGGTCGCTCAGAGCCTCATCCAGCCTGGCCTTGAATGTCTCCAGGGATGGGGCCTCCACCCCCTCTCTGGGCAACCTGGGCCAGTGTCTCACCACCCTCAGTGTAAAGAACTTCTTCCTCATGGCTAATCTAACCCTGCCCTGCTCCAGTTTAAACCATTGCCCCCCGTCCTATCGCTACCTGCCCTTGCAAACAGCCCCTCCCCAGCTTTCCTGGAGCCCCTTCAGGGACTGGAGGGGGCTCTGAGGTCTCCGCGGAGCCTTCTCTTCTCCAGGCTGAACCCCCCCAGCTCTCTCAGCCTGTCCTCACAGCAGAGGGGCTCCAGCCCTCCCAGCATCTTCGTGGCCTCCTCTGGCCCCGCTCCAACAGGTCCATGTCCTTCTTGTGCTGCGGGCTCCAGAGCTGGACACAGCACTCCAGGTGGGGTCTCCCCCGAGCGGAGCAGAGGGGCAGAATCCCCTCTCTGGATCTGCTGGCCACGCTGCTTTTGATGCAGCCCAGGAAGCGATTTGCCCTCTGGGCTGCGAGTGCACATTGTTGGCTCCTGTCCAGCTTTTCACCCACCAGTGCCCCCAAGCCCTTTTCCGCAGGGCTGCTCTCTGTCCCGCCATCCCCCAGCCTGTATCGATAGCGGGGATTGTCCCGACCCAAGGGTAGGACCTTGCACTTGGGACGTCCAGGCATGTCCCAAAGCTGGCAAGAAGTCACTCTCCCATCCAAACCATGGTGGTGGCCTGGCTCACCTGCCACAGGCCGAGGCATGGAGCAGGCGGGTGTCAGTCCCTTTGGGCCATAGGAAGCCCTGCCCAAAAAGACTATGGCTGAGAGGGATGCGCTTGGCTCCTTGCACAGCAGGGTGTACCCCTGGCACTGCCCAGAGGCAATGACCTCCCCTTGGCTCCCTCTCCTTGCAGAAATGTGCGCGCACAGACACATGCACACTGCCTGCCCTCCTACCCCACTCCAGACCCTGCCCACCCTCGTGTTCCGCTCCCAGATGCCAGCAGAGCTGCGTCCCACCGAGGGGTTGTGCCCAGCTCCCCTCGGCCACTTCTCCCCGTTGCATGCGAGTCCTTGGTGCGGGGCTGTGCTCCCTGGCTCACCCACCTGCACCCCGCAAGCAGGGCTTGGGGCGGGGGGAGCCCTTGGTGACACGGGCTGTGCATCTGCCAAGCCACACAGGGTGGCACTGAGGGCACACTGCCTGAAAGCAGCCTTCAGCCCTGGCTGGGCTCCCTGAGCCCTGCCGAAACACCCGAATCCAGGCATAGGGGAGGCATATCTGCAATCAGCAGGGACATGCATGGGTGGGAAATGTCTTTTCCTGTTCCCAGGACTCATCCCCGAGAGCTGCAGGGACCTTTGGCACAGCGAGGCAGGGAGCGGCAACCTCGGGGGGGTGCAAAGGTCTGAGCCAGATGAGCCAGAGCCATCACCACCCACTGCGCAGGCAGGAGGTGGCCACCCCCCAGCACAACCCTCCGCACCCCTGAGCACCCTTCGAAGATGAAACGCACCCAGAGAGCACCGCGGGACCCTGCACGCAGCTGCCTGTGTCACCCAGAGCCCAGTCGAGGTCTGGGGCAGCATCGCGTGCCCTCCCCTGCCCACCCCCCAGCTTTCCTGCTGCCTCCAGCTTAATCATTGCCCGGGTGTCTGGCAGGGAGTGCTCTGCCTGGCCTCTCCCGGCTTGTTTGCCTTCGCCCCAAGGTTAGGCAGAGCGAAGGGCAGCGGTGACACACGGCACTGGCGGCAGATGCTGCACCATGCCAATGCCCCACTCGTGCCAGGCCAGGCCATCCCTCGTCCCTCGCCCCCCCTCCCCCAGCTGATGCCAGTCCTGCCAGCCCTGCCAAAGGCACCACACACCCCTCGGGGACAATTCCCCCTCCCCAAACCACATTTGTCCCCGCTGAGCATGTCGGAGCCCCAGGACATGGAGCAGCCTCTCCAGGATGTGGGTTTCAGCCAAGCCAACGTGGTGACGCCAGCTCCCTGCCCAGCGCCGCGGCGGGTGGGCTCTGCGGCAGGGCAGGGCTGGCGTCGGGGCCACGAAAGCAAACAAGAGATGAATCCGCTCATCCCCATGGCAGCACTGCCCACGGTCCAGGCAGGGCGAACAAGAGCACTCCTTGTGCAGGGCATGCGGCGCGGGGCTGTGTCCCTGCCAACCTCCTCCCGCAAGCTGCACACACACCCCCCCCCCACCCACCGGCATGGGACCGGGGCCAGGCAGACGGGTCAGGGTGCGGGGGGCAAACTGGCAGGACTCTGCCCTGAACCTCTGCCAGGCTACTGCCACCCCAGCCCAGAAGCTCCCAGGGGTAGTGGGCTTTCAAAGGTGGTGGGCTTCCAGGCAGTGGTGGGCTCCCGGTGGTGATAGGATCCCAGTGATGGTGGGCTCCCAGGGGTGGTGAGCTCCCAGTAGCTGGTGGGGTCCCATTGCTGGTGGGATCCTGGTGGCGGTGGGCACCAAACAGTGGTGAGCTCCAAGCAGTGGTGGGCTCACAGTGCTGGTGGGCTCCAAGTAGTGGCTGGTGGGCTCCCAGGGGGTTGCAGCCAGCCGGGGCAGTGCCACAAAGCCCACCCAGCTGGCCCAGCCAAGAACCTACCCCTTCCCAGAACCCCCACCCCAGGCCTGGGCTCTCTCTTTTCAAAAAACAGGACGAGGATCCAGCTTGGCAGGGTCGGGCTGAGCAGCAGCCAGCGTCACCAGGCAGACAGGAGCAGGCTGTACTGGAAACGCCTGGGCGAGGGGAGCGCTGGGCCCGGGCTGGCAGCAGGGCGGCAGGCAGCAGCCAGCTGAAGAGCTCGGCGTGTCACCGCTGCTGCCACAAGTCAGCAGTGCAGCAGTTAAACCTGGTGTTGAGGGGCGAGGAGAGGGCTGTGAGCCCCCGGCACTGCCCTGACACAACCCACCAGGATAAGCAAGAAGTAATACGGGAATCCCGGAAAAGCCAGGGCGGAGGGAAGAGGTGAACCTTGGCAGGAGAGGAGATGGCTGTAATTTTATTTGCAGCACCCTGAAGTCATCCACTAACACACGCGCTCTTTCCAAGCCCCTGCCCCTGCAGACCAGGCAGTTCCTGCAGCAGCCACGGCGCTTACGCAGCCGCCGCCTGGCAGCACGGCCGCCCGTGGGACGCCAGCACAACGGCGGGCTTGTTCCAGGTCGGCGGCGCCAGCCCCAGCCAAAAACCCAGCCCAGAGCCACCCCAGCGGGCTCCTCGCTCGCCTTCCTCCATGCCCAGGGGGTTGCAGAAGGCAAACGATGGGGATCTGCATCCCAAACGGGGTGCCCCAGTTCTACCCCGCTGCTGGCGCTGAGACAGCCCTTGGCACTGGACCCGGCCATAATGTGGCGTGAAGCCCCGAGCTGGGACGCAGGTGGGGCGAGGGGTTGTGCCCAGCACCCCATGAGCAGGAGGAACCAAATGGGGCCAGGGTTTTCCTGGCACAGGGACGTTAACACCTGCACCCATGCTGTGCCATCAGGTGCTGCTAGGGAGCACTGCCTGGCACTCTGCCATGCTTTGTCTGTCTGTCCTTCCTGTCTCCTTCCCTCCGTCCTACAGGCAGCGTGGAGAGGAGGAGCTCGGGCAGGGTGCTGCAGGATCCCCATGATGCCGCTTGGGGGTTACCACTAGGTTCTGGGGAGGGGGGTCCCCACCCTGGCTGGGGGCATGTCCCTGGCTCCTCTCCGCCGCTCCAAGACAGCGATGGTGATGTCCTCCTCTGCCACACACACAGGGCTGCCTCATCCGAACCTACCCTCCAGCACACGGTCAACCCCTGCTCCTTCTCCAAGAGCTGGAGGCTTCCCAGCAAGGGTGGACTGCCAAGGTCAGCGCGTGGGATCACAGGCTCAACACGCTGTCCCATTCCCAGCATAGGCACTTCTTGGTGGCATCTGCATTGGCACATATCATCCCCAAGGCTCCCGGGCTTCAGTGGGGCAGAGGGGACCTGTCCTTCTCCCCCCCACGCCGCACTGGGCTCTCAGGACCTGGCAGGTGCCCACCACTGGCGTATCTGGCTGCAGAGTTCACGGGTGAAAACCAATGGCAGAGTCCATCTGGTGCCCCCTCCCAGCTTCCAGCTCTGCCGGGCACTGAAGCAGCTCCCCGAGGTGCCCAGGCAGGGCAGCCCCATCCCTGCGGGACCACCTGGCCCCATCCCATGGTCAGCACATTCCGTGGGTGCAGCGAGGGCACACTTAGGAGACAACACAGCAGCACTTTCTGCAGCAGGGGCAGCGCTTGCAGCAGCTGCATTCCCCGCCGGCCTCCCTCTCCTGGCCCTTGGGTGACTTGTCCAGGGTGACGGTGTAGAAGGAGTTGGGTGATTCCCCGTTGGGCATCCTCATGCTGGCATAGGGGTTGTAGGGACGGGACCGGGACTTCTCTGTGGAAATGGTTGGGCTGTTCCAGCAGCCAGTGGGGTCCACCTGCTCCTCCACGCTGTAGGTGGGCACGACTGCAGGGTTGGCGATGACAGTGGGTTCATCCTTCAGGTATTGAGTGATGAAGCTTTGCTGGAACTGGTCCCGTGGGATGTTGACGCTGGCATAGGGGTTCTCCAGGCTGACGCCACGATCCATCTCCCTGCTTGTCGTCAGCACATGTGAGCAGTTGGCATTTCCCACCTCCTGCAAGACAGAGACCCCATCAACCCAGGGTGCAGGGGTGTCGGTGCTGGGGTTTTTCTCATGGCACGAGGAAGGGACCCTCCAGCAGACCCCACCGGTTTGGGAGCAGGTCATAGAGCTGTGCTCCCTGCTCCTTGCCAGCTCCAGGGGAGCCTGGTATGTGACAAACTTCGGCCGTGTGGCCCTAATGACAGAGACGAGAGGGGAGGGTGACATCTGGGCAGGGGAACATGGGGGTGGGCAGGGTGCTGGGGGGCGGGAGGGGGTGCTGGGTGGGTGGGAGAGAGGGTGCAGGTAGGGCCATGGAGTGGGGTAGGAGCTTCTGGGGACAGACAGGTCTTGGAGGCCCTGGGGAGAGGAGGAGGAGAAGAGGGGCGCGGGGGGACGGAGAGGCAGAGGCGGGGGACAGGACAGGGGCAGCAGGGAGAGGGGCGGGGGGGGTGGGGGGAGAGAAGGGGAACCGCTGCAGGGGGGCAGGCAGGGCGGGGGGCAGGCAGGGGGCAGGGGGACAGGGGGGCAGGGGGCAGGCGGGGGGGGCCGGCAGGAGCGGGGCCGCAGGCGGCGGGGGGCGGCGGGGGGCTCCCGGCACTCACCGACGCGCGGCTCGGGCGGCTGCGGGGCCGCTCTACCTCCGGCTGCGCTTCCTCCTTCACGGACCGCCCCGCCCGGCGCCGCCCCGGCCCGACCCACCGACCCGACCGACCGGCACCGACCGACCGACCGACCCGACCCACCGACCCGCCCGGCACCGACCGCCCCGGCCCGACCCACCGGCCCTGACCCCCCCCGGCCGGCACCGACCGACCCGACCCGACTCGACCCGACCCGACCCACTGGCACCGACCGACCGACCCGACCCACCGACCGCCCCGGCCCGACCCACCGGCCCCGACCCACCGACCAGACCCGACTCGACCCGACCCACCGGCACCGACCCGACTCGGCTCGACCCGACCCACCGGAACCGACCGACCGACCCGACCCGACCCACTGGCCCGACCGACCGGCACCGACTGACCGACCGGCCCGGCACCGCCCGAGCCGGCCCGACCGACCGGGACGGACGGACCGGCCCGACCCACCGACCCGACCGGCACCGGCCGCCCTGTCCCTGCCCGGCCCGGCCCACGCCTGCACTGGACACTGGCAGCAGGCAGGGGGCACAAGGAACTGGGTTCTGGGCAAGGGACACTGGGCACCGGACAGGGACACTGGGCAGGGGGCACTGGCACCAGTGATGGACAGGGGCACTGGGCACCGGACAGGGGGCACTGGGCAGTGGGAACTGGGCACTGGGCAGAGGCACCAGGCAAGACCACCAGTACGGAGCATCGTGCACCAGCACTAGCCACTGGTACGAGCCACTGAGCACTGGCTCTGGCACCAGGCAGTGGATACCAGCACCAGCATGGGCACTGGTATCGCGCACTGTCACCAGCACCGCAGAGTGCGTACCAGACACCACACAGCAGGCAGCGGTGCGTGCGCTGTCAGCACCACCAGGACCGGGCACGGACACCAGTACAGGCACCAGTACCATCCGCTGGCACCAGCGCTGCACGCCATGCACCGGGCACTGAGCTCCAGCACCGTGCACTGGCACCACACACCGGTACTGGGCAGTGGTGGGGGCAGTGGCGTGGGGGCACCACACACCGTGGGCCTGTAGGAAGCAGCAAACACCAAGCACCAGGCATCGGGCAGAGGGCACTGAGTACCATGCAGAGGTCCTGAGCACTGGGCAGGGGACACCACTGCACCCCCTGGCAGCCCCCAGACCCACCTGCCAGGCACTGCTTGCCCCCATGGACGCCCAGGTCCCTGCAGCCCAGGGGTCCCTCACACCCTGCCTGGCGGTGCCCCATCTCTCCAGCCCTGACACCCCAGTGCCAGTCCTCATCCCTCCGGCTTATCCCTGGGCTCCCGGGCAGCCAGAGGGGCATGAACCAAGCGTGCTGGACCCAAGCGACCTGGTGTGTGCCTGGGCATCGGGAGGATCTGTGGTGTGAACATGTGCCCACCAACAGGGCCTTTTCCAGGGCAAGTTTTGGGGGGGGGTCACCCCGTGTCTGACCCCAGGGCATCGCTGGAGGGAGAAGCGCGTGAGGCTGAGGGGAGTGAGGGACGTGGCTGGCACACAACCAAGCGGAGGGATGCTGGCACGTGTCCCAGGCCCCAGGACCAGAAGTGCTGCAAGAGAAAAGATGCTGATTTTTCATCACCTCCCACCTGCGACGAGGCAGGAGAGACCCTGTGCGGGCCCCAGCCCTCAACCCTGCTCTAGGATGAGACATTTTGGAATATCCCAACTGAAAACCCAGCTCAGAAGACAAGCCTGTTGCCTTGGGGCCCTGGTCCTGCCACACCCCCGCCATCACAAAGCCAATGTCCCTGCCCCCACCATCACCAGCTGCCAGGTCTCCCCTGGCTCTCTGGTATCGCCTTGTCCCACCCACTGGTACCCGCTGGGCCCGTGGAGGGGCTCTGGGCAGCGTCAGCCCTGCCGGGACAGCAGGAGGGGCCGCAGGCAGGGCAGCGCTGCCGACAAACTCCCCGGCATCGTGGCTTCCCACCTGCGAACACCACTGCTGATAGAGACGGGTCCAGCACCAGCACGGGGACACGATTTCCTCAACCACCAGACGCCAGAGCTGTTCCCTGCCCTGCCCGCAGCCCCCTGTGCCACGGCCACAGCTCCTCTGCAAGTGGCTGTTCCTCTGGGGTCCCCTCCTGCCACCCCCGTGGGGTCGGGGCTTTCTGCTCGGACATGGCCCCAGCACGCCTGCCCCATGGCTCCGGCTGTGGCTGGCAGGAGCTGGTCACCCCGGGACGGGTGTAGCTCAGAGCAAGAGCCCAGCCTTTGCGGGGACGAGGGGACCTAGGGGGGACCAGCCTGCCAGCCAGGGCAGCTGGGCGGAAGGCAGCACAGGAGCATCCCAGCCCCACATCCAGACCTGGCATCCTCCTTCGGGGCAGTGGGAGGTACCGGCCCATGTCCCCGAGGTGCTGCCGCATCCCGGGGGAAGCTGCAGGAAAACTGGGAGGTGGAGGGGTGATGGGAGACGCTGCCAGCCTGGCCTGGGGAAACAAGGCTTGGTGGGGACATGACACCGCCACAGCTTCACTGCTCTGTCCCGCCCCGGGCAGGGCAGCCACATGTCCCCTGTGTGTCGCCTGTGGGTCCTGAACAGGCATTTTGCTGAAGGCTGCAGGACTTCGGGCTTCTCAGGAGGATCCTTACTGCTGGGTGGCCACAGCCCTGCCAGGGGCTCCAGCGCACCGTGTCCCTGATTCCGGGTGCTTGGGGACAGGGTTAGGTTTGCTGGGAGCCTGTGCCCTGCCAGGTGTCCTGTCCCCAGGGTGTGGGACACAGCTCCTGCCCTGCAGCCGGACAGTCTCTCCCGTGCTGGTGGCTGAGCACGCTGTGGGGTGGGACAGGGTCACCACGGGTCCCCTACTCCGGCTGTGTCCCTGCTGCGTGACACCGCTGGGATACCTTCGGCCAGTTGTCACCCTTCCCATCACCAAGCCCCAAAACTGGCTTATGCAGAGCCCCAGCACCTTCCCACAAGCAGTTCCGTGCAGAAATCCATCCATCCCTCCTGGGAGCCCTGGGGTGCCGGGGATGGGGCCGTGCACATGGGGGTCGGTAGCCTGGGGACAGGCACAGGGCAGAGGGTGGCCCCGGTTGCAGCTGGATCCTCCTGCGCTTGAAATACGTTTCCCGCAGCACTTTGCAAAGGGAAAAGCTGTTTCTTCCTTATGGCCATTCCAACAGAAAACCACGTTTCTCACCCGTGGTGAGGAGCTGGGGCTGCACAGGCCGGTCGGATCCTGCTCGTAGCGGTGCCCTGGCGCCAGGGGAGTGGGGACACAGGGCCGGGGCCGGTGCGCTTTGGCACCCGTGAAACAAGCAGGAGAGCTCCGGCAGGTGACACGACCCTGCCTGGCCCTGACAGGGGACAGGTGCTGGTGGGTGCTGAGCTGGCCGGGCACCCAGTGGGCAGAGTGGCTGCTGCCAGCACCCTGCCTGCGAGCCCCAGTCTCCCTTCTGCGGCTGGTCCCTCTGTCCTGGATCTTGCTGGGCTTGGAGCTCCAAAAGTGTGGTTGCCCTGTAAAGAGACTCAGCGACCTCCACGGGGGAGGGAGGGGAGGGAAGAGGGAGCCCTGGGATTTTTTTTTTGGAGAAACTGGGAGGTCAAACCCTCCTCTGACCAGCTCTAGCACCGGGAGCGGGGCCCTGTGCAGCTCTGTGCCTCGGTTTCCCCACTGAGGACTGAGAGTAAGGGTGCAACAGAGTGTAACCAGCATCACAGCACCCAGCTCTTGAGTTTTGAAAGCTGCAAAGCACCTGCATGGACACCCCCAGGGCCTTTCTTCTCCTACGGGTCCCCCGGAGGAGAGCCACCGGCAGCCCCTGTCCCTTCACCAGGCCCCACCGCTGCCAGTTTTTCCCATCTTGAGCTGTCTCCTCAGAGAAAAAATCCTGTATTTTGCTATGCAGGCATACTAAAAGAGGCGGCATCCCCCCGGCTGTCCTGCCGTAACCCCAGCCCTGCCTGCCCGCGCACGGCGTGTCCCTGCTCGCGCGGGGGATGTCGCTGTGGCACTCTCCAGCGGCGAGTTTCTCTTCCTCCCAGCGCCTCAGGACTTGCTCGTTTTGGCTTTTTGCCCCAGATTTCCATGCGCAGCCCTGTTCCTGAGAGCCTCTGCTGCCAGAGAACTGCAAGGCTGCCCGTCAGGCACCGCTCAGCTCCGGAGGACCCTGACACCCTGCAGCCCCAAGGGACCCCGAGACCCTGCCACCAAGCCTGGATGTGTCCTCTGTGCCTTCCCTCTCGCAAAGGGGCTCCAAAGCGAAGCTCGTCTCATAGCACCTCTGAGCTTTTTGGGGCAGGGACATCGCACACATGGCTGCCTGGGGCTGCGGACCCTGCACAACCTCTCCGAGCAGGGTGGCAGCTCTAATCTGAAGTGCCTCCATCCCGGCTGATGTCCCTCCCCGGCATCTCATCGCAATGGCTCCCATCTCACAGGCGCCTTCTGGATAATCTCATTCCTTGCACGCTCCGGCGCCAGCTCTGCATCTTCTGGGCTGGTTCCAGTCTCCTCTCGGGAAAGCCCTTCCAGCCTCCGCTGCCGCTCTGCTGGTCTGGAGCTGGCAGCGTTCTCCTTTCCAGCCTCAATTTCCTGATGGCCGATTTGTTCTTGGGCCAACAGTGTCTTTAATAGCTCCTTTCCTCCTGGCCGTGGGCGCAGCGGTGACGTACCTGGAACCAGTCCCGCAGCAGCACAGTTACAGCACTGCTGGTGGGGATTGGGTTAACCCAGGTCCTCTGGCAAGGAAAAGGAATAGGACCCCATAAGGTCCCTACCAGGACAAGGCGGCCACCACGGTACCTGTCACGTGGGCTGCTGCCGAAAGGCATGGTGTTCCCAAAGCCTGATGATTTCAGGGTCACAGCAGCATCCCCCCGTCCTCCTCAAAGCTCACTACCCCCGCATCAGCCCCACGGAGCTCCGACTTCTCCCACTTTGCAGATAAACTCCTGAGCACCGAGGCTGAGGAGGGCAATGCCATCAGGGTTGAGGTCCTGGGCCCTCCTGGGGCTTGTTCATCTCCTCCGGCTACTTTCACCCAGCTGTGGGGGATTCCCATGGGAGCAGGGGCTCTGGCAGGTCCAGGTCGTCCATGGAAGAAATTACAGCTGAGTTTTCTTTCTTCTGACAGATGCTGAGAACATGGAGGAGGTGGAGGCTCTGGCACATCAGGGTACCATGGGGACACCCCTTCCTAGGCTGCTGGGGACCTCAGGGACAGCAGAGAGCCCTTGTCCCAAAAGGCCCCTGTGGCAGAGACATTATAAAAGCCTCAAGTGCAGAAAGGGCTTTGCACAGAGCTCCCGCCTGCAAACCCGCGTGGGACAGGGGCCCTATGAGTGTCTCACCCACGAGGATGGCTTTGGTGACACCTCCATCCTCATCAAGCACCAGTGCCCTCTCACAAGAGCCCATCCCAGTGCTCCCAGTGCTCCCGGTGCTCCCCTCGGCCTCAGCACCGACCTGCCGCAGCACTGGTGGGCACGTATGGGTGCTTGCTGTCGGGCAGGGGACGCATCCCGCCCCAGCCTCTGCGGTGCGTGGGGCGGCTGGTGTCACTGGGGTCCATCCTCCAGAACCAGGGCACCTTGGCAATGTGGTTTTGTCTCTAACGGGAGCCGGGAAGGGGGACACCCGTGAGAGAGGGAGGGTGTCGTCACACGCGGCCAGCAAATGCACTCGGGGAGGTTAAGAGGCTGGGACTGGTTGCTCTGGCTACTGTGGTGATGCCCTGGGAGCTGTGCCCATCACCGTCCCTCGCCGGCCGCAGAGCACCGCAGCATCAGGCAGAGCTGCATCCGCCCGGCTCTGGGCCCCCAGGGAACTGAGGATCATCCTGCTGTCCCCCGGGATGGACGGGACGGACAGCCCCAGCACCCGGCTGCACCCCGCGGGCGGGAGGGTGGCTCCGGGCTCACCTCTCCTCTCTGGTGGGGGACGACGAGCACCAGCTCCCCCTCCCCAGGAGTCCTGCAGTGCCGGCGGGTGGAGGTCAGTAAGTCCTTTAAATTCAGCGTTATTCCCCAGGAGGGACATTCGGGGGGCAAAAGCCCGAATCTGCCCTTTTCAGCATTGAAAAGCGTTGTTTCTTGCTCCTTGTCCCCCAAATCGGTCCATCCCGTGGGATCCACGCAGGGAAGTTTGGGCGCAGCAGAGTCGCTCGGCGATTGTCCGTGTGGGGCAGGTCTGCGGCGGCTCAGCCCCAGCTCAAGAAGCGACCCCTAAGCTGAAGGTTAAACATTTAATTTCTTGGCAAGATACGACTCCAAATTGAGCTCCAAGAGCCATGTCCAGCAGCCTCGGGCAGCTCCTTGGAGGGTTTATAGATGATGGAGGAGCCTCAGATGGAAAAGCTGCTGCACCCGAGCCCAAGCTGCTGTTTCGGAGTCGTCCGTGTGGGACTCGGTGAGCTGGGAGCTGGCAGGCACTTTGGAGCTGTGCAGCCCTTACGGGTGAATGGACGAGCCGAGCTAATGCATAGCTATTTGTTGCTTAAAACCAGCCTAATTTCCTGCGATTGTTTGCGAGGGGAAAAAAAAAAAAATCAACTGAAAAAAAACCAACCAAAAACTCAGTGCACAGCAGTGGCCTGTGCTAGGAGGGGTGACGGAGAGGGAGGTCCTCACGAGGTGCCACGGTGCTTCCAGAGAAAGGTGCTCTGGCTCCGTGCAGCCCAGGAGACAACCTCTGTGATTTGAGGATTTGAGGAGGAGCCTGAGAAAACCAGGAGAAACAGGAGAAAAAGCCAGCTTTTGTTTTCCTTTTTTTTTTTTTTTAACCGACCCACGGGCTGCCTTGCAGCCCGTACCGCCGGCCAGCAGCCCACAAGTGAGGGGGCAGAGCCGCGGAGGGGGGCACGGGCTGCATCCCCAGCAGGGGCAGCTGGGGGCTGGAGCCCAGCAGGTGCTGCAGGGGTGGGGGCATCCCCAGCCGTGGGACACGCGGGCGGGAGGAACGGGCTGGGCTCAGCAATTCCTGCAATAGCCAGCCAAAAAAGACCTTGGTCTTCGCAGCGGCACCATGGCAGAGCACCCACAGCCCCCGATCCTGTGTGGCCAGACACGAGCTGTGAGGATTTTTTGCAGGACACCAGTCGCTGCAGCGATCTCATGGGATGCCTCAACTCACCAGAATTTCACACGCAGCAAAAGGGGCATTTATTTGGGGTTTTTTTAAAAAAAAAAAACAAAAACCACAAAGCCCATCCTGCTGCTGGGCGTCCTTCCCTTGGGACAGGCACAAGGGTGTCCTCAGGGTCGGTGGAGCTTCCCCAGCTCCTCCCCAGGGGCTCTCCCAGTCACCAGGACACAAAAACTCCCCCACACATCATGTTTGCTCTTTCCCTTCCGTTCCTGGGGAGACGCAGTGCCGTGGCGCAGGCACATGAGGGTGACGATGCTCATTCCAGCCCATCAGTAGCAGAGGACGAAGCAGCGCGGCGTTTCCTAGACGAAAGGTTCTGCAGTCGGCTGGGGGAGCAGCTCGGTGAGAGCCCCCAATGTAGACAGCGGCTTCTGACCAAACCTTGGTGGGACCAAAGACTTCGTGGAAGCTACGGAGAGCTCGCAGGAGGCCGGCGTGTGAAACGGGTGGGGGGGATGAGTTGGTGCAGTGCAGCAATGCAAAGCCAAACCCCAAATTCAGGCTGTGCAAAACAAACCCAGGCGGGTGGGATGATTCCTTGCTGGACATCGCAAGGCTCCCTCCACGGGCCCCTCCACTGCGCGAGGTGTTCTCCAAGGAGTTTGCCTAAATTCTCTTCTGCCTCCTCATTAAAAAGCAGAGCGAGGCTGGGGGGGTGGCAGGAAGGACGGCGGGGTAGCCCCCAGGGATGGAGATATTCACGGGGTGAGCATCTGTCAGGGTCGGTGCTGCCAAGCAGAGGGGCTCGGCTGGGTGCTGGGTGGGCAGGAGGAGTCGCTGGTGGTGCATCTCCGAGGGGTGACGTAGGGAGCACAGACCGGTGCATGGGGACAAAGCCGCCAGGAACGGGGAGGGGTGGCGAAAGGACAGCCTTTTTTCCAGTGGGAAACCCCAGCACGGTGCAAAATCTTGTGCTCAGCATCCCATCCCACGGGTCCCGGGGCCAGACCCGCCTTTTATGCAGCCCACGGGCACAGCCCGGTGTGGGCAGTCGACCTGGCAGCCCCACGGCCGTGCCCCACAGCACAGGGCCCTGGCACCCACACGTGGCCAGTGTCAGTGTGCGGACTCGCAGCCCTGCACTGCTTGTCTTTAGGTAGTGTGCCTGTGGCGTGTGATGAGTTCTGTCAGTTCTTAGTGGCCTCTTCAGGAATGCAATGTGTCCCAAAGGATGGCAGCCGCTTTTAAAGCCAAAACGGAGCTGGGAAATGACCTGCAAAATCTGCTTGAAGGGAGGGATTGCCTGCAGTGCCAGGTTGCATCCTGTCATTTTGGGTCAGCACAAGGGCCGCACGCACCAAGGGGGCCCAGGTCATGCACCCATCCTGTGGCAGGCCCAATCCTGCCCTCGACACCAGCTCCTGGGATTCAGCTCAGTACAGAGGGGCAGCGCAGGCTGCTCTGCAAAACCCCCCGGAGGTTCTGGTGCTCGCCCTGCAGCAAGAGCACATCCCCGGAAAGGGCTGGCAGTTCCCCAGATCCGACAGAATCCATCGCCAGCTCCGTCCTGCACATGCTGCACTCTCCCAATGTGACATCTCAGCCAGCCACCCCGCAGGGCCATGAGTCGGGGACAGGGATGCCGGGAGCACTGTGGGGCCGTGCAAAAAGCGGCGGGTGCTGTGCAGGGCTGGGGCACACGTGCACGTGTGGCACATGTGGGTGCTGGACACCCCTCTGCCTGCCCGGGCGATTGCGTGCCCGCGGCGGGGCTGAGGACGCTGCAGAGGCACGTGGGCAGCACCTGGTGCATTTGGGCTCCTCCGAACCCACGCTGCACGTCACCCACGCACACCGGGGACGCTCGAGTTGCGGCTGCAGAGACCGAAGCCGTTCTAGTCTAAGCCCCGCTCTGCCCTGGCAGGGGGACACTGCACTCCTCGGCAATAATGAGTTGGACAAATAATCCAGCGCTGGGGCTGGCATGGCCGGAGCCAGCATCGCACGAGGCGGCCGGTGCCTGGCCTGCTGCCTGCCTCTCCTCAGGCTCGCACCGGCCGCAGGAACCGGGAGAGGAGCCGGCTTCCTTATCGCCCTCCCGCACTCACCCTCTGTCCCTCTCCCCTGCGGCTCCCCAGCCTGGCCGGCCCCCGGGTCACGCCGGGACTTGGCAGCGGCGTGGGGGAAGCGTGCATTGTGGCTGCCCACTGCGGCCCGGCTGGAGGAGAAAGCAAGGATTTCCTGGCCTGGAGCAAGTCCTTCCCGTCTCCTCCCAGCAGCCGAGTGCTTTGGGGCTGAAGACGGGTTTTGGACCAGGAGACAGAGGCTGCCCCTGCACGGAGCTGCCGCCGAGCGTGCCAGCAAGCACAGAGCTGGGGGGCTTTGGTTGACACCATCCTCCAGTGCCCAGATCTGACCCCCCACCTCTGTCCTACCCATAGGCAAAATTCCCACTCGGGCAGAGCCTCCGGGCCAGCGCAGAGGAGTTGTCTGCCTCCGCACCCCAGCAGCATCTCCTCACCTGTGATGTGCCCCAGGGAAAGGGTCGGCACGGGGCGGCCTCGTGCCATTGCACAGGGACTTTAGGAAGGACAATTCGCCCATTGCCATCCTCAGCCCAGCACCCACGGCAGGCTGATGCTGCAGGATTCGGGTCCAACGGGCCATAGCCTGCAGCTCCCCGCTCAGAGCCAGGCAGCAGCAAACAGCCTGGGATGTCTTCCAAGGCTTAACACTGGCTCGCACGCAGAGACCTGGAAAATGGGCTGTCAGAGCCCCAGCCGGGGACACCTGGTTGGGCAGCTCACATGCACAGCCAGAGTTTTCCCTCCTCCAATGTCACTTCTCCTTCCTGCGGAGGAAGAAGCCGGGCCGAGGTGGGGGCAGCTGCTGGAACCCACGTCCGCCGGGCTCCCTGCAAGCACCGCTTCTGCTTTCGCTGCAAACAGCCGCGCTGGGCGATGCTGCGGCTTCCGCTGTGCTGTGACCACATGGAGATCTCGTGCAGTGCCTACACCTGCCGATTTTTATTTTTTTTTTTAGGATGAGGGGCTGATTTCCTGCTATTTTTCTGCAATTGAAAGTTTCCAGTCACAGGGACGGCTGCAGCAGAAGGGCTGCCACCCATCTCCTGTCCCAGAGCATCCCCAGCGCTTTGCCAACCTCCCCCCTTTGTCCCCTGCCCTGGGGATGGGTTGGGGATGGCACTACCCTACCCCCGGCAAAGGCTTTGCTGTGGCAGCCCGGGGATGCTCTCCCTGCGGGGAGCGGGCAGACCCCGCACAGCACCAAGATCCCAGCTAAGCCCTTGGCTCCGGCTCTCTCCCAGCGGAGGTCTGGTTTCTGTCCTGCCGTCTGCTTGTCCTCCCTTGCTTCAAACAGTCCCCGTTTGTTTGGCTCTCGCTGCCGGCTGGAGCTGGGGCCACATGCCTGGGCCGCCTGTGCACAACGGCTCCTTGTTCGCCGCCTCCCTCCCCGCTCGCCCCTCGCCTGCTTTAGCAATTATCCCAATTAGCTGTGCCCTTTCCTTGCTCCCCAGCCGCACCACGGACCCTCGTCGCTCCTGCTCCGCACCGGTGGCAGTCACACTGCTGCCCTTGAGGACCCACCTCTGGGCCACCAGGACATGGGCACCAGGGCGATGGCTGTCGGCTTCCCAGGTGGGAAACAGGCGGTTGTGTGAAATCCAGGTGTTTGGGGCCCATGCTGGATCCTGGAGCTCTCTGCAACCTCTTTGGGACTGGAGGAGGATGAGGAAGCTGTGCCTGGACTTCTGGGGTCCCGGGGTGCCAGCCCTGTGCCACTGGCGTCTGCCTCTGCTCCTCCAAATCACCTTGGTGGGTGCTGCCCCTCCTGCCCCAGCCGCGCGGGGTGCTCCCCCTGCCTCGCTGCCCGGGGAGCATGGGTGCAGCCAGCTGGCTTCCTGCAAGCCACGACCCACATGCCACTGCCGCGGCACCGTCCTCCCACGGCTGCCGGCTCAGCCAGCGCCTGAGGCAGGCGGTTGAAGTTTCCACCTGCTGACACAGGCTGGGGCTGCCGTATGGCCCCACGGAGGGGGCTTTCCACAGCGGTTCCCAGTAGAGCTGTGTTTTGGGGCCACCTTCTGCCCTCCTGAGCCCGCGGAGCATCCGGGGTGCAGCCCCTGGGGAGGTGCTGGGTGCAGGAGCATCCCCATCGGCAGACCCCAGCGGGAGGAGCGGGGCCATTTATTCCTGCACCCTGGCAGTGGCTTGTACATCCCCCAGGATCTGAGATCCAGGTCAGGCAAAGCCCCATATTCCCCGCCCATGGCATGGTCCTGAGCCATGGCCAGCCCCTGCCACGGTGGCCGCAGCACGGAGGCAGCGTGGGCAGCCCCCTGGCAGGCTCCTGCCCGCACTCTGCCTGCAGGACTGCGCTGCGGCCATGCAGGGACACCGCACTTCAGTAGGGGCATCACCAGGCAGGGCGAGCGGTGGGGCTGCTGCTCCCGGGATGGCTCCGAGCGTCCCGTCTCGCGCTGACAGCAGCCCCGGGCTCCCGGGGTTTGATCTTTGCTGCTCGAGCCAGCATGTCTGCTCCCATTTGTGTCTGTCGTGCTGCTGAGGGATGCGAGCGCCGGGCTCGCACAGCCTGGCAGCTCCGCGCTGGCACGCGGGCAGCCGCCGGGCAGGCAGCCCCTGCGCGGGTGCAGATCCTCCTCCGCATCTGCCGGCCCCAAACCCCCGCCTGTAGATCAAGATCCTGCAGAGAACCGGGGCCTGGGTGAGCCCTGGCAGGTTGCGGGGCTCCCCAGAGACCCCTTCTGGGCATGGCCCTCGTCCTCGAGCCTGCACCCAAAACTGCATTTTCTTCCCCATCCACAGGACCACAATGGCTCCAGAGCATCCTGGGGGCTGCGCGGGTGCTCGGTGCCCTGCACAGCTTTCCATCCCCCGTAAAGCCATACGTGCCCCCAGCAGGCAGAAACTTGATCAGGGCGGTACAAATCTCTCTGGTTATCCCTGTCATGTCCTGGGGACACTGTGCCACCTCAATGGGGTCCCAGTGGCTCCCCCAGCAGACCGGGTATGCTGGGTCCCCTTCCAGGCCGGAGCAGCGGTTTCCATTCCATGGAAAGACCTCGTCCCCGTGTCACGCCCGGGATGGATCTGGCTCCCTTCCCCGCAGCCTGCACAGGAGCACCAGGCTGTGACAACCCCCTTGTTCCCAGGGGTCCCCCCCAGCCATGGCACCAGGCAGGGGGTCCTCTGCGCAGGGAGAGATGGGCCACGGGGTCCTCCTGCAGCACCCCAGGATGGCTCCGGGCACAGAATAAATCAGGCCCTTGGAGGACTGAAGTAATCAAGGAGAGGAAAGATACGATGGAAAACCCAAGGCCAGATGATGCTGTGACCCCCAGGAAACGTCCCCAACAGCCAGCACCACACACCATCCCTGCCCCATGGGATGCAGCCCCCTCCCACGGACCCTCTGCCAAGGGCTCTCTACACGGCTCCCAGCTTCCACCCGAGGCGATGTCAGGGAGTTCACCAGCTCCTGCGTTTCCTTGTTCCACCCCCCCTACCTCCCCCTCGCAGCCGCCTCTCCCCAGATCTGCAAGCCGCTGCTCTTCCCCAGCTGAAGCTCTCCCCGCCACACACTCCGAGCAGGCAGCAGCTCAGCTCCCGGCGCTCTCACCGCAGCGGAGGAGCTCCGGCTCCGCAGCCCCCGCGCCCACAGCCGCCTACCGCAGCAACTGCCGCCACACCGGAGCTGCTCCCACGCACCCACACAGCTCCCCGGGAGCGTTACGGGTACCCAGGGAAAACAAAATCCTGGGGTCAACACTCAAATTAACCCAGCTGACCTAGAGATGCAACCGTGGTGCTCCATGTAAGAGCATCGGTTGCCCAAGCTGAGGAGAAGGGATGGCAGGAGAGCCAGGGGATGTTGCCAGCAGGGATGGGGGGACACATTGTGCCCCCTGATCCCCTGCTGAGGACCCCGGGACAGCCACGCTGGGACAGCGGGATCCCACCCCCCAGAAGCACAGCCATGGCCTCGTGTGCGGGATGCGTTCAGAGGCAGGGGCGGCAGCGGGCCTGTCCAGGAGCCGGGCAAGGGCTCAGCGGGCCCTGCCCACCGCGACTGGGGAAATTTGCCTGAAAAAAGATGAAATTCTGCTGCAAAAAAACATTGCTGCTTCCATGCTGGGCTGCTCTTTGGAGCCGTACCCCAGCGAAGGCAGCACCTGCTCCTGCAGCCCTGGGGAGGGATGAACAGGAGCTTGGGCACCTCGTCACCCAAACCAGGACCACCCTGCCCCGCCACGCTGCTGACGGGCCCCTGGCAGGCACAGGCGGCCGCCGCGCCGCCTCCTTCTCCCTGACCCAGTTTGTGTCTCCGCTGCATCCAGGCGAGCAGCGCTGTCAGGTTACAAGCGCAGGCAGCGCCGGGCTTTCCCAGGGAGCCAGCAAAGCGAACGCTAAATGTCACCGCAATTACAAAGCGTCCGCCTCAGCCCCCAGCACGGCCAGCACCGGAGCTGCTCCACCAGCTCTGCACCCGCCCGACCCGGCGGAGGAGGGCTGGGAAGAGCGGCCGTACCCCCGCGCTGCTGCGTGCTCTGGTTTCTGCTGAGCCTCAGATCCCTCGGGCTCTGTTAAACCCGGCATCAGCAGGGCTGGATGGGAGGGGGCAAGGTTTCTGCAGAGCTGCCATTTCTGTTTCTGGGCCATCCCTGTCCCATTTTGCCTGGGCACAAGGTGTTTTCTAAAGGACGTGGGTCTTCCTTGCGCCCTCTCACCCCTGAAATGCGGCTCTGGGTCTTTGTGGCCGTCCCCTGCCCAAGCCAGCAGCCCCGCAGGAGCTCCACATCTCCCCGTCGGCCCCTGCCAGCACCGCAGGAGCAGGGGGCAGTTTCTGATGCGACCGCGCTGCTGCTGTGGAACCAGCAAGATGTGAAATATCCTCCTTGTCTCGGGAGTCCCTGAGACTGTGCACGCATGGGGCTGGGGGAGTTGCCGTCAACAGATGAAGGAGGGGACTCTGATGGGAGCGGGGGACCCCACTTGCACCGTGGGGACTGTGACTGGTCCCAGCCCCATAGCGGAGTCCAACCCCTGCCTCAAAGCATGGCCAGCGTGTTGCTCTGGACCTCGCACAGGGCAGCTTTGAACTTCTCCAAGGCTGGAGATCCCACCACCTCTCTGTGCCCTGGTCCAGTGTTTGACCCTCAAAGTGAAAAAGAATTTCCCTACATAGCTATAGGGAAATACAGCTGGAATTTCTCGCCTCCCAGCTTGTGGCTGCTGATCCTCATCCTCTCCTGCTTCTCCCATGAGATAGCGGTGAAGAGCAATGAGTTTCCCATGAATCTTCTTTTCTGACAGCTGAGCAACCCCAGGTCTGCAGGGTGGGAAGGGGAATGAAGGTCACCGCATCCAAGGAGAGAGGAGATGGTCTCTGGCCCTGCTGCCTTCATCTCCCCCCATCCCACGTGCATCCCTCCTCCTCCTCCCTGCCCTCCTGCCATCGGTGCAGCACCAACAAGGTGGGCGCTCACTTCACACCAAGGGCTCCCAGAAGTGGCCACATTATTAATCACTAGAATGAACGAATAGTAAAAATAATGATTATACCCCTTTGGATCTGCCTGGGGCTTTAGGAACACCCATACCCTTCGAACTGGCCAGACCACAATGCGTGTGGGCCTGCCGTGCCACGGAGCTTATGATTCCCGTCATGTCAAGGTTTGTGTGTGGTAGCATATGGAAGAGCCACAGGCTTTAGATCATTTTGCAGATCTTCTGAGCACCATTTTTCTCATGGTGGAGTCTCTGTAGAGGGCTGCAAGCCTAGAAACAACCACTTTCAAACCCCCATCCTGGTGTTAGGACTGTACTGCAAGAGCAACAGTGGTCAGGTCCTGACCACCACCAACCCACACACTTCTGCTGCTTCAAACAGCAACCAGAGCAACCAGCTCTGCAGCAGCTGGCTGCACCCTTAAGCAACCAGCTGGCAACAAGCAATTCTGCTGGTTTCTTGGCAGATTTTTAATAGCATCCCTCCTTCAAAATGGTGTTTGCGCTGCCTGGGCAAGCTGCACACCCCAGGAGCTGCAGGCACCTCCTGCCATAGTTTCGGTGGATCCGTGTGGTAGATACGCGGTGTGAGAGCCCTGCTTTCCCCTGCTGGCGGCGTCTGTGCCAGCCATGGCGGGCCTGACACCACCTCAGCCAGGCCTGGAGGGTCTCAGCCTGGGAGGGTGGCCATTGTGGCACTTGTCGTCCTTTCTCCTGATGCACTGTGCCAGGAAGGAGAGACAATCCTGAGGGGACGGAGCGTGGCACGGTGGAGCATGGAGGATGAAGACTTAATATGGAGCGTGGGTACCACACCTGCATCTCTCCCAGCCACGCTGGGCTGGGTCGTCCCTCCGGCGCCGCGGAGCAGTCGGGCAGGCGCTGCCGCCGGTGCCTGCCCCACTGCAGACCTGGTGATAAAGCCGCTCTCTGGAAAGCTGAAGATGAGCTCATTTTTTTGTGGGTGAATTAACTGTGTGATGAGTGATTCACCAGCGCAAAACAAGATCATTGCAAGAAACAGGCTGGATTTTGGAAAGAGCTGTGGATGTGTGCCGGACCCGGTCAAACGAACTCTGTAACGAGAGTGGCAAGCAGTAAATAAAAGCGGTGTGCGTCATTGCGAAAGCACCCCAGGTGCTGCTGCCAGAGGCACGGAGGGCAGAGCCCAGCGCCAGGTCTGCAGGCAGTAGATGGGATCCGGGATGCAGGGCAGGACGGTTGGGACATGGAGCTGCTGCGTCCCTCGGTTGGGTGGACAGCAGAGACACGCGCGTAGCCACGGCGCAGGGTCAGTGCCAGGCGAGGAGGAAAACATCCTGCTAGAGCTGGTGCTTCTCCACAAGCATTATAAATCCAGAGGGGCAATAAAATCCTGAGCGTGCAGCTGGACAACTGAGCCGATGATGGCTGATGCAGATGATGAGGAGGAAATTTAGGGTCAAATTATCTTCTAGCATCACGGTTCATCTCAGCAGAGCTGCGGCAGAGACTGGCCAGCGGTGTTACGCCTCTCGGTGCGTCTGTAAACCAAAGGTTTAGAAATGATCCATTTGTGACACCGGAGAGTAATGAGTTTTGCAGAAAGGAGCTGTGGCCGCACGCAGGGTACCAAGGAACAGCCACCACTTGATTACGGAAGCAAACGTTCATTTCTCCGGATGGCAAGAAGCAAACCCACTGGCAAAGTTGCTCCTGCGTGTCTGTCTGAGTAGAGCTGGAGGCAGGACATGGGGAACGGCGGGGGCGCTTGAGCTTAGGAGCTCCCTCCGAACCCAAGGGCATGCTCGGCCTGCTTGGAAAGGTCTCAGAAAATGGTCAAATAAATCAGTGCTGTTTGTATAACCCAGAAAAAGCATGCCATACCGCATCACCACCGCTCAGAGACATGCTGAGGATATCCACATGCAGGATAACGATGTACATTTATGATAGCACACAATACGACAGGTTTTTATGAAAGATAACGTGGCAGAGATCTATATATGACAAAGTTAGGTGTTAAACCCAGGAATAAGAGTATGGCCAGACCCAAGGCAAAGGGCAGAGTCGGCCATAGGGACTGGGATTTGGTAGGGACATTACTTGATGGCGTGGCCATCCTGGTCTGGCCGGAGATAAAGGGACTGGGCTTTGAAGGATGAGATGATTTTCAGTTTGGGGTGGAAAGCAAAGATCTTGGCGGTCCAACTCAGCAGAGAAAAGGGAAAACTCTGCACCTCCAAAAGCCAACCTGGGAGAGCTCTGCCAGTCTCGTTGAGCACTCACACGTTGGGATGGAAACTTGGGGCCAAAGCCTCCCTTGCACAAGACTTAACCACTGGCACGCGCCACCAAGGATCCCATCAAGCCTAACGCAAGCTCTAGGAGAAAAAGAAGTGCCAGACTGGCTCGAGCTGCAAACTGCTTCACGAGTACCTGAAGAGGTGGAGCAGAGGCTGAGCAGCGCTGCTGGGCCGGGATGGGGAGGATGCGGTGCCACGTCCACCAAGCTCATGAAGCAGAGACTGGCAGAGCCATCAGGGCAGCAGGAAGATCCCCAGCACCTTGGCACAAACACACTCTTATTCAGCAGAAAAGGTGCCTGATATCATTTATGATTATTTTTAAATAGAGCTGTTGCTTTACTCATGGAATAGCAGCGTAATAACGCCGTGGAGCTGGGTCAGCACGGGGATGCCATATGAATTAATAACAAAAAATGGCTCATGCTCACTCACTTCCTGCAATTTCCTTTACTCTGTGAGTTCAAGCATAATATATCGGTTCTTGCTATCTGCATCCAGAAGCATTAGCAGGAGAGTAAGCAAAAACTGACACCAAGGGGATGGGGAAGATTAAGGGAATCCCTGTTTAGCATTGTTAGGGCGCCAGACAGCAGCGGCCTCACGCGGATTTCGGCAGGTGAGCAGATCAAAGAATTACACTTAGAGGGACTAGAGGTAAAGTTGTTACAAAATCCCTTATCCAATGGGAAACGAGAAGATTGAAAATAAAAGAGCTCACGTTGTCAACAGGGGAGCATGGCTTTCCAGGCGGAGGCAGCTGGTGGGTGAAGCTGCGTGGTCCCGGGGGAAGCCACGCTCCGGGGTCGGTCCAGGATACGGCTGAGCCACCGGGGGCCAGGGGATCCCCCTGGACAGGGTGGGTTTGGTCATCTCCTCCAGGCCAGGCAGCTGGGTGAGATTTTTAGCATCATTGCCTGGAGCTTGGATGGCCGGATCGTCTATGGGATGTGTAAGGCCTGGTGGGGCTGAGCTTTCCTCCGGGCTGACAGGGGGGACGCAGCGCTGCTCAGTGACACGGGTGAGCTCCAGCTCCTGCGTCTGTCCCACGGATGGAGGGCCCAGGGGACAGCGATGGCGTGAGCACGATGTGGCTGTGCAGTCACAGCGCGGCCCCAGGCCCCCGCAGAGCCCTTGTTACAGGGGCAAGCGGTGGCCGGGTCTTTGCTGCCCCAAGGCTGGAGGGTCTGGACAGCGTGAACTTCAGGGAGAGGGCACCAAAATCCGGGCAAAATCCTGGGGCCAACTGAGGAGCATAAAGAGCTCAAAAGTGGCAGTGGGTGACACGAGCAGGGAAACGCCAGCAGCACCCAAAGGAGCCTGGCGAGCCGCCACCGGCACCCAGGCGGGGTGGAGGGATGGCGTGTTTTGGGTTCGGGTGCCCAGGGTCACTGACACTGGGGGGGTTGTCTGTGAGCTCTGGGTTCGAGCGTGGCTGGGGATTGGGGGGCTCCTCATGGGGCTGGTTGTCCGTTTTGGCTGGAAGCACACATGGAGACACACTGGAGACACCCATGGCGGGGGGAGAGGGCAGCCTGGCCTCTACCATCTGTCAGGGTACAGCAGGAGCCGGGAAGCACAGAGCAGGAGTTGTCCTTCTGGGGCACGGCGTGGGGCCTGTGGGCTCCTGTCCACCTGTGCCAGTGAAGGGGGTCAAAACAGCAAGACCACGGCGATGGCGCGGTGCTCCCCAGTGCTCTCCAGGGACCAGACAGCATCGCTGGTACCCAGTGGCACCGTGACCCCGCTGCGCACAGTGCTGGGCCCACCACATCCCCCTGGGGCCAGCGAGACCCTGTGCCCTGCACCCCCCTCCTGAGACCTCAGCAGGGATCGGGATGCTCCATTGGATTTTGACCTCAGGGTGGGGGGAACCCCTTTGCTCCGCTCCCGCGGGGTGGCTGTGGGTCAGGATCAGGCGGAGGGGGTCCCTTGGGACACGGTGGGGTGCATGGCTCTGTTTCGGCAGTGGGAAAAAGTCGGGAGGGAGGGAGGGATGGAGGGAGGTATTACTGGTGTTATGACCTTTCTCTAGCCCCGAAAGCCGTGGGGGCTGCCGGCCTGGCCCCCCCCCCCCCCCCCCCCCGCTGTCCCCCGCTCCCTGCTGCTGCCCCCAGACCCGCTGCCCCCGGGAGCAGCATCCCCCGCTCCCAGCCCGCGCAGCGGAGCCGTTTCCAGCGGCGGCTGCTGAGTCACTGCAAAGGCCCCCCCCCAGAAACACCGCGCCGGGACCGGAGCGGGGGTGCGGGGCGCGGGGAGTGGGGTGCGGGGGGCAAGAGGGGGTGCGGGGTGCGTGTGTGTGTGTGTGCGTGTGTGCGTGTGTGTGCGGGGCGTCGGGCCGGCGGGCCCCGGCGCTGCTGAGCGAGAGAAATGTGAGGCGGCTGCACCACTGCGGCGGCACTGCGGGCAGCGGGCGGCAGCCGGGCGGGAGCGCGCAGGCAGCGCGCAGGCAGCGCCCGCGCCCGCCCAGCCCCGCGGGACAGCGCGGACGGAGCCCGCCCGCCCGCACCTGCCGGAGGGGGGGGGACCGGGGGGCGCCCCAGCCGCAGCCCACCCCCCCACCACCACCACCCCCACCACCCCGACCAGCAGCCAGCCTGCGCCGTCGGCCGGGGAGTGTTGCATCAGCCCCGGGCTCCGCGGCCGGAGGAGGCGGCGGAGGAGCCGGGGGAGGGAGAGCGGGCGGAAGGTGCCTCCCCGGCGGCGGCGCTACCTGCCGCCTCCCCAACCCCCCTCCCCCCCCCCCCCGCACCCCCCCCCGCCCCGGCAGCCGGTCCCCGCCGAGCATCCGGAGGCGGAGGAGCCGGCGGGAGCCCGGCGCCGCCGCCAGCGCTGCCTTTGTGCCCGGTGCCCTCCCCGCGCCGCCGGGGGAGCTGTGGGAAGAGGCGGCGGGGAGCGGGGCCGGGAACCGCGGCCCGGCCGGGAGAGGCGGCGGGGACCCGGCAGCATCTCTTCGGGGAGCCGGGACATCGCACGGACAGCGCCGGCATCCCTCTGCCTTTCAGATAACCTTTAGCCGCTTGGGCCTCCAGACCTCCGCCGGGGACGGAGCGGGGGGCTGGAGGCTGAACTGGGGACACGGCATCCCCCGGCCGAGGCACGGCGGGCCAATGCAGGTAACGAGTGGCAGGGACCGTCCTTTTGGCCGGGCTGCCCGGGGGGCATCACCCTGCGGGCGCGCAGGCGTGAGGACGCGTGTGTTTGTGTGTGTGTGTGTGTGTGTGTGCGGGTGTGCACATGTGTGTGCACCGCTGGGCTGCGAGCGTGCCAGCGCGGCGTGGGGCAGGGGTGCGTGGGGCTGGGGATTGCGGCGGGAGGTCAGCGGGGGTTGGATGCTGCGTGTGGTGGGGGGTGCTGGGAAGGGGTCTGTCTCCCCAGGGGTGACGGGGATGCGGGGCATTGGTGGGGTGCTGCGCCAGGGCTGTGCATGAAGGGGTGTGACGGCGCGAGCGTGGAAACGCGGTGGCTGTGTGCGGCGGCTGCCCGTCCATGCGGATCGCCCTGCCCGTCGGTGCGCTGCGGGTGAGTGTCTGCGGGAGACCTGCGGGCAGAGAGCCCCTGGGGGGCTGCTGTTGTGCATGATTTGGGTGGGGGCGGGGGGGGAGATATAAGATGCTTGTGCGGTGTGGGGTGCAGGATGTGGGGTGCAGAATGTGGGCCCGTGGTGGGGGATGCAGGACGCGAGGCCTCCTTCCTCAGGGCAGGCATCGCAGGATGCTTGCAGGACCCCAGTGCCGCCAGGGCACAGCCCCCTGGGACACCCCCACTGGGGTCGGGCAGGGATCCAGCCCCCCGCGGTTCTCGGGCATCCGGGGTTGAACCCCCCCGTGGCCTCTCGCCGTCCCCAAGGGCTGCTGCCGCAACCAGATGGCCCCCTCGGGCCCCCTCCGTCAGGCCTGGCAGGGCTCGGCGGGAGCAGGCATCCCTCTAACAGGATTTGCAGCGTGATGGAGGAGAGCGCCTTCGCCCTTCTCGGAGGAGAGACAGGCTGTCGCTGGGGCTGCTGAGGCAGAAAATGGCCACGGGCTGGCTGCCTGCCCCCCATCTCCTGCCCTCAAACGTGGCCTGTCCTCCCCAGCAGCCATGGGACAAGGGCAGGGAGCTGGGAAGGGGGAGAGGAAGCTGGAGGGAGGGATAATAGCAGGGACAGATCAGGAGCAAGCGATGGAGGTAAAAATAGATCCACCGAGCAGAGGAGGGGCTAAACGTGAGAGAAAACCCTGAGCAGAGGCAGGCCGGTGGGGGAGCCCCCCCAGGAGGGGCCCTGCATCCCAACGGGGCGCAGGGAGACCTGCCCTGCTGGCCCCCAGGGCAGAGGGGGGACCCGGGACCCCAACCTCAGGGCCGCTGAGGAGATGCCTGGGGGGAAATACCTGCTGGCTCCCACTTCCGCCGGCCCAAACACGCAGGTGGATGGACGGGACCTGCAGGGCTGAATTGCCAAATTGCCGGGATGCAGGCGGGCACGCATCCCGAGGGAGCGCTGGCAGCCGGCAGATCCCTGAAGGGCCTTGGATCCAACCCCCTCTTGCTTTTCATTTCCAGCGAGCACGAAGCTGAGCTGGGAACAGAGGTGCCGGGGACGGTGGGGAAAAGGCGTGTGGCAGCCCCGGCACCGGCCAAGGTGAGCTGCCCTCCGGCGCGGGATGCTCCCTGAGCCCCTGCCCCGCGGGAGCTGCCGGTGACAGCAGGAGGGAGAGCCGGGAAGTCAGAGCAAAGGAATTTGCAAACACATTCTTCAGCGCCACGAGGATCCCCACGGCAAGTAAACAGGAATAAAGGCCTTGTGGAGGTGGGAGCCTGGGCAAGGTGGGGGCTGCCCCCTGTTCCTGTGGGATTCCCCTGGACTCACCTGTCCCAGGCAGTGCCTGGCACCACGGTCCCCACTTTACCATTCCGGACTGCAGCTGATACGGCGTGAGAAGTGCCAGCGGAGGCAAAGGGGGGGCTGCCGAGTGACGGCCAATGTCACGTTGACATCCCAGCGTGGCGCTGTGGGGAGCCGACGCTTTGATCACCCGCCCGAGAGCATCCTCCAAGGCGGGCAGGATGTCGCTGTGAGCCCTGCCTTCCCCTGCCCGCCCCGGCCTCGCGCCCAGCGCCCTCGGGGCTGGCCGAAGAAGAGGGGCGCGGGGCCCACTGGCGCTGCCCCGTCTCCCCAGGATGCTCTTCCACGCCAGCGGCTGCTCCCCGTGCTCCTGCTCCGCGGCCAGACCGAGGTTGAAAGCTCAGCAGGCTGCCGGCATGTTTTAGCCTCATGCAGGCGTCCCTCAGAGACCCCAGAGCAGTGGACAGTAATGTGAAAACGATACTCATGTCGTGTCTGAAAGGGCAACAGGTCATCATTAAAATGGAGGCAATGAAAATCATCCACCCGGAGAAGTTTTCGGAGCTGCAGGCCTCGCAGCCGCGCTACGCGCCAGCCCCGCGCCGTGAGCCGCCCCTCGTGGCCAAGCGCGCGTGGCCCTCCGAGTCCGAGATCATCGTCAACCAGGCGTGCGGGGACATCCCCGCCCTGGATGCCACCCCCGGCCCCCTGCCGCTGCCCCGGACTCCCCCCCTGCCGCGGCGAGAGCGCGGGTACCAGAGCCAGCGGAAGGGCAGCTCGGAGGTCTGCTACCACCGGCAGCCGCCGTCGGACGAGGTGATCGTCAACCAGTACGTGCTGCACCCCTCGACGCCCTGCGAGCCCCTGGAGTGCCCCACCTGCGGCCACATGTACAACTTCACCAACAAGCGGCCCCGCATCCTCTCCTGCCTGCACTCGGTGTGCGAGGAGTGCCTGCAGATCCTCTACGAGTCCTGCCCCAAGTACAAGTTCATCTCCTGCCCCACCTGCAAGCGGGAGACCGTCCTCTTCACCGACTACGGGCTGGCGGCGCTGGCTGTCAACACCAGTATCCTCAACAGACTGCCGGCCGAGGCCCTGGCCGCCAACCCCGTCCAGTGGAGCAGCGACACCGACCGCAGCTGCTACCAGACCTTCCGCCAGTACTGCGGGGCTGCCTGCACCTGCCACATCCGGAACCCGCTGTCGTCCTGCACCATCATGTGAGCCCCGCAGCCCTGCCCCCACCTCCCGGCGGCGGGGCGGCCGGCGGGTGCGAGAGGACGGCGCTGCACCGTGGCACCGGTCCCTTCTCTGCCGGCGGCACAGCCCGGGGATGCTCGGACGCTCGCCGTGGCCGAGGACGTGGGACCGGCGTCCTCGCCGGCACTGGTGGGGGGCGATGGGGACGCTGGGACCGTACGGCAGCCCCCTACGCCCTGCTGGTGCCCAGGGAGAGGGACGCTGGGATGGGGAGCATGTCCACCAGCGCATCCAGGGGCTCCGGCTCCCCCCGTCCTGCGGCAGGAGCCCCCGCTGTGCATCGAGCATCCCACCACGCTCCATCCCTGGGCACTTTCTCCCTCCTCTCTCCCTGCGGCTCCCGAGAGCGGACACTGGTCCCTGGACGGAGCGACACCCTCCCCATCGCCCCGCGGCCAGCAGCGGCGGCACAAGGAGCCCTGGAGGTGCCTGATGTCGTGCTGGGTCGCCTGTCTGGCACGGGAGGCAAGGACAGGTCCCTGGACTCCCCCTCTCCTTCTCTGTAAGTTATTTGCCAAAGCTTTCATCTCAGTGGCCAAGCCGCCGTGCGCCCGAGTCATTGTAGCCATGCCACGCCGCCGCACTGGCCCCTCGGTTGCGAGCAGACACGCGGCCCGTTTCCTCCGCAGGCCCTTGAGGAAAGCTCCACTTTATCCTCGTTTTGGAGGATTCTTGTTTTTTCCCAGTCCGTCCCTGGCCGCCCCATCTCAGGCCGCTACACGTTCACAAAGGCATTGAGCTGTGCCCGTCCTCTGCTGCTCCACGCGGGGCCCTGCATCGATGCCCCATGGGATGGCTTGCGGGGGCATCACGGCGTCCGGTACCCCACATTGCCGGCTCCAGCGAGGGGATTTGGCTCTGCAGGGGGACAGAGGTCTGGCTCCTGCCCACGGTCCCTTCCCCGGAGCAGCACCTCTGCTCCGAGCCCTGTGCGGAGGGGCGGGCAGGGCGGCAGCCCCCTGTGCACAGTCTTGCTTTCTCCAGGGCACCTGGAGAGGTAAGTTTGCTGCCAAAAAAGCAAAAAAAAAAAAGAAAAAACAAACCTAAAAAAATATAGAAAAAGCCATAATTTGCGGGTGCTCCTGCAGGGCTGAGCACCACAACCCAGCACGGCCACGGCACCAGGGGCACATGCTGCCCGGTCCCAGGGCACCGGGGCTGGGCGTGCCGGGGGGCCCCGCAGAGCCCGCACCCTGGAGGAAAGAGCAGCCCCCAGCACTGGCCGAAGCCCAGCATCCATCCAGGGAGAGGGGCCGAACCGTCCCCCCCGGCCACCCCGAGGGAGCAGGCGATGCCACCGGCGCAGCCCCGGGTACCATCCTGCTCTGGCGGAGAACGCGGCCGATACCGTTTCTGTGTTGCTCTGCCAATGCCTCCCGCTGCTGGTTGTGACGATGATCATGTTTTATACCCGGCCTTGTTCTAACCCCCATCAGTCTCCCCAATAAAGATTATATTGGAACGAACAGCGACACGGCGTTTGGGGAGGCACGTTGCTGCGGGGGTGCTGTGCCCCGGCCCCGCTCGGTCTGTGGGGCAAGTTGGGGGGGAGATACCCAAAGGAAGGGCTTTCTCCGGGACTGACACCTCCTCCTCCGCCCTGGCTCTCGGCTCTGACATGGTTGGGTCCCCACCTTGCCCAGTCCCTTGTCCCACCACACACGGCTGGGCACTGTGGGGGTATGCTGGCCACCTTGGCAAGCGGTCCCCAGCCACACCAAGGGCTCCGAAATACGTCTGGGATGTCCCATTCCTCCCGGAGTGACTGGGAAGGGGATTTGGCAGCCTGGTCCAGGTGGCACCCACTAGAAAAGGGAGCCAGGGAGGGACACGGGCCGTGCTGGGCTCCCGCTGCCCCCTCCGGTGAGGCAGACGCACCCATCGGTCCTGCCACGCGCCCCTCTCCGCACCATCCCCAGTGGCACACCGGGACTGCCCCGGTGCCTGGCATGCACCCGGCAGCACCGGCAAATGGCATTGGTGGGGAGCACCCTCTGCCTGCACTGACCGGCCCCCGGCGTCACCGTGATGGCAACACTCCAGCTGGGAGAGGCAGAAATTTGCAGCAGAAGCAGGTGGGAGGATGCTCCCGCGGCAGCGCGGTTCCCCGGGCGTGAGCTGTGCGCCCAGGCTGGCGTGTGCACACATGTGTGCATGTGTGTGCGCAGCGGGGGGTGCGTGTGTGCGCACACTGAGGCGTTCCGTGCACGCACAGCCCCGCTGGCCCAGCGCTGCCTCCCCAATTTCCTTCCTCTGGGAGCAGCGGCTGCCTCTGCCCTCTGCTATGGGACACCGCGGAGCAGCCGCTTCCAAAGCACCGGCACGTCCCAGGTCACGGCCGAGCCCTGGGGGCAGCTCCCAGCCCCGGGGGGCGCAGGGGTTGAGGGGTGGCTGTGGACCCTTTGTCCTTGGCTGCCATCTCCCCCCCTCCAGGGGCGTTTCTGTCCCCGGAAAACGAAACCACGTCCCAGTCCATGGGTGCTGAATTACAGCATCAATAATGCAGCCGGTGCCATCCCCGGCCCCGAGCGCACCGCGGCCGTGACCTGGCTCCCCAGCCCTGCATCCGAATCCCCGCCATCCTCGGATTTGAGGGGCACGGGCAGCCCTGGCAGCAGTGCTGGGGGCATCTGGCTGTCTCAGCATCCCCCAGCGAGCCCGAGGATGTGGCTGCTCAGGGGAGCTGGGGCAGCCCCGAATCCAGGACAAGCATCTCCATCCATGGCCCCAAAGACTCATCCCAAATCCAGGACGAGCATCTCCATCTGCAGAGCCCCAAAGACACCGAAGCAACGGGCCAGCCAGGGCAGAGGTGGCCGCAGTTTTGCCCTCAAAGCAGGAATTTGCCCTTTTTATTACATAAGGAGGAAGGGTACAGCACGTCCTCCCCACCCCCCCCCCCCCGGTACCTCTTGGGCACAGAGTAAATTTAAAACCGCTAATTTGATTCTGAGTTGCAATTAAGGAAGAAATGGGGCCTTTCAGGAGTAGGTGCTGGGCGCCAGCCCATTTCTCCAGCCCCATTAACCTCCAGCAAGCGCTCGCTGGAAGAGCGGCCGGGGTGTGCAGTGGGGGACGGGGACGGCGGGGTGGTGCCAGCCCTCGCGTCGGGGCTGCAGGTGAATTCAAAGTCTTTCAAAGCCGCCCCGGCATCCCAAGCCCCGAAACTCTTCCACGGCCGCTGTGGCCACGCCGAGCTCTGTGTCTCCAAGCTGGGTTTTCAAAGCGCTCCATGTCCCACCCGCTGCTCAAACGTGGCCGGGATGCGGCCGTGGGGGCAGGTTGGGGTGTGTGTCAGCAAAGGTGCTCACGAAGTTCCCAGACGAGCTGTTTTTAAAACCTCCTGCTTGATGTTACATCTGTCCCGGGCTGGGATGAAGCTCTGGGCTCTCCTGGTGTCCAGGCTGGCCCAGGGTGGGAGGGGGGACTCAGGGAGGATAAACGGCTCCTGGGGGTGACCCTTCCCCAAATGCCTCCAATTGGTTTAGAATTGGGAAGAGCCAGGAAGGGGCAGCTCTCTGCCACTTTGGGGCTGGCCTTTGGCACAGGTTGCGGAGGTGGCGTTTCCCAGCTGTTCTCCCCAAAACCAGCTCCTGCAGCTGGTTGGTGCTGGGGGTCACCCCGGGCTGGGGGCAGCTCTGCGCGCCTACTGGTGATGGGTGGGCAGCGCCGAGGCTGGTCCCCATGCGAGGCTGGTCCCCATGCGTGTCCCCATCCTGCCCCGCTGCCCTGCCCGGGGGGTTGCACAACGGGACCAGTTCCCCGCTGGTGCCGAGCGGGGGCAGGATCCGGCCCCAGCGCGGCCGAGGGGCCAAAGGCTGCACCGGGCTACGTGGCAGCGTGATGCCAGGCTGGGAAGGAGGTGGCCAAGCATCAGGGCTGTGTCCTCCCTGGGGACACGCAGCCTCGTAACCTCGGTGTGGGGCGGTCACGCACCCGAAATGGCTGTTTCGGTGGAGAGGAAGCCGCTTGCAACGGCTTCTGCCAGCGCCTGGCTTTCACAATGAGGTGTAACCCCGCGATGAGAAGATAATGGGTTGTGGCACAGAGCCCAAGAGGCTGTGACAGGTCCCCAGGGCCAGCGGTGGCCCGCAGATGGGGAGGAACTGCTGAGCTCGGGAGCCTTCTTGGGGTTAAATCCCGGCAAGGGCTGCCCACAGGCACAGGCGCCCACTGACGCTCCCACCCCGGCTTCATGTTCAAGGCTGGATTCTGGTGCAGGAGTTGCTCCCAGGGTGTCACCGCTGCCGTGCCATCCCCGCTGTCCCTCAGGCCTCGCGCTCACCGGTGCAGGATGGGGACAGCACTGGCGTGTCCCCAGCGTGGGGGCTGAGCGGGGAAGGGGAGGTGCTGCTGCCGCTTGTGGTACAAAAGGGGTGGGGATGGCTCCGACCAGAGCTGGATGCGTCCCCTCACGCCCCAACCCCCTGACTCCCCGCCCCCAACCCTGACCTGCCCGCGTGGCTGAGACCGGGCGCACTCGGTGCATGTGTGAAGCTGCCTGTGCTGCTGATGTCCTCACTGCCGCCCACGCATGGCTGGGGACCCGGGTTGAGGGGACACCTGGGCTTCAGCAGGAGAAGGCAGGAGAGAGAAACGGCCCCACAGAGCCCCGAGAGGCAGGTCCTGCAGGGATGGGGGCAGGCACGCCACCAGCCAGGGGACACCACGTCACCCTCCTGGTGCCAGCAGCCTGGAGATGCGACAAAGTATTTGGGGTTCAATGGGGTGTCGGGGGGGGTTGTGGGAGGGGACATGGAGGGCTGCAAGGGAGGTGGGGGGAGATGGAGTGGATTTGAGGGGCTGTGCCGGAGTCCGAGGGCGGGGGAAGAGGGGTTGGGGGGCTGCAATGGGGTGAAGGTGGGCAGCAAAGAGAGCTGGGGGGTGGATCGGGGCTGCACGGGGGGGGGGCGGTGTGGTGAGACTGGGGTGCGCGGAGGAGCTGGGGGCTGCAGTGGGGCGTGCATGGGGAGACAGGGTGCATATGGCTGCTGGGGGGGGGGGAATGGTGCATAGTTGGGGGTACAAGGGGACTGCGAGGGATCAAAGGCTGTATGTGGGGGGCTTCGGGGGGGCTGTGCCGGATGATGGTGCCCAGCAGCCGGAGCCCTGCCGCAGACCCCCGTGGCTCTTGGCAGGCCGTCCCCGGCCCCCGCTCGCCGTGCTGCACCCGCCGTGCCGCCCGCCGCTATCTCGGCGCGCTAAATATAACCCAGTCCTTGCGAGCGGACATTGCAGCCCGGCCCCCGCCGCCAGCCCTGCCAGCGCGCCCGGGCACCGCGGCACTGCCGGGCTCGGCATCCCCATGGGCTCGGTCCCAACCCCGCAGCCCCCCAGGCACCCCATCCCCGGGGCGGGGGGGTTCGTCTGCCCTTCTCCCGCTTGTAGCAGCCAGAGGGGCCGGCAGCCGGGCGAGGGGAGCGCGGAGGCGCCGCAGGGTGCGTTGTGCTGTGTCGCGTGTCCCCCCCCACACCCCGGGGACGGCTCTGGCCTGGTTTGCCCAAAAGACCGTTATCCCCCCTCCATGTAATGTAGAGCGGGGACACGTGCCAGGCTCCCGAGCGGTGGCAGGGCCCCCCCAGGTGTCAGAGCCCCCCCTTCCCCGCAGGCCCCATCCAGCTGAAAATGCTCCCGGCCAGGGCCGAGCTCCTGATGGAGCTGCTCCACTTGGTATAAATAAATACTCCTCGGTGCGAGGGGGCCCAGGGGGGACCTGCCCGCCTCTGCCTGCCGGCCTGACCCGTTTCGGGGTGCCCTGCTCCTGCTGCTGCCTCCCACGCCCCGGCGCTTTGCCGCAGCAAAGCCCGGCAGCGCCGATGCCGAGAGTAGCCCCAGCAAAGCCCACGGCCCCCCGTCTCTGCCCCCGTGGGCACAAGGGCGTGGGTTTCCCGCAGGGCTGTAGGGCAGGGGAGCATTCCCTCGCTCCCCACCCCGCCGGCCTGGCTCCCTTTGCAGGAGGAAGAGGGAGGGGGTTGGTAGCCCGTGTACCCGCGGAGCCTTTCTGGGAGAGAAGGGTGAAGCCATGGCACCTGGTGGGTTGCACAACCCCGGCACGGCCGGGCAGGAGGACGGGGGCACAGCGGTGACAGCCAGCCCCTCGGCAGGGACAGGCAGGGTGGGGACGGAGAGGGGTGACAGCACACGGGGGCAACTTGTCACAGGGTCGGTGCAGAGCTCTGGCAGGGCCCCGAGAGGAGGCTGGCAGGGGTGAACGAGGAGCAGCACACCCCAGGCTGCGACGATGGGTGTCAGCACTGCAGGAGACTGACCCCTCTGATGGGATCCTGGGGGGGCTGAGGGGGTCTGACGCCTCCCTGCCCCCCACTGCCAGCCCAAAGGTGGCTGAAAGCCCGGCGCTGGCCCCACGTCCTGCCCCTCAGGGTATTGGTGTCCCCAATAATCTGCTGCCAGCCCCCTGCCCTGCAGCGCGGGGGGGACCCAGGGTGCAGAGGAGCCGTGCCATGGCGCGGGCATCGCACGGGGAGGTTCTGGGAGGGCGGCAGCCCAGCTGGGACGCAGCCCCCGCAGGAGCCGGCTGCCAAGTAAGGAGCAGAGCCCGCATCCCGCTCCGCACTGAGCTATTCCTGCCCGCCGCAGCCGTGGGCAGGCCCCACATGGGCACAGCCCCGGTGCCGTGAGCTCCTCTGCCTGGGGTGCCCGGCTGGGGCCCAACCTGCCTGTCCTCAGGCACAGGGTGCCGGGTGCCCGGGGCCCCGCCAGCCCGTCCTGCTCGGTGCTGCCAGTGCAACGCCACAGGGACAGAGCTGTGTTTGCTCTCTTATCTCCACACAGGGCGCGCACAGGCTGGCACCGCTTGGCCAGGGCTGGGAGGTGCCACAGTGAGGACGGGCACCCTCTCCCAGGGTGACTGGGGACCACGGGCTGTCCCTGTCCCCTGCTTGTGTCACCACTGGGCCCTGAAGGGACATGCCCAGGCCAGACCAGACACTGAACTCAGCCTGACACCACCATGGTACAAATGCAAGTTGTATTTCCAACCTCAGTCCGTCTGTCCTGGGCACGGACAGCACATCCCACGGCACAGCCCCGCTCTGCCCGCAGAGCCCCTCCGGCTCCCAGCCCCGTGCCCCCAGTGCAGGAAGGGCTCCCGCTCCATCCGCCCCTTCGCTGCTGCAGCCACGTGTCACCCGGGGCCCGGTGGGATGCAGGCGATGCTCAGCTCCAGGGTCGCCTCCCCCTGCTGCCTGCCCCGGTTCCTCTGCTGCCTCGCTCACTGCGGGCTCACCAGCAGCGCCGGTGCATGCCAGGTGCCGGGGTTCATGGGCTCGCTCCCCGGCCGGCATCACCACCCAGCACCAGACACAGGGGCAAAGTGGGAGCAGGGCTCCTCTCCCCACACGTGGCCCAGCCTGGAGGCACAAACCCAGCGCTATTTATCCAGGATGAGGAAAAGCAGCACCATCAGGACAATGGGGAGGAAGATGAGGAGCAGGCTGAGCATCTCAGCCACCAGCAGCAGTGCCAGCACCAGGAGGTAGCAGCAGCGGCAGTGCCGCTCCAGCCGCCCCAGCCGGCGGATGAGGCAGGGCGGGTAGCGGACGCAGGGCAGGCACCCGAACATGCGGCTGGTGTGGAAGCGCACCTGGAAGCGATGCTCGAGGGCACCGAGAAGGCCCGGGCGCCGCGGTGGCAGGGCTGGGGGCCGGGGGGTGGCCAGGGTGCTGGGGGAGCTGGGCTGGGCGTGCAGCAGGAGCAGCTCCTCTTGCAGCTTGCAGATCTCCCACTCCAGCATGGGTGTCTTCTGGCGGCAGATGGGGCAGCGTACGCGGCCGAACTCGGCGCTGGCTGCTGTGTCCATGATGGCGCGCAGGCAGGCGCGGCACAGCCCGTGGTTGCAGTTGAGCAGGGCCGGTTTGTGCCCCTCGTCGTCGTAGGGCTCCGTGCAGATGGGGCACTCGTCCTCGCCACCCGCCGGCACGCGGCACGGCTCTGCCTCCGTCGCCACCTCATCACTCGACGTCTCCTCTTCCTCACCAGAGAGGCTCAGGGTGGAGCTGGAGGCGCTTTCCAGGCTGGATGACCCCCTGCACGGTGCTGGGCTCTCCCCGCGGGGCAGGATGGGGCTGGCGGCAGCAGCAGCGGGAGGGTCGCGCCCCACGGGCAGGGAGGCACCATGGGCAGGCGGCTCGTCATGCCCAGGCAGCAGCAGCTTGGTTGCGTCCTCCACCACTGCTGGCGCGTTCCAGCAGCCCCAGGCAGTGGCGGGCGCCTCTCCGCACAGCCGGGGCGGCTCCCCAGGGCCCCCCAGTCCCCCAGTCTCCCTCTCCCCTTGCTGCCCAGCACAGCCCTCCCCTCCGGCTGCCCACACCGGCTGGGTGCCGGGCTCTGCCTCCTCGCCTGCTGCCGGCTCCATGGGGGCAGCTGCTCCACGGCCACCCCCCTCACCCACCACCCCCGAGTCCCCTCGGGGCTCAGTGCGGGATGCGGGTGCTGCTCCAGGGCAGGAGGTGGCCTTCAGCATGGCTGTCAGAAGGCTTTAAAGGCAGCGGCATCTGCGCAGAGTCCCGTCATCCCTCCGGCGTGGGTTGGGACGCCCTCCCAGACAGATGGGTCAGGAGCCCCTGAAGAGGGGTTTGTCCCCATCACCCTCACCGATAAGCCACCCCAAGAGGGGCATCACCGTGCGCATCCAGCAGCCACTTTCTCCTCCTCTTCCTCCTCCCGAGCTCCAACGCAGTACTGACCCACCACGGTCCAGAGGAGAGGGCACCAAGCTGGGCGCTGCCCGCTGTGCCGGCAAGGGGTGCAGGGGTGGCAGGCACCCGCGCAGGCAGCCGCTGCCTGCTGTGGGCCAGGCGGGGCTGGGGCCGAGCCTGGCTCTAACCAGTCTGGTTTGTCAGCTCCTGGAAGCGGCTCAAATGCAGGCAGCCCGGGGCAGGCAGCCGTGCCCGCACCAATCAGCTCCCGTGGGAGCCGGGGAGGAGCTGGGCCCACGGCCGCCTCTTCTCCTCGCCCAGCAAAAATGGAGCCACCTCTGCGGCCAGAGCTCCCCACGCCGCTGCCCGTGGGGCATGGCAGCATGGGCCCTGCGCTGCCCCAGCACAGCCACTTTCAGCTCAGACCTCTGTACACCACACCAGCATGGACCCTGCCCTGCTCCCAGTACAGCCCCCCAGTTCACACCCCAGTATAAGCGCAATAACACGGCTCCCACTCTGCTCGCAGTCCAGCCCCCAGCTCACAGCCCATGTAGCACACCAGGGCAGGTCCTGCGCTGCCCCAGTACAGCCCACCCCCATCCTCCAGGTCCGTCCCTGTGCTGGGGCCACCTCTCCTTGCCCTGCCCCATGGGCAGCCTGCAGGGCTTGGGAGGAAGAGCGCAGCCTGGATAGTGCCCCGTATGCAAGGGGACGGTGTCACCAACGTGAGGACTGCCACGCAGCAGCTCCACGCTGTCCCCTGGGCTGTCCCTGGGGTGTGGAGACACCCAACCCAGCCCGGGACTGCAGGTTCAACAGCTCCTCAAAGCAAGGCAGCGCTGGCCAAGCAGCGGGGTGGGGAGACCCAAAAAGCACCCCGTTTCCACTCACTGCAGTGCTGTAGCTCCAGCAATGCCCCAGGGCACTGCTCACCTGTACAGGACCCCATGATCCGGCGCGTGGGAGGATGGCTGGGTCACAGGGGTGGTGTGGCACTGCTGTCCCTTCCTGTCCCAGCCGGCTCCCAGGGACCGTCCCCGGCTGATTCATGCCCTGGGCCCTAATTGCTATTTACACAGCGGCACCGAGTTCGCTGAACTGGGGGAGGAAGGTGGTGGTACTGGCACCACTGGGGCAGCGGCCGGGCCAGGAGGGCAGACAGCCCCGAGGCTGCCAGGGAAAGGGCTGGAGGCCGCTGGCTCGCCCGGCCCCAACTGGAAGCAGCTCCCAGCATGGGGTGAAGAACGAGTCCAGCAGCGCAGGCACTCAGGGAATGGGATAACTCAATGGGAACTGGCACTCGGGGAGCTCAGACCTTGGCATCAGGCAGGCTCTGGAAGATGAACTGGCAGCAGAGACAGAGACCGAAGCTTCCTCCTGCGCCCATCCCCTGGAGACAGGGGGAACAGGTCTGTCAAGGCAGCCTCCTGCAGCAAGAGCTGCTGCTGCTGCTGACTAATGCCAGGGTGGAGAGACTCCCATGCAACAGCTCACTTCCTCTAGGTCCTACCACAAACAACGGCCACTGCCAACACTGTAGCTCTAGCAATGCCCGCGGGGTGCTGCTTCCCAGCATGGGGACCCCAGGAGCTGGAGCACGTGGGACAGCAGCTCGGTCCCAGGCAGGAGCCAGCCAGCAGCATCCCACCCCAGAGACTTCTCGTCTCCACGCTGGCGTGGTGCGGGCATGGGGAGCCAGGCTTTACCCACGCCAAACCCACCCTCCCCCGGAGATGGGCTCCCCCTGCCCACCATGGCCCTGCTGCCATCAGGGAAGGGCTGGTTGGGTAAATCCACCCCCTTTGCCAGGCCCCTCTCCTGGCTGTGATAATCTCAGGCCAAGGATGATGCCAGAGGTGTCATTTGGCTGGCTCCTTTATTCAGGCAGAGTTCGTGGGGAAGGGGGAGGCAGGGAGCCAGGCTTACGACCAGGTTTCGGACTGGAAGCGCTGGGACCGTTCCAGGGCTGTTAAATGCTCCTCTGCTTCGGAGGGCGACAGGCCACCTTCCAGCTGCAACACCGACTGCAGGGCTTCGGCCACCGCCGCTGGCATCTGCTTGGCATTCCTGGAAGAGAGAGCAGGCGGTGAGATGGAGGGCGAGTAGGAAAAACGGAGGCCTATCTACAGCTCATCGGCGGGGCAGTGGTCCCTGCGGCCGAACCTACCGCCCCTGGCACACAGCGTGGGCTACTGCCGCACCGGGGCAGTGGGAACCTGCCTCACCCTGCAACACAGCCCGCCTGGCGCTGAGTAAATGACAGGCTTCCAGAGGTAGCTCCTACCACTCCCTAGAGAGCAGCGCCGTTAGCCACGCAGGGCTTTTCAGGCAAAGATGTGGTCTTGGTGGCCAGTCCCTGGCAAAGGAGCATCACAGCTCAGTAGCCCTAACTCCAGCCCCTGTATCGCTCCGTTTCCCATCACGCTTATTAGAGGGACACGGGGAATATGCACGAGTCATAATTTATCGGCAGGAGGGCAGGAAACCGTCCTTTCATCTCAGGGGAAACATTCGATGGAAAACGTGTCTGATCCTGAGCTGGGTAAGACGACTGCTGTGAAGGAGCAGCCGCTTCCGCCCAACCGCTGCCGCCTTTCATGAAACCCGAAATGATTGTTTTGATGGTGACATTTGTAACCAAAGCCAGCTCAAACCTCAAAATAACAGAAATGGTGAAGAAAACATGAGCTCCTGTGTAGAAAATACCCAAATAGGATTCAACACTTCCAAGCGCAATTATTTCTTATGGGAAATAAGAAATTCAGACTTTTTCCTGGAGAGAGATTCATTTGGTGAACTGACTGTGCAACAACAACAAAAAAAAAAAACCCCAACTAATAAAAAATTTCCCAGGCTGCTCCAATTGGCACGAGCATCTGGCAACGTCCTTGCTGTTTCCCAAGTACAAGGCAGAATTCTGACTTGCGTTTGAAGCTGATTAACATCCCAAAATACACAGAAAGGAGGTCTTCTTTTTTTGGAAGAGTCATATCGTTTCTGAGTCAGGCACTGATATGCAAGTGCAAGATAATGTAGCCGGGCTTGTGATGGAAAACATGTCAAATATCTCTTTTTAGCAGAAAGAGAAAGACATTTTCAACCTTTATGGGCCTGGGTAAGATAAGCCGGGCACAATCAGAGAGAAGACACAGCCCTGGCCCCCCAGCCCCTGCCCCAGCCAGCAAGGGCCCGGGAAGTCAGACACACCGTGCTACATGGCCCAGAGCTGCTGCTGCTCCGGGACACGCAGCCCAGGATTCACTTTCCCCATCTTTCTCCTAGCATGGCTGAAACTGGGAATACTACTTTTAGGGGGGAAAAAAAGGCCATTTTCAGGCTACCTCACCTACACCTTCCTATTTGGCCCCCCACTGGCAGCTCAGAGCCTGCGGGCCAGGGAGGGGCACTGTGATCCCAGGCGTCCTTACAAGTGGTGTGGGCTGTTCAGGAGTGGGCAAGTGCCCACTGCAAACAGGACAGTTGCCACTTGTACAAGGAGGACGAGGCGCTCGGATCCCACCTGCCTGATCAGGACTGAGGGCCACCCTGTGCCAGGGGCGAAGACCCCAGCGAGACGGGTCTTGGAGCAACCCCAACGTCCAAAACACCACCCTCATGGCCAACCCAAAATCCTGCAATGGGGAGAGCTGTGCAAGCCTTGCTCTTTCCAAGACACTGATCCTTTTTTGGCAGCCCCCAGGGTAACTCCATCAGGACCAGAAAGCGGCAAAGAGGATGGAAGGAGAGGACAGAGCCATGGGGACAGCATGCCCGGTGGTCACCCAACAGCTGCCCAATGGTCTCAGCATTTGGGCTGTGGCTGGAGGCACAAGCCCAAGCCCCAGGTGCAGCTTGATGGAGGAAACCAAACCTGAACCCCAGATCTGTGGGTAGGAATCACCAGTTTGGGGTAAGTGCCCCAGAAAGCCCCGCCATGCAGCGAGGCATGCCAGACCAGGCGGCAGCGCTGGTGCAGCAGTGAACAGGGCGGTGGGCGGCTTGGCCTCCGCTTCCTGGGCAGTAAACAAAAATCTCCTTCTCCCAGGAATGCAGCAAGGCCAGTCTCGCTCTGCGAGGCACCGGGCAAGTTCCTGCTCTCGTGCGGGACAGGCAGGAAAGAGCCTCCTGCAATTGCTGCTCGTGTCGACAGCAAGGCACAGGTTTGCACAGCGCTTTCCAGGTCATGGGGTGCACGACAAACACCATCGCCAGCCTCTCGCCAGCTCAAGGAGCCCAAAAGCATTTCACAACGCTCGCCCCAGGCAGCGGGTGAGCAGCCTCCTCCCTGCCATACAGGCAGCGACAAGGGCAGGCAGGTTAAGGGCTTTTCCCAGGAAAGCAGACACAGAGCCACGAACAAAGTTGCAGATGCTCTGACTCCAAAGGCCAGACCCTGCTTTTGGTTTGAGATTCTCTACCAGCCTAAGGTGAACAACCACCTGGCGAACAACTGTGCTGCCAAAGGAGGCAGGCTTCGGTGCAACATGGCCTGTCCCTACCCCGGAAAGGCAGATGTGGGTGCAAAGAGTCAGCCAGAATGCGCCAAGGGTCCCAAAAGCTGTTGCTCACAAGCCCCAGCACCAGTGGAGTGCTGGTATATTGTGCTTTAAAAGTCTCCTGCCCACCTGAGCAGCCACAGGAACTACGCAAGCCTTTTTCTCTGGTTTCACCAAGCCCCACTGGAGGAGAGGGGTGTAAAGAGAGGCCAGAGCTCTCCTGTGTATAGATTTGCCGTGGGTCAGGGGCCAGGCTGCCTGCTTTCAGGTGACACCAGTCACAGGCAGTTGGAGGGATGGGCACACGGGGTCGGCTGGAGCACCCTTCCCGCCGTGCCAGCTCTGCCCCTCCTAACCGGAGCACAGGGTAGGGGAGAAACAGCCCTCTCAGCCCAGGGCTTGCGGAGCAGGATGTACGGAGAGAAGGAACAAGCAGGACCTTCTGCGGCAGTCAGTGCAGCCCCCAGAGACCTGCCACCACGCAGGGTGTGCTCGCTCTGGAGGGTGATGAGTCGAGGGAATGCAGACGCAGCAATGTGCAGCCCCGCTCCCCCAGTCCCTGCGTGGGGACCTCACTTACCCAGCCAGGTAGACGTGAGCGCTCCCACTGCTCAGCAGCTCCCACACCAGCCTTCGGTTCTCCCGGATGCGATGCTGAACGTAAACCTTCTCCTCCTGCAGGGAAACACGGCGCTGAGCCCACCGGCCCTGGCCACGGCCCCAGCCCCAACCCCAGCACGCCTGCCCGGCCCCTGGGGACTGTCCTCAGGGGCTCTTTGCAAGAGCTCAGGGCAGCACAGCCCCCCAGCATAGGGGGGCACTGGGAGAAGCAGTTGGATCAACTCTCACACAGGGAAGGGGATCCCCACACCTCATGTCAGTGCACTGGGATGGGTTGGGGGAGATGGGTGCAGCAGCAGGACCTTCAATGAGGAACATGCTGTGAGTAGCCCCCCCCCGAATCCTTTGTCTGCCCCCTGCCTGCTCCAGCTCTGGTGGACCATGAGCTGGGGAGTCCCCACAAGGGCTCCCCCTCCTTTCCTCTGCTCTCCCTGCATGGGCAGAGGAGGCTCGCTGGCCCCCCTGTGCCAGGGCTGCCGCAGGTCAGAGACCCTTCCCCGCACCCCTGGCTGCCGGTCCCAGCCCTGTCACCTGCTGGAGGCCTGAAGCAGCTAGGAAGGGCAGGAAGCTTGGAGAGACAGCCTTGGTCCCACTCCCTGCCCCTCCGCTGAACTTAGGGACTGGATACGCCTGGCTTTTGGCACAGTATAGCCCAACCAAGGAGAGTTCCCAAAGGGTTAATCCACAAGACTTCTCGCATTCAAGCAACTGCCTACGGCTCTGGCTCCTGCCCAAGACGAACACCATTGCTAACGTGCCTGAATTCACTGCCGGCCCAGATGGCTCCTCCACGACAAAGGTGACAGTGTGATGGAGGCCAGGCCCTCTGCCGCGTGTTCCAGCACGCTGGGCTCTGCACAGCAGTGAGCTGAGCTGCGGGCACAACCCCCTCCCCATGTCCTCCTCCCTCCGTCAGCCCCAAAGGCAGCAAGGCTCTTGCTGCATCGCAGGCTCCCTGTGGGCTGCAGTTTGGAGGTGTGCGTGGGAACAACCCCCAGCCCCGGCTGTCACAAGAGCTGGTCACCGCGCGTCAGCAGGTCCCACGCAGCTCCACTGGTTGCATTGCACTGGAGAGTCAGGTCACCCCCGGGCACAGCTCCACTGCTCCGACCCGGCTGCCGGCGATGCAGGAGGTAAGCAAGCTCGTCACAAGCACCAACACAGCCAGCTGGTTGCTCAGCTTCAGCATCATTACCATTAATCAGCTAAGTGCTGACAGAGGCTCTGCCGACGAGGTTAGGGCTCCGAGCAGGTCATTTAAGGACCAGCAGCTACCTAGAAACCAGAGGACCCCAGTGACAAACTCAGGTCACGATGTCTCAGCTAAACCCCAGGGCATCCTGCTGAGAATTAGCGACAGCCGCATTAGGCTGGGATCAGTCAGTCTGCACCACGGGGCAGACGTGATGTGACAGAAGGTCACTGCAAAGGGGACCTTACAGAGAGAAGAGGGAACTCCTCCTCAGCTGTGGGGTGTCCCAGCTCCTGCCAGTTCTTGAAAACAAATTTTTGATGAGTTAACAGCTGTGGTATCTCCTAGAGGCGCAGGTGCAATGGCCCAATGTGGCACATCCTACCTGGCTGCGCCCCCACTTGCCTCCCTGTTACAGCACTGCAAGGACTTGGTGGCAGAAGACCCTCAGGACAAACTGCTTCCCCCCACAAAGCAGGCAGAGAAGGGAGGCCAGAAGGCACACTCTGATGCAAGTCTCGTCCCTCCAGCATCTATGAGGGCAGGAGGAGGCTCTGGGGCTGCTCTCCAGATTTGGGGAGCAGCAGGTCCCCTTTCACTGTGTTAGCCACCAGAAGACAGACAAACTAGTCATCCAATAAACCTCTGCAGTGCTGCTCCCGTTCATCAAAGGCTTGGAAAGCCTTCACAGTGGCATTCAACTCATGCCTTACAAGTGACTGGATAGAAGATGCTGGCTTCATGTCAACGCATGCACACAGCCAGGAGAAAAGGGCTGGGGCAGCTGAGCTACACAGAAATACCCATTCTCACTGACCCTTTTTATCAGATCTCTCTATTTCAAAGGCAGGGTGAGCTTTCAGTGCCATCAAGGGAACGGGCGAAACAGTGAAACAGAGTCCCAGCTCACGGAGCCTGTCTGGCAACATCAAAAGCCCCGCAGCCCAGAGAGGGGCTGAGAGCTGCCCACCAAAGACGCCGCCTGGGAAATAAGGGAGCAAAGTGAGGGACTGAATTGTGGGGGTGCTTGTATCTCTGGGGAGCTTTCTCCTGCACGGATGAGACTCGGGGAGAGCTGGCATGGAAGCCAAGCTCCTCAGCTTCAGCCAGTGATCAGAGAAACACGGTGGGGAGGGTGGCACTCAACCAAGAAAGTTTATTGCCTGGTGACCCCTCCGAGAGGCTTGGGAGCCTTTATCACTCATGTGGTCCAGCCAAACAAAGCTGGCTAATGCCTTATCTGCTTCGGCACTCACCAGCCCCATCCCAGCAATCTTTCTAGCTCAACTCAGCCAGACACGTCCCGGCTGAGCAGCTGCACTGCAGTGCCGGTGGGGATCTTGGCCAGCACCAAGGTGGTGTGAGTGAGCGAGCTGAGCACTGTGCCACCCCACCAGGCCCTTCGCACGCCATGCCAACAGGTACAGGGGCCAGAAACACTGGCAGAGTCCTACCAGTGCTTCCTGAGATGCTTCTGTATCCTCCTTTCTCCTCTGGGAACTAACCTGGTCCCTGGAGAAGGCCGTGAAGAGTGTCAGGAAGCCCTTTGTCACGAGCTCTTCCCACTCTGCCTGGCAGTAGAAGTCTTTGGATTTCTGGCGGCAGCCGAAGAACAAGCAGTTCCCTGCAGAGAGCAGACCAGAAGGGCCATGATGGGTGGACCAAATGCCCTGTGAATACTGGGGACCACTGGTGCCACAGAGCTCCAAGGCTCTCACCTCTTTGCCAGGCCTGGCTTACAGCCCTGACCTGGAAGGACCAGGACTCAGGAACTGTGTGACCATTAAGCCAGGTGGCTTGTGGCAACCAGAGGCCCCTTTGTGCTGGGGAGGCAGGGGCAGGTAGGGCAAGAAGAGCCCTCCAGGGCTGCCTGTTCCCCTCGACCAGCCTCAGCTTCCTGCTGAGACCCGTAGCTGAGCCAGGGGAACGACGATGGGACAAGAGCAGAGGCACGACTTCTTGTGCAGTAGAAGACGAGTTCAACAACCCATCTCCACTCACAGAGAGCCAAGAAAGAGCCTCTGCAGAGCCCTGCCCTGACCCAGGGAGCAGCCTTGCAGTGCAGCCTGTGAATAACCACACAGGTTGCGCACACCAGGCTCTGGTCCTCACCTGCTCCAGAGCCCAGCTTGCTCCCACTCAAACATAGCAAAGGCCAGGCCTGTCCAAACCTTCAGAAGCCCCAAGTCCCACCTTCCCATATGCTGAACGCAGACCTGCCTGCAGCAAGGGGCAACCCATGTCCCTCACAGGACCACCCCTCACCTCTACGTCCTTGTGCCACCCGCTCCTGTATCGCTGCTCGGAAAGGTGCCACCCCTGTGCCGGGGCCAATCATGATCACGGGGGTGTCAGGGTCAGCTGGGAACTTCATTCCTCCTTTCTTCACCCAAAGAGGCACCCTAACATCACCTGCAAAACAAACAGACTGACTAGCATCACCCCACCACCTCTGCCTTTGTGACACCCCGCAGAGGGCCAGCTACGCATCCAGCTCTTCCAGGATGCTCCAAAGATATGGACAGCATCTGGCTTACCACAACCCTGGGACCAAGGCACCCCTGGTGCCACAGGGACACTATGTGTGTATCAAAAGCACTTCAGCCATCTCAGCATGGCCTCTGCAAGCACCTGAGGGAACCCCAGAGCAAGGCAAGAGCCCTACAGCACATAGGCTGTGGGACAGCCTTCTCCTCATATCGGTGGTGCCGGGGAAGACAGTGGTGAAGACAAGCAGAGATCTCAACCTGGCTGTCAAGTAAAGGAGGGCCAAACTTTCCTCCTCTGGGAACCAGAGGAGGTGTGAAGATCCCCATCTCGGTACTCAGGGAACACCCAAATCTTGCCCTGGAGTCATACAGAGCAATGCTCTACCATCCCACAGCAGGGAGACCCCATGAGCTTGTCACATTTGCTCAGGGACCCAGCTAAAGGGGTTTTGTGGTTAAAGCAGATGAGCAGCACTCACAGGCTTCATAGGACAGGATGGATGTGCTCAAAGGAAGGACCATCCTTCCCAGAGCTGGTGCTATGGGGCTGGAGGTGTCCAACAGACAGAGTGCTGCCAGCTCCAGGACACCAAGAGCAGCGCACTATGGGACAGCAGGGCATGCTGGCACTGGGAGCAGGAAGGTCAAGCAGCTGGAAGAAAACCAGGAGCTCAGAGTACTCAGGGAAAGCTAGAGGACCATGCCATTCTTGGAAGAGAATGGCAGCAGTGAGGAAGGATGGCTACTCTGAGTTCAGCCCATCCTGCCAAGCCAGTGTGCTCCAGCTCCCTGTGGTGATGGTGGTGCTCCACCCATGGTCCAAGCAGCTCCAGCGCGTGGCCAGCTGATCCCATGGGATCAGCTCTGTGTGCTGTGACAAGCACACAGGGTTCTCACAGAGTCCAAGCGATTACCTTGCTCTGGGTTGAGAGAGGCCAACCAGGTAGAACAGAGACCACGGCGGGGTTTGCTGAGCTGTGTCTTGTACCGCACTACTGCCATGAGGATCTGGATCCGGTCAGGGTGAGCCTGTGTCCAGACAGGAACCACGAGAAATGAGAAGACACCCAGCATGGCTCTGCAGGAAGAGCCCAGTGCCTCCTCCAGTGACAAAGCCTGTGCCCAGCTCCTGCCAGGGCATCTGCAACACTTGTCCTAGCCTGAAACAGCCACTCAGACATAGAATGGAGCACATCCCTGCCCAAACCTTCCAATGGGGAAGGGGGTTTTCCCAGAGAAGCACAGCTGTGGGAATACTTTGCACAGCTGGCAATAGCAACAGAGAATGTCCAACCCTTGTGGTCCCCATGGAGGGTAAGCACCACCCCGTGCATGGGCTGACATCTGCCACGCCACCCGGGCCAGGTCCCACTGCCACCTCCCGGCAGCAGCAGGAAGCAGCACTCCCCCCTCCCATGGCCACACCACCCAGGGATGCTCAACAGCCTCTGCGACACCACATCCCACCGCTCCCCGCGACGACAACACCAGACCTCTGCAGTGCACTGGGCCAGCCCCAGCACTTGCAGGGCTGCAGGAGAGCAAGCGCCCTAATACGAAGGCTGGCACAGCCCTGGGGTTAACATCCAGCATGTCGGCCTGCCACATGCTCACAGCAGAGCTGGGGTTTGGGTAGGTCATGGGTGCTCAGAGGGCCTGGGAGTATAGTCTGAGCATCTGCGGCATGCACGCACCGATGGTCAGTCCTGGCTCTGCCCAGACCTTCTGCTCAGAGCCTGACATGAGGCCAAAAAGGGCTGAGCTCTTACCAGCATGGAGGAGGCGATGGAGAAGGCGCGGGGTCTGATGCGAGGGATGAGGTCGAGCAGGTAGTCGGGTGGAATGGCACACGTGGTGTGAGGGAAATCCCAGAGGGCCTGCAAAGCCAAAGGGTGGTGGGACGCAGTGCACCCCAGAGGGCAGCCTGCCTGCTTCTCAGGGCAGCACAGGTTGTGCCACGCTGCTGTGCCGCGCTGCCCTTGACCAAAGGCACCAACTGCCCCATCCCACTGCTCTCCCCTTGCCCCCCAGCATAGGGCCCACCACAGACAGAACCAAAAGGATGTGGAGCAGTTCTTAATCACCAGTGGAAATCCAAGGACACTTCAGAAAGCATGTGAAGCAGACAAAATTCCCCAGCCAAGAAATTAACAGCTTGTCATCTGCCTGGGTGCTTTATACCGTGGCACAGCCCTCACGGAGTGGGCTCTACCCTACCTCGAGAGTGGTCCTGCGGGGCCGGTTGCAGTAGCTGTACAGCTCTTCCTGCCCCTGTGCAGAGCTGAACTCCTGCAGCTTCTCCCGCTCCAGCTCATTCGTAGAGAAGTAGGACAAGAGCTCAAAGAAGGAGCGCCGCGGCACACAGGAGATGTCCAGGTAGTGGGTGACCAGGTACCGGATGGTGCAGGGCTGTGGCAACAGGGCAGGGAGGGAGGTACCTGCAAGGCAAGGCAGGGGGGAGAGCTCAGCGCCCGCACCAGGGCACGACACCTGAACACCGCCTGCCTGCTGCCTCCACAGCTTTGGCATCCCCCAGGATGGGGCAGCAGTGCGAGCAACCCGACTGGGGTCCTGAGCTGGGGGCTGCAAAGACACAAGGTGTGGGTGCAGCCTGGACACCGCTGGGATCCTCCCACTGGCACCAGCCCTAATGCAGGATCCACGCACGCAGAGTGCTGGGAGGGAAGGAGAGCCCCCACGCTGTGAGACAGGCAGAGGTCCTCTACCCATCAATCAATCACACCTCCCGGGTCTAAAGCAAAGGAAAAGCAGAGCTCCAGGCTAGGGCAGAGCTCAGGGGGCTGCCCTGTCCCAGCAGGGAGGGAAAGGAGCGGCGGGCAAGACCTACCGGGCTCTGTGGGCTTCAGCACAAAGCATCTCTCTGGATCTAGACGCAGGAGCTGGCAGAACTGTTGCACGTCTTCAGGGCAGTTTTGGGGCTGGATCATCACCACGTCCCCTGCATTGAACCTGCAGATGCAGTGGGAGCTGACGAGCTGAGCCACAAGGCAGGCCCACGGGCACGGCACCGTTAGCCCGACCAGCACCCGCAGCAGGGGAGAACCCACAACTGAGACACATTTCCAGTGTCACTAACGTTGTGCTCTCTAACCTGGCAAGGCAAAGAGAGCTGGTCCGTGGGCAGGACCCACACTGCCATACACCCCTGACTTTGTCATGGAGGAGGACAGTGCAGCAGGGACCACATCCATGAGGCTGCAGCCTCAGATATTACAGAAGAAGGGGAATGGAAGAGGAAGGCAGGCTATGGGACACCCAATTCTGCACAGCAAAGCTTGTGGGAGTCAGGAAAACACTTACATGATCCCTGAGGCCGCGACATCAAACTCGATGAGCCGGACATCCTGGAAATGGGATTCTGCTGTGACCCGCTGATTGGACACCATCCGGGCAGGGAAAGGATGCAGCTCGGAGGGAACAGTCCTGGGTGCTGTCGGCTGGAGCAGGCCACCATCGGGATGCGGGGAGTCCTCAGCCAGGTAGTGCAGGGTGTATTTTGGGGGCAGGCTGTGGGGAGAAGAGCAATGCAGTACAGTTACCTCCATGTCACAGCTCCTCTGCTTGTCACAGCACTAGAAGCTGGAGGCAGGGAGTGGTGTGAAGTCTCCCACCGTATCCACCACCCATCGTCCCTCTCCCCTGGGGCTGGCCTGTGCTAAGGGAATGCAATGCAGACTGCCAGGAGAAGGAGATCCCAAAGGCTCCAGCACCGGTAGAGGGAGGCTGGCTGGGCACACAAGCTTGGCGGGTCTGCCTAGGGCAGAGGCGTATCAGGACAGCAGGAGGGGCAGAACTCTGCTGGGGCAGCTGACACACACACCCAGGGGACACCCCATCCAGAGAGAGATGAGCCACCTGTGGCTACAGTCCAAGGGATACTTGGGACACCAGAAGCTGTGCGGGAAGGCCTCCTGGTCAAAGCAGGGCACATCTCCATCCTGGAGAACAGCCAAGGAAGCATGGCATTTCACACCAGCCAGCTCCAGCAGTCCCTGCCTACCCTCTGCACTCACCGTACATCTGGACTGACGATCTCAAGGCCAGGAGGGAGAGGATACAAGGCAAGGATCTTGTCCCATAAGGCCAGGAGCCATGGATCGACCACTGCATCTGGCCTGCAAGGGGGAAAATTCGGGCTGCAGCAAACCTGTGACTCCCCCATCATCCTGCCATGCTCAAGTGCTGCTACTGTGCACCCAGACAACGCTGAGCCACCCCTGGGTAACCACCTCAGCTCCCCTTCCACGGTGCAGGCAGCTGCTTCATGCCTTTCCCTTCCAGCTTCAGGTGCAGAAACATGTCTCAGCGACTCCAAGCGCCCACCCGCTTTTCAGGGCGTAACCACTGACATCTGAACAGAACAACCAACCCCCTGAGCCCAGTTGGTGGCAGTCACCGACTCCCCCAAGCCACACACAACCTCTGCCCTGTGCGAGAGCAGCAGCACAGCTCAGGCTGCTGTAACACCTGCAGGTACGTGTCTGTGTGACACAGCCGTCCTCTAGTCTGAACAGGACTGGGGCAGAGCCAGGAGACGTTGGAGGTCATGGGACACCCTGGAGAAGCAAGTGACACAGGTCCTGACACAGGAAAGTTACAAGCAGAGACCAGCACATTCACAGAGAGCAGCAGCAGGCTGCTGGTAACGTCTGGGGCACAGGAGCAGCCCCGTGGTGGGAGCAGCAGGCTGCTGTCCCCAAGGCTGGGGTAAAGCACACACAGCCCTGCTCTCAGCCCGAGGACAAAACTGTAGCGCACCCCAGAGCTCCCCCCCCGCCACCCCTCTACTGGGCTCTTACCCCAAGTCATGCTGGTCGTCTCCCAACGCCACTGGCAGCAGAGGATTGCCCCCAAGCTGTAGCACCCGTTTGTGCAGCTTCTTCGCAACAAAATTAAACCTAAGCAGAGAATAACCGTGGCTGCAGAGGGCAGGGCTGCTCCAGCAGGACAGCAGGCACTGGCTACATGAGCCAGCACAGGCTGCCAGGGCTACAAGAGGCCAGAACCAACCTGGCCCTGTGCCCTGCCCAGCCTATGCCTCCATCCTGAGGCAGCTCAGAGAAGCAGCTGGCTGCCACTTGCTGGGCCACACAGGCTATGCCCAGCTTCCCAGAAGGGACTCAGGCAGTCAAGCTTCCCTTCAGAGCAGCTTGTTCCCCAGGCAGAGAAACACTTCCTTCCCTCTGCCCCTCGGAGCTCAGACATGCTCCCCGCCACCCCACTACAGCTTTTCCAGGCACATGGGAATACTGTCTTGGGAGAGAACTGGGACTAACAGGGCTGGCTGCCCTGTTTCATGTCGCCTGTGGGCTTAATCCACTGAAAGTGCTGTGGCACAGGCTTTCCTGCAATTCAGACAGAGAACTGCATGGCTGTAATAACTGCCTGAAAAATGATGTCTGACACACTGCGGCAAAGCACCTGTTTGAACAGACAAGGAAAGAAATGGGTAGAAGCCCAGTTCCTGAGGGTTAGGAGGGACACAGGCTGGAACGGCAAGGATTTTTAAGGCTGGTGGGAATTACATTTCATCTGAGCTGCTGCTCTAGAGTCAGGATCTGTCTCCCCATATCCCCTTCATTCTCCAGCCACTCTGGTCTCGCCTGCAGCCGGAGCTGAGGAGCAGCTGTCGCGGGCAGCCAAGGAGCCGCAGAGCTGCTTACTTGGGATAGGAGGAGTCACCAAGGCCCAGCACGGCGTAGTCCAGCTGGCAGAGGGAACTGGGTGGCAGGTTCTTCCGGAACAGAAACCGCCAGAACGTCTATGAAGGACACAGCTGTGGAGTCACGCTGCTGCCAAAGAAGCCTTCCCTGCCTGCCTGTCCCTACCTCCCCCCTTGCCCACCCACTGGGACCCTCCTGCCCTCTGCTGGATCCCAACAGAGTGGGGAGCACAGCAACCTGCAGAGGTGACCCCTGAAAATAGCCACCACTGCTACGTACCAGACGGATGATGCTCTGTGAGCCCTCCACAAACCCAAGGCTCCTGTGACGGTGGGGTCCCTCTCAGCTGTTTAGCTGCTGAAACCCCACCAGCTCCCTGCCCGTGTCCCATCAGTAACACAAGATGTGACTGGTGCTGCTCCAAAGCTCCCCACTTCAAAAATAACCAGTGCTCAAGCTGCTCGAAGAGAGAAATGCACTCACTGGACCAGGAATATAAAAGCAACATGGACAGGAGCACATCCTACCTTCATGTTGTCAGGTGGGTCACCCTGGCCGGTGGTTGCACACACAAAAACCACCAACAGCTCATTGATGAGGTTGGCCTGCGGGCACAGACAGGGAAAGGGGCACTGAGGTCATGTGTCCCGGCTGTCCCGACACAGCTGCTCACATCACATAGAGTTCACGGACAGACCATGCTCAGAACGAAACACATAGCCCCGCATGGCAAATCTCCCCCAGAGGCTCTGCAGCAGCATGTGCTGCCTACACGCTGCCGGTGCCATCGGCTGCTTGGTGCTCCTCGCCTTGCAGGGTATGCCTGTGTATCTGTCATCTAACACGGACTTGTAATGGTTTAACCCCAGCCAGCAACTAGGATCATGCAGCTGCTCACTCACTCCCCCTTCCCCCCTCAAGAAGGGTACGGAAAAGAGGGAGAAAAGGAGGGGGGAGGGAGAAAAAAAAAATCAAACAAAAAACCTTATGAGTTGAGATAAAGACCGTTTAATAGAACAATAACAAAAAAAGGAAAATAACAATAATAATGACACAAGTCACTCTTGCCAGTTGGTGAATTGGTGAAATTGGCAGCTTCTGAAGCAGCAATCCCGAGTACCTGCCCCCCAGATAACCCCATTTATATATCAAGCATGGTGTCTATGGTACAGAATATTCCATTGGCCGTTCCATTGCTCTGTCTATGCTCCTTCTCAGCTTCCGTGGGAAGCTGAAAAAAGTCCTTGACTAGTATAAACATCACCTACCCACAATTAAAACAATATGCATTACTGACATTCCTTTCATACCAAGTCTGAAACACAGCAACCACTAGAAAGAAAATTAATTCTGCCCCAGCTGTAACCAGGACAGAACTCTATCCCAAGAGTCACCGCTCAGTTTTCACATGTTTTCAGCTGCATTTCGCACAAGCTGCCCTCAGAAAGGGCAGAGAACCAGGGTCTGGTGAAATACAGCAGGTCACAGGGAGGGTGAAGGATGCCCAAGCACCAGAAACGGGGTCAGTGGAGATGGAGCAAGACCAGGAGTGCCTGGAACCCCCCTCTGCCTCCCCACTCACCACCTCATAGCTGTCCAGTGCCTCTACCCTGCATTGGAAATGCCGGCGCTTGGCTTCTCTGCCAATTCTCTCAGCTGTGTCGTGAGCCGTCCCAGTTTGGCTGCCGAAAAGAATGAGGAGTTTCCGTTCTGCCATCTGCAAAGAGATAAAAACAGTGTAAATCACCAGGAGATGAGGGGCTGGGAGCCCCAGCCTCCGGCTTCGGCCTAAGCCCTGGTCCCTAGCCCCCAGCTCTGGCCTAAGCCCTGGCCCCCGGCCCCAAGTCTCGGTCCCCAGCCCCGGCCTAAGCGCTGGTCCACAGCCCCGAGACCCGGCCCCCGGCTCCAGCCTAAGGCCTAGCCCCCAGTGCCGAGAGCCGGCTCTGGCCTAAACCCTGGCTCCCAGCCCCGGCCTAACCGCTGGCCCCCAGCTCCGAGACCCGGCCCTCGGCCTAAGCCCTAGCCCCCGGCCTAAGCCCTGGCTGGCCCCGAGACCCGGCCCCGAGACCCAGACCCGGCCTCACCGTAGGTGCCACCATGCCCTCACCGTTCCCCTTCCCCATCCCACCGCTTCCGGTTCCGTCACTAGCGGGCGACGCCTCCCTTCAACGTCATCACTCTGCGCCGCCGAGGAGGCCCGCCGCGGGCTGAGGCGCCGGGGGCACGGGGGGTGTGTGTGTCCCCCTCCGGCAGCGCCCATGTCCCCGCGGCCGCCGCCACGATGCTGTTCTCCCTGCGGGAGCTGGTGCAGTGGTTGGGCTTCGCCACCTTCGAGATCTTCCTGCACGGCCTGGCGCTGCTGGCCTTCTCCGTGCTCCTCGTCCTGAAGGTGGACGGCCAGGCCTCGGCGCTCTCCTGGTGGGTCGTCTTCGTCCCCTTCTTCGCCGCCGACGGCCTCAGCACCTACTTCACCACCATCGTCTCCGTGCGGCTCTTCCAGGACGGGGAGAAGCGGCTGGCCGTGCTGCGGCTCTTCTGGATCCTCACCATCCTCAGCCTCAAGTTCGTCTTCGAGATGCTGCTGTGCCAGAAGCTGGTGGAGCACACCCGGGAGCTCTGGTACGGGCTTATCATGTCGCCCATCTTCATCCTCCTCCAGCTGCTCATGATCCGAGCCTGCCGGGTGAACTGACGGTGAGGGAGCGGGCTCCGGATCGCTGCCCTCACCCTGGCCGGGGACGTGCCTGCCTCACCGGGGAGATCTGGACTCGTAGCGACGGTCATCGGGCGTTTCCCCATCGTGGTGGGTGGCAGGTTGCACAGGTCCAGTTCTACGAGAAGAAGGGGCTGTAATTAAGCACGCTGCTGTGTTGTATAGCATCGTATTTCTTCGAAAGATCCTTTTGTGCCGCATTTCAGTTCACTCAGCTCTTGTGTTAGTCTTAAAGTATCCTGCCCTGCAAGCACTGTTTGATATGCTGGTTATTTTATTTTGAAATAAAAATGCACAGAAGGATTAGTTTTAACTTATAAAATTCTTTTTCCCTAGAAAGCATTTGTACTTAAAACTGCTGCCTGGAGAAGGGGAATCACCCGGAGCTGGGGTGGTTGCTGTCGATATCCACGTACACCCCACGCTGCTGCCAGTCCGAAGCGCCGCAGCTGCTGCCACGCCTGCTCTGCCCTGTCCGAGGCCACACCTGTAACTGTGCGCTGGTGTCGGCAGCAAAGCTAATTTATTTTCATCTGTCCTCTCACTTCATGCCTTCAGTGTGCTGGCAGGGTTTTATGGGGCCACACTCTGAGCCAGAGGTAGCTGATGTGTATATTTTTGAACAGAAATGTGGCTTTTTTTTCTTTGTATTTCAAATCCATTCCCTAAATATCAAGATAGGGGTGTCGGGAGGGCGAGGCACGGGGACAGGAGTGTGCACGGCCGATTCTGGTTGTGAGGAGCCGGGGGGGTCTCACTGAACCTCAGCTTTGGTGTGAAACACTGTCCTCAGACCTCCTGAAAGCCTGAGTAGTGCAGTATTCCTCGGGGAAATGGGGATCAGTGAGTTAAATGCCATTGTCACAGGGAACTCCCAGTGCAAAAGACACCTTGGCGTCACTTGTGTTCAGCTCCCACCACGAGGGTGTTGCGAACGGTGGATCTGCTGCTCACCTCTGCGAGACGTCTAGTGTTGCTTTGGAGCCCAGGCCCAGAGGACTAGTCTCCTTCTGACACCGGGTTTTACAGAGCTTTGTACTCTACCGGTGATGTTGACTCTGAAAAAACATCTCCTGGTAGCCAGGGCTTCCCCTCCAACCTCAGCTGCTACCTGGCCCATCCCTGTCTTTGCCGCATCTACCCAGCTCTTCCTGGTACCACCCTCCTCTGCTGCACTTGGGTTCCTGGGTCGAGAACAGCCCTGAGAAGGAAGGACTTGGGGGTGTTGGTTGATGAAAAGCTCAACATGAGCCAGCAATGTGTGCGCTTGCAGTCCAGAAGGCCAACCATATCCTGGGCTGCATCAAAAGAAGCAAGAGCAGCAGGTTGAGGGAGGTGATTCTCCCCCTCTACTCTGCTCTGCTGAGACCCCACCTGGAGTGCTGTGTCCAGCTCTGGAGCCCCTCCGCTGTGAGGACAGGCTGAGAGAGTTGGGGTTGTTCAGCCTGGAGAAGAGAAGGCTCCGGGGAGACCTTGGAGCCCCTTCCAGTCCCTAAAGGGGCTCCAGGAAAGCTGGGGAGGGACTCTGGAGCAGGGAGGGGAGCCATAGGATGAGGGGGAGCGGTTTTACACTGAAAGAGGGGAGATTTTAGATTAGATATCAGGAAGAAATTCTTGGTGGTGAGCCCCTGGCCCAGGTTGCCCAGAGAAGCTGTGGCTGCCCCATCCCTGGAGGGGTTCAAGGCCAGGTTGGACGGGGCTTGGAGCAACCTGGGCTGGTGGGAGGTGTCCCTGCCCAGGGCAGGGGGTGGCACTGGATGGGCTTTAAGGTCCCTTCCAACCCAAACCATTCTGTGATTCTATGATCTGTTTCATGCAGATAGGATCTTGAGATGGAGAACTGCTCTATAACCGGCTCTCCAGTTCAGTCACGTAGCAGAGGCCTGAGGAGCACCAGGAACGTGTTTGTGGGTCTGATCTCCCCTATGAAATGCTCTGATGACAATGAAATGAGTGGCTGCTCCTTTTCTCCCTAGCAAGTGGACGGGCACTGGGAGGAAGTTTCCTGTAGGTGATGATGGTTGTCCCTTCGTGCTGCTGCCGGCTTGTCCTGGCTGTCACGGAATGGCGGTGGGAGAACCAGCAGCCTGGTCTGGCAGGATCCATAAGCTGACACAGATTTAGCCCAGACTGGGCCATACTGGGGCTTAGCCCCCGATGTGTGGTGTGACCTGCTCCCCACCAGCCTCTGTTCAGGTGGCACCTGGCTGCAGCCGTGGCTCAGTGTCCCCTGTGACTCTAGATGGCCCATCCTGGGCTGGTGTCAGGGTCTGGTGCTGGAAGTACAGGACAGGAGCACCCATTTTGCTTCGGTCCTTGCACACACCCTTAGGTGGTGCTGGGCACGAGCACTGGGACCTGCCTTACAGGAGCTATTCTGCTTGTGATGTGGTTTTCCAGGGCTTTGGTGGTGACACACCAAAGTGCAGCCGTAATTTCCCCAGGTGTTCCTCTGGTCTGTCCGCTTGGAGTCAGCCGTTTGCTCACAGGAGCCAAGCTACGGCAAACCAAGGACACGTCACCTGGGAGGAGGGTGGCCAACTGCTCCTTGTCCACTTCCACCTCACACCAGTGTGAGTTCATCCCTGCTCTCGGTGTCCCCATACCATGGTTGTGCCCGTAAGGCGCCCGGTTGCTCTCTGAGTGCCCAGACCACTGATGATTCATCACCTGCAGATGCAGGTGTCATGTCACCAGCAGCCACAGCGTCACTGGTGTGGGTCTGGGGAGGGTGAGGGCTGGGGTAAGGGACAATAGGAGCAGGGGGTCAAGGCTGGGGTGGTGTTGGGGGACAGCCAGTGTCTGCTGACAGGCATGAAGAACCCGAGCCACAGAGGGTGGGGGACACGAACAGTGAAGGCAAGAGGAGCAGGAGGAGCAGCAAAGCATCTGAGTCAGGAGGGGACACTCACTGAGTTGCCCTGGGGACTGATCAGTGCCTTTGGATTCTCCCACAGCTCCCCAACCACCCGGCTAATTAAACCAAAGAAGGGGCAAACCAAGAAAAAAATAAAAATAAGATCAAACAAATGAACGCATCCTTCAGCCTCGCTGCAACGCTTTGCAGAGGAACGGGGCCGTTTCCTGCTGATGGGCCCCCGCGGGGCTTGCCTGGACCGTCAGCCCCAACCAAGCAAACAGCCGTGTCACCGGGGCGTGGTGCTGGGCGCGGAGGGACGATGCCACAGTCACCTGCGTGCTGCCGGGCTCGCCAGCAAACGGCTTTTCCAGATTGCTGCAGCCGCCTTGGGAAGAGCCAGCAACCGGCGTTTCCCAGCTCTGCTCCTCCGAGGTAAGGCAGGCTCCCGGCTGCCTTTGGGGACGCGGGGGCGGCACGTCGCCAAACTGCGGCACACGGGGTGCTGCCCTGAGGGGGATGCAGGGCTGCCTGCATGGCTAGGGGCGGTGGGGATTGCCTGGCAGCCAGGACGAGCTGTATCCCTTCCCGGGACTCGCTCCACGTGCAAAGGAGTCACCCGCTTTGCCCAGGGCCACCAAGTCCTGCAACAAAACTTGCTCGCACCCCAGCAGTGTGCGGTTCCGGCACGCCAGCCTGTGGCCGGGGCAATGTGGCCACACAAAACTCCTTCTGGGAGCATCCCCCTCGGTGAAATCCTGCTGGACTCTCTGCCAGCTGGCAGGGCTTGAGGGGACAGCCCCTGACACCCGTCCCCTGCCCGGTGCGAGCCATGGGGTCCCTGGTGCTTCCTGGCATGGGAGGGAGTCTCCTCAAATCTTGGCACAACAGACTCTTTTACATGCTGGAATATACTCTGGCAAAGATAAAAATCTCCCCTCTGGGTTTATTTTTGTTGCTGGGGCGGGTGAGTTGGACATTGCTGCCGGCTGGGCCTTTCCCAAACCCAATGGCAGCTCCTCAGCTAAAAGCGTGTGTTAGGGGAGTGCCCCGGCTCGCTCCCGGCTGGAGGCTTGGCCCTGCGGACATGCTGGGGGAGCAGCGTGGATTCCCTGTGCTGGCACCATGGAGCCCAGTAGGTGCCCAGCCCCATGCCCCTCCAAACCCCCGGGGCCGTGGGGAATGAGCCTCCCCACAGCCCGGCCTCCTCCCGGCCCCGTGCATGGAACTGGAGGTGCCGAACCAGCATCGCCCTGGGTCGGTACCCACTGTCACCCCACTCCGTGTGTCCCAGCTCCTGCTGGGACAGGGGCAGCTCTTGGAGAGACATCTGAATTTGGGGATGGCTACACTGGAGGGAGATTAAACTGGTGCTGCCATGTCCATATGGCACCTCCAGCGCAGAGCCCAGCCGGGGACAGCTCAGCTTGGGCTTCATGCACGGGAATGACAAGGATCTAGCATGACCTGAGCTACCACAGGGACATGAGGGCTCCTAAAGGAGGTCCCAGGGACTTCCATCTCCACCTGCATCTTGACGCGGGCAGCACCTGGCGACCATGCGACCTGCTCGGCATGGTGGTGGCTTTAGCATCCTGATGCAGTAGGTGGCTCCCAGTGAGGAAATGGGAGCTGCATCAATGAAAGGACCCTGGCGTCACAGTTCGGGCAGTGTCCTGCTTTGCCCAGGGCTCGTGGGAACAGAAGCCACTGGCTGAGGGTACGGCTGTGAGAAAAACATCCACACATCCCCAGGGGTGGCTGAGAAAAGGATGGTGGGCGAGAACGAGAAAAGGACGTGGCTGGGGGTTTCTGTTTGTCCAGCACAGACAAGCTGCTGCTGGGAGATGTGGAGCGACTGGACTGGGTGGCACAGTTGGTGCCATGGCTTGGCAGCTGAGCCCTGGGACCTGGGGGTGGGCTGTGTCTCCAGAGTGGTGCTGTCATGCAGAGATAGCTGGAAATGCCTCAACAATAAAGCCAAGTCTTGCAAGCCCTAACTGGGAGCAGCAGCTCACCACCCACAAGTCCAGGTGGAAGGGTCAGGGGGGCAGGGAACGACGATGGGCAGTTGGTCAGCCTGTGCCTGCCTCAAATTCTCCTACTGGGACTAAAAACCTGTGTCGTGAATGGGTGATTTAGGTCACTGAAAGAACCACTGTCAAAGGTATTAGCAAAAGTGCTTTCAATATGATGTTGTAAAAGTGCGACTTAACAGAGTTCGATGGGAAGGTTCACCCTGTCACTATATGGCACAATAATTTCAACGATGATCCAAAACTACCAAGGCACAAATCAAAGTCACCGGGACAAAATCAAAGTTACCGAGCCACAAGTTACCACACTACAGGGTTATGCACGGTATTGGTCGCTCACTGAAGATCTGCCATTGGTAAAAGGTCTCTGCCTCAAGGATCACTGGTGGAAGGTGTCCCAGCTCACGGGGAGGTCACCGCCGTGCAGCCACACTGCCTTAGCAGGGAGAGCTCAAAGAAGGCTGACTTAGGCTGTCATATTTATGGAATGAAGTGGTTGGCTTGTAGTCAAAGTACATGCGATGGGAAAGGTATGCATGAGGCTCCTTGTACCCACAGCTTGCTTTGTTCCTCGACAAATGAGGCTTGGAAAAGCCACCCCCTGTTCGTGCGTTAATTGCATGATCCGTGTCCCAAGCTCATGCATCGATGCTCACCGTGTCACTCTGTTCCTTTGTGGGTTTTCAGAGAACAGATTGAAACTAGGGGAGCTCTTGGCCCGGCTATGGCTCAGGCCTTTACCTCCTTTGGAGCCCGTACCAAACTGCGCTGGTTTGGTCAAGGGCTGAACGCACCCATCACACTCCACCCCGTGACTACAATCAATCCGCTTTATCACTCATAGAGTGGGTAGTACGGTTACCTCTTGCCTCTACGTCATAAATACGTGGCATGTTGCAGACCAGTGGTAAGAGTCCAATTATTTGATAGGATGTTTAGTTTAAGTGTCAGGATTAATGTTAGTTACATGTGAGTTCACATACAGAGTCAATTGATTGTATGTGTTTTACATGTTGGATTGACATAATTTGTTTCGTCTTTTGCCAAACTTTGATATGCAGAATGATTATAAGCAATAAACCTAATGAGGTCAAAACTAACAAAACTACAATTGGATGCAGCATCAAATTCAAAATTCCAGCTGCTGTTGGTGACCATCCAAAAAGAGTTTCCCACCAGTGATGTTCTCCATCTTTCTTCCCTCTTTCCAGGACACAGTGTACCTACTCTGCGTCCTGACGGATGGTAATCAAGGTTCTTTGGCCGTTATGCCAAATTCTCAATTGACTCAGGTCATCATGTTGCAACAGTTTCTTTACACATCAGAGATTCACTCCACTGGGGGTAGGCAATAAATCTTGGTACAGCGCAGAGATTGTAGCAGTTGGTGGGATGTGACAGGAGCTGACTGGTTAAAGTTGCGTCCCATAATTTTGGTAAAATTACCAATACAGATTTTGAGTGATTATATGTCTCTATAGGGGTGTCGCCTGTAGATACAGAAGGGTTCTCACACAAACACATCTATTTCCAACATACACAAGTGCAGTTTCAAGGGTTTCATCAGGATGTATTTCAAAATGCCAAACATTTTGTTCAGTGTCAAGACAGATGTCTTGGGCCTTAATGGTATTATTTTCACAAACAAATCCCTGTTGTTCCCATACAACAAGCATCAACATCAACATCAACATCAAGCATCAACATCAATAGTTTGCCATTTGTTCCCATTTTTATTGTTCTGAGAGATAAAGGACAGTTCCACGGGGATTTAATCCCAGCGCAATGATGGGGTATATGGCGTACACCGAAGCATCGCGTGTTGCCAAACAAAAACTGTGGCTTTACCGTCAGTGGGCTTATAAGAGGGATTAACTAGATGCCACCAGGATTGGAATTCCCTTTCAAACGCAGTTGCATTACCCCAGATTACCTTTCAAATTTCAGTGTGTAAGGTGCCCTTTTCACCTTCTCTTATAATCACCACCACAGTAGATTGTACCCGCAGTTGAACGTGAATATAACGAAGAGTGAGAGACATTAATTTGGGCTGCAAGTAGTGCATTCACAATTAGTTGGTGGTCATTTTCATTAATTCTTTGCCATTGGGGTGATATGTCAGATAAGCGCCATTGATTAGTTCCCAATGCCGATGGAGGAGATTGTAAATGGACGTTTTAATTTGTGGAAATTACTTGTTGCTGAGCTTATAATTTGTTTGCTAAAACTCCAGTGTTCGTGCTGTTTGATACTTCTAATCCTCTTCCTGAGATACCAGTCGCATCCCTTCTTGACGGTTTTGGAGAGGTGAGGGTTCATCCACGCAACCACGCTGACCGTCCTGCTTAGGCCGTACTTCAGAATAGTGAGCAAGTAGGTTTGATTGCAGAGATATTGATCCGCATGGATAGTCCCACTCATTTGAGGGACCAGGGTGGATTAAACAACACTCGTTGCTGGCCTGTATCTTTGATCACATACGGTCCAATTTCAGAAGTTTGCGAGGACAGAGTTTGCTTACCCTTTTGTCGCAGATGAAAACATGTTCGATGTGGTTACGATTCAGCAACAACTTAAGATTTATTAATGATTTGAGGTAGATCAAAAGGTTAAATTTTAGCAGCAATTAATCATTAAACAATTTAAAGATGAACAAGGTGATTCGGTAAGATATAATTAAAACAGTGACTTAAATGCGGATTCAAAAAAAAGAAGATTCACACTATTTTACTACAAAGTATTCTAAATCAAAACAGATACGTGTATATATGTATAAACACAAAACATACAGACAGACACCATTCAAAGAGTTGCAGACACCACCGGAGCCTCCAGCTGCTCGGACCAGGGTCCCTTTTCAGGGGTGACTCCAGTGAGCCGGCAGGTGTCCCTTTGGACAGACAGAAATATTTGGGGCCAGTAAAATATATAGGTACACACACGCATGTAGGCAAATGTGTACCTTCAAACACATAGATAGGTAGAGAGGTGGATGAGAGAGGCTAGCCTATAGTTAAAAGTTTCCCTCTTCTCGAGTTGAGAGTAAATACTCAATGTGTTGGCATTCCTCAACGGGTGATAACTGAGCCTCGAGAGCGTTGACTCGCCCCGGCCCTTTAACCCTCCAGGTATTTACCTGCGCAGCGTCCCAGCTCAGGGGAGATGCTGGTCACAGCCCGCTGCCATCCAGGAGAGCTCCAAGGGTCTCGCTAGAGTCTCTGTTTATAGGGTCCGAGATAACTGACTTTCAGCAGGTACTTTTCCACCCTGGCCCAACTCGGACAATGGGATACTCCGGTACTTTCCACCGGTTGCCCAGAGCTCACTAGATTTTGAAGTTCTGGTATCGCCACCTTTGGGCCACGATCCAGGTCCCATCAGGGGGTGATTGATTATCGATACAGTTCCCAAGCGGGGGGGACGCAGGAGCCAGGTGCGTTAAGGGGTTGCCGTAACGTTCTGGTCCGTTGCCTTTCGCAATTCATGCCCGAGCTATGTCGGGTTGCCGTGTGGCCCAGGTGGGGGGCGTCACACCAAGCACCAAGTGGCCTAAGAGCGGGGGGTTGCGGCACCACACCCTTACAGGCGGGGCGGGTGTTAAGCGGGGAGTGGTGGATGTTGCGGCGCTAGGCCCAGTAATGTCTTTTTTAAATTTAAATGACAGTCCCGGTGAGCCCAGAGGCAGATTACAAAACCAGGTTGTACTAAGGTAAAATTGTACCGACAGCCCAATCTTTCAGAGGCACGTTTCGTGTCTGCGGTGTTTGATGTGATGTTGTGCACAGAAATCTCTGTTGCGTTCTCATGGGTGGATTCCCTGATCACCTGGCATCCTATTTTAATTTTTTTTCCTGCTGTTCCCTGGGAGAACTTTATCAACATCAGTTTCATTTTTATACTAACTCCATTCGTTTTCTGAGGATACTTCAGTTTTACCTCCTTTGGAACCTTTCAGGTTTACCTCCTTTGGAGCCCGTACCAAACTGTGCTGGTTTGGTCGAGGGCTGAGCGCGCCCGTCACAACCTGCCGAACTGGGAAGGTGCCTCCAAACGCCCCTCAAGACAGACGCCAGCCACAGCCCCGTTTCAGCTGTGGGGACTGGCTGTTGCTGTTGTCATGACTGGCAGCTGTCACTCGGTTCAGATGAGGCTTTGTAAGGTGCAGGTTGAAGTCCAGGTCCCTTCATGCCATGTTTGTGTGCCAGGGACTTGAGCCGCCCGACACCTCCCCAGCCAATGGCTTCATTTCAGTTGGGCTTTAAGGCTGAGCACGACCATCTTAAATATCTGCACATCATCTGCTGTAACCCGTCCCTGTGAGGAGACTGAATGCGGAGACAGGCAGATTTGTCCTCGGTTGCCCCGAAATTCTGCACAGAGCCCGGGTTTGTGCTTTGAGAACCCTCTGTCTCGCAAAGGTGGTCACCTCATGGTACCCACCCAGCGGTGCCGAGGGCACAGGGCATGACGTGCTGCCATCTCCCAGGTCGCGCAGCTGGAGAGAGGGAGTTCTTAGTGCTGAGCAAGGACTGAAAACAGTGTATTTCTCCTGGCCAGGCTCCAGGGATGGTGCCAAGGCCATGCAGCATGTCTGTGGGGTGTGCTGGGCACCTGGGTCTCCTGCCAGCTCACGCCTGGGGCTTTCTAAGCACCTACACCCCCTTCACCAGCCTGTGCCTTCAGCTGCAGCCCTGTGTCTTTGCCCAGGGACTGTGCCCAAGACACGCAGGGAAGGAAACCTGGGGGAATGCAGCATTTTTCAGAGGGCTGTAGAGTCAACAGTGAGACACCAAGATCAGAAAAGATCGTTCTGGTTTACTATTTGTGCCAGACATAGAGTCAACATATAGGTGTCAGGATCGGGAATTACACGACATCCTGAGCAGTGGCTGACTTTAGCAAGCCCAGAATACGTCTCACATGAGCTGCGCGGGCTTCTGCAGCCTTCTTTGAGGTGGGGCTGAGAGGCTGCGACCGCTGGGAAGCTGCTAGCTGCAGGTGGGGCTCCAGCCACGCCAGGGGCCGAGGCTGCCCATGCCCATGTGTCTTTGATAACTTCCACGTGCCGTAAGGATTCACAGCCAAAACACCAACTCCGCAGCCAGCTCTCGCCCAGGCACGTCTTTTAGGAAACAGCCTGAGTCACGCAAGTGAAAGTTAGATTTTTAGCGCTGAAAAAGTGGCTGAAGCGTGTTTCAAATGACTGCTGCCTGAGAGCCTCCTCTCTGCTGGTTCTAACACTGGGATCACTCCAACGACTTACGAAGTACCTTGTGGTGCAAGACCCCTAAACCCCTCTGTAGCCGGGGTCCCTGCCCCTTGCAGCTGCCCCCCGGTGCCTCAGCCCTGCTGGGGGCTGCTGGGGCTGCTGGGGGCGGTGGGTGAGCCTGATCGCAAGGCTGGGCTGGAAGGCGGCTGTTGCGGCTCAGCAGCGTCCTGGCAGCCCTGGATGGGGCTTTTCAAGCAGCGTATTTGTGCCTTGAAGGGAGAAGTCTCCCTCCATAGTTCCTCTTCTGCCCCCAGACCACCACCCTGGCCACCTCCACCACGTCCATTGCTGGCATGGTCCTCATGCCACCCGGTGCTCTCAGTGCCTTGCTGCTTTTCTTGTGTTTTTATTTAGGGCTCCCGAACAGCAATGGGAATGCCAATCCCATGCCATTTTCCAAAGCTGGTGCATCCCTGGTCCTGGGAGAGCCCGGCTGGTGATTTGAGGTGGTAAAAGCAATGTTTGCAGTAGAGCAGGTCCCCTGGTGACTTCCTCCAGCAGCAGTACACAGGATTCATGTGGTGAGTGCCGACATCAAATCATGGTCTGGGATGTGGTAACAGCGTGGTCTGGTTATCTCACACAGAAGCTAATTCCCTTGACCAAGATAAGAGGTTTGGCCGCCTGTGCCAGGCTGTTCCTGCTGGGAAAACGAAAGCAGCCTGGCAGCCCTGCCAAGAAGAACCACTAGCCCTTCTTGCCACTAGCCTGGCCCGTGGGGAGGGGAGCGGTGGGTCACCCCTGCCTGGGGCTGCCTCTGCACGTTCTCCCCTCGGAGCTGTGGACCTGCCAGCAGTTCAGCTTCCCAGCTCTTCCTGAGTCCTCATAATTTAGCTTTGGGTTTGGGTTTTTTTTTTCCCAATAAACTCCCGTGTCAGAGGGATGTCTCACTTGCATGTCGGCAATGGCAAACTGCAGCCCTCTTGGCTCAGCTTCTAATTGCTGGCAACAATGGGACAAGCAGTCAAAAAGTTATTGGAGAGCACCTAGAAAATGACGAGGCAGGTAGTGCTTCGTCTAGATTTGTCAAGAAACCATGCTACCCCAATCAAACACCTTTCTTTTACGGGTGACAGCCACTCTGGAGATGAGAGAGAGCAAGCACAAGGTATCATGCTTAGGAAGGGTCACAGAGTGGCCTGGCCAGCTGCTGGGTAGGTGGGATCACAGAATCCCAGACTGGCCAGGGTTGGCAGGGCCCTCTGGAGATCACCCAGTCCCACCCCCGGCCAGAGCAGGGTCACCCAGAGCAGGTGGCACAGGAACGCGTCCAGGCGGGGTTGGAATGTCTCCAGAGATGCAGACTCCCCCACCTCTCTGGGCAGCCTGTGCCAGGGCTCTGCCACCCTCACAGCAAAGAAGTTCCTCCTCATGTTGAGGTGGAACTTCCCATGCTCAAGTTTGTGCCCGTTGCCCCTTGTCCTGTCCCTGGGCACCACTGAAAAGAGCCTGGCCCCATCCTCCTGACACCCCCCCTTTCAGTATTTATCAGCGTTGATAAGATCCTCCCTCAGTCGTCTTTTTTCCAGACTGAAGAGACCCAAATCCCTCAGCCTTTCTTCATCAGAGAGGTGGTTTGGGGTTATCCCTGGCTAATGGCCAATGCGTGCAAAAGAAAATGTCACCTTCGCAGCACATGAGTCTGTGTCCTGACACAGGTGCCCTGAGCTGCTGCAGCCCCCATTTTCAGGACTGGTGTTCCCAGGGCTTCATCTGTAACTTTTACAGAGAGTTGGCAAGGCTGTGGTTGAAAGTGCAGGTCCATTTTGAGTCACCTCTCTCAGAAAGATGGGATGAGAAGTGTGGGGCAAGAGCTGAAAGCCCAGAGGGGAGCAGCCAGGATGGCGGGGGCACAAGGAGGAGGAAAGGCTGAAGGAAGGGAGGCTGCAGCAGCAGTGACCGCCCTGGAGCAGCTTCTCAGAAGCTTTGCTGAGACCTTGAGGAGAGAGAGGTGTTGCAGAGTGCCACAGCTCAGTGACATGAGATGACCTAGCCAGGGATGAGGGAATATGGGATGTCTGGTTGTCCACAGCTCGCCCACTGCTGAGGCAGAGGAGCTGGCTCCATCACGGTGCTAGCTGCCCTTGTCCAAACCAGTTTGGCAGCTCAAGGGAGATCTCCCATAGCCAAAGGGTTTCCTGGTCTCCTGCAAATATCCTCCAGCATTTGCTGAGGGACACCTCCATCCAATCACCGTTTCACATTCTGCCTTGTTTCCTTATGGCCCTGTTGATTGCATTGGAGGCAAAAAGCATCTCCAGAGCTGCTCACCTCAGTCTCGCTCCTGTGCTGTCCCCAAGCACTCGTGACACCAGAAAATCCTGCCCTAAGGGTGCTTCATCCTCCTTTCCCTGTGATCCCTGATCTCAGGAAGAAAAAACCTTCAGGATGCCCAGGACAGAGAACAGCCCATGCCTGGGGCTCTTGCCAGCCCGATCCGAGACACCCTGACCTCGCCTGCCACGTTGGCACTCTCACCCCCAGGCAACACCGCTGGTGGGTGAGCAGCTAACAGCCTCAACCTCCTGGAGCATCCCTCCACCACATCCCTCCATCCCAGCACGCACGGAGCCCATCACCGCAGCATCGGGCAGCACATCCCCCTCCCAGCAGGGAGCTGGTGCTCATTCCCCAGGCTCCCTGCTGTGTGGCGCTCTGCTGCTATCAAAATACTGGTATTTTTTATGGATGTCATTAATCTCACGGAGCTTGTGAGGATGCAGGTGTTGCGCTAAGCCCCATCCGAGCGCTGTCGGAGATGGAGCTGCCCCAGGGCCAACACCCCCTGCGCTGTAGCTGTGCACAGGGAAGGGGAACGGACAGGGGTGTCTGTGGCTGGCACGGGGTCTGGCTCCAGGTACATCTCCCTGACCCAGGGCACCCACAGCCGAGAGGTGGCACCGAGACAGTCACAGTCAGGGCAACTGGCTCATGTTTGATGATACACACTGGGAAACACAGTAGGGAGGAGGAAAGGTCAGGTGTGCTTTTTGCCAGCTGCAACAGCAGGAATGGGCATCCCAAAGGCAGCTTTAAATGGCCCCAATTCCACCAGTCTTGCTGGAATTGGAGTGGAAGGGAGGGCTGGAGCTGGTCCCTGCTGGGACAAGTCGCAGCAAGACCCGGGGTGCATCTGGAAGGGGAACGGGAGGTAGGAGCACGCGGTGCAGCTCACCCAGAGACACGGGACTTGCACAGAGCCACCGCCTGCACCTCCCGCGGCCAGAGCTGGGGTGACCTCCTGGTGCAGAAATTAAATGGCAGCAAAATGAGAGACTCCCTTTTGGCCCTGAGTCAGGGTGCTTTCCTTCCAGAAGGCACAGGGAAGATGTTAGCAATGGAGGTGATCTCATTTCACAAACACCAATCATCTCAGTGACGGGCAGTAATGGCTGGGCTCGCACCCCGCAGAGTCTCCGCACCAGCCTGGCAACTTCCCTCTGGGTCTCAAAGGGTCATTTCAAGGGCCACAGATGAAGAAACGTATGTCAAAAGCAAATCAAATAGGGGTGTGTGTGTACTCTAGCCATACTTCTCCATAGCAGATTTGTCCACCTGCAGTCAGAAGAATGAGACAGTTATGTCCCTTTTTCAGTTATGAGCAAACAGCACATTTAGCTCTCACCAGAGCACGTCCCTGAAGGCAAACAGGGCTGGGGCTGGCCGCACCGAGGACCCGAGGGGAGCCACGTGAGAGCGGGCGGTCCCGTGGGCCCGGCACCCCGTGGCCCTTCCAGGTCCTGCGATGCTCCACGCTCGGGCAACCGCGTCGCCCTGAGACCCGGCCCGCCTTTTAATGGACGGACGCACCTTTGGGTGGGGTTATCTGAAGAAAATTGAGAGCCGGGCTGTGTGTGGCAGGGAGCCAGGGTGCTGTCACCATGCCAGAGCCCAGCCGGGGCAGCATCACCTGGGAGATGTGCAGGGCGCTGCACGTGGGGCAGGCGCGGGCACGAGGGGGAACAGATTTCTCCCCGCTGGAGTGCCAAGGTGGAAGCAGACGGGGACGTGGCTCAGCTGGTTCAGCAGGAGGAGGTAAAAGGTAATTATCTAATTAGCTAATCAAGGGGCCCCTGTGGGAGCCCAAGAAGGGAGCGAGTGCAGGTGCAAGAGGGGCTGTGTGCGATGCCGTGTGCTGGGGACGCGATGGAGGTTTGGGAAGATGTTCTCCAGTGAGCATTTCGCCTGGTCCTGTTAGTGCTCACGGGCTCTGCCTGCCCCCAGCTTGCCAGGCCTCCTGCCAGCGCTATCCTTCTGTTGCCCTAAAGTTTTTGCAGGGAGGATGTTGTCAACAAAATTATTGAGCCGTTACCTGTGACTTGACTCAGGAATATCTAGCGTAAACTGAAGTAGTAGTAACTTCTGTCGGATTTTTTAGCTGAATTGTTTATAGATAATATTACCTCTCGCAGCAAAGCCTCTGTCCTGGCTCCCACCCCTGTATCCGCCTTCGTCTGCCAGCTCAGCCCGTGGGCTCTGTAGGATGCAGACCAGCCCCAGGAAAGATGGTGCTGGGAGAATGGTCAGGGCAGCTCAGAGCCCTGCAGCTCCCACTGGGTTTCAGGCATGGGGAGCAGATGGAGGAGCTCCCTTGAAACCAGAGTTTCTTCGAGCCATCAGCCCAGAGCCAGCAGTGCCACATGCCCTCTGCCTGAGCACAGCCCCATCCTGCAGCTCTGCCCCGAGTCCTGCCATGCCTTCGGCACCCAGACGAGCTGTTTGCTCAAGGAAAGTGCTGGCAAAACTGGTTCTCCTGCTTTTGCACATCCACATTTCCTCCCAAGAGGAAGGTGGACGTACAGCACCCCTGGAGGTTGTTGAAGGGCTCCAGTGGATGGGGGATGTCTCCTGGCCGTGCTCATGGCTGCGAGGTGTGCGGCTGCTGTGCAGGGAATGGACACAGCGGCCCACATTAAAAGGAACTGGTGCACCACAAACACTGCTTTCACAGCCAGAAAAGCACCCCTGGGCATGGTTGTCTGTGCTCTGCTCAGTGGTGTCCACAGGGTGCTCTCTTTGGCCCATCTGGGTCTGTGCCCATCTCAGCAGCAGGACTTAGTCTGGCCCTGCCACCCTTGCTCAGCCAAGGGCCGTGGAAGATGGGTAGCTGAGGGCTCCTGCAGCTCCAGAGCACTGGGGCTGCTCCAAGGCCCCTTTGGAGTGAACACAGCTCCTTGAGGGACCGTATCCCTGAGGGAATGCCCTGATGGGCATCTGACCTGATGGTCAGGGGATGCCCTGATGTCCTGATGGCCCTGACGGGCCCCCCTGATGGGGCCACAGACCATGGGTGGGACCATGGGGCCACGTGTCCCTGTGATGGCACATGTCCTGAGTGTGTTGTCCCACTCATCATGTTCATGACGGGTCCCTTGCTCTCAGAAGCTGCAGTGGTGGACCTGAAAGCATTGCAAAGCTTGTATTTGGCATGTGGCTCAAGCTGCACCCCAGTTCCCTACTGGGACAAGCTCCAGGCCGGGTGCAGACCTGGGGCACTCCCATCCATCCCTTCTTTTGGTAGCCCAGGAGATCTTGCCATGGGCCATGGCCAGTCGCTGCTCTGTCAGCTTAGTCCCAGCGAGGTCTGACCTTCACTGTCCTTGTGCTCACATGGACCAGGGCTGTTCCCAGCAGGGCTTGCCCCAGGCTGGTCGCAGCAGGTTTAGCAAATGGCTGAGCCTGGCAAAGAGACCCAAATTCCTGGGAACAGAGACAGAAACAGCAGCTCAGACAGTCCTGCTGCCTGGGATGAGCGGATGGAGTCACTGCAAGCCAAGGGAAATCGCAGCTCCCCCCCAGCTAGGAAATCATTATCTGTCCTTCTGGCTGGAGAGGCAATTAAGATATTATCACGTAACCTCTGGAACTACTTCTTTACTACAGAAGGATCAGGAAAAGGAAACTGCATCATAGAATCATTGAATCATTGAATCATTGAATCACTGAATCATTGAATCATAGAATCATAGAACGTGTTGGGTTGGAAGGGACCTCTAAAGGCCATCTAGTCCAACCCCCCTGCAGTCAGCAGGGACATCTTCAACTAGATCAGGTCGCTCAGAGCCTCATCCAGCCTGGCCTTGAATGTCTCCAGGGATGGGGCCTCCACCCCCTCTCTGGGCAACCTGGGCCAGTGTCTCACCACCCTCAGTGTAAAGAACTTCTTCCTCATGGCTAATCTAACCCTGCCCCGCTCCAGTTTAAACCATTGCCCCCCGTCCTATCGCTACCTGCCCTTGCAAACAGCCCCTCCCCAGCTTTCCTGGAGCCCCTTTAGGGACTGGAGGGGGCTCTAAGGTCTCCCTGGAGCCTTCTCTTCTCCAGGCTGAACCCCCCCAGCTCTCTCAGCCTGTCCTCACAGCAGAGGGCCTCCAGCCCTCCCAGCATCTTCGTGGCCTCCTCTGGCCCCGCTCCAACAGGTCCATGTCCTTCTTGTGCTGAGGGCTCCAGAGCTGGACACAGCACTCCAGGTGGGGTCTCACCAGAGCAGAGCAGAGGGGCAGAATCCCCTCTCTGGATCTGCTGGCCACGCTGCTTTTGATGCAGCCCAGGAAGCGATTTGCCCTCTGGGCTGCGAGTGCACATTGTTGGCTCCTGTCCAGCTTTTCACCCACCAGTGCCCCCAAGCCCTTTTCCGCAGGGCTGCTCTCTGTCCCGCCATCCCCCAGCCTGTATCGATAGCGGGGATTGTCCCGACCCAAGGGTAGGACCTTGCACTTGGCCTTGCTGAACTTCATAAGGTTTGCTCAGGCCCACCTCTCCAGCTCGTCCAGGTCCCTCTGGATGACATCCCGTCCCTCTGGCACATCGGCTGCACCACTCAGCTTGGTGTCATCGGCAAACTTGCTGGGGGTGCACTTGATCCCACTGTCTCTGTCATTGATGAAGATATTGAACAGCACCGGTCCCAGTACGGATCCCTGAGGGACTTGAAGAGTTGTTCAGCCCAGGTTTGGAGGCAGGAGCCAAAGGGTTTGGTCAGCTCTGGGTGCACACAGCCACTGGGCAGTGCCACATGTCCAGGACCGGGGCCAGTTGGTGCCTCTCTGTCCCCCTGGGGATGAGTCCCCCTTGCTCAGGACTGCCCTGCCCCAGCTACTGTGCAGTCAGCAGGGCATTTCCAGACCTGGGAAGGTAGCAGACACTGATTCACCCCCTTCCAGCAAAGCCATGGGTGTTCAAAGGTTACATGTTGCGTGGAGGTGGGAATGCAGGAGTGGTGGCACCCTCTGGGCTCCAGGCATCCACCCCACCAGCACATGAGACCCTGCAAAGAAGATTGCTATGGGGAGAGGGAGTGGCCTGGAGGTCTGAGCCCAGGCCGGCAGCAGGGTATGGCACAGGGACCCGGCTCGGTGTGAGCTGCAGGCAGATGTGACCTGAGAGAGAGAGCCCCCAGGGGACTGCTGCACCCCCGATTTCACAGGGTGGTACTTGCAGTGCACACAGCAGGACCTCTGAAACCACTGTCCCTCCGGACGCGGAGACAGGTGCTCTGGGAAGGTCACATTTAAGGAGGGCTCCCCAGCATGCGTTTCCCTTCTGGCATCACTGCGTTTGACTCAGCTGAGATAAGGCATGGAGATGACCTTGTGGTAGCCCTGGCAGCCTCTTATCAGGGATGTGAATCAGCAGAAAGTAGCTTTGCTGTATTGCCCAGAGAGAGCAGGTCCCCATCTCCACCAGTCCCCCAGCCCTCTCCTCTCCTCTCCTCTCCTCTCCTCTCCTCTCCTCTCCTCTCCTCTCCTCTCCTCTCCTCTCCTCTCCTCCCCGTCCCAGGGCAGGGCTGCTGGGCTCTGTGGCTGGGGTGGGATACCCTGCCCACGCTGCTGAGCCACCGAGGGCACCCAGAGCGATGGGAGGCTGCTGGCAAAGCTGGGGGCTGTGGGTCTGGTGTCCTCCCCACACCCCCAGTTCTCCTCAGGGCCCCGTGTCTGCAGGGATCCCCAGCCCAGGAGCAGCTGGAAGCTGGGTCACACATGGGGAAGAAGTGACCAAAGTCCCAGCCGGGCGGTGAAGATTTCTTGGCCCTCGTGGCCTCTCCTGTCTCCTCTGGCAAAGCTCAGCAAGTGTTGCTGAGATCCTTTCGGCAGGGCCATCCTCCTCCTCTGATGTGATGGTTCTTCTCATTGGAATAAAACTTATTATCAAGGCACCTACAACTCTGTGTGTGATTTCAGGCCATCGGACACTGGAAATATCACTCTCACCTCCTATAGACTTTGTAGAGACTTGTAATGGAAATATTAAGACCGGTGAAAGCAAAGAGAGAACAGAAATATATATGTGTGTGAAAGCACAAAGAAGCAGGGAGACAAGGGTTAAAAGGAGAGGTGTGTGCTAATTGCTGCAGGGCTCCTATGTCTGATTTCATTCAAATGAGGAGGAGGAAGTAACTGGCCAAAGATAAGGTGTCAGGAAGATGCCAAGCTGAGTCATAAATACACCTGTAAGATGAATAAGAGAACTGATATTCAAGAGTTTTTGCCTAGTGCTGATGAAGTCTGAGGTAAAATACTGGAAAAAAGATTTACACGAAGTATCCACTTCAAAAGGATCTAGACGGCAAGTCCCAGCTGGATTTCCTGCAGGCAGTGGAAGAGCCCAGAGCCACAGCAAGGACCTGCAAGCCACCTCCGAGCCATCCCACCTGGGCACGCGCTGCTAGGTGCACAGGTCTGGGAGTGCCAGCAGGTGAGCTGACCTTACTTACATCTTGTAAACCAAAATCACTTTCTCCTTCTACAATATCTCACGTTGAGGGGTTTCGCCCTCTTCTGTTTGGTGCAGTGTTCCTTTTGCTCCTCCTGGACCTCATCCTTCCCATTAGTGGTGAGCCAAGCAGGAGTGGGTGCAGGACCTGGAGGACTGTTGCAGTTCCATCACGGCTGTGCCAGGCTGCTGGGCAACCATCCCCCCTTTCCTCTAGCCACCCCTCCTATTTTATCCTAATATTGCTTTTCCCAGGGAAAGATTTGATTATCCACCGGGATTTCTGAGTTATGCAGCTTGAGATAGTGTCAGCCTGGGGACAGCTTTCGGAGCTGATGTCCTTGCAGCTCTCACTGACTAGTGTTGTGTCCAGCTGGCCGTGTCCAACCACCTTTCTCCTGGGCTTGGGTTTGCAGGAGCTTTCACCATGATGTTAGCTAACAAGAAGCACTTCACCGCTGCCACAGTTGGGGTGCTGGTCGCACTCTCCATCATTGCCCTTGTTCTCAGCCTGGTGAAGATTGAAGATGTCACTCTGCCACCCACGGTCAAGGTGAGCCCAAAAGGAGGTACCTGAGCACCACTGCAGAGATCAGTCATCTTGGGCAGGTGCTCAGAGACAGTGGCTTCTCTTCGGGGTTAGGAGGTGAAGCGGGGTTCGGTAGGACCTGTCTTGTAGTAGCTGGGTGGGTGTTTTCTTCCCATCTCAAGGTGCAGGCAGAAGAGATACAGCCCAGCCACCTCAAAGTCAGGGAGGGAAGCCTCCTCTGAAACTAGCCACTAGCATTTGACAGGTTTTTGAGGTTACCTTGGGGCAGATGGGTAGGGCAAAGCCCTGCCCCACTCCCTCTGCCCCTCCAGGCACCGCACCGCAGAGTGATACACCTCCACATGGCCTTTGTTCCTGCCAGCTCCCACCAGCCTGTCCTGACTCGCTTACAGGACAGCACAAGCCTTGTGAGCCACAAGGGAGCCCTCCCTGTCCCTCCCCTGCAGCTTGGCATCCCACCCCAGCTGCTGGAAGAGGGTTGGCAAGGTTTTAGGGTGAGGTGGAGGGCTCTACGGGGGAGAGGCATTCGGTTAGGTGCTCCTGGACTGGGGCTGGCGTGGCCCTGCCAGTCTCTGCCCAGGCTGGGTGCAGCCATGGGGGTAGCAGAGAGCACTGGAGACGGGAGAGTTGCTGGCCCCAAGGTGGAGCCAGTGTAGACACAAAAGGTATGTAACCAAGAAAGAAAATAAAACAGCATAAGGAAACAACCAAGAAAATGTTTATGCGAGCTGGCATTGCGGCACAGACCTCTGGAGAGGGAAAGAAAAAGTCCCTCAGTTACCGGGAGAAATGCCCATGCTGAGACGACGCACTGTCGCTGCTCTGCTCTGCCATGGTGCAGATAGCTGTGCCTTAGAGAGATGGTTTTTGGGGCATCCTCTGGTCCCATGACCCTGGCAGGACCATGGTGGGGCCAGGGGCAGGCTGCTGCTCCTCCCACTAGTGTGATGTCTTGGTTTTCCCTTCCAGTACGGGATGGTGTTTGACGCAGGCTCATCCCACACCTCTCTGTTTGTCTATGAGTGGGACTCAGACAAGGAGAATGACACTGGTGTGGTCAGCCAGACCTTGTCCTGTGATGTCCAGGGTAAGTATCCCCCTGCCATGGGCTCGGTGCTGCCCTACGTGTTTGTGTGGTGAGTTGGATGACCTGGTCCTTCCTCTTGTTGGTCTGCCCACGCTGGGGAGCTCCGTCCATTGGGCTGTCACTGCTGGCACGGTGGGAGCCTCGGCTGCAGGCAGGGTGGTCCTTGACTCCCCGCTGGCTTTGCTCATGGTTGGAGGGCCCTCAGCACCATGTAGTGTCCACACGTTTGGTAGGATTTAAGCACCTTGGTGTTGCTCTGGATTTTCATTCCTCCACCCTGGACCGCCCCCAGCTGCCCAAGCGACTGTCCTGGCCGAGAAAGGTCTCACCCATAGAGCTGGGAACACTGCTGAAAGCATGGGAGACGCGGGGAAGCCACAGGAGAGGAACGTAAGCATGGGTCAGTCAGGTCTCAGGGGGACCCTGGAAAAGCATCCTTTGTTTCTAAGACATGACAGACTTGATTGCCATGTGGCCTCTTGCTCCAACGTCCCTGTCCCCAGACATTCCTGTCAGCTTGTTCCAGCCTCACTCTCTTCCAGGGCAAGGCATATCAAGCTATGCCAACAATCCCACGAAAGCCGGTGATTCCCTAAGGGAGTGCCTGGATAAAGCCCTGAAGGCTGTTCCTGCTGCAAAACAGAGGGATATCCCAGCTTATCTTGGAGCGACAGCAGGCATGAGGCTGCTGAGGTACCACTGTGGGGTGCGGAGGTGACAGAGCAGTGACCAAGCTGCAAGCAGCAGCCACTGCCAGGACACAGCGTCCTTGCACGGGGCCAGGCTGCCAGGAGCTCCCAGCTCTCTCATGCTGCCCTGAGCAAGGGACTGCGGAGCGGGGAGAAGGCAGCCCGGTGGGGACACCCAGGTGGCTGAGCTGTCTTGAGTGGTTGGCCCCGTGGCAGAGAGGCTGCTCAGAGGTGTCTGTTGGCATCCTGGGACCCCACGTCCCAGGACGGTGCTGCATGCCCAGTTCCAAGCAAGAAATGCTTCTCAGAGCTCTTTGTTTGCTCTTCATTATTTCTTAAACACAAGGGAGTTGAGATGCCACCGGGGCATGTGTCATCTGCCCAGACGGATGGGTGCTGGTGGGGGAGCGGAGCAGAGGTGGGAGGCAATGGGGTGCTGCGGGACCTGCCCTTACCTTTCTCCAGCCCACATTAGCTCCCTTCAAATATCAGCCTTCATTTCATGGTTCTCGGTTTTATGGTTGCAGATATCTAACATCATTTCTGTGCCCTGGCAATCTGAGCCTTTCCCTGGGAAGGAGCCGGGTCATAGCCTGAAGGTGACTCGCTTCAGAGAGCGAGCACATGCCAGCAGCCCCGAGATATCTTCTCCCACTCAGAGGTCTGGAACCAGGCTGGCGCCTTCCCGAAAGACCCACTCGAGCTGAGCAGCCAGCCCTGGCCTTGCTGCCGTCAGTGGGTGATGTTCAACCCTGGGGTTTGCAGCACAATGCCCTCTGGCCTCCAGCACTATGAAGGTACTTAGGTAGGGAAAGGTGGCCTGGCAAACCTTTATGTGACTGGGATCGGCCCGCACTGGAGGGAAGACATTTGTGATGCCAAGCGGGGATTTACGACCAGCTTTGACGAGTTATGTAGCAGGAGACATCATTTCTCACAAACTGCTTGTTGCCAAGAACTGGAGTATGTGGAACTGGGAAAAAAAACCAGGCTGTTTCCTTCGGTTTCCTCTGTAGTATTGATGTACCTGGGTGTGTGTCCTCACCTTTGAGTCCTTCTTAGGGAACAGAACAGCTCAGCGGCAGACCAAGTCCTGGCCGAAGTTGCTAAAACCATGCAAGAGTACCCTGTGGCTTTCAAAGGGGCACGAATCCTTACAGGAGAGGAGGAGGGGGCTTATGGCTGGATCACCATCAACTACCTGCTGGACTCCTTCACTAAGGTGGGAGAACGGTGAAACACCCACTCCTCCTTTGCTAATACAGTTTTTCTGATTTTTCTCAAGTTAACTTAGCACAGAAGGAAAGGTCTGGGCTAACAGCTTTTGGGAATGATCCAGGGCGAGCAGACAGTTATCCTCTGGCTTGCCTGCAGTGAAAGAGGAGGGAGAAATCAGGAATGGAGGTGTCCTTGTTAAGAGCTAAGGGCACATCTCCACGCCATGTGGACACGGGGTCTCTTGGGGACAGCGAGGTTGGCCGTGCGGCCCAGTGGGGACGGTGTGCTCCTGCCAGGCTTTGTCTCGCTGCCCTGAGAAGCTCCATCTCATCTCCGTGTGGCGCTGTGAGGCCCCCGTTTTGGTTTATGGTGCCAGTCTGAAGGAAGCTTGAACCAAACCTCTTTCCTGCCACCCTCTGTCCCAGCACTGCCACAGCTCCGAGCGGTGCTGGCGCCGTTGGGCTCCTGCGCAGGCTGATGGAGGATTCCTGTCCTTCCCCTTGCAGCGGCCTCTGCAGCCTGCTCATCTGGAAGGGCAGCCCCTCCAAGCTGGGTGCCCACCAGCACTTCCATCTGGGGACTGGTGACTCAGAGCCACATGAGCCCACAGCATGTTGGCACCATCAGACAGTTTTTTTCTGGCTTTTTTTCTGTTTTTTCTGGCTCTGATAAATGGCCAGGCTGGTTGGGCAGGGAAGGGCAGGAGGGGGCTCACGTATGGCAATAATTGAATGGAATACCGGTGGAATTTAGTAACAAAACCCTATCGACTTCAATGGGATGAGAATTTTGCTCAGGGCGAGTAAGCCCAGCCATGTACTACTCCTCTTCCTCTCCTGTCTCCCCTTGGCAGTACTCCCCCAAAGCACGCACCTGGGTTCGTCCAGAGGCAGCCAACATTTTTGGGGCGCTGGATCTTGGAGGAGCATCCACTCAAATCAGCTTTATGCCTGAAAGTTCAGTGGTAAACTGGAATGAAGCCTCCAAGTTCATGCTGTATGGCTATGACTACAACATCTACACGCACAGCTACCTCTGCTACGGGCAGAACGAGATGCTGAAGCGACTGGCCAAGGAATTAATTGTGGTGAGAGGGGAACTGGGGGGGTAATTGGACTCCGCTCTCATGATGCCAATCACAGACTTGTTAATACATAAAATAAGAACAGGCAGCGCTCTTCCAGAGAGGCATCAGCAGGGACTGAGAGCAGGTACAGATTCCTTGGAGCACGGGTAGGCAGATGCAGAGAGGAGTATGGGAAGCATCAGAAGGAGAAGTTTGGGAGAGATCTTCTGGCTGTACACAGCTCCTCGCACAGGGTGTAGAAAAGGCAGCACCAGGCTCTTCTCAGAAGTGCAAAGTGACAGGACAAGAGGCAACGGTCACAAGCTGGAATGTGCAATTTTCCAACCAGGTGCAAGGGAAAGGTTTTTCCCAATAAGGATGGTGAAATATCAGAATAGGATCCAAAAATGCTGTGGAGTCACCATCCTTGAAGATATTCAGAACCTGAGGGGACAAGGCTCTGAGCAACCCGATCTAGCTGGTCATGCTTTAAGGAGGGGTTTGGCAGAGGGACCCGATAGCTCCCCCCGAACCTCAACTACTCTCTGACTGTATGGACCTGAGAAAAGTGAACAACAGACCTTTCTCAGGCCATTTTTTGGAAGGTCAGAGTGGAAGAGGGTCTTCGTGGAGCTGCCCCTTGCCAGGGGAAGCAGCCTTGGTGAGCCAGAAGGGTTTGCTCATGCTGCACAGCCAGGAAGGTCCCAGGTGGTGTCCCCGGCTGGGGCTGGAGCTGGAGACAGAGCTAGAGCTGGGGTGGAGAGGGCTTTCCATGCCCCAGATCATGATCCTGCTGGCCAGGGGAGAGACATGCTGGGTCCCTGAAATTGGTCTGCCTCCATGGGAGAGGGAATGAGACAAAGCAGAGCGAGAGTTGTTGAGCTCAGGCTGGGACTGCAGATGGCCCACAAGACCAGGATTAAACAGCAGGAGGGTCTTTCCCTGCTGAGGAGGTGGGAGATGCCTGTGCCCGTGGCTTTGGGGGAGCGCTGGGTGAACCCTGCTGCCCGGCAATCCCACCAAGAGGGCTTGGAGGAGGCTGCAGCCTGCGATTTTGCTATTCCCAGGAGTCGTCCCCCAGCACGCGAGTCGATCACCCTTGCTACCCAAAAGACTACAATGAAACCGTCTCGCTGTCTTCCTTCCGCACCAGCCCCTGCACCAACCGGAGCGACGCACGCCTGACCCTCAGTGACAGGAACGTGACCCTGGAGGGCAGGGGCAATGCCAGCGGGTGCCTGGCTGCCATCAAGAAGCTGTTCAACTTCTCGGCGTGTGGCCAGAGCCAGGACTGCACCTTCGACGGCGTCTACCAGCCCCCAGTCAGCGGGCACTTCATTGTAAGGCAAATCCCGTCCTCCCACCTCCTGGGCACAGCGTGTCCCCCGGTGCTGTGGTGTCCCCGTGTGTCCCATGGCACTGTCACCTCCCTGCAGCAGAACGGGGGCAAGAAGCTCCCAAACTACCACCGCCCCGGGGCACACCAGGGATTGCTGCCATCTGATTTTCCTGCCAGCTCTCCAAATGTTAATAAAACAGGTGCTTAGTCAAAAACCAAGTTTTCAGCAAAAAAATACCAGCTTAGCCAGCAGACTTCAGACAAGGCTCCGCCTGCACGTGATGAGCAGGCACCTACAGCCCCAGCACGTCATCTCTGCTGGGACAGGGACTATGATGCCCTGGGACTATACAAGGGTGGGACAAACCCAGTGAGGGACAAACCCTACCTCCTGCTTCAAGGGAGGCGGGGGCAGCTGTGTGGCGGGGAGTGGGAGGGGTCCCCACTGCAACTCAACAACATTCTGCCTCTTGCCTTTCAGGCCTTCTCTGCCTTTTACTATAACTTCAAGTTCCTCAACCTGACGGAGGGGCAGTCGCTGGCCGCTGTCAGGGAGACCGTTGAGCATTTCTGCACGAGAAGCTGGGAAGACGTACGTTCCCCAGGATGGGAGGCTGTGGGGAAGCTGCACAAGCAAAGGCGTCCTGGGGTGGGGGAAGAGGAGTGGGAGCCAGCACCATCCTGCACCCACGCTTGGGGGCCCTCCTGGGGGCCCTCCTTGCTCATGCAACATTGGGGAAGGGGCAGCCAGGGCAGGTGAAGGCAGCAAAATCTCCTCTCCAGCACAGGAGCTGGGCATGCAGGGGCATCTGTAGCACTGGAGGAGGGTGAGAGGGGAGCCAGCTGCTGGCACCATTCTGGAGACAAGTCAAATGGGGATGGGTAAAGCCAAGAGGCGTGCTAGGAGCACCATGGGGCAGAGAGCAGGAGCCCCTTGCATGAGGAGGCTGAGATGGGAGAACCTGGGCCAGGAGGATCTCCAATACGTCTCTCTGTTTCCATGTGGAGCATAAATCCTCCTCAAAGGAGTTGCACTGTGTGGACAGGTCCAAAATACCTGCCTGGTCCAGAAGTCTTTTTCTGGATGCCAGTGACTGCGGAGCCATTGCCCCTTGTGCAGCAGTCGTCAGGGCATTGTCCCTGCATGGAAATTGCCTGCAAATAACTTCCCTTCCCAAACATGTCCCCACCCCAGCTCTCTTCTAGCTACCCTGAAGAGAACCCTGAGCGACTGCCTAAATACTGCGCCAACGCCAATTACATCCTCACACTCCTCCTCGATGCCTACAAGTTCAACGAGACCAGCTGGAACAACATCTTCTTCCAGATGAAGGTAGGCAGCAAACCCAGCCTGTGGGCAGGAGTAGAGGCAGCACCGGGGAAAAGAGCCAGCTTCCCACGCTGGGGTGCTGAGAGCCATGGTCGGAAAGCCCTGCCTGCCCCACATCCCAGCGTGGCACTGGGCGGGCCGTGCAGGAGTAGGTGGCCCTGCATCGTCAGTGTGGCTTTCCTGCAGGGCTAACTCACCGTCCCCTCTCTCCTCGGGCAGGCGGGGAGCGCCAGCATCGGCTGGACGCTGGGGTACATGCTGAACCTCACCAACATGATCCCGGCAGAGGCTCTGGCGCGGGTGAAGGGGCACGTTCCTTCCTTGTGGGCTGCAGCCGTCACCTTCATCATCCTCACCCTTGCCTTGGGACTGGTTGCCCTGCTCCTGGTCCTGTGGGTGTAAGAACCCGGCTGTGTTTGGGAGCGTGGCAGGAGCACGTCAGGGCTGGAGGGCTGTCTGCACCGCGGTGCCCTGCGCTTCCCCCAGCAGGGCTGGCAGCCTGAGGCTCATTCAACGACGCTGAGCACCTTAACCTCTACAGCACTGAAGAATCAATGTCTGGCCTCCCACGGGACTGCCCCCAACATGCGGATAGGCACCACATGAGGTTTCCAGAGGAGCTCCACACCAGCTGGGATCAGCTATACACCACAGGAACCCCACCCGTGCCTATCTGCCTCCTTACACCTCTGTGTCTCTTACAGACCTGGTCTCCATCCCACCAGCTGGCACGTGGGGCCGTGGAGAGCCAGCCCGGCTGTGGAAGAACTCCATGAGTGCCAGACTGTTAGTGCATGGCTGCAGGCACTTGGTGACAGTGTGCTTCATAGGATGCTGGATCTGACCACGGTTGCCAACAGACAGGCAGGTCCCTGATGGGTCTGCCAGCGTGAGGGCATGGAAGGCTCTGCAGCACCCCGGCTGTCTCTCCTGAGGGTGTATTGTTTGGGTTTATCTGATGGTCTCAAAGACAGAAGGCAAATTGAACATCCAAAGTCAGAAACGTGGTCCATGCTTCCATAAAGGCTCCGTCTCATCTCACCTCATCTCATCTCATCTCATCTCTCATCTCATCTCTCATCTCATCTCATCTCATCTCATCTCATCTCATCTCATCTCATCTCATCTCATCCCACCTTCCTTTTCTTCTGGGATAAAGGCATTGATGTTCCTGAGTGTCTTCCTGGCGACCAGGCTGTCCCACCAGCAGAAGGCCTGGACACTGTGAGCGTCAGGCTGAGACTCCAGCAGGCTGCGAGTCCTGCCCTGACCCTGCACACGTGGCTGAGCTGGGGCCTGCCCACAACTGAGCCTTAGCCTTTGCCTTTGGTTCTGCTCATTCATTATCTGTGGATGATTCATCTTGTTATTTGCCTCCCAGCAGAAAGGCGCTGACCTTCGGTGTCTCTCAGAAATGTCTCTCATCTCTCAGAAATGCAGGTGTCTCACAGCTCTCGTCACCCAAATAAACATTGTAAAAGGCAGCGAAAGGGGAAATGCCTGTTACTTTGCTCCTGAACATTTATGGTTTTACTGTTTCTGTCTCCCAGGTAAGGCGATGACGATGGGGACTCAGGGGAGAGTCAGCATTGCTCGGTGCTATGGGACATGCCCCTGGACACCCCGCAGCATCTGCCAGACCTCGGAGGAGAGCCAGCGGGGCACAAGCACTGGCTTTTAACTTCTGAGAGCCAGGGTGTCTCACCTCACCCATCCACTGGCTGCCGGTGGGACTCCCTAAAAATGTACGGGGGGGCCGGGAGCTGCCCCTGCTATGTCTCAGCAGCATTCCCAAATCACCTTCTGTGCTGGAAAGGGTGGGTGAGAGGTCTGCCTGGCACAGACACGGGGTGCAGCCTGACCGGAGAGGAACCTCGTGCAGTAGAGCAGGGGGCTGCTGCATCCCCCACCTCACAGGGCTTCCCAGTGCTGGGCAGAACTCGAGTCCCATCTGCTGGGCCAGTTTCCCCACACAGCCCCATTGCCACTGCGCCTCTGGCTGCACAGAGTAGGATAGGGTAGGATAGGATAGGGTAGGATAGGATAGGGTAGGGTAGGATAGGATAGGATAGGGTAGGGTAGGATAGGATAGGATAGGATAGGATAGGGTAGGGTAGGATAGGATAGGATAGGGTAGGATAGGATAGGATAGGGTAGGGTAGGATAGGGTAGGGTAGGATAGGGTAGGATAGGGTAGGATAGGATAGGATAGGATAGGATAGGATAGGATAGGGTAGGGTAGGATAGGATAGGATAGGGTAGGGTAGGATAGGGTAGGGTAGGGTAGGATAGGATAGGATAGGATAGGGTAGGGTAGGATAGGGTAGGATAGGATAGGATAGGATAGGATAGGATAGGATAGGGTAGGGTAGGGTAGGATAGGATAGGATAGGATAGGATAGGATAGGATAGGGTAGGATAGGATAGGGTAGGGTAGGATAGGATAGGATAGGGTAGGGTAGGGTAGGGTAGGATAGGGTAGGGTAGGACAGGATAGGGTAGGGTAGGATAGGATAGGATAGGGTAGGATAGGATAGGATAGGATAGGGTAGGATAGGGTAGGATAGGATAGGATAGGGTAGGATAGGATAGGATAGGATAGGGTAGGGTAGGGTAGGGTAGGGTAGGATAGGGTAGGGTAGGACAGGATAGGGTAGGGTAGGATAGGATAGGATAGGATAGGATAGGATAGGGTAGGGTAGGGTAGGGTAGGGTAGGGTAGGACAGGATAGGGTAGGGTAGGATAGGGTAGGATAGGATAGGATAGGGTAGGGTAGGGTAGGGTAGGGTAGGGTAGGATAGGATAGGATAGGGTAGGATAGGATAGGATAGGATAGGATAGGGTAGGATAGGATATGGTAGGGTAGGGTAGGGTAGGATAGGATAGGATAGGATAGGGTAGGATAGGGTAGGGTAGGGTAGGGTAGGATAGGATAGGATAGGATAGGATAGGATAGGATAGGGTAGGGAAGGGTAGGATAGGGTAGGGTAGGATAGGGTAGGATAGTATAGGATAGGATAGGGTAGGGTAGGGTAGGGTAGGGTAGGGTAGGATAGGATAGGATAGGATAGGGTAGGGTAGGGTAGGATAGGGTAGGATAGGATAGGATAGGATAGGATAGGATAGGGTAGGATAGGATAGGATAGGATAGGGTAGGGTAGGGTAGGATAGGATAGGATAGGATAGGATAGGATAGGATAGGGTAGGGTAGGATAGCGTAGGATAGGATAGGATAGGATAGGATAGGATAGGGTAGGATAGGGTAGGGTAGGGTAGGATAGGATAGGATAGGATAGGGTAGGGTAGGATAGGGTAGGATAGGATAGGATAGGGTAGGATAGGATGGGATAGGATAGGATAGGGTAGGATAGGATGGGATAGGGTAGGATAGGATGGGATAGGATAGGATAGGGTAGGGTAGGATAGCGTAGGATAGGATAGGATAGGATAGGATAGGATAGGATAGGATAGGGTAGGGTAGGATAGGATAGGGTAGGGTAGGATAGGGTAGGGTAGGATAGGATGGGATGGGATAGGATAGGGTACGGTAGGGTAGGGTAGGATAGGATGGGATAGAAGAATAGAATATTATATTTTCAGTTGGACCTACAGTGATTATCTAGTCCAAGTGCCTGATCACTTCAGCGCTGATCAAAATTTAAAGCATGTTGTTAAGGGCATTGTCCAAACCCCTCTTAAACCCTTACAGGCCTGGGGCATCAACCACTTCTCTAGAAAGCTGGTGCCACTGTTTGACCACCCTCTTGGTGGCCACAGGCAATGCAGGCTCTTGTCCCGGGATGGGGCAGGACACATCTGCCCTACATGGGGTATCTGCTGCAGGCTGTAACCGGCCCCATGATGATCCCATTACTGCCAGACACCCCTTTTCTCTTCCCTCACCCACTGGTCCCATCATTTCCGAACACCACACATCACTATGGTCCCCACGCCCCCAGTGCTGAGCCTCTGCCCCACATGGGCCATCCCCTCCCTCCTAGAGCATCTCCAGCCAGCAGTGAGAGGAAAGGAAAACCAGAGCGCACAGCTACAGGCAGGATTTTTTAAAGCCTGTGGCAGATCCAGCTCACCAGGCCAGGACACAGGCGCCCCCCACTACAAGTTCATAGCTCCTGGGCATGTGGGGGTGATTCCCCAGTCTGCAGCTCCTCGCACAGCACGGCAGAAGGACGAAGTGGCTTCGGCAGCCTCCAGAGCCAGCTCTGCTAGAGACTCTCATAACCAAAGGAATTTTTCTGGCAGCACATGGCTGTGAGCAGGCAGAAGATGAGGATGAGCATGATGGCCAGTAAAACCGTGGCTGCTATCCAGTTGGTTCTCTGGAGCCCTATGACTCTTGGGGGAGTCTCCAAGGGAATCATGTTGGTGAGATTGAGCATGTAGCCCAGAGTCCAGCCCACGTCTACGTTAGAGACCTGTGCAGGCAGAGGAGGAAGAGGGATGAAAAAGGCTGTGAAGTACCCTGCAAGCCGGAGAGCTAGAGAAGACCTTTGCTGTTGTACCCCCAGGTCCTGCTCTGCAGCCACCATATCTGTGCGCACCTTGGGCTGCAGATACCCCGCTAGTGAGACAAGCTGGGGGAGGGCATAAATGCCCAGGCCAGATGTCCCAGCAGGCGCCTGCGAGCAGAACTGAGAAGCTGCCCTGGGCATGGCAGTGACCGCGTCGCCCCCTTGTCCCCTGCTCCCCACCCAGGGGCAGGGGCAAGCTCAGCGTGAGCGATTTCACGGCACAAAGCGTGGATGACGGGGGCTGCCGGGCACTTTCCTACCTGCCGGACGAAGTGGATGTTAAGCCACGTCGTGTGGTTGAACTTGTAGCCTTGCAGGAGAAGGGTGAGGGTGTAGGAGCTGGCTGCGCAGGCGTCACGGAGCTGGGTCCGGTTCATGGTGGGGAACTCCTTCTGCACCTGCGGAGGTGGAAGAAGGATGGGGGGCTGCCAGCAGGGACCAGCGCTGGGTGCACCCACACTGCGGGGCAGAGCCGCACGGTGCAGCTGGGAGCAAAGACCGGGAGTGCCTGGGCTCCGGGAGGACGCGGGAGGCTGCAGGCTGCTCTCCCATCTCTCTCCCAGTCCAGAGACCTTTGTGCTCCTCCCAGCTCCCTCCAGCCGCCATCTGCGCAGCAGGGGATGGGCTGCGGATGAGCCCTCGGGCTGCCCAGTGCCCAGGAGAAACGTGGGCAGGGGCTGGCACCTCCTAGGCAGGATCTCACCTTCTCCCAGCTGCTGTTGCAGAACTGCTCGACGGTGGCATCGACTGAGCTCAGGGACTGCCCTCCGGTCAGGTTCAGAAAGTGAAGGTTGTGATAAAGCCCCGAAAAGGCCTGTGGGTGTAAGACCAAAGGCGGCAGGTCACTGAAGCACCCAGGCTACTGCCACCCCCACCGCTCCCTCCGGGTGCTCGGCACGGGTCCCTATGGCCAGCTCTCAGCACCTCAGGGTGACACCTGCCAACCCACTGCGGGGGAGCCCGGGGACTGCCCCCCACACCGAGAGAGACTGGTGCTGTGACGAGAGAGGTCTGGGTGTGCCCGGCAGGCTGGTGAGCACCCTGCATGTCCCCGTGCATCGGCACATCCCAGCTTTCGGGGCTGGCACTATTCAGACTTTTCTCCTACGGCAGCTCTCCTGGGGTCGTGGCCAGCCTCTGGTGCCCCACAATCCCACACCCCACCACAGCCGCGGGGACGGAGGCTCCTTACGAAGAACTGTCCCCGCACGGGCGGCTGATAAACCCCGTTGAACCCGCACGTCCTGTTGGCCCCACAGCTGAAGTTGAAGAGTTTCTGGATGGCGGTCCTGCACTCCGCGGGGTTCCCTGTCCCCGTCACCGTGAGGACCTGTGCAGGGCCGGGTGTGCTTGGTGCACGGACACAGGGAGTGCTGTAGAGGTCTGCCGTGGTGACGTTCTCCCGGTACCCCTTGGGGTAGCAGGGGTGGGATATCTGCGGGGTAGACGGGCTGCCCTGGAGAGAGAGGGAGCCGTTAGCACCGCCCCGGCACCGAGGATGAGGATGGAAAGGAGAGAAACAGCCCACAGACGGCGTCTGTTCCCAACCCAGATGCAGGGCACTAGCGTGCTGGCCCCACCACCCACGGGGTTTTATCCACGGGGTGCAGGCACAGAATTGAGGTGACAAGCATGGCACAACCATGCTGTGGTCAGGGCCCAGCTACAGCGGTGGTGGCATGGCCAAGGCCTTGTGATGCTGAGCCATTAGTGGGGCTTGGCGTAGGATGCCAGCGAGAGCCTCCCCCACAGCCCATCCTGCGCTTAGACGTTCCCGAAAAGCAGGATCTAAACCCTCAGAGGTTTGGAGGAGAAGCAGGATCCATCCTTTGCGTGACTAACCTGCCCGCGGCTTTTGCTGGTCCTGCCGCCGGCCCCACCACTGAGCCGTGCTGGGGTGGCAACGCCACTGCCAGCCTGTGCCTCCCCGCGGGGATGGCGACCTGCTCCCGAGGGCATGGCGTGCGCTCTGCCTGCACAGAGAGCTTGGTGCTCTGGCCACTCGCTCTGTCCCCTCTGCGTCGCGCAGGCCCCAGCCCAGAAATGACCACAGACGCGTCCCGCCTGCACGGTCCCCCAGCACCTCCGTCGCCCACAGCGCTGGGCGGTGCGCTCTGTCCGAGGGGAGACCGCAGGACGCTGTGGGGGGGACTGCTGTGCAGGAGAGGGTGTTGGGAATCCTCCCTCCGGGCAGAAATTGAGGAAGGGCAAGTGAATGGGGACAGGGAAGAACCTAAGGATACAGCCGGGCTTGGAAAAGGATGAAAAATGCCATGAGACGTCCACGTCTGGGGAGAAGGGAGCCCTGGCAGGGAACCACCACCACCTTCCACTCAAATGAGAGAATTTTCTGCTTCAGTAGATAAAATCTACGCCTCTCCCAGGCTTTTAAATTCGTGAAAACTCCCAGTCCCCTGACGCTACTTCCGCAGGCACACCCAGTCTTTCTGGAAGGTATTTTTGATGGCAATGGGAAACGGTTGAGCGGGTCCGGGTGACAAGTGGCTGCGGTACCTGGTGGAGAGCTGCCAGCAGCCTCTTCAGGGCCTGCGTCTGCCCGTAGCAGAGGTAGCTGTGGGTGTAGAGCGAGTAGTTGGTGCCGTACAGCCGGAAGAGGACGGAGGTGTTCTTGTCCTCAATGGTGACTCCAGGCTGGAAGGTTATTTGTGTCGAGGCACCTCCAAGGTCCAGAGCTCCCAGAACCTCCGTGGTCTGTGGATGTTCCCATTCCTCTGCAAAGGAAAACTGGCCCCATGTCGTGGCAAGTGTTAGCCTGAACTGGGGGCAGTCACAGTCCCTGTCCCTTCCCGTAAGGTTTTGTGGGCTCAGAAGCCCCTCAGGGACCTTCCACACCCCGTTTCCCTGTTTAACCCCTTCCTGCCTGCGTCCTCACTGACCCACATAGACCCCCACGGAGCCCCCCGGCTCCTGCGTATCATCTGGGATGCAGAGACTTTCAGGAGGGAAAGAGTAACACGTTCACCTGGGGGCTGATATTGCTGCATCTGTGATAGCAAAAGGGACCCGTGGGTGAGTGGAGAGCACGGGGCCAGGCGGGGCTGGACACAAAGACCCTTCATTCTGTTAATCCCCTCAGCGGAGTTGAGTCTGCAGTTCACAGCCACAGGCTACATTTATTTGGGTGACCAGTGCCCTAAACCTACATTTTCCTCTCCTCTGGGACTCAAGAAACCTGGGGGGAGCTCAGACAGGGATAATTGAGCTGCTCGCCCCTCCTCTGCCCCCCCCCGCCCCCAGCCCGCACCTTGACCAGCGTCTCCAGCAGGTAGTTGACGGTGATCCAGCCCAAGGAGCCCTCCTCGTTCCCCGTGAGGATCCGGGCTCCGCGGAAGTCCACGGGGTACTCGCCAATGGCCTTGGCGACCTCGGCAAAGACCTGCTCGGCCTTGGTGCTGTTCTGCTCCCTGCCGGGGAAGGAGATAAAGGGTGGGCGCTGGGGCAGGCAATGGCTGAGGTCGAGGAGAGCTCGGAGCCCTCTCCCCCGCAGCTGCTGCCTTGGGAGTCTCCCTGGCGGTGCTGCCCGCGGGCTCTGCCTGAGCACACGGGAAGGGCGATGCCGGTCGGGCAGAGGAGGTTCGGCCGCCTCAGGCTGCTGCCGGGCTGGGGCTGGAGGGGGCTGGGGGGTTCCCCGTGGGCACGGCCAGCTCCGGGACACCCCGCGGGACTGCACACATGGGTGCTCTGCCCATCACCAGGGCCTGCCTGGAGAGCAGCCCCTGTGTCCCCAGCCCCCGTGTCCCCAGCCCCGACACTGCCAGTCCCCCATTCCTCCAGCCCCCCATGCCCCCAGCACCCCACACTCCCAACCCCCCCTTACTCTCAGCACCCCGTGCCCCCAGCCCCCCGTAACCCCAGCCCCCGTGTCCCCAGCCCCTCTGCCCCCAGCACCCCACACTCCCAGCCCCCCGTAACCCCAGCCCCCGTGTCCCCAGCCCCTCTGCCCCCAGCACCCCACACTCCCAGCCCCCCATAACCCCAGCCCCCCGTGCCCCCAAACCCTGTGCCCCAGTCCCCTGTGCCCCCAGCCCCCCATGCCCTCAGCCCCCCATGCCCCCAGCCCCCCACACTCCCAGCCCCCCGTGCACCCAGCTCCTGTGCCCCCAGCCCCCAACATTCCCAGCCCCCCACACTCCAGCCCCCCACACTCCCAGCCCCCCATGCCCAGAGCCCCCCCATGCCCTCAGCCCCCCTGCCCCCAGGCCCCGGCCCAGCCCCCTGCACCAGCTGCGATGCAGAAACGCCTGGTGGGGAAGGGGCCGCAGGTGGTCGCTCCGGGCAGTGCCGGTACCTCAGCAGCCGCATGCCCGCTGTGGCCCCCAGGTAGGTGGGGGTCTCCCGCTGCTGCTCTGCCGGCACGATCTGCATGGCCGTCTCCAGGCAGGGCTTCAGGCTGGCTCCAGCCTCGGCGGGGTTGTCTGCGTAGCTGGAGATGCCGGGTCCTGCAAGGGAGCACCCCGTGATGGAGCCAGCTCAGGGCCACCCAGGATGGGCAGGACACCAGGGGACGTGTCCATCTGTTCCCCAGGCACGGGGAGCTCTCTGAACCTCCTTGGCAATACCTAGATGTCCCAGTCACGGCCCAAAACTCTGCTGTGTTTGGTGGCGTACAGATACCAAAATGGAAACTGCTGACCCAAAGAGCAGTTGGGAACCGCATCCAAAAACCAGCAGAAACACCGTAATGTCTGGGGACTTCTGCAGAGCTTTCAGGAACATTGTGAAATAATGTTATGAAAGAAGCTCTGAAGAGATGTTGCAGGAAGAAGAGCCAAGGAAGCGGTTGCACGGGAGAAGGGGCAAACTCTGCACATCCAGCATCCCAAGCTGCGAGTTGATGCGAAACGACCGGCTACAAGACTGGACTGGCTCCAGGAACCGTGCTAACTGGGGGCCAAACTCCTTACCCACCTCTGGATCCCCCAGGTACTGTAGGGCTCCCTGCGGTGCAAACTATTCTCCCTAACACTTCACTTCGATTCTTCCACCAGGCCATCTCCCTTTGGCCCAGCGCAGGCTGGAAGACTCAGATCGCCGACAATGCCGTGAGAGTCTGGGACAGAGATCCAGGAGGCTGGGAGAGAGGGATGGACACGTCCCGGCAGACTCACCGGACACGGTGCAGGCTGCCACCTGGGAGATGATGCCGGTGCCGTTCTCCTTGTCCGCGGGCCACCGGTAGATGTAGAGAGCTGTGTGCGTGGAGCCGGCATCAAACACCAGACCATACTGGGGGAGGCAGAGGGGACACGGGGTCACAGCACACTCGGGACTGCACCAGGTGCCACGGGAGGGTGTCTGAGAGCTTCTGCTCTCGCTTCCCTTGCGTGAACACGAGCAGCACAGGTTTGCATATCCACCCTCCCTTTAGCAGCCCCACTCCACCTCTCACCCCCCGATTGAGCCGATCAGAGGAGTTACAGCTCCGAAAGGGATGTCGTGCAGGTCAGCAGGGTGGTTTGCAGGGCAGGGAGGCACCCAGCCATGTCCCAAAGGGCTCAGGCTGCCAAAGCTGCTCTCAGACCTTTGAGAGTGGCAAACCTCACAAACCCCGACTGCTTTTTAACAGTCAGCCAGCAGAAAGCAACAGGAAAGAGAGAGATGGAAACCCAGGAGACCTGGATGTCTGAAAAGAGAGAGGAGAAAGTGCCTGGGGTGGCAGACGGGGCAGTCCCAGGAGGGGAGGAGGGCTGCTTCCCTCTCCCATCCTTAGCAAGGAGCCAGGACCGTGGTTTGGGGGGGGGTGGCTGATCTGCCCAGTGCCACCTCAGTTAGGTGAAGCCCTGAAAAGCCAGGCTGGTTATGGAAAGATGTGCAAGTGGAGAGGAAGGCAGGGCAGACGGAAGGATGAGAGGTGGAAAGGTGGTCGTTCCTGGGCTCCCCCAGGTCCCACTGGACACCTACTTTGTTCCTTGTAGGAAGGGCAGCATCCTTCGCAGGGGTCAGGACCAGGAGGAAGACGGCCACCCCCAGCACTCCCAGCACGGCCGTCGAGCTCCATCCCAGCGCCCTGAGCAGGCTCGCCTGCATCCCCGCGCAGGGCTGTGGGGAGGAATGGTCTTTGCAAGGGCAGCCCCAGCCTGCCTGCCTCTGCCCCGGCTCTCCAGCTCCTCCTGGGGTCCCAGCAGCCTGGGAACCCACAGCCCCTAAATGACCCCCCCCAGGGACACGGAGCAGCCGGGTGTGGGGGCCATGAACCTGCCCCGGGGCGGGCAGCAGAGCAAAGCGCAGGGACGAGCGGGGCTGACCCGCGGGCTGAACGGGCCCCAGCCGGCCCCCGCCGTACTTGTGCCGGGAGCCGCGCTCCTTCCTCGGGCGAGGCTGCACCGAGCCGGGCAGAAGCCCTTGCCTATGCCCCAGGCACGGCCTGAGGGCAGCCCTGCCGGCGCTGCCTGCACAGCCCTGCCTGCACAGCCCTGCCGGCCCTGCCTGCCCTGCCTGCACAGCCCTGCCTGCCCTGCCTGCCTGCCCTGCCTGCCCTGCCTGGCCCTGCCTGCCCTGCCCGGCCCGGCCCGGCCCGGCCGAGCCCCCGGAGCGCTGCAAAGCGAAAGCGATGGCGGTTGCGGGACTCGGATGTCCGGGTTGGAGCCGGCCGGCCCGGGGCGGGAGCTCGGCGCTGCCGGCGGGGGGAGCGGGGACGCCCGGCGGCAGCCCTGCCTGCAGCCCTGCCTGCACCGCCCCGGAGCGACGGGACCCTGGCCACGGGGACAGGTCACTGACCATGGGGACAGACGGGTCCCTGGCCTTAGGGACAGATGAGAACCTGTCTGTGGGGACGGGTCCCTGATTGTGGGGACGGGACCCTGGCCATGGAGACAGATGGGTCCCTGGCCATGGGCATAGGTCCCTGACTGTGGGGACAAATGGATCTCTGGCTGTGGGGATGGGTCCCTGGCCATGGGGACAGATGGATCCTTGGCTGTGGGTACAAATGGATCTCTGTCTGTGGGGATGGGTCCCTGGCCATGGGGACAGGTCTCTGGCTGTGGGGACAAATGTGTCCCTGACCATGGGGACAGGTCCCTGGCTGTGGGGTCAAATGGATCTCTGGCTGTGGGAATAAATGGGTCCCTGGCCACGGGGATGGGTCCCTGGCTGTGGGAACAAATGGATCCTTGGCTGTGGGGACAAATGGATCTCTGGCTGTGGGGATGGGTCCCTGGCCACGGGGACAGATGGGTCCCTGGCTGTGGGGACAGGTCTCTGTCTGTGGGGATGGGTCCCTGGCTGTGGGGACAAATGGATCTCTGGCTGTGGGGATGGGTCCCTGGCCATGGGGACAGGTGGGTCCTTGGCCATGGGGACAGGTCTCTGGCTGTGGGGACAAATGTGTCCCTGACCATGGGGACAGGTCCCTGGCTGTGGGGTCAAATGGATCTCTGGCTGTGGGAATAAATGGGTCCCTGGCCACGGGGATGGGTCCCTGGCTGTGGGGACAAATGGGTCCCTGGCTGTGGGGACAAATGGATCCTTGGCTGTGGGGACAAATGGATCTCTGGCTGTGGGGATGGGTCCCTGGCCATGGGGACAGATGGGTCCCTGGCTGTGGGGACAGGTCTCTGGCTGTGGGGATGGGTCCCTGGCTGTGGGGACAAATGGATCTCTGGCTGTGGGGATGGGTCCCTGGCCATGGGGGTAGGTCTCCACGAAACAGGTTCCTCCTATTGCTGTCCCGAGCCCCTCTGCCAGCCTGTCTCTGCCTGCAGTGGGGCAGTGTGGGGTACGGCAGACCCAGGTGACAGCAGGGGTGCGGGGTGGCAGCCTTGGCCTGTGCTTTGCCCCGCAGAGTGTTCATGCAGCAGGGCTGGGGCAGAGATGTCAGCCACTGCCTTGGTCCCGGGGCCAGCCCGCTCGCAGGCTCCCCAAGGGGCAGAAGGACAGGCTGGACTTGTCACCAGCTTCGTGGGGAGCTGCCCCCCTGCTGAGCCCCCGCCGGGCAGCGCGGGCCCCCCCACCACCCCTGTGGGTGGAGGTCTCCCCGGCAGCCCCACTCCTCCGGCAGTGAAGTGGTTAATGCCAGACGCTGTTTCCACCCCGGCTTTCCTGGACGAGCCAAGCGCTCTCCTGGGCAGGTTGTTGGTCCGGGGCCAAGGGGACGGCCATAGCGGGGACTCGGGGCAGCCTTTGTCCCAGGAGCAGGGCTCCGCACGCCAGGTACGTGCCGACAGCCGGGGGAGGACGACGGTGCCGGGAGCAGCTTCGGGTGAGCCACAGGCAGGGGAAGGGGCCAGGGTGCCCCTCGAAGGAGCTGTGCTCGGAGGGGTGGTGGTGGGCTCAGGCTCTGGCCAGCAGCAGAGCCGGGTGCTCCGAGGGCTGGAGGAGCAGGAGGGAGGAGGGCTGGGGTGGCCACTCACTGCATGGGGTGGCCACTCACTGCACGAGGTGCCGGCGGTGCAGGGGGCAGAGGGGACATGGACGGGGCATGGAGGGCACTGCTGAGCCCCAGCGGTGGTGGGAGAGATGGGAGGCAGGGCAGCGCTCTGCCCGGCAGAGATGCTCCTGGCATGCACGCTCACCCTCTTGCTTACAATTTTAAGAGCCCTTTTGACTTCCAAATCCCAAATGTGCACAGCAGAGAAGTCAGCTTCCCGTTTTCCTGAGAAACAGACAGTTTAGACCCAGCAGTGCCTCTGCGCCTTTCCTTCGGAATATTTTGGCCCCCTCTGTCCCTCCCCGCGAGAGGCGCTGCGAGGTGAGGGACGTTCCGCGGGTGCTTAGAGCACATCGGTGCGCCCGGTCGTACACAAACAAGTGCAGCAATGACCCAAGCGCTGTGCACAGCGCTGAACTTTCCATACGTTGAACTGGCCGGGCGTCGCTCCTCGTGGCACCGGGTGGCAACGCGCCTCTTCTTTATCTCTGGAGGCATCACCAACACCTCCCCATCCCTGCTGCTCAATGGGACTGGTAGCGGGTGTCAGCGCCGGGCAGCCCCGAGGTGCCGCTGAAAGGCTGGGCAGGTCGATCAGCTTCTCACACACCTCTCACTTTGTTTTCCACCCGCTGGGCTCCCTCCCCGTGCCCCGCTCTGTGCTGCCTTTGGATGTTGCCTCCTGCTCAGTCAAACTGGAAATTAGTCCCCACCAGAGCAGGTGGAGCCCATTTTTCACCCACTCCCGCGTGCAGGACAGTGCAATTTATCACCATTTCATATCATTCCACCACACGGTGCCTGGGACAGAATTTTCCAGGATGGGGCTGGGGACCTTTGCCATTGCCAAGTTACCTGGAACAGGGGAATTGCACCCCTACAACAGTTATACCTGGGCAAATTCTGGCAGGGCTGATCAGAGGGGACAGTACAGGCACTCATAAGCTGCTCCCATATTTCTGTCCCTACCCACCGAAAAGGGGAGGGCTGCTGGCTGCAGGATAAGGTCTGATAAGGGCTTCCTGTAGTCCCATGTCCCATGACATGGGCCAGAAGAAAGGCTGCTATCCACAGAATCCCAGACTGGTAGGGCTGGAAGGGACCTCTGGAGATCATCTCCAGACTAGATGATCTCTAGAGGTCCCTTCCAACTCTGAAGATTCCGTGATCTCCTCCAACCCCCGGCCAGAGCAGGGTCACCCAGAGCAGGTGGCACAGGAACGCGTCCAGGTGGGTTTGGGATGTCTCCAGAGACAGAGACTCCACCACCTCTCTGGGCAGCCTGGGCATCCATCATTATACATCTTATGTCACGCAGGGGATTGGTCACCTGTGTTCGTCACCGGAGATGCTGACTCCAAAACAGGAATCAACATCTCCTTTGACCTTGCCAAAGGTCTTTCCTCTCCTGTCAAGCTGCTGACCTGGCCTGGCAAAAGGCAAGGGGATTTCTCTCTGGTTTTATGCCCTCACAGGAGAACTGTGTAGCCAAGTGACAGGCCCCAGGTGCCACCCAAAGCACTGCTTGGGTTGAGCAGCTTCTCTAGGCTGTGTCCAGGGCTCTCGCGGCGTCCACCACTCAGCTGGAGCCTGGCTTGCAGCCTCACGCCGTGGAGGGATGCCAGCCTGACTCCCCGCCGGCAGGCTGCCGGCGGCACGGAGCAGGGCGGTGCAGGGGGAGGAAAGAGCTGTGCATGTAGAAAGCCACATCTGTACCAGCTGTGGGGTGCTGAGCCCGGGGACGTGTCCACTGCTGTGCGTTGAGGCCGTTGCAGGGAACCGGACCCTTTGGCTTTGCTTTTCCGCTGCAATTTCTTACTGATGCCTCGGGGCCGATTCTGCCAGGAGCTGAGCTCCAGCTGGACAAGCGTGAAGCGTGGGACCTGCTCTGGTCCCCAGGGGCTCCTCCACACCCCGCTGCCACTGCCCGTCCATGCAACGCTATCGCTGTTGGCGTGCCAGTTTGGCTACGGGGCTGTGTGCCCAGACTGGCAGCAGCTTTCTGCCTCTGCCCTTCTGCCTGCCCTTGGGGCTGCGGGAGAGGCTTGGGGATCGCCTGCAGGCAAGGACACAGTCCCTGCCAGTCCGCTTACCTGCTGCGGCGTCACCAAGAGCTGCGGAGAGCTGGGTCAGGCAGGAGGCACGTGGCTGGAGATGCTGTTAGCCTGCGTGGAGCAGAGAGGACCCTCTCGAGGGCAGTCTGGGCCTGTTGGGCAACAGATGTGACCTGGTGGTCCCGAGTCTTGTGGGATGGGTTTTGTGAGGGCGAAGGGTACGATGGCAGCATGTGGGTGCCAGAGAGGTGCAGCTCTGCACCCCGGACATGATGGCCACACTGGGAACCTGCCAGAGCATGGTCCTGCTCCCAGGCTGGGACTCCTGTTAGCCACTGCCGCGCTTCCCCAGTGATGCTGCTGGGACGGGAGATGCTGACCTGGCACCCAGGTGGCAGCTGGAGCAGGGCAGAGAGGTGGGGTCCCGGCTGAGTGCAGAGAGGGACCTGAAGGGCTGCACGTGAGAAGTCGGGGGTGAAAAAGCCATGCTGAAAATCCCCTGGGGAGGAAGTGCTCAGAAGGAGAGGGTGTCTCAGCCCCAAGACTGCCAAGAGCCTCCTGTAAGAGCAGCCATGCACCAGAGAATGGCTTCAAGCCCTTGTTAGGGAAGGGGAAAGTGCCATCTTGAGAGGTTTGTCCATCCATGAGGTTTGCATTTCAAAACTAGCCTTGCCAATGCAGAGGTGTGAGCTGGGGGTTGGGGCTGTTCTTGCAGGTTGGAGGAGGAATGGGCTACAAAGCCAAGGTCATTGTGGGTCTCCTGGCAGCCACCTGCGTCTTCAGCATCATTGCCCTCATCCTGAGCGTCGTGAACGTGAAGGACGTGTTTCTGCCCCCCAGGACCAAGGTAGGGTCCTTGGGAGCAGCACAGCTGCCTGCTCTCGCTTGGGGTGCTGGCTGCCCCTTGGTACGGGATTTTCCCCAGGTTTCAGGCAGGCTGTGCTGTTTGTCACCGCCATGGGGACAAACTGCCAGGCAGGCTGGCGTGCCAGGCGGGTCTGGCAGAGTTTGGTCCCTGTGACTGGCCTGACGGCACATACAGCCTTTTCATCACAGAGCATTGCCAGCTCAAAGAGCCTGTCATAGAGCCTTGTCCCCGACACGGCTGGTGCCTGCAATGCCACAGGGCTTTCCGTGCTCTGGTGACACTCTTCGTTTGGCCGCTGGAGATTCCCCTGCCCGCCAGGAGCTCTGCTGGCTCTCCAGGAGCTCCCCTTGCTCTGCAGCGGGTGAAGCTGCTCTGCACCCCCTGACACGCCGTGTCCCCTCTGCCTCCCCTAGTACGGTCTGGTGTTTGACGCCGGCTCCACACACACGTCTCTTTACATCTACCGGTGGCCCGCCGACAAGGAGAATGGCACCGGCATCGTCTCCCAGGTGGCGGTCTGCAACGTGTCTGGTGAGTCTGCTGGGACGTATCCTTCCCTCTCCCCTGTCCCTGCCCAGCGTGGAGACACTGGGCTGGGAGCCGGTGCTGGCCGGGGTGGCTGCCCCACAGCGCCATGGTGAGCTGCCTGGTTTGTGCCAGGTGTGGTAAACGGTAAATGACCCAAAGGGCATTTATTTATTGGGCATTTATAAATACACAAAGAGCCATTAATTCCTAACGCAAAGGTGCATTTGGGCTTTGGCACAAGGTCTGGTCTCTCCAGAGGAGAGGACTGGGCTAGTGAGGGGAGGCAGGGTCAGCTAAATGGTCCATGGAGCTGGGCTGGGACTGGCAAAGGCCACCAGGGCAGAGCAGAGGTGCCTGGCGGGGGGTCAGAGGGCTCCGAGCTCTCTTTGACCTCGACGGCGGCTCTGCGGCGGCGGCGTGGCAGTTACTGGTTAACTGCAGAGGTCTGGCAGAGGGCAAAGTGTAAGGGAGAGGGTGCGTGGGCTAAAGGCAGTAACGGTGTGTAAAGCCCGGGGGAAGGTAAATAGTGATTTTTCCACCCCAGAGCCTGTCCCTACACACCACAGGACTGTGCTGGGTGCTCAGATCTGGTGCCAGCCTCTAAAAATAGGAACTCAAACAAGCGGTGCAGAGGGCACCTCTGCGTGTGCCGATCGGCTCCGTACACCCTCCCAGCAGGATAAAGGAGAGCCTGCCCCTTCCCCAGGGAAATCAGGAACTGCTCCGTTTGCCGACTGAGTCCTGCGGGACCCTCTGGCCGCCTTCCAGCAGTTTGGCCGCCCTGGGATCAAGCATGTGCTCAGCAGAAGCCTCACACTGCAGCCCTGCCCCTCGGTCCCGAGCAGGAGCTCATCACCGGCTCCCACAGCGAGCCGTGGCCACCCAGCTCGGAGCTCTGTCCTGCCAAGGACACCCTTGAACAGGGCACAACTAGCCCTGGTACACAGGGAAAAACCCCCGGGGACTTTCTGGGTGAACATGTCCCCTGGTGTCCTGCCCGTCCTGGGTGGCCCTGAGCTGGCTCCATCACGGGGTGCTCCCTTGCAGGACCCGGCATCTCCAGCTACGCAGACAACCCCGCCGAGGCTGGAGCCAGCCTGAAGCCCTGCCTGGAGACGGCCATGCAGATCGTGCCGGCAGAGCAGCAGCGGGAGACCCCCACCTACCTGGGGGCCACAGCGGGCATGCGGCTGCTGAGGTACCGGCACTGCCCGGAGCGACCACCTGCGGCCCCTTCCCCACCAGGCGTTTCTGCATCGCAGCTGGTGCAGGGGGCTGGGCCGGGGCCTGGGGGCACGGGGGGCTGAGGGCATGGGGGGGCTCTGGGCATGGGGGGCTGGGAGTGTGGGGGGCTGGAGTGTGGGGGGCTGGGAATGTTGGGGGCTGGGGCACAGGAGCTGGGTGCACGGGGGGCTGGGAGTGTGGGGGGCTGGGGGCATGGGGGGCTGAGGGCATGGGGGGCTGGGGGCACAGGGGACTGGGGCACAGGGTTTGGGGGCATGGGCGGCTGGGGTTATGGGGGGCTGGGATTATGGGGTGCTGGGGGCAGAGGGGCTGGGGACACGGGGGCTGGGGTTATGGGGGGCTGGGAGTGTGGGGTGCTGGGGGCAGAGGGGCTGGGAACACGGGGGCTGGGGTTATGGGGGGCTGGGAGTATGGGGTGCTGAGAGTAAGGGGGGGCTGGGAGTGTGGGGTGCTGGGGGCATGGGGGGCTGGAGGAATGGGGGACTGGCAGTGTGGGGGCTGGGGACACGGGGGCTGGGGTTACGGGGGCTGCTCTCCAGGCAGGCCCTGGTGATGGGCAGAGCACCCATGTGTGCAGTCCCGCGGGGTGTCCTGGAGCTGGCCGTGCCCACGGGGAACCCCCCAGCCCCCTCCAGCCCCAGCCCGGCAGCAGCCTGAGGCGGCCGAACCTCCTCTGCCCGACCGGCATCGCCCTTCCCGTGTGCTCAGGCAGAGCCCGCGGGCAGCACCGCCAGGGAGACTCCCAAGGCAGCAGCTGCGGGGGAGAGGGCTCCGAGCTCTCCTCGACCTCAGCCATTGCCTGCCCCAGCGCCCACCCTTTATCTCCTTCCCCGGCAGGGAGCAGAACAGCACCAAGGCCGAGCAGGTCTTCGCCGAGGTCGCCAAGGCCATTGGCGAGTACCCCGTGGACTTCCGCGGAGCCCGGATCCTCACGGGGAACGAGGAGGGCTCCTTGGGCTGGATCACCGTCAACTACCTGCTGGAGACGCTGGTCAAGGTGCGGGCTGGGGGTGGGGGGGGGCAGAGGAGGGGCAAGCAGCTCAATTATCCCTGTCTGAGCTCCCCCCAGGTTTCTTGAGTCCCAGAGGAGAGGAAAATGTAGGTTTAGGGCACTGGTCACCCAAATAAATGTAGCCTGTGGCTGTGAACTGCAGACTCAACTCCGCTGATGGGATTAACAGAATGAAGGGTCTTTGTGTCCAGCCCCGCCTGGCCCCGTGCTCTCCACTCACCCACGGGTCCCTTTTGCTATCACAGATGCAGCAATATCAGCCCCCAGGTGAACGTGTTACTCTTTCCCTCCTGAAAGTCTCTGCATCCCAGATGATACGCAGGAGCCGGGGGGCTCCGTGGGGGTCTATGTGGGTCAGTGAGGACGCAGGCAGGAAGGGGTTAAACAGGGAAACGGGGTGTGGAAGGTCCCTGAGGGGCTTCTGAGCCCACAAAACCTTACGGGAAGGGACAGGGACTGTGACTGCCCCCAGTTCAGGCTAACACTTGCCACGACATGGGGCCAGTTTTCCTTTGCAGAGGAATGGGAACATCCACAGACCACGGAGGTTCTGGGAGCTCTGGACCTTGGAGGTGCCTCGACACAAATAACCTTCCAGCCTGGAGTCACCATTGAGGACAAGAACACCTCCGTCCTCTTCCGGCTGTACGGCACCAACTACTCGCTCTACACCCACAGCTACCTCTGCTACGGGCAGACGCAGGCCCTGAAGAGGCTGCTGGCAGCTCTCCACCAGGTACCGCAGCCACTTGTCACCCGGACCCGCTCAACCGTTTCCCATTGCCATCAAAAATACCTTCCAGAAAGACTGGGCGTGCCTGCGGAAGTAGCGTCAGGGGACTGGGAGTTTTCACGAATTTAAAAGCCTGGGAGAGGCGTAGATTTTATCTACTGAAGCAGAAAATTCTCTCATTTGAGTGGAAGGTGGTGGTGGTTCCCTGCCAGGGCTCCCTTCTCCCCAGACGTGGACGTGTCATGGCATTTTTCATCCTTTTCCAAGCCCGGCTGTATCCTTAGCTTCTTCCCTGTCCCCATTCACTTGCCCTCCCTCCCGGAGGGAGGATTCCCAACACCCTCTCCTGCACAGCAGTCCCCCCCACAGCATCCTGCGGTCTCCCCTCGGACAGAGCGCACCGCCCAGCGCTGTGGGCGACGGAGGTGCTGGGGGACCGTGCAGGCGGGACGCGTCTGTGGTCATTTGTGGGCTGGGGCCTGCGCGACGCAGAGGGGACAGAGCGAGTGGCCAGAGCACCAAGCTCTCTGCGCAGGCAGAGCGCACGCCATGCCCTCGGGAGCAGGTCGCCATCCCCGCGGGGAGGCACGGGCTGGCGGTGGCGTTGCCACCCCAGCACGGCTCAGTGGTGGGGCCGGCGGCAGGACCAGCAAAAGCCGCGGGCAGGTTAGTCACGCAAAGGATGGATCCTGCTTCTCCTCCAAACCTCTGAGGGTTTAGATCCTGCTTTTCGGGAACGTCTAAGCGCAGGATGGGCTGTGGGGGAGGCTCTCGCTGGCATCCTACGCCAAGCCCCACTAATGGCTCAGCATCACAAGGCCTTGGCCATGCCACCACCGCTGTAGCTGGGCCCTGACCACAGCATGGTTGTGCCATGCTTGTCACCTCAATTCTGTGCCTGCACCCCGTGGATAAAACCCCGTGGGTGGTGGGGCCAGCACGCTAGTGCCCTGCATCTGGGTTGGGAACAGACGCCGTCTGTGGGCTGTTTCTCTCCTTTCCATCCTCATCCTCGGTGCCGGGGCGGTGCTAACGGCTCCCTCTCTCTCCAGGGCAGCCCGTCTACCCCGCAGATATCCCACCCCTGCTACCCCAAGGGGTACCGGGAGAACGTCACCACGGCAGACCTCTACAGCACTCCCTGTGTCCGTGCACCAAGCACACCCGGCCCTGCACAGGTCCTCACGGTGACGGGGACAGGGAACCCCGCGGAGTGCAGGACCGCCATCCAGAAACTCTTCAACTTCAGCTGTGGGGCCAACAGGACGTGCGGGTTCAACGGGGTTTATCAGCCGCCCGTGCGGGGACAGTTCTTCGTAAGGAGCCTCCGTCCCTGCGGCTGTGGTGGGGAGGACGGAGGGTGGGAGTCTCCTCTGTCACTGGTTGTGGGAAGGGCTGGGGAGGGAGGGGACCCTAGAGCTGGTCCCATCTGCAAACCTGTTCTCCTATGCTGGGAGGTGGCTTCTGCCTCCTGCGATGTCCCAGCCCTCCCTGAGGGAAATGAGAAGACCCTGTCCCAAGGAGCAAGTCTGAGCTAGCCCAGGGTGTAAGCAGCAGCCCCAAGACTTTCTGGTAGACCATCAAGTGGGTGCTGGATGCAGAACCCTGGGAATTACATGGGAGACTTTCTCCAGGGAAGAGGGGCCCCTGAGGGTTTTTTTGGGTGACAAAGGAAATGCAGTTTTTACCATCTCCCCTCAACCCCCAGGCCTTTGCTGGGTTCTATTACACCTTCCACTTCCTGAACCTGACCAGCCAGCAGTCTCTAAATGACGTCAACTCCACGGTCGAGACCTTCTGCAAGAAGAACTGGACAGAGGTGAGAGCCCTGTGAAGGGCAGCAAGGAGCCCTGTGCTTGTCCTGTCCCGAATCCCTGCCCAGGCAGCACACGTCCTGTTGTTCCTTGGGCCAGGGAGGGTTTCTGAGCATCTGTTTAATTTCCCGTTGCACCGTGTCCCCTGATGGCCCCACAGCTGGTGGAGAACTTCCCGCAGCAGAAGCAGTACCTACACACGTACTGCTCCATGGCGACCTACATCTTGACGTTGCTGCTCGATGGCTACAAGTTCAATGAGCTCACGTGGAGCAACATCCGCTTCAGCCGGCAGGTAAAGACCCTGTGGGGCCGCAGGAGCGGGCAGGCAGCTGCGGCCGCATCCTTGCCCTGGCCTGAAGACACGTTCAGGAGCAGCATCCCTGGAGTCCCTCATGCCAGAAATGTGTCCCCGTCTCACGGCTGCTACCCAGTGGTCCCAGCACAGCTTCATTCTTTCTTACTTGTCCCCAAACCTCTGACACCAGTTTGTTTCTCGCTTACTCTGGTGTGAACCTAAGCTAATTTTAAGGGGTCAGAGAAAGGCAGAGCAGGATTTGGCCTCTTCAGTGCCTGATGTTGGGCAGAATTGACTTAAGCATCAGAGGGGTTATGGTGGCCCCATGACCCATTTGAACCAGAATATTACCAATTTTGAAGCATGCTGGGGGAGGAGGAAAGCTCAGATCCAAAATCATGCGAAGGTCACAAAGGCGCATGTGGACCAGAGCAGTCACCCATGTTCAGCTGCCCTTTAGCCCTTGGGAAGGAGGGGACGGAAAGCTCTCTGTGTAACTGGTGCTGGTAAGATCAGGTTCACCACAGCCAGGTCCATGTGTGAAAACACAGCTGGGGCAGCTCATGGGAGAGGTGCTGGTCAGTCCCTCGCTACTGGTGCCTGGCAGAGGCACTTTTGAACGATCTCTGCTCTCTCACCTCAGGCAGCAAACACGGACATCGGATGGACGCTGGGCTTCATGCTGAACTTCACCAACATGATCCCCGCGGAGGCTCTGGAACAGGTCAAGGGGCACCAGCCCAGTCTGTGGGCAGGTGCCGTCTCCTTCATTGTGCTGGCCATGGTGGCAGGCCTGCTGGCTGCTTTCCTCCAGTGTTTCTGGAAAACCAAGTAGCTCCCAGCCTCCTGAGTAGAGGCATCCTGGGCATTAGACCCATCTCCATTGCTTAGGAGGTTTAACTGGGTCATCTCTGTAAAGATATTGAAGATAACAAAGGTGTCTTGAGGTCTCTAAGTACCTCCAAGGGGAAAAGACTCCTGACTCCAGAACAGACTTTAATCTGGCTGACAAAAGCTGACTGAGATGAAGCCAGATACATTCAAACTAGAAATAAAATCCATTTTGTTTTTCAAATACGAAAGTCACCAACCAGCCTAGCACAGTTTCCTTGGCACTTCCAGTCCTGCCGGGCTGCGCGCCCTAAAGCCCTGGGAGGCAATTGGTGACGGAGAGCAGTGGTGGCACCTAAACTCCGAGGAGAGGGGTGACCTTAGCTGTATGCAAGACGTGCAAGATTTTTGTAGTATGTGACAGAATATCTTCCCAAAGACACCGTCAGCTGTCTTTAAAAATATTTACTGGCATATCTCAGCAGAAGAATACAAGTGGAAGTTGATTTAAGAGCTGCCAACTCTGGCTCAGGGTTTATTTTATATTCAAGTTACATAGCCCAGCATTGTCAGACACCAAATCCCCAGCAGGTTCCACCTCCAGGCACTTGAGTGTTTTATTTAGATCGGCAGAGCCCAGCACAGCTCAGCTGCGGGAACTGGATGGTCAGTTCAGTTCCTCCAGCCACCAGCCCAACGCCACGCTGCCCAGCCGGCCCTCTCCCCAGCCCCCACAAGGCTCTGCCAAAGCCCAGGCTGGTCTGAGCAGGGGTGTTTCCACAACTACCTCTCCTCTGTGCTGCAAGACCCCTGCCCACACAGCATGAAGCTGTAGCATCCAGGCAGGACTTAAGGGCTTAAGAAAAGAAGCAAGAAAAGGCCCTTTGGATCTGGCACATCCGTGGGGTATTTGCTGTGGAAGAAGATATATGGTGGTCCTAAGCCAAGGTGTTATCCCACACACCCCACTGCAAACTGGTTAGGGAGGCCTTCCCAAAGAGCAGCATCTCTGTCTGGTGGAGATAAAGGTACGTGGTCCAAGGAGCTGGGGAACTGGGCTCTGCCTCTGGCTCAGACGGCTGTCCTTGGCTTCATTAGAGTGCGGTCAACCTTCCCAGCCTGAACGTGAGCAACAAGGGAGAGGGGGTGAACACCTCCATCCAGAGCAACCTCTTCCCAGCCAACAGTCTGAGCTGACACGTGGACATTTCCCATTGCCAAACACCAGTTCCCCCCTGCACAAGCACATCTTGGGCAGTATAAGCACAGAGGTAAAAACGCCAGGTCTGGGAACAGGCTGTAGAAAATGCTGTCAGACTGACGGAACTGACCCCGTGGGATTTGTGGGTGGGGGACACATCTTGTCCAGGTTCAGCAGAGCTCCTGGCTGCGCTGGCTGTGGCCCAGATGAGCTGGGACTTGTGTTTCTCGCCCCTGGGAGACAGTGCAGTCGTGCAGGAACAGGCTCCTGTTTGCTATAGGAAGGCAGCACCACTGCCTTCCTGGGTCTGGGTTGCAAAGCATTTGGGGAAGATGCCAGTCTTGCCATTGCAGCGTCCTTCCAGCCAGTCCTCGTTCACTGGGAAAACATAAAGGAGCAGGATGAGCCCGGGCCCATATGAGTGGGGTTAGCAAGAATTATCATGGCTGGAATTCAACTCTGGGCAAAACCCAGTGCAAGCCTGTATGTCCTGGGAGTCTCAGCCGGAGACAGCACTGGAGAGGCCATCTATTCCCCAGTCCCTCCCCGCAGCAGACTCCAAAAGCCTGCTCTAGTACAGCCTGCAGACAGGACTGGAGAGCTACCTTCAGAGAGAACATCCAGCAGGTCTCCCTTGCTGAACTCCAGGTCGCCCGGTCCCTGCGCCAGGTAAGAGTGCTGAGCCAGCATCCGGTAGAGGACCGGTCTGCCCGAGTGGGAGTCCGAGTCCTGCGGGAGAAAGTCAGCATGGAGGACGCAAGGCAAAGCAGATATTTGAGTCCAGCACAGCAGAGAAGCTTGTCACAGCCCACGTACCTGGCAGCAGAGCGTCAGCCTGCCATCTGTCAGCTGCTGCCACATCTTCCCTAGATCCTCCTCTCCAGAAACTGCACCCAGGTCTTTGCCATCCGAATGCCTGTAGCTGCAAGGGTTCATTAACACATCTCAAATCACCTCACTTAAAGCCAGACTTGGAGGCAAGCCTAGCCCTCTAACATCTTCAGTCTTCAAAAGTCCCCTTTGTAAGCCAGCTCTGAGCTTGCCACCTTGCATGATGACATGGGGCCACCCTGTGTGCTAAGGGAGTGACACTGTCACCTCCTCACACACTCACTTGAGGGGAAGAGCCTAAACTCTCCTGACCACGCTGACTGTGCGTCCCCAGGGGTGTCACAGCCAGGGAGACCTCACCCCGGACCAACTCCCAGATTGCTCTGCGCTGATCCTAGTGCACCTCAAAGGCTGAGCTGGAGAAAAATCAATATACAGCAGCTGCAGCTGCACAGAGCTTTTCCTTCTGTTCCTCAATTTCTTGACCGTAGTACAGTTTCCTGGGAAAGACCCTTTGGGCCTCCGAAGCCCATGGAGCACACACTGTTCACAAAACCAAAAGCCACGGTAAGGTTAACCCCACAAGGGAGGCTGTGCGCTCACGTCTTTGTGAATCTCTGCTAGAATGCTTTGACCCCAATTCAATATTGCCAGGAGACCAGATGCAGATCAGTATCCTCAGGGGAACGGCTGCTGTGACCCTGTCACACACGCTGATGGCCGGAGAGTGCCGGAGGGCCCGGCCGTGCCGCGGCGTACCTCAGCATCCCTCGCTCTGCCTGCTGCCCGAAGCGCTCCCGCAGCAGAGCCCGCAGGGCCGGCAGCGACGGCACCTCTCCTGCCCGCACCACCACGGTGCACTCGCAGCACGCTCGCACCACAACAGGTCTGTCTGCGCTGGACGAAGCTTCTCCGCAGGCCGGTGGGATCTGCCAAGAGATATGGCACCATAAACAGCCTGGTTATTCAGGACCCTTGTATCACGAGAGGTGACACAGACACAACCCCTCGGCTCAGTGGTACCACGTTACAGTAGTGCAGCATCAAGATGCAGATCTGAATTTCAGAGGGGGAACTACAAATTCAAAGCCTGGGATCAAGTGTTCCTCCCATGACCTGGGAGCCTGTTTCTGGGTCCGGTCACGCAGGTCTCTCCCAACCACAGAGGTGTATGAGCAGGGCCCCAGTTCCTCCAGCCAGCTGGAGAGATGCAGCCAAGTCCCCACATTCTGCTGCCTCGTCTGAAGTACAGCTGACAAAAAATGGCTCCAAAAGCCCTACAAGGAGGGGTGGCAAAGACAAAGGGAGCAGAGCTGATCTGCACCTGGCACTGCCAGGGAGGTGCTGTCCCCAGGTGGACATAGGAACTATTCCAGCTCCATCACACACAGTGGTTGGTAATGACATGGAGGTGCATCGGAGGACATGATCCCAGAAGAACACAAATATCCATGAATTGTGATACCCAGGCCGACAGGGACATAAAATGCCACACTGGAGAAGCGGGGACAGGACAGCAGGTAGTTCAAAGACAGCTTTCTCTCACAAAATGGGCTGGAAAGTTCCATGCCTGAGAACATTGCTGCGTCTGGGGCTCTTGGTTCCTTGTACGGTGGCAAAAGGGCACTGCCCTGGTAAGCCTCAACCATGGGCTGCCTCAAAAAACTGTATGGTCACAAACTTGGGAGTGGTGGAGGAAAGACCACATGGGACCCTCTCTCTGGAATGAGAAAACAGGCAGAGGAAGAGTTTTTTTCCAGTGATTTTGGGGCAGCTCAGGAATTTTGGAGGATCTAGCTAGGTGTCTTGCATTTTTCACAGCCTTGATCTCTTGAGCCTGTAGCAGCTTCAGCTTGTGGAACACCTTACCTTGAAGTCCATTTGGGCACCAGCATCATTTGCAGAGGCATTTTCTCCCCCAGGAGATTCTGCAGAACAAAACAAGGGCAGAGGAACAGCGCCTGCAGTCAGCAGAGGCCCCGGCAGCTCCTCCACAAGCCTCCAGCACACAGGCAGCCATGGCTGCAGTGGGCAACCAGCCTCCCCCTGCACCCCTAGAGCAGGTGTAATGGCACCCACGGAGGTCCCAGTCCTGGGGAACTACCTGGGTTCTGCTTCACATGGAGTCGGCTGGGAGGCACCTGGGCAGGAGGGAGGGGAATCCCATCGCTGATCTTCTGCAACAGAACAACATCAGAAAGGAGTGAGCAGAAGACAGCAGAGACCGGGCAAGGCTGGTGTGCATGAGAGAGGCTGCAGCCAGTTGTAAGTTTCTGGGTGTAAGCACAGAGAGAGCCCCAGGGTGACCAGTTCATCAACTGGCTGGATGAGGCACAGCACTCAAGTGATGGTCTCTACAGCTCTCTTGGGTAGCAGGGGTGACGAGAGGTTTGGTGGGACACTCCTTTCCCCGCCCGCCCCTTGCTGGGTTGGTGCTGGAGCAGAGGGAGGATGCTCATGCTGCGCCGAGGCCTCTCCCTGCCATCTGCCGGCTCACCCAGCCAAACTTGGGGTGGTCACAGACATCCATGGAGCAAATGCCCAAGTCCGTGCTATGGCCAGGGATTCATTCAGAAGAAAAGAAAAACAAAATAATCATAGCAACATCAGAACAACCATGTGCTTCAAAAATCTCTCACAGGTAGTACAGGTCTGAGTCACACCTTTCTGCGCTGGGTTCAGATGGAAAGTGATTTGGATCATGTGTGGATATGCCTGTGGTGAAGATGGGAGATGAAGGAAGTTTTCTTAAGTCAAAGGTGAAGGTTTAGGGCTTAGGTGCATGGACTCAAGGCCAAAAGCAGAGCCTGTTTAAGATATCACTGTCCCACAGCAGGAGATTAACTCTCACTCTGCCGGTGAACTAGAACACATGAGCACTCCTCACCCGCTTCTGTGCTACATCCAGCGGCTGCAGACATGGGAGCGGGCTGGGTGAACATGTGCCTGAAGCCCTCACACTCCTCACTGTGTTCCAGTGCCTCAGCAAGTTACAGCGGGTCAGGCGAGCTCTGGCAGCTGCTCATCTTCGTGTGCTCCATCATCCCACGGCAGGTAAGAGGTAACAATGTCTAGATCAGCTTGCAACGCAAGCCATGGTGGCTTGGCTGTGTGTCCAAGCCCACAGATTTTGGTGTAAAGAGATCCAATGTATATAAAAAAAAAATAAGTATTTTCCCTGCCCTTAACTCTTCTGCTGTTCCTGTTCAAGAGCACTTGGTCTTCAGCCAAGGTGTCTCAGTGTTTCACACTCTATGTTTCTCTTATACAGCTGTTCTATCCTGTGATAATCTTACAAATAAAAGTCCCAAATGTATCCCTTGATCCTGTCCTCCCCCCTGGTTGCAAGGTTGTCAGCTCACCCATTTATCCATCTTTGAGGCAGGCTCCAGGAGAGAGCTCGGTATGCGCAGCTTCTGCGGGACACAAAGCAGAGCAGGGTGAGACAGGAGCCGTGAGACAGGAGCTGCCGCTGGGGCAGGCGCAGCCCCAGCCCCCCCAGCCCCATCTCCCCTTAGCCCCGCTCTGCACTGCTTCTGCCCTCACCAAACACTGCTGCCTGCTCGCCCTACTGCAACACGAACGTGCCCATGGAGGCCCAGGGTCGCACATGGTAGCCCATATGGTGCATGTTCAGAAATTGCTGAACAAAATCCAATGGTCCTTTTGCACCTTTTTCTGCTGAAAGCAGTGGCTCTAATTGAGTGGCTGCGATGTAACAGACCAACCACCCACCAAGCCCAACACCCTGCTCCTAAAACAGATGCTCAGGACGTCAAGGGATACCAGTCCAGCAGCATTTCAGTGTCTTCTGACAATCACTGCTATTGAGCTATTCATTTCAACTGATCATTGGGAGTAGTTATGCTTTTTTTTCCCCCGGGGTCTATTATTTTACTTTTTTTGACTTTGAATTTCATCTGACACTTCACTGAGCGGTCAACCAGCACATTCAAGTACTTCTGTAATTGTTCACTGTTAGCGCCAGATGCTTCAGGCTACGTGGAACGGTTTGATTGTCTATCATGGAACGTGGTCACCTTCAGAAGCACCCTAGCACTACCTCTATTAATGTATCCCTTAGGAATATGCTAAATGCTTAGGTCACAGTAGATTCTCTGCAGGGACATCCTTTCTTTTTAAAAAAACAAACAAAGAAAAACCTTTTAATTTATGCCAACCCTTTATTTTAACCTGTTATCACTTCTCAGAGCACTTCCCCTCTTGCTGAAACAGCTCACTGTATTTTTAGGGGTCTTGTGAAGAATCTTTTGACTGTTTTTGGAAATATAGGCAGATAATACATTCACTGGCTCAACCTAGTCCAGGTATGCACTGCCTCTTTCAAAGAATTTAAGTAGACATGTGAGGAATGGCTTCTGTCAACAAAAGATTTCCCATGTCATCATATTTATCTGTTTCTAGTCAATCTGTTTACACTATAGTTCCCCAGTCTGCAGAAAGATGTCAGACTTGCTGGGCTTCAATTCCTCAGGTCTTCTCTAGAGCAATTTATAAAACCTGCCTGCACAGCTGAAACCCTCCCCAAACTTTCACAAAGTTAATTTAACAGAGGCGCTACACACCAGGTAAGGACCGACCTCTCTCCTCAGCTCCATTAGAGCTCTCAGGTGACAAATACTGCTCTAAATGGTGGCCCTTGGTGAGGTCTGTTATCCTACACGATTCCACAATAGGATCCTGTACGGTGGAAGTGCCCAAAGAGATGCCCCTGTGGAGCTACAGAGGTGAGTGGCAGAAGCTGGTGGGAGACAAGTGTCCGAGAAATCCATGTTCTGGGGGAACGAGCTCCTGAACTCAACCCCTGCTCCGCAGTGCCACAGGTGGGTCCCCAAGGCACGTGCTCAGAGGGTTGCAGCAAGCTCCTCTTCACAGGCAGGGCTGTGGTCTCTGCTGGTGGGGAAGGGCTGGAAAGCCCACGTGGTTTCCTTACCTGTCCCGCGTGGATGGCTGTAGCCCAGCCATCCGCTCCTCTCGTCAGCACAAAGACCAAACTGCTGGCTTTCACTGCCAACTTCTCCGAGTCCTCGGGGTAATAATGGGACAAAACTCGATAGTAGCCTAACTCACTGTCTCTGGAAAGAAAGCATGAGAGCACCTTTACTAACCCTGGAGCTCTGGTCTGGGATGGCTTTGATCCAGAACACTGCACCGATCCAAACTGGCACATGCCAAAAGTTTCAGGTGTTGGGAAATTATGATTTCCATTGCTACCCTCTGGTTCAACTGGGAACAAAAGGAGCTTGAAAAACGCTGATTTCCCAAACGCAACTGCTCCATTTTCATCACACTAATAACCACCCTCCATATCAAAACAGTTATTAAACTCAGCCGCGAAGTACTGTTGGTACAATATCACCAAATTTTGGTGATATCGGCTCAACACAGCATGGTTGAGAGTGAGTATTTGGAGGCCTTTCCTGGGTACTAGGATGGAGCATCTGAGCATCCTCTGCCACAGACCTGTACAGGTCCCACAACCTCTTTTGGCTTCCATTCCCCAGCCATGACATGATCCATGCCTGTCTCCCAGGACTATTTAATCAACTCCTGCAAACTGCCCTGAGGTCCTTACATGAGAGGTGCCACTGATCTGCAGTGCCTTTTGCAGCCACACAAGCCTTTGCACGTTTGTCATTCACTCCACCCTTAGTGAGAAGTGGGTGTGGATCCCACAGAGTCTTTAGACAAAGACATCAGAGAACAAAACATGACCTTCTGAACAGAAGTAGTGAGAGAAGAGTTAGCCCAGAACAGAAGTGAATGCTTACCGTAGAGCGTCAGCACGGGGTTCATAAAAGCCCTGTTTCTGTGGGAGGAAACAGCAGCATTTATTTACAACAATACCTTATATAGCAACGGTGCAACCTTATTTATTGTCCCTCTGAATACCACACTGTGGTATTTTGTCTGTACTCTTGACATCATTTGTCACACCACAGCGCCAAGACAGAAGTCTGCTGCTCCACACCTTACCAGGATGTGCCTCCTATTTCTCTGCCTCCCTCTTTATCCCATCCGGAGGAGAGTAACAAAGTCTAACCCTACCCTTGGTTCTGAGAAACTCCTATTACAGCGCAAGCCAGCCAGGCTTACGCTGACAAAGTTACTGAGGTGCGGGGCAAACGCATATTGAGCATAGCAAAGTCTCCACTGCTGTTTTGACATGGCGAAGAGACAAAACCACAACTTCAAAGGGTTGGAGACTCACATCGCTGAGTCCCTTCCAGACAATGCTGCAGCCCACCACCTGGCTTTGAACGGCCCCACGGATCTAGTCTGATATTGCGCTGGTTTGTTCAACAGTATGTTCTTACCCTGATGGGTAAGACCTGAGGCCCTACCTGGAGCTCCACGACAGCTCCCTTCCTCCTTTCACAGCTATGTCCTGCTCACCTGAGGCCTGAGAGGCTCGAAGCCAATGTACTCATCATTGGGAATGATGGACGAGATCACCTGTCAGAGGAGAAAGTAATGACTGAATTCAGGCTGGAAAAAGAAACTCTCAAGCTTCATGCAAGGTTATCTACTCAGACTTATTTCCTTCTGACATCCTGAAGTCAGACATAAAGTGGAGCCACGCACACAGTGGAAAAAAACAGAGCTGGATTCCCAAAACCGCTTAAACTGTTGTTGTCCCTGTGTTTTTAGTCTTTCCAAGGTTTCTTTAAAAGTACACGAATGAACTACTTTCCCTTCCCTTTATTCATGTCACAGCTCTCGCCTGTGGCACTTTTGCTGACTTCACTGGTCGCAGAAGGGACCAGAGAAATTTTCTGATGACTTGTGTTAAAGGACGTGACAAGGCATTTGTCTCCCAAGTGCCTGCCCGTCCCGCTGGGAATGCAGTGGTGAGTAGGAGCAGGCTGGAGGAATGTGCTACTCTTGAAAATGTCATTGGCAGCAAAAGGACAACCATGGGTTTCCCTAACTACCTGCTCAGCTTTTTCAGAGTTTAAAGTGACCAAGATTGGGAAGGTTTTGCGTACCAAAGTCCATTTTTCATAAAAAAGGTGGGAATTCATACAAATTTTGGCTTCTGTGTCCCAGATGCCTTGACCGGCTGGAAGCCTTGACAATCCTGCTCTTGGGTCTCCACCACTGCAGTGACCGGTGGAGTGGCCAGCAATAATGCTCTCTGGAGACGTCAGAAGGTGGGATTTTAATCTGCTTGCTGTTAATCTTAACGATTACATGCCTGTTACCTTGGGTTTACCCAGGAAATCTTTTGAATCCAGCTGTTCGACTTCCTTCTTTCGTGGTCTGAAAAATTCCCCAGGAGGAACCTGCATGGGCTCCAAAAACAGACGGTCCTAGGGCACGGAAAGCAGATAAGGAAAAAGCCATCAATTAATATTTAATGAAACCTAACAGCAGTGAAAAGCAAGTATAACTTCCCCGTGTGTGCAAAACCAGTTCCAGGAAGACTCTGGGGCAAAAATTATGTCTGTGAACTTGAAAAAGGTCACTGAGGTTTAACAAGCACTGCAAACCAAGAGCTCCACAGCCACTACCCAGTGTTGAGTCAAAGACTAACTCCACTGGCATGGGAAGGGAGAGCAGTGGAGTAAGGTTTGTTAAGCAAATCTCTAAGCAGTTTTTCTACTTGACTTCAAATGTTGTTTTTTTCTCCTCTGTTCAACCACTGAGTAGCATGCCAATAGCAAATATAAATAACCTACTAACGTAAAGCACAAACACGATGCTAGAAGAGATGATCAGATTAAAAAAAAAGTGACCATCTCTTAGAAAGGATACAAATAAGACAAGTGAGTATGTAGGTAGCAAAATAACGAGCCCTCCCGGAAGAGTAAATCAGAGATCTGCAAGTTGTTCCTGATCATAAAACAGTCTATCAGGAAACTATTATTTGGAACCAACCCCGGAAACACTTTTACACTCTACTTAAGCTCTAAACGTGATTATCATTAATATCTGAGCTGCCACTAATTGTTACTGAGGCCAAAGGAACTCAAAAAAGTCAGCCGGTGTCATGAAAACAGAGACCCTCCAAATCTGCACTTGTATGGGTTTTGCACTTAAAGACGGCATAAGACAACTTGTTTTACAGTACAAGTACAAATAGAACTAAGCTCCTGAACAGCAGGGACTAGAATGCCACCTCCACAGCCTGAGAGACTATCCCATAATTCTCCACTATGGTGTTTCTCTGCTGTGAAGCACCTGGGGGTGATGGAGTTACCTAATTAGCTGAAGCACTAGTTTGGTAGAGCATCACATGCAAATGGCTTACACTGTCACCAGGTGACCAAGCAGGTGGGCAGACAAGAGAACCCAAACATACAACAATTAGCACATTGGGCCTACAAGAAAGGGGTAATGGCTTCAAACTGGGAGAGGGGAGATTTAGATGAGATCTCAGGAAGAAATTCTTTACCATGAGGGTGGTGAGCCCCTGGCCCACGTTGTCCAGAGAAGCTGTGGCTGCCCCATCCCTGGAGGGGTTCAAGGCCAGGTTGGACGGGGCTTGGAGCAACCTGGGCTGGTGGGAGGTGTCCCTGCCCAGGGCAGGGGGTGGAACGAGCTGATATTTAAGGTCCGTTCCAACCTAAACCATTCTTATCTCATATTTCTTAACTTAAGCCCAATGCACATATCCAGGAGCTCACAGAGGTTGTCTTACCTGCACCCGCTCAAGGGCCAGGTCCAGGATTGCTGTTCTTCCTTCAGGTCTCCAGACAACAGCCTTTTCTAGGGTGGCTCTGGCCTCCTGCCACTGCTGCAGCCGGCACTGTGCTGCTGCAGTGCTGTACAGCACCTGGAGTGGGCAGGGAGGGAGCAGAACTCAGCGGGCTGAGACCAAACAGACACCCAACATGACTTACCAAACCCTGCCAAGGGACAGGGGCCAGGCGCTGAGACACCACAGATACTAGAGCAACACCAACCTTCTCCCCACTGGAAAGGCACTGAGAGCAGCACAGCTGGGAAAACTCCATCATCAGAGTGGAAAGAGATAGATAAAAGCTGTACCTTCAGGCGTGTGCTGGAGCTGCTGGCGCTGCTGAAGGCAAGGAGAGGCACAGGGAGCACCAGGCTCTGGTACCACACAAGTTTTAATCTTATTCTTTCTACATCTGAAAGGCCAGGAAGGATTTTCTTGGGTTTCTTTCTGCATGCAACTAGGTAATATTTTTTGCTGCGCAGAGTAATTCTGACTCCTTTTCACTGCAAAATAACTGAAACCGCTTCACATTGTAGTGGGCTGTGAATGTGCGAATTGTCAGCTGTAGCTTGTTACCCTTTAGCAGCATGTAAGTATGCTCGGTGGTGAAGTGGCAAAGCGTGGGAGTCTTACAGACTGGCTGGTGGGGAGCCTTGATCTATATGCTGAGTTAAGAGTGGGAGATGATCTCTTCTTGTCCCTGGCCGACAGTCAGCCTATGGAGACGCTGCTGGCCTACAAGACAAGTGTGGCCTAACAGACTCGCTGTTGGATAGCTTGCTATCTTACGTGATAGAGCTACCAGCTTGAAATTGCTTTGTGGTATCTGGATGCAAGGAGTGCTCGGGAGAGAACTGCAGCTAAAAGGATGTTTTTCCTTTCCTCCTTAATCATGGCAGTAGAAGACTGCTGCTTGAGGGGTGGTGGGGAACGGCCATCGGGAACACCTACAGGAACTGCAGAGATGCTCCCTCGTGGAGAGGCAAGGCAGCAGCTCTCGCTCAGCTCAGAAGTGCTTTAGTTTTGCAAGAGGGAAATATTTCTGGATTTTCAAACCGTAGAGCACATCTCCTCCCCTTAAGAAGCCATGCATGGGGAAAGCTGATGGCATGGTTCCGCAGGAGGATTATGTTTGTGTATTTTGAAAAATGAGCTGCAGGTAGATGTGAGATCCAGTCGAATCAGGATGCAGATCCTGAGTGCAGAGTGCCAGCACAGGGCGAGCACATGTCCTGGCAATGCCTAGAGCGCGTGGAGTGGGGACCTGGGTGTTCACACCAGCACGGACACCCCCCTCCTTCAGCCGGCCTCGGGGCACTCCTGCAGCTCTGTGCCTTCCAAAGGGAACCTGCTGTTTCTAAGTGTGCGTCAGCTCAGAGAAGGCAGTGCTGTGGCACGGAAACTGTTAAAAACAATGAGGTTGGGGTAATACCACAAATGCCAAGGATAGCTTCTTTCTGCCAGGTATAAGGTACACGAAAATTGACCCAGACTGAATGACAGGTTTCTGGGCATGCTTGACTTGAGTTACACAATGACTCCTCACTCTTGCGGAAGTAAAAAATTAAATATTCTGTCCTGTGTCTGCTTTTCAGTCTGTGTGTTTGGACTCGGGACAGAAGACAAAGCGAACCCTTGCAGTAAAGTACAGTTTCTAGGTGTCTTTTACATTCCAAATATTATAAATATTTACAATCAATTCAGACTTAAATCTTTTTTGAATAGGATGTGGCAGGCTGACTCCATGTGATGGTGTCAGAGCTGCAGAGGGAGGTGTTACAGAAGCCAAACACAGCTTGCAGCCCAGTGTGTCCGTTTAGACACTGAGGTAATGTTAAGACCAGTCGCTGGAGTTGGAAAGACAGGCTTTCATGCACATGAGTTTCTTAGAGTCTTCATTATGGACCAATTTTGTTCCCATCTGCCTATACTTCAACCTATTTCAGCTTTTAGAGCTGAGGAGTTCACAGAACTTACATGCATATTTACATGCGTGTAAGTGTAAATACTACATGCATAGAAAAGCTAAAAAAACCAATATACAGATTCCTGTGCATCTGCTCTGAACAATTTTACTTTCCAGACTGTATAATCTGCCAAGCTTTTTGGAGATGATGTTGTTTTATGACTTTTATGATCCGTTGCTTAAAAAAAAAATAAAGTGCAAGCAGAATGTTTTTCCTGTTCTAATGTATTGTCTCGAAAAGCTCTTGGGCTACTACTGCCGAAGACCTGATGAATACCCCCAACAGAGGGCAAGGGCTGGTGACACAGGTTGACTCTTACCTCCCATGCGTAGAGTATGTGCCTCAGTCCCAGCTGCTTGTAATCGATGAAGGGATTTTGTCTTAGATGACTGAAGGCCAGATGATAGTCAGAGAGAGCTTCTTCATACCTGCAATGCAGAGATGACAGGAGAAACTGAGACTAAAAAAGCTGAGGACTCTAATAAAGAAGTTCAACAATCAAGCTAGCAAAAACCACGTGTTCTTCTCTGTAGCCTGGATGAGGAGAGCTGCACCAGAGACGCGTCATCTTGTGACCACAGAAAATTCCCTGTCCTCTCCTTGTTGGGAGTTAGTACAAAATGAACACGGGATTCTCTGCACTGTTCTAATGATTAGGAGGAACACTAGGTTTTCACACCTGAAATAGTGGCAATTCCAAGGAGGAGAAAACGTAAAGAACAAAGACTAAGAAATGGTGTGAGCTCCTTGCCCAGTTTTGTCCCAGCTCGAGGAGAAGCGAGGGCTGGGAAACCCCTGGGGATGGCGAGCAGCGAGTGTACGTGCACGGCCAGAGCAATGCAAGCAGAAATTTAGAAAAACTCTAAGGATAAGGACGGGAATTAGTCTGAATTTACACCAGCTATGCAACCGAAATCAAAACAGGCTCCCCCCGAGGCTGCAGGTGGTGAAAGGAAGGGCCCAGGAAGGGGTGTGCAGTGGTTGCCTGGCCAAGAGAAGGTGCACAGGTGGAGGTGGGTAGGTGGGAGCAGCATCCGATGAGGGAAGGAGCCATGGGGTACTGGTGGCCGTCACCTCCTCGGGCAGGAGGCAGGTCTGCCAGCTGTGCTGCCCCTGACCTGCCGCACAGCGTTATGTGGTATGTGCTCGGGGCAGACTGCGGCAGAGCGCAGCAGGGCCAGCGTTCTGGCCGGGCTCCACCAGCCCCAACTGCAGCTCCGCTGGCAGAGGAACAGAGCCTGTAGCTGCTCGATGGGCTGGTTGTGAGTGCAGAACTGCTCACTTTAACTCCCTCTCAGAAATAAAACCAGTCATTTTGTTGAAATCAAGGTCTGGAAAACATGGGGAAAATAACAGGAAAGAGAATAACTGAACTTCGAAGGCAAGAAGGCATCTGTACAATCCTCCACCCACCTCTCTGAGCAGGATGGCACCATGGTTTAACCACGGAAACAATGAGTAATCAATCTCGTGACAGTAGTGGAGCAATCCCAACATTAAATCAGTGAGACTGAGATCAGGCCCACAAAATCCGCTGTCAGCAGAGAGTGAGAGTCAGATGCTGTGGGAAGACTGCATTTTTAGGAAGGCCAGACTCACGCGTACCACATGAAGATACACCAAGCAGCGCAATTATATTTTTTTCATTCCCAAAGGAAACCCGAATGGCAATGTAACCTCCTGGCAGCCCCACATAAAGCAGCAGCTTCTTTCTCTGTATGTGTGGGACGGTCACGTCACGTATTAGCCATCCCTGGACCCCAAAGTTCTGCAGCTCAAATCTTCTCAGCCTTATCAGAGATAACACTTGCTGACCTGCGACACGGTTTACAAGGCCAAACTGGGCCTTATGAACTATTTAAGATTGCTGGAAGAAGTGAATTTTAGGAATGAAGTATGATTAAAAGGAGAAAACCAAAGACTAGAATGGACATGCGCCTCAATTACTTACATTTCCAGCTGCACATGGACAAACCCTCTCTGAAAGAAGCCAACAGCTAGGGACTTGTCCTTCGCAACCGTTTTATCGAACGCCTAAGGAGAAAAACAGAGACACATCCCAAGGATGAGTTAGGATCTCTCTTGTCGATGTGGGATATGTGCACCCCGCCAGCCGCGTCCACGCCACACTGGCACTGGGCGCAGAAGCCGTCCCTGGGCTGGTGACCAGCTCCTCCAGAGTGACCAGCTCCGAGCTGGGCTGCAGGGCAGGAGACAGCTCCAAGTAACCTCTCGGGTCTTGGCTCTGTATGAGCTGAGCTTCAGGTTTTTATCCTTCCTTGGGAAAACGGACTGGACATAAATGAGCTACATTTGCCATCCGGCATCTTGCGATGGGAAAACCGCGTTGCCTGGAGCAGAGTTTGCCCTGACAGTGGGAGCAGCGGGACCGGCCATGCTGGGGAAGGCTGTTTGAAACCGCCTACGGGGATGAGTGTGAAGGGGTGCAAGGGAGAAAGTTGAAGGGCTTCACGCTGCACCTACAAGTCAGTATTTCTGGTCCAGTTTCCCAGCTAAATAGAGGTGAGTATTGGCAAAGCTGGTAGCAGCTGGTGGCTGATGGTTCAAAGCAACACTGTGCTGGGAAAACTGTCTTAATGTCTTTCTGAGAAAGCGAGGAGGTGTGCCCTCTCACTTATTGTTGCAAGGAGATGGTATGTAGGTAATGAATCAAGCCTGAAAGCCCAGACTTTGCTGACACTGCCCAGGCAGGGACAGCATTGCAGGAGTGAAAATCTGTTGCTGGAGGTCAGGGAGCGCCTGTGCCTCTCGGCGAGGTGGCAGCTGGCTTCTCCCATGTCTCCAACAGCGCACATTGCCTCAACAGCCTGCTTTACTGTGCTATAAAAGAGAAAAAATAAACACCCAACCGTTGACCTATGCGGAAGTATAGCCGAGCTACTTCCCAGTCAGTGACCATTCATTGGGGCTAAAAACCCTCTCTTGGGCTCCATCACGCTGTGCTCACTGCTGTCCCTTACAGCAGCCGCTCTGCCCGGGGGTTCCACGGCTCTGGGCACTGTCTCAGCTCCCTTCTTGCTGTTTAAGAAATGGCTTACACACACCTCCTCGCTGGGCAGCTGGCAGCCAGCCCCGCAGACATGCTGGGTGCTGTAATTAAGAGGCTTTTCCTTGGGGTGCTCGCCCCGCTGCACCAGCGCGGGCAGCTGCTCGTCCTTTCCAGAGGGCAGCGGTTTTCCAGCACAGCGGTTTCTTTTTACAGCCTCGGACGCTGGTGCAGGACTGTCCGGGGCCACGGGGCTCCTTGTTCTGCCTCTGTCACCTCTTGCATTCCTGCTGTTAGCTGGAACTGGGTCCAGTTCTGGGCTCCCTGGTCCCAGAAGGACAGGGAACTGCTGGAGAGAGTCCAGTGGAGGTTACGGAGATGATCAAGGGACTGGAGCATCTCTCTGCTGAGGAAAGGCTGAGAGCCTGGGGCTGTTCAGCCTGGAGAAGAGCAGGCTGAGAGGGGATCTCATCACTGCTCAGCAAGAGCTAAAGGGGGGGTGTCAGGAGGACGGGGCCAGGATCTTTTCAATGGTGCCCGGGGACAGGACAAGGGGCAACGGGCACAAACTTGAGCATGGGAAGTTCCACCTAAACATGAGGAGGAACTTCTTTGCTGTGAGGGTGGCAGAGCCCTGGCACAGGCTGCCCAGAGAGGTGGGGGAGTCTCCGTCTCTGGAGACATTCCAACCCCGCCTGGACGCGTTCCTGTGCCACCTGCTCTGGGTGACCCTGCTCTGGCCGGGGGTGGGACTGGGTGATCTCCAGAGGGCCCTGCCAACCCCCGCCAGCCTGCGATTCTGCAGTAAGAAACGCTGGATTTCAATCAGTTTGAGTTTCAGCGTTATTGGAACTCGAAGCGGGACACCCGTCCCCCCCGTCCCCCCCAGCCCCGCTCACCCGCAGGGCCTCCCGCGGCCTGCCCGCCAGCAGCAGCACGCAGCCCACGTTGAACCAGACCCTGGACGGCGGGTCCGCGATGCCGGCGAAGATCTCCAGGGCGGCCTCCCAGTCGCCGCCGTCGGCCGCCAGCACGCCCTGGTGCCAGCGCTTCACCAGCTCCCGGTACGCCATGGCCGTGCCCGGGTCCCGGCGGGGCCGCACCTGCCGGGCGCGGCGCGGAGCGGGGCGGGGAGCGGCGGCCGCCCCTGCGACAGAGAGTGTCGCGGCCGGCTGAGGGCGCGCGGTAACTACAGGAAGTACGGTGGGCACCGAGAGCGTGGGACCTCACCTGTCCGGACTTCGGCAAGGCCTTTGGGACGGCCCCCGCTGCGTCCTTCTCTCCAGGGCGGAGAGGTAGGGACCTGGTGGGGGGAGTGTTCGGTGGATAAGGAACTGGATAAGGAGAAGCTCAACAGGAGCCGGCAATGCGCACTCGCAGCCCAGAAAGCCGACCGCATCCTGGGCTGCGTCGAAAGAAGGGCATCCAGCAGGGCGAGGGAGGGGATTCTGCCCCTCTGCTCCGCTCTGGTGAGACCCCACCTGGAGTGCTGTGTCCAGCTCTGGAGCCCTCAGCACAAGAAGGACATGGACCTGTTGGAGCGGGGCCAGAGGAGGCCCCGGAGATGCTGGGAGGGCTGGAGCCCCTCTGCTGTGAGGACAGGCTGAGAGAGCTGGGGGGGTTCAGCCTGGAGAGGAGAAGGCTCCGGGGAGACCTCAGAGCCCCCTCCAGTCCCTAAAGGGGCTCCAGGAAAGCTGGGGAGGGGCTGTTTGCAAGGGCATGGAGCGACAGGACGAGGGGCAATGGTTTAAACTGGAGCAGGGCAGGGTTAGATTAGCCATGAGGAAGAAGTTCTTTACACTGAGGGTGGTGAGGTGAGACACTGGCCCAGGTTGCCCAGAGAGGGGGTGGAGGCCCCATCCCTGGAGACATTCAAGGCCAGGCTGGATGAGGCTCTGAGTGACCTGATCTAGTTGACGATGTCCCTGCTGACTGCAGGGGGTTGGACTGGATGCCCTTTAGAGGTCCCTTCCAACCCAACACAGTCTATGATAGCGGCGCCGCCGCGCTCCGGTAAATACGGTAAACCCCTCCCGCTCCGGCCCCGCCCCCGGCCGCTGAGGCACCACCCGGCCCCGCCCCTCGAGCGTTGCTAGGGGCGACCTCGCCCCCTCCGTGCGGCGGTGCCCGGGAAAGGGGCCGGCGGGGCGCGGGACCCGCTCCGGGGGTTCCGGGGCCGGCCGGGTCCGCCGCGGGCGCGGAGGGGCGGGAGCGGCGGGGAAGGGTTTGAGCGACGGACGCCGGCGTTCCCGTCGCCGCTTCCGGGTTGGCGCCAGGTGAGTGGTCGGTGCGTGCAGGGGAGAGGCGGGCAGCGAGCACCCTGCGGGGTCATAATTATCAGTAATTACGCGCTCCGGAGCTTTGGCATAGCTACCGTACGTGGTGTACAGGTAACTGGAGTGAGTTAATTACAAGTTGTCGAGGGCAGCCGAGGGAACGTCCGTCAGTCCCGCTGCAGGCAGCAGCCGCAGCGGTTTGTTTTCACACCGCTGAGTTCGCAGCCCGTTGCCTGAGCCGCCTGGGCCCGGCTGGGCGTGTGCGGGGACGGGCAGGACAGCCGAGGGGTGGAGGTGTCACCGGTACCGACCACACCTGCGGGAAGGCTAAATGCGTTGTAGGAAAACAAAAAAAAAGCAAGTTTGTTAATCTCATGTCCGTAGCAGGAATGAAATAAAATGTGCAGTAAAACTTTGTAAATAATTAGACACTATAAATACAGTGAATGTGGACAACATATGCTTGACAAAGAGTTTTCCCCCTCCCGTGCCTCGGTGTTCCTTCTTGAGGGGAGATGTCAAGATCTGATTGAGTCAGTTGATGACACAGTTAGTGTCACATACTTTACGTTCTCTGAGGAATTTCACTCTAGTGCGACCTGACAATTTAATTAAACAAAGGTGGCGTTGTAAGGCTTGCGTTGCAAGGCAAATTTAAGAATGATCTTAGGAACAAACCCTGCATCTTGATCGTTAATTGGAAGACATAAATGAGTGGGCTATTTCCATTCCACTCCTCCACTTACTGGTTCTTTGTTCACATATTAATACTGATTTCAGTTATCCAAAAGAAGGTTTATCACCTTTGTTGTTAAAGTTTACTGATGGCAGATAGGTGAGATGATCAGTGACAAAATGTTACTGCTGTAGCCTGGTCTGACTGTCCTGACTGTCCTGGTCAGATTGTTCCAAATGGGAGAAGGATCTTAATACAATGAAAAAGACTGTGTAAAGTCTAGGAACCACAGTGGCTTCCCACCAGAAACAAGGAGGTGGCAGAGAGTGACTTCCAGGATTTAGTTGCATCAGTGACACAATTTGAACTTCACTGTTGTGGGAATAGTTGATTTGATTGTTGTTTTTTCTTTTTTAAAAGAGAATCAAGTTGGAGTGATCATGTGTGTACGCCTGGTGGTGTTAGAATGGGCTACTGGAACATAATCTCCAATTATGAAAATACTGGAGAGTTCAGAGGAGGCCACAAAAATGCTCTGGTTCTGGAAAACAAGCCCTGTAACCGACTTAATGAACTGAGTTTATTCAGGCACATCCAAGAGAAGAGGGCTGAGAAGTGACTCAGCCACTCTGTGGAAATCCACGCCTATGGGAAAGTTATGTGATAGCTGAATATTTTCAGTCTTTCCAAGAAAGGCATAATGGGATCCAGTAACTGAAAGTCAAAGCTACACCAATTCCTTTAAATGTGACACAATTTCCTAGCAGTGATGGAGGTTAATTATAGGAACAGTTTATAGGAGAGGTTAAAGGCTTGCCATTATTTGGAGCTCTTCAGCTGAAACTGTTTCTATTTTGAAGATAAGCTTAAACCTGAAATCTTGGGCAACTTGCTGGTGCAAGGGTGCCCGTGTGATTGAGGGGAAATTGGTGAGGTTATCACTGAGTCACTTGGGACTCTTTACTTCTTAGGCCACTTGACTGCAGAAATAGCAGATTGTATTTTTTTTAATGTTGCTTAAACGTCTGTAGTTCTAAATTAAGATAGGTTTAAGCAATCTTACGCTTTTGGATGAACCTCTGCTTCAAGGGGGAATTCCACATGCTGTTTTTACAGGGGAAAGTTAGATTAGGGTAGCGTATTTCTTCCTCTGCTGTTCTTTAAATCATCAGTTTGGCCACAAAGAGCACACACTGAGTTGCTATACTAGTCCAGAGAATCCCCTCCCTTATTTATCGTGTCTTCTCTGTATTTGTGTGGTCTGATCCAGCAAAGTCTGATTTGTTAAGGCATCAAACGAGTTTTTCACCCTCAGCAAGAGCATAGTTTTCATGCTGGGACTTTCTGCTGGCACTGGTTTTATCTCATCGGGTTCTTCTAAAGGGATTTTGGCATCTATTTGTCTCAATATATTGTTTCAGTAGGACGAGAGTGCTTTCAAGATAGCAGGTTTTATAAAAGCATATTGGATGATAGGGGCAACTAAAGGTTCTGTTGACTCATTCTGCAATTATGACTTTTAATTAAAATTCCTATATAAATAAATACATCTCCCTGTGCTTTCGTGAATAGCGAAACTGCCTCTTATGTAGCACTGTGCGTTTTGGTGTGCTCTGAGGGCTGGCTGCCTCCCTGGTTTTGTATGGAAACAGGCACCTGCCCTTGGCCGTGTGTCAGCTTTTGGGCACAAGCGTCACTAATAGCCAAGGCTTCTGGTTCCATGGTTTTTCTCACTGTATGCGCAAGCAATAGAGTGGAAATAGTCAAATTTTAACATGTGGAGTAGAACCAGCAAAATGCTGGTGTAGAAGCAGCAAAACAGATATTCTGGCATGTAAATGATCCATCAGAAAACTTATTTGGAGTTTTTAAGGCACTAATGCTGCCTGTTAGAAATCATAACACTCACCTCCACAAAGTTTTGTTGGTTCTTACAGTTTAGCAGTTGCAGCAAACTTTTCTCGTCTCCCTTTGTTGGGGGAGCTGAACACGCTGCTCGTACGAAACCGCGTCAGAGAAACGCGCGGTGCGCAGAGCAGGCGCAGAAGTTCAGGACTAAACTGCAGCACTTCGAATCGTGCCTTTTACAGCGACACAAAGTAGTGTTGGTCCTTAACGCAAGGCATGGCAAACAGGAATTGGCAAAGCTGGAACAAGCGGAATTTCTGTTGTGCTCCTGGGGCAGGCTGGAGAGAGGTGGGAGGCAGAAGCGGGTGGTGTCTCTGTGAGCACACTCGGGGCTGGGAGTTCCCTGTTCAGCCCTGCAAGGAAGCTCTGTGATGTTACAGCTCGGATCTCAGTGCAGAGGTAGAGTTTGCAGTTGGTAAGAACGGTAAGAGGAGTAGGTCTGTGCGTTTATACTCTTTGGCAAGTGTCCTGGTTTGAGGTAAAACAGAACCAATTTTCAGTAATTTTACTTTTCAGTTAAACCTCTTCTGACGAACTGAACTTTCTGAAATTAACGGCATATTTTTCCGACAGCATCTGCCCACAGAGTGATAAGACCTGATTGTTTATAGTTTGTGCCAAGGAATGGTATGCAGAGAGGCTCTTGCTTACACTTATTGCTATAACAGCCAAGGTCAGCTCACTTTGTTATTTGCCCCCTTGGAGGGTCAGAAGTGGAAAAGCGCAGAGGGGCAGGGAGGAGCGGACGGGACAGGTGACCCCAAACTGACCAGCGGGGTGTTCCGTCCCATCTGCATCATGCTCAGTGTAAAAGCTGAGGGATCAAAGGGTCAGGTTTTTTTTCTCAGTGCTGGCATCCGAGGAGGACCCTGTCTGTTTGTCTGCCTTTGATCCCGATCTGTGCGTTCCTGTATCCAGATCTGGAATCCAGTTCCCGTCTGTCGCTGAGTCCAGTCTGGGACTCCGCAGTGATGTCATCGTCATCCTGGGAGCTTGATACAGTTTTGAATATATTGTATATACTTCATTATTTTCTTTTTATTATTTTCTTAATATTTTCATTAAAGTAGTTTTGGGGGTTTTTTTAAACTCGGAAGTTTCTTCTCTCTCTCATCCTGCTCTCCCTGAAGGGAGATGCTCTCCCGCCTCTGAAGGGGACACAAGTAAAAGGGAACATCTGTCCTTCGTTTCATTGGCCAGTCCAAACCACGACAACAACCAAAGCAGTTGCTTCTGTGAATAAATAATTTTACCCAAACTTGCATTAAGTAACTTGCTGAGGTGTGATGTAGCTGGAGAGGAGGAGGGATGAGGGGACACAGGCCACCCCTGGACTAACTAAAGAAACAGGTTGACAGAGACATTTTATGGGAATTAAGAGTGTTCTTCTCCTGAACCAAGTTTTAATAATTTGATTCAGAAGCCAATTAGCGAGTTTGTCTAATATGCCTGTACCTTTAAAATAAAAATTCTGAATTCTTTTGTAGCTGCCTGAGGATGGTCGATGCTATGACAGCCTCCTCGAGCAGCTGTCCTGGTGGAAGGGGTGGCCATAGGGGCCTGAGCGGCGTGTGAAAGGACCAGAACTACGCTGACGGAAATAGGAGACCCACTAAGTGCTGAACATCTTGCTATTTCACATTTTCATCTTTTAATTGAATAAATGTGTCATAAACATTTATTGTGTAGGAAAAACTATGGTAGATGTCTGTGATAAAAGTCTGAAAAGTTCCTGTAGGAAAAATGAAAGGAGAGTGTGTACGTGTGGGATAAGGGGGGGCAGAAGAGAAACTCCAGTTAGGTTTCTATCAGAAGAGAGGTCTGGAAAGCTGCTTTCCCAGAGGATAAAAGTTTTATTTCTTTTGTGAACCCTCATGAAGGTTTGGTGTTGCAACATGAGCAAATGGCATTAACTGGGGCCTGGACAGTGTGAGCCTTGTCCAGATGTTTGCAGTCAGGAGTAGGGTGGCGTTTGCAGCCCAGAAGGCCAGTCGCATCCTGGGCTGCATCAAAAGCAGCGTGGCCAGCAGATCCAGAGAGGGGATTCTGCCCCGCTGCTCCGGTCTGGGGAGACCCCACCTGGAGTGCTGTGTCCAGCTCTGGAGCCCTCAGCACAAGAAGGACATGGACCTGTTGGAGCAGGGCCAGAGGAGGCCACGAAGATGCTGGGAGGGCTGGAGCCCCTCTGCTGTGAGGACAGGCTGAGAGAGCTGGGGGGGTTCAGCCTGGAGAGGAGAAGGCTCCGGGGAGACCTCAGAGCCCCTTCCAGTCCCTAAATGGGCTCCAGGAAAGCTGGGGAGGGGCTGTTTGCAAGGGCAGGTAGCGATAGGACGGGGGGCAATGGTTTAAACTGGAGCAGGGCAGGGTTAGATTAGCCATGAGGAAGAAGTTCTTTACACTGAGGGTGGTGAGACACTGGCCCAGGTTGCCCAGAGAGGGGGTGGAGGCCCCATCCCTGGAGACATTCAAGGCCAGGCTGGATGAGGCTCTGAGCGACCTGATCTAGTTGAAGATGTCCCTGCTGACTGCAGGGGGGTTGGACTGGATGCCCTTTAGAGGTCCCTTCCCACCCAACACATTCTATGATTCTAGGGTGTCTTTTCCCAGCTGTGCTAACTGCCTGCTGCAGGACTGGGGCAAGTAATGCTTTATGGTCTGCAGAGAAAAATCAAGCAAGAAGACCCTGCTTACATAATTAACAACTTATTTTGTCTCAGCTTTGCCACCTGTTTGGGATGATGCTCTGGGCATAGTCCTTGTTGTTGGCTCTAAGGAGAAATAGACCTGTTTGAAGGTTGGAGCGATTGCTACTGTCAAAGACCTTTGTAACGAAAAAAAATAAATCATATGTTACTAATTTTTATAGAATAATCCTTTTTGCAATGTGTTCTGCAAGAAATAGGTGGACAGATGAAGCTAAAGAGAGGTTAAGTGTTTTCGAATCTGATCGTACCAGAAGCAGCTAAAAATCCTTCTACTTCTGTCCCATCACCTATACAACAGGAGAGTCCTGTTCCTTCTCTGACCAGTATATCCCACTGGCACGAAGCTGTGTGCTCCCTGTACAGTTGCAACACTGTGGATCTGGAAGCAGAAGGAAATTGCTAATGAAGAAAAAGTAGATACAAATAATGGAAGAATTAAGCAAAGGAAAGGAAGTTCCAGTTTATGTTGTCTGAACATTTGAACAGCAGCAGCACTAGAATCAGTTTGAAGCTAATATCTAAGGTGTGGTTATGGTTGGCGTCCTGGTGCAGAACTGGGAGCTGCTGTTCCCTGCCTGTCCCCGCTAGTGATGGCGCCTGCTGAAACAAAAAATGGTGTAAAAAGCCTCTTTTTATGTTGTAGCACAGAAGCCAGATTCTCTGCTCAGTGTTGGTGAAAGCCTAGCTGCAGGTTTATGGCAGTACAAGTGAGATCTGCCTCCTGTGCGTTGGACGAAGTGCGTGTTGCTCAGCTCAGCATTACCGTGGTTCTTGTTGTACGTTACCAAGAGCAGAGGAGCTTCTAGCTCTACGTGTATTCCATGCATTTAAGTAAATTCCTCTTTACTACCTTTCTGGCTCTGCGAAGGATATGGTCACGCTTGTTAAGTGTAAATGTATGACTACTGTGATTTCAGGCTGTTCTTTTATGATTAAAGTAATGCTGTGTTTTCCTATTTGATGGCAAGCTACACCCATACAATGTGATTTATCCTTGGCTGTTGCTCATCTGCCTTCAAAAAGCAGAATACTTTGCAATACAAGGGGTTACCGCTATAGCTATACATGTAACTGTGTGGCTTGGTTGCTAATTTCAGACCTTTTTCTGCTCTTAGATTTTTCCGCATTTTTTCTTCTTCTGTGATGACACTTTCTGCTACATGTTTCAAAAGGCACTTTATGATCATTTTTGATTTTCACACAAATTGTTTGGGTTACACGTTCATGAAAGAAAAGTCTTTTTTTTTCCAATCATCCAGGACACTGCCTGTCTCTCCACTGTTGATCTTTTTTAATGTCAAACTCTGCCTGAACCTCCTCAAGGAATAAGCTGTTATGTCAGGAAAAAAGTTGGCTGGAACACAGCCATGCTGGGAGGAATGTTTGAAAATGCGAGAGCGAGCACAGGAGGAACTCTGCATTGCTTGGGAAATGCTGTATGGAACCTCTCCATGTGGGTTTTCTTAGGTTATACAATTGCCTGGAAATTTTCGGAAAATATTCCCTGGGGACTAACACCTGCCACTGTTAGAAAGTAAAGGGAATTGGTTTCGCTTTTTGAGAAGGGGGGTGCAGTTTTGCTTTACAGGATAAATAGCTGCTGTTTCAGAGTGTGCAGAGCAGGTTTTTATTGGCCGTGTAGTTGAAAGCATTATTGTCTGGTTTTTGTTTTGTAAGCAGTAGTTGCCACTGGGTCCTTGGGGTGGATGGGAGTGGAGGTTTCCTGATGGTGTTGTCTTTGTTAACGTGGATAACCTGCGTGGATTAGGACGATGGTTCTTGGAATGTTTTTTAACAACAGGATGGTGTTCTTGTTAGTCTTCTGTCACTCTTAGCCACAGGATCTTAACGTTACAGTAAAGAAGTAAAAATGTTGGCAGATACGTAAGGCTCCGGTTGAAGAACACATTTGATGGCTGCCAGTCTCTGTCGTTCCCAGGCAGCAGGTAGCGCGGTGCCTCAGTTAGGGTTGCATTGAGCCGAGTTTAGGTGTCATGTTGGTCAGCGTACAAAAAGTGCGGCACGTTAACAGGCCTGTTTGCTTCCTTGCAGCTCTGTGGTGGGAGCGGAGTTCCCCAGACATCCCTCGGCAGATAAACCCTCCTGCCCTCCTCCCAGGGTGAGTCTGTCTGGACGTGCGTCTGGTGTTTGACACCATGGGGACAAAGGCCCCATTTGGCAGGGTGGGGGCAGCACAGCTTAAGGAATTCCTGGTCCTTGCTCGCCTGGCTTCTCGCTTGATTGCTCTGTCGATCTCTTTCACCTTATGCTCGTAGCTTGGGTGTTTGGGGGACGTAGCTTGGGTGTTCGGGGGACGGCGGCGCGGGGTGCCACGGTGCAGGGCAGGGGGAGGATGCGGGCACACTTGCACAGGCTGCTGCGGCTGTTCTGGTCCCACCCCGGGCAGCAGCCCCCTCATTCTGTATTTCTAGGTATGTTGTTTAAGTGGAACAGGTCTATTTGGACAATTTGACATTGAGATTATTAAAATTAATATATTTTCTGAGGATCAGTATCAGCTTTTCTGTGCGGAGTTTGTTTCTGAAAGTAATACAAACATGGGTCTTTTTGCAGGATGTTTTATGAGCTTATGTGGGTAGGTGAAAGGGGACTTGACAATAAACCAAGTACCAATTGTACAAACTTAGAGCAAATACTGTTTCATCACTGTAGTTTGTGTGGCCACTCTCAGATGAAGAGATTCTTTCAAATAAGCAATATTTTATGGTACGGCAGGGAATAGATTTATGACGATTCCATTTTGATTTGTGAACTTCATTCATGATATTCCCTTGTATTTGTAAAGATTGATTTAACTGCATGTTGAAAAGTTACCCAGCAGTTCCTTATGGATGAAGTAGATTGTGTAGAACTCAGTTTACCTTAAAAAGTTGTGCTGGGTTTGCTGCTCCGGGAGCGCATCTGATTCCGTATCCTTTCTTCTCTCAGAGTGGGCGAACTGTGATCTTTGTCTTTAGAACCACTGCCTGCCGAGATGTTTACCAGTGAGGGCCTGCATAATACAAGGAAATATAAAATGTCTGTGCAGGAGCAGTCTCCAGTTAGTGTGTATTATCTGTTTTCCCCTTTTGTTCACATGGAAACAAGGCTTGGTGTTTAATGAGAAATTTCTGGAAAGTCTCATTTTGGGTTTTTCTAGTCTCCCTTGTCCGTGTTCTGAAGTGCCGCCGCAGCTTCGTTAGAGGGCACTCGTGAATAACAGCACGCAGCGTTCGCCACGGACTCTGCAGGGAAAAGTCCCGATGCAAATGTAATTTGCCGCCCCAGAGCAGGAGGTATGGAGCTCGAGATGGATTGCTCTATATACTTTGCTCTTTTGTGATGCAGGGCAAGACTGACTACGTTGCAGGCTGATTTAGTATTTGTGCTGGAACATAGCAACAATCCATTAGGTAATTCACTACAGTTTTCCAACTGTGGATTAATTAATTTAAATAACTTGTTTCTCTCATGGCCTTTACCTCATAAACTGCCTTGATCCTAAATATACGTCCATTTTAGAACCTTTTTTGTTTTGTTTTGTTTTGTTGCTATCATCTTAAAAAAATAAATCCTTTAGAAACAGTAAGTTGCTTCAGAAACTCGGGTTTTAATTCCAGCCCTTACATCAGTTCCGTCTGTGCCTTTGACAAATAGCTTCTCGTGTCTTCTTTCACTTGCCCTCTCTAAGACAGAGGGTAATGATTTTTACCTTGGGAGAATTAATCAATGTATATACATGCGCTTTGATATCTGAAGTGTTTCAGAGTTTTTTAAAAATATAATTAAAATATTGAACCAAGCAGGAGTCAGGGAAGATACATTTAAGACCACGGTATTTTGCTCAAATGCTTTGGTGCTTCTTCTGTTCTGGCAAGATTATAGAGCCACATCATTTGCATTACTTTTGACTTTTCTTGATGGTTTTAGTTTTTTTGTCCAAGCATTCTTTATATGCAGGAGTCAGATTGTCTGTAAACATAAACATAATCTTAACTTTGTCCCAAACATACCTTGTTTTGCTTTTAAAGAAGCATACCAAACCGGTGTAACTTGAAACGTTTTTCTGAGCAATTAGCACTGAATCATACCGCACTGGATAGGCTTGGCAGAACTGAGGAGCGTGTTTCCTATGCTGGAACCATGCCTACATAGCATAAACCTCAGCTTTAATATATTGTTTTATTCAGCCTCTAAATTCCCACTTCTGTGTCTAGCGTTACTGCTGGTAGCTGGGTTCTGTGTAGCCACTCATCGGGAGCGCTCGTGTGCTGCTCCAGGGTGCGAGAAGAGGCGCTGCGTGGGGATGGGATGTGAATGTGCTCACAGAACAGGGCAGTAACAGCTATGGACAGAAACCAGTTGTCTGGCTGACTGACCCCTCTCCTTACTGGGAAGTATTCCTTCCAGCTGGGACCGGCATGTCTTTCTTAGCAGGGGCTTAGCTTTACTCCGAGGTGACAGCTTTAGCATCTCTGCGTTAAAGATGGTAGACATCGGCAACCTGAGAGTTTATCGAAGCAGATTCTGTGCCACAACCTTTGCTTGGTATCCTAAAGAACTATGGCCATGAGACTCTGCTTCTCCAAGATTAAAGCAGAATAATAAGAAAATGTTAATTGTCAGGCCATCTTTTTCCTCTCCTAGTTTTTAATCTCCTCTTGCACCTTCCCTTTCTGTCCCGCTAGTATGGCTCCTTGATAGCTTTTTGGCAGAGTGGTTGCTTGGAGTAAGGAAGGACGGCTGAGATGTTCCTTCTGAGGAGTTCTTCAGTGTCTGTCCCAACTAGAGGGTACCTGAGGAGGCAGCAGAAGCTGAGCTGAGACATGGTTACCATGTGGGTGGCTGCAGATGTATGGAATGAAGCGCTGCGGAGAGACTCCTGCCGACTTTAAGGCAGTTGATTGGAACAAGGTGAGCAGCTCTTGCAGCGAGGTCTTGGCTCGGCAGCCTTGCCAAACAGCTGCTGGGCTCCGTGCCGGCACAGTAACTGGTCTGCTTCCCATCTCCCACCGCCTCTCGTGGGACGGCGGCAATAGCAGCATCTCTGGGGCACAGGCAGTGGGTCAGGGAGTGTGGGCAGCCCAGAGCTCACCCCGGGGCTGTTGTGGACCCCTGGATTGTGTCGGGGAGTTGGGAGTAGGGCAGCAGGCAGGGCAGGCTGGACGGTCAGGCTGTCAGGGATGGCACCCGAGTGACCGCATCAGCTCTGGTTTCTGAGGACACTTTTATTTGCCTGACCGGCAAATGGAAATTAAGGTGAAATGGAATAAATAAGGGCTTCCCTGCTAGAAAAAACCAGTTACTGACCCTAAAGCATTTTCATCTGCGGGGCTTTGGATTGTATTTTTAATGGCTTTGAAAAGCTCAGTTCTTGTCATTTCTGTAAATGATATTAGAAATGACATTTTGAATGACAGAGGCTTTAGCCAAAATCTTCACCCCCTTAGTGTTATGTTCTGTCCATTTGTAGATGCCCTCTCATGTGTTTTATCACACATGTAGTTCGGGCGTTCTAAAACATAATAGTAATCTAGCAGCCAGTGACATCTACAGAACGTGCTGAAGAGGAGGTCCAGCGTGCTTGCATGAAATGCTTTCTTCCAGTGTTGAATAGCATCTCCTACAAATATCTTCTCACACAACATTTTTGTGGAACTGAAAGTTTATTTTTGTGATGATTTATGTTTTGATCTTTGTCAGTCTTTGAAGACTAGATGGACTTGTGTGTTGACATGTTTGCATGGGTTAGCCAATGCCATCTTCATGGCATGATGTAGTAAATGTAATTAGTAAATGCTAGTGTCATCTGTGCTTTAGCTCTGAAATCAGTTCCAGGTACCATCTGATTTTTATTAAAAGACGGCTGCAGTTCTTGGTCCCGTCTATAGTTACAATCAGTTGTACTTAAAATGTTCTGCCAAGTCCTCCTTAGTTTTCTCTGTGCATCAGCAGCAGCTTGTCTTTTTGGGATCTGGAGACCAGATCTGTGACTGTAGTTTCTTGAGCATCTCCCTCCCGTTAGCCTAACTCCAGATTGACGTTCTGATATGGCAGGTTGTTGTGTTGCTCTCAGAAGATGTTGTGGGACAAATTGCTGTCTGCCGTGGGGAGGGAGCAACCACTGGAGAGTGTTTCCAGCTTAACTTAGAGTGAAGAAGCCACTACTAGTAGAATTTAGGGTAAGAAGTAGTATGTGTGTTTATAAAAATACAGGAGAGGAACATAATGGGGGATAGCATAAATTTAGGCTAGTCTTCTGCCTAATGTAATAATGTAAATGGAGTAAGCAATTTTTCTTCCTTTTTTTTTTTCTTCCCTTTTGTCTTCCTTTTTTCTTTTCTTTTCAGTAGAAGCAGTTTAGCTAAGAGGACAGTGGTGCTGGCTGGCTGACTTGTCAGAAGTTTAAGCGCCAAGAAGTAAATATTTTTAAATCAAGCAAATGTAAAACTTTGGGGATATACTTAAAACACAAAAGAAAGAAAAAAAGAACAAAACTGAAGAAACCCTTTTGTGTACAGTGTCCAGAGCAATTTTAAATGCTCTTGTTCCATGCCTAAACAAATGGTTGTTTCAGCTAAAGAAAAATCTTTCTTATTGATTTATTACACCAATTTAGATATAAGCCCTCTGTGCAGGATTGTCAGTTTAATAGAACAGCTTTCTTTCTCCTTTCAGATTTAATCCACATGTTGTTGTATCAACAGAGCCTTTGTCTCTGCTCAGTTATGAGTTATCCTTTTTTAATAAAAAAAAAAAGTGAAAAAGTGAAAACACATGTTTTTTAATAGCCCTATTACAAAAACAGCATAGGATGACATAGGGAGAGGTGACCATCAAATAGTGAGTATGATTTGTAGGTGACTTCAAAGTGGTGCTGCAAATGAAGGAGTGAAAAATGGACCTTTCAGGGACTGTGGAAAGCCCAACAGTGACAGGAGGAGGCAGCATTATCCTTAGCCAGGATTTCCTAGGGTTTTTTCCCCAGCTTGTGCAGTGATGCTAAAGATGGTCTTTTTAGTTAACTCTAATTTCCTTCCTTTTTTTAAGAGGGGGACTTATCCAGAGGTGTATGTAATTCACGTTTCCTTCCTTCCTGCCTCCCTCCCCTGCAGAGAAGGATTTCTTTCTTGGACCCCTCCTGTTTTCCAAATGGAGAGGAATTACTCTCAGGAAACTCATGAATTTGGTATTATTCTATACTTGGTTTCGTGAGAAAACATTTATTTGTGTATCAATGCTTACTTGATGTCTGCGTGAGGGTTCAGAAGCGCATGTTAGAGCCGCTCAGTAAAGCAGTTCACTACATTGTTTAATTATAACCTTTTCTAGGACCGTATCACACAACTAACTCCTGTTGCACCATGAATCAGCTCTGAAGATTTACTTCAGTACGTCCTGAACTGGCAGCGTGGTGGGCTGGATGCAGCCAAAGGCAGAACAGTTGCCCTGGCTGTGTCTTTGGTGCTAGCCTGGTTTCTTCCAGCTCCTGTGTGACTCCTGGCAGTCATCACAAACTCCCTGAATGCTTTTTCAGATGTCAGCACAGCAGATCCCATCGCAAGCGTCAATATAATTATTTGCAGTGGTGCGATTTTAAACGAAGCTGATAGTAACGCATCTTCAAGCAGAAGGAATTTGTCTGGCATTTAAAAAATGTGGCATGATCCTATTCTACTTCTCAGAGTTACAGAAGAGAGTAAGAAAAGATGCACCTTAGAGGCTTTAGCGGGCAGTGATGGGGAAAAGAAGGTTGTGTCCTCGCTGCCTGGCAGGCGGTGAGACTGCAGCTCTGGGGAAGGAGCGGTCTTGCTGTATCAGGCTGATCCCTTGGTCCACCAAGCTCTCCAAAAAAGCCCACAGAACCCTGGGCAGCGTGTGTGCGGACACTAGGAACTGGCAGCATCTTTCAGTAGTACTTGGTCTGGCTTTGTCAGAGGACAGGTAAGCCAGGTGATGGTTAGCAGCCTGTGCTAAAAGAATTAGACTGTTGCTGTTTAAAGCAATTTAGATGCTATGAGATTCTCTGGATGTTAACTCTGCAAGTGTTCCTTGCACAAGAAGAAAAAAAAATCCATCCCTTTGAACATGGCTGTGGAATGCAGACTTACCGGGGGCCGGGTTGTTTTCCTGCAGACTGACCTTTTGTCACTGCCCCTGTTTTTCAGTGAGGGCTGAGCTGAGCATACCTTCCCAACATACGATAAAACATGGACCTTGGGAGGATTATACTCTCCAAGCTCGCTCAGGCGATCTCCTGTCCTCAGGTCTGCATTCTACCAAGTGAAGTTCTCCAAACCTTGGGGTACTAATGGATATTTAGGTTAGGTTTGTTTCCTTTTCAGTTGGTCGCTGTTCTGGATGGCAGCTAGCCATTATTACTTCTCAAAACAACTTAGAACCTGAATCTTTCCAGAGCAGTGGTAAATGAAGGGGTATTCAGCTAGCAAGAACAATTTCTTTATACGTGAATTTTGCAGGGCATTGTGCTATGTTGTGCTTTCACCGAAAATATCCGTGGGCAGCCTGCTCCAACTTTGAAGTTGGCCATCCTGTGAGCAGCCGATTGGGTTGGAAACCTCCCGAGGTCCCTCCCAAACTAACTTACTCTGTGATTCTGTTTTCTGGTAGAGTTCTGGCAAAGCTGCTTCGTTTATATCTCCCTTCATGCTCAACAGCTTTCACCATGTTCCCATCGTAAGCAGTTCTTTAAACTGAAGTGATGTGTAAACATCAGGAACAGTTTCTAAACTGTAACATGACTTTCCTTCCTTCGTAGTGCAGACTGGTTTTTATGCTGCCATATGCAGATGATATGAAAAATCAATTTTCTCTTATTGCTATTTATTAGGAGATGATAACTTTTTTCTTTTTTTTTTGTCCTCAGACACAGATGTTTTACCACGGGGATGTTTTACCACAAAGGATAATTTTCTAAAAGCAAATTGGTCTTTTTCTTAGGTCGGCTTTGTTCCTTTGCACTCTCTCTTTGTTGGGAAGCTGTGGAAGAAGGAAAGGCACAGAGAAAAGAGCCTTGTTGTTATTTGGGTTTTATAAGCCCATATCGTTACTGTAGATTGAGTGAATGTTGCAGTTTTGAATTAAAAACTGACATTAAGGAAAATATACTATTTTAATGGATATTGGTACCTATTATTCAAACACTTTATCTCATACTTAACTTTATGCTGTACAGTATTTCGCTTAAAATTTAAGCATTCGCTTAAGCGCTTTGAATAGTAATGAACTTAATACTGTGTCTTAGTAATTCAGAAACTGCGTGCCTGACAAGGGAATGCTGACAGTTTGTTGGCTTGCTTGGATTTACAATTTTATTCTGAGGGCAGAACAGGATGGTGGGGCAATTAGGTGGAGTTACATATAGCAAATGTATAATTTATCACATATGTACTCAAAACTGAAGTTGACTAATCTTGTAGTTCATGCTTGCTGTACGCTCAGTCTTTAACCTCTCTGTTTAGCTTGCCAACGTGGTGCCAATTAGTGGGACTGTGATGTGGACACTAAGGAATATAACTCACTGCGCATGGGTTACCAAACAGCTCGCAGATGTTAAGCTAATGGTTCTTGGCTACTACCAGCCTGACTTGGATTTCAACCCAGAGGTGAAAGAATTTATTTCTCTCCCATTACCATTTCCCTTGGGCCTTATTGTCCCGAGCATCGAGAATTCCTTCAGCTTACTCTGGAAGATGATGTAAACAATTCCCTCCCCCTTAAACCTGTTCTCACGGTGTCCTGTATGTTCCTTTATTTTGATGTTAATTTGCCACCCTCGGTATTTGTTATTCTGCTGGAAGGCTTTATTATAAATGGTAAATGAAGCTGTAAACACTTAAGCATACAACCGAAATTCTTAACAGGAGAGTGTGGTGCGGTTCACGTACAGTACCTGCAGCTGCGTCTCAGAGATGTGACAAAACGTCTCTCCTAGGATTACTGGCACTCCTTTGAGTAACAAAGGCCATGGAAGGCAGTGGATCTGGCTCGCCTGGGATCCTGCCTGCCTTTGTTCTCACTGCTGGATATTGAACTCTGAAACCTTGTGAAAAGTGTAACTGCAAGGCCCATAGTTTTTCCTCTAGGGATGAGTCAGTGCTGGATAACTGACGGGCAGATTCTGGGGCTCCTGTGGTGTGATTTAGAGCAGTGGGTAGTAGTTGTTACTCAAGACGCTTTAAAATATGGTATGAAATATAGTGTAATAACTGTAAAACGTTCATCACTTTCACCACCAAGTGATAGGTATGATAAGGGGGTCTTTGTCTGTACAACCTTAGTAGCTTCAGAACAAAGGTAGGGTAGTGGAGGGCTCAGCTGAATGAACAATAGCACTTAAATACTTATTGATGCCTAAATCGTGTTTTATAACTCACTGTGTAGTCCTCTGATGTGTTTAACCAGTGTGTGTAATATGAGGGTTGATGCTTTTTGTTCTCTCTCCAGTAACTTTGTCTTTTCTACTTAGAAGATTTAGCCTTTGACCTAAAAATGTTGCCTGTGACATTACGTCCAGCATTCAGTTTTTCAGCAATTTCTTTACCTTGCTCATTTAATATTTTGGTAAAAGGCAGCAGTATTAGCATAGCAGATATTTGAAAAACAAAAATCATACTTAATGAGAAGTTTGCAGTCATAGTTTATTTTCTTACTGACGTGCTATTTTGGGCTGTCAAACTTGATCAGCATCAACACGAACACCCACAGGAAGAGGTGGGAGAGGGTTAAATAACTGTCATAGTTATTATTCAGTGATCAAGGAAAATAAACCGCTTACAAGGTCCTGTTATTTGTTGCTTTTCTTCGAGGTTCTAAAGCAAATGTTGCATTCAGTGATGCATTTGATCCTGAACTTCCAAAGAGAGGAATTATTTTAATTTCTTGAGATGAGCAGATGTCCTGTGGATTCATCTTGATGTTTATATATTTACTAAGAACAACATAACAGAAGTAATGCAAACGTTCTGTACTTAGACAGTGAATAATAGCTAAATACCAGTTACCTTTCTTGAAGAGTAATTAATAACTTTCACATTTTCTGTAGCACGAACAGGGAAAACTCAACATGATGAACCCAGAAACAAGGTGGACTGTCTGCTTTTCCAGAGCGGCAGGTTCTCAAGTGCCAGGTTTTGGGTGACAGGAAACAAAATCCAGCAGCAGTTTGTACCTACATTTGCTCTTCTCTTTCTCAGTATCTAAATCAGTTTCTCAGTCCAGTAGATGCAGCCTTTCTCTAGTGATTCCACTGGCTTTCTTCCCCTCTAGACTTCCACATAGCTCTGTACGATAAATGACTCTTCTTCAGTTTTTATCCTTTCGAGAGGCTTAAGAAGCGCTGATGGTCGGGTCTGTTCTCGTGTATTTTAGTGTGTGGGTTCAGGGACACACTGAAATTATGATGAGTATGGAAAAATTTCAAAGTACGTTCTCATGTTCATATAAGTTTCTAAAATATCTACAAGTTAACCCCAAAATCAAGACATCATAAGATTTCCTTCCTTCCCCTGGTGTTGCTGGCTTAATTAGTCTAGGTTTTGTCCCTCGTCTGTAGCGACTAGTAGAAAATACACTTGCTGTTCTTTTTTTTTTCCTATCATACATATCTGTAACCCTTTTTTGGTGGCAAGTAATAGCAGAAAAATTTCAGAAGTACAGAAGAAGCTAAAATGCTTGATGCAAGAATTTATCAGATAATCATTCAAGCAACACTTCCCAGCTCTTCTTGAACACAGCTGCTTTATAAAGCCACCATGTTTGCTTTGTCAGTGAAAGTTTTCATCATATGACAGATAGGTTTCCCCCTTAGATTAGCATTGATAGAACACGAAAAAAGAAGAAAATTGGACCAAACGTGTAATATTTCTAGACAGACTCTAAAATCTTAAGAAATAACATGGATGACCGAGGGAGTTTGGTTTTTATGTGAGTGTTGAACAGGGCTATGAGAAAGTCGATGGAAGGAAACCCTCAACTGGAACACGCTCGTACCAAGTTAGAGGTTACACAGGAATGACAGAGTAGTTCAAACCCATGGGGGAATAGTCCTGTGTCTAAAAGCTAAGTGTCAGTTCAGGAAAAGAGCTGTATTAATAACAGTCCTTAAGATTCGAAATTTCAGAACTTGTAGGTAGGAAAAGTATAGAATAATACAGAGTATGTAGCTTTAAAGTAGGAAACACAATGGAAAAACACTGGCACCCCACTGCTCGTAGGCATCAAGGACACCTTTGGGAAACATCCGGCCAGGGAATCCAGAGAGAGAAAGATACTTCTGACTTTCTCCTGGGAATTGTGCAGAACTTGGTGCAAAATTTCACTGACGGTGGCCCTCCGTAAGTGTGACCACCCGTGCACGTACAGATCCTGGCAGAAGGAATCCAAGCCAAAAACTTCAGTGGAGTGATACTTGATTTCGAAAGGGAAAGTACATCAGAATGAGGAAGGATGTTAAAAAGAAACTGAAAGGAGCAGTGAAAAGGGTGAAATGCTTGTAGGTAGTGTGAAGATTATTTAAAGGCACTATACTGCAGAGCAAATGCTTTGGCCCTATCAAAAGCTGGTTGAGAGAGAGAAAAGTTATGATGTGAAACAGCAGGGAAGAAAGGCCTTGGAGGCAGAGGCATCCTTCCAAAAGCTGAAGTCATGACCAAGTGAGGAAGACAGAAAAGAACAAACACTTTGAAATGCCAAAAACTTAGGGGAACAGCTTTGAGAAAGTATAAAAAGTAACAGTTCTTTTCCAAATATGTTGGGAATAAGAAGCTTGTCTAAAAGTTTGCAAAACCCTTGAAGACGAGGGTGTGAAAGAATCACTTGCAGAAGATGAAGCAGAAAGAGAGGAGTGCCAGAAAGAGCAAATAAGTTTCTGAGGCATCTACTCTTCTCATGGTTTTTTTTTTTTACCAGAACCCATCTCAAACCCAACTATTAGTGGAAGAACGTTAAAACGCAGTGAACAATAACTGGCTGCAGGCACCAGGATGTTAGAGCCCAGGAGGGCTTCAAGGGAGAAACCGTTGAATTATTAACACTTGTGTGCAGCCTTTCGATTAAAACCCCCTCAGCCCCATTAGAGAACAAATAGATAGGGCTGATACGGTGCCAACTTGCCAGAGAGTTCCAGGGAGCTTGGGGAACGGCAGACAGAAATCTGGCTTTGTATTGTGCAGCGTCGTCAAAAGAATAATATAGATTAGAATTGTTTGGCACGTGATTTTATATGAATATGGAGGAGTCATGTCTTTTGTAAAAGGAAGTTGCACTTGATGAATCTTCAAGGACTTGAAAGGCTCAGCAAACATCTGGATTGGGGTGTTCCAGTGTGTATGGGATCCTCAGATTTTCAGACAGCTTCTGACATGGTCCTTTGCCGCAGCTTCTTAAAGCAGCGGGTCTTTCTGGGCGTAAGAAAGAATGGTCTTCAGTAAACTGTTAAACCCGTTAAAAGGTGAGAAAAAGTGTAGCAGTCGTTGTTGTTCTCATGGAGGGTGGTTACCATTCGAGTGACACAGCAGCCTTAGGAGCCCTGTGCTGTTTAACACTCTCACAGATGATCTGTGGCAGGCAATGGATAGAGAAATAACGTCGGAGTGTTTAGAAGTACTTTGGCATAGGCAACTCTAAAGCTGCAAAAGCACCTACCTTGTGGTACTGTGTGATTCGAAGATAAACTAACAGGTTAAACTTGGCGTCAGTAAGTGTAGAGTAATGTGAGAAAATGGAATTATCTCTGTTTACAGCTCTGGCTAAACGCGGTACTGCCTCCCCCAATAACAGATTATGGAACAGCTTGCAAATGAAGGATGGCGGGGCCTGAGGAAAAGATGCCTGAGTGGGACAGAAGATAAGCGATCATTCCCCATTTCTCTTTCATTCCCTAAAAAAAAAAAAGGTACATCAAATGGAATTGGGAAGTTCAAAATAAATACTTCTTTGCGTGGTGAATGCAGTGTGGCAGCTGTTGCAACAAGACTCTGGTGCTGAGAATTTGCAGGAAAGTGGTTGGATGTATTCTTAGAAGAAAGATCTATAAAGTCTATTTCAGCCAATACCTGGCATGTGGAAATCTTGAGCTACAAGTTGTTGTGGGCTCGGGGAATGTGTTGGGGGATGCAGCTGCCCAGTTCTCCTCCTTAGGCATTGGCCACTGACCACCATCCCAGACCCGATACTGGCTGGGTGATGCCATCTCACGTGGCGTGGCCAGTCTTTGGTGCCTTATTCTCTTTAACTGTATTTTGCTATTTCTGTACTTGTCTCTTCCAGCTACTCCCTCCTCTCTCAGATGCTCCTAAAAAATAAATTTGTTTTTTATGAAAACACACTTTTTTGTCCTTCTTTTTGTTGTTTTTTTTTCTTTCTTTTGTGTAGTACATTGAGTTGTCATGTGCGTAACTTAAGTTTATGGTGTTTGTCTACAGACTTCTTGGACAGAAAATGGAGCTGCTGCTTAAGCATTTCCATATGCGTTCAGCTATATTGTTCAACTATATTCTTCACCTAATGTAACTTGGAAAAATGAACATCTTTAAAGTGTTATTTTTATGTGTTGGTAAAGAGTTAATGGAACTAGAAAATGTTCCAGATCAGTTTTGTCCCTACTGTGGATCCCAAGAAGGCTGTGTCATGTCCTGCTAGTTTTTAAGCAACCTACAGCTTCATCCCTATGAATCTGATGGCCAGTTAGTTGATCCCTCCAGGAGACTTAGTTGAATACAATCCTCCTGACATTGGAACACAGCAGAATACTTGAATGTTAGCAAGTTTTCCATTTATAAGTGAGTTGTTTGTTAAAAGTGGAGACAACAATCCAAACTCTGCCAAGTACATGCGCAGCCCTGCTGGCCTCAGACATAACGTGTTGTCAATTTTGTTTTTATTTAGGGCAGATTTGCAAAGCTGCTGTGTTGATAGAGGCATAAGGGAGCGTGTGATATGTCCCATCTGTGTAAACTCGGTTTTCTATATGCTGTCTCGCACAGATGGTATGCCTTTGTACGGTTTTTTATTTCACGCTTTCAGCTGAAAAAGCCAGGTTTGAGGAGATGTGCTATGTTAATTTGATCACTTGTAAACTCGAGATGTCTCATTCGTGAAGGGGCAGGTGGCAGGAAAGAGTAGTCACCTCTGTCTCCTGAATCCGCCCACGTCTCCCCACCTTTTCCCACTGAGCAGGTAAAACTCTGTCTCCCCTTTTGATTCCATCTGTGGAGTTGAGCCATTTATCGCTGTTGGAAGATGTTAATGGGAGTCCTGACGTGGAGATGTCTCCTTGTCTTCTGCATGAAAAGATGCTTAAATGGGAGTGAAAATTGCGGCAGTTACTCCAATTTTGTCTGCTTTCTAGTTCCCAGCTTTTCCATCACCAGTCGAGGAGAAAGAAATAGGAACAGTGGGGTGAGGTTTGAAGAACCCAGTATTGAGGCAAAGTCTGTAGCCTTTATGTACAAGAAGAAATTAGTTCTGGAATCCTGCAGCGTGTGGGAAGAAACTTGTGATGCTCTAGGAGCCTGTTGATCATTCCTGGCTAAAATTGGTCAACGTCTCCTTAATGTGGCTGTGAAAAGTACAGAAAGCAGGATGGGGCAAGGCTTTGTGACCTTGGGGCGTGGGGATGTTCCAGAAGTGTATCGTGGGTTTTGGTGATGCGTGGTCACCCTGTGACGGTGTGTCAAGAGCACATGTGTCTTTGTCTAGGTTGAATTCAAAGAGGTGAGACCACAAGACAATTGTCAAAATGAGAACTTGGCTGAGAATTCAAGTTGGTTTTGGAGCTTCTCTTTTTTTGTCACTTCATTTGAGGGAAGCTGCACAGAGTGCTCAGTAGAACCAGATATACTTAGGAGTAACGGAATCTGGGTGACTTGGAAGAGTCTCCTCAAAGGAAATACTGCTAAAAGCACAGTTTATTAGTAATGGGATGAGAACGCTGGCCGAAGAGGCAGTGCTGTTGTGCCAGGTTCTGCAGACTTGCCGGTGCATGTGCTGCTTTGTGCCACAGAAGGAGGGGGCAGGATAACGTGTGATTTGCCATCCCTGGGCTGGGGTTGGCCTTCAGCTGGAAACTGAGAACCTGTGAGTCAATAACCAGAGAGAGCGGGGCAGCAGGGGAGCAAGGGGGTAGATTCATTGCCCCGGCCCGTGTTCGGTCTGCATGCAAATGCTGAGTGCAGCTGCGTTCTGGGGGCCTGCTGTGGACAGAAACGACCTCCAAACACCGTTCCATGGTCAGTATCTGATCCTACATTTAGGCATTTTGGCATATGCTGCACAGCTTGGATAAAGGAATTCTCCTTTTCGGTAGTATCTTCTGACAGCAATAGCTGTGGCTGCAAAAGAGATCCCAGGGTTTTTCTCGGGGTTTTTTTGGGATTTCCCTCCCCCCACTTCTGTAACTTCTCAGGCTTCTCTTTGCTCAAAGGTATAAATCTTCTTTTAGAAATACTATCGCAGAAATCCTTCTGTCTCATCTACGGTGTCTAACACCATCAGTGTTTAACACATAACCCACATCTCTTAGCCAGACCTCCAAGAAAATAGCAGAAATTGAAAACTACTCTTAGAAAGCACCTTGGAAGAAATTAGTGCTTCTGGTGGACTTGAGAATTTTGGGCCTTTACCAGATATAGGGATTTTAAGACTGGAAATGATGATTAGAGCAATAGTTTCCTCTTTCATATAACGTGGTCTACTGCGGTTCGCATTTTAACTTCTTTTAAAAGGCACGTAGTCTTTGCATACAGACTTCCTTTACTGTTTTAGGATTATTTTTGAAAGGCAGAATTCTTGCAGAATTACAGTATCCCTGTGAAAGTGTCTCCCGTGACCTCTTTGTCCGGTACTGTGTCTAATAGGGATTTCTGATACTAATTTAGAATCCCTATTGGACTGTTTTCTTTATAGTTTTCCTCCAGACTTCTTCGATTTGTCAAGAGCAGTTTGCTTTTTAGTCCTGTCTTCTGTATGCTGACAGCCACTCCTAGTTGGGTGTATTTTGCAAATGTAATAATTATCTCTTGATTTTCAATTTTGGGCTTTTTGACTCCAGTAGAGGCTGTGAGTGATAAGCGGTTTCAGCAATCCCCGCTAACTCCGTGTCCTTGCCAGCTTGCGGCACTGTTACCGCCTGCCTCTCCTTCTCCCCCATTCCAGTGCTTGTTGAGAGCCTTATTTGCAGTTTTCCAGAATTGCTGTTGGAAGGGAAGCTCCTCGGGCTTGCTGCACTCTACGTTTAGGGCTCTTGAAGAAATTTAAGTTTGACCTTCTAGCCGTTCTTTACTGAGCATTTGCAAATGAGATTTATTTTGTGGCTCTCAAATTGGCCTCATCTGCAGGGATTTTAATGAGAATGGTACAACCACATCCGGGTATGGAAAACGTACATGTGTCAGAAATGGAGGAAATGCTTATGAAGGAATTTTCTCCAGTAACTCAGTCTGCAATTTCCATCAAGGAAATATCATCAAGGAAATATCCGCCTGGATAAAATTTTGTCAAATTACAAGCAATTTCAAATCAGAAGTACGTTACGGCACTATTGTTGGGGTTCTGTAAGTGTGGTTTATAATGATTTATGACTTTTCTAGAATTGAAAATAGCTTGGAATCAAGTAGTTGTGTGCCTAGACTACATTCACATTTTTCTGTATTAGCCTTCTTCAGTTTGTTTTGTACGCGTGGTGCATTTGGGGTTTTTTAAGTCTCTTTTGGGTCCTATTTTAAATGACACCCGTCTCCGGGTGTTCCAGTCCAGGAGAACCGCAGTGTTTATGGGCTGCTCTGGTGGGTTCAGGGGTGCTCTGAAACCTGCTTCTCTTCCCGTGGTCTGCAGTGAGACCAGACACTGTATTTTTGGCTGCAGCGAGGTGAGAAGACTCCCAACCTCTGTATCTCTGAGAGGGATCGAATGTGGACATCTGCTGCTGCTCTGCGCCCTGCAGAGCCTGTACGCCCAGGATTTGTACGGTCAGCAGAGAAAAGTTCCTAGGGCATGAGCCAGATTATCCTAAAATGAATAAGCTCCTACAAGCGTGTGTCTCTTGACAATAGGACTAGCCCTAGGAGACGCAGATGTCCTAAACGAGCTGACACAGAACCTGCAGCGAGTATCTCATAAAATATGAGAGGACGAGAGGAGAAAACAAGGTGACATACCCTGCCAAAATAGCAGCCTGGCTAAAACCAAATGAATCTATTCAAATGTTGCTATTGAGTAATTAATGTGAAATTGATTTCAGGAGCAAAATTCCTGAGGGCGCTTTAGCCTTTTCTTGTTTGTTTTTACATTGTTTTCCATTTCCTATATCGCTGTTACAGCACTTGTCAATGAGCTGTTGGGGTTTAACTGTGGACAAGCCAAACTCTGTCTGCCGTATGTACAGCGCTATTTGCCAGACCCCCCCAGGCAGAATGGTCTGCAAAGCACAATACGCTCTTTTTCCTTCTGCCGTCTCCCATCTGTGCTCACACCAAACCCCACCGGGATGCGGTCGTACAGTCCCGTACAGCAGGAGCTAGGCTGGATCCCTGGTGACTTTTGCTGCCCCGAGGAAGGGGTGGAAGACTGTGGAGTACAACAGGAGGCTAAAAATGTGGGGATTACAATCTGTTTCAGTTGACCAAGCAGCATGCATTATCTTTTAGCCAAAATTTTGCTGAAACTGCTCAGTAAATACATATAATGGATCAGTTTAAATAAGCCCAGTGTGTTTTTTAAGTGGAAGGAGACATCCTTCCCTGCTCACCAGCAAATGCGTCGGTGTGACTTTCAAGAACTGAACATTCCGGTCTGGTGAAGATGAAGGTCTCTGTCCTCGTGAAGCTGAGATCTGAAACGTGTTTTCTTGAGCAATTCGGACCCATCCTCGCCAAAGGTGGCGGAATAAGAAGGTGTACACTGGTGCTTATGAAGCTTAATTTATCCTTGCTGATGCTCTTATTGCCAAAAAGAAGCTGGCAGGTAGCCAGTGGCATCGAACCATCTGCAGAAGCAAACTACATTTCATTCTTGTGGGAGATGGATATCTCCGATTTCCTATTAGCCTGTCCTGATTCTTCACATTACCGGGAAACGGTTGTGTCATTCATAAGCGTTCATAAAATGCAGTCTGGGATTATACAGAATTCATAAATATTTAAGAATGTGAACAAATATGAAGAATAAAAAAGTGAAAGTAGTATAGAGTTCCTCTTTCCTCGGTCTCTGAAGGATAAGGAAATTGTTGCGTGTCTTCCTAAGTCTTCCCCAGCACGTCCTGCCCTCCTGAGATGCATCCAGCTGTAACGGGGCAGCAGCACCAAATCTCCGAAATCAGCCCATTACTTAACGTAACGATTGTGATGTGCAGTGAATGCAGGATAGAAATAAGGTGCCTTTTTCAAATATCCGCTTCGATTGAACAGAGAAAAAGGAAAGGAAAACGTGGTGTTTTAGTGAGCTCTTACTTTTTAATGCGGAGTATCATCTAGATTTGAGCCTGACCTAATAGCGCCCCTAAATTTATGCTTAATCTCAAGTATTTCTTAACTTCAAACTTTAAAAGTAGATTTTGCAGATTGGTGTGAGGTGGTTTGCTGGGACCTTAAGGAGCATATTAGATACTGCGGGGCATGTAAATTGTATAAAGTGTTTGACTTTTCCTTTTTCACTCAGTGCCCGTTGCACAGGCAGTACTTGAAAGCCACTGTCTCTGTGTAATACAGTCCAGTGTTCCCAGTCTGCTCAGATGGAGACAGAGTCCTCCTTGCTTTACTCGGTGTTGCTGAGGATTAAGTACGTTCTTGGAGCGAGGCCTGTCTGTAATTTCCTATGCACGCAGGCTTGGGAATGGCGGTGCCTGGCTCCCCGGCGTGGCTGGGTGCGGCGCGCGGAGGCTCCGCGGCTTCTCTCTGTTCACTGCGGGCGCGTTGGAAGCCAACCTGCTCGTGGCATGGGCCGCCCAGCTGCCTGACAGCCCGCGGCCGCGTAGCTGGGGGAGGTGGAAAGGATATCCCCAAAGTCTTTTCCAGGCACATGCTCTCATTGTTCTTATAATTGGAAAGGACTTAAATGACAATCCATGCTGGTGGCATACTCACAGCTCTTCTATTCATTTGGTATTTATTACCTCCTTTGGAAACAGCAGCATTAAATTTAGAGGAATGTACACCATTATGTTCCTCCATACTGGAGGCCGAGGACTCCTTTTCCATCATTTTGGGCGATAGGTTAAAAATAATGATAAGAAGGTATACAGGGGCTCGGCAGGTTTGTTTATCTGAAGCCTTACTCTTTTCTGCATCTGAGCAGGTGACCTAGACAGGTTTGTTGGTAGATGTTACAATAAGCGCCTGGTGACTCTGCTGTCTTACAGATAACAGAATGTATCCCATTGTCTCACTAACTACTGCTAAATTGATGTAAAGGAGAGCGAGGTCTGAAATCTCTTGCGGCCTCCAGCGGAACTCGGCACTCATCTCTCCCAGTTCTTTGGAGGTACCGATAAATGTAGTGAGCCACGGGCCGGGATACTGGAAATGCCTGCGCTTACCAGTGCTTTTGAGAGCAATCCATGTTCAATTTCTGCTTAATGACAGACCTGGATTAATTTGGTACGCTTATGTCCAGTTATATTTCTGGACACATAAACAAAATAAATGGCTATATTTTTTCAGCTGATGTAGCAGCCACGAGAAAATAAAGGAAACTTTCTAGAAGACTTGTATTCATAAAATCTAATCTTTCAGCATTCCTGAAATAACTGTTGATCAAAACTTCGTGCCTCTGAAAAATGGATGAAATTTAGAAGTCTGTCCATTCTCAGCATTTAATTCTGTGTTTTTTTAGTTTGTTCTCATCTGCTTTTCAGCTATTGTGACAATTCAGTGGGATGGTGTTGCGTTTTCATACTGAGGATCCCATCTGCTGCACACTTTATATAGTTATTAGTGAAATAAAGAACAGGAGTAGGAAGAAATTGTGAACAATCTCTTCTAATACCAGTGGAAAGGTTTAGATCAAACATAAGGAGGTAGTTTTTCATGCAACAAAGATGAGTTATGGAAAGCTTTGTTGCAGGGTGGTACGAGTGCTAAAGCTCTTGTGAACTGAAGAAGCAACTGAACAAATTAGTGGAAAAAAATTCCTTCAAAACCTTGTAGAAGCACAACAGCCATCTCTGTCTTGGATCTCCTGTGCAGCAGATTTCTAGAAGCTGGAGGAGTGTCAGGGCTGTATCACTTCACACCTGCTCCATGTTAATGATATTCCCTCGGCATCTGCCGTCGTCCACCTTTGGAGACAGGACATTGGCTCGATGATCCTTCGGTCCGATTGTGCTCCAGTGTTTGGAAGGCAGCAAATGCGCTTCTGTCGCATGAAGTGTCTTCGAGGTTCATCTCTGCAGTAACCCAGCCAGGAGCTAACCGAAAGGATAGGTAACTTTTGGGAGCATTAAAAAAATATATATGACAAAAAAATAAAGACATGACATAACACAGATCAAAAAGAGTCTTAAGCATTATCTCTGGGCAAGAAGATGGTCTTACGAGCTGAGGTGTTAAATATTCAGTACAGTAATTTTGCAGGCTTATGTGAACCCTTGGTCTGAAGAAGAGGGAGGGCCTTGTTGTATCCAGTACCAGGGCAAAGCTGTCCTGGAATGCTGGGAGCAGCTTGGAGTCACGAGATGAGGTTTCATAGAATCGTAGAATCCCAGGTTGGAAGGGACCTCAAGGATCATCTGGTCTAACCTTTCTTGGTGCAAAAGCACTCTCTAGACAAGATGGCCCTGCACCCCATCCAGCCGAACCTTAAAAGTGTCCAATGCTGGGGAATCCACCGCTTCCCTGGGGAGATTATTTGTATATTTGAGTCCTGTTTTACCATGATAGTCCTCTGCCCTGACGGCCAGCTTCATCGGTTCTATCATTTTCTGTGGTGCTTCACTGAGGTGTCACTAAATTCAATATGTGACTGATGAAACGGGTTATCCGTTTGCTAAGCTCCTGTTTATTTGGATGTTGTGGCCAACCCCGATGAGTCAGCCGGTGAGAGGCAAGCTCTGGCTTTTGAGTTTTCCCACAGCTGCATCTGAAACAGCTGCTCTGATCTGGAAGGCAAATGGTGGGTACACAGAGACCTGATCAGATTCTGATAGGTGCCGAAATCGTTTCTGTGCTTGTTACAGTTGTGGGAACCCTCCACACGGAAAAGCTGCTGGCACTTCTGCTGTGCTTCAGTGAACTGGAGTGAACTGGAAAGGATGCGGCAAATCCAGAAAAGCAGTTTGGCCATCCAGCCATTTTCAGTGTTTCCATTGCTGCCATCTGTCCTTGGAAAAGAGTCGCTTCTTCCCCATATGTGTCTTCAAATATTCTGTTCCTCTGGCGTTTTTTTCTTTTAATCAAGTTCAGATCTCTTGTTTTCCCCAAAAGCTTTATTCTGTGTCTCAGTTTTCTCCTCCTCAGTATCCCTGGTGAATTCTGCCTTACAAAATCTGTGGACATAAATTGACCCATCATTAATACAAAAATAAAATAACAATGAAGAGACACTCCCAGATCCCTTTCAGTCTTTGGTGTGGTCTGTCTTAAGACCATACCCATGCTGGTGAGGGACTTGGGGCTTGTATGGGACAGTACTTAATGGTAACACCACAGATCCAGTGGTGAGGTCATGGTCTTCTCTTCACAGAAATCGGATCTGGAAATTGTCTTGCTAACACGTTTAATCCATTTCCTTGCCATTGTCTGATTCTTTCCTGCAGTACATTTGTTGGTGGGATGCCCAGTCTCTCATAAAATACCCACGCAAAAGCGCTTCCACTGTTTCCCTGAGGAATAATTCCTTGTATTGATTCTCACTGGTTAGCATTACTTTTTTTCCCAGATACTCAGCCTACCTTTTGCTCTTGCTTAATTTCATTGCTGCTGTTCCTGCCCGGTGGTGTAGTCCTTGGTATTGCGTGTAAATTCTTTTACTCTCCGGGCTTGCACCTTTCAGATGGGTTCTCCCGCTGCTTTGACAGTGCTCGAATACTCCCTCCACCTCATCTCCTACCTAATCCTGTGGTCCAGGGTTCCCTGCTCCCGACCATGTCGGTTCAAGTACGTCGGGCAGCGGGATTTTCCTGGTAAGATGCCAAGATTTCAGAAGATGCCTCGCCACGTAGGACAGTTAACTCCAAGAAACCGTTGAGATCTGCTTCTGGAGCGCCCGTGCATGTGCAGCCCAGAGCCCCTGTTCCCACGAAGCATTGTCATCCTGTGAAACCCCCGGATGCCTTTACACACTGGGGTGTTCCTGGTTAGCCAGTTATTTAGGAGTATTCTTCTGCAGTACATTTAGTTTACTTTTTTCTCAGACTTCCTTTATTTTTCATTCATAAGCTCGAGGTTACGCGGGGTTTCTCTGTTTGCGTGGACTTCTGCCAAAACATTTGAATAAGGATAATCTGCGCAATTTTTTAACGTATTTACCATTTGTGTAAGAAAGATGGAGCCAAACAACAGCATCTTTCCAAAGGAATCTAAACAAATATTAACTGCAAGATTTTCTATGAGGATGTTGTGCATTTTACCTGAATTTTGCAGTTTTATTAAAAATCAAAGTTAGTCCTTTCAGTTAGTACGGTAAGGTTTATTTTTCGTGAACCTGTCTGTAGTTCACTTATTACTTTTAAAAAATAACCCTAAATTTATTGAAGCCGATCACAAACCATGAAGAATTAAGCCATCAATACTATTTCTGTTTTTCTCAGCATCCAGTTTCTGATGTTAATCTCTTGTTAATAGCAGGAAGATTTATGAAAATCAGCATCATGTCACCAACTCGGTGACAGTGAGTCAAGGGTTTCAGGATTAAAAAAAAAGTATTCATTTTGGAACTCACCTATGTGTTCCACTGACATCTGAAAGTAGATTACTGGGGAAAAATGGAGGAGGTGAACATTTAACTCATTTATTTGTGTGTCTTCATTGGAGTGTTTTCTGGCTGCAGGTGTGGACAGAAACAGTAGCCAATGCATACTGAAACAAAACATCCCACCTTTGGTTTTAGCTTACATGTTAAAATAACATGGCTTTCAGCGTCTCAGGCTTGAGACATGGTGCCGTGTTTAGCTGCCTACATAATACGTCTTCCACTTTGCTGACAAGGTTAAACAGTAAAATAATTTTTCCCTTTCCGTTTATTTTATTTTTACGGGTATATGATTTGCATAATATTTGGTATTTTATTTATCCAATATTTTGTAAGAAGTGATAATGGTTGGCTGAGATTATCTGCATAAGCTGTGTGGCAGGGATGAACTGAAATTTAATTTGCTGCTGGAGGGAGTGAAAATTTTGCTCCTGTGAAGGGTCTTGAAAGCCCCGTAGGGAAGGAGAGGATTCAGGCCATGGGTGTGATGGGGGATGCCCATGGCCTGAGCGCTCCCGCTCAGCAGCTGCCCTCAGCACGGGGGGGGAAGACATGGGTCAGTATGTGACCCCCTTGTCTTGGGGGTCCCCTTGCCTGGGCACCTCTGGAGGAAAGGTGTCCTCAGCTTGTTCTCACCAGGTTTGTGCTTGTATGAGAGCTAATGTCTGTTTGCTCAGTGAAAATACGTATTTTTTGGAGGGGAACACAAAGCCCGTGTCACGTAAGTGACTTTGAAGTTCCCAATTTGAAGAGAGTGATGCAAGAATCCTGAATGTGTCTGTGCCAGCGTTTCAGGAGCTGCTGGCAGCCGGCGCGTCCCATTGTTCCCACGGGAGGTGCCCAGTGCTTCGCAGGCGCTGGCTCTGGCCGTGTTCCTGGGCACCCCGCGCACCGGGCGAAGGCGGGCGAACAACACTGTCCCGTCTTGCAGGTGGGAAATGGGACTCGAGGTTCTTCCCCCAAGTTAATGAGGTGAGCCAGATACAGAAATAACTACAAGTTTCAATGGCCCAATCATTAAAATATAACTTAAAAAAATGAACTAATGAACCATGATTCTGATTACCGTCAGGTTAGCTGTACCGCTGATTGCCATAAGGACTCAACTTGCATCGAACTTGCGTCATGTGCTTTGAGTGGCAGCTGAACCTGTAAACGCAGCAGTTTTAAGTAAACTGAACTCTTTCTTTTCTGTAGTGATGCCTTGTTTGCAGGAGGTGTAGCTGTACACGGACAGCACGACCTGTCCCTTGCTTGCTACTGCTACCCTCTGTGGGAGCCTCGAGTGCTGACGGCGTGCCACCCTCAGGAAAAGGGAACCGTCCTCTCGCTCAAGGCCACGTGAGACCCCCACCGCTCTACGCGCGGCAGGAATTCAGTGTTGAGTTGGGAAGGGCAGGTCAGGCTGGTTCCTCACTGCGTCTGCTCGGCCGTAAGTGCAGGGAGGGAATTAATCGGACGGAAGGTCTCCGGTCAAGATGCTCCGGTCAAGATTGTTTCCTTCTGACTGTGACGTGGCTCAAGTAGCTGTCACATCGCCACCACTACAGATGGCATGTAGAACAGGAAAAGGTTTTTTACCTTTCACCTCTCTCTCTTAAAACAGTCATACCAGGTACTGTTCATTCCTACTGGAAGAAGTTGTGTTGAACTTGGAAAATATTGTCAACCCATTTTTAAAAGCCTTTACTCGATTGCAAGGTAATACCGGGACAATTTCCAGTCCTACACATGTAGGACACAATTCATTTACTGTATCCTCATTCTGTCAAACGAGTGAAAGATGAGATGTGCACAGCAGTACGATTCTGAGCCGGAGCTTGAGTAAATATTCCAAGATTCACGTGAAAATTGTGAGAGTTGGTAACAAACAGTGTGATTTAGAGTTGACTTTAGATGAAGTTGTGTTGATCAGATTTCAATAACATTGTAAAGTGTCTGTAATACTCCTAAGCACGGTTTTGTAAGTATTTTGCTAGGGGTATCAGTTTTTACTCACGGGGCACAGTGATAATCTAATATTGGTATTTTTGGAAAGGCATTATATGCGAGATTTTTCCCTAGTCTGGAAGTAGTTTTTAATAACGATCCTGGGGCAAAGTCCTTAAAGAAAAAAAAAAAAATTCATTCACACGCAGAATTCCTAGAGGCTGGAAAAATGAGCTGGTACAGCTTTTAGTAACAATCTATGAGCGAGATCCAGAAAAGTCCATTCTTGGCTGAGCCATTCATGTTAACCAAAGGGCTTTCAAAGAACGCCCTGGGAAGTCATTTCAGGATACATAAAAGTTGTAGCCTGGAAGGGGTCTACATGCATGTGGTTTTAGCAGGGGCAAAACTCCCGGTTTCTCTGAGCTCACGCGGAAGAGAACATAATGTTCTCTTTAGAAGAAGGCCACTTAAAGAACAGCTGCTGCACAGCACCGCAGTGTTCGGTGAGCATGCTGTGCATCTGGAAATAGATTTTTTTTTTGTTGGTTTTTTGTTTTTTAAATTAAGCTGTGGTCTTAACTTATTCACATCGGTGCTTGTACAGTCTCGTAGTTAGAGTCGGTGTTCACAGGCAGCACAAAAGCTCCATGGTACCTGGAGACCAGCTTAACACCTTTTCTTCTTGCAGCCTCCTTTCCTTTGGAGTAAGTGTGTTTGGCCTAAAAACTCCTCCCTCTCTGGAACAGGGTGCGGATTAGTGGCGAGCGGGCGCTGTCACTTGTCAGCCCTGGTATGAGAAACGTGCGAGGGGTGAGGACTCGTCTTGCCAGAAGGCTGGTGGCGAGCTCTTTCTCCTGCCCGTGTCCACGTGTGTGGCCGTCGCTGCTGGTCCTGACAAGCATTCTGCTCCCTTGGCGGTTTTCCTCCTCCCTTCCCGTCAAGTTAAATGTAAACTCGGGAAGAAAATGGGTGAGCGTGTGCACTCCCATGTCACGTACCTGGGTAGGGGGGAGGCAATCTGGAAGCTCAAACTGTGTCAAAATGATTCCTTGGAAATTCTTCTGTAATACACTTTTTAAAAAGTCTTTTAAGCTTTCAAATATAGAGTCTGCCTTTAATTTATGAAAATAAGGTTGGCTGCCTAGTTCGATTCAGGGTTTTTTTTTAGGTTGGCAATGTAACTTCTCAGTTGATAATTGACTATTTCCTCCTTTTAATTACTATAGCAATCCTGTCTGTATTTGGATTACCTTAATGCTTCCATTTAATGCTTTAATTACTCCCGTAGGTGTGTGCGTCTCTTAGTGCTAAGGCCCCTGTGTGATTTGCTGAGGAGGAGGAGTGCAAGACAACATCCTCGTGACCGATGGTTTGGTAGCCGTCCTTTTTCATGAAACGGAGATCAAACGCTGAACAGAGATGCGTTTATTTACATTTGGGTGTTCACAGGAGCAGGAGCGGGACTGAATTCTCATTTATAAACAAACAGGTCTGTAACAGCCCAAGCAAATGAAGGATGCGTGAACATTTTGCTGATATGACATGCCAGTTTTCCAAGGATTGTTGTTCCCCCCCCCCAGTTATTGTTATAAACACAGTAGTAATCTGTTGTTCTTGGCCAAAAGAACAACTGTTGTATTAACTGTGATTTTTCTATTCATTTATAAAGATGAAAAACGATAGCTGATTTTGTGCTGGTTTCCAGACTGATCAAGGCAATAATGTAACACCATCTCATTGCTGCAGAAACATTTGAATTTGCAGTTGGAAATGCACATACTAAATGTTTCTTTCAGCTTTTAGGATTTTTATTATTTTTTCTTTTTAATTTGAAATTGTGTAGGAGCAGGTATAACGCTGGCTTGGTGCAGCAGAGAACTGTGACAATTCATGCTGTCTTGCTCGGCACAAGCAGCCTCCTAACCCTCTTCAAACATTTGGGCAGAGAACCACCAATTTTGTTCCGTGCAAGAAAAAATTAACAAATGCATGCTACTTAATTGTTAACAAAGCAGATAAATTTCATCTTTTGCATTTGTTGAATGTGGTCCTTCTTACCAGAGGATTAATGAAAGGATCAGTCACCGCACAATTCCATTCTTTGCCTGTTGCTTAAGCTTTTATCCTTATTTTTCAGTGAGCTGGCTGGGTTTATTTCCCCGGCATTATCACGGGGGTGGACACCAGTAGAAGCCTCTTCTTCTGGCTGCCGGCGGTAGTACTATGGCAGCAGCGTAGCTCTGTGCCTGCTCATCCACAGCTGCGCTTCTTGAGGCCTGATCTCCCGGTTTACTGGGACCTGTGCCGGTACGGGGCACGGCTTCCCAGAACTTCCCTTACATTAAAGGAAAATTTCATTGCATTAAGTGGAATCCAGGCCGGTTGGATGCTTTGTGCTTCTTTAGAATGTCCCCGCTGGCTAAGCTGCTTCTTTTGTTGTGGAGATGCTGCTGTCTTGCAGTTTCTGTTTTTTCCCGATTTTTTTTTCTTTAATTTTATTTGAAATTCCTTTCTTTCCATTCCTATCTGTTTATTAACAAGATCTCGAGTAGGTTCTTAGTCATACTTTATTTAGCGAAGTACTCTGCCTCTATGTTGTTGGAGAAATTAGCTAAGAATTACCCAGAATGGCTCTTTGGTGCAAACCCGACCTTGAAAAATCTTGAAATTACTTTACATATTGACTTTTTTTGGTGAATTATGCCCAGATACCTCTGTGATCCCAGCTGCGCAGAGATCACAGCATAAGATCATTCGCACCTTCACTGGCATAACTGAATTTAATCATGTGCAGCTTGCTAAACGCTATCATACGATAAAATACCATGGTAGAATTTGTCACGAGCCATGCCTTTAGCGGGCAGGATAATTGCACTGACATTTGCTCAGAAGTCCACTAGAAACTAATTTAACACACCATTCCTAGTGAAGCACTCGGAAGGATAAAAATACTCCAAACTGCCAGCTAAGTCTCCCGAATGGCTTTTGAAAACTGTCTGAACTCTTGTACTTTCTTCCCTAGTGCTCTAAAAATACATCGGTGCTAAAAAAGATAACGTAGTGCCACAGATAATCAAAATTAAGATAAACTGCTTGAAAGTGTATGTCTCTTCATGTAGAACGTGGTAATTGACCGTGTACGTCCTTGTTATTACCATGCATAGAATTGCTATACTTGGCGTGTCACACCATTTATTAAACGCAGCCGCGATTGTTCCTGGGTCAGACAATAAAAGGGCGCGTGTATCGTTTGAGTGGTGTACGAGTATGCTACAACTGGGAATCAGCTGGAGGGAGGAAAGTGGTAAACTATGTTTGGGAGGGATTATGATGAGCGTGCCAGTAGGCTAAGTATAGAATTTAAATAATCTTTGAAGAGATTGGAGAAATGGCCTAGAAAGAGGAGTAGTTTAGTTATGGTAAGAACAAGGCTCCGCATTTAAGGAAGAATTACCATGTTTTCAGGCCGGGAGACGAGTGACAAGCCGGCAGTTGTACAGACGTCATTGGCTTTTATCTGCTGTGGCCCGCGATGTCCGACTGCTGGAGGGGAGGACGGCATGCAGGTGTCTTTAAAACACGTGAAATAAGCCTGCTGTGCCAACGGGGCCTGGTAATGCCCCTGCCTGGAGTACTGTGCCCAGGCTGCGTTTCAGGAAAACCGTGGGCTGCTAGTTAGAGAGCAAGGGATGAACTATTTGGAGGTCCAGAAAATGAGATCTGAGACAAGAGGGGGAAGAGGAGTGATTCCGGCTGGGCAAGGGAGGGTGTAATAGCGCTGCTTAGCTAGGCAAAAGCTACCAGAAAAGTAAGCTGTTGTTCCTGTGCACTTTGAACAGAAATAATGAAAGACTGAAATTGAGTTCCTTGGTGAGTTGTCGAATATTAGTGTTGGAAAGGTTTTAAGACTGGATTTAGATAAGTATCTGTTGAAAATGGAGGAGCAAGAGCTGATGTGGTTGTTCAGCCTGGAGAAGAGAAGGCTCCAGGGAGACCTTAGAGCCCCTTCCAGTCCCTGAAGGGGGCCTACAGGAAGGATGGGGAGGGACTCTGGATCAGGGAGTGTAATAATAGGACATGGGGTAACGGCCTCAAACTGGAAGAGAGGAGATTTTGATGAGATCTGAGGAAGAAATTCTTGGCTGTGAGGGTGGTGAGCCCCTGGCCCAGGTTGCCCAGAGAAGCTGTGGCTGCCCCATCCCTGGAGGGGTTCAAGGCCAGGTTGGACGGGGCTTGGAGCAACCTGGGCTGGTGGGAGGTGTCCCTGCCCAGGGCAGGGGGCTGGAACTACATGATCTTTAAGGTCCCTTCCAACCCGAACCATTCTGTGATTCTGCCTTAAGGCATGAGGAAGACTAGAAGAGCTCTTAAGGGCCCTTCCAGCTCTGTTCTTCTCCGATTCCCTAATACAGCTAAATGTTTTCATACCATTCAGTATTGTCATCACAAGTGCAACTGACTGAGGCCGTACCACCACAGCAGTGTTGCCAGGCAAATTGACATTTTGTATACTCAGTAGAAGCCTATTGCCAAGAATTTTCCAACCTTTTCCAGCATGAAAAAAATAAAGAGGAAGCTAGAGCAAACAATTTTATCTGTATTCTAAATTTAAAAATTTGGTCAAACTTGGACTCGTGAGAATTTAAGAGGGTAAAGGATGTGGAAAGAAGAGTATTGTCCACCCAACCATCTGGAGGAGAATATAAAAGGTCCCTAGAGATGCTGCATTGTGCAATAGCTGAAGCTCATGACTTACCTTCAAGAGCTCTAGATAGAAAACATGTGGAGGGTGAAAGGCAAAATGTAAACAGTAAGCATGAAAGAAATAATAAAGCTGGCCCGGGTGCAGCATGACGTTCTGACTGCGAGATCCAGACAGTGAGGATTGCGTTATTCAAACAGGAAACTGGAGGAATGTTTCTCCAGAGCCTGTCTTTCCAAATCTTGGAAGCTGAGAATTATCAGCTAATTGTAGGCTGGGCTGATAACGAGGAGACGTTTGTCCTCTGGCTGCAGTGTTGCCGTTCCTAGGACAGTCAGTGAGAACCACGAAGGATGTGCAGTTTGTGTTCCCTCAAGAGTCCTGCTTCATGAGCAGCCAGTGCGAGCTCCCGCCCACGCTCCTGGTTGCTCCCATAGGACCACATCCGAGTGCTCTCTGAAAGCCTGAAAGGGGCAAGCAGTCGTTCAGCGCCAAGGAAGGGAATCTTGATCCACCGTTTGGGCAGATAGATCTCCTCATCAAAGCCAGATTTGTCATTAGGAAGTCAATGAAGACAGCAATAATAGATGCCCAAATGGTGAAGTTGTACCTGTCCTGGGAGCTATGCAGTGAAATAGGAGCTTCTGGCTGATTTTTTTTAAAAGATTTCTTAATTATATTAACTTTCTGTTGAATAGGAACTCAGAAGGGTGAAAACATATTTGTTAGTGTTTGGCTCTTTTGCCCCCAAAGCAGGCTTTGACAGCATTCTTCCTCCTGTAAGAAATCTGGTCATTGTTGCTCTGTCCGAGTTTTGTGGTTTTCTGTGCAGCAGTGGTGAGTGATGCACCGACAGCTCAGCAATGAGCTCAACGATGCGGTGGTTCTGCAGTGTGTGTTGGATTAACATTGCTACGCATTGCTGCCTTCGTGATGAATCTTGTGTTGCTACCCCAACTTTGTCGGCCTTTCCTCTCCTCTGCCCCCTTTCTTGAATTTGGGGCGATGCTGCAGGAGGAGCATTCACACAGAGGGCTGAAGGCCCTTTGCTTCCTCTTGGAGACAGAGCTGGATGAGAGCTGCTGTGCAGGAGACATAGAATCATAGAATCTTCATGGTTGGAAAGGAGCTTTGAGATCATCGAGTCCAACCGTACACACACAAAAAAACCCCAAAACAAGCCAAACCCCTACAATCTCTGCCACTAGAGCATGCCCAGAAGTGCCATCTGATATCCGCCAGCCTTTGCTGAAGACGGTGGGAGAAAGAGGAGTGTGCATTGAGGTGGAGGATCTTCTTGACCCAGGAGGAGCTGGGAGGAGTAGTGGGGCTGTAGCACTATCCTGCCGTGTCCCCTCTGCTGTGGGATGGCGTCCCCACAGAGGGACCTGTTTTTTCTACCCACTGAGATGTGCTGTGGAATGACGTGTCAACGGTTAATGCTTCTTTCCATCTTCTAAAACTTAGTGCCCTGCCCAGCAGGATTTTGTGGTGTGGACTTGCCCGTGACGGCTGTGTGCCTGGCAGGGAGCTGAGGGCTCTGGGCATCAGACTGGATCCTGTCCAGCTCCAGGGCTTTCGCTGTGGAAAGATGTACAGAATTGTGGCTGATTTCGATAGCTAAAATTTCTGATACGGGGATGAGAATGTGCTGGAAAGCGTGAATATTGAACTCTGATTAAAACTGCTTCTGCCCTGAAAATTTGAGCCATTTAGGTGGAAAATTTTGTAAGGAGCCTGCTTGCTTTTGGAGACAGTAAAGTCAATGGCGATTCCTAGCAGTGATTGCATCTTTCTCATGATCTCGGGCATGATCTCACTGGCTCTTCAAGGGGGCTGTAACCCTTTTGTCTACCAGAGTAATGCAGGACCTGTACTCCCGCTCGTGTGCCAGGACCACGCGCTCGTGGGTCTCCCCAGTTCCTGTTCAGATTTTTCTTTATAGTGGGCAGCGGGTCATTTAACCATTATTAACGCAGTCGGCAGGGGGAATGTTCTTGCGTGCAGAGATGCCACTTCAGGACAGTGACTTCAGATTACCTGTATGAAAAGCCATCAGAAAAGTCGTTATGAAGATTTTTTAAAAAATCAAAATCAGTTTAGAGGACTCAGAAAAACGTGTTCAAACCCAGTTACAGGAGGTTACAATCTGTTAATAACTTTAAAGAGATGATAAAAAAGTGTGGTGCATTAGATGGCAAACACTGTCTTTTTCTGACTGCTTATAATTTGACACTGGGAAATGTCTATTTGCAAAAAGGCTAAATTAGTTGTAACCTATTTTGCTTTTGAAGATGATGTGAATGTGAAAGAATAATGTTCCTTCTTCCTGATGACTTATTTGTTTTACTAACGTACATCCTCTCTTAGAAGTGATTTCTCCTTTCTTGGGAAAAATTCCATCACTGAAGTATTAAAATTCAATGCTGCAGTGATTGCTGCTGTCACTGTTTTATACTCGGGGGTTTTTATACAGTCCTTTAATGCCGCGCTGGTGATGGCTTTGTTTATGCTTTTGTCTGAGCCTTCGGAATGACGACAATGTATCCTCAGTGCCTTCAGGTCTCAGTGGGACCTGACATTTGGATAGGTGGGGGAAGAGTCCTCAGTAGAAGTTTCGGAGTTGACCGTTTGACTTGGATGCAGGAATGAACGTCTGGAGACAGGGGGAGATGATTTCCTGGCAGGGCACTTCTGGAGGAGGCTTCCTGGTGAAGAACACAGCTCCTGGTGCTTCATATTTGAGGGACATTTAAAACACCCTGGGTGAGCCTAAAACTTACAGGGCTTACAAACAGGAGCGCTTAATGGGTAACTAAAGCCATATTTGCAAAATAACCTTTCAACACTAAATAGTAATCGTGTGTAGCTCCTGAGGCTCAGCAAGCAAATAAATCAAAGCTGCAAATGACCTTTATAGCCCCCCTCTTGCCACAATTAATCTTCTTTGCCCAGTCTCCAGTCCTGTCAAGCGTAGCTGTCGCACCACGGCAGAGAAGTCAGAGCCTTTGGGGTTATTTCATGCCAAGGCTGCGTGTGTGTGGGCACGCGCCCTGCGGGTGCGGGCGTACGTAACAGCAGTGGCCGTGGGGAATGTCCTGCCAGGATGCTTTCCAAGGAGGGTCCGGCTGGTGTGAGCTGTAGCGGTGCGCCGAGGGGAGAGGGGCAGGTGCTCCGGCCGGAGGGTGCATCCAAGGGTAAGCTGAGCTCCGTTTCTGCAGGTGAGTCCGCTGCCGCGGTCAGTCTCCACGTGCTTATGCTGCAGTCTCCATCGGTGTGTCCCACTGAATGCATGCGAGAGCGCAGTCCGTACCTGTACAGACGATCTTTGCAAGTCTGTATCTGTAATCTGTGTTTTACGAGTGGCCAGGGAGATCGGTAAAAGAAGAAATCGCATCCTCTGAACCTGAGTACAGATCACAGTGGTATCGCAGTGAGGTGTATTTTTGTTGCCTCCTTTATTTTTTGTAATGTGAGAAATGTTTACTTTGTGCCAGTCAGAACAACTCTGGGTTGCAGTTTAGGTAGCGGTTGTGCCCAGCATGGCTTTACCACCTACGTGAACGATCCCAGCTGAGAAGAGGCCACACAAAGAAGAGATGTGGCCTGATAACTACTTGCCTTATACTATGAAAAGCCCCCTTGTGACAGACTTGTTGGTGCAGGATGGCACTGAGCCAGGGTGAGCGAGGAACCTGCTGTTGCGAGGTTTAGAATTACTTTTGAGTTGACCAGTGGAGATTCAGTCTGCCGTGAGGGATGTCACTGCAACCTTTGCCATCTCCTCTCTGCCTTTAAACCCACAATTATCCTCTTTGTCTTGCCTGGCTTGAGTTTCGCCACCTTCCTTTAACCGGCTCAGCTAACATGCCTGCAAGTCTCTTGACTGTTAACAGAGCTGGACAAAATGGAGATGAGCCACCAGGTGTTATCTGTGTGTTGATAATGCTGCATCCTGCCCACCCAGTAACCACAGGTGGTAAATACGGGGAGTCATAAACCAAGATCATAAAATAATAACATGATTTAGGTGGGAAGGGACCTCCGGAGATTACCCTTGCCTCATCTTCTCAAGGCTGGACCAACTTCAGTTATAACCAGGTTCCTCAGGCCCTTCTATCTGTAAGGATGGAGAAACACAACATCTCCTGGCACCTGCTCCAACATTTGACAACTGTGAATTTTTCCCCCCCCAGTATCTAATCAGAATTTTCCTGGTTGAAACTTGACTCTGTTGCTCCTCGTCTTTGTACAAGCTTCATCTTGAGAGCACTTTGGGAAAGGGAGCGGTTGAGATTTTTCAGGCAGAAAGATAAAAACTGGAAAAAAGCAGCCCTGTCCATTCCCTGGTCACACTTGGATCCTCTGATGGTGCCAAGGTATGTAGTGATGCCAGCAAAGTTTTCGTTTGCATCCACCGCCAGCCGGAGAATGTTTATGAACAAAGCCATTTTAATTTCCTGATTCTGTTCGGGTCTGTAGCTCCCCCCCAAAGTTTAAGGGAACGCCGGGGAGCGAGAAGCTTGTTACCGGGTGGGTGATGACAGGCTGACTGGACCCCTGAAAACTGGACCGTTCGCCGCCGACTGGGTTTCTGTATTACGTGCCGTGAACCTTGTTGTGGGAGCCAAGAGCAGGAATTACCCTACACCCGTGGTTTTGGTCTGGGTTGGAGTGAGGAAGAGGATGTGTCTGCATTGGCCTCTCACGTCTGACTGGCGGCCCCTCCAGTGGAGTCTCCCCGTGGCAGGGCAGTAGGTGGTGATGCTGCTTCTTCCAGAGGGTCTCAGCGCTGGTGCTAAAATACACAACAGCGCTAAAATACACAACCTGTATTTTAAACAAGAAGAGCAAGGAAGTAAAGAGACAATCCATATCATGCATTAGTGCTTCTTACTGAGACAAAATGGCTTCAGAGAATTACTGCCCTTGCCTGCCACGTCCTCTCTGCGTTTCGTCTGCCAGCTCTGATGTGCAGGGGACAAATCCCGACAGTCTGATTTTTGGCACGCTTCCATTGAAGGTTTTAACCCAGTGGTGTTTCTCATATGGGAATTCCTTCCTAACAGCTGGATGAAAATGTCTCCTAAGTTTTCCCTGAAGCCACTTGGTCAAATCCCCCTCTCAGAAGCGGGCAATTCCCTTAGTCCTTTAGCAGAGGAGTCGCCTTCGATTTAACGTGGTGAGTCCCACAGAAGCGTAGAAAATGGTTACTGCTGTATATTAGGATAGAAGTTTTCTGTGTCTTGTAATCATGCGTTAAACACCGCCAAGCATTCTTATTTTATCAGGTAGTTACTGTTGTTTCTGGCGAAATGCGGCTGACGAAATGCACAGCTTGGCTTCTTGTGCAAAGGGAGCCCTTCTTAGGAAGCGGGGACTCCTGCAGCATGAGTAACTGATTAGTACCGGATTGCAAGAACTCGTAAAATGATTTGGAGTTGGTTGGAGAAGTAAGAAATAAAATAAGAAACTAGAATGAATTGCAGATGTGCGTTGTAGATTTTAAACTGGGAATCCTAAAACCACTTGCCTAAGTTGAACCACATTAAGGGCTTGAGAAACACCAGGTCCATGGGAATCCTGTGCTGCTTGGCATGGTGTCCACAAGCCTCTGTTTTTCAGGCTAGACACCACATTTTCAGCTAGAGACTGTTTGGGTTCCAAGCAGATTTTTTTCATTTTCTTTTAAGCTAAATTAAAAAAAAAAAAAAAATGCAGCCAGCAGCCAGGAGAATATTTGGCTTTTGTTTCTTTACCAGCTGTTTTTGTTCTCGGAAACTCATTTTAGCTCCTGGTGTGTTTCTTCAATTTGTAGCTTATGACTTGCAGGAGCAGATGATACGCTGCTGAGTGCACCCTCTGTACGGAGCTGTGCGAGAACCGAGTTCTGGGTTACGAGGGCGGGCAAGCAATTTGTCATTAATTCCTAGAAAGAAGGAGTTTTTGGGTGAAGGTCGCTAGACAGAACCTTGTGACGGAGAAGTTGGCTGCTTTCAAGAAGTCTTGCTTTGTAAGAAGGCTTTAATGAGCTCCTCCATCTCGGGAAGTTCTGCCTTTCATGGAGCGGTGGCAGTGCCTGCTGCTCTAGAGCTCCTTCCCACAAAGGACACAGAGCAAAAGGCCTGTACGCGGGGGTCTTGTTTTCACCTTTTTCTTCTCTTTCTCATTTGGGAAGGCTCCACCGAGGCTGGGTTGTGGCTGGAGAGCTGCTGTCCTCGCTGGCAGCCCGGTCCCTCGGCGTGCGGCCCCATCCGGGCCGGTGCTGGCGCCCTGGGCGGTCTGCGGCCGCCCCACCAGCCTCCTCCCCTCCTCGGCCGGTCCCCGGGGTCCCAGCCTTCCCTTTGATCTCCTGCTGCTCAGCCTTGGCAAACGTCCGCCTCGCTAGGGTGGGGGCCAAGCTCTCGCCTTCCTCGCAGCTATAAACCCAGAAGTCTGGTTGCATATTTGTTGAGATGCTTCTTATCTCAGCCATTGTTTTACCTTTCCTGCTTGTTCCCTTAACAACCGCTTTTGATCCAGCTCCATAGCGACTAACCCATCCCACACCCACGCACGGAGGCATGCCTCATCGGCAGGGAAAACAATGCCGTTATCTCCCAGTTATTGCTAATGGCGTCAATATTATTCTTCATTTGTCTGGGGTAAGAATGAGAAAGAAAAAGGCTCTGTTCGGACCTCTGATGGTGTGAATGCCTGGCTTGTCAGCCGAAGTCCTTTCTGAATCCATTCACTTTACAGTTTCTTCTCTTTGATCTCAGCCCCGTGCGTTTTCTCTGCAGCTTTGATTCGCTAAAGCCTGTAGCGCTTTATCATATGCTTAATTTTAAGCGCAGTGAGAGCGCTTATGTGCTCAAGCTTGTTCACAGATGTGTTTCTGTCCCGGGACTGGTGTGTGAATGAGGAGCCAGGGATTGTGGCTTAATTCTAGCAAGGGATCTAGCTGGGCTTTCATTCTGAAGAATTATTTTTTAAAGACATTACTTTTTCTGCACAATTAATTTATGGCACGGTACGATAAAAACATTATTTAGATTTCAAATGCAAGTAGCCTAAAATAAGGAAATGCCAGAGTTAAGGATGCCTGCACAACACCAGCCCACCACAACGTGGGTGTGAATTATGACAGTCTTTAATTACATGACCACATACAAACTTTTTTTTCCAAGTTGCTTTTCAGAGTGTTGAAGATGGATGTGCTCTGGAGTGTGTAGTTAAGAAAGCTCCTGTCTGTCAGAGCTCTGCCTCCCGCGTTACCGTAACCAGGGCGTGCAGAGGGAGCCGAGAAAAGGAAATACTGCATTCCTACAAAAACCTGACTTCTGTTCTTTTTTCCTCCGTAGAGGTCTCATACAGAGGCAGCTGTCTTGAAGCTAAGCACGCTCAGAGCAATTGTTCAGAGTTTCGATTAAATGATTTCTGAAAGGAAAAGGAGCTGGGCCTGTGGAATAGAGATGAGTAAGGGTAGTGTGGGGGCAGCGGGACTAGTGAAGGAGAGCCGTGATGAGGGAATCCTCTTTTGGGAGGAAAGAGCCAGGTAAGTAGTTTGTAACCCATGGAACAGGATCAGTGGATAGAGGAGGAGGTTTAAATGGCACGAAATCCCTTCTGCTGCTGTATTACCTGCAATGTGCTTTTCTGCCTGAAACCTTTCATAATTTTTCCCACCATCCTCATTGGCATAGTTGAATAAAAGGTTCTTGGTGACAAACCTAGAGCCAACATAGCTGTAACAGTGTGGTCAAGCTGAATGCTTTGAAAAACTAAAAAATAAGCTCCAAGTTCCCGAGATCTCAAGGTGTGTGCCTCATGGTAGTGGAAACATCTGGTCTACCTCTGCGTTTCAGTTTCCCATCTGAAAAACAGGTAACACTACCTGGAACACTTGCTTTCTCATCTCATGGCTTCTCGCCTCAGTACTGTGTGTTTTGGGGCATCACCCTCTGTTTTGAAGGTGGTGACGCTGGGGAAGGAGGTGTTTTGCAGAATTGTAGCTGTTCTTCATCTGATTTCGTTCCTCGCAGAAAACTCCAAATGAAAATACTGGCTATATTTTCCAGATAAATTATCTTTTTTTTTTTTTTTCTCCTCATGGTGGCTCCAACACAACTCCCACTCCTGTATCTTCAAGGTAGGGGTGCTGGGAGCTCGGGGTGCTGAGCAGGGCAGTGCCGTTCGGGTGAGCCGTAAGCCGGGTGTGGGCTGATGTGCTCAGCCCGGAGGTTCCTCCTCTGCGGAGGCTGGGAGGTGGAAGAGGTCTGGAGCAGCTCTCTTTGTCTAAAGATCTGCTTAACCAAAGGGCTGGCTTTAAATCAGGATGTTTAGTCCCAGGTTCCTCTGAGCTCTCCCAGGAGGATCCAGTGCGGGTTTCTGAGATAGGAAGGTGCTGAGCGTTGGTGCTGGTTGTCTCACTCGTGGGCTGAAAGTTGTTTTGAAAGCTTCTGTCTGACTTCTGATACCGCCTCTAGAATTACAGTTAACGTAGCCCTGTAATTAACGTGCCACGGATAACGCTGGTATTTATTACACTATATTTTATGTCATGGTTCTCCACCGTTTTAAATTAGATATTTTTATAGGACCAGAAAAACCCAAACCCCACAGGTGTAAGCTTTGACGAGAATTGCACGTTTTCACAATCTTTGGCAATGGGTTTAGACTGCTCAATTTCCATCATCTCGTACCAGCTTACTGCAGGTGTGCTGCCTGCACGGCGTGCTGTCGCAGCCTCACGTGGTGTAAACAACTTTGTAAATGCAACGGCTAAGAATGTGAAGGGTTTTTTTTGGAGATAATGTACTTTTAAAAAAGAAAATCCAGTAGGGTGGTTGGTTTAAGCCTCTTAAAACTGTTGCAAAAACTTTGTTAGCTGTTGCAAAAATGGTGACTTCCCCATTTGTATTCATTTGTTTTAATTTGTTGGATTTGGGGATGGATAATTGTGAAGCAGCGTAAGAACTTGTCTGCTTCCCAAATACTTTAGCCTGTTACCTCTTCAGCAAGTCTGTTACGCTCTGTCTTCCTTTGTCCCACAAAATCCCTTTGTTGTATAGTGAATCCCACGGTACCAAATAGGGGGAGGATATTTATTTTTTGATGAATAGCAGCTTGTTGTAATCTTTTAAGTTCAAATTCTCTTCTGTCCAAAACATGTTCTTACTGAGGCTTGGTCAGTTTGAAAAAAACCGATGAGCAATTTACTTATAATTTTTGTCTTACTAAGCGTGATTATTGTTTTAATTATCCATTGTTATTGTTTGTGACCTTCCATTAGAATTGTTCAGTATGAGTTTAGAAAGATTCCTGCTTTTATGTGAAGAGGGTGTGACTGAGGAAATGTTTGTTCAGTTGGGTGGAACAACTTATCTTTCTTGTGCTTTCTTTGTGGGACATTCATCTTCAGCTGAGTGCTGCAGGATCACTTCTTGAATTGTTTATCGCCTCCAAAAACAAACCGGTATTTTAGACTTAGCAGATTGAATTTTCTGTTCCCCTAAAACCTCCAGGTGATCCTGTTTGCTGGGGTGAAATGCTTGGAGGACAGAGATGCTGTTGGTACCCAACTTTTAGAATGTAGGAAAAGAAGGAAAAAGTTGGGAGGGAAGGGACTGGGCAAACCTAAACTCGGAGAAGTGGCTCTCTACAATCAACATGGAATCATAGAATGGTTCGGGTTGGAAGGGACCTTAAAGCCCACCCAGTGCCACCCCCTGCCCTGGGCAGGGACACCTCCCACCAGCCCAGGTTGCTCCAAGCCCCGTCCAACCTGGCCTTGAACCCCTCCAGGGATGGGGCAGCCACAGCTTCTCTGGGCAACCTGGGCCAGGGGCTCACCGCCCTCACAGCCAAGAATTTCTTCCTGAGATCCAATCTAAATCTCCCCTCTTTCAGTTTGAGGCCGTTACCCAGTGCCCTATCATTACACTCCCTGATCCAGAGTCCCTCCCCATCCTTCCTGTAGGTCCCCTTTAGGGACTGGAAGGCCGCTATAAGGTCTCCCTGGAGCCTTCTCTTCTCCAGCCTGTCCTCATAGCATGTCCTCATAGCCTGTCCTCACAGCAGAGGGGCTCCAGCTCTCTGAGCATCTTCATGGCCTCCTCTGGCCCGCTCCAACAGGTCCATGTCCTTCTCGTGCTGAGGGCTCCAGAGCTGGACACAGCACTCCAGGTGGGGTCTCACCAGACCGGAGCAGAGGGGCAGAATCACCTCTCTGGATCTGCTGGCCATGCTTCTTTTGATGCAGCCCAGGATGCGGCTTAACATCTTTTAATAAAAATTTGGATTGTGGAACATAACCATGAGGCAGTAACCGAATGCGCTTTAATGAATAAAGTATTAAAATTGTCAGTCCGTATTTTGTAGTTGGTGCGTTTCTGTTTTGTATCTTGAGGAGTTAAATTCCTGCGCGCTGCAGTCAGGAATTTGATGTAATATTGGAAAGCAGACGCTGCCAATTTGGAGTCCATGACTTTAGTAATTGGCGGCCCTGCTGTGTTATCCATAGCAAATGGACAGTTCAAATGCTCTATGTTTATAGAACTCATTTCCTAATTTAAATGCCTGTTTAAAAGCTCTGGTTTAGCATTTCATTTCTCCATGACCCTATTGTATTGAGGGCTTGAGTTTCGGATCAGAGTCGTTCTAGATGCAGCACGGTGCGTTTCGGGAGCTCTGCGCTATCTGAACTAACGCCCCGTGAAAGGCAGCAATGAAAAGCACTCTTGGTTGCATACAGATGATGTGAGATACACTTGAGATTAGAAAATGTTAAATATATGGCTGAGTAATGATTGTTTGGGAAAGCTTTATAGATGTGACGCTTAACCATCGTGCTACAGACCTGTGTAGTATTAATATTTTTTTCAAAGAGGTCATTAGTCTACTGCGGATATTTAGTGAGTGTCTAATGCATGAGGTTGGACTTCCAGGTTTTCAGTAAGGAGAACTATATAGATATATATTTTTAATTATCTGTGTACCTTACTTTGTATTTGGTTTCTCAATTGTAAGTGTCAATCAGTCTTTAAAAACACTTGCAAACAGTTTTACATCCACGCAGGGGTTTGGGGTGATCTGTTTGGGGCGGGGAAGAAGCACAACAACCGGAGGGCTGACTTTAGGTAAAGATTTCAGTGCAATTACTTGATACTCAAATCAGACGTTTATTTTTTATGTACAGGTGACCATTAAAAAAAAATTAAAAAAAATAGATATTTAAACAAAACAACTTAGATGAAGTCAGTGAAACTGTAAACTACAGAAACCAGTGTATTGTTTTAGACCGTGCACATTTGGGAACAGGTTTATGTTCCAGCTTCTTAAAACCATCACCTCTTGTTTTAATCAGTAGCATGCTTGTTGAAAATAAACCAAACCTCCTGGGGGGAAAACAAATGAATAATGTCCCACTTTTCATTAGAATCTCATTAGTTTTGCAGTTATGAGGTATAAATCAAAAAAAACATAAGCGAAAACAGCAGTTCCCAAAACACAGCGCAGTTTAGATTCCTGCTAATGGATGTCTGGCTCCTTATACTTTATGGCGGTCTGTGATTGGAATTCAGCAGGGTACCGCGAGGTTTGGAGGCTGGGTCTGGTTAGTATAGATAGCACGGGAAAAATCCAGCTGTTAACGTACGCATTTGAAAGGAATTTCTGGTTCACGTGGATGTGAATAGGTGGGGAGTCTCCTGGCCAGCGTGTGCTCGGGGTTTGCATGCACAGCGCATTTGAGCACTTTTAACTTGGCCCGAAGGAGATGCATTTTTAAAGAATTTCTGCCATGATTGTGAAAAACATGTTTTTTTTCTAAAAAAAAAAAAAAAGGCTTAATTGAAGCTTTTTGTTCTTGGATGTGTTTTGCAATGCAGCGATTTTAATTTTAGCGAAATATGGCCATTGTGAAACTACAGAGATCTGAAAATGGGCATGAAAATAAAGGAAACTTAAAATGTGTTTCCTTCACACAGAGTTTTTGCAAGCTTATGTTAAACCAGATAGGGGCAAAAGCAGAGTGCGATGGTTCATGACTTAAGCAGCTAATAAAACTCGCAGAGGTCAAGCCGGGGAGGTGCACTTCTTTCTGCGTAGTAGCTTTAGTGGTCTTGGGGGAAAAAAAAATCTCCTGCTGTAATAGAAAGATTGGGTTTATTTCTGAGGCTGAGCGTAGTGCTGTGCTCTGTGCTTGAGTCCTCGTGAACATAAGCTCTTCTCTGTCCTGTCCCACCGCCGCAGCTCTCAGTGTCCGTTTCTTCTCGGATCAGCGGGCATTTCTGCCGCAGAGGTGCCAGTCCCAAAGGAGAGGAGCGTGGTGCAATCCGGGCTCCGTCAGCACGGTCTCAGTTACTGTGAGTGCGGCAGAGCAGGGAGCAAATAACAGGGAAAGTTATAGGGGGAAAAGGTGATACAGTCGTAGAGTCACCGAATGGTTTGGGCTGGAAGGGACCTTTGAAGACTATCTAGTCCAACCCCGTGCCATGAGCAGGGACATCTTCAACCAGACCAGGTTGCTCAGAGGCCCGTCCAACCTGGCCTGGAATGTTTCCAGGGATGGGGCAGCCACAGCTTCTCTGGGCAAGCTGGGACAGGGTTTCACTGCCCTCAGCGTAAAAAATTGCTTCCTTATATCTAGTCTAAATCTTCCCTCTTTTAGTTTAAAACCATTACTCTTTGTCCTGTTGCCACAGGCCCCACTAAAAATCACTAGTCAAATCACTGTTATAGGTTGGGAGCGAGCCTTGCTTTGATGTCATTATTGCAGCGTGCCATGGCGGCTCCAGCCTGGAAGCAGCCCAGCCGTCGTCACCCCCTGGGAGCCAGGGCCATAAACCCTCTTGGACCTTCCACCACTTCCATGTCGGCGTGAGCCTGGTGGTGTGTCCCTGTACTGCCGGCCCGGGAGCGGGGATGGTGACTTGGGGGCAGGAGAAGAGTCCGGCCAGGCTGTTACTGTGCCAGGTGTGAGGTGACCCCCTGCCAGACCCCTGTCCCTGCTCTGCTCCTTCGTGCTCTGCCTTTGGGGAGCTCCGGCACTGGGTGTCAGTACTGTCTGTGCCCACAAACCAGCCTGGGTCCCGAGAAGCCCTTCTGTGGCCGGCAGAGCCCCCAGGTCCAGCGTGGGGCTGTGGTGGCCGCTTGCTCTGCTGAGCCGCCCTCCAGTCCCCGCAGCCACCTCAGCCTCTCCCATGGCCTGGCGTGGGCCCCCTTCCGAAATGCCAAACCCCGGGACGGGCTGCGCTCTCGAACAGGCTGTCCTGGTTTGGGCCAAATCGACCAATGGCCGGTGACAGATGCTCCCCCCCAACCTCTCATACACGGAGAGGAGGAGGAGAGGTAAAGAGATTTATGAGTTTAAAAGAAACTAAGCTACTTTAATGGAACATTAATAATAAAATATAAAGGAAAATAATGAAATTGATACAGTATATACAAAACCGTATTAAGCTCCCAGGGTGATGTCACAGGCAGGCACTGGGGAAGTCCCAGGCTGGGCTCAACGACGGGTGGGAACCGGGTTCCAGAGTTGGGGTCAGGAACACACGGATCGGGATCAAAGGCAGATGAACAGAGAGGGTCCTCCTCAGACGTCAGCCATTGAAGGAAGCGAGGTGACCCTGTGATCCCTCAGCTTCTACACTGAGCATGGGGCTGATGGGGTGGAATACCCTGTTGGTCAATTTTTGGTCCCCTGTCCTCTGCACTCCTCCCTGCAGGTGGGACCCCTCTACGCTTTTCCGCTTCCGACCCTCCAAGGGGGCAAATAACGAAATTAGCTGACTGTGGCTGTTACAGCAATAAGTATCAGCAAGAACCTCTCTGCATACCATTCCTTGGCGCTAACTGTAAACATTGGCCTTACCACTCTGAGAACGAACCATTTTCGGCACAACGCGCTGTTAATTTCAGAGAGTTACAAGAGGCCTATCTAAGAAGCAAAATTACTGAACAGAAAGTTGGTTCTGTTTTACCTCAAACCAGGACACAGGCAAAGCACAACCCCACGCAGACGAAAGGGGAGGCGAGGAGGAAGCTGATGGCCTCGTGGTGGGGCGAGGAGTGGAGCAGATGAAAGCGTTCTCCCCTGCTGCTCTATGGCCCACTGCGCCGTGGGGCCTGGCCGCAGGTACCGGGCTGGTTCTTAGCCCAGAAGATGCCTGCTTCTTGGTTGCTGTTTGTTTATATAAACACAAGACCCACGCAGGCTGCTGTTACCCCCGCAGCATTTTCATATTAAGGCCTTTAGGACAAAACTAGACTCGTTTGCATTTTGTGGTTGTGTCTGCTTAACCGCATGGCTTTTATTATAAATATGGCAGATAATGTATATATAGCAGTTCAAGGGGAGGAAAATGTCTCTAGTTGAACCAAATTCTCTGGAAAATCAATTCCTCCTTTTAGTATTACAACAAAAAGACAACCTGCTTGCATTTATAGAATACTGAGCACGTGTAATTTTAAAAAGTGGTACCTTCTTTCATACAAAAAATGATCTTGCTGGGCCCAAACAGATTTAATAGCTGAGATTGGAGGGCACATGCAAGTCTGTTCAAAATCTGCTGTAATTTGACATGAACTTTGATTTCCTGCCAACCTGAAAATGCAGGTCAGGAAAAACAGGTACTGGTTTCTACAACAACTGTTTGATTGCTGTGGTATAACTCGCAGAAGTGTGCTCCTTTTTTTGAAAAATATTTGCATTGATTTATAAAACTTTGACTTGAGAAAGGCAAACCGGTCTTTCACTTTTTCCAGAAGTGTGTCATTCTTTCCACAGTATGTGTTTGGAAGTCTGAATGCTCTTTTACTTGGAGAGCAGGGGAGAAAGAAAGTGAAATGCTGGCCAGTTTGAAATGTTTTACATTTTTTAGAGCAGCGCAGGCTGCACTAACAGGCGTTTTGAACCCTTCTCTCCGGAGTGCCCTGGGATGCCATGTGGCCTCATTAACTTGGCTACTCCAGGAACAGACTGAAAGCTGCTATTTTCATGTATATTGTTTAAAACTTGGCTGCAGCGATGAGGTGGGGAGGGAACACCAGGGAAGGGAAAAAACAAAAAAGGCAGAGAGCAAGAAAAACAGCCTTAAGGCCAATATTGCTAGTTGTTTTGTTAGAGATATGGAAATTTTTGCAATTTTGCTAGGATAACATCATTTTGTCTTTGATATATTCCATTTGGGATGTCTTCTTTACACTTGCTGGGTTTAACTTGGATTGAGATGAGGAACTTGTTCAGATGCGAGCATGGCTCTATAAAGTCTCTCTTGGTGGTAGGTTAAAAATAGAGCAGTCTTGCATTTTTTTCCCCTGCTGTGGTCTAGATGAGGTGCAAAAAGAACAGACTTTGTGTTATACGTGCTCTCTCCTGAGCACAGGACACGTGGTTGCTGGGTCTCCTTTGGATGAGCTTTAAGCCAACTGAGAGCTCATTGAAGGTAGGGCTGAGTGAGGTCGGGCACATGGACACCTGAAGACCTCCGTCAGTTCCTCGGTAGGGCGTGCGCTCTGCTGATGTGTCTCGCACTCCGGCTTTATTAGCCTCCGTGGATGTGTTTTATTCTCTGTCCTACCCAGGAGCAGGGCTCTGGGTGTTTTAGGATGGATACTAGGAAAAATTCCTTCACGGAAAGGGTTGTCAAGCATTGGAACAGGCTGCCCAGGGAAGCGGTGGAGTCACCATCCCTGGAGGTATTTAAAAGCCGGGCAGACGTGGTGCTGAGGGACACAGGTTAGTGGTGGGTTTGGCGGTGTTGGGTTGATGGTTGGACTCGATGGTCTTAAAGGTGCCTTCCAACCTAGACCATTCTATGATTCTACACCGCCTGAAGTGGGCATTTGAGTATTTTGTGGAGGAGCAGGGGAAGGGATTTCTCCTCAAAACTGGACTGTGGCGGAGTGGAGTTGCTCGGGAGAAGGGTTGTCCCGCTTGTGCTAAGCCCTTTGTCCTCTGCCCTTCTCTGTGAGAAACGGCACTGCCAGGAACTGCCCGGGCGGCTTGTGAGGAGTTTGGTAATCCCGTATTTCTGACAATACAACCGATGATGGATTAGTCTGCAGAGGGCCTTGAGCTTTCTTTTGATGGGCATTGAAGGTTTTCACATTTGGGTATTATTCAGCCTTCCCTTCCCACTGCCCGCTGCTTCCCCCTCCTCCTCCTCCTCCTCCTCCTCCTTACCTTTCATAGAGAAATACTGCATTTCCTCCTTAGTCAAACCGGCAGATATGTATGAACCTCATGATACCAGATGAAACTGTGGTTATCACCAGTTGTGGTCAGTGCAGCCATGTGTGGCCATTGCCACCGGAGCACCCTGGGCAGAGCGGCAGATGTTGTCCCAGCCCGTGTCCCCAGGGCTCGGGGAGCGAGGGCTGCCCGCCCAGCCTGCTCTCCGCTTCTCTCCCGGGAGCCGCAGCTCTGCAAAATCTTCATGCTTTAAAAGTGATTCAGTTTGGTTTCAGGCATTTGAATTCGAAATTTCAAATAGCGGGTAGTCTGAATTTCCTATAGAAAAGAAGTTTAGGTTGCTGCTGGTGGTGTGAGTAGGAAACCAGACACTTCCCTGAAGGAGAGCAGTGCCAGGCACTGGAGTTGGATGATGCTGTCCCCGGGCAGCAGAGCTGGGCAGGGGCCCGGGGTGCTTTCCCCCAGTTCTGCTGAGGGGAGGCACCCCCGTGTCAGGAGTACAGCGAGGGGACGTACCCCCAAACCTTTGGATTTTGCAACCTACAGAAACACCGTCCTCATTTCACATGAGAAAATAGTTGCCCTCTCTGATTTCTGTTAATCGTGGCATGTCCGCACACCGAGTTGCTGTGAGATGAGCTGTTCCCTGGGGTACCTGGGGCTGGAGAGCAGCTTTGAAAGTGTGACTTTCGGGGTCTTTTAACTGTTGATTAACAGCTTTTGCTGGTGTAACTGTGCAGATGTAAGAGCAAAGAGCAAGCCTGATGCCATCTGATCAAAGCTTTATCATTTGCAAGCTCTTTCTTCCCTGGTACTCAGGTCAAAAGAGGGTACTGGAAATGCTTTCGGTTTAGCATCTTTTGCCGTTTGTAGATCAATATAGGTTTAATTGTCAGTTCTGTCCAGGAATCGCTTCTTTTTCCCTCCCAATTGTTCGCTCAGCCCCTCCAGAGGCCTGGGGACTCTTTAATGGCACGGTCTCAGATGGATTGTTGGTGGATGTGAGGCGTCATTGTCTCCAGCTTGGCTTCTGATGCTGCGTGCAGCCGCGGAGCACCGCGAGCGGAGGAGAATGACAGATGAGCGGGGGCTTCCCGGAGAGCGGGCAGCGCATCCCCCAGCTGTTTAGAAGAATTGAGGGAGAAAAAAAGGAGAAAGGCAGATTATCCCATTATGTTTACAGGGCATCGGTCACACAAACAATGACTGTCCTCTTTGACAAGAGGATTGTTTAATTAGTTAAGGGTTTGATAAAGAGATGACTAAACATACAGTGCTCTGAAGGCATCTGCCTTTTAGTACAGCAGGCACGTCCTCCGGGCTAGGACGGGGCTTTTCCTTTCTCCTGAGGAGCGCCAGAGGTCTCCAGAGCTCTGCTCCGTCTCAGAGCTGGTTGCTTTGAGCATATTAAATTGAATTTCTGTTATCTGAGAAATAAAATTATAATTTATCTGCCTGTGAACCAGTTCTGAGCATTCAGAAAGAGGGAGGCAATGTCCTTGTAAAGGCATATTTTTTCATGTATGTGTTCTGGTATCCTCAGTCCTCTTATCTTTATAGGTTTTCCCTTGTTCCTTTTTTCTTATTTTTAATGTGTGACAAGCGTTGCCAGGTTAATTCCCTCCCACAGGCTCTTGAAATGGACCAGAATGAGAATCTGTGTAAAGAGATTATTAATTATGCGTAGGTAAGTGGGGGTGAAACAGTGGAATTCAAAATGCGTGTTGCGGTGGCCATAAGTACAGTATTACACTGGCTTCGCTTTGCTTCTGAATTTGAGACCATAAAATCCAATTTGAAATGCAGAAATAATGAATAGAGAGTGAATTCAAGCAGTATATTGAAATGCTGGTGTTAGCATCGGTTCTGGTCTGTATATCTTCTCCAAACCAAGCAGTGTACAGAAATAAAATCAATATTCAGTGCTTTGTGAAGTGTTCCACCTTAGCCGTGAAATAATACACGTCTAATATCCTGCTGTGCTTGCAGTGGTTGGCTTGTTTTTAAATTGGCCTCTGCCTTTGTATCATTTGTACTTACAAATAATTACACACAAGACATTCTGCGTAGTAAGAAATAATGTTGTAGCTTTTTTTATGGAAGCTACCTAAAATTGTTCTGTTGCTGTATCGCACTCTTAAGCCAACACTTAGGAGCCACTTATTTCTTAGGTTTTTTTAAGTTTCGAGCCTCCTGTTTGTTTTTTTTTTTCCTTGGAGGCTTTTCATTCTTTGTAGCGTTTTGTGAGCACAGAACAAATACTTCTAATCTATCAGAGGGTGTGTGTCATTAGATGCTTAATCACAGCCAGAGACGGTATGTATCAAGCATTTTAAATTCACGGGGGGGGATTGTGCATCAGGATTAACTGCCCAGCGTTGGGGACAAACTGCCTCTGTGTCCTCCCCGTTATTGATCTCGCCCGTGCAAGCTTCCTCTTTGTTTGCTGAGTGGGACGAAGCGGGTAGGCTGTGCCATGCGTCAGCGTCCTTCCTCAGCCGCAGGGGAAGCTCAGCATCCCGGGCGGTGGGGAAACGGCGATAAAGCTGCGAGCGCTGATTTAAGCATAGGTCAGAAATGCCTTGCTCTCAGATACCGGTTGTTTATTTTCTCAGCGTTCCTTGCTTAAAATGGCTGGGCTGCGAGTTTGCCCCAGCCCTCAATAAAATAAGCTGTTACTGCCTTTCTTAACGTTAATTAAAATGTACAAACATCGCTGCAGCCCGGTGCTTCACTGATCTTATCTGGAGACAGACAGGGGGCCTCTGGGGGCCTCTTTCTGCTCATTCTCCTTTCTGCCCCCGCGCAGGGCCGGGTGCTGGTGGCGCAGAGGAGCCGCCGCAGGACAGCGAAGCGTTCACAGCTGACGACCGCTGCTCGCAGGGCTCACAGAAGTGTGTGGAGGCCCGGCGTAGTGCCTCACTGGCTAAATTTCCGTTATAGCTTCCTGGAAGGATGCACAGTGTTCTAAAAGATGTTTTTCCTCCCAGTAAATAGCAAGCAGCCTTCAGTTACCATCAATGAAGAGCTTTCCCCCTCCCGCTGCACCCGCCTGGTGTCTCTGGTTCAGGAGGCTGTTGGCCCGGGCTCTTTCTGTCTTCCTGTTTTGCACAAACTCTTAGGCTAAAGGAGGTGGCGGAAGTACCTTGAAAGAAATTCAGGTCGAGTATCTCATCAGCACAGGATGCCGCTTCATGCTTTCATACCCGTGAAGATCGAGTTTCTCTTTAGTGGGAGCTGTGCCAACTTGACCATCCACAGCTTTGACAAAGGGTATTGTTTCAGCATTTGAAGTGATTAATAATTTTTAGAAGGTTGCAATTTTCCATTTTCAGCATGTCGTCTCAGATTTCCTTGTTGTGTCCCAGAAGGCTTTGGAGAAGCCGAGGGGCACAGTGATGTGGAGGAGCTGAGAGACATCGTGATGTGGAGGAGCTGAGGGGCACAGTGATGTGGAGAAGTTGACGGACATGGTGATGTGGGGGAGCTGAGGGACGCGGTGATGTGGAGAAGTTGACGGACATGGTGATGTGGGGGAGCTGAGGGACACGGTGATGTGGAGAAGTTGATGGACATGGTGATGTGGGGGAGCTGAGGGACATGGTGATGTGGAGAAGTTGACAGGCACAATGATGTGGGGAAGCTGAGGGACACAGTGATGTGGAGAAGTTGGTGGGCACGGTGAGGAGCGTTTGGGCCATCAGGCTTACCTGCATGGCCGGGGGAATGTTGCAGTTCTTCCTAAAGCGCATTGTATCCTTCCAGCCCTATATGTGAACAAAGTCAGTGGTTTCCTCACTTCGCAGCATGTCATCCTCATTAGGCTTGGAAAATCTCACTTCTGAGGAGGTCTTTTTTTCTTTAGGATTCACAGGGACGTGTTTTGAAGTGCTACACCTTGGCAGTCCCTCTGCTTCTGCCCATTGCAGCAGTGCCCTACTCTATTGTAAAGTTTCTTGGGTTCTAACCAAATAATGTTTTCCTTAACCACCATCAGGCTGTGAGAAATTTCCTCTCTGATAATGAGTTTAAATATAAACTTCCCTGTGCCTTATTTCCATCGTTAGCCTGATTGAAGTCCCTGAAGAGGGGCTGCAACAGCCCACAGTTACGCACAGGCTGAAGAAACTGGACTGCGTTTGCCCAAGGGATACGGTCGGTTCATCACTGAATCCGAAGGTGCCTCAACCAAGACGGGGAGCACACGGGACACCTATAAGCAGCACTGCTCTGTGTCTTTTCAGCCAGTGCCTTTCTTGTTTAGCAAGACCCTGTTTTCTGTGGGCTCGCCTCACTGAAACATGCTGCAGAAAGAGCCGTGCTTGCGACTTTCTGCCCCACTCTGCACTCACCTGTTGCTTGGAAAGTAGATAGAAGAGACATTGCTCTGCTGCCCGGGTAACGAGCGGGAGCAGTCAATGCTCGTCGGCGCTTCTGGTGTCCCGTAGCGCTGTAACAGCAGCACTCAAAAGCTGGAGTGAGCTGTTTCGGTGCCTGGGTTATTGTCTCGCTTCAGGTCCCAGTATTTGGACCACGAAGATGCTCAGGGGGCTGGAGCCCCTCTGCTGTGAGGACAGGCTGAAAGAGTTGGGGGTGTCCAGCCTGGAGAGGAGAAGGCTCCGGGGAGACCTTGGAGCCCCTTCCAGTCCCTAAAGGGGCTCCAGGAAAGCTGGGGAGGGGCTGTTTGCAAGGGCATGGAGCGACAGGACGAGGGGCAATGGTTTAAACTGGAGCAGGGCAGGGTTAGATTAGCCATGAGGAAGAAGTTCTTTACACTGAGGCTGGTGAGACACTGGCCCAGGTTGCCCAGAGAGGGGGTGGAGGCCCCATCCCTGGAGACATTCAAGGCCAGGCTGGATGAGGCTCTGAGCGACCTGATCTAGTTGAAGATGTCCCTGCTGACTGCAGGGGGGTTGGACTAGATGGCCTTTAGAGGTCCCTTCCAACCCAACACCTTCTATGACTCTATGGTTTGGTTGGTGCTGCCGAGCTGTGGCTGCCGTGGTGGCAGCAGCAGGGTGACGCCTATCTACCCTCCTCTGTTTTCTGTAAAACCTGACCAGAAGTTATACCTGCAGGGAGGCCGAGACAGGGAGTGAGGGGACTTTTTCCCTGAGCTAACACGTGCTCACACTGAGCACCTCTCGTAAGACAGCACGCCGGGAAAATAAAGCAGCCGGGAAAAATCGTTAAATAATATCACTGGCTTGCTTCCCGGTGTGGAGGGCCATTTAAGGCACAAAAGTCGAGGAAGGGATAATATTTAGGACCGTTGTTACAAACTTTTAAGAAAGTTTTAAAAACTTTAAAGAAAGCGTGCGGCCGTGGAAAGGGACACAATGGAAGCAGTGGAGAGGCGAGCAGATGCAGCAGAGCACCCTTCTGCCGTGTCTGTCAGCAAAGCACCCCACGCTTCTGTTATCGTGCACCCTTCGGAGGATGCACAGTGCTGGTCCCATACAGCACCAACCCCTTTGGGGTTTGAGAAGGACCTTGGGGAGCTGGTCTCTCACGCACCTGCGATGCGCATCGGTTCTGCTGAAAAGGTCAGTTCTTACCGACCACCATGAGCAGGTGTCCCACAGCATCGCCTCCACGATGCCTGCCACCAGTACGGCAGCGGTGCTGGCTGGATTAGTGACACCAAAGGAGAAGTCATGGTTCCCTTTCGGTTTGCTTTGCAGACCCCGCGGTTTCTGGCAGGCATCTGCACACTGGCAGAGCGGAGAGCTTTGCGGGAGAGCGTTGAAGGGTGAGATCTCTCTCCAGCGGTTACTTTGATCAAGTGTGGACTTGTGCCTACATAATGAGGTGTTTTATGGCATTGTGGCAAAGCAGTGCAGATGCAGACCATCCCGATGTAGCCAACTTGCTGCCCTGTGAACAAGTGAATTAGATTATAACATCCCAGAGCAGACATGGCATTTCATGTTGAAATGAAAAGGGAAAGAATCCCCGTCTTTCCAGCGGTTGCCCACAGCTTTGCTGTTTCACTTTGAATGTGTTGCCAGTTGTTCGGATGCCAAATCATTTGGCAGACATAAATCAGATATTCCTGCCCATGCCTAAAGGAGAATATTATGTTGGTTCTAACATTTGTATTATTTTATGGGTCGATTCATCATTACTTAAAGGTCTTTCAAAAGGTGGTTAAAACTATGCATAAACCGTAGTACTTTCTGAAAAATTAGACTGTGATTATTGCAACTATAACTGCAACTAATAAATCATATTGAGAAAAACGCATGCCTTTCAGGTTAATAATATTGTTTATGGATGCGTAACAGCCCCAGTTCTTACTAATGCAGCATTTTTCTCAACTTCTTCTGAAGATAATGGTCGAGACTTCTGTAACTAAAGGCTGAGGGACTTGGGTCTCTTCAGTCTGGAGAAAAGACGACTGAGGGGGGATCTTATCAACGCTGATAAATACTGAAAGGGGTGGTGTCAGGAGGATGGGGCCAGGCTCTTTTCAGTGGTGCCCGGGGACAGGAGAAGGGGTAACGGGCACAAACTTGAGCGTAGAAAGTTCCACCTCAACATGAGGAGGAACTTCTTTGCTGTGAGGGTGGCAGAGCCCTGGCACAGGCTGCCCAGAGAGGTGGGGGAGTCTCCGTCTCTGGAGACATTCCAAGCCCTCCTGGAGGCGTTCCTGTGCCACCTGCTCTGGGTGACCCTGCTCTGGCCGGGGGTGGGACTGGGTGATCTCCAGAGGTCCCTGCCAACCCTGTGATTCTATGATTCTGTGATCTCCTAATCCGAGCAGGCAGTTTGACAGCAACCATGCATGGCACTGCCCAGAACGCTTCTGAAAATTAATCTGAGCCTTTGAACTGGGTAGTCCGTTCCCCTGAGACGGTCTGACCCATTTCTTGGGGAAGGCTGGAAGGTAAAGCCCTTGCTTGTTTATCATAATAAGAACTGAAGGGCAGTGAGAAGGTCGCTGAAGACTCATTTTACAGTCATATGGAAAGACAAATGAAAGCCTGGCTCACCACCCCAGTGTTTCAGGAGTGGTTTCCCAGTGCTGGCCTTCCAGGACTGCTGCAAGGAGAACAGAACCCCGACTTCAAGACTCTCCTTGTTTTAGACAATATCATCTCCCACAAACTTGATTACAAACCAGTGTCCCTTGTGGAAGTTGTTTACCCCGACAAAGATGACCTCCTTAATCCAACTGATGGCTTAATCACTGCATTCAGGGCCTGCTTTCTGAGGAAGACCTTCTCTCAGCTTGTTCAGGAGAGAAAGAGTGAGGAAGAACTCTCCCTGAAGGCAATGTATTACCAGGCATGGTGTAGATAACAATGATATCGCTTGGGAGGAGATCGGAATTCAGCGTGCAGTGTGCGGTGAATAACATGACTCGACTTTGTTCTGACTTTGTGGGATTTGACATTGTCCCTGCACTCGGGCAGAATGTCCTTTCTCTTGCAGCGGGTCCAAGCATGAGGAGGCCTACAAGGAGAATGTGGTGGAGTTACTGGCTTCATGCTCTAAAAGGTTGACAAAGACTTAAATGACTTTGATGAGCAGCCTTAATTGACCCTGATGTCATCTGCTGCTGACAGTGAAAATGAAACTCGTTCAGAAAGAAGCAGTGAGAACTCTTCCTGGGCAGGATGGATATGGGGGTGTCAGTCCCTTGGGTGCCAACAGGAGAGATTGTTGAGGACACAGGTCTTCACAGAGCGTGGGCAAACAAGGCCACCAGCGCATTGTAAGGTTTGATCTTGTATTATAAAAGAGATCTACTGGTCAAAGTCTCAAGCCAGTAATCGGTCATCCCTTGATTTATATTTCACGTTGTAGTCAGGCTCTTCAGCCACAGCAAAGCCGGTACCTCCTCCAGCCTTTCCGTTGCTACCAGATGTTGGTGGTTGGTCTCTGATTGCTGCAGCTCCTGCCTCTCCATCCCCCCGTCAGCCAGCGCTCCCCCCTCCTTGCTGCCTTCTGTCGCAGCGTTTAACGATGAGGATATCCCCTGAAGGAGGCAGGAGGACCTGTAGGTAATAATGCAGGTAAAAAGCAAACAGAAATACGAGGCAAAACTTAACTAAAGCAAGTAGCTTCTTCTCGTTGACCAGATTTATCAGATCTCAGGTGAGAAAAAGCAGTGAAGAAAATCTAGGTCAAGCCTGATAAGGTAACCTGGAAGCCTGTGGGACTCCTGGGTTCTGAAAACGTTTGCAAGGCGTAATAGCAGTGCCCTTGGGAGACGGCAAAGGAGCTTGCCCATAAACGTGAGAGTTGCCTGAAACCCGTGGAAGCTGCAGCACTGCTGGCTCCGCTCCGGGTGCGGGCAGCCTCCTCGTAACTCTGGGATGGAAGATGAGGAGCTGCAGGCAGTCGAGATCTGGGGGATTTGCTAACAGCAGGGATAACAGAGGAAATGCTGATTTGAGAGGAAATCCTTGGATTATTCTGCTTTGATTCTAGTAGCGTTTAGACGTGGTCTGGAGTGAAAGTAATCAAGGAGACATCAACAGGGCAGCGTTTCAGCTCCTTTGTGTGAGTAGAAAGGGAGATCAGCAAGGGAAGCAGGTGAAGATGAAAATTTACTGGATTGCTGAAATTACTCATCCATCCTGTGAAAGCTTTTTGTTTAGGGGTGCGTCTATAGCTAGAGCTATTCAAGCAAAGCCCTCAGAAGAAGGAAAGCTTCCTCACTTTTTATTTAAAAAAAAAAAAGGTGATTTTGTCAAAGACAAACTTTCCTCCCTCCCTCTTTCCCTGCTCACGTAAATGCCGCAATTCTTAAAATCCTGTCTCTTTTGTCTGGGGGGTTGATGAACATCTGTCCGTCAGGAAGTGATCACTTCTACTGCACTTTTACCAACATAATTGCACTTCCAAAACTTCGTAGTGTAGATGTGGCTGCAGAGTCTTGGCGATCCCTCAGGAGCAGCCCCTAAAGCGAAGTATTCGGCAGGAGGCCCGAGTTCAGATCATGTTCCTGCAGGCACTGATGAGCTGTGTGTGTTAGTGCTCCGACTCACGTCTGCCGGCCAAGCAGCTGCAATAATTGAGGAGATGACTGTCCCCCACTGTTTATTAGTGCTGCAGAAGGAATGTGTCCTTGTATCTCGGTTTCTGTAGCTCAGAGCCCAGCAGTTTTGCACAAATACTTTCACCCGCTGCTCACATGAACATGCCAAAATTGCGAGCTGAGGCACCGGGCGTCCGCCTCCAGCCAGCTGTGCGGACAAGGTGGGACCACAGCTGGCCAGAGCCGTGTCTCCGGCTACCTCCGCCAGAGCCTGGCCACCAGAGTCTTTTAGAAGCGTCAGACTCTGGAGGATGGTCAATGCATATAAAAAAAAAAAAATTAATAAGTTTATGCAAGATGATAAAGCTTCCTCGGCAATTTATCCAGATTTATACCACAGAAAAGGTCCAAAGGCTCTGCCACAGAGCACCGAACAGATGTCACTAACGCTGGGTTCGTTGCTTAACAGCGGTGCCTAATCCTGAAATCAAAATGCTGGGAAGCAGATGAAGCGCCTGAAGAAGTCAAAATGAAACAGCCCTGGCTCTGTTTTGGGAAGTAGCGAAGTCATGTATTGAGTCCCCGGTGGTGCTTGCAGTGTTAACACAAGGCTATTCTAGGATTGGAAAAAAGAAAGCAAAGTAAGCTTTTTTTTAAATTTGAGAGAGAGATCAAGAGATACTGAATTGTCAGCGTCTAAAGTAACTAGACTGATCTTCTAGTAGGAAGGATTTACATGTTACAATTGTCTTGATTATTTAGTCCCCTGGCTTTTCAAAGTTTTTCAGATTTTTTCTATTATAGTAGTTTTAAGTAGTGTCTAACAAATTGGAATTGAATTTGTCAAGTGTGTTCACTTCAATAGTTTTTCTGTTTGCTAAGAACTTTTTACACGTCGATTCTAGTCGAAAATCTGCATTGCGTATTTCCAAACCTCCCTTAGGTTTTTTTTTAAGGTGCTGGTTTGGCGGTGTAATGAGCCTTTGGGATTCTTTCTTCTGAAGTGGTGATCCTTTGGTAGGCTCCGGGCAACCTGTATGTGCTTGAAGTAGCATTTAGAAAGTACCAGCGTTAAGTGTCTCCGTGGCCTGCGAGCTGTCTTTTGGCTTACCCAGCGTGTGGTAACTGCCCAGCAGGGCTTGTTCTCCTGCCCTTTCCTTCGCATGAATAAAGAAAAAGCAAGAAGCAGAAAAATGCAGACAGTAACAAGGCTGAAAATCGATCTCCAAAGTTAACACGTCTCAGAAGACGAGGTTTCTGTTTCGCTGCGGCCTTTACACAGACTGTTCTCCCTCCTTGGTGTTCAGTGTTCCGCAGGAATCGTCACGGACAGCACGGCAGGGTCAGGCTGTGTCGCGTTCCTCGTTCAGTTGAGCAAAGCCCATCGCTTCTGGTGGCTGCTGGGCACGGAGCCACGGGGTGTCGCTGGCCGCGTTCGAAGCCCCGCGTGCCTTTGTGTGAGACACCGTGCCCTGGGCAGCGAGCAGGACTGGTGCTGGGGTACGTGGCATGGGGGTGTGAGATGATGTCTTCCCTTTCCTTCGTCGGTGCCAGGCTGCACCGGTGGAGGGGGTGGCACAGAGCCCCCTGCCAGGCACAGCTCTGGCTGCCCGCGCTGCTGCTCCCCTGGCTCCTCCTGCCCGGTTCAGGGACGTGGAGGGGTCGCGGTGCTGCGGATGCTGTGACAAGTGCGCGGTGGGGACTGTTTGAGGAATTGTACATCAAAAGCATGGGACTGGGAGGGTTCGGATGGTTCCCTGCCAGGGATGATAGGCTCTGTTATCCCCGGCTGAGACCTGAACAGGAACGTTGTGTTTGGTTTATCGCCCTTTTCATTCTCCAAATTACTGTTGGGGTTTAGATTGCCTCCCTGGTACCTATCTCTTCATAAAGAAGGGAGAGGATGGATGCTGCCTGCAAGGTGCTGGGGGTCGTTGGTAGGTGGAAAGGGTGAGAAATACGAGGGGGTTTAGGTAACACCAGAGACAGGAGCGTAGGGCGCTTCCCATTACGTGGAGTGCTCAGTTACTGGAGCAAACCAAGGGGAAGAGGAGGCACCTGTGATTAGTGTAATTTTACAACAATATCTGGCCAAACAAATAAGAGAAAAAGGAATTCTACGTTATGAAATGCTCATCTAGGAAAGGAGAGGTGGGTTACGTTAGCAGGGCACGGCCCTTCCAGCCTGAAGGTTGTGTGCGTGCCCCGGGCACTGGGAGGGCTGGGACGGGTCGGTGGTGGTTTGTCAGCAGAGGGGGCCAGAGACCAGCAAACAAACTCCCTCTCCTTCGGCCTCCGCAGGGAAAAGCTGGGGTGAACCACAGCACCCTTGTGTTCTGGAGCCAGCAGCCTTTCCTGGGGCTGGAGCACGGTGAGAGAACCACCTCGGACACCCAGAAACACCCCCGAAGCCTTGCCCCGAGGTTCAGCAGTGACTTTAGTTGTGCTGGTTGTTTTCAGGCTGAGTTTTCCAAGAGACTGAATGTGACTGAGGCGCAGGAAGCGTGAGATGAGCAGGGATAGCTTGGTCTGCGGAGTGGTACCCGTTCCTGTTGCTGGCAGCGCAGGAGGATCTCACACGTTCTTCAAGAAGGTGGGGGGGGTGGGTAGAGAAGGCAGCGATGGGCAGCCGTACTCCCCCGCTTGGATGTGGAGGCCGGGCTGTGTCTGTGCTGCTCCCGGTCGGCAGGAGCCTCTTGGTGGGAGTGGAGGTTTGCAGGTGACGGGATGTCATTCTGGGAGCCGTTGAGGAGATGCTCAGAGCCAGTGTGGTGACAGAGGAGGCTGCTGCCAGGCTTTTTTTTTTTCTCTTGAGCCTCTTCGTAGATGCTCTGTTGCAATTAGCTTCCAGGAAGGCAGGCAGCAGACTGTCTCCCAAGTAATTCTAGGGGTTACAGGGATACTTAGGAATCATGTAAAGTATTTATTTCCTCCTATCTATCCGTGACTCTTCAGATCTACAGGAAAAAAGGACAACTGTTCTTCTTACCGAATGCCCCGGAAGGCAAATACCCCGTGGGTGTGCCTGGGCTGCTTTGCTCTGCCTCCCACGTGCCTTGGGAGTCACAGGGTCCCTCCAACGGGAGAGCTTTGGGGCAGAAATCACTGAAGGATCCTGTTTGAAGGTCTTCCTGGGCTTTCAGAAACTGAAGTCCAAGCTGTCAGTTCTTTTCTCTTCTTCTTTTTTTTTTTTTTTTTTTTTGTTTCCCCCTCCTTTGGAAAGGAGGACTCATCTCACTGCAAGAAGTCATGTTAGCTTGTCCCTGCCCCCCCCTCTGGAATCGCCCTCCTCGCTGTGGTGCTGCAAAGGGAATGGGGCAGTGTGTCGCTGCGTTAACTTCAGTCGGATGCTGCTGGTAAACTGTTTACCCTGGCTGGAAGGGATGCGGTGACCCGGGCGTTGAAGTTGCTGCTTTTATAACGGAGGGTCAACTCTACTGTCAGGAGTAAGACAGACAGGAGTGAGCTGCCGGGCTGGGATGTGCACATGGTTCAGATGTTGCTCCACATGGTTGGTACCTGCAGACGATGATTGTTTTATTCTTGGTGTCCTGTTGGTGCCGGTGATGTGCTGGACACTCAGCGGGCGCAGGGAGACACGTTCTCTGCTGTACAGGGCTTTCTCCACGGGCTCAGGTTTTATTTATTCCCTCGGTGTCACAACAACTTGCTTATTGATGTTAGAAACTTGGACAGGAACTTCCATTAAAATACATTCTTGTCAAGCTGGCGGGTTTCGCTGTGCTGAGGGGGATAGCCTTGATGATCCAACCCACTTTGATAGACATCTGTTGATATTTTGGCAGCTGCTTTCTAGTTTTAATGTCAGCACTAATGAGGCGGAGGGTGTAGCTGGAACTGCCTAGCTCTGCTGCTTTCTGGTTTGAGCCTTCAGCGGTTCCAATGAGTCTTATGATAATAATGGTATGAAGTGATTAAATGACTCCCATAAATGATAAAGAATCAATAATCATTTAGTAAAAAGTCCATTAAACCGAAGCAGAGAAACAGGGATGTCGTTCGTAGAATGAAGCCAAAGAAAATTAATTGATACAGAAGGCGGCTTTTAGCTGCAGGGGCTTGTCCTGGCCTGTTCCCAGTAACACCCTGGAGCGCTGGTGTCGGCTGTGCCGGCGCTGGGCAGCCCTGATGGCCGGGAGCCGCTGGGCCGGCCGGGGTGTTGCTGGCAGGCACTGGCTGACAGCTCCTGCTGCCTTTTTGTTTTTAATTTTTATTTTTTTTTGCTGGTGTCAGTGCTTTTTTTTTCCTATGTCCTTCTCACAGAGAAGTGAAGTTTCTATTTGAGTAGTTAAAGGTTTATGTGATAAAAGAAAGACTGGAGAAATAGGTGGAACTGCTATTTGCGTTTCAGTCTGGGGTAGGAAGAGACCACGGGAATCGCTGTCACTTTTTCCCGCTTTGAAAGAGCAAAGGCTGCTGAGGTGGCTTGTGGACAGCCTGGGGATGTAGGTAATTTGTGACACACTGAGGTCCGAGATGCCGTGATTTGAGAGCGGAGCAGAGATTTCGGGTAGCGTAGTTCAGCTGGTGCCTTATGAAGTGTTGGGTTTGTGACTGCTGGGAGCCAAAAGCCAAATCCGCCTCCAGGGCTGCCAGGTTGGGTTTAAGTAGGGGATCCAAAGTCTGTAAAAGTCAATGGAAAGACACCCATGGGGTTTCGATGATGCATTTGTTAGGACTTCCAGCTCCTTCACCCATATTCCTAACTCTTTTTTTTTTCTGCAGAGGGGTCCATAATGCTGGACATCTTCTGCCGCGTGTGCCTGTACGTAACACTAAAGCAATAAAAAGCAGGTTACGAAAATGTGGCATAGGCTTAAAAATCACAGTATTAAGAAGACTACAAATAAACATTGCTTCCTAGTATTTGCCTTCTTGTTTCTAAAGCTTTTAGTTACTCTCACTTCACATTTTCAAATCTTTTTCCATAACCAAGCGGAATAGAAACCCACTTTTTTTGTTTTGGTGACTTTTTCTGAGGAGAGAGCAGATTTTTCCGCAGTCTCTTCAGCCAGCTGCTGGGCTATAAGGAAAGCCCCCGCTGTGGCAGGGCTTGAGACACCGACGCAGGAGTTGACCCTGCCGAGGGGTAACAAACTCACAGGAGAGAGATTTGCTGCTGTTCTGGTGGGGCTCCGGAGCGGAGGGTTCAGGAGGCTCTTGTTGGCCCCAGCCCCGAGATGGCCCTGCTTGGACCGAAATGGCTCAAAAGGAAACCGGTGGCCTCCGTTCCCTGTCTGGTGGTGGCTGTGGCCTCAGCTCTCTCCGGGGAAGCAGGAGCCTGAGCTCCGTTTCCATCATCAGGTGTAAATGCCTCCCCAGCCACCTGAACGTGGCTTTGCCTTTCGGGAAGTTACAAACTGTGGGCAGGAGAGGTGTCAGATGTTTGCCAGACGTTTGTCCTTTTTGCCTCAGACCATGAGCGTTACTCGGGATGGCTGGGGGCAATCGGGAGCAAAACACTCCTGTCTGGCACCGGTGCCCAGGTCGAGAGCTTGGCAGTGCCCACACCTGCTCTGGAGAAAAGTTGGAAGTCCTTGGAGAAGCAGTTTGGCAGCTCCTTGCAGAAGCCTTTTTCTTTAGCTGTTAGCTGGGTTTCTCTATGGGGGATGCTTCAAACCGAGCAGAAGACATCCATAACAGCAATTATCTTCTAACGTGCCACTACTCACCACTACAGACTGGCCACAAGATCCTGCAGGACTGAAGATGTGGAGTTCCATTCTCCTTCTGGACACATTTGATTCAGACCTAAGTGGGGCAGGTGACCCTGCTCTGGCAGGGCCTTGGAGGAGATGGTCTCCGAAGGTCCCTTCCAACCCAGCCAGTCTGTGATTCTGTGAGCTAATAGGAAAAAAACACAAGCTTGATACTGACTACAAAAACAGCAGGCAAGGAATGAGAGAATAGCCTTTTTAGTGAAGAACACTTGAATTACGTTTAATGTTAATTCCTAAGTTACTCTTGTGTCCTGTAAAAAAGCAAGGCTTGAGGGTTTTTAGATAATGTCAAGGTTGAAAGAAATTGAAGAAATTGTGACTTGTTTTTACTCTTCAAAAGAATGCAAGTAGTACCTCAAAGTGTCTTCTGGCAAGAAACTTTTACTTCAGTAAGTTATTGGATGTGTCCGATGCCAGTGCTGTGCAAAACTACAAAGCGGTGCAGAGCAAACCTGGGCCAGGTATTCTGCAGCCAGCAGTGATTCCTGGTGGGGCGAAGGACAGGGAGCAGACTACGTGATCGTTTCTCTGGAAATCTCAGGTGTTACCCCTGGGTAGTAAGGTTTGTCTGTCTTCAACCATGTACATCCCAAATGGAAGGAGCCTTTTCATATCCAGTCTTCAAGCGTACTGCAGAACCGCAGAATAGTTGAGGTTGGAGGGGACCTCTGGAGATCACCCACTCCGACAGGTACAGCCGGCTGCTCAGGACTGTGTCCAGTCAGGATGGAGACTCTACAGCCCCTCTGGACAGCCTGTTCCAGAGCTTCATCGCTCATACGGGGAGGGAAGGGGTGAAGAGAGAGGAAAAAAAAAAGTGGTTTGTTTTTTTTTCTAATGTTTAAACACAATTTCCTGTATTTCAGTTCATGCCCATATGCCCATTGCCTCTTTTCCTGTCACTGGGCACCCCAGAGAGGAGTCTGGCTCCTTCTGACTCTTGTATCTGTGTAGATACATTGAGATAAATACAAAAACCGTAGACAATTAAAGTAACAGAGAAAGAATGAGTAGGTGATAGATTCAAAATACCAAACTTCAAAGCAGTGGCGTTTGATTTTGTTTGAGACTGGTGCTTTGCCTGACAGTTTCTGATGTGTTTCTCGATGTGCTGTGGGTTGGCAAAACCAGTATGTTCAGCTCTGGGGTAAAGTAACGGCAGAGGGTGGGATTCAGCTGGTTGGACATAGATGCCTTCATCTGAGATTGCCACCGGGACTCTCTAGACAGCCACCAGAGAGAAACAGGTTACTCCATAGATGTCTTCTTCAAGTCATCCCTGTTTGGGTGAGGTCCTTAGAGGTGCCCCTGTGTCTCCACTGGTCGGATGGGGAGCTCAGATGGTCAGGTGAGATGCAGGTGTCTGTGTGCGATAGATGGATCCCACACAAAGTGCCCTCGGGGGGGCTCTGTGCCTCCAGAGCAGCACCAATCCTCCCTGCATTTGCTTTGAGAGGTGTTTCTGACGTGGTTGGGGATCAGTGGGGATCAGTCTTGAAGCTTAATGAGCAAGCAGAGGAGATGGCGTAGGGAGCAGAAGCTTCCAGGTGTTCATGTGGGTGCGTGGTGGGTTGGCTGCCCTCAGACCAGGCTCCTCTGGGGAGAAGACTGCCTTCCCGTGGGGCTGGTGTGTCCAGCGGAGCCCACGGGGCCCTGCCTGCGTCTGCGGGACCGACCTGGCCCTTGGCTGTCCATGGCCCCATGGCCGCCCTGTGCACCAGAGGCTGAGCACGTCTCCCTTGGGCCTGCTCCCGAGCAGCTCGCGGGAGGCAGCGAGCCCCATCCCCTGTGCTGTTTAAAAGCTGCTCTAGATGTGTGAGCATCACCCCAGGATGTCGTGATTGAGGGTTTGGTTCCCTGCCCCTCGGGAGGTGCTGCTGCTGGAATTTCTACACAATGGCATTTGAAAGGGAGTGAGAGTAAAAGAAATCTTGTCGGAGTTCTGGGAACCTGCCCAAGCGCGTGTTTGTGTCGGGTGCTGTGGTGGGGTCTCGCGGGACGCAACCTGTAAAGCCACTGCTTGCAAGCGGGGAAATTCTTCTCCTTTGCCCAGCTGCTGAGCGGAGCCAAGTTCTTCAGAGCCCTGGACCATGAACTTGCATTTCAGTGGGTTTGTGTCCTCCAACAGATCACAGAGGAATTACAATCCTTTTTGTTTTCTAGGCGACTAATGGAGTAAAGTGTGTTTAGGCTAAAACCTGTTTGTTCCACTTTTGGTATCTCCCCCCCTGCCCTGCTTTGATTTTTTTTTTTTTTTTTTTTGGCTAAAGACCTTAAAGAAAGCGAAGGTCTTTTGCTAGTACATCACGTTGAGGTTCATTCTGACCCACTGGATCACGTACTAGAGCTGCCTGCACTTAGCAGCTTGGTGTGAGATGCTACCAAAGGTGACCTTTGCGGGGTCTGGTAAGAATATAAACCTCTTGAATCCCCTCTGAGTGCCACCCACCTGATGCTAACCGTGGGGCAGAGGTTTGCAAAGTTACGTATCATCTTTAGAAGAGCAGGAGGCTGTTCTGATCCGAGGACATCCAGACGCACCGCTTGTTCTGTGTAATGTCCTGCTCGATGGTGCCTTACTTAGGCCGCTGCTGTCAACAAAAAGCAATATACTGATGCGTACGTACCCTCAGCCTGTTGTACCGGGGCTTAAATCACTTGTTGTTATTGCTAGGCCATTTGTATTTTTGTAAGCATTTGCGTTCCACCAGCACACTCAGAGTGAGTACTCTCGAGGGGGAATTTCCTTCCTGATAAACAACCCCGCGATGTGATTCAGCAGGAAGGATGTGGTGGTTAAGGCACTGGACGGGGATTTGGGAGACATGGGTTCTGTTCCCAACTCTACCACAGTCGAGATGTGATGAGTGGAAGGGCAAGCAAACAAAGAGGAGGAGCTGTTTAGCTACGGCAAAAACATACCTTCACGTGGACTGCTGGTCCAGTTTGGAAGTTAGATAGGTCATTCTTTTTGTTTGGTTAATCAAGTAAATAGTGTTAGAGACTCCTGTTTGTGCAGTTGAAAGCTGAAAGCTGATCTTGGCCTATTCCAGGAATCCAGAATAGGATCATTGTTTAAACTACACGTTGTTTTAACTTGCATGAGATTTCAGGTGCCACTTTGCAGTGATTCTTGGTTGACTTAATTCCCTGACTCACCATCTAGTTCTCTGATCTTCGGGCACTGCACTGTGACTTCTGCGCTAAGCTGTACGTGCACACAGGTTCTCCACTATCCTGCTTAGATGCAAAGGCTCCAGACCACACACAAGGTATTTCCTTTGTCACGCAGGGTGAAGTTCCTACAGTTTGATAGTAACGCTACATTCTTCTTTTCAGAAGCAAGAGCTTGGGCTGACAACACTGAGCTGTAGACCACCAAGCTCAGCATCCCAATCTGGTGCCGCCTTTGGGAGGATGAATCAGGACGGTGACTCAAGTGATCAGCCCACGGGTGAGTTTTCTGCTTGTCCAAGCCTTTGCTTATCTTCTCCTGCCGTTCACCATGATTTGCTTTCCGTTTATTTTCCTTAGTGCTATTGGAGAAGAATGCTGAGTTACAAATAGAGCAAAACCTGTGAATTCAATGCTAAATTGCGTGCCGTGAAGTTACTGGATGAAGTTGCTTGACAACTAGATGTCAACATTCTTAGAACTGTATTCCGGTTTCCAACTTTTTTAATCTGCTGTTTTTGTAACTTCTCACCAATTTGGAAGAACACATGATTTTTATTACTGTGTGTTACACAACTCATTCAGATTTCATCCATAGTTTAGTTTTCTCATTAATTTCTTTTGTAATTGCTTTACTCTATAAAGTAAGGCCCAGGGAAGATGCGCACACATACCATTTTCACGTATATCCCCTGAAGTTTCAGAGTTAGGGTCCTTGCCTGAGAGGTTGAATGGACAGGAATTTGTTACTTATTCTGGCTCTGTCCTGCCATAAATTTCCCCTCGTCTTCCATCCCCATGTTTGGTTATTGGAATCCGGCATCAGCTGGCGCTTCTGGCAGTTTCTGCGAAGGAGAAGGGCCGGGGAGGCGTAAGGCAGAAGCAGCGCCCAACGGCCTCCCAGGCTCTCGCTCGGCTCTCTGCTTTTTTGGATGTGTAAAAAGGGGCATTCTTGGTTCTGACGTGAGGGCTATTTTTTGACAGTTTCCATTGTTCCCTACTCTTTGTTAACGGCTGAGGTCTTTTTGTCTGATTCCTTTTTCAGAAGTCGAGGCTGTAATGAGAGCTGTCTGCTCACAGGTTTGGGGAGTTTTCTTTTGTTGTCAAGAGTCCTGAGAGTTTTTTCCTCCCTTTTTCGGACTTGCTTGAGCAAACTCATCCAGGGGATTGCTGGGATATCCCCTTGCTGGGACAGCAAGGAAAGTGGTCTTCAGAGCCACCCTCCTTGTGCCGTGCTCTTGCTGTCATGGTCCATGTGGCTGTAGGAGAGCAGGTTGATGAGGTTGGGGTTCTGAACACCTGCTTACACTGAAGATCTTGCCGTTGTCTATGGGTTTGAACCTGGGAGTCAAGAATGGAAAATCTTAGGAAAATTCCTGTGGTAACATGGAATATCTGTTCTTTAATACTCTGCACGTGTTTTTGTGACTGTGAACAGATGATGATTGCGCGTCACGCGGGTTCATGAATCATCCACGAAAGGACCCAGAGGCCGTTCAAGGAAAGTCTCCATGATACAAACCATCCTGGGTGCTCGTGAGGAATGTGCGGCTCACATGGATCACAGATTGCTCACTGCAGCGTTATTTTTTGTAGGGGTAATAAATATTATGATTTGAGTTTAGATCCACTCCCTAAAACAGGCACAGGAGTGAAGCTGCCAAGAGGGACACATTCCCAATGTACTACTTGGGTGGATTGGACACCTTCTACTGAAGCGCTTAATACTGGTTCCTCTTGGAGCCAAGATACTGGGTTAAACAGATCTGATCCACTCGTGATTTGTATCTTGACTGAAGATAGGGATCTGCAGATCTGGACCTCCATTTGTTCCGCTTCCAGCACCATCCCCCTGTAGTTTTACATTGTTGGTTCATTTCATTATTTCAGCCTTGCTACCACTGTAGCTATACTTAGAGAGGAAGGATATTATAATCTTGTGAAAGATTAAATTATTGTTACTGTAATCCAGCTGGAAGGGTAGCACTTTTCTCAGGGTAAGAGACAGCCAAGGTTTTTCCCATTCTGTCCTCCCCGTGTATGCAGGAAGGAAGTGCTGGCAAAGGCCCCCTCGGCTTCCTGTCGACTTCGGAGCACATTTCCAGACACAACCATCTCCACCATCCATCACCCAGCCCAGCCAAACAATCGGGAAGCAACGGGAAAAACACACGTCTCGCATAAACACTTTGGAGGCAGCGGGAGCGCAAACCGCTGGGATTCGTGCACGAGCCAGTTCGATCTGCGGGCTGTGTCTGCCAGCAGGTTACTGAGGATTTTCTTCCCTTCCCCTTTATAATTAAGTACTTTGATAATCAAAATTCCCCTTTAGAAGAAGCAGCTTATCAAAGGAAAAAAAGGAGAAAAAGAAGGAAAAGGGATGATGTTTAGTAAAGAAGCTACTGCCCCGACAGGTTGTGGAGCCTTAAGCCAAGGAAGCGACCGGGGATGCTCTCGGGTCTGGAGTGCTGGGTCTGGCCTCAGGGGAAGGAAGTGACTTGTCTGGCCTGACGGAGACAGGTTTCTGTCAGGTCTTCGGGGTAGGGCAGCGATGAGGCAAACGCTATCCGGGATGCCGTAAAGAAGGAGGAAATAAATAAGGTGGAGGCCTCACCTTTAAATGAATCACCTTGGCTGAATAGGATTCTGTGCCTCCCTCCAAGAAAAGGCTCAGAACTGAGCTGTGATCTTTTTCTTGTGTTACTGGTTTTGTTTAAAAGCTGCATTACAATATTTAGATAATATTTTCGGACCTGTCTGCGTTGTAACCTTTTTTTTAACATTCCTTAAAACAGCTATTTGGTTTTATTGTTTTCAGTATGGCTTTAGTATTCTCGCCAACTTCGAGCTGGGAATTTCGTTTTGGTTCTGATAGCAAAAGCCTGCAGAGATCAGCTGTTGAGAGATGATGAGCAATCACTGAAACACTCAAGATCACTGAATAATCCTATTGTGCAACTGGAAATGGCAGAATAGTGAGAGTCTAACTTGACGGAGAAACAACTTTTCCATGTTTGAGGTTTAATTTTCTTTATACATCCAGCCTGAATGCCGTATGTATGAGGCTGAGCACCGAGGTTAGTCTGTCTAGGTGTGAGCATCCACACGGATAGAGCCCCATCTGCATCACCGCCTTCTCACTCTGTATTTTCCAGTAGGTATTTTGGAAGCTATCTATTGTTCTTTGGCCTGAGATACTCCAAAGCTACCTTTGGAGTAGTGTCCAACAGCAAGAGGACTGGTTTGTACTCGCGAATGGAAGGAGCGGGATGGAAAGACTATAAACCACCGCAGCAATTACGCCTGCCCTCCTTTTTCAACTTGATGCTGCCCGTGTTGAATTGTACTCTGAGCCCACGCCTCCCACCCAGCTCAGCACATCAGCTTGTGAATTAGTGTGGAGTTACACCACCTCCAAGACTTCTCTCTTTGGGTCACTGGAAGGTTTGGGGTAAAATTCAAGTGAAGAGTCCAGCTTAATGGTAAACTGAAAACCTACCCTGAAATTTCAGCAGTTGCTCATATTTTAAGAAAATAATGTTTTGTGGCGTTTTTTCCTGAATTAACTGACACTACAGGATTCCTTCAACTTTTTCTGACTTTTCTCTCTGAAAAAGTCCTGTCAGGGAGCTCTGCAGCGCGACGGCCTTTGCAGCGTGCCCAGCGTACTCGGGGTCAGAATAGTATTTACTTAAGGCTATGTTTTGGCAAAGTTGGGATGAAACTTGAATGTGAGTGTAAGCTCTAGAATTACAGCACGAGTGTGTTGTTTTAATGATAAGGTTTTTGGGCTAGAGTTGTGGAAGTAATTGGTGAAGACTTTCCGGAAGCAAACTGCGTACTGCTGAAGTCTGGCCACTCTGACCCCACATCCATACTGGGTGATGTGGTGGTTTTTGTCACAAATCTTTCAGTGCAGTTTATGCTTTTTATGCTTTTTTTAATCGTATAAAAACCAGTGTGTAACTCTTTTAACAGTCTTGATAAGCAAAAAAATCCCCAGCTCTGTGCTGGCTACCTGCACAAGCGCCGCGTCTGCCCAGCCAGATGTGCTTTTCTGTGGTTGTTTCATTCCTTCTCCTCTGTTCCACATTTTTATTGTCCTTTGTCTGGGCTTGCAACAGGCATGGGGTGGGGTGTAAGCTCTTTAAATGCCTTTACGATACTCTGTGAGATCGAAATTATTTCTTATTTAAGGTCTTTACAGAATGCGGTATTATGGAGCCCTTGTTTAAAATCTGAAGGCATCTCTGAAACACCAACAATTCTTTTTGAATCTAGCCGAAAAGCCCATGAATAACACCAGTTGCAAAAGAAAAGAAGGTAAAAGTTACAGGGGGTGGGAAGGATAATAAACAGCAGTAATAGCTGTGTGTTTATGAAAACAGTAACAAAACCAAAAAACTTACCCATCCGGGCAATGGCCTAGAACTAAGGAAAGTCCGGTTCCCGCCCTGGTCAGGGCTGAAAGTAGATGCCGTCAATTGGAGTTGTCAACTTTAAAAGAAAAAAAGCAAAACTCAGCAACCTGGTTTCAGGTCCTGCCGTAGACCCGAAGTCCCCAGACAGTTTGTGGCATTTGGCAGTCTCATTTCCCTGTTTCGTAAAAGTATTAATCTTCCCCTTTGTGAAGCTGTTTGACTGTACATGGGAAAGTGCTCACATTCACAGCATGCAAAATTTCTTAATTTCCTTCTTGAAAATAATTTGTTGTGTCTTTTCTTGTCCCGGTGATCCCGTTTGGAGGAAGAAGACGTCACTCTAACGGGCAGCGGGTGCAATTCTGCCCAGTTCCTACACGCACCGATCTTTTATTTATTTTATTAATCTAATTATGCGCTGTGACTGCAATGGGTTAAAAAAAAAAAAAGAGACAGGGCTGTGATTTGTTGACAGTGTCCCTTTTAAGTACAAGAGTGCCAACTTGAAACCAATCCACCGCGTGCTAGCCCAGCAATGTAAGGAACGCGGGACGGCAGTAACATGATCGGATCTGCTGAAACCACCGAGCCGAAGCGCTGCCGGGCTGGGACAGGCTGCGAGCGGCCGAGGTGTTTATTTCAAGAGCCTGTGGCTGGGAGGGCTGGTAATTCTCAAAGAAGTGAAAGCAGACAGGGACTCGCGAGCCCCTTCTGACATGTGCTGGTGGCTGTCACGGTTTGTGGCTCGAGGGAAGACTCGGGACTGCCAAAGTCTCTGTAAGTCAAAGAAATGGGCTTGCGATAGTAAATGCTGTTTGCCCAGGGATACGACAACACCGCGTGACAGAGGAGAATTATGTTTAGACTGGAAATGGGGTTACACGACATGAACTGATTGATAAGAGAGAAGTTTTCCATGAATTGCCTGCTGGTCTCTACATTCCTCTTGCAAAAAGGGATGGAGCGTAAGAGCCGTTTCCTCCCACTCTGGTTCTTTCACATGAACCTAGGGAAGTCAAGGGTCAAGTTAAATCCAACAGTCCCAAACAACCTTCACAAACTCTAGTAAGGTCCAGGTAACAAACGTTGGAGGAAAAACATACAGTGAAATCAAACAAGCACTAATTATGAGAAAGACGGGAGGCGAAATTGTGTCCTACGGCCCAGGGCCGTGTTACTGCCTCTTGGAGCGTGTCACCGTGCGGCGCCTTGAGGGACTGTGGGGGTTGCTGCACCCTCCTTTCCCTGGCTCTCCAGGCGCATCTCCTCTGCTCCAGCTTGCGGGGAGCCTGCGGGGCGGTGTGTGCTGCCGGAGCCAGGGGGGTGCCTGCAGCACGTCCCTGCAGGTCTTCTCAGCCAAGGTGTCTGCCCCTCGGCAGAAGGGTTTGGGAGCGAAAATGCGGCAGGGAGGGAGGAACGGCTCTGCCGTGGCAGGGATTCATTTGTGTTTTAGTGGGAACTGTGAGGCGACAGAAATGTCCTGCTCCGAGTCTAAAGCAGTGTTTGCTGTGTGTGATTGTGCGTTCTTTTAAATTAAACTATTTTGCAAGCACTTCCTTCCTGCATTTCTCAGAAGGAGGGAGGGGGTGTGTGCAAAGAATGTTTAACTGCCTTTGACGGAGGAGGAAAACTGAAGAAAACAAGAGATGCAATCCTAACTACTGACCTTTTACTTGAGCTTGGTGATGTTTTTCAGCAGCGGAGCCTCCAGGGAGTAACAGCATCCTCCTTGCTATTGTGCTGCCTGCCCAAAAAGGGGGCTAAAGTTCAGCTTTTATGATGTTCTCACTCTGGGCTTGTGGGAAAAGGGCCACATTCCCTTTCTTAGGTCATACGAGTGCAAGAGATGACAGAGTCCTACAGTCTAACCCCAGGGCATTAGGCCAGTTCAGAATGGGACTGGGATAGACAGCTTGGTAAATATGCAGCCAGCTTTTTCTCCTTACGGAGATTCACAGCAGGTGGGAGGGTAATTTACATTGTTAAATTAAAAGGCACTGATTTATTTCACGTTGGTGTGTTATTGTTTCATAAAAGCACATGGGTTGCCATTACTCATAATGGATTCTTGCACTTTATTGTTAAATACTCCTTATCCACTTTGGTCGACAGTTACTGGAAATGAATGTTGTCCACTAAGACAAAAAACAAGAGGCAAATAAGCATAAAACAAAACCCCAACCTCCTCCCCAACAAACCGCGGGTTTTTAGGGGACCCTGCACAGTGCTGAAGGTTGAGATTATTGCAGTAGGAGTTCTCAAATTGTGCTCTGTATCCACCAGGCTGTTTATTCCCTGTACCATGTGGCAGGGTCTAGAGAGCCATCGATCCCTTTGCTCCCTGGTTCAGGTCAGGCTCCCCATCTCATAGGTGCCACCTAGTCTTCTGCTCAGCACCACGGTAGGTGGCTGTCACCAGTTCCCGTAGCAGCTTCTAGTGTTTCTATCCATTGAGGTTTCCTTCAGCCACGTTCTTGAAGTGTCATTCAGTAGATACTGAGCTGGTGTTTCTAAATGGCACGATCCTGGCTCTGGAGGGATGGTCGTGCTTCCTGAAGAGCTGAGCAGAGGAGGAGGATCTGCCTGGAAAGGCTGCCTATCTTAAGGATAGATACTGTTTTAAAGTTACTATAAGACGTACTGTTTAAAAAATGCATGTGGATGATGCTGATGTCTGCCTGTGCATTTGCGTCCTCTCAGCAGTGGTTGTTTCTCCTGCTGAAGGTGCTCGAGGTGCTGCAGCGTCTTAGCCTGGCCGTGCTGGGCTGCAGCAGACGAAGGATCCTCTCTTGTGGCTGACCTAGGAGTTCTATTCTAAGTTGGAGCCTTCTTTTTTGCATCGTAGAGCACACAAAACTGAACTCCTCTGCAGTTCATTGAAGAATATGCATCGCTACCTACAATACAACTAAATAATGTGTATCTGTGTGCGTGCGTTTTGGCAGAACGGAGCAAGTGGAAGCGCTGACTGATCTAGTGGCTTCACTGCAGCTGCAAGGGGAAGGTCTTGCTCCCTGCCCTTCTCCCTTGTGCCCTCACGCCCAGTCCTGGGTCCGTGAGTCATCCTCTGGGCTCCAGCGCTGCTACCTTGGACCCTTCACTGAGTTGGTTCACTTCACCGGCCCAGCAAGAGCTCATCCCCAGTGAGTTTATTGCCGGCGGCTGGCTGGGAGTGGTGGTGCCCTGCTGAGGAGCGGAGCCCGCGCGGGCTGGGGCAGGGGAGGGCTCCCGTTTTTCCGCAGGGCGAGCTGCCGGGCGGGAAGGGTTCAGGTGGGTCGGTGTGACCGCACTCCCATGCGATACGCAAAAGAGATGGAACGAGGACCCGGCACTTTGCTTTTGCTCCAGCAAAGTGGTGAAATGCAGCCAGATGTTAGTTTGAAGTACTGGAAATACGTGTATAGGCCAAAGCACAGCTTTGGGTGGCTGTTGGGTGGGTGCAGACATGTTAGGTGTCCCCCTCTCAGTCATGCTTTCACCTTCCCGGGTGCCACACACCTGGGACACGGTGGAGCGTGTGACTGTGCCGAAGTGAGGGCCAGCTCGACACGCTGTGTGGGTTTTTTTGTCTTTTAACATTGAGCCTTGCCTTTACAGCGTCTTCAGTGACTGACCCTCAAATTTGGTAAACACCGTTATCTCGTTACCCGAGGTGTGCAGGCAGGTGTTTGGGTTGTGGAGGAGAGAAATGAGGTACTTGGAGTCTGTCAACTCTCTGGCATTTCTGGTTATCAGCGTGGGTGGTAGGGTACGAATTCATGCTAGGAAAACAACTTGAAGGCGAGGGAGGTTTGCCTGGAGGTTTGCCGCGGGTGGGAGATGGACCCTGATGCAAAGCCCGTGGGCAGTGGCACTCCGATAACCCCAGCAGCGTGCCTGAGCAGGGCAGAAACACGGTCCTTTTAGCCAACTTGAAGACTGCTTGATGCTAATCTGTCTTTCTGGCTTACAAGTGTCGATACTCGTACATACAAGCAAAAGCCTGTGGCAGGCCGACGTCCCGGCAGAGGGGCTGCATCTGCGCTGGCCCCACACTCCTGCCCAGCCGCCCGCTCCCACCATCCGCTGGGCAGCAGCGGCTCTAGCGGCTGGGGAAGAGCCGCCGTCCCCATTGACTTCCCGGGAGGGCAGCCGTTACAGGGGGTTGCGGGCTTCGGCTCTACAAGTCATTCGTTGAACCTTATTTAATTTGGCCTAATTTGAAGAGGTGTCTCTTTTCATTTTCTTCTGGATGCTCTTTGCACTTGGCTACACAGACATCGGGAGGGAGAATTTTCTAAATTGTTTGTTTTTTCTTGGGGAAAAAGAAATTAAAATTTATCATCGGTTTCCCTTCCCCAGGGCTCTACCTCAGAAATATCTTCTGTAAAGCAATTTTCAGCTTTTACTTGAAGAAGTACGTAGCAAACTCTCAGTAATTCAGCATAACAAAAGTTCACACAGTTCAGAGCTTTCATGATTACAGAGGAGCTTTTCTTGGGATTTTTAAAATGTCCTAGACACAATTAAAAGAATTTCTCAGCGAGGAGAGTGCAAGCTGGGGACTCTCCAGCAGATGTAATCACTCAAGGAAAACTTTGTTTGGCTTGGCTGGGTCCTGCCTTCGTTCCATGCGCTTTTCATCCGCCGCCGCTCTTTGTCTCTCCGTCTTTCGCAGTGTCTCTCTGTCTGTCTTTGTCTTTCCCTCTTTCCATCTGCCCCATGTTCCCTTGCAGGCGGAATGGGGCCGCGTGAACCTGGCTACTTCCAAGACAACCGGGGAGACTGAAAGAGGGGCCTTTGGCTGTCGGGAGACTCCGCGGTCGCTCACTTCCTAGAATTAAAGGCTGGGAGTTGGTCTGTAAACCAGCCAAACCGGAGACAATGATTTGGTTTCCATTTTGTTCCTTTGATACTGACTTAAATACGTGCACCAAATGGGAAAACAAAATTTACATAAAAGTAAGTCAAAATCCACCTTCTTAAACAGATCTCTTCTGCCCCGCGTCTTCTGCGATGGATAACGCAGGTCGCAAAAGTCACCCGCTGTTTCCTAAAGGACTTTGGAAATCAGGGCTGCTCCTGGAGAGCTGATCCGTAAGTGACATCCTGGCCGTGGTGTGGGGCTTTTGGGAGCCCTGAGACGATGGGACTGGTGCAGCTGGAATCCCAGTGGGCGAGAGGGAGCTGCACGGACGCGTAGCAGCTCCAGGGCCGTGGGGATGTGCTCGTGGGGACGCTGAGAGTCCCCGTGGTTCCGGCCACCCAGCAGGGTCTGTGCTTCGCTGGGGGCTGCGCTGGACTCCCGCAGCTGCTGATACCAGGCGAGAATAAGTTGGAAGCAATTGTTAAAAGAGAAGGATCCATACCGAAGTGAAAATAAAGCAGATGGATCCATACTGATGTGAAAATGAGGGAGGCTGGGATCGGGCACCTGTTCTTGTTTCCATGGGGGTTCTCCTGGGAGACTGTGGGTGAACTGCTGCGCTTCCCAGTGCCCGTGTGGGGAAGAAGTGCAGCATCTTCGTGCCTTATAAACTAATATATAGCCTGAGGTGCCGCTTTTTAAGGCCACCAACACCTGCTCGATGTAGAAAAGGAAAAACACAAACATAGGGGGCTGCTGTCTTCAAGGTAAGACCCGCTGTTGGCAGCTCTGTGCGATAGTGCTTCTTCGGCTCTGCTGCTTTGGGTATGTCTCGGTGGCATCGTTGATTTGCAAGAAAGCGTTGAAGTGGTCACAGTAGGGACCGTAAAAGGATTGCATTTGAGAGATCAGCACGTCCTTGGCTGCGGGCAAGTCTGATGGGGAGATTTCAAAGAAATAAAAGAAATAAAGAAAGTGGAGGTGGAGGAGGGCAACCACTTGCAAAGGATTTTAGATAACTGCAGGTCACAAGGGCGTGCAGAGTTGTTGGGGTAGCTTTGTCTCAAACTTGGTGATGTTGCAGTGTCAGGGAAGCCACTCCAGGCTTCCTAATGTCTTTGCTTTGGTGCTCCCAAAGGCAGCTCCTTCTGAACCAGCTGCGAGCTGTGATTGCGACTCCTGGACAGGGGATGCTCTAGGTAGCACACGGAGCTGGTGAAGGTGAGTATTGCATTCAGTCGCATCTCTCGCACTGCGTGATCCCATTCTGTTGTGGCAGCGCGCGGGCACTTTGATGCTGGAATCCCTGGCAGCTGCGCGGGGCTCTCCGTGGAGAGCGGGCTCAGCCCACCTCCTCCTGCGCCCCACCGCTCGCTGCTTTAATTACTGAGTCCACACATTCATTAACCCTTCACTTCAATATCTGATTGTACTCATTTTCTATTTTAAGAGTTTTTACATCATTATTATTCTTACCATGTGCTCAAACAGCTCTGCGGTGGCTGATGGACGATAAACCGAAGTATTGTTAATATCAGGGCTTTGGTGCCAGGCCCGGTGCGCAGCGGTGTACAGTCACGGAATCACAGAACGGTTCGGGTTGGAAGGGACCTTAAAGATCATCTAGTTCCAACCCCCCTGCCATGGGCCGGGAAAATGACACGTTGTACTTCTGAGTGATGGGAGCACTGTGGTGTACGGTCTGGTTCTTCCGTGGGTGTGATGGCATGCAGAAGACCGTAATGAGTATTGTATTTTAAATTGTGTGTGCATTTTAAATAGGTGAAGCTGTGAAAAAATATGTGAAAGACTGTTGAACTTCCCTGTTTGACAGTTGTCAGCTAATTCTTGGACGTCCCCAGCCAAAATATTTAGCAGTATTCATTTTCCTGTGAGGCCGAAGACTGAGGAGACTTTAACTGGTTGTCCGTAATTCCTGAACAGGAATCGCCCCTCGGGAAAGTCAGGCTGAAGCATGCTCCCCTTCTTCTTCATTATTTTCCTTTGATGCCACGTAAAGCCTTCCGCTCTGAGTGGTTCATATACTGCAAATGTCTCCTCAAACACAGAGTGATGTCCCGCTTCCAGCCTCTCACCTGTCCCTTCCAGCGTCCTTGCTGAACGTCCCGTTCTTCTGCTGCCGCGGCAAGGCAGCTGCTGGCAGTTAACTCCCCAAGCCGTGCTGCTTTTAGCTCTTTCGGGCGTACCTGTCTCTAAGCACACCTCGTCCTTTCTCCCTGCCTCTGGCGAGCTCTCTTTTCCAAATGAGAAGGAGCGATGTGTTAAAGCGAATGCGACTTGCCACCGGGTCACACGCCGTCTGTTTAATGGTTCGTTATCATTACCTGGCTGCGTTGCCCCTGCGTGCGGACGACAAGAGCATGGCTGTGAAGAGCAGTACCTTTCCCCTGCTCCAGAACCTCCCCTGGGATGATGTGGTTGTGCTTTTAGGGCACGAGCTGGTTTTCTGCTTTAAACTGCAGTGTGCTGCTGGGCTCCACCAGCTCGTCTTAATTAGTGGGCAGCAGTGATTGCAGCACCGTACTCTGCTGCATGATTTGGGCCTGTTGCAAGTTCCCTCATTGATGAAATCGCGATGTGGAGTGAGGAGGTTCCCTCTCAGGCACTGATGGACATTTAAAACACTGCGGAGACCTGCGATGCCCGAGAAACGCCTGCAAAATAGTTCTTCTTGCCACAAACCGCTTTATAACCCAGCCCGGCTTCCTTCTCTAGCAGCAGGACCATCGCAGCACCCCGACGCTCTGTCGCCCACCCCATCAGCGTCCCGGGACTGAACACAGTTCGGGGGGACGGCAGGGTATTGCCCACTAAGCTGTTTTTCTCAGTTTTGATTCAGCAGTGTAACTCGGTATCTCGCACTAAAAAGACTTTCCATTGGTATTCATGGCTCATATAACAACTCCTCAACTGTTTCCTGCGGGTTCGGAGGGAAAGGATCTTTCCATGCATAATTTAATCACATTCAGCAGCGCAGCAGTTGGATTTTTTATTCCCTCCCCCCCCCCCCGAAAATCTATAACATCTTGTTAGTTAAATCCTACAGTTTTAGAAACGTCAGCGAGGCTGCTTATCTTGTTCATTCAGATAAACACCTCTCAGCATCCTGTTTTTCTTATGTCATACGAACAGGAAGAGAACGATTGTTTGAGATGTGCGTCAGTCAGAATTGTAACCAGGCAGCACCTTACCCTCCCCATTGCCATAGAAACCAGCAAATCTCTTCAGACACGTTGGTGCTGGGCTGACAGGTATCCTCTCTTTTCTACTTAACCTCCCAAGAGCTGCAACTTCGCAAGCCACGTGTAGCACCTCTCAAAGGTTCGGGTGTTATTTTTATTTTATCTAAGAGGGTGCACCTGTAAATTTTGCACGTGAATAGCCGTCGCTGCTTTGATCTTAAGTAGCAGTGATATCTTTTATGCAGCCTCGTATCTAGTACTAGAAACGCTGAAAAATCGAAGGCAAGCTGGTGAGTCGGTGGTAGCGCGGTGTGAAGCCCTGGGCAAGCTTTCGCCTGAGCCTGCGTGTGGAGTCATAATGTGTCCCAGAGAAGAATGGTTCGAGCCAGCCGGCTCGTGGAAAAGCATTTGGCTACTTTGCAATCACTTAGAGGTGTCCTGGGGAGCTTTGTGCGTGGAGGGAGCACGTTCAGCATTTGGGGCACACTTTGGAGTAATCGGAACTGTTCCTGGCACCTCAGGATGGGATTTTCAAAAGCAGCAACAGGAGCAGAGACACGCATGAATCACAGAATCCCAGACTGGAGGGGGTTGGCAGGGCCCTCTGGAGATCACCCAGTCCCACCCCCTGCCAGAGCAGGGTCACCCAGAGCAGGTGGCACAGGAACGCCTCCAGGCGGGGTTGGAATGTCTCCAGAGACAGAGACTCCCCCACCTCTCTGGGCAGCCTGTGCCAGGGCTCTGCCACCCTCACAGCAAAGAAGTTCCTCCTCATGTTGAGGTGGAACTTCCCATGATCAAGTTTGTGCCCGTTACCCCTTGTCCTGTCTCCAGGCACCACTGAGCAGAGCCTGGCCCCATCCTCCTGACACCCCCCCTTTCAGTATTTATCAGCGTTGATAAGATCCCCCCTCAGATGTCTTTTCCAGACTGAAGAGCCCCAAGTCCCTCAGCCTTTCTCCATCAGAGAGGTGTTCCAGTCCCCTCAGCATCTTGGTAGCCCTTTGCTGTCCCCTCTCCAGCCGTTCCCTGTCCTTGAACTGGGGAGCCCAGAACTGGACCCAGTGCTCCAGATGAAGAACATGTCATTTGAAGATTCTTGCTTTCTCTGGCAATATTGAGTATCGGTACTGGAGACAGAGTTTTAAGAGAACACTCTGAGATGTAATTAGCTATAGGAAGAAGAAGGAATTTGTTGCTGTAGGAATTTTACCATTATTTTCTTCAACATAAGCAAAGTATTTCGGCTGTGGAAAGCTTCATTCAGCCTGGACAGATGGGTCTTCTGCACTTTGTTTACTTGAGTCTTTTAATTACATTATAGGTAAACTGAAGGGAAGCCAAAAAGCTACTTCACAAGCCTTATTTTTGATTAGAAGAATGCTATGATATTTCCTCCAATTAGCATTTAAAGCCAATGAGTTTGGTTCATTATGCTGCCCAACGAGAGTGTGGGTCACGGGTGCCTACATCTGCCCGTCCTGCGCGGCTGTGGCTCGTAGCCTGTCTCCCTGCGCTGGGGAGGAGGACGAGGATGGAGAAAAGGAGGAAAGATGGTGTCAGAGCATCATCTCTTGAAAACACAGCCTGAGGGGCAGAAAATAAGCCAGCAGTGCCCGGGATTTGCTGGGCTGGAGCGGTGATGGTTGCTTACTTGCTGTTACCTGTGCCTTGGAGGAACGGCCAAGAGCAGCAGAGGGAAAAGGGAATTTCCCAGCAAGGGGCTTCAGGAAGGCGAGTGGTGACTTACCGTCCACGGCGCTGCCTGATGCAGGGCACCGGCCTTGGGCTTCTGAGAGTGAGAGGTGAGATACCGCTGGGGCTGGCCAGTGTGTCTTCCTTCTGTCCTGCCTCAGAGTGCTCAGAATGAAGATGTAGAAGTCAAGAGAAAAAAGCAGCGTTCACACGTAATTCCGACATACCTACATTCACAAAGAATTGTCAGAGATAAAATCTGAAAAGGCATTCCTTTCGGTTGTCGGTAGCTTTCCTCTCAGCAGATCTGTTAAGGCTAAAAATACCCATGGGCCGGGGGAGACGACACTAATATGTGCTGCAGACATGGACTTTTTGGGGGTTTTGTTTTTTAACTGATGGGAAAGATTCGCACAAGTTTTAACATGTGTTGGGTAGAGCATATGAAGAGGAGCTCTCACACAGGTACTGGAAAGCTGTGAATTTCAAAGTAAATGCTTAATAAAAGCAATAAGTGGCAAAATGTAATGTGCTCTTAAGTTCCTTAGCCTTGTTCCCATAATTGTGCCTCCCTTCTTCGATTCCGCCTTTGTTAAGCATTGGGCAATAAAACTTGTGGGCTTTTGCCTTGCTGGAAAAGTTAGTTTCGGTTGTAATTGCGAGATGCTGATCTTGTCTCTAGTACCCACCATTAATTGGAGTTTTGGCTCGGCTGACGGCTCTAGCTCTTGCCAGGCCATCTGTGTGCTAAGGGGAGGACTGGAGCTGTTACGATGACCCCACTCCGGAGAGAGACAGCGCCAGAAGACGTGGAGCTGCTGCAGCCTTGGTTTCTCCCCCTCATTTTCTACCAGTAGAAAATCGGTCGGTGTATGAAGATCTACAAAAGCAGTAGATCTTCCTCTCTCAAGCAGAACTGGTCAGTGTTTTCCAGCAGTGTTCTCTGAGAGTTTCCAGCAGAGTTTCCCCATCCGCAGCCCTACGCTCCCGTGAGAAGCTCAGTGCACCTATATTTGCTTTGCTAAATGAGCTGGAGTCCTCACAACACAGGGCAGGAAGATGTTGCCATCCTCACTGCTACGTGACACAAGGTTTGGATGTCTTTCGAATGTTATGTTAAAAGCATTTCATGGTACAACTTGATAGAAAGCTCTTGTGAACCCTAACTCAGGTGAAACTTTCCTTAATTTAAGGAGAAATCAAGCATTAATGAAAAACTGCATAAAAAAGTTAGGATGTGGACCCAAGCCCAGTGATGTTCCTTGGTCGATGTGTATGGAAAGTTTTGTGTCGGCTTCCTTGGGTGAGAATTTCATCCATGGAGCTCTTCCTTCAAGGAGGTATTTACATTTAAAGCTTTGGCTGAAATTAGGTGGTGTCACTTGGGACAGGTTAAAATACCCGGATTTCTGCAGCTGAAGGTCAGAGCCTTTGTGTTGGGGAACTGAAAGTGGGCCAAATGTTTTTAGCTGTGCATTTTAACGTGTGCTTAAAACACAGTCTAAATACTTTGCTAACATCAGGTCTCAACACGTAAAAATTTCTATTTCAACTCCTGTTTTTAAAAACAGTTTAGTTCTCATTTGGATACTTAGAGAACAAAGTTTCCTTGAACCTGATGACCTATCTTCAGTGATCGGAATGGTCTCGGCAAGTAAACAAACAACAAAAAAGTGAATGTCGGCTTTACTGAGAAGGTTACTTTAATACGCTTCTGAAATGCTGGCAGAAAAGCTGAAGTGTTCTCCAGGCTCACGTTGTCTTTCTCAGGTGTAACCTACAGATTTCTTGGGGCTCTTGCGTTATCCAGCCACAGATGAAAACAAATTCAGTGTCTGATACAGAGCACCTGAATGAGCATTGCCAGTTATGAGCTGTGTAGATAACCGAAACGCAAACCCTTCGGAGCTGGGAGAAGCAGGACGCCCTCGGTGCCTGTGCCCGGGCTGATGGGGAAGGAGCTGCAGCGCTTTGGGTTCTGGAAAGGGCCAGGGCGGCTGGTCCGTCCCCGCAGGGTTCAGTTCCGCCACCCTGCGCTTCGGCCTCAGAGAGGGAGAGGTTCTGGCCCCCATTCAGCATCTGCTGATTCTTCTTAAGTACACAGCAGTGAGGAACTGGCAGAAAAAAATGTGGGAATGGCGTTTAAACAAGAATCAAACTATTGTTACTGTTCTAAAAAGAAAGTTGGATGACTTCAAAACATGTATTGTGGCTTTTTAGTATTAACAGTTGGGGGAAAACTGCTTAGGAGAGACAGTTAAAGGTTCTTAGGTTTAGAACTTGGGGATTTCCAGAGATGTCTGGAAGGGAAAAAATACATATCTTTTTAGCTTTGTGATAGTACTCTGCATGTGATTCCTCTTTCCCAAGCTGCAGTTCAGTCCGCCAGACCTGCTGCTGCTGCTGTTCCTGATGCTCTCGGTACTAAGTAGCCAGAAAACAAGGACATGTGTAAGATGTTCCCCCTTTTATCCTGGACAATATTAGTTTTCTTCAGCTTTGCAGGAGTGATAAGCTTGCAAGAAGGAATTGTTAGTTTTCTGGAGTGCTGTTTTACGTGTTGGGTTTAAGCTCCTGAATTTCCATTTCCGTGAAAATGCCATGAACTCAGTGTAGGGACAGAATCACAGAATCCCAGAATCACAGGATGGCAGGGGTTGGCAGGGACCTCTGGAGATCACCCAGTCCCACCCCCGGCCAGAGCAGGGTCACCCAGAGCAGGGGGCACAGGAACGCGTCCAGGCGGGGTTGGAATGTCTCCAGAGACGGAGACTCCCCCACCTCTCTGGGCAGCCTGTGCCAGGGCTCTGCCACCCTCACAGCAAAGAAGTTCCTCCTCATGTTGAGGTGGAACTTCCCATGCTCAAGTTGTGCCCGTTACCCCTTGTCCTGTCCCCGGGCACCACTGAAAAGAGCCTGGCCCCATCCTCCTGACACCCCCCCTTTCAGTATTTATCAGCGTTGATAAGATCCCCCCTCAGCCGTCTTTTTTCCAGACTGAAGAGCCCCAAGTCCCTCAGCCTTTCTTCATCAGAGAGGTGTTCCAGTCCCCTCAGCATCTTGGTGGCCCTTTGCTGTCCCCTCTCCAGCAGTTCCCTGGCCTTCTGGAACCGGGGAGCCCAGAACTGGACCCAGTGCTCCAGACGTGGCCTCCCCAGGGCAGAGCAGAGGGGGAGGATGACCTCCCTCCTCCTGCTGGCCACACTCTTCTTGATGCCCCCCAGGATGCCATTGGCCTTCTTGGCCACAAGGGCCCATGGCTGGCTCATGGTCATTCCGTTGTCCCCCAGGACTCCCAGGTCTCTTTCCACAGAGCTGCTCTCCAGCTGCTCTCCAACCTGTTACTGGTTGCCTTGTGCCCTGGCTGTGACGGATCCTGCTGCTCTGGGCTCGTGGTGGCACGGTGAGAGCCCCATCGCTCGGCAGGTGGTGAGGAATGGCCCCTTCCATGGCAGGGAGCTCTGGGAGCTCCTCACCCTTTCTCAACCCTGAGACGCTATATGGCACCAAACCCATTTCTCTTTATCACTGAAAAAAACGCATGGAGCCGTTGGCTAAAGTTAGTAGAAATAGCTTGGCTGAATATTTGGAGGAAAATAAATATTTTATGATGAAACTGTGTTTTTTGCACAAATAGGTTTGAACACAAGAGCACAAGCCGTGGTTTCGGCAGGACGGGGATCCACCGAGCTCAGTGCCTTCAGTCACCCCCCTGGCTGTGCCTGGCAGTGGAGATAGAGGGAGAAGGTGTAGAAAATCAGAAGGGGATGAGGGGGTGCACGGGTGTCCTCCCCTCGGTGCGTGCCCCGACACCCATCAGTCCCTGAGTGCTCCCGTGCCAGGGATTGCCTTGGCATCTTGGTGCTCAATAACCCTCGGTAATGAGGTTATAGCCCATCAAACAGATGAGGAAACCATTAAAAGTGTCACCAATTTCTCGCAAAAGGCTAATGATCGTTATGTTTTTTGGCTTTTATTAATTTGGATTTCATTACCTACCTAGGAAGCAACTTCTTAGTATTATTTTTAGAATTGCCACTTATGCAAAAATGGGTGCACTTCTCCTTGTCAAGCCGGGGTGTGCTGAAGGTGTCCCCGAATGACTCCGGTTTGTCTGAGGTGGTGACTCTGCGTGTTCGCATCGACGGGGTGAGCTGCTCTCCTTTGCCGCTGCGCGAGGGGAGGGGACGTTTCCGCTCCCTGAGAGCGGGACATCTTGGGCGCTGTGGGGGGATGTTCCCTAAGCCGGGTAACTCCTTCCTTAGGTTTCATTTTTATGTCTTAAGTTGGCGACAGATCTGAAGGGCATCTGCTGGCGTGCCGTGGGCGGTGCTGGCTGGTGGTGACGCTCAGGCGTCTGCGTGCCCGGGGCGGCAGAGGAGCGCGATGCCCGCAGGGTGCCGTGGCCGGGGCAGAGGAAGGTCCCTGGTTGGGGTTGCGGGGTGGAGGTGGCGGGGCTGCCCGCCTCCCGCCGCGGGGCCTGGCGAGCGGCTCTCCTCAGTCTTCATTGACAAAAAGCACTAAGAAAATAAGAGGAAAATGTTATTGAGTGTTCTGCTCAGACAAGCGAGCCTTGTCTTTAATGAGAGTGCATTTTGTTTGATCTGTGTTTTTTGGGGGGGAAATGATGAATTTTAGCCATTATGAAAACAAAAGCCATGGTTATTTGTAAGGATTGTTTTATAAGAAGCATATGTGTGCTTTATTATTCTTTTGCTTGAAGTGTGGGGATTGTTTTCAGTTGGGAGGTTGCATTAGAAGAATGTGAACTTCTGACTCACTGAGAAACAGGGCATGTCTTAGCGAAATTGTGAGGTTTCCTATTATGTTTTCATAACTCAAATTTCTCAGAATGGAAGGGATCTCTTTTGCCCTTAGTTAAAGAATGACTTTTACTGCCATTGAGAAAGACCGGATTCTTTTTCTAGCTTGTGTTGCTCCCAGTGCACTTTTACTCTGCCCGCTGTTCTTCATCTGCCTTCCCCTCTCCAGCGTGGCAGTTTCTCCGTGTTCTGCCTCTGCAGCTCGCTCTCCAGCCATATTTCTGTTCCATCTCTAAATTTTGGCTTTTCAATAGCGATGTAGTCGGCAGCGTAGACCAAGATATGGCTTAACATAGGGATCCCAGGAAGGGATGGGCTCAGCTAACGGCATCTGAGGAATTCCAGCTTTTCTCTAGAAGAATCAAATGAGGAACACGAAATCAGCATTGGGTGCATTGCCGAATGCTTTGTGATAAGCTTTTGCAAGGTTATGAGAGAAAATACAGTTAGTAGAGCTGTGCTATAGTATTGCGTGCTGTCACGTTAATACACTAGATCCAAACCAGAGACTCCAATTCCGGAATTGCTGGCCTGTACCTTGCTATCCCACAGGCAAGGCACATCATTGAACTACGTGTTTGCATTAAATCAGGTCTGTCTGAACGATGGTGAAGAACCACCAGAAGATAAGCTTCTAGATACTGACCTCCCCCTAAAGTGTAGCAAAACATTTCCTGCTGATGGAACAGCTGTCTCCTTTGGATGGAAAGGCAGCTTTCCCCGGCTCCTAACACAGGGAGAGAGCTGGGGTGGTGGGAATTGTCTTGGCTTCAGCTGGGGTTTTTGTCTGCCCTGTGAACCGAAACATCATCTGGTTCTGCCGTTGGAATTGCTGTTGGGACCACACCGTGGCGGTGCGTTAGGTGATGTGAACACCTCTGCCACAGTAACGAGTCCAGCTGTGAGTACTTCGTCTGCTGTGGAGAGCCTGCAGGGAAGCCCAGGCACGGCCTCCGGCTCTGCTCTCCTCTGGAGCAGGGACAGATGGCTGTCATCTACGGGCATGGCAGGGCTGGAAGAGATGTGTCAGAGCGGTCCCAGGTGGTCGACAAAGGGAGAAATAAGGAACCATTCATGTTAAATGAGGATTTTGGCTACCGAAAATGAGCTGATGTTCATAATCAGGTGATTACAAGTGAGGAACTTCCTGATTTGGGGGGGGGTTTTCCTCCTTTTTTCCCCTCCTGTCTGCTGCAGGTATTCCACTGGCTCTTAGTGCAGGAGGTGAATCGGAATGTGCGAACGAAGAACTGGAGGAACAAGTAATGAATGCTTTTCCTTCGGTGAACCTAGCCTCACAGACCTCCCAAAAGGCGAAATCTTTAATGTTAAAATTACAGGGGAGGTGTGTGGTGTGTGGAGTTTTTAAGGCTGTGGTAGCTGCGTGTGGTTACTTCCCTTCGGAGATCTGAAGGGTTCTGTGCGGTGGAGTTCAAAGCTCTGCCGATTAGAAAGCTGCAGCTAAAATTGGAAACCGAGCCAAAGGCTGGAGCGAGCCAGACATACCTTATAAAGAAGGACCCTCTCCGTCTTGTTGCTTTGTTTCCTTGTTGTTTGAATTCAGCTAAACCCACATAGTTATACGTTTAAAAGGCATATTTGTCTTTTGCGGGAGACGCCGTTAAGGAGCAGTCGCTGGGCATGGTGAGAGAATTTTGCAGCCCGAGAAATTGTGCTAAAGCAGAGCAATTTATTGCTTCTGAAATGAAATAGTTCTGTGACATCTGATCCTCTTGTAAATTTTGCACTGGAGGATTCAGCGGTGGGATGTAATTAACATTTAAATTGATCAGGCTCTTCCGGCAGCATTCCTCTGCCTGTCTGCAGACGCTGGGACAGGAGACGTCTCCCTGCGAGCGAATACCTCTGGGCTGCTGCTGGTCTGAGTGGGAGTCTCATCACGGCAGTCCGTGGAAACTGGGATGAGTCACCCAGTGGTTACTCCTTAGTCATAGTGTTCTTGGAAGGGAACTGTTATCATTCCTGGAAATATCTGTTCTCCCTAAGACACAGACTCCGCCATGAGAAAGTACTGAAGAGCTCAGACCACCTCGGTGCAGGTGCATCTGCGATGGGAGCGGACACTCTTGGGAATGAAAACCCTCCCCATCCCCAAGACGGTGCGAGTTTCTGCTTAAAAGTGACGTGCGGGGATGGAGAAGGATGCGCTGGAAGTTCATCCTGGGCATGGCATTCTTGGAATGGGAGTGATATTCCTGAAAAAATCAGTCTCCCTTTAAGACAATTTAACTGGTAATGACAAAGTATCCAAGAGCCATAAACCCCCTCGGTTCAGGGAACTTGCAGACCTGATCAGCCTGGAGAAGAGAAGGCTCCGGGGAGACCTCAGAGCCCCTTCCAGTCCCTAAATGGGCTCCAGGAAAGCTGGGGAGGGGCTGTTTGCAAGGGCATGTAGCGATAGGACGGGGGGCAATGGTTTAAACTGGAGCAGGGCAGGGTTAGATTAGCCATGAGGAAGAAGTTCTTTACACTGAGGGTGGTGAGACACTGGCCCAGGTTGCCCAGAGAGGGGGTGGAGGCCCCATCCCTGGAGACATTCAAGGCCAGGCTGGATGAGGCTCTGAGCGACCTGATCTAGTTGAAGATGTCCCTGCTGACTGCAGGGGGGTTGGACTAGATGGCCTTTAGAGGTCCCTTCCCACCCAACACCTTCTGTGATTCTGGGACACAGGGTAAACACGGCGTTTGCCAAAGGGCTGCTAAAGCACTCGCGTTGGTACTGGTCTTCTCACCAGGGTTTCCCAGTAGTTCGGAGTTCTGCCTTCTTGGCTGCTTGCTAAGTTGTTTGGGTTTTGATTCTTTATGGGGAAAACAGCATTTTTATAAATGCCTCTCTTTATGTAAATCCCTCTTCACTCCCAGTTATAATTTATTTGGTGCAGTGCCATGTCTATTAAGCAAAACGCTTTGTGACTTTTGTATTCAGCAAGTGAATTGAATGAGAACAGGCAAAAACTGAGCTTGGGTTTGCAGAAAGCGGTGCCTGTCCGGGCTGTACTCGTGTGTCGGTGCGGACACAACGCAAGCAGAGGTTGCATTTCATTGCGGGTGAAGTAGGAAATACGATCCTCGGCACCGTTCGGAAAAATACAGGCAAATTACGGCAATGCCATTAAATATCATTTGGAACACGTGTTCTCAATAAGAAATGGAGAATGGGTTGGTGTAAGGGGGATGGAGCGATACCGACAAACCCACTTCTCAGGGTTTTGCTTCTAATGAGTTCTGAGCGGCTAAAAAAACCCCGTCCTGCCTCTGGCTTTTGCCTTCTGGTGCACTAATTACCCCTCACTCTTCCCTCCCTCGGAAACCCAGGAAGAGAGTCCCATTAGCCTTGCTGCAAGGTTATATTTTAACTGGATGCAGCTACGATGGAAACACAACAGTTACTCCAAAAGAAACAGCAATAAGCAAGAAGTTGCCCAAAGTTCCCAGCTCTGGGGGTCGCGCTGCTTAGGGATGCTCTGGGGCGGCGGGGGGTGTCTTGGCCTCTGAATTTCTCACTGTTTTCAGTGAGATTTCCCCATTTCCTTCCCAGGTTTGCTGCTGGCCTCGTCTCCCGCTCGGATTGCTGCCAGGGCGTTAAGCGTCTCTTGAACGCGCCTTCAGCGGGAGGGATGTTGTGGCAGGAGCAAACGCTGCTGCAATCGCGGGATCCTCGCTGCTTTTCGGATAAATGGGTTCATCTGTATCGTATCTGGTTTGGTCGGTGACCGTTCGTTCTAGTACGTGGGGCGGCTTTACCGCTCCGTGGTTCTGCAGCGTGTCAGGCACCTCTCCCCACACCCCGGGATAAATCCAAGTAAGAACCAATTACTGAAAAAGCCACCTACAAAGCAAAAGGAAAAGGCACTGCCATGCCCTGCCAAATATTCACGCATACGTGCTTTTTCTGCTCTTTCCACTCATTTTAAAATAATATAGTACTTTACCTTTTGTTTCTTTATTGTATCGTTTCTCTCTTTTTTTTTTTTATTACAACTCATTGTATTTATTGCATAATACCTGTATATTCTAAAATTGTTTGTCTTTTAAATTTCATTTCACTGGGTAGGAGAAACTCCAGGTGGAATCATTTTCTCGAGCTCAAAAATACGTAAACAAGGTTGGAAGGTTTATTTGTGTTGCGTGTGCTCATTAAAAGTAGTCACAGCGAGAAAAGCTCTGAGGCGTAAAAATCTGTGGCTTTCTCGGGAGGAATTCTGTATCTCTTTAATTAAATCAGCTTGTTTAATTAGAGATTCAAAATCTGCCCCTAGAAAATGTATCCCTTCCTTCTTTGCATCATCGAGGTGGCTTCATTTCTGTTCCGTCTCAGCTTTCCGTTCTAGAAAGTTTGCTCACGGTTGGTGTGAACTACAGACGCTTTTCTGAAAAAAAATTGAGACAAAGTAGGTTTTGGTAAGAGGCTTTGATTAATTCCCAATCCAGATAGCAAACTACGTCTTGGTTTTCCGTTGTAATGGCAATTGTGCAGCAGTGGGTGTACCCATCCTGCTGCTGGAACAGGAGTTGGATGGATAACTCTGCTCCCCCGCACGCCCCCCCCAGTTTGTGCATTGCCTATACATATATATATATATATATATATTAGTTTTGAAGTGCAAACGGGCTAGCTGCACGTACGGTGGCATCGAAGTACCTAGAACCTTTCTTTTCCTTTCAGAAAAATATCTCAAAGGCTTGTTGAGACTAGCAGGAGTTCCCGCAGAGGACAGATTTCAGGGATTTACTGCGGCGGAAAGCGCACAAACGATAGATCGTAGGGAAAATGCACTGATTGTTTACTGGGTGGGTTGGATTTGTTATTTATTCCATTAAACATTTAGTAAAATCCTGTTAATTTGCAAGGCGGAGGTATAAGCGGTCTGCCTAAAGAAGACGTAACCATGAGCATTTTATTCTCGACCTTTTCCGTCCATGAATTTCAGCCGTGATTGACTGTTTGGTGGGGGTGATCCTGCCTTTCAGTCCCTTTAGCCTCCTTTTTTGGGGGCTGCTTTTTATTTTTTTGCATTCCGTATCTTTTAATGAGTTGACTGTTAATTCTTCCAGGTCTCGGGCCGTGGGGCGTTTAATGGCTTTTGACACAAAGAAAAAGTGTCGAGAGATTTTTTTCATTGATGAATTCCCGCTACGGGGTCGGATGTCTCCCTTTCCCCACGCGAGAGAGACACACCAGGAGCCCCCGGCAGAACGCGGGTTTCTCTTGCCGGGGCGTTTCGGCAGAACCGCTGAATAACGCGGCAGAATTTTGCAAGGACGCAATAGCAAAACCACGGCTTTACCTCACCAGCCCGCGGGCACCGCTTTTGTTGTGATCACAGCGGGTTCCGAGTGATGTATGCACAAAGGCGAAGGAGAGAATGAACAGAAAGTAGTTTATGGCTTTCCTCAAAGGCACTTTTCTAACTCAAAAATATAAGCCTTGTGGTTTATATGGTTTTGAAATGTAACCACAGATATTGAGAACTGGAAAACATCTGATTTACCATCTCCTCCAATTTTGGTACCAGATTCAGGGCAGAGGAAATATATTTGCAGAATGAAAAATGTTGAAAGGAAATATACTAATGTCAAACCTTTTAAAACAGGAACACACTATTTGGAGAAACTGACAGATGAAGAAATTGAGGTCGTTTGTGTCCTGATGGAGCGGGTGCAGATGTGTCTTTTTGAGATCTCCACCCAAGTGCTATAACCTTCCTTTGGTGAAGCTTTGCCAGATATTTTATGGTCTGCAGCCCCTTTTTTGGAGCTGTGAAGGATCAGGGTCAGACTGAGGACTTTCTCTTTGAGCTTGGTTTAGGAGCTGAATGGGATCAGCTGCCCGGGACACATCTCAGCTGCTCCAGCGTGGTGGACCTGGCCATCCTTGGTTGCATGCAGCTGGGAGCAGAGAGAGCTGATGCTCTCCTACTTGCAGCACTTTCCTTATGCTGTTTTACATGGCCTCATCCTTGTTTTGTTTGTTTTTGCTCATGGAATGACCCTTGCTAACAGAATCATAGAACGTGTTGGGTTGGAAGGGACCTCTAAAGGGCATCTAGTCCAACCCCCCTGCAGTCAGCAGGGACATCTTCAACTAGATCAGGTCGCTCAGAGCCTCATCCAGCCTGGCCTTGAATGTCTCCAGGGATGGGGCCTCCACCCCCTCTCTGGGCAACCTGGGCCAGTGTCTCACCACCCTCAGTGTAAAGAACTTCTTCCTCATGGCTAATCTAACCCTGCCCTGCTCCAGTTTAAACCATTGCCCCTCGTCCTGTTGCTACCTGCCCTTGCAAACAGCCCCTCCCCAGCTTCCCTGTAGGCCCCCTTCAGGTGCTGGAAGGGGCTCTGAGGTCTCCCCGGAGCCTTCTCCTCTCCAGCTAGTAGCTGGATATCTCTTCAGTATGTAGGAGTCTCTGCAGAATTTAACTGCTCTTTGGAAGTGGAAATTCTGTGTGTTCTTGGTGTGACATATGACGGTTTTTTCCTGGCCTGGGTGACCAGGCCGTGCTTTTTCAGGCGCTGTTCTGTCACTGGTGTAATACGTGTATTTTAGTAACTGCTGCTTCTTGCTCTTACTGCAGTGTCTGGTGGTCGCTCCAGAATTTCCCTGTTCTTGTCCTCTGAGTTGAGCCCAGATGCGCTTGTGGTTCAGTTGTGACCATTTGGTTTTCAGTCGCTTTGCTTTGTTCTTCCTTCCCTTGTATTTCTTCCTCTCCCTTTTGTGTTGAGCAATCGTCTGCTCTCCAGATTTGCTCTGGAAGGCTTATGACACTCCTTCTAAGGTCCTGTCCTTTTTCCTCGGATATCCTGGCATTAGTTTCCTGATACTTCTCTGGTTCCTTCTCGGATGTGGGTGAGCAGGAACCTATCTGGTATTGCAGTGGGAACAAAACAGTACTGTTACTGCTTCCTTACCCATGCCAGAGACACTCATTTTTCACTCTTGAGAGGTGCCAGGAGAACCCTGGGGAGGCCTGTCCCCCCAGAGAGGTTCCGCAGGAGAAAGAAAAGATTAATTGTTCATTTCCTTCAGGAGCCAAAATGACGTGGACCTTCACATTTACATCTTCTGTCCTAGCTGGAGGGTAGCTAGGTACAATAGCTCGAGATCCACCGTGAACTCCCCCAGTCTGGTGGGACCAGGCACAAGCATAACATTGCGTTGTTGTTTCTTCTTCCCTTGTTCAATCCCCACTCTGGAGAACTGAACTCTTTCTTACGCACAAACTGAAGGGAGAGCAAAACCTTTTGGTCAGGTCATGCCAGCAGACGGGTGGTTGCCCTTCCCATGGTCGACCTTCTCCTGCCCCAGCAGTTGGGCCCTGGTCCGTGCCGCCGGCCGGCCTGGCTGCCCGGCAGCGGGGTCGGCAGCGCCCAGGGCACCCCAGAGGGATGCCTACGGTATGGGTGCGTTCCCTTCCAGGGGCTGGGCAGGGGGAAGGTTGTTTCCTACTGAGCCGTGCTCGCACAGTGGCGTGCCGGCAGCATGGGGAGTCGCTGAAAATTGAGTGGGGAGATGGTTTTCATGCGTCCCTGTACGGAAAAAACGGTGAGATCTGATTTCAGTTACAGGGAGGTAAGGTAGGAAAAAGTCACATAAGAAAAGGGCTTGTTTTGTTGATTGAGGTTTAGAAAGCTTTTTAACAAGTTGAATTATTGGCTGTATCTGAAGTGAAACACTGCTTTCCTAACGGCTCTCATTTCCTGTATCATTCTGGCTTGTTCACTGCATTAATTACCGTCCAGATTTACAGTGTATTTGGTTACACACTGGGTTGCATTCGAAAGTTTTTTTCCTGTGTGTGTATAAATTTCTGTGGGAGTCAGGCCAAGAGCAGAGTGTGTATATATGCGTGCACACACACGTGGGCTGAATTTGACCGTTGGTTGCTAATTTTGTGGGGAGCAGGGATCTGGATTTTCTTCTGTTCTGTTGTAAAAAGAGACTTTTCTTTTTCCAAAGGAACGGCAGTAGCTGAGAACAGCCAGTGTTTGGAGAGTTCAAGATTTCAGAACAAGCAGAGATGAGAGAAAAATATTATTTTATGAATTGTAAATGTGGCATTTTTAATTTGGCTGGTGTTTCCCGGGGGTTAGTGGATAATGGGAATACTGTCGCTCTCTTGGCTCGACCAGTAATCAGCTTGCTACTTAATATATTTCATAAATGCAGGGCTTCAGAGTGTGGTTGGATGAGGTAGAGCTTTTCACAGTTGAAGTAGCTTTTTGTGACCTGAAATATGAAGTGAGAGGCGATACTAAGCAAGAAATCCAGCATTTGGAAATGAGCCATTTAGGAACTGTAGAGCGCAGAAGGTGATTGAAAAGATGTTTCCTTTTCAGTTTAACATTTTTCATTTGGCTTTGTGAGAATGTAAGAGGAGCTGCACTAAATATACAAGGAGAGTTTTGGAGAAATTCAGATTTTTAAATTCGTTCTCCACGTTTAAACTGTTGATGCAGTAGAAGATTTTCATTCACAATATTCTGAGTCATGGTTTCGTAAGTAAATGATTGCGAATTAAATAGAACCAGATATCAAAAAAGTTACTGCTTTTAAAATGAAACATTCTTCAACATTCGGTTCAGAAATACTGGTGTGATGAATAATGGTACGATGAATAATACCGGTGTGATGAATGATAATAGATACAAAAGAGCAGCTGAATGCAAGTTCTCAGATAACTAGGTGAAAAGTAAAAGAGAAAAATTCCAAATAACCTTCTTTTGTAATAACTGATCACTCTTTTTCTTAGCCTTGCCACTAATCCCAGCAGCACTTCATCTTTCCTCTTCCTCACACACCATCTTACCCAATCCCGTTGGAACCTGGCCTGGGCCCAGCTCGGCTTGCCCGGCCACCACTCACCTGGCCACCACTTCCACAGTCACCACTCGCCCGGCCACCATTCACCCGGCCACCACTCCCACAGCCACCACTCACCCGGCCACCACTCACCCAGCCACCACTCCCACAGCCACCACTCACCTGGACACCACTCACCCGGCCACCACTAGCCCAGCCACCACTCCCACAGCCACCACTCACCTGGCCACCGCTCACCCAGCCACCACTTGCCCAGCCACCACTCATGCGGCCACCACTCACCTGGCCACCACTCGCCTGGCCACCACTCCCACAGCCACCACTCACCCAGCCACCCCTCCCACAGCCACCACTCACCTGGCCACCATTCACCTGGCCACCACTCGCCCGGCCACCACTCACGTGGCCACCACTCCCACAGCCACCACTCACATGGCCACCACTCCCACAGCCACCACTCACCTGGCCACCACTCACCTTGCCACCACTCACGCGGCCACCACTCACCCAGCCACCACACCCACAGCTACCACTCACCTGGCCACCACTTCCACAGCCACCACTCATGCGGCCACCATTCACCTGGTCACCACTCGCCCGGCCATGACTCCCACAGCCACCACTCACCTGGCCACCACTCGCACGGCCACCACTCGCCTGGCCACCACTCACCCGGCCACCACTCACCCGGCCACCATTCACCCGGACACCACTCGCCCAGCCACCACTCGCCCGGCCACCACTCACCCGGCCACCGGGGCCACCCAGCGCTCACCCAGCAAACCCAGACTCATCTGCCCGTAAATTCACCCACTCGTGCCTTCCACCCACGGGCTGCGGTGGGGTTAACACTTTAGAGCCACTTCATTAAAAATTAGCGCGTTGATAATCCTTCCCGACCTGTGCAAGGTGCCCACCCTTCGAGGGCCATTATGTTTTAATATGAAAAAGGGGGAGTCGGGGGGGACGCGCAGCAGCAGCATGATTTAGTCGTAAATGCACCACTGCAGCTTTTGAGTGTTTGAGCCCGTGTGGGTGTTTAGTTAAAGCCATGCATGGATGATGTCTGTTATTTTGTTAGGGTTTCAGAGTGAGGGATTTTAGCCCTTTAATCCTGACTGACAGTTGGAAGGTTGGTGGTTTCAAACACGGTGGCACGGAGTAGCTGATTTCTCTCCGGTGAAACAATGCACCAGTGTGTCTGGGCTGCCTGTACAGAGCCAATAAATCTGTTTTGTTTTGTTTTTCTCCCCCCTTTTCTCTCTCTCCCTCTCTCTCTCTTCCCCCTCCTCCAGGCCAGGACCCACTCCTGCTGCTGAAAACCCTTCAGCTTCTCTGGACAAAGAAGGAGATGAAGAAGGTAAGGCTGAGCTCCCCTCCTCACTGCAGCTCATAACTGCATGCAGAGCATGTCCAGCCGCAGAACGCTTAGGTCAGACCTGCAGTTCTTCACGATTGCTTTCAGTTCCAGCACGCAGGGGAAGAGCCCATGCATTTGCAGCAAGAAGTGAAAAGAAAAGGTAGCTCTGTGTGATGCGAAGCAGCTCAGGGGCTCGTATAAAAGAGCTGAAGTTTACAGGGCTGAGTTACAGAGGCGAAAAAAATCACAGTTGCTTTTGTTTTCTTTTAAACACTTTTTTGGTCCATTCAATGGGGGATCTTTGGGGGAGGGGGGAAGAATATTTCTAGTAGCTGAAAAAATGAGGGTTGAAGTCAGTAGAAAAGTGCTCTTTGCCAAGTGGAATGATATCAAAGCCTTTGTATTCAAAGTATTTTTACTTTTTTTTTTTTATTTGGTTTGGTTTTGCCTTTTAGAGCGGTGAATGCAATTTACACTGCCTGTCTAAAATTAGTGCTATATTTTTATACAGCACCCTACGGGCTCTACGTGGAGATTTCTCGTAGGGAGTAAAATATACTTCATCTAAATTTGGGAGCTTGACAACTAACAAAAACACTAGATGCATCAGCTTAGCGGTGACTTTCCCATGTGTAACTCTGCGCTGTTCAGGCAGGTTCATAGCCAAGGTGTTTTTTTTCTAAAAGACTCAAAAACCTGCAGCTCACCACGTGGCCACGTGGAATGTGTCCTGTGTGCAATGGCCGGCGGGGCTGAGGACCTTGGTGTACGTGCTCCATCCTAGGTGTCTGGAGGGTTTAGTCATTGTCCTCGTCTGCCGCACCGAGACTTTCCATTACTGATAGTCTGTGGTTCCCAGCCAGAATAATTAAACAACTGGAACCACAGTGTGAGAGGTGCCTTTCCAAATGGTCAGTCACCGACATAGACTTGAGCTCAGCAACTCTGAAGCCTTGAGCTTTCTATCAAGTTTTGTTAGAGTTGGAAGAAAAAAAAATATTGTTTGTTAGGTCTTGAGGGCAGTTAATCCCACAAAACAACAGCAGGAAAGAGTAATCATCAAAATCTCTGTACCGCGTACCCTGGGATGTGTGCGGATTGTAAAGAAAAATACGCTGAAAAAGACAAAGCCTTCCATCGACGTGTCCTTGGGCAGGGAGCACCGCAGCTTTCCTGCTGAGGGGGGAAAAGCTGGAGGATCCCCGTGAGTCACACTTGCAGCTCCGCTTATTCAGTTTGGTTGTTTCTGGAACGCTCTACCCCAGTGAGACGCTTGGTTTCGCAGCGCCTGCAGGCTGCAGCTCCCGGTGGGGCAGGTCTGCCCCCCTCGGTCCCCCCCGTCAGGCAGCGCCGCGTGGCTGTGGGCATGAGCAGATGCGCGTTTCTGAGCCTGGAGGATGCGTTTCTGAACCAGGAGGAAGGCCTTTTTAGAGAGATGAGGAGGGCTGTGGTGGGACCAGACGGTGGCACAGCAGCAGCTGCCTCTAAGGAGGCCCCGGAGATGCTGGGAGGGCTGGAGCCCCTCTGCTGGGAGGACAGGCTGAGAGAGCTGGGGGGGTTCAGCCTGGAGAAGAGAAGGCTCCGGGGAGACCTTGGAGCCCCTTCCAGTCCCTAAAGGGGCTTCAGGAAAGCTGGGGAGGGACTCTGGATCAGGGAGGGGAGCCATGGGAGGAGGAGGAAGGGTTTTAAACGGAAAGGGGCTAGATTTAGATGAGATCTCAGGAAGAAATCCTTGGTGGTGAGCCCCTGGCCCAGGTTGCCCAGAGAAGCTGTGGCTGCCCCATCCCTGGAGGGGTTCAAGGCCAGGTTGGACGGGGTTTGGAGCAACCTGGGCTGGTGGGAGGTGTCCCTGCCCAGGGCACGGGGGTGGAACAAGATGATCTTTAAAGTCCCTTCCAACCCGAACCATTCTATGATTCTGTGAATGGTTCCTGACACGTGCTTGTCACACTGTCCCTGAGATGGGCTAATCCACGCTCAGGGCATCGCCGCCCTTCAGACATGCAGGGCACCCGCAGCAAGCGCAGACGCGTTTTTCAGGGGCGGCTGCTGCCCTGCCCGCGGTGTGCAGCTCGAGGTGTGTGCTGCTGCTGACACCCGACTGTCCCCTTCAAAGAAATGAGGGAAGTTGACTTACGTACAACTCGGTCTGCTCCACTGACGCTTGAATGGCAGGGAGCTGCTTTGCCTTTCGCCGTGTGTGCGCGTAAGGCAGTGCCGTCTGTTAACTGGGGTGAATCAGCCCCTTGGTCTTACATCAGTGACCGTGAGCTGAGGGAAGGTATCTGTCCATGGCGTGACCTCAGTTCTGGAACGTGTTTGTAAGAAGTGGTCATTTCCTACATAGGAAAGACAGGTTTGGAATTACCAAGAAGCATCAGCAGACTGCCCTGAGCTGTGTAACTAGAAATAAGGGACCAAAACTGAATGAAGGAGTTTGCAGTTTGAGCATCAGCAAAATTTTCCTATTCCCATGATCTGTCAGGCTGTAGAAATCCCCCAAGGAGCACTCCCTGCCATGGGAATCAATTGAAATGGAAATGGCAATTACACGTTTGAGAGGAATCCTTCTCTGGCAGAGAGACGAGCCAGGCAGCACAGCACTCTTTCCTCTCTGATTTAGGTGTCTCATGCCTTTTTTTTTCCTTTGTTTTTTTTTTTTTTTTCTTCCCTCTCAAAGTATACATAGCATAGCTGAAATCTTCAGATTGCTAGGAAGGTTTGAAGAAGTTTTTTCCCCCTGCTTGTCAAAGGCTGGCTGGTACCAAGTCAAGATTCAGTCTGGATACCAACAGTCTGTGCTGCCGGCAGTAGCGTGGGTGTCCGGAGACGCTCCGCGGGCGAGAGCGGGGCCCGTGTCTGCCGGAGCCCGTCCTGCTAAAGCCCAGGCTCTGCCTCCAGCCCAAGGAGGAGCTGAGCGCTGTGGTGAAAGCTCTTGTTCAGTCTAAATGTGCTGAAGAGGGGCTTTGCGGGGGGCGGGGGGAAGGGGGTAAGAAAAAAAGAAGAGAGGCCATTTATAAACAGTGCAATTTAGTTGGCGAGTTGCTTTGTTTTCCTTTGGCTGTTGCGTTGGATGTTTGTGGTTGGATAAGAGCTTGCCTTTTCCTTCTGCTGAATTTCGCCGTGAAGTTGGAGCCCTGTGTTTAACATCGCAAGTTCTTGCCACAGGGAAAAATACTTACAGGGAGAAATCTGTTATCTAAAGTCACATCTTTGTTAGTCATCAGCTTTTTCATGCTGCATTTGATAATCTAGTGAGAAAGGAACAGTTTCTGTCGTAAACCGATAGGTTTTGTGGTTTTTCCAGAACATGAAAGACACTATGGAAAATAACCGTCTTCCAGTAAATATTGTCGATGAATAAAAAAGAACAAATTCATTGGCAAATTTTCTGTAGATTTTCTTTTGTTTTCCATGTCGTTCTTCAAACTTTATGTTGTTTCCATTGGAAGCCACGACTGGGGCCATGATATACAGTAAATTACAAGTGCTGGCTGCAGGCGGGAATGAGCATCTTTTGGATTTTGCTTTTTAGCCAGAAAAGAAAGAGAGCAGCTGCTCTTAGTGATTTCTTGTTTTCTGTCTCCGCGTTTGCCTCGCTCCGCGCCAGTACGTGTACCATGCGGTGAAAGGTCCTGTGTGGGTACTGAAGGATGCCACTTCTTCACCCTGCCAACCCTCCCAGCTCCTTGGAAACTACTTCTAATGTAAACATTATAAAGATATTGCTCAGTACTGCTAATTTATCACTTCTACCAGATGGGTAGTAAGTAGCCTATTAACATTCACAAAGTGAGTGTCCAATTCCTTCACATTTCTAAACGCATCGCCCTGGGATTCCTAAGATTTATGGCGTGGAGTTTTCCCATGTTCCGAGCCCCTTCCTACGGCCTTTAGCCTCGCGGAGGTGTGCAGTGCCTGGCGCGCGGTGACAGCAAATCCCCTCCTCAGGTAGGTTTGGAGGAAAGGCGCATAGATTTGCAGCGTGGCAATCCGACGGAGTTTGAACGCCGATACTTCTTTCTTTTTAATCTTGGGTGTAAAACCCAAACTAGTTTGATACTCCCAAACATTCTGAGCATTACGCCGTTGTGGCTGAAGCGGGCATAAAGTCAAACATCAAAGTTTGTGATACAAGAATGCGGAGGAGGGGTTTATATGCTTTATTACTTGTAGGTCTGTTTGAAGACGAGTAGGTTTTTGAGCCCAGTTGTCTACCTCCAATATTCCCATTTTCCTAATAACACCCCTTTCTCCAGCTCACTTCTTTTCTCCCCCTCCCCCAAATCCCAAGCCCCTTTGTCTGCCCCCACAGAACAACTTCTCTGTCTTTATGGGATAATTAGTGTGGACAATTGCTGCTTTTCCCATTGGGTTTGAGGTGCAGTGAGCCATGAAGGAATCTGTAATGACATGAAAAGTCACTGGAGGCGCGGATGGTGGCTGAATAGCAACAGTTACCTCTCTGAATAGATTAAATTAAAAAAAATAAAGCTTTGTGTTCAGCTGGGGGAAGGGAGGATTCACTAATCTTTTTGTCCATGACAATGTGGTTTTGTATCTCAGCAGCTCAAGGAAGAAATCAGGCGGGGCTTTGCGGGGCTGGAGGACCCATTGGCAGGACTCCTGGACATGCTGGAGAGCAGCAGCGATTGGAAGGGGAAAGGGCATTCCCTCGGGTATTACATCAGCACGGAGCTGCAGCTTTGGATAAAAGAGCATCCTGCTGTTCAACAGGTTAGAAAAAGGGAGAGTAAGAGGGCCGGGAGAAAGGAGAGGGCAATTGATTTTAATGTCCCTCGAGTGTCCCCAGTTTCACTTTATTCCCTAGTCCAGTGTCTTCTCTGTAGGCTCATGCAAACCCGGTGGGACGAGGTGTGAAACTCGTCCTGAGATGTGGTTATCTGTTGTATGCTGGCCTGAAAATGAAATAATATTAGAAGCTGTGATGTGAGCGCTCTATTTCCCCTTCCAAGCTGGGATTTCCATCTTTCCAGATCAAACCACTTTGATCAAGCGTTGATCTCGCAGCCTTTGCCGGGCTGGAGGCTTTCCCACTGGAACTCACATCCCTGCTGTCAGGATAAAACCAATTGCAGTAATCTACTCTGCGTATTCTTCCAGTTCTGCAAATGGAAGCCAGTTACTGTACAATTGCTTAACTCCTGCCATATGGTGGGGAGCTTTTATCATCGGGAATGCAGAAAATGGTAACAGTATGACTTTTCAGCAGCTGAATGATTAGCTTTGTAACGTTGGGTCATCAGATTATACATCCTAATGTTTACCATTCCTTATGCCTCCATATACTCTGACCTATTGAGAGTTTCTCTTTTTTTTGTATGCTTTTGGCTCTGAACTGCAAGACGCTTTTATGTTTGTATTGTTTCATTTCCCATTTTTCCAAAAGGCTGTTTTTAGATGCTGAGCTCTGCCATTTCGGTATCTGCAAAGTGCAGCGAAGTGCTACCGGCACTGACATTCCTATGGCATAAGAGAACGATCGTGTAGGAACACAAGGATTAATACTTGTGTCTGTGCGTCTTTTGACGATGCTTTTGCTTTTCCTCCCTTCTTGCACCCAGGAGCAAGCCTGGGAATGAAAATTGAATTCTTATGCTTGATAGGTGAGATCTCCCTTGAGGGAGTTGCTGGATTCAAAGATTTTCTGCTGGGAGCTAGAGGGGAGAATTTCTAAATAGCTGTGTTAGTAAAAGAGGGCATTTTTCCAGTTTCATATTTTACTTTTGCACAAGGCCATATGCCTTTTCCAGAATTATCCCGCAAACATTTAATGTTTTTAAATTGGATGCCGTGAAAAAAATGTGTATCATATTGTTCTGATTTCTGCTTGCAGACTCCGTGGGGAAATTGGAGAATCCCTTCCCAAGGAATTGGCTTATTCCGCTGTTTAAACAAGCTGCATTTTCAACTGCCATTGAATTGTAGCCATCTTTACTAAATCTGTGTTTGATTTTTTTTTTTTTTCAGTCTGGCATCAAGCTGAAGAAACTGCAGGCCCGTGTACTCCAAATACTAGCCCAGTGCCCAGCTAATCTTCTTGACCCTCTGATTAGCATTTACCAGCTCCATACAGCAGACCGGAACTATTTGCTTGAGCACGTCAGTCATCTTTATCACGAGGGCCGTTACAAAGAGGTGGGTCATGTCTTTCAAATAAATTTACCTACCCAGCTCTCTAGTTCTCTGTTAATGGCTGTGTCCTTTTTTGGATGCATTTCAATGGGAATTCCGCTTCACCCCAGCAGCTGCACGCTGTGAATGGTGCAGCTTAGCGTGGTCTTCCCGTGTACCCAAGTAGGCTGCGTTCAACCTCATTTTTCCTAATGGCTGAGTACAGAATGCCAGTGAATCCTTCCTCCACCCCTTTTTTGACCTTTGAAAGTAACAGGTTAATAGGGTTTAATTTGGAGAACTTAAGGGGATGGTTGTGTTCTTTTTTGTTTTCCTTGTCCTTGGCAAGAAAAGAAGGGATTTTAGTAGTTGGTCGTAGACCTGCTGTGCTATCTCCAGTCTGCCTGCAGCGAGGAGGGGTTGGAAAATCGCTGTGTTCCCACGTGATTACCCTGACCAAAGGGTTCTCAGTTTGGGGAGTTTCGAAGCCTCTTTACCATTGAGGCTCGTATTGAAAATGTGTTGCTGCTCCTGTATTTGAGTCTGATGGCTGACACTAGCAGGAGCTCACCAAACCCGGAATTTGGTATGTTTTACCCTGTGGTTTAGAGTACTTGCGGCATCTCTGTCATCACCGTGATGTCTTGGTAGCCTTGCGAGTGTTCTCATGAGCAAACTACCATACTCTTAATGCTTTTTTTTTTTTTTTTTTTTAAAGGCAAAAAACGTAGGTTTGGTTTTCTCAGGGGAAGATGGTTCACTTTGATGGTGTGGAACAGCTTGATCTCGTTTAGCAAAAGAAAAAAATTAAATAGCTTTTTAAAAATCCTGTTCGTCAGTAAAGCCAGATTCCCAAGTGAGATCGTGGAATTCCATTCTTGTTGATTTCTTTGAATATTGCAACAAGGGTATTTCATCCTTGATTAGAGGCTCACAGGTAGCTGCTTGAAATGTACTCTTTTGCTCAATAAGTTTTTGAGCGTGAGTCTTCGAAAATCCTAACAGAAATGTAGCGTTTGACTATATTCAAGTGTGATTTTTAAGTTTGTGGCTCCAAAGATATTTACTGTTGTCATTAAAAATGCAGTTCTGTCTAGATCTGGTTTTGGAAAGCTCTAAATTTTTTGGGGTGGAATTGTTGAAACCTCAACTGCTGCTTACCCTCGGTCATAACTTTCTTCTAGTTTTGTTTGTTGCCAGAAGCATGAGCAGAATCATCTTCAAGAATAACAGGAAATCTTTTACTGCCCTTGGGGACTGATCATACCTATGTTCACAGGAACACCCCAAAAAGCCTGGAACGAGGGTTCTGAGCACTTGCAGAGGGCTGTGGTGGGTCTGTTCGTCCTGCTCTCCCCCGGCTTTCCGACGGGACAGTAACGCAGATTCACATGTAGGATTTGTGGCTCTTCTGTCTCTCACCTGAATGAACAGAAATCCTTATAAATCCCTGCTGTCATTATTTATTTCCTTGCTGTATTTACAAGACACCAGGCATTTATTCTAAAGCATTTCCTACTCTAGTGGGCGATGCACGGAGGTCCCCAGCTTTGCCCTGTGGGCCAAGGCTCCTTTTGCTCACAGAGGTTTTGGAGAAAAATCTCTTCAGAAAATGAGGTTCCGGAGATCCCACGGCAGTTATTCGTTTCTGAAGCGCATCCAACGCTCCCTGTAGGCCTTGGTTCAGGAGAGCTGGTCAAAAGCTGGACCAGTTTGTGGATAGCCGCAGCCGGGGGGTTTGTGGTGGGCTGTGGTGCCGTGGGGCGGCAGGGAGACGGTCAGCTGCGCACAGGCGGTGGGGGGTTGGTGTAAGATGGCGCAGGTGGAGGTAACTTTGTTGTGATTCTCGGCATAAAATAGCTGTGGTGAGGAGGCACCTGATGGGGAGCGCTGGCCAGTGGATGGCACTAGTGCTCCCACGATGCAGAACAAGCCCATCGGCGAGTTAAAGGAAAAAGCAGAGCCATGCAAGTGGGGTTGTGATGCGTCTGGCCTGTTCGGGGTCTCTATCCATTCTCTTGTGAATGGAGTTGGCAGCTGCTGGAGGAGCATGGCAGCCCGGGGCCTCGCTCGGCGCTGTGCGAGGGCTCCCGGGTGGGCTCCTGCCGGCCCACACGGCGCGAGGAGGCAGAAGGGTTCCACCGTCCCGCTCGGGGGGTTCCGCCTGAAGCGTGCCGGCTTTGTGCCCTTCCCCGAAGCCCCCCAAAGCCACGGCCCACGGCTCCACGCTGCCCTCGGCCCGGGCCGTCCCGGCCGTGCCGCAGCCCGGCGCGGTGGGGAGGGCGATGGGTGCCGGTGGGGCCGGGACAATGGCGGGATTCAGCAGACCGGGGGTAATGCAGCGCGAGCGAGTCTGGGAGAGGCCCTGAATAGGCCAGGCTGTGCTTGAGAAGAATGAAGGGTAGGCAGAAGGCAAGCTAGTGTTTCATGGTCATCTTATGTTACACTTCAGCCTTTCAAAGAGTGTCTGGGGCTGGTTGAATGAACCTCTCTTGCACTGCGAATGCGGGAGCCCAAAGACAAAGGGGACTCTTGTCACTCGCAGGCCCCTTTCGGGAATAAAAGCCATTGTCACATGAACAGGGGCAGTCTGGCAGGCTGTGCATGCTTCAGTGCCCCATGATATCGCTAAGTCTCAGCAGAAATCACATTCAGGGCCCTGTCAGCTTTGATTAGCGGGGTCTCATGACTTAATGTGCTGCGATATTTCATGTCTAAGGGTGGCGGCTGTCTTTCTGTGGGATGAATGCCCTCTATTGTCCACCGAGTTATTTTATTTACATTTTTTTAAACAGCTTATAAAGGTAAAAAGATAGCTGCGCTTAAAGAAAAAAATCAAATTCCTTTGCTTCTGGATCAGTAGTGAGTGCTGCTCAGGTCAGATACAGTGAAACTTGTTTTCACAGTCAGCATCAAAGTTCTCGTCTTGTTTAACAGCTTTATAGTAAATTCTGAACAGGTGGCAGTGGAGCTGGGTTTAGGAAGGAAACAATAAATAATCTTTTTAGGCTCTGACAACCAGAAATATTCTTGGGCCTGAGAGAGCTCCCACTCCGGCTTCTCCGTATCGGTGACTAGCAGCATTTTTCTCCCTTCATCAGTTTGGTTCTTAAACCAGAATATTGGACTAAGCTATTAGCGGGACAGGGAGTATTTAATTTTTAACAGTTTTTTTGGTTGTTGTCCATCCATATTTCTCTGTTAATTTCTACAAATAATGAAGGTTTGTTCTGTATGTTAAATTCAGTGAATGTTTGCTTTTTCAATGAAGATAACGTGGATTATCCACTAAAATTCAGTTGTTAAAATTTGTCATAAAACGAGTTGAAGTACCCAGAGAAAAAGCTCTGTAGACACAGAATTCAAAGTTTTTGTCAACAATACATACTCCTACAGAAGTGATTTGATAATTCGGTAGAAAGGACAGTTGACCAAAGAGTTAAAGGAATACAAATATGCTAAGGTGTAGAAACGCACAGTTCAATCACCAACATGGCTTTCAGTTTTCAGCGTAGGGATATTTTGAACTTCAGTTCAGGGATGTTATTGTTTGTAGTCCTACTTCGTACATGGTGCCTGAGTACACATGGTGTATTTTTGCAAATCTGTCAATACAGTGTTAAGATTGATTGAGCACATTAATGGATATTCAGATTTTGGATTTCTTCACTCTGACTTTTTTGAGCCGTTTTCAGGAGAGTGAAAGTGTGTCTGATATTGCTTCTTTCCCCCATTCACCACCTTAATTACAAAGGCTTGTTCAACTCTTACTGGATGTGGAAGTGTGTGCATTTGAATTTCCTTGTTTGTTTTAAATGAAACATAATAATTGATAAGAAAAACAAGGAAAATGTTACAGGGGATGCTTCTCATGTAAAGGTGATGATGTCAGTCTCTATCCTTTTTTCCTGTTAACTTCTAAATTAACTTCTAGTTAATCTACTGCTAAAGGACAGCTGTAGCAGCATGTTGCCTGCTAGATTCATGCCGCTCCAGAAGAGAGGTAGCCAACCTGCGGGCCACGGACCACTCTGCCGCCTGCTCCCAAACACCACGTCTTCTGGAGCCGCCGCTGCTATGGGCGTCTGTCTGGTGAAGTGGTTGGGAAGGCGTTGCTGGGAAATAATAATTCAGAAGGTAGTATTCTGCTCCATCTGCCAGCATTTCTGGGCTGTTGTCAAACCAGCGGGCTCTTGGAGAAGAGGTGCGAATGTGCAGCAGATCCAGCCGTGCAGAGTCTGGTGCAGGCGGGTGGCCTGTGTGCACGGGAAGCTGGGGCAGTGCTCTAGAGGATCGACCAGGTTTGGTCGTTTGTGAGGATGCAGTGACAGGTTAAACCAGGTTTAAAACTGCTTTGGGTGACCTGAGGAAGACAAATTATGGAAGTGTTTGTTTCAGTTCGCTCTTCCCTTCACCTGTGCACACGCATATTCCAGCCTTGACTTCTACTTTTCTCCCTCTACCTCAAATTCTTTAGATAGGAGTAACCTGTCACTGCTTCATTTTGACGGTCTCACTTCTTACAAAATATGTTTATGCTCCCTTGAAAGTGGACCTGGGAAATGTCATGTTTTTCTCATTTCTGAAGATCTTCCTGAAGACAGCTGCGTATATTGTATGCTCTTTAAGCAGGAAGTAATTAAACATCTAACCTGGTGTCACACACTATGCGGTGATGCACTCTGAGCAAAGCTGATTAGCCACGAGTTTGAAATGAGTGATTCCAAAACACAAAACAGATGTTCCCAATGATTAATATGTGGTGTGCCTTTTACTCAATTATTTCTACCATTATTATGAATCCAGGCTTTGATCACTGTGATTTTCTTAAAGTTGACGTTGGATCCTCCTCTGCAAAGTCTCATTCTGTTGTTTGGTTTGTTCTCTGGGTTTTCAGAAATTCTTTCGCCGTTGGTTCAGAAATACTACACTAAGTCAAGCACAGGCATATTTCAGTTTGTGTTGCCCCAACTTGCTTGCAGCAGAGCTAAGTAATGCAGGAGTCATCAGAAACCGTTTGTGTCTGTCCTGCATCATCACTCCAAGCAGTGCTACCAGCAAAAGGTTATTCCTCTCATGCTAACCCCACCGTGGGAAAATTGCCTAAATTGTCAGTGTAGACACCACCCAAGTGCACAAGCCCTTGGAGATAAGATCTTGTGTGGCTTCCTGCACTTCGTACTGTATATGGAAAGAAAAGTCATTTTTAGATGAGACGCAGCCAATTGCACTCAAAACAAGTAGAGAGGATCAGGTATTGGTGCAGGGTGCTCTGGGCTTGTGTTTCGCTTCAAAACAGTCACCATTTTCCCAATACTCTTGTTTTTGCAATCGCATGACCAGGAGAGTGGTCTGGTGCTCATGGCTTGACCTGCGTGCGTCAGGTTTGGGTAACTTCCCCCATCATGTGGTCAACGCACCTACGAGCATTTTAGATATATTTAATGTAGTATTGCCCAGCTTTGAATTCTTCCTCATCCTCATCCAGCCCTCCTTTGCCATACGTTTAAGTTTTTAGCCTTGGGAAACAAAATTATTACGAACTGTCTAAATATGATTTTTGCTTTCACCATGATTAAATCAAAGAATGACCCAAAGCTCGCCAAGGACAATCAGAAGACTCACAAACTTTGATGGGATTTGAGTCAGGCAGTGGGTCACCTTTTCTTCTGAACTAAGCAGTGGTTTCATCATGTACCTGTCCTGTATCCACTTGGGGGAAGCAAGGCAAGAGAGGAACCAACCTTTCCCATATTTCTGTTATGATCTGGGGCAGGAGGGTTTTAGTCGAGGGAGGTGATTCTGCCCCTCTGCTCTGCTCTGGTGAGACCCCACCTGGAGTGCTGTGTCCAGCTCTGGAGCCCTCAGCACAAGAAGGACATGGACCTGTTGGAGCGGGGCCAGAGGAGGCCACGAAGATGCTGGGAGGGCTGGAGCCCCTCTGCTGTGAGGACAGGCTGAGAGAGCTGGGGGGGTTCAGCCTGGAGAAGAGAAGGCTCCGGGGAGACCTTCGAGCCCCTTTCAGTCCCTAAAGGGGACCTACAGGAAGGATGGGGAGGGACTCTGGATCAGGGAGTGTGATGATAGGACAGGGGGTAACAGTTCCAAACTGGAAGAGGGGAGATTGAGATGAGATCTCAGGAAGAAATTCTTGGCTGTGAGGGTGGTGAGCCCCTGGCCCAGGTTGCCCAGAGAAGCTGTGGCTGCCCCATCCCTGGAGGGGTTCAAGGCCAGGTTGGACGGGGCTTGGAGCAACCTGGGCTGGTGGGAGGTGTCCCTGCCCAGGGCAGGGGGCGGCACTGGATGATCTTTAAAGTCCCTTCCAACCTGAACCATTCTGTGATTCTGTGATTCTATGAAACACTTTTATGGGTAGCAATAATGCTAATTCTTTGCTGTTATTAGATTACATGCGAGGAACTCTCTATGTATTAAGTGTATTTTTGAGAAAAGGCTACTAGTACCAGCGGTCAGGACTATAAAGTGTTCTCTTTACATGAGGGAGGGTGGGTAGACCCTGTTAAGCTGACGATATCTTAGCGTTCACCAGAGCTTTTCCATATTCCTGCCTAATAGCTAAGGGGTCTCGCTCATCGATCAGCTGGTGATGTGGGGGAGACATCGGCTGTTTAGGATTTCCGTTGCCCTGCTGATCCGACCTGAGTCAGAGCATCTGCAGTTGGATTAACGTAATTGCTAGCTCCCAGCTACGCTGGCCAGTCTTCCAGCACAGCTTGGAGGGTGCAGCTCTGCATATGGGGAAATGCAAGTGTTTCTTGGGTGGGGAGGGGGATTCGCACCGTTTTGGTTACAGCATGCTGTCTGCCTAATTAGAATGTTTGTTTTCTAACTACAAAATGAGTCTGAGAGTGAGGTGTTGCTTTTCTGGAGATCTTATCATCTATAAACAGACTGTTAAAAATAGGGTCTTTCTACACAAAACTTGTTTGTGGAGTGAAACAATTCAAAACATGATAATAACAAAACAAAATCTTAAAATAGCTCTAAGTCAAGACCACAGACACAGCTGCCAGACACTTTCATCTTTATTACAGTTACTCATATCTCTTCTCTTATTATTCCTATTGTAAACACGCTGATTTTATCTAAGTTGTCCTTGCTATCCAGCCAGCCAGCCCGTGTAACTACACCCTGCCATCCAGCCTCCTTGTTTGCTCCTAGGGCCCAGGCCATGCGTCTCCTGCCACGTTGAGCTTTGTGCACGGACGAGGCTCCTGCCCCGGGGTTCCCCGCCGTGGGAGGTTCCTGCCAGCAGCACAATCCGCCTGACTGCTCCATCCCCTACTTTAGCCGGGTGATGGGAAAATGCTGTTAAAAACCACCTCGTGTGGTTTGCTTGAAGCGGGTGAGCGTCCATGGCAGGATGGCGGTCCTCTGACCAGCGGCGGTGGTGGTGGGAGCCGGGTCTGCCACCGCTGGGGTTGGAAGGTGACGTCTCTCCATGCTTTGGCTGAACGAGTATTCGTTGCTCTAGACTCTTTGGTACAGAGTAGAATACACATCTAGTAAAAGAGGAAAAGCTAACCTGACGCGGCGCATGTTCATCTGATTAAGTCACCTGTACTGTTAATAGAGATGGAGATAAAACTATGCCATTTAGATAACAGTTCTGCAATTAGGTTCAGCTGAACATGCATGTGAACATTAAAAAGCTATTAGGGAAACCATTGTGTGCTTGCATGTTTAAACTAACGGATTGCTTGTTTAATAAAAAGATACTAATGAGATCAAAGGGTGAAACAAGATCTTGAGAGTTGCAGGTTGGAGGTTTTTTGGTTTGGCTTTTTTTTTTTTTTTATTCAGCAGACTGAGATGGCTGGGAGGAAAGTAAAACCAGATGCCAAAGCTTTGGAGACCCAAAACCCTTCTTCAGGTCCAGAACAGAAGTAGCAACCTTCAAGTCGCGTACAAGTTGAGAGTAATCACTCAGCTTGAACTTTGTGATGTTAATCTGATAATTTGAGAGAAAAGGTACCGGCGGCTTGTGGAGCAGAGCAGCGTATCAGCCTCTAAATGGGGGGAGTAGTTATAAAGCCTGGAGTGAGAGATTTGGTTGAAGATTTAGCTGGGCTGAGAGACGCTGCTGTGCCTTTCTGCTCAGTATCTGGTCTGTGGCATACAGACACTGCATTGATGTTAGTTCCTGCTTTAGTCACTAAAAGCTCTTCTGTTGGTTTCTGGTTTGGGGATGAAGCCGGACTGTCAGTGACCCAGTGTTCCTTTTGTGTTCAAACAAACAAACAAACAAACAAACAAAATCCCCAACACCCCCCTCAATAAAACCCCAAACCTAAAACAAACAGGAAAAAAACATGTTTTCCCACTGTTAACTGGGCATCTCTGTTCGTTGCGGACAGCAAGATGGAACAATTGAACGTGTGCGGTGCGTGCTGGCAGCCTGCTTTTGGGCAGTCGGTCTGTGATGCAGGGGATGAAATACATGCCTGAATTTCCCCGAAGGTGCCGTAACCCACGGCTCCTGCTGTCGGCGGCGCTCGGGTGAGCCGTGAGTTCGGTCTGCGTCACTTGCCTGGGTCTGCGCAACGTGTGCCTCCAGCGATGAGTTAAACTGAGGTGTCACTGGACTGCTGGGTGATAACACAGAAAATGTGTTTCAAGGTGTGCTCCTACCCCCGCTTAGGTTATTTTGCTGGTTAAACTTTTCTGTAAAGGTTTCATGCAGGTAGAAGCGTAATGAGGAGGTTTGCGTTTGCTTGGGGGGAATGGACGTTTTTTACTGTATTATATTTGTTTCTATACTCTAACAAATAACACAGTGCTAAAATGCAACGATTTTGACAAATAAATCCATCATTTTCGTGATCTTTCTCTCAAAGCAAAATCAATCACAGATAGCAGAGAAACCTGCTGAAGAGAAGAGCTTTTCCTCTAAGCCCAAACATACTGGTTTTATCCTCATCTGAATAAACAGGCACTTGTGAACTCAGCTGCTTCCGTACCCCGTCCTGTTGCTCGGCGTTCCGTGGATGCTGCAGGAGGGTCAGAGAAGTCGTGTTATCAAAGGCTGTGTACAACCATTTGGGGAAACACAGCCTAACTTTGCAAAGTAATTAGAAGGACGCTTCATGTAAAGCATCCTCGTTACCTAGTTCACAACTTCATCAGTACTAACGCGCCGGAAGGCTCCTTGCTCTTATTACTCTATTTACTGGAACAATACACTATATTAAAGAAAGCCATTATATGCTTATTCTGTATTTGAGATCCAAGTATTCCCACACACTACAGAAATTAGACACTATTAACTGCTTAAAATCCAAATTAATTTATATGCCTCCCGAGCAGTGCACAGTTAGATGTTGATACGTTGCTGTAATCACCCAGCTGGGACAGGATAGGCAGCGGCTGGACCGGTTCTGCTGGCAGTCTGAGTTACCACAGTTCGCCGTAGCGGGGTTTCCTCATCTCCAGAAGATACCGATTTGGAGTTAATTTGTGACCGTGGCAGGTCTTGGCTTATCGAAGATTTGTGGGTACCACAAAAGGGAAGGAATACAGTTCTTGCCGTCTTTCCGATTGTGGTGAACCGTAGCGCTTTCAGGGGTGTGGAGCTACGCAGAAATAATAAAAAGTAAGACTGCTCGATTTCAGAGTCTTTTAAATCTGGAGCTGCTTTCACCAAACGCAACTATTTTACAAAATTTAAAAGACACAGCCAGATGGATAAAGTTACATGAGAAAAGGTGTGGTGGGTCAGGTGATTTTTACAATTATATTGATAGAAAAATCCATCTTAGCTGATTTTGTCCAAGTACATTACTTTCTCTCTCTCTTTCTGCCAGACAGCTCGATCTTTAATTTTTGCTCCAGGGTATGCTGCTGCTCAGAATATGCATCTCTGCCAGGAGCGTTCTGTACGTTTCTAAGTGGAATGCACGGGGCCAAATGTTTATATGATTTGTACTTGAAAATTGAACAGAAATAATTAACACATTAAAAATTTGTGTAATAGCATATATACTTTGCTTTGGAATAACGTCCATTTATCCACTGTGTCATTCTTCTCCTAAATACACGACGTATTTTGTATTTTCTAGGCAGCCATGCTGAGTATTAAGCTAAAATTACAGCCAGATCAAGATGTGGAGAAGGTGAGTCATTTCCTCTGCAGGCTTCTCTGTCATCAGATCCACCTTTTGTTTAGCTGGAGATCCATCAAGGCCCTCCACGTTGCGCTGCCTTTCACTTGAGGCTTTACTTTGTTCCCCAGAAGTAACTGCTGCATTGCCGATGTGCCTTTACCTCTAGGGAAGTGACAGGGTGTATTTTGTTAGACCCCGTTACAGCTTACTGGAGCGTTTTCCTAACCGCAGCCATTGTTATAAAAAATTCTAGCTGTGTTCTTGACAAATGGTTATCACTATGATGGCGTTTTAGCGCTTTTGCTATTTTGAAGCTCTGCTAATATTTGTGTTGAAAACATCACGTCGTTTGTGTTGGCAAATATTTGTGTTGGCTAATATTTGTGTTGAAAATGTCACATCACTCTTTTAAGCAGCTCTGGTCGATCAAGCAGGGGGTTTGTGACTTGCTCGCCGTGTCCGAGCGGCAGGGAGTGGGGACAGCCCTCTGCCAGATCTCAGTCTGCAACGTCCCCAACCTCTTGTGTGCCTTCTGTCTGCTGCAGCGCTCAGCCTGCGGAACATGAGGATCAGAGGCAGGGCACGGGGCTTTAAATGTAATTTCTTCTCCTAGATGTGTACACCGCTACTGCTCCAAGATAAAACTAACTTGGTGGAAGATTATGTGGGAGAATATCCTGAGCTCCAGAGCAAGCTCTTGCAGATCCTGGACACATGGTGTGAACCTGGTTTTAATATCAGCAACATCACAAGGTAGAAACGCTTGTTTACTTTCCAGGTAGCTGGGGCCAACTTGCTGTCAGAGGACAGTATGTTCTCTGGTTGTCTATCTACGATAATTTCTCAGCATAATGGAGTGCAATGCATTTACTTTTCAGCTGAGAAAGGGGAAATTCTGGTGTCTGTGCCAGAGTCTTCCCAAACACCTCAGCCCACGACACAGAGGTATCGTTCCTATTGACAGATGCTCGGTTCCTGCCAGGAGCCAGGAGTGCAAAACGAAACCTGTGCAGTAGATCTCGGCAGTACAACAATATCAAAGCTTCCTCCGGGAGGTTGTAGCAATCAGAGTCTCGTGCTTTGCTGCAGACAAGAGTGAATTTCAGTATCGGTTGTACAGGTTTTGCAGGAAGATAATACTGTGATGAAGTGGCAGAAAAACAAGAGATGCAAGTGGTTAACCTTCATGCGCTCATGAAATAGTCGTGTGTGTTTTAATTTATAAATTGCCTCTCACTAGAATAGCTCCTGTCAGTCACAAAGCCAACCGTACAGTCAGATGCAGGGTGTAGATGCCATAGTTGCAGTCTTAGTTCTGAAGGCATAGAACCATGGAACCATAGGGTGGTTTGGGTCGGAAGGGACCTTCAGAGATCATCATGTCCAACCCCCCTGCCATGGGCAGGGACACCTCCCACCACATCCTGCTGCTCAGAGCAGTCAGAGGGGTGGCTGGCTTTCTCTTTCTTTAAAATAAGCCTCTGGACTTGCTTCAGTCATTGACAGGGAAGTTTGTGGGGTTGTATTGATGGCTCTTTGCTGTCATTCGGGCAAGGCAGGGGACTGTTCTTACCAATGCCTCACAAACCCTCATGCCGCAACTGTTAAATAGCTGCTATGTGGGAAACATACTTCGGGCGATTACACAGATGTTCTTTCTGATTTTGTTTATTTGCTTACAGACAGTATCAAGGCCTGTCCAGGTACAAACCAGATAAATTTAACCGCAAAATGCTAAACAAGCTGGTCTTCAGACTCCTCGACCGATTTAACGTAGATCCAGGTATGTGATATTGCAACATATTGTGGAGTTATCTCAGCAATAAAGAACAGATGAAGTCAATTTGTCTTCTTCCATGTTCAGCAAGGAATCTCTGCTGCAATTTATCATGGGAAGTTTCAGGGTTTAATTAATGGTATTGAAAAACAAAGCTGGTAAGTTATGGGAATTATCACTTTGTTCTGTCAAAGAATGAAGTGCTTGTGACTAATAGACTGCTTCTTCCACGATATGAAATAAATCCTGACCTCAGAATGGCTCTACATAAACACATGATGGTCAGCTTTGAGTTATGACTCCATTCCACTCACATAAGAGGCAAGTCATTATTCATCTGGGGATCTGTTTTCTAGAGTTATGGGTCCATCAGCTGGGAAGAGATAACCCTTGGGCACAGCCCTTTGTATTCTTTGCATAAACCGGGGTTGGTGGTAGAGAATTTTAAGACTCTTGCAGCCTTCCAAGAGAAGTAACACATTTTTCATCACTGTTTTTCATCACTGGCTTCACTACCAGTTATCTAATGAAATCTAATTTGTTTTGCTTTGGTTGTTAGCGGTGACTGTTGATCTTTTTTCCTTCTCGTTGGGACCTTGGGTCAGACACGTTTAGGTTCACCGTTAGGTGTTACCTTGCAAAGCTTTCCATCATCAGCCCAAGATAGGCAATTCTCTTTTCTTGGACTGAAAAGTGTTTTCTAACCACAAATTGTGGGCTTATTACACCTGGCAGCAACACTACGTTGCATATAATCTTCACATCTTCAGACTGCTGTTCAAAAGTTAATGTGATAATCCTTACAAAACCTCATTGGAGGGTAAGTGAATATAATTAAACTTAGCACGTTGGTGTGAAAGCTGAGACATATGGGGGGTGATCTATTTAAAATCTAAAACCTTCCCAGGAGTTTACTAGTCTCCAGTAATTTTTCCTCCTTTCCAAGGTTGGTCATTCAGTAGGCTGTATTGTCTGTCATGATCTGTGAAGAGAATTGAGTTGTTCCCCTTTCCTTATGAAAGATCCACCAAGGGTATTGTATTAACGGTAGAGGTGAAACGATGTAACTCTTCACGTGCAAAATCCTGAGGGATTTTTAAAAAAATAATCTAGGAAAGGAGCATGTAGCTGTTGATGTCAGGTGCTCTCTGTGGGATGGCACTGTGCCTCAGCCCGCCGATGGTGTCCCAGGTGTTGCAGCTGCCAATAATAACGTCCAAATCTTGCTAGTGCTCTGCAACATGTGGTGAGGAGGTTCCTTGAGGTAGATACAGATCCCTTTCCTGCCTACGCTTCCAGAGAGTGATTTATCCCGTGCAAACTGCAGTGTCTACAGTGCAGGATAAGTCACTTGCTGGGGAGGGCTGTCCACCTCTGTCGATGGGAGAGGGGATGTGGGCCACCGATTTAGAAAGACGCCAGATTTGGGGCAGCTAAAGCCAGTGTTGGATGACTCTCATCATCCCATATATGAAAGTGTGTGTTTATTTTTCGTGTAACATCACATGTAATTCAGAGCAGGACTTCACACTTTGCTAAACCGTGGCCGTCTTAGTCTCCTTTGCAATGCTTTGGAAGGGGCTGGAAGCCCTACAGGGGAATTTCTGCCTTAGTTCTGGCCCTGCCTGAACTGAACTGGGAAATGGTGGCAGCTGGAATAACATGGCTTTCTTATTCTTCCCACCTCTCTCCCCTCCCATCCTCTGAATTTCTGGATGCTCTTTCTCCGTTCTTTAGTGGAAGTAAATCTGACTGTGAGTGTACAAAATGGAAGCAGGCTAGGTAAAAATACACGGGCTAAAACCCCCTCATTTCTGTTGTTCTGAGCAGCTCCACCAGCAGCTAGCAGTGAGGTAAAACTCACACTTCTTGCTACCTGACCTGATCGTGGGCTTGTTTGATGTCCCAGTCTTCTGCCGCTTTCCGTCTCCTCTTCGCTCATGACTCCTACTCGCTGAGAGAGGCTGAGAGCAGCAGCTGAAGAGGGAAGTGGCTTTCGGTGAGAAAGGCTGGAGGAGGACGGGGGTTTCTTGCTATGAGAAGGCAAACTTGTGTGTGACTCAGTTCTGGCAGTCCCCAATCTGCTTTCGTATTTCACCACCCGAGCTCGCTCTTCTCCACTCGCAGGAGATTTCACTGACTGCTAAGCAAAACTTAGGTGTTGGTCAGCCATTAAGATTTTAAACACTCCTTGGAACTGAGAGTCTTAAATTTCAGATCCAGATAGGAGGTGCCCAGTATAAAAAAGATCTGGAATCTCTTGGTGGGGCGGGGGAGGAACGGGGAAAGCCATCATCTTGGATGCTTAGATTAGTCCACCTCTTCTTTTTCCGGACGGTATTCCAGTATTCCTGTCAACACACAAAACAGTAAGTGGAAGATTTTCTGCTGAGTCTCAAAGGTGTCCCAGTGAACTATGTGTGGATTCCATTTAATTAGCTTTATTGAGGAAGGAAGAAGTTGGGCAGAAATGGTACGTGATTGAGGAAATCAAGTTTTATAGAGTCTTTTCTCACACGTGGGTCAGTATGCTCTGGTTTAACGAGCCTGTAGCTTTTGCAGGCTAATTACTTAATAGTCTTTGGAGACCCTGTGAGATTGACTTAGGTTTACAGATGCAAGTTTCCGTCAAAACAGTTCTCAGAGATGAGGGAACAGGCCATACCTGGCTTTGAAATGGTCGAGTCTATTTTCAGTTGTGTTTTTGCACAGCCAGTAAACTGCAGAGAGTTCAGTGGCATTTTTCATTCAAAGTTCGCTGAATATAAGGTAGAAATGACAGCACTCTGAAAAGTATAACTGTCCTCATCTATTGGGCCTTAGCGCCTATATGAGAATAAAGCAGGTAAGAGTGGCGTTGATAGAAAAGAGGTGGTGACTGAATGCACAGTTAAAAGTTGTGATTGTCCTGTAGCAGTGTAATAAATTAGCTGAGCACCTTAAGTTTTGAATACTGTGAACGTGTTTTTGCCGTAGTCTTTAGAAAGTTTCTTTAGCATAAACTACGAGGAATGTTTCTCTTCATTTGACCACGAGGTTTTCCTTTTGGCTTAACCTTGAATGTCAATTTTGCGTGAATCCTGCTGATTAAGCGCCAGAACTGATTTGTGAGCTAAGCGTTGCCACTCCGTCAGTGCTGGGGCAGCAGAGGGCAGGCGAGGGCTGCTCAGCGCTCCCTGCATCTGCTCAGGTAAGTCCCAGCTGTCCTCAAACCCCCCAGGTCTGCGGAGCTGCGAGGACACGGCAGGGTGGTCAGCAGGGAGGGCTCCAGCGGGGACCCCAGGGAGGCTACAGGAGGCACTTCCAAAAGATGCTGTGTTAGAGACACAGGGGTGACTGTTAAGCTCTACAAGAATGCCTTTGGAAGGAGGAAATTTCAAATTGTTTTTACCTTTTCCTCCCTAAATGGAGCAGAAGGTTATTCCTTTCCTTTACATTTGCGTTACAAGGGTTGTTTCCCCCTACTTCCGTGGTGATTTTCCTTCAGAGGTCTTTTAGCTCTCGTGTTAAATACCAGCGCATCTCTACATAGTGCTGTGACTGAGGAGGACCTCTAGGACATCAGAAGACAGGAGCCATCCGTTCCTGAGGCTGCAGTGACTGCAGTCAAGGCGCTGAAGGAGAAGGAGATGGAACATGCCGGGGTCCTTGTGGGGGCCCTTTCCTTCTCAGCTACGTCTTTGTCTACTGAAGCGCAGGCAGTGGCGTGTGATCTGCTCTAGACCAAGACGAGCTGGCCAGCAGCTCCGAGCTGTTCGTTGGAAAAGCTGACACCACTCTTGCAGTTCTGAGCATGGATTCATGATATCCAGACACGTGTCTCAAGACCACGGCGTAGATTGAAACCCTTGTGCTGCGCTCTCTGTTCTTCCTCCAGTGGGCTAGTGCTCCAGGCAGCAAGGCCAGCAGGTAGCTCAGGGGACTGGGGGTAGTCGGGGGCTTCTGCTGTTTCACCTCCCTTTCTGAGGACCACTGAGCCTGATCTGTAGCGCACAGAGCATTTTATGAGAGACACTAATGCATCTTTAAGGCTACAAGAAAAAGAGGTTTTCTTGAGTCCGGCCCTACCCTCTGCTAACTCGCATTTAGGGATTAATCTCATGATACACTGAGAGACTAATGCACAGCTTGCTCCTCATCAGATTCCCCGGCAATCCTTAGCATTACCAAGGTAAAAGCCTCTAGCATTTCAGGTACCTCGATTTTATTTAAAAAAGGCTCCTTTAATTTGTCCCCAAACAAAGTCTGCTTTGTCAGAGACCTTCTGTTCTGCCAGGACAGGGTGAAGGAGGCTCATTGTGAATGGAAGTCAAGCTCTCAGGGCAGCGTGAAGAGAGGGCTGGGTCCACATCCCAGCTCAGGAGGCATCGCGTATCACCTGGGAGTGGGAGCCACGCGCCACACCTAAAAATATATTGCACCATGTCCCCAGTAGACCGATCTTACCAATGTTACACGAATGAAGTAAGTGTGTATTGCGGGTTTCATACCCTGCGTGACAAACACATTTCATTTTTACTTCCTCTGTGTTGCTAATAGCCATTAACTCTCTGCTAACAGCTGAGAGCAGACTGGATTTTTTGCTTCTGAGTCAGTCCCAGATGTGGAACGTAGTTCAGATGAAGCACTGCTGTGGTGCAACTGCCAGGTTAAGAGCTAACGCACGCACAAAGAGGTGCTTTCATAGTATTATACCATTTGTATTCCACTAGTGCTCCACAACCCAGTCATGATCCCCAAACCCCATTGTACAAACACTGAGTAGAAGGACGGTACCTGTTCCGAAAAGGTTAGCACGTTATCTTTTGCTCTGACCAACCAAGACATTGGTTTTGTCTCAGGAGACCTGAGTTCAGACTCCTGTTCGCTCAGCTGGGCGTTTGACCTGGAGTAAGTCGTCGCTCTGCCCTGAAGCGCTTTGATCTCTGCAAGTACCAGGTGTAGGTGCTCCTGAAACTGCCGGGGAAAGATCTGGCAAAGACTCAGCAAAGGCTGCCTTGTGTCACCCTCCTGCCCCGAAGCCAAAGGACCTCTTCCAGTTATTTCTAATATACACGGGATGTGGAACCTATTCCTAAAGTTTACTGTCAACAGCCTATTCCAGTTCTTCTCTAGCCTTGCCATTAGATTTTTGGTTGTTTTTTTTCCTCCAAAAGGCTATATGGGATTTCTCTTGCCTTTATGGCTTTTACTAGATGCGTCTTACATTATACTTTGGGCTTTCTGATTTTATGTGTTTGTGCTGTTCTTTTAACATGTTTCCACGTTCTTTAAACTTCATTTCTTCTGTTTGCGGTCAATCAAAGCTTCTGATTCAGCAGTTAAGTCTCTTACTTCACTTCCAATTTTTCCAGTGCCAGCTCTTCTTAACTTCTTTTCCCCTTTTCACATGAAATCTTACCTGCCAGTTCTCTTGAGTTTATCGAAGCCCATTTTGTTGTTTTTTGGTTTGCTGTTCTTCCTTTCCTTAGAGCTTTGAACCCTTCATTTCATTGTCTCTCTTACCAAGTTACTTTTCATCCTCACATTTTTGATTAGTCCTTCTCTTTTTTTTAATAAAATCTAGAAAACTGAATTCAAACTCACTTCCTTTGCTCCATCGGAATAGAAAATGTCACTAGTGCCTTCAGGAACGTCCCGGTCCATCTGTGTTCCTCTGTCCTACTTTCCGCACAGGTAGCCGGGCACTTAAAATCCCTCAGTTCTGCCAAGTCCTGGCCTTTGGATATTTCCGCTCAAAGAAAAAAAACGTTCAGCGGATCTCTGTGGAGACTAGAGCAGTGGTGCTGTGTTTCTTTCTGAAGTGATTTGAAATCTTTAAGTTAGATGGCGGTTATTAATTTTCATGTTGATCTTACCTTCTTTTAAGAGTGTTTCATCCAGATATTGGGCTAATATCCAGAGGAAAGATCACCATATTTATTGGGATAATATCCTGTGGGATAATTGAATAATTTCCTCAGAACCTTTGAGGGCAAGGATATGTTGTCACACTGTGGAAGATTAACTTAAAAATAACAGCTTTAACCATTTTTACGTGAGACGGAGATGTTCAGATTATGAAGCGATGCTTCAGGAGACTCGGAGAAGCTGCAGTAACCAGTGGTGCATCAATTCCTGTCCTGCGGATCCCAGGGTCTGGCGTGCAGAGATCTTTCTTCCTTCTCTCGGTTTCTCATCCTGGGCTGTGCCGTGTGCGTGGGGCACGGAGGGTGCGAGGCTCCGAAGCCCTTTGGGTCAGGTTTCTCCCGGGGTATGTCGATCCAAGGGAGGCTGCAGAGAATTTGCACTGTACTGTTTTCTGTTGCCATTCCTGATTGCTGGCCCTGCTCCTTCCTGCCACGGAGATGGTTTTAGCCACTGAAACCCCGGTGAAGGCTTTGGTTAGATCTTTCCCTGCACATGCATGCCAGCATCTAGCAAGAACTGACAGATACGTATGCTAATCCTTGTTAATGTATTTTATCTGCTGCCTTTATCTCTCTTTGTGCTGGATTTCAAAACAAGGTGCTATGTGAAGATCCTGGGGTTTGCAGTTGTAATGAGGCATATCTAATGAAGATGAGAGTAATAAAAATAATAACAACAACTGTTGCTTGCTAGCTCAGCAAAACAATAGTCGCCTCCCTCTTTGTATGGATGTGGAATCTCTTTCATGGATATATATTTTAATCGGATAAACTTTAGCCACAAGTTTACGTCCTGAGTAACATGTTCAAAACTGCTTCAATGAATTAACAGCACAGGTTCCAATTAAATCCAAAAGAATTCAGCCTCTAGAGACTGGAGGTGGTGCCTGTATGAGGATGCTGCCTAATTAAAGGTGTGAAGTCATTGACTGTGAAGGATATTGAACCAGCAAGTGGATCTTATCGTTCAAGGGTGGTAGAACCAGAGATATCAGAACCGAGGATTAGCATTGCTAATCGTGGTTGAAAGTGTAAATAACAGTTTATAGTCGAGATAAGCTGACAATGTCTGTGTCTGCCCGTCATTGTTCCAAGTGTGATGGCATCCTGCCTTCCACAGACCGCATTTGAAATTGGGGAAGGAAAAATGAAATGTCTAGACGGTAAAACTTCGGGGAAGTTCAGCTATGTTGTATACTTAAATGTCTTTTTCCTCCTTTTAGCTCTCTGCCCTAATGTCATAAATCAACGGCACTTGAGAACTCTGAACTACCTCTTTTACAAGAGATTTGTTGAGGTACGTTTCTCTACTGTGTGGCCTGTGTGAACGAGGCTTTTTGTTTGTTTGCGCTTTGAATAACGTAGTGGATACGACTGAAATGTATTGATGGCATACGAGCGAGTTTTCACTGTGATTATTATTGTGTAGAAATGCGCTAGATCCGGTATTGGATGTGGTTTTCCTGTGAGTGAACAGTTTGTGTGTCCATTCATATTCCGATGACAGGGTGTCGTGGCTGCTCACAGCTGGATGCTTCTCCCCCGCAGCACCCTCAGCGGCCTTCTGAGACACGAGGGCAGGGCAGGGGCTGCTCTCCGTGCAGCCAGTTTCTCTCAGCCATCCCAAATAAGCAGGAGCATACTGGCTAAAGAGTTTTTTGGCATTTTGGGGTTTTTTTTGGGGGGGGGTTCTGTGTTGTTCTTTTTTAAGAACACCAGAGTATAGGTATTCCACACTGCTGGGTTCTTTGGGGGCGCTTCACTTTGGTACTTGTGGCCTGGCTGTGATAGGTATGGCCCAAACCTGCCACAGACGCTTTTTTTGCGCTAACAAAGAGCCTTGTTACGGCTGAGCAAAAGGGTGGGACTTCCAGCTCCTGAACCACTCTTTGAACTAACTTTACTCGCGTCCAGCCGCCAAATTCTCTTTCCGAATACGCTGGTCCTCGTGCTGGCACTGGGGGCTCGTAGCAATAAGAAGTTGCCGTTAATTCTGTCTAAGGAGCAGGCTTCTGGGAGGCAGCTTGGAGGTTGACTGGCCGCAGAATTCCTTGACTGTGGTTTCTTTTCCCCTCTCCTGAGTGTGCTGAGCCAAGTCACTGCCCCGCGGACGCTCTTGAGCGCGCTGCGACGGGGAGCACGTTTCTCTTCTTCTTAACAGGGCAGTTTTGATGCTTCTCTTGTTGGTCTGGCATTTATCGTTATCCTGTGCCGGGAGAAAGGTTGTACCAGCTGAGAGTAAAGGTTTTTTCCTGCCTCTTCTGGAAAAAAACAGCCTGGATACCTTGTATCCAGCTGTATCAATTGGACTGTGGAGGACAAGGACCACAAAAGACTGAATAGCATAGCAAAGTGTTTCCATTTCTTGAATTTTGAATTATCAAGCTGTATTTGCCAAACGTGGAGTGGCGTTTCATCTGCAGTTCATAGCAGACTTTCTCCTCGTAGATACGAGAGGCTTTTTTAACAGAGTTTTAAGAGAGCCCAACAGGTTGTTCAGGTGTTCCTGCGGGACTATTGATCCAGTCTTCAGAGAGCCGGTTTTCAGGAAATGAGACACCTCCTCCAGAAGTGCCTGTGCTTTTGTTCAAAGGAAGATTCGTTTGATGTTCTGACAGACGAAGGCAGACGCACACGTTTTTTCTGACCCCCGGCTCCGCGGTGTGTTGAATGCGAAGCTGGGGTTGAGTGGTGGTGACCTGATGACACCATTCTGGCACAGCCAGTTCTGCCCCCGAGACCCCCGGATCCATCCGTGAAGGCTCTGATCTGTCCTTGCTGCCCGCCAGATCCGCTGATAGAAGACCTGGAGAGGATCGAGCATTTCAGCGTCCTGCATCTCAAAGCTTTAATGTTGGATGACATCGTTCTAGAGAGCTCGCTCATCCGTGGTGAGAGAGTAGAAAGCATTTATCCAGGTGTATTTATTTTGCAGAGTGGAATGGATTCTTGATCTGATGTTCTGCTCTCTCCGGCCTTCCCTTTCCTTTGTTTTGGAGTATTTGCTTGATTTAAAGTATCCAAGCTGGCCGGTTACTTCCATTAAGGTACATTTGGCAGCTGTTTCTGGACACAGTCCCTTCTTCTGAGAGCTCTTTGGTGTTCTCTGTTTACCATTCTCAGCTGTGGATGAGGTCTGGTTAAATGGCTCCTTTATCTCACTAGTATTTAAATTACATGCTTGTATATCTCAAAGGTGTTTTCTTTGAGGCTCTTACTCCCTGTTTGCCCTTGTACCTTTCCATAAAAGTGGCACTAGTAATCGCCGTTTCCTCTGCCAGAAGTGGGGGGAGGCTCGGGCCGCGGTGGCTGATGCGTCTGGTGCAGGCTGTGTTCTCGGCGGAGCGGAGAGTAGGTCTCACCCCGAGTTCCTCCCCGAGGTTGGCTCTGAACTACATTGGAATGGGGATATTAACTTATCACTTTCCTTTCCCGGACCCCCTGATTCCAGAGGATTTTTCGTGACTTGGCTGTTGAGAAGAGTTTGTATTGTTGTATTCTGAAGGCTCAGCCTTGCAGATGACCCCTGCGATGGCTGCCTTTGCTGGAGCCCGTGGGGCTGGCTCTCCGCGGGGCTGGCTGTTGGGGTGAACAGTCTATGGACGTGTTGCAAGCCTGAGGTAAAGGCGACAGCAATGATCCATGCGTTCCACCAGATCGTGGCCCGTTTCAGCTTTGCTCAGCAGCGTCTCTGTCATTGCAAGAGCCCCATGTGAGCTTTGAGGCATTCAGAAACGCCGCCGCGCTTTGCAGAGTGTTGTTAAGGTGATTAGATTTCTGCAAACGAGCCCAGGACCCAGCTCCGGGTAATAACGGGAGTTGGGGCTGCTGCTGGCCTGCCATCGCCTGGGTGCTTTGATTGCATGTGAATTTTTTGGGGTCTTATGTGCTGTAGTGTAACAGTTGCGTGAATTACTTCATCTAAGCTGGGTTTTTCTGCCATGCCCCGGCTGGTGACATATGAGAAGCAGAGGTTTCCCGTGTGCTCCAGAATGCATTCCTCAGTCACAGTTGATGCCAGGGTGTAAGGCGGCGTGTTAAATTTCAGCTTGCTGTGTGTAGCGTTCTCCCTTTCTAAGACGATTCAGAAGTAATTTTGTCTTTTCAGAAAACCATGACTCAGGAGAATTGGACAGATCACGTTCAGGTGAGTGTGGATTTCCCTCTCCCATTTTCTCAGGGTTAATTGCCTGGAGATTATTTTAAGATGTTCAGAATATCCAGCTCCATCCTTTAATTAAAATTTTGCACTTTCTCCTAACTTTGTAAGTATATACCAAAATTGTACATGCAGGGAAGAGCGAGGAAGAAAATTTATATTTTAATTCCTGTTATTTTTAAAAATGCTCTAGTTTGGCTGCAGCCAAGTACGTTCTTTTACTTTCATGCACCGATTTACAAACGAACACTACGAATATTTATGTTGATTAATTACAAGGAGGGGGGAAAAGAGAGGCAGCTAACAAGGTGTGTGAGTACATCGGGACAAATATTAGGTGACCACTCTGATCGTTTTCAACAGGTTTATTAGGTGACCGTTGGATATTGTGACTTCAACATCTTGTGCTGTAGGACATAGGTATTTTTAAGGACACAGGAAGAAGGGTATCAGTATTTTTTTTCTTGGTGTATAAACAGGACAGTTCAGGCAGCCATGTTTTGGCCTGATATTACGATAAATACATATGTGACAATGAAAGATCAAGAAATTCCATGGTGACAAGCCCTTAGTGATTATTTATGTGTCCGTGATATCCCTGTGGAATTGCAGCCTCATGGTGAGCGTTTGCTCCTTTTCTGTACCTCCTCTCGGTTTGAATTCTGCAGCCATTAAGGATTTCTGACCGTCGGCTCCAGCCTGCCTTTGAAACCCCGTTTGGATGGTCAGCGTGGGCCTCTGAGCGGTAACAGGCCGGTCCCGTGACTATTGACCTCATGCGTTTGAGATCTTAGGCACCGACTGTACATACCAGCAGAATGACTGAATTTTAAACGTGAGATGTTTCTTCTCTCTTTCGTGGGTCAGCAGGAAACAGAACAATTCAAAAGGCATGAGGATGTTTTTAAGACAGAGGTCATTGACAAAATACCCAGCAGCGCTTCGTGGCAACTGTTAAACCTCCTGGGTGTTTGCAGTAGTGAATTTTCAGCTTCTGTGTGTAGTTTATCGTAGCCCCGCAAGAGGCCAGACCGTGAGGAAGAGCAGGGGTCTTGCCTCTTGATCTCGGTGATCTTATCCAGTGAAAGAACTTCTCAGGATTCCCCTTGATTCTCACAAGCTTAAAGGCCAGCACAAGTGCTGGTGCACTGCTGGGTCAAGAACTGAGGTGGGATTAGCCGTGAAACTGTAGCAGACGTCTTCGTCACGACGTCGGGATGCGCTTTGGTGTGTGCGGTGAAGGGATTTCTGCCAGTGCTATGGTGGATAGTGGGAAAAACCTCCCAGTTAACATCCACGATGGCAGATTGCGTCAGTCACTTGTGGAGACGGGAGGCTCGGGGATGGATGCTCTCTGGAAAGTGCTAGTTCGGTGCCTGGGAAGGCAGCTCCCTAGAGAGCTACGCGGGGCTCAGCTGCGTCGTGGGCTATGGCAGAAGGTCGTCTTTGCTCTCCCAAAATTTTCCCCACTTGGTATTTTCTGTGTGCTGCCAACTTATATATTTTTGACAACTATGTAATTATCACACCAGTAGTGCTTAAACTTGCCTGTTATCAGTCCTGACTCTCAGTGCTATCGGAGATTACTGTCTTTGGCACCGCTTGAAAGCGATCAGAATCTGTACCTCTGCATCTGGAGGAAACCGAAATCATGGCATGTGCAGGTTGGCTTCTGCTTCACGCTGCTGGCAGCGCGGCTGCGCTCAACAGCAGAAAAGGGACAAAGGAGGAATCTCGGCGTTTGGTTTTCAGTGGAAAACCTAAGGTTATCCGTGACTTTATTGTTTTTGAAAGATCGGGCTTTACATGAGGGAAAGGTTCAACTTTCCACTCAGAGCTTCACCTGTGACCTGATGTGTTTTGACCAAAAAAATCCATTAGGCTCCTTGCGGAGCTGCAGAGAGATGGGGGGGGTGTTGTGTGTCCCATTCGTACGCGCAGTTCAGGCTCACAGACAGTTTGTATCTGCCAGGCTCTGCTTGCGATGCTGTATTAAAGACACATTGTGCTGGGAGGGAAGCAGAGGATGGGGATGGAGTGTGGCCTCTGGGTCACCTGGGGAATGGGAACCAAGACTCCCAAAAGACTGCACAACGGCAAAGTCTCAGAATTTTTGGATATTTTTTTCCATTTTAAGTCTGAAGAGGCTGGAAGTCTTCATGGGTTTAAAGCCCATTTTTGTTGAATTCGGTGCTGCAGCCGTCACAAAAGTCTTAAATGATGTAGATGTCGAGAGCCCTGGTGCAGGCGGTGCCTCTCCATGGGCGGTGGTGCCGGTCACGTCACCTTCCGTATGGCGGGCGATAGACGTTTCTGGGCTGGTATTTCTTTTTGTTTGCCCTGAGCAGTACAAGCACAGAACTTTCCTGTTCCTGCCCTGTGGGATGAATTGAAGGTGTGATCCTGACTGCTCCTACAAAAGGCAGAAACTCGTTAGTTAATTGTGGGGCCAACGGAACCTGTTCCCAGCCCTGTAGCAAACTGATTTTGCCCCCTCCGCCTGCCAGCGCCCGCGCTGCTGCTCTGCTGTCCGGGCTGTGCCGCAGGCAGGGATGGCAGCCGTCGGCAGGCAGAGGAGGCAGGAGGGAAAGCAAAGGGATCAAAACCTCTTCATACCCTAGGGAAACTGCCCGCATCACCGCTGCCTGCTGGCACGCCGGGTTAGCCCAGGAGGGCAGCTGCCGTTTGTATCATCTTCTCCGAGCAGAGATACCTGGAGGGCAGAGGGAGGGGAAGAGCTCTCTTCTTGCACGGTGCCAGCCGCATCGCTATTCATCAGCTCGCCTAACCGATTCTGAGCTGCATGGAAAGACGCCGCGGAGTGCCTGTCTTCACAAGCAGAGGGGAAGGTGTGTGGGATATTGATGGTAGATAGGCAGGAAAAAAAAAAAGGCAGGCAGGGCATGAGCCTATTGTCTGCTTTGCTGTGTGCCCTTCTGCTTCCATTTTTGCACGCTTCATATTTTTCATAGCTTTAATCAGCTGCGTAAAGATGGTAGATTTGGGGAGAGCAACCACAGAACAGCTGAGATGCGTTCAGACGTGCTCAGGAAGGGTCATCCTGCCGGTGGCTGCAGAGAGCGCTTGGCCACCAGCGAGAGGGACTCACTGAATACTGACGTTTCCCTGGAAATTCTGCAGGACAAAGTCACTTGGAGACTAAAAGGCATGGAAGGCGTTTTTCAATCATCTGCCAAGCCTTCAAAAAGTGAACATATAGAACAATAATATCTATGAGGAGCATAGTAGGGAAGCAACTCTGATGGCAAACATCACCTCTAGCAGTGTTTGAGATGTCAGATAATATCCGAGATACTTGCACAAGGTTGGCAATATGACATGGGACCTACCGGGGAGCACTCCCTTCTTGGGTGGCAGCTAGAGCCCGAGGACATCTCAAATAGCACCAGGCACCTGTGTTTTGGCGACCTGAAATTCTCCTGGTTTAACAGAGGGCTTGGGAATAGGAGGGGCTGGTATTTTACTGCCCTGCTTTCAGTGTGCAGTGTTCTCGCTGATGTTTTGGGGGTGATCTGGCAGTTGTGCCCTTCTAGGCTTGGTTGCTTAGTGCCAAAGCACCCGTTTTGTGTGGAACGACCCGCAGCCCTTCAGGTCTGGTCCATTCCACGTGGGAGCTGTGCCCGTCTCTGCCAGGAGAGAGCTGCCCGGGAAGCTCCGAGGCCCTGATGCCACCCACAGGAGACACTCAGCTGGACGAGGAAAGGACGGGTGGTCGTGCAGGGGGAACGGCAGAACATCACGGCTATTTCTGAACAGTCAGAGCCCAGAAGGCGCATGCTCGCTGATTCTAATGTCCAGAGTATTTTTGCAGAGAATAAGTTTGACTGCAGCAGAGCTAACCAGTTAAAATGTTATCTCAGGGTCCTCTGGCCCAAGAAGGATCTGTGTGTTTATTTGGACTTCCTGCGGTGGAATTCCTTCTCCCATGGAGCAGAACAGGGTGACGGTGCACGGCAACGTAGCAATTTGCTTGGGGCCAAAACTAGAATCAGTGTTGGGCAGGGTTAAAACCGGTGAGTTTATTTAGGACTGTCAGTGTTACCCTCACCTGTTCGGCAAGGTGTCTGGGAGAGCGGGGTGGTAGAGATGGTGCTTCCACTTTTACTGACCTCGAGCCAAAGGGCCTTTCGTTGCCAAATCTAAACACTTTCTATGCTAGCGTTTGCACGGGCAACTGTCCCTTAGTTTCTCAAGTGTAAAAATCTTAACCCCTTCCAAAACTAAGACTCGGGAAAAGCGCTGGTGCTTGAAAAGATGGAACTCGTTCTTTGGGCACCCATCGTCAGCTGGGGCTCGTCAGCCAGCCCTTTTGCCAGCGGGTGCTTGGCACCACTCTGTCCTTCGGTTTGGTGCGTGCGACTTGAGAGAAGGGGACGGGGATACAGCACGTAGAAAAAGCGGCCGGTGGTTTTTTCGGGGCCCCTGTTGTGCAGCTATTCCGTCTGCTCTGCTCTTGCATGAGAACGGAGCAGATGAGCCCTGGAGCCAGCTGTTCTCCGTGGTCAGCGCTGGGAGAGGCTGCAGCTAATCTCCTCTCCTTCTCCAGCTGTGGCAGTGAGATAACTTATTTATTTTAAAATTTCTGACCATGAAAATCAGACACTGTGCCAGCTCGTTCTCTGGGTGACCAGGGCTGAGATGCTAGTAATTCGTAGCAAATGTATGACTCTAGTTCCACTAAAATTCTAAGGTTTTTGTGCTACTTTGCAGATAGTATTCAGATAACATTCAGAAATCTGCCCAAACAGAAGGCATAAAAGTAAAGTGCCCTCCTTTATGTGTAACACATTTGAAAAACTTTGGCAATTCCTGGTCCTTAATAGGTGTAAATTACCTTACGCTACAGCAAGGAGTTGATGTAATCTTATTTATTTAACCAATTAATTCCTAAATGGCAAACGCCCTCAATGACTGATGCCAAGATCCTAATGCGCTCTTTCTGTACAGGACCATTTTGACCTCAATTAAAATGTAACTACCTCTGGAATAAAATGTAATAGCTGTTATACTCAAGGAGGTAAATTTTAAGGGGAATTTAAAGGGCAGAATGCAATTATTTTTTAAAGTTTTTGTGGCCTGAACACCTGGCCAGTAATCCTGCTCTGGGGAATCTTTAATAAGGACAAGAGGTCAAAAAGGCCACTTTGCAAATATCCACATCTAGTGTCCTTCCCCAGCAGTTTCGGCAAACTTTTAAATTGCCTCAAGATTGTTTTGAGGACAGCAACATCCCTGTCGTGTGAGGAACTTAATATCTGTAGGGAATTAAGCAATCTGTGCAATGCAAATGGGAATGATATTCAGGAGGTGATAAATAAACGACATGTCTTTCAGAATAAGTCTGCATGTCAAATTATCCTTCACTCTGTGTTTGAGTGAACTGTTTATTCAGGGATATAATGGATTTCATCACTCAGACGTCAAATCTAGACTGGCTGTTTTCCTGGAAGGTAGAAACCAAAACTAGTTTAACCAGCCGTTGTGTGGAGTCCCTTGCTAGTCTTTATGGCCTCTTTTTTAGCAGGAAATTAGAACCAGTGGGTGATTGGTTTTGTTCCTTCTGGCCTTAAAAGTCTCAGGGAGGAAACATCAGCCGAAATAAATTTTCATGGTTCTACTTGCGCTGCTGCAGCAGGGTGCTTGCGCCCGGGAGCTGCCCCACTTGGGCCCGGGTAGCTCCCGGTGCGGGCGTGGGTATGAATATGCAGGAGCTGCTCCTCGTCTTTGCCTGTTACGCTGTCTACAAAAGAATTGCATTTATCTTTCCACAACTTCAAGCAGCTTCCTAACAGCTGCTGTTTAAAAAAGAGAAGGTTTTTTGTTTGTTTGTTTGTTTTCCGTTTCCCTTTCGCAAAATAGATGGTATTTAGGCCTGGAGCAGTGACAGGTTGAAGATCTGGTGTCTGTCTTGCGGAGCCAGGACTGAGGGAATTGCTTTCTGGCAGTGGAGGACTGGCAGTCTTTCTTCCCCCAGTGTCCACTTGTTGCTCCCGTCGCTCCTTTCATTCCTCTTCCTGCGTTTTGTCCCCTGTTCAGGGACTGACCAGAAACTCAGCTTTAACAATCCCTCTGCTTTTGCCGCGTGCCTTTTTCTTTAGATTTACTGTTCCTGGTGGAGGTCTCTGGGGAGAACGTACAGCCACAATGTGATGTAAAGTATGTTGTACCTAAGGGAATATTAAACCATGGAAAAACTGGGCAGTCAAAGTAGCAGGCAAAGTATAGATTTCCTTCTATTTTTCAGTTCAGTTTGTAAATGGTGTCCTGTATTTATTGATTGTTAAAATAACATCAGCTGCGAAGCAAAAGGACTCACTGGTAGGGCTGATGCAGAAAACAGGCACATCTGTGGCTGTCTCAGGAACAGCATAACGTAATTCTTCAGTTACGTGCTGCTTTCTGGATAGAGAGCAGTAAAATATGCATCTGTACTAATGAAGTTAGCACCGTTGGTCTGAAAGAAATGGGAACTTCTCGTTTAACAAACCCACAGCTGTTGTGGGAGACGTACATGGGAAAAGCCAAACGTGCCGTGTCTTCCGTGCCTTGCTGTCTAAGGAAAGGTCTGTCAAAGGATGATATATACAGTTAAATGGAAACACCTCCTGCGTGGTTTAGAGAGGGTTATCTTCTGTAAGACCTGGAGGGCTGGCATGCCTAGTGATAATTATGCTAGTTTTATTTGTAACAAATCCAGCCATTTCTAGATAAATAAGTTGTGGTTAAGCACAAACATACTAACGAATTCTGGTGGAATTTTACAGTAGGTACAAAGAAGCTAAGAAAAGCTGCCGTTGTTTTCTGTACTACCTGCCAAATTGTCACAAACATTTTAAAAAATTACCCCAGAATTTCTCTGGCGTGATGGAAGATGTGTTTGCTCAACAACTTTGGAAAATCAGCTCACGTTTGCTTAAGTGCGGATCCACAGGGCCAGGCTCTGGGGAGTCGGCAGCAGCTCGTGGGAGCTGGTGTCTGTCTGCTGCTGCGCTGAGACATTGGCAAGTAATCGCTCTGAAAGCTCAGGGCTTCAGTTTTAAAAGTCGTGGCCAAATAGCCTTTATGTGCAGGCATATTAATTACTGGAGAGTGAAGAAAGGGAACCGGAGAGAATACACGGGGGCGGGGAAAAATCTCCTTTAAATTGTTTTGGTACGTTAGAGATGCTTTCTGACCTTAAAGGCCCTGCAACCAGGCAGGCCTAGCCTGCTGCTAAGCGGTGTAATTACGTTTCTCTCACTAGCGTGCATTCATTCGAAAGCACAGCTTCATCAGAAAGAGATTTGGTTGGCATAAACCAGAGGGTAATTGGCTTATGGCTGTAGGTTGAGAGGTCAGTGTTAAAGAGTTAAGAGCGTCGGCAAGCGGTTAGACTGAACTGGTGTGCCCTGCTGGTATGCTGAATTCAGCCAAATGGGAGAAGTAGGAAACAATACAGGAAGGACTGTCATCCAAAACTTTGTAGGAACATATGGAACATACAAGGTCCTTGAAAGCTGCATTGGGAGTCTAATGGAGTCGATTCCAGGATACCTGTTCCTGACTCCAAACTGCATCAGCTACAGGATTGTATGTCGCAAAGTGAAAGTGGGGACAGCCTCCCTTAAAACAAGCAAATCCTCGTGTTCCTTTTGCTCTAAGACAAAGGGAACCCTATCAAGAGCACTGCCCTCGGCCTCTCCGGCAGAAATAGGCACACAGGGATGGGACACGGAGCTTGCCCGCTAGCCCAGCAGGAGAGGCTGTGTTCACTGCCCTTGTGAAAGTGGGAAGCAGACAGGTTGTCGACAGGGCTCCGCACGTGTTTCTGGTTGCGAGTGGGAGACAGCTCTGTGGCAGGAGAACCGCGATACTCTTGCCCTGCAGTAGTTTCTGCCAGTAGTTCCTACGTGCTACGTAGGGGCTACATTTGCCCAGTTTTACTAAAGTCTTAAGCCCTGTACGTACTCACACGCACGCACAGATCCACCCTTATGTTCTCATCCAGGTGGCAGTAAAACTACTCCGTCAGTCAATAATCATCCCAGGTTATTTAAAAACCCTGTAATCGCTCGGTACCTGTCTGAGCGCTTCCACGGACAGATACGGGATTCTAAAGGCCTGTGCAAATCAGCTGCCTGGCACAAAGATGCTCGGGCTATTTGCAATTGATAGTTTGGCTGTATTATACTTTTAGGCGAGATTAGTTCACCAGTTCCCTGCCAAGAAGAGAACCGCATAAACAGAGGATTGTTTAGAAATAAAAAAAAAAGTTCCTCTTGACGGAGAAGTCATGTAAATGGGAAGAAACAGGAAACCAATCTTCCCTTGTTCGCTCTGAAAGAATGCATATCTCTGAGGAACGTTGTAATTATGGATTTAGGAAATCAGTCCAGTTTGCCAGGGTGTGAATTTCAGAGTTCACTCAGTCAACCCTCTCGAGCATTTCTGCTTCAGAACAAAAAGCACGGGGAGTTTAAAGGTACCAAAAGAGATTAAAGGGGAGAAAAATCTACTGCCAAGCTTTGCTTTTGGTAAAGATCCTGCAACGATACTTATTACTGCTTTGGCGTTGAGCCAGATGAGGTTTGTGCGTGGTAAAATAGAAATAAGTGGTAACCCCTGTTTTTCCTGTGGGCATCCATTTTTCAGAGACTAACGATGGGAAGAGTTAGCACTCCTGAGCGAGCGTTTCCATCGTCAAGATTTTTGCTTATTCACTTTGAAGACTTTTAGTAAGTAGAAAAACGTCCCCTGCTGGGAATGCCACATTAGCGTGTTCTTAGAGAGAAAAGAACCTAAAAGCGAGTTCCTAACTGTTCTGAAGCGAGCCTGGGCTGGAACAGACCCAGGAGCAGAGCGGAGAGCCCAAGGTGTGAGCAGAAGGCCCAGCGATGAGGAAGATGGATGAAGTAGCCCCCTGAGCATCGGTGAGGAGGTCCGGCGTGGCCTGGAGAAGGGCTTTCCAAGGCAGGGCAGGAGCTCTCACAAACCTGCCCAGGAGTGAAGCGGCGGCAGCAGCGAAGAGACCGAGGAAGTCTGGTGTCAGTGAAGCTCAGGCTGGCTTAAAAAGAGAGCAAAGAAATGAGCTTGCTGCTTCTGTTCTTTGGCCATGATTTGAAGTTAATTCCGCTTCAGAGCTTATAGGCCTTTTAATTAAGGTAGTGATACAGGTGAGAACCTGGGTCTCCGTGATGACCAGTCTTTCATGCAGCTGTTTCCACAAGAAAAGTGCAGATCTGAGGGGAAGTGCCGTACATCAGGAACAAGTGTGGGCAGAGTAACGATGCATCCTGGTGTAGGAGGACCCTTACAGAAAGCTGTTAAAATAATCCAGAGCCAGGACCAAGTAACAGGACGTTCCTGCTTTGTTGCTCGTCTTTGTAACTTGGGATTTGACCTTACAAGGGAGAATGGAGTAGGGAGAGAACAAGAAAGAGGTTTCTGAGGCTCTTCCCCCGTCTGAAGATCCTTCCTCCTGAACAGTCTGCTTCGGCCGTGGGGAGCTGACACTGGCTGGACCCGAGCGGTAAATCCTCCCACCCCGCTGGGGAGTAATTGTGCTGGAATTCCACGACTTTTTGGGAAAGGAAGATGGAGCTTATGAATTCTCATGATGTACGTGCCTGGGTATGGGAACATTTGATTGAGTGATTGGTTGGGTTAATTGGCATACTAGTTTGGCTTGTTAGAGTTAATATTAGGGCTCCCCAAAAGAAACGGGAAGGCGTCGTGGTGGCTTCAGCTCACGTACATCCCGGCAAACTGCTGAAGAGTGAGCCCAGGAGTTCATTTAACAGCAGCAGTGGAGACACAGCGGCAGCGGTTTCATTCCTGCGGGCTGTTCTCTACGGATCCGCAGCTCGCGCAGCCCTGGGGTGCAGTGGTGCTCTGCTTCTCTGCTCCTGTCCCCGCAACGCTGTCGCTCTCTGGCAGCGTGCGCCTGTCGCTGCGGTCCCTCGCTGTGCCTTTGTCGCTGGAGTGGAGCTCCTGCAGACAGATCTGGTAGTACGAGCGGATGTCGGACACTTCTGCTAAGTTGGATTTTGGAATAATCATGTTTAATAGTAATCCTTCGGGCAGCCTCGTAGCTTAATGGAAAATGTCCTATTTTCCTCGTGCAGGCTTCCGTGCTTCCAGACAGAAACCAAAATAGAGTTATGTAATGGTGACTTTTGAAAAAGTTTATGAAAGTGCTTGACAATTGTTTAAACCTTCTTAGGCTTGAGAGGCCAGAGAAACGCTGTTGGGTCACACGAGGACCAGGCTCAGTGAACCTCGGCAGCAGCGCGGGTCACCCAACGCGCAGTATATGATGGGAGCCCTCACTTTCTTAAACTGGAGAGCAGCATTTGCCATTTGCCACAGTGAGACTTTGTTCGTGTGTGTGTGTTTGACATAATGACAAAAGGCAGATAGATAAATGCTACTTCAAAATACACTGGGAAGATAAGGGTTGCCAGTTTGTCTTCAATGCACTGTGTTACTGGGCTTAGACAAAGCGTCTACTGTGATAAGTAACATATTACTTGGTGCTCTGAAAGAGTTTGGCCAATTTCCCCATCCTCATTCATCTTCAGTCTTGCCAAGTGCTGGAATGCTCCCAGAAAATATCTCCAGCCTGCCATCGTGGGACCAAGAGGTGTGAGAAATCTGGAAGCGTATCAAAAACTGTGTGGCTTATGTATTCAGAACAAGTCCTTGGTCCTTTGCTGATCCCTGGGATGAATAATATTCGGCAGCTCTGGGGCCAGGGTTAGGTTAGAATTTACAAGCCGCCTCTGGAGTGATTGTGAGAAAGGTGTTTCAGGGAGAAGCAGGGACCCTCAGGACAGACTTCAGGCTGAACTGAAGGAAAAAGAAATTATATCTCAAAAAGCAAAAATCTACTTGTTAAGGAATTGTATTTCTGGGGGTTTTTTAATGGATGTCATGCAATTATTTCTCTCTCTAAACAAAGGTTCTTGTAATAGGGTTAGCCTGGCTCTGTAGCTCATTAAAGACACACGTCGGTGACATTCCCTGAACAAGAAATGGAGGGGAGAACAAGTACTGCGGGTGAACGCACCCTGATTTTGTGTATCGGCATCCCTGGAGCTGTGGGATATAGTTGAGGAAAAAAAGTTGCGAGTTAAAATAAAAAGTTTCCACTGGGAAAGTCCCCAGAGTGTCAGGCTGCACCTACACTGCTAAACAAGAGCGTGAACTGGTCCATGGCTCCGAAGACAAGTGGCACTGGGCGACTCACTGGTACCACCGCGGCCTCAGGCTGCCCCTGGGAGTGTCAGGCTGCCTGCCCTCCCGGGACCTGTGTCTGAACCGCAGCGAGGAGCGCAGGCGCGGGTCCCTTGGCTAATGCCGTTGGGCAAGCACAGCAGCAGTGACCCATCAGAGAGTAAAAGCTGACTTTTCAGGACAGCATTAGCGCAGCGGCATTTGTGTGCTGGCGGGTAACGTGACTGAGTGTCGGCGCTGAGCTTTACCGGCTCACAGGTGTATCGTGGTGCCCTCTTCACTAAATCCTCCCTGAAGCATCCGGGGATTGTGTGGCTGACGGTTCGCTGGGGCACGCAGGAGCACTCTTGTTATTGAGTATTGCACCCTCCCCGTTAAACCTCAGTTTCTGGCTGGGTTTGTGCCTTCTCCAGACAAGAACCGTTGATATCCATGTCTGGTCACCTACCGAAGTGAAATCTGGTAATGTTTGTGTCAGACTCACTGAGGTAGAATGTTGAGAGCAGAGCCTTTCACCTCTGAAGTGGGAAGTGACGTGTGCCCTGCGAAGCGGAGCCGTTGCCAGCAGGCCGTTTATCTGTTACGTGGCTCTGTGAGTTGGGGGAAGGTTGTACAAAGGATGTCCAACGCCGTGTTTAAAATACGGCTCAACCTCTGGCTTAATATTTTTTGAAAATACTTTCTCTTCAGATGTGGCTTTGGAAGCAGAGTTTGTTCTTTCCCTCTACTATATACCTTCTCTCATCTGCGGCAGTATGAGCAGATTTTGGAGACGTGATGACTTCATCTGGTGAAGATGAATGACTTCCCTCAGGGGCCGCCTGACATCAATTTGGAAGGAATCCCAATGCAGGAAATGTATTTGGATCTCTGTGTAGTACTGTTGAGCGTGATCAGGACCGTCCTGTATTCTGGGTAGATGAGATCTTGGGTGTTCTTCACCCGGGAGGTGCTTGGAACTTGAAAGCAGCAGTTGCTGCAAGAAGCCGCCTGTCTGTGTGGAGACGAGTCTCGGTGCTGGGGAATGCGCAGCAGTGCTAATCGCAGAATCAGAGGCTCATTTCAGTTTGAAGAAGCCTGTGGAGGTCTCTTCTCTGCCCTCCTGCTCAAAGCAAGGCCAACTTGCCTTAGAGAAGGTGTTGCAGGGCCCTGCCCGGTTCCACAGCCCCTCTGGACCCATTGCAGTGTTCAGCCACTGTCATCTTTTTTTCCTTTAGGCCTGGTTGGAATTTCTGGAAGGATCTGACTCCATCTTCTCTGTGATCCTCCATGATAAAATTGAAAAGCGCAATTGTATTTTCCTGTTGCCCACAACTTAGCCTTCCCTAGGCTGCGCAAGCCCTGCTCCCTCAGCCTCTCCTTCGCCATCATGTCCTCCAACCCTCTCGGTCGCTCTTTACTGAACTCCCTCCCGTTTGTCAGCATCTCTTTTACACCGGGCTGCCAAAACCAGGTGCCGTGTCCAGGGGTGGTCTCACAAGTGCAGCACAGAGGGAGTAATCCCTTCCCTCGACCTGCCGGCTAAGCCGCAGCTGGCTGGGCAGTCAGTTGGTCCGTTTTAACAGACCTTAACATTCTTCTTCTGGTTGCCGTTTGGTACTGGTGTCTGGAGTTCTGAAGGAGAAATTGCGTTGGCAAGATTGTGAGAGCTGCAGAAAGAAAAATGGAGCCAGATGCATCTCGTCACACAACGTTGTCCTAGCTACTCATCACAGGCCAGCAGCTTCGGTCAGGTTGCCCAGGAACAATAAGCTCCTTGTGAGGAACCCCAGTACAAGAGGCCAGTTGGCTTTGAGAGTTGCCTTTGCCCGGATCTGTTCGAATGATCCTGTAAGTTAGACTCCTCTGAATTGCCCTGCGTGGGGAGGCTGGGAAGCTGAGTCTCCTGATTCACAAAGCTGGAGCTAGGTAGTGTGAACATGCCCCAGGGAGCCACATTGCCAGAGCTTTGTTGAAAGAGAGAAGAAAGACCACTTCCCCACCATTGATGTGGTAATGGCCTCCAGAACACTGAAGTGTGGCTCTGTCAATGACGCACTGATTGCTATCTGAAAGTCAGTCTTCTGGGATATGAATGGAGGCTATTTTGTTCTTCTTCAGTTCATAAATTAGTGCATCTGAGTAGCCAGTGCCTGTGAGGAGGGAGCAGCTCAAGTGGTGAGAAAGCAGGGCTTTCTCATGCTTCTGGCTTTGTGCGGTGGCCGTGGGTGAGCGGCCTGCCGCTTTCACAAGAAACCCTCTTCAGAAGTGAGAGTGGGGAGAGCTGGCATCTTTCATCCGAGTGCCATCTCTGTAGGAGACCCCGAAGTCAGGATCCCCCTTCTCTCACGGACCACGCTGTGACCCGGGGCTGAGCTGGCGCTGGGGGTCCCAGCTCCGATCTCATGCGAAAAGGACTTGCCTTCGATGAGGCGCAGCTGCAGCATCTCTCCATAGGGTACAAATGGTGCTAACGTCAAAGCAGAGATCTCCAGCACAAATAAAAAATCGATTAACAATAAAACTAACACAGTAGGATGTCCCAGGGAATCTTCAGACAAAGGGATCCGCACAGGACCTGCAGCTCCGCGGGGAATTTAGAAATGCCGCTGGTGTCCTCCGCTGCGTGCAGTGGGTTTGTCCTTTCAAAGCCCAGTTGTGGGGTTTTTTTTCCCTTTTAAAGTTGCTGGCTCTAAAATATTCTACTTGACATTTTCTCTACACTCACAGGATTTTTTTTGTTGTTTTTGGAAGCACTTGAGAACAGGGGAAATTGGCCAAGACATTCAAAAGTTAAATTAAAATCTGACTCTGCAAATAGCCAGTGTCACTGGTGTGAATAACCTCGCTCTCCGGTAAAAGATATTGAGGGAAAGTGAAGAATTGTTTCTGACAGAAATGCAATTTAACACGCACAGATAAAAGTAATCGAGGGTTGGCGAGGGTGGCTTCCAGACAAGATGTTGGCTCTCTGGATCCCAGATTGTTGATAGTAATGGAGGAACTGCTGCTGCTCTGGGTTAAGCTCAGGACAGCCTAAGCTCGCTCCGCGCTGCTGGTGGTGAGCTCTGGAAGGCACCGGACTGGGTAGGAACAGGATTTACGGGTAGGTAAATCTGCAGCAGTCGTTTTGGAAAGCTTTAATCATGGGTTGTTGGTGCTGTCAGGAGTTTTCTTGTGCGCCTGTGGATTAAAGAACGTATGATATGTCTAGAATTCAGAGAGGGATGTGAAGAAGCCTGATGGTCTGCATAATCTTCTCCTGCTCGGAGGTGTCGCTGGTGTTGATCAGAACAACTGTGCCAGTTTCCTCTTGAAAAGTGTTCGTTTACTGAAAACAAAACACATGAAACGTCATCCCTAGTGGAACATTTGTCTCTGCATCTGTGCCCACATCTTCTGGGGCCAAAATTTCCACATTCTTGCTTCTTGCAAAGCTGTTGCGGTGGAAGCCTTTCCCCTTTATAGCAATGTTGGGTTTTTTCAGTAAAAAAACAAACAAAGCTATTTTCCGTTTCAGAATGCAAGATGTAATATCTCTGGAGAGATTAACCTTCTTTCCAGAGTTGTTTTTGTGGTTGAAAGAATAAATCTGTTATCATTAAAATAAAAAATAAAAATCTGCACCTCATTATTTCCAGAAATAAAGCTGACATAATGAGATTTATTGAGAATTTACTTTGGGTGAACTGAAGAGAGATCCAACCCCAAAGGCTTTGTGTTCTAGAAAAAAGGCAGAAAGACAATAGGAAGGACACAGGGGAAGCTCGAAGAGGGAATTGCTCTGTGATGTTAATAAGAAAATATGTTCTTTTCGGGAAGGACTCTGAGAAGTGGCTTGGCAGACGCGCAGGAGGAGTTATTCAGCCCCCCCCCACGTGTTAGGTGCTTGGCTGAGCTCGGTTGCGGGAGGCGGAGATGTGGGAGATGCCCAAACTATCAGGACTGGCACCGCCGGGAGGAAAGATTCGGGAGGAAATGTAGAGGGCAAGAAGCTTTAATGTGAGAGCTTCTCCCTTCCTGCTCGGCCCCTTCCCGCGGTTCCCGCTCCTGCCCCTCTCCCAGAACAGAGCCCTGCTCAGCAGCTGGACCCCCGTCCCGCTGACACGGTGCCACCAGCCTCTTGGGAGCAGCAGTAAAAATATTCTTCCACATACGCATGAGAAGAAATGTGGTTTGGCATTTGGCAAAGTCGCAGGGGTGTAGACTTTGTGCTGAGGCAGCAGTTTTCGTGAGCAGACTGGCTTCTCCTGTGCGCTACCTGGGATGCCAGATCTCTCTGGATTTTCTGCCAAGCCTCTACCCCTTCCTGCACCTCTACGGGGTGGGTCATTCTTTTTTTTTTTTTTTTTCTTTCTTTTTTGTTTTTCTTTTTTTCCTTCCCTTTTACCTTGGGGCCATCAACAGGTTTGTTTCCTGATCTCTGTGCAGGGTGTCTGCTTTGAAGGCAACTTCTCACCTTTTAGTTACTGCAGGAATGTGAGGAATGAGGCCCCGGTGCCCAGCCTCCCACCCCGCCGGGGCCGTGTTTGTACACGCAGCGCAGAAAGAGCAAGGTGCCGCCAGTCCCTGGAGCAGACTCTGTCCCTGCAGCCGCAGTTTGGTGGGCAGCGAAGGAGAGATGGAGGGCGAGAACTGACTTTAAGTGTGCGTCTGAGCATTTCGCTGCGCTGAAAAATGCTTGCTGGCAGGGCCAGCAGCAACGTAGCCGTAGAGCTACAGATCCTGAGCCACCACGTAGAGTTTCAACTTGTTTTAGCAATTAAGTTTTCTTGACAAGGTTAACTTCTAAGGCAGATCCATGAGTAAATCCGTCTGGCAAGAGGAGGGAGCTGCTGGTCTGGCTGCAGTGGCACCGGGGTGTTTGCAAGCGCAGGCGCGTTGGCCGGGCAGGAGGAGCGGGTCATTCCCACCCCCGTGTAGCTGTTGTGACAGTGTCGGTGTCACTGTGTCCGTATTGCGCTTACAGCTGCTGTGCCACAGCCCCTTAGAGGGCAGCAGCCAAGAGGGTGAACAAGACAAAAGGGCTCCGGTGAACCCAGCTGTCGCGGTGGAGGCTCTTCTGGGCCCGGTTTGCCAATAGCTGCTCCCTCCTGCCAGGCTGGGCAGCCTGCCGGGCCCCGGCCACGCTGGCTCGCAGCTGGGTGTTTGGGCTTAAACCACATTTAGCCATGAGTTTGTGCGTGTGCCCGCAAGGCTCCTCAGGGTGCTAAGGCACCGGCGCACGTTCCTTCTGCCAGAAAACTGCTGGGAACAGGGAACGTCCCAAACTGCCCTCCCTGCCTGCAGGTGCGTAAGGCAGGCTCCTGCGGTGACACTCGGGATAGTTGTGTTTGTCCGTGTGGCGGAAGCAATGATCCCGTTGTCACATCCACAGAGGCCTTGAATAGGCACTGAGGGAGGAATTTCCTGCACCCAACCCTAGGTCTTCACAGCTGGAGCGACTGCTCCACGTTCCTCTTAGGATCGGTGGGGATAAAGGAGGACTTTTGGAGCACAGTTCGCATAACCTATTTCCGCTGCAGGGTGACGCCGCGCGCACCTTGCACCCCGTCTGCGGTGCTGCTGGTCCGTGCTGGCTGCGGGGGACGTCTGTCCGCACCGCGTGCTGTTGGTGTTGCGGGGGGAGGGACCTGGTGCCCCCGTGTTCACAGCAGTGCGTGCAGACGGGCTGCAGGCGGGTGAGCCAGCCTTCTCCTCGCTCTGAACACCACAGGCTGTGGCTCAGGAAAGCTTCACTGATGCGTCCTACCCGTAACCCCTGTGTGGCTGGCACTCCGGGTTCCCCGTGCGAATACTCCCAAAGCTGGAGGAGACCCTGTGCTGCCGTCTTACCCGGAGAGAGACTGAGCCATCCTCTTGCCTCTCCCAGGACATCGCTTCAGGGCTATGCACAGGCACAAAATGAGACCAAAACAATCCAAACTCTTACCCCTCCTGTAATTACCTGCCTAAAGAGCCCAAAGACCTTTACTGTTTGTTCAGTCACCAGTTCGGATTTTACTTGATACAATCAGTGTCTGAGCAAATACCACGCTAGTCGTCAGCCAGGCTGTCAGGGGCATTGTTTTACCCTTGTTTCTCGGTGCGGCACCTGCAGAGTGGTGTTCCCTGAGCAAACAGCCGTGCTGCCGAGGGCACCCGAGTACCCTGCTGAGCCCGCAGTTAAACTGTGCGCTCTTCGGCTCTCGGCAGAGAAGCGCGGCACTGCTGGGTTTGCACAAAATCGCTCCTGCAGTGGGGGGATTCTCGCTCCTTTCTGCACTTCCCCAGGACCCCCTGGAGGATGCTGTCTCCTGAGGGGGGGGTGGAAACACCCGTGATGGGGATTGCGCTGACAGTCTTCCTTCCCCCTGGATTCCTTGCAGAGCACAGTTGGAGAGAATCGGTGGCTTCAAGGGCACCTGATACAGTTGATAATCAGTTACTGTGATTTGAACGCAGCGGCAAGATGGGCACAACGCTACAATTTGCCCAAGGAGATGCTGCCTTACGGAGTGGCTGAGGAGCTTCAAAAGCTTCAGATCCAAGAGAGGTAAATACTCTGTTTCATGCCTTTTCAACGTAGATTACTTATCATCCAAGGACTACATATTTGCTTAAAATAATCTGCCATAATGCTTCCTCAGGGAGATAATTTTGCAAAAACTTCCTCCATTTACTCAGATCACATCTTGGCCACGTACGTGCTGCTTTTCTTAAGGCTGGAAAAGTCTGTAAAAGGTACACGCTAAAGTCACTGCCGAACACTTAGAAGCCGTATGAGATTGCTTCGCGCTGCAGAGGGGTCTTCAGGCTCCCTTTGCCAGATCGACAACGCAAATGAAATGATGTGGGTAGGATCTGAGTATGCGTCTCTTTTACCGAGTTGATTACGTGTGCATCTGCATCCCCCACTGTACTGTAGTCTGCTTTCATGCCTTTTCGAAGACTTATGGCCAAGAAAATAATTTTAAAGTTCCTTACATTTTTCTAATTGTATTTATTTTCTTCCTCCTTTGACAGCTCATAAGCCATTTTTCATGCCAGTCTGTAACTTTTGCTTCATCCGAAGCTTTCAGAAGTAATGGGAATTTTTGACATTTGGGGTCAGATCCCAGAAGAGTCGCGTTAATTGAAGTTGGGGTAAAACCGGACTCTCCAGCACAAATTTACCAAGTGAGCTGGTGGTGGAGGTGGTGGAGTCTCCATCTCTGGAGACATTCCAAACCCGCCTGGGCACATTCCTGTGCCACCTGCTCTGGGTGACCCTGCTCTGGCAGGGGGTTGGAGGAGATGATCTCCAGGGGTCCCTGCCAACCCTACGATTCTGTGATTCTGTGAGCTTAAGAAGCCTTTAGCCCCCAATTAGGCTCTGTCCGCTCTTCTTCCTGTAATGCAATCCCAATGACACAGTGCCATGGTTCCTCTCCTGCTTTGGGACCACATGTTGTACGCGGCAGATCAGGCCGCAGTAGCCGCAGTTCCTCCCCCGATGGGAGCTTCATCCTGTTGCGTGACCTGAAACGAATACAAAGGCAGAGGTACAAAAGAAGTGTGGAAAAATCCTCATATTAAGAAGGGTTCTTACAACTCCTTGATTTCAAGTGCACAGAACTGTGCAAACAGCCCCAGCCAAGGATCTCTGTGAACCTGCTGGTGTCGGAGGGGAAGGTGGAGGGAAGAGGGTGGCCGGGTTCTGTGCGGTGGGAAGCCAAAGCTATGTGAAGCTGGAAAGAGGCTCAAAATTTAGGAAGACGCATTTAGCCACCTAAACTGATAGGAGCTGTCTGATCCCCACAGCAAGCTAGATCCAGAGGAGTACCAGGGCTTTGTCGTTCTGGTTCGGGGTGTTCTGTGCTGTGTCTCTTCGAGAAGATGGCCCAAGATCGTCCTCTTCACACAGCAGCATCCCAGGCAGTTGCTCAGCTGTGCCGAATGGAGGAAGAAAGGCTGTATTTGAAAAAATGACTCAATGCAAATGATTTGCTGAGCCCCAGTAACTCACTTTTATACTCATGTGAGTGATGATGTATCTGCCGTGCTTCGTTGTCTCTGTCCATGAGATGTTCAAACATGGCATTCAAAGGTAGCCGTGTTTGGCACCCTTTTATAAACCTTTTTTTTTTTTTTTCCTTCAGAAAGGCCTGCACGTCTGCAGGGTACTGCAAGTCTTGAGGAACTGCAGAGCTTGCAGGTGATACTGCCTTGAAGCTCGGGCTGGATGAGCTCTGGCTGGTTGTCCCGCAAGCACACAGCCCGGTAGCCTCTGTGCCCACGCGTGTTCGGGAGCCGAACTCCTGCAAGGCTGCAGGCTACCACAGTCCTTGGGTTCAGAGTAATTACACGCTCACCTGGCTGGCCTGCTACCATCGAGCAGCATTTTCTCTGCTCATTCATGTGCAGGAATTCATCTAATTGGATTCTGTGCACAGAAGAGGACTTATTCCGGAGTGCTCAATGCAAATGGGGGAGAGCTCTGGGCTGTGTGGTTGGGGTGCAGCATAACTCAAAGCCTTGCTGTTGTTCGAGGAGCAATCGCGTGCTTCCAGGTACAGCCAAGGCTTTTGTCAAAAATAGAAAAGAGGAAGCAGTGATAATTTTGGGGTCCCTTAGGACTCTTCCACTATTGTACACATCAGTCAGCGTATTCCAGGGTGTTGTGCTTGGCTGGACGTGGCGCCACTTGCTTGATGTCTCTCTCTTACCCTCACGGGTGAAATGCGTTGGGTCTTTTTTTTAGCGTGGAGATTGGTGTTTCTAGTTTGGAAGCCAGGTGAGATTAGAAGAAAATTTGGGGGAAACTCTTGACCACTCCCAAGAGGTAACTATTCACAGCGTTCTGCAAGCCGATAGCCCGTATCTTCAGCATCCGGCAAACAATGCCCTTGAAGCCTTTAGTACGAGGGAGCAACGTCCTCCATGGAGCTGAACTTCTCAGTGTACGGATGGAAGTCTGACTCTGATTTGAAATGGCCTCTGTGTCCAGGAGGAGTCGATGACATCATACATTGCATGTTTGGGGAGGAATAAAGCCAGCAGGAAGTCGATGATCCCTGCTCCCTGGGGAGCGAGTTGGACGCTTTCAGCGCCGTGCTCTTGGTGTGAGAAGCAGGGGCAGGGTCCCTCTCAGCATGGCTGTTGCCGGAGTCTGCACGCCCGTGCTCGTCGGCTGCCTCACACCATCTGGGCTTTCTCCTGTTACTGCAGAACATGTGGTCGTAGGCAGATGATTTGGGTGCTTCCTTTTACCTTGTGTTCTTAGTGCAGGACTTTCCTCCTGGTGTCGTATGTCAGAATTAGGAACTCCAGGTAACAGGATCTGTCACTGGCTGCCGGGATAATGCTGACCCTCACAAGGCTTAAGGAGATGACTTTAAGAAGACCAAGCCTCAGACTGAGCGAGGTTACCCGCTCTAACAGGTTTATCATCAGGTTTGTTGTCTTCAACATTACAGCAAATTTCCAGCTCCTGGGAGAGGCGTTTCGAAAAAACCTGCAGCTTTCAGAAGTAAAGCCCATATTTTTGGAGCATAGATTGGGCTAACTGGAATTACACAACAGGTGAATGAGAACACGGTGTATTATTATTTTTTCATGCTGATGATTTTGTGAGGTTCTCACAGATGGCCTTGGACGGCTCAGGCGCTGAGCTTCGTGGGTCTGGTCTTTCCTCTAGTGCAGATCTGCACAGGTTCGTGTTCAAGCTCCGTGTAACCTTGGGAAATATGACACAGATGTAATCACCCTCGAAACGCTGTCTGCAGAGAGACACTTCTCCAGACAGTACATGGCTTACTTGGAGCACAGGAAACTCTTGTCTGTCTGGGTCATGCTTCTGCTTAGCTCTGGTGCCGCGCTGGAGCTGCCTCCTCCTCCTTCCTCAAGCTGCACCAGCCGCCTGTTGGGAGCCAGAAGGTTTTTGCATGAGGCGTAATCCCTCAAAACACAAAGGGGCGGTTAACAGAAGTGTGACTTAGCCACAGACTCTGCGCCTCTAGGAAGATAAAAGCCATTGCTACATCTCTGCTCCAGGAAGGCTGTGTCGTGGACGGGTGAAGTCGTGCCGATGGCTGCCATTCATGAGGAGATGTGACAGATGAGCAAAACCCTTTGGGCCTCGGTTTACTCATCCAGTCGGGATCCCTGCTGCAGTAGCTGCTGTAAAATTAGTGGAGCCATGGAACCTAATAAAACAGTCTGTCTGCCTTATTTAGTGAGCTAACAAAGCGGCGGGTTCCCAGAGAGGGTGTTCACACAAGGTGGTACCGGCATATAAATGACATCGTCTCTGCCACGGCTCACACCACATGTGGCTCCCGAACGCTGTAGGTGAGAATATTCCTGGAGACCTGAGACTGCACACCTTCATTAAATATTTTACACAAATATTGACTTCTCCGTGCACACAAACCCACGGAAAAGAGTGTTTGTACAGCGAAAGCTGCTGTGCTACAAAATTAGTCACCCAGTCTCCTAAACATAAGGTTAGTAAATATTTTCTCAAATAATAAACCATTTCAAGTCTCTATGGGAAAGAGACTATCCAGAAATTTGTGATATGTCCAAAATAGCTGGATATTTTTTATTAGTTTCTTTCCTCTGATTGCATCATCTGGCTGAGACACCATCGCAATGTGCTGACCTTCCAGTTACAAGGCCATTTTGAGAGGCTGCGCTGCATTTTGCGAAGAAAATGTGCTGTGTAAGATCCTGTTGTAGGCAATCAGTTCGCTCATTTCTGCAGGCATCTTCCAGCATTCCCAGGGTGTGAATACAGAGATCCTGAATTTCTCTGTGCGGTGCCGTCTGAAACCCAACTGGAGGGAGCAGCACGAGCAAGGCACTCGGTCTGAGGGTTCGGCTGGCTGTTTTCCCTTGAATGTAGAAGATTTTGAAACTTTATTTCTGAACTTTCCTCATTTCATCCCTGTGCAACGTGGGACGAATATTCTTGTGCAACCTATGTGGCCACGTTACAGGGAAGGGGATGGTGGAGAAGAAGCCGGATAGCAACCAGGAGGGCCCTGAGGCCTTCCCAAGCCATGTCACTATGAAACGATGAGGCAGATCCAGCCGTTCCCAGCTGGCAGGGACCGTAGCGTGGAGCGGTCTGAGAGTCCCGTTCTGAGCCGGTTCCTGCTGTGGGGAAGCGTGAAGCTCCTGTTTGGACGCAGAGCTGGTCCGAGCTGACTCCTCTCTTCTGTATTACACCGTGGGAGCTAGCAGACTTCCATGTTAACCTCAAGGGCAAAAAGCAGTAAATCTAAAATGTGTTATCTCCCAAAATGGAAACAGCTGCCCAACTTCGTCATCCGAGTTGTATCAGTTCTGGGAAAGAGAGCTGAGCACTGGGGACCGGGCAAGTGCAGGTTTGGGTGTTCTCTGCGGCGGGTACGGTGCACGTGCGTGGTGAGGTCTCGCACGCAGCGCCGTTTCTGTGGCAGGAACAGAAAGAGAAGGTGAGTCAAGAGGAAAGAGACTGAGATTACAGGGAAAGTGAGGAAAGAGAGGGTAAGAGAGAGAATTGCGTGGCAGAGGGAACTAAAGGGCCCGGGTGAAATGGGGGGCTTAGGACTTCCTGATGTTCCTCCAGTCCAGGATTTCCTCTCATTGCCCGGCTTAAAGCTGTTGCATCTGGTTCTGTGCAGGGTAGAAGAGGCCGCGAAAGCAGACAATTACGAAGAGAGTAAGAAGAAGGATTATTACCAGCTTCCTATTCCACGGGCGAATATTCACTTCCTGCAGACGTGGGAAGAGACCCTGCGGTGCTGGGAAAAGGTGCTGCAGGTGAGTGTTACTTGGGCATTTACTTTGCAGGGTCAAGGAGCAGAAACTTCACAGCAGGCTGGTACGCGGGGCTGTATGTGGGCCGCTGCCGTCGAACGGCTCCCTCCCCAAGTCAAGGCGAGCTGCTTCCTTTAGGCTTGTCTGATTGGGAATTGCTGTGCGAGGAAAGGTCCCTGCAGGGGAACTCAGGTGTGCTGTGAAAGTTACTTGTCTCTGTAGTATTTTGCACAGTAGCAAAGAGATGGAAGAGAAACGCTTGTGTTCTGGACCGGGACTGTCCAGGCTACGTTCAAGCATAGACAGTCTCTTAAGTGAAGGCGGCGTTTGTCTGTGTTGCAGCCCGGGCAGGTTGTTGGCATTGACATGGAGTGGAAGCCTTCATTCGGCATGGTTGGGAAGCCTCGCGTCTCCCTCCTTCAAATCGCTCTGAAGGATGAGGTGTTCCTGCTTGACTTGCCGCGGCTCCTTGAGCAAGCTGAGGCCGAGGGTGAGAAGGAGAAGCTTCCCTGTTTCATCCAGATGCTCTACTCAGATGCAGCCATCACTAAACTAGGTAACACGCGTCTCTTCTCCCTGCCTCTGGTCTTTACACAGATGATTTTGTCCAATTCCTAGGTCTTCTTGGGGTTGTCATTCTCTCAGTCCACTTCATGGGACCAGCTTTTGTAGGCCTGGGCGTTCAAATACTGCCATGCCAGGAAGCAGAGTGACCAGTGTAACTGGGAATGATATAAATGTTTCCCCATTTCAGGCCATACCCAAGATTTCTGATTTAGCCTCCTCTCTCGGGCTTGGGATTGTCTTAGTTCCATACCAAACCCCAGCTTGCACCCAGCCTTCAGTGGTCTGGGGAGATCTGTCATGAGGAGCTTTCTGGATTTGCTGGCCCTGTCCCAAAGCCACCGTGCTGCACAGCAGAGCTCTCCAGCTTACCATACCTGGTTTTGCATTCTGTTTGGAGGCGTTTGGCAGGAGTTGTTAAACCTGGAGTTCAAATTCATAATTGCCTTTCGCCGCCCTAGCAGATTATAAGTAAATTGAGCTTAAACTCCGCATTTTTCATCTATGTCTTCTCTCCCAATCTTGATCTGCGAGAGTATGTCTTAGGAAGAGAAGGGACGAGAGCTTGCCTTCTTCCCTATCCGAGCAGTCTTTCCACCAATGTTTAATCATATGTTGTCAGCATCTTGACTCTGAACTGGAAAAAGCTGCAGAGCATTAGCCGTGATTGAGTTTTCCTATCTGTGTGATTTGGGCTTCTTTTTTCTCCAGGTTATGGGATGTCTGGAGACCTTAACACCCTTGCAGCCACATGGTCTGCTTTGAAAGACGCGGATAAGCAAGCGCGAGGTGTGGTGGACCTACTCAAAGTAGACAAACAAGTAAGGATGGACACGGGAAGATATGGAAAATTTAGTCTCCTGTGTGTGCTCGTAGATAACTGCCATGACTTCACAGCGTTGTCTTTTTGTGTCCTGTATTAGCAGGGAGACGGCTAAATGAGCAAACAGACGTTTTCCACTTGTGGTTTTGAGGGTAACATGATTCCGTAAAGAAAGACAGAAGTATTTTGTTTTTATCAGCTAAAAAGTCAGAGCTTGATATAGTAATAACTTTTTTCATAGCCATTATAAAAGCTGTGAAAAAGCAATTGAAGTGGAGATACAGCTTCATTCGTCTAGGATGATGTTTCTGAGCACAGGTCATACGTGAGCTCGGTAAGAGTAAATTCTAGTAGAAGCTCTGATATTCCAAGATCATGCAGGACTGAAGCGGATATTATGGAGTTCACGATTTGTGGAGAACTCGTAACGTTTCAGGAGGGCTGCTGGTGGGTTCAGCACAGGAATTTCCCTTCAGCTGCAGTCCAGCTGCCTCTGGGTGAGCACACAGGGGCTGTCAGCAGTCTGCAGGGATGTTAAGGACAACCATTTTAATGGGTAAAATTTGCAGAGTGTGTTTAAGGCTGTGGGTTGGGGTGAACCCAGATCGTTGGGACTGATAGCTCAACCTGGGAAGTGCTGCAGGGTCTGAAGTACCTGCCAACAGCTCTTGCCTCAGTTTAACCTGAGAAATGGCAACTGCGGGAAGGCTGTTGCCCATTGTGTTACAGGAATACCTTTTCTCACCGGAACCAGGAGAAAGGTGCTGAACTACCGCTGCTGTTCTTTCATTGAGTAGGTCTCCAACGGCCTCACGGCTGAGCACCCTGCAAACCTCCGCAAAGTCAGGCACGGCCCCGTCGCTCTGATGCAATGCTCTACGATAATGCACTTTTTTTTTCCTTCCTTGGCTATGAAACAGATTTCTTTCCAGCAAGTGCGTTTGTTAAACAAATAACCAGACGCCATATATATCTAATGCCATCCCAGCCCTCGTCTGAGACAACGGGATTCAATATGCCAGGCAAGAGATAAAAATGATAGGGTTGCTGTGGGCCCCACCCGCTGGAATAGGAGCTGTTGTAGAAGTTGTTTTATAACTTTGGGTTTTATATCTTTTTCTTTCCGTCAGCTGCAGAAGAGCTCCATTGACTGGAAGAGGGGTGGCTGGAAGGTCGATGTACTGTCCCCGGAGCAGAGCTCTGAGGATAGAGGGTTCAGGCAGCCGGAGAAAGGACTCAGCCTCTTGGTGCAACATGTGCTGGGGAAACCTCTGGATAAAACAGAGCAGCTGTCTAACTGGGAGAAACGGCCTCTCCGGGAGGAACAGATCCTCTACGCAGGTCTGGTCACCGACTCTGTGGCAAGGTGCTACAGGTTGCTCATTACAGGCTGTGTTTGTCTGTTGCCTGTCGCCAGGAAAATTGTTAAGTAGCAAAGGAAGAAAATGGCTTTGCAGATTAGTTCCTGTTCAGAGAAGCCAGCACATGTCATGTTTGTCCTTTTGTGGACATGGCTTTAATGGTTGAAGTTTAAACTGTCCAGTGATTCATTATTTCCCTTATGAAAGAATTCCCGTGCTTTGCAGATTTCATCCGATGAAACATCACCTCAGTGGAAATTCCTCTCAGTAACTGAAAGGAAGAAGGTCCACTTCCTTCTGCCTCATTTCACAGCCTTTCTGGGAAACAAGCGCTGTCTTCATCTGTCATAGTGAAGTGCTTGTTAAAGCGGGGTTAAGAACGGGTAGACATGGTGTCCGAGTCTGCGGCACAGAACTGGTACGGTGAAGGGACCAGTGGAGTTTATTGCCGATTACCCCAGAGTCAGAAGTCTGGGGCTAAATCTTTTCCTGGGGCATCAAAGGCCAGTCTACTGAAGCGAACCAGCCCTTTGTTAAATTCAGCTATCCTTGAAGCTGACACAGTTCCCACAAAAGTTAATCGCTAGGACTTGTAAAACTGGCTTGGAGACTTAGACGGTTCCCGTTGCAAGGAACAAAAGCCGCACGGCAGTGCGTGTGGGCAGGTGATTGCAAACAACTTGGTTATTACTTTTTAAGATATTACATCTAATGGGGAAGTTACCTTCCCATAGCTGAGATACGGTAATAAACCGTGGGCAAGCCGCTGCTCAGTAACAATAGAGTGTAAAGTGGGTTGGCTGAAGCTATCGTACGTGGTGGTTTGAACGAGCACGCTATCATTTGCATTACGTTAGAGTCAGAGACAGCAGAGGGCCTGTCGCTTTTTGAGGCCTTCTGCTGTGGCTCTTTGTGGTCGTCTGTTGGGTTGTGGTGCTCACTGAATCAGTGAGAGTGCAGAGTATGACACGAGTAATCTGGAGCTTCACAAGTTGTTTGTGTTCAGTGGCATTTACAAAGGTGAGGGCTCTTCCTTGCAGCAGGAAAGCCTCTGTTTTGCTTATGAATGAAACCAGCTGAGGCTCATATTCCATTTTTTTCAGCTTCAGATGCGTACTGTTTGCTGGAGATCTACGAGAAACTCTGTAAGGATCCAGCAAGCTTTGGTCTGAGTTCAGACCTGACGGAGAGCCTGGTGGGAAAACCAAGCATAAAACCCAGGTCAAAGAAGCAGCTGAATAAACAAGAAGTACCGTCACCTTCTGGACAGGTTTGTAAACATCTTCAAAGAGCTGCGTGTTGCTCAAGACCCCTGCAAATCATATGATGCCTTGTCTCTCAGTCATACTGTTAGCTATGCGTGGCATGCCTGTTTGCAGTCTGTTCTCAGGACTATTGCAGAAACATCTTCCTCGCTCCACCCCTTTGCTGGTAAGATGTGCTTTCTCCTCTGCGTGCCTTGGTTTGTCTTTCCTTACAATTTTAGGTTCGTTTGTCTTCGCAAGATATTGGTGCGGATCTGAGGGGCAGCATCCAGCTAACCTTGCTCCTTCCGCGTTTCCTCACTGCGGTGGGTTTGAATTCTGTGGCCTAGGTGTCGCATCAGTGAGGCTTCAAAACTCTGACTTCTTCACTTTTGCTTTTAACTGAGCTTCTACACTTTGGGAATGCTTCCTTTATAGTGTCCAGAGGACAAGTCCGCAGAGTTAAAAACAATCGATCAAAAAAGTCTTTCTGCTGCTGGCGTGTCTCTGTCTCCCTGCCCGCCACCACGTGCTCTGAGAATGGCCTCCCCTCCAATGTGCGCCATGGCGGAGCCTTAAAACTCCACTGGCCATAACGTGGAGCTGTGTGTCTCTGCTTAAATATCTCAGAACGCGGCTGTCCCTCTCTCTCAGTAATAAAGATTTACTTTTAAGATGCAACCCTCCATTTTTTCCTGCACCTATGAAAACATTAGCAGAAAAACAGTTTTGTTTATTGACTGAGAAGACTCGCTATGGCTCTGTGTCCTCCTGAGTAGTCACAAAGGTGTATTTGGCTCCCGAAGCCAACACCATCTTCCGCGGTTGGACTGAAATACTATTGATTATAGCCACCTTTTCAGGATCCTGCGTACCAAGTGTGTGTAAGTAAAACACAAAGCTGCTGGGTAGTTCCCTAAGCCCTCAGTGTCCGTGGGGATATTGTGTGTTCCAGCAGACCTGACTGGCTGCTGCAGAGATGGGAGAAGTAAGTACTTCAGGCTTGAATTACCTTGTGAACTCCCGGGTCATCTTTGTGTTGTGTACAGTCAGATTCATTAACCGAGAGGTAATTGGTGAAACCTGGACTGGGACTCAAAAAAGCAGGCTTCTCCTGACTCTGCATCCTGTGTGACTCCAAGCTCTCTTTCCCAGCGTTTCCTGGTCCATTATCTGAAGTGGGGCTAATGACACTATTCTCCTTTATAAGCATTTTGCTCTCTGCTGGCATGAAACGTGAGAAAAAAGCTACATATGACATTGCTGGCCATTGAATAAACACTAGCTAAGAGCCAGCTGCTGCTCCTTTCCATCTGTTCGAACAGAAGCAGCAGTTAGTGTCTTCCAGCTACCTCAGCGTCAAAGGCTCGGCTTGATCCGCTGTCACAGCACTCTGATGTCTCAGCTGCACCCACCGAGGTCCTTGCAGGAGCCGGTGACAGTCCAGTCTACCCAGTGCTGCAGAGCTTTGAGTGCCTGTACCAGCTCTGGGGAGGTGCAGCATCACACCCACTGAGCTCTCGGACCTGAGCTCGTTGCCTCGGGCAGCCCGGGTGTATCTCCATGGTGTGCCCCGGCGTTTCCAGGCCCGAGCCAGCACCTGCAGAGCCCATCTACAACACTGCAGGAACTCTGGTTCCAACAACAGCGTAGCCCCGCAGAGGTGGTGGCTGTGTCCTTCACTCGTCCCAGCTGATTCAGGTTCCTGGAGGCAAAGATGAACGTCGGAGGTTCCTTAATAACTTCCCTTCCCCATGAATTTAGCTATTGTACTTCTGGGAGCCTCCCAGCGACAAAGTCTCCAACTGCAGGAACTCCCCCAGCAGCGGACATTTGAAATAAAATAAACAGAATTCAGGCACTGCCTATTTTTAAACTTCCGAAGATAACAAAGCTGACGTGGTTGCTTTGTCTACCTGTTTCTCCCTCTGTCTGTCAGATCCCCTTCCCAAATCATAACTTTGGCACATGTATATCAATTGCAGTATAATTCGATAGGGGAATAGCAGTGACTTCGTGAAAATCAATGTCTGCGTAGAGCATGGAAGACCAGGTTGGCATTTCTCCAGGGAAAGGCTGCAGATCCCCAGTCTGGGTGGCCAGCTGGCCAGTAAGTGAATGGCTAATTCAGAACTGGCCCCATCATGTGCTGCCTCCTGCCCAAGTGGAAGGTGGGTGATGCAGAAAGACACGAAGGAGGAACTAGAGGGGTTGCAGAGCACGGGGGAAGCTGTAATACAGGTGATAGGGGACAGCTGGGTTTGGCGTGGCGGGTGAATGCAGGGGGGCAGAACACAAATACACCGGAAATCAGGTTTCTGTTCTGCTGCTTACGGATCTCTTGGCTTTCTGTAGCAATGCCAGGGATCTGACAAGGAGAGCCCGCGTCCCCCCGCTCCCATCTCCCCGAAGGAGTTCAGTGTGGTCTGCGATAACATGCTGCAAGGCCTCGGGCGCTACCTCCGCTGCCTCGGCGTGGATGTCCGCATGCTGGAGAATGAGGATGACCACAGGAAAGCTGCTGAGGTTAGTCACGGGCGGGTGGGGGGCGGGTGTTTATAGCTGCCATCTCCACTCCTTGGAGAAGACCTGCTGCTTACCGAGTAGTTAGTCCCTCGCGCCGAGCAGGCAGCGGGTTGGCGGGGGCTGCCCGGTGCCCGTGCTGAGCCTCAGTGCTCTGGTTCAGCCCGAGAAGCCGCGCCACGTGGCAGCTGGGATCAGCTAGTCCCTACAGCAGGGTGTGAGCTCAGTTCTCTGTTTCCAGGAGATGGGAGGTGAGCAGAGAGCGCCGGGATCTCAAACCTTACTTGTGTCTGTCTGTTTGTGTCATTGGCAGCTGGGATGTTTCAGGTCGTTGGAAGAACACAGGCAGAGCGTTAGATGTGGCCTGTGGTCTCAAGCCTCCTTGTTGAGGAGGTGGTGGTAGATTTGCAAAAAGACAAAAATCAGGGAAAGGAACCCCAAATTCGCTTTGGTTTCTAATGGACTCCAGTCTGGACTTCCAGGGAAGGTATTGCCCTGCCTGGTACCTGGGTCAGTTGAGCAGAACCATACTCAAAAGATGGCTGTTCAATATGAAAGGGAAAATTTCCATCATATCTTGCCTTATAACGTCTTAGCTGGCTGCCATCTTGTGAGATAACACCACAGTGATCAGGCACAACTTGCAGTGCAACGATGGGGAAAGGAAGAGTCTCTAACATGCACAGGGACAATGAACATCGATCTGGACTCCCATAACAACTCTGACCCTCTGCCTCTCAGAGGAGAGACACATGCTTCTTCATTTCAGACATACTTCTACTACGCCAGAAATGGAGATATCCAGCCCACACAGTGCGTTGCTATCAAATGTGCGCTGATCACCCGGCCTGGTGCACAGGATGTTTCCTCTTCAGATGTCTGCTTGGCCTGAATCCTGCGCAGGCTCCAACTTCTGCAGAATTAATTAATATCTTGTCTCTGCCAAACTTGCACAAGTCATTTAAACAAACTAGTTCTCACTGCCTCCCCCCAGAGCCCCGTCTCCGCTTCTCATCCTGATACCTTATCGTGCTACGGAGAGGATGTTTTACATTGCTTTCTCTATGGTGACCGGACAAACATCCTTTCACTATCAAAAGCCCTTGGAGTGTTACTGTATTGCAGAGCCTTTGATCTGTGCTTGGATAATCAAAGATAAAAATAGACTCCTCCCACTCTGCTTTATATCTGGCTAGTCCTGATTTAACAGAAGTTGAATGTTGACCACTCTACGCCCGAAAACTTGTCAATGTTAATGCAAAGTCCAGGAGAAAGGTTTGGCTACTGGTCACTGAATACAAGATGGACAGTTTGGGTGTTGTCCCAACACAGTCTCAAACTAGTGTCTCCAGGAACACGTAAGAATTAGTGTTTGTTCTTCGTTATAGTACTTTCAGTAAAGTGATTTATCAGTCCTATTACACATCTCCATGTACCAAGAACTCCTGAATCACTGGGTATTTGCTCCTTATTGTTCTCATTCCTGTTGCTTGTTTAAGTGGCTTCAGATATCGGTAGACAGATGGGTCCTGTCCTTCACCCTCTGTTATTTGAGATCAAACTTAAAAGCCTGAGTGCTCTGTAGCTTGTGCTTGGCCAGCTAGGAATTATTTTTTTTTATTTTTTTATTTTAGACTAACGCATGTGGCAGTAATCGGTTTGAAAAACCCCATTCCCAGGCTAAACTTGAAGTCTGTGTCCTGTGTACTGCTTCGTGTTGTGCTGCTATTATTGGCTAAATGTTTTATCTTGGACAACAGTCGTCGTGGCAAGTTTATCGTGCCAGATCTGCGACCTCAGATCTGCCGGCCTGTGAGAGCAGGACCTCTGACACCACGGGCCAGCGCATTCCCCTGTTTGCCCGTATTGAACTGCTGTGAGATGACACTGGTTTGCATTCTGCGTAGTTAATGGTGCCATTTGATTAGGACTTGACTGGAAAAATAGCTGAAATTCGTACTGAAAATTCCTCTGGTTGAATCCATCGTCGTGTTGAAGGGAAAGAGCTCACAGTCCTGCCTTCCAAAAGCATTTTCGCCTCTGTTCATGAGCACCAGCCACCCTGGGCAGAGCAGCTTTGTGTCCAAGTATGGGTGCCGTGTGGTCTTCCAAGTCTTCTCATTCGGTGGGGTGGCAGTAACATTTTCACCGTGTTGGGTTTGTATCCGAGCTGCTGCAGCCCAAGGCACGCAAGCGTTTGACAAAGCAGGTGTGCAGCTGGGGGATGACATTTGTACCCGATGTGCTGGACGAGCTCCTTTGCCTGACTTTAGCAGCCTGTGCCTTGAGAGCCGGGGGGATTCACCACGGGCTGTCCCTGACACACCTCCTTGCCCGGCGACGCTGCTCCGGTCCTGCTCCTTGGGTGGGAGCCCCTTCTGGAGAGCTTTGGGTAATGGCCAGGCTGGCCCAAGCCATGCTCCCTGCCGCGGGGCAGAACAGGGAGACCTCTCTTGAGAAGGGCCGTAGGCATCACCAGAGGCTTCTGACTCCATCCCAGGGTACAGCATGACTCCATCTGGTAAAGACAATGGAGATTCGGTCTTTCTCATGCAGCATCCTTCTGTGTGTGCAGCTGCCGTTATTGGAGTGAGCCACCCTTTGTATTATTCCTATTATTCCACTTATTCCTATATGCAACGTGTTATTTCCAATTAATACATTTGTCTTTACTTAAATCACGTCCTACGCCTGCTGTGTTTCTAGCCAGGTCTTCCAGCTTGTCATCTTGCAAACTTCTCTTTGCAGAGAATCTTACACCTGTCTTTTGGGCCTTCTAGATGGATAACTGGAAGGAGGTGGGAAAGTTTCAGTGGGTGTTTCTCTTTTCTCTGAAATTTTGCAGAATCGGGTAGAGCAGTGGGATGCTTCTCTTACTAACCTTAAAGGATCACCCACCAGCCTGAGGTGACCGCGGTAGATCTTGCAACGTTGTACTTCAGGAGTGGAGCAGAAGCTTATAAGACAATGTTGGTTGTTTCTTAGGTCACTAATTTCTAAGAGCTTGGTGAAATCTCAAAGCCCCTTCCATTGAGTTGTGGGTTGGTTTGTTTTATTGTTTTAATGGACTACGCTCTTGGTCTTCAAAATCATCCTCATCTCTAAGAATAATTGGCATACTAAGGCAAACCTCCTGCCTTTTGAAGTGTGGTAATAACCAGAAGGCTGGTAGAACTAGAACTGGCTTCCTGCAGCTCCCACGGTGTAGAAGGTTCCCTTGGAAGGTTACACCTACTCCCCCAAAACTGCAGGTGAACCAGCGAGTTGGAGAGGAGGGCCAGGCTTGGACGGATCTCAGGAGCCAGTTAGAGCAATGTGCACCTGGAGCTATATTGCCCTGGACTGGTTTGGAGCCATGGGACACAAAGGGGACTTCTAGTACTGCAGTGAGCAGAGCTTCATGTAATGGGGGAATCTAATCTCTGATCTCGTCTCAGCTTTGAGTGTCTTTTTCCATATTTTTGATGTAAACCACATTCTTCAAGTTTGCTAGTCTTTTTACCTCCCCGCCAGTCTGTGGAATAAATTCATGGAGGACAGATGAAGAACTGTTCTGCCTTTAAGATCAAGACTTTGCTTTTGATATTTAGTCATCAGGAGGAGAATGTCTTTCATTGAACAACGATACAAATGGGTCTGCGTCAAGAAACAAAATTGGGTTGATGGTTTTGGTCTGGTACTTAAGGCCACTTTATGAAATCCTGCAATAATTCTGTGCAATTTATGGTTTTCAGGAATGCTGAAGAGACGTCTGGGGTTGAAATACCAGCAGCAAGTGCACTGCAGGACAGAGTGTGTTCATAGCCATTAAGCTCTTGGTTTCCTGTCTATTTTAAGAGTCTGAGATAGCAGGTGGGGGGCTTCAGGCTTGGGTCGAGGCTTGTGATCCACTTCTCTGGCAGATCCTTGTCTGGGTGCTTTTCCAGCACGCATCCCGGAGCAGATGCTTTCTGTCCATTCCCTTTCTGTCTGAACTGGGACCTCGCTGGCCTGGGCTCAGGATCACTGCTTCACCTCTGCCGCTGCAGGGGGTCACGGCCTGGCCTGGGCTGCTGCCTTGCGGAGGGAGAACTGCCGTTTGCCTCTTCATGGGCGTGTGGCATTGCCCAAGCTGCGTCACGCATGGCCTGGGCAAATTTTAAATTACAAATCTAAAGCCTCGTGCTGCTCTTTCTTGAAACCGTCTTTGGCCTTAACTCAGGATCCTTCAGGTTGTCACGAATCATTCTGCCGCTGGTGTCGGCTTCGAATCACAGGGTCTCTGTCTGCCCTTTCTCGTCAGTCGTTGTCCTTCCAGGTCTCTCTGGTGGTAATTCATTTGAGTTCGTTCATCTTTGCAAGATGAAAGTTGGCTGAACAGACAGGCGCGTTAAGGGCTAAATAATACTACCAAGTTATGAGGGAGTGCTTTCTATCCAAAAGGTCTAAGCCTTTTCCAGAGGAAGTTGATATTATCTTTTTAATAGATTGTGAAACAGAGGCCAATGCCCTCTCTGCAGCCCTTGGGATGGAGCACAGGTCCCTGACACTCACCCCGACGCGCTGCTCTCGTCCTCCTTTTCCTTTCATTTGCGTCTCCCAGCACACATCTCCCGCGTGGTCCCAGCGCTGCCTTCCGTTACTTCTTTCGGACGAAAGGAAGGAGTTGTGCCCTTTTCTCCAGCACGCATCCTCGGTGGTTTCAGTCAGATGTGTGCTATCACATGGCTTTTCTGGCTCTGCGTGCTGCTCCCAGCCCTTGTTCCAGAGGCGGAAAAACATGCTGGAAGAGTTATTGCTTTTCTCCGTTTTATTTGATGTTCTTTGCCTGTCTCTGCAGAGCCATTTAGATAAGGGGATTTATCAAGCTTGAACTAATTAACCCTGCATGCAGGAAGTCAGAATGGAGTGTTCCAGCTGTGAAATCCTCAGACTTACCCTGAAGCACACATGGGTCTGAAGGAATTTCACATCTCTTTTCCCTTGTTGGCAAATCACTGTGGTGAACTTTTGCTGTTGCCTGGCCGGTCTTCTCTCGCTAATGTGCCATGAGGGTGGGTTTTTCGGCAGGGCTGCTCAGGAACCCGACTGCGTGCAGTAGGATCGCGTGCAGCACAGGGTGTCCCCGCTGCCACTTAAAGGTTACTGTTCTTGGAAGTTTTTTCCTTTATTGAGAGAGAGGGTTGATTTTGAAAGAAATCCGGTAATTTTGCCTGTAGGAAGATGCTTTAGAAGTTGTTGCCAATCGCTTTCTCAGTGCAGAACTGGCAGCCAAAGAGTGACTTCACAAAAGAAGGAGGGAAGCGGCTACCTGAAAGGTCAAGATAGGAAAAAAATGGTTGCTTATTTGACTGCACGGTGAGTTTGTGCCTTCAGAGTCTTAGGTCCAGTGGGTCTTAAGAGATTACCTATCCAAGGCAGCTTTTGTTTTTTTTCGGTCTCTGGCTGTGCTGGGTGGTGTCTGACTGTCTGGGAAGTGCAGCAGGACTCTGATCCCAAATGCGTCCTGCCAGGGCTAAAGAGTGATCCAGAGAGAGCTTCTGAAACTCTGATCCAGGAGAGAGACCTCTGTGAGACACATCTGGAAACAGTGAAAAATACAAGGGCTTCCAACAGAATCCAAGCCAGAGAAGAGAAATAACCTCATGCCTACCTTGAAGTGCCAATCTCTTGTCAGCACCAGCAGAGCCGAAGTGCCGGTTCACATGGGAATCCTCCCATTGCTACGGCCATGAAACTATTTCCCTCCTACGGGAGGGGGTGAAGGGCTGGGAAGGAGGGATGTCATTTAATCGTACGAAGATCAGTCACACTTTCATCCTTGTGAAGAATTGCAGTTCCAGATTTAGTATCTCCTTTTGGCACCAAACCATTTGAAAGCGTCTCTTACTCCGTTGCAAAGGTCAGAAGCGCGGGTGATGAGTCCCCTGATAATTCAGCACAGACCTTTCCCTTGAAGGACAAGACCTCTGATAAAAGCGCAGGGTTGCAAGTCAGGAGGCGATAAACTCTAATGGAGATGTTCTTTGCAGCCTGGAAAGGGTGCATAATTTCTATGTCTGCTCGTGGGCTGCTGGGAGAATAACACCGTCTTATCTTTAAGGAGTGGAGTGAGAATCGTTCTGTTAACGTCTATGAAGTTTGCAGAGACATTTGATGGTACATTTTTTCACTGGAATTACCTGCTTAGGTTATTTTTTTCCTTTCTCCCCTGTGCATTGCTGTGTGAGCAGACCTGCTTGCTTCTTGGTGAACCAGACTGGGGAAACAGAAATAGTCTGGGTTAAGGGGGGCGGAAAAAAAAAAAAGATAGAAAGGATTTTGATAGGGTTATTTCAAGGTGGATCGGTTCCCTGGGCCATCTGCGGTGCAGATGCACGAGTAGCTTGTTCCAGCACATGTGAGGCAAGGCGGGTATTGGCAGGGAGGGGACGTGCAGTGAGCGAGCGATACCTTGGGCTGCTCTTGCTGTCAGGAGTGCATGGGTGCTCTTGGCCTAGTGTGTGTCGACACTGGAAAGACTCGGCGTCACCAGTTCATGTTCTCTCTGCTTTCACTGAAAGCTTGAATCCAGCGTAACATCAGCCCATGTTCATTATGATTTTTACTGTATTTTCCAGATTGCCCGACAGGAAGGAAGAGTCATTTTAACCTCTGGACTCCCATATCAGACTGTAAGTGTTCGGAGCTTCTGGCATTTTTCTGGCGTTGTATCATTGCGTGGTCTGGGATGCGCGGTGTGGCGGAGAGGAAAAGTCAGATGTGAATGCAATAGCTGGCTTGGCTTTTTCATGTTTTCTGCACTAAAAACTACATTAAGGGTCTTGAGAGGTTTGCTGTTCTGAATGACCAAAGCTCGGGTGAGGGTTTTTTTACGCTCAGTAGTGCATCGGTGGGGAGAGCGATTGCTTTCCTTTGGGGGCGGGGGGTGGAAATCAAGCCAAGCAATCCAGAACAAAGTGTTTCTGTTTGGCCTCGCTGGCAGGTGAAAGGCAGCTCAATTCCCATGCTTTTTATCACAAAGATTCTTGTTTACTGACTGGCTCCACACTGACATAGTTTCAACACTTAAAGACGTTTCTTCAGGCTCGGAGGGCAGAGAATGGGAGCCATCAAGCACAGGTCCCGGTGGAAGCTGTAGAGGTTTCGTGTTCCTATAGATACACAAAAAAACCAAAGCAAAACCCAACCTTACCCTCAGCACCAGATGTTCAGAGCCCTTCACGAGACACACGTCAGAACGCAGCGTTGGTGGGAATATACCGAACCTGTCGAGTCTGCGGTTGCAGTGTTATGGTGCCTGCTGCAGGTCCTTTGCACTTTGGTACTGCCCAAAAATTCATTTGGAGGAGTGCAATTATTCTGGATGAGACACATGAGTCAGAGGCAGGACTTCTTTGTTACAAACTGAATCTAAAAACTCCCAACTACCCAAGTAGCTAGTTGAAGTATTAGCAGAATGTAGGTTGCAAATTTCCTACGTAATAGCTGAGCCCTAAAGAGAACTGTCCCCATGGTGAGACACCGTGAGGCACGTGCAGCCGTGCCACGTTACGGGTTCTTCACCCAGCCGGCGGTTCCTTGAGCCTAGAGCTGGTGTAATGGGTAATTCCACATCCAGCATAATCTTATTTGGCAAAGTTTTAACTTCAAAGTGCTGTGTAGGAATTGCAAAAGGAAAATAACTGCTTCCCAGTGTACCGTGGTGTCCTGGGAAATGTCTGGTTCCCTTTGTTCCTTTGCCTTTGTATGCCCTACGTGAGGACGGGGTGGCTCTGCCAGGCTCCTTTCCTTCCATGTAGCTGGTCCCATCTTGCTGTGAGTACTCACCATGTTTAGAATTTAGAATGTATTGGGTGGGAAGGGACCTCTAAAGGCCATCCAGTCCAACCCCCTGCAGTCAGCAGGGACATCTTCAACTAGATCAGGTTGCTCAGAGCCTCATCCAGCCTGGCCTTGAATGTCTCCAGGGATGGGGCCTCCACCCCCTCTCTGGGCAACCTGGGCCAGTGTCTCACCACCCTCAGTGTAAAGAACTTCTTCCTCATGGCTAATCTAACCCTGCCCTGCTCCAATTTAAACCATTGCCCCTCGTCCTGTCGCTCCATGCCCTTGCAAACAGCCCCTCCCCAGCTTCCCCGTAGGCCCCCCTGTATGTTCATAAAGGCGTGTCGAGAACTTCCCAGTGCTCGTTCCCAGATACAAACTTCTCTGCTAAAAGTGGAACAAACATCGCGGGATGGTCCACATCAGCCACTCCAAATTCACTTGGCCCTGAGTGGCCTCCAGGTGAAGCGGTGTGCGAGCTAGAAGGGTTGAAGTGGTACAACTGTCATCAGCCATCATCCCCATCACTGTGTGCTTTTGCATACTGCGGGTGACCTGGCCAGGTTTCATGTGAAAGCGGGGATTAAATTCAGTTTCCTCTTGCTACCCCTCTCAGCACCACATCACCGAATTAGAAGTTGAAGGAGACCCGCGCAATCATGTTTCATTTATACGTATAAAATGCTTCGGTGCTTCGGTAGTCTCAGAGCTATTGCAGCTTTGGCTAAGTGTTACATTGCCAGTTGTGCTTGTTAGATCAAAATTTAGACTGTAAACACATCCTAACTCCAAATGTTATTTGTAATTAAAACCAAACCAGGTGTATGAGGGAAAAAGCCACGGATCCTGATGCACGGAGTGCTTCATTTATTGTCTTTTACGACTTGTCTTTTGAAGCTCCAGTCCCAGGTAGCAGAAGGAAGGTGTTTCTCTGTGAACTGCTCAGAAAAGGCAAGAGAACAGGCCCTGCAGGTTCTGAAGCACTTCAACGTTCAAGTGTCCCTGGCGGATATCTTCAGCCGCTGCCAGGTAGGACAAGGCTTGTTTGAGTTCCAGTTCCTGCCGGCTCGCCGTTCCCTGCACAGCAGGCGCTGCTTCAGCTTCTCGGGTCTTGCACTTAGTGTCTCGTCCTTGGTTCCCAAGATTTCTGCTTGAACTTTGGCAACAGCTTGCAAAGCTAGGGGAGTTGTGAGCGCGCTAACATCCGTCACAAGTGTTGATGGCTGAGTCAGAAGAGCAGAGGCGCTGCATCTGCAGCGTGCTAGAAACGCTGCTGGTTTTCTGATTTTTGGTACTTGGCATGGGTTTTGGCATCGACGATCACGGTTATGCTCTCTTTGTTGCTGTGTTCTCTGTCTAGGACACATGCTGTTTTAATTATAAACCATGCTTAATTATGGCTCTGCGATTCTGATAACATTTAATTACTTTAATAGGAGGATTTTTTTTAGGACTGTGTTTTTTTCAGAAGCTATTAGGTTAATTCATGTCCATGCTAGTTGATGACTCCGGATTGTGTTTGGCACTGGGTATCTGTGGATTGTTTTTAAGAAGAAATTTTAATTGTGTTAGCTCAAATCTCTGTCTCTTCCAATTTCACTCTTGTATTTGTTACAGTAACACGCTGAAACCTATCCCTGCAAAAACCGTAATATAAACCAACTTGCGACTTCACCCTCTCTCATCTTATCAGTGTTTAAAGAGAAAAAAAGAAGAAACTGCAAATCTGGCTGGAAAAGGAGCTTTCTCTTAGGAATAAACAAGCCAGCTGAACGCTTCGGTGGAGTCTGGCTCAGGGCCTCTTGGTCGAGCTCGTGGGGTCTCCTGGCCTGGTGGGACTGCACGGGCGGTGTAGGAATAGCAATGGCTTCTGAGCGAACGCTCCGGGGAGCATTTCCTAGACCTCTGCTTATATCTGATGTCGGTTGTTGAAACCGTATCTGTAACTTAGGGAGAAAAGGAGAGTCGTCCAGCTGTGCAGGTTGTCTGGAGCGGAGAGTGACGTAACACCGTGCAGATTGGATCGACATAATACGGGCTGATCTTGCTGCAGGATAAACGTATATATTCGGATATAAGATACTGCGTTCAGTCTTGTGGTTTTATTGTTCCGAGAACAGATTGCAGTTGTTACGGAGTGACATGCTGGCTTCTTCGCTATTGAAAAAAAAGCCCTTGAAAAAAACCTTGTGGATTCTCCGATTCCCGGAGATCCCATAAAATAGCAGTGTTCTTCCTGGTGGTTGTTGAAATACCACAAGAGTAAGCACACACACACACAAAAAAACCCCACGCTGCAGAAAACTCTGTGATATCTGTAATAGATGCAGAAGGCTGTGCAGCATGCGATATAAAACTGACCCCTTGCCCATGATCTGGAGTCTGGAACTGTTTAACTATACGGCTTTTTAGTACGTGCTGTCTTAGTTTACAGTATAAATAGGGGTAATCAATCTGGCTAAGAATATATACTAAGTGTTCTCTTACTTCCAGGAGAAATGCCTTCCCTGTAAATTGTGGTGGTAGAACAGCTGCATCTTTTATACCGCTCAGCATGGGAAGATGCGATTATTTGTCAAACTGCTCTGCGTTCGGAATCACGTACTTACCTACATTTAAGGCTTTGGCGTTCTGGAGCTGATTTTGTTCAGCTGTCCTCTACAGACTGTACGAGTTTCCCTGGTGCTCTTGTTTGTGAAGAGAATCCCAGCTTTTCCAGCCGCCCGTCTGCAGGCGGTTTGCCGGCTGTGTGGCGCTGCCCGTGCCGGGGGCAGCGGGGCGGGACGGAGCGTGCCGCGTACACGCAGGGACTATTCACTGCCTGCGTCAAAAATGGCAAATTTCTGCTTTTACAAGGGTGCTCTGTGGCCACTGCGGCCGTGAGAGGCTTCAGCACTTCATTTGCGAGTTCTTTCCAAAACGTCCTCAGTCTCTGCAAACCTAATTGGGCTTAATTAGGATGGAGGCTAGATCCTTAAACTGCCCATCGGTGCCCTCCACGCTGCCTGCTCTGGGCTTTGAACGGGTTACAGACCCCGGGGCTCCGCCACCCCCTTGCAGAGACGTGTATTGCTGTGGGTGAGGAGGGTTTGGCGGTCCCTGCGCAGGGGACCGATGGTGGCGAGGGAGCTGGGCTCCAGGAACGCCCAAGAGCTGCCGCCCACGCGCTGGGCAGGGGGAGGACGGGTAACACCTATCCGTAACCCGGGCCACTCTCCTTCCTCGCCTTCGTGGAGCTTCGGTGTGGCGCTGCGGGGACGGCAGCGGGGGACGGCCCTGCCGTGCTGGCGGGGCGCTGGCGATGGGTTATCAGCTGCCATCAGCTGCAGATAAGCGTTTTGTGTGTGTCGCAGGAAGCAATGTGGCATCCTGCCTGCCTCTCGCTGTCTGGGGGAGCAAGGGCTTGTTTTGTCTCTTGGGCTTCTGTTCTGTAAATGATTTGAGTCAATATGTCAGCAAATATTGTTGCTGTAGCAATTAATGCGTGTAGTGCAGAGCACACGGTAAAAATAGGTCCCAATTCAATGTTGTGCCTAAGATTGCTATAAAATGTGTTTCCTCTGTCAGCTCCCTCAGCAGGGAAAGACGGTCTCTCTTTTGCAGATATAAAGAATGGACTTGCTTTGTAACCCTGCCAAAATACTGCCTTTTTCTGTTAAAACAATGGCAAATAGCGGTTACCTCTGACTTAGCACAGCGAGTGCACGGAGGATTTCACCCGTGGCTTCTCGGCATTTCTGCTTTCCGTTGTGCTGGGCTTCGACGTGGTTGCTCTGGTGAAGGGCTCCAGAAATGGAGACTGCTGCCGGCTGCCTTGCTTATGGCCCAGCGTGGTCTTCCCGTTGCATGTGTCTCTCAAGTGACGCATCTTAAGGATTCTGTGATGATCATGGAGAAGCCACCTGTACACATCAGCTTCAGCCAGGCCTGGTGTTGCCTCCGGTGAGGAAGGTTTTAGGGGATCTGAGTGGAAATAAGATGAATTCTGTCTTCTCGTGCCATGCAAAAAAAAAACCCCAAGAAGTCATACATTTCCTAGCCTTAAAATCTTTGAAATAAATCCATTCCCACTATTTGAAACGCAAATATCTTTTGTCTGTCAACTCTGCACACATTTGAATATCTTGTATACAGCTTTTCTTCTTTTCAGATGTCCAAAAGTAGCTCCTTCAGAAAGGGGGGATGTGCAGTGGGTGCCGAAGGGTGTTCTCAGATGATGGAATCAGCACATTGGTCCCTTACAGTAGTCAGGAAGATCTTTGTGGAGCTGTCGGGGGCTGTTGGGAGCAGCCTCAGGGCCAGCTGCCAAACCGGCCTGAGTGGAAGATGAGCGGTCCTCTGCTCAGGGCAACTTGGAGGCAGTTCTAACACAGAACTTCTTGCATTTAAGAGAGAAAAAACCAAAACCTGCTAAAGAAGGTGACCTACAGGATGGCTACAGTTATGGATACGAACGTCTGACACCTGGCTTGTTTTATAGGGGGTTGAAATTTGGCTTCTCTCACAGGCCGGTCCATTCAAGGCGGAGGTTATCTCCCACCCCTCCTGGTGCTGCGGCCACTCAGACGTGGTGTCCGTGCGTGGGACGTGCCTGCCTGCTTTGACACTCGCCTGTGGCGTGGTGGGACAGCAGGAGGACATGAACTCCGTTCCAGTCTCCTAAGGAAACACTGGAAAGTGGCCACGATTTGGCAGACGTTACCCGGATGACCGACTTGGCTGTTTCCATCTTGCTTTTCTGTGCCGCCTGACTGAAGTCCCCTCTGAAGCGGGCGCAGCCCGCAGCCTGCGCAGTGCCTCTCCAGCCACTGCTCTGTCTCGGTGAGCCCCACGTATCCGGGGCAGTTTCCCCCCTTTGGCTAAGGTATGGTGTCTGGCCTAGCCGGCTTCTTGGTAGTGAAAAAACACTTGTGTCGAAGAAGATAAATTCAGGAACGGGGCTGGCAGCCCCCGGTTGTGAGTAATGCTGCGCTGTGCGGCACCGACAGGGTGAAATTACGGTTTGAGTGGTGATAAACTGAGGAGATAAACAGCGTGAGTTGCTAGCTTTAAATCTTTATGTCGCAAGTGTTTGTCACAACGGTTTGAAGGGAAAATAGTGTGTTCAGTGTTGCACGGGATCGCCGATAAACTATTCCTGTTCTAGGAGAACCTCGTCGTTAAAGGTTTATGACTCTGCCGTAAGATCCTTGGTGGTGTGAGGCTCTGCAGACAGATTTGGGGCCAGGAGGACCTGTCCGTCTTCAGAAAAGCCGAGCTGGGCTTTACTTGCAAGCGGAACTGCTGCTCGGCTCAATTTTGAGTCCGAAGCTTTGCTCTTGTGGAGGGGAGGGAGTGGGCTGGGGACCCGTGTCCTGCGGTGTGGCCGTGCCACCTCCTTGCCTCCCTTGGGCCCCTCTTCCCTTTCCCACCCTCCGTTTGACTCGACCCTTTGGCCCTTCAGCTGCCCGGGGCAGGGACCCTGTTGGAACAAAACCTACCGCAATGGGAGGCTGGTCCCAGGTGAGGCTTCCAGGCTTTCCTGCTGGGAAAAATGATGGCAATTATATCCCCTGCAAAAATAAATATTCTCGGAGAAAAAAAAGAAGTCTCAGGCCGCAGCTGCAGTTTCTGCAACCGAACAGCCCTGCATTTGTTATAGGATTATCTGCAAATTCAAATAGGTTGTCTCGTTCACTTCACTGAATGCTCTGATCCTAAATAAGCAAATTACATCACCTATTCTGATGTCCTGTTTAACTTATGACCTCAGCCTGAGCGCTGCAGGATGTGAGAGATAGCTGCTTTATTTCATTGTCTGGAGATCTGCTATCTATTTTCCCCCCCCTTCCCTGCTCTTTTGGTTTCAAAGCTGCTCACCCCAGCCTTTCAGAAAGGTGTTAGCATGGGATTAGGAGTAGGCGGGGAGCAGGGGGGGAGGAAGAGAGGAAACCACCATTTTTTTTGAAATTAGGTGCAAAAGTGTTCTAACAGTTGCAGCGAATGTTTCTGGGTTTTTTGTGGTTAAGGTAACGAATTTCATTGCTGCAAAGCTCATCATGCGCAAGCTGATTTACGCAGAGGGAGCCCAGTATGGAGCAATCCATTTAGCAGGGACAAAGAAAAAGACCTTATGATTAGCTGAAAAACCCTGTGCTTGGGGCACTTTGCGAGAACCTTTGAAGCCAGCCTGGGAACTCTGGCAATATTAGTCGATAATTAGTAATATAGATCCCTCAAGCTGTCGTCTAGGTTGAAAATGTGCATGTCTCTCATGAGCCTCTGTCACACCAATCTGATCAGCAGGCTTTTTTGTTCCTTTTATGTGGCTTGCTCTGTCGGTCCAGATGATGATGAGAACTGCCAGACATCATCTTTCTCACTAACTTGTGAGCCGAGCAGCTATCTCCCTGCTCTAGCGAGTCATGGAAGTGGCACCAGGGCAATTGCGTTTTGTGGTCACCTTTCCTGGCCTGGGCAACAGTCGTTTCATTCTTTTAAATGCATCACTTGTCCTTCCCCCATGCGCAATGAAAAAACAGTAGAATTTAAAGGCGACGTATTTCGTAATTTTTCTGCTCCAGCAGACAGCGAGGGATTTGTCTTGAGGGGTTGCTTAGGACAAAAAGCATCTGCGACTGAAACGGGGCTGAGACGGTCATCAAAGAATTTTGGAAATGTCAGTTCTCGGAGCCCACGTTTTCGGCTTTTGAGATGCCTTCCCCTGAGGTAACATCGTGTCCCTGTTTGCTTCCTTTCAGCCCTTTGGAAAGGGACGTGTCACCAGGCAAATGAAGAATTAGAAGGGTCATGCGCGCTGGATTTTGTCGACTTGGGAATGCTGAGGAAGAGAATATCATTTTGAAACCCTCTGTGGTTTAATAAAAGGTTCATCCATAGGATGCAATTTGTCAGCGCCTACAGGTCAGGAAAACCTGTGATTAACAGCATCTGTGGTTTCCCCAGATGTGTGGTAGCTGCTCACCAGCCCTGAACCCAAACCGAGAGCTCAGCCCTGTGCCTACCCACTACGTAGGCTGTGATTTCTTGCTTCAGAGTGCGATTGTTCAACGCAGAGGGTAAGGCCCTCTTAATCTTCTTGTTTATCCTGGGCTTGGCAATTTAGATGTAATCTGCGACTTGTGCTGCTGAGGCTCTGGCCAGGAAGCACAGCTGGTATTATTCTGCCTCTGCAGACATTGTTGAGGGAGCGAATTGACCTCAAAAGGTGCTTGTCCCGGGACTGTCTGAATGTGAGCGTTCACTCGTGAATGCACCTACCGCACCGCAGTGCTCCATTCCCGGGAATGGCGCTCTTTTGCTTTGGAGCGGCTCTACGCGACGGTCGTTAAATGGCACGAGGGGTTGCGATAATTTGCCGAGGCAAATTGTGCTCCCTTCGAGTCTCCAGTTGGGTTGTAACTTGCTGGTCTCTAAGGCTTTTATCAACTGCAGTGAGACCTCTCGGCGAGCGGCCACCACCGTGTGCAGGGACGTGGGGACACGCTTAAGCCCCATCCGGTGGGGATCCCAGCGGGAGCTGCGAGCCCCGGCTCGTGGGTGCGAGGCAGGAGGGCGGGCAGCGTGCCATCCATACCGGCTCCACCGCCCCACTCCCGGGGGGGTCACCGGCACCACGCACGGCTGGGTACAGCACCGATCCCGTAAAACGCCCAGCCTGTGACTCGCTCAGCGGCGCGCTGCTGCCCGTGCAAAGCCCGGAGCCCCCCAAAACAAGGGCTCGGCTGGGCCTAATTCTCAGCAGCGAGCCCGGACAGTGCTGCCTGGTTCCCACAGACTGTACACTTCCCTGCCAAGATTTCAGTATCTTCAGAAATTCAGTGGAGCATGAAGGTCACAGCAAGGGAAGAATGACAGCCTGAGACTTTTTTTTTCCCCTTTCACCAGCTCGGAGCAGACTGTTGTCTCTCTAGCATGTTGACTGTTTTCATAGGGTTAGCGTGAAGTTTATGTTTTACACAGACCAGTGGAAGTCAGATATGGGAATGCAGCAGATCAGCTGTGTTTCTTCAAGGAAGACGGTCTCGTGTTGCAGAGTTTCTTTCTCAGTGTCTGCAGAAGCTTGATTTCCAGTGAAATTTCCTTTAACAGATCTTTGTCTTTAGGTTCTCTTTGCGGACGTATGTGAGAGACTGTACCCGAGGTTTCGGTTTGTGTATTTATTTCCTTTCTCTTATTTTCACTTACAAAGCTGCAAGCGGATATTAAACTTCGGGGTGGGGGGGGTGGGGAAGCTGTTAATTTTCCACGGTGTTATGTATTACGGTGCTCAAAATGATGATGCCAAATTAGCCATTAGAGGTCAAACCTCAGCTGACAGCAAATGTTTTCTTCTGAGGAAGTCATCTTTATTCCTGGGAACCAGTTTTGTTCTCCTGGGCTAAATGCAAGAAAGGTATGAATGTGTGTTTTTTTCCTGGAGGGCAACACTAGCTGGAAAAATGCTGGTTTTAGCCAGTGGAAACAGCACAAGCAAACAGCGATTGGCAGTGAAAACAGCACTTGTATTTAGACTAGCATAGAAAAGAAGACACAGCGTAGTGCAGAGTAAATGTCCTTTTGTACAGTTCTGTCCAAGGCTTTTTCTTCCTCTCGTGGGTTTGGAGAGACGGTGGAGTGCGTTGGTCAGCAGTGATGCTGGTGCACTGGGAGAAAGTAATGAAAGGTCAGCGGGTGACAGTGATGGAGTGACTGTAAGGAAAGCAAAGAACTCTCTGGAGAAGGCAGTGACACAGCTATAACTCCCATGTGTCCCAAAGAAACCGTCCCCATGTTTTCTCTCAAATGTCATGAGAAAACAAGAGATTTGTAGCCAATTTAAGTTCTGCTGGTTTCCAGTCCCCTGTGCCTCCTGAGGTCAGAGTTCAGTGCATTGACTGTGTCAAGAAGTCAAAATTCCCATGTTTTATACACTGTGGAGTTTCTCCTCCTTTTTGACATTGATGCCCTTATAATGCTCTTTGTTTGTATGTGGTGGTAAGGATGAGATGTCCAGCTCCCGGTGTTTGAAGGGCTGTATATTTATACTGGTTGGTTCTCAGGATGGTAATCCTACGTACGAACCAGCAATATGGTCAGTGGGTCTTGTTAGTTGAGAGACTTTGGACATTAAAAGTTAAACGATGTCAAAGTTCTTGTTTTCACAGTGGAGTGACCAGCTTCAGGTAGGTCAGGTGAAGTGAATTAGTTTGAACCCAACCAGGCGGCCTCCAGGCCTTTATTTTCCCTTCAGAGATGATCGAATAGTGTCAGACAGGAGCCCGTCTTCTAAAGTTTGATGTGGGCCCTCTTGTAGCACGGGTAGTATCGTGGAATGTTTTCCCAAATCCTGAGGAGAATCCTGCACAAAAACCTTGTCCTGTTGCTGCAAATGCAGTTAAATCCTGCTACGTGCTTCACGGGGAATGAGCAGTTTTGCAGTCATCCGAGATTTGCAGTGTTGGCCTGGGCAGCTGTTAATCCCGGCAGCAGACCTTTGTTCCTTCAGAAGAATGTGTGATCTCCAGGCATTTTTGAAGCTTTCGCTTGAGTCAGCATTATACACCGAGCTGCACATACTTGGCTTCAGTGTAGAATTTGCCAGATCTGTAAGTGCTCGACAGCTTTTATCGGAAGACCTCTAGGCATTAAACTGTGTAACTTCCTATTGGCGTAAAACAAACCGTATCTCTTATTCCTAGTATTAATTGTAGGAGATGACAGCCTACACCAAAACCGCACATTTGTTGACCACTGCGGGCCATGGTACCTGATTTCCTTCTTCATCTGCTGCTGTGAAGGCACTTTGAGCTCCAAGCAGCTAATGATTCTGTGGTAAGCAACATCTGTAGGGTTTAAGCTTTTCAAGAAGACCTTGTCCCCAAAAGGAGCACGTGGTCTAAATTACTTGATGTGAGACGAAGTCATTTTGTGTTTGTGTAAACCCGCGGACCCAGGGATCATTCAGCGTTTCGGAAACAGAGACAGGTAAAGCAGTATCCTGGTGAAAAGGGAAACAGAAAGCTTTTAAATGAGTTTCTCAATTCACACATCATGTCAGTCTTGAAGAAGATGGTATTTTGCAGTTGTCTTGATGAAATACAGCTATATTGTGTGCCGTGAGCCCAAGGGAGGATTTTGCTGAGCTAGGCATGGGTGCTGTCACTGAATCAGTCATTTATAAGAGGCTCAGGATAAATTTTTCACTCTCATCCCCCAGGAAGGCAATAGAAATCCCTCGGTAGCGGGAAGGTTTTTATAGCGAGCTTATTTGAGAGTGTGCTAATCTGGAACAAAGTCTCCTGACAGCACAAGCTTTTTTCTTCCAGAGGGCAGCCCCGTAGCCTCCGGTTTCCCGACGCCAGGAGTGATAGAGGGAGAACGGCAGCGTCAGAGTTTTGGCAAAGGTGGAAAACGTAACATTCAGGGCGTGCTTCTTGTGAGTCAGTGTGTTTTCTCTGGACAAGTGGATTTAGATGGTTTACCTGTCTTAATTCAAGACACGCAGTCTGAGTTGATAATCCTTTTGTTGAGGGAAGCGCTAGGAGACGATGCAGGTGAAAGCCCGTTTCTCTCAGCCCCAGTAACTTCTCCATTCCCGCCCCCACCTCGGCTTTTCTCTTGGTGGTTTCTGGGGAGCTACTTCTACTGAGGCGTTTTAGTGGCGTAGGAGAATACCATACGTTTAAGGTGAGCACAGACAGGTTTATGTTCCTAACTGCCCCTTAAAATGACTGTGGTTACATCCAGGTGTCTTGCAGCCGGGATGGCGACCCAGCGCCTCTTATCCCCTGGTCACTTGTCCCTCCCTCACGTGTGCAGCTCCTGCGCAGGGAAGGGGGCACAGGCAGACCCTGATGTTGAGACTGACCCGGCTGAAATGGGAGTTCCCGTTTGCAGCTGGATCACTGCTTTGTGGTCACAAGGGACCGCAGGAGCAAGTTGCGTCTCGGGGGTACCGATGGCATGGACCGTTCCACCTCCGGCAGCCAGATCCCGGGGCAGCGCCCCTGCCTGGATCCTGCGGCATGGCAGCAGGAATGGGTGTCCTGCAGAGGTGTGGGCAGAGCACTGAGCTCTGCAGCTGTTAGGGTTTTAATTTGACAGTCTAATTTCATGGAATTAGAAGAAGGGGAGATCACTGAGCCGGGTCTTGCAGGAGGAAATGAGCTGATGGTTGGAGAGAAGGAAGTTGGTGACAGAGGAGTCGGAGGAGGAACACGGCTCCCTACAAACAAGGTCATGTGAATGGCTGTTTGGTGACAGGATTGAGTGATCGATGTGCAAGGATAATGGGTCGCTGGGGAGCCGGCCTGAAAGCTGAAGCCTCTAAAACGTGTGGGACATTGTGGAAAAGAAAGTTAAAAAGACATCAAGTAAAGGCAGACAGCTTCTGGCACACCGGCCTGCCTCGCAGCTCTGGCTGGCATGCTTCCCTGGCCTTGCTTTTGCACACCCCTATTTCTGACTATATAAATGAGTGGGGCACTAAAAAGTTGTTCGCGCTTCCGTCTGTGCAGACACCGGCCTGAGCTGGAGGATTCCTAGAATCATGGAACCATAGGGTTGGCAGGGACCTCTGGAGATCACCCAGTCCCACCCCCGGCCAGAGCAGGGTCACCCAGAGCAGGTGGCACAGGAACGCGTCCAGGCGGGGTTGGAATGTCTCCAGAGACGGAGACTCCCCCACCTCTCTGGGCAGCCTGTGCCAGGGCTCTGCCACCCTCACAGCAAAGAAGTTCCTCCTCATGTTGAGGTGGAACTTCCCATGGTCAAGTTTGTGCCCGTTGCCCCTTCTCCTGTCCCTGGGCACCACTGAAAAGAGCCTGGCCCCGTCCTCCTGCCACCCCCCCTTTCAGTATTTATCAGCGTTGATAAGATCCCCCCTCAGTCGTCTTTTTTCCAGACTGAAAAGACCCAAATCCCTCAGCCTTTCTTCATCAGAGAGGTGTTCCAGTCCCCTCAGCATCTTGGTACCCTTTGCTGTCCCCTCTCCAGCAGTTCCCTGGCCTTCTTGGCCCGGGGAGCCCAGAGCTGGACACACGTCAGGGTCCCCGCAGAGCTGGGGACTGTCCTCAGCAAGATGCTGCGAGGACCGACGGGCGCACGCCGCTTCGCTCCCAGGAGTAAACCCATCCCGCAGCAGGGACCAGCCAAACCATGACCAGTAAACCCATCCTCGCCCTGGCCAGCCTTCGCTCTGGCTGCCTTCTGCCGTTCCTCCCCTGAGTGGGGCCTTCCCGGGATCAGCGGCATTTAGTGGCATTTACTGGAGGGCTCAGATTACCCCAGTGAAAATAATCGGTTATGCAAAGTTACGCTGTTTAGATTGGGTTTCTTCTGTGTGGCCAGTGAGGTGTGAAAGTCAATCTGCTCCGCAAACCCTGAGGGCGCTTTCTCTGTGCTGACTTGATATGATACCTTTGGGGTTTGGCTGTCGGGGGAAGAGCTGGCCCTGGGTTCGGTTCAAAGGGACACAAAGCCCCGGTGGTTACGGTGGGACCGGGCTGGTGAGCAGCCCAGCGCTCCTAAACCCGGCCTGGCAAAGCAAACGGGTCACCTGAGAGGAGGGTGCGAGGTTTGGGTCATCTCCGCCGGGAGAAGGCCGGTGAGGGCAGGCCGTGGCTTCCGACTGAATATTCTTGTTTATGGTTTTGTTGGTGCACTTCTCCTCACAGGCTCATCATCATGGTCCACGCAGTGAACAACAGGGTAATTAGTAAATTCTCATTGTTAGGAGAAGGACTTGCTGTAGCAGGAGTGTTTCATGGTATCCATCTTACGCTTTTTTCATGACCGTCTTCCCTTTCTCCCTGAGAGAACCACAGATTTGGAGTTTAAATGCAGAAAAGTCCCTGTGGACCAAGAGCCCCTCCTGACCCTCCCTACCTGCCGGCCGTGGCTTCCGTGTCATTCCTGCAGAGAGGGACGCGGGCTCGCTCCCAGTTTGAGCTGGTGCGTCGGCCGGTGGGGAGGCTGGGGGTGACCGAGGGGGTCAGGCTGAAACCCTGACCTAACCTGCCGGGGTGGCACTAGACCCTCTGTCCGTAAGATCACAGCGATGGCGCGTAGTGGCCGTCCTAAGGGGCTTGCTGGCCGCTGAGCGGTGTTCGTGAGCGCTGGAGGATCCCAAGGGGATCAGCGTGAGGGATGGCCCAAGGGCTGCTGTCTCGGCCAGGTAGTGCAAAACCCACGTAAGGGGAGCAGGACGGAAAAGCAGCACATGCATATTTAAATCAGTGTCAATTTATGCCGTGCTGATCTGTGACTTGCCGCAGCATTATTCATATTCAGCTTCAGTGCCAAAAACAATGCTCAGCTGCTTTCTTACTCCTTAATGAAAAATACCTCTTTAGGGTTTCTTTGAAGTCCCCACCCCTGAAAATCCCCGCTATATTGTCATCATTGTTACTGTTAACAGCCCCTGCCAGTATCGGGAGCCTTTCCTGACAGATAGCTCTGCAGGGGCTTTGTCCCACGCTTCAATTCAGCCCCATACTATAGACAGTTTTAAATGGCTAATGACGGGCCTCCCAGGGGATTTCTGCCAAACTCTCAAAGACCTCCCAGGTTTAAAAGTGGCAGGGTGTCCTTTTCCTGGGGCCAGCCGCAGGAGGAATGCACGCAGTCAGATTCTCCTACCTAAGCTGCATCAGCCTGGTTATTTTTTCGGTTGCAAAGACTCATCCATGCGTATATAGCTGGTTGCTTAGCAGAAGAGAGATAGCTGTGTCAGTAGAGGACGTGAAATAAAGAGAGGAAAAAGGTTAGGTGGAAAGTATCCTCACTAGCTGGAGGTATTATTGCATGTTAACGTTGAAAATACTGCTTTTGAAAGTCATAGAAAAGTATGAAAGGCTTTGAAAAATGAAGCCAGGGTCTGTATCAGAGGTACGGCAGGATTGATTCTTCCTCAGCGTGCACTGATGGTACAGCGATGTTTCTGGGATACAAACAGGAACGTGAACGATGTCTAAATGAGCTGGGCTCCTTTTTCAGAGGAAAGGCAGAAAAACACTTGAGGATCACCGAGGGTCCGTTGGAAATGGGACTGGGACGCTTTTCTGTCGTGATTTCACGAGGGTTTTCAGCCGGTGTAGGCAGACGCTGCTGCCAGATGAAGCCTCTCGCTCACCTCTCCCCGGCCCCGCTGCCTCCCTGAGCCCCCCCTGCCCCGACACAAGTGCTTGTTTAACTGCGGGGTCGCTGGATCAGGGAACTGATCCCAGTTGAAACGGACCTGTCAAAACCAGATGGTTAATTTTAACCCAGCTCAGTTCCCCAGTCTGGTTCGCGCTGCAGCTGCCCAGATGTGCGTCTGTGCAGGAGGGGGGCAGGAGGGCTCTGCCGCCGCTGGCTCAGCACGGGCTTACGCTGGCCAAAGCCCTTGCGAGCCCACAGCTGAAAGAGCTCAGGCCAGCGCTTCCATGGCCCTTGTCTGTTCCGTCCCAGCCGAACAAAGGGAACGTGGCTGGTGCCGCGCAGCGTGCCAAGGAGGGGCTCACCGGGATGGGTGGCCTGTCATAGAATCGTAGGATCCCAGGTTGGAAGGGACCTCAAGGATCATCTGGTCCAACCCTTCTTGGCGAAAGCACACTCTAGACAAGGTGGCCCAGCACCCCGTCCAGCCGAATCTTAAAAGTGCCCAACGTTGGGGAATCCACCACTTGCCTGGGGAGATTATTCCAGTGGCTGATTGTTCTCACTGTGAAAAATTTTCCTCTTGTGTCCAATCGGAATCTCCCCAGGAGTAACTTGTACCCATCACCCCGCGACTTTTCCACGTGGCTCCTTCGGAAAAGGGAGTCTCCATCTTCTTTGTAGCCACCCTTTAATTACAAGGACGTGATGTCCTCCATGGCTGTCTGGTCTCAGCTCAGGAGATGACGCCTCAGCCCTACCCTGTTAAAATATCCATTTATTTTGGTCCCTTCTGGAAGTTCAAAATCTGGTTTGGTTCAAATTTGATCTTCAGCTTTATAAATGGAGTGCACAGTCAGGTGGGTGCTTATTCCCAGGTCAACAGAAACCGTACCGTTGTGACCAGCTTGTAGCTGCTGTGCACCGCACCGCGGTGTTGCGTCGTGGCTGAATGCAGCTCACCGCTTCCGAGCGCGTTGCTCCAGTTATTCGTAGTGAAAAGGGCTCTTCTCAGGGATTAGCAAATGTATTTCCCAGAGAATATGTAAGAATTGGTTCATTGCTTGTGCTACCAAATGCAACTAAATCTTTCCTCCTGCCAAAGGAATCAAAATTAATACCTTCTCTTCTGTATTAAAATAATTTTTTATTTTTTTTTTATCGAGGGGAAAACCGCCACCTCTCAAAGTGATGCTGTGCCTTTAACGGGGCTGCTGTTGTACCGAGTAGTTGAAGCTTCATTTAGCCTGAATGAAAAACTTGATGCCCGTTGCTGAAGAGAGGAAACTGGTGGTGGATGATTTACTTGGAATGCCCTACAGCAACGGGGTTATAAATGAGGAGGGGAAACACCAAGAGCACCGAGATCTGAACCAGAGGAAATGCACGAAGCCTTGAAGTGACCTTATGTAAATTCCTAATGATGAGACTTAATTGAACTCATTTTTTTCCAGGGGTTGTAAAGATCAAAATAACAACAGCCTTGAAATGCAAAGGTCTCTAGATGATGCATACGAACGTATGGTCGCATCCAGCTGAAAACTGCCCCGGGTTTGTGTGACCGGCCTGCCCAGCAGCTGGGGACCGGACCCAGTCTTGCTCTGGGAGCTGCGGTGCTCGGGGCGAGGACACGGGGCTGCTCCGGGTGCAAAAGCAATGCCAGGCGTCCAAATGCTGCCTTCCGTCCCCGTGTCCAAGCTGCCTCTGCTTAAATGCTGATTTTCAACTCTCTGTTTCTGCACTGAGTCCCGGGAAGCCTGGCGTGCCCCGGGACGCGAACCAAGCCGGTGTCCTCAGCCCGGCAAGTGCCCCAGTTCTCCGACAGGGAAATCCCAGTGAAGAGAAACAGAGCAGTGCTCAAGGGGTCCCGGGCTGTGCCCTTCTGCCGAGGTTGGTTCCCGACATGAAATAATGTGGGCATGTGTTCAGTGTGACAGTGTCGGAAACTGATACGGAGACTGTCAAGACCAAATTCCTGTGCTGTTTCTAGAGCTCGAGATTTTTTCCCCTTGCTTGCGTTCGGCTCTAGCGTTCGTTCTCCTCTTTCCTATTACCGCGTTTGGGGTAACATGAAGAAGTGCTGATCTGGGGAGAAAAAGCAAGCGGTCGCTGCTGTGAAAAGTACACGTCACTGATTCTGGTTCCAGATTCGCTGGGCTTGTGTTTTCCAAGGACTCGCAGGGTTCGGTACCCACATGCGCTGGAATGTCTGTGAAACCCCAGCTGCTAACGTCTCCCGCGTTTCATTCAAAATACCGGCTTAATTGATTTATTTAGATTCATAAACAGCAGGAGAGAGCAGGAGGCTCTGACCCAGTGAGAAACTGCGGATATGGCTGTGAACAGCAGGCTAATGAAGATGAAAAACCTCCCCTGTCCAGAGTAATCCAAACACAGTCTTCCATGCGAGTCTGTTGGCCCAAGTGCAGCTGTTTGTCTTTTCAGTAATCTGAGGCCGGAGCAGCACCCTGAGAAGCAGAGGGGACAGTGACTGTTTGTACGCAGTGGAGGTCACTTGTGCTGCTGCCTTCACCCAACGGTGTCCCGCGGCGGAGGTGAACTCGGTGGCGCAGCGGTGCCACCACGGCTCCAGGGCTGCGCTCCCACGGGCACAGCCCGGCTCCATCGGACCCAAAGAGAGCAAGAAACTCGACGTCTTCCCTTCGGAGGGAAGCTGGAAAATCTTCTCTGTATTTAAAGTTCCCATGGCTGCAGTTTGAATTTGGCACACAGTTGGCCACGGGGTTATCTGAGGTCATGTACTCAAATAGTTGTAGATAAAACAAGGGCCTGTTTGGATTGGAAATCTCCAGAGGGCTTTTCCTTTGCGCGCGGGTAATGATATTGCAAGAGGACATGAGCCAAAATAAAGATTCGGCTCCGTATGCAGTAGCTCAGTAAAATAAAATGAGCAATGGAAAAAAAAAAGAAGGAAAAAAAAAAAGAAAAAAAAAAGACTGTTTTCATTACGTTATTTTCTGAATTTGCTGTTGAGATGGAGGAATTACAGCCAAGGAGAGGGAGTCCTGCAGCGAGGCGCCATCCAGGACTGGGCTCGCCGCGCCGCTCTTCCAGGAAACTCCCTGGAGCTGCAGAAAACCTTTGCTTTTGGGCTGTGCCCCCCTGCCCGCGGGCTCAGCCCCCCAGGCCGCCGCGGTGCCGGTCCCCGTGCCGGGCGCAGGGACGCTGCCGACGCTCCCGGCTGCAGCCCCAGCCACCTCCAGCCTCGCGGCTCCGGCTCCTCTGCTGAAGAGGTTTGTGTCCAAAAATCCCTACCAGTTGGGGCAGTTCTAAAGAGAGAGAAGTTAATGGTTTTTGGAAGTTAAAGAGGGAATAAGATTCTGTCAGGCTCTTTCACAGGCCCTTGGGCTTTTATGGGAAACTATTTACTGAGCGCTTAATGGCAGACTGCGGAGCAGAGCACATTTGGACAAGAAACGTGATTCAGTACTTTTCCAAGCTGCCATTAGAGAAAAGCTTGTAACAACAGCTCTCTTCCTCGCTCCTTGCCTGCTGCAACGATCTTCGTGGCTTCACAGCCTGTTGTTATGAAAATAATTGCAATGCGAAAGCAAAATGACAACGTTGGGAGGAAAATTAGGCCTTTGGGGGCTTTCTGTCTTCCTGTGGAGCGCTCGGATGCCGTGGTGATAGATGCTGCTTATGAAACCATCGCCCAACAGGTGCTGAGAAAGTAAAGACGAGACAGGAATGAGGAGGAAAAGCGGGAGGCAGAGGTGTTCCCCACACTTCACAGCGTGCTGCGGCGCAGGGCGCCAGGGGAACCGAAACAGGACTTTCCTCTCGGTGCTGTGACGTCCTGCCCGTGGGCCTGACGAAGGCACACCTGGCCGCGGTGGCTGGCTGGTGACGGCCGCGCTGGCCTGGAGGTGCCCGCTGTGTCGGGGCCGGAGCTGCTGGGTGTCAGGGAGCAGCTCCGTATCATTGCTCCTGCTGCCAGCTCCCGCAGAGGGCTGCAGCGCCAGGAATGCCCCTGGCCCGCGCTTGAAATCCCTCTGGAGTGCGGTTGGGCAAGTCCTGCCAAGCTGCCGCCTTTCGGACGTGGGTTTCAGGTGACGTTGTGGACGGGTGGCACCTTGGCAGTGCCACCTCCGGGCTCTCAGCTCTCCCCAAGTGGGGAGCTGCTGTTTGAGAAGAGCATGTCCCACACCATGCAAGGTCACCCAGGCGTTGCATGGACCTGCTGCCTGTCCTCTAGGGCGTTCCCCTCAGAATGAGGAGCGTACAAACCTCTTACCAATACGAATTTCATTTCTGCGTAGAAATTATCTGGAGACAGCTTGCAGCTTTGTTATGTGTGGGCTTTGTGTTGGTTTTAAGGTCGCTTCCTGAGGAACTCTATACACGTGGAGGTCTTGTTGGTGGCTGTGGACGCGAGGAATCGAACTCCACCAAGTTTAGTGGGATTCGTGTATCCCTCTCCTCTGGGCTGCGGAGAAGAACTCAGCCTCCGTCAACAAATCCTTATCTGTGTCTTCATTAGAGCTCACTCAAGGTGCTGACTGGGGACTTTGGGAGTTTGAAAGGTTGAATTCGTCAATCCGTTTATTTCTGTCCCCTGCCTGGGTGGAAACAACTGATATACGTAGGCTTCTGGCGCAGATTCTGGAGTTTACATCTTCACAATTCAGTTTCTGCTAGTAGGCGCTTCAAATGTATATTCACATTCTTTCTGTGAAGCCGGTTTGTTAGTAGGGAAGGAGTCATAAAAAGGTCACGTATTCATCAGGATTCATTTTTAGAAAGGGAACAAGGCTGCATGCATGTCTCCTTGGAGCAGTGGCCCCACTTTTCTCCTTATAGGGAGTATTTTAATAATGGTAACACTGTCGTTTTTCAGCTTATGGAGACACACAATAACGTTCCCAAAAAGCCCTAGCTGCAGTCAGTGCCACCGAGCCCTTTCTCTCCGTGTGCATCCTGCGTTTGACACGGTCCGTGTCACCGCAGCCCGTTCTGTGTCTTGTAAACACGGTGTTTCTTAATGTGCTTCAGAGTGCTTTTAGCACTTGTCTCCCATGACAAATTGCTAATCAAATACTTTGAGTCTATAGTATTTCATCAAAAGCACTTTGGAGCTGCTGAGTTTCTCTCTGAGCACGCGTGGGAAAAACCAGTAAGCCCTTACTGGCCAGCGAGGGAAGAGCGGGAGAGCTGGGCGCCGCGTGTGTCCTTGTGGTGACGTGCAGACCGGCAGGCGGGTCGCGTTCTCTCCCTAGAAGGCCCGAGTGCCGGTCTCCTTTGGGTGACCGTGTGAGAGGAGGTCGCGTACCCCCGTTCCCGCTGCGGGAGGTGGGTCATGCGGTGTGGCTGGGCCGGGGCTGGCCACCGGAGCTTGGGGCAGGGCCACTTACCCCAGAGCCAGCCGGGAGGGGACAGAGGTGAACGAGGTGTCAGGAAGCACTGGCGGGCAGCACCCTTCCATCCGAAAGCCAGCCAGGACAAGTTAGTTGGAATTTTGTAAATATTTCTTTTCTGCAGGAATATGAAGTGGCTCCCTGATTTAGCGTTGTGTTAGTGCTTCGTGTCACGTGCCTGCGCTGCCTTTCATCCCGGAGCAGAAGTTTCGCTGCTGGATTTGCTGTGTTGTCACACTGCTGCCCGTGCCTCTTGCTTACCTCTCTTGGGCAATAATCCACAGAGCCGTGTCTGAGTTTAGCAGAATTGTTATTTCGGCTCAAAAGAAACCGAGGACTCGACAGAAGTGCCCAGGGCCTGGTTTGCGGTGCCCTGGCAAAGCCAGGAGGACGAGGGAGCCATCTGTCACCTGAAGGGTCTGTATGATTTAACCAAACACACACATCTGGCAGTTTTATGATGGTGACATTTAGCATTTTTTCCCCCAGCGGTAGAGCAAAATTAATCAGAAACGCTTTGGAACGACAACTGGTTTATAGCGATCGTGGCATGAGTGCGAGAGGAGGCTTGTCATCGTGGCAGCCTCGGAGCTAATTTGCTGAGACATTCAACTGCCTTTAAATCTCCACTAGAGAATTTTTGCATTTCTGGTCGTGGGTCACTTGTGCTAATTTGGCATCTCTCTTCGAGCAATTTACATTTTTCTTTCAGCACAAACGTTTATCCTCTCTAATAACGAGAACGCTCCTGGGCTGGGTTTTGGGGGTGGTGGCGAAAGTAGTTCCCGTCTGAAGAGAGGCAGCTGTTCTCCTTGGCTCACCCGCGGGGTTCAGGCATTTGTTGAGCCTACAGAGGAAACACATTCTTAAAGTCTGTGTCAGGAAACCAGCTTCGAAGGCAGAAAAGTCGTGTGAATTCTCAGTGTTCCTGTAAGACCTCTAATTTGTTACAGCGCCGTGGGTGCTGCGGTTCGTTTGTGGTGTAGGTTAGTGGAGCCCTCACGGGATTCACACTGCAACGTATTTAGCAGATTTTAATCTGACATTCCTGAGTTGAATCAGAAGTTGCTGTATGAGAAGGTGGGGTTGGGACCTGTGGTCATTAGTGCGTAGAGACGTACTCCTGACATGAGTTCAGGCCCGTGGGTTTGAGTGTAAACTGGCCAAGAAGCGAGCTTTGGTCAATGCAACACAAGTAAGGCTGTTCCTAAAATAATTTAACATGAAATGCGTGAAGCGAGCCTCGGATCCTGCCCTGTCCTGCGTGTCGCAGAGTTGTGTCTTCCAGAGTCGGAAGAACAGTGAGACAGTTGTGCCTGAGCTACTCGATGCGGATGGGCTTGGAGGCTCTGGAGAGGGCATCTACGGGGAGATCAGAAGGATGTTTTATTTATTGCAGAACATGGAGGTGCCAAGACCTTCTGTCAGAGGACAGTGGTACATGAGAGAGCTTGTCAAGTCCATGAGAGCTCTTGCATGAGCAAAATGCAAATCAGGGAGCAGAGCAGAAGTGTCAGAGAAGGAGGAGGCAGTGGTGGCCCAGCCTGTCTCTGAAGAGTCCTGGAGGGGTCCTGGCCCTCAGAGTAGATCAACAGGAAGAGAAATGAGGCATTTCTGTTAGAAAAGGAGATGGTGGGACTGAACCTGGACAATTGGATAGTCTTTGCAGATTCCCCCTTCTGTGCCAGCAAGCCTTGATTTCAGGTTTAAAGTAAAAAAACTTACTTCAGATCAGTCCTTCAAGGCTAGGTGACATTTTTCCAAAGCATGAAAGTGCAAACCAGCTCCTTCCCAGGAGCAGGAGACCTCTGAAAGGGAGATTATTTGTGTGTTGCTTGTCCAAGCGACAATGATTAAAGGTTTCTCAGCAGGCATGTTCCCTCGTTGGAGATTTGAGCCTCTGCTTTGAAGTTCCATCTCCATCTGGAAACTCACACAAACCTTTGGGCCAAGAACACTTTTCTCCCTGAAATATTTGATATCGATGCTTAGGGACAAGTATCTAATTTGTGTGCAGCTTCTGCTTTGTGACTCATCTACCTTGGCAGAAGACAGCCAGCCAGTGACAAACTGGGATTACCGAATGAGGGAAACATCCATATGGCCCTGGAAAGATGCCTTGGGACCTCAAAGTCCTGCCTTGAGATGAACTCTCATCACGGCCAGTTTGGGAGGTGGGAGTATTTTGCTGCCCTCCCCTTTCTTGTCTGCGCACACAGGAACTTTCCACTCCCCTCCACACCAACAATGGATCGCTGGGAAATACAGAGCATAATCCCGTGTCTTTTTGGAACTAGGGAATGTTTTAAATAAAACTTTAAAGGCAGCCTCTGCGTGCAGAGTGGTGTAGGTTAGGTGGGGGCGCAGAAGCAGAGGTGAAGGTGAAGCTCGGGGGGGGGCAGTGGTGGGGCCACGGCAGCGGGACAGCCCTGCACGCCCTCGCTGGGCCGGGGTTTCGGTGCGTGCTGGGAGCAGGCCTGTGAGTGCATCTGTTCCTTCTCTTGCAAATGCATTCCTGAGGAACCCAGGAGAAACGAGTGGCCTCCAGACAAGGTCCTCACTGCTCTGGTGCTCCAGTCGGCACAGCAGGGTCCTGCTGAGGCTGAACACCTGGACTCTGGATTTCCCTCCTCGGTGTTGGGAGACATTAACACCGTTCATGTGTGACCCCGAAACAAAATGCGCTCTCCTTGCTGCCGCTGCGGTATCCCAGCCAGGCCTGGTGGGATGGGGTGGATGCTGGATAGCTGCATCTTACTCACAGGGATGCTTGGTAAAGGCTTTCCGAAAGCATTTCCATGGAGGAAAGTCCTGTTTCATCGTCTCTCCCCCACCCCCAGTCACAAGCATCTTTGTGTAGCCCTTCCCCGTCGCTGTTTTCCCATGGCAAGAAGTGCCTAGTTCAGAAAGCATCAGCCCCAAGCCCTTTGATCTTTTCTTTCTCAAGAGAAAAAAGATTAAAAAGAGACAAGAAGTTAAGGATTTGTGAGGGGGAACGGAACATGAATAGCAAATTCTGCTGCGGAGGTCACCTCCCCCCGGCTTTCTTCCTGTGTGATCAGGAGGAGGGAAGGGTGCGGAGGGCTCTGCTGGGGGATCCAGGGAGGAGGGGAGTAAATTGGGGGCAGAGGAGTGGGGGTGGAGTGGCAAAGCCCTTCAAAAGGAACAATGGTTGCAAGCTCCTGCATTGTTAGGCGGCCCTTTACAGAGAGTGCCATGAATACAGGTTATAAATTCTTTGGCCATTGAGAGAGCTCTCCAAACCTGACTCCATCCTGCACTAAACCAGGGCTGAGCCCTATCAGTTGCATAGCAATGAATTCATTTACATCTGGATAGTTAATCTCCAATTCGCTTGACAGTTTATCTCCCCCTTGGAAGAGCAAGCAGGGCCTGCTCTATTGTGTTGAAGCCGGTCTCCGATCATCAGCTAGGCTAGCACCTCTTTTTTTTGTGCGCAGCAAAGATAAGAAGGGTGGGAGCTGATATCTAGCTTATGAAACACACAGTTATTACCCGAAGCCGCCTGATTCTGCTGTACTTTCACTTGACATCCTCCCCATCTTTACCCTTTGCCTCTTCAGTGTGGAAATGCCCCGTCCCTCCCTCGGTTATTGTCGCAGTGCCACCGGAGTACCTCTTCCCTAATGTGAATGGCATTAGATGAACACAAGGCTGAGCTGGTTCTCATTTACTGAGGTCTCCTAATTCTGCCCTCCTGTTGATCTCTGGATATTTTGCACGGATCCCCCAGGGAGGAAGCGCTGCCCTTGTTCCAGCCTGGCTCAGCAGAGCATCTTCCAGGGAGACGCCAAGGACAGGGGGCTGTGAGGAGCCCGGGGTGTCCCGGGGGGATGGGAGAGGCCTCATTCACCCAAAACCCCAGCAGGAGGAGGCGAGCCGGCTCGTAAGCCAAGCCCTTTTGAGTAGCACTCATTCGGCCCGTCGTGACCGGAGAAATGATTACAGTCGTGCACATCCGAATGGGCAGCGATGTGGGGAGAGAACTTAGTGCTTTTGGGCTGTGTGGGCACGTGGAGGTGAGAACACGGCCTGTTTTGGCAGATCGACCAAATTTCTGTTCGTGTCAGCAAAGTGGATCAGGAAAGGAGACCTTGGGGGTCAGAGGAGAAAGTTAAGCGTGAGAATTCCTTGATTTATTCGTATTTTTAAGTCCCCAGCTTTAATTTCCTGCAGTCAGTATTTGTATGTATTTGATGTGGTTTGGGCACGATCTGTAGAAGGGCCACTCTAATTAAAATATCCCTCTTCTTTTATCTGGAGTGGCTGCAAATCTTTAACTGGTCCTTTTGTTTCCTCTAACACACGGCGCACTTAGCTCTGGTCGCGAGGATTGTGTCTGAAAGGCTGTCTGGAAGGTTTAGTGTGGTTCACGCTAAACGGTGAAAAACGGTGAGGTAAAGTAAAAAATGATTTAGTGAATTTAAAAACTAATAGTAAGTTGAGGCAGGAAAGCAACCTTGGCTCTTTCGTGAAGTACTGAAGAATCTTTCATTTGTCTGCAGCCAGGAAAGTCAGAAATGTTTCCTTTTCCGAGGAAAGCTCAAGCTGTCACCGAGTCGCAGCAGTCTGGCAGCTGAAGCTGGAAGTGGAGCTCCAGCCCTCCCAAGGCTGGTAACAGCCCCGTATCGGCTGGGCTGTCCCTGCTCCTCTCTGCCCCTCGCTTTACCTCTCCTTGGCAGGTCACAGGAGAAGTTCTTCAGTGACGGGCAGCGTCAGACTGCGTGAGCAGGAGCGTGGCTGTATTTCTCGTGTGTGACCTCTAACCGAAATTCTTTCAATATTGGAAGATTTGGCTCGGCGATGTGGCCGTCACTGTTGCTGGTTTTGCTTCAGCATGAGACTCCAGTCCATCTGGATAGACTTTATCTATCCAAACCGTGCTAGTTTAGCGTATCTTTGGTGCACTTTTGCTTCCTTCCTACGTTGTTCTTGGGAAGCCAGTGAGCAGCCAGCAAACCAGCGACTTACACCGGCCTGCGGTGTCTTCTGGGTGTGAAACATAATGGGGTGGATATCGCGTTCTTGAGGAACGCTGCTAGTAGCATTGCAATAATAATACGGCGAGTGCAGTACAGCCCCAGGGCAAAAGGCAGATGCTCACCCCACGGAATTTATTCCCTAAGTATAAAGATGGAAACAGAAGGGAGAGCATGAGCAGACAGGTCTGATCAGCAAGCTGCAGAGGTCCTGACCCTCCTGAGATGGTGAGAACGTCAAAATACTTCTCTGATAGTAAGAGGCAGTTGAATGTCACAATAAGATATGAAAGGACCAGAGTGAAACTGGCCCCTCGACACTGAACAGGGAGCGATGGGTGTGAATGGGAGAGGCCAGAGAAGCAGCTGGTGTTGGGTTTGAGTGAGAGGAAAGGCAGGGCCAGGGCGCAGAGGGGCGAGTGGCCGTGGCGTGGGTGGAGAACGGTCGTTGCGGGAACGCTCCAGTGAATGTGAGTGGATTTGGCGTTTGCCGAGGCTGGAGGTAAAGATGCTGCCGGAGTTGCGAGGAGGTGGTGAAAGCTCACAACTCTGCACCAGCCCGTGCCAAAAAAGCCATAGCCAACAGATAGTCAGCTGGTTGTTGCCCAGGAAATGGAAATTTTGGTGGGCGTTTGGGAAAGGGGAAGTGTGGTCTCAGAATGACCTACCGCAAAGAACCCCCCAGCTGCTGGAGGAGCTGCGGACCCCGTGGGGGGACTGTCAGCTAACCTGGGACCACACCGGCGCCGCGGAGAGCATTCTGCCATGCCTGGTGTTACCCAGCGGGGATGTGAGCAACAGCTGGGGCTCAGTCAAGGCTGAGTAACGCTTTTATCCCCTCCCTATTCCCAGCCACGGGTCCCCCTGCCCTGGGAACCAGGGTCGGAGTTCACCAGCAGTGTCATGGGAGCTGGAGCCGTCTCCTTGCATTGGGCTCGGGAATGCCGTTCGCCAACCTCCACAGTGTGCTGGCATGTGGGGAGCAGCTTCTGCTCCCAAGGGGCTGGAGGCAAGCGGGGAGGGAGACCTTGTGGGAAGGAGGGGGGGAAATTTGGGATGGGGGAGTGGGAAGGTGTGCCATGGCATCCTACAGGGCATCCTACAGGCAGGGCTGAGGGGAGGCAGGGGTGTGAGACTGACGGGGGACCAGGGGGATGGGGGCAGCTCCATGAGCTTGTTCTGAGCTCCTTCAGCCTCTCGTGGTGGCCTGTTTCAGGGGCAGATGATAAAGCTCCACCCTCACCCATGGCCTGAAACACGGTGTCTCCTCACCTGGAGCTCCAAGCCGTCTCAGTGTTCCGGAGCACGTCGGGAGGAAAGCGTGAGCTTCGCAGGGTGTTATTCTCCGAGCTGCTATTTCAGATATCCGCGTGGTTGGAGCAGCAGCGCTCGCTGAGAGCGGCGGGTGGGAGCTGGGACATAGAAATGTGGTCCAAACCCCAGGAGCCCTTTCTTAGGCTGTGTCTGGGTCTGATGGACTGTGATGTCCCTTGGAGCGAGCGTGGTGCTCCCCGTCAGCCGAGCACCTGGAGATGACTGTATTCCTCTGCTGATGGCCACGGGCCTTTGTCTTTGCAGCATGCGGACATGCATTTTTAGTTGTTTAAAAATAACATTTTTATTTACCAACACAATTTTTTAATTCCTTTTACTCCTCAGTTTTACTTTTCTCAGGATGCTGCTGTGAAAGGTGCAGGTCCAGGAGACTGAAGCTCGTTTCTGGCATCAGCTTGTAGCGATTCAGCCGCGCGCACACGAGACTGCAGTCGGCGGGGACTGCAGCTCACCTGCGTGTTCAGAGGAGAGAGCTTGTGTCCGTCGCCAGCGTAGTTCCTCATCCTCGGGAGGAAGGTCATTTCCATTGGGGTGCCATAGTCGTTACGGGAGTGTAACAATGTTTTAGAAGCGTTTGCCAATTAGTGTTGGTATTCTGGAGACTTCCTCCGGAACAGAAACCTCCCCCAGGTTTGTCTTCTCGCGCGGCCCTGGCAGCTGAGTGTGAGTGTGGCTCTGCCTCCCCCCGATGAAGCCGTGCTGGCCGTGATGGCGTGCGCTGGGTGACACGCCACGTGCACGCTCAGTGCCCCGGGACCAGCTCGCGGTGTCCCAGCCACGCTTTGTTTCCCCCGCTGTTCCCATTCTGCTGGTGTTCAGTAAATGCAGCTGGGAGCATCAAGGCAAGAGGAGGTTTTGCAGAAGGGGACACAAAGTGGAACTCGCCTTTTTACAGTGAGTTTATATTTTCTTTAAAGAGGACCATTTTACCCCAGGTTGGCCCATTTCCCATTCTTTGCTTTACCTGACCTGATCCTGCCCTGGTTCTGCTGCCGCTGGGAACCCTGGTTGTGTTTCCTCCTCTGAGTCACCAGTGGAGGTGGCAGAGTCCTTGCGAGGTTGAAGCTGTTGCTATTGGCAGCCGTTGGCATTTCTGTTTTTCTGCTTTGTGCGAGATCAGCTGTTTCATCTCGAGGTGGGAAGAGTTTGGGACTGGCCGGCTGCTGGGGAATGACACGTTGAGAAATAACGTGATGAATCACTGGAACAACTCAGGTACCAGCACAGCGCATCCTCCGACCCTTGGGGTCATTTACTGTCATTTTGGTGTGTGACAGCAGAATGAGGACTCGTTCAAGCAAAATTATGTTATTAACCTTAAAATCTGTGGGGAGACTCAGCGTTTGGTACATAACTTAATGGATGTGAAAAAGCAATATGCCTTTTCAAAGCACAAAAAAGACTGTTTTTTCCTACAGAAACGAGACAGGGTTGTGGTTTTTTATGCTTCTTTTTTGTCCTCAAGTGGAAGAGTGAGGAATCGTTCCTTTCCGTGGAATTAATCCTGCTCTGCCTTCACAACGCCTCGTCTAAGTGTTCAAAAGCGTTTTTATTGTTCCTTGGTGTCGGAGCAAATTGCTGTTTCTTGTTTTAGTGTCTAGTGACCCACAGCCATCTCTCCACATGAAAGATGTCTTCTATCTCGCTTATCTGGTCTGTGGTTTTTGTTTTTAAAACAGCTTAACACAACTTTATTTTACTTTACTTCTGTGTACGCATTTAAATAAAAATAAATTATAATAAATAACATTAATATAAATATTATGGTTAAGAATTAAACTAAACAAAATTAGGATGCTCAAAGCTGTGTTTTCCGTAGGAGCTAATGAAGCCCCTTTCTGCCTTGCTTGGCAGCACTCTGGGAAGCCGGACACGGGCACGTTGCGCTCCCGGGACGCGGACGGGACGGGGTGGGACTCTCCGCCTGGCACATTTGGCATTTGCTCGTTTGAGACTTCCATCGTAACGTCTCACTCACTCGGTTGCTTGCGTCTAAGTTCCTTGCATTTTATTTTTTTTTTTTTAATTAAAAACCCAGTTCTTTTATTTCTTCTCCCACCGAATGGGAGCTGTGCGCAGGCTCCGCAGGCGCAGGAGAGGCAGTCCTCAGCACGGCGAGCAGAGCTGTCACCGCTTGTAAATGGCATTTCCTTGTGCGAGTTCGGGGATCGGTGTCTCCCTCCGGACTCTCCGCGCGCCGAGCCCGAAGGTTCGGGTCCTGTTGGTTTTGTGAGCAAGTTTAGAATTTACACTTGCACCCAGGATGCATCTGGAAAATGTCGTGACTAGTTGAGGATCATCAGAGTTTCGTGCTCAGCTATCTGGAAACCGGCCCTGGGGGACTGGGTGAAATGCTTGCGTTTGGGTGGGTGTTTGCCGGTGTCTGGGTATGGGAATTGCTGAATTTACTCCTGGAAAACCCAGGGGCATGTTGGATTGTGCTGCTGCCGGATTGCGGCCAGGAGTCCTCTCTGCTGCTGCCTCCCTCGTGGAGATGGCAACTTTCTGTGAATATCTGTTATCTGCCATGACGAAAGCCAGATGAATAATTGCGGCTACTTATACTATTGAACTTTCCTAAAGAAATTCTCCACTGGGTTAAGAACAAGCATGACAAATCTCAACCCAAAGGAATGGAGGCGGGGAATGGTAACTTATAAGCCATGAAAAACAAGAGCTCTAAATGGAAAATGGCTTCACACCATAATACTTGGCACTCACCCTTCCACGCTTCAACCTGCGTGGTCGGTGCAGCCAGGAGAAAATGGGGAGCGAGTTTATGCCTTCGGCAATTACGGTAATTACCCCTCCACGGGTGCCAGACGCAGCCTGCCGCGCCGTTTGCGTGACGGCAGATTCAGCGAGCAGACCATTATGAACCAGCATCTTTTTGCTCTGGGCAGCGAGCACCCGGCCCCGGGCGATCAGGCACTGGGGTGTTTTGGGGGAGCGCTGGGGGCCAAGGCTGGCGGAGGGCAGGGCGTCGCTCCAGGGCTTCAGACCCCGCCAGGGCTGGGCAAAGCTCTCAGCTGCTCTTTGGTGGCTCTCTGAGGTTTGAGGGGCTCCTGCCTGTTTTCAGAGAGCTGCCGACGTGCCGGGAGCGCTGCCAGGGGCACTGGGGGGCTGACGGAGCCATCGCCGTTCATGGAGCCTCCTGAGCCTGCCCGGGAGATGGCTCCCCACGCAGGCTGGGTGGTGGCCAGGTCCGCCTTGTGGTGGCAGTGGACGGAGACGGAGACAGGAGCCGTTGTCCCACCTAGCCATTGCTGCATGCTGCCCCGGCCCGTGGCGCTGCCGCTCTCTGCCCCGGGGGATGCGGCACACCGGGCCCCTGTCCCCATCCCACAGAGTGCCACAGTCTCAAAGCCGCCGCAGGACTCCATTCACACGTCCGTGGTGGTGGTGGTGGTGGTGGTGGTGGTGGTGGTGAGGTGGTATCATTTTCCCACAAAGCCCCTGGTTCCCCCTGGCCTCCCCGTGAGAACGTCATTTCTGCCCGTGTCCCCACGGAGCTCAAAGGCCACAATTCCCAGGGGGGGCAGAGGGGCTCCTGGCCCTGCAGCGGGCAGAGGGAGGTGCCACCCAGGTGAGGGTGGCAGGTCCTTCAGCCACCACGACAGGGCCAAAATGCCGCACAGGGGACGGGAGCACCACGGGAGGTGTCGGGGTGGGGGGACACCCCCCGTGCCAGCTGGGAAGAGTTAAGGAAAGAGGATGCTGGGACATTTTGCTGGTTTGCTGCAGCTCTGAGGGCTGTACCTGTGACCTGCTCCTGCGTGCCAGAAGTGGGGGCTAGAGGCAGTACTTAAACCTCGGAGGAATATATTTTAAAAGTGTTTTGTTCTTGAACTAATGCAAAAAACAAAGAGTTTGTTTCAGTGCGCGCCTCCTCTTTCAAACTGGATGGGATCCTGGATTTTTTAAAAGAAAACAAAGCATATTTCAAATACAGGCTTTCTTTTAGTCTTTTTTTCCCCCCTTCCAGTTGCGTTCTGTTTGCTGACAGAGATTTCGGGGCCCTGGGGAAGGTACATCTGCCAACGATGATCTCGGCTCTTGGTGAAGCCGGGCCCTGAGCGGGGGAGCTCTGCCCCCCTCGCTGCCGCTCCTTCCCAACCCAGGGTGGGCTGAGCCGCCGCGACCGGCTCCTGGGGCCACTTCCCCCCGGATGAGAGAGTCATCTGGGCCAGCACAGGGAAAAAGGGAGGTAGGTTGGATGTACAAACGCTAATCTGCCAAAATCCTGTCTCCTATGGCAGCTCCAGATGCTCTGGGCAGGAACGATGCTGCGTTTGGTTAAAGACTCGGTTCTTGACAGTCGCGGACACCCGCCTTTGCATGATTTTGACTACTGGGCTGGAAGCCCCCACTTTTACGTCTGGGGAGACCGAGGCAGGGAAATGATCCGTCTGGTGGCCTGTGGGAACGTCGATGGCAAAGCCCCGGTTTCCGCAGACAGAGCCCCAGGACGCCCGGCTGAAGAAGCGACGTGCGAGAGCCCTGTCGTGGTGTTAGCTTGACATTAACCGCTAGACAAGAAGCTTGACAAGCGGCAGAAGCCAGAACCTTAGCAGTGCCCTCCTGTGCCTTATCAGAGGAAAATAAATCTTGACTGATTAGGCTTTTTTAAATGAGAATTCTCAGCAAATAAATGAGCTGCCTGCACGGTGATAATAGGCTGTTTGGAAAGCGAGTCTGCAGAGTGTATACGCGGCTGGAAGTCATCAAAACCATCTTATCCCATGGAGTCTCCTGTGCTGAACTTGTGTTTACAATATCAGACAGAAAAAGGAATTTTTCAATGGATATTTTCATATTTTCTTTTTTTTTTTTTTTTTTAGCCAAGCAGCAGCGTAATTAGAACCTGTCTGCGTAGGGCCGGGGTATCTTTGCTAGCTGCAGAGACCTGACCTCCTTCTCTCCATCCCTTTCTTACTGTTTTGACGCATCTTGTTCCAGTTTAAATCTGTGTGCTGAGGTCTGAGGGACCCTGAACATCCCAAAAGTGGGTGCCAGTGGTCCTGTGGGCCGTCGGGGAGGAGGACAAGCTCGTGCTTGTGAGCGCTCTGCTTCTGCCCTCCTGCCATCCCGTGGCTGCCGTGCGTGCGAGGGAAGCCCAGCTGGGGGGGATGCCGGTCCCTAGACCAAGCTTGCTGTGATTTAGAAGCATTGTCAGGTTTATCCACCAACTATTTTTTTTTGGCTTATTTTAACGAGTTCTCCTAAATAATCCTGACATTCAGTCACTAGTTACAAGCTGGACTAAGAACAACCTTTCAGAGGATGGTCATAAATACTTGATCACAGTTCCCCACGCCATTCGTTTCCCCCGATCTTCGCCTCTCTCTTCCCTTTCCTGCGATCTTCTCATCCATAAAGATCCCTTTGTACGGTTTCTGCTAAAAGTCAGTCCTGGCTAATTGGCCAATTTCCTGCATGCTGGCGGTTTGGTGGCTTCATTGTGCTCGCGCTCATCTCCCTCGCTGCGTGTCGAGATCATCGCTGCCGGTGCCGAGGGGTAGCTGGACCCAGCCCCGCAGGTCAGCCCTTGAAAAGTGCCCCGCAGAAGCCAGAGCTTCGGCCGCAGCGTGCCGGAGCCCCCGCCGCTGACATCACCCCCTGCAGCAGGCAGGGAAACGCGTGCTCCGCGGAGGGATGCCGAGACCGTACTTCAGGGGGAGCGTTAGAAAAAAAAAAAAAATCCCAAGGTGATTCGGATCAGATTGCTGGGTCCAGGGTTAGGTAACCATGGAAAAAATGCAAATGGAACTTGAAGCCCAGTCTCTCAATTGTTTGTGTGCGTGAAATCTCTTGGCATCTCACATCCCCTCTCTGAAAAGCTGGTATTTTTAGATTTACAACAGATTATTTTTGATGCTGGAGGCCTTAAAACTGTTCTGACATGAACCCAAACTATTCTGCTGTCTTAAAAAATGAAGTCTTAAATCAGAACTGAAACTTATTGAACAATACTTCAATTACGATATAGCAGAGCACTTTAACACGTGCATGGAAAGAAGCCTGGGAGGAAGGGGAACAAACCTGAAAAGGGATCAGAAAGTGGAGCTTTTCAGAGACACTGCACTGGTTACCCCGCTGTGGAGCTGTACCCTGGAGAAATCAGCTTTGCATGCGAAGCCATCACCGTCCAGCTGCGAGACCCAGCTGAAATGTAAACTTCTCTTAAGCGTTCACGGGCGCCTTGCATCTGTATCTGTGTCTGATTAGCCGGAATTGCACGACAGCAGTGGGTTGCGTTGACAGTTCTTCCCTCCTTACCTTGACCCGTGGCTTCACTCCTTCGCACGTTGCTTTGTCTTTGGCTTGAGACCATTGTCCCCTCCGTAGGTTCAGCAGCCGCCTCGCTTCGTGTCTCCGGGCAGCTGAATGACAGAAAGGCTGAATGACGTTTCGGATTCCCGTGGCTGGTCATGGCGCAGATGACGGCGAAACAGCTCACCTGGAGTCGGGGAGGATGAGCTCGGGGCTGGAGGTGGTCATGAGCCCAGGCTTTCTGTAATAGGATTTTCACGATGATTTGCTTCCCCTGTCATGTTGTTTCAAATTCCTCGCAAGCCATACTTTTCACAGTCTGGATTTTCTCTCATGAATTTCTCAAGGGGCTATCTGGAGGGGAAACTATTTCTCACCATAACAAACAACCAAAGCCTTCATCGTTAAAAAATAAAGCACTAACATGGCCCTACAATGGACCCCTTTGTCAAGTCACATCTGTTTAGATCACCAGAAATGATAAGCCTTCACTTTTGAAAGTAACTTTCTTTAATCAAAATAGGAAAGGGGACTGCAAAACATTCAGAAGAATTCTGCATGAAAGCTAAGACATGTGACAGTAGTCCTCTCTTTTACATAGGAAAATCCAATTGCCTGAATATACAAATACTGGACTTACGCTCTTCTAGCTGAAGGTACGGAGGCTCCGTGGCACAGGTCACTGCTAGTGTAAAACCAGTGTCAAAAAAAAAAATCATAGAATCATAGACTCATAGACTGTGTTGGGTGGGAAGGGACCTCTAAAGGGCATCTAGTCCAACCCCCTGCAGTCAGCAGGGACATCTTCAACTAGATCAGGTCGCTCAGAGCCTCATCCAGCCTGGCCTTGAATGTCTCCAGGGATGGGGCCTCCACCCCCTCTCTGGGCAACCTGGGCCAGTGTCTCACCACCCTCAGTGTAAAGAACTTCTTCCTCATGGCTAATCTAACCCTGCCCTGCTCCAGTTTAAACCATTGCCCCTCGTCCTATCGCTACACACCCTTGCAAACAGCTCTAATTTCAAAGCTCATACACATTACCTTGGTTTTAGCCCCAAAGTTTAAAATCCGTTTCCCAGAAGTTGTCTGCCAGTAATTGCCAAATTGCAGAGCAAGAGGATTCACATGGGGAATGGTGTAAAATACTATGTGAGGTGTATTTGATCATTTGAATTGAATAACCCGCCGGCATTTGCCCCCAAAGTAATAAAAGTGGCTGCACACCCCGAGAAAGCTCCAAGTGCTGCTGTACCCGCGTGAGGCCAATGTACCGTCAGCCAGCGGTCTCGCAGATCGGCTGTGCTGGTGCTGCGGCAGGAACAGCTGCCCGGAAACCCGCCGCCTGACGCCCTGCTCCTTGCCAGCGGTGCTTCTTTCTCCCTTTCCAGCGCGAACCGCCCTCTCTGCGAGCAAGAAGCCGGTAACCCCCATCGCGGCGGCAACACACCCCATCGCCGTCCTTGGCACAGCTCAGGCCTCTCTTTTGGCAGAAGGCTGCCTTCCTTTTTACACCTTTTTACACCTTTTTACAAGGTGTCGAGCCTTAGGAGAGTGGATGTCAGTCAGCTCTCACTGAATGTTAAAGCTTTCCCGAGTGCTTTTGACAATCCGAAATATTTGGGCTGTGAATTCATCGGGTTTGAATTCCGCTAGGTCTCCGAACCAGGGCTGTGGGAAAGTCCAGAGGCAGCGAGGTTTGGGGGATGTAGATGAGCTCGGTGTGAGCCGTGGTGCTTCGGAAAGGGAGCTACCTGGGTCTGGGTTCTGGAGATGGGAGCATTTTGTGGAAAATCCTGCTCTCTGCCTGAGGTCGTGCCAGTCTTGCTGCTGGCCGTAGTGGGGCAAGGAACAAATCCGCTGGTTTCCATCGAGCCAGTTGAAACACAAACTGTGCTCGTCCTGTTTCACCCACAGCTCTCACACCATCTTTGCTGCATCACCACGGGAAGTTTCAACAGCGGTGACTGAAACGTCCCCGGCCTCGCGGCTGACGTGAAGCTGGAAATAAACTCCAGATGAGCCTGCACTCAGAACTGAAGGCCCTGTGTTCATGTTAGGTGTTTTCCTTAGATAAAAGAGGGGAAAAAAGGAGGCAAATTTGTCTTGATGGAACTTTTTTTCCTCCTAGAAAGTCCTTCAAAGCCTCTTCAGATGCACCATCAGTGGAGATGAATTACAGATCATTCCTGTGCATCCAGTAAAGGGGACGGCTGTAGAAATTCCTCTAATTACATATAATTGGTTTTGAAATTAAATGATCTGGGATTTCAGTGAGTGACTCTGAGAAGAATTACCGGCCAAGAAGGAGCAGCCTCTTGGAACGAGATAGATACGTGGAAGTGATTGTGGCAATAGTTGGTTTTAAGAATTATGATACCAGAATAAATGAGGCCAGCTAAGGTCAGGGCATGCAGAGAGTTTCCCGGTTAACTCCTGCGCTGCAGGTACTGCGCTCTGGCAGCTCCGGAGTGACAGGAGTCCATCCGCTCAGCATCCTTAGGGGAAAAGGCTACACAGCGTGCGCTGAGGCAAGGCTGGAAGACGTCGATCCTCCGTATTTTTAATGTGAAGGGATAGAAAGCAGAGCTGCTTCTCGCCTGTTCTTTCCCCAAGCGTTTGATTCTGTCGAGTGGTTTAATTCATTCACGAGCGCTCTCCGGACTGCACGGTCATGCCAAATATGCAACTGTCTGGGTAGAGATGTACAAACAAGGTGCGCCTGATTCCTGCATGTCGTTACCGTAACAAGTGCAAACACGCACTGGGAATTTGAGTACACGCATGAACAGACATCCAGATTAGCAAAGAATTTCTGGATGCAGAGACCTGATTTCAGCAACAAGTCGTGGCATCTGTACATGTAAATTTTGTGTGCCATTGCACATGATTTTCAAAACTGTGTTTCTAAGGAATAGAGGTATTTCTATGTACTAGACCACAAAGCTTATCTGAGTTCCCCTTTCTGACCATAGTGATGAGATCACTGGAAAAAGAGTTACCCGCTGTTCATCACCCTTCCTCTTTTTGAATGCCCGTGTGTTAAACGTGCGGGGCTTGGTTCGGAGCTCGGATATCTAGGGAAAACAAGATCCAGAGATGGAGGTGACAGACTAAGGGAACTCACAGCCTGTGGAGCTGTCTCTTACATGCCAACCGCAAAGACATGGTTAAAATACAGAATCCGGCTCCAGGAGCCTCCAGCCTCGTGGGATGGAGGTGATCAGTCTGGGAAGGACACTTGTTCCTCTCCGTGTCACCCCGACCCTTTTCACTGTAATCAGCAGCAGGATAAAGCCTAAAATGGTGGAATGACGAAAGCACTGTGGAGGGGTGTCCGATAGAGTCTCTGCTCGCCAGCCTCCCTCCGTTCAGTCCCCGTGGGGCTCTGGCCTTTTTTTGGGTGGTTGCGTTTCAGTCCGTATGGGCACCTGCATCTTTCCTCATGCCTCTTCCCTTACAGACAGAGGGAAACAAAAGGACGTTGACCTCTGTGGGCTACAGGAACCTGAGCCCTTGCTGGTGGCCAGCCTTGAGCTCACAGGAAGCATCGGCGCTTACCACTTTCAGATGCAGTTTAAAAATACCTGCAAAATCACAAGGATGGAGCGTCCAAGGCCGTTGAGAGCCCGGGCCTTGCCCTGCGTTCCCCGTTCAGTTCTTGTCCGAGTTCCTGGGTGGTTGCCGTTAGCATCAGTGTTGTCTGTGCTGCTCTTCTCTAGCAGGAGCCGCCTTTTCAGTTATTACTGTGCTCTTCTGAAGAGGAAATGCCGTTGCCTTTTTTGGAGCTTCTAAAGAATCTTATTTTTCAAAATCACTTTTAGAAACCTACCTTGGGAAATGGTGTTTAATGAGCAGGTGCTCGCGGCCGCCAGACAGCTGAAGCAATGGAAAAAAGGCAAACTGCATTTAGCAACTTAAAGCACGCAGAAATTTTTTTTAAAAAAGACACGGAGCGCCAATTATTTGTCTTTTTGTAGGGTTACGTGCAGCGCAAATGGGTTCACTGGGTTGGTTTACCGCATCAGTCACCAAAGGGCTGTGTCAGCACTACCGTGGGAGCAGCGAGCGCTGGGCTGGGACGCCCCGCGCTGACACGGAAAGGGGACGGGGGCTGAGATGGAGCAGGGTCTCTTGGGGGCACAGCCAAGAGTTCCTTCACTATTCCCTTTTTCCTTGTCACTTTGCTTATGAGGAAGCAGCCTGGGGACATCGGATGTGACCCTAATGTAACACAGAGCAGCTAAACTGTGTGGCAGGTCTCTGGAGTTGGTGAAAGCATCTGTTTTTATGGGTTTTGCATGAATTAATGGCTGCTTTTGCGATCTTTTAAGTCCCCCTCCACTTTCAGTCCACCATGAGCGCAGGTGTTGATGCAAGCTGTGGCACTGTGACAAAGTGTGAGTGCGGCGGTGTCCCCCCCCAACCTGCTGCCACCGCGCCCAGTTTGCGGGGTGTTACGGTGACTGGTGTGTGGCCAGCACCCCCCGGGGCGGCACGTGGGCAGATGGGAGCAGGGTCGTATAGACATCGTGTTTTGGGGATCATCTTTCTCCTTTTGCACCTGAAGCACCGTGCAGGTCCCACTACCACAACTGCAGGGCAGGGTAGAATCTCCGCAGGGATAAGACGCCCGTGTAGCATTGAAATGCAGTTGAGGACCAGCCACCACGCGCAGAACCGCGGGGCAGAGGAGCTGCTGTTGCCCACAAGTGTATTGTGGCCACCGGCAAGTGACAGCTCTATGGGGCTTGTCGGGGCGAGTGGGACACCATCGAGAGTGCAACAGGCGGTCGCTGTGTGACGCCCGGATGGGACTCTCTTCCCTTCCAGTCCCCCCCCCCAGCACAAAGCCGGGGTTTCTCAAGAGGGTGTCTTGCACCTCCGTGGTGTCTTGGCACTGCGCGCGGGGGGCCGAGCGGCTGGGCTGGTTTGTGCAGGTAGCTGTGCTGTTGGTTGTATTTTCTGGCAATTTCCCATCATTTCTTTGGAGAGGGCTGCACATTCGTTGCAGCGTGTGCCTGGCCTGGCATCGGTGCTGTTGTCTCTCCTGTGGCTGTTGCGGAGCCGGTGGCTCCATGTGGAGGGGAAGCAAAGCCAGGGGCTGCCAGGAGTGAGAGGGGGGCACGGGCGCCGCAAGGGGCACGGCGCTGAGCACCGCGGGTCCTGCCTCTCCCCAGGCTGTGCACGGTGCTCTGGGACGCTCCATCCAGGTGGGCCATCGGTGAGCCCCAGCTGTGCAGGAAGAAGATTCCCGTGAGCTGGAAAGCCGCGTCTTCCCGAGGCAGAGAAGCTGCGAGCCTCAGGCAGACGCAGAGCGTGCTGAGCCGTGACCGCGAGACATGCAACGCCTTTCGAGGCATTTTGGATGCGCTCTGCCGGGGCACACTCTGCACCAGCAACCCAGCCAATTCTGAGAAAAAAACCAAACGGTTTTGTTCTTATTATCCCCCAAATTCCCTTTGTCCTCAGAACCAGTAGCCAAATTTCTGCCTGTTTATGTCTCATGTTGGAGACTGGGTAATCTGGGGAGATTAGGGCAGTAAACAGAGTTGTAAACAGAATAAACCTGGATAGCATTGCAAAGGGCAGCCCTGTTAGATGTTGTTCTTAGTGTCAGTGTAATTTGTGTGCGGTTTCATTTAGTTTATTATAAAGTCAGCGCAGCGATTGGATACGCTGGATGAGATAATTGGAAAATGCCTTACTCACCGGGCTGTCTTCAAGGTTTAACTCTAAGCTCAAATTCACTTATAATTCCAGCCAAGCACTTTGGCCTGGGTTTTGAATCGGTGTGCGATGGGGGCTGTTTCTGCTGGGCAGAGGCAGGATGGCGGGTGCGTGGGAGAGCCCCTGCTGGGGCCGGGGCCGGGAGCCCCCCTGGCAGCACCGCGCAGGGGAGCCGAGCGCCTCTGAAGTCATGCTTCGCTTCTCGGGCTATTTTTGAAGCTGGAAACGCGAGTGTAACCAACGCTTCGGCGTTTTCCCACACCTTCCATGTGACACAGGACTGTGCCCAGTCACAGGACTCTCTCCCTAGGACTTTAAAACTGCCGGTTTCACTTCCCTCCTGGCTTTTTTTTGCCTTCCTTTCCCGAGGCAGCAGAGTTGGTTCCCTTTGCTGCCCCGATCGCTGCCTGGGGAACTGCCTAGAATGGCTCCTTTCCAAAAAATTACCGTCTTCGGGAGATTCTCACCCATTTTGAACTGTTCCTGCAGGCAGGTAGTGCCCTTTCGGTCTCTAGATGTGCTTCACACTGGCTGCTCCTTATCTTGAAACGCAGAACCACCTCTTGGAGCAGAACAAAGAGCTTTACAGGGTGTTTTATACATAATTTCCACCTTAATGCAGTGAAAATCAACATTTTAAAACAATGAAATGTACAGCAATTCATTATCTTCATAATGAAATGGTTCAAGAAAACCACAGCCCAGCTGGTGCATGCAGCCCTTGCCGTCCCCAACGCAGGCTCTTCAGGTCCCGTCCCCTTTGCCGTGTGAAGGGCGACCTGCCCGGCGACGGCAGGCGGAGGAATGGGCTGGACAGAAGATGCTTCGATTATACAGCTGAACCCAAACGGCCCCGGGAAGCGCTCGTTCTCTGGTCTGCTTCGGTTGCAGTCAGTTTAGGGATTGCTGCGACACCAGTCATTAAAAATGCTCCAACAGCTCTGTGAGTTTTCAGTCGATGGTATTCCTTTAATTCTACCGTACTATTAGAATGTTAATTAAAAAAGCGTACCAAAACGTAATACCCCTTCGAGAACCAAGAACCTGTCATTTGCGTGAAAGCCCGGGATTATAAACTGCTTCTTCTACTTTCGCTGCCAAATATGCAAAGTAAATTGCACAATTCCAGGGATGCAGTTGAGCCGCTTCGTGTTTTTCTTTCTCCAACTGAGAAGAAACATTTTCTTCCGAGAGGGAGTCGGTTGTTTTTCTTGCTGTGTAACACCTATGGGCTCTCATCAACATTAATACAATAACTTTTCCACCGTTTCTTATCTCACCTTATCGTGACGTTGTGATTTTTCTAAGACAGGGGTTATTTGTTTGCTTTGCTTGCGTGCTATAATCTCTTAGTCATTTTTCTAAATAAAAGAAATGGCCGTAAAGTTTAGCAGGAAAAGCAGTTGTGAGCCGCACTGACTCTTATTCCCATCCCTGCTCGGGCGTGAGAATGTTCTCAGCCAGTGGGACTGTTCCTTTCTCTCCCTGAGTTGTCAAATACCCAAATCGTTTACCCAAATCGTTCATCCGTTGATTGCACAATCATTTATTGCTTTAGGACAGATATTGGGATGCTTTGGGATTTTTTTAGCGCCTTTTTTTTTTTTTTATCATGTTAAGATTATCAAACGCTGGATGAAGTTTCACCAGTGTTGCGGAGAAAAGGAGAAAAGGGCGAGGAGGCTTTTAGAAACCTACCGCCATAAATCCTTAAATTCATGTGCCTGCAACTCAGTTGTTGAGAACGGGTTTCCGAGCGTCGTCTCCTCGATGGGAGAGGCAAATTGGGGATACCAGGCGTGTGCTGGGCTCAGTTGCGGGGCAGGAGAATGGAGGCTGGCACAGAAGATGGGTATTTCATGGGAAGCATTTAGACGATCATAGAAAGCTTTAAAATATTTTTAGAACGTTTAAAATCTGGTGGGCTTTTGATAGGTTCTGTGTTAATCATGTAAATCAGAACAGTTAGGGTGTTCGGTTATGGTCCCTTCGTGTGCAAATTGTGGTCACCGTTGGAGTTCAAGCCTTGTTTCACAGGTGGGACATCCAGTTTCCCCTGTATATTACCTCCCCAGAGTTTGGTAGTTGTTCCGTTATCTGTCATTTTACTATGCTTGTCTAAGTTGTCAGTTTGGATTTTTGTTTTGTTTATTATTTCCAAAGTCACGCTGGATAATTCAGGGGTGTGCAATAGCAAATGAGACGAAAGGCCCGTACTAACCATTGCAGCTTTAACAAGAAATACGGGACAATTATGTGGTATCCTTCAACAGCTGAGGTTGGGCAGGACCTCTGAGGCTCCCTGGGGTGGATACAGGATTGGTATTAGTTTGATCTGAATACGGAAAAGGGCTGTGAGTACTTATATGAAATGCTTCTCTCCTGAGGCCCATCTCAGGTCCTTTTGAAGTCAACACAGAGGCTCCCCTTGACGTTGAGTGGCAGCTCTAGGATCCTTGTGGTGACGTTCTTGTCCCCAAACTTTGCTCTAAGCTCCCGGAAGAGACATGGGTATATCCAGTGCTGCTTCCACCGGTCCTGAGGCACATGGGGATGTGAGTGGCCTGCTGCGGGTCCCTGTCTCTCCCCACCAGCTTTTGGGAGAGCCTCTGTGACCCGCTCAGTGCTCTGAGATGCTCAGGTAAGAGGGACCTTTCCGTCGGGAAGAAGGTCCAGGTGCCTGACTGCATGGAAATCAGTTCATATGTTCCTCCTCATTTCAGAAAAAGGGTTTATTAAGAGGGATTTTAGTCTGCGATACAACAAATGACTCGCGAGTCCACCGCAACTCCTAAGGATTTGCTGGGACTCAGCGCCCCAGTGTCATTTCACAGCGAGGGTTTTCCTGCTGTTAGACCTCTGCCGCGCTGCTCAAGCGCGAGCGGGGAAGAGCTCGGCCAGCAGGATTTAAGCCCAGAAGCTGAAAGCATTAGGCTGTTACCATAACGTGGACTTACTTGCTCTCAAAATGTGTTTATAGACAAGAATTTGGGAGTTTCCAGAGAATCCACAAAGAAGATGGAAGAGCAGCATCTGTGACACACCATGAAGTGAGACCACGGCAGTGGAAAGAGCTGGGTTGAACTTTCTAAGGCTCCTTTCTACGGCAAAGAAAACCAGGGGTTGAGAAAACGGGACTATTTTTGTAGGCAGTATTCAGCCCCCACCACAAATGTTATGAAATTGAAAACAAAATCCAGCGCAGAATGCTAAAAGTAATCTATTGCACTGACGTGCTGTGGAGTTTTATGACCAAACATTTTTGCAGGGAAAAGTGTTTGCTTTCGGGAGATCAGGATTTGTGTTCAAAGTCTGAACGCCTGAAAAGCAAAACCTTTCGATTAATCGCTGTTCTCTCTGTGTTTCGGGGTTTGCTGCCCATGTCCCCTGGCAGTTCTACATCGCTCTTCTTCGCCTTCTGTGCTGCTTCTTATCACCGGGTGCTCCAAACCCGAGGCTGCAGACACAGCTGGTGGCGCTGCACGGGTGCCACCGGGCTGGGGGACAGCCCAGCTCTCCTCTGCGTGGTCCCCGGGGCCATCCCGAGGTGTAGGCTCCCCGTGGCTCACACGCAGAGTAAGTCGCAGTGTGGTGGAAGGGGATGGCTCCGCGCCGGCCGGGCTGGCCGAGCTCCCTGCGGCAGGCGCGGCGCGTACGCTGGGGAGAAGGTGCTGCCGGCATCTCACTGCAGCCGCCTGCCTTGGCCGTGCTGTGGATCCCGGGGCTGCTCTGTCGCCTGGGCTGAGCTCTGTGTCGCTGTCGCTCTCCTGCAGGTGCAGGTTACCTGGTTGGACGCTAGAGATTCGGGAGCCTCTTGCTAGCAGCACACGGTACCCCGCAGTAGCATTTCTGGATGCAAAAGCATTATCTTCCTACAGCCCGGTATCTCTGCAGGGTGAAGAGTGAGTGCTGGGGTACCCATCTGCAGGTGAAGGCTTTATTCTGAGCCCTTCCTAATCTGAAATTATGCAGAAATTTATGACGTGACAGTGCAGAATTTTAATGTGTTTGCATGTCTAGACCACCAGGCTAGCAGAGTGTTAGCGCCAGGCCTGTTTCCATTAAAGCTGGTGCCAAAATCTCTCCTTGCCTGCTGCAGGACTGGGATTACCCCTCGGCCCTCAGACACAACGGGACCTGGCAGCAGCAGCACATGCAGCCCGGCACCTCGTGGGCAGAGCAGGGGCGTCGCATCCTCGTGCTTCCCCAGATGCTGCGCGTGAAAACCTGCTCTGGTTTGCGGCCAAGTTCGGCATCTGAGCCTGGCATCATTTTTTGAGGACGTTCGGCGGGCAGAGGAGAAGAAATACCGTGTTGCAGATGCTCTGGGGCTGCGGTGCTTGTAGTGGTGCTTCTGGTGTCCAGAGCCCCCGCCACAGCCCTCGCACATAATCGTCTTGTAAAGCTGATGTCAAGCTCCTGACAGGCTCCTAATCCGTCCTGACATGCACACAGATGCTCAGCTGAGTGTCATTTCCTGCTCTGAGGAGCCCAGATTGTTCCTGACTGGCCCTTGGGTTTGAGCAATCGGTTTAATTTTTCTCTCTCATTTATTTCCTTTGCCTAAGGGACCTGCGCTCCAGCCCCCTTCTGTAAATCTCCTTATCATGCGGCACATGAAACGCGCTCAGCAGGGGCAAGGGCTTTATTTCTTAACCAAACTCCTGCTGGGTTTAGCCACGCTGTAGCGCAGGCGGTGCGCTCGGGGTGCGTTGCCGCTCCCAGACGGGGTTCGATGCACGCACTCTTCCAGGAGCAGGCGTCTGCGGTGCTCGGTGTCATGCCGGTGGGAGCGCGGGGAGAGGCTCTCTGCTGCCGGTGGGAGGCATGGAGGGCTCCGGCCCAGCGTTGTTGAACCCAGACAGGGTTTAAGCTGAGCGAAGAGCAAGGTGCAGCTCCTTTTGGGGTTGTTTGCTCCTGCTTTCACGCCCAGGACAGCTCAGGGCTTGCGGGGATGGCGGCAGCAGGGCTGCAGAGCAGGCAGGCGAAGCGGGGCTGCGGCAGCAGATGTTTTGGGACAGCTCTGCCTGTTCGCGTTTCAGAAGGGAATGCTCCACTTGGAGTCCTTTCCGAAGCAATTTGAGGTTAATTAGCAACTTCTGGCTTCACTATCTAGCTGGTCTGTTTATCTTCTGTCTGAGTGAGTTCTCTTCTCTTCCTGTTGTTGTTCCTTCTTCCTGAGCGAAGGGGGGGCCGCAGACACCCTGCCCCGCACGCTCGGGGACTCGCCGGCCCGGGCAGGCTCCTGCCGACGCCTCCTCCCCAGTCCCAGATGTGCAGGCTGGTCCTTGCCTTCTGAAATGTCTCTCCTTACCCCTCCAACCCTTTAATTTTGCTTCTGCCTAAAGGAGGTCCATTGCAACGCGAGGTGATGGAGTCCAGAAGCACGGTGCTCGGAAGGCCACAGCCAGCCGTGCCAGCTCAGAGGTCTCGCCTCCCCCGAGCTAGCGCAAAGCACGAAGGTGGTGGCCATCCTGGTTGGGCTGCCTGGGGCCCTGGGGGCATCGCCGCAGCCCGTGGGTGGGTGCTGGAGCGGAGCGACGACATCTGAGCTGCCCTTGGCCGCTGCTCGGAGCCCAGCTGTTAACGCCGATGGAAGCGATCCAAATACCAGCACACGGGCCCCAGCTAAGCCTTGGGGTCACCCCTGCTTTGCAGAGGGCATGCACCAGCCATAAATATAGGCCACTGTGTTACTGATGCACCCACCGTACGTGTTTTATGTAGCCTCATAAACTCCGAGTAGCTGTAATCTTACAAAGCCTGTGGCCTTTGCTGGACTGGCGTTTTAGACAAGAGGCCTGGAAGAGCTGGGCCGTCTGTGGTGGTAATGAGTTTCTCATCCTTTCAGAAAGAGAATAGTCCCTCAGTGGCCTTCCCCGTGAAGCCTCATGTGCTGAAGACTGCATGGGATTTTCCTAACTTGCATGTCAGCAAGGGTCTAGCGGTGCGGCGGGGAGAACTCGGGGTGAAACTACTGGGTATGACCCTTAAATTCATCCATCAAACTGCTGCCATGGTTGGACAGGTGAAACAACAGATACCGAGCAAGGAAAGATCGTCTATATGCGGAGCAATTTTGCAGTCTATAAATGAACCCCAGCTCCATGCAAACACAGAGGTGCTTCTGAACACAGCTGTTTATTTTAGGTTGAATTAAGCTCTTCCCTCCCCTCTGTGCGAGTGCGCTGCCCGGAGGCTCCCTGCGGGCTGGGTGGGCAGAAGGTACCACCAAAGACTTGCCGTGGTCTGTCTTTGCAGGGACTTTTCCTTATCTCTTAACGCCTCCGTTTCTCTGTCTTGATTCTTTCTGAACTCTCTTCAAAGAGGACTTGACCCCTCCTTCCTACCTCCCCGTTCTCCACCACAGGGTAACCCAAGCCCTGCAGCGATGGCCGTTGTGGGAAGACCTCCACCAGCCTCAGCTCCCTCCGTCTCCCGGGAGACCCTGCCTCCCTCTCAGCCCTCTCATCCTGGAAATCCTTCCTGCTCTCCTCCCGCCGGTCCAGCCCGCCGCGGGCAGATGGTTTCTGTTGCAGCTGTGGGACCGCAGCTGCATCTGAGCCTCGGCACGGCCCAACAGTAGCTCTGCCGCGTCCTGCTCGCTCAGCACTGCGCCCAGCCTGCTCCTGCCCGTCCCGGCGCGGCCGCTCGGCGGGGGATGGAGCTCACCGCCAGCGGAGGCAGGATGGGCCGGGCTCTTCTCTCCTTCACACTAGGAATTTTAACTCAGCTCCTGCCTGCGCAAGGGAATTGGGCAGCTCCAGGAACAGGCATCACGCAAAACGTTCCTTGTATTTCTCAGTGGGTGAAGTCTTCACCCCTCAGGTTTAACTTCCGAGTGATTCTGTGGGCGTTTCGGGTCTGTTGGTAGTGACCACAGCAACACGGAGGCACGGCCCCTAAGGGAAACCTTCCTGTTCCTGCTGGCTCTTGGAGCACATGCCCAGAGGTTGCCTTTCTGAGGGCTTAGAATGTACCTGGGGGGATAACACCATGATAAGAAGAAAACAAGGGAAGAGCAGTGCCTGTGAAAAGGAGCCTCCCTCCATGCAGGGGCTGGGCAGAATGCAATTTTGGAAATACCCGATTAGAGATGTGCGTGGACGTGCATCTCCCAGTATCAGATGGTTTGTTCCTGTAGCCAGTCATCTGGTCACACAGAAGAGAAGGCGTCTGTCTGGAAATCTCATTTTCACACTCCCACTGTCTGGGTTTTCAGTTCAAATACTGCCCCAAACATGCATCTGCTTTCCCTTCTATTTTTTGGCTTTTATTTCTTGCCTCCCGCCTGCTCCTCACTGCCCCCCCCTCCCCATTTGAAGTATTTTTCTGGACTAAGGTGTTTAGCCAGGAGTAGTCAGGGTTCCTTGGTTCCTAAAGGCCTGCCTGGCCCCGGGCAGCTCTGCCAGCCGCTGGTCCTGCCAGCTGGCCCAGCCCTGGCCACGCGCTGTTCGTATGGAGCCCGAATCAAGTAGGTCCCTCTGCCAGGATGAACCCAGAGTTGGAGTTTTAGCCTCTTGGTCCTTACCAAACCACTTTTCTCAGAAATCCAGGTCATGAGAAACATGTGCAAATGCCTTCCAGCTTTCCAGCCTCCTACTTTTCCCCGTTAACCTCAGATTTTCAGCGGCAGACAGTGCCCGTCGCTGCCCATCCTGCCTTTCGGGGGCTCCCCTGAGAGCTGGGTCCTCTCCTTTGGGGGAAGAGCCACCGAGCAGCATCTTCTGTGTATTTGGTGAGCAGGTGAGAGACACCAGGGCTTGTTCTCCCTGCTGCCAGCTCGGCTGTAGCACGGCTGTGCTCTCCGCACTGTGGCGAATGTGCTCCGATTTCAATGGGATTTCGTTTCCACTCGTAGCGGTTCACATGGCGCAGCTCAGCTTCTGGGCTCGGCCTCGCGCAGCGCAGCTCCGTGCCAGAGAGTTTGTGTGTCCCGCGGAGGCCAGCCAGCTCCGAACAGTACGTGGGTCTGATATCATTGCAACCAGTCTTGGCCCCGTGCATGGGAGAAACGAGTCTTGGCAGAGAACTGTCCTTTGCTCCTCTGTTTCCCTCCCGCCTGCCGATTCTCTCCCAGAGGGCTGCGCCAGGGACCGGCTCCCTGCAGCGGGTGACTTCTGGGGCTGATGGAGACCTCTGTCTCCATGAGGCGACTCCTGGACCTCCTGAAAAACTCTCAGGTCACCATTACGGCCGTTTGCTTCGTGCAGAACGCCCCCAAACCCCCAGACCCATCCGTCCTCTCTCCAGAAATGCCGGAGCCTGGGCACAAGCCAGGGCAGCCGCTTGAGCTCTTTTAGGGAAGAAGGTGGAGGTGGCTGAAGCGGGATGCCACCTCCCGCGTCACCACTGTGCCTTTCCAGGCCCCGCGATGCGTGACCAGCTTCACACAGAGTCTGCCCAGGCTGTGCCAACTTGTCTGCCTGCAGCCGGGAGGGGAGGAGGTGACCGAGGAATGGCTTGTCCCAGCTTGGAGGTGGGAGCTTCCTTCCTCCTCCTCTCTTGGAGGGGAGGTTTGCACTGTTGGTCTCCTCCACCCCACAGTGTTTTGGCTCTGAGGAGGCGCTGGGGGAATAGGTGAGGTGAGACTCGGCTCTTCAAGGTGCATAGCGAGGGGAGCTCTGCTGTGGGCGTAGAGCTGGTCCTAACCCAGCAGGGTGGAGCAGACGAGGACATGCAATGGAGCCGGGGCAGGGAAAGGGCTCCAGCCCACCTCCTCTGGCCAGTGCCTCCAGAGCAGTGATCAAATTCCTGAGAGGAAAATGAGAGAGGAGTTGGTGTGGCCTTGTGAGGACTGAGCCGGTTTTAACCCTTCGAGGTGTCTGAATGCAGTCTGGGGCTCCTTACTGCAGGTCACGCACTGGTTGTGCCGTCTCTAGTTGCTCTTCATCTCTTCCAAGTCAGCAGTGGGAGAAACTCTCGGCCTTGCTGCAGCCCCAGCCCGTCTGCCAGGTGTGGAAACTCCGCTAGTGCTCTCTCAGCTGCGCCCATACACCAGTTAACACGCAAATAAAAGAGCTGATAGGAGACCAAAGCTGAGAACCGCGGTGATGCGCTGGACAGGCCGGAGCCCTGCCCGTCCTGCCACCACTGGGTCTGCAGGCAGGTGGGAACGGCCTCTGGAGCCAGCCCGGCCGTCAAGGACATGCAGGGTCAGGATCTGAGTTTGGAGGTGACACATTTGCAGCTGTTTCTGATCATGATGGGAAAACTCATGGGTGGGAAAATCCCTCTTAATTGGTGGAAATTCGGATCAAGTGGATTAACAATGGGAATGCTAACGTGCCAAGATAAGCTATTCTTTTCCTGCACATTCAGGTATGCACTGGACGGAGTAGGAAAACCAGTTTACAGGTGGGGATGTGTAAATCTTCCAAACTTCATGTGGGAGACAGGATTCACAGAGAGCCTGAGCCTCGCCTCACTGCCCCACCAGCACCACGCTTCCTGCCGGCAGTGCCCGCTCCGGGCGGGATGGGCCTCGGGACGCTGCACTGGCAGAGGTTGGCAGCGAGAGCCTGGATGCCTGAGTGCGAGTAAAACCCACCTCTCCTTGGTGTGCATCACTCCTTCTGCTCTGAAACAGCTGCGCATGTACCACTGTGGGAGCTCCTGAACGTGCAAGCCGCTCGCTGCGAGCTGTGCCTCCGCGACGCTGCCTCTGACCACAAATTATGAGTATTTAACCAGGCAGATTCGTTTCCGTTCCCATGCTGCTGTTGTAGTTATCTTGGTGCAGGTCAAAAGGCGCGCTGCCGTGATTTGCAAGAAGCCCGATGACTTGACATTTCAGTCTCGGTGGGGGGGCGGGTGCCCCATGCAGAGGTGTGGGGAGAATAAACAGAGCAAAGCCGAGAGGCGTGGACGCGGGCGGGCATCGGAAACACCAAGCCCTCGCCCTGGGCCTTCACCCAGCAACTGTTACCTATGATTAAGGATCCGTATCAATCTCCATGTCATGAAAGTCACCCAGACCGTGAAATCCCCATGTTCGGTGTGGAAATACGGCATTTGATGCATTTTTGTTTGAAATGCGTTAAATCTGCGTTAGAGGGGCCGCGGGGAGTGTTCGGGCCTCACCGGCCAGAAGGAATCGTGCCGTCTCGCTCCCTCGCGGAGCAGGGCACAGGGATCCAGCGGTTCCTAACGCCTCCTCCATGACAAACTGCAGAAATCGCAGAGATGTTTGCCACGGTCAGCCTGTGAAATCAGCCTCCTCTCTAGGAATGAGAAGCCTCCGTAGCTGCGATCCAGGGCTGCCCGGCTGGCTGCGGCCTCCCTGCCAGAGAGCAGCTCCGGGCAGTGGTTGGGAAGGCAGGAGGAGGGCAGGGATGCAGGCAGGGAGATGGGCAGGGAGACAGGCAGGGAGATGGGCAGGGAGACAGGCAGGGAGGCAGGCTGGGAATCAGGCAGGGATGCAGGCAGGGAGATGGGCAGGGAGACAGGCAGGGAGGCAGGCTGGGAGACAGGCTGGGAATCAGGCAGGGAGGCAGGCAGGGAGACAGGCAGGGAGGCAGGCCGGGAATCAGACAGGGATCCAGGCAGGGAGGCAGGCAGGGATGCAGGCCAGGAATCAGACAGGGATGCAGGCAGGGAGGCAGGCAGGGAGGGACTGCACAGCCTCCAGCGTGGAAGAGGGATGGGAAAGCAGAGTGAAAACAAGAGGCTCCGGTAGTTTGGTGCCCCACTCCGTTAACGTGGCACTTGCACATGTGGTGGGAAGGGGCTTTAAGCCCCCGTGGCCTTTCATTCACGAGATCTGTGCAGCGCAGGCTGTAAAGCCACTCTTTGGGTGAGACTCTCCACTGGCAAGTAGGATGTGTTTTAGCAGCCAGATCGCCCTGGGGATGTCGCCGGCCATTCCAGCCATCCCTCGGGATCCCTGCTTGCACCTGCAGCCAGAGGGGAAGCGGTGAAGCCCGGGCTGCCGCGCCAGAGGAGCTGCTTGTCGCTGCAGCAGGGCTCGGGGTCTGCCCCGGGTTTCCTACAGCTCGGCCGCTTGCAGCGCCGATTTAACAAACGTGCTGATTGATAACTCTCTGGAGTGCATTTTCCCTTCCTTTCCACATTAACGTCCCAAACTCCCTTCCCACTTGGGGAGCAAAGATGGGGGGGTTTGTCCGAAATAGGGGCACATCAGAGAGGCCAGAAGCGGCTCCCTCGCTGAGCACGGGGCCTGGCAGCATTTGTTTGTGCGAGGTAGAGTTCTCACGCTCTAAATATACAATCTGTGATAAGGGAAGGGAAAAAGCCCAGCATGGAAATATTCCTTCTGTAAGAGAAATAATTTGCTGCTGCTAAAAATATATGTTCATATTATTCCTGCCTCGGTCTGTAGCTCGATGGGAGAGAGTGCACGCAGGCTGCCCTCAGGGGACTCGGCTTGCGGCACAGACCCCGGGCGCTCGGAAAGGCCGTGTGTCCGCTGGGGCTGCCAGGATCGCGAGGGGGAGGGATCCTCATCTTCACGCTGGTTTATCATCCCCGTCTCTTTCTCAGGGCAGTAAAACCGTGATACGGGGTTACCCCCGAAGGTCATAGGAAGTAACCTCTAAGCAGGTGCTGACAGTGGGAAAGGAAAGTGATCCGCGGCGTTCCCAGAGCAGCTGGGAGCCTGTTCCCAGCCCCGGCTGCGCGGAGAGGCAGAAACAGCTTTGTTCGAGGGGGACGCACCTTCGGATCGGTGGGATATGTGTAATCCCTTCCTGTCCCATCTGCAAGCGTCCCGGGCCTGGTGCTTCCTTCCCTGATTGCTGCTCCTGGATCCCCGTTGGCAACCGCTTCCGTGGCTGTGGGCCAGCGGAGCCCAGCCGAGCCGAGCGGCCGCCCCGCGGGGCAGCACCGGATTTCCCAGGGCCAGCCCCGCGACGGGCGATGGATCGTGCCCAGGGACCCTGCCCGCCCCGTCCGCCTCGCGCTGCCATACTCCATGGGCAGCTGCTGCCGCGGCCTTGGCTGACAGAGCCCGGCACCGCTGTCTTCAAGCCGGTTAAAAACATCTCTGTGAAACCATTCCGGGTGAAATCTTTGGCATTTTCTTGCAGATGGAGTGTGGTAGGTGGACACAGTGTCTGCTCAGGAGCTTGTACCTCCTGTCTTGGGAACATGGGCAAGGACCTGAGCTGGCAGAAGCAGGCCAGAGCTGTCAGTAACGACAGACCTTACACCCTAGCAGACCTTGCTGCAGTTTTTGTAAATGTTATGTTGCCTTGGCATTACTTTTTCGATTCTCCAAAAACTCCCGCCCTGTTTGGGGACTGATATCTGTCCGCAGAACATCCCCCGACCGTTATTTGTGAAGTTGCATTAATTTCTGGGTAGCTGGTCGTGAGGGGAGATGATAACAGCATAGTTTTCCGTTCAGGATGGAGCAGCTGGACCACTTGGCAGGGAAAACATCGCTGCCAAACCTGAAAGATGCCTCTCTCTAATACATCCTCATTCAGACACCCTTTTTGAAGCTCAAGCATCCCCTTAAGGATCAGGTGCCTATACTAACCACGCTTATTTCAGGAAGGTAGTGAGAAAAATCTTTGCTGCTCAAATGCGCCCCGGAAAGCCCTTTGCGAGCTGTGTGCTGGTCCCTGGACGTGGTTTGAAGCGTTGCTTGCTTGGCCAGGTTTGCTGGCGAAGGGCAGCACCCACAACTCGTGCTGGCCGGGGCTGCAAACCTTGCCCGGTCTGTGCACCGTCTGGCTAAGGTGGGTTTTGGGAGGCTCTCGCAAAGCCTGGAGAAGAGCTGGAAGGATTTCTCCTCTAGATTTGCTTAGGGTAAATGTGACGTTGAGGAAAGTGCCAGCTGAGAGCCCGGAGGTGCAGGAGACTGGGTTCGACAGACAGCAAGCAGCGTCTGCCAGGAGTTTGTAGAGGAAAAGTACGTCCCTGGGTCGGGTGCTCTAGTCACTATGGTTGGAGCTACAGCAAGAGCATGGTATGGTTTAGCTCATGTTACGTACTGGGAAAATGCAAAACATTGGCCCCAAAGCAGACCTGGTGTCAAGCTGCTCCTCGTACGTCTCCATATGGCCTTTGGAGGACAGTTTTGTGACGTTTCACTTGCCAAGCCTGTTTGTGCAGCGCTGGCTGGGTGAGTCAGCCCCGTATCGACCTCCGCAGGGAGCTGCAGGTTTCCCTCTGGCCTCGGCGGAGCCTCCGGGACTCTGCCTCCGCCCCGACGGGGCATTCACTCCCCGCGGGCTGCCCCATCTCCGTCCTGGCACCACCTCAGGAATGTGTGTGTGCTGGGCAGGCCCAGCAGGGCGGGGGAATTGCCACCGAAAGAAAGGGAAAAGCTGCCTCCTTGTTTTTCCTGCTTCAGGCCCTCTCCCATTTCAATCGCTGGGAAAGGCATGGTTTGGTCCGGCTCAAGGTTACGTCCTTCTGCTGCCTGGCCCCGGGCCAGTCAGCGTGAGAGCGAGCTAGACACAATAACAAGTATGTCAAAGACAGGATCACTTCCCCACAGACCGGGCGAGTGTGCGAGCAGCGCTGGGAAGGGATTAGCAGGAACAGGGCTAGCAGTAGGGCTAAAGTATGTCAAAGCTAGTAAATAGATCATTTTTTTTTTTGCCAGGTATTCTGGCAAAATAGGGGACCTCCTACCTCTGCATGACCAGGTTTTGCTGTGCAAAAGTTCTGCCCTGTCGGTAATTCTGCTGCTCGCTGGGATGGGGTGAATTTGGGTGATTTTGCAGAGTCTGGGCACAGCCTGTTTTAAGCCAAGGAGACAAAAGGGGTGGCTGGGGCTTCTGCTCAGCCCTTGATTTGGGCAACCAGACGCCGGTGATGGCCCGTTCGCCTGCTCCCATCCTCAAGCCCAGGCAGGATTTGTCTTTTGGATGCGTTGGCTTGATGCAGTGGATGGTCCTTGGTAAGAGCAAAATCAGGTCAGCTGCCGCCCCAGCGGGTCAGGATAGCAATAGCGGCATGTCATGTTGAAGGTCAGTTTAAAATAGCCTTTATCTTGCTTAAAACACAAGGAAGATGTAGCGGATCTGAACGTGTGCAGCCACAGCCAGAATGATGTATGGGTGGCTGCTTGTCGCTCACTGCTCGGCCTGCTGCGGCTGCGCCAGCGAGAAGGGCTTTACTGGGGGTTAAGACAATTGTAGATTTTCTTTTCCTTTCTCCCATGATGGAAACGTCAGGGTTTCTCAATACGGATGGAGTTTGGTTTGGGAAAGGAGCTGAGGAAAAGCAGAGGTCCTCTCCCCGCTCTCTGCCCGCCGCCGCGCTGGGACCAGCCGGCGTGTTCCTGGTGGCTGAGGCCAGCCCTCACCGAGGAGAGGAAAAGGAGACAGGACAGCTGGGTTTAAGGGAGGCTGTTAGCTGGAGCACTTGGGATAATTAAGGAAAGACGGTGGGTTAGGTCGCAGCCTTTGAGCTTTGCTTTTTGCAAACGTGCAAAAAGGTGGAGGGGGAAGAAAGCGGTGGGTGTTCAGTAGCCCAGTCCCATGCCCGTCTGCCGGCTGGCCGGCAGGGCCAGGAGACTGCAAATGTGTTCAAAATACAAACAAGCACAGGAGAAACTGCTTTTCCGATGGTTCGATACATTTTTGTCTTTCATTGCTACTTCCTTTCCTGCCGCAGCTCCCCTGCTGAGTGCAGGCCGTGGTGGTGGTGCCCTCAGCACCGGGCAGTGACACGCCGTGCCACGGGGAGCACGTGGGCCTGGCAGAGCCATGGCTTCACAGCTGGGAAATGGGGGACGTGACACATCCAGGTTGACAGGAGAAGCTGTGCCAGAGCCGGGCCTGGTCTTCTGAGTCCTGCTTTAGCGAGCCCCACGGTGCTGCTGAGGGTTGTGCCTCTGGGGAGGGTCCTGGCAGGTCTGGAGTGGGCGCCCACAGCCGTGCCCGGCATGCCACCGGGCCACAGCCCCAGGAGGCAGCTCGTGTCCTCGCTTTAGCAGAGGAGAGGCTGAGCCAGGGCCCCTCAGTCCACAGTCACTGTCTGGTGAGCCGCCACGACCCGCAGGGCAGTCCCGTCTCATTTGCTCCTTGAAAGCGTTTTCAGCCCAGTGGGTCAGTCACAGATCCAGGTGAAGTCGGTCTGGCCGCACCACAGGGAAACGCTCTGGAGCCATGTCCCCCACGGGCACAGCATCATCTCCTGCATTTCCCACCATCACACCACTGCAAAGGAGCCGCTCTAGCTGGCGCGTGGGCTTTGAACCTGGAGCCGCGGCCACATGCGCTTGGCATGTCCGTCCTCCCTGCCTGCGAGCTCCTCGGTGCCGCCTGGACGCAACCCAAAGCTGCTGCAGCACCGGCGTGTGGCGGAGCAGCCCCAGCTAGGAGAGCTCAGGCTCCGGTAGCAGAAACGCGGCGGTGCATGGGGTCAGCTTGCCCGCGGGTAACCCTGGGCACCTTGCTGGGACGCAGGTAGAGCAGGGTTAACGCCAGTGAAGTGTCCCTGTGCGACGGCCTTTTTATCTGATGCGATCCAGCGCATTTCCTGGTGGAGTGGTTTGCGTCCGGCCGTGAAGGCTGCTTGGCAGCGGAGCAGAGAGGAAGGCTGGAAGTAAACACAGGCGCTCTTGGATCGGTAGCTGGGAAAAGCAGCGAGAAGCTGCATGGGATTGCCGTCTCCAAAACCTCCTTGTTTCCTTGCCTCGCAGACAAACAGCTTCCTGCCAGGGACAGCAAACACTGCGAGGCTCCCGCGGCAGCACTGTCCCAGCCCGCTCCCCCGGCACGGCACGGCGTGGCACGGCACTGGCTCTGGTGGGGATTTCCAGCCACACGCGTGAATCGGGGACGTGAAGTGATTTGGAACTTTGTGAGGTTTGTGTGCCCAACTCCACAAGAGCCCGCAGAAAATCCCAGGCCGTATTATCTTAAAGTGTTGATGTGTCTTGGACCCCGAGTATTGGTGTGCACTGGAGCAGCAACAGCCGCGTCCATCGTGCCAGGACGGGGAGACCTGCTACGCCGAACGCCTGCCACCAAGTCCTTTCTTAGCATTCAGGCTATTTCACCTTGGATGGACAGTTGCTCCCGGCGGGGGGGACGGCTAGGGGATTTTGACTGCTAAAGTCACAATTTCTAAACTTTCACCTTTCTTCTTTGAACCAGACACTGGTTTGAGCATGCCCTGGGGTTTCCTAGAATGAATGAAAGAAATGTGTCTTTAGATGTCTACCTCTGGGGTTGGGGAGGAAGACATCATCGTTTTGAGCAGCTCAGGGCTGCGTCATTACAGAGGACTTGACTGTCCCACAGCCAACTAGGCAGAGAGGGCAAGAGCCCGTCCCTAGACCTCATCTCGAGCAGCAGCAGGTGAGCTGCCCAGGTGGAGATGTCGGTGGTTGGGTTGGGTAGATGATGGCGCGGTCGTGCTGCTGTGGACTCACCGGTGGTCACCTCACCTCTTCAAGATTTTCCTCTTTTCTAATCCCCAATGAAAAGACGTGCTTTTCGTGACGTCTCCTGGGATTTGGGCAAATGTAAATGTACAAAACTCCAAGGTTGACAGGAGAGCAAAGATTTTCTTCCGAATACAAGACAGCTACAGAAATGTCCAACATAGAGTAAGGAACAGGAGGTTGCTTGAGTCCACTCTGCTGAGTGTGTCTGCCAGGAGGGTGTCCCGAATAATGAAACCATTCACCTGTTTCTACTGTTCTTTATCCTGTATACTTAAATAAGAGAAGAAGAAGAATAAAGATAGAGGGTTTCAAGCTCTTCTTAATGTCTCTGTTTTAGATGATGTATCCAGTGTTTAGCTACAGAAATAAATAATCCATCACACGGAGCCGTAGCCGAGGCTCGGGGTCTGAACATTGCTCTGCACTTCGCTCTGGCCTGTGCAGAGAAGGAGAGCAGCCACCCGGGCTAATTCAGCAGAAAGATCCTTAGTTTCTCATGGAGGCATGGAATAAAAAGGAGCCTGTTTCCTTAGCCTGAGCTTCCACCATAAGGTCAATAATCACAAAATGCACCAGGCTGGAGGGTGCTGGGATCCCAGCGGCAGCGTTTTCCATGTCACAGGCTTGTTCTGAAGCCTCTCTGTAGCTGTGAATGGAAATCGATAATGACTTCACTGGTTCGCAATGCAGTCGCTGCTGGCCATGCGAACGGCAGCCTTTATCCTGGCGGTGAGTTTGCCTTAGATTCCCACTGGGGCCTCACTTGAATTTCATGTCTCAGTGCAGAAGGGCAGTTGGCTGATTTCGTGTTCCCACTGTCTCAGCTCTTCTCAGCTCTTTATGTCCGTGGACTTCCCTGGACATTCCCTGGAAGGAGAGTCCAACCTGACTCTTTCCCTTCTCTTAGCTGCCATTTCTGTTTCAGCCAACCGCTAGATGTATGAACAGTCAGTCCGCATGTTTGCGTGAACGTGCTCACAGCTGGAGGTGAAGGTGCTGTGCTCAGCTAAGCTATTGCAGGTACCACACGCCATCCCGATGGACACTGACACCGGCCATCGGTGTCACACAGAGACTCTGGCACTTGAGCCATCAAGACTATTTGAAAGCCCATGTCCCACGTGGGTGATGTGCTGGCTGCTGAGCGGAGCACTCTCTCTCCAGTTATCACTCAAAGAAGGGATGGGCTCGTTTTTGCTGTCCTGCGAGGCCACATCACGCTGAGCTCTTTGCTCACCTTCATGGGATGTAAGGTTTGGGCTTTGCTGGTGATGTGTGCAGTGTCTTTAGGAAGGGAGCAGATTCCTCATCACGTGAAGTTGTTGAGCCAAGATCAGATGCATCTTGCTCCATCGTAGCTTACCAGTTGGATGCTGGTACCTCTCGCCCTGCTCTGAGCTGTGCCGAGCAGAATCCGTTCAGCTTATGTTATTGATCCCCAGATCTTCAGTCAGCCTGGGGGGTGGCCAAGAAGCCTTTGCTCAGACACCAAGAGCCGCTAGTGGAAAAGCTTTTTGACCTTAAATATCAAGGCTTCTGTGTTTATTTAGAAAGAGTGAAAGGCTCTGCTTCTCCGACAGATCCGCAGCGCTGTGTTACTGAGAGTTTCCCTTCGGTTTGGCATCATGGCAGGAGTGTTTGGAGGAACCAGTCTGACCCCAGATGTGCCCGTGCATCTCCCAAGCGAGAGGGAGCTGCAGGATGCCGGGGCTGAGGGAGCAGCATCCCTTTCAGACTCAAAAGGCATGCTAGCATCCTCGTGTTTCGGAGGAAAATTCAGGCTTTTCCCTGTGCTTCTGCTCCAGTTTGGATGTCAGGGATTACAGCCGTACCCTCTGGCTTCCCAGCAGGGAAGCAAACCTTGCTCCAGTCTGTCTCCGACTTCCTACCACTCCCACTTCTTCCTCCGAGGCCCATGTAGTCCCAACCGAGTGGATGTTCACAGGAGATCTTGCCAGGCTCATGGATCAAAATAAAATACTTGGAGACTTAGGTTTTTCATGAGCACGTTCCCTGAATCTGTTCACAAGAGGAGCCAAGTCCCTGGGCTCAACAGCCTCCTCCTTGTTGCAACACGCACACACTTGCCTTCGGATTTGCATGGCTCGGTCCTTACTCACACCGCGGTGAGGCACAGCACCCGCGCCTGCCTGGGAGCTGCACGGGGAGCGGGGGCGCCTACACTTCAGGGGAGCAGCATGAGAGAGTGCGTCTGCATTTTTGGGTAAAGGGAGGATTTTGCGCTTCCTTTGGTGGGAAAATGAGTGTCAAAGCTTCTTTCAGCCCGTGCGCTCAGGTTCCTGTCTTGCCATGGATTCCTGTCTCTGCGCATCGGTGCTGGAAGAGCCTCTTGGCTGGAAAACAGTTCTTGTCAGGAGCAGCAAAGAGAGCTGGAAGCCTCCTGACCGGTGCCAGGGGAAGCCGTGTCGCTTTAAGCCTCTCTCACTCCTTTCACGCAGTTCGTGCCCCTGTTGGTGGGAGCTGGGAGAGGCCCGAGACAACCCGGCTGCAGATGAGCATCAGCGCAAGCGTCCCAGTCAGTTGTTCTGCCAAGTGTTTGCAACAGGGATTGACCTTTCCTTCTCGGCTGAGGGCTGTGAACCAGCCCGGGGTGCAGTAACCTCTGGTGTGGCTCTAACACCAGCCCTCGGAGGCTCTCAAGCCGCTTTCTTGCCACTGGTTAATGAGCTCTCTCCGTGCCCGTGAAGGACAACCAGTTTCCTAGAGCTTCGGGTAGAGCTAGGGAAACTGAGGCACGTGGAGTTAAAGGGATGGCTCTGTGCCCTGTAGGGTGCCAGGGGTACTGTGTGTGTCTCTTGGCTGCCCTTAGTTCTTAGACCCAAGCTGTTTAGTCAGTGTGTGACCTTTACTGCTTTGTATAAAGATCACTGTGTCTAAAATATGTCATCAGACTCTGGTTATTCCCTGAACTCATGTCTGATTTCTCCTTAGTAGTTTGATTCTGTTTCTCTACCCAACATGGATATAGCCCACAGGCCCTGGGACTTTGGGAATGGAGGGATTTTGCTGCCTACAAGATGCAGTGTGAGGTTCCAGGTCAATCCTTGAAGTCGAGCCAGGAGGGAACGTCAGTGGGGAGCAGCCTCCGTGCAAACACCCCAGGTCCCTCCTCTGCTTTGGGTGTTTTGCTTGGATTTCTCCAACCAAGAGCCCTTCCTTGAGCATGGAGGGAGCATGGCCACTTGCATCCTGCTGGTGTTAACTCTTCTGCTGCTGGGTGCGGAGAAGTTCTCCATTAAACTTACTCCGTTTGCCAAGTGCAGTGGTGCAAGAGCTGGAGTCCGTCTGTGAAGTGTTTGGGGCTTCCTCCTCCGTTAAGGTAGTGAAGGGAAATGTATGGAGAGGAAGGGCCCCCCCTGAGCACGCACAGGGCGGGTGGCAGCTATTAAATATGGCTGGTGAATTCTCTCGCTGGAGAATACCCCTCCGATGCCGTTTGCCTGTTGCGGAGTCGCAGCTGTGGTGCAGCCGTGCAGAAGAGACGTGCTGCAGAGCCCCTCGCGCTGCGAGCGGCCAGTGATTAATGATCGCTGGACTTGCTGGTCTGGATGAGCCCTCCCAGCCCAGTTCCTGCCAGTCCAGCCACCGCAAGGGCTCAGAGGCACCGCAGACGCGGACAGGTTGCTGTAGCGCGGGAAGAGGCCGCTTGGAGACTGGCAGGCTGAGCAGGGAGCGAACATGACAGTTGTCCACCCGAGGGCTGGCAGGAGCCAGCGCGGCGCCGAGCACCCCACGGGCAGCCCTGGTCCAAGAGGAGATGGTCAGAGTGGTCTTTCCTCAGGCTACAAGGGCTGGCATTGCCCCAGCATCTCGGGTGCCCGTGGGATGTGTGCCCTGTGATGGGTACAAGCCCTGAGGAAGTGGGATCCCTCCAGCAACTGCGTCTCACTGCCCTGCTCTTGGCCATGGTGGGCGTTTGGAACCTCTCCCGCAGCCCAGCACCCGCTTCCCCCGGTGGCTGTAGTTCCCAAGGGGCCATCAGGAGCCTCACGTCGAGGTGTCCCCTGGTCCCGCCGTGAGCAGAGAGGCTGTCGTGTATGCGGTGGGGGTGGAGAACCAGCTTTCTGGCTTCGCTGACTTTGTAAATAGAAGGAAGTAGGAGAGACTCGAAATCTCTGATTATCTTCCAAGGGGACTCCCATCCCCTCCAAGGCATGTCTCAACTTCCCAGCCAAGGCTGGAGCCGTTCCAAGAGCTGCAATGTTTCTCGGCCTCTTTTGAAGCACTTTCCTTTGCTCCTCTCTGGTAAAAACCTTCTCAGGTAGCCAAGCCCCGAGCCCCGCTGCACGAACCGCGTGTGGCCGGAGCACGCAGCTGATGAACAGGCTCCCGTTTCTCTTCCCGCCGGAGGGGAGAGCTGTTGCGGGGACGGTGCTCCAGAGGAGTGACTTAATGCAGAACTACAGGTTTGGAGTCCTGCTCCCGGGGGGGTTCGCTCTCTGCTCGGGGCACCGCGGGTACCCACCGGCTGGCTGTGTGGGCAGGACCCTCTGGCAGCGCTGCCGCTGCACGGCACGCCTTTGTTGGTGACCGGGGCACTGTTCCTCCAGCAAGGCGTGCTACCGCAGAGCTATTTCCCAGGGCGAGTTCCTAGGGTTTCCCTCCTCCCACCTACCTCTTTCCTTCAATTTTGTGGATGTTTGTGGGTTTGCACTAAAGGCAGCCTGTGCTGCACGGCTCACAGCCTGCACTGCTTTGGAGAGTGGCTGGAAGGAAAGATCTAAAAATAATACTGATCATTATCAAGTTCTGTTTGATTCCCCAGCCCTTGGAGCTGCACGGGGCCAGCTGGGGCGGACACAAGCACCTGCCCAAGCTCCCCTCTGGCAGCCGGGTACGGGCTCTGCACGGCAGTGGGCAGGAGGGACAGAGGGCTTTAGCTAAGGAGCACGTTTTGGGCACCATCGTTCCCTCTGGCAGGACATCTCTGCCCACCTGCCGGGGCCGAGGCAGGATTAACCTCTCCTGCGAAGGCTCCCGCTCCCCTGGCCCAACACAAACAGGATGGCCCGCGGCCTCGCAGCCAGGAAGGCCGTGACTCACCACAGCTCCCTCCTGCTGGAAAGCCCTGCCCGTCTCCCAGGGCGGGGAGAGGGGGTCTTGAGGATCTGTGGGGACAGGGAATGGGACAGGGGGCTGGTGGGCGGGAGGAAGGGATGCTGCTGAGGGAGATCAGGGAGTCCCCAGGCAACGGAGAAAAGACCAGTACTAAAAAGCGGTTATGCAATTTTTGTAAGGCAAGCAAGTCTGAAAGTAAGGCAGAATCCAACCTTGCCCAGGCTATTAAAGGAAATAGCAAAAGATGGGTTGCCCAACTCTTGGAAGCGGTCCAGCTGTATAGATTAAAGGGGAAGCAGGAAAGAAGCGGGGCTGGCATGAGCTGAGGGTGGGACAGAGACTAAAGATAATCTATGTATAGTCCTGAAAGGAATACAATGAAAACTTGCACCCAGGTTTTTGGCAGCACTGGGGATGGTGGCCAAGGGGCGGGAGGCAGGGTGACTGGTGGCAGTGCATGGGGACGGGAAATGCCGCAACCAGTCGAGGATCTTTGAGCATGCAAACGGGTCGGGCCAGCTAGCGTCTCCTCCAGAAATGAGAAGGGGCTGGCACAAAGCTGAAGTCACGGAAGAAAGGTTTGTAATAAATCCGTCAAACCACAGGGGTTGGATGGTTTGGCTGGAGAACAGCAAATAGAGGTCTATTTATTGGGGCAGGGAGAATGTGTTCTTGGCACGTAAGAGTCTATTAGTATGCAAAGCTTTAGAATAAACATTAAAACAGGGAATAATTAAGAACATGGAAAATGGATAAGATGAGATATGGATTTTCTGAAAGTAAGTGATGCCAGAGTAGATAAAAAACCTGATCTTCTTGACAAAGCAGACAGGATATATCTAAGTTGTCTGGTCTTCAGTAAAGGAGAAATGTTAAATCAACTGGAGAGGAAGGTGCTGGGCTGCAAGGACTGTGCTAAATGGGTTTCTCAAAAATCAGTCTTGGAAGTGATGTTGCTTCATATTTTTAATGGTCTTGGCACAAAACATAGAAATTACTAACGAAATTTGGTAATTACCCGTAATTGGGAATCATCATCAAAACAAAGGAGTTGGGGGAAATTACGCACAAAGAACTGGATGCCCTTCAGGATAGGAAAACAAGGGATGAGATGAAATGGCAGAGTCAGAGAGTCATGAACGGAGGGTTGTGCAGCTCCGGTGTGGAGCTGATGTTCAGCTGGAGCCCGACAAACTCAAACAGTGCGAAAGGCCCTGGTGCAGGGGTCAGCCCTTAGTCACTGAAACCGGGCAGAGGAAAGAGGGCAGGGGGAGAAGCGCTGCCCGTTTCTGCGTGATGCATAGTTGGATTTGGAGCCCTTTGCAGTACGGTGTTGTAGAAACCAACTATGTGGTGCAGAGGTCCTGCTTTTGGTTGTGGGATGTTGTCACAGAATCATGGAATCATAGCATGGTCTAGGTTGGAAGGCACCTTTAAGATCATCGAGTCCAACCATCAACGCAACACCGCCAAACCCACCACTAACCCACGTCCCTCAGCACCACGTCTGCCCGGCTTTTAAATACCTCCAGGGATGGTGACTCCACCACTTCCCTGGGCAGCCTGTTCCAATGCTTGAGAACCCTTTCGGCGAAGAAATTTTTCCTAGTATCCAATCTTAACCACCTGTCTACATCCCTCGATGTCCTGAGCGTGTTTGTTCTTGAAACCTGGGGAGGATTCGCTCTTCGGTGCCTTGCTCTCCTTTCCATCTCACGGGATGTGATCACATGGGATGACCCGACTAACTTTAACACGTCACTGCTGTCAAAAGGTGAAGGTCCCACTCCACCCACCTCTCTTTGGGGCACCCTGCTGAGCTCCAGCAGCCGCCGAGGCTCCTCTGACCAGCCAGGAAGCCAGTTCAGTGCACTGCAACGGCAACAGCAAACCTGGCCAAAAAAAGGAGGGGGTGTTGCCGTGGTTGCAAGGTGAACGGCTCCCATGTGATCTGACATGGTGGCAGGACCAGTCCAAGAGTGTGAGCAGGCACTGGGAAAGGGTTCAGGGAATAGGGGCTCCTGAGGTGACCCCCCCCTTGGTAGAAGGGAGCTATAAAGCTGGCTCCACTGTATCATGAAACGCTTTAATATCAGCAGCCAGTGAGTGTCCGAGGCAGGTTCCTGGGCTAGAAAGATCTTTGTTCTGACTTCACCCTGCTTGGATAACCCCGGTGTGACGATAGCGGCCAGTTCCGGTCCCCAGCAGATGAAATCAGGTGGAAGCCGCAGGGAAATCCGTAGGCAGATCAGGGAAGTGAAGATGCTATTGTACAAGGTGAGACCTAAAAAAGCGTGGAGTGGTGGGTGGGCTGAGGAGCGGGGCTGGCTGCGAGGGGCTCTCCCTGCTCTCGCTGCCTGCACGTAGAGGGAGGAGAGACGTGGAGCTAAGACGACAACACCCGGGAACCAGGGTGCAAAGTGCCATGAGTGAAGCCAGGCTGGAAATTAGGAGGAGGCTCCAAATCCCCCCAAAAAACAGGTTTCCACACCTTGTCCCAGTGTAAAAGAACCCTAACTCAATTCCTGCACGGGTGAGAGGACACGGCACCGCAGGAGCAAAGCCCAGCCTCAGTAACGCAGCAAAGCCCTTCCCACCCCTGCGTTCGGGACTCGGGTGTGTGTTCTCCCGTGACTGTGGTCTGACTTGTCCAGAAGACTTGTTTGCAGATTTTCTTTCGCCTTTGCAGTTAACGAAGGGCCGTATGCTTCTACCTCCCGTCACCCCTCGACGTGTCCCTGCCTGTGCTCCTTACATGCATATGGGCACTGGAATTTTGTCCCCTGTGTCCTGCTATACCGTTACATCTCTTAGCTATGCTGCACTGCCGAGAGTGAGTAATACCCCCCAGCCTTAAAAAAAAAAATCCCTCCTGGCTGCTCTTTCTGCAATTTGCTAAATCTGTTTGCGCCATTGCTATTTGCACCGTTTGCTGCTTGCACCGTTTGCCAGAGTCCCTTCCAGATATTGGCACTGGCAGGGTGTGACAGAACAAAAATGACGATTTGAGCACGTGCCTTTCTTTTTTCTAATAATCCCATGATACGGTATTTTGTGTTGCAACACAAAGGATCACCTGAGGCGGTAGAATGGTGAGAAAATAAGCCTATTAAAATGTTCGAGCTTACTTAACTCTCCAACAACATCAGAGGATAACTAGTAAGTTTTTAGCCAAGTCTGTGAGTCATCTTGTCCTGCACAATTGTCACAGCTCGGCTCATCTGCTGGGTGTTAATTGCCAGGGGGAGAGCAGCTCGCGGCAGAACGGGAGCCCTTGTGCTCCAAACGGCGCAGGAGCTGCAGTCGGGTTCCTGGTCGGCATTAGCAAGTCGCCCAGCACCTGAAATTAAGCAAAACCTAAACCCTTTGAATAGCTGAGATGGGAACACATCAGGAATCAAAGCTGATGGTTCTTCTGTCTACGTGAAGATTATAAAAAACCAAAATTTATTATTGTTTTCTGTAAATCAAATGAGCCGTCGGCACCATTTGGATCATCTCCTATCTCAGGTACTGGCATAAAGCCTCCAGCCTTCCCCTGTGCGATGCTGGGAAAGTGGCCCATTCATCGCCAGCCACTGTCGAGTGTTTTTTCAATCTGCTCCTGATTAAGCAGCGTGGTATCAAGGGGATAATTGCTTGTTGGAATTGATCCCAGAAGAAAATCATTCAGTTCTTTCTTATCAGGTCCTTTCTCGCAGGGGGAGATACCCACAAGACTTATCTCCCTCTCCAGTGCTGGCCTCTAATGACTATTTAAACAGCTCATTAGAAAACCTTCATTAAAGTGTAATAGTTGAAGCTGGAAATAACTGCAGGCTGGTGCTGCGGTGAAGCACTGCCCTCCCACGCGCAGGCTGGGGCACCCGCGGCTGCCCCGGGGGTCGCGGCAGGAGCTCGTCCCCTGCCTCAGCCGCACCGGCGGCATCATCCGCCGCAGCAGCGGTGCCGCGCGGCAACGCCGAAGCCGGGCATGTCACTTGTCCTGGTGCCAACCTGCCTCTTCTGGTTGCACCACGGCGTGGCTCCAGCCCGTGGTGGAAACCTCCCAGGAGCCGAGCTCCACGCTCAGCCCATTTCCATGGCTAGCGCAGGATTTCAACAGCTGGGAGGCATTGCAGAGTTATGGTTACAGCCTAGAGAAAATTAGAGACCATAGCAATCCCGTTTTAAAGCAAAAAAAAAAAAAAAAAAAAAAAGGGGGCAAAAAAAAAAAATCACATTCATGGGAAGTGTTTTTATATGAATTTATTTGCTGGTGAAATGTTCACGAGCGTGGGCCTGGAGTCTTCGCTGTGTCTCCAGAGCGCGGTCAGCATTAGCACAGATTTCCCCCTAAACGTGCTGCAGTCCTGGCCAGGCTGGGTCTCGTTTCTCTGGCTGTAAAATAAGTTAGGGAAGGAACGGACACGCAGGCTCCGTACTTCCCTGCGTCCTGGCTCCCTGACAGTTTCAGCCCCAGAGGAGTCACTTTTTTGGCATTAATCTTTCGCTGGGTTTTTCAGCAGGAAAACCGCAAATGTTTAATAAAAATCATGGCAAAAAGCATGCCAGGCAGCGCCCGGCGAAGTGTGCCTGCGTGCCCTTTGGGCTGGCGTGCGTGCTTTGCAGAAGTGGGCCCTGTAAATATTTTCTTGACATTTAGGAAGTTTAGAGAAGTGTTTAGTATTTCCCTGCCGACTTGACAGCCCCGGCCTGAAGAAGGGAGATGTGCGTGGCTCCCTTCCCTGCCCCGGCCGGTCCTTACAGCGAAGCGCCGCGACGGGGTTCGTGGAGGGGTTGGAGCTGGTTTGATGTAGGAAAGCACGAAGCTGCCGCTGGGGTGGGCTCGGGGTGCTGCTCCTTTCCCCCTGCTGTTGCAGTCTGAGGTGAGGAGGTAACGGGACCCCGGCCCAGGGCAGGGGGGGTCGGAACTAGATGATCTTTAAGGTCCCTTCCAACCCAAACCATTCTGTCATTCTATGATTTGTTCGGCCGCTGCGTTGTCCGCGGAGCTGCTCCCGGAGCTGCAGGCGCAGGCGTCCTGCCCCGGGGAGCAAGCGTGGCTCGGGGGCCACTTCGGGGCACGCCTGGCTGGGTGGCCTCCAGGCGGGCATCTAAAAGTGGAAAACCCGTGTCCTGGCTGGGGCTGGAGTCAGCGCCCAAAGCAGAGCCCAGGGCGTTATAGCAGATACGGGCACCGCGCGCTGTACGAGCTGCTGAGCCCCTGCGCCTTAGAAAAATCCCTGTGCTCCGAAGGACGCTTGGTTTTTGCTTCCGCTTATTGAATCTTGTGGAGCTACTGAAACCTCTAAAATATATAACTCTTCCCGACCCAGCAATGGGAATTTCAGCACCCCGTGATGTACGCAGGGTCCGTAGGCAGCCGGGTGGGTGCAGAGGGCTGCGGAGCAGCCTGCATCGGGAGGTTCAAGAAGCGGCCAGCTGCAAAGATGTTCCTGCAGCCATCCCGAAAGTCCTCTTTGGGAAGTGCGGGATGATTTCTCTGGGGACAGCGTGTTACTCTGCCCTGCGTTCGTGGCACATGTTGGCGTCTTTGCAGTAAAGAGCGGTGGAGTTGCACAAGTTGCGGGGATGTGTCTGCTGATAGACCACAGTGACCAGTGTGCTCTGAGTCCCGCCATCACGGAACCAACGCGGGACGGAGCCGAGGGAAGGTCGAGGCAGCTTTTAGCAGCTTGGTGAGGAATTTACAGGAATTAGCAGTTTCTGGTCCAGCTTAAATGGAGCGATTCCATGTTGGGGGTCCATGTTGGGGGTCACTTACCCCCATGTTGGGGGTAAGTGAAAAACTGGATGTGGCCTGATACTGAAATGTTGTCGGCGCCCGTTCTCACTCTCCGTGCTTCTCAGGAAGCTCATCTGGGAATCGCCGTGTCTCGGGGCTCGCCCTTAGCTCCCGTTTCCGTAGCAAAGCTGCCCGTCTCTCAGCGGCCGCGCTGGCCCTACCTGCAGCAGGCTCCGCTCAGGTTTAATGAGCTCGGAGCTCATTAAGAGCCAGCTCAGGGGGGTATCCCTTCCTGCGGCCGCACTTCTGACCACGGTGTTGAAAAGTCCTCTGCGTCTTTCAGTTCCATCCCTTTTTGGCGCAGTCCAGCAAGTGTATTAATGATGGAAAGTCTTGTGGGGCTGGTAGTTTTGGGAAACTCAATTCTGTATATTTCGATTCTGAATATTACTGGTTTATTTCTGTTTTAACCAGCCGAGTGGCCTGTGCTGGGCTGTCAGGGCGGAGGAGTCCTCCCCATCGCAGCGGGGTGTAAAGCATCGCATCCCAGCATCTGTTAGCTATCTCTCTCTTTCCCCTCTTCCCTCCACTTGTTTTTCATACTCATTCCTTGCGGTTTCTTTTTCTCTCAGTCTTCGTTTCAGCACCTCCTAAACAGACTCGGGCATCAGCCCAAAGCTGTGAGTTTCTGTCGGGTTTGGTATCTGAATGGGTCAATAGCCAAGATGTTGCACTAGATGTGTATTGAACAGAGAAGCAGAACCTAAAAATGACATCAAATAATTAGTGAATTAAACGAAGAGTCTCCGTTTCATGAAGACCCAGCGCCAGAGTGGCTCCTTCCTGGCACAGCAAGGGGAGGAGGAGGACCCTGATGGACCCGGGGAGGTGGGAACATGGTTGTTCATACGGTGTGCAACCAAAGACCTCAGTGTGACCAGTCCCAATTGCCCGGCGGTGTGACCTCCTCGAGCTGCTGCTGAGAGAGCTGCGTTGAAAAATACCCCATGTGTGACACACGCCTGTCCAGGCAGCTTTTGAGGGAAGGACCTTTCTGTCCCGTGCCAGTCCCTGGAACCCCGGTTCAAGAAGGCCAGGGAACTGCTGGAGAGGGGACAGCAAAGGGCTACCAAGATGCTGAGGGGATGGAACACCTCTCTGATGGAGAAAGGCTGAGGGACTTGGGGCTCTTCAGTCTGGAAAAGAGACAGCTGAGGGGGGATCTTATCAACGCTGATAAATACTGAAAGGGGGGGCGTCAGGAGGATGGGGCCAGGCTCTGCTCAGTGGTGCCCGGGGACAGGACAAGGGACAACAGGCACAAACTTGAGCATGGGAAGTTCCACCTCAACATGAGGAGGAACTTCTTTGCTGTGAGGGTGGCAGAGCCCTGGCACAGGCTGCCCAGAGAGGTGGGGGAGTCTCCGTCTCTGGAGACATCCCAACCCCGCCTGGACGCGTTCCTGTGCCACCTGCTCTGGGTGACCCTGCTCTGGCCGGGGGTGGGACTGGGTGATCTCCAGAGGGCCCTGCCAATGCCGGCCAGTCTGGGATTCTGTGATTCCATGACCTGGTGCCCTTCTCGTGAGCTCAGCTGCTTCCAGTGCCTGCAGCCTTTCGGGAGAAGGCAGGAGGCAGCTGTGTGGGAAGGAAAGGAGAGAAACGGGTAGCTGAGACTTCCTAAAACTGTATGGGCTGCAGGGGAACTGGAAGTTGCTCCGGCATTTTCAGTGGTGCACAATAGACAGAACTATTCATGATTAAACCTCAGTCAGCTGAGAGCGATGAATTCACTGGACTGCAGCAAAAAATAGCCAGGATTTTCATTAGGTGCTGCCTTTCCCTGGATTTTAATGGAAGTTCGTCAGTCTAAGCAGGCGTTTTTACATACTAGTCGTTTTTCTGACACGTAAACACAAACGTTTTCTACCTCCTCCTGTCCTAAGGTGGTTGGTGCTGCGGTCCTGGAGGGGAACTCCACCAAAGTGTGGCCCCCATGGGCACTTCCCAAGCCCCTGGCATGGGAACCACTTTCCCTCTGGGTTTGTCAGATGAAGAATTTTGCTGCATTTATCAGGCTTAAGGTTAGGGAAATGCCGGGCTCTCTCCAGGGGAGGCAGCGGTTGGATTAGGAGGAGATGCCACGCTCTGGTGTCCACGAAACTCATCCGAAATGGTCCGCCCAGCGCGGCGTGGTGAGCCCGGTCCTGGGCCGGTGGCCATCACGGGGGGGGGGGGGGGGGGGGTGACGGCCCGGGGGTGATGGCTGCAGCCAAGGCAGGGCGGTTGTGGGGCGAGAGGCCGCGGGGGCTGATCGGGGTGATTCCTCTCAAGGGTGGTTTTTACGTGAAGCAGAATTCCCGCCCGGACTCCGGCCTGCCCAGCCTTGTTCCGTGAAACTGTGTGTTTGCTCATGAAGGGTGCTCCCCGCTCCCAAACAACACGAGCAAGCAACAAAATGCTTTTGAGTGTTTTTAACCGAAAACTCTTTAATAAGAAATATTTTTAAAAATCAAAACCTTTTTAGCAGAAAGAGTAACCTTTCCATTAGCCAAGTACTGAACCGTAATATCTCTATTGACAAGCAAGATATTGCTGTAGAACCAAGAAAAGACTGCGGCGATCGTCCTCAGTTCCTCTCTTGCTGTATTTGCTTGGAAATCTCATTCCAGGTGCATTTCTTTCCAGGGCTTTTCCTGTATACGTATAAATGTATACATTTTGTTATATGTAATATGTATATAATATATATATATGCATATATGTATCTATTAACGAGTCTAATTGCGTGCCCGCAGCATGGGGAGGCAGCCGCGGGAGCTCAGCCCCGTGGCTCTTTCTCTCCCGTTGAACTTTTCTCTGTTATTCTTGGGGAAGCTGAGCAGGGGTCAGGCTCAGGCAGGGAAATGAGGTCTGGGGCTATGGAAAACTCAGACCCCAGAGCCACCTCCTATTATATAGATATAAATGGAATGGAAAATTATTTCGAATAGAAGTGCACTGCCCTCTGAGAAATGTTCTCACAGAACTGCCTCTGAGAGTGCCTTAACTCTTTATCAGAGCGCAGGGCTTTGCGGCGGGGGGTTCCCCGGGGCAGCGGTGACAGTGAACGTGCCGCAGCCAGGGACGTGCCAGCGCAGCTGCTGCCGAGAGCGCGGGACCCAGCGCCGCTTTCCAGGCACGGCGCAGGAGGGCGATGCCCTGTCCTTCCCTCTCCCTTCATTCCAATGATGAGTCTGCATCCAAGAGGCATCCAGATCCTCGTCTGGAAGGAAACGGGACTCGGCTCCGGCTTTCTCTGTCTCCGCAGGGCTGTGGGCAGCAGCGCAAGGACAGTTTGGTGCGCAGAGTGTGACCCCCGCAGCCCCCCTCTGCATCCAAATTGGGCTGAATTTTTAACAACGCCTTAATTAGGAGGGTGGTGCTGGGCGCGCAGAGCAAGGCACACAGCAGGGGCCCGCACCAGACGCCCCCCATCAGTTCCCAGTTCAGCACCAGTCCGTTCGCTTCTCTCTGCACGTGGGACTGAAGCGTTCGTCCTCGCGGATGAAAATAGAGGCAGAGGAGCCCTCGTCTCCTGGGGTGCTCCGACACGGCCGCGCGCAGGGGCTGGGGGAGCAGCGTGAGCGGTGGATACTCGACTGGGTACAATAGAGAGGGGAAGGAACAAAGCAGATGTGTCACGGCAGTGCCTGGGTGCTGGCCTTCCCTTCCCCTTTGCCACTTGTCACTGCCAGCCCCGTCACCTCCCCGCCTGCTAGTGACCAGGGAGGAAGGGGAGAGGGGCGCAGGGAGAGGGGGGAGCAGGGCTCTTCTCCCGGGCAAGCCCAGCACGGGTCAGAAACAAACGGTCCCAGGGATTCACAGCGCTCGGCTGGGTTTTCCTTCCCGTCTGCGAGGCCACTCAGTCTCTGCTGCTGCCTCCCAGCACCTCCTACAATCCCAGGGGTATTTTTCCCCGTTTGGGTGTTGAAACCCAACCGCCTCGTGTGCTGCTCGTGACTGCAGCACCTGCCGACGGGGAGCCCTGTGCTGACAGCCTGGGCTGCAGGGCGTGCGGGAGGTGGCACAGAAGGCAGCGAGATCCCGCAAACACACGCGCACAAGGAAGCAACCGGGCAGATATTTTATTTGCTTTTGAAGGCGAAACAGACACTTCAGGGCTTCATCACAGACAGAAAGAAAAAACCTAATGGGCCAGTTGTCCAGAGTCTTGTGGCAAAATACTGAATCCTAATTTAGTACCCAGAAAGAAACTGGCTTGGTTCGTTACAAGTCAGTTGGTCAGTGCCCAGAAGATAATGCTGTGACACAAACCAGGCACTAAAGACTGGTCAAGAGCGAGCCCCGCAAGCCGGCCCCGTGTCCGTTTTCCTCTGTATGGAAGTGACCCGCTGGATAAGTGGAGGAGACGCAGGACACAGGGCTGAGCTTGCAGGAACACCCGGGCAGATGTGGTTGAAGGGTGCTGTGAGGGTGTTCGGGTGGGCAGACAGCAGCACCTCCCGCGCAGGACAAGACCCTTGGCCTGTCCTCATCGGGCAGCGTCTTCCACGTCCCTGTGCTCTGGAGACCCGCGGGTCATCTTCAGTCCCGGGTCTCCTGTGCCCTCCGATGACACAGTTAGGAATGCACCCATCGACAGATGAAATCATTCAGGGAAGAGAAGCCACTGGAGAAACAGCCAGAAGTCACTAAGACCTTTGCAGTCTCTCGTTTCTCTCGCGAGACAAAAAAATGAGCGGGCTCCAGAGTTTGAGTATCACTAGTTCCTTTGTGTATGTTTTATTTCAGTCCTGAAGAGGAGGACGGAGGTCAGGCATGAGCTGGCCTGTGAGTTTGGGAATACCTTTCAGCCGAAATTCATGAAGAGGGACTTCCCGGGCTTCCTACAGTGCAAAGGCAAAGAGAGCGTTACCTCCTGAAGCTGCGCGGTTTTGTGCTTATTTGCATTTCTGGCATCGTTATTCATTCCACCTAGTACTTAGGAAGACATTTAATAAACTGATTTGCTGAAATACTTCTATTAAAGTTAAAAAAAGAGAATGGATCTGGTTACACTCAGCACAGAGGCAATTTGAGGCCTGTAACAGCCTCTCTCCGCCCATCCAACACAGCGCTGGGGGTATGCAGAGGGTAATAGGGCAAGGCCCAGATCGTTTCAGTCGAGCAGCGATCCTCAGAAAATAGAGGTGCAGCCCCGGTAAAGCCAGCGAGACGATGCAAGATGGGAGAAGTTGGGCAAGCAGAATGTGAGGTGGGATTTTGGAAGACAAGGCCTGCTGGTGGGTGAGCGGAGCCTGCAAAAACCAACCAGCAGCACGTTGGGAAGGACAGAAACGGGAGGACACGGCAGGAAAACAAAGTGGTTTCTCCGCGCCCTCCTGCTCCATGGAGGAAGTGGCAAAAATACAGTTCATTCGGGCAAGAAATTGGGAGTTGCTGCTGGGCTTAACAGATTTTCCCCGCTAAAGCGGTGGGGTGAGTGCAGCGGCCCCGTGGGGAGGTTTGGGAAGCGTGGGGAGGAGCAGAGGGCACGTGTCCCTGCTTCGTCCGGAGCCGGTGTATCTGCCTGGCTGTGGCAGGCGGGGAAGCTCCTGGGGCGAAGGTGGCCTCTGCTCCTCGGTGCTCCGTGTGGGCAGGTGCTGCCTCTCCTGCCCTGGGACCCACCAGGCTCTGACCGTGCCCAGCGCTGCCTCAGAGCTGGGGGGAAAACGCTTGGTGCTTGGGAACGGTTTTGCTGATACGGGATTAGTCATTGTGGATTTTGGAGCAAGGGTGAATTTGGAGCAGATCAGAGACTTTTCCACTTTTCCACTTTTCCACCACCACAGGAGGTTTCTCACCCTGATATGGGGGGCTGCTCCGCTGCCGCCTGTACATGGAGACATGGCGGCTCGGCCTCCTGGCAGGTCGCACCATCGGCTTTTCTTCACTACGGTGATCTCATGGGCGAGGGATTGCATTTTCCACCTTCTGAAGGTGCCGTCCTCCGAGGCCCCGATGTCAGGCCGGGACGTTGCTCTGTTAAGGTGTAGCTGCAATGGGGTGCTGTGCTGCCCCAGGCTCCGCAGGTTTCGCCAGGGAGAGCTGATGTGGTCTTTATCCCACTCTGCTGGGTTCAAGATACGACACAAAAAGGCAGAGATTGGAAATCTCTGTTTTACATGAGAATACTAGGCACCGGTCGGGCTTGGCACACTGCAGGCTCCTAGCCCGTGTTGCTTAAGGAAAGTAATGCTATGGTGAGAAAAAATGATGTTACCAGTATGGTTACCGTGAGGTTTTACCAGTCTGCTGGTTGGCGTGGCGTTATGCTTTGGAATGAAGCCCGACACTGGTGCCCGTGCGGCGTGTCTGCACCGGCTGCACCAAGGGATGCGCCGTGCTGGAAGGTGAAGACCATCAGGAGGGTGGCGGGGATCCCCCCGCCACGTAAGGGACCCTGCAGGGGGACCTGCCTGCCTTGTCTTGGGCATCCAGCTTGGGCATTGCAGCGAAGAGCATTAATTGAGGTCCCTTCCAACCCTATGATTCTATGAATTGCAGGCTGGGGGCAGTGGGGGGGCCGGATGGCAGGCTGCCATCCCAGCCCGGCGTGCGGGGCACTCCGAGCACGTAACTTCTCCAGGCCCTGGTTTCCCTGGTGAGCGCCCCTGCCTCTGCGGGCTGCCTTTGGAGAGCCCGATGGGGGCAGGTGGAGCCCGCAGCCCTGCAGAACCGCAGCAGGGTCCCTCCGCGGGACGCGCGTGCAGCGTGCCAGCACCGCTCCGCTCTCCTCGGGCAGGGCGAGCCACGCTGCCCGCTGCGGCGGGCGGATGGACGGCCTCACCAGCGCTGTTGGGAGCGCGTTTTTTCCCAGGCAGATTACGTAGCCTTTTTAGCTTCATCCCCCCACCCCCCCCCCACTACACCCCCCTTCCTCTGTTATTTTGGTGCCTTTCCCCAAGGGAAACAAAGTTAGCTCAAATGCTGTTCCCACCAGAAAGGCAAAAGCTCCCCCCCCCCTTTTTCCTTCCTCTTTTGGGTTCAGGGTAATGTGTCCCATGACAAAACAAGCACAGATCCCTGCACAAAGTGCTTTGCCCTTCTCCTTAAAGGGAGAGTCTTTCTCCAGGGCCCTGAGGGCCATCACTCCGTGGTGCCGAGGTGCCTCTTGGATGGAAGGAAGGTCAAGCTGGACTCTTTTTGCCTGTAGTGAAAGCAGCCCGTACCCAGACATGAGGGGCGGCGTTGGTGCGTGGAAACAGGTCTCACAGCTGGGTAATAGGGAGCAGAGAGCTGTGCCCAAGAAAGCCAGGCTGGAGACCTTGTGACTGACCTTCAGACATCCCTGGTGGAGATGTCTCCATGAGAGCGGGTCGTCCAGGCCCCTCTGCAGCCCGTGAGGAGAGAAGGTCTCTGCTGGGACCCTAAAGCGAGTGCCTGAGGCAGAGCAGGAACTCAAAACCTTTCTCTCCGCTGCCTGTGGGCATGATGGGAGAGGAGTTACTCATCCTTGCCCACTGCAAAGGAGATGTGATGGGCTCATGTGTGGGAAAAGACCACCTCAATCCAAACCGCCAGCCCGCTCCATCAGCAGGTGGCTCAGTTGTAAATGTTGAATAGGAAGCGGCTAATATTGGCCGCTGGATGAGCATCTGCAGGCTGTCTCGCTGCTGCCTGCGCTCCCACGGGAAGGTTTTAAAGATATTTATGAGTATGGGCTTTCCCCACTACTTTGGGAAGGCAGATTTCTAGTTTTTCAGTAACTGATCCATAAAACTTCCTTCTTCCCAGAGAGCACTGGTCACCACTTCCCTGCCTACTGTGTCAGAGAAAATTAAAGTTACTGTTGGTGCCGGTGGCCGTTGCTCCCTCTGGCCCCGCTGGGAGCCGAGCGTCTCGGCCCTGCGCACGGCAGACAGGCTGGCGTCGCGCTCCTCCACGGCTCCCCACCGGTACCACAGGCGCGTCCCTGGGCCTCCGCAGAAGGAACCAAAACAGCCTGACGCACATCTTCCCTTGTAAATGCTGTTTTCAGGATTCCTTCCACCCTTGGATTTCTTTTAACAATGTGTAAGGAATGGGGGTTTAATGCGTTCCCCCAGAACAGAGAGGCCGTACACGTTTGTGTTTCCTGTAGAGGCGATAAATGAGTGGTGGGAGCCTGGGGACGGAGGAGTGTTTCCTATTTTTGCAGCTCAGTAATTTTTCACGGTGAAACCTTGCCAGCTCGCTCTCGGAACCTGCGGCCGCAGCAAGGTGTCTGAAAGAGAAAAAAGGAAAAAAAAAATCTAAAGAAAACCCAAAGACTAGTAATTGTTCATGGTGAGAAACACAAATTGAAAATGTAACTTAAATTAGCAGTTTTGTAAAAAAAAGAAAAAGCATTTGCATTCAAAGACGTTGGAATCAGATTATCGTCTTGTTTCAGATGTTTCCAGACAATGCTGAACTTGGAAATCGCAGGGAAGTTTCTGGTGAGCATTCACACCTGGTGGCCAGGGGGCTCTCGGTGGCCTTGGGCGCAGCATGGGGCTGTCCTTTGACACCTTCCACCCCGCTGACATCTGGGGCAGGATTTGCTTTAGCCCCAAGCAGCCACCTGCTTTGGGTGAGGTGAATCGCCCCCTTCCCCTCCACCAAGCGTCAGCGGAGCTGTGGTGCCGAGCCCAGCTGTAGGCATCTCCATGGATGGAGGTGGGTGAGGTGGAACCCCCAGATCTCCATGGAGTTTGCATCCACGCGAGAGAGCCAGCGGGACGGGGAAAGATCCGCTTTCTACCAAGATCGTTGAGTCTCATGGCTGGAAAATCTCCCTGCTGAAAGTCTTACCTACTAGTACCCAGCGCAGGAGCCAGGCAGAGCTGTGCTCCCAGTCTCGTGCTGGCTGTCAAGGTCTCAGTTTCCTTCCCGTCCTGTGTCCGAGATGGTGTTTCTGCCTTCAGAGGTACCTTCCTGGCTGGTGCACGATGATTAATGACTTCCAGGTCCCAAAGGTGTGGATGTGGGAGTGAGAATCGCGGAGCGAAGGGAATACAGCTCTGGCATAGGATCCGCGACAGCCTGGCTCATCCGTCAGGAATGCCGTGCTGGAGGGGACGTTCCAAGTGCATTCAGCATGGGAAAATATTTTATCAAAGAAACTTGGAATAAAAAAATAAAATTAAAATCTAAACATGAACGCTTGACACAGTGCCACATGAGGGCTATTTTTAATTTCCTTCCTGATCATTCCACTTGTTTTCATCATCGTCAGCTCTCTGAATGATGGAATTAGTCACCATCTATGAGATGAAGTAAACAGAGGGCTCGTGGTTTCCAAGTGAGCATCATCTTAACTCTCCTAAGGGACATGAGAGCCGTGGCACCCTGATGGCCGTGGATGTGCTGCCAGCCACGGGTGACCTGGTGGCACCCAGGACCGTGTGCTCAGTGGGGTGTATTTGGGACAGTGGCACCCAAGGGAGGACCAGGGTGCCGGCCGCGCAGCGGCTCTGCCACAAGGACTCATGGTGTAGGTGTCGGACGCGCTTTTACATCTTTCTTTGGGACCGATGCTTCCTGGGGGGTCACCAGAATAGAAGAAAATCCAGGGATTTTTAGAAAGGGGGAAAGCGGGATCATGCTCCATCCTCACCGCTCAATATTTTTATCCTGATTACCTTTAGCTGTGCAATTCGTGAGCTGGAGAAGCCCTTGCTGAGAGCCTGTCACGGGTACGGGCTTGATGTCCCTCCTGGGGGCAGGCACGGGGAGGAGGAAGAGCTGAGCGCCGGGTCTCAGCCTCAGCGAGTGCTGAACAGCATCATCCCTGAGCACCGGCTCCCAAATTCGCCCGCTGTCCTGCTGGGGGGCTGGAGAGGGCTCCGGTGCCGTAGCATGGCCGTGACCCGCAAAGGCACCTCGCAATTGCAGGTGACACGGTGGTGTCCCAAAACTCCATTTGCTCTACGTGCTTGGAACTGCCGCTTGCATGGTACATTTTCTTTCTGCTATTTGGTTTCTTAATGTACTTAACTCAGGGCAACGCTCATTTCTTGAATTTCTAGTTGCATGGCTATGTCTGTGCTCGCTGATTTCCTGAAAAAAAAAAAAAAAAGAGTGGTATTTGGTTGACATCACAACTAGAAAATACTTGTCGATATAACTGGAGAAGTCCCCTTTTCATTGAGCCCCAGAGGAGGGTCCCTGTGGTTCTCCCTGGCACAGCGCAGCTCAGTTACGGAGCACTTTCCATTTTGCAGACTTCAGCTGATCTATTTCCTAATCCTTTGAGCTGAGCTCCTGAAGGTAATGGGAGTTACTGGAAAGCCTGAGGAGGAGTAAGTGGGTTAGTGGCTTTAGAGCTGGACTTGAGTAATATCTGCTCATTAGAGACTGGCGTTGTATTGCTTGGGAATGTCTTTTCTAGGCAAACTCTGACATATTTAAAATTTTATTATTGTATATGGACCTGTTGGAGCGGGGCCAGAGGAGGCCCCGGAGATGCTGGGAGGGCTGGAGCCCCTCTGCTGTGGGGACAGGCTGAGAGAGCTGGGGGGGTTCAGCCTGGAGAAGAGAAGGCTCCGCGGAGACCTTAGAGCCCCTTCCAGTCCCTAAAGGGGCTCCAGGAAAGCTGGGGAGGGACTCTGGATCAGGGAGAGGAGCCATGGGACAAGGGGGAACGGTTTTAAACTGCAAGAGGGGAGATTGAGATTGGATCTCAGGCAGAAATTCTTGGCTGTGAGGGTGGTGAGCCCCTGGCCCCGGTTGCCCAGAGAAGCTGTGGCTGCCCCATCCCTGGAGGGGTTCAAGGCCAGGTTGGACGGGGCTTGGAGCAACCTGGGCTGGTGGGAGGTGTCCCTGCCCAGGGCAGGGGGTGGCACTGGATGATCTTTAAGGTCCCTTCCAACCTGAACCATTCCGTGATTCTATGATTCTATCTGTTTCAAATATACCTTAGCAACTGATAAACAATGGCCCCATTTAATTGCAATGCTAAATCAAACACCTGACTATCCAGTTGGGGCACTGGCTCCAATGCCGGCATTGCCTGTGCCTTCAGTTTTGCTGTAAATTGGTCTCAAGCCCAAGAAGGATTAATAAGATCATCTGATGAAATGGCAGTAGTTCCCTTCACTGGCTTTACACTCAGTTTTCTTGTTTTAATGGAAGATTTGCGATGGGTTTTGGCTGTTGCTGTGCTATAAGGAGGAGCCCAAAATGGGGTGTCCATTCCTGGACAGAGGTAGCGGCCACCCCGACCCCTCCAGGCCTGACAAGCCCACGGTTACAGAGCTCCATGAAAAAATCCTTGGGTTGGCTTTGGCTTATTTAAAAATAAAAACTCATGCGCAAAACTGAGACTATTTGTTTTTACAAAAGTCTGGAGTTCCCACAGTGGGTTGTTTCGTTTGAGGACTCTTGGAGCCAACATCCATTTTTTTCCTAAGGTAAGGAGCCTTCCTTACCAGGATCGCTAGGATAATAATCACAACAGTCATTTCCTGATTAGTTGTTAATTGTGGGCTGGCCTTTCTGACACTTCCTGGGAGCTGATGCTCCTGCCAAACCCTTTGTGCCCTGGCTGCTGCAGTCCCCATGGCCGGGCTGTGTCCCCAGAGGGACGCCGGGACGGGGCGGGTGCTCGAGGGGAGTCGCGGTGGAACCTCTAAACCTGAGATTGCTGTGTGCCCCAAGGGCACACATGCCAGGATAAGGCGCGAGGGGCGGAGATGAGCTCTCCTCCCCACGGGGAGGGCATTCGGCAGGGCCAGGCGGTGGGGGAACCTCGAGGCCAAGAGCTGGAGGAGCACTGGTGGCACCTGGCTCCTGCCGCGGCTCCTCATCCTGGAGAGAGGGGGAGAAGGAGAAGGGAGGGCTTGGGAGGATGTTTTGTGTCTCGGAGATTTCCAGAGCCAGGTGGGTGAGGATGAAATACCCAGGTGGGGACTCTGAGCCTCGCCCAGGCTGAGCGTCACCACCGCAGCGAGGAGCATCGTCAGCCATCTCCCCGGGTGCACCAGTCCGGCCATTCCCGAAGCTCCCGCTGGGGCTGGACTCGGTGCTCGCTGATTTACCAGGTTTTCTCACAGTGCTGTGCTCTGCTTGCGCACGCAGCACGTCCCAGCCAGCGCGGGACAGCCCCACGCCACGTGTGAGGGGCATGTGCTGCCCCGGGAGAGATGATGGGAGATGACCGGCATCTTGGCGGTGTGCTGGGGGACAGCCCCGTGTGCCGGCTCCGCATTTGGTCCTGGCAGCGCCGCGGTGCGCTTCCAACAGAGACGCAAGCACGGGGCGAGCAGGAGGGCAGAGCAGCTGCCCCGGCCCCGCCGGCCTGCCGGCGAAGAACCGCAGCGGGAGCCATTCCTCACTGCCTGTGCTTCCCCCCAGACCTGCCCTCGCCTTTGTGAGCGCGCGAGGCCGCGGCAGTGCACAGGGTACCAGCGGCAGCCCCGTTCCCACACTCATAATCCCCGGGTCAGAGGAGACACAAAGGAGGTGCCGCTGCTGGGAGCCGGGGCGGGGGCAGGAGGGGCGGCCGGGCAGAGCCGGCTCCGCTGCCGCTGCCTCGTTTCTTTCTCACTGAGGACGACCTTCACTTTTCTCCCTGCTAATCCCTCCCTTTAATCCCCTTCTCCTCTCCTCGCCCGGGTCAGGGCACTTGCTTGTCATCCATCTCCTTCCCCTTGGCTCCATCCCGGTTGCTGTCGGTAAAGGCCAGATCCAAGCCGAGATGTGTCCATCACCCGCACGCCGCAGCATCTCGCTGACGGACAGGGGCCAAAACAGGGACTGCAGGAAGGCTGGAGGTGCTGCCGGTAATGCCAGGCTCTGCTCTTGCTCGGCTGTACATGAGGGGAGTCGCTTGGAGGTGGATCAAGGCACGGGTAAGCCCAGGTCCTGCCTCCTGCCGAATCCCCGGCTGGGAGCCGAAACCTGCAGGGCCCCTTGGCCAGGCAGCCGAAGGAGACGTGGGGCTGAAATCCCACATTCCCACGGGCCCCACGGTGATGCTTCACTCTCGGATTCACCCCTGGGGCTGGTGGCCTGGCTGGCCCCTGGTCCCTGCCCAGGCGGTGCAGCGCCTGCTGGAGCTGGGGCTGTCGCAGGGCTCCGCCATGACCCGTCCTCGGCGCTGGGAGCCGGAGGCAGGCGCCTGGCCCAGGCACGGGCATCGCCACCACTGGGCTCAGCACCAGCACCACCTGGGTGCGATGCGCAGGGCTCAGCTTTGGGGGGATTTGGGTAAAGCTTCCACATGAGGCTATCCAAAACAAGGGGCCCACAACTGGCCTTTTTAAAGCACTTTTGGTCCCATGAGGCTTTAGCAAAGAGGGTGGCTTTCACCGCTGGGCAGGAGCCTCGCGGCCTCATGGCTGCGGAGTCGGCAACAAATGTCCCCGAGCAGATGATGCACTGATACCCTGGCTCACCTCATCCCGCATTCTCAGCAGGGTCTGAGCCAGGATTGAGCTCCACGGTCATGGTGCTGAGCTCGGGTGCCTGCAGCCGCTTGGAAGCATCCACGTGAGATGCGCTCACGTGTCTGAACCCTCCCTTCTGTCTGTTGTTCGTACAGAGTTGGTGCAGCAGCGTCCCACACCTCAGCCAGGGCTCCTGATGCTTCCACGAGGCAGAGGATGAACATGATGAATAACAGCAAACTGAGTTAATGGCAGTTTGGGGACCATCAAGAATTAGAGCTGTGGTTCTGGTGCAAAAAGGGCTTTAATCAGAGTCTGAGTAGAGATTCAGGGTCTGACCTTTCATCCTGATTTGTGAGAGTCTTGGCTGTAATACTAAACACCAGTATGTTCCCTATTAAACTGTCTAACGCCGTCGATTTCCAGCCCATGCTGCAGCTATTAGAGGAAGTGCTCGGCAGCCACAAAAGCAAAGGAAGTCAATAGTTGTGTTTTTATTGGAAATCCAACAGTAGCATCCACATCATCCACATTTTCAGGCTTGTGTAGGGAGCTGGAGGGCTGGAGGCTTGGTACTCTGGAGATCTGCGGAGGTGCCTGCAGACTTCGGAGCCATCTCTTTCTGTAGCTGTTTTTTGGAAGTGCACCTGCAGCTCATGAGCTGTTAGGCCTTTTTGTCTGGGATTTCAATATTTCTAGTCTTAATACTTTGGCAGGTAGTATGGTCCTTACCTACCGAGGAGCTGGCTGCTCCAAAAGCTCTTGTTTCCGGACACCTGTTACCTAAACTTGTCTCTGGAACCCGCAAAGTTGGGGGCTGACCTGGGCAGAGAGCTCCTGCCATCAGACTCTGGCATCTTCCACACTTCTGGAAGACCCTGGGGACATGCCCGTGGGTTTATGCTGGCTGTAAACTAAATCTCCTGGCACGATCCGGACGCTCTGGGGCTCGGTGGTGCTTCCAGAAGGGCAGCACTGAGGCTGAAGCACGGAGCAGCAGCACCAAGCCCTCGCTGCTGACTCATATCATGCAGCATCAGGGACCAGTCAAAAAAAACCCGAGGCTGTGGCAGGAGAAGCGGCTTGGGATGGGAGATAAGGTCTTCCTGTTTCCCACAACACCCTGGGTTCCTTATCTCCAGTACTGCAAATAAAAAACACGGAGCCAGGGAGGCTGATTCCCACAGTACAGCAAAAACTCATCAGCCTCTGGTTTCCCGGCAGCTCCCGTGTCCGTAGGAGGATGCCTGGGCTGAAGGACGGGCTTCCCCGTGAGATGTCAGCCCCGCGGGGGTGTGCTCTCACCCCTTGCCGGGCAGGGCTCTGCGGCATCCCCTCCGCATCCCGTGGGATGGCTCCCGCCAGCGGCGTGCGCCCGTCGGTCCTCGCAGCATCTTGCCGAGGACAGTCCCCAGCTCTGCGGGGACCCTGACGTGTGTCCAGTTCTGGGCTCCCCGGGCCAAGAGGGACAGGGAACTGCTGGAGAGGGGACAGCAAAGGGCCACCAAGATGCTGAGGGGACTGGAACACCTCTCTGATGAAGAAAGGCTGAGGGGTTTGGGTCTCTTCAGTCTGGAAAAAAGACGACTGAGGGGGGATCTTATCAACGCTGATAAATACTGAAAGGGGGGGTGTCAGGAGGATGGGGCCAGGCTCTTTTCAGTGGTGCCCAGGGACAGGACAAGGGGCAACGGGCACAAACTTGAGCATGGGAAGTTCCACCTCAACATGAGGAGGAACTTCTTTGCTGTGAGGGTGGCAGAGCCCTGGCACAGGCTGCCCAGAGAGGTGGGGGAGTCTCCGTCTCTGGAAACACCCCAACCCCGCCTGGACGCGTTCCTGTGCCACCTGCTCTGGGTGACCCTGCTCTGGCCGGGGGTGGGACTGGGTGATCTCCAGAGGTCCCTGCCAACCCTGGCCAGTCTGGGATTCTGGGATTCTCTGCAGAGTCCCTCTGCTGACATACCCACAGGCTGCAGAGCTGCTGCCAGGTTGGGAAATGCAGCCGCGGCCTGTGCTTGGGGTGGGACCCACGCGCCGAAACCCACTGGTAGAACTGCCCACCCCGCGGGGCTGAGCTGTGTCCCTCTGCAAGCGTTTGCAGTCTGGAGCCCGTCTTCAGACAAGCAACGCTTACAGGTCCCTGGAGCAAATGTCAGAACTTTGCAACAGCTGCTCATTATTTTATGAAGTTTGATGAGTTTGAAACATGAGATCATAGAATCACAGAATGATTTGGGTTGAAAGGGACCTTAAAGAGCATCTAGTTCCAACCCCCTGCCCTGGGCAGGGACACCTCCCACCAGCCCAGGTTGCTCCAAGCCCCGTCCAACCTGGCCTTGAACCCCTCCAGGGATGGGGCAGCCACAGCTTCTCTGGGCAACCGGGGCCAGGGGCTCACCACCCTCACAGCAAAGAGTTTCATCCTGAGATCCAATCTAAATTTCCCCTCCTTCAGTTTGAGGCCATTACCCTGTATCCCATCATTGCACTCCCTGCTCCAGAGCCCCTCCCTAGCTTTCTTGTAGGCCCCCTTTAGGGACTGGAAGGGGCTCTAAGGTCTCCGCGGAGCCTTCTCTTCTCCAGGCTGAACCCCCCCAGCTCTCTCAGCCTGTCCTCACAGCAGAGGGGCTCCAGCCCTCCCAGCATCTCCAGGGCCTCCTCTGGCCCCGCTCCAACAGCTCCGTGTCCTTCTGATGCCGAGGGCTCCATTTATCACCTCTCATTTATCTCCCATTTATCGCCTGCACTAAGAATAGGGCAACTTATTTCTTTTCAAAATGGTGGGTGTTTCTCCTCACCACTGCCCTGTTTCTAGAGGCACATATGAGTTATGATTCCACCTCCTCTCTGTGGATAATAATGGGGAAAATGTAGGTGCTGCTGATCGGGAAGAATTTTATCCAGTAGGGGTTTGCTTAGTAAACCCTAGGAGAGGTTTGCTGTTGAAGCCACATCTCCCGCTTCCCAGGAGAAGTCAGGGACATTGATAAAAGAACTGGAGGTTGCCCAATGTGCCATTAATAAAGACGGAGCATCTCAGCCCAGGTTTGGCCTGGGCAGGAGGTGGGGCAGGGTCAAGACCCACAAACTGTTTTGCTCCGGGCATTTTTAAGCCAGAGGGAATCTCACAGCAGGAGGAAGCAAAGCAGTGGGACAGGGGCTCGGTGGGCCCGGCCTGTCCTAACGACAGAGGGTCTGCTCTGCCTCTTAATGAACTACAGAATCACAGCACAGCAAAGCTTTTGAGTGCAAGAGTGTCAAAAGCTTTGAGTAGTTGTACAGGCTCTAAAGGTGTCTAACGTTTGACTTGTCAGGGAAAAAAGCAGGGAAGAGATTCCTTTTTCCGCTGGAGTAAGTCCAGATTGGCAGCCTGCGCCCAATTAGCAGCAAAAGCCACTAACGACACAGCATGTGCAGCTCCGGCCCGCGACTCTTCTCACAGACCCCGTGAACTCTGAGACTATTTTCTTTTCAGCCATCCTTCGCCGGCAAGATCCGCACACGGGATGATCCGTCCTGGGAGAAATGGGCTCCGCTGGAGCCTGAAGAGGGGGAATGTGGAGGTTTCTGGGTGTGACGGGTGGGGGCTGTTAAGAAAATCCATTTACCTACCTATTATATCAGTCAGTCTCCATAGCATGAGTGTATTAATGTCGTTAATGTATATTAGTTCACATTATACACTGTAACGTAAGGAGGGAGTGGAATTTCACTGGAGACTTTGGTATTGTTCGTGCTTAAGTAAAACAAACTAAAGGAGAGCCCGGCCCTGGAAAGGAGGTTTCCCTTCACTGAACAACTGAAGAGACGAGAGATGGAGGGTTGTTTCCCTCGGGAGCCTGGCTGCACAGCCTGCGTCGTCGCCGGCAGCAGAGCTTGGCTGCTCGTCCTCTCCTCGATGACCACCCCGCACACAGCTCCGGGGGTCACGGCACCGTTCCTGTTGCTGTAGTGGTTCCACCGGGAGCCCTAAACCTCAGGAAAATACCAAAATCCCCACCTCGAGTCGCACCAAGGGTCTGTTCAGGGCTGCGGGTTGCTGCCATCAGCCCCCGGGAGGGTCTCTGGGCATGAATGAAGCTCCCCTTCGGGGCCGATGGGCTGGGGCACAGCGTGACCCCAGCCGGCGCCGGCTCCTTCCAACACAACTGCTCTGGATTTTGCTTTTCCCACAAGCAGGCATATCCTACAGGGGTAGCCCCCTTTCTGAATTATTAATTACCCTGCTAAACGCTTTGTGCCACCGCTTCTCCCAGCAGCTGCTCCTGGGCAGAGCAGCCGGGAGCATCTCCCTCTCCCGACCTTCCTGGGGATGCTCCCGGTTGGCACTTCCCGTGCGAGGGACGGACGCGTGGCTCCGGCACAGCTTCTTCTTGGTCACTCTGAGCTTGACAATAGGTGCTCTTTCCTCCCCACCGCTGCCTAATGAGCGGTGAGCTGACGACTCGCCAGCCCCGGAGCGTGGGACCCCGACTCCCCACGCGTTTCCTCTTGCCTGGAGCCCACCTTGCTGGTGGAAGCAGGTGCGGAGTCCGGCCCTGTGTAGCTCGTGTCTGACCCAGGTGGGGCTTATTTAAGTTAAATAACATTATGAGCGTCTGGGAACGGCAGTGCTGGGTGGGTGCAGCGTGGAGGTGGTGCAGGGACGCGGGCTGGGGCTGCCAGGGGGCTTTGCGGGGTCTCTCCCATGGTGGCTGCCCAAGTCCCTTCTGCTGCGGGGTCAGAGGGACTGCAGGGCACCACAGCCCCTGAGGGGACGCGGGGGCTGCTCTGGCCTGGGCGGGGGGATGCCAGCTCAGTGCAGCCCCTGGCCCTGGCAGGGGGCAGCTGGCTGGGGAAGGGGATTTCTTGGAGAAGGTGGCTGGACAGGATGTTTTCCCTGCGGGAGCTGGCATTACAGAGACCTGAGCACACTGGGGGAACTGGATGTGCTGCTCTCCCCGGAAAAGCGCTGCCTCTCCAGCAGCCTGCCTGGCCCTGCCTGCGCAGTCAGCTCCCCTGACCTACAGACCGTCCCTTTCAGCTGCTTTTCTTCCCCGGATCTTTAAATCCAAGCACGACTGCAGCAAGGGCACTGGAGCCCATTCCCTCGCCAGGACTCGAGGAATTGCTGCCCACGTTCCTCCCTCTGGGGCTTTGGGCTCCGCTGTGATTGTACATGATTTTCTCAGAGCTCTGCCTTTCGTCAGAAGCTTTCCCTGGCTTCCTCCTCCTTTTCTGCTCCTCTTCTGCATGATTTGTCCCTAAAAATAAGGGTGGCGCTCCCAGCCCTGCCTCTCAGCTCCCACAGAGCTTTCCCCAGCTCGCAGTGCCCAGGGGAGGTGACACCGGGTTGGACCCTGGGAAGTAGGGCAGAATCGGACTTTATTAAAAATCCTAGGAAGTGATTTCGCTAAGGCCGTAAAACGTGCAAGGCAGCGAAAAGCAGATAAATCTACTAATTATTTGCTCATTTAAAAAGCCCTCCAATAAATCCTTTTAAGGTGATCCCATAAATCTCTCCAACATCATTAAGGCCAGTTGTCTTCAATTCTTATCTCCCCCCAGGGAAGCCTTTTATGGGCCTACAAACACAGTGTTTTCAGGATTTGTATTGCAGATATAACCGGAGTTTGACGAGCTCATCCAACAGAAGTGACCCTCTGTTCCCCGTGGCAGCAATCAGGGAGCAGCAGATCCTCCCTGGGGAGGCAGATGAAGCCCCTACGACTGTCTCTGACACCGGCAGCTCTTGTCCCGCATCTCCAGGAGCCACCGCTGCGGTGTCACCAAGGCCGGATGGAGCCCAGAGGGAAGGGGCCTTTCCACCTAGAGCTTCGGATGTGGATGTATGTGGTCGGGGGCCATCTGTGCAGCCCGGATCTCTTTGCCGAGCTGTTAGGAAAGGGCCTGGCGCGGGTGGCTGACCCTCTCCCTGCCGTTCAGCTGCGGCTTCAGGGGAGCAGCCCGCCCCCAGCCCAGAGGTGCTCCGAGGACCAGTTCCCCAGGATGCATTAAAAACCTGCAGGAAAAGCATCCCCCAGCCTCCCCTCACGGGCATTTTTCCACTGGCAAAAAAACCCTGAAGCCTTGAAATGGATGCAAGAGGCTTTTTAGCGTGCGAGCTGCCGGTGCAGGGCTGCTTCCTGAGATGGCACCAGGTGCTTTCTCCTGCTCTGCTCGGCACAGCAGCACTTCCACCATCGCGGCTTCCTTCTTCCCTTCCTGCAACCGTGTCCGGCCCTCCTCATCCCCGGCAGCGCTCGCTCGCATGCCAGGGAGCCCGGGCAGGAGCTGGCACGGGGGAGGCTGTGCCAGCACCCCGCGTTCCCCGGCGGCACCGTGCTCCTCTGCGGCGCGGGCTCTGCCTGCAGCCCTGAGCTCACAGCCCGGGCTCCAGCCAGCACCCGCGTTATCAGCGTTCATCTCAATTTGCTCATTGCAACGAGGTGTTATCCTCGCCGGGGTCTCGTTCCGGTGACACAGAGAGCAGGACTAAGTGATGGTCTCAAGCTCGGGAGATCTTTCCTCCTTAACCAACCCACCCTTGTATTTTGGGGCATGGAGCAAGTGGCCGGGTGGCTTCCTGATGTCCCAGCATGCAGCCACCCTGGGCTGGGATCCCAACGAGCACCGGTCACAACAGCAGCTTTGGAGTCCCTTTGCTTATGACACCAAGCATTTAATTAATGGCTGCTTTGGCTCGGGGCTTGCTGGGCAGGATGGCCACAGCCTGGATCTAGCCGGGAGCTGTGCAGCCGCAGCTGCACCACGGGTGGGCCGGGCTGGGGCTGGCCAGGACCCTCGGAGCCCTCCTTTGCCCCGGGGTGCTGCAGGAGGGATGAGCATTCTCCTGCTCCGGCACTGCAGGGTGGGCCTGCACCACCCTCCCTCCCGCCGCGGGGAGCAGAGAGGGGACAGGCTGGTGCCTTGCAGGACATGATCCCTGCGGTGTCTCGCCGCCGGCCCCGGGGTCTGCGGGCGCCTCGGTCAGCTTTTGAAGTGAGGTTTCCCAAGGACCTTCGGTGTCCCGGCTAAATAGCGGCATTTATCTGCCTGAGTTCACCTGCCAAGCTGGATGCAAAATATAATAGGCATTTAGTGAAAAGATTCCGAGCTTTGGCATCTAGATGCTCTACGTAAAGAGATGCTCCAAGAGTTTTGACTCTCAGCGGTCCTGGAGTTTTGAGCAGGGGAAGGCTGGGTTATTTTTCCCCTCTCCCTGCTGAAATGGCAGTGATTTTATTGTCTGATTTTAGTTGTTTGGGTTTTTTTGTCTAAAGCTGGTGGCTCCCCAGCAGCCTTCAGGGTGTTTTTTACTCCTTTCTAGCTGGAAGTTTGCGGGCCAGCGGTGGGTGGGTAGGAGCAGCGCGGTCTCAGGCGCAGGGAGCCCAGCTCCCGTGGTGTGGGCCACGGGGCCGTGGCCACAGCTCCTGGCGATGCGGCCGGGCTGGAGCTGTCTCCCCCAATTACCCCCACACCCTCTCGCCCTGCCGCCCTGGGGCCGGGGAGCCGTTCCCCAAGCAAATGTCACCAGCAGCCTGATTTAATCTGACAGCGGCGCAGAAATTCAGATGTGAGCCTGACGCCGCTGCTCAGACCTCGCCCTGTGTCCCCGTCCCCCGCTTCTGCTCGGGCAGCGGCTGCCGGCTGTCTTTTATTTTCAAGTTTTATTGCTCTGAGACGACGGGCCGTGCGAGGGGGTTGGTTCTAACCATCCTTCTCTTACTGAGATGATGTGTCGCTTGATTTTATGTGTGTTTTCCTGATGGGTTGTGCTTTCTGCCTGTGAAAAGCCTTGCATCCGTTTTATGGAGTCAGGCCAGTTCAGCCAATGCCACTAAGATCTTCCGCAGGCACCCGACATCCTTGTCCCAGACACCCGAGAGTGTAATCACTCTTTCCAAAGAAAAGAAAGTGAAGAAAATGTTTATTTTTTCATCTCAACACATGCAAAGGCTGCCGTCTCCGGGCCGGGCGTTAGGCAATCCTGGCTCCCCTGCAGGATGCATCTCCGTAGGAAACTGCCTTTTTCTGAGACCCGCTGACCCAGGGTGATGCAGATGCCGTGCTGGACTCGCGGGGCACAGCCGTGCGTGCCGCTGCGGAGGTGATGGGGGAGCAACGAACCCCCATCGGCACTGGGTGCAATGGTGGTTGGTCCAGCGCTCATCCTGCACCCCCTCGCCCAGTCCCGGGTCCCAGCCGGCGATGGCAGCTTGGCTTTTGCATTGTCCGTGTCACGGTGGCAACTCGTGCTGCAGCTTCTCCTCCCCGTGCGTCTGTTGGAAAGGACGTGGGGCGGCGCGGGCCGTCCCCCCGCTGCCACCGCTCCTCGCCGAGGTGGGGGGATGAGCCCCAGAGCTGCCTTCCCACGGCGAGATGCTGCCTGCCCCTGCGGCGTCTCTCTGATGTGGCTGACGAAGGATGTGGCCACAATAAAAGTGTGAGTACAGAGAGGTGCGAAGGTAGGTGAGGCAGTTGGTTTCCTGTTAGCACCAGTGCGACAAGACACGGCTCTTCCCCGCTGCCCGGCGTGAGCCGGTTCCCAGCCCGCTCCCCGCACCACAAGCTCCATTTACAGTTATTTACTAAAACAACACAGAGTGTGTGAACTCCCTCTAGGCCAAAAATAACTGCCGCCCCATTAACTCGAACTGTTTGTTTGTTTTCGGCCGTTTTCTGCCCTTATCGCAAGCGGGGAGCCTGCCTGCTGGGGGGGAGGAGGGCTGGGGAGGGGAACGGGGTTATCATCCCCCCCCCCCCCCCTCGCGATTGCTGGGGAAAACCTTTGGGCTTCGAGACACACGCCCCCCCCCCCCTCGGTCCCTGCTCTGGGGAGATTTTCTTGCACTGGGCAAAAACCAGCGGCGACCAGAGCCTGTCTGTGGGGCGGCGGGGTTTTTGCTTTATGGTGTGCAAAGGGGGCTCCTGGAGGTGGCCCCCCCCCACCTTCTCTGCGGGGACGGGGCAGCTGGGTCACAGCGAGGTGTCCCCCAGCCCTGGCTGCTCGCCCGCCTGCTTCCGCGGGGTTGTGGGGACCCGATGGGATCGTAGGGCCGTAGCAAAGGCTCGTGGCTGCCCGTGGCTGCGGGTGTCGGGGAATGGGGCCAGCAAACGTCCCTGTAGGTGGTGCGCTGGGCGCTAAGCTGGGTGTCAAGCGGGGCTGGGCAGCCCGAGCTGGCGCTGGGGTGGGAGCGAGTGCTCCCGGGGAGCCCCCGGCCCCTTCCCGGCCCCTCCTAACCCTGCCTGCGGGATGGGTTTTACTTGGTTTTCCTGAGATACGCTGCGGAGGGACACCCCCCAAAGAGGCATTCATTTCAGTTTGCGGTCTTTCAGCCAGATCTCAGGGCTAAGAATGATGGGGTTTGCCCTCTCCACCCCAAAAAATCCCAGGAAACCCATCTTGGGTTTCAGCCAGCTATAAAGTGAGGTGAAAAATCTTCAAAATCCGAAGTCGCCGTGAAAAACGTCCCAGATGCCTGGGTGGAGATAAACTGCTTTAAAGCAAAAAAATAACGCTTTTCCGATAGTTGCCTGCGATGATATTTGCAGTCCAGAGCCCGTCCCCGCTGACGTCCCCGGTGCTCCTTGCCGCGACGCTGAGCACACCCCGCTCCCCGGCAACCCCGTCCCGCCGGCGAGGGCTCTGCACGTGCCGCCTCTTCCTTCTCCTGCTCTTCAGTACCTGCAGGCGTGTGGGAAGGTTTCGGCAGTGTCCCTCCCCACAGGGATGGATCTCGGGGGGGGGGCAGGGGGAGGATGGTGGAGGGCTGCAGCCCTTCCCGTTACTCGTCCTCATTGCCCAGTGCGTCGTGCTTCTGCCCATGTGAGAAAATATTAAACTTGGACTTTTCTCTGCCCTGTCCATGCATTTTTACTCCATGTTTTAGGTGCCGTAAGAGATGGCTTTCCCTCTTTCCCTTTTTTTTTTTTCCCCCTCTTCTGCCTTTGACAATTAGCAGGATTTGCTTGCGCTCACGGGCACGCGCGGTTTGCAGCCGGCCCTGCTCTCCCCGCTCTGTCCGTCTCACATCACCGCCGTGCTGGGGAGGGATCTTGCAAAGTCCTCGGCGTTGCTCTTGGGTCTCGTCGAGGTGGTGAGGGCAGAATATGGGCGTCAGGGGGTGCTGCCGAACCCCCATGCATGCACTGTGTCCGCCCCTGTCCCTGGGAGGGGACACTGGTGCACCTCACTGTCCCTTTGGGAGGGCACAAAATGCAAGAGGGCTGGGGGACTCACCGCCTTGTGCGAGCACAAGTAACCTGGAAAACCCAGGGAGTTATCACAAGAGCGGCTAAACCCCGTGTTTTGCCACCCCCCAGCCGTGGGCAGAAAGTCCCTTAAATGCCCTGTTCATGATTAGAAATAAGAAGTTGGGTCTGTCACGAAGGAGAAGGGAATATTTTGTGGGCTGGGTGAAATCAGAGCACACCACTCCCACGCAGGTTGCCGTCTCAGCCACTTCTGCATCGCATCCGCGAGCTCTCGCCTCTGCAGCGCGGGGGCATTTGGCCGCTTTGCGGAGGTTGCGGAAGCTCTGTCTGCCTGATTAGAATTATCTCCGTAAGGAGCCAGGCTAGGGAATTCAGTAAAAATGGCTAGTTAAAATCTCCTCCTCCGAGGATCTCCAAGTACAGTCGACTTTGTGGTGAAGGGTCCAGTTCTCCGCCCTGGAGAAAGGCTCCTCAGTGGTGCGCTGTGGGAGATCTATAAATTTATCAAAATGGTCTTTTCGCTTCTGTGAGGAAGGTCTGGCCCTGTATGGAAAAATTACAGCCTTGCCGGGGCGCTCGCAGTCTCCGTCAGACTTCCTCAATATAAACCATCGCATGCGATCGCTGGTGCATGAACATCTGTGTGATACCCTCACTGAGATAAAGTGGAAAAGGCAATGAGGAACTGATGGAGCTGAAAGAAATAGTATCGAGGAGGTTTCGGGCCGCTGTAAGTCACCAAGCGTGGAGCAAAGCCCTTTCTTTGGCAATAGCGGTAGCTGTTCGGGTTGATTCATTCGGGCAGGGAATGCCCCAAGCTGTGATTGTCATCCAGGACCATTTTATCTCCGTTGGCGTGGAGGAGGGCAATTGTGCCGGAGCTGGAAACTGAGCTCGGGGCTGTGGGGAGCACGGCTCTGCAGAGACTTTCTTCCTGCTCAGGGTAACCAGAAGATTTTGCAGCTGGGGGGTTGGGTTGTGCAGAACGAGCTGCCAGCTTGGGTGTTTTATTTGTTGACCCTACTGAAATGTTTATAGTTGTCACCAACATGATTTCTAATTTCAGGACGTTCTTTCCAATATTTCTCTCCTCTTCTGACAGTCAAACATTTTTCCCACCCAGCCAACTTCCTCTTACGTGACAGATGAGGATGGTTGCTCACAGCATGTGAGAACTTCTCACAAATGGTCTCCTCTGGTTTGGACTCGGCAGGTGTCCCTCTCGTCTTCAGTCTGTCTGCAATGAGGTGGTCGTCCTGTCTTGTTCCACGGAAAGCCTTTTCCACCCCCCTTTAAAGATCCACGGGTGTTCCACAGAAACTTTTGACATCTCACATCTGGATTACCCAGGGGAAGGAAAGGCTCTGGGGGGATCTGGTCGCAGCCCGTGCCTGCGAGGGGGTGACGAGGCGGTCAGGCTCCGCGGGGAGCTGCAGGCTGAGCAGGGGGCTGTGGCCCTTCATTGGATGGTCACAGAGAAGTTTCCACTGTCGTGATAATTAGGCACTGATGAGCTGGCCTTGGCGGAGCCTGGCAGAGCCCCGGTTCTGCCCGCTCACCATGCGCAGGGCAGCGGGGTGGTCCTGGTGGCGCGGCCAGCCCTGGGGTCCCCTTCAGCTCCCATCCCTTGGGGAGCCTTGGGACTTGGTAAGAAAGGATGGTCTGGGAGCCCTGTCACCACCAAGTGTGGCCTGGCAGCCCTGGAGGCACTGGACACGTACCTGAAGCCTGGTGAGCGTTGGGTCTCCTGCTCCTGTTGAGCAGCTCTGTGGAAAGAGACCTGGGAGTCCTGGGGGACAACAGGATGACCATGAGCCAGCAATGGGCCCTTGTGGCCAAGAAGGCCAACGGCATCCTGGGGGGCATCAAGAAGAGCGTGGCCAGCAGGTGGAAGGAGGTCATCCTCCCCCTCTGCTCTGCCCTGGGGAGGCCACACCTGGAGCGCTGGGTCCAGTTCTGGGCTCCCCGGTTCCAGAAGGCCAGGGAACTGCTGGAGAGGGGACAGCAAAGGGTACCAAGATGATGAGGGGACTGGAACACCTCTCTGATGAAGAAAGGCTGAGGGATTTGGGTCTCTTCAGTCTGGAAAAAAGGCAACTGAGGGGTGATCTTATCAACGCTGATAAATACTGAAAGGGGGAGTGTCAGGAGGACGGGGCCAGGCTCTTTTCAGTGGTGCCCGGGGACAGGACAAGGGGCAACGGGCACAAACTTGAGCATGGGAAGTTCCACCTAAACATGAGGAGGAACTTCTTTGCTGTGAGGGTGGCAGAGCCCTGGCACAGGCTGCCCAGAGAGGTGGGGGAGTCTCCGTCTCTGGAGACATTCCAACCCCGCCTGGACGCGTTCCTGTGCCACCTGCTCTGGGTGACCCTGCTCTGGCCGGGGGTGGGACTGGGTGATCTCCAGAGGTCCCTTCCAACCCCCGCCATCCTGTGATTCTGGGATCAGAGGTGCTGTGGTGGGATGTGGGTCGGCAGGACTGGTCCAGGTTTGGTGGATGTCACTGGGTACCGCTTGCACTGCACAAGGATGCTCGGGTGTGAATTACATTTAAGACCTCTGAGCCAGAGGATTCTCACCCAACTCCTCTCCTGGACTCATGTCCTCAGGAGACCCCAGCCCTGGCTTTCCGAGCTGGGCATCACAGCTTCCCAGGTCAGCAACTTTGGCCCCAGGACACATCATGTCCCCAGTGGCTCGGGTGACGGTATTTTCCTTTCTGGCTTTGCAGCATAGCAGGAGACACGTAGTCTGGCACAGAAGGTTCCTCACTTCTCCTTTCTCCTCTGGGAAAATGTTCAGAGAACAAAAAATAATAAATTTTAAAAGACACAGTATTCTCTTTTTCTACTTCGTGGAAGAAGTTCGTGCTGTGTTTGTTAAAGCTAATGGAGGGATGGACATTTACTGTGTGGAAGAAACTACACCTGGTTTGCTCCCGAGTCCATCATCTCCAATGCCTCCGACAGCTCGCACGGAGTGAAAGAGAATCTGGAAATAGGGCCCAGAAATGGGCTCAGCACAAATCCTGTGCCCGTGGTGCCTCTGAACGCTGGTCTGGCTCTCGCGCCATGGTGGGCCCACCTCAGGCTCCTCTCCCTGACCATTCTCTAAACGCCTTTTGGCAGCAGGGAGCTTTGAAGGCAGAATTCTCCCCTGTCATGCCTGACGGGGCGTCCCAGCTTCAAAGCGGTTGCAGAGTGCCTATGGCTGGAAAAACACACGTAAATTTGATTTGATGTGAAAAGAGGGTCTGAAGACACTGGAGAGCAGGAAACACATGTGCTGGGCTTGTGCGTTGGGGTGGGCTACATGCATAGGGGGCTACAGGCACCCCGGAGAAACCCCGGGTCAGCAGCGGGTCTGGCTGCCCGCTGGGACCCGCAGCGGTGGCCGGCAGACGCTGGCACCCTTTGTCAGCTCTGCTTGGCATCACACTCCCACCATGGGCCCGGCTGTCGGGGAACCAGCCCCTTGCCATGTCTGAGGGTCTGGGAGGTTCATCTCACCTCCCGGGACACCCCGAAATATTGGGTGCTTGGGTCTGGGCTATTCAGCGGCGGCGGTCGTTTGGAGAGGAGTAGGTCTTGGTCCCTGATGTCCCTAAGTGCCGATGGGGAGAATTGTCCTCAGCTGGGGTCTCTTTCTCCCCACAGACAAGGCAGGGCTCCCGTGGGCAGAACGCAGCTGGACACTGGGCTCGGGGCAGTTTGAGCCCTGTCCCTGGGGCTTTGGCTGTGCACGGGGCAGCGGGGAATCGGGGACACGGGGCAGAGAGCTGAGCTGGCGTGTCCGGCAGGCGAGCACATGTCCCCCTGCTCCCCTCGCCCTCTGCCAGGCTGCTTCCACGGGTGCAATGTGGGGAGAGAAGGGGGAAATTGGTTATTTCTGCCCACGGTACAAACGCAGACCACCTCACCAGCTCCCTCACTGGAGGAGCGACGGTGCCCACCGGTGAGATGCCGGCCCCAGCTCCCCCGGCTCCTGTAGCAAACCTCGCTGCAGGGCCGAGAGCATGTTTTGTCATTTGCCTTTTGCTGCTGGGGAGGTTTCAGTGCCGCCGCCATGGTGTGAATTCACATTCCCGATCATGGGCTTATCCGTGCTGGGATGGATGGCACTGCAGCTCGCCCTGAATGCCGGTGCCGGGTGCCAGCCCTCGGCGTGGCGATTGGCACGGCCAGGACGCCTGGGCTGATAGAGCAAAACCCCCCCCATTTGGGCGCTGCGAGGTGTTTGAGCTCCTGCCGCGCAGCGGGCTCGCTTCCCCGCTTTCCTTTGGTCCCTTTGCTGGCTTCGGTGCCACCCTGCTCACGGCGCGTCTCTCTGCCCGCAGCCCCGAGTGACAGCGGGGGGCTGAGCGAGGTGACAAATACCGGGACGCCCGGACTGTTATTTATTTACCGTCGCAGCCCTGTGGGCCCCTGGCCGAGCCTCTGGGCACTCCGGCCGCTTTGTCTTTTTGTTTCCTTCTTCGCGCATTTTTCTGGATGCTGCGTTTTCACATCTCCTGTTTGTTTTGAATGCCGGGGGCCCGGAGGGGGGGACACGGGCGCACAACAGCGAATTCCCAGCCTGGAGCATGCTGCGTCTGCCGCCTGCGCGACACGGGGCAGGGGGCTGTGAAAGCGCCTGCTGAGAACGTGCTCACGTTGCAACAGCAAAACCAGACGCCTGCAGCCTCCCCGCTCTTCATGTGGCCGTGGTGGCTCCAGCCCCCGGGGGGAGGAAGGCAAAGCAAAGCGGCTCCCGAGCCCCCGCTCCGACACGCGTGGGCAGGCGCCTGCAGCTCCGGCAGGACCCGGCTGTGACGCTCCCGAGAGCGCTCGCAGCTGTAGCCGGAGGGAGGAATCGGCTGCTTCATCTGCAGGGGGTCGATGGACAGGGAGGTGGGAGAACTGGGAGAGCTCATCCCAGCCGGGACGGCGTGTAAACCTGCTCCTGGCATGATTTTATGTTGGCACAAAGGTTCCTCCCAGCCCACCATGGCTCCGTGGCTGCTCAGTTCCTGCGGGTTCGTTCCAGCAAACCCACCAGGGTCAGGGCTGAGCGATGGCTGGGCGAGTGTGGAGGGGGGGACCTTTGTCGCCCAACAAGCCCCAGCTTTGGTTCGCAGGATGGCGTCGGGCTGTTCTGGGCAGAGAAGGGAGCTCTGCAGGGACGGGCTGTGGGCGCTGCTGGCTATGTCATTGCAGGTGCCATCTGGAAGCAGCCGCCTTGAGCAGGGATTCAGCTGTCCTGAGTCTTCCCATGGGATTTTGTTGGGCTCCGGTTCTGGATGATGCTCAGGCAGGCTGGTAGGACCTGGGGGAGCGCATCCCACCAGGAAGCCCCACCGGCACCCTCTCCTTAGCCTTTATTTTAAAACAACACACACGGAGTTTCATGGCAACCTCAGCAGCTCCTGCACATGGTTGTCCTGTGTCTAAAGGACAGTAAAGGAAAGTATCTAAAGGGTGGGTTTAAGGAGGACGGAGCCAGGCTCTTTTCAATGGTTCCCAGTGACAGGACAAGGGGCAATGGGCACAAGCTAGAACATAGGAAGTTCCGTTCAAATACACGGAAAAACTTCTTTACAGTGAGGGTGACAGAGCACTGGAACAGGCTGCCCAGGGAGGGTGTGGAGTCCCCTTCTCTGGAGATTTTCAAGACCCGCCTGGATGCAGCCCTGAGGGATGTGCTTTAGGCAACCCTGCTCTAGCAGGGGAGTTGGACTAGATGATCTCTAGAGGTCCCTTCCAACTCTGAAGATTCCGTGATTCCGTGATTCCGTGTCTCAGCACTGGTGCAGGCCTAAAAAGGCCTAAAAAGGCCCAGAAGATCACTTCTGGGTGCTCAGGGTTGTCCGGCTTTGTCCTTTGCCTCCCAAGTCAGTGCTCCGGGGCTGGGCACACTGCCCGGAGGGGATCTCCTCGCATCCCGGCCGGCTTCAGCCATCGCGGCTGTCCCACCTCTCCCAGCTGGCCTCTCCTTGACCACGCTCAGGACCTCCTCCCTTTCCTTCCCACATCCTCTCCTGCCATTCGGGAGCGGATCCTGTTTGTGGTGGACCCCTGAGGGTTTCGCCCACTGGGCAGTTCCTTGTTTCTGGCAGCCGGTTTGTCAGATCCGGTCGGGGTTGTTGGTTTTTTTGACCGATTCTTCATACTTCTGTGTTTTCATTTCTGTTGCTGCTTCGTCCCAGGTGCCCTCCAGAGCAGCCCAGCCGTGCGGCGGGGTAAAGGCGGGCTGAGGACGTGCAGGGAGGGCAGGAAGCCGGGTGCGACCGCTGCCCGGCAGCACGGCACGGTGCCCAAACCGCAGCCTTTGGCACTGGGCTGGCAGAGACGGGCCCACGCTCCCTGCCAGGTCTGTCCCCTGGAGCACGGGGGCAGCAGGATGGGGTCACACCAGGCTCCGTCTCTGCCGGAGCCTCCAGCAGGGAGCCTGGCTGTCCTCTCCTTCCTGCAGGAAGCTGGAGGAAAGGCGAGGCTTGGGGCTGCAGAGGTGCAGCAAGCGAGCTGGGTTCAGCTGCCAGCATTTGTCCCCACGCAGATGTCAGCAGGTGCCTGAGGACGCAGGGTCAGCTGTGCCTGTGACAGTGGCACAGGCTGGCTCCCAGCTGTGCCTTCCCCAGGGCGCTGGAGCTGAGCCGGGGTGGTTCGCAGCCATGCGGGCAAAGTGGGAGCACCCAGGCTGGGCTGAGCACCCTGCGCTGGCCCCAGGCACCCAGGCTGGCGTCACCACCCGTGCTGGCGCTAGCACCCCGGCTGCCGTTAGCACCCACGCTGAACTGGCCTTAAACACCCAAACTGGAGTTAGCACCCAAACTGGTGGTAAGTAGCTGGACTGGCATTAGCACCCAGACCGGCATTAGCGTCTGGGCTCACCAGAAGCACCCCGACCGCTGTTAGCACCCAGGCTGGAATTAGCGCCCAGGCTGGTACGCGCTCCCAGGCTGGAGTAGAACATCTAGACAGTCCCCGGCAGCCCAGGGTTGGCAGGAGCACCCAGGCCGGCATCATAGAATCCTTTAGGTTGGAAAAGACCCTTGGGATCATCGAGTCCAACCATCGACTCCGGACTCCCTGGGTTCAGGGGGAAAAGGACAGGGCCGGGCTGCAGCAAAGCCTGAGGCTGGAAAAGGGGTTTAGCTGGATTTGGCGGAGCCTGCAGGGAAACAGTGACGGCCCTGGTAGACCTGAGGAAAACCTGGAGGGATTTAGAGTAAAGCCAGCAGCTATTCACCGCTCTGTGGGGTCCCAGGTGTCTGACAGCGCCTTACTAAATCCCTCTGGACCCCGATGTCCCCCAGGGAGGTGGCAGTGCCCTCCTCCGGGGTGACCCCCTCCCTGCTGACGCCCGTGGGGTGCCACAGGGCGCAGACAGCAGATGCTGCCAGACCTGGGCGAGCGCCAGCACGGGGCGTTTTGGCCCGGGGGGTGCCAAAGCCAAGCGTTAGGGAGGGATGCAGGGCTGGGGGGTGATGGGGGCTGTGCCGCCTCAGGCCCTCTGCGGCAGGGCAGCTCCCCAGGGCTCCGCCAGCTCCCTGCCTGGCCTTGGGGGACAACACCAGCGGTTTGCGTTAATCCAAACTGCCTGTCCCTGGTGCCCCAGTGACTTTCTCAGCTCCTGACCCCAACCCTGACCGAGAGCGACAGCACTAACCCCGCTGGCCTCTCTGGTGCGGCGGGCAAGCCCATGGGAGCAGCAAGAGGGGCTGTGCTGTGGCTGCCGCCGCATCCCTCTGTGGGTCCGGACCCTTCAGCTGAAACCGTTTCTGTCTCCCGAGGGATTTCAGGGCACTGCTCCCGTTCATAGCCCAGTGCACAAAACTTCCCAGCAGCCCGGCAGCCCTTGCACGAAGCCAGCCTGCGAGTGGGTCCCAGGGGACGCTGCAGTGGCCATGCCGGAGGCTGCCATCCCCGGCATCTTCCCCAGATGGGCCGAGTGCCGGAGGAGCCGAGGGTGGCTTTTGGGAGGGTCTTCCTTGGCGGGTGCCGAGGTGCTGTGGCATCGGGGAGCGATGGCATCTTTGTCAGAGTGTCCCTTTCGGGGTGCCTTGGCCTTGCGCTGGCTCTGAGTAACCCCAATGCCTGGACCGATGCTCGGGGGCTTCATCCTGCAAGACCACCAGAGCACCGTACTAGCTCAGCCGGCAGCAGTTTTGCCACTTTACTTTCTCCCTGCTCCGGTGACACAAAGAGCAAAGCTGCCAGTTTGCCCGGAATGACCTCTGTGCCCTACAAACCTAACCCCTTCCTCGAAAAGACAAAAATCCCATTGCCTCGCACCTCCATCTGTTTAGCGAACAGTTTAACCTAACAAGATTAGCATTCGAGGTCGTCTCTTCTTCTTTTATTTTTTTCCCCCGCCGTTTGCAAAGAAAACAGCGTTGGATTTAGGACAAAAGCTTGAAAACCCTCATTTGTAAGTAGCGCAGCCTTTGGAAGCTGTTTTGTTCCGAAGTTATCTGGGGAAAGGGCTTGCGAATCCTCCCCTAAAGGGAACAGGAGTCGGAGGAGGGGCTCGGCCCTGGGGAGGATGGAGCGAGAGCCCAGCACAGGGCACCTGCACCCGGCTCTGCCCGCTGGGGGCTTGGGGAAATTCCCCTGGGTTGTTGGCCCCAAGGAGGTTTGCAAAGAGAGAGGGTTGCGGTGGGGTGGCTGGAACGGGAGGGAGTTGGGCTTCACGTTCCCTGTTGCCCCATGGACACCCTCCAGAGATGTTTCACGGCACATTTCCATCCACCCCTGTTGGGAAAACGTGATGGATGGAGCCGCGGCAGGAGGAGGATCGTGAAGGAGCAGCAAGCATCAAAGCCGAATTAACCTGCAAGGGGACGCAAGTGCTTTTTTTGTCCGTTTCTGCTTGTTCCTGAACACCACCACATCCCACCACGAGCCCCTTCCCATGGGCTGAGCCGTCCGGCTCCCCGCTGCAGCCTGGCACTGCCCAGAGAGGTGCCGGACGAAAGAGTCCCCAGGGAATCATCGTCGGGGAGGGGGGGAAAAGGTAAAGGGTTTGATTTTCATTCTTTGGGGCTGTTCTCCCCTCCCTCATCTCCCGCCTGCCCCCTCCCTTTTCGCCACATTGTGCTGAGCTTGAATCAGACCTTCACAAAGGGGATTAGAGGCCGGTTGCTGATAAATAGCAAAGCAGGTTGGAAGCGTGGGAACCAGCCATGGCGCAGTGCGGAGGGACATTCCTGCTCCGGAGGGCCGGGCGGGAGCAAAAGTCCGGGCTAACCCCGGGTCACCCGGGGGACCCAGCGCCTGAGAAGATTTGTTCGGACACTGGCTTTTGTTGTGCACAGTTCCGTGTCAGCCCAGCGTGTCTCTCGCCGCTATTGATGGGGAAGGAAAGCGCTATTGTCAGGCGCCCGAGGGCCCCCCTTTCACTCCTGCGCTCTCGGGGTGACGTCAAGGCGGTACGTGGGAACCCGACCGGCCAGCCCGGACTGGGGTGAGCGGTCCCAGCAATGCTCCACGTCTGCCGGCCCGCTCACAAGGCCAGGAGGGATGCTCGAGGGGTCCCTGGGAGCTGAGCATCACCCGCGGGGCCGGGAGCTGTGCATTCCCCCTTGCAAACTGTCCCGGCGCTGCCGGGAGAGCCAGGGCCGGGCAGGATGGATGCTCCAGCAGGCGGCTGGGTGGGAATGTGGAGGGCGTTTTTCTTTATCTCAGCGTTATCGGTGAAATTTCCCAGAGGGAGTGGGGGAGGCAGGATTGTGCCAAAAATTCATGCCGAGAAACGGCTGCTGGACGAGAGCGCGGCCGCCCGGCCCTGCGAATCCCAGGGGTGTCTGCGGCGTCACCTCTCGCCCCACCTGGACACCTGCTGATAGGTTGAGCGTTTCCCTCATCCTCAGGCTCTTATTTGCTGACACGGTTTTAATGTCCACGTGGAGACGCTGGGAGAGATGGGGAGAAGGGCCCGGGGCTGGGTCTGACCCACCTCTCGGTCCAGCTCCTGCTCCGGCCTCTTTTCGGGAAGAGGCCAGGCAGGGAATTTCCCCGATGAAGCGCTGTGGGATGTGCAGTAGAGCTGCCCTGAGCAGCTAAATGAAGCTCAGCTGCTCTGCATCTGGCGCCGAGGCTCGCTACAGCACCGCGGAGCATCTGGGGACAGGCGGCGTGCCAGGGAGGGAGCCTGCTGGGAAAATCCCTCCATCCCGCCTCTGGCTTTTCCCCCTGTGACCTGACAGCGAGAAGCTGCAGGTGACTTGAACCCAGCAAGCTGCCTGGTCCTTCATCTGCCATCCCTCGTCTCAGAAAATGAGCTGAGCACCAAGACTGGAACTTGCTCCCAGCCCTCGTTTCTCCTCTGAAGCCTGATTTTGCTGCCGAAGCCTCGCCAAGAGCTGAGGCTCCGGCACCCCGTCCTTCGGGGTCTCCGCAGGGACCATCAGGGTGACTCCAAAGCCACCCCCAAAAGCTCAAACGAGCCAGAACTTGACGGTCTAAACAGCCCCATCTGAGTGGGACCCACAGGCTCTGTGTCCAGCAGGGAGGCAAACAGGGGAAAACAACAACTAGATTTGCTGCCACCGCGTCCTCCGGCTGCATCCCGCCACGTCGGAAGGAAAAACAAAAGCCTCGTCTACGAGTGGGATTACCCTGGAGAAAGGGGGCAGCCCAAGCGGGACAGCGGGAACGTGGCTGCTCGGCCGCCGAGGATGCACGCTGCCCTTCCTGGGAAATGTGTGTGGGCAGCTGTAGAAATATTCCTGGAGGTCACTTGGGAGTCTAGGAGCTGGAGGGGCAGCGTAGCTCTGTTAGGGCTGGGCAATGGCCAAGTTTTTTTTTTTTTTTGAAAGAGCCATGAAAAAAATGGGAACGGCTTCCCAGAAGCAGGATTTTCAGCACGCACTGGTCCGGGTCCTTCCTGGTGGGTGGAAGGAGTCGCCACCTGGCCGCATTGTCGGAGCCTTGCCCAAAAACGCCTCCCTGGCCCCCTGCGTGCCAGAGGGCGCGTGCGCGCTGTGCCGCCTGCCACTGCCACCCCTCGCTGGTGCCCGAGTGCTGAGTCAGCACTTGGCAAGCCTGGGGTGTTCCTGGCGAGCCTGGGAGCGTGCGCAGATGTGGGGCAAGAATGGGAATGGGGATGGGGATGATGAGGATGGGGATGGGGATGAGGACAGGGATGCTCTCCTGCTCAGAGCAGATGGGATGCTTTCAGACTCGCCACCCTTGGTCAGGGCCCTGCACAAACCCAGCCATGTTGCCCGGGCTCCTCCACCCACCCACCCCGCACCCTGCCTGCCCACCTCCTCCTCCTCCTCCTCCCTCTCCTCTGGGTGCAGGGAGCCACAGGGCTGGAGGGAGCTGAGACAGCCGCGTCCTGAGCATCCCAGTGTGATCCTGCGCTGCTGGTGCCTGGCTGCGGCACACGCTGTGGGCACGGAGGGGAAACCCCCCAGCAGCAGGAAGGGGATGGTGCTCTGGGTGAGCCAGCTCCTTCCAGCCACTGTCCTTCGGGTGCCCCACCTGCTGCAAAGGCGTCTCCTGAACCCTCCGTCAGCCCAGCACCCACCCGCCTGCCTCCGAAATCCCGCGGGGCACGGCATCGCCCACCCTGGGCCAGGTCCTCTCCAGCCTCTCCCACCGCAGCCCACCCCTGCGGACGTGCTGAAGGGACCCAGCCGGTCGCTGGCTGCCGTGTGATGGGCTGCTGTTGGATTCTCCTATAGAAAATAAACAGTCCTGCCACAGGAGGGGATTTTATTATTATTATTATTATTATTATTATTATTATTATTATTATTCCCAGGCTATCAGAGTCACCAACTTAGCCCTGCCTAATCGAATACAGCTGTTTCCTGTGCGCTCAACAACAGGCCTGACGCTCCGTCGTCCTCCCGGCCGCTTTATTTAAAATAGGTAAGAATCCGGATTTCCGGAGCGAAACAAACAGCGCCGGATGCCTGGAGCGCTCCAGCCCTTGAACCCTCCGCGCCCTGGCAGTGCCCCCGCTGCCTCTCTGAGCCTTCGGTCCCCTCCGGGGTCCCCTCTGCCACCGTGACGGGGGGCGGGGGGGGAGAGGGTGCTTGTGGAGGTGCTGCCAGTGGCTGGTTTTATTCCTTTATTCCGGTGGCGGAGAGGGCCAAGGGCAATTGTCTCCTTGTCCCAGAAGACCGCATTTCTCTGGCTGGAGTCTTTAAGGCGTTTGTCTGGGACACCTGAGGATCAGACCTGTCCTCTCCACCCGAGGGATGCTGAGCCCGTGTGCACCTCACACAGCTCTGCAAACCCCGGGTGTCCGCAGGGAGGAGAGACGCCCCAAGGCGGTCTGTCCGCGGTGGGTTAGGAGGATAAGCGGTAAATGTGAGGAGGGGCAGTAGCCAGGATGGTTGGGTTTGGAAGGGGAAGGCAGGCTGGGAGCGTCAGCCTCCGTTCAGATGGACCGTCAGGTTTTGCTGGGCTGAGTTTCGTGACCGTTTTGCGGGGTTAGATTAAATGTGGATGGATATTAACCTTTTGCCTGCTGCAATCGTGCAAAACAATTCAATTAACCACAGGTGCCAATCACTTCCTTTTAACTGACGTTCAACATTTGACCAGCCAGCGAGCAGGCTTGAAAACTGGGTCTCTCCGAGGTGCCCTGCTGGGACCGGCGAAGGCGCATGGGACAAACTCCTCAAGACTTGGAATGTCCCCATGAGGGGGGTGTCAGCCGGGACAGGTGCGCTCTGCTCTGCATGGGCGTCTTCCCCGTGCCGGGGCTGGGTCAGGCCAGCGAGGACCGTCCTGCCAGGGCTCCCCTCGCCCCGCCAGCCCCGGCCCCACCACAGGCAGGTTTGCAGCTCGTCACGCTCGTCGGTGGCAGCCCCGTGTGCCGGGAGCCGCGGTGGCTCTGCCACCTGTGCCCCCTCAGTTCAGAGCCCCCCCCGGCCCGCCGCCGTCACCGGTCCCATGGCTCGTCCCTTTGGCTCTTTGCAGAGGAGCCGTTTGGTGGTGTGAAAACTCTTTGGTGTTAATTGCTGGTTTTTTGGGTGCAGTTCCGTGACGTGGTGATGCTGACGCGTCCCGACGCCGTGCGCCCGTGCGGTGCCTGTCCCGGCGATGCGCTCACCCCGCTGCCGCAGCACCGCCGGCCCCAGCGCAGGCAGCTGAGGCGCCAGGAGGAGACTCTTTGTCTGTTTTCTAGGATTTGGTTGGGGCTCATTTGGCTCCCCAGGGGGGGGTCAAGCTGCCACCGCAACCCCACTGTCCCTGGGCCCGATGGCCCCCACGACCCTGTTACCCAGCTCGGGCCATGGTCCCTCCCAGTGCTGCCACTGGGATGGCGCCCACGGGTGGGTGTTTCCTGGGGACGGCTCGGGTCAGAGCTGCCCCCCGGGGTGCAGAGCTGGGGGGCCGCAAGCAGCTGACGCTGGCGGTGTACGGCGGCCATGGGGCAGCTCTGGGCTTGGGTTCATGGCAGTCCTGGAGTCGGGGTGCTTCACATGAGCCTGTTGCTTCTCTTTTTTTCTTCTTTTTCTTTTTCTTTTTTTCTTTTTCTTTTTTTCTTTTTCTTTTTATTTTTATTTTTGTTTTTATTTTTATTTTTTCTTTCTTTTTTATTTTTATTTTTCTTTCTTTTTCTTTTTATTTTCCTTTTTTCCTTTTCCTTTTTTCCTTTTCCTTTTCCGTTTTTCTTTTCCTTTTCCTTTTTTCCTTTTCCTTTTTTCTTTCTCTTCTTCGTCTTCTCTTCTTTTTCTTTCTCTCTTTCTTGTTCTCATTCTCTCCCAGCTTTTCACACTGTGCTCGCACTGTGCCTCTCACCCAGCTGTGCTTTCCTTGCAGTTCCTATCCATCGGGCATCTCGTTTAATGCTGCTCATAAGGATTCCCAGCCCTTTTGGCAGAGCTATTGTGTGCCCACACACCCTGACCGATGTTGTGATAGCGAAGCCTTGTCACTTTTATACCAGAATCCAAAGATAAGCTGTAGCTGGACCATAAACTGCAGGGCTGTTTGCCGGGATGGTGGTGGGCTGGTGGTCGGGCAGGGCGGCCGGGACGGTTCCTTCGGGCTTTAAGGCTGGGGAGCCACCTCGTCATCCCCAACCGGGAGCGCCGGGGTGGCACGGACATCTGCCTGCTGGGGTAGATGGTTCCCATCCCCGCGGGCTGGTTTTGCATCAGCACGGGTTAAGAAAGATGAACGAGTTTGAGCAAACGTGAATGAGAGCAGGCACAAGCCCGGCATCATATTCTTTGCCCCTGCAAGAACCGGAAGAAATCCTGGTGCCTCGATTTCTCTGCAGGCACCTGGGAGCAGCCAGACTTTGGGGGTCCCGAGCACTTTGCCGGTGACTGCAGAGGTGACAGAGGTGACCAGTCCTCACCTGCCACCCCCTCCCGGCGAGCGGGGCCTTGCAGGGCACCCGGGCTACCAGCCATTTGGTCCCAGCAGCGTTGGGCCGAGTGCCGATGCCAGCGTGAGCGGCCGGTGGCGGGGCGGCTGCCGTGAGAGGGGAGCGATTCGCACCTCCGGGCGGGAGATGAAAGAGCCACTGGCGCTTGGAGATGAAAGAGCCGGCGGGGCCGCGGCGCGGGGCGAGGACGGGAGGTGAGGGGAAGCCCCGCGAGTTGTTTTTCTTCTCATCTCTGCCGCGCAGCGGGACGGCGGCAGCCAGCGCTGGGCTTTCCCAGGGCCGCGGTGGAGCAGGTCCCCACGCTGAGCCCCACACCGCAGCGCCGCGGTCCCCTCCCGGCTGAGATGCTGAAGCGGCGTCAGGACCCGCTGAGCATCCGTCAGGACGTTGCATGGAGGAAGGGGAGGCTCTGGGGTGTTTGCTGAAGGAGAATGGCTGGGGGGGGTTGTTCTTGCATGGAGGCAGCTCCTGGCCCTGCCCGCGACTCTGCCGGCTGCTTTGGGTCATCCCTGTCACCCAGCGCCACATGAGTGACACAGTGGTGACACAGCGGTGACACAGCCTTGGGCGAAGTCTCCATCTCTGGTTTGCATGGGGTGAGACCAGGGACAGGACTCAGTGGCTTGCCTGAGAGTGGCAGGGGAACGGCAAACCTCGATGTCCGCGGTCCCTGGGACTCCTGTCCCCAGGCAAAAGCGTTCCCATGTCACGCCACCGCGGTGCAGTGCATGGCGGGAGCCCGATGTGACCAGTGCCCTGCCCTGTGCTGCGCCGTGCTGCCATTGCACACCCTGCTCCCTTTAGCTCAGCCCCGCGGTTTCGGGTGCAGGTGCGGAATCGGCCGCGCCGGGACCATCTGGGTCTCTCCGAGGGGTGGCTGCGTGTCGGGCTGCTCTTCCAGCGCCCCCTCTGCCCTCGCCACTCAGACGCTGTAATTCAGCAGGGTGCAGGCAGCACCCAGGCAGCTCCCCATTTATCATGGAGGAATAATTCTCTTTAGCCTCTCCTTTGCCCAAGACTAAAGCTGGAGGAGCAGGAATCCTGTGGGCAGAGAGGGTGTCTGCTGGGCTGCTGAGGACGCTCTGCTTCAGATTCCCTGTAACCTGCATCGGTGCGGTTTGACCCCGATGGCTCATGCAGAGCAGTGAGAGCAGAGGCTGGTGCTCTGGCAGATGGGCACCCACACCTTCTCCAGAAGGTCTGTGACTTGGAGGTTTGGACTTTGACTTGCCTTGGACTTTGAGGTTGAGCCTCCAAGACCAAATGGCAAGCTGCTTCCCCCCAAAGACTCTACCCAGGTACCCGATGAAGGCCCATTTCTCATTTCTGTGTGTCATTTTTGTATGCAAGAGCTCGTTCAAGGGCCTGGACTGTTGCTTTGAGGAGCCTCAACCTTGCAGGTACCCATGAAATGGTGCTGAGCAGAACAAACTCCCACCCAGCTGCTCCTCCAGCTCTCCCTCCCAGGGCGAATACTGAATCTGCTCGCCCCGGGCTGCTCAGGCAGAGCTCAGAGGGTTTTATCCTCCAGCCCTGGCCCTGTGTGTCCCAGAGCTCTGCAGGACCTCCGGGCAGGCTGGTGGTGGCCAAAGGCCCGGACCAGCTACAGCCACAAGCAAAGGACAGTGAGCACTGAGCCCCCTGACATGGCAGGTGGGGACCAACAAGGCTTTGGGGACCTGCAGAGAGTGTTGGGTGAGGATGCTGATGGAGCCAGAGAAATGTCCAGCTTGGCGTCTGCATGACCCGGACTGCAATGCGCTCGTCACTGCATGGACTGAGCTGAAAAAAGAGGGGGAGTCACTTGTTTCAGCTTAAAATATTGCTTTTAAAGTTAATTTTCATTGTCTCAGGGTGGCTTGGTTGGTTCTGAACGTCTTTGGAATGATTGGGTTCAGGTGGACCTCAGGCAGGGTGGAAAATCCAGCGCCATCCTCTAAACCCATCTCTCCGTTTGTGTCTCCCGGCTGCTTTCCCGGCAGGTCCGGGGCTGCCGCCTGCCCCGGGGACGAGCGGGCTTGCTCGGACAACGCTGCGCATCGCCCACGCCGGACCCTCTCGATGTGTGGAGCTGGGGAGGAGCGCCAGGGAGCCGGGCTGGGCTGAAGGTGCCGGACAGACTTTCCTGGCTGCTCCTCTCTCACAGCTGCAGTGAGTTTGGCAGTGCTCTGCCTGCCCCTCCCTGGAGAGCACCAACCTCTTCAGGACCGGTGGGATTGGGTTGGCAGCGGGAAGCCCGGGGACGAGGGTCCCGACTCAGCTCTGCGCCTCTCCTCTGCGCCAGCTCTCCCTCCTCCCGCCTCATCCGCCCCGGCTGCTGGGTAAGGATCGCTTCTCACCTTGCACAAAACTTAATGCCCGTGGCCTTGGCTCGATTTGCGGCTCAGAGGTGCTTCTGAGCTGGGGCAGGTGGTGATAAACCGCCCGCAGGCTCATCTCCAGTACAGGGACACCTGTGTGCAGAGGTGGTGCCGCGGTCGGTGCCGGCGTGGTGGGCAGGCTGCACCGCGGCACCTGTGTCGGGCCGTGAACTAAACCCGCCGCCGGGTCTCCCAGCCCGTCTGCCGGACACCGCGAGTGAACCAAGAGGTTTTTTTGAAACCAGCCCAGAAACGCACCGGGAGACAGCCTGCGTTTATCGTGCTTCTGCTTCCCCCTGAATTCCAGCCCTCTGACATGTTTAGATCAAACCCGATGACCCAAATCTGACTGCAGCAACCGAGAAGAAAAGTGACCTTCCGAAAAGAGCAGCCCGGGGAGCAGCCGCCTGTGCTTCGGGCCACCCCGGGCCGCTGCACCCGGCCACGCCGCCGAGAGGAGCAGCCGGGCAGCACCGAAGCGTTTCACCGGTTTTAATTCAATTACTTTGTAAAACAGCGCGTAGCACCGCTGACACCTTCGCAGCATCCCACGGCGGCGAAACAGCTCGGGAGGCTGTTGCCGGCAGCCTGTGCGAAACAGCTTAGTGGGCTCGGGCCAGGATCTAATAAACATGTGTGTGCAACGCAAAAACCACCCGCCTCTCTGCAACGGTACCAGCCGGTGGAGCTGGGGGCGGGGGGAGAGGGTCACCCCATCCCTGTCCCACGCCGGGGCACTGGGAAGGGGCCAGTGGCTAGCTGGGGGACATGGAAAAGTCCCCCAGCCCTTAGGGACGGGCGGGTTGTGGGGTCAGGGAGGGAGCTGCCTTCACAGGGAGCTGACTGCAGGTGGAGGCAGGAAAGGAATCAATGGCGGGGGGCGGGGGGGAAGGAAAAAAATGGGCACGCATCCCTCCTCCCTCCTGCTTTCCTCGTTAGAAGCGTGGAGCTGATTGAGGTGCAAGGTGGTGAGTGAAGCTGGAATTTGTGGGGTCTCGCAGCCACGTGGGAAGGCAGGGATGCATCCCCAGGGATGCGTCCCCAGGGTTGTGCCCCCAGGGATGTGCCCCCAGGGATGTGCCCCCAGGGTTGTGTCCTGCTGTGGCCCTGGGCACCTCTCAGGCCCACTTCCCCGAGCCGTCAAAGGTCTCCAGCAAAAAATGGAGCAGAGCAGATGGTTTTAAAGTGAAGAAAGCACGAAAACTCTTTTCATTTCAAGATCTCTCCTCCAGCCCCATCTTTATCTCAGCATGTGATGGGCAGAAGCTCAAATTGTTGCCCCAGGTGGGTCTCATTTCATTAAAAGCCCGAGCAAGGAGGATGATACCCCAAGTGTTCACCTTCTCAGGCGATGCCTGCCAATGTCTGGGGCAAGGAGATGTGGTCTGCAGTGACGCACATCCCGTTCCCATGCTTCCCAGGGAGGCCATCACCCACTGTGCTCAGTGCTCTTAAAACCTCTTAAAACCAGCTCTAGATGCTGACCTGGGGCCCCAGATGTTGCGCTGATGAGTTTTTCCACGGCGCAGTGCCGCTTTTCCAGCCTCGCTTCCCACCTCTCGGGGTAGCCTGAAGAGAAGTGGGAGTTTTCAGCTCTTGCAAATCCCACCGTGCTTTGGTCAGCGATGCGGGAAGAACCAAAGTCCTGCAAACTGCTCCCCCCCCACAACCCCAGGGGAACCTGGGGGTGAGCTGGAGCGGCTCCGGTGGCTGAAGGGGGTCTGCCAGCCCTGGGACCCCTCTCTAGGCGACGGCCAGGGCGGTGTGTCCTGATGGGGAAGGGCTCCCTGCAACGCAAACCCCAGGGGAGGGCGTCCCCCTTGCACCCCTACCCACAGCCCCAGCCATGCCTCCCCAGGGCGGGGGGACAGGCACGGGGGGACCCCAGCCATCTCGGGGTCTGGAAGAAGGACCCTTCGCCCCAAGGGGGGGTTCCCCTGCTCCACTCCAGTGGGGCTGTGCGCCCGGCTGGCCCCCAAGCTCCCAGAGCCCCTTCCTCCCCTCTGGAGCATCCGCCGGGGCTCGGCAGGGTCTGCACAGAGCCGGTGGGGACGGCTGGCCCCAGAGCCCCCGCTAAGTGCTTGTGGGGTTGGGTTTTTTTCCACTCCTGGGAACCAAGCGTCAGCTTTTGTTGGCGAACAGACCGTAGCTTTCATGTGAAAAGGTTAGTACAGTATGTTAGTTCCTAATGAGGGGATAATAGAGTCTGATTCTCACACCCCGGGGACTGCGAGGTGACAGCAGCACGGGAGAAGGGTATTTAACACCTTCGCCCTGGGAACCTTTTCCCTTCCCAGCCGGAGTCCCCCCCCCGGCCCTGCCAAGAGCAGGGAAGAGGAGGAGGAGCAGCGCGGTGCAGTGCCTTTGTCCCCGCTTCCCTCTCGCGCCCGGATCCCATCCCATCGGCACACACGTCCTCGCGGCGGGGGCAGCCGCTGGAAGAGCCTGGGAAACAGTCGGCCGAGGAGTCAGGATCCAGCCCCCTCCATCGCCAGCCCACGGTGTCAAAACCTCCCCAAGCCGTGGGCAGCGTGGGGAGGCTGTGGGTCACGGTGCCTGGTGGGGACGCGGTCCCCGGGGCTGGGAGGTGGGGGTGAGCCCCCTTGGTGTGTGCAGTGCCCTGACGATGGGCGCCCCTCGTCTGCATCCCCATGGCTGTCACCTCCCTCGCTGCCTTGTGGCTGTGGCCGGGCCAGGACTGGGGCTCACGGTGCCCCACGGGGCGTCCTCGGTGGAGCGGGGTTCAGGGCTGGACGTGTCCCACAGAGCCCGGGCAGCGCAGCACACCCTGGATGCCGCGCAGGGAGGGTTTAAGGGCCCTGCCACCCTGCCTTGCTTTTCCTAGAAAAATCGAGATTCCTCCTTAAGTACAGCCTCCACCGCCGTCCTGCTGCAGCGGCTTAGGAGGGGGATGAGCCCTGCGAGTGTGTGGCACATGGGGACAACCCCCACGCGTGGCTGTGGCCCCCTCCAGAGCTGTCAGCTGTCCGCAGCCACATGCCATCACGGAGGGGTCCCGGATACAGGTGGCTGTTGCCTTTTTCTCAGGGTAACAGCACCCAGCACGGGCAGCCCAGAGGCCAGGGTGAGGTTTCGCAGGGGTGATGGCCTGCCTGGTGGCAGGAACCGCGCTGCCGGCGGCGTCTGGGGACACGGAGCCTCGCCGGGGCGGGCTGGGAGCCTCCCCGAGGAGCACGCTGCTGCTGCTGCTGCTTTTCTAACTGCGGGGGGCCGAGCTGGATTAAACCCCTGGCTGCTGTATTTATTGAGGGAGTTCAATTCAGACTGCCCATGCCGGGAGCTGGAATGTCCTTGGAGCAGGAGAGACCAGTTTTGCCAAATTCCACCCCCACGGGATGCCAAATTACAAGTGTCATCCACGGGTTGTCACTCAGCTCCGAGCCTTTCGGGGCAAGACACCTTCCCACTACTTAGCAATCTTAGAAATGGCAGATTTTTGTAGTAACCCTTTCTTGAGTGACCTGTTTCTTACGGAGGTTGCACGTGGGAAACCACCAGCTTGCAAGTCCCCGGCGAGCCGGAGCCGCCTGTCCTCGGCGTGCCGCTCCCGCTGGGCCGTGCTCAGGGGGGGGACGAGGGACGCTGCGAAGCGGCAGCTGCGCTGCAGCAGTGCCGGCAGCTCGGCACCGCCGTGTCCCCTCCCCACGTGGCTGGGTCGGACATCGGAGCATCGCAGCAAGTGAGGGGATTTTTGGGGGGGGCGGTATGGGATGTGCCCACTAGAAACGAGGTGCTGAGGAATTACTGCAACTGATGGCCAAAGCCGGTGTTCAATAACACGGGGAGGGCTGCCTCTTGCAGCACGCGCCGGGCTTTGCCGGTTCCCCATCACCGTACCCGTCCTGGGCTTCCGGGTGATGCATGCCGGGGGGGTTCTTCAAGCTGCCGTGCCCCTCTCTGCTCACTTTGAGTGGCTGAGCCCCTGTGCCCCCCCTCGCTCCCAGCAGCGCCTGGCTTCACTGCTCAGCTCTTTCATGCTCTTTTCTTTCTCCTTCGTTCTTTGAAATAGCGGGATGCCAGCTCCGGCCTCACTGGGTTTTCCAGCCCAGCACCGCTTAGAGAGTGTGTGCTCTGGTTCCCGCCTCTCGGTTTGCGGTGACACGAGGCTGGGGACAGTGCCTCCCTGCCCGCCCCGGCGGTGCATGGCCCCGCAGGCACGCTGGGCCAGCAGCAGACCCCTCTCGGGGGATCGGGGCTGGCTGCTCGCGGGGCCAGGCTGTCCTCTGCGCCCCGGAAAACCCAGAGGAAAGCAAAGGGTGGGATTTTGGAAGGTGACGGGCTTCAGGTTGGAGCTTTCCGCAGGGAGCCCTTTGTCCCAAGGCTGGTCATCTCCTCCAGCCTGCTGAGCGTTGGAGATTTCTGGGTCAAACGAAAGCCGGGAGCACCTCTGCTTCCCTGGGGGGTCAGAAAAGCGGCTTAAGCCCAGTTTTCCTGCCCAGACACGGAGGAGGCTGCAGGGGGTGGGATGGGGGAGCTTGGGAAAGCAGTTACTTAAGACCAACCAAAATGTCACAGCGAGGTGTGATGATGGTGAGCGCCTGCGGGTCAGCATCGCAAAGCACCCAAAGAATGGGAATCCAACGTTTTGCCTGTCCATTGGGTTGTTTTTAAATATCCAAACCCTGGAGCGGGGGAGCCGAACTGTGGTCCAGGCCTGGGGAGGGGAACCAGTGGCCCCAGGGACTGGCCACGAGAAGAATTTGCTTGACTGAAACAGGGGCTCTGAGATCCAAAAACCTACCGGGTCTGAAGACCGAGCGTCTGGGCTGTGCTATGCGGCTGCTGTGAGGCATCACATTAAATATTTCTGGGGCAATGGGCTGAAGAGGCACTGACCTTGCCTAAGGCGCTGCACAGCCGCGTGGGCAAGGCAGAGTCACGGTCCTTTTTCATCGGTGGGCAAGTTCTGCGTCGTAAAGGCCAGATTTGGGGCTATCGTGGAGCAGCTATCGCCTGGCTCGTCTTTGCACGGGGCTGCCACGGGCGCAAACGCTGCCTCTTGCTTCTCTGGGCCGTGCTCCCTCGGTGCAGGGACTCCCAGTTCCCACGCTGGGGATGGGGAGAAGTGCCAGCGGCTGCCGGCGGTGACATTGCCCACGGTGTGCCCGGCTGCACGGCCCCCTTCTTGGGCTGCCCCAGCCCGGCCCCGTCCTCCGGAGAGGGGTGCAGCAAGTAGTCCCCGTGCTGGCCCAAAGGTGGGTGGATGGGAGCAGGTTGCCCACCCCGGTATGGGGGTTCGCATCATCCCTGGGCCCAAGGGGCGTCTTTCTGGGTCAACCTGCGCAAGCCTGTTTGCACCGGAGGAGATGTTTTCCAGCTGAGATCGCCTGGGCCTGAGAAGCAGACATTCCCTCGCTCGAGTGTGCTGAAATGTTTAATTAGAGTTTAACAGCAGCCTGGGAAAAAGGTGTCTTGTCATATTTCTGGGCTGCGTTTTGTTGTTGAACTGCTCGCCCTGTATGAGCAGAGCCGAGGGAGACCTGCCGCACAATGAGCCCTTTATGTGCCTCTCCCCGCGGCTCGCCCCGACCCTGAACTTTCCCATTAGCTGTTGGCGCGGTGCCCTCGCGCATGTGCCCGGGAGGGAGCCGGGGCGGCGCGGGGACGACAGCAGCGCAATGGTTTTGCCTCTGCTGTTTGGTGTTGCAGGAGAGGGGACAATGCGGGGTGTCCGGAGGAGAGGGCATCCCACTGGCTACGCTTGGATAGTTGGATGAGCCCACGGTGCCCTGCTCTGAAGCAGGCTCCGGCATGTGGCCGTAGGGGTGCAATGTGACGGCCGTGCACATGGCAGGACGCTGGGGTGCGACGGGATGGCACCCGGGGACACAACGGTCGCCTGTGCAGGACCCCCCACTCGAATGTTTCTGAAGATGCTGCCCACGTAGATCAAAGGTTTCATTTCTTGGACCCCAGCGGGGTCCCATCGCTCTCCCCCTGGCGCTGAGAAGGGAAGATGCTGCACCCTGCCCAGCTGGTGGGGCAGCGAGGCTGCGCGACAGGATCCTCCGCCCTCTCCATCACCCCCTGGGCACCCGGCTGGACCTGGGGAGCGCGGCCACCGGGAGCTGGGGAGGAATGCGAGGAATGGAGCACACACCTTCCTTCCCCGACTTTGCCTCCACAAAGAGCCCAGCAGCATTTTCCGCTCGCAGGTATTTTTTTTCCGCGGGGTGAAATTAAAGTTTTGCCACCGCTTGCTTGCCAGCGTCCCCTTCATCAGGGAAAGAACAAAACCAGGCTTGGTGGGGTCGGATCACTCTTCTTGCCATCTGTCCCAGCTTGCGCTCCTCCAGTTGGCCACTGAAACAGTAGAGAGCAAATCCCTTGGGATCCAGCAAAAGCCTAAGAAAATGCCACATGTTTATGTGTATATTATTCCCCCTTTTTACCTTGTTTTTGCATGACACAAGTGTGCAATGCTCTAGGTAGCTTCCCAGGCCCCCCGCTGCAGTGGGAAGAGGTGGAGGTGCTGGTGCTCTCCCAGGAACGCGTCTGTCTCACCGCAGTGACCTCACATGTCACCGACACCCTGGGGTCACGTTAGCACGTCTGGGAGGTGTCGGGCTGGGAACACGGGGGATCGGTGCACGAGGTCTCTTGGGGTTTCTCCTTGCTCCAGCAGCAGCGGCGCATCCCCCAGACAGCTCCCGGGGGCTTCCCCCTTGGAGGTCCCAGTTAGCAGCTTGCATGGCTTCTTTCTGGGACTGTTTTTTGGAGATCCTTTTGGAAAAGTCCTGCAAGAGCTGGTGCTTTCCCTCAAGGTGAAACTCACGTGGTTGTTCTCAAAGGAGATGGTGCTCCCTGTCTGCTCCTCTGCGCTGGAAATGCTGGCAGAGCCCAGCTGTGCAGCTTCACATCTGCTCCCCCGTGGGAGAGCTGTACCACCATGGCCAACCAGTGCGTTGGATGGTCAGAGCCTTCCAAAGGTGCTTGGCACCAGCCTGGGCCTCACTGAAACCCCTGTTTTATCCACCCTTGTTCTACCAAAGGTTCCTCAGTCGTTTTGGGGCCCTTGTGGCCGTACACCTTCATTCAGTGTGTCCTACAGCCATACCTGTCCAGTTTCAGTCCCAGAGGTGGCCAGCCGTGGTCCCAGCACTGCCAGGGGCTGTCTAGAGAGAAGGACACTGGCAGGATGGGTTGGGAACATGGTTCCAGGACTTAAAATTGTTGCCTATCACCTGCATTTTCCTCCCTCCTGCTCCAGGCGTGCCGGCAGCGCGGGCAGAGGCTGACGCCTTTGCTCAGAGGCTGGTAGGTGATGCCATGGAGGAGCGGTGGGGACCTCCCGCTCCTCCGCCAGGCATGGTGACAGGGGACAGGATCTGCAGCAGGGACCATCCCAGACTGCCTGGGCGGATTGTGCAGAGGGGCTGACTGTCGCCTAATTCACTGGCAGGACATGCCATTTCCACGGGGACATCCTGGCCAAGCCATATGACCACCGGCACCGTGGTCCCCTCCACTGCTGCACCATTTGTCAGGAAGCTTCCCTGGTCCCAACGGCCCTGTGAGATAAGCAGGGTCTGCACCGAGAACTGTCTCCCTAACATCCTTGGCCTGTGTTTGAGCTAATGCAGGTGAGAGAATGGGACTTTTATGCTCTCCGTGAGGACAAGGACAAGTTTCGGCTCACGGTAGAGAGAAGTCAAGTGAGATCTTGAGCTTCGAGGAGAGCAAAGCCTGGGGAGGCTGGGTGTCTCCATCAGCAGAGGAGGAATATTAGGAGGGCTCACGGGTAGGTCTGCTCCTGAACTGAGGCCTCTGGTGATGTGGTGGCCCTCCACATCTGGAACATCCGAGCAACTGCTGCCCCCACAGAGACCCAGGGGACAGCACAGTGGCAATGACACCCGGGAAATAAGGTGACCTTGGGAGAGGTGGATCCACCTGGGCCCTGAGAGATTTACATGTGATGGAGAGCGTGTTCCGACTTCATTGTAAGAGTAATGGCAACAACTGCATCGAAAAGGCAAATACCTGCTCTGCCTCCACGCCCCCGGCCACCGCGGAGCCCGTGACGGGCATCCCTGCCACCACTGGCTGCCCACCAGGGTGGGGTGCGCGGTGTCCCTCCTGTCCTACCTGGGCATGGTGGCCAAGCAAAACAGAGGGGAAATAGGGGTCCCTCGCTCTGCTCTGCTCCCGAAGCGCCCTCTCGGAGCAGCGCCCCGGCCCTGGGTCGTGGCAGGCTCTGCCCGAGATGGGTCACGGTTTCATTTTCCAGAGCCACCGAGCAGGACCCTGGGCGTGCAGGCAGGGTCCCGCTGGCAGCTGCCGGCAGGCGCTGAGGTGGCTGGATAAGCCCAGGGCGCATGGAAAGTGCCCAGCCCCGAGGGAAGGGGCAGCATCCAGCCCGGAGGCACCCCAGCTCGGAGCCCAAAGATGGAACCACCGTAGGGGCACCACGGAGCTCCCTGGGGAGGGTGGCTGCTGCCAGCGCGGCGGCTGCGTGTGAGTGAGAAGCCACGTCCACAGGGCCGGGACGTGGCACGCCGTGGCGGCTGCAGGCTCCCGACACACCTGCGGCAAGATGCCCAGCAAACCAACCCACCGCACCGTGGGACCTGCAGGCAGGGGCTGCCCGCGCCCTCCGAGCGCTCCTCCTTCTCTGCCCGCCTGCTGCCTGCGCGCTGCCTGTGACCCTGTGCCCACTGCCCACCCCCCCGGGGCTGCTGCCTGCCCCACGGGAGCCCTCCTGACCCCCCGAGGTGTTGGGCAGCGGACCTGCTGAGTCCGGCCATGTTGTGTCACATGCTGCCTCGCGTACCGCCATCCCCCTGCCCGTCTGGTGACAGCCAACGTGCCCAGGAGGGGACAGTCTGGGTTCAGGGGTGACACTCAGTGGGTGGGTGCTCGGGGTCATCCCCACCGGGGCTGGCAGGCGGTGCGAGGGCTGCACACTCCCTGCCAGCCCTGCAGCACGTCCCAGGCCACAGCTCATTCCCAGAGCCCTCCTTACCCAAGCAAGGGTTGTGCAGCCCTTTGGTACCCTGTCGGGGTGTGCAGGATCTGGCCTTCATGTCTGACTCCTTCCCTAGCCCCTTGGTGCCCGGGGGGGGACAGCCTTTGGAGCAGTCCCACGCTCACGGGGACCACCCCGAGGTGAGGAACGGTGCCAGCCTCTCACTGGGCTCTTGGGCTGCTGCTGTAGGTTGCCCAAAGACGCCAGGATAAATGAGTAGCCCGTGTTCTGGGGACACCGTCTGTCCCTCAGCCCGTGGCCTGAGTGGTGAAGGAGCCACACGCCCCCTTCCAGCGCCAGCAGAGCAGCCTGACCAGGACGGCAGGTGGCTGCAGGGACCTGCTGCAGGAGCGGCCCACCAGGAGCAGCATCGCCGGCGCGCTGGGCTCGGGGTGGTCCTTGGTGCACAGGCTTGTGCCAAACCCATCCTGTCAAATGCCACGCAGGGCCGAGAGGCAGGACGGAAACCTCTGCCGTCAGCCAGAGCCCTGCGGGAGGTTATTTCCCCACTGTCCCCAGCACCGCTCCATCCCCTCCTGTTCCGCAAAATGTCAGATCCCCATTTGCCATCCGTGTGCGGGCGCGTTTGCTGCTGCCTGAGCCCCCACGGGGCTGCGGCTCCAGGCTGGAGTTGGAGTTTGGACTGTCCTGTGTGCGGGATCAGGGAGCCCTGGCTGCTGAGATGCTGCCAGAGCTTTGCTCCTTTTCTTATCAACGCCACCGGGTGTGACAGAAATGGGTTTGTTTATGGGCTGAGTGGAAGCACAGGGCACAGGTCCGGGTTTGCTGTTGTAGGGCCACTGGAAGGCTGCTGCCTGCTCAGCTGCTCCCCAGAAGTAGAAAAAAATGTTGCAAAAACTTTGGTTGGGGGGGCGGAAAGAGAATGAATCGAAAGGACTGGGTGGATTTTGCTAAATCCAAGAGGAGAAGGTGGCTGGGAGTGACTCAGAAGGGAGCTGAAGGGAGAAGCGAGTTCCCCGTGGGGTGGCTGGTGACGAGCTCTCAGAAGGGTCGGGCAGGGAAATAGTCTTGGCGCTGGGCTGCAGGGTGGGCGTGGGCAGGGCAAGAGAGCCCGGAGCGAACGTGGGTGACGAGTGAGCGAACTGCAGAGGAGCGAGCTAGAAACGCCTCCCGAGGCGGAACGGCAGAGCACGAGGGAAATAACAGGTGAGGGAAGAGCTTGGTGTTGAATACATGTGGAAGTGGCTGGAGAGGAGCTGATCAGTGCGGGGGTGATGGAAGTGGGGTGGGTGACCACAGTGGATGTGATGGGGGTGGGTTGACCATACTGGAGGTGATGGAAGTGGGGCTGATGGGTGTGGGGATGGTCAGTGTGGGATGACCAGGCTGGAGGTGGTGGGAATGGGGCGACCAAGCTGGAAGTGATGGGAGTGGGGCTGATGGGTGTGGGGATGGTCAGTGTGGGATGACCAAGCTGGAAGTGGTGGGAATGGGGTGACCAGATTGGAATTGACTGGTGTGGAGATGGTGGGAGTGGGGATGGTCAGTGTGGGATGACCAAGCTGGAAGTGGTGGGAATGGGGTGACCAGATTGGAATTGACTGGTGTGGAGATGGTGGGAGTGGGGTGACCAGGTTGGACATGGTGGGAGTGGGGTGACCAGGTGGGAGGCAGTGACAGTAGAAGGTCAAGGCTCCGTGAGGGGGTTGGTGCTGCCCAGGTGAGAGGAGCAGCCGCTCTACAGGGGACCCTCTGAGGCACAGGCAGGAGCCAGCAAACACCTGGAGCCTCCCAGGTTCTCCAGGAGCTCCCTTCCCACGCTGCCGAGGATGCCGCGGCCCCTTCCGCATCTTCGTCTCAGAGTGAGGAGGAAGAGCTGATCTCAGCAGGTCAGCTGGGCATGAGGGTCCCGCCATCCATGGTCCTGCCCTGCTGGGAAGGGGCCATCTCGGGGAGGGACCCCCAGCTCGGCCGCCACGGCATGGGTTGCACAGCGGTGCATGGCGGTGGGCGGTGCGAGCACCGTGCTTCGTTGGGTTTCTCCCGGACTTGGTGGATGGCAACACACAGACCAAGACGCAAAGTGTGTCCCTCGTCAGGCTGCTGGCGAGCTGTCTGAGGTGTTGCGAATGTGGTATCTCTGTCTTAGGAGCTTTTCTTTATTAAACTAAAGGGCGGCTTTGGATGTCGGGGGTCTGGGGCTCGTCTTACCCATGTCCGAGGCGATTGTGCCACAGCTGATTTTTCCAGGCTCCCGTCCGGCAGCACCAAGAGCCTGAACCAGTTGTGAGACCTCGCTAAGCGCCGAGATCGTCACACGTGGGACCCAGGGGCAGCTTTTACTGCTCCACACATCGGGGCTGGCGAGACACCCCCCCAAAAACCTCCGCCTGCCCTGCGCACTCGTCCTATGCTGCTCCAATGGATGGACAAAGTCCACCTCGATTTCAGCAAGGGTTTTGACACTGTCTCCTGTAACATCCTCATGGGAGAGCTTAGGAAGTGTGTTTAGATGAGTGGGCAGTGAGGTGGCCTGAGAACTGGCTGAATGGCAGAGCTCGGAGAGTTGTGATCCAGGGGCACAGAGTCCATTTGGAGGCCTGTAACTAGCGGTGTTCCCCAGGGGTCAGTACTGGGCCCAGTCCTCTTCAATACATTCATCGATGACCTGGATGAGGGGACAGAGAGCACCCTCAGCAAGTTTGCTGATGACACAAAGCTGGGAGGGGTGGCTGACACACCAGAAGGCTGTGCCGCCGTACAGAGACAGCTGGGGGGAGGGAAACCTTATGAAATTCAACAAGGGCAAGTCCCCAAAATTCACCAGGGGCAAGTCCTGTCTGACCAACCTGGTAGCTTTCTACAGTGGAGTGACTGCATCAGTGGGCAAGGGAAGAGCTACGGTTATCATCTATCTGGACTTCTGCAAGGCCTTTGAGATGGTCCCCCACAACATCCTTCTCTCTAAGTTGGAGAGGTACGGATTTGATGGGTGGACTGTTCGGTGAATAAGGAACTGGCTGGATGGTCGCACCCAGAGGGTGGTGGTCAATGGCTCGATGTCCAGATGGAGAGGGGTGACAAGTGGTGTCCCTCAGGGATCTGTACTGGGACCGGTGCTGTTCAATATCTTCATCAATGACAGAGACAGTGGGATCAAGTGCACCCCCAGCAAGTTTGCCGATGACACCAAGCTGAGTGGTGCAGCCGATGTGCCAGAGGGATGGGATGTCATCCAGAGGGACCTGGACGAGCTGGAGACGTGGGCCTGAGCCAACCTTATGAAGTTCAGCAAGGCCAAGTGCAAGGTCCTACCCTTGGGTCGGGACAATCCCCGCTATCGATACAGGCTGGGGGATGGCGGGACAGAGAGCAGCCCTGCGGAAAAGGGCTTGGGGGCACTGGTGGGTGAAAAGCTGGACAGGAGCCAACAATGTGCACTCGCAGCCCAGAGGGCAAATCGCTTCCTGGGCTGCATCAGAAGCAGCGTGGCCAGCAGATCCAGAGAGGGGATTCTGCCCCTCTGCTCCGCTCGGGGGAGACCCCACCTGGAGTGCTGTGTCCAGCTCTGGAGCCCTCAGCACAAGAAGGACATGGACCTGTTGGAGCGGGGCCAGAGGAGGCCACGAAGATGCTGGGAGGGCTGGAGGCCCTCTGCTGTGAGGACAGGCTGAGAGAGCTGGGGGGGTTCAGCCTGGAGAAGAGAAGGCTCCAGGGAGACCTTAGAGCCCCTTCCAGTCCCTAAAGGGGCTCCAGGAAAGCTGGGGAGGGGCTGTTTGCAAGGGCAGGTAGCGATAGGACGAGGGGCAATGGTTTAAACTGGAGCAGGGCAGGGTTAGATTAGCCATGAGGAAGAAGTTCTTTACACTGAGGCTGGTGAGACACTGGCCCAGGTTGCCCAGAGAGGGGGTGGAGGCCCCATCCCTGGAGACATTCAAGGCCAGGCTGGATGAGGCTCTGAGTGACCTGATCTAGTTGAAGATGTCCCTGCTGACTGCAGGGGGGTTGGACTAGATGCCCTTTAGAGGTCCCTTCCCACCCAGCACATTCTATGAGTCTATGATTCTATGATAAGTGTAGGGTGCTGCACCTGGGGAGGAATAACCCCCCCGCACCAGGAGAGGTTGGGGCTGACCTGCTGGAAAGGTCAGAGACCTGAGAGTCCTGCTGGACAACGGGATGCCCATGAGCCAGCAATGGGCCCTTGTGGCCAAGAATGCCAGTGGTGTCCTGGGGTGCATCAAGAAGAGTGTGGCCAGCAGGTGGAGGGAGGTCATCCTCCCCCTCTGCTCTGCTCTGGGGAGGCCACACCTGGAGCGCTGTGTCCAGTTCTGGGCTCCCCGGGTCAAGAGGGACAGGGAACGGCTGGAGAGAGTCCAGTGGAGGCTACAAAGACAGTCAGGGGCCTGGAGCATCTCTCTGCTGAGGAAAGGCTGAGAGCCTGGGGCTGTTCAGCTGGAGAAGAGCAGGCTGAGAGGGGATCTCATCACTGCTCAGCAAGAGCTAAAGGGGGGGTGTCAGGAGGACGGGGACAGGCTCTGCTCAGTGGTGCCCGTGAGGGCAGCAGTGTGGGCAGAAGCGTGGGCAGCAGCGTGGGCAGCAGCGTGGGCAGCAGTGTGGGCAGCAGTGAGGGCAGCAGCATGGGCAGCAGTGTGGGCAGCAGTGCAGGCAGCAGCATGGGCAGCAGCGTGGGCAGCAGTGTGGGCAGCAGCGTGGGCAGCAGCAACGGCAGCAGTGAGGGCAGCAGCGTGGGCAGCAGCGTGGGCAGCAGTGTGGGCAGCAGTGCAGGCAGCAGTGTGGGCAGCAGTGAGGCAGCAGTGTGGGCCGCAGCGTGGGCAGCAGCGTGGGCAGCAGCGTGGGCAGCAGTGTGGGCAGCAGCGTGGGCAGCAGTGCAGGCAGCAGTGTGGGCCGCAGCATGGGCAGCAGTGTGGGCAGCAGTGCGGGCAGGGGGCTGGGCAGGCGTCCCCCCGCTGCCCGGAGCCCCTGGGAAAGGGGGCACGGTGCCCCGGCAGCCGCAGCTCATAATGCCCGGCTTGTTCTGCAGGCTGGGAGCGCTCGGGGTGAGCCTCCCTCCCCTCCTCCAGCCGTTCCCAGCCTATTCTACCTTATGTGTAGGAACTGGTTTTTCTTCCTGGGCTATTGTTTCCGCTGGATTGGTTAGATTGCTCCAGGCCTTGCTCAGATTTCCTTTCTCACGCTTTTTTTTTTTTTTTTTTTTTTTTTATATTCCCGTTTTCTGCTGCAGCTTCTATTCGCGCCCCAATTAAAGCAGCAGGCGCTGCCTGGCAGGATGGGGGGGGGGGGATGTCTCGCCTCCTCCCGCCTTTGCCCCCGCGCTCGCTGTGGTTGCCCAGGACGAGGGGCCAGGCTCCAAAATCCTGTTCCTGTGCTGGGGAGCCTGCTCTTGGCTTGGCGAAGGCAGTCTCTGCCCGGGACAACCTGCCGGCTAGACAAGCTTCTCAGGCTGGAGCTGCTCAAGTTTACATTTTTCTGCAACTATGTCCACTAAATCTTTTTTTTTTTTTTTTTAATGCTTTAGTAAATAAAAAGCGATGGGTCTGGTGCAGCCCTCCAGCCTTAGGCACGTCTCGGGGAGCACCACGCCGGCTGGGATTGCGGGGGTTGCCGCGGAGCGCTGAGCAGGGGTGGCACCTCGTCACCCCCAGCCCGGCTCCAGAGACCAAGCTCATCCTGCTGAGCTCCAACCGCTGCTTCTGGACGGGGGGCTGGGGGGGTGAATCCTACCCTTGTGGCGTGGATTTAAGGCCAGGCTTGAGAAGGGACACCTGCATCTGGCCGCTGCCCAGGGCGGTGGCATGGGTGAGCGTGCGAGAGGGCTGCTGTGTGTCTCCGGAGGGTGAGCTGTGATGAAGTGCTCCCGGCCTCAGCGCAGCTGGAGGAGGGGGGGGGGCCTGACCTGCAGGGAGCTGTGCCTGGAGGAGGTGGCTCTGCTCCCCGGCTCCTTCGCTCACACCACACCACACCCTGGACCGGGCAGAGGTGCAGGCGGGATGTCCAGCTGCCTCAGAAGTTGCTGCCCTCTACCAGGAGGCCTGGCATGCCGACAGGGGAGGGCAGGTAGCGCGCAGATGGTATCTGGCTCCGGCTGGGGAAGGCAGCGCATCCCCGGGGGGCCTCCGCATTGCACCGTGGGCAGACTTGGGTTCCCAGATAAAAATAGAAGCTGAAACATGAGCCCAACTTCCCCGGCTGCCGCTGTCGCCACCCAGCTCTGCCGCTGCACCGTCCCGGGGGCACCAGCCCGTGTCACCCCCAGGAGTGCCCGGGGAGGGCGGAGGAGGCAGCAGCGGGGATGTGGGTGAGGATGCTCGTGGACCAGATGGCCATGAAGGAGCAGAGCCACGCAGCCACCTGGCCCAGGGGGGCCTGGGCTGTTTGTACGGGGCTGAAAACTGCTCTGGGGAAAAGCGGAGAGCTTGGGGGACACAGCTTCCAGCCAGACACGGCTTCGGGGGCTCAGTACAGCACAAGGGGAGAAACTCCACCATACGTTATACAGATGGTCCCAGAACCTCAACCAGAGGAGGGACAGCTGCCAGGGGAAGGCAGGAGGAGCAGGAATAAGGGTAGCTGTTGTCTTAATACATAACAAAGACCATTTCCTAAAGCTTGCCTAGCATGGGGAGCAGAGGACGGAGCCCCCGGGACGGCTGCGTGTCCAACCGGGAGGAGGGTGGAGCAACGGAGCCGAGGCTTTGCCTGCTGCACTGGGGTTTCGTGGGACCTGGGTCAGGCAGGAAACTCGGCTTCCAGCAGGGCCAGCGTGCGTTTGGGTAACGAAGAGCAGTGCCGTGCCTGACTGTTAATGATCTGAGCCTTGGACTTGTCTATAGAAAGAAAAGGTTTGGTCTTTCGCAGTTTCCAGGGCTCAGACTCTCACGGTCAGAAAATGTATCTCGGTGACCCTTTCCGCTTCTGGTGCCAAAATGAGATGCTCCTGAAGGTCTGGAGGATGCTTGGTAGCCAGATTTCCACCTGCATTATCATTTTCGGGTGAGACCCTTTCAAGTATGGGCTGGAGGGAGGTGGACCCTCGCTCTGTTTCCAGCGCTGGGGGGAGTTCAGAGCTCAGGTCAGGTTGGGTTTTCCAGCCCTCACGTTCACCAACCTCCAGCATCCTCCAGCCAAGGGCTGTGCTCTCACCTCCGGACGGATAGAACCCAGTGGCTTGAGGAAGAGGAGCAGCAATGAGCTGCACTGCAGGGATCTGGGCGAGTTAACCCTTCCCCTGCCGTGGCGCAGGCTCCCTTGGGATGGCTCAGGAGCAGACTGGTGCGGGAGGTGTGTGCCCTGGAGCCGCCCGGTGCGTGTTTGCACACCCAGGAGGGCTTAACCCTAACCCTGAGGTGGACGTAAAGCACATTTATGCAGGTAGGAAGGCAGAGCGCTGGCGTAGGGCTGGAGGAGCGGAGGCAGCGGCGGTCGGGCAGGGAGGAGGGTGGATAGGGATGGTTCACCCACCGGGCCCCGGCGGCTCCTGGCACAGAGCTCACCCTAAAACGAAGGCTTTGGGGATGCTGCGTAACCTCATCATAAGGCAGTTATTACTGGTTTGGCTTTGTTAGTAAACTTGTTGTAAGCGCTGGGAGCCCGTCCCGGAGCAGCACCCCGCTGTGCTGGGTGCTGGATAAACAGGGCTTGCGGCTACGGTGAAGGTTGGGTCAAGGGTGCTGTGGCAGCTCCAGCTTTTTGGAAGGGCTCAGCCCCCATCTCGGCAGCTCACAGCCCAGCTGGGAAGAAAAATGAGCAAGTGAGACGCGAGACGTCTGAAAGGCAGCTGGAGGAGACAGAGGGACCCGAGGGGGGGGGATGTGTGCAGCAGGAGGGGGGGGGGTTGAGCATCATTTTTTTTTTTCCCCTGGGAAAATCAGCTTTGCATGTGGGTTTAGGTGTAATGTCGGGTGAGATTCTCATCACTGCAAAGGCCTTGAGGTACCGAAAAGGGCTTTCGGTGTCGCTGACGATTAGGCGCCGACTACCCAAGGCAGCGCGACGGCAGCGGGATGGGGTTTGTGGTCAGGGGCCTGCAGCGCGCGAGGGAGCGCGTGTGCACTGAGGAGCAGAGATCACAAACCCTGCTCCCGTCCCTGCCGGATGCTGAGCCCTCTCCGACACCTCCGCGCGTTATCTGGGGATGTGCTTGTGCTTCTTCTTCTCCTCTCCCCCCGTCCCTGCCCTTCTCCAGGGGAGCTGACGGACCCCTCCATCCCCAAAATCGCAGCCTTTTCTCTCACTTTCGAGCAGCTGCAAACTGGCAGGTGAAAATGGAGAGGGGGGGTTACCCCGAAAGGGAGCCAGCGGGAGCTGGGGGGGCCCCAAAAGGAGGCAGCGGGATCTGGGGTGCCCCCCACGGAGCCTCCAGGGCTCCGTCACCTCTGGCCACTTTTGTGCCCTGGGGCTGACCCCCCATTTTTGCTATCTCCCCAATCTTGTCAACAGAAGAGCTCCGCTAATTTGCCCGTTTCAGCGCCCGTGGTTCGTGCTCCCAGACAAGCGAGGCCCTTCTAGCTGTCAGGTGAGCTTTTCCCAGAGCTTATGCAAATGATACTAATTAAAGGCGTTCTTATCTGTTCGATTTCCCACACCTTTTGCCTCCGAGGGGGATAGAAAACTTCATGTTTTACTCCGTATTTCGTGGCAGTCGGAAGGACTGCCTAGGGAAAGCGTTGGGAAATGCAGCGGGTCACTCCTGATGAGACGAGCTGGCTTAGGCAAGTGTTGAAACACTTTATTATGCATGAGAAACCTTCCAGAAACGGATGACTAATAGCAAAGCGGGAGCAGAGAAAGCAGTGGGAACGCTGTACCAGGCTGGCATGGGATCCCATGTCATCTTACCAGCTTAGCAGGGTTGGGCTAGGTCAGCACTTGCCTAAGAGACCTCTCAGAGTACCTGGCTGGCGATGAGGGAAGTGATGTTAATGATTCAATAAACAGAGCCCTTCCCTCTTTGTGAACCAAAATGCCCCCGTGCAATGCCAGGAACCCACCGGCAGCCCCGTATTTCTACTGGCAGCGTGTTGCTGAGTTTGGATGGCCATAAAAATGCCATTGCTCAGGCAGGTCTGGCGGAGGATGCCCATGTGGGACCGTCGCAGCCCACCTCCCAGCGCGGCTCTCACCGTGTCCTTGGCAGACAGGTCTGCCCAGGAGTCGGTGGCCGTTCAGGACCGTTGTGTGCGCCAGGAGCCACTGCTCCCGAGAAGGACCGGGTTAACGCATCCACGCCTGTCATCTGCTGCTGGGGTGGGTTTGCTGGTACCCAAGGACAGACATTAGACCATTTATAACAGGGCAGGAGCAGCACCGTGCACCTTTACAATTCCCAGGTACTGGTGATAAGAATGTCAGTGAGAAAAGCTCTTGGCATAAAGGGGAAGGGAAACAACCCAGCCAGACGCTTTCTGAAAGTCCCCTTGGAGGGGCGGCTGTGCCGGGGGCCACGCTCACCGCCTCGACTGGCCTTGGCACCTCCAGGGTGTGGGAAGCTCTGCCGGGTCGAATTGCTGAGGTTTCTGCTTTTTGTGCAAGGACCTTGAAGGCGCTGCAGGGCAGAGAGGAATCCGGCCCACGGCGTTGCTGGAGGAAGAGGAGAGAGTCTGAAGGTCAAAGCTGTGAGTGCAGCAAGGAGGAGCTGGAGACTCGGTAAAAGCGTGTGAAAATATACACGTGGGCAGATGAGCGTGATGAGCTCCCGGCTCGTGTTTGGAATTTGCGAGGTTGTTACCTGGTTTTCTTTCGCTGTCCTTCCCACCATCTCCCTCCGTTCTGGGTGCTCTCTGCGTGATGGGCAGGCGCTCTGCTGGAGGTAGACCTGTCCGCCTGTAACTCCTGGGCTTGGAGCCTGCACGTGGACAACCTGTGCTGGGGAAATAGCTAGCTGAGCCTGAGCAGCCTGCGTGCCTGATCTGGGGAGGTTTCTAGTCTTGATAAGTCCCTGAAAGAAACTCTTGGATGCTCAAGGACCGTGCTTTCACAACCAAAATGAGAATTGCAGCCTCCATCCGGAGGAGTGGCCCTTTCACCAGGTGATATCCATCTCTGAGAGAGGGAAAGAAAGAAAGGGAAGAGGGTAGGCGGTGTGTAGGAAAGGAGATATCACTCCAGGTGGCTGTTGGATAGTCCTGTGATATGGCGAGCAGAAGACGCCCAAGGAATTGTCCTGACATGAGCTGCCCTGAATTGCCCCAAAGAGTTCACGCCGGGCACCGTTGTCCTTTACAGCTCATTTTGATACACTGAGGATTTCCCAAGCCAGAAGCTCTCCAGGCAGAGGGTTGTGTCTCACCAGTAAAACCCTTGCCGAGGAAATCCCTCAGTGACACTGGTCCATGATGTTTGTCGCCAGAGCAGACGGAAGGAACCCTGCGAGCCCAGGGACTGTTTCGGGGGCGACTCCGCTGGGCAGAGCTCAGCATCACCAAGGAGCACTTTGGAGATGCAGCTTTCAGGGGTATCACAGGAAGGAGCAAAACCGACTCCACTGCTGTCTGAACCGCTCATCTGCCACCTGTGTGGGGCACCAGCCTACGGACCTCCAGCTGGGCTCACACCACCCTCTTTGGGCACGCTCACACTGGCCCCCCAGGCCCTTTTTGAGTCCCAGAAGGTTTGGCTTTTGTTGTCTGCTGGACTCAAGTTTTCTTTGAGCTTCCTGGCTTCCCAGGTGGAGGCGCAGAAAGGGGATGGGATGCTGAGATGGCCCCGGAGCTCCAGGCTGAAGCATCCAGTCCCTCGAGTCCCGGGAGGTTCGTGCGTCACTGCTGGTGAAATCCCCACCCAGGAGGGCTGGGAGAGGCAGGGATCGTCCTAAACAAAAACAAGCCACTGGACAGGCTGCCAGTATTGCAAAAGGATGTTTCACCTGCCTTGTCCTCCTCGGCTGCATGGGCTGGGAGAGCCTCAGGCAGCAGCTGCCCACGTGGCCAGGGTGGCTCAGGCTGGGGACAAGCACCTCGCCATGCTCGGGGACCACAGCAGCACAGAGATCCACGCCAGCTCTCCTGCTGTGACCTCACGGAGAACGGCTTGAGAGCAGCCCTGAGGAGAAGGACTCGGGGGTGCTGGTGGACGAGAAGCTCAACATGAGCTGGCAATGTCGGCTGGCAGCCCAGAAAGCCAACCGCGTCCTGGGCTGCATCAAAAGAAGCGTGGGCAGCAGAGCTCTGGTGAGACCCCACCTGGAGTGCTGTGTCCAGCTCTGGAGCCCTCAGCACAAGAAGGACATGGACCTGTTGGGGCAAGTCCAGGGGAGGGCCATGAAGATGATCAAAGGGCTGGAGCCCCTCTGCTGCGAGGACAGGCTGAGAGAGCTGGGGGGGTTCAGCCTGGAGAAGAGAAGGCTCCGGGGAGACCTTTCAGCCCCTTCCAGTACCTGAAGGGGGCCTACAGGAAGGATGGAGAGAGACTCTGGATCAGGGAGTGTGATGATAGGACACGAGGTAGCGGCCTCAAACTGCAAGAGGGGAGATTTAGATGAGATCTCAGGAAGAAATTCTTTACCATGAGGGCGGTGAGCCCCTGGCCCTGGTTGCCCAGAGAAGCTGTGGCTGCCCCATCCCTGGAGGGGTTCAAGGCCAGGTTGGATGGGGCTTGGAGCAACTTGGGCTGGTGGGAGGTGTCCCTGCCCAGGGCGGGGAGTGGAATTAGATGATCTTTAAGGTCCCTTCCAACCCGAACTGTTCTGTGATTCTGTGATCACAGTGAGATGTGACATCACAGTCCCGGTCCAATGACATCACTCCTTCTAATCCCTGTGTCACAGCTCTCAGTGGTGACATCACAGAGCAGCAGAGAGTTCCTCTGGGAGCGGTGGATGCTGGCACAAGGTCCCGGGGCAGGAGCACATGGCTGTGGGGGTGATGGTGCCTGGCACCGGGGTGTGACACCTCAGTCAGGACACCCAGATGGGCGCAGGGAGAGGGGACAACAGTGGGGGACCACAGCGGGGACCACAGAGATGAGTCACACCTGCTCCTCATCCTTGACGTGGACGTGGCGAGCAGAGCCTGGGGAGGCAGGAGGAGACGTCACAGCCGTCCCCTGTGACATCTCTGCCCAGGCACTGTCCTCGCCGCAGGACAGGGCCATCGGAGCGGGGCTGTGCTCCCTGGCTTTGCCCGGCTGGCGGCATGCGTGCCATGCGGGGGCACCCAGCGCCTGCCCGGGAAGGGGCTGATTCACACGGGGTGCTGGAAGCCAGGCTGCCGTGGGAAAGCGCGCCCGCCATGGCTCCCGAGCGCCGGGATTGCTTCAGCGGGGGTGCAGCCAAGATCCATTTCACAGAGGGCAGAGCAGATCTAGGCTGGGATTTACCAGTGACTAAGCATGTGCTGGCAAGGGCTGCCCCAGCGTGAGAAAGGCAGCGCTGCTCCTCCTCCGAGGTGTGCCCGCTGCCGCCCTGCCACCCGCAGCCCTCGGGGCACCGGGGCACCCCGCCGCGCGACGGGACCATGGGTGCCGGTGGTCCGGGCGGTGCTACGGGGCGTGCGGGGGCTGCAGCCGCCCGGCCCCCTCCTCCCAATCACAACTCACCCCTTTTCTCCCCCGTGGCCCAGCCGGCCGCGTGGATGGGCAGGACGGCGTGAACGGAGACCCCCAACTCAGCCCGCTCCCCACATCGTCCCCAGGACAGGGCTGGGGGCGTGGGGCAGAAACCGCCACCCCCACGCCGAGCTGGGCACAGGGGCTGGGGGGACCCCAAGATGTTGCGGGGGAGAAGCCAAACCCTTCGCTGTTGGGTCGTAGCTGCTCACAGCGGCTGCACCCCCAGGCAGTGTCCCCGGGTGCCCCCGTCTCCTGCTGTGTCACCGCCACAAAGATTTTTGCCCTGGCATCCGCCCTGCTTCGTGGTGGCCACAAGTCGTCCTGCCACGGCGGAGCTGGGGAAACCAGACCTTCCCAAGGAGGAAAAACCCATCCCTTCCCCAGCAGAGAGGCGCCCCACTTCCCTACCCTTCAAACAAAAGCCAGACCCATGCAAAAAACTGCTCCACCCCCCGGGCGGTGACACTGAGGTGCAGAAGGCTGTGGGGAGCTGCGTCCCCAGGCACGAGCCCAGCATCGAGCCCAAGGCCACCGTCGGACCCTGCACAGCAGCCACTCAGCCCGGCCTGTCGAGGCGGCGGGCTGCCCCATTCGCTCCGTCTTTTCTGATGGCTCATTTTGGCAAGGCATTAAAAAAAATTAATTGCAATTTTTTATTACGGCTAATTGGCGCTGCTGCTAAGTGGCTTATCTGGCTCCTGCGCCTGCCCCGTGTTGTTGGGAAGCTGGTGCTGGCGAAGGCACGGAGGCTGGGGAGATGGCGTGGGGCACAGAGCCTTGCGGCAAGCGTCTGGCAACCCTGGGCAAGTGGGAAACGCCAGGCTACCCCTGGGCTGCCGGGGCGTACCTGGCCCAGGGAGGTGGTTGCACCTAGTTTACGATGATGATGAATTTTAGAGGAGCAGAGAAATTTGACCGGTGTTGCTCCATGCTCCCGAGTGGGAGCAGGAGCCCGTGCCTGGCACGCTGGCACCGCTGCCCAGACACCATGGCATGCTCCAAACTGCCAGTGCTGGGCATTAGGATGGGTTTGGTGTTCGTGATGGAGGGGAGGTGGGCCCATGCCCACACAGGGTGCGTAACCGTGCCTGGCAGGGAGGGATGGGGACGAGGTGGCTGTCCCTGTGCCCATCCTGGGTGGAAGCTCGGTGTGTCACCCAGCTGAGCAACCTCCCACCAGCCCAGGTTGCTCCAAGCCCCGTCCAACCTGGCCTTGAACCCCTCCAGGGATGGGGCAGCCACAGCTTCTCTGGGCAACCTGGGCCAGGGGCTCACCCCCCTCACAGCCAAGAATTTCTTCCCCAGATCTCATCTCAATCTCCCCTCTTCCAGTTTGAAGCCATTACCCCTTGTCCTATCACTACTTGTCCTTGTAAAAAGGCCCTCACCATCTTTCTTTTAGGCCCCTTCAGATCCTGGAAATCTGCTCTGAAGTCTCCCCAGAGCCTTCTCTTCTCCAGGCTGGACCCCCCCAGCTCTCTCAGCCTGTCCTCACAGCAGAGGGGCTCCAGCCCTCCCAGCATCTCCGGGGCCTCCTCTGGCCCCGCTCCAGCAGCTCCGTGTCCTTCTGCTGTTGGTGCCCCAGCGCTGGAGGCAGCACTGCAGGGGGGTCTCCCAGAGCGGAGCAGAGGGGCAGAATCCCCCCCTCGCCCTGCTGCCCACGCTGCTGGGGATGAGCCCAGGCTGCGGGGGGTTTCTGGGCTGCCAGCGCACGTTGCTGGCTCATGTTAAGCTTCTCGTCCACCAGCACCCCCAAGTCCTTCTCCTCAGGGCTGCTCTCACGCCATTATCCGCCTGACCTGTGTTTGTGCCTGGGATTGCCCTGACCCACGTGCAGGACCTTGCACTTGGCCTGGTTGAACTTCATGAGGCTCACACAGACCCACCTCTCCAGCCTGCCCAGGTCCCTCTGGATGGCATCCTTTCCCTCCAGCGTATTGACCACACCACACAGCTTGGTGTCGTCGGCAAACTTGCTGAGGGTGCCCTCGATCCCACTGTCCATGTCACCAAGAAAGGCGTTAAATAGTACCGGTCCCCGTACCGACCCTTGAGGAACGTCACTGGTCACTGCTCGCCAATTGGACATTGAGCTGTTGACCGCAACTCTTCGAGTGCGACCATCCAGCCAGTTCCTTATCCACCGAGTGCTCCATCGGTCAAATCCGGGGGATTGCTGCAAAATTGCATTTTAAAAGTGGTGCAGCGGCTTCCATGTCATTTGGATGCTTTCAAGATCGCGCCGTGTCCCTCTCAGCCTGTCTGTGCTGCTGCTCCGCGGGGCTGGAGCAGCGCAGTTTCAGGGCCCAACGCCCGGGCATCCTTTCGTGGCCAAATCACGCCGGGGCTGGGGAGCGTGTGCTGGTTTTGTGGAGGCTGCTGGTGGAAATAACCTCCTCCTGCTGCAGGGCAGAGCCGGGACATGGTGGCGAGCTCGTTTTCAAACAAATTATCCTCCCCGCTGGCGTCCCTCAGGCAGCTGTGTGGGAAGAAGGGGCATCGTTGCACCTCGCCGTGAACCCAGCACCGCTCCAGCTAACACGCCGCAAACCGGCAGAGCCGCCGCGGGCCCGCGCCGGTGCCCGGTCAGGAAGTGGAAAAACCTTTCTGGTTTCAACAGGCTTGGGAGCAAAGCCCCAGGCAGGGAACTTGTTCTGGTCGGTGAAGTTATGTACCTCTCTCCCCGCTTGCCTTGGGTGCAGCGTGCTGGAAACGCTCCGCAAGCAGAAAACAGCCCCTCAAAACAAATAGCTGACGAAAGGTGTGGCGGCACATCCCAGCGCCCAGCTCCCGTCCAAGCAGGGATGGGGAGAGGAGAGCGAAGCTGTCAGGGATGCTGCCGGGGAGGTTTCGTGCCGATGGCTTCTGGGCGAGCACTTTCGGCTGCCAGCCGCACCCTGGGCTCAGCCCGAGGCACCCGCTGTGGGTGCTCCTCGGCGGTGGGGTCTGGGGGCTCCTTGAGGGATTTGGCTCCCCAAGGGCCAGCCCCCGCTGCGTGCAAGTGCTCCGAGACCTCCCTGGGTGGGTTCTGGCAAACCAAAGGTGGGGTTAGAAACTGGGACTCGGTGCTTGTGGTGCCGCGGCAGAGCCAGGTGGAGCAGAGCCAGCCGGGACCCCAGCGTGTCTCAGGGTCCGCGGCCGTTCTCCGTAGCTCCTATGAGACAAGAGAGAACAAGCCTCGAAGCCTCAGCCCAAACTTTGGGTGTCTGCTTGATGTTTTATGGCAACCTCCACTTCTGGTGTTTTCTGGTCTGGTGTAGGGCTGGGGGTGAGGTCTGCTGGGGGCGGGCAGTGGCACCGGCGGCCTGGCGTGAAGATGTGGCTAAGCACCGTAAAGGTGGAGTGCCTCTGGAGAGGAAGTTCCTGTGGCTTGTGAACCCCGAGATTTGTGCCTGATGCCATTCTGCCGCCCCCCATCAGTGGGACAGGCCTTGCCTCAGTTTCCCCCTGCCACAATGCATGCGACTGGGGGCTGCCCAGCCTCTGCCGGGGGTGCCCGGTCCGGGGCTGTGTGCTCCGGGCAGGCAGGAGCTGCCCGGGGGGCACGGCCGCCATCTCACCCACCTCCCCCTCTCCTTCCAGGTGTGCAACTGCGACAAGTACCTGAAGGTCACGAGGGAGAGGATGAGGCAGCTGGTGGAGGGCAGCAGGCAGGCGCCAGGGCACGGTGGCGCAGGTAAGTGGGTGGGCGCCGATGGCTGGGAGTGACGCTCCGACCCCGGCCCCCTCCCGCTCGGGACTCGCTGCCCTGGGACCGGTGACCTGGGACCGTCCCGCTCCAGCTGGGGATCTCTCAGAGAGGGAATGAGGTCGTCTGCCACCATCCTGCTGCTGGATGCGGACCCGCAGAGCTCTTCCAAGCCCGCTTGGTGCCTGGTTGAGCTGGTGCACGCCAAGCGCGGCTCCCAGCCCACCCCCCCGGCTGCCCCGCGTTGCCCTGCGAGGCACTGGGTCGCCCGTGGGATTGCCCAGCCCGGGGTGGTTTGGTGACATGCCAGCAGCGGCTCAAGTGACAGCCTCATGGAAAACTCAGCTTGGGCTGTGAAGTGCCCCCCGGCAGGCGCTGCTAATGGGGCCTTTCTCGCCTGTGCGGTGGCTCCTGAGCTAGGCCAGGCTGCAGGAGGAGTGACGTGGTGCCACCTGCCTGGCAAGGCTCCGTCGGGGCTCCGGCGGGCTCGGCAGGGGGAAGGCTCCTCCGTGCCCTGCCCCGAGCTGCACTGACCCCCCCACAGTCCTCCCCACAGCGAGCCGTGTTTTGGTGGTGACACTGGTGACAGGATGGAAACGTGCCCCTCTCGCTGCTCCGACCCAGCCTGGGCCTCGCGTGCATCGCTTGCCGTGCCTCAGTTTCCCCATCTGCTCGATAGGAGAGAGCAGCGCAAAGCGGCGGCTGCCGGCTGCTCCCGGCCGGCTGCGGCATTGCTGGGAACCGCACGCGTGGCTCTGGGGATGAGGGACATGGTGGGGCGGCTTTTCCCATGGTGTAGGCAGCCTGGGAGTGCTGCGCTTCCCGAAAGGCCGGGGCATCCTCCCCAGCGGTTTCTCTGGTGAGGGCACTCGCTGTGTGTGTACCCAGCGACCAGCCGGGCCTGTTCAGCCAGTTCTAGTGTATGGGAAATAGAAATGCTGTGGTTTGCGTTCAGCCGTGTGAGCGGTTTCCCCTTCCCCCTTCAGGACGGGGATGGTGGATCTGGGGGGGGTCTCGCACGGCACCATTGCTCCTCCACGCAGGCTCTTCAGGGACCACCGTGCTCTACCCATTACACCATGGCTGCAACACCCCGTGGCCCTGTTGTGCCAGGCGGCTTCTCGCCAGGTCCCCCGTGTCCCTGGGGGAGGCTCATGGGGAAGGACCTCTGGCTGCTGGGCCAGGCGGGAACCCTGCACCAGACACGTCGGGCACGGCCCTCTCGGGGAGCATCCTCCGATGGGGAGCATCCGCCAACACGGAGCGGTCGGGGACCAAAGGCGCCACAACATCCTCAGAGGGCTGGTGTTTTGCTGCAAGGAAGACGTAAAATAGGTGTGATTCCTGTGCAAGCAGGCATCGCTGGGCAGGTGGCACCCGAGCCAACGTCCCCCTGGGGACTTGCCAGGGAGGTCCCCTGTGTCCTGGGGCTTCAGCCACCCTGGGGTTTCTGCTTCTGTTTATATTCTGCCAGGGGCTGCTGGGGTTGCAAGCATCAGCATGAGCTCAACTAGGTTGTCCCCAAAATGTCCCACTTTGGGTCAAGTTTTGTGGGAGAGGAACAGGGGAAGGGTGTGATGACAAATGTCCTGCCATCGCTTGGTGGGGACAGCGGTGGCAGTGGGATGGGATGGGCAGCCAGAGAAGTGCGTTCATAAGGAAAATCTCCGTCGTTTCCCTATTTCCTTCGCGTTTTCCTTCTGGAGGGGGCTGGTGGCAGGGACCTGCTCTGCCCTTGGCCGTGGCCAAACGCATGGCACAGGGGGCTCAGCACCCACAGCCCCCAGCTGCTCACCCGCACCGGGACTGGCCCCTGCTCCATGACTCCAGCCCAGGCCATGTCATCTCATTCACGCCACCGTGCAGGGATTAACCCTCAGGACCGTGTCCAGATGCTGCTGCTTGGCAAGAAAATGCCCTTTCCCGGTTTCTGCTTCCCAGGCCAGGAGGGTGCCACCTCCCAGGGGATGTCACCTCTCCGGGGAGCAGCAGGCAGGCGCAGCGGGAGCCACGGATGCTGGGGCAGCCATCAGCTGTGGATGGGGATGGATCCTGCAGGACCAACCCTTGACATAAGCCTGTGCCTGCTCGGGTGCTCCCAAGTCCCGGGGTCCTGCAGACAGCCCGGGGCTGCTCATGTTTTGGCTGCTCCATTTGGCTCCCAGTTTTTTTATGGCAGAGCTTCCAAGCGCTGAGGGGCAAATTATTCATCCTGTAATAGCTCATTCCAACTTGGACCTAGGACTTTCCCAGGTTTTAGGGAACGTTTTCCCTGACACAGCCACATTTGCCCTGCGTGAGGGCTTTGATGGAAGTGCTGGAAATAGTTTCAAGCCCGGACAGCTTTGCCCTGCGATGCCTTTTCCCAGTGGGATGCTCTGAGCCGCGCAGGTGCCTGGGGCAGGCAGCAGATGGGGCAGAGAGGGGCGGCAGGGCTGTGGGTCACCACACGGCACGGGATCTGGCTGGAGGCCCTTGGCAGCGTGAGGGCTCCCAAATGTCCCAGGGGGATGGGATGTGTCACAGGCTCTTGTCTGGCCTGGGGAAGCCTCTTGCTTACTCAGTGTGGTAAAACCAGCTGGCGCAGGGCCCGGTGCTCAGGGGATGCTCTGCCAGCTGAAATCCGTTCCCTGGGAAAGGCGAGGATGGAGCGCATTCGATCTGGTTAGGATTTGCCAAACAGAAAAGGCTGTTTTAATCATAAAATCACCCCTTGCCATCTGAAACATTTTGCAAAACATGAAAACAACTGGTCCTTCACCCTCAGACCGGGCAAGCCCGTGCATTTCAACTCTCTTCCCTCTGGGGAACAGTGGGGTAATGGGGGCATCCTCACATCTGTCCCCAGGCAGGGCAGGGATGGGGACCAAGGAGCTGCAGGGCAGGGCCGGGACCGGGGGCTTCAGTGGTGAGACCGGCCAGAAACACCCCCCGGGCTCAGCTGGGTCACGCTCTGCCAGCTCGCCCACTTCGGAAGAATTTCGCTTGCTCATATGAAAAACCACCGCCAGGCTGGGAAGCCAGAGATGTTTTTGTGGCTGCGGGTTGGCAGAGCTCTGCACGTACCCGCTGACAGTGGTGGTGTGCCGAACGCTCCCCAGGAAGGAGCCGGGGACCATTCGGTGCTCCTGCCCGATGCTGGGTGCGGGAGCCGGCAGGGTTTTCTCCCGCAGCGGCGCGGGGAGATGATGGCAGCTGAAGGTGCCTCTCGCCTTGAGCTCATCCTCCCTCCTCCACCCTGGGAATGTCTTAAGATCGTGGCCGGGCTGCTGCAGCCCAGGTTGCACAATCCCAGGTCCTTTGTCCTTTGCTTATCTGCCTTATCGAGGAGGAAAAGACAACCAGGCATCTTCAGTGCCCTGCAATCCAGTGTGTTTCTCAGGCTCGTAACTCCTCTTATCGGGTTCGATCTCTCACCGCGGCAAGGTTTCCCATGCACCTTTGTACTCCAAGAATGCTCCCAGGTCTGCTTTCAGCCTTGTGCAAAGCCTTTACGATGTGCGCTTTCTCCAAAACACCTCAGCCTTAATTGCCTAATTACGGACGAGTCTCTCGTGTGTGCGGTTGCGATGACAGCTGGGTGCGGCTGGCGGGCTGGGAGCAGGGCTCTCAGCTTGCACAAGCGCTGCCAGACCCCAGCACCTCCCGGTTCCCGCTGCCAAGCCGCCCCAGCCGGCCGGGACAAGCACCCGGCTCCTCGCCCCAAGGCCCTGGTCTTAACTGGGGTGACACAGAAGGACCTGGGCTAGAAATGGGGCCCGGGGGGACAGGATTTTGTGCAGAAGTATCCGCCTCCCCCGGGGAGTCTGGGTTACCTGGTAGTGCCCTGACATTGAAACCCCGAGGGTGCCCAGGGCTCACAGCGCGGGGATGGGTTGTTTCCAGCCAAATCAGGGCTGTGTGGTCTGGGAAAGGGGAATGGGCACGGGTTCAGAGGAGGTTTGCCCTGATCCTGCTCTCTCCCAGCTTCCCAGGCCCTCTCGTGCCCCCCATCCCGCAGTGGGGGGGTCCCAGTAATGCTGACCAGGATTCCTGCGTTGCAGCCAACAGAATAGGCTGTAGGGACTACGGGTCATCGGTGTCACCATTGTGGTGGCCTTTCAGTATGACCCCCGCACCGCTAAGGGACTCTCTGTGGGCAGGGGAGGGTGACCATCCCCCTGCCCACTGCGGGCAGCCCCTGCCGTGCCCCCCATCCCCCTGCTGGGCTCAGCCCCAGCATCTGCGAGCAGGACCCAGCAGTGGGGCACACAAAAGCCCCCTGGTGTTTGGGCACCAGGAACCATGCAGTGCCCCAGGGCGTGAGATGTGGCTTTGCCGTGGGTCTTTGCCCGGTGCTGGGGGCCGGGGGCTCAAGGAAGGGGATCCCTCCCGGGCTGGTGGGGCTCCTGCGCTGGGAATCCAGCCTTTGGTGCTCCCCACCTCGTGGAGCGTGGGGCCAGCCGAGCTCTGGGCTGGGTGGCAGTGGCTTGGGCACAAAGCGGGGGGCTGCCGCCGGGGTGACGAGGACGTCTCCTGGGCTGCAGAGGTGGGATCCCACCACTGAGGGTGGCCTTGCTCAGCCTGGGGAGAAACCTGAGCCAAAATAAGCAGAACTGGCGTCCTGCAGCATTCCCTTTCTCCTGGGCACGGCAGCACTCGCTGGGAGGTGGGACGTGTCCGTGGGTGGGAAAAGCGGCGGTTTGTGCTATTCCCGTGGGGTGTTAATTCCCGGGGGTGGGCAGGGGCTGGAGCGTGGTGGGCAGCACGTGCGAGGGCAGGGCACGGTCACAGCTCGCGGGGAGGGCAGGGGGACACCGCTCGGCACGGAGCAGGGATGCCGGGCCGGGGATGGCCCTGCAGGATGGGGACAATCCTGGCTGCCTGCAGAGCTCTGCGGCACTAACACGTGTGGGTGCTCAGCCCCGGGGGGGCTGGGGGGCTGCAGGGCTCAACCCCGCATCAGGCTCCGTCATCTCCAGGGTGACCCGGGCAAGAGGGGGGAGAGGTGAGCGAGAGGCAAAAGGCTTTTTATTTTCAAGATGTTTTATAATGGGATTATTAGTTCCCAAGAGGTGTTTCGAATTGATTTGGTAAGGAATCGCTTTCATTTCTCCTCCGCAGAGATGCGGTGGGAATCCAGCCTTTGGTGCGAACCGTCGCAGACCTCTGGAAGCCGTAGGTCTGAAAAACTCCCAGCACGTTGGAAGGACGGGCTCGGTCCCCCTCAGCCCCACACACCCCACACATGCCTTTCGCTCCGGCTCCAGCGTAACACCGCTGTTCACGGCATCGGCATCGGGGTGAGCTGGGCTGCAGCCCTGCGGGAGCAGCGACTCTGCCGGGGAAGGCTCTGCCCATCTCAAGGGGGGCAAAAAACCCCTCCTCCTTCAAAAAATCCCCCCTTTTCCCCAGGAAAACCCCTTTCTTTCTGGGGGATCTGACCTTTTCCCGGCACAGTTTTCGCTGTGTACCCAGCTGGCACCCTGTGCCTGGCGCCCAGGGGCCCTTTTCACCGTGGCGGCAACAGGGGGGGGCGCAGGCATCTTCAAAAGCCCTGGAAAGAATTTGGTGGGAGGGGGAGAAGGGGTTTTACAAGCTCCCATTCAAAAATGGTCACTTTGAAGTGATGTAGCATTTTCAACCCTTTGAAGAGCCACAATTAGGAGGGGGCTGGTGCAAGCGAAAGGCAGAACGACTGGGTGACCATCGCGGCCTTTCTCTCCCCGGGCTTTTAAGGGATGAACTTTTCCTCCCTGCCTGCCTTTTTCTCATGAACCCCGGGGGGGTGGGATTAGGGTGTTTGGGAGAGCTGGGGGTTCCACCCCCCCATCCATGCAGGGCAGAGGGGGGGGTCTGCAGTTTGCTTTGCCCGCCAGCAGCAGTGCGGCTGATGGAGCGTGTCGGAAGGGAGAGCAAATTGCCCGGGATTGCTGCGGGAGCATCGAGTGTCCCTGCCCCGGCGCTGGCAGGGCTGGGGGGCTGCAAGGTCAGCCAGGGAATTTTTTAAGCTCCACAGCAGGGAAAGACGTCGGACATCAGTGCTGGCTGCTGGCGACGTCGCTTCGCTTACGCTTGGATCTAAAAGTCCCAGCCAAGGTGCAGGTCCCTCCCGTTGGGGTCCTGGAGGGGGATGCAGGGGTCTGGTGATGAATAGAAAAGGGGAAGAAAGGCAGATTTGTGTCTGTGTGTTATCAACCAAAGCAAAAGAAGTGATGGCCCAGGGTTTTGCAGGGAGTCCGTGGCGCGGGTGCTTGGGGAGGTGCATCCTGCAGCTCGGCCTCCTCAGCGAGCTGGTCCCTGCACGCCCAGGCTGAGGCCACCCCGTGCCATCTTGTTGCACAGGGCGGAGGGAGCAGACACAGGGTGAGGGCAGAGTCCCTGCCTCCTGCCACGGGGATCTGCCACCCGCTTGACGGGCTCTGTGCCCCGGGAACAGGGCTCTAGGGCTCTTCCTCCAGGTCCCCGCGCCATCACGGATCTCCTGAGAGCAGCCCGGGTGCTTCACCACATGCCAAAAATTGGAGAAAATGGGAAATAGAGGTCACTGTTTTTTCTCCAAGAATAGGCATCGGTGTCCCAAGCAGATGCAGAGGATGAAGGAAAGGCGCCTCTGCGAGCAGGGCTGCGGGGCGCTGGCCCGGGGCGCAGCGATGGTGAGCCCAGCTCTTGGCCGGTGGCTGGGACTGGGCCTGGGGCTGGGGCTGCTTCCCCTCCTGTTGTGGCAACGTTCCCCAAACTTGTGCCACTCCTGGGCTGCGTGGTGGTCCGGGGTGGTCTGCAACAGCACCCTGAGAACAACCCCAGCAACAGCCTCGACCCTGAGTGTGGCTGTTTGGTCTCCTCTGAGGAAGTGTGGAAGGTCTCGGGGGGGGCTCTGGGGAGCCCCCCTGAACCACGGGCTGGTGCGAGCTGAGCCTCCCGCACCTCTCCCTGGCTGTGGCTCTTTCTGCTTGTGCGGTGACGGGTCCAGGCTCTGCCGCGCCGCGTGAGGTGGCTCTGCTGGGACCGGGTGGTCGTTCCAGGGCTGTCCTCAGCCTTGCTTTCCCCCGCAATAATCCCCAGTGTGTCCCAGCTCCTGGTGGCATTGGGATGCAGGGAGCAGCTGTCCGGGAATGCTGTGTACCTCTCCGGCACAGCTGGCTCCCAACCGGGCTCCCTCTGATCCTCGAAAGGGGCAGGCTGGATGCCCCAGAGGTGCCGCTGGAGCCATGCAGGATGCCGTTTGTTGTCTTAATTGATGCCTGGGCAGGACAAGTCCCCCCCCTTGCCAAAAATGAGTCATCCCGCAGCAATAACTGCGGCGGGCGTCCCTGGCTGCCAGGCATCCTGATGGATGGGAGGCAGCTCAGCCCTCGGCTTCCGCCGCCCGGATCCAGCGACCTGCCGTGCCCCGGTCGCGGGTGGTGAGAGCCTGCACCCAGCTGCCAAAAATGCCATGGGGTTTGTGGCGCTCAGTTTGTGATGGCAGCGATCCGCCTGCCCGGGGCCAGGGCTCAAGGACACGGCACCCCACGGTGTCCCCTGCCCAGGCTGCGTGATGGGAGGTGGGTGTCACACATACCCCAACACCCGTTGTCCCCGGGCAGGCCAGGAGAGTTCTGGGTGTCCCGAGCAGTGCAAACAGCTGTTAATGGTACTTTTTTTAATTAAAGCAGCAGTAAAGGCTTCCCTTGCTGTTTGCTTGCCCTGTAATGCAGCCCAGGGGGCACAGCCCCGTCTCGGAGAGCAGCCTTGCCCAACCTGCAACAGGGAGGCAAAACCACTGCACCCAGTACAGCAGCAGCACTGGTGCAGGTCCTCAGACTGGAATAGCTCCCCAGAGCGCGGCAGAGCCTGCTGCTGCCCAGGCCGCTCTGGGACACGGCGGAGGAGCTGCGGGAGGTGCCGGGCGGCTGCCGGGGAGCAGGAGACTGCATGGATGCCGTGCTCAGGGCAAGCAGTTGGTGGATGCTGGTGGCCACCTTCTCCCAGATTCATGGGACGCTCCTCCCCGGGATGCAGGGCAGAGTCCGGACTCCCTGCAGGGATGATGGGCCCCTCACAAGGGTCATTCGCATGGCTGAGCACAGACGCTGCTCATCACACCAGTGCCTGGTGGTTTATCTGCTGTTTCCTCTCCCCGCAGGCTGCCTGGCAAGGAGCGAGGAGAAGCCCAGCCCAGGCTGCGATGCCGCCATGCCAGCCTGCGACGCTGCCCAGCCCGGTTCCCCCCGGCACGGCGAGCGGCTGGAGGGGCCAGAACAGCACGGGGCGTCCGCAGCGCTGGTGGGGGACACGGTCCTGCAGGTTGGTGCCATCCCCCCCGGGGTGCTGGACAAAGCCGAGCTCACCGACTTCTACTGCTGCACCCGCTGCGGGAAGGTGTTTTGGGAAGGGTCCCATTTTGGACGCGTCGTCTCCCAGTTTCAAGACGTTCTTGTCACCGCCGGGGATGAGCAGAGCATCTACGAGCTGAGCTGAGGGGGGACACGGGGGCTTGGGACGGCTCCGCAACAGCACAGGGACCACAGGGGACATGATCCCCGGTGAACCTCAGCAGATTTTGGGCTGTGGGTTTGTGGCGAGTCTGGAAGGCGGGGAGGGGGGGCTCTTGTTTTGGGGTCCGCAGTGAAGGGGACTGTCCCATTTGCACCGGTGGTTCATGACAGCCCAAAAATTCACGGCCTCCATGAGATCATTAAATCGAAAGTGGCCAGGGAACAGACCCTTTCTTTATTTCTGCCTCCCTCCAGGCTGGGCATGGCGAGAGGGCGGCAGAGCTCCCCAAAATGCCACTCGGGCGGTGCCGACCCTGCGGCACCCATCAGGGCCCAGCACACTCGCCCCAGTGCGCCTCTGCCGGGTCGCTGATGCCGGGCAGCCAGAAGCCGCGTCCCCCACAGCAGCAGAGGGGAGAGAGCATCTCCGGTGCCCGGAGCACTCCACAGCCTGTGGGACACGTGTCACGCCACGACCCGTCCCCAGCGTCCCCTCTCACCCCGTCCTGCTCTCCCAGCAGCTCTCGCGGCATTCCTCGGGGGGCGATGGGTGGGTGCAGGCGTGAGGGTCTGGGGGGGCTGAGCACTGCTGGGCAGCCATGGGAAAGCCTCTGGGTGCACCACGACGCCCGCTGGCACCCGCGTCACCCCCCGCTGGAGCCAGGGATGCCCCAGCAGAGCCAGACTAGTCTGGGGGGGACTCCCACTAGTGCCACAGCAGCCTGCCAGCCTGGGGGGTCAGCAGTACCCACCTGCCCACCTACCCCCGCCTGGGTCCGTCAAGCCACCCCCCGTGCCCGGGGCTCTGCAGGGCATGCACGGGAAAGGCAGCAAAGCGTGTGGTCCTACCGTCGCCAGGAACCGGGGCCACCGGCGGGAGTAGCCAGCATCCCAAGGAGGCAGGGGGGGCCAGGCCAGGCGAGGTGCCCAGCCAGGTTGGCCCCGCAGCTCCGGGCGCTGCCGTCCGATGCCTCCTGACCCAGGGACAGGCTTAAACCGCTCCACCCTGCAACCGAGGAGCATTTGCAAAATTCCTCCTCTAATCCAGGTTAACTGCCAGGCCCTTGATGCTATTGCTGAGAGGGCCCGAGGGGCTCTTGGCTGAAGTGTGACATTTACGGGCCAGCGCAATGCCTGCCCGGGCAGCTTACGCTGCGGCACGAGACTCGCTTTCCCTCTCCGAGCGCTCCTGGCCATGCAGTGCCAGGGGCTGCTTCCCCTCCCCGGGACATCTCACCCCCAGCTCAGCCCTTTGGCAAAAAAAAACCCAAACCTTTTCACACTTTACACATCCCTCTTGCCATGAGCGCCTGCCTGGGGATTAGTACAAGCGACCCTAAAAGGTGACCGTCCCCGCAATGTCCCCATCTCTCCCCAGCAGTCCCTGCTGAGCCCCGTCCACGGGTATCACCCCGTGCTGCCGTGGCATAGCATCCCTGGTGACACGTGCGTGGTCACAGTGTGCCATTTTGTCCCGATTTCCATCAGAAGACGGCAGAGGGGAGCAGGGTGCCTGTGCCCACCCCATGCCCACTCCTTCATCCCCACCTCCCTCGCAGCCCTGCCAGGGCCACCCACTGCCCCTCGTCTGTGGAGCCCCATTTCTTTCAAGTGGAAGGGTAAAATAACCACAACTCCTTCATCAGTGATGAACGAAGCCGAGGTGGACGCCAGCAGCACCCCGAAGGCAGGGACTGTCACCACGGCAGCACGCACTGCTGTCCCTGTGTGTGCTTAAAGTTAAGGACCCGTTCTGGCCCGGGGGGGGGGGATGCTGAGCCTGTTCCCTTCCCATCAGGACACACTGAGGTGTGAGTCTGGCTCTGGCCAGAAGCAGCTCTGGGGTTCTGTGTTTTTAAGGGGATTTTGGGGGGTTATTTTCCCTCCTTCCCTGCGCTTGACTTGGCGGAGCTCGGAGAAGAAGCCTGCTCCCTGGCTGAACATCACCATCATCATCACAGCAGGGTCTGCCAGACCGTGCCCGTGCACCAGCGAGTGCCCCCGGCCCTGGCCACTGCTCTGCTTGTGGACCGAGGGACGTGCTGCGCTGCAGTGCTTAATATTTCGATGCTGGCTGCTGCAGATTGGCCCTAAATCCACTTTTTCTCTCCTCCCAGTCTGGTTTTGGGGGTCGCAAAGTGAGGCCTCTCTGATGCCAGCGATGTCCGTGCCTGGCACGGTGCAGCCCCTGTGCGTGGAGGGCTCAGGGACCACGTCTCCTGCTGCCGAGACTTTGTCTACGTGGGGACACTGGGTCTGGGGGGATTTCCCTGGGGAATCGCTGCCTCCTCTCCTCTCCTCTCCTCTCCTCTCCTCTCCTCTCCTCTCCTCTCCTCTCCTCTCCTCTCCTCTCCTCTCCTCTCCTCTCCTCTCCTCCCCACGGAGCTGTGCTGACAGGTTCTGTGCTACCCACAGAGCCACAGCCAGGGACTGTCACATCTGTCCCCTCTAGTCCCCTGTCTCCAGGGGGGTGGCTGTCACCCAGCGAGCCCCCACAGCCCAGCCGTGCCCCGGCACTGCCCGGCTTCCCCATGGGCTGGTGGCCATTCACCCTCCCAGGCCAGGGGGTGCAAGGCACCAGGGCTTGCCACACAAAAATGGTCTGTTTGAGCGAAAAAAAACTCCCTTCTCGCCATCTTTATCACCTCCTTCCCCATCTCTCTTGGTTTACCCTGGAGATGGCTACTTCATCCAGAGATGGGCAGAAGCAAAAAAGCAATTTTCCCACTTGGCTGGAGGCTCCTGGGGCCTGGCGCACCTTTCTGTGTGCACATTGACACCTCCAGCCATGGGGATTATTTCTTCTAATGGGATTAAAATGCTTTCTGCTGATCTCGCCCTCGGTGGCCATCATTTTTACATTGATTCTTTGTTTCCCTCCTCAGTTGTCTACATTTTTTGCATATAACGTGAAGGAATTGTGTTTCACGTCCTCTTTTTCCAGCCCTACACTCCCGCTAGGTGTTAATGCGTTTTTCTTAATTCCTTCTTTATCTAAAATGGGAATTTCCTCTTCGCTTTTACCCCCAGGTCATTTTTGTCCTGTTTCTGGTGCAGCACTCTGGGGCCAGGCGGTGACATGAAGTGTGCTGCTCAACCGGCATCTTGAAATGGACCTGCCCCGGTGCCCTGGGAATTGCTCGCAGGGCTTCTGGTCCTGGAAAACTGGTACCTGGAGGGACCAAATATCCACTTTGCAGGTGGTGATGCAGTCGGTTAGAGACACAGACCCTGGTTTTATGTGCCCTGGGGCAACCTCCTCATCTTTGGGCCACAATTACCCTGTCCTGGGCCATCAGGATGAGCCCCAGTATTGGATCCCGTGTCCGTGCAGGGCTTTGGCACTAGGAAATGGCACCCATGCTAACAGGCTTTCTGCCTCTACGTCACGGGTAGGTGTTTACGTTGTCCCCTATTCCCAATGGCAGTGTCAGCAGCAAGTGCCTTCCTTCAGAGCTGCTGAGGTCTCTCTGGCCTGAGTGGCCTCTGGTGCTGTGGCAGGACAGTGGCCTTGCTTGGACATGGACATAGAATCATAGACTCATAGAATCTTCATAGTTGGAAAGGACCTTTGAGATCATCGAGTCCAACCATACACACACAAAAACCCCTACAATCTCTGCCACTAGAGCGTGCCCTCAAGTGCCACATCTAGACATTTCTTAAACACCTCTAGGGATGGTGACTCAACCCCCTCCCTGGGCAGGCTGTTCCAGTGCCTGACCACTCTTTCTGTAAAGTCATTCTTCCTCATATCTAATCTAAACCTCCCCTGCCGCAGCTTCAGACCATTTCCTCTGGTCCTGTCATCATTCACCTGGGAGAAGAGCCCAACACCCACCTCTCTACACCCTCCTTTCAGGTAGCTGTAGAGGGCAATGGGGTCTCCCCTCAGCCTCCTCTTCTCCAAGCTCAGCGTGCCCAGCTCCCTCAGCCTCTCCTCACATGCCCTGGTCTCCAGACCCCTCACCAGCCTGGTCGCTCTCCTCTGGACACGCTCCAGCACCTCAATGTCCCTCTTGTACAGCGGGGCCCAGAACTGGACACAGCACTCGAGGTGAGGCCTCACCAGTGCCCAGTACAGGGGCACCATCCCTTCCCTGCTCCTGCTGGCCACGCTGTTCCTGATACAAGCCAGGATGCTGTTGGCCTTCTTGGCCACCTGGGCACACTGCTGGCTCATGTTAAGCTGGCTCCACCAGCACCCCCAGGTCCTTTTCTGCCGGGCAGCTTTCCAGCCCCTCTGCCCCGAGCCTGTGGCGTTGCTGGGGGTTGTTGTGACCGAAATGCAGGACCCGGCACTTGGCCTTATTAAACCTCACACAGTTGGCCTTGGCCCATGGATCCAGCCTGTCCAGGGCCCTCTGGAGAGCCTTCCTACCCTCCAGCAGATCAACTCTCCCACCCAGTTTGGTGTCATCTGCAAACTTACTGAGGGTGCACTCAATCCCCTCATCCAGATCATTGATAAAGATATTAAACAAAACTGGCCCCAGAACTGAGCCCTGAGGGACACCACTGGTGACATGCTTGGACGGAGATGCTTCCAGTGCGCTGGCTGCAGTCTCAGCTGTACGGACCGCGGCGTATGTTTCCTTATCCATCAGTGCCACCAGCACTGCAGCTCTCCATCCCTCCATCCTTGCCCATCCCTGCGCAGGGACAGGAAGGCTGCCTGAGGCTGCCAGGACACTTTTCTGCTTTTAGCCCTTCCTGGAGCCCTCAAGTGTCCGAGCTGGATGGCAGGAGACGTGCGGAAAGGGGCACATGGGATCCCTGCTGAGGGACCCTCGGCACCCCCCTGGGGCATTGGCTGCCCCATGGCTGCAGGGTGCTGAACCCGGACCCTTGAGGACATTGGGGGGCCCCATCCCTGGAGGGGTTCAAGGCCAGGTTGGACGGGGCTTGGAGCAACCTGGGCTGGTGGGAGGTGTCCCTGCCCAGGGCAGGGGGTTGGAACGAGATGATCTTCAAGGTCCCCTCCAACCCAAACCATTCCATGATTCCATGATTCTATGATCCTGCCTTGGGCTGGTGCTCTGGGTCTGGGCGTTTTCCCGTTGTGTGTCCGGGTGACCTGTTCAATGCCTGGAACCGGCATGTCCTTATGTTTACGCACCTCTGGTGCCAGCAGCTTCGACGCTCTGCAAAACAGTCATCGGATTCTCCAGCATGAGCTGCCTCTTCCGTGACACTCCTGGCTTGTGCCTTGCCATGTCCTTGTGGGCAACCAGCCCCCAGCTCCCCTGGGGCAGCACCTGGGGATCCTAACGAGTGTTCTTGGAGCAGACGGAGGACGAGGCTCATGCTTTGCCAGCAGCCCTCTACGCCAGCCGCTGGTAGAGGATACTGCTGGAGCCACCCCAGCTGGTGAGCGTGGGACTGTCAGCGCTGGAGGTCGAGCAGTCCGAGCCCCCCGGGCTCCGCACAGACTCATCCGTGTGTCAGCATCCTGCCACTTTGGGGTTTGCTCCGGGAGGCCAGAAGCTGGGGATGAAGCAAAGCAGGAATGCTGCCAGCCCCCCTCGGTGAGCCATGCTTCATCGCGCGACGAGACCAACCTCTCCAGACCCTGTTTGGGGGAAGCTTCTGAGTCACACCAACGTCTGAGTCATCCCGGCCCCAGCCGGGAGCGGGGAGGCTGGAGCTGCAGCCCCGAGCCTCCCAAACAACACTTCCAGCCAGCCCATGGGCTTTGCTCACTGGGATTTTTGGAGCTGTGGTTTCACCTCAGTCTGCCACCGCTGTCACTGCGGAGGGGAGCTGGTGGGGGGGACAGCAGGGCACGCTGACCCTGTCACTTGCCCTGGGGACGGCTCCTGGCCACGCAGCTGCCTGGACTGGGGCCTTCCCTCTCATCCCTGGGGACAGCAGGGTCACCTCCTGGCCACCTCTCGGGCTTTGTCTCCCTGCCACCTCCCTCAGTTTGAGGGGGGCTCCTGCGCTTCCAGCCTGGGCTGTGCTGGGCAGGCTCACCGCGGGGGGACTTGTTTTAGGAGAAGAGCAGCCCAGGGCAGACACCGGCAGGTCGCGTGTACGCCTGGGCATGGCACGAAGCAGCTCCCAGGGGGGTCTCACCCAGCTCCCGGGGACGTGGCTGAGACCCAGCACGGCACCTCTCCCTTTCTGCTGCCCGCAGGAGGTGACGCTGAGGTGGGATCCGTGTGGCGAGGTCACCTCCAGTCACAGACACACAGTCAACATCAAACTCCACGTCGGACCGGCCTTGAGCAGCATCCAGGAAGTAATAAATTGTCCAGTTTTGAATGGTGGATACAGATCAAAGGGAATTAAACCAGCTTTTTAATCAGTCTACAATATTGTTTCCCTATATGGCTACTTTAAAAAAAAAAAAAAAATTAAAAAAATCCCATTGTCTGTGCCATACTAATGTTTAACATTTATTAGGGCAGTAATGAGCCCTCCGTGGTTTTATGGAGCTGTTTGATCGTGTGTTGGAAGGGCAGCTCCCGCAGCGCTCCGGCAGGGATTGCAGGCTCCGGGTGGGCTGCCCGCGCCGAGAGCCCCTCCACCCCCCGGCCGCTCCGCCTGCGCTCAGCTCCTGCCCCTGCCTTGCAGGATGCGATCACGGGGGGACCCTGTGATAAAACAGCACCGGGGAAGTGTTTTATCTCTGCTTTATCTCGCCAGCCTGAATGAGACCTGAATGAGCAGCATCTCTCAGCCTTGGGAAATCACACGCTGCATCGGATATCAGGCCGGTTCCTCTCCTCGCCTTGTGTACTCCTCGCATATCCTTCGGAGTTTGATGGGGACAAGGTGTTTGGCGCTCAGGCCAGCTTTAGTTTACAAATGAATATATCAACATTGTTCCTCATCAGGCAGGAATGCGCTTCCCTCCCTTCTCCCCCACCTTATCCCCATCCCCTTCCGACCAAACTTCCTTCCTCCTGTAATCTGGAGCGGAAACCTCGCCGCATATTTGACCGGCTCAGAGAAATCAGCTCGGTTTTCCCTGGCGTGACTTTGTGCCTTGAACTAGGGCTGGTCGGTCCCTGAGGCAGCCGGCAAGGCAGGGGAGGAGGAGGAGGGCGAGGGCTGTACCACTGCCCGTCCTCGATGCGAGCCGCTCCTCCAGCCGGATGCTCCGATCGAGCTCCCAGTTGCTCGGCTGCCGTTTTCAAACAAACTGGCGTGTTTCTGGGCATGGACCCAGGGCTGACAAGCCTGAGGCTGGCGGCAAGCTCCGGCCCTTTTGCTGCCCCACACCGTGGAAACGCTGCTCCCACGGGCCGGGGGTCACCGCTGCTGGCCCCTCGCCGGGGGAAGGCGAGGAGAGAGGTGTCGGTGCCACGTGAGGAGGGCGATTTGCATCGGGAGGATGTTTGCTCCCTGGGAAATAGCCTGGGACCAGACCCTTCTCATGAGCCTGCCAATATGTGGGCATGACTTTCAGGCAAATGAGCTTCTAGCCGCTTGCCAGGCATGCCTCGCCGTGTGTCCCACGGGGGTTATGGCTGCGTCACCCCCCCCAGCCTGCCTTGATCCCACGGACATCCCCATGGAGCGGTCGTCGGGTCCCCAGGCCAGTCCCAATGGGCTGTATCGTGTCTCCCGGGGGAACCGTGCGGTGGGAGCAGTGGGGTGACGCACCCCCATCCCCGCAGCCGCCGCAAAGAAGTGACCACGCGGCGCAGTCAACCAGCAGCCCCAGGGACCGCGTGTCTCGGGAGACACGGGCTCGAGCCAAGGCAAGTTGGTACGCGTGTGCTCGGCTGTGGCAGGGACACCAGCCAAGGTGATGCCGCGGGGTGGCCCGGGCACCGGCACAGCTGGGGAGCCCTGCCTGTGGCCCTGGGCAGGACAGGAGCAGCTCTCCACCTCCAAGGCTGTCCCAGTTGGTGGCCTTTTGCCTGAACAGCGTTTTCCCGCTGTCAGATGTGGAGGCTGCAGGCTACAGGCAGGGTTTGAACATCGGAAGAGCTGCAGAATTTCCAGCAGGGTAAAGTCTGATAAGGGCCACTGGAATGATTAAAAGGCCAAGCCACGGCGTGACCACCCAACCCGCACGGCCCGGCACCATGTCACCATGGTGCCTACGGGGAGTCGGGGTCCTCCAGCCCTGGGGCCAGGGATGCCCCCACCTGCGTCTCCCCAAAGACAACGACCACACATAGGGTTGTGACCACTCTTGAGTCTCGCCCAGGGTTTAAATCCTGTTTGTCCCAGGCTGGGAGGGAGGGAACATGCAGAGCAGCATCCATGGTGGCATCCGCGGGAAGTGGCAGTCCCACCCCGCGTTCCCGCGGTGGCCCCCACGGTGCAGGTGTCCCAGGAGGATGGAACCTCCCCTTGTCCCCGCAGCTTCCCCGAACCACCCAAGAGAGCTTTGCTTGTGGTGCCTTGCTCCCTGCAGGGGACACGGGGCACTCACACACGTGTCCCCGCTGCACGACCACGAGGTTTCTCTTGCAAACCTCAGGAGCTTTCTGCCTGGCAGGGGCCCGGCCCCCCCCCAGGGCACTGCCTGGGTGTTGCTGAAGGTTCACGGTTGGGATGCTCCCACATTACCTGCATGGGGAGAGTGTGAAGCCTGTCGCACGGCCGTGCCCCTGCTTGCCCCCGCTGCAAGCTCTCAGGCAGCGCAGAGGAAGGTTTTGCTGCGTTTTCCCCGAGACGCCCCCCCGCCACAGCCCCTTCCCTGCTGCTCCCTTGCCAAAAGCAGCCCCGTGGGTCAGGGGTCCATTCTCCTCCCTCCCGAAGGTGGATCTCCCCAAGGGAGACCATTTCCACCCAGCAGCCGCAGCCCCTCAGCCCCGCATCCCCGCGGCCAGGCAGGCGGCGTTGGCCAAGCCTGGCATTTCCCCACCGGGGCTCCGGCAAACCGCTTTGCCAAAAAGCCGGGAGGCAAAGCACCGGCGGGGCCGGCGGCGGAGGAAACCTTCGCGCTTCCTCCCGGCTCGCGGGGAGCCGAGCAGGCGGGTGGCTCTCCCTCGCGCGCCTTTCGCTGGGGCTCTGCGCTGGGAAGAAAAGCTCTCGTCTTTCCCACGCTCTCCGACACATTTTAATGAATTAAGTGGGGGCACGCCCCCTCGCCGCCTGCCCCGGATCCGTCCCCCCGGCTCTCCGGCTCCCTTCAAGGAGGCCTCCGGGGGTGGCTGGACTCTCGCTGGCTTGTCCGCCTGGTCCAGAGGACGGGCACTGCCCGCTTGGCTTTTTTAGAAGAGGGCTGCGACGTGCCCAGCCCAATGTGCCGGGGCGGCTCTGAGCCCCTCCGGCAGCGCCGGCGGCAGCCGTCCCTTCTCCTCTCGCCTCTCACGAGCCGGGGGGAAATTTGGTCATCGTGTCTCTTGAGGAGGGGAAATTTGGTCCGCGCCTCTCAGCGTGACCGTTTGCTAAAGCCAACGCAGCGCCGGGTCCCTCTCCCCGCCTCCCGCCGGGTCTGCACTGCCGGCACTCGCCGCAGCTTCCCCTCTTCTCAGAAGAGAGCAGATAAATCACTGGGTGGGACTACTGGTTTTGCGGGGCCCCACCAAGCGAGTGCCGGGTGGGAGGACAGGGGCCTTCCAGCGCCCACCGCCGGCCCCCTCCCGGCCCCTCGCCGGCCAGCGGGCAGCCCCAGCCGTGCGGGGAGGCCGAACCACCGCACCCGGCTCCTCTCCGGTTACAGAGCTGGGGCGCAAAATCGAAGCTGAAATGCAGGCTTGCAAAATTGCCTTTTTATTTTCCTTCTTTTTTTGTTGTTGTTGTTGGGTTTTTTTTGCTGTTTTCCCTCCCTCTCTGGCGCCGTTCCCAGGCCGAGTCCTGCCCCCACCTGCCAGCCCCGAACATTTGCATGGCTGGGTCCCTGCCCGGGCGCTTTATTTTTCTCACCAGTGTCACTGGCAAACGCAGATTTGCTTGCGAGGATGTAACCCTGGCCAAGCCCCAGACCGGGGAGGTGTGAGCAATTCCCACTCTCCCACGGCTCGCTAAGAGGGCTCCACACCTCGCAGGATACGGCCCGTAAATGCACAAAATCCGCTGTGCTGGGACATTTAGGAGGGGAAAGGAGAGGGTGAGCCGGCAGGAGCGGACCCTGACCCCCAGCCCACGGCAACCACCGTGCCGCCCAGCTCCGGCAGAACCGCCGCACGACCCACTGCTTTCCCTTTGCCAGCGTTGCCGTGATGGGCTTGCCGGGTTTGGTGCCGGGGAACGGTGACCGGCTGCCGTGGCCTCAGCGCGGCGTGGCTGCCTGCAGTGCCGGGCTGTGCCGGGCTGAGCCGTAACTCCCGTCAGTCACCGTGAGTCCCTGCACGGCCCACCACTCACCTCGGCGAGGCGACACAGGGAAGAGGAAGGCAGGGATTGCCACTGGAGCCCCCCATTGCCACCAAGGCTGGAGTGATGGGGGCCAGAGCCACCACCTCCTGCCCCGGACAGGGCCCTCGGGGGGATAGGACAGGCAGAGGGTGGCTCCTTGGGAAAACCTGGCTCCCGTGGCCGCACATGGATCCCAAGCCCACCTCCGTGCCCTGTGCCAGCGCTGTGGGGGCTCCACGCCTCCGTGGCACCGGGATGTCCTGGGAGAAGCTGCACAGACACGGGACACCAGAAAAGGAGCGCCTGCAGCCCGGCCGCAGCTGCAGCCACGGTGCTGTGCCGGCCACCAGCCCCCGACTGCGACCATGTCCCAATCCTCCCTTTTCCATGAGAACAACGCGCTTCGATGCGCTGGTGTTACAGCTGCGACTGGGAGAGCCCTGGCTCGGGAAAACCAAAGGGGGTGAGACATGGAGACCAGACAGGGATAGATGGGGATGGGATGGAGATGGAGATGGAGATGGAGATGGGACAGGGGTTGGGACGGGATGGGCATGGGGCATGGGGAAGAGATGAGCATTGGGATGGAGATGGGTGGGGATGGGGATTGGATGGACGGGGATTGGATGGGGACAGAGATGGGGTGGCCGTGGGCTGAGGGTGGAGGTGGGGATGAGATTGAGATGGGGAGATGGGCATGGACATGGGGATGAGTGTAGAGACGGGAATGGGACAGGAACGGAAATGGGGACAAGGATGGGGATGAGGAAAACTAACTGCAGAAATGGCCTTAGAAAAGGAGAAGCAGGAGCTGCTTCGCCAGATCCGTCCTACCCAGGTTGGTTTCACCCCCTCCAACAAGGGACTGGTGAGGGCAGGAGCAGAGTCCCAGCGCTCCCCAGCTCCAGGGAAAAGTCCCAGGAAAACGCCACGGGGCGAGTCATGCCCTGAGCTCAGGGCCACTGTCCTCCAGCCATGTGATGGACGGCTCCGAGATGGTGTTGTTTCATCCACTGGGGGAGAATTTTAGCAATTGGATCATTTTTCCCTTTCCATCCCCAAATGGACATGCCGGCATGGCCAGGTGACAGCAGCTTGCTGGCCAGCTGCCCTCGGCGCGGCTGCTGTCACCTCGTTTTACGACATGTTCTTCCTTTCTTCCTGCACCTCCCGCCCCGCTCCAGCCGACCAAATGCCCGGCAGATGCGGCGAGTGCCGGACGGGGGACGCCACTTCCCACCCAGCCTCCGCCGTTTGCTCCCCGCGGGCCAAACGGGCGCAGGGAGGGTCCCTCTGGCATGTTTTGGGGTTGATGCAGTATTTTTGGTGCCTTTTTGCCCATTTTCCTGCCTTCCCGCTGTGTCACACACACCTCCCAGCGCTCCCGCACCCGGAGTTGGTCATCGGCTGGGCAGCGGATCCAACCGCGGAGAAAGCCCCGTGACCGAACTGAGTCACTCTGGGGCTGGTGGTGCCTGGTGGGGGCTGTGTCTTCTTGCCCCCCCAAACTGAATCCCACCCGTGGATCCCTGAAACCTCGTGCGACCCCCGCCGCGCGCCCACGGAGGGGCCGGTTCCAGTGGGGCTGAATCCCCCCCGTCCCTCTCCTCACGGGGAGACAAACCCGCGGCAAAACGGCGTCACCCCCAGATTTGCGGGTATTTGCAATACACACACCGCCCCCCCCCCCCCGCAGCACCTCGGTGACCCCTCGGGGTTCAGGTCCAGCGGCTCCCGGCTGGGGGGGAAGCGGGCGGCGGGGGCGGCGGCGGCCGCCTGGCACGGCCCGGCTCAGCTCGGCCCGGCACGACCCGCTGCGGCACGGCGCGGCTCGGCACGGGCTGGGCGGTGGTGCCCCCTGCCTGCGGCCACGGCGCGTCGGGCCTGGGGAGACCGGGGCGGGCCGCAGCGGGCTATGCCCGACCACACCAAGCCGAGCCGGGCCGTGCCGAGCCGAACCGAGCCGGGCCATGCCAGACTTTACCGAGCCGGGCCGGGCCGGGCCCAGCGGAGCCGGGCCGGGCCATGCCGGGCCATACCGAGCCGGGCCATACCGAGCCGGGCCGGACTTCACCGAGCGGAGCCGAGCGGAGCCCCGGGCCGGGCCGGGCCGGGCGCGCCCCCCCGCCCCGCTCCCCCGCCTCCCTCCTTAGGGGGCGTGGCTTCCCGCAGCGTCCCCGCCCCTTTCCCCGCCCGCGCCTTCCAACGGGCGCGCGGCGGCGGTGCCCCGCCCCCTCCGCCGCGGCGTCACGGCCGTGCCATTGTTATGCAAATAAAAGGGCGGGTAAAAGGCGCGCGCGGGGCCGGCTGCGCTCCAGAGGGGCCCGGGCGCGGCGGCGGAGCGGCGGCGGCGGCGGGAGCGCGGGGGTCGCGGCGGCAGCAGCACCCGCCAGCAGCGCCGCATGCCCGGGCGGGCGGAGGCGGCGCCGTCCATGCGGGGCGGCGGGGCCTGAGGGGCGGCATGAGCCAGAGCGAGGTGTCGGCGGTGGCCGCGCCGCCGCCCAGCCAGCGCGTCTTCCAGGAGGCGGTGCGGCGCGGCAACACCAAGGAGCTGCAGTCGCTGCTGCAGAACATGACGAACTGCGAGTTCAACGTCAACTCCTTCGGGCCCGAGGGGCAGACGGCGCTGCACCAGTCCGTCATCGACGGCAACCTGGAGCTGGTCAAGCTCCTGGTCAAGTTCGGCGCCGACATCCGCCTGGCCAACCGGGACGGCTGGAGCGCCCTGCACATCGCCGCCTTCGGGGGCCACCAGGACATCGTCCTCTACCTGATCACCAAGGCCAAATACTCCGCCGGCGCCCGGTGATGCCGGCGCCGCGTCCCCCCCCCGCCATCCCTCCCCAGCTCCCCCGGCCGCCGAAGCTGCTCCCACCCCCGCGCCGGGGTCGTTTGGCGAAGATTTGGGGCCCCACGCAAAACACGCCACCGTTCGCCTGCTTTTAAATTTTATTTTTTAAATATTTTTTTTTTCTCCTTCCAAGGGTTGTTTTCCTACTGTAATGTGGTTTGGTTTTGGTTTTTTTTGTTTTGTTTTGTTTTTTTTTTTCCTCCATCTACCTCGGCTGCACTCACAGTATTCACGGTTTCAGTTTGACATCTGGTCAGATGCTTTAAGGGCTTCCCCGTCCCCCCCCCACGCTAATATTTAATCCTCCCTCCCTGCTCCCCTCGCTCCCTCCGACTTAAAGTATTCTGGCTCAGAACCGAGTTCATTTCAACGTTCCCCCCGGTGCCCCCGGAGCGGGGCCGGCCCGGGGAGCGCTGCCCGGGCCGGGCCGGGGCTCCCGCCGCCCTTCCCCGGCGAGGAAGAGCAGGGAAGGCTTCCTCCCCTCCCCACCTTCTCCCGGTGTTTGCCCACCGCTGATTTATTTTTTTTCTTTCCAAGGCGACTCCATTGGAATATGACAGACCCGGTTTTCTCACCCCCCTTTTTTTTTTTTTTTTTTTTTTGGTGTGTGTGTGTGTTCTTTTGCGTTGGGTTTTCTGCTTTGGTGTTTTTTGGTTTGGTTTTTTTTTGGGTGTCCGAAGAAAGTCTGCGTCCTCACCCGCTCCTCCGATCCGTTTAGCACGCGTGAGATCCCAGGAAAAGACATTGAATCCTTCTGGTTTTGTGTGTAAAGGGGGATTAGCAAATCCTGGACTCTTTTTTTTTTTCTTTTTTTTTTTTTTGAAAAGTGAAATAAACTCTAGTGGCAGAGGATTTGCTTTTGCACAGAAAAGGAGCGCGAGCGCTCTCTGCTGCCTAGAGAGATGCCGGAAAACTACTGAAAATAGTTTGGGAACTTTTTTTTTTTCTTTTGGTGAAACTTGGATAACACTTCTCAATGCAGAACGATTCATTTGACGTATGTAGATTCACCCGCCTTTTATATTATATATATATGCCTAAATATATATATTTATAAAAGAAAGGGAGGAAGAAGAGAAAGCCACCCGAAGTCGCATTTTGAAGTGACTGCACGTATAATCGCAAATGCTGCTTTTTATTGCTATGGCACAAGAACATCCATTTGGAAAATGCGGAAAATTTCAGAAGTCTCCTTTCTCCCGCTGATCTTTCAGCCCTCTTCTCTTCGTCTGCACTAAAACCATCCGTATCACTGCCGTCTCCCCGCTCTTTCCTCTCTTGCTCCCTGCATCCAAACCATTACGATTAAAAAAAAAAAAAGAAAATAGTTACCTGCTGGTTTATTTGGGTTGTGTCTTAACTATTTATCATGTATGTATATATTTGTGGGTGAAGACTGTGAGCTTGGTATTGTTTGAAGATGGTGGTGAGTGTTTCAAAAATATGGTTTGGGAAATATGCTTTTTTTGTTTGTTTGTTTTCCTAGTCTTAAAACTAAAAAAAAAAAACTTGAGTCTGCCATGATTATTTCCCATTGCACTGAATATTCTGCTTTGTCTCTGATGGTTTCACCTGCAGTTTGGTTTTGGTTTTCTCTACTTCAACAATTCGAGGTGATTTTTTTTTTTTTAAAAGCTCCAGATGTAAAGAAGAAAAAGAAGAAAAAAGAAAAAAAGCCCTGTCGAAAGCGTCTACTGTTCATGCTGTAATTTGCAAGGAACTGCTTGGCCGAAGTCTTTCTGTGAGCATGGAAGGGGGTGTCCAGCACTTCCACTGGTGCTTCTGTGCGATAGTTACGGGGTGGGAACAAGATCTTTTCTAGCGAGGTTTTATCGTCGTTACCAGATGGTTGCACATTTATTATTTTTTTTTTGACTAAATGGATTTGCCACAATGAAATGTCATAACATTTATGACATGATATTAAAAAGTGTATTGTAAAGCCAAGTTCTAGATGGATTTTTAAAAAGAAATCTTGGTTATAAACCCAGTCTAAAGGGAGCTCTGTCCAGTGTTGTAAAGACAACATGATGTAACCCATATTTATATTTTTATAAAATACCTATTAAGACTGTGAATCTCCTGTGTGATTTGCTGGGTGAGTTGTTTAAGAAAAGTATTGTTCCTTTCCAGCCTCCTGGAGCTTTAGACACGCTGAGATTTTGGGAAACTGTACGTTGGGGAAGGGGGTTTGCTCTGAAATTGTGAGTTGATGTATTTTTACATCCCTTTGTATTTTACTGAAAAGCTGCTGCCCTTCCTAGTCCCTAGAGTTTCAATTTTCTATGCAACCCCCACACCCTGCGTCTCTCTTGATCCTGAGAAGTAAAAGGGATGCAGATTGATTCAAATTGAAATGAGGGTCCCCCCCACCCCCCTTGTTGGCTCATCGTGCTGCTGACCCTTCACGCCAAAACGGGGAGTACAAAAAAAAATAAAATAAAAAATAAAGAGGCAGGTGGGGGAGGCTCTTTTGTGCATGACTGGTCGCCTTCCGGCAGTCATCTTTTTAATTATTATTATTATTTTTGTAAGAAGAATATATTGATAATGTCAGTGAAATAAGCAGACATTGAAGCTGATGCACAGATTGCTCCAGAAAGGAGTTTTTCTGTAGATTTTTCTTTAGATGCAAATACCTTTTTTAATTATGTTAATTAATGTTAAGAATTTTTAGGCTTATATTGAAGCTGTATGTGGGTCACTATATGATCATTTCTAACTGGATAAAGTCTGTACAGTACAGCATATTCCTGAGTGTATGATATAGACGTGTAGTCCCAGAGTGCGAAATTTATAAATAAATTTTTCATTGATCTTTTTATAAAAAAAAAAAAAAAATTAAAATGGCTTTTTCGTTTGTTCTTTCTCACGTGGTTATGGGCGATGCTGGGTGGCTCCCGCGGTGGGGGGGTGGCTGGCCACGTCCCCCCGGGTCCTTGTTTCAGTGTCTGAACCTGCAGCTCTTCTGGGGTTAAAGACACCCCCGCAGGGTGGTGGGTGGGGGGGATTTTGGGGGGGGGGGGGCTGCTGGAATGTGCAGCCCCTGCCAGCCCCTTCCCTGGGGCTGGGGGAAGCTCCCTGGGGCGTTGGGGGGTCCTGGTTTGCCCCATCCCAGCGTGTGGAGGCCGGTGGAGGGGGCATGGCTCAGACCAAGGCCTGGTGCTGGACCGGGCACGTGGGCTTTGGGCTATTCCTGCAGAAGCTACTTGCCCCAAGGGAGGGAGGTGGGAGCTCTGTGGCCGGTCCTGGGATGGCCCCCATGAACCATGGCCATGGGGTGTGTGGTTTGGGTCTGCAGCCCCAGCTGAGCCACCCCATGGCTCCCTGCAACCCTTCCCAGGCTTCCTCAGCCTACGCCAGGCCCCAGCGAGGGTTTGAGGTGGCTTGGTCCTCGTCAAGCCCTTGGGCTGTGAGGATGGGGTCACCTCCAGCCAGGGGCTGCTGGCAGTCTGGGGGTGGCTTCAGCCGCCCCCTGGAAGGGGCATGGGGTGAGAGTCGATGTGGGGTCCTCCATCCCCAAAGGCATCTCCATCCTCTTGCGTGACTCAGAGCAGGCCGCTGCCCAAAAGCAGGCTGAGCCCTGCACCTTAGAGGTTTTCCAGGCGGGATCCGTCCGCTTTGGGAAGTGGGAAGAGCAGAGGCATCCCCGTGTCTGCACCGGGGTCCTGCCCACAGCTGGGGCTTTGAGGGAAGGGTGCAGGCAAGCCTCCCTCACTGGCAGCAGCGCGGGCTTTTGGCTGAGGCTTTTTCCACGTCGATAATTTTGCCAGCTCTGAAAGCACCCAAATCCTTGGGAAATCTGTGCCGTGCCCAGTTTGGCTCCGGGCCGTGGGTTCCCAGGGATGCCGGGGGGGCTGTCCCGCAAATGGCAGTGGGGAGGAGACCCGGAGGTGTGACCTTTCCAGGTTGGCCAACCTCAACCCCAACGTGCCAAGCCCGGTGCCACCCAGCGCTGGGGCGGGAGGGTGCCTGGGGCGGACACAGCCGGCGGCCCCCGGGTGCCCTGGGCATACGCAGCCTGCCCAGGCGGGTGAGATGGGCACCGACCATCCCGGCTGGTTTTTAGCAGGAAAAAAAAAGGCTGATGCCAAAACCATCAGTCGCAAATGCTGGCGGTCCTGTGGGTTCATCACCTGGGGGCTCGTGGCAGCCGCTGACTGCGGCCATATCTGTGGGACGTGTATGTGGGGCAAGCACCGCTCCCCTCTCCTGGCGCGGTACGATTTTGCCCGACGTGGGAGCTGTGTGACACCGACCACCCCCCCGGCGAGTGCCACCAAACCGGTGCTCCCCGGGGCCGGGGCGCTGCGGGGTTACCCTGCGGGTGCAGCTCCCCCCTCCCCGGGCTCGGGCTGCTGCAAAACCCCGTCCAGGCGCCCGCTTTGGGTCAGCCCCGCTCACCTCAGCCCCACGGCTTCTCCCTCTTCACCTTGTCCCAGGGCTTCCCCAGCTGGGCCGGGCCAGCCACAACCTCAAGGAGGGGTTTTTTCTGAGGAAACGCATCATTTTGGCACACAGCTCCTCTCTCCCTGGGGCAGACGGGGTGGGCTGGGGCCTGCGGCAGCCCCATTGCAGGGGATTTGGGCTGGGTGGTGAATGCCCCCCCGCGCCCCCCCCCCAGCGCCGAGCCCAGTGCCCGCGGTGCCACCCTGCGTCCCTGGGCTCCCACGCGCGATGGCCCCCGCAGCGGGGACGCGCCGAGGGTGCAGCTGAACCCCGACCCCCCCGGGGCTGAGCCCTGCACGGCCCCCGGCCACCCTGCGCCGCAGCTCTCCGCTCTACAGAAACCCCGTCCAAGAAATCTAGGAACTCCAAAGACTTGCTTTTTTTTTTTTTCCTTTTTTTTTTTTTCCTCCCCCTTTTCTATTTCTGTTCCAATAAAACAAAAATATTGGATCGTTTGGTGGCGTAAGCACATTCTTCTGGCATTTTTGCGTGTCCCTGGCTGCGCATTATTGTCCGCCGGCCGCATTACGTAGGTGCTGTTGTTCCAAGAGAAACCAAAGCAAGAATTTGAACTTTCAAGTGCTTCCTGCCATTGTCTTTTGCTTTTGTTTGTGCTACTGACTCCAAACCAGATGGATCGGGCTCCCCTCCGGCCGTGGGGGCGATGGGAAGTCAACACAGCCCGGCGAGGTTTGACAGCTTTGTCTTCTCTTCTATTGCCCTTCATCCGTCAAGCCCAGCCATCGGAGCTGAATCGACCAACGCATATGGATGGGGCAGGGGGGAGGAGGTGGGATTTTATTTGAATTTCAGGGAGCTTAACACAGTAAGTAATGAATGAGAAAGAAAGACGGCGAGCGGGCGAGCGAGAGGGGACGGGCTGTAATCAAAATTCAGTACATTTTAAATAGATGCTTTGTTGGGCGCTTGTATGACTATGATAATGCCGCAGCCTGCAGATCCGAATAGGAGTTACCTTTTTTTTTAAAAAAAAAAAGAAAAAGATCACAATCGACTACTGTTCAGTGCCGGGGAGGAGCCGGCGGCTCGGTCTGGCTGGCCAGGCTGCCCTCTTTTCCAGCCTTCCTATTTTGCCCCTTCTCGATGCTTTCTGGGCTCCATCCCCGCCTTCAGGGTGAGCCCCTGGGCGCGGGGGAGGGGGTGGGAGGGGGTGGCCGGGCAGGCTGGGGGTGGCAGCACCGGAGGTCCGCAGCGCACGGTGCGGGACGGGACAGCTCAGGGTTTCGACCCGTTTCACCGCTGCCCCAGTGCTGCTGCCGTGTTTGGCGCTGGGACTCGGTGCAAAGGTCCGGGTCCCTCCCCATGCTGGAGCTGGAGCCGGTTTGGGCTCTTCCTGCAGCGTGCACGACCCCCACGCCCTGCCGCAAGGTGGGTGCAGAGGTTTCAGGGCCAAGCCCCCGTGGCCTAAAGTCACTGTCACTCTGCAGACCTCCATGCTCAGGGGGCTGTGTCCCCCCAGGGGTGCTCCCAGGCCTGGGATGCGCCAGCACAGGGACCACAGGTGGCTCCCGCTTCTCCTTGGTGGCAGCACACGTCCCAATGCTCCATCGTGCGTGCAGGAGAAGTGTCTTCTCAGAAGCTCTTCAGCTGCCATGTCCCAGTGTGACCACAGGCACCCGTCTCTCGGGGTGCCCAGCACGGGGCGCCCGGGGAGAGGTGACCCCTGGGTCTCACACCGGGTGGGACACAGACCTGTAGGTTTTGGCTTCCTCACGTTAGCAGGTTCCTCTTCCTGGCCCTAAGGAAATGGCCAACCAGGGCAACATCCTGGTTTGGCTTGTTTGGGGCAGGAAGGTGGAGGGGGCTTGGGTCTGGCGGGGTGGAAGGCTGCTCGGATGGGGAACGACTGGGGAGGGTTGGGGGCGGTCGCTGGGAACACGGAGGGACAGAGGAATGGAGGGATGGTGGGGGTGGCTGGGGAGGGATGGGGGAACAGGGGCATGGCTGGGGATGGACAGAGGGATGGGTAGAAGAACGGACAGAGGCAAAGCTGGACAGTTGACAGGCTGGAGGGTGTTTGGGGCAACTGTTTTAATTGGAAACTCCTTGTTCACCCTGAATCCAACACCGTCATGTGGCTGGGAGCGATCTCTGAGGAGAGCAGCACCTCCAGCCGCACCCTCGCGAGGTGGCAGACCGCGGTCCGGCTGAGCTGGAGAGGTCCTCCTGCTGCTTCTTAGGAAGAGGCTCCCCAGAAGGTGCCTTTCCTTTTCCCTCATGGTCTGGCCAGTGGCCCTGGCAGCCCAGAGTAGCCAGAAGGGCCACAGAAACCCAGCCGTGAGCATCGGCTCTTGGCTTCAGCCCCTCCGGCAGGGCAGTGCACGTCGGGCTGTCCTTGGCCGCGGCCAGCACTCGCTCACTGACAAATCCATCCTACTCACGGCCAACCCAGCTCAGCATCAACCCGCTTCACATTTAGCCCGGGCAGGATGGCCATGCTGGCAGCGTGGCTGGCTCTGCTGACCGACCCCCCCCATGGTGCCAACCCTGCCCAAACATGGAGGAACCCCGGGGAGCCCGGCGCAGGGGCGCCGGCAGATGCTGCTGTGTGGCATGGAGCAGAGGCAGGGCTGGCCCACGCGCAGCCACGGCCGGAGGGGACATCAGCCGAGCAGCCGTGCCCACCCCGCTCAGCCTCTGCGATGTGTCGGTGGGGCAGCGCGAGGCTGAGCAGCACCCGGGGCTGGTGGTTTGTGCCCTGAAAGGTGAGGGCACGACGAGCACGCTCCTGGCTCCCAATGGATTATAAAAACCAGGAGAATTCTGCCTGGAAACGGTACCTCTGCAGCCTCCTCTCACCCCTGGCAATGCACTGACACCACTTTCCTTGTTTTCTCCAGCTGAAAAAACACTTCTCACATATGCCCAGTCAACGTTATTACGCACGATGCCGTTGCACACGTGGACTCCGAATGTGCCCAGCTCTCTCTCAGGTTTTCTGCCCAGGACCAGCCCTCTGCCCGCGCACCCCTGCTTGCTCGGGAGCTCTCGCTGGCGTGTCTCAGCACGGTTGTCCCTCCGCCAGCAGTGTGGCAGCTCCCTGGACACCTGATTTCCTTTAGCTCTGTGTAAAAGAGTCATCCTGTGGCTGGAGGGCTCTGCCGGGGAGTGGGTGGAGGAGCCGGAGGCACTGGCTGCGTGCATTTGGTTGCTGCCCCATCCCTGCCCCACGGAGAGGGGTCGGGTCCTGCAGCTGCCCAACACCTTTGGGAACTACCAGTTGCTGCGACACTTACTGGAATCTCTCCCTGGATGTTTCAGTTTGGAGGTCACGGCTGGGGGACCCCCTCCATCCCGGCCACAGGGGCCGGGGCAGCCCGAGTCCCTGCAGGAAGAGGGGCGCAGGGCGGCCCTGGGCAGCAGGGCTGGGGGGACAGGAGGGTGCCGGCCCAGCACCCACTGCCCTGCGTGTCCCCGCGAGCCGGGGGGCACGGGGCAGCACTGGCCTCGCTCCGCACTGCCAGGATCAGGCCCTTGTCCCCTGGCGCAGTGCCCGGCCAGGGCAACCATCCCCGGCGGGTCCTCGCATTTCACCCCGCTCACATTCACAGCTACGGTGACAACTCCGAGCCGCCCCCCGTCCCCTTTTCCACTCACGACTCCCCCTCATTCAAAGCCTGTGTCCTTTTAAGCTATTTTTTTCCCCTCCTATTCATTTCCCGGACGCCTCTATCCTTTTCTCTTGCCTAGCCCCTCTCCCGGAGCAGCTGCTATGCTAATAAGCATGAGGCAAAAAAGGGAGCGAGCCTTTGCAGTGGCTGGGGAGGAGAGAAAGACCCCAGAGCCCTCCAAATGCTAAATAAATCCAAGACTGGAGCAGCACCCCTGAACAAAGAGGCCTGGCCTCCCCCCCTCTCTTCCCCTCTTCCCAATTCCACCACCTTTTCACATTCAAATCCATTAAACAGTGAGCAGAAAGACCCCGAGTATTCATAGCATTGCATTAAAGAGAAAGTCCCGTGGTCCCTCTCCATCCCGGGCTCTCCATCCCCGTCAGGTTTCCCCGGGGGCTGTGTCTGCCGCAGGCTGGGAAACGCCAGGCTTCATCCCCTCGGCACGGCGGAAGAAGGACAAAAGCTCCCCCCGGCCACTGCACAGGGAGCTGAGTTGCCTTTCACCTGTGCTTCAGCTTTTTTCCCCACCTGGGACCCTTGGGCTCCTCCATCGGGATGGAGCTCCTGGTTTCTACAGGCAACGTGGGCTGGTTGGGAAGCACACGGGATGGGAGAGTCTGGGGGAGCAACAAGGTGGGGACACCCCCGCCATGTCTCCTGCCCGTTGACGGCGCTGGGGAGTGTTACGGCAGTGATGGGGCGATGAGAACACCCAAATCTTAGGGTGGTGAAAATCTCCCACAGAGATCTTCCCAAAGGCAGAGCTCCTGGTCTTGGTGAAGGGTGAGAAGGGAGAGGGCTCCCGCGGGGCCAGGCACAGCCGAGGGCCACTGGGAGGTGCCCACCAGCCCCTGAGCGAGGACCAGCCACCTCTGCCTCACCACGGCTGGTGCTCACCCAGTGGGGCAGGTGCCTCATGCTGAAAAAGGAGGTCCCTTAATGCCAAAACTGATGATTTCCTACCCATTTCGCCTAGTTTGCCCTAGAGTCAGGGCAGCTTTCTGGTGCAATGCCCTCAGACCTTTTCCCTGAGCGAGAGGATGCAGTGGTGGAAGTGGCCGTGGAGGTGGGCTCCGTGTCAGCTGTTGAGGCTGATGCAGGTGGTGGGATGCTTGAAGGGATGTGACTCTTCTCTGGAGGAGGAATAGGTGGGCATTTTCTTCTGCCTTCTGGGATGGAAATGGAGACACACCCCCAGGAAGGGTTTCATGCTCTTTTCTGGTACCAAGTTTCTGCTGGAGTCACAGCACTCCAGGAGATGGGGCTTTCAGTACCAAATACTGAAAAATGGTTTAAAATCCTGGATTCTAACATGTGAGGGTTGAAGCTGACTGAGCCATGACAGCTGGAGCATGGAGACTGTGACGGTCACATGCGGTGCTCAGGAGGCAGCGAGAACTGGGACCCTGCCTGCACAGCTTGGTCAGCGGGGTGGGACTCAGCTCTGACCCCGGCATGTCCATCCAAGGTGGTGTCCGAGCTCCTTCTTTGGCTGTGAAAGGCAGGGAGGGATGGCAGCACTTACACCTAAGCTCCTTCTGCTGCTTGAGGTGTCCTTGCCTGGCCTCTGCCCTAGGGTCTGGAGGCCATCCCATCTTCTGGACTTGCACATATGTCCTGGGTACCCTGGGGCATCTCAGCTGGCACAAGGTGGCTGTCTTTTGGTGCCTGAGTCCTGTTCTGTATCAATACAATCAAGAGTCTGGAAGGTGATCGAGGCTACCCTGGCGAGCCACCTCCATGCACTCGGCCCTATCCCACCCTGGGCTCCTGCAGGTCACCAGGGCTCCGTCCTGACCACTGCAGGTGCTGCATCTCTTTGGGATGTGTGAGGGACCAGGCCAGCAAGAGATCTAGATCAGAAGATGGGGAGAGGTGGGACAACCCTCAGGAAACCTAAAATGACATTAACCACTACATGGGACATGGGAGCTCAGACCGCAGCGCAGGGCCCCAAAAGTAGTGTGTGTAGTGCCCTGAGGTGTGTCTTTGCGTGGGAACCTGGGCTCCCTGGGATGCTCCTGGCAGCATGGGATCCCAGGGGTGCCTTCACAGCTGATTCTTTGGGGCTGAAGGACTGCAGACCTTCCCCATTGCAGACCTTCCCCACTGCAGGCCACCAGCTTCTCAGCCTGGAAACCTCTTGCTCACCGCGGGGCCTTGTTGGGCTCCACCAGAAAACAGAGCTCTCTGGGGTGAGTGTCAGCAGGGACCTGGAGAAGTTTCCGAGAACAACCTCCCTCTGTCCTGTGAAGGAAACCAGCTCAAGCCAGCAGTCTCAGCCTCGTATTCCCAGTTCACACAGAAGGGGGGTGTTTCCGTCCCAACCACGGGGAACTCGTGTGTGCGAGCAGTAAGGATTGACCCAGCACACTAATAGCACAGAGGGGGCTATGCTGTCCCAGCTTTGGTGGACTGGCCTTGCCTTGGCAAGGGGGTGTCCTTGGGCAGAGAGAGCGGGCACCGATCCTGGACTGCCCTGAGCAGGGGACTTACTCCTACCTGCTCCTCACCTGAGACAAGACCTCACCTGAGACCCTTCATGGTCGACCTGGCACAGAGGGTGCAAGAGGCATGGAAAGACCCAGATGCTGCTGGTACCACAGTCCTGCTCCCAGGCGACTCCCCATGGTTTGGTCAGTCGTAGGTGGCCATTGCCCACCATTGCCCTTGGAGGCCCTCATTCCTAGTGCAACCCCAAGACCGTGCTCCCACCACCCTGCTCTGCTCCAGCCTCTCCCAAGGAGCAGCTCCAGCAGCAAAATCCACCCTATCTCCGACCTGCCCTTGGAGAAGCCCAAAGCCCAGAGTGTGGCAAGTCCTTTGTCACACGCACGCTGTGGAATGGGGTAAATGGGCTCAGTGGGAGGGGTGAATGCAAGCCACCGTGCCCCATCTGCATCCCAAACTGCATGGCTACAGGAGGGTCTGAGAAGGGCAACGAACACCCATGGATTTTTTGAGGGGTCTTCTGTGGCTGAGAGAACATGGTTGACAAGCAGTGGGGCACCACCATCTCTGACACCAAGGCTGTGGCTGGAAGTGCCCCAGCCCTTCTCCAGGAGGACAAGCACACGCCCAGCCCTGCTGCAGGCTCCAGCCTTCCTCTGAGCACCGAAGCGGGGGTGACTGCCTTAAACTCCAATCCTGCAGGATGGAGCCCATAGGTCTGCCGTGGCAAGGGCTGCGGAGACCTGAATTGCCCCACTTGGCTCCCAGGCTGGTCCAAGGGACACCCCAGCTGCCTCTTCATCCTCACGGGGCTGACCCAAGGGACCTGCAAGCACCCTAGTGCTGCTGTCTCCCAGTGTGGCTGCATCCCAAGGGAATGCAGCGCGGTGGGACCGTCCCGGGAAGGTCTACCTGCAGTGGCAGGTGGGACAGGGGTCCGGGGCGTCCCTCTGATGGGCTGGCCAGGGAGAAAGGTCCCTGCTTAGCAATGCAGGAATGCAGGTCGGGCTGAATGCAGCGGAGGCGGGTCTGATCTGGTGCCCCACTAAGCCCCCATTCTTTCCCAGCCGGTGCATCTTGTATTCAGGCTGCCTGCTCCTAAGCAGAGCGTCTTTAATCCTTCCCTTGTCTCCTCCATTCCCTTTCAGGCCTTTGGCCAATGGGAAGGGGATGAGCAGCTCTCTCCAGGAAGGAAATTAAAAGCGGGGAGGAGGGTGGGGAGGAGGAGAGCGCGGGGAGGGGGACTTGGAAGGGGAGACAATCCTGGAGTGGAGATGCCAGTCATCGGGGTCTCAATAGCCCCATTCACCCTGCCCAGCCACACAGAAAATCAGGGTCACCAGGATCCATGCCCTGCCTGGAGACAACTGTTGCTTTATTCTTTTTAATTGCTGGAAAACGCAGAAAAGTTCACTTGTGTGTGTGGCTGGCTCTGGTGGGGGCTGCGCTGGGGGGCGCGGGCGGCGGAGGGGCGGGAGGGACGGGGTGAGGCCGACGCGCAGCGAGAAGGGACACAAAAAGCAGCCGCACGTGAGGGTGGAGGCTGCGACCCGGCGCGGCGGAGAAGCCATCTGTACGGCTGGGCAGCCGGAGCAGCAGGCGGCTCGGGGATGGGGAGCTGGGAGGTGATGGGGACACAGTGGCTTCGTCCCCCGGGCACCCATGGAAAGGGTCTCCTGGGGTTTTGGGGTGGACAGGCCAGCCCCAGGGCCAGCGGCCAGGCGGAGGAAGGACCTGTGCGGACAGACATGGTGTGGGTGGATGGGCAAGTGTCCCCACATCTCTGGGGATGGAGGTGCCTGGGCTGATGCTGCTGGCTGGAGACACAATGACCGGGCAGCTCGAGGCACAGACACCACATAGAGACACCCTGTGGCACAGCCCACCCCCACCTGAGGATGCTGCCACACCTCCCAGACAGACACACGGCCGTGCCACCTCCACCCTGAGACCCTGCTCCAAGTGCCACCCCATCAGGTGGATGGTTCCACCCCAGGTGGTGCTTCTGTCCTTCTGCACCCATGCAGCCAGCTCCAGGGATGTCCCGAAGGGCAGACGTACAGCCTCGGGGCTCTAGAGGCGCAGCTATCCCAGCAGCCTTCTTGCTCTGCCATCCCTCCCTCTTGCTGTCCCATGTACCCAGATGTAGCTGAGCATAAACCTTGGGACACAGGCCACCATGGGTCACGTGCCACCGATCAGCAGCCCAGCAGGTCTGCACCGGCAGGTCCACAGCTGCCATCCAGCTTTGATGGGTGGCGAGTGCCCAGGGACACTCCAGGAGCAGGACACGAGTGCCTGGGCCACAGATGAAGCCAGTCCCAGCCCACCTCCATCAGGGACAACGCTGCCCTCTGTGAGCCTGGGTGATTTGTGCCTGTCACTGTCCCCAGATCTGGGTTGCACTTCCCTCCCCAGCCCAGCCTTTGCCCCCCTTTGCTCTGCCCTTTGCTGAACACTCAACTGTTCTTTCTGAAGAGCATCACAGATGTGCTGGCCATGCTGGAGGTCCTGCCTGCTCTCGTCCTACAGCTCGTCCTCATCCCACAACGTGCTCCCAGGCACTCCGTGACCTATAGGACACAAGGGAGCATTACCTGAGGTCTCCATGATACCCGTGCCCCCTTGCAAGTCCTCACCTCACCCACCCTGTACCACCATCCCTGCCTACCGTCTTGGCTGGCATGGGTCTGGCAAGCCCAGCGCAAGGAGAGGCAGGCAGCACCTGGCACACCAGCCAGCCTCTGAAGCAGGGGAGATGCCTGCTGAGCAGGGCCCAAGCCTCCAGGAGGTCTCCTGACGAGCCCCACAAGTGCTGTGGGGTGTTCACCCTCACTACAAGGCCCAGAGACTCCCCTCTGCCACAGCTGGGATGACGGATCACAAAAACCTCAGGGTAGGAGCAGAGCCCTCAAGGTAAGGAGCGCCCAGCAGACAGGGAGGAGAAGGAGGAGGAGGTGAAGAAGGAGGAGAGGCAGGTTTGTGGAGCACAGAAAGGAAACCCACTGCAGAGCACAAGCATCCCATGCTGTTCCCGGGCAGAGGGGCTGTGGGACACACCACCCCCTGAAACCCAGCCCATGTGCCTGCAGCTTCATCTCCCTTCCTGGCAGCTCTTTGTTTAAAGCCATAACTGCTGCTATTTTAAAACCATAACTTGACCAGCCCCGATCAAATGCAAACAGAGCCCTTCCCCAGGCCACAGCCTGGGCAGACAGACGGGAGCGTAACCACAGCTGGGGGACGAAAAGGCATTTGGGACACAAACCAGGCTCTGGATGTTCAGAGCGTTTGAAGGACACGAAGCGGAAGCGAAAGCGAAGGGTGCTGAGCCCTGAGGCTGCCAGACGGCTGGCCCAGGAGCAAGGGCAGAACTGGAAAAGCTTTCACACCGGTGCCAGGAGCACAAGGGGAAATGGTAAGCGTGGCAGCACGCGATGGCACCGTACACCAGGACAAAGAGACCTGGGGGAAGGAGGGTAACCACCAAGGTGTGGTGATGCCCCAGCTACCAGCTTCATAGGCCTGACAGAGGAGGGGTATGGTTAGGAAGGGGTTATATACGGTGAAACAGTACAGGAAAAAGTGCCTGAAGAAATCTTTGCAGGTGAAAATCCCAGGCTCTAATAATAAAAATGTAAAATTCAGATTGCGCACAAGGAGAACAGTAAGTCATCTGGAAATATTAAGTGGGACCAGGGAACGTGTAAGCTCAGACAGCGGAGGTGGGAGGTCACCTCCCCCACGTACAGACCGGCTTCGTCAAGACGAGATGCGGAGATAGGATTTGTGGGTGCAGTAAACGAAGCCTCTTGGAGCAACGAGGCTCCAAGACCCTCATCGCAAAGATCTTGTTCTGGGTGGATTTTGAGTGCTTGGGACCGGGTGGAAGAGGCGCCGGGGGAACTGCTTCATACTAAAAAGCACAGCACTGCCAGGTGTAACAGTGCAGCGGGACAGAGAGGGCCAGGTATAGCCCATAATAAGTTCGGGAAAAGGAAGTATGTAGAAATGGGGCATACTATCAACAAATATCCCAACCCCGAGATCCTAAACATAACCTGGAGGTGATGTTAAATAGGCCCTGAGAAGCTTGGGTAAAGCGTGCACCACAATTCAAAAAGAAGATGAGGTGGTTGAACAGCCCGGCTCCCGGTTTGACGGGAGAGTTAACTGGAGGTACCGTGGAAAACACTGGCGTTTCGGAAATGGAAAGCTTGTCTAGGAGAGAACAGGGAAGTCCACAAAACATGGCAGTTCTTCTGGAAACAGGAAGGTAAAAAGCTAAAAACGGGTATGCGGAGCCCCCTGAAAAAGATGCTACAGCTGTTCGAAGAACATGCCCTTAAACCACCAAAACGCAGAAAGCCAACTAAGGGCTGAGGGGATGCTCAGGGTCTAATGGGACCTCCAGGATGGTGAGGCCCCACGCCGCAGCTCAGCGTTTTCCCATGTTGGCCAGCAGCGGTGGGGAGAGCCCAGGCCTGGCGCACGTGCTCAGCAGGTCGCTCAGAGGAGCCAGATCAATTTGAAGTAAATCTAGAGGAAGCCCCAGACTGATGGGACAAGCTGGCTATGAGCACGTCCCCAGGACAGATGGTGTTTACTCGTGTCTGGGGACAACTTATATGATAAACCACAGAGGCTGCCGTGTGGGACCTCTCCTTCCAGCTGGGCAGCAGGCTGGTGGACAGTGAAACTTTCACCTCTGCAAAAGGGAGCTAAAACATGGAGATTCTCTTTGCTGTAGCACCAGTGAGAGCGCAGAGCCTGCGCAGAAGGATGGGATTGTGGAGCGTGTGGCTGAACGTGGAGCTGGGCAGAAGCTGGCAGACCTCCTGCAAGGGGGGACCCTGTCTCAAACGCAGCGGATCCAGAGGGTCTGTCTGGATTGTCAGAAAGCTTCTGACGAGGCGCCACGTCACAGGTTATTAAAGAAACAAAGCTGCTGTGGGAGCAGAAGAAAGGCTCTTCCATGAACTGAAAGGTGGCTGAAGGATCAGAAACAACATACAGGGCTGAACAGTCACTCATCAGGATGGAGGACAGTCAGCAGTGGGGTGCCCCGGGGACCAGCCCTGGGACCAGTCTTATATTCGACACCTTCATACATCCCCGGGAGAAGGGAGTGAAGAGGGAAATCTTCAGGTTCACAGATGACACTGAGCTCTTCTGGATGGCCAAAGGCTGTGTTGATGGGAAGTTTCAGAAGGATCTCACAAAACTGAGGGGCACAGAGGCAGGAGGAAAGCTTTGGTGGGGAGGAATGAAGGTGATGTTCTAAGGGAGAAGCAACCAGAGCGGGGCACTGGCATGGAGCTCAGGACAAGTGGTTAAACTCGGGAGGAGAGCTGGGAGCCATCACTGACCTGGGGATTTCAGAGAACTGTTAATTGGCAGCAGCAGCAGCCAAAAAAAGTCATCAAAATGTGTGATGAAGAAGAGTGTTGGCAACAAGATGGAAAGTGGTTTGTAGAAACTGTAGAAAACCTTGATGCGCCCTCGCCTTGGGTGCCGTGCGCTTGAGCTCTGGTTTTCACCGCTCAAGAAGGAGATAGAGGAGTTGACTTTCTTTGAACCTGCTCTGTGATAACCAACGAGATGAAGCGCCTGTCGTGCGAGAGGGGACTGGAAAGGCTGAGAGTCCCCTGTTTGGAAAGGGGAAGACCAAGGGAGGATATGAGCGAGGCTTGCAAAATCCTTGTGGACAAGATGAGCATGAATCTGCAGTTCTCCAGCAATCCTTGGAGGAAGGAGTGCCAGCAAGTGAGGGGTTTAAAACAGAGAAGCTAAAACTTCTTTACGTAGTGGGGTTTGAACATCTAGAGCTTGCTACCGGGGAGGAAAAGGAGCCAGGCAACACTGGTTCAGAAAGGGGGTGGACAAGCTTGTGGACAGCAGGTCCATAAAGGGACACTGAAGGGACTAGGCAGGAATGTCTCCTCTAGCCTGTAACACAGCCAGCGGGGAGTGGGAGAGGAGGGGGGCCAGGCCCCTGGGAATAAATCACATCTTCTTTTCCGCTGTCGGACACTCAATCCCGGTGGCCCTCACCTCTGCAGGGCCCTGCCCCGTGTGTCCTCAGCCACCTGCTCAGGGCACGGGGCCCTGGGGCTCCGCTCATGGTGCCTGGTGCTCCCTCAGGTTCTGCTGTGCCTCCTGCCCCCGTGCCCGCCCCACTGTGCCCCCACACTGGGGGGGTTCTGGGGGCTGGGGCCTCTCTGTGCCAGTGGGGACGGGGGAATTTGGTCTGCAGGAATTTTCTGCTGGTTTCTCCCTACATTTGGTTTCTGCCCAAACTGGTTTGAAACCGAAGTGTTTTCTAAACTTCCTGCGAATTGGCAGCTGCTCGCGCCCCACAGCTCCCGCAGGACCGCTGCTGCCCTGTCTCCCGGCCAGAGCAATCCGCAGGAACGTCCCTCCCTGGGCAGCCGCAGCCGCCTGTTCTGGCGGATGCTCCCTGGGGCTGCCTTGCCCGGGACCCCAGCAGCCCCCTCCCTGGAGAGCCGTGCCCCGCAGAGGCTCCATCGCAGCCCTGTGCTCTGGCAGTCTGGGGGGGTTTCTCCATCCCCGTCCCAGCCAAAGCAGCCATTAAGTGATCCTGGCACAAACGCTGCCACAGCCTCGGGGATGGGGATGGGGACAGTGAGTGCGTTTTCAGAAGTGAAGAAGGGGATGGGGGCCCGCACCACCTCCCCGGCCTTTCTCAACACAGGACACGTGCACGAGCTGAGGTTTGCAGCCAGTACAGCTGCTCCCCAGCTTTCCCAGCAAGGATGGTGCCCGTGGGCCTGTGTTTGCAGCCTCGTGCTATGCTCACGTGCACAGAAGAGGAGAGGATGGGGATGGATGTGCCCCAGGCCTGCAGCTTCTCCAGCTTCCTCCTTTGGAAGGGAGCAGCTCCCTCCGCTCCCCCCCAGCACCAGCAGTGGGAGGAGAGGAGTCGAGCAGCAGCCGCAGGAAGGACAACTGATGCCAGGGTCACACATCCTCCTCCCTCCCCAGCCAGGTCCCAGCATGGGGCACGTGTGCTTCCAGTAAAGCAGACTGGTCCCCAAAGAGGATATTTAGGAGCGTATCCTGTGTTGTTCACACTTGGGACTGCCGCTGTTTGAGCACATTTGCCCCCACAGGGCATTTCTGTGCACCAGTGATATGGGAAGGCCCATTCCCGCATGGGCAGTGCACGAGCAGCCGGTCCTGCCTCCCTGGACGTTGCCTATTGCCTGCCCCACGACAGCACAGGGCTCCATCCCCGCTGCCAGCACTCAACAGCCCATCCTGCTTTGCAAAGCTCCCGGGGCCAGTCCCCACTGCCCATCTTTGCCAGTCCCCACTGCCCATCACCAGTCCCCACTGCCCATTGCTGCCAGTCCCCTCTACCATCAGTACCAGTCCCCACTGCCCATCATTGCCAGCCCCCATTGCCTGTCGCTGCCGGCCCCCATTGCCCATCAGTGCCAGTCCCCTCTACCATCGCTGACGGTCGCCACCTCCCATTGCTGCGAGTCCCCACTGCCCATCGTCACCAGCCCCCACTGCCCGTCACTGCCGGTCCCCACTGCCCGTCACCACCAGCCCCCACTGCCCACCGTCGCCAGCCCCCACTGCCCGTCGCTGCCGGTCCCCGCCGCCCCCTCTGCCCGGGGCCCTGTCCCGGCCCCGGCGCCGGAGGAAGGGCCGCCCCGGGGGGGCACAGCGATGTCCCCCCACCCGCCGAGGCTGCAGCGCGGCGGGGACCGGAGCGGAGTCGGGGACCGGAGCGGGGCCGGGCTGTCATTCCTTACCGCCGGCTGCCACCTAGCGCCGGCGGGGCCGGGGGCAGCGGGACCCCTGCGCGGGGAGGGACCCCCGGGACAGCCCCGGCGTCCCGCAGCCCCCGCTCGGGGGGCTGGAGCCCAGCGCTGCTTCTGGGCCGGGGCGGGGGGGAGATGCTCCTCCAGACAGAGAGAAGCACAGGGCGGGTTAATGAGGCGGGTTCATTAAAGGGGTCTCTGCCCCATGTCCAGAGGTTCCCCCTTGCTCCTGAGGATGCCCCAGATGTGACGCGAAGACGTGTGCCATGAGATGCCCGGACCACGGCCTCCCCCGCAGCTCGTGCTGGCCGGGCAGCGCATCCATGGGTCCTGCGCAAAGGGTCCCTTGGTGGCCTGCGCTGGTGAGGAGGGGTGAAAGTCCAGCCGCCTCCTGCAAGCGTGCCTCTGGCTCCGGCCCTTCTCTGCAAATATTGGGCTGGGGGCTGACCCGCAGAGGGGCTCCTGCCCTTTGCTCTGTTTGCCATTTCTCCCGGGGCTGTTTGGTTTCAGTTAATCATCCTGCAAAGGCAAACAGTGGAGGGACGGCATGCCCAGCACCACCCACGCCTGCCGGGCCTGGGGATCCTCGGCTATAGGATGGGTGACACCCAGGCATTGGCCGCCGGCTTGGGACCCCCGGGGAAGGGGGTCCAAAAGGGGAGCAGGCAGCGCGGACTCTGCTCCCTGCGGACACTGGTCAGGGTCAGGCGGCCTGGGGTGAGCGCTGGGGACCCCTCAGTCCTCTCCTCTCCGCAGGGCTGGGCTGGGCTGTCAGGGCTGGGGCTCTGCAGGCTCTTTGCAGGGTGCCAGAGTAGGAATATGGATCCCAAGGTAGAATAAAGGAGACGGGCAGGTCCTGGCCCCACGTCTGGGCCAAGCAGTTGTGTAGGAACCGGGGAGGGTGAGGAGCTCAGCCTGGCGCAGCAGGAGGGTGCTCGTCTCCCCTCCTGCACCCCATGTCAGCTCTCTGCAAATGCCCACCGCTGCCGAGGCCCACGTGGCCAGGGCCGTGCAGGGCCACCAGCTGCCCCACTCCCCCCTGGCAGCCCCCCCGAGCCGAGCTGGCCGGCCCCGCTGGCCGCAGTCTGAAGGTCACACTGCTGCGCACTGGGGACAGCACAGAGTCCGGGATCCCGCGGGCGCGCTGGGGCTCAGGAGCACTCTGAAGCCACCGGTCACAATGTTTTGGGGTCTCCTTTCCCTCCTCCTCTTTGCCGTGGTCAGCGGGACCCCCGTCGGGGACCAGGATGAGGATATCCAAGTGCAGGAGAATTTTGAGGCTGAGCGGGTAATGGCGGCTTGCGGTCCCTTAATTCTGGGGCAGAAGGGATAGGGGAAAGCTTTATTTCCTTCTCCTCCAGAAGGGAGGGAGATATTTATCCATGCCCGTGTCAGGCTGTGTGGGACAGGCATTGGCAGCGTGTCCTTCCCGGGGTGCCACCCCACCAGCTCTGGCCGTTGGGATGGCCTCAGCTCGGCAAACACCTCAGCCAGGCGGCCGGAGCCCGAGCGGCTGGGGCTGGTGAATCCCATGAGATGCCTGTTGATCCGCCCAGCCTAAGAGGTGCTGGCAGGGCCCGCGGGCAGCCCCAGCGCGCAGGATTCATGCAGGATGCAGCGTGCCGGGGAGATGTCCCGCAGGCAGCCCTGTCCCCTGCCAGGCTCTGAGCAGCCCCACATGTGTGCCTGGGTCTGGGGTCCCCCGGGACACACAGGGAGATGCCAGCCTGATGCCTCCAGCTCTGCCTGGTGGTCAGGGAACCCAGGAAAATCCTGCTTCGTGCTGATCCGCTTCCTAAATCCTGCAGCAGCTCTGGCCTTGGCACCCTGCACCATCATCCCCCCAGCTGCTCTCTGGGCCAGGAATATTTCGGCTCTGCAGGAAACCAGGAGGTGCCCTACCTCGGTGGAAAGGGCTGGCGGTGATGTCCCTTTTTTCTCCCCGCAGATGTACGGGAAGTGGTATGACATCGCCATCGGCACGACCTGCACGTGGATGAAGAACTACAAGGAGAAGTTCAGCATGGGCACACTGGTGCTGGGCCCTGGCCCCAGCAACGACCAGATCAGCACCGCCAGCACCCGGCTGCGGTAGGGGCACTGCCGTGGGTGCTCGAGCCTCCCCCAGAGCCACCCCACGATCTCCCAGGGGCTGGGACAGGACACGGGAGTTGCTTGCCCTGGCTGGCATCAGAGCCCTGAGGAGGGTCTGGGTTGAGCTCAAACACCCAGGGTGATTTCAGGGGTCCTGCGCCATGGCCTTGGTGCCCAAGACATGATTTTTGTGCAATAACCAGAAAAACGATCACTCCAAGCAGCTGCTTGTTTTCCTCCTCCCTCCAGGCAAGGTGACTGCACGCGTATCTCAGGAGAGTACCTGAAAACCAGCACTCCCGGCAAATACACCTACTATAACCCCAGTAAGTTGGGCTCGCTGCTGACCCGCTCATCCGCAAGAGCTGTGCCATGGCTGGGTGATGGGAACCAGTGCCAGGGTTTGGGAGAGTGGGGCTCCAAAACCACTCCACAGTTTGGGTCATTTCCAGCCAAAGTATGGAGTGAAGTTTGAGGAAAGGGGCTCAGGGGCAGGGGCTCTCACCACTGTCCCTGCATAGGCACAGGATTATGAGACGTTCCAGCAGATCCCTCCTGTCCCCAAGGGCTCAAGCTGCTGCAGGATCCCACCAGCCACATCTCAGGAGCGTTGGTGGTGCCTCAGTTGTCCACAACCCTCGGTTTCCAATCCCCTCGACTAAGAAGAGGCTGGTGAGCCTAAAGGGACTCAGGGTTGTATCAGAGTCCGCTTCCCAAAAATCAGCTGTTTTCTTGAATTAGCTGCCTGATTTCAGCCCCCAGCTCTGGGATTGTCCTACACTGCCCCGTTTCTCCCCAAGGGACAGGAATGATGTTCCCTGTGTCTCTGTCTCACCAGAATGGGATGTGTCTATCCGGTCCTATGTGCTCCGCACCAATTATGAAGAATATGCTGTCATTCTGATGAAGAAGAAAAGTAGTTTTGGCCCAAGCACCACCCTGAAGCTGTACGGTACGTCTGGCTATGGTACTTGAGGACCAATACAGCTCAGGAACACCACCCAATGGTCCCTTGAGGCACCTGACCGTGGCTTTGGAAGTGGTGCTTTGGACCAGTTCATCTTCAGCACTGCAGAGGCTGAGTCTTGTGGCTCAGCTTAAAGCCATATCACACAGTGACCATCCAAACCAGCCCATTGTTTGGGATGAAGGTGGCAACATCTGCTTGGAAGAAACCCTGCAGTGGCAGGAGATGCTGTCTTTTGTGATTGAAAAACATTAGAACCACTTTGTCCGAGCCCTTGCTCAAGGCTGGTCAAGAGCAACAGAGGAGGGGTTGGGTAGGATCAGGAGGCTGGTACTGGGCTTGCCTGTAGCTGCCTGAGCTCTGCAGGTCGGTGGGTGGTTGGGGGACTGCATGCAGACCCCCTCCCACCCCAACCCTGTTCACAGCCTGTTCCCTTGCCCAGGGAGGAACCCGGAGCTGCGGGAGGACCTCATCGAGTCTTTCCAGCAGCTGGCTTTAGAGATGGGCATCCCCGCAGACTCCATCTTCATCCTGGCCAACAGAGGTAACCCACCACGAGGCACTTCTTCCGTTGCCTGTCCCCCCAGAATGCCAGAGCACTGGGGCTGCTCCTTCTTGGTGCGCAAGGCTGGGGAGAAAGGGGGACAGTCAGGATGGAGGGAGGAGAGACAAGGGCTTTAGTAGGGTGGGACGGGAATAAGAGAAGGCCATGTATCAGTTAGGCTTCCACCAGCTTCCAGTTAGTGGGGTCCTTGCTGGGCTGTCAGGTCAACGCACCCCACAATGTTGTACTGGAACGAGGGCGCAGGACACCCAGGGTCACTCAAGATCCCATGACTGGGTGCTCCCAGGACCCGAGGAGCTTCTTGCTCAGCCTGGGGTTCAGAAGGTGCTAGCATGACGGAGGTGGGTGTGGGAATTTCAGGGTGATGCTCCTGTAAGTGGGAGGTGGAAAGCAGCAAGAAGGGAAGAATGCTGGGGTGAAACTGGGGGGCATCCCCTTCCCCGGGGTCCTGTGTGTGCACAGTGCAGGACCACAGTGAGATGAGTGCGTCAGGGTGCCTCCCCTCTCATGCTGCTGATCTTCTCTCCTGTCATCTGGGCCAGGTGAATGCGTTCCTCAGGAGACTGCAGCTGCCTCCCAGGTGAGTGGTGCAGCCCGGGACCTCCTGAGATGGCTGGGGACATCCCCTCCAAGCCAAACCTACTGGAGAGCCGGTGTCCAGGGACCAGGGTCTGTGGGCAGGACACATTGTTTGGGCAGCAGCTCTGCTGACTGCCCTGGGAGATGCTCTTTCATCTCTGCTGATGGGCTTTGCCTGCGAGGACGGGGGCACAGGCAGGCACGGGCCGCAGGGTGAGGGTCCTGGGGCCAGGTGGGCACTAGGGCTCAATTCCAAGTGGAAGGCAACGGTCCTTTCCTACTCTGATTTTTGTTCACGGGGTGAAAGTTGCTGCATGTGGAGCCTGGTGTCTCCTTGCCTGGCTGGGTGCCCCAGCCATGATGTGGACCCCCCCTCCAGGGATGGGGAGGCAGCTCAGTGCCCCACTGATCCTTCAGCTACGGTCACGCAACAGAGTTGAGTTTAGAAGGATTTTCAAGGGGGGGGGGACTTTCATAGGAGAAACAATGCAGTTGATTCGAGAGCAGGTAACACACCACCTTACACCAGCGAGAGCGGAGACATGTCCCCAGCACAGGGCATGACTGGGGCACTTTGGGTGTCTTTATTCAAAATATATGATCCTGGTGCCCACCCATGATGAGCACAGGGCTGGGAAGACCATGATGTGGGGAGGGATCACAGCCTGTTGACCCGAGATCGATGACTGGAGATGTGCTGGCAGCACCGAGGAGGGTTGGAGCCTGGACGGGCTGCAGCACCCAGCAGAGCTGCCCCCACCATTGCCCATCCCGGGGGCAGCAGGGGTCCGGGGGCGATGGGGTGGGCAGCAGGTCCCACGGGCAGGGGCTGACAGCAGCTCTGTGCTTCCTTCCCCGTGCAGAGGGCGCGGAGAGCAGTCCTGCCCCCCGAGGAGGGCTCGGCCGCGGGACCCCTGCCCCCTTACATCGGCAACAAGGAAGGTACGTCCCAGGGGAGGGGGGCTGCATGGGGTGTCCCCCTGCCCTGCATCCCTGTTTGCCTGTGACAGCCCATGCTGCGCTCATCCCCAGACTCGTGCCGCCTGAGCCGGGACCCCGGGCCCTGCAGCGGGATGCTCTCCCGCTTCTTCTACAACTCCTCCTCCATGGCCTGCGAATCCTTCCTCTATGGCGGCTGTCTGGGCAACGGCAACAACTTCTACTCGGAGAAGGAGTGCCTGCAGGCGTGCCGGACCGAGGGTGAGCGGGACCACCAGGAGACATCCCGGTGGGGTGTGGGCATGGGAGGTGCCTTTGCTGAGGCATCAGAGGAGATCTGAGAGAGACCCCATGTGTCCAGCATCCATGTGGGAGGTGTGGGGGCCCTGAACCCCGGCCCTCAGAGCAGCCCCTTGTCCCCACAGCTGCCTGCAGGCTGCCCATCGTCCAGGGTCCCTGCCAGAAGCCGGTGACACGCTGGGCCTTCGACGCCACTCAGGGCAAGTGCATCACGTTCAGCTACGGAGGCTGCAAGGGTAACGGGAACCAGTTCTACTCGGAGAAGGAGTGCAAGGAGTACTGCGGGGCTCCTTCTCTGGCAGGTACCCCCACCCAGCCCGCACCCTGCCTGCACCCTGCCTGCACCACACCGCGCTGTGCTGGGGGACCCAGGGCAGCAGCCTGCACCATCTCCTGTCCTGCTCCGGGCTGGGTCTGGGTGTGCTGGGTCTGCCTGGGCTTGGGATGGGGCTGTCCTGGATCTGGGTGGGCCCAGGATGGGGCTGTCCTGGGTCAGGGACTCTGACGAACTGAGGAACATGGTCATTAATCCACAGACAGTATCACACAGGGGGACTGTGTAGACTGCAGATATACTGAGGCCACGACTAAACTTCAAAATGGTCTTGGTAAAAGGGGAAATGGCCCAAGCAGGCTGGGGTGCCATGGGGAGCAGCAGAGGCAACAGCCCCCAGGAGAGGATGCCACTGAGGGAAGAGTGGCTGAAAGATTTGGGGGGGCTGTAGGGACCCTGACACCAAATAAGGACCAAAACAGGGTCCCCGCCGGGGGTGTACCCTCCATGCAATGCCTGACAGACCCTCCAGCTCTAGTCATCACGGGGGTTTCCATATTGAACCTCCTAGGGAGACACAATGGGCACTGCTCAGCCCGTGGGATGGATGGACCAGCAGGTTTTTGGGAGTGTGACGGGGAAAATCTTCCCACAAAGAAGGGCAAGCTCAAGGGTCTTCAACCACAGCCAGCCCTGGGCGAGTCCTGTGGGGCAGGAGCTGGGCACTCACCATGCCCCATGGATGGGAAATGGGGCCGGAGTAGCGTGTCTTAGCGCAGAGCCCATCTTTTATTATTCCTGTCACCAATATAAAGTTCATTAATGCCACCATTGCGGGTGACAGGACGTGAAGTGACATCCCAGGACAGCATGGGGGTGCATGGAGGGTCCAGACCACTTCTCCCCATCACTGACAGCAGGGACAAAGTGGGAAGCATCAGCCATCGCCATCTGTCTGTGGGGCTAGGAGGGGCTCTGTGGGTCCGTCTGTCACTCCATGTGTCTCTCCACTTGCAGAGGACGAGGAATTTCTGCATCTGTCAAACTGACGCGGGTGGAGGACGAGCTGCCGGCACCCAGCACTGGGGCCCGGCAGGAGGGTGCCAGGAGCTGCTGGCAGCGGCACAGGAGATGTCTCCAGCAGTAAATGTCGCTAATGTGACCAATGAGCCCAGTGTCCATCCTCAAGCTGGTGGGGAGCAGGGTGGGGTGTCCAGGAGGGGCAGAGGACACCGTGGGGTCCTCGCTGGCCTCCCCAGTGGCGTGTCCCCCCGCTTTGTGGGGCTGCTGGGGGGTCCCCACTGAGTCTCTCTCCCTGCCTCAGCTGCCCTCTGCCCACGCTGTGCTGTGCTGGCCAACGGGGCACTGGGGGGCTCAGGGCGTCCCGCTGGCTGGGGTTCAGCCCCCCATCTCCTGGGGGCCGGTGGTGGGCAGCTGGGAAGGGGGCAGCAGGACCAATAATTGCTGCTGCATGGAGGTCATAGCAGGAAGGGCATGGTGGGACCAGGGGGGCAGTCACGGGCCGGGGTAGGGCTCATGGAGAGGGATGGGGATCACGGCGGGGGGGGAGGTCACAGCAAGGGCATCAGAGGGGAACCTGAGGGGTCACAGAAGGGGTTTAGAGTCCCCAGGGCTCTGTGGTGGGTCACAGCAGGGAATTACAGATGTTACAGTGGGTCACAGGGGGATTATTGTGGATCACAGGAGGGAATTACGGGGTTGTGAGTGTCACGGGGGGAAAATGGGGGTGTCACAGGAGGGGATTACAGCGGCTGTGGGGATCACAGGGGGCCATAGAGGTCCCAGAAGAGGACTACAGGGAATTGGGGGCCTACAGGGGTCCCAGGAGGGGATTACAAGGGTTGTGGGGTTCACAGGTGGGGGTCCCGGCAGGGAATTAGAAGTGTTTTGGGGGGGCTCCGGGGTGCTGGGGGCAGGGGTGGGTGGCAGGAGAGGATTATGTGGGTTATGGGGGTCGCGGGGCAGCTATGGCGGTCCCAGGAGGGGGTTACTGGGTTCCCAGGGGTCCCAGGCAGAGGAGCCATGAAGCTCACAGGAGGGGTCTGCAAAGGTCTCGGGGAGCCATGAGGGGCCCAGGAGGGGGTGACGGGGGTTATGGGGGTACATATGGGGGCCCGGGAAGGGTTCCGAGGGGCCGTGGGGGATCACAGGGGTCCTGGGGGCGCGCCCAGGGCGGGCCGAAGCCAGGCGCGGGCCCCGCCGCCGGCCGCGCTCCGCGCCCTGCTGGCCCCTGGCGGCCGCCGTACCCGGCGCCGCGCGCGCCCCGTCCCCCGGCGGCGAGGCGGAAGAGGCAAGATGGCGACGGCGGCGGGAGCCCCGTGCCGCCTCCGCTCCCCGCGCCCGGCCTCCAGCGGCGGCGCCCGGCGGGGCTGAGCCGCCGCCCCGGCCCCACCGCCGCCGGCAGGAGCCCCCCTGTCTCCCCGCACCGCCCCGGTCCCGGGCCATGCCCGGTTAGCGCCCCGCACCCCGGCACACGGCGGGGCCCCGGCTGAGCCCTCTCCCCGCCGCTGCGGGCCGGGCCGGGCCGAGCCCGCACACCTCCGCCCTGCCGAGCCCGGGAGGCCCCTCATGGCCGGCCCAGCCCTGCCTCAGCCCTGATTTTCCCGCGCCGCTGTGAGTCCCCCCGATGCCCCCTGCCCCGGGGCCGCCCTGCCCCTGAGCCCCGGCGCAGCGGCCCTTTTCCCGCAAGTGGTGGCGCAGGTGTGGGACCAGAAAGATGTTCTCGGCCCTGAAGAAGCTGGTGGGCTCGGACCAGACTCCGGTCAGAGACAAGAATATCCCTGCGGGGCTGCAGTCCATGAACCAGGCTCTGCAGAGGAGGTTTGCCAAGGGAGTCCAGTATAACAGTGAGTCGGAGCCCAGGTTCGGGGGGTCTGGCGGGGGCCACGGCTGGCCCCGGGTGGGAGGCGAGACGCGTCGGTGTGGCCCATCTGATGCCCCATAGCGTGGTGGGACTGTGACATGCATATGCTTTCGTTGTGCGTGGTGGTGCTTTTGCCGGTATTTGCCCAAAGCCAAGTTTGCAATGAAATATTAGAGCTTGCGGAAGCGTGGGAGGCAGGAGGGATGGGAAACTTTTCCCTTTCTGTGCGGGACTCGGGAACCTGTAGTGCAGCAGTGTCCCCAGTCAGCAGATGTCCTGAACGGCTGCCTGCTTTCCGCTGATTGTGGCACAAGAGAGAATTCCTTGTAAATCAATTTTTGTCAGTTAAACCATCAAGAGAGTAACTCCCCTGAGTGTGTGGGTGACCTTCCCTGCAGCCCAGGATAATGGTATTTATAATTAAGCTCTAGTGGTTATATGATAAGGGTCTATTGAAAAGCTCTGCCCTGCCAGGCTTCAATACAAGGGGAGTGATGTATGCCTTTATGTGCCCTTGGTACATAATTTCATTCTGATTATCTGTTTCTGCAATTGATACGTTTGCTCTTTTCTCAGGGAACATCTTCAGAATTTTTTTTCCTTTCAGTGTTGAGGCTCAGGGTTGCGTTTTCCCCCTGATGCTCAGTAAAGGTTATTTCTAATGTTTCAGGAGGGCACTGCAAGTATGTGAAATACATCCCAAAATAACAATTGTGAGACAGGGACGGTAGTTATGTCATCCTTGCTGAAAATAGAGATGGTACCAGAGAGCGCTGCGAGTATCAGCTCGTCTGTGTGGATCCAGGCGGGCAGGGAAGTCAGACTGCAGAAGGCCGAGAGACTGGCGGTTTAGAAGGAAACTGATTTGTAAACGTGGCACTGACTACATTCTGCAAAGGCACACGTGTTGGAGGAATGGAGCTTAGGTTGGATCTTAATCTGAAAGAGAACATGAAGGGAGGGGTTTGCACTTTGGGGTTTGGGGATAGGTTTTTTTGCTTTTTTTTAGTATTATCACTGTTGACTGGGCTTTTGAATGGATATATTTTGAAGCTCTGTGCTATACTAGGGAGAGCATTTGGTGCCTTTGTCCATCGCGCATCTGTTAGATATGCCAGTAGTGCTTAATTTAGAAAATTAGTGTCTTAGCAAGCAGTCAGGAATGTGAACAGAAGCACAGTGTTGTTGAGAGACTTTATTTCCAGTGAAAGACAGGGGGTGAGGATGAAACTATTATGCCTCGGAATACAGCACTGCGTGGTTAAACACGTACCTGGAGATCTGTTGGTTAAAGACCATTGATCTGTGCAGAGGCTTCGTGCATCCCACAGACCAGAACACATCCACGTGCGTCACCGGTACACGTTGAGATCAGGTAGCTCATACCAGCTTGTGAATTATGTAGGAGAACGGAGTTGACTTTTCAGGGAGTGAGCGTTTGTGCTGCGGGTAGTATGGATCAGCTGCATCCTGCTGGCACAGCAGTCGACGAGGACGTGTTGACTAACTGTGCTGTCAGTGAACCTGCATGGGTATGTACCTACTTGCCGTTAATGCAGCAAGGCCAAAAATGCCAGCAGCTGAGCTACCAGCTGTAGCTTGGTTGCTTTTTGTCTCCTTACTGAAAGCCTTGGGAAAGCTTTTTGCTTCGTGCCCTGTTTTATCAGGATTTGTGTTCCAGTTATTGCTTTCATATCTGGACTAAAACTGCAGCTTTCAGTCACTGCCATAAGGGAAGCTTTCCAATCTCCATAGTAACTCTTCCTGGATCGCTGTTACATAATATTTATAGGAGATACAGGCAGGATTACGAAAGGGCTTCGGAGTACCCTACACAGGCATGGCACTGGAGAGAGGGGCAGGTTCCAGCACGGTGAGGTTATGGTCTGAGGTGAAGGTGGGCTGTGCAGGAATGTCATTACAAGGGCCGTTGCCCAGGAAGGGCAGAGCTGCAAATCCTATGCACTGCCAGGGCTCCTTTCTTCCCAAATGTGTGACATTCAGCAGAGGAGTGCAAAAGGTGTTTTGTAGCCACCATTAACACCTATGGATCTTTGAAACTCCTCTGTTCTCCTGCAGTTGGCTGAACCTAAACCAAAGGGTGCTGTGGTTACCTGTTTTAAAGAAATGTTTCCTTGCTTTTGTAGACCATTACTGGCTGTGAACTGAAGCCCATTTCCTTCCCAGAAGTGTATTTAGTGTGCTGAGAATGCCTTGAGTTGCTCGCTGATGAAGCGGGCAGTAAATGGCCTTATCACCTGGCTCTCGGTGCCTCGCTGCAGGGCTCAGAACAGGCCATGCTGTGCCAGCCTTCACGGCTGGCAAGTACATTTTGTAACCAGACAGCCCCCCGGTTTGAGGTGACACTGAAGATGGCGTGGTGTTCTAAAGATTACAAGCTGAGGATTAAAAGCACTGGGTGGTATGCACCTCTAAGTTGAACCAAAATGATTGATTTTGACAGTCTCTCTCCCACTCAGCTAAGTTTTCAAAAGGAAGAGTGTTGCAGGGTGAGCAGCTTTAGATTTCTAATGAAACGATGAGAGCAAAGGCCAGTATTAGCCCTCGGCAGCAGTCACGTCCTCTGCATGGGACATCCTATTTCAAAACAAAAACACTTTCATATTGCATTCCCAGCACACACACTCCTTGTTTGCTCTCTTTATCATCTGCACGGAGCTCCTGTGTTTTACTTACCGTGGCCCAAATAACACCAGAGTTCCCCGAGCGCTATGGAAGGTACAGAGATGAAAATGATGTGGGTCTCTACCATGTATGTAATGGCTTGGATGTTTATGGGAGATCATGGTTCCAAGTATGGGAACCAATCTTTGTGAAAACTTGGGTCAGTTCCGCTGATCTGATCACCATTCGGGTAGCTGTGCTAGCCCAGGGAGGGTAGCACAGGCCAGAGCAAGTGGGCTTGGTGGAGAGCAAGTGAGGTGGATCTCATTCCTTTGTCAGCGGTGCTTGTTTAAACAAATTACAACACAAATTACAGAAGGAAGTACCAGCACGAGGTTACTCAAATGTGGAAGTTCATGTAAGGCAATGATGGGCAAACAAGGGTGAAAGGAAGGGTTCTGGCTGGGTTGCACTGGCAAGAGGATTCCCTGGGAGTTATCCATTGGTGATCAGTGACAGGAGCAAACGATGTGGAAGTGCTAAAGGTTCGGATCCATCCATCCTGTTGCCCAGAACACGGCACGCCGCCTGCTTTGGACTTTATTCTTGACGCTGCACCCAGTGCGCTCACCACGCGACAAACCCCACTGCTGCGTGTGCCTGGAGCACGGGCTGCTCTCCTCTGGGCAGCTGCGGCCTGCCCGTGACAGTCGCCAGTGCAGAAATACCCAAGTCAGTAGCTCCAAGATTTCCCTCAGTCCCTCCCCTTATTACTTTTCTGCCTAAAACGTGCTTTAAAAGACAAAATGAATACCGTATATCCTTTTGGTAATCATTATAGTCCTTACTTCTTTTGTGTTCTTTGAGAGTAGTAGTTCCCAGACTCTGTAGTTTTAAGTGTTTTCATTCAGCGCTACTCCGAAAAGAAAGGCTTCCCCTCGTCCTGCTGCTTCCCACCTTCTTGTGTTTTCTGCTACTGCTGATGCAGGTGTTTGTGCACCTTGTGGCAAACCTGCTTCGACTGTTGTCTGGCCTCTTCCCCCTGGGGAAGCGTGGTTGGGGGTGTCTGCAGATCAGGTGTGCTGCTTTTGGCAGCAGAACCAGTTTAAAGGATTTGAGTTGCAGCCTTGTAGTCACAGTCCCAAAGACCTTAATGAGGGCAAGGTTATGACCCTCCGTATGGGGATTATTAGCAGAGAAGTTTGGGGATCTTTGCTGCGGGGTCTGAGATCCTTAGTTGCTGCGGTGTCCTGGAGCAATGTGGGCAGAGCTGGGAGTTGCTCATTTCTAGTTCTGAGCTGGTCTGAGACCTGCCCTCTGGGCCCGTATCGTCACTGCTCTGCTTCCATTTCTTCATCTGGAGAGTGGAAATCCCTCTATTTGTCCTGATGCAGTGACAATATGAATAAAGCGATATGTGATTCTATGATTCTGTGATTCCTCTCATCTTGATCTATTCCCCATCCCTGCCCTTCTTCCCACAGATAATTTTCCTGTCTTTGCCACAAACCTATGGCTGTTGCAGTAAGTGCTGATTTAACTTAAAATCAAAATAAGGCAGCGATTGTTACTGTCCCGTAGGTAATGGTACTAACCTCACCCATAATTACGGGTTCTTTTTCTGCATTCAGACACAGCCCAGGCCTGTCACGTACCTGCCTGGCTGCACCCTGAAGCTCACTCAGCTCTTCCTGTCTTGAAGGTGCCTGTCATTGAGTACACCTGCCCCAGCCACGTCCCAAATACAGATTTTGTTTTGCTAGAAATTATTTACATCACCTGCCTTCCTCCTGTTCTGTTTTTAAAGACTTTTTCTTTCTTCAGGAAAAAAGTCAGTGAAAACTCATGCACTGTGTAGGAGGTAAGAGATCCTGATATGGGGAGTGCTGAAGCTGCGAAGGGCCGTTGGACCTGTTCAAACTGAGCATGTGGTGCCACGAGCACCTTGCGTTGATCTGAACGTGAGCTGCTCAGGGGTGGGGTGCTCTCCTTGCCATTCCAGCCGTGCCTCCTGTGTGCTGCTCCTACCGCTCCTGCAGCTGGGCACTTGAGCTAGAGAAGAAAACTGAAAAGGAATAATTTTGGGGTTAGCTTTCAGCCGGTTCAGTTCCTTGATCCGACTCAACGTGTAGCTGCATAAATAATGCTCTTGGCACTAGGAAGGTCCCGGGGGAGGCAGGATCACCCCTTCTGGGGAGAGCTCACAGTGAAGTCATCTGGCAGTGATCCTGAGAGTGCACCTTGAGAGCGGCCTAAGTATTTAAGGGAGGGTCCATTTGTCCCTTAAAACTCACTGTTTCAGTATCTCATGCTGCACTTCGTGGGGGAATATGAATTTTAAAATGGTGCTCTAAGGTAGGCAGCGAGAGCATTTAGAAAGCCCTGGGTTTTAACGGGGGCAAATGGAATCTCATTCTGCCTATGCCATGGACTTGCATTAATTCAGAAAAATCAAAGGAACCCAACATTGATTGTTTCACTGTAAGTAGGAAACAGAATCACACACAGAGTGACAGGAAATGCAGGAAATGGTTTGTTGTCTCTGCAGAGATGTGCTGAGACCTGTAAATGAAGTCAGCCTATAAATACTATGTTCATTTTTGCCTTTGTTATCCTTTTGCTATTTTAATAAGTAACTTTGTAAAAGAATAAACAACAGCACGTCTCAGTGTACAGCAGCAAAAGCACAGGGAAACTGCAGCACAAAATTTCACCAGACTAAACTGTTCCACAGGCTTTGTGGTGCTGTCTGTTTTACCTTGCCGCGGCTTAACACCAGCTGGCAACCAAACACCACGCAGCCGCTTGCTCGCTCACCCCCGGTGGGATGGGGGAGAGAATCAGAAGGGTAAAACTGAAGAAACTCATGGGTTGAGATAAAGACAGTTTAGTTTAATAGGTAAAGCAAAGGCTGTGCATGAGGAAAGCAAAACAAGAAATTCACTCACTGCTCCCCATCGCAGGCAGGTGTTCAGCCATCTCCAGGAAAGCCGGGCTCCATCACACGCAACGGTGACTTGGGAAGACAAATGCCATCCCTCCGAACGTCCCCCCCTTCCTTCTCCTTCCCCCAGCTTTCCATGCCGAGCACGATGCTCCACGGCGTGGGACAGCCTTTGGGCAGCTGGGGGCAGCTGTCCCGGCCGTGTCCCCTCCCAGCTTTCTGTGCACCCCCAGCCCTCGCCGGTGAGAGGCAGAAAAGGCCTTGGTGCTGTGCCAGCACTGCTCAGCAATAACTAAAACGTCCCTGTGTTATCAAGGCTGTTTCCAGCACAAATCCAAACCAGCCCCATACTGGCTACTATGAAGAAAATGACCTCTGTCCCAGCCAAAATCAGCACATACCTTAAAGTTTACCTCTTAAACTTTTCTCTGAAATGCCTGCAATAGCTCCTGAGTTACAACAGAAGGCAGCCTTCAGTCTGAGATTTCCTTGCCCAAATGATGATGCACAACCTAATGCTAATCACCTGAATCTGCCATTAGATGCCTCTGAGTGGCCCATTTTCTAGGGGATAATAGCTCCTATTCAAAACGCAAGCATAAAAATTCTGTTCAAGTCAGCTTGTGTTTCCTAATAGCCTTGTGGTTGCCACTTAAAACAAGGAGGGTATTTAAAAAAAAACCCATCCTTTAATGTAACAGAAAATTTAGAAAACAACGCATACTGTTTTCAGAAAGAAAATGGTAGCATTGGGTAGGCTCTGGAAAGTTCGTGATGTTAATTGCTGCAGAAGTTACTTTGCCAGGTTGTGTACAGTTGATGCATTGGACACTTCTTCGGGAGGGTCTGAACGAGCTTCTCCATTGACAGACTTTCCTCGCAGCGGGTACAAGCACGTGCAGAAGCAGAGGCGCGTGGTGGTAGATGAGCTGGTGCGAGGCCGGTCGGTGGAAATGGGGCTGTTGTGCCTTTACCTGAGGCTGCAGATTCTGAGAATGCCGAGTGCCGTCAGTACACCTGCACCTAAAACCAGCTGAGGGCTGGCTCCCGTGGTAGAGACTCTGACACACAGAGAACCTTCAGAGATGCAGTTTCTCTTGGTTTTATTTCACTGTTATTTAAGTGAGTGTATGTCCCCAAAGGGGCATGCTTGTTTTGGTTCAGTTTAGCTTGTTTCTAAGGACGTAACATAGACTGCTTTTGATTTAATTGGAATCGAACTGTGGCTATCAACAGAGGCAGTTTGGCGAATTTATCGGGGGCAGTTTAAGATAGACTCCTGTGAACATTCACTGCTTTGCCCCTCGTCCCTGCCAAGGATTGTCTCCTCACCGCAGACTGTCTGGGCTGTGAGCTGGAGCACCAATACACAGTCCTGTTCTGCTTCCCCTGGGAAAGGGGCTGCTGCCCCAGTGCGAGAAAGCTGGGGACAGCTGAGAGCAACGGCAGCTTAACTCTGCGGTGATGTTCACCAGAAGCTGCCTCTCAGCTCTCCAAACCCATCCCAGAATGGTTTCACCGCTGCCGGGGTTCAGAGTCGCACCCCCGGGGGATGTAGGGAGCAGCACCTCTGAACGCAGGACCCGGCCTCATTGGCTCCGCCGAGAACCGGTCCTTGAGTTTTCAGGGACATGGGGCAAGTGGATCTAGGAAGTGAGTATTTTCTCAAGGAATGAGAAGTGTTTAAGGAGAAATGGGAACGATAGAGGAGGTAACTGAAGGAGAAGCCTGGCACAGAAGGCTGGCAAAGGAGCAGGGTATGACAGAATGGGAGTACGGGCTAGGCAGAGGTAGAGAAGGCAGGAGGATGGAAGGAATGGACGCTCAGCTGGCTGAAGTTGTGCAGAGTCTGGAGATTCAATCTTGATGTTGGTTCTTTCTGCTGAGCTAGTGTGAGCAGCTGAATAAACGCTAATTTTAATGACTGAGGCTCATGTTTTTTAACAAACCCCATCTATGCCTGTGTAATATAGGAGAACTAATTACGTCTGAATAATGCTTGCAAAAAGTTAACATGCTTTTCACAGCATTCTTTGATTTGTTTTTAATCAACTTTATTTGTCTGCTTGCTTTTTTCCCCAGTGAAAATTGTCATCCGAGGGGACAGGAACACTGGGAAAACCACACTCTGGCACCGACTGCAGGGAAAGAAATTCATTGAGGAATATATTCCAACTCAGGAGATCCAAGTCACCAGCATCCACTGGAATTATAAAAGTAAGATGGAAGGGCATGGAGGAAATGACAGTCATGGGACAGTGCCTTGGGGGTGGAAATTCTTCTGCAGCCTTGTTTGCTTCTTTCTTCTATGTCTGCTTGGGAGATAAAATGATCTCTCATCACTCTTGTTATTTTAATTTATTATTCACAGTTTCTCAGTTGTGTTTTTAAAAGCTTTACTCAGAAACTATATGTTATAAGTGCTAAAGGATAGGTCTTTGGAAGCCGCAATTCAAGGAAAGCGTTTAATAGGTGATCCAAAAGATTTGAAATATTTGTGATACGCTTGACTTGTTAATGCAAACAGGCTTATTACGGAAATATGCCTCTGAGGCTAACCCTGCTTTTGGTGTTACTGTTGCGTAGAAGTGAATAGGGTGGTGCAAACTAGTTTTTTACTGATTAAAATATAAAGAGCATCCTGTAACTGGTGAAGGTGATGTTTAAAAAACGACTGTAGTACTAATAACTCCAGGGTGACTTACTGAACCACAGATGTATCTTATCGGTAGCTTTTTTTGAGTGCTTGTTTGGGTCTGAGAGATGAGATGTGAGGGTTTTTTGTTTTCCCCATCTGCTCTGACGGTATAAAGGGGCTATGACAGCCCTGGGTCTCGCCTGGAGAAGACACGGCAGGCATTGAAATTGCATTAGGCTATGATTCAACAGTGCGTTAAGTCCAGCTTTCAGGTTCCTGATCAAAAATGCTGCAGCCTTGTGGGGTGAACTACTGATTCAAGATGAACTTGCTCTATAAGACTGCTTTGGTTTTAAAAAAGAGGTCAGCAGTTAGTTTGTCATTATCAGACGTTGTCCATCTGCACCGCCCTGACCTTTTGTTGAATCAGGTACTCTCTGTCTCCTCACAGCTGGGAAAAAAACCCGTGCAGTTTGGGTAGACACCAAATTGGGTGCTTCGTCTAATTCACCAATTAAAATTTGCTTTGCTGGATGATACCATGATGCCCAAGTCTTGTGATAATGATCACAGAGCCACAGGGTGTGTTCACCAGCAGCCAGCCTTGGGACAGTGCTCTCTCAGTCTCTGTTGGCTTCATAGGCTTCCTCGCAAGGAGGGCAAGCAGATACTGCTGTTGTATGTTCACAGGGAGCTGGTAACCAAAGTTCTGGAGACTCTCGTGCCCTTATGGAGACAGGCTTCCACGTGAGTCAGCTCTCTCTTGACAAAGGTTGAAAAGGTTTATAAGGATGGATGGTTGTAATTTGCCTCGGATGTGGGAGAGAAACAGGTCATACTTGCTCAGGTTTTCTCTCGTTCAGGATCTGATGTTGAGCTAAGCCTGATCACAGGTTTTCAGATTCTTTCACAGGGACTCTCCATGTGACGATGATGCAAAGGTGTGCCTGTTGGCTTCTACATTTCTTCTTAAAGGATCTGTATTTTGGGTACCATCTTCCTGATGTTCTGCTTATCAATTGGACCAAGGCGTTGACAGATGTGCGGTGCTCATGCAGTGGTGTTCGCCATCTGCAGCGAAACCTCTGGCATGATGTATTTCAGCTGTGGCATCCTTACCCCACACTCCTCTTTCTCAGAATATCAGCATATCAGTTACTGATGGGTGAAAGTAGAGCTTACAAGTCATTTGGATGATGGAAACTATCTCCAAAATCAAACTTGAGTGCTTCAGCCTAAACAGACTTAGATCAGAGTAAGAAATCACAGAATGGTGGGGGTTGGAAGGGACCTCTGGAGATCACCCAGTCCAACCCCTGGCCAGAGCAGGGTCACCCAGAGCAGGTGGCACAGGAACGCGTCCAGGCGGGGTTGGAATGTCTCCAGAGACGGAGACTCCCCCACCTCTCTGGGCAGCCTGTGCCAGGGCTCTGCCACCCTCACAGCAAAGAAGTTCCTCCTCATGTTGAGGTGGAACTTCCCATGCTCAAGTTTGTGCCCGTTGCCCCTTGTCCTGTCCCCAGGCACCACTGAAAAGAGCCTGGCCCCGTCCTCCTGACACCCCCCCTTTCAGTATTTATCAGCGTTGATAAGATCCCCCCTCAGCCGTCTTTTTTCCAGACTGAAGAGCCCCAAGTCCCTCAGCCTTTCTCCATCAGAGAGGTGTTCCAGTCCCCTCAGCATCTTGGTAGCCCTTTGCTGTCCCCTCTCCAGCAGTTCCCTGTCCCTCTTGGCCCGGGGAGCCCAGAACTGGACCCAGTGCTCCAGGTGCGGCCTCCCCAGGGCAGAGCAGAGGGGGAGGATGACCTCCCTCCACCTGCTGGCCACACTCTTCTTAATGCCCCCCAGGATGCCGTTGGCCTTCTTGGCCACAAGGGCCCATTGCTGGCTCATGGTCATCCTGTTGTCCCCCAGGACTCCCAGGTCTCTTTCCACAGAGCTGCTCTCCAGCAGGTCACCCCCAACCTGTCCTGGTGCATGGAGTTATTCCTCTTCAGGTGCGGCACCCTACACTTGTCCTTGTTGAATTTCATAAGGTTTCTCTTCCCCCCAGCTCTCTCTGGATGGTGGCACAGCCTTCTGGTGTGTCAGCCACCCCTCCCAGCTTTGTATCATCAGCAAACTTGCTGAGGGTGCTCTCTGTCCCTCCGTCCAGGTCATCGATGAATATATTGAACAAGACTGGGCCCAGTACTGACCCTTGGGGAACACCACTCCTCACTGACCTCCAACTAGACTCTGTGCCCCTAATCACGACCCTCTGAGCTCTGTCTTTCAACCAGTTTTCAATCCACCCCACTGTCCATTCATCTGACCCACATTTCCCTATGAGGATGCTGTGGGAGACCGTGTTGAAAGCCTTGCTGAAGTCAAGGTAGACAACACCCAACACCCACTGCCCTCCCCTCATCTGTCCATCCAGTCATGCCATCGTAGAAGGCTATCGGATTAGTCAGACATCATTTTCCCTTGGTGAATCATGTTGGCTACTTCCAATAGCTTTCTTTTTCTCCACATGCCTTGGGATGATGCTCAGAACGAGCTGTTCCGTCATCTTTCCAGGGATGGAGGTGAGGCTGACTGGCCCATAGTTTCCTCGGTCTTCATTCTTGTCCTTTTTGAAGACTGGAGTGACATTGGCTTTCCTCCAGTCCTCAGGCACCTTGCCTGTTCTCCAGGACCTTTCAAAGATGATGGAGAGCAGCCCAGCAATGACTTCCGCCAGCTCCCTCAGGCTCTCGGGTGCATCCCATCAGGACCCATGGACTTGTGGATATCCAGTTTACTTAATTGATCTCTCACGTGATCCTCCTCAACCAAAGGGAAGTCTTCCTTCATCCAGGCGTTTCGCTGTTACCTCCAAAGCCTGGAACTCCTGAGGGCTGGCCTGAGCAGTAAAGACCGAAGCAAAGGCGGCATTCAGTACCTCTGCCTTCTCTGCATCCTCCATCACCATGGCTCCTGTCTCACTCAACAGCGAGCCCACATTTTCTCTAGTTTTCCTTTTGCCTCCAATATACTTGAAGAAATTTAATTCCAAGGAGGCCTTGGCTATCCTAGTTTTATCCCTGCACGCTCTGGCGGCATTCTTGTAATCTTCCCAAGTGGTCAATCCCTTCTTCCACGTGCTGTAAACTTCCTTCTTCCACTTGAGCTTTTTCAGAAGCTCCCAGCTCAGCCATGCAGGTCTCCTGCTTCCCTTGGCCGATTTCTTGCTCTTAGGGGTGCACCGATCGTGAGCTTGGAGAAAGTGGTATTTGAATATCAACCAGCTCTCTTGAGCCCCCCTGCCTTCCAGAGCCCTAGCCCATGGGATCTCTCCAAGCAGTTTCTTGAAGAGGTCAAAGTTAGCCCTCCTGAGGTCCAAGGTTGCAATCCTACTTGTTGTTTTGTGCATACTACCCATGATCCTGAACTCTGTCTTCCCGTGATGATGAAATGAAATACCTCTTAGATAGCCAAGTCTAAAGAGTGCACTGAATATTAATTGTGGTTTTCTGCAATATCATCAGTAAAAGCTTCCGAGTTCAGTTTCCTCGCTAATCAGCGTAGGTAACAGAAGTACTGTTTGTAAATACAGCCTGGGAGTCTGGCATTTGATTTCTAAGGGGCTTATTCATACCTAATTGTTTTTGTATACACGAGCAGGCATACCAAATGCATGCGTACAGGTTTCTGTATACACGCAGAAAGGTGTTTGGAGACTGTTCATGTGTAGAGACGTCTAGTCGTCTTGCACGTCTCTGCATGTTTTAGGGACCGTGTGTTCTTTTACTGAGCTGAGACTCAGGCACTGGCTTTTTCAACGTGGATGCAGTCCTGGGGCAGAAGACGGCTGCGCATGAGGCTGGCTTTTCTGTGTGTTGATAACTGCAGGTGTATTTGTTATTTCTAGTGCTTATGTGATACGTTTCTATAGAGCTTGCTGGTTAGCGTACATAGTTTTCAAGGTGAAGTGTTGCTGAGTTAGTCTAAGTATCTGTAAGGCTGTACATGAAATTGTGCCTTTCATTTCTGTTTCTTTTACATTGTAAAACACTGTATTGTTTTCTCAGTAATAATTTCCAGCAGTATAGGAAATTTTCCATTAACGTTTTTAAAACTTGTTTTAAAAAATAGCCCTCTTTTTAAAAAACCTTGTAAGGTATGTTTCCTGCTGTGAAAACTTTCCACCCGAGATGGGCGATGTGGGCACTCTGAGAAATTGGCTCAGATCTAATTACCGCCCTGTTGGCTGAGTTAATCTGTGCAGGAAAAATAAAGTTTGTTTTTCCTGTGGTCATGCTCTTGAGCTACCCTGAATAAACACTGTGAGGTAGCTGGCAGCAAATATTTACGGATGTTAATTACATGGCTGTCAAATATTGAAGGATTCTTAGGTTGTCTGGTATTAGAAGATTTAAATTTTACATGTGGAGTGTAACACCTTGTCATATCTCCAGAAATTTTATGCTGGAGGAATTAATAAAGGTAGAGGGATTTGAGTTGTTTCTTCCTACTTAGAATGAACAAAATTACTTTTCTGTTCCAATTGTCTCTACAATGGATATTTGTCATTTTTGTGTCCGAGTAAGGAGTTACCATTCCTGACCCTAATGAATGTTTGCTTAGATTCTGCTAGTCACTAATCTTATTCTCCATTTGGCAGTCTCAGAAGGGGAGTCTGGAATAAAAATTGGCAAATACTTCTGTTCAGATACTCTGAGTGGTTTATAGATGGGTGTGAGGAATGGCAGAGCTGCTCTGCCCTGTAGAATTTGTGGTCTAAAGCGATACGATTAATTGAATCGTATAATTGCAGGAGAGTAGATATGTCCAAGGGCCTGTGAATTCCTGGTGAGGAACCCACCCATGAAGCAACGATTATTATTTTTAAATGAGCTTTCTTGCAAGTGGAGTCTTCTCACATCTCTCCACTGTTTTTTGAGACAGCAAAGTCCCTGGCTACAGAGTACTGAGCCAAATCGCAACGGAGTACAGATCTTTTGAGTGGTTTGATCCATGGTTTCTGCTAATCCAAGTTAAAGGCTTAAAAGGATGAATTGGCACTTTCTTTTTGCTGCAACGTGCCTTCCAAAGCCATTAAGGTGAAATGCTGCTGTGTGTGAGTCATACCAAAGCCAACACAGCAGCGCTAAAGTAATTATCCTCTTGTGTGTTCAGGATAATCAGGAATGGAGCTGGTGATGAAAAGGAAGAACTTAATGGCTACGAGGAAGAAAAAAATCCATGTGGAAAAATGGTTTCCTTGGATCTCGTGCAGTCAGGTTCTTCTTGAAATTCTGTGCTCCCCCTCAGATAAAAGGGTGTAGAACAGATTTTTCTGGGTCCAAGGGTTCAGCCCCTCAGTCGTCTGGGGGTTCTACTGTCGGTTACTGCAGAAATCGTTCGGCAGCAAGAACAGATCTTAACCGAGGGTGCATTTGGTGTTAGGGTAAGGAGGTGGAGATTTCTGGAGTTCAGGAGCAAAGTCCCAGTGCTAGGTACCGGGTCACCCCTTGCACGTCATCCCAAGGGTTGGGATGGGGTTCCAGCTTCTCTGTGGAAGCCTCTTGATAGCGTTTAGGTTCTGCTTCACATGGCGCTGCTGGAAAGAACAAGCAGCCCTCTGGGCTCTGCCTGTGCCCCTCCGAAGTTTGCCATCTGAGAAAGGAAAACATCTCCTGCCCTTGGCTGTTGCCGAGATGGATTGCTGGTCTGACCATCCCCTTGTCCTTCAGGGCCAGCAGCAACACTGCCAGTCCCGGCTGCAGGGTATGAATTTGGGGGCAGAACTCCACCAGCCGATCTGTGTCCCAGCACCTGCGGGGTCACGGCGCACCCCAAGTGGGCCGTGGACTCCAGCAGCGCCCGTCGCAGGGGTGCCGGTGCCTGGGCGTGAGTAGCCAGCCCAGTACAGCTGGGTGCCAGGAGAGTGAGTGGCAGGTGGGGAGTGGCTGGACTTCAGCCGTAGCTGGCCTGATGGCCTGTAGAAATACTCAGGGGCAGAAGTAATTTGGGGAGTGTAATGGTTGGAGCGGAGGTTTTAGGACTGCAGGCTGCTGTTGTGTTTGCAGGCTCCTCTGAGCCTGAGGCACTGGCCGGGCTGAGCCTGGGCAAGTCTCCGGTTCCGTCCGTGCCCCGCTGGCGAAGCGGAAGATACGCGGGAGTCGCTGTGAGGAAAAACAGAGGCTGATTTTGCTTCATGCATAAATGTAACATAGGATCTTTCTCCAGAAGCAGAGGATCAAAGTTTTCCTTTATTCGTAATCTGTCTTTACAATATTTTGAAACATTTAAGTTTAGCCAACAGTGAATTCTCTAGAGGAAACGTTTCCTGGCTTGACAATGAGGTTTAGCTGAATTCTCATGCCATCCTAGGAGATTATTTTCTACTCTGAGACATGATCCGCCTATTCCATTGCTTTATGTTCAGAGCCGCTCCAAGTGCAAGCTTTTGCCTTGTAGCCTACACCTTATCCAAAAAGCAATTGTTTCTTGGAATAACTTCTTGAAGACCAGACTGCTTATTTGGATTCGGCAGAAACATCTAAGCAAAGCTGCCCGTCCCTCCTGCCATCTGAATGTTTCGCTGCCCGCTGTCAGTACCGGCAGGAGTCTCTCTGTAGTTAGAGTTTTGGTTGTCTTGCTTCAGATTTTGGAAACTCAAATATATGTTGCTGCTTATAATTTACTGATACTGCAGCTTGTTAAGAAGCAAAATTGCTAGTAATGTCTTATTTTTCACAAAAGGCAACATGAAATTTGCAGAGAGGGTGGATTTCTGTAGCCGCGGGACTGTCTGCGCTGTTTGTCACATTCCCATGACGATGTGACAGTAGTAGTAAGGCTGATCTGCCTTAAATGCGTATTTTCCTTTCTTTCAGTTGTACGCCTTGCTTGCAGACCAGGCTTTCTTCTCCAAATTAAATTTATATCTTTTTTAAAAGAATATGAAAAGAATCCACACAAAATATTTATAACATGCTTCAAATCTGACATAAAACATCAAGGAAATCTAGCTATCGCTTATGTGACTAAGGGTCTTTGAGAAGTTCTTTAGATAGCACGGTTTTGGTGTACAACATGCGCCTTCAACAGCGGGCCTTCTTGTGATGTTTGGGTTTTCTTTTAACTGACTCGAGAATTGCTTTTCCTTTGACGCTGATCTCCTCCTTTGACAGCGTTGGCTTTGGGTGAGGCTTTGGGGGGGCGTTGGCTGTTGGTCATTTTACTGAAACCCCCTTCTAACACTTTGTGTTCTTGTGCTTTTAGCCACCGACGACATTGTTAAAGTTGAAGTCTGGGATGTAGTTGACAAAGGTAAGAATTGTAACTTCCTTTCTAATGGAGATTCATTGTTCTTTCTCAAATTTCGTTAGACACTTACCTGGAATTCAGAAATACCTACTTCTACTTTAGAAAAACATCTGTAGTTACTTTTTTTCAAGTGCACGGATGCTACTTCCTGAAAAAATATGGAAAGGAGAGAGGAGTCTCCTGTGCTAGAGCCCATTATTCGCAATCTGAACTTCAGATCAAACCGGCTGTTGGGAAGCAGTTGTTTCACGTGCTCCGGGACAGATGAAACAGCCTGCTGCTCGTGTATTCAGATTCTCTCAACTTTACTATAAACTTATCTTCTCTCCTTTATAGTTTTATATATGTTTAGACAGCTACTGAGTTCTTTGTTCTGTTTATAAAAGTTGTTGCCGAGCTGTTTTTGTAAAGGAATGCTATTGTTAAATTGATAAAATGTTATCTGCAATGAATAATGTACGTAGGAGGGAAGGATAAAAGAGAAGCCAATTACGTAAATTCACTTAGGACAGAAAATGCAATATATTTAATCCAAAATCATTTCTAAATGCTTAGCCAAGCAAAATGTTACGTTGTATAAATACATTTTTCATTAATTTTCAATTTTAGTCAGAGTAAAAAATTCTATTTTATAAAAAAAAATAAAAACAAATCCCCAAAACATATGTGACGAGGCAGTCTGGATGCAGTGGAATCTGTTGCTCGAAGGGGGTGGGGGTTAGATGTAAATGTTAACAGCCCATTCCGTAGCCCCGAATGCAAATATTGTTTGGCTCTTATGAGGCGTTTTGTACCGGCCAGGCTCCTGCTTTAGAGCGAGTATGCTCAGGAACGCAGCTCTACGAGCGAGCGGCTCTTGCTCTGTGGGTTGCGCTCCACGTTTGCGTGTGTCTGTCAGTCAGATCCGTTGACCGCAGTCATTGAAACTTAAACTTTTATGGTTTGGCTGCTGATCCCTTTCCCCCAGCCTTCGCTAGAACCGGTGCTGGCACACGTCCCTCAGCAGACCTGCATCCCAGGGGCATTACCCCCCCTGTACCATCTGTGCAACTTACACACGCGGTAACGCCGAAAAATAAGAAGTTAAGTATAAGAGGGAGTGGGAAAGAGAGAAAATTAATTTTTCGTGTTGGCTAAATTGTATTTAAAATAGTACAAAAGCACAGATAATTAAAGATAGCAGCTCTAGTTCACATGCATAATGGAGCCTTTAGGTTAAACTTGAGCCAGTCACTTTAAATGAAAATCCCGGGCGCTTTATCTTTTTATTCTCTTAAACGCCAGCTTTCACAGTGTAGACAAAACCTTTCTTGGGCCAGAGTTACTGCTGAAGTCAGTCTGATTGCAGTTTGGCTTTCAGATCCTGGGATAAGATGTGCCGGGCTGGAATCTGAGCAAAACATCTGTTTTCTCGCCGCCTTGCAACTTTGGTATGAATAGATAGACAGTTAATTTTGGACTCATGTGGTTCCAGCATTTATTTCTGTGAATAGCTTCTCTGAGCAGAGTCATCTTCTCAACTGGAGACTTGCCATTTTTTTTGGCAAAACGGATCAGATTTGATACGTGCAGATGTTGATAACAGCTCTTCTGATACCGCTTTCATTTCTGACAGCGGAGCATGTGTCAGAAATCTCAAGGGACTCTCTTCTCTCTGCTTTATATTCTTCTGAAATAAAGCTCATTGTGTTAAGATCGGTACTTATGGACCACAGATATGTATTTGTATGTAATCAAATGTACTTAACCAATGCAGAGTAAAAATTCAGATCATTGCTATAGCGGTGCGGGTTCTTGATAAGGACAACTTTAGGAAAATGTGCAAATTAACTGTTAAGAGCTTGCTCACATCTAACTTTCATCTTAATGTTATTTCATGACATTTTTGTTCTTCCTTCTGTGTGCTTAGGACAAAAAATCCTCCTGCGTGATGCTTTTGGTGAGAGCGACACTGATGTAGACTGTAGACTTTTAGTAGTGGAGTATCCAGTGCTGCTGCAGCAAGCGCTGACAAGACCTGATCCTCCTTTTTTTTCCCTTGCCTACCAGATCCTGGCTAATGTGCATATTTAGAGTCGTGCAGAATGCTGCCTTTATCAGGCTGGATTTGAAACTGCCAAAAAATGCATTTCGACATGCGTTGTTTTCCAGGCTAAATTTTTTTGCCAGTGTTTTCCCGTTTTTGGAAGAATTGTTCCTTGTTAGAGAAAATTAAGAGACCTCTGTTTAAATTAAGACGTTTGAAAGTGTATTGAAAGCCTGATGTGGGGATGTAACTAGACTGTCTAAAAAGATATATCCGTAAACTGCAGTTTCCAACTTCAGTCTTGTAAAGCAGCTTCAGCCTCTTCTCTGCTATGCATTGCTGCCCTTCGTCGTGTCCCGGGGTGAACGTGCACTGGAGGATTTGGGGAAACTTAGTAAGTTGCACCCTGAAAAACTTCACGTACTGAAGCTAAATGTGGTTTTACTGAGTGGCCTTTCTCCTCGTGCTCGCCAGCAGCGCGCCCCCCCAGCCTTGGCAGTTCAGCAGCGTGCTCTGATGGTTCCTTCCAGCCCGTTCCAGGAGGGCAGGAGGCAGCTCGTTTGGCCCTGCCTGGCTGGTGGCTGCTGCCTTGGTGACGTTTGTTTAGCGGAGAGATGTTAATTTGGAAGTGTGGGGAGATTTATTGTGAAAGCTTAAAACCTCTGAGGCTGGTTGGTGCGCTGAAGCAGGGGGAAATAGCGACCACTGTCCTGTACTGCTCCTCTTACCTTTTCCTTGACTCTCTGGGGTTTCTTATTTTGCAATGCGCAGACTCACTGGAGCCTGCTGGGTTCTCCTTGGGCCTGCTCCGAGAGAGGGGCTCATTTCTGTAATGACGCCATTTGTTAAAATCTTAACGAGTAGAGCTTGCCCACAGCTACGGATTGTATTGAATTTTGTGCGGTGTGCGGAGTAAAGACCATCTCCTTTGCTGCCCTTGGGATTAACAGAACACAGGCAAGGTATCTCTCAGCACAAGTCACAGCCCTGACTCATCCTTCTGGCTGTGCAGCAAGTTGTGTAACTGCTGCGGGTCATAAAGCTGTAACAGATCTGAATGCAAAGAAGCTGCTTGGATGCAGGTGATTCAGGAGCAGTTCTGGCCTCCTGTCTTGTAACTCCTGCTGGTTTGGTTTCTGCATCCTTTCCCACACATTAACCGAAGGGATGAAACCGTATTTTTTTTTTCTATGGCCCCTAAAATAGCATGAATTCTTTCCCCCATATTGGAGACTCCTTTCCTTTCCCTGCCTCTTCACCCCTCTCCCTCCCAGAGGTGTGCTGCAAGAAGGAGGAAAGAACAGAATTAACATTTCTGTTATTTTCAGGTGTCATAAGATAGATAACACCGGGGGTGCAAATATTCTAGATATGTATTTTTGAATGGTGAAGAGAAGCGTCTCCCTCGCACCGTGGACAAGGTTTATTGGCAAGCTGTGCTGAATCCTTGCTGTCCTGCAACAAAACTGATGGTTCCCAGAGGTGCAGAGGCTCTCAGGTGCTGGCCATGAACCAAGGCTTCTGGCATTCAGAAAGGATTGTTGTGTAGCCTTTGGGCCACTGCTGGAAGGTTATTTGGTTTCAGTCTTGCTATTGTGCTTGGAAATAAGGAGCAGTCATCGTTCTAGGTAGAGAGGAATCGCAACGCGAAGACCCTTGCCTTCTAATCGAGGCTCCTAGATCGCACAGCAGTGCGACCTTGAAGACAGGACCTCGGTCATATAACAACACAATCTTCATTGTGCACTTACCGTTACAGGCTGTATTGCATCTTTTCACTACATACATCTTGTCTTCATCTGGCTCATCCTGCAGTTTTGGTTCCAAAAATAGACACTGTGCATGAATATGTACACACATGCGCTTTTCAGCTCTGTTACTCCTTTGTAGATGACCTCCTTTACAGCAGTGATGAGCACCACCTAAGAATATAAGAATATTACTCATTCCTCTTGCTACACACATAAAGCCCTAAGCAGGGAGAGGCGTGCGAGTCTAAATTCAGTCTCAAAGCATTGGCCGTACATGTGTCCAGGTTACCTTGATGGCTCAGGACGAGAGGACCTGTCAAGAGTATTTGTGGTTGCTTGGGCTTCTGTTTTAACACCTAGAAATTCAGGTCATGCCAAGCAGAATTTAGCAGTAACTGCAGAAGTAGGGACGTTTCGACATTCAGAGAAACCACACAAATGCTACGGACTTGAAATGAACGTAATTGAAGTAGGAAAAGGCACACAAGTCCTAGACATCCCACACCTTCAGTTGCGCTGGGAAAAATCAGAGCCCATGCTTGGATCCTCCAGGGAAAAACGGTGCATAAATGGGGAAGGATCAGGATTAGTATTTCTGCTACTTTCAGATGCCACCAGCAAGATGACACAAGGGTGGCAAACACTTCGCAGTGCTGCAGTGAAGCACCCACCAGGCGCTGTCAGGGTGTAGGGACTGGAATCTCCTGCTGTATCCTGCAGCATTAAAAGTTTCACGAGTAACTGAGTATTTCATAACTATTTATCCTTCTGTGCAAAAGGAAGTGAAACACGCTGTTTCTCACACGCAGCATCTGGCAGAACCACAAATTTTACAAGTAGTTGCTCCGTGTTTGAATAGTTGTCGGAAGCTGGTTTGGTCCCCGGTGTTGCAGTCTATGGAAGGAGTCAAGGGGAGGGTTTTTTGCGGGTGCATCTGAGCTGCCGACATGTTCTGTTGTCGGTGACACAGGGAATTTCTAGAAATTATGAGAAGGAACTCTAAGACTCTGCCATTATAATTTAGTTAACTTGTCATTATTTTGACTAAGAAAATATGGAACCAAGTTAATTCAGAAATACCGTTCTTAATTGCTGTCAGTAAGATCTGGAAGATATTTGATGTCTGTGAAACATAACTCGATCTTGCAGGGTTGTGCATTGTGCAGTGCTCATCATTTGATAAAACTCGGGAAACTGCTGTACACAGACAGAGTTTAAACTCTCTACCTGGGGGCAAGGGCAGATTTTTCATGGCATTTCAGCACAAGGCGAAAGACATCCTCCTCTGGCGTACAGTCTCCCAGCAATTAGTGCTGAGTGGCTACAACAGAAAATCGCGTTAGCTGATGGCCCCTCTGCTAATCCTGGGTGCAGGTATGTGGTGTCGTCTTCTCTGGCTGCTGTGCCTGCAGGCGTTAAGATTTGGAAGCAGGATTGCAGCGTAAGTGATGTAAAGCAAAATTTTCAGGGAGCCCGAGGTTTAAAAACACCCACTCCTTTTCTGGGGGCGCCGAGTCAAATGCCAGTGGTACTGTAAAATGTCGGTTTGTGGATTTATCCAGTGCTTATTGAAGCTGTAAGAAAAGGGAGAAGTCGCAGGGGGTCTGCTCTTTAAGCTTAAGGGCTGTATTTTAGCACATGCCTTAGAAGCAGCGGATGATTTGGAGGGAAACCCGTGGTTTCCTCCAGGCGGGATTGTGGCTGTGTCACTGCAGGGCAAGTCTCCGTAGTGGCTTTCTTGTGTCTTTTCCAAGTGTTTAGCCTGCTGCCTCTTGCACTTCCCTGTGATCTGTCCTCTAGCTTGTCTTTGTGCACGTGTCGCTGGAGCGTGTGGCGGTGGATGGTGCATCTGCAGGATTTCCTTTCTGCACCGTTGCTGGTGATGACCAGACCTGACTCTCTGGCTCTGGCCTTTCACGCGCGGGCAGGCTGTCTCTCCCCCCGGCTTCTCCACCTCCCCCTCGATACAGTTTGTTTGCTTTTGCTTAGATTTCCCCTCGTATAATTCCGGTCTGTCTTTTGGCTGTTAAATTCTCATCGTCTCCTGCCACCCCTTTTTTTTGGGTCACAAGTCAGCCCAAAGTGCCCGCTGGGCTCTGAGGTGACATTTATTGCCAAGACTGCTCGCCTCAGGTCAGTGACACAGCACAGCAACGCCGTAGCATCTCAGGAAGGCTGCGTGCGTAGCGGTGCCGGTCAGTCATGACAATCTTCTGGTTTCTTCAACAATAACGCAACAAAAAAATGTAACAGATCAGCTTCCCATTGTGGTCAGTGAGGGCACCAAACCCTGTATTATTCAGTCATCGTGGCTTTGTGCTGTGAAGCGCGTGGTTTTAGCTGCTCCAGACTTTCTTCCCGTTCATCTTTGAGTTATTCAAGCTGGTATTCTTGAACAGGGTAGCTGGCAGTTTTCGGCAAGGCATGTCCGTCCCACCCCTCCTCGTTCCCCGTGCTTCTAGTAGAAGTTGGATCTGCTTTAAGGTCATATTCAAAACGCTGGGCTTCTGCCCATCCTGGACTTCTCTGCCCGGTGTAATGCCCTTTTTTTTTTTTTTTTTTTTTTTTTTTACGATTCTTTTTAAGGAAAATGCAAAAAACGAGGAGATGGTTTGAAACTGGAAAATGACCCTCAGGAGGTGAGTCACCTTTAACGCGGATGTCTGCCTCTTAGCGGGAGGCCTCTAGTCCACCTCTGGTCCATGGAGAGTAAGTTCTGTATTTGTTTCCGCTTTCAGGCTGGCCCGGCAGGCAGTTGAGGGGCAATCTGATCCCTGATGCTCTTCGCTCTTTTGCCGGTGCATTTTATCCTTGTTCGTGCCCTCACCGCAACTTCCCTGCTGTTTTCCCTTCTGTCTTTTGGGAGTGACTGTGCCCCAGATGTTTACTCGGTAGCTTTGTACCTGTCTGCACACCCTCAGTGGCAGCAAGTCCTTTTGTAATGGACTTCTGGAGAGACCTGAAGAGGTCACTTGACGCCAGTGCTCTCTGGCTGCTCCTTGAGACTGGGCTAACAATTACCTTTTAACACCCTTTGAAATGCAGAGGAGGAAGGGGCAATAGAAGTGCTACCTAGTGTGTAAAAATAATCAGAGCGGCTTCCTCAAGGCTCTTGCACGAATTGCGTGTCCTTTTGTTCTACAGCAGAAGGTCCAAGTGCCCCATGGGAGACCATACTGCCACTTCCCCAAACTGTATTTGGGCTGCCAGTGCACTTCACGGCACCTCTTTCACAATATGTACAATTTTATCCTCAGGAAGAAATCAGTTTAAAGGCACGTGATCCCATGATCTCTGCTGCAGCTCTTAAAGAGCTTTATTGCTCCTGTTTCTGAGTCAGTGCCCTTTGGGGCTCAGCGCACAGACCATGTCCTGGGACTGGCTCAGGAACGGCTTTGCTGAGGTTGATGGGAAGGGCAGCAGCACTGATGTGGGGAGGGCTGAGCGCGCGGTTCTGGGGGGAGTCAGGGCTGTGAAGAGTTGCCTCTTTCACCGGGGTGCCAGTCCTGCTCAACCTGTGTGGTCAGATGTGGGGAATTTTCTTTCAAAATTTTCTCCTGGCGGGGGGGAAAAACCCTCTATGAGAACAGATATCACAGCTGCTCCTTCCTTCACAAATCTCCGTGCGTTTTCCACTCCTGGGAAACGAGTGAGAATTATTCCGTAGGCCCCAAATTGCGGCAGGAGCCTTGGAGGTTGAGTACAGTACAGTGCCAGTACTGTACTTTGCAGCATGCAGAGTCCAAATGATGGAAAGCAGATCAGGGACTAGTAAATACTTTCAGCCCTGCCGGGGAGAAACTCAGTAGACAAATCCTGGCTTTATACACCGGAGGCAACAGAAGTACAGTCAATATTTGGGTCGGCAAAGAGATGAAATGGGAGCTGTGACCTCTGTCCTGCGTCCTGTCGCTTATATGGAGTTATCTTGTCAACACTGGATTTGGGGGCACAGGGGAAAGAGGAGCGGGTGGGTTTTAGCATTTGCTGTCAGACGTGGTTTTTTCGGGGACTGTCAGGTGCTTCACACCCCGCTCCTGTGGGCAGTGGGGACTGTGAACCACCAGGTGTCTTGCGTAAATGATGATGATGTGAAATCCGCGGATGCTTCTTACCGTTTCTGTCATTTCAGAAAGTTTGCCTGTTCAGCCCTGTGTCAGCTGCGTTCTGTACAAGGCTGAAGTTGAATCAAGTTATTTACTGTGTCTTTTGCCTTTTATTTCCTCAGGCAGAGTCAGAAATGGCTCTGGATGCAGAGTTCCTGGATGTCTATAAAAACTGCAATGGCGTCGTGATGATGTTTGACATTACCAAACAGTGGTAAGACACCTTCAGCAGCATGCACCCCGTGATTCTCGCTTGTTTGGTAAAAACAAACGACTTTTAGGCTTCTTGATTCCCAGATGGACTCTGGAGCTGATAACCAGGCTACTGAGTTGAAGCAAGCTTGTATCCTTGAAAATAATAGCTTTATCTTCTGACGCGTCTTCAATATACTCCTCTGCTGGGCTTGTTTCACACAAGCAGTCTCCCTGGGGGCTTGTGCGCTGCAGTTTCTGATATGGGGCTGTCTGAGGCTTGGTAATTAGTGCTGTCACAGGTGCCAAACATGCTGGGCATGTTACAAACCCCTGCTCTCCAGAACACAAGGGAAAGGGAAATGCTCCTGAGAAATTCCCAGGAAGACTGGGATTAGTGAGGATTATTCAGAGGCCCTAGGCTGCAGTAGCGTACGGAAATAATGAACTGTTCATTTTGCACATCTGCTGAGGAGGGGGAGAGACATACGGAAGGCGGAATGGAAGGAGGAGGTGGTAAGAGTTCCTGCTTCATATTTAAGCTTGTGTTTTACAGGTTTGGTGTGGGTCAGTGAGCCTGTGACAGCTGGAGGGAGGGAATCCTTTCTTTCTGCTGACCCCACACAGTTTTGTAGGACTGAGGGCAATATTGCGGTAGGAGATGTGAGGTTGCTGGTGGAAGTGGATTATTGAACCTTTTTTTTTTTTTTTTTAATGAAGAATGATACAAACATGTTTACAGTTCATGTATTTATTTGAGGGGGCAAAGAAGCCACAGTCTTAGAAAGATTTTGGAAAAAAATTTTTTTTTTTTTTTTTTCCCTGTGATGTGTGCATGAAACTGCTCACAGAATGATGTTCCCACTCATCTGCCTTTATCTCTCTCTCCTATGGTGAAGGACGTTTAACTATATTCTGAGGGAGCTTCCCAAAGTGCCGACCCACGTTCCAGTGTGCGTGCTTGGGAATTACCGAGACATGGGGGAGCACCGGGTCATTCTGCCTGGCGATGTGCGGGACCTCATCGACAATCTGAACAGGTAGGATGGCACCACGGTCACCAGGCGGGGGAGCAGACCTCGGCTACTCTCTCATCACCTGTAGATAACCGTATTGCTGCCGTGTTTGAGATGCACGCCACCGTTGTCCTCTGACCCTGTGCCTAACTTTTGGGCTTTCAGATCTCCAAGTGTCTCGTGCAGCACCTGCAGTTTGCACGATGGGCTCTTTGATCTAGGAGCCTGTACCAGGCAGGCTGTTAGCTATATTCTTGGAAACAGTCAGCACCTGTTGGCATGTGCCTTTCAGAACTACTCTTCCCAAAAAGTCGTCTTCTTTCTGGGTAGTCCTTCTCTTGTGAAAGAATCCTCTCCCTGCAGCGCGACCGTTCCCTCCTCCAAATAATTCTGGTAGAAGAGAGGCAGCTAGTGCAGCTGGCTACCTTGCTCTTCCTCTGAGAGCATTCCCACGCAGCACTTGCTGGGCACAGCCACGTCATACGCCTCCCTTGCCAGCCGGGCAAGGTTTTCCCTTATGCAGAGATCTGAGGCTTTCCGTTATTTAGTATAAAATAGTCTTTGTTGTTCAGGATTCAGTAGATTGTACCTTTTTGTGTGGTTTTGTGTTTTTAAGGCATTTTTTCATTTTCCCAATCTCTTAGTTGTTAGTACCTCTGTCAGGCACACAGAAATGATGTCAGTTTTAAGGCTTGATTCTGTAATGTAATAATTTCTTTACAGGTTCATCTCTGTATGTGACTTAGCTGAGTTTCGTGCCCACTGCTGATGCTTGTGACTTAATGTTAGGTCTGTTTGTGGTTTTAAACCAAAACCTTCACTGAACCCCTCATTTAGTAAACCAATGGCCCGGTGTCCTGACATAGTATTCCTTAGTCTGGCAGCCTCGTGACGCTGCAACACAACAGCAGCCGCGTTGTGCCACCCTTCCGGAGGAGCAAAGTGTGAATTTGGTCTGTAAACAAAATAAGGAGTCCCTAGCAGAACGACCTGCTAGCCTACATTTGGGGATTGAGGGCTTGGCTTGTAAATGAGGGTTGTTCGTGGTATGTAGTTCAGCAAGTGCCTCTTCTGTGTGTACACAGTCTATGGTCTTTGTACAGTTTTCTTCTCTCTCTCTGTCTGGTTGAGACAGGCCTCCCGGCTCCTCGTATTTTCGCTATGCTGAGTCTTCCATGAAGAACAGCTTTGGCCTCAAGTACCTGCACAAGTTCTTCAACATCCCCTTCTTGCAGCTGCAGGTAAGAGAGAGGGTGTTTCCCTGATGTGCTGGGCGGGTGGGACAGAGTCCTTGTCTCTAAGGTGGGAATTTGGTATTTGGGGTTGCTTTTGTTGTTAAAGGATCCTGAGTAGATCTTTGGTTTTGTAAGAGCTGTTAACAAAATTATGTCAGTACATTAGTGCCTATGACTTCAACACGTCTCTGCTTGCGAGAGGGCTCTTCTCTGCTGTGTTCACAAATGCTTACCTCTGGAGAAAGGATCCGAGGTGATGAATAACACCGGCAAGAAAATTGCATCCAGTGGTGTAGGTACCAAGTCAAAAATGTTACGTGCACGCATTTGTTCAACTTCTTGTTCAAACATTCTTGTTTAAGTTCTGTTCAATTAAAACTCAGGTGAGGAGAGGTTTGGTCATGAACTGAACAGTTCAGGGACAACTGTCTTTGCCCAACTGGTAACTGATCTGCTTGGATCCTGTGCCCATAGATCTAAGTCTCGTGTCTCCTTCATAATGGAGGTTTCTTGGGTGAGCTGGGTGGAAAGCAAAGGCCGAATGGGCACGGAAGGGTGGAATTCTCAGCTGTGGTCCTTTAGAAGAGGACCTTTTGGGGTGATCACACAGGAGTCCTTTGGGATCAACGTCATATGCATTTGGGGGGTATGTATGATGTTGTATCATTGTTCTCTTTTGGATGGAAAAAACCAGGCAGTTGGTCTTGATCAACTTTCACATTACTTTCACCGGTAACTGCAATGTCTGTGTGTATTTTTATACAAATAATCCCCACTGAAATGCTAGTTCAGAAGAAGGGCGGATGTATTAGTGGATGTCACCATGGCCTCAGGCTGCAGAGCAGAAAGAACCGGGTTAAGAAAATCGAATGTATAAAAACCCAGTAAAACAAGTCAAACAATAGATTTTTTTTGAGGAGGAAGTTGTAGGAATCTGAGATATAAACCCAACTTGCTGCGTAGTGGAGAAGATTGAAATCTACCAGCGTGGTGTTGGTTAAATGTTTGGTTTTATAACCTTGGCTCCTAATGGGGAAGTGACGTCTTGTGGAAATCATGCAGAATAATTAGTTCCCAGGTTACTTTTGTCGGTGTTGTAGATCTCTCCTTTTTTTTCTCAAATACATGTTGATAAGAGACAAAGCACAGCCTTCCTGCCAGATTTGTTTCTGGAAGCTGCTTGTAACGATACTGTTAATAATCAGTATATACAGTAATTTCCCTAGCTGTAGTTATAAGCAGGAAATGCCAAAGCATTTGTAGTATCGGGTTTGCTTGGGAGCAGCTTTAGGATGGGAGCCTTAGGGGACCTTTCATTTAAATGTGCTGCGTGTAAGTAAACATCATCCATTAATCTGAGACTGAAGGCAATTAGGACACTTAGATAACGTAATGGTCCCCAAAGCCAGAGAACTTCTTGGGCATACCTTGGTCTTCAGGAAAATAATAAAAATAAATCTCATACAACCTTTAGTTGTTCGGAGGTTCCAGTGACGGTTGCTTGGGAGAGGTGAGGGAAGTGGGGTGACCAGCCCACATTCGTTCTGCTGCTCGGGGTGCCACGGGGAGTAGCCTAAAAGGTGCAGGTGCCACATAATAAGACCCCCAAAATCCTGTGTTTTTCATAGAATCACAGAATGGTTTGAGTTGGAAGGGACCTTAAAAATCATCTTGTTCCACCCCCCTGCCCTGGGCAGGGACACCTCCCACCAGCCCAGGTTGCTCCAAGCCCCGTCCAGCCTGGCCTTGAACCCCTCCAGGGCTGGGGCAGCCACAGCTTCTCTGGGCAACCTGTGTAATGTAACTGCAACCTCGTGTAATGTAATTAAATACTTCAGCACTGCAGAAACAAGCCTAAAAAGACTTCTCATTGCAGTTTAGTTCCCAAAACATACAGGGGGAGGTTTGGAAGGGCACACGTGAACTATGCTTGTAAATAAGTCTGCTCCGTTCTTTGTACCTCGACGCAGAAGGTGGCAGTGGAGGAGGTTGTCCTGTGTCTGTCATTCAAGGAGAGAGTGGCCAGATCACAGCTGCCTGCATTTTCCTTTAAAACAGCAAGGCCATAACTAATTCCTGCAGCTCAGTGCTCGTACAGGGACTGGAGGCAGGTGCTTTTCTGTGCATTCTGATAGAAGTCACAGCATAGGATCCAATGTGGAGAAGGCTTCTTTCATTTCTCTCCGGCGTGCAGGAGATCCCTGGCCTTGCCAGTCTGTGCTGAGGCAGGTGACACTGCAAATTTGGAGGCTTTTGGGTGCCCCAAGTAAAGCTTGGGGCTTTACTTGATGTGGATCTTCAGCCGAGATGTGCTGCGCTTAGTTTTTCCAATGCCACTTGCATTTATGCCGCAGGTTTATTAGAAGAGCCTCGCGCTGCTCCGCGGTAGCTGCTGCTGGGTGGCTCTGGGCGTTCTGCTGCTCCTGGAGACCCGCTGGGGGCTGTGCCTTTGAGGGACGGGGAGCCAGGGCTGGTCCCGCTGGGCCTGATTAACCACCTTGCAGCACGATGGTAACATTTGTAGGAAAATCACAGCTAGACTTACTTCCTAAAGATTCTGCTTATACCTTCAGAGAGAAGGTATAAGGTATACTTGCCAGTAACAGGCTCCAGAAAGGAATGGTTTCCCTGGGACTTTGGTGGAAAGCAGGGTTAAAGGAGAGGAATGCTCCCAGGTATTTAATACACGTATGATTTAATCGGTCTCAGTCGACCTCTGGGGTTTCTCTGTGGTCCTCAGCCTGCCCTCCCGCAGCTCCCCAGGGGAAGGGGAGTTGTCCAGCCGTATGCGAGATTCCACGCTGTCCTTCAGCGGAGTTGGTGTTCGGAGCGGTGGTTTTAAGTTGCACACTTCTGTGTTCAGCTTCCCTTCATGCATCTTTCATAAAAAAGCAGTGCCTGAAATTCATACCCCCGGTATAGAGCGCGTCCCCTCCAGCAGCCCGCGCTCGTCCATTATTTATCAGTTCCTTTCCAGGGGAAGGATTGTCAAACCTGAGAGGGCGGTTTGGCTGTAGGTAGTGCTGGTGGCCCACAGAATGTGCAAATGTGATCAGGTCAACCCGGCCTTCGGATGCTGCGCTGGAAGGAGACAGAATTCTGCAGACGGCTGAAATTGCCTTTTCCCAGGAAGCACTTGAAAGTGGCAGTCAGCCAAAGCGCCGGTCTGTAGCACATGACTTATTCCCTTCTTTTGGGTCGTTGCTAAAAATAAGCTGTTTCTTTAATATTTTAATACCAGCATGGTAAAATAGAATTTATTTTTTAAGTATTTGGAAGTCCACTATTAGTGATGAATTTTTACAGAACTAAACGCAGCTCTCTCTTAATTATAGTTCTTAATTTACTGTAATCTGTGAAAATTTAAATAAATACAACTCTGGTATATGTTGCTGCCAAAGGATGAGGAATGACAAAGCATTTGTTTAACAAAAGCCATTATCTCGGTGCCTAAGGTGAGCACTGGAGAGCAGCGGCCCTTCTGTCTCTGTTTACTCAGCTAATTTGGTCAGCATTTATTTCACTCCTGTTAGGAACCCGAGGACGAGGAAGCAAAAAAAAAAAAAATGCTCTCTTTTGTCTCACTTTTGCTTACACTGTATGAATAACATAAAAGGATGAAATCTATTACTTCTAAAATTTCGAGTTTCTTGAATTCTGAAGTCTAGAATTTGAATTCTAAAAGCTAGAATTACTTCTAAAGTCTTGATTAGTGTTTCTGTTTAGTGTAGCAAGGTTAAGTATGTATAGCGTGTTTTGCTGAAATTTTGTTGTCTGTATGCCACAATAAAGGGAATGCAAGTTAACTAATGACTTCATAATTCTTTGTACACACGTTAATTGAAGTCACGCTTCCATCTGCATAGAGCTTGTGAATATGATGAATAAAAATTACCTAGCAAGGGAGGTATGGATCAGTCCTAGCTCTTAATAACAAAGGTAAAAATGAAGAATCTAAATGCCTTGGAAGCAGTAAATTAGATGAAATGATCATTGAAGCTCTTAAATTTCAAGAAGGACTGTATCTTCCAGTAAATTAGCATGCTGAAAGGTTATCAGCTATTATGAATCACCCAATCTTATAAATATACAAAACAAAAATTACTTAAACCTCGTTTGCTGATTTAAGTCATGGTAGAATTTGATATAAATGAGGCTGCTCCATGGAGGACTCGGTCTGTGCCCTGACTGCTCCCTGGGCAGAGGAGAGCGGTGTGTTTTATGGAAGGCAGATGAGATACTTGCTCTTTAAATTTGTGCCTTTTCTTGATAGCTCTAAAGTTGTCGTGTCTACAGAACTGCACTGTCAACAGTACGAGTGCATGGATACTGAATGCCTTTGCTTTATCCCAATCATGGAATCACAGTTGGGTTGGAAGGGACCTTAAAGCCCACCCAGTGCCACCCCCTGCCCTGGGCAGGGACACCTCCCACCAGCCCAGGTTGCTCCAAGCCCCGTCCAACCTGGCCTCGAACCCCTCCAGGGATGGGGCAGCCACAGCTTCTCTGGGCAACCTGGGCCAGGGGCTCACCACCCTCACAGCCAAGAATTTCTTCCTGAGACCTCATCTCATCGCAATCTCCCCTCTTTCAGTTTAAAACCGTTCCCCCTTGTCCCATGGCTCCTCTCCCTGATCCAGAGTCCCTCCCCAGCTTTCCTGGAGCCCCTTTAGGGACTGGAAGGGGCTCCAAGGTCTCCGCGGAGCCTTCTCTTCTCCAGGCTGAACCCCCCCAGCTCTCTCAGCCTGTCCTCCCAGCAGAGGGGCTCCAGCCCTCCCAGCATCTCCGGGGCCTCCTCTGGCCCCGCTCCATGTTTGTCTTCCCATGAGGATTTTATTCTGTAAATTGTGTGGTAGATTATGGAATTTTTTTGCAGCAAGCACGTGTGTTTTCAAACATAGAATTAAAAATTCATTGCAGTTACTGATGCTAAACTTCAAAAAACAGTTATCAAAGTAGAAAACCTGAGTGAACGTTGAGCATAAGGCAGTGGTAAAAGCAAAAACTTTTTCAGCTTGGAGGAGACCTGGGGTTTCTGTCCCGTCCCCTCCTGTCTGGACGGAGGTGCAGCCTGGCCACCCAAGGTGTGGTGGCACCGCTGTGCAGCAGCGAGCGCCATCGGATGCATCCCAGCACAAGTTGTCATAGAATCATAGGGTTGGCAGGGACCTCTGGAGATCACCCAGTCCCACCCCCGGCCAGAGCAGGGTCACCCAGAGCAGGTGGCACAGGAACGCGTCCAGGCGGGGTTGGGGTGTTTCCAGAGACGGAGACTCCCCCACCTCTCTGGGCAGCCTGTGCCAGGGCTCTGCCACCCTCACAGCAAAGAAGTTCCTCCTCATGTTGAGGTGGAACTTCCCATGCTCAAGTTTGTGCCCGTTACCCCTTGTCCTGTCCCCGGGCACCACTGAAAAGAGCCTGGCCCCATCCTCCTGACACCCCCCCTTTCAGTATTTATCAGCATTGATAAGATCCCCCCTCAGTCGTCTTTTCTCCAGACTGAAGAGACCCAAATCCCTCAGCCTTTCTTCATCAGAGAGGTGTTCCATCCCCTCAGCATCTTGGTAGCCCTTTGCTGTCCCCTCTCCAGCAGTTCCCTGTCCCTCTTGGCCCGGGGAGCCCAGAACTGGACCCAGTGCTCCAGGTGCGGCCTCCCCAGGGCAGAGCAGAGGGGGAGGATGACCTCCCTCCACCTGCTGGCCACACTCTTCTTGATGCCCCCCAGGATGCCATTGGCCTTCTTGGCCACAAGGGCCCATTGCTGGCTCATGGTCATCCTGTTGTCCCCCAGGACTCCCAGGTCTCTTTCTGCAGAGCTGCTGTCCCTGCTTCCCGTGCCACCGGGCATGCAGGCGGTGGGAGAGGGAGGGTTGACACTTGCAGGTGCTGAGCATCCTGATTTTTGACTCTAGGATTCGGTGTGTGAAGTGCCCGGTGTGCCCTGTGCTGTGAGCCTCCCCGGGAGGCCCGGCAGTGCCCAGCTGTGCGGCTGCGGCCGAGCAGGGGGGTTGAAGCCGTGGAGGGGGACTGTGGCCACAGACAGCTCTGGTCTTGCCCAGGGGATCCCGAAGCCTGTTCCTGCTGCGGTGGACGCTGTGTTAGCCCTGTGGCTTGGAGCCGGTGCAGAGCCAGGGCCACTGGGCAGAGGGGCAAGGAGGCCGGTGCTGGGTGAGCCCTGCCCGCGCAGGCTCAGCGTAACGCTGTGGTTATTGAGCTCTTCTGGTTGCCATCCGGGCTATCCGGAGGAGTGTCCCATGACCATTTGCAATTGATTTGGGGCCTTTTAAGCCAGCAGTTCCCCTCAGCTGAGGTTTTTGCTTGGATTCTGTTGGAAATGTGGAAAGGGAAGGACTGAATTTAGCTACCCCGTGGTACATTAGTGAAGCCAACTCGCTCACTGTACACTTCAACTGGCCTGGAGGGTCTGTCCCCCATCTGTGGGGCAGCACCTGAAGGCAGAGGGGCAGTGACTTCGAAAATTCCCCCGAGTTGACAGGTTGTGCTCACTCACCTCCCCGGACAGTAAAAAGAGAATTATTGTGAGGTTTTGCATCAGCTGCGTCCTACTCACAGAGGGACCTCGTTAGCACAGGGATGAATAAAAGATGAGAATGAGTGGATTGCACCTCTGTTCTCCGCAGGGGTTGGTACTGTTCTCCAAATGCAGCTGGCGCTGCTGGCTCTGAAAATCACACGTTATTGATTTATGGCTGAGTACCGCTCGCAGAACAAATTACTTTCTTACACACAGACTTTCTGGACTAACGTACTTTTGCTACTGCTTCAGCTTCCCTTTGTGCTTCTGTATTTAAACTGAACACCGTGAGAGGGACTGAAGCTCCTGTTTAATTGATTGCAGCGGGGAGAGCGGTGTCACAAGATCTCACTGCACCCCGTGAGCACAGAGATCTCTTGCAATGACCCTTCCTGCTCAGACCCAGCTTGTTTTCCTTTCTTCAGAGGGAGACGTTGCTACGGCAGCTGGAGACGAATCAGCTGGATATTGATGCAACTTTGGAGGAGCTGTCAGTGCAGCAAGAGACAGAAGATCAAAACTACGAACTGTATGTCATTGAGCCATCTTTTCTAACTGTTTTGTTGCAGTCTTAAGTGTCACACAAATGTTGGGCAGCCCCAGCTATGGCACGTGGCCAGACTCGAGGGGTCCACTGACTGACATTTAGGGTTCCTTTGGATCTTGTAAAATATCACTTTTAAGTGGCATCAGCTGAAGTTAAGCATGCCCTTGGGGGTCCCTGTGAAAGGGTCTGGTTCCTCCAGGCATGTGGTCTTCGGGAGGGCAGTGGAGGTGGAGCTGAGCAGCGCGCCTGGAGGTAGCACGTGCTGACGGGACTCTCGATAAGTATGTTGCAGCCGCTGATGATCAAAGAGGGTGTTTTCCATCTCTCTACTGCTCAGCACACAAGTTGGTTCCCCTTCTTTTGGCTATTGCATTCCTGTGTGTTGTGTGCCTTGTGACAGGCGCAAAGTAATAGCAACAACAGTGTTGTCTTTTGTTCCCTTTGAATACTTCTGGACTCCTCAGTGCATTTCTTGTTTGAGATAGTGGCTAGTTCCTGCTGCCTTGTGTTTGTTGGGTGTCCTGTCTGTTTGCGTGCTGCTTGAAACGAGCATTTGCCAGATTTAGCCCTACAAAGCCAGTGTATCCGTAGCACAGGGAACAGGAATCTCTTCAGATTTGTATGTTGTTGACAAATGTGTTCTGTGAATTCCCATTGCAAGGTCTTTATTGCAGCGGTGTGCAAGCCAGAAAAGTCAACCACAAAATGAAATTGGAAAAAGATTCTTTACAGGCAGCTTTATTTGGAAGTTGGAATCGATGATTATGAAATATGCATGCATGCATGGCCATTTTAACAAGCATTTTTCAGACCAGGTTTCAGGTTCTATAACCTTGGGCAGTGTGTTTTCCCTTGCGAGAACGCTGAGGTACCCCCCATACACACCAAGCAGTACTTGGCAGAGCGTTCACCTCATTCCTTCCCTTAGGGACTGGTTAGTCTCCTCATTCCTCCCCTTAGGGACTGGTTAGTCTCCTCATTCCTTCCCTTAGGGACTGGTTAGTCTCCTCATTCCTCCCCTTAGGGACTGGTTAGTCTCCTCATTCCTCCCCTTAGGGACTGGTTAGTCTCCTCATTCCTCTCCTTAGGGACTGGTTAGTCTCCTCATTCCTCTCCTTAGGGACTGGTTAGTCTCCTCATTCCTCCCCTTAGGGACTGGTTAGTCTCCTCATTCCTCCCCTTAGGGACTGGTTAGTCTCCTCATTCCTCCCCTTAGGGACTGGTTAGTCTCCTCATTCCTCCCCTTAGGGACTGGTTAGTCTCCTCATTCCTCTCCTTAGGGACTGGTTAGTCTCCTCATTCCTCTCCTTAGGGACTGGTTAGTCACCTCATGCCTTCAGCGCTTCTCTTGATGTCCCTACTCAAAGGGCTGGGATGTGGGGGCCGTGCTCTCAGATTGTTTTCCAGTACTTTTGTTTATTACTTCCCATCAGTAATGGGAAGATACTAAAAAAGAACGAAGAGTTGGCAGAGCTGTTCCAAACTTAGACCAGAAGATCTTGATGTTTTGTCACCTCTCACGCTTACACCACCTTTAGCATTTGCTGGACCCTTGCATGTGCCGCTTCAGCTCGCAAATCCAGCAGAGAACTGCCTTCTGCCGTCTCTGCTTCTGGGTTAATCTGAGTTGGGCTGGCTCTGAGAAGCATCTGCTTACCACCAGAACTTAAAGCGAGCAGCAGCGGTGTGGTGCTGGCAGAGCTGGGATGGCAAGGAGCCCTAGTTCCAGCGGTGGGTATTGGGCTGGATCATCCCATCCAGTGTGACCACACCAGTGTAGGCCGTTTGATAACCCTGGTGTGCTTCCACTGCCACAAAGTGCCCTTTCTGGGTGCACGCTCCTGCAGAAGTACTGTGATTACTGAAGAGTATCATCTGCAGTGCGGTAGCATCCAGAATCCTGGGGCCAGGCAGGTCACGTTGCTCCAAGCACTGTGCACTACCAAATCCGAAGGCATGTTCTTGCCTTTGGGCCAGTTGATGGGTCGCAAGCATCACCTCAATAGAAGCCCTTTAGTCACCTGCAGAAACTCCAAGCCCAAATGAACACTGGGCCCACGCGTCAGCGGGCTGTCGTTTTCCAGACCAGCTCGTGAGCGCAGGCGGAGCAGGATGGGGTGCGCGCACCCGAAGATGCCCATTGCCCGCCCGGGCGAGCGGCTGCCCTTCTCCTGCTGCGGGAAAGGGCTGCCCAGCTGCTGGGGAGGGCTGGCACTGCAGGGGGTTAATGGCGCGATTAGGCTGCATAATTGGCTTAACGTGGCATAAAAAATACCTTAGTACCTGCCAGAAGAGGAGTCACCAAAATGTTCGAAGCAAGACTTTCCCCGAGGATTCCGGTTTAGTAAATAAACTGACGTTTTTATGCAGCTGGCCAGCTTCTGCTTTCCCTTCAGCAGCTGCACATTTACGTCTCCGTACTGAGACCAATGCTTTTTACTTTCAGAAAATAACGCTTCTTTATAGAAAGGTGTTTAAAATGTCCCCGGATGCTTCCTGAATTGAGCCACTGATCCCCGAAGAAAAGCATCGGGCCGTGTCACGTCTAAGTACTTTGACCACGCTGACTAAAATAGAGTGCTATTTTAGGATTTTTGAGGCTTTATTCCGAACCCCATGTTTGTTTCAGTGGCACCTCTCTGAAGCAGATAAACTGCAGAGAGGTTACTTCAGCCCCTGAACTGAAAAGTATACTCTTCGTAAACGCACTTTTTATCCCTGCAGGAGCTTTTCAGGCTTGAGTCCTTTAGCCAAAGTCCCGATTTATAGAAATAACCACATCCACGTGGCAGGGAACTCTGGTTTGGGTAAAGTTCTGATTCTTAGTAAAAGCATAGGCTGGTGAACAGAGTATCTGTGCACACAGTGACTGTGCGTGGTGGGAATTAGAGCTTGCAGTTGTGAGGCAGGTCTGCAGTGCTCGTCGTTAGGGCTTGGGAAGGTCCTTGCATCCACACCAGTCGGATGTCCGTCGTTTCGGGATTATCACATTTGACATGCTGCCGTTGTGGATGTCAAAATGAGCACCTGGTGTGTTGTCCTCCGACGCTTACCTTGTTGTATACAGCATCTGCGTTGGTGCGGTGTGACTTGGTGACCCCGGCAGACGTGCAGCCCTTGCCTTGGTGGCTTCGATTGAGACACTCTTGGATTTCTGCTGTCACTCAGCACGAATTGCGCGGCAAGGAGAGGTGTCCGCAGGCTGTGGTGTGGCTGCTGCCGCACCTCCTTCGAGGCGATTCCTGCTCTCCTGCCATAAAATCAGGCCGTGGAGCAAGGCGAGGTGACAGCGCTGGGACATCTCGGTTATTTCGTTCGCCCCCGTGCGCATCCAGGAGCTGCTCTGTCACAATGACCGAGGCTAAATTTGGATGGGTGAGAACAGAAAGAGCACGAGATCTCTTGCTCCTGCTGCAGCTGGGTACCCGAGGACGAGCCGTCATTGCTCCCAAATGTGGCTCCCGGAGAAGACACGAGGTGGCACACAACGCTGCTCCTCCGCTGCCGGGGCTCTGCCGCTCTCCGGCACAGAGAGGCTTCCAGCCGTTTCCCTGGGCTGGCTCCTCTCCGCCTGCCACATCTCTTGCTCTCCTGCTTTCCCGGTGATTTCTCAGATTTTACATTTTCCATGCTGGCAAATTTCATCCCTTTTGGAGTTCCTGAATTCTAATTTAAACAAACAGCAATGACTTTTTTTTTTTTCCTTTCACTGTTTTGAATTTGTGCTTGCTTTGCTCAATTTTTCCATCTTTAATTGTACGCAGCTTATCTTCTGTCACAAGGAAAACTTTTCATGCTCAGTGTGCCTGTTCCCTCACTGAACGGCGCACTCAGAGAAATAGTTTTTGGGAAATTGCGGAAGCTCTTCCCGCATATTAATTTTTTTCAGGAATACACTGCTGGGGGAGACATTTGCGAAAGTTAGTAAGAAGCAGATTTAATGCATGGTTTTCATGAGCTTTTACATTTGGCTGCATTTTTTCTAGTATTACTCTTTTTTTCATGTCAAAAGGCAAAATTTAATTTCAGGGGTTAAGTAATCAGCTCTCTTTGAATTAACTTTTTTTTTTTTTCCCCCTAGGGATTAATGTGAGTTAGTCAAAAGGAATACTTAAGTTATTCTTAGTGAGATATTCCATCTTCTTTCACACTCGGTTTTGAGAAGCTTCAGGAAATTGTCATCTGTAAACCACTGTGTGATTGTTCGATTCATAAGCATGTGAAGTCCAACTTCTTCACAGGAATTGTTCATGAGAAATGAATTTTCAGATCATTTACTCCTTGTGTTTAAGAGCTCTTGTGCAAACTGTTAGTCAGTTTGTAAAAATATATTCAAAGCGGTTGAACTTTGGGTTTTCTGAGGCGCTGTACAATCCAAGCTGCGACTTCTGCAGTGGCAGGACCTGTCCCAGGTTTGCCTGGTGATGGAGGTCCTTCTGGGTCCTTTCCCAGCGGTGCCATACGGCTGTCGTCTGCCTTCTCAGGGGACCCTGGACAGCCAGGTGCTTCTGTCCGGGTGGGGAAGATGAGGGACCGGTGACTGCAGAAAGGCGTTTGCTCTCTCCTGATGAGGGCTCTTCTTTTGGGAGACACACTGCCTGCGTTAGACAGCTTTATTTGCTACGAAGACATTGATTGCGTTCGGGGGGTTTATTTACTGGTTTGGTTTTTCCACATTAGAGCTTGTAATTTTGCGAATACCGTGGTGCTGAGTGACACCGGCGCTGTCTGGCAGCAGGACCTGCCGCTCGAGCTGTCCTCCTGTATCTTCAGCTACATTGAAGTGCAGAATCACACTGCCTAAAGGCTGAATTACCGGTTAGGAAAGTAAAACCGCTTTTGCTTTCCCTTCCCCTTGCCCCGCCTTTATCGTTCCCGCTTGCTGTGAATCCCTGTTGCCGTCAGACAGATCAGGAGCCAGTGTGATGGGACTCTCGGGCAAGTGTTTTGTGTGGGGCTGCGTTGGGAATTAGTTGCAGCTAACCCTACTGCCATCGACCGTGCTAGAGAAGTGGAGAGCACGGAGCGTGTCCAGTATGTTGTGGAGGGGGGGGTTAACTGCATCCATTTTGTGTCAAGTGGAAGACCTGAGGAGCTCTCAGGAGGGGCCGTGCTCTCCGAGGCCCGGGCAGCAGGATGCCACTGCGCTTGGCAATGGAGTCAGGGCCCTGGGCTTAGGGGGGAATCGGGTTCAGTACCTTTAACCAGCCCAAAACAAACACGTGGAAATCTAACCCTCAGTGACCCCAGTTAAATCGATGTCACACGGCCTACTAATCTTCATTTTCACAATTAATAAAATAACCCAAAGCATTTCTTGCCACATGAAATAAGTTTGAAAAATTGATCACAGCACGTTAGAACCAGAAGCCAAAAAGCTTCAGGCTGCTCCCATCTTCAGTAGTAAATGAACATGAGCGCTGACAATTTTAGGAACTGTGAGGCTAACAAGCCCTTTTGTGCTTTTTTTTTGCTTGCTCTGGGAGCAGAGCAACGGGAACCTCAGGCCCTGATGAATTTTTGTTCCCACTGAGCGTGTTCATCTTTAAATTGCATAGAAGTCTCCTCCTGCAAGCGGGTCCAACTGGCAGTGAGTTCTTCAGGGATTTTGAGGATGTGGACTTGTGGCTCGGTCTGAAGTGGAAGGATTTAAGTGGAAGGATCAGTTGCTTAACCAACCCGATCTCCTTCTATGACCATGTCACCCACCTTCTGGACGCAGGGAAGGCTGTGGACGATGTCTATCTGGACTTTGGCAAGGTCTTTGACACCGTCCCCCACAGCATTCTCCTGGAGAAGCTGGCGAATCATGGCATAGACAAGTGTACTCTTCGCTGGGTTAAAAACTGGCTGGATGGCCGTGCCCAGAGAGTTGTGATCAATGGGGTGAAATCCTCTTGGCGGCCGGTCACCAGTGGTGTCCATCAGGGCTCAGTTCTGGGGCCAGTTTTGTTTAATATCTTTATCAATGATCTGGATGAGGGGATTGAGTGCACCCTCAGTAAGTTTGCAGATGACACCAAACCGGGTGGGAGAGTTGATCTGCTGGAGGGTAGGAAGGCTCTCCAGAGGGCCCTGGACAGGCTGGATCCATGGGCCAAGGCCAACTGTGTGAGGTTTAATAACGCCAAGTGCCGGGTCCTGCATTTCGGTCACAACAACCCCAAGCAACGCCACAGGCTCGGGGCAGAGTGGCTGGAAAGCTGCCCGGCAGAAAAGGACCTGGGGGTGCTGGTGGAGCCAGCTTAACATGAGCCAGCAGTGTGCCCAGGTGGCCAAGAAGGCCAACAGCATCCTGGCTTGTATCAGGAACAGCGTGGCCAGCAGGAGCAGGGAAGTGATGGTGCCCCTGTACTGGGCACTGGTGAGGCCTCACCTCGAGCGCTGTGTCCAGTTCTGGGCCCCGCTGTACAAGAGGGACATTGAGGTGCTGGAGCGTGTCCAGAGGAGAGCGACCAGGCTGGTGAGGGGTCTGGAGACCAGGGCATATGAGGAGAGGCTGAGGGAGCTGGGCACGTTGAGCTTGGAGAAGAGGAGGCTGAGGGGAGACCCCATTGCCCTCTACAGCTACCTGGGAGGAGGGTGGAGAGAGGTGGGTGTTGGTCGCTTCTCCCAGGTGAATAATGACAGGACCAGAGGAAATGGTCTGAAGCTGCGGCAGGGGAGGTTTAGATTAGATATGAGGAAGAATGACTTTACTGAAAGAGTGGTCAGGCACTGGAACAGCCTGCCCAGGGAGGGGGTTGAGTCACCATCCCTAGAGGTGTTTAAGAAACGTCTAGATGTGGCACTTCGGGGCATGCTCTAATGGCAGAGATTGTAGGGTTTTTTATGTGTGTATGGTTGGACTCGATGATCTCAAAGGTCCATTCCAACCATGAAGATTCTATGATTGAAAAGCAAACGAGGAGCCCACCTCACCTCAGCCACACGTGGGTGAGGACAGATAACCCATCAGGACTGGCGTGGCACGTTTGCTGACTCCCAATCCTGGCCAGAACAAGTGCACTCAGGTCTCAGTACGACTTCAGCTTGTGCCTCGATGGGACCTGCTCTGCTGCACCTAGCGAAGCTGCTTGTTGCACAGTAAGATTTTGAGTGAGTCCTTTTGCAAAGGAGTGGCAAAATGATAGAACAAGGAACACAGTGGCCAGATTGTATAGAATATGAGAAAAACCAGACACGTGGCAGGTTTGGCCTGGTGCGTTCCCAAAACAGCCCCGCTTGTGCCTCTGCAGAGTGTGCGTAAAGCCAGAGAAAGCATTCATGCATTATGTAGTATTTTCGAAGCGTGGAGGATGCTGAGACACCTCCACCCTGGAAATTACTGAGAGCTTGCTGGCAGCGTTTTCATGTGTGCTGTTTTTCCGCCCACCTCTTTCACGGAAGAAGATATGAATATGAAAGCTCAGCAGAGCTGGTTTATGCAGCCCGTGTAAAACGGGTATCCGACCATCCTTATTTCCCTGGTGTCATGGCACACAGCACAGAGCTTGGCCCACGTGTCTGGTTGGGGATGAGGAAGGTGACACGAAGCACACGTGCCACGGCTCTCCTCGGTGCTGTGCTGGGCTAAGAGCCTGTGTCATGCTGTCCCCAAATAACCATTGTGTCTTTCTCCTAAAAATAACTTGTTCTTATGCCCTTCACATAATGTAGGTGAGCAAGGCATAGGAGCAGGTGCAGAAGAAGCCTGCATGTGTGTTACTCTCCAGACTAGGTGAGCTGGAGGGAAGGATGATACTCTTTATACTTCAGTTATGTGGCATTTTTTCCCTCCAGCTCTTAAAATTCATGTGTTTCTGCAGGAGAAACAGGTGGTAGTCGCAGCCCTCCCTCCCTCCGGAGCTGGCTGCTTGCCCAGAACAAAGCAGGTTGTTTCCAAAACAGGCAGCTTTGGTCCTACGAAGTACAGTAAATCTTCAAATACCCTGATATCGTAAAGAGCGTCCTGCGCTTTGTTGGGTCCAGCTTTAAGGACTCTTGGAGCTTCATATTCTGCATCCTAAAATGAATATATATGTACTTTGTGTGTCCTTCAAACAGGATCATCGATACTTTGTCTTCAGTGTACCTGAGTCACCCAGTTGCTTTGATGGTGGGACCCAGTGTCCTGATCAGAGACTCAGAGGTTGTTCAGTTCTGTTTTCCTGTAGCGTTGGTGATTTCGCTGCTCCCATAAGCAGTCGGAGAGCTCAGCTCCTCCAGGAGGGCGAGCAGCGCTGGCATCAGTGTCTGGGGTGCTGGATGCGGCAGTGCCTGAGCTTGCAGACCTTCCAGCCAGGATCGCTGTTGCTATAAACAGGAACAGAGGAGCATGTAGATCAGCTGGGATTAATCTCTCTTCACAGTTGGGAGGCAGGAGTCATTAACCCTGAGTAGGGCTTGGGAGGAGGAGGGATGAGTACCACAAAGCAGAGCTATTCAGCCATCCTGCCTTCGGCTCGCCAGGAGCCCTGAATCAAAGCTCGGGGGGGAGGGATGACAGAATTTATCACTCAGTGCTTCTGGTGTGGATCTGCGGAGCCGCGCATCCCGTGCCGGCAAGTCTCGTGGACGGCTTTTCAGGCCATAGCAATTCACATGGCTTTGTGGATTCGGAGCATTTGCTTTGTTGGACAAGGGCTGAATTGCAGGTGCCCTTGGTTTATCTTTCCGTCACCAGAGATGCCATGCGTAGTGTGCCTCCAGGGATGCTCAGTGGCATGGATGGTGACCCCCTCTTCAAGAAAGCAGTGATGGGCGACTGCTCGGCCCTGCAGCACAGTGACAACGATGCATTAAAAATACACTGTGATATTTTTGCGGTGTGTGTGATGCATTGTGCGCCTTCCAGACAAACCTGATGCAGTCTCCACAGAGCTCAGTGCAAGAGTTAAGCTCCTTTATGTTTTCTCTTTGGTGCATGACAAATCATGCATCATTTTCGGTGGAATGCGTTGTCGCACAGCTCACCCCAGCTACTAGTCCCCTGGGAGGGAGGATGCTGGAATGGATGCTCCAATCTCAGCTCTGCCAGGGGCTTGTTTTATTGCAGCCAGGCTGCTGGGTGGATAAGCACATAAGCCTTGCCCCAGATCCCGGTGGAAGCATCAGTGAGGCTACCACAGCATGGCACTGATTTGGGTGCCCTGACAGCGGTCCCAGGGGACGGGCAGTGGACGCCGTGTGACAGCCAGGCTCCTTTTCTGCTCCTGCCAGGCAGCGTTGCGGTTGCAGCCTTTAGTCCGCTCTTCTGGAATGAGTGAGGCGAGTCTTGCCTACCCATTCACTTGTGGTGAACTTGGAGCAAGAGCACTTGTTTCCTAGCCCTTGAGCAGAGCAGGGGACTATTTCCTTTCTACTGCAGAATTTCTTCCCGTTTCTGTTACTCAGGATCATCCAGTTCTTTCTATATCTTGTCCCTGTCCTCTCTGTTGATGCTGCCTCCCAGCTCGCAACCCCGTGAGCATTTCCCTAATCTCTGTGCCGCTTCGTTGAAATACTGAACTCAAGGCTAATCCTGGAGGAACTCTGTACTGCTAATACTGCTTTTTAGTGCCACCCTTTATCTCCACTTTATCCAGTTCCTTAGTTAGGAAGGACCCCTGGTTTTCCAATTCGAGTAACAGCTTCCTGGGAGTGTTGTTCCCCAGGGCTCCAGATACTGCTAAGTATATTAGTTTGTTCCTTAGAAGTATATCAGGTTGTTCCTTAAAATAGAAAATGATATCTCAAAGGGGTTTAGAGTCTTTTAGCCCCTGCTAAAAGGGGATAGAGTCTTTTTAGAGTCTTTTAGACTCTTTTTTAGAGTCTTTTAGCCCCAGCTTTCTGCTTAGCAGTCGTTCCAGCGGAGGGGTCTGGCTGGCTCAAGTCCCTGAAGGACGAGGTCGTGCTCTGCGGGGGAGAGGAGTCCCTGTTTGGACACACTCATTGCCTGGAGCGCAACCGAGTCCATCTTGCAGAAGCAGATGAACCCAAAGCCTCTGTGCTCTGGATTCATTAGGCTTAATGAAACAAGAGGCAAGACCATGACGTGCTAGATTTTATACATGATACTTCACTGTGGGTGGCCTTTTTTATATCTCCCAGCCGTGCGACATGTAGCAGATCTTATTTTGAGACCATTTCATAGCGAAAGCCTGGCTTTCTGTCAGTGTTTCTTTGCGTACAGCTTGTGAAGATGCTGCTAACCAAACAGGCTGCAGAAGGAGGCTGCAGCAGCATCAGGCTTGCTTTCCTTTTTGCAGAGGCTAGAGCATTTCACCCTCTGTAGCGGTACAGGCTTTATTTCTAGTCAGGAATCCAGCCAGGACCACAACTTGCTTCAGAGCTTCTGCTGCTTGGCTCCGCTGCCTCCCGCGCAGAGGGGGAATATGTGCAGGGGGGGCTGCCTGTGTATCTGCGCATGGCGAGGAGGATAATTGCAGTCAGTCCTCTGTGAGCCCTCTGGATAGCTCTTTTCTTTTGACGCTCAAGGATTCTCCTCGCAAATCCATTCTTGGCTGAAAGGAGAGGTTTTTATAGCATTTGAGTTTTCTCGAACACTCTGATCTCTTCTATAGAGTCTAAAAATGTGCCGTTCCTGGATACTCCCTTAGAGACATATGTCCAAGAACTGACTGAAGGTTGTGTTTCAAGCCCTGGCATGTTGTTATAGTCTGTCTATCCAGGGAGTTCCCAGCAGCACTGCAAATGTAGGTGTCACCTTGCGGTGCACAGCAGGTTGGGATTCTCCACACCTCGATGCAGATCGGGTGAGTTTAGCTCACGTAGGTGAACCAGATTTATTGTGGCCGAGGGAGTCACAGCATCGCTGAGAGCAGACCTCTACCCTCCCAGCTCAGCTCAGAGCCAGAGCAGCCCAGCATCGTGCTCAGTGCTCTGTGGAGCGTGTTTTCTCCATTCCTTATATTTGCAATTTATCTTCCCTGCAGCTTCCTTGAAATGATGGAAGCCCGAAGTCGAGGACACACATCGCCACTAACAACTAATGGGCAAAGCCCTTCCTCTGGCTCCCAGTCACCCATCGTACCTCCGAGCTCCACATCGACGGGCAGCTCCAGCCCCGGCACCCCACAGCCACCGCAGCCGCTTTCCACAAGCTCCACCATCTCTCCTGAACCCCCCGCATCCTTCTCACCAGTGCCTGCACCCGAGGCCCAGCAGCCGCATGCGCCTCCGCCAGCCACCGCCTCCCCAGCACCTCCGCCTGCAGTCCCACCGCCCAAGCGCAGCATTATTTCCCGTCTGTTTGGGACGTCTCCTGCGTCAGAGCCCTCTCCTCCCCAGCCAGGTAGGTGCTGGAGTGCAGCGTCTGGGCAGGATCTCACCTGCAGGTGCTTCTCGGTTTTCCTTCCATTTTTTGCCCTGCGAGAGGCTGAGCAGACAGGTGTCTGAAGAACGCGGGCCCTGTGTGTGTGCGGTGCGTGGCCAAGGAGAGCTGCGCTGTCACACTCTATTTTTCTCCCGAGCGGTGCTTTGGTTTGTCTCTGTGCTGAGCTTGGATGGGGGCAGTGTCCAGCCAGCTGGGTGGTGGCTGTGGCATGCTTCAGGAGGAAGGTACTGAACACTCAGGGCACGCTGATAAAATAACTGTCACCTTCTTACCAGGAGCACATATGCCTCTTGAATAGCAAGAGAAATTGTTAGAGGAGCTATCTGAAGCTCTGCCTCCACAAGAGTCTGGCAGCTCAAAGGGGCTCCTGTGTGCTAACGAGAATAGCGGAGTGCTGGTTTTAAAGGTTATTCAGCCAGAAATGATCGCGTAAGTCCAGGCTTTGCAGCAGATTCCCCTCCGGGGAAATATGCTCCTTCAGAGATGGGCTGAGGAGGAGGGCAGCCCGCCTCGACTTCTTCCTCAGTGCTAGTACACACCGGAGCAGAGCAGCGCAGCGCTGGGTCCAAACCCCTCCCTGACCAAGTTGCAGGGCAGAGGCATCGAGGGTTTTGTTGCATGCACTTTTGCTGATCTGGACCTTAATTTGCCTGTCACATTCGCTTTGTTTGCGAAGCTAACTGGAGCTGCAGAGCTGGCACTGCCTAAAAATCATTAGCATGACACGGTTTGAATCACCCTTTGGAAATACCTTCCCTCTCAAGCTGTCAATCCCTAGAGCTCACAGCACTCTCGAGACACCCACAGAAAGAAAGGAGGAGGTGCTGGGAACACAGTTTGCAGTTTCAGATGTTGAAATCTTTCGGTTTTAGATCTGCACACGGTGTTCTGCATCCTGAATCTGTTACCAGGTATGACACAGTGCACCCATTTCGGTTTGTTGGTGACTCTTCCTGCCCAGAAACAAGCAAACAAAGAGGAGCGAACGTTAGAAATCCCTTGCCAATAAAAACCCCTTTGTCATATGGATATGTAGAAAAAAGATGTGTGGTCTGCTACCAGTGTTACAATCTTTGGGGTTTCTATTTTTTCTTGTTCTTTTTGTTTTTTTTTTTTAAATCTGTCACTTAGCTTGAGAACTGTTTCAGGCTTATGGCCTGCAGTCCTGGTATCTCAAGGGAGCTTTTTAGGAAGTTTGCAAAAAGTAGCTAGGAAAAGCTGGTCTGTCAGCGTTACTGAGTTTATGTAGCGTGCCAAGGGTCCGCACCTCTGCGGGAACATACCTCGGGACTAGCTAACTGGAAAGCGGTTGAAAAATCACTGTCGCAAAGTAATACTCGTTTTATAAGGGAGCTGCTATTTAAGCTTTCCCTTGAAGTCTTGCAGTAGTAATTCTTTCTGGCTGTGTTTTTTCATACACCAACGCTACTCTATGGCATTAGTAATAGTGTTATTTGTATGCAAAAGTGATCTGAAAGCTGTGCTAGTAGCGTAAAATCTAGAGAAAAATATAGAGATCTTGTTCACCCAAAAGAAAAGAGCCTAGAAGTGAGGTGCAGTCCAGGCAGAGGAAAAAGGTTGAAGATTGCAAATTCTGAGAAGGTTAATTGCGTTAGGCTTCTTGGTTATGCTAATTTCATGAGATTTCATTCTGATACCTTGAAGATGGGTACCGGTGGCTCTACAAATAAGCTGTATGAAAGCAGGTCTCTCTTTGCAGTAGCTCTTGAGCTTTTGGTTACACAGGGCACCTAAAAGCACAGCGTGAAAAAATCCTGCCTTTGACAGTTAGAGTTGAAAAGGCAAGAGGAGGTGAGGGGGTGAGCTGAGCTGTCTGGAAAAGGTAAGGGAGTCATGAAGGGACCCCACACAGGAGCGGTGCGCACAGCATAGGTACAACATCTGGCGGTGGTATCGTCAGTCATAGCAGTCACTGTAGAACAGGGCCAGCGAGTTTTTCAGGCTATTTGAGGGCCTGGGTCAGGTGCATTGTAAACCGCAGCGGCTGTGCGTGGTCTGTGAATGCCTTCATGCAAGATTCCGCACAGGTTTGAGTACCCGGTTCATACCCTTCCTCTTCCCTTGCTGTGCAGCCAAGGTCCTGCGTCGTGGCTGCTGCCACCCTGGGCAGGGGAGATCTGTGAAAAGCAAATTTCTGTCTTGCTTGTGGTGAACCCTGTGTTTTACAACTACCGCTGCTAATGCAGATCCCGCTGCCGCCACTCCTCCTGCCCACCCTGAAGCCCCTGCAAAAGTACAGAGCGTGGAGGACTTTGTTCCTGACGACAGCCTGGACCACAGCTTTCTAGAAGACCCAGCCCCGCAGAAGGACAAAGGGAAACCGCAGACTAAACACCGTGTCGATAGTGAAAGGTAAGTCAAGGAGGATGGAGGGAGGGTGAGACAGGGACACCCCTGGATGCACGGTCCGGATGATGAGTCAGGCCTGGCTAACCTGTTGCAACTGTTCCGAAAGTGATTGCGGAGCAATTAGCTGCCCCTAGGCCTTTCTGTCTGTGGTGTAGTCAGTCGTAGTGTTCACTGTCTCCCATTGAACAGTACACACAGCTCCCTGGGAATGAGGAACAGCGATAAAAGCTAGTCACCACCTTCATGGTTTTGCCATCTTGCTTTCACGCTCAGCGTTAATCCACTGGGTTGCTTTGGGTCAGGAAGGGATTTCCTTTCCGGCCGAATGTGCTGAAACATTTGAGATATTTTGTTTCCGGAACACAGCGCACCTGCTGCAGAGGCCCAAAGCATGGCCACGTTCCTTCGTGGCCTGGTACTGCCATCCCTAAGGCATTATAAAGGGGTTTGTGTTTGTTGCAGGACGTTTGGGGGCACTCTGTGGCTTGATGGGATTCTGGAAGGAAGGATGTAGACAGTCGTCCTCCCTTGGGAGTGTCATTGAATGCTTGCCTGCAGATTCCATTTTCTGTCTTAGGTGCATTTCTTTTTCTCTGTCCATTTCAAATGTTCATTCCCAGGATTTTCTCTCTAAGTCAGAGAGATATGGATTTGATGGGTGGACTGTTCGCTGGATAAGGAATTGGCTGGATGGTCACATCCAGAGAGTAGCAGTCAACGGCTCAATGTCCAGATGGAGATCAGTGACAAGTGGTGTCCCTCAGGGGTCTGTTTTGGGACCGGTACTTTTTAATATCTTCATCAATGACATAGTGCGATCGAGTGCACCCTCACCACATTGGCAGTTGACACCAAGGTGAGTGGTGCGGTTGACATGCCTGAGGGACACGCTACCATCCAGAGGGACCTGGGCAGGCTTGAGAGGTGGGTCTGTGTGAACCTCATGAGGTTCAACAAGGCCAAGTGCAGGGTCCTGCACCCAGAACGGGGCAGCCCCCAGTCCCAGCACAGGCTGGGGATGGAGGGATGGAGAGCAGCCCTCCAGAGAAAGGCTCTGGGGTGCTGGGGGGGGGGGTGGGCGAAAAGCTGGCCATGAGCTGGCAACGTGCGCTGGCAGCCCAGAAACGCCCCGCAGCCTCGGCTCATCCCCAGCAGCATGGGCAGGGGGGTGAGGGGGGGATTCTGCCCCTCTGCTCCACTCTGGGAGACCCCCCTGCGGTGCTGCCTCCAGCGCTGGGGCACCAGCAGCAGAAGGACACGGAGCTGCTGGAGCGGGGCCAGAGGAGGCCCCGGAGATGCTGGGAGGGCTGGAGCCCCTCTGCTGGGAGGACAGGCTGAGGGAGCTGGGGGGGTTCAGCCTGGAGAAGAGAAGGCTCCGGGGAGACCTTATTGCAGCCTTTCAGTCCCTAAAGGGGGCTTGTGAGAAAGATGGGGACAGACTTTTTAGCAGGGCCTGTTGCGAGAGGACAAGGAGTAATGGTTTTAAACTAAAAGACAGTGCATTTAGAGTAGATATAAGGAAGAAATGTTTTACACTGAGGGTGCTGAGCCCCTGGCCCAGGTTGCCCAGAGAGGTGGTGGCTGCTCCATCCCTGGAAACGTTCATGGTCAGGTTGGATGAGGCTCTGAGCAACCACCTAGTTGAAGATGCCCCTGCCCACGGCAGGGGGTTGGACTAGGTGGCCTTTAAATGGTCCCTTCCAGCCCTAACTATTCTGTGATTCTATAATTCCGTCCTCCAAATGGCAGAGAGATGTGCTTGTGCTGTAGGCTGGATTTGCTTTTTTTTTTCCTTTTTTTTTTTTTTTTCTTTTCCTGGCGTTGGTGTTTTTTAACCAAAAGGAGGGAAAAGGGATTATGTGTACTGGGCTGCTCAGACAAGGGGATGTGCAGCAAACTGTCTGAAAGCAGACTGTCACTTAAGACGTGACCTAAGCGTACTCACAGGCTCTGCATCCCTCCGCTTAGAATACTCCTTGCCTGCTGCCTCTTGTCATCAGCGCTGGATTAACCAGGAGAGTAATTAAACGCTGATACAGCTCATCTGGCAGTGTGGTGGATTCTGCATCTTTGGACATCTTTGTCATCGTTCAGTGTTCTCTAGCTCAACCACAACAACTTGAAATCAATGCTGTGTGTGAGGCTTGATGCCTGTCTGATGCAGGTCAGCCTGAATCATCATCCCTTGTGATGGCAGAACACGTGGATGTTCTATTAAAAAAAAAAGAAAAGAAAAAGAAAGAAAGAAAAAAAGTAGTGATTGCTAGAAGCATGCTGGCCTACAAAGTGCCTTGCTCGTGGCTGTGGCTGAGCTGGGATATTTTTCTGTGTTTAACAAGTGAATGTCAGGAGAAACAAGCCTGACCTTCCTGGGGTTTGCTGAAGGGCTGGGTCCTGGGGTGCCCTTTGCGCTCTTTAGCTGTGGTTCTTGCCGTGGGTAGGAGGATGGGTGTTTAACAAAGGCTCCTCTTCTCCAGGGCGTCGGTCACTGGAAGCAAATAGGTGTTAAGCCATACAAAAAGCCAAACATCTCCAACAGTGGTGCAAAAGCCCTGCTCCTTGGTTGTAGAGTCGTCGTGTTCTTGGCTGCTATGATTCCCTTCTGCGCTCCGTCCCCAGGCTTGGTAGCCTTCCAGTGTGTATGAGCTGGTGGGGGCTTTCACAGAGAGGACGCTTATTCACAGCTTCATCCATTGATGACAGTGGTAACCATCTGCAGTTAGAACAGCTCGGTTTCCCTAGGAGAAGACCTTGCAGTGCATCCCTTCAAATTCAGATGCTCATTATTTCCCTGCAGCTTGGCATCCATGTCTTGCTCTGGTTTCTTTTGTGGTTCACAGAGTTTTCTCAGCAGTCCGGCAATTTTACCTTCTGTTTCTTGCCAAGAAAGGCCTACCACAATAAGCCTGATGTGCCGAAATCCAGAGGTGTAGATGTGGTTCTGACCATCACCTGCAATAATTGATTTCCTTCAGGATGCCGGTCACAACCCCATGATGCCCAGGAGCAACATAAGAGCTCTGTAAGCACCATCCCTAATCAGCTTCCACTGCAGTCAATAGGTTGTTGTAGTTGCAACAAAAGCTACTGCTGCAGAAATTTTATCTCTGAAATAACACAAAAGTTCTCCTGTGAAACAACTCAAACCTGATGGAGATTTTATTGGTTTTAAAAAATGAAATGCCGGAAGCTGTTTTCCTCTGGCGTCTGAACAAAGCCTGAGAACATACTGGAGAGATGCGTTCAGGTCTCCTGAACGTTTTATCTGAGTGCTAAGCTTACGCAGCTTGCCGGCATCTCTTCTGGGTGTGCTGTAACCAAGTGTAAGGTACGAAACTGAAGAGCCATTGAAGATGTGGCAGAAGAGCGGGCTGTGTGTTGAGAATTTGTGACATCACTTCTCTTACCCAAACAAGAGGGATTGCCTGGCTCTCTGTAAGCAAGAGTCTTGCACTTGGCTCATGTGAGGAACGCCTTAGTGCACAGTGCGTTTCCCCTGTGAAGCAGAGATAGCTACATTCACAGAATCATAGAGTGGCTGAGGCTGGAAGACACCTCTGGAGGTCCAACCTCCCTGCTCAGCCAGCACCACCTGGAGCCGGTTGCCCAGGACCATGTCCGGGTGGCTTTTGAATATCTCCATGAATTGAGACTCCTCAACCTTTCTGACCTATGCCGGTGCTCAGTCACCCCCACAGTGGAAAAAGCGTTTCCTGATGTTCATAGGGAACCTCCTGTGTTTCAGTTTGTGCCTGTTGCCTCTTGTCCTGTTGTTGGGCAGCACTGAAAGAGCCTGGCTCCATCTTCTTTGCGCCCTCCTTCAGGTATTTACATACATTGCTAAGGTCCCCACAAGCCTTCTCTTCTCAAGTGTATTGGATTTGCGTGGCAAGGTTTTGGTAGCTGGAGGGCTACAGGGGCTTCTGTGAGAAGCTGCTAGAAGTTTCCCCTGTGTCAACAGAGCCAATGCCAGCTGGCTCCAAGATGGACCTGCCGCTGGCCAAAGCTGAGCCCATCAGCAGCGGAGGTAGTGCCTCTGGGATAACGTATTTAAGAAGGGGAAAAAAAACCTGCAAACCTGTCCAACAGAAGGGAGGAGTAAAAATACGTGAGAGGAACGACTCTGCAGACCCCCAGGTCAGTGAAGAAGGAGAGGAGGAGGTGCTCCAGGCACTGCAACGAAGATTCTCCTGCAGCCTCTGGTGAAGACCATGGTGAGGCAGGTTGTCCCCCTGCAGCCCATGGAGGTCCATGGTGGAGCAGATATCCACCTACACCCCATGGAGGACCCCACACTGGAGTAAGGGGATGCATGAAGGAGGAGGCTGTGACCCCCTGGGAAGCCCACGCTGGCGCAGGCTGCTGGCAGGACCCGTGGACCCGTGGAGAGAGGAGGCCACACTGGAGCAGGTTTGCTGGCAGGGCTTGTGATCCCATGGGGGACCCACGCTGGAGCAGGCTGCTCCTGTAAGCACTGCACCCTGCGGAAGGCACCCACGCTGGAGCAGTTTGTGAAGAACTGCAGCCCGTGGGAAGGACTCACGTTGGAGAAGTTTGTGGAGGAGTGTCTCCCGTGGGAGGAACCCCATGCTGGAGCAGGGGAAGAGCATGAGGAGTCTTCCTCCTGAGGAGGAAGAGGCGGCAGAAACAACATGTGATGAACTGACCACAACCCCCATTCCCCATCCCCCTGTGCCGCTGTGGGGGAGAAGGTAGAGAATTCGGGAGTAAAGTTGAGCCCGGGAGGAAGGGAGGGGTGGGGGGAAGGTGTTTGAAGATTTAGTTTTTATTTTCTCATTATCCGACTGATTTGATTGGTGATAAACTAAATTAATTTTCCCAAAATCAAGTCTGTTTTGCCCATGATGGTAATCGGAGAATGATCTCTCGCTGTCCTTATCTCGACCCACGAGTCTTTTGTTATATTTTGTCTCCCCTGTCTAGCTGAGGAGGGGAGTGATAGAGCATCTTTGGTGGGCATCTGGCATCCAGCCAGGGTCAACCCACCACATCTGGGCTAAGCAGTCCCAGCCCTCATGTGAGAGATGCTCCTCCAGTCACTTCAGAGAATCACAGAATGGTTCGGGTTGGAAGGGACCTTAAGATCATCTAGTCCCAACCCCCCTGCCATGGGCAGGGTCACCTCCCACTAGACCTGGTTGCTCAAAGGCCCATCCAGCCTGGCCTTGTCATCTTCATTGCCCTTCGTGACCTCTCTCCAGTATACCCATGTCTCTCTTGTACTGGGGAGCGCCCAGACCTGGCCCCAGCACTCCAGGTGTGGCCTCACCAGTGCTGAGCAGAGGGGAAGGATCACCTCCCTCAGCCTGCTGGCAATACTTTGCCTAATGCAGCCCAGGATACCATTAGCCTTCTTTGCGGCAGAGGCACCTTGCTGGCCTATGTTCAAGCAGGACCCCCAGACCCTCTTCTGCCAAGCTGCTGTCCAGCTGGGTGGCCCCCAGCATATGTTGGTGCTTGGGGTTGTTCCTCCCCAGCGGCAGGACTTGGCACTTCCCCTTGTTGAGCTTGTGGGGTTCCTGTCAGCCCATTTCTCCAGCCTGACGAGGTCCCTCTGGGTGGCAGCACAACCCTCTGGTGCGTCAGTCACACCTCCCAGTTTGGTGTCATCTGCAGCCTTGTTGAGGGTACACCCTGCCCCACCATCCGGATCATTAACGAAGATGATGAACATGACTGGGCCCCGTGTTGATCCCTGGAGTGCACCAGTAGTTACTGGCATCCAACTAGACTTCATGCTGCTGATCACCAGCCTCTGGCCCCGTCCATTCAGCCAGTTTTCAGTCCACCTCACTGTCTGCTCATCCAGCCTGTACATCAACAGCTTCCCTACGAGGATTTTATTGGAGACAGTGTCAAAGACCTTACTGAAGTCCAGGCACCGCTGCCCTTCCCTCATCTACCAGGCCAGCTATTGCATCATAGACTTTTATCAAGTTGATCGAGCATGACGTGCCCTTGGTAAATCTATGCAGGCTGCTCCTGATGATTTTCATGTCATTCATGTGCCTGGAAATAGTTTGCAGGACTAGCTGCTCCATCACCTTCTCAGGGATCAAGGCGAGGCTGACCGGGCTGTAGTTCTCTGGGTCCTTCTTGAGTGGCATTTGCTTTCCTCTTCAGGTACTTCTCCCAGTCGCCGTGATTGATCAAAGTTTATCAAAAGTGGCCTTGCAATAACATCTGCCAGCTCCCTCAGCACTCGTGGGTGCGTTCCATCGGGGCCCGTGGACTTACGTATGTCCAGTTTTGCTTTGTCCAGGATCCCTGATCTGATCCTCTTCCACCAAAGGTGCATTTTCCTTCCTCCACATTATCCCCCTGGTCTCTGGGACCTGGGATTCCTGAAGACCGGTCTTGCTAGTGAAGACTGAGCCAAAGGCGGCATTCAGTACTTCAGGCTTTTCCATGGCCTGTGTAACCAGGTCCCCCTTCTCATTGAGCATCGTGCCTGCGTTTTCCCTAGTCTTCCTTTTGTCACCTGTTTACTTTCAGAAGCCCTTCTTCATGTCCTTGACATCCCTGGCCAGATTCAATTCCCTTTGGGCTTTTGCTTTCCGGATTTCATCCCTGGATGCTCAGATGATGTCTCTGTATTCCTCCCAGGTCACCCATCCTTGCATCCATCCCCTGTATGCTTCCTTTTTGTGTTTGAGTTTGTCCAGGAGCTCCTTGTTCATTCATGCAGGCCTCCCAGCATTTTTGCCTGACTCCTTATGCGTTGGGATGGACCACTGTTGAGCTTGGAGGAGGCAGTCCTTGAATATTAACCAGCTTTCTTGGGCCCTTCTTCCCTCCAGGGCCTTATCTCACAGGACTCTTCCAGCCAAATCTTTGAAGAGGCTCTCCTGAAGTCCACCTTGCTTCTTACCCTCCTCCCTGCCCTCAGGATCCTGAACTCCACCAAGGCTGCCTTTGGCCTTCTTCCCAGTGTGGGGCTTCCTCATTTTTTGTGGGTATGAGGTCCAGCAAGCACCTCTCCTCGTTGACTCCTCTATTGCTCGGAGGAGGAGGTTATCACTAATGCACTCCAGGAACATCCTGGATTGCTTATGTCCTGCTGTCTTGTCCCTCCAGCGGACATGGGGGTGGTCGAAGTCCATGAGGACCAGGGCCTGCAAACATGAGGCTGCTCCAGTCTTTTTAGAGAGGGCCTGATCCACTTGTTCTTCCTGGTCAGGCAGCCCGTAGCGGGCACCCACCATAGTGTCACCTTTGCCTGTTATCTCTTGGGTCCTCGCAGCAGGCTCCGCATCCCCGCCCAGGCAGAGCTCCACACGCTCCGGCCGCTCTCACGTAGAGGGCTGCTCCTCGGGACGCGGGGAAGGTTGTGCTCTGTTGGAAGCAGGATGTTACGCGGTGTGACTGAACGGCCTCCTGCGCTCAGGGCTCTGTTTGCTTCCCTTTGTAGGAACTTGTTTGCTTTTCTGAGCTTCAGAAAGAGTTGGTGAAGTCTGGTATTTCTTGTCCGTTTTGTTGATGTAGGGAATTCGTGTGGACTTCTCTCATTCCTTACTCCGTAACATCTCTAAACAACGGGGCAAGAGTTGACATGGAGCAGTAATGTTAGGAAAAAACACTTTTTTTTTCTTAAGTGCGCTCGCTGTGAGGCATGAGCTCATGCCTGTGGAACAAGGCTGCTCTTGCCCAAAGATCAGACGGCTGCTGAGACTTCCAGCACTTCCTGACGTCTCGTGGTGTTGCTGTAGCTAAATCCCAGCGCAGATCTACAGAGATTAATGGTGTCCTGGGTTTTATTTAATGGTGTGTTACAGTTCTCTAGCTTGCAATAAAGAGAACTCCCAAAATCAGTTTCTTTACCAGTTAATTAGGAAGGCAGTTCAAGCTCCCAATTTGCTCTTTCAGAACTTAATTTGCTGCTCTTTAGCCTCATACCCTGAGCCAGTGTGTGTGTGACTGCACCGGAGGAGCTCATCTGGCTCCAAATGGGCTCCCCTCTTCCCTCCTGCTGGGTCAGGCTGGCCTAGGTCCATGGGTGGGCTGTACCTAACGGTATTCCCGATCTGTCTTCTCAGCATCACTAGATGTTTATCTTAAACATTGATTAGATTTCCTTGTTCCTTACATCTGAAGGGCTTTGAACTGGTTCTTTGCTTCTCTAGCATCTCTTATTTATATAGCGGTACCCAGCTGTGCGAGACCAAGTGAGGGAAGCTGAGGACACTGTTTGGGTCACACCAGAAGACCCTCATCTCTAGAATATAGTCACGCAGGCTCCTCCTGCGGCATGCGATTCCCTCAGCTTACCTGCTTGGCTAGAGTTTGGGTTTTTCCTCTTTCTCTAGCCCCGAAAGCTGATGTGGCAAGAGGATTCTGCTGGCTGCCCGCGGGGCTGTCTCCACTGGCCACACAGCAGGGCTGGCGGAACATGGTCAGTCGGGGTTGGAGACCGTGTGCTCAAGTTGCAGCAGGGTTTCTTTCATCACCAGCAGCTGTTCTGCGTACGTACGCGACGGAGGGCTCGCTGAGGAAACCCCGGCATGCTCTTTGATCAGTAGCTCAGACGCAGACCTCGGCGAACGTAGTCGTTTTTGGTGGGTACCTGCACCTGTGAACACGTTGGCTCAACACTAACGCAGGCTTGGCAGCACCTCGAGTGTCGGAGAGTGGTGCAACGTGCTTGGTTTTGCATGCTCTGAATTCCTTCCAGCTGGAACCTCAGGACCACAAGCTGATACTAATTTTGCATTGTCAGACCTTGTTTATACTGCAGCAGTGATTTTCCTGACGTGTATTCACTCCATCGCTTTGCTCTTAAGCTGTCGCTCAAGGATTTGTGTGGAAGTTATAGATGGAGGCAATTTATTCACTGCAAAGGGAGATGACCCACTTTGTGCGGGTGTGTGTACGCACGTGGATGGTCTCTTCAGACTGGGAATGCTTTAAAGGCTCCAAGTCTTGTGTGGTGTGTGGTAGAAGGACGGTGGCAGCAATCTCTGAAGAGTCACTGCTTAATAGAGCAGTGATGTGTTAAAGAAATGCAGTGTCACTACTTCGGAATAATATCCTGCCATTTTTAGGACGCAACTCCATTTTCCTTTCAGCGCGTTTCAAGAGGAAACCCTGCCAGTGCTTCACAGAGCTCAGAAATCGCTCACTTGTAATTCCTCCAGCCTTGGCGGCTGTTTTGGGCACCAGTTTTCTTCTCCTTTATGCGGGACAGGCTGTGTGCCTCCTTTCTGGCTCGGTCTGAGAGCAGCAGTGTTAATGATGAAGGGGCTCTTCAACAGCCTGCCTCTGCCCAGCCGGGAGCTGCGCTGGGAGCCCTGACAGCAGAGGGATCCAGAGCAGAAGCAGCAGGAGGGGCTGGGTGTTGGCCCTGGTTTTAGCGCTCTGACCCAGACAAGCGTTGGTGGTAGTCGCTCTCGGTGTGCTGCACCGGTTGTGGTAAGCGCGGTGGTGTCCCGCACGTCACAAATAACTCCATTATCTGTTGGCAGATGTGTTCATTCTTTAAAACTAACTTTTAAACCAGTAGCTAGGCGTGAGAAGGGCCAGAGTGAGTAGTGCAATCAGCCGGACTGTGTTAGCGCCTTGGCATTTCCCATCCCATCAGCACACCGTGCTCCACTGTCTCTTCCAGTGCTGGCCGTGTGCTAGGGACTGGGGAACACCAGTTTCTTCCAGATCAAAGATTTTAGGGTTTTGTGATTCCTTTTGTGCCTCTAAAATCTAATCTGCTTCAAGCCATAATCATTTTTTTATTTGTGTCTGCGTAAAAATGAAGGCTGTGTTTGTACAGTCCGTATCGAGTCATTAATTTACGGTCACTCTTGTGCATGGTAGGTCACCAGGAAGGAACTGGGTATCTGTTGCAGATAAAGCAAACGGAGTGAGGAAAGGTAATGCGAAGGCTCATCAGCTGAGACTGGGCAAAATATATATATTCCTGACATGAGCAAATCCTTCAGAAAGTATTAAAATCGTTGAGTCCTGGGGACATTCAGACAAGAATCCTCAGCCGGTAATTTCAGCTGCGAAGCAGGTGCCTCTGAACACATAACTGTGTTAGGTCCAGGGAGGCTGACAGACTCCTAGCTCTAGAAGCGCGTCCTTAGGTTAATTTAATTTGAGGAATGTTAAAGCATGGCTACGGTGTCTGGGTAGCTGCCTGCTTCAGGGAGCACCAGAGAAACAAAAATAATTCCGGGAAGCTAATAGCTGCAAGTGAATTCCCATAGCAGTGGCACTATAAGATCAGGTTTAATTACAGGATGTGGGGATTAAGGCAGGCAGTTCCCACGGCTTAATTGGCTGAGCCTTGCGCGTTGGACCAGAGATGTTCTGATAGAGCTGAAGCAACAGGCAGCTCTGTAGCACTGAGGCTCACCTTTTCCAGCCACTTATTTTCAGCTTGAGCGGTAGCAGCCACTGTGTGACACATCTTTTGGTGGCCCGTTTTATCGAGGGCTTGTGCCAGCCCCGCAGGGCCAGCCTGGCTGGGGGGGGCGGCAGCTGGGCAGGGTGGAGGGGGAGGGCTGGCGGGGCAGCTGCAGGGGTGAGGGATGTTGACCCTGAAGCTGGCTGGAAAAGCCAGGCGAGGAGCAGTCGGCTTTCAAGGGGAGGCACGTCCGTCCTAGCACATCCCGGGGGTGCTGGGTCTGATCACTGTCTATTTTGCAGCGACGGAGAGGCACCCGGCGGGAACCCCATGGTGGCAGGTTTCCAAGATGACCTGGATCTGGATGACAAAATCCCCAGCAGACCTACGCTGGCAGCAGAGCGAGTGCCCAGCAAGAACGTCACCCTCTCCAGTGAGGAGGAAGAGGAAGAGGTGAAGGACTCTAAGGTCCTACTCACACCTGGTGACGGCATCGACACGGAGCAGGAAAAAAAAAGGTACGAAGCACAGCCTGAAGTGTGGGGTTGTGCTGGCAAACTTGGGCCTCTTCTCGGTCCTGCCGCTGACTTCTGCGCGGCCTCTCGGTAATTCTGGTGTCTCTGTCAGGAGGTTCCTTGAGCTGTGAGCTAGCGCTCGAGTCACACCTTGAGGTGTGACTGCTTTTTGCAGTGTTTTCTGCTCCACATCTGGGCAGCATGCCTTTGAGCACCGTGCTCCTGTGGTCGCTGGTACGTTTCTGTTTGGGAACGGCCCAGCCTTTTTCTCAAGTTTGAACAAGAAACTGTAACTGAGTGCCTGAACGTCTGCTCATAGCCATGTGAGGACCGAGGAGCCGAGTCTTGTGGTGAAGGGCGTGGAAGTCGTTCACCACACCCTGTGCTGGAGAATGATGAACTGGATCACGTTCTCCCCGTACCACATCCTGTGTGTGATAGTCAGGCGTTGCCCGCCGGCACAGGCACCTGTGCATCAGCATCCGCAGGGACACCAGGGTCATCTTCAGCCTCAGAGCAGTGTGTGTTTGAACACACGTTCCCCTAGGCTGAACTGCCTCTCCCGTTGAGATGCTCGTTGCAGCCCTTGAGGCAGGCACAGCTATTAATTGGTGTTTGGGCTTTGCTCCACAGAGTGGGAGTGTGGACAGGCTCTGACAATTTGTTTCTTTCTTCTCAGGTCTTCCAGAAATTCTCTGAAACCCCAGAGTGAAGCAATTTTGACCAAAGCAACTGACCCGAAGCCTCCTGACAGTTTACCTCCGCGTTCTGGGTCCGAAAGAAACAGCAGCAGCAAGCTCAACGTGAGCCTGCCAGCTGCTGCTGCCGCCACCCCAGCGGCAGCCCAGGCCCCAAAGACCACTTCCCAAAGCAAAGGACACGCTCTCAAGCAGAAAGTGGTCAAAGAGGAGAAGCCTGAGGAGTCTGACAGTGATCAAGAGGGACCAATAGCTACTCAGATGCTCTCATTTGTTATGGATGACCCAGACTTCGAAAGTGAGGATTCTGACAGCCAGAAGAAGAAAATGGTAAATAACACGCAGGAATCGCTGTGTGCTGCTGCGAAGCTGAGCTTGAAGTGTTGAGGCATCTCACTAAGCAGAGCTTTCATCTGCTCTCCCATCTCGCGGCGGCAGTCGCAGCAAGTCAGGTGCTAAGCAACCTGAAGAGATTGATAGAAGCACAAACCCACCAGTGCTCTGGCTGTTGAAGCCACACAGCAAGAAGGCTTGTGTTTATGGGTTCTAATGTGCTGTTTATTCTCAGTAAGTCCAAAGCGTGGTCAGTCCAGCAGTGTGGAAGGTATAAAATACAAAGCTAACGGTTTTTCACCCAAAGTTTAACATGTCAAAGTGTGTGCATGCCGGAGAGAGAGAACAAGGGAGCTTCCTGCGGTCAATACAGCAGTCAAAAGGCCATAACAAAATTTGCTTGGCAAACTCGTTACTGAAGTAGGGAAATCTGCCGGAGAAAGCCTTTCCGGTACGGCCTGGTCAGCCGGGATGTCTCTGTGACACGGAACACCGGGGCAGTTGCGCAGTGCTGTCTGCAGGTGTCTGCTCGGAGACACGGCGCAGCGGGATCCCCTCTGCACCCATCCTGTGTTCAACGTGCAGACAACACAAGCGTCTTCTCTGGGCTGGTAGGAGCTTGCTGCTGTGGCTTGAGATATCCCTGATTTCGGTGATCCGTGCTCGCAGCGAGCAGAGCGATCTCTAGAAACTGCTCTCCGTGGTTTGGGATGGGCAGTTGTTGTTCAGGGGGACTCCTGGTGTCTTGGTTAGCTGGCGTTCAGGAGTGTTTCATTGTTTGCATCATTCCAGAATCCTGCAGAAAGGACGGTTGTCCCAGTTTTTTTGACCTTGCCTGTGTGTCGTGCTGTTTATTAAGGAATTTTCCATTCGTTTGGCAGTTTCAGTACCTGCCTTTCCTGGCGGTTTAATATGAAAGCAAAAGTATTTGCAGCAAGTTTGCTTCTCTTTAGCACGCGATGATGAGAAACAGGATTTGTGAGGGAGCTGGCCATTGCGACAGCGTCAGGGAGATGCCCCACAACTTGTACATGCTTTTCAAGTCCAAGGTTTGTGGGTTTTTCCAAGGCAAAGCAGGAAAAACACCACCATTAGCGAGGAGGAGGGGGCATTGCCTGGGTCAGCAGCAGAGCGAGGCCGTGTTTGGTCGGCACGGAGGATAGAAAGGAGTGGCTAACGAATTCTGAAGAGGATCAGTTGGCAGGTGTCAGAAGACCATTAAACTTCATTTCCCTTCCCGTCATGCAGAGAAAAAGGATTTTGGGGTGATATCCAGTCTCTGCAGCGTCCTGGTTTTTAGCCCACATTGAAGGGGCAAATTTGCCCTGGGAGCACATTCCCTTTTGACTTGACGAAGGGAATTATTCTGCGAACACAGGCCGCTTCCTCGGCCCTGCTGCACCTTGCCTCCGGTCTGCGAGACCCCACGGAGCTGCACAGGGGAAAGGTTTTGTCGGTCAGGTCTGGAGGTGAGTTTTCAGCCTGCTGGATTTGATTTTCCCCAAACGAGAGGTGCCTCTCTAGGGCGGTTAGAGGCTGATGCTGTCGAGCTAACACAGTGGAAGGTCTCATTTAATCCCTTCATATCAGAAATTTGATTTTGGTAGCACAGATTTTATGTTATGAGAGCACACTTTCCAGTACCAATGCTACCGAGACATTTTACTGAGGCAAGAAATAGATAGAGCTTATAAGATCAAGGGCATTGATTTCCAGGCAATAACGGCTCGGTTCAGCTGTGACTGCCTTCCCTCCTCCCCCGGTGCTGACATCTGACGTCTGTGTATACAAAACGCGCCTAGAGATTTTGGTTGAAAGATTGGTCTGTGTTGTCTGTTCTTGTCTCCAGGATGAATTCCCGGTCCGGGAAGATCTTTCTGAAATATCTGATGACGATACCTCGTTGGCAAAGCCACCCCAGCCTGTGAAATCAACAGTCCACTCCTTTAAAGTGAAAAATGACGCAGATCTCTTTGGTTTGGGTTTGGAAGAAACTGCTCCCAAGGAGAGCAGTGAGGAAGGTAAAGGTCACACCTTGTTTCCACTCTTGCTGATTTTGTTTGTCAGGCATCTGTTCTTTCCAAAATGGTCCCAGGGTGTTAGCAAACCAGTTTGCACTAAATAAAATACCCCGTAACTTCGTGCAGTGCCCTGTGTGAGTCTTTAATGTGGTTTAACATAGCACAAATAACTTTCTTCAAGTTTTTCCCTGTGGGGAGGGGGGAAACTGGGCTCGTCTGTGGCTTCAGCCGTGTATTATTTCTGTCGCTGCTGGAAGCAGGAGCGTGTCTTTCACAAGCTGCTTCTGTATAAGGCTTCCTGCTTAGCCTTGCCTGCCTGGGGAGTGGTGCTCAGCCTTGCAGTGTCCACCCCCTCAAGAATTTGGATCAGTTTGAGCAAAATGCTCTGACATACCCTGCCAATTTGCTCTTCTATTTTGGGGAAAGGTGGGGTTGGGTTCTGATCCCAATCTAAGCATTCCTCAGGCTTTTTTTTTTTTTTTTTTTTTTTTTATTCCCATCCCTTGAGGGAACAAATCTTACTCGCGCAAATAATTTCTGCTGCCTTGGCGTTACTGCAAAGCAACTTCCTATAGATCTGCCCCTGATGTCACCACGAAAGATGAGAAGTAAAAGACTTAAGGAGAGAAAAAGCTGTAAGCAGCACCAGAGGGAGATCTCTTTGAATAGCTATTCCGAAAGCGTAAGCAAGGTGTCACAGCCTGCAATGGCTTCATCAGCTTGTCGCTTTGAGCTGCTGAACAGCACAGCTTGAAATAGCTAGAAGTGCATCTGCAGAGGCCCAGGTCAATAATTTAACTTCAGTTTAGCATCTTTAATAATTCAATGTGGGTTTCTCCTATCTCCTCTTTCTGGGATAAATATAAAAATGTGTTTTGATAGTCAGTCAGTTGGAGCTTGACCAGCAATTAGACTTCTCCTTGGCTGGAGAAGTATTGACAGATCAACCGAGGAAAAGAATGCGTAGGTAAGGCTGGCAATCAAATACCACACGTGGAACGTGGTGCAGTTACAAACCCTCCTGTGAAACAGCCGAGTAGATATTCTTCTGTTCAAGGAGTTCTTGCGCAAGGCAGTGGACGTCCAGCACAGTCTAATTAGCAGCCAAGTCATCAACCGCAATAACCTGGGACAAATGGTTTGACGGTGATGGACTCTGGGACTCACTCGATACTGTGAAAGTAGCCACCTGTGGCTACAGGAGCAGGGCGACAGCACTGACGCTTTGGCCTCATGGGGATATAATTTCTGTGCGCAGTGTGAAGAGCGGTGAGTGTTGGCCTGCTAGGGTGCTCCCATCTGCCGGCACCGGCTCCGGAATGGGCCTTCCGTTACCGGCTCGACTCACAGAAGCGCAGACGGTGCCTGCTGGGAGTTCTGTCTGCCTTCAAGTATTTAGTCAGAGGGAAGTTGTTCCCAGAAGCTCATTCTAGTTCTGGAAATAATAATCTGGTGCCCAGTTTGGCCTTTGGACCAGTTTGTAGAGCTGGTCTGTGTACTTAGCAGCTGTGACGCAGTGAACAACCAGGTCAGCGTTTGTAACACAGAATAACGTACATAATACGATGCTTGTAATTAAACTAGGTGTATCTGGTTAAATTAGGGTGTGACTGCAGGGGCTTATGTTGCTTTCTGAAGGGGCACAGCTTGTCCTGAGGACTCGGGATTGCCTTTGCACATGGCTCCAGGATGGAGCATTTTGTTCTCAGGAATCGGGGCAGGGCAGAATTGCATCTCTTACAGTTTAAATTGATTAAAAACAATGTTCGGGGTTTTTTTTTTTTTTGTTTGAACAGATAAACAAGCTTCTAAGGAGAAAAAGAAGAAGAAAAAGAAAAGCAAAGAGGTACTATTTAATTCCTCAGAGCTGACTTGCCGTATTACCTGCCAGCCAAGGAGAGGGGTGGTCTTCTACAGCATGCTCTGTGTACCTGGTGGGCTCCCCCCCGTTCTCCCATCCTACAGCCGGGGCTCTGCCACCCAGGCTCTGCAGACCATTCCCCTCCGGCAGCTTAAAAGCCAGCTTTCAGAACAGCCGAACTGCGAAAAGGCAGTGTGTGAGTTTGTGAAATACAGGATTAAATAGAGCGGTGCATCTCTGCTGGGCCGAGTCTGTTGATGGCACCGTGACTTCGTCCGGGCAGAGGGGTGTCCCTGGCAGAGCTGATCTCAGAGGCAGCGAGGGAAGTCTGCAGGAGGCTCTGTCTTTGACATTTCTGCCTGTCCAATACTGGGCTATTGTCGGGCACAAACTGCCTGACAGACCACTGCTACGTATAAACCAGATGGTCTTGCTTCTCTTCTGTCCAAACGCGCAGAAGGGTCTTCTGGAATGAGCTCCGAGCCAGCCTTGGTAGTGGATGCTTCACCCTTAGTCAGGTTCCCGTCAGAGCCAAGTTTCGAGGTGATATATGCTGGGTTATTGGCTTGCTCAGGGGATTTACTAATCCACATTTTCTCATTTTGCAGGAAGAGGAGAAGTCTGTGAAAAAGAAGAGCAAACACAAGAAGAGCAAAGAGAAGGAGGAGAGCAAAGAGGAGAAAAAGAAAAAGAAAAAGAAGAGCAAGGAGAAAAACAGTGAGATAGATGAACTTGAGGCTTTTCTTGGAGGAGGAGGAGCCAGCACGAGCAAGCCGCGAGGAGGTGGGGACTATGAGGAGCTGTAGGCTGGCTGCATGTACGCGCAGTGGACTCTTCTGTCGTGGCTGTCTCCATCTTTTCTTACGAGTCACACCAGACCAGGTGCAGATGTGTAAAGCTTTGGCCATTTGCCGTATATTCTCTCAAAACAGAGCTGGCAAAACAAAAAGCTTTACATCTGCGTGTGCTGTTCTGGTGCGTTCGTTACGCAAAGAAAATCCAGCTGAGATGTACTTGAGTGTAAGGGGAAGGTTCAGGGCGCAGTTCCCAGGCCCCCTTCCAGGCTGGTGGTTTTTCTCCTTCCAGAGATGCCCCGTCGGTCGCCGGCAGGGTGTGGGAGGCGAAGGGGACCTGCCTCCTGCTCCGCCCCTGCCATATTCCACTCCTGCACACCTGAAATTCCTGTCTTGTTAAGAGGAGTGCAACAAAACATGCCGCATGAACGCATCGTGCTCGCCTGTCTCAAGTCTTTAACTTTTTATCCTTCCTATATTTTTAATGAGAAAGGTGGTATTGGCCATTGCTCCACCCAGCAGTTGATGAGCTTTAAATGAAGCAGATCATGCTATGGTACAGCTCTCTGTAACAGCAGCCGCAGGGCCAGGAGAGAGAGTGCGTGTGATTTTGGAGTCCTTTGAACAGGACCTTTCTGCACAGCAGCTTAATTAGCACTCACTGGTGCTGCTGTTGGAATTCATAAAGCCCCATTGATTTCCGTGGCCCCAGTGTCTCAGACACTACACGTAAGCTGCTATGCAGTTTGGGAAAACAATGCAAAGTGCAAAGCTAACCTGAAAAAGAGAGAAAAATCCGTGCTTTTCTGCATTTCCCACCCTTGAATTTGCATATACTAGAATCCCCTCCCTTCGGTACCTCTCAGGGACATGACTCTCATGTGGAAATGAAGATATCCAGAGCTTCAGAACTGTCTCCAGGGAAGTGTTAGCATGGCAAGGCATTTGCTTCTCAGGCATTTTACAGTCACGCTGTAAAACATGGGCTGCCTCTCTGCGCTGAGGGGGACGACCACTGTAGCTCAGACAGCATCCTTCCTGCTCCAGCTTCTGTCCGTACCGCAGCTGCGTGTCCTGGGCCGAGCCTCCCAGCAGCCAACGGGCTGCCCTTCCCTGCCCAAGTGGAGAGCCTCCTCCTGCCCCATGAGTTTGGGAAGCCTTTTAATTTTTGCTTTGAACGTGGACCCACGGATTGGTGCCTGCTCGGCAGCTTTCGTTGCCATCGGATGGGCGCTACAGGCCAGCCCTTTGCACTCGCTGCGTCTGAGTGAGCAGCCCCTGTGTTTGGTGGAGCTTGTTAGTTCTCCATACCCCCTTCTGGTTTGGTTCTGGTGTCCTTTTGGCAGCTCAGACGGTGAAGCTCCCTCAAGGATCTGTGCATTACATTCCCCTGTTGCTTGCAGGTTGATTTGAGGTTTGGTTTTGTTCTCCCTCTCCCCTTTTTGTTGTAAAATGTCAACCATGAAATCCAAACTGGGGTTTCCCTCTACAACCCTATAAAGCAAGGTGTTCTTTTGAGCCGTTATTCACTCCAGAGTTGTCTAGAACCGCAGGCAGTTCCCTGCTCCGTTTTTCTTTTTCTTTCCCCTGGACCCCAAAATACACTTGTAACTGTTGCCCTATAAAACAAACTGGTTTTTTTGCTGCATGAGCAGTATGTTGTTCGGGTCTGTTTGCCATTAGCATTTGCCTACTTCTCTGAGCATTTACTACATTTCGTGTGACACTGGAGGGAAATTGCATGGGACAGTTCAAACTTTGCACGTCTGAGGAGGCAAAAGTGGCTTGGGACGCGACCGGTGTGAGGCTTCTCTTGCGAGAAGGCAGGCAGGTGTTGGAGCTTCGGCTGGCTGCCTTCCTGAAAGCGCTTCTGTTCTGTGAAGATCTTGGGTCATGTTCCATTTTTTGCATCGAAAAAACCTGGTACAATTCATTCTGACTATAAAGCTCTGTTGTACAACTGCCTCTGCACATCTTCTTCTCCACCGCAAGCGTGTCCGCCTGGGCTCGGGAGCTGCATGTCACTCCGGGGCTGTCCCACAGGAGGGCATCGTCCCACTTGCCCCTTCCTCGTGCTGCTGCGTTCTTACGCTTCGTGGATCGGGGCGCTAAATTAAAAATCGTTCACCTAAAAAAAGAAAAAAAAAAAAAAAAAAAAAAGTTGAACGTAAAAACCATGAGTTCTTTCCCCAGAAGAGAGGTCTGTCCTGAGAGAGCTGTTCCACGCAGCGTAAGGGAGGCAGCGTTTTCGTTCAGCTCTGCTTCCTCGCGAGCGCAGCCCGTGGCTAGCAGAAGGCCGTACGGGCGGCGGGTCCCCTGGAAACACTGATGTTGGCATTGGTTTGTCTTTCACCTGGGCCAGATTTGACCGCCGTGGGAGCCTTTACGCTCCCTGCGGCTCGTGTTCCTTGTCAGTGCAAGGAGCTGAGACAAAAAACAAGCCAAGATGAGTCATTGTGTTCCAAAATACTCCTTTAAAAGAGAAAAACAGATGCGGGAGCTCTCTTTACTTACCCTGGAGCCCCGGGAGGGTGTGTGGCGTGTTTTGGCTTTGGCAGCAGGGCCAGAGAAATCCCACCCGGTGGGTGAAGTGGGAGCATGGAAGGGAAGAGCAGGAAAAAGGCGCTTTTTAGAGCTAGACTTCTCCATTTTTCAGGGAGTACTGAATTGGTCGGGGCCGCAGCACGAGGTGTAATCCAGCGCTGGCAAGGGTGAGCGAGGGGGGAAAGAAATAGACCTTGTCTGAGCCGGGCTCTCCCATGCCCAGTCTTTCAAATAGGCTAAATATAAAAAGCGTGTGTACGTGCCTGTCATTATGGGGAAGCTTCTGCAGGATCACATCGATATAAATAGTTCCCGTGAGCATCTCTGGAGGTACCAGTGTATTTGCTTTTGGGTGTATCAGTCAGCCATAAAAAAAAAAAAAAAATCAAGAGCCTGAGGCTGAGGAGCTGCAATTTCTTGCAGTTAAGGCTGGCCAGAGCTGCACGCTCTGCAAGGTCTCTCGGTCGGTTTAGAGCAGCAGGAGGGAGAAGTGCAAATTTGTCGCTGCGTTTGTACCTGCCAGCTTGGGCCCGCATCCCGAGCGCGGCCAAGGGAGCCCTGTCCTCAGGGGCTGCTGCTGGAGGCACGTGCTCCCCTGCCTTGGGATCTGCAGGGCCCACAGCCACGGTGCGGTTGCGTCTTGGCTCCCGCTGGGCCAGCTTGAAGCCGGAGCGTATATGATAAGTCATGAGAGGTAACGCCGAGGTCCCCTGTTCCCGCCTGCTGCGTCTTCCCGCCGGGATCGCTCGGCTGCTGGCCAGCCTCCGCGGGGTGCGGGGCGAGAGCTGCCTGAGGAGCAGCCTCCGCTCGCTGGAGCATCAGCCTGGTCTGGCAGCCCTCCCGGAGAGGGGACGAGGCATTTATCCCTCATCTGCAGCAGTCGCGTGTCTGCTTTGTGGGCAGCGGGTGTAGCATCCCGGCTAGGACCAGCAGGGCCGTGCTGCTGACCCGAGACGTGTGCCCGCTCTTTGTTGGGAGGGTGTTCCTTGCTGTACCCGTGCCTGGAGTGGGACGATCCAGCGTGACGGTTACCAGCTCCTGTCACTCTTGGCAACTCCTGGCATGTGACTTGATGCAGCTGCTGCTGTGCCAAGAAGTGGGTGAAGTCGTACTCGGAGAGCAGACTTACGTTTTGATCTCTGCAGGCTTCCCAGTCGCCTTCTGTGCCGGCATCCCTGTGGCTCCCCAGCCAGGAGCCAATTTCAGCGGGACCTTCCAGCTCACCTGCGCCCGCCTGGCCTGGAGCTGCCTCCGCTGTGCTTGCACGTCCTCTCCTCGCGGATTCCTCCTGTGGAAAGGCAGCGTGTTCACAGCACCTTTCTCCTGGTGGCCCAAGTCTCCTTAGCACAGGTGGCCATCGCTGCTTGCTAAAGCTCTTGCTGATGTTAATCTGTGTTCATGGCTGTCACAAAACTCATCCCTGCAAGAGAATCAAGCCGCTTAGCGCTGCTGCTGAGCCGTATACCGCAGCCCAGCATGGCACAGCCTGTGCCAAAGGGACATGTCTCTCCATACCCAGCCGATGGCTCCCTCCACCCCATTGTCAAAATACCAGGCAGAAAAATAGCGCAAGGACAGACTGACTGGATTTTGCAGCTCCCACCACCCCAAACCAGCTCAGTTTCTGGCTTCCCTGCGGGAAGCTGTCCATTGGTCTTCTGCCTCGGGAGCGGTCTGGTCGTTGCCATCCAGATTTATTCCTGGCCGGTTTATGCTTATTTGTTCCTTTGCCAGCACTGTTGTTTAAATACCACTCCCCGCTCCCAGCCCTGTGCGGCCGGGGCTCGTATCCCTGCTCTGCCTTTGTTGTGCTGGACAGGCTGTCCCCCGGCTGGGCTAGCAGCCCTCCTTGGCACCAGCCCCCTTCCAGTTCATCTTTCGGTGGCCGTGCCAGTCCAGATGAGGTCATGCCAGGCTGGTGCTTAATGATTCCCGTACAATACGTCTCCTGCTGCACCCTGAGATGGGGCTGGCCTTTCCCACAGCTCTATCCCGCTGAGGACTTGTAGCCAGAGGCTGGCTCACCGGTGCACCAGGTCTTTGTCATTCCCCATCGTTTATGGCAAGGGCCGCGCGCAAGGAGTGCAGCAGTCCTGCCCCGTGAGGGATTGAGCTTCACCCTATTCCTGTTGCTCCTGTAAGGTCATAACAAGTTTTTCCCTGGCTTCCCAAGGCGCGGGGTGGGAATTTGCTTCCTTCCCCCCCAGCAGTGAACATGAAAAGGTCGTATGAAAACTCGGGTTTTAGCAGGACACAAAATGAGTGTGGGAACTTGCGGGTGCTCTTGGAGGAGCCCCTGAGAGCAGCCGCAGGCTCCGGGAGGTGCTGCGGGGCCGGACAAACACCGGGGCAGCGACGGGCGCTGGGCAGAGCTGAAGGGAGGGCAGCGAGGCGGGGGGCAGGGATGGGTGTGCTGCTGCCCGTGGCTTCCCCGCTGCAGGGTCCTGCTTCTGGGAGAGACGGCGATGCTTGCCTGTCCTCCTGGGATGCCGTGGAGCTCGCAAACGAGCGATTCTGGGGAAATCCTGCAGTAGGATGGGCTTAGGGACGGGTTGCTGTAACCTAGCAACAGTCTCAATCATGGCATAATATAATTAATCCAGCGTTGGCTCAGACTGCTGCTTACAGACACCAGGGCAAGTGGTTGCGCCTTTTTAACTTGTGGGTTTGCCTCCCAAACAAGCCTTCAGCATCTCAGGCATGTCCCAGGTGTTCCTGGCCCCAGGGCGGCTCACGGTGAGTATCCAGTCTTCACCTTTCAGCCCCATCGCAGGGAGGCTGCCGAGCAAAGGGGAATAAATAATCCCCTGGCTCCTTCAGCGAGCCGTCGCGGCGGAACCCGGCGCGTCCCCGAGGCTCAGGCAGACCTCGGTCAGGTGAGACGCGGTGCGGTGGGCTAACGCTGCAGGTCCAGGCACAGAGCAGCCTGTGGGAAACCAGGGCACCGTTTCGGGTTGAAGCAGGTGTTACCTGCGGCCACGTGTGCTCTGCCTGGAGCCGGCTCTGCCGTGGGGCAGCCAGCCAGCCTGCGAACCTGTGAAACTCCTGGTTAGCTCCAAATCTTGTTGGCAAGCTCTGCCTTACGGCGGCAGCAAGGAGGGAAAGCAGTGGTGGGGCTTTCTGTCACGGCAGAGGTGAGATGAGGGGAGGAGGAGGAGGAGGAGGAGGAGGAGGAGGAGGGTGCTGTGTCTCCCAGTGGCAGGGGACACCTGAGAGATGCCGGCGTCTCCTCTCCCGCGTGCCTCTCCTGCTCCAGGATGGTGTCAGCACGGAGTAGCTCTGCCTGCACCTGAGGTTTGGCCTGGGTGGCAGCTGCAGATGGAGACCGTGCTGGCGTCTGCAGACTGGCTGCGGGAAGGAGCCAGCAGGCTGGGAAAAGAGCAGGCTTTTCCCCGGAGCTGGTAGGAGAAACACCCCGTTCTTGTGCCATTGGCAGCGAACGGCTCCGTGGAAGGGCACAGGGTGGTGGGCTCCCCGCCTGGCCCCGCTCCTGGGGCACTGCCTGGTGTCGGGGTCACCAGCCCAGCACCGAGGAGGTCAGCTCGTGCGTCGCTGCAGGGGGCTGATGGCTTCGGGGGTTCATGAGCGAGTGGTGCTGGCGTGTGGCACTGGTCGGGCAGGCTGGAGCGGTGCCTGGTAGCCCTTCCCAGCGCTGGTGCTGGCCGCTCTGCCCGGGCTTCTGGGGCACAGGTTCCACCGCACGGCGGGGCTGCATCCCACCGGCAGGGCATCGCTGAGCCCCCTCCCCATGGGCACCGTGGGGGGAGAGGGCACCTCAGACAGGCGGCGTCTTGCCTCCGGCGCCGCTGAGGGTCAGCAGATGGATGCCCGTGATCAGGCTCAAGACTCGTTGCCTGCCGGCCTTTGGGGACCAACCCGTCGTTCCCAAGGAGGCAGACGGGAACGTGGGGTTTACAACCCTCTTTACAGACAGGGACCCTCAACCAGCAGCTGTTTTACAGACTTCACGCTCACCCTCTTCTGCCACCGAAGCCGTCGGGGGCAGCGGGGCAGGCTCCGGCTCCCTCCCCAGCCCCTGAAGCGGGCAGCGGGGCCTGGCTCTCCCTTGTTCCCGAGCTGGGGGAAGGGAGGCGATGCGAGAGAAAGAGGAGGAGAGAAGGTGGCAGGAGGGGAGAGCCCCCCTGCACCCAGCCGGGCGTCACGCTGACGCCAGCCAGCTCGGCTGCTCCTCGCTCGGGGAAACGCGAGCGTCGCCCCCAGCTGCGGGGTGGTCGGCGGGCAGCAGCGAGGGGCAAGCGAGCGGGGCGGGCAGAGCAGCAGCGAGCATCCTGCCTGCTCCCAGCTGTGGGATCCCCACATTGCCTTGGAAACGGGGGATTTTGCCGCAGCTTGCAGTGGTGCTGCCTGCACTGGGGTGGCGAGGGGAGAGGTCTCCCCCGTGCCCATCCACTGTCCTGCCCCCCCGACCTGCCTGTGCCGTCCCCATCTCCTCCCTTTCCCGTGGGCAGGGGAGAGGGTGCGAAGGCTGCCAGCCCCCGGCTCCGGCCACCCCGAAGCCGCTCTGGTAGCCCCGCACCGGACGTTCTGTTCCCCAACGCAGCCCACCGCCCGCCCCGGCTGCCCACGCGGTGAGGACGGCAACTGGGGAATGACGAGCCCGGGGCGAAGGGAAGGTATCAAATATTAATCCCTTCTGTAAATTCAGCAGCCTGGGAGGGAGTGGGGCATCGCGCAGCATCCCTGACACCTTCACGGTGCCATCTGTGTCACACGCAGGTCCCCAGATGGGCTCCCCCCCCCCGGGGGCGTGGCGAGGCACTGGGTGCCCATCACCCCCATTTCCCATAGGGTGGCCGTAAGAGGGTGCCACAGCCCCTCCACCCCCGTTTTGGGATGCTTCGTGCCATTCCCCAGCGCTGGAGCCCTCACTGTGGTAAACTCTGCTTCGGTGACTGCAGCAGCCGTGGGGAGTCACGCGCTGAGCCCAGGGGCTGGCAGCCCCCTGCCCGCCTGGCAAAGGGTGGCACGGTACAGATCCTGCATCGCCTCTCGATGCTCAGTATGGAAACCCAGCCCGCTCCTGCAGCTGCACAGCGGGGTCGTGCCGATGTCTCTGCTGCATCTGGGAAGCCGAGTGAGACCCAGAAGCCGTCTCCTCGCCTGTCCCCACCAGAGCTGCTCACGCTCGACTCGAGTCGTACCCCAGCCCCATTTCTCGCCGAGCCGTCACCCCGCGGGTGCAATCGCCCTGACGCCGGGCTCCGTCTCACGGGTGGCCCCGAGGACAGGCTGCCGACGGCCTGCACCGCGCTGTCGCTTCCCATCGTGTCCCCGTGCTGAGCTGCCCAGCCCGCACCAGGGCTGCTCGCCTCCCTCGACTCGCTGCCGTGCCGTCGGGGCCGCCCAGCCCTTCGCCAACAAAACCAACATGGGAATCTCCGTGCCGTGCGGCAGCAGGTCCTGAGCTGGCAGTGGGGATCTGTCCCGTCACATGTGCGCCGTCCCAGAGTACCCCCAGGGCAGGACTAGCCTGCCCCGTCCCCTGGGCTTGCCGGGGCATCCCGTGGTGGGGTGGCTTGGCCCCCGTCTCCCCATGCTGGGCATTTTCGGGACCTGCCAGCTGCTTGGCATCTGCCAGCCTGTTGTCTCTTGCTGAGCAGGTCCTGGAGCGTGACTGTCACCAGCCGGGCCGCCCAATCCATCGGGATGAGCAAATGGGTTTGCAGCTTCAGCGCGAGGCGCATCCGCCTGCGGGAGGCTGTGCCACCTCGCCCTGGCTCAGTGATGAGCCCAGCGCGCGCGGCAGGGGTGGGCAGCGTTGCTTTGTGTTTAACATCCTTCAAATTGGTTTTCGCCAGTTGCTTTCTGAACTCCTCCGAGGAATCGGCCGTTTGCTCCCTGGCAGTGGGCTGTGCTGGGGTTCCCCGGTCCCGCTGCCCATCTGGGGCCGGGGGAATCTTGGGAACCGCCTTATTGGAGTCTTCCCTCGCTGCCTGCCTCCTCCTGCCCGTACCTGCTTCCCTGGCGAGGCTCTGCCTCTCCTGGCCTTTGCCAAATGCCCAGAAAGGTCTTTCTAGCTTCGAAACTGGCCCGTACTGGCACAGCCAGAGCTGTCATCCTCCACCCATATCTGCGTGGTCCCCACCGGCCTCCCCTGTCCCTTGCCACGCTGCTCTGGCTCAGCGAGTCCCCGCTCCCAGAGTGACAGCGGAGCCAGGGCCGGGAGAGCCCTTGGCCCAGCAGGTTTTGGGGGGGGGGTCTCAGTGTCCCGGGGCACATGTGGGGGGACCCTGCTTTGGGTGGCCCCTTTCTGCTGCACCAGGGGGCCCAGGGGCCGGTGCTCGGGAGGGGCGATACCCTGGGCCAGGTGGGTGTTGAATCTCACCAGTGGGGCGCGAGCGGGGCTCGGGGCCGGGCAGGGGCTGGTGAAACCATCCAGCCCCAAATCCTTTGGGATTTTTTCCCTTTTCCTGCCGGGCGGTGCTGGGCTGGCTCTGCCGCCTCACCCCGCAGCCGCCTCCCGGCACCCATGGGGACACGCTGGTGGGAGGGAAGCACCGGTGAGGACGTGCGGGAGAGCTGGGGACAGCGCGCGGCTCTTGGTCACCCCAGCACCGCCGGCAGAACGGCGGCAAAGAGGCACCCAGCTCCGTGGTGGCCACGGTGGGATGGGGGGGTGGTGGCCTTCGAGGACAGGGGTGGCCGGTGGCCCAGGCGCTGCCTGTCTGCATCGTCCTCCGGCCCTGCGTTCCCCGCTCTCTGCGTAGCCCCAGCGCGGCCAGCCCAGCCCAGCCCTGCGGGTCACCCCAGCGCAGCGGGACGTCCCAGCCGCTCTCTCCTCAAGGGGACATCTCGATGACCGCATGGCCCTGCGCAGGGGGGGGAGGTACGGGCCTCACGGGGCAGTGGGGGGGTCTGAGCACCCTGTGTACGGCGGTGCAGGAGGGGGGGAACAGGGGGACTGGCCCCTGGGTCCTGCCCAGCTGGACCAGCCCTTGGAGGGCAAGATGCCCCCCCGCCCCCAGCCTCGTGGGCTGTGTGGGACAGATGTGACCCCCTGCGTCCCCCCGAGCTGAGGTCTGTCCTGCTTTGGGGCTGGCCGAGAGTCCAGTGTCACCATGGCCCCCCAGTGTGACCTGTGGGCACGGTGTTCCTCTGTGCCTCGGTTTCTCCCTTGGCCGGGGCACAGCAGGGCTGAGTCTGTCGCACGCAGACACCGTGACCGGGGACACACTGTGTGCGGTGACGGGGAGATGCACAAACCAAGCCCTCAGCCCCAGCCTGTGCTGCCCACCCCTGTCCCCCCCCAGGCAGAGCTAGGGCACGCCGCAGCACCGCGCACGCCGTCAGGCGGTGAGTGATTAGCGCGAACGGCTGTGGCTACCTACAGCCACTTGTGTGGCACGGGGGGGGCTCTCCCCAGCCGCCATCGGCAGGGAGCGGGGCAGGAGTGTGCTGCTGGTGGGGAAACTGAGTCACGGGGCTGCAGCTCACAGCTCAGCTCCGCTCCCTGTTGGGCTTGGGGGGGACACAGCACCGAGGAGACAGAAGCCCCGGCAGAGGAGGGGGTTTGCCCCACACCGGCTCATGCCTGCCCCTGGCGAGCCACAGCAGGGCAGCCAGGCCGTGGGGGGAGGACGTGGGGACGGGACCTGCTCCTGCTGGGGACAGGCGCCGGGCTGGTGTCTTCCTTGCAGGGCTGCGGGAATGAGCTCCGGCTCGTGTCACCCCACTGGCCACTCACGTGTCCCCCGCCGGCAGGACAGGGGCCCCTGGCAACTGGGCTGGGGACAAGCCCAGACCCGCATGGCCATGGCAGGGACCCAACACCACCGTCCTCTGCGCAGGGGTAGGGGACGGTCCCATCCCTCCCCACTGCCGGCACTGGCCAAGGGCGCCCCTCCATCCGAGGGGCTGCCACCCCTGCGGGGAGCGGGCGCAAAGCCAGGGTGCAGCCCCCCCACCCCGTCCAAGGGCCACCCCAGGGCTCATCCATGCCCATGGGGCCGGGCTCCCTGGGTGTCCCAGACCGGGTGCCTGGGGGTGCCACTGCCCAGCCAACAGCCGGTTGGTGCTCGGGGAAAGGTGTCGGAGCTGCCAGAGCCCCTGCGCCTGGCTCCCAGCGAGCGCTGACGGGCCAGCACAGACACGGCCTCCGGCTCCCTCCTCCTCCAGAGGGATCTTCCCCTTCTCCTCTCCCCCAGGCTGTCCCTGGCTCGGGGAGGAAGAGGAGGAGGAGGAGCAGGAGGAGGAGGTGTCCTGCCCACAGCCCCAGTGTCCAGAGCCCCAGCACGTGCCATGGCGCTGCCATCTCCGGTGGCGTGGAGACGTGCCCGTGGTCCAGTTGGATCCCTCAGCACTTCCCAGCCTAAAATAGCAGCCGCACGGGGGGAGCAGATGGTCCCCCCACCCCTCGCCACGGGGCTCAGGGGACACAGTCCAACCCACTTGTCCCCTGCTCTCAGGCAACCAAGCCCTCGTGGCCACCCCAAAGCGCGGAGCTCTGGGTGGGTGACCTCGGTCTATACAGCTGCCACCCAGGGCCACGGCTGCGTGGGCAGAGGGTGGCACCGAGGGGGAAGCCCTCGGGGAGGGCATCTCTGTGCCCACCTGGCAGCAGCACCCCCTACTCCGGGACGCCGCGCATTCCCTGGGCTGCTGCGTCCCATGGGTGACTGCACCCACGGAGGACGCTGGGCCCTGACACCCCCCTGGGCTGCTGCGTCCCATGGGTGACTGCACCCACGGAGGACGCTGGGCCCTGACACCTCCCTGGGCAGCGAGCTGGCCTGCCCCGCGCTCCCGCGTGCATCAGCCAATATGTCACAAGTCTTGTCGGTGCTCAGCTCTGGCACGCTGCTGGCTGGCCCGGGGCCGACAGCAGGCAGGGAGCAGATGGAGCAGTGCGGTGGTGGCCGCGGGGGCCGCGGGGGCCGCAGGGGCAGGAAGCCGGGGGCAGCGGGAGCGGCCAAACTGGCAGCCCAAGCACTACGTCCTGCAGGGAGGAAAATAGAAGTCCCGTGGGGACGGTGGGCCTGGCTGAGCGGGGCCCCAGGCCCTGGGGGGGGGACGCTTGGCCCTGTCTGTGCAGCAGGGACACGCCAACCCTGCTCCCTGTCTCCCCCCCCTGCAGCCATCACATCCCGCTCATCTGTGCAATGAGTTCCTGGGGCTCAGCCCAGTCCCAGCAGGTGCTTCTGGCCCCAGTGGGCTCAGTGGTGCCCAAAGCATCCCTGGGAGCACAGGGGGCATTTGGGGGCAAAATGCGTCAGCTCGGGCTGCGTTCCTGCGGGAGTCGCAGCAACACCAGCGAGCTGCAGCCCCCCGGCTCCCCCCGGAGCTCCTCTGCCCGGTGCAGACACGGGACACTGCAGAAGGATGCTCCCGGTGCCACAGCGGAGGGAGGGCAGGGTCTTGGCTATGGAGGGTTTTGAAACCAAGCAAATCCCGGTACACGCCCGCCGTGCAGACACGCGGAGGGCAGCAGATCTCAGCTCTGGGCTCGGAGCCGTGGGAGCTCCTGGTGGGTCCCCGGCACCCAAGACCCCTTGGTGGGGTGCCGGGACCCTTGGCCCTGGTGGTGCCTTTTGGTGCTGTGGGCAGCAGAGACTGGCTGGAGGAGGTGGGAGATGGGGAAACTGAGGCAGAACTCCGGTGTTGGCATCATGTGCCAAGAGCCATCAGACGCCACCTTTGCCCGTCTCGGCACGTTGCCCGTTGCGTCGCTGAGCATCCCCCCGCGGGGCTCCGGCAGCCGCAGGCAGAGACGGCCCCGGCGCTTCTGGGAAAACCAGGCCACTCCGCGGAGGAGCTTATCGGGGGATTTCGCTGCCCAGTTGGCCACGGGCGGGCAGGGCCGCCATGTGCCAAGGTCAGGCGGGACGTGGTGCCAGTGGGGACGGGCCCGGGGGGTTCCTGGCACTGGGGGGCTGCCGGGATGAGGGCAGGGACCCGCGATGGCACGGCTCGGCGTGGGGGAGCCCCCCGAGGGGTGGCACCGGGAGAGGGGCACGGGGGGCCGGGGGGTCCCCCGGACCCTGCCCGGGGGGGTCCCGCAGTGGGGCGGGGGATGCTGCGGGGGCGGGATGGGGGCCGGGGCCGAGCGCAGCCGGGCCGGGGACCGGGGACCGGTGATGGGGACCGGGGCCGGGGGCGGCGCCGGTGGGAGGCTCCCGGTCCCGGCCCCGGCGGTAACTCCGCCTGCCGTATTTATGGGAAAACAAGCGGCGGCGGAGCCGGGCGGCCGCGGTGGAGCGTCGGGCCGAGCCGAGCCGAGCCGGGCCGAGCCGAGCCGAGCCGAGCCGAGCCGAACCAGGTCGGGCCGGGCCGGGCCGGATCGGGCGGAGCCGGGCCGGGCCATGGCCACCGCAGCCCGAGCTTAGCGCGGCGGCGGCGGCGGCGGCGGGATGCGGCGGGGGGGCCGCCGGGGCGGCGGGCGCGGAGCAGGTAAGGGGGGCCCGGGCAGGGGGCTGGGGCCTGTCGTACTGCCGGGGCACCCAGGCCGGGCCACCCCCCCGCGGCCCCCCCGGCCCATCGCATCGCATCGCATCGCATCCCCCCATCCCCCCCCCCTCCCCGGCCAGAGCCCGCATCTCATCCCCCCGCGTTCCACATCCCCATCCCATCCCCCCGAGACCCTCCCGGGCCATCCCATCCCCCCATGCTCCCCCCATTCAACCCCCCCGTGCCCCATATCCCCGTCCCCATCCCATCCCCCTGTGCCACCCCATCCCATCCTTCCAGGCCCCCCGGGGCCATTCCCATCCCGTGCCCCCGGGCCAAGTCATCCCAAGCCACCGCACCCCATCCCCCGCCGTGTCCCCCATCCCCATCGCGCCGTGTCCCCCATCCCTCCCGTGTGCCCATCGCCCCGTGTCCCCCATCCCATCTCTCCTCCATCCCATCCCGCCGCAGTGCCCGGGCCGGGCCATCTTCCCCCGGTTCCCGGCGATGCCGGCCCCGGGGCGGGCTCAGCGCCCTCCGCGGCCCAGCGGGCCCGGTGCCGCCCGGTGCCGGTGCGCACCGGGGCGGGGGGGAGGGGGGGGGGCGGTGCCCGGGGCCGCCGCCCCGGGGTCTGCGGGCCGCGGTGGCGGCGGCAGCGCCCGGGACAGCCCTGCTCCCCCCGGCCGCCTCCCCCGGGGCCGCCCCACGCACCCCCCACCCGGCCCGGGCTACGCAAACCCACCCGCGGTGCCCCCAGCCCCCGGCCCGGCCTGTCTGGGGGTGCCCCCCGCGGGGGGGTCCCGGGGGGCGCTGGGCATCGGGGCGTCCAGTGCTGCCCCTGGGGGGGCTGCTCCTCCTCACCCGGGCGCCAGCACTTGGGGGTACCCTCCTGGGCTGGGGCTGGGGGAGGCTGCTCCCCCCGGCAGCATGAGCCCCTCCAGGGGTGAAGGCAGGGCAAGGGGCGCTGGGGCACCCGGGGGGGGGCTGTGGCCGAGCAGCCGTGTGTGCAGGAAGCCTGGGGGGCTCAGGGCAGGGGCTGGGGGGATGTGGGGGATGCCGGGGGTGCACAGGCTGGGAGGCACGGGCAGGGGCACAGGGCTGGGGGGGGACAGGGGGTGTGTGGAGGGGCAGTGCGATGTGCATGGGGGGGCAATGCCATGGAGCCACAGGGCACTGTGTGGCACAGAGAGGGAGGTGTCTATTTGCCACATACACGGGGCAGGGGCCGGGGGGGCGGTGGGTTCCCTCCCTGCGGGCAGTGCCGGGTACCAGCTCCCTGTACGGGCAGTGCGCGGGCAGCGTGAGCCCTCCCGGCACGCACAGGGAACACGCAGGCCTGCGCAGGGCCGTGGGCTGGCAGTGCCCATGGTGCAGCGTGTGTGGGCACTGCACCCGTGGCAGTGCGCTGGAGCTGCCTCCGACGTCATCTGCACGAGCACAGTGGTCACGGGGCACCCAAGACGCTGCCCTGGCCGTGTTTCCAGATGTGGGCGCCGCCAGCGTGCTCAGGGCAATGCGGGTGCTGGCAGCGTGCTGGCAGTGTCCGCAGGGCCGCGCGCCGGCAGTGAGCTCAGTGCAGCGCAGCGTGCGCTGGCAGCGTGCTCGGGCCGCCCGCGGCGTGGTGCAGCGGCAGCGTGCTCGGCGCACTGCATGTGTAGGCAGCGCGCTGGCAGCGTGCCCCATGCAGTGCAGGCAGGCAGCGTGCAGGCAGGGTGCGCAGCAAAGCCCAGGCAGCGCAGGGGCAGCGTGCACGGGGCAGCGCACTGGCAGCGTGCGCAGGGCCGTGTGTGCAGGCAGCGTCCTTGCTGTGTGCGCGGGGCAGGCAGCAAGCTGGCGGTGCCCTGGCAGTGCTCAGCGCAGTGTGGGCAGGCTGTGGGGCAGGGCACTGGCAGGGCGGTGGGTGCAGGCAGCGTGGGGCAATGACAGGCAGCGTGGGGACAGCGAGCTGCCAGCACGTCAGGCAGTGCCCTGGCAGCGTGCTCAGGGCATAGGGCAGCATGTGGGGCGGCTCCGCGGCAGTGCTGAGCGCAGTGCGTGCAGTGTGTGGGCAGTGCACCCGGTGCGGTGCGTGCAGGCACCGTGGGGGCAGGCTGCGGGCAGTGCCCTGGCAGGGCGGTGGGTGCAGAACAGGCAGGCAGCACCCTCGCCGTGGGCATGGGGCAGGCAGCGGGGGGTGGGGGGGGAGCGGCGCGCAGGCAGGGTGCTGCGGGCAGCGCGGTGTGCACTGGCAGGGCACTGCACAGCCCCACTGCACAGCCCGCACGTGGCGCGTGCAGGCAGCGACCCAGTTCCTGGCAGCCTCCCGTGGGCCCCTCCGGCAGCCCGGGGTCGCTCCCGGCCCCCAGCACCCTCGTGCTGCTCCCACGGGCTGCCGGAGCTGCCGGAGGCCGGGTGCTCACATACGGCGCAGCGGGAACAGCGTGGCGGGTGGCGCGGGGTGCTGGGCTGGGGGGTGAGGGCAGTCCCCGGCTGCGGGCAGGGTCCCATGGGCATCGGCGGGTGCAGGGCTGGGTGCTGAGTGGGGTGGAGGTGTGTGGGTGGCACCAGGCTCTGCAGCGGTGCCGGGTCAAGTCTGTGGGATGGCACGGAGTGTGGGGGGGGTCCCACTGGGTGCCCCTCAGCGACGCCGTGGGTGTGCTGGCGGGGAGCTGCTGTGCCAGGGACAGGCTGGGCAGAGGTGTCCGTGTGTCGTGCCCAGCAGCAGGGGCACGGGGGGCTCTGTGACAAACCACCTGGGTCCTCCTGGGGGTGGGGATGTGGGCATGGGGCTGGCTCTGTCCCCAGGGGCCACGTGCCCCCAGGGGTGGCTCCTGTGCAGGGAGCTCAGTGGGCATCGGCGGCCCTGGAAGCGTTGCCAGCCGGTGTCAGCATCCCCAGGGTGACACAGCACAGAGACCCTGGGCAGGGAGACGGTCCCCACCGAGAGCGGGCAGGGCTGGGGGTGAAGCGGGGCACCCAGTGCCCACCAGCCGGGGGTAGGAGAATGGAGGGGGTGCCAGATCCTCTCCCTGGGGAGGGGACTCAGTGTCGGGGGCACATGGGCTGTGGGAGCGTGGTGGCACCAGGCACCGGCAGCGTTAGCGGGGCCATCCCGGCTCTGCCCCCCCAACGGGCAGAGGGTGCTGGTGGCTTTGTGGGTGCTCTGCTCTCCCTGCGGTGCCGCAAAGCCCTGGCTCCCCCCGGCCCCCTGCAGCGCCCCCGCCCCGGCAGCCTCCCCACGCACCCACGCTGTCCTCGCAGAGGAGGAATAATTTGGAGAAACCATGGCAACCCCAGGCGGCGCTGGGGATGCCGGCATCGTGCTGTCCCCATGTCCCCCCACCGCCACGGCCTTGTGTGGCTCTGCGGGCGGCGGGGTGCTGCCGGGGTGGGTGGGGGACATGCTGGTGCCAGTGGGATGCAGTGCCCAGGTCCCCAGGGCACGGGGAAGCACACGGTGGCCTCGCTGGGCTACGGTTCGGTTTGGCTCAGCAGGGCCGAGGCTGTAGGGGCTCCTGGGGTGGCTGATGCCTCCCCAAGGCACCTCGTGGCCCTGGCACCACCCCCCCCCACCATGGCTGGGGGTTTCCCAGGACCCTCACATGCCTTTTTTATTTTGCAGCGCTGGGATGGAGCCGTGGCGGGGCCCTCGGCCAGCTCAGCCCACCCACCCCCTCCCTGCTGCCGCCGGACCAGGTAGGACCCTGGGCCACGGTTCCCTGCCCACCAGCCGCCCCGACACCACAGGGATGGGCTCCCTAACGCCGCTGTCGGCATCGCCGTGGCGTGGGGTGCTGCCCTCCCGGATCTGGCCCAGCTCCCAAGTGCTGTAACGCAGCAGGGGCGATGCTGAGCCGCCGCTATGGGTGCAAACCCCCCCCGCCCCTGCCCTGGAGGCACTGGGACCCCCATCTCCTCCTGCCATCAAGCTCTCCCTGGCCACTGCGCCCCCCAGCCCTGCCAGGGACCCCAACCTTCCAGCTTCACCTCAGCTCCAGCATCCATCCCCCCCAGCTTCGGGGAGACAGGGCTTTATCCGGGTAATGAGGGGGGACCCGAGCCCCCCCATCTCTGTGTAGTCGATCCTGCTTCTTGCCTAATAAAGTCTGTTCCTTTTCTCCCAGCAACACATTCCCTGTGGTCCTCTGCTGCTGTTTAAAGCCAAATGCCTTTTGCTGGCCTTTACCGTGCACCTTTACTGTTCCATGGAGCAGTTGGCACCCACCGGCGCTCCCGGGCCCCTTGGCCAGGTGGCCAAAAACCCAAAACCCCCATAGGATGTGAAGAGCATTAAAGCCGGGCGGGTGTCCTTGCCGTGGGCAGAGCCGGTTGTACATCCGCGTGGTGCCCACAGCAGCCTGCAGCCGGCTCTCGCTGGGCTGTCGGCGAAGATCAGTGCCACAACCCACCACATCCTGCGGGCAAACCACCTCGTCTGCTCCTCCGGTCACTCCGGGGGCTTGTGCCGATGTCCCCCCCCTTGTCACACAGCTGGGGGACTCTGCCCACCCCGGGCCCCCATGTAGCAGCATCCCAGAGCAGGTGGGGTGCGTGGCGCTGGGTGCACAGTGGGTGCCAGACCCCGTGTCCCGTGGGTGCCATCCCGCTCACTCTCCAGCCCCGGAGATGTGTCCCGGCCACAGGACGCGGGAGAGGACAAAGCCAGCGAGCGCTGAGCCAGCACAGCCCCTCCAGCACGGGGCTATTGCGGAGGGACCCTGCTCTGTCCCGCTCGGAGCCGTGGGAAGCGATGGAGCAGCTGCCGCTTGCAGGCGAGGTTGGGGCACCCACCACAGCACCCCTCTGCCAGCCCCCGCTGCCGCCTGTGCCAGTCTGGAGGAGCCCCAGGGAGCGATGTGGCCGCAAGCCACAGGGACTACTGGCACCCCACCCAGGCGTTTGTGGGCCATGGCGGGTGCAGCTGCCATAGGGAGGGGGTACGGCTCCTGCCCCCCCCAGAGCTGTGTGGGCTTCCTGGCCACCACGATGGGTGCTCATGGTACCCACCCATGCGTGATGCTCCTGCCTGCACTGCCTACAATGCTGGTGCTGGGATGTGGGCACGCGTGGTCCCAGGAGACCCCACAGCCGCTGGGATGCTCACAGCGGGGGGGCCGGGCACGCGTTCCCCATCCACCACGGAAACCCCCGGGGCTGAGTCCCCGCAGCCCTGTTCAGAGCTGCCATTTCCCGTGATGCCGCAAGAGGGTCCCCGTGTCCGGCACCCCAGGAACAGGGGCACAGCGGTCGGTGGCCTCCTCTCCCTGTAGTGAGCTGGCACCCCTCCCCGGCTGCCCCGCTGTGCCCGCTGCACCCACGGGTGCCCTTCCATCCACTCCGTTGTTTGCACCCTGGATTCCGAACCTTTTTCCAGCTTCTTCCCCCAGTTGGGATCTGACTATTAGCAGCAGCGGAGGCTGGGACGCCCCCGAACCCCCATTTCTGAAAAGGTGGCCCAACCCTGCCCCGCGCTGGGAGGATTTGTCCCGTGCGGTTGCGGCTCCCTGCGGTCCCCGCCGGGATTTAGGCGCCTCATCTGTTCTCTTGCAGGGCCGGCTGCCTTCCTCTGAGGCCGTCTGAAGGGGAGCTGGCAGGAGAAGAGTCGCTTTTAAGATGACACGAACGGACCCACCTGACATCCTGGTGTCTACGGTGTACCAAGACATAAAGGTGGCCACCGCAGCCCCCGGGGATTCGATCGTCTGCCAGCCCCTGGCACAATGTGACGCCTCCATGTCCTCGTCCCTGTCCCGCGAGACGCAGCCCTTCAACAAGCGCCATTGCAGGAGCTTTGACTTCCTCGAGTCGCTGGACGAGCAGCTGGGCACCCCCCCGGCCATGGAGCGCCCCTGCCCGCCCCCTGGCACCCCCGAGCCCACGCCGGGGCCGCCGGGCAGGCGGGCGCCGCCGAAGCCGGACCCTTACGCCGGCAGAGCCCCCCAGCCGAGGAGCGAGGCGAAGCGACGCGCTCGCTCGAAGAGCGCGCCACGGGTGAAGTCCACCTTCACCCCGGTGCCCATCGCCGTCTCGGCGTCGCCGCCGCCGGCCCGGCGCGGGCGGGAGGCGCTGCGGGTGGCGCGGGAGCCCTCCCGCCCTGAGCCTTCGCCACGCCGCGAAAGCCAGGTCCCCCTGCGGGCGCTGGCTAACGAGGTGCACCCCATCAAGCTGCAGCCGCAGCGCAGCAGCGTCAGCCGCATCTCCCCGCTCTGCCTGGGCAGCAACTGCTTCGAGGAGGCGGGGCCGGGCGCCAAGGTGGTGGGTGCCAGCCCCCACGTCAAGTGCCGGGTGGACATCAAGCCGGACGAGGCGGTGCTGGTGCACGCGGCGCGCAGCCTGCGGGCAGCCCAGACCCGGCAGGAGCCGCCGCGCTGGCCTCGCGCCCCCGGGGCTGCCCGCAGCCTGGCGGTGCCCGGGAGCAGGCAGGTGTCCACGTCCCGCACGCCCACCCCCAGCGACTCCTACAGCGGGGACCCCCCGCTCCTGCCCTACCCCAGCGAGTACTACGAGGCGGACCCCCGGGTGCTGGCGTACCAGACGGTGCCGGTGCCGGCCTCGCGGGAGTTCAGGGAGTACCCCGAGAGGGGCTGCATGACCTTCTCGGCCCCCGGCGTCCCCGCCAAGTTCTTCTACGCAGAGGAGCCGGCACGGTGCCCCAGCCCCGCCATGCCCCTCCGCAGCTCTGGCTACGCCAGCTACCCCTACCCCACCCGCCACAGCATCCCCCAGCACTTTTACGGCGAGGACCCGGCCAAAGCCGCCGTCCACACGGTGCCACCCCGGACGTTGTACGTGGAGGAGGCGCGGGGCTACCCGGTGCAGGAGGCGCCCGCCCGCGCCTTCTACGGGGACGAGCCCCGCTTCTACGCCCCCCGCGGCACCCCCGTCAAAACCGTCTACGCCGAGGACACCCGGACGTACCCGGCCCTCGGCTCCTCTGCCAGGGTATTCTACGCCGAGGACTACGGGAAGTACCGGGAGCGGGAGGTGCTGTCGCGGACGTGCCCCCCGCCCCGCAGTGCCCAGCCCTTGCACTTCAGCGACTGGTACAGCCCTGAGCGGGGCGCGCTGCCCTACCAGACCTTGCAGGTGTCGCGCTTCACCCCGCAGCCAGCCGGGCGCGAGGCCATGCTCTCCTCCTGGCACGCCAGCTACGGTGTAACCCCCCCGCGGCTGGGCCGGGAGAGCCAGCACTACTCCAAATCCTGGGATAACATCCTGGCGCCGGCGGCGCGCAGGGAGGAGGTCCTGCAGCGTGGGCGCAGCTACGAGAACCTGCTCGCCCAGGAGCAGCACCGTGCCTTATCCCCCGAGGAGCGCCGGCAGCCGGTGGTGATCAACCTCTCGAGCTCGCCCAAGCGCTACGCCGCCCTGTCCCTCTCGGAGAGCTCCATCCTCGAGAGGATGCACGCCGACGGCGGCCGCGGTCCCCCCGGCCGCTCCTGGTACGTCACACCGGAGATCACCATCACCGACAACGACATCCGTGCCGACGGGCTGGGCAGGAGCGAGAGGCGCTCGGCCAGCTGGGACATGCTGGACGCGGGGCGGGAGCACGGTCCCTACGCCGTGCCCTGCGCCCCGCAGCCCGTCCCCAGGGAGAGCGGCTCGGGACGCCAGCGCAGCCTGGAGCAGCTGGATGAGCTCATTACCGACCTCGTCATCGATTACAAGCCAGCACCGGGCCATCGCGCTGGAGACAGGGACAGCCTCGCTGAGCAGCTCAAACAGCTCCTGAGCAGCAGCGCCCCGGGGCCCCCCCGGCGGGGCGAGGGCAGGAGGGTCCCCCCCAGCGTGCCCGAGGGACCCCGACCCACGAAGGAGCAGCCGGGTCCCAGCTCCCGTGCCAGTGCCCCGCGCCCCCCGCCCGCCCCGCTGTCCGTCGGCCCCTTCGAGAAGTCGCCGGAGAACTGCTCGCCTGACCTGAGCGCGGAAGAGGACGACATGATGATGTGCTCCAACGCCAAGTGCCGGCGCACGGAGACCATGTTCAACGCCTGCCTCTACTTCAAGTCGTGCCACAGCTGCTACACCTACTACTGCTCCCGGCACTGCCGCCGCGAGGACTGGGACACGCACAAGGAGAGCTGCGTCTACGGGCGCGTGGGCAGCGTCTGCCGCCACGTCCTGCAGTTCTGCCGGGAGAACGCCGAGGTACACAAGGCCTTCTCGCGCATCGCCAAGGTGGGCTACCTCTCCCGCGGCCGTGGCGTCCTCTTCCTGGGCTTCCCCAATGCCGGCTCGGCCGAGAACTTCCTCCAGTTCGGGCTGGAGAGCCTGCTGATGTCCCCCACCTACCTGTCCCTGCGGGAGCTGGAGAGCTACTCGGACAACCTGGGGGAGTACGCCCGGGAGCTGCGGGAGACGGGCAACCAGTACGACCCCGACGAATGTTTCCTCCTGAATGTAACCGTGGCCGTCACCCAAAAAGTGCCAGAGAGGCCGTCGCCAAAGATGCAGGTGCCGACGGTCAGGAAATACGCCAAGGTGGCCTTAGCCTCCTCCAGCCCCGAGAAAAAGATCCTGAAGAAGGAGCGGGACATGGAGACATTGATCCTGACACCGCCGCCTGGCACGGCGGACATCGACAAGGAGGGGGAGGAGGGCCGCAAGGCGCGGGAGGTCTGCTTCATCAACATCCAGCGGGAGCTGCGCATCCGTGGCGTCTTCCTGCGGCACGAGTTCCCCGCCGTCTATGAGCAGCTCTGCGACTTCGTGGAGAGCAACAAGCGCTTCACACCCACCACCATCTACCCCATCGACAAGAGGACGGGCAAACAGTTCATGTGCATGATCATGGCAGCCTCCGAGCCCCGCACCCTTGACTGGGTGGCCAGCCCCAACCTCCTGGATGACATCATGTGAACGGGGGGTGGGGACCCCCCCCCCCCGGCACCCCCGGGTCACCCCCCTTTGTAGATAGGTGTTGCCCCATCATCGCGGAGGGACGGGAACCCCCCTCTTGGATGCGGCACTGAGGGCCGGGGGGCTGCCATGGGCTGCGGGGGTCTGGCATCGGCTAGGCAGGCAGCAGCCGGAGCGGCGGGGGGGGTGAGCTGGGGGAGGCCGTGGGGTGAGGGGAGCGGGGGCCGAGGTGTGCCGTGGGGCACAGGGCCCAGCCACCGCCCCGGCAGGACCCCACAGAGCCCTCGGAGGGTGAGCGGTGCTTGGCCAGGGCTGGGGCACCCCAGGCACCCCCCCGGCCTTGGCCCACCCAGCTGCCTGCGGGGGGGGGCCCTCCTCCCCCCCCGCCCCCCCAAGCGCCCGGGGTGCCACGGGTGCTGCTGGTGGCCCCAGTGCCTGCAGCAGTGGCCCCACGGGCTTGGCGTGTGGGACCCGGGCTGCGCAGGGTCTCTGTTGCTGCAGTGTCTGTGTCCAGAGCGTGTCACTGTACGGTCCTCGGGCGCAGGGGGACCCTGTGAGGGCGCCTTAAGGCCCCCCCAGGTACCCCCGGGACCCCGTAAGGGGCGGGGCGGGGGGGTGGGGAGGTCCCTGGGTGCTGACACGGGCGCGGAGCCAGGCCTGGCCCGGGGGGGGGAGGCCTCAGGGTGAGGGGCCTGCCCGGGGCTAGCACGGCGGGGGGGGGTCTAACGGCGGCAGAGGGGCAGCGGCGGGGGCGAGCGACGGCGGCGGGGCCGGGGCTCCGGGGCTGCCCAAGGGGTGTCAGGGAAGGTGGGAGGGGGACAGAACCGGGGGGCAGCGGCACCACCGGCCCCGGCCCCACTCTCCACCGCCCCGGCCCCGCCTCTCGGCCCCGCCCCGCCCGGCCCCGCTCCCGCGCCGGGCGCCGCCACCGCTCCCCCCCGGCACTCCCAGCTCCGGGCCGGGCTCCGCCCCCCCGCTGTGGGCGGGGCTCTGGGGCGGGGCCGGGCGCTGATTGGCCGCCGCGGCGGCGGAAGGGGCGGGGCGCGCGGCGGGGCGGGCGCGATGGCGGCGGCGGCGGCGGCGCTCTCGCGGGTGCCGGAGGTGGAGATCGACGGCGGCGGCGTCTTCAAGTACGTGCTGGTGCGCGTGCGCGCGGCCGGCGGGCCCGGGAAGGACGTCGTGCGCGGCCACGGCTGGGCCGAGTACCACGGTGAGGGGCGCGGGGCGCCGGGCGGGTGGCATCCCCGGGGCGGCACCGGGGGGAGCGGCCGGGCCCCGGGAGCCGGCGAGGGGCCCGCCCCGTGGCGGGGGGCCCGTCCGTGGGCGGCGGCGGCGGCTGCGGCGGCGGGTCCTCGTCCTCCCCCCGGGGGATCCCCGCCCCACGGCTCCCTCCCCCCGCAGCCGACCTGTTCGAGCGGACGGCGGAGGAGCTGGCGCAGCAGGGCCTGGTCTGCGAGTGCCTGGGGGGCGGCCGCCTCTCCCACCGCCCCGAGGAGAGGAAGATCCACGTCTACGGGTACTCGGTGGTAAGCCGGGGGCGGCGGGGCGGGGGGGGACCCCCGCCGGGGGCGCGGCTCCTCCCTCCCTCCCTCCCTCCCGGCGGCGGCACAAGCCCCCGCAGCGCTCCCGCCGCGCGTGGCCCAACCGGCGCCGCGCCCCTCGGGAGCCGGAGGCACCGGCGCTGGGAGTGGCCGTGTCCCCTCGGCGTCCCTCTGCCTGCACCCCGACACCGGCTTTCCCAGCGTCGGGGTGGCACCGTGCCCCTGCCCGGGTGCCGTTGGCCGCTGGCAGCCGGAGCAGGCCGAGCTGCCCGCGACTGAGCCGCTGCCGTGGAGGGGCTGGAGCCGAGTGGTCTCTCACAGACACGGGCTCAGCGGCGTCTGCCGGAGCCTCGGGTTGTGCTGAGCCTCCCCAGGGGTTCACCGAGCTCTCCCCTGGGTCGTAATCGCACCAGCTCTCCTCCGGACCCTCTCTCTTCTGCCAGGGCTTTGGGCGAGCGGACCACGCCGTGACTACGGAGAAGCTGAAAGCCGAGTATCCAGACTACGAGATCACCTGGGCGAATGAAGGCTACTGACTCGCCCTGGCTGGGCAACGGCATTGGCGCCAGCCTGGAGCTGGTGCGGCTGGATCCAGCGTCGGGGCGGTGGCAGCAGGCTCCCCGTGCTCGGCAGCACTCTGGGCTCTCCTGGTTTTCCTTTGTGTTGAACTCGCCTGTTCTCTGCTGTCGCCGGACTTCCCGTGCACCGTGGGTGCTCCCCACCTTCCCGGCACAGCGCGGCAAAGCCTTGGTGAAGCCGGTGGGTGCTCTGCCTTGGCCTCCCCGGTGGCGAGGGGGTTTGTCCCACATGTGTATGTGAGAATTAAACACGATGGGGAGCACAGCTGCTTGTGTGGTCACACCTTCATGGCTCCCCCGGGTCTGGGTTGCACCCCCTTACAGCAGGAATGACCCCCCCCAGGTTTCCAGTCCTTCGTGGAGGACCTGACCCCGGAGCTGGCAGGGTCTGGGGTGGGGACAGCAGAAGGCGTGTCAGGATTTGCCTTGGGAAGGGCTGAGGCAGATGGGGAGAAAGCGATGGGTCCCCACACCTGGTGGCGGGAAGGGCAGGGTGGTCCTGAGGGAAGGACCACCCTCATCTCCTGCTGGGGGGCAGCCGAGCTGCCCGGGAGCGTGGTGTGGAAGAATGTGACCATTCCCATGCCAGCAGGTGGTCACACCTTGAGGGAGAGCATCCTCCTTGACTTCAGCCCTCCAGATGGCCAGGGCTGGCTCCTGCCCCTCAGTATTTCCCAGGGAGACTCTTCGTTTGTATTTCCAGTGAGGAGCAGGGTGGGGAGACTGGGAAAAGCTGCTGGAGCCTTCAGTGGCAGGAGAGCTTGGGGGAGATGCGCAGGTCGCGTTGGCCGGGTGGATCGCTCGATGGCTGTCCCATACAAGGTTGGGGCTGGAGGAACCTCACCTCCCCTGGTCCCAGCCCCATTTCATTTGTCATGCTGCGATCCTGTGTGCTCCGGCTCCTGCCTGGCTGCTTTGCCGGCTGCATGCCGTTGGGGATGTGGGCTACCTGGGGAGGAGACGGTTCCTCTGTACCCGGAGCTGTGCAGGGGTAGCACGACCTGCTAAAGCTCGGCCCCTGTGCCCAGTGTCCTGCCCTGATCTCAAAAGGCAGGTGATGGATGGGGATGAGCTTCGTGGGCCGGGCTGGGGGTGCAGGGCCCACTGCCTGGCTGGTGGCCCGGGGGCTGGAGCTGTGTCCCCTGCGGAGGACAGTGCCCAAAGCCATCGCCAGCCCTGCAAGGGGGAAGAAAGCTGGGGGCTAAGCCCAGGTACCCTGAAGACACATGAGGTCACACTGCGCCTCTAGAAAAACAGCTCTGCTGTGCCTAGACCTTACCTCCTGCGGGGTGTTGACCATCTCCCCCGTGCTGGGGTGAATGTCACCCAGCGGTTGTGCGTGCACTGAACACTGGTGGCTGTTAGGTGACAAACCCGGCGGGGGGGTGGGGGCTGATTGCCTTGCATTGGTCGCACGGAGCATCACAGCTGCCCTTTGAGTCACGGAATCGCAGAGCTTGGAGGCACCTTGGAGATGTCCTGTCCATCCCCCCGCCCCGGCAGAGCCAGCTCCAGCAGGTTGCTCAGGGCTGTGGCCGGGTGGGTTTTGGGTACCTTCACAGATCGAGACCCCACAGCAGCCTGGGCAACCCGCTCTGGTTTTGACAACCCTCACGGGGAAAAAAAAGTTGTTTTTCTTAAGATGAAGTGGCGTTTAATGGTGTCACTTTGTTCTTGTCTCTCGTCCTTCACGGGGCACCGGCTGCTCAGAGGAGGCTGGGTCCTTCCCTGTGCTCCCTCCCGTCAGTTCTTTATACACATGGGTGACAACCCCCTGGGAAGTCCAGTCCCTTCACCATTGTCACGGTGCCAGCTGGATCTGCTCCAGCATGCCCACATCTCTCGCACTGGGGGCCCGGCATCCCCCTGTGCCTCCCCCGTGCAGAGGGGAGGGCTCAGAGCTGCTGGAGATGCTCTGCCTGCGGTGCCCAGGAGACCGGTGGCCGCTTTGCCAAGAGGCTGCGGCGCTGGCTCCTGGTCAGCTTGGTGCCTGCCAGGTTTCCGGGGAAGGGCAGGGTCCTGCCTGCAGGCGCTGCCGGCCCTGGGTGCCCAGGCTGGGAGGGCGCAGGGTTGCCAGCCTCCGCCTGCCCCGGCTCGCGCCGGGGGAAGGAGCTGAACCCTGCGTTTTACTGCGCCTGATGCAATCGTGCTGCAATCTGCTGTCCAAGGCCACCGGCTAGGAGGGGACAAACCTCCGCGCTCAGCCCTCAGCAACGGGGGCCCGTCTCTGTGTACGGGGGCTGCCGGCAGGAGAGCTCCCCTGGGGCAGTCCCAGCCCCACGGGTCCTGGCAGCAGCTTCCCCTGCCCAGGTGGGGAAACAGGCTGGGCAGTGGCTGCCATCACCAGGCAGCCCCGGTGGTGCCCTGTGGCGGCTCTGGCTGCCGAGCCATGCTCCTTCCGGACTGAACAGCCCATACTGGGGCTCTGCCGGGGTTGATTTCCCCTGGGAGTGACCTGGTTGTGGCCCTAGAGCTGTGCCCCTTTGCCCCGCAGCGGCCACGAGCTGGGCGCTGAGACGCTTCTGCCAGATGGAGCGGTGCAGGCGGGGGTGAGGGCTGGCCCCGCAGATGGCACCTCTGTGTCCCCAGGGCCAGGAGCTGCCTGCTGAGGCGGGGGAGAGGCAGCCGGAGGCTGGGGAAGGAGGGCTGCAGGCAGCCTGCCAGGCTCTGCGCCGGCCTGGGCACCCTCCCAAAGCGGCTGCTGCACAGACCGCGTGGAGCAGCGGGAACACGGGGCTGCCTGGCTGCTCTGCCCGCGCTGGGCAGGATGAGATCCCCCCTGTCCTGCCTGCCCCCGGGGGGTCCCTGGGCACTGCCCTGGTGGGTCCCTAGGCTCGGCTGGAGCCCAAGCTTTCGGCAAAGCCAGCTCAGCTGGGTGCTGGGACAGGCTGCTCCTTCTGTATGTCCTCCTTGTCCCTGCCTCCTCTCCCAGCCTGTCCCAAGTCTCCAGACAGCTGGAGTTTTGTTCTGAATTCGAAGCTCCAACATTTTTATGTCTAAACACTCCCAGTCCTAAGGATCCTGCTTGCTGCGGCTCTCCATTGCCCGAGTGCATCACGACCCCTTCCCGGCTCTGGGTCACTCCTGGCACCCCATTCCCACTTCGCCCAGCACAGCTGCCTTCCCTGGCCGGGCTGCACCCGGCTGCCAGCCCGTGCCCTGCGCCCCAAGGTTCTCCCGCTGCTCCTTACGCTCAGCGACTGTTTCTCCCTGTGGTCAGGCATGACACAGCCCAGGCAGCTGGCACGGCATGGCCCCCACGCCCCGGCAGAGGTGCCAGCTTCTCCTCTCGGACTGGCAGCATGGCTGGCTCAGCAGGAAGAAGTGGCCTTTTTCCTCGCCGAGCTGGTTTGTGCCACCAGACCATGCAAGCTGGCCCCATCCCGGGCAGAGCAGCACCCGGCATCTCAGCCTGGTTGGAAAAGAGGGGCTGGAGAAGAGGGGTTCGGTGGGGAAAAGCAGTCGAAGGTCTCCTGGGGACGCACAGCTGCCAGCTCGCGTGATGCCGGCAGCGGTGCCGGGCGGCAGGACCACGGGTGACCCGTCCCAGCCCGGCAAACCTCCTCGCCATAAACCCACTGTTGGGGCTGGGAGGCCGATAACGGCGGGGCTGAAGTCCAACACGGGGCAGATTCCAGCCCTGGGCTCGTTGTGTGACCTCCCCACCGGCCCTGTGCCTCTCTGGGCTCCGTTTTACCCTCGCCGTGGCCCGGAGGCCCAGATGGCCGGGCAAGCGGTGTTCGCCCTCCTGCTGCTGCTGCTGGGTGAGCTCTGCCGACACGGGGTCGCGCTGCGGGGAGGGAAGGGGCCGCGGCGCTGGCTGCTCTGCTCTGTCCTTCCCCAGAGCGGGCTCCCATGGGGATCGCCGCTTTCCCCAGCTCCAGGGGGGTCTGCGCTGTCCTGGGGGGGGTCTGCGGCAGATGCAGCCCAGCAAAACCCTGCTTTGGGCTCCGCTGGCGAAGCTCAGCCCTACATTGCCCGGGAGGAGCCGCCAGCACTGGGCTGGGTATTACCAATGGCTTTGCTCAGCGTGGGGAGGAATATGACCAAATTTTCCTGTTTCCCCCCAAAATGGGTGCCAAGATTCAGAGCAGGGGTGTGGTAGAGCGGACTGGAGGGTTGGTGCGCCAGCCCCAGCAGGCTCTGGCACCATGAGGGTGCGCGGGAGCAGGGCTGGGGGTGGGACATGGCAAAGGTGGAGATAGGGGTGGTGTGGGGTGCGGGGGTCCCGTCCCAGGGCTGCTGCTGCTGCTGAGAGCTCAGTGTCCCCCCGGCAGAGTCCCAAACCGGGGAGCCCAGACAAATGTCACCCGTAAGTCATATGTGCCCTCTGTCACCTGCTGTGGGCACTGTGCCGGGATCCTCGCCGGGTTTTCAGCCGCGTTGTCTCTCCCGTAGCTGGGACCATCCTCCCCAGTTGGTCCACGGTCGTCAACAGCTGCAGCAGCGCGGCCGAGCAGCTCTGCGACTTCGTCTGCGACTGCAGTGACTGCTCCGATGAGAACCAGTGCGGTGAGTGCCTGGGCCCCCCCGCCCCCCCCGGCCCCGCTCCCAGACCCTGCTCCTGGGGCAAGATCTTGCGGTGGAGACGGGGGCACCATGGGTGCAGGACCCCAGGGAGGGTGCAGGTCCTCCAGGTGGGCGCAGGTCCCCAGGGTGGGTGCAGATCCTTGGGGTGGGTACAGGTCCCTGGGGTGGGTACAGGTCCCTGGGGTGGGCATAGGTGCCTGGGCTGGTGGCAGGTCCCTGGGGTGGGTACAGGTCCCCAGGCTGGATGCAGGTCACCTGGGTACGTGCAAGTTCCCCAGGTGGGTGCAGTACCCCAGGGTGGGAGCAGGTCCCTGGGATGGACACAAGCCTCCTGGGGAGGTGCAGCTACCCAGGATGGGTACAGGACCCCAGGGTGGGTGCAGGTCCCTGGGGTGGGTGCAGGTCCCCACGGTGGGCGCAGGGCGGACCCAGCCCTGCCCTGACCCCCCGTCTGCCCGCCCTCAGGGTACCTGCGGGGCTCAGCGGTGCTGGGCACCCCTTTCACCTGCGATTTCGAGGAAGGCGATTGCGGCTGGCAGGACGTGAGCACCTCGACTTACAGATGGGTGCGGGGCAGGGCCAGCCTGGCTGCATGGGACGTGGGGCCCCACTCAGACCACACCGTGGGCACTGACCTGGGTAAGTGGGAGCCGCTTGGCTGGTGAGTGGGCTCCGGGCACCCATGGGTGCCCTGAAGCCAGGGTGCTGGGACACCCATCCTTGTAGGAGCAGACCCATGGTGGGGCAGGAGCTCTGCTGGCCATGGCTCTGGTGCCATCCCATGGGGCTGCAGCCCCTGCTCTGCTCTCTGCCCTCACCAGGGTGGTTCATGGTGACGGTGTCCCCTCCGGCAAAGACCGCGGCCACAGCCTGGCTCAGGTCACCGGTGATGCGGGAAGCGGCCGCCACGTGTGAGATCAGGGCCTGGTACCACCTCTCGGGAAGCGGTGAGGGTGCCCACGGCGGGCACGGCTGGGTCTCGGGGAACTGGGCACAGGGAGGTGACAATGGGGGGCAGTGGGGAGGGACGGGACCACCTGCCCCCATGGCAGGGACAGAGCCACCGGCACGTCAAGATGGATCCTTGCCATCCCGCTCACCCCTCCATGCTCTGCACACAGAGCTGGCAGGACCCGGGGATCCCGGCTCTGGTCCCCAGAGGGGGCAGGGCTCAGTCCCCATGGGTACCCCGGGGTGCCCACTGCCGAGGGCCATGTTTTGGGGCTCCCCACAGGGCTCAACCAGACGGAGCAGCCGGTGCTGCGCCTGGCCATGGCGTACAGGGATGAGGTGGTGGGACTGTGGCAGAGCCCCGGGCGCGGAGGCGAGGGCTGGCACCAGCTGGTCGCCTACCCAGGCCGGATCGCGGGGCAGTTCCAGGTGAGACAAGGCCATGTCGGTACCCAGGCACTGCCCCCATGTCCCTCACGGGGAGCTAAGGATGTCTGGGGAGCTTGGGCAGGTGCTCAGCTCGTGCCGTCCCTGGCATCTTGTCGGCAGCTCATCTTCTCCCTGACACAACCGCCGGCATGCGGGGCACAGCTGGCTCTCGACGACGTCATCTTCAGGAACTGCGGCTTGGAGGGTGAGTCCCGCGTTCACAGGGGTGAGACACCAGCCGGGATCCCCAGGGAAACTGGTCTGGGCGTTGCACCTGGGGGGGCTCTCCTGCTGCCCGCTGGGTCTTGGGTGCATCTGCCTGGCCGGGGCACGGGGCAGGTAGCAAACCCTGTCCCTCGAGCAACCCAGGGAAGGATGTGGGGGGAGCCCAGCGTGTGCTGGGTCCCCATGGGGCTGGCCGGGTGCTGACTGTGTGTCCCACCGCCCCAGAGCCAGGGCAGCAGGTCTGCGGGGCGGAGGAGAGACACTGCGACCGGGGGTCTTGCCTGGCACAGCACCGCTTCTGCGACAACACTGACGACTGCGGAGATGGCTTGGATGAGCACCCCATGCACTGCCGTGAGCATCCCTGGCCCCGGGACCGGCCCCCTGTCCGCACGTCAGGGCTGAGGGTCTGCGTCGGTGGGGCAAAGCCGGGCTGTGGGGCTGGCAGGGGTCACCTCAGCTCTGCCCCGTGGCTGTGCGGCCAAAGGGACAAAATCACCCGGATGGTTTTATGGAGGGGTCAGCCCATCACAGGGACCTCCCTGGGTCACTCTGCTCTGCCTCCCTCCCTGCAGAGAACTTTTCCCACTGCTCCTTTGAGGACGATCTCTGCAGCTGGAAGGCAGAGGACGGGCAGACAAAGTGGGAGAGGAACACGAGCCTGAGCCTGGGGACTGGGTACAGCGTCCCCCCCCGGGACCACAGCAGGAACAGCAGGGCAGGTACGTGGCCAGGCACTGGCACCCCAGGGTCCCCGTGGTAGATATGGCCTCCAGCCCCTGGGCTAACGTGTGCCTGGGCTTGGCTTAAGGCCGTTGCCGGGAAAACAGCACCTTGTACCCGCACACCCGGCCCAGCACCGCTCAGCTTCTGCCTGGTGTCTGCCACAGGTTTTTTCCTCCACGTGAGCGACACCTCGGCCGCGGGGGCCAGCGGCACAGCACAGCTCAGCAGTCCCATTTTCCAGGCCACCAACTCCTGCTCCGTGAGTCACAGCCGGGATTCCGCGTCTCGCAGCCTGTGTGGGCACAGTGGTGGCAGGCGACAGGGTCCTCAGCCATGGGGACCCCCGCAGGGGCTGGGGCTGCGGTTGGCCCTTTGCTGGGGGTGGGCAGAGGGTTTTTGGGGGTGGTTTGGTGGCTTCTCCAGTGCCTGATGGGAGCCCTGAGCGCCTTCGGCCCCACCTTCGTCAGCATTCGGTGGGGTGGCAGCCGCTCCGTGGGATGCAGGGGGGGGTGCGTACCCCTGCCCAGGGCTTCGGGGCTCACTCACCCCCTCCCCATCCCCAGCTCGTGCTGTACTGCTACCTCCACGGCTCAGCCACCAGCAGCCTCAGCATCTCCTATGTGACCAACTCCACCACCAAGCACCTGGTGAGGGAGAGGATGGGGGACCTGGGCAGCTCCTGGGTCCGGGAGAGAGTGGACTTCAAAGTGACCGAGAGCTTCAAGGTGGGCTGGCGCCATGCTGGGGCGAGCTGGGCTTGCCTGCAGGGCAAGGGACACAGAGGGCACAGGGTCACCCCCAGTGTGCACCCGTGGGCCTGGGAGTAGGGGTTGACCCTCCTAGTCCTGGCATATGCCACCCTCGTGTCCCTGTGCCCGCACCTACAAATCCCCCTAGCAGCCCCCCCGCCCCCAGCCAGGGACTGCCCCACTGGAAGGGGGTGGGGGGGTGTCTTCATCCATCCCATGTCCCCCCATGCCTTCCCACCGTCCTGTCTGCTATGCCCCGTGGCCACCCCCACCCCCAGACCCCCTCCCAGCTGGCTCTGGAGGGCACCCCAATGGCACCCTGAGGGCACCCAACAGCACCCCTGGGCAGCCGCAGCCACGGCTGTGTGCAGGGGCAGCACCGTCACCCCAAGGCTACCCCATGCACCCCTTCCAGCCGCGGCATCGCCCCTGCTGCCACCGAGCCCCTTCCCGGGGGAAGCTGTGTCGGCCGATCAGAGGAGCTGGGTTCCCCCTGTCCCGTGGCTCCCCAGTGCCCCCCCCGTGCCCAGCGCCACTGCCTGTCCCCTCTGTACTTGTGCAGACCCCATGTTGATGTTGCTGGCACGGTGCTTCCCCGCAGGTGCTGATTGAGGGGGTGGCCAGCAGCGCGGGGACTGTGGCCATCGATGACCTGATCCTCTCTCCGGGCTGCAAGCCGATGCAGGGTGAGCTGGAGGGTGGCTGTCCCCCACCCCTGCTCCAGCGTGGGCAGTGGTCCCCAGGTGTCTTGTGCCCATGGCACCATCCTTAAAGGACCAACTGCAGGGTCTGCCTGTCCTTCTGCTCCTCATGGTGACCATCCTGGGCACAGCACGGCAGGCACTTGCCCTGGGGCTTGCAGCCCAGGTTGCCTGGTGTCCTCGTCCTGCAGCTGTTACGCTCCATCCCCTGTGCCAAAACCTGCTGCCCAAGCCGTGTCACACAAGCAGCTACCCCCTCCGTCCCCTCCGTCTGGTGGCAGCAGGCAGGGCAGGGCAGGGATGGGGCTGGGGGAAAGGGAGAGCTGGGAGATGGTTGGGGACAGGGACATGGGACCACGGCTTGAAGGGGTGACACCGGTGACGCTGCCGGTCCCTCTCACCACCACTCTCCAGCCCAGGGTGGTTCACCATCAGACAACACCTCGACCACGCTGCCGAGCCAGACGCGTGCCGCCCCCTGCACGGCCGAGGAGGTGGCCTGTGACAGCGGGGACTGCATCAGCGCGGAGCTGGCCTGCGACTTCGCTGAGACGTGTGCCGACGGCTCCGACGAGAAGCGCTGTGGTGAGAGCCACAGGCGACCCCCAGCTCCCCGGTAGCCAGGCAGCACAGGGGACCAGGGCAGGGCGACCTGGGCACTCCTTGGCATGGCGGGGGGACATGGGTGCCCACGCGGCCCCCGGGAAACACGGTGGCCCGATGGGGCTGAGCCTGGGTTTTTGCAGGAGCCACCACCTTCGAGGCGGGGGCCGGGGGCTGGCACGACGTCAGCGTGGGGCGGCTGCGCTGGGGCGTGCAGAGGGCCACTGAGGCTGCCAACACCGTCCTCACAGGTCAGGCTGTTCCCACCACCGAGAAAACGCGCTTTGGTCCCCAGCACCGCGGGGGCTCCCAGGGCGCAGGGACCCCACGCTCCTGCCCCGCTGGGGTAGGCGGGTGCCGTGGTGGGAGGCGGGGGGTGATGCCCAGGCAGGGTGCTGGGCTGGGGGTGCTGACAGGGACGCAGGACCCCTGCCCTGACCTCTCATGTCGCTTCTGTGCCCAGGCGCTTTCCTGGCCCTCCAGGCAGGAGAAGGACAAGCGATGGCTGCTGCCAAGGCACGCACGCCTCTGCTGGGTCCCTCCGGCCCTGCCTGCGCCATGGAGATGAGCTACCGCATCCACCACAGCCCCCAAGGTAACCCCCGTGCCCAGCCCCGGGGTCCCCTGCCCGCTCCCTGTCCCACCCTGGCAAAGGGCAGAGCCCCCCACGCCCGCCTGCCTTTGCTGGCTCTCCCAGCCCTGCTCTGCCCCATCACACTGTCCTGGAGCCAGGGTGTCCCTATCCCCACCCCTGTCCCCTGTGGCCATGGCTGGGCAGGTGCTGAGGCACTGGGGGGGCTCCAGGGGGTGGCTGGGGGCTGCTGGTCCCCGTGGCTTCAACACCGCCTCTCCTGCCCAGGCTTCCTCGCCGTCAGCATCACGGATCACACCACCGGCACCACCCACCTGGCCTGGCACACGTGGGGACACGCTGGCACAGCTGAGGGACGTGTTCGTGTCCTGCTGGGGGAGAGGACACGGCCCTTCCAGGTGCGCCCAGGGGCACAGGGACCAGCCTGCTCGGCTACTGGCAGGGCAGTGCCGGCCCTGACAGGCGCCCTGCGTCTCACCGCCGCCACGCCACCCCCAGGTCGAGCTGCTGGGGCTGGTGGATCTGCAGGACTCGGGGAGCGCCGCCATCGACAATGTGACATTCGTGCAGTGCCACCCCGACGCGGTGCCATCAGAGGCCGCGGGTACAGCCAGGGGCACATGGGCAGGGAGGGCGGACGCGAGCAGGGGGGACCCCGGCCCCCCACCCGCAGAGATGGGTGCTGCTCCCACAGGGGCTGCCTGGTGACTGTCACTCTGTCCCCAGCCCAGGGGACAGGACCGAGGTGCAGAAGTCCTGAGCACCCGCCCTGCCCCAGGGCGCTCGCACGGGGCGAAGTCGGGGAGTGGGGCCAGGGAGCAGAGGGAAAGGGATGTTTCGGGGACCTGTTTGCTTTTGGGGTGCCTTATCGCCACTCCCTCTCCCTCCACGGTCACCTCTCTCCTGCCAGAGCTGTCCTGCAACTTCGAGAGGGGCACGTGTGGCTGGTACCAGGATCAGTCCAGCGACTTCAAATGGGTCCATGGCACGGGGCAGGGGCAGGGCTCTGACCACACCACTGGCTCGGGTAAGGGGCTGGCTCCTCTCCCGGGGACCCCGGGCGGCCCAGGGGACCCCTCAACCTCCCCTCCCCAGGGCTGGCACGTGCCCTGCGCACCCCAAGCAGCCCCACGCCTGTGAGGCGAGCTCGGCTGGGGCAGCCCGGAGGCCCCCGCATCTGGGACCGGGGTGCGGGTGTTGCAGCTCAGGGCACCCATGTTCCGTGTCCCCTCCACCTTGGCTGTCCCCAACACTCAGGCTACTTCTTGGCTGCGGACCCCTCTGCGCCGTGGAGCCGCGGGCAGCGGGCGCAGCTCGTCACCTACCGCCAGCAGCCCACCGCCGCCCCGCGCTGCCTCTCCTTCTGGTACCGCCTGGCCGGCCCGCAGATCGGTACGCAGCCCCATGGCATCCTCCCGGGGATGCCCCAGCCAGGCTCCGCTCCCCTGGGGACCGCGGCGTCCCCAAGGGGTGCAGGACGGCTGCCTGACGCTCCCCTCTGCCCAGGCACCCTGAACCTCAAGCTGCGGCTGGACGGAGCGGAGGAGACGGTGCTGTGGACCCGGCGGGGGACCCAGGGCAGCGTCTGGCACCGGGGACAGGCCACGCTGCCTGCCACGGGCCAGCGGCAGTACAGGGTGAGAGCTGCGTCCCCCGCACGCCCCTGGGTGACGGCAGGGCCCGGGGCCATCTGACGCTGCCGTCTGGGTGGCAGGTGGCCTTCGAGGCCCTGCGGGACGGGTTCCTGGGGGATGTGGCGCTGGACGACCTGGCGCTGACGGCGGGGCCCTGTGGGGCCGAGCTCTCCTGCTCCTTCGAGGCGGATGCCTGCGGGCTGGCAGCCAGCGAGGCGCGTTCCTGGCTGCGGCAGAGCAACGGCACTGGCACCGCCGCCGGCCCCGCGGCCGACCACACCACCGGCACCGCCACAGGTACCAGGGTCACAGCTTGCCGGGGCTCTGATGGAGCCCTCCTGCCTGCCCTGGGTGTCCTGCCTGCCCTCCCTGCCTGCACTGAGCACCCTGCCTGCCCTCCTGCCTGCCCTGCCCAGGACGTACAGAGGGCACTACTGTATGGGGCTCCCCAAACCTGGAGTTTCCCAGCCCCAGGGCTCCCCAGCCTGGGGGAGATTCCTGACCTGGAGGGGGGACTTCAGCCCCAGCAGTCCCCTGGTGCCGCCCCAGGGACGGGGTTGATGGCGCGGGGGCTTCTCTCCCCACAGGCCATTACATGGTGGTGAGCACAGGCAGGGGCTCCCTGCCTGCGGGGCGCGTGGCTGCCCTCACCTCCCGGCCCTACCAGCCCTCTGCACCCACCCAGTGCCTGGCCTTCTGGTACCAGCTGAGTGCCGGGACCCCAGGTGAGTGCCATGACCTCCCGTGAGGCCCCCGGGGGCATCTCTGGACGAGTGGGGGTCCCACATGGCCTACAGCCTGGAACCCCCCCCCCCTCCATGGCGGGTGCCCTGGGCAGGATCTCTCGACGTCTTCGTGGAGCAGAGCGGGGTGAAGAGGAAGGTGATGAGCGTGAGCACCATGGAGGGGGATGCCTGGCACCGCGGCCACGTCACCGTCCAGCCGGATGGGGACTGGCAGGTGAGACGGGGCAGTGGCCGGGGACCTCACGGCGGGGAGCAGGACAGGCAGCGGTGACAAGGGGAGCGTGGCGGGTGCCAGCCTCAGCGTCCCACCCTGCCCACCCCTCCGGCAGGCCACGTTCGAGGCAGTGGGAGCTGGGGGCGACCGCGGGTACATCGCGCTGGATGACCTGCACGTGTCGGACGGAGCCTGCCCCGAGCCAGGTGAGAGCCCATACCACGGGAGCACCATGGACCGGCCCGCGGTGGGGTGGGGGGGGATGGGGCACCCCATGGGGGCACACGGCTGTGGAGATGGGGACAGCCTGTCCCATCCATCATGGCTCTGCGGTGGCCACCAGGCGCCCTGCTCCTGCCCTGAGCTTGGCCTGGCCCAAAGCTGGGGGCAGTGGGGAGGGGGCTGGGGGCTGCCCCCCTCCGCCCCAGATGCCCTGTCTCCCACCAGATAGCGCAGGGCAGTGGGTGCCCGCGGTGCTGGGTGCATCACAGCCCCCCCTTTTCTCCCAGCGTCCTGTGACTTCGAGCGGGACCTGTGCGGCTGGAGCAGCCCCTCGGACCCCCGCCTGCACGGCTTCGCCTGGGGCTGGAAGAGCGGGGTGCCCCTTGTCAAGTACCCCGGCCCCGAACAGGATCACACCCTGGGCACAAGGGATGGTAGGAGACACCCATCCCTCCCAGGGCACCATGGCACGGCTCAGGGGGAGGAAGAGGAGCTGGGGATGGATGGGGTCACCCATGAATGTCGCGTCCCCCCCCACCCAGTGCATCCTAGGGGGGCCTTGCTCCACAGCATCCCTGCCCCCTCCTTGCCTGAGAGAGATGGATCGGTCCCAAAGGGAGCGGGGCTGGGGGGAGTGGGGGGGCAATCCTCCAGGCATCGCTCTGGGCATTTTGCAGGGGAGCAGGACATGTGGGGAGGGGGCTGCAGGACAAAGGGACACCCTGTGCTCTGTTCCTACCTGTCCAGGTCACTACGTGCACTTTGACACCAGTGTGCTGGGCTCCGGGGGCACCACTGCCCGGCTGGAGAGCCAGCACCTGCCTGCTGCTGCCGACTCCTGCCTGCGGTTCTGGTACCACATGGACATCCCGGAGCACCTCTGTAAGCACCGCAGGAGCAGGGAGGGGGGGGCTGTCCCTGGGGAGGGTGTCAGGAGCCCATGATGGGGCTTGGTCAGGGGCTGCAAACCCCCTCCCCACCCACGCTACCATGGACGCTGAGGTTCAGCTCCGGCGGGGCGGTGGGGATGCCCATTCTTGCTGGGTACCGCCATCCCAGGGGAGGATGGCACAGCCGGGAGGGCCCGGTGGCTCTTGAGGGGCTGCGGGGATGCCAGGGTGCCTGTCCCCCTCCACGTTGCAGCCTGCGGGGAGCTGCGGGTGAGGCTGCACAGTGCGGCGGGGCAGCGCACGGTGTGGAGCGTGGCGGGGCACCGGAGCCGGGGCTGGCGGGGCGGCGTGGTGCCTGTGCAGAGCCACAGCGAGTTCCAGGTGAGTGGGGTGGCCCTGGGGTGCAGGGTGCCCTCCGGGGCTGTGGGGTGCCTTCCCCAGACATCACCCCCCCCCATATCCCATCTCCCCCCACAGATCATCTTTGAGATCACAACGCAGAGGTGGCCGATGGAGGGGACGGTGGCACTGGACGACATTGTGTACAGCTCGGGGAGGGGCTGCCATTCCAGCCCCGAGGTGCCAGTGGAAGGTGCGGGGCCGGTTCTGGCTGTGAGAGGTCAACCCGTCACCACTCGGAGTGCTGGCGCTGAGGGGTGCAAGACCCAGCTCTCCTGGTGAGCTGAGCCTGGCAGCATCTCTTCTCCCTGCAGAGAAATCCTCCAGCAGCTTTGTGACACAGGTGGTGCTCAGTCTCCTCCTGGCCATCATCGTCCTGGCGCTGGTGGCCGTCGGAGGCTGGTACTGGCTGAAGCGGCGAGGGCCAGCAAGCGGGACGCCAGCAGAGAGCAACGCTCCCCAGGGCTTCGACAACATCACTTTTCGAGATGTAAGGACAGGGGTGAAGGGCTCTCCTGCTTGCCCCCAGCTGCGCCAAAACAGCATTTTCCTAAAAGCTCAGCAAATCCCGGCAGGCTCCCCCTGAGCCCGCACTCTGCCAACATGTCAGGGAGGTGCAAAGGGCTCTGCCTCTTATCTGGCTGCCTGCTAACAAGTGACCCCAAGCTGTAGGACTGACCCAGAAATGCTGCTGCTGCCATCAGGCAGTTGCTCCAGAAAGAGCTGAGGCTGCGATCCTCCTCCCCAGAGCCCTGCAGGGAGCAGGTCATGCAAACATTGCTCATCCTCTTCAAGCCAGCAACTTAAAACCGTGAGAAGCAGCTTAAGCCACAGTTTCCCTTGACGAGTTTGGTGCCACGTAATCCCCAGCAGAGCCACTGACCCCAGGAGTGACCCCCAAAGAGGGCATGGAGCCCCTCGGGCACGCTGGGCGGTTTGGTTCCTCTGCTGGTTGGTCAGCACACGGGTTCTCCCCTCTGCAGCCTGGAAGAGGTCCTTGTATTTCAAATTAGACACAGCCTACGCTTACTGTAACCGATTCCCGTTCACCTTTCTTTACAGGACAAGGTCATTATATCTCCAGAGCCAAAAGAGGGGAATGAGGTTTGAAATAACAAGCCAGCAGCAGTAATTGCCTACTCACTCCTGCGAGGCGTACGCAGGGCAGAGCATCCCCCCGGCAAGACCCCACACTCCAGCAGCCGCCTCCGGCTCTCAGCATCCAACAGCGGGGAGCTGCAGCGGGCGCTCACCCCGGGGTGCCAGCCCCGCCGAGGGACGTGCCACTGCCTCCACTACCTCCATTGCTCGGGAAATTACATTGTTTTTCGTAACATGAATTTTCTGCACCAAGACGTAGTGACATGCCCATGCTTTGCCAGGCGCCGTCAGCAGGAGTTCCTTGCAGTGGCCAACCACGTCCGAGCACGGTCCTGGCCATGGAAGGGGTGAAGCGCGTTGTGCTGGCCCCCCCCCAGGGCTGGGCAGATCAGCAGGTGCTGCACAGGGCATGAGCTCCTTCCCACGCCCGGGATTAGGCACAAGAGCTCCCAGGGCACACAGCTGCCACGGGGAGGAAGGCCAGGGCCCCTGCTGGGTTTGGGGAGGCGGGGGGGGGCAGGGAGCAGAGCGGGGGCACCACACAGCACACGAGGCAGAGCAGCCCTGGCCCCACCACATGGGCGCCCACCTACCACCACACCGCCCACGTGCCTTTCAAAGGTCATTGGGAAAAAGAAAGATGTTCCTGAGGCCCTGGCTGGGCTCAGGGCCAGGGCGCCCCCACCTGCACCCGGGCCACCCTAAGCCCAGGACCCCTCTCTTCCCCCTCCCCAGCTTTCAAAACTTAATTTAATCCTGTGCAGCCCTAAGGAGCCCCCGGCCAAACCCGCCACCCAAGAACAGCAGCAGCCAGACCGGTTCGCATCCCCATTAGGGGATTAGCTCAACCCCCCGAGCTCATCTGGAGGGGATCGGGGTGTCCTGCTTTCCTGGTTTGCCACCGAAACCTGTTTTTCTTCTTGCCCTGCCACAGACAACTCTCCCTTCAGCTCTGTCCCACTTAGGTTATGCCATGCAGTCACCAAGCGCTGTCCCTACAGCTCCACCACGGCACTGGCCCACAGGAACGAGCCCCCACCTCGTTGTGCTCGTGGGAGCCGGGGAAGGGCAGAGGCAAGACACAAGGAGGGCTCTGGCTTCATGGAAATGCCCAACCAACCGTGTCCACATCCACCTCGCTCTGTAGAACCCCACAGGCTCCGCTCACCTCCGCACACGACAAAACCACAGGACTGATTTCATCTCTGGGCCGCCAGCCAAAGCTGCAGTCCTCACCGCCGGGGAAAGGGGCAGATCAGCCAGGAAAGCTGCAACAGCACCCGCCCATGCCCCAGACACTCCAGGTAGTCCCACTAATTACGCTTCCCAAAGGAAGAGGGTGCTGCAGCTCCGCTCACACCCCAGAACAAAAATTTACTGCCAGCTGGTAAACACGCAGCAAGTACCCTGTGCAACTGAAGGGTATCAAACTTTATTATAGATCTCTTTAAAACAGGCTGGAAGGAACAAACAAAAATGTCATTGTGATGCAGTGACTGAGTCATCATTTCAAATGCAGACACTGATCAACCCCCAACTCTCCCAAATTATTTATATATAATATATCCCACCCGTCCCACAAATTTTTCCAATTAAATGATCGCATTTCAGACCACCCCAAGTGTCTTAACCTTAGCTGCTTCTAAACACCAAGACGCACATGTTTTTTCAGATGCGGTATTTTTTTGGGTTTAGTTCCTCAATCTCTGGAAAGGAGGAAGGAAAAACAAAATCAGGAAAATCGCTTCTTTAAGGTTGCCTTTTTACAGCAGGTACAGATTCGGCAGATTTCCCCCCCAAAGCAAGTCTGAAACCCTCTTGTTCAGCTTGGCAATACGAAGAGAGATTCTGGTGGTTAAGGAGAACCAGCCAGACGAGATCAGTCTGGACAAACTGATTTCGAGGCTTTGGTGTCATTTCCCTTTGGGGCCAGTTTCCAGCGGTTTTCCAATATCCTTCCCACGCAGTTTAAGGCCTGGAATAAGACAAAGGAGACGACCACCATCAGCGGCCATCAGCACTCCATCACCCACCTGGTAATTTTATTTCCGCGTATTTTTGCTATAAGGAAGAAAACATCCAAAAAAGAGGGCAGGGGAACCAGAGTTAGGGAGAACTCTGCTTTAGTTTCTAGGAGCACCAGACTATTTTCAGACAAAGCTCCGACTCTTGCTTGTGCACCGTCTTCCCAGAGAACAGTGTCTGAACTGGCCTAGGAGAGTAACATCAACACTAGTGGCTGCAAGATACCTTCCCAAGGATAATCAGGCCTTCACGGGTCTCAGTATTTCATTGATTTTGGGGGGGAGCATACAGGGGTGGTCCCCAGGGCACGGCTCCACACATGAAGATGAAGAACAAAGGAAAAAAGAGCTCTCAGTTCTGGTTTCAGTCAGCAGATCCAAGTGTTATCAGAACACAGCTTACTGACACCACACCCACAATAACCTACAGCCAAGCAACTTCCTGACGTGGAAAATATAAGTAAAGTAAACCAAAACATCCCTCCTAGGCACCGAAAACATTGCCATTATTTTTGAAGTCATCTTTCTTAACTTACCAATGGCTCTTTCGATCTTGCCCATAACCTGGTTATTGGGGATTGCTCTTCCTGATTCGTAGTCAGCAATAACTTGTGGTTTTTCATTTATTTTCTAGGAAGAGAGGATGTGTCTTAAACACTGGCTCCATACACAGCAAACACTCAGCACCAACCCCCCACAACTCACACAGATAAGTAACAGCCTCTAATGATGCCAGGATCGGAAGACAGAGTGCTACTTCCAGGCTTACTCCATCACCACTATCACCTCCCTACACTATTTGAGTGTCACAGTGACGCTGACACCAATCATGGACAGCCTCCTACCTCCCTCCGCCTCCCAGGAGGAGCAGTGGCACTACATATTGCTATTCCTTAAGAGAGCAGCGAGCTCCTGAACGCTGCATCAGGCCCAGATGGTACACAAAAGCCTCACGGCAGTGGTGAGTTGACAGGAGGAGAGGGGAAAAAAAAGCCTCCTACCAGCTCACCAGCCGCAGCAACGCCCCGTCTCCAAGCAGGTGTTCAAGGCCTGCACAGATAAACCCCTAAAACATCTCCCAGATGACTAATGTTGCCTGGAGATCAGACATCAGAGATGTTGCGTTCACCAAACTTTCTGCTCATGATACCATCCCACTGCAGCTGCCCATCAGGGGACAGGAAAAGTGTCCACCTTTGCCTCGAGGTACCTAAACCTGCCTCAGGAGAGCGGGAGCAGAGGCTGGTGGGCCCCGGGCCGTACTCACTGTGGCCAAGTCCTTCTGCGTCATGCCCTTGCTCTGTCGGCCCTGCTGGATCACTTTGCCCACCTCCAGCGGAACTCTGTCATGGTGCAGCTCTTCTGTTTCTCGGTCGAGCTTGGCCGTGTTCTTTGTAATAAAGTGTTGTTTGTTTTGGCCTGCTGCCCCTATCATTCAAAGCAAGAACAAAAAAAAAAAAAACAAACCAAGGACAAACAAAACAAGGCTCAGAGCTGCGCCAAAAAGTATCAAAACACTTTTTGTAAGCACTCAGCTGCCCAGGATTCCAGGGAGCTTTCAAGATTTCAACATGCCAACATCTGCACTAATCTCAACCAGATCCTGTCCACCAGAGAACATGTTACCTTAATCCCGTTAAAGTCAATGTCTAAACACAGCCATGCAGAGCCCTCCCCTTTCGCTACTTCACATCTGAACTTCACTCCAGATAGGCAAGATCTTGCTACTGCTTGTGGATTTAATATTCAAACTATTCCGGACACACATGTTTGTGCTACAGCATGTGTGGAGGTTAATATTTGAACTTGTATCTTGTTTGCTCAGGTATAAGGCAGTGTGAATAAGTGGCTTTTAATCAATTTTCTGATGCCTTTTATATGTAAACTTTAACCCTACTTAGCTTTGCTGAAAGCCCAAGGTTCAAAAACACGCTATTTGTTTTGTCTCATTAGTTACAGTATTTAAGTCATAGTTTGGATCCTTTCTCTCACATTAGTCTCTGACATTCAGTCTCTTGATCAAGCTGACTAAAATCTCGTGCAAAGATCACAGTTTTCTTTATTTCCAACCATCATAATCTCATCCCTACGGTGAGAGAACCTGATAATTTACCTTGGACAGGAAACAGGGAATTTTTAAAGACGGAAGATACGCAGTCACTGAAATCCTTAAGCATACATTGTCAACAAGAGAAATAAGCTGCGAAAATGGGGAGTTTTGCGATCACGAAAGCTCTTCCAAGACCTTTGCAGACACTAGCCAGCGCTCAGCTCTGGGCAACCAGAAACTCACAGCTGGCTACAAGAGAGCGCTCCCCCTTTTCCCCAGGGCGCTGCCCCCCCTTCCCAGTGATTCTCAGCTCTACGCAGCCCCAATTAGAACAACTTTTAGCTTAGCTGGAAGAAGGGGGTGTGCTGCCTTCTATCCCCCCCCCTACCCCCCAGGCTGAGGGGGAGCCAGGCCACTGGATACCCACACTTCTTGGAGGTCTCCACATCCTCTCCGCGCCGCTGGGCCGCCAAGATGGCCTGGGGAGGGGAAAAGGGGCCGAGGTGAGGGCTTCGCTACCCGGAGTCGCCCCCTCAGCATGGGCCGCAGGCTCGCCCGGGCCTCGGCCGCAGGCCAAGCCTGCGGCCGAGGCCCGGGCGAACCTGCGGCCTAAGGTCTAGGCCGCTCCCCGCCGCCAGTCCCCCGCTGACCTGCTTGGACTTGGCCTGGGCCGCGCTGGGGCCCTTCTTGCGCAGCACCGTGACCGTATCCCAGTCGCTCTCCGCCATGGCACCGGCACCAACCCCGCCCGCCGCCGCGCCCGCCGCTCAGGAGGCTGTGGGGAGGGGGGGCCCGCAGCCCAACGCCCGCCCCCCGCCGGCCGCCGCGCTCGCCGATAGGGCGGCGCCCACGCCACTCAGGAATGGAGGGCGCTCAATAGCGGGCGAGCCGGGCGTGACGTTCTTGTTCGTAATAGGTAGAGAAACCTAGCAATCAGCCTCCTCGCTATTCGATTGGTGAGTGTGCACACCAGGCTGGAGGCGGGCGGGGCATGCGGCCGTGCCCTCTGAGAGGTTGCTGCTGCTGCCAATAAACCGCTACCGAGAAGGGATTGGCTAAAGCTGCGGCGCTGTCAGAATTCTTGACCAATAGCTGCGCCCGGCTGGGCGGAGCCGAATATGCGCTGAGTCGGTGCTTCGCGGCGGGTAGGGACGCCATGGCGGCTGGTGTCCGTCCATCCGGCCCGCTCGCCGCTGCTGCGGTTCTCGGACGGCCCCGGGCGCCGAGGACCCGCCCGGGCGGCAGCTGGCGGGGGAAGGCGCTGTGGGGCCTTCCCGCCCGCCCGTACCTCCGCGCAGGGGGGGCCTGGGGCTGGGGGGGGGGCATTTCCACTGCCCGCCGGTGGATGAGGCGGGTATCGCGGGAAGGCCCATCCTTCCCGGGGACCGGGGTTCCCCTCGGGCAAGGCGGAGCAGGCGCAGTCCCGCTCCCCGGGCAGCACTGGCCCTCGGGTTGGGGCGGCCGCTTGGCGGCAAAATTCCCCAGTTTGCGCCCGTTTGGCAGGAAGCCGGCGTGAGGCCGTGGGTGAGGGGGCGGGGAGGGGGAGGGACGGAGAGACCCCACCGAGAGGGACTCGGGGGTGTTGCGGGGTGAAAAGCCGGCCGTAAGCCGGCAACGTGCGCTGGCAGCCCAGAAACCCCCCGCAGCCTGGGCTCATCCCCAGCAGCGTGGGCAGGGGGGCGAGGGGGGGATTCTGCCCCTCTGCTCCGCTCGGGGAGACCCCCCTGCAGTGCTGCCTCCAGCGCTGGGGCACCGACAGCAGAAGGACACGGAGCTGTTGGAGCGGGGCCAGAGGAGGCCCCGGAGATGCTGGGAGCCCCTCTGCTGTGAGGACAGGCTGAGAGAGCTGGGGGGGTTCAGCCTGGAGAAGAGAAGGCTCCGGGGAGACCTTCCAGCCCCTTCCAGTCCCTAAAGGGGCTCCAGGAAAGCTGGGGAGGGACTCTGGATCACGGAGGGGAGCCATGGGATGAGGGGGAAGAGTTTCAAAGCAAGAGAGAATGGATTTAGTTTGGATCTCGGGCAGAAATTCTTGGCCGTGAGGGTGGTGAGCCCCTGGCCCAGGTTGCCCAGAGAAGCTGTGGCTGCCCCATCCCTGGAGGGGTTCAAGGCCAGGTTGGACGGGGCTTGGAGCAACCTGGGCTGGTGGGAGGTGTCCCTGCCCAGGGCAGGGGGTGGCACTGGGTGGGTTTTAAGGTCCCTTCCAACCCAAACCATTCTACAGAAGCTCTGCCTCTGAAAGACAGCAGCGTCTTTGCCCTTTCAGCTGGGAGACAATAAAATCCCTCAACTCTGCATCTGAATCACACAAAAAGTTCCGCACTAAAGGCGGGAAAACCCGAGCCGCTTGCTCTCGTCATTTCTGAAACGAGGGGCATGGGAGAGGGGCCGGGAGTTAACTCCCCTGGGCGGTGGTTTTGCAGGTCCTCATAGCGAAACGCGGGAGGAGCGGCCGGGTGATGCGGGCGTTGCTCAGAAATGGGGTGCCAGGGGCACGGGGGGGGGTTCCCCTCTGCCCTGTGGGTCTGCGGTGTCTGTCCCCACCACGCGCCCAGCTCCGGCCACCCCGGAGACAGGAAGGAGTGGCTTTGGGATGTGGCGGTGGGAGGTTGGTGAGGCGCGGTGCTCTGCTCCACTGGGTGCGCGGTGGAAGCTGGGGTGTGTTGGGAGCAACCCCAGGCGGTTCCCGTGTCGCTGATGGCTCTTCCTCTTTGGGCAGAGCGTGTCCTGCCCGGCAGGGCCCCGGGATCACCAGTGCTGCCGGAGCGGGACGGGGGCTTGTCTTCCCTGAATCCCACCAGCCAGCCCAGAGCTTTGGCAGCGCGGAGGTTTTCACGCTCGCTTTCCCAGAGCGCTGTGCCGGGAAAAAGGGATGTTGCAGCACAGCGAGCGAAGCGTTGTCCGTCCCACTGCCACCACGTGTGCGGGGATGCACCGTGTCCCCTGTCCCCACGGCTGTCCCCCCGGTCACTCGTACCAGCCCTGCGGGGAGCATCTCAGCAGCCCGCAGCCCTGTGCGAGGGGCTCGGTGCCTCCCTGGGCTCGCCCACGGTGGGCCGCTGTGGGCCACCCCGACTGGCCTCCCTGCTCCGCTCTCGCAGCGGGGGCTACCGGGAGGGACACCACGGCCGTTCCTCCGGGGGTCGTGCCCAGCCGGTGGCGCCTGGCTCTGAGCGGGGAGGATTTCCCCAGCGCCGGGTGAATTCCCCGCGCGGTGAGAACTAGAGCAGCACCGTGCAGGAGGCCGTGAAGCCCCCGAGCTGCGGTGCTGCCTCATCGCGGGGTGGGGGGGCTCCGGCAGCCCCTGGCATGCCAGCCGGGCTGGGGGACACGCAGGCTGGGGCCCCCGAGTGACAAACGCTGCCGCTGTGACATTTGTCCGTCAAGTTCCCCTGCGAAAAGCCCCTGGCGCTGACCTCACCGCCGCAGCTGCGTTTCCCCCGACGTCACCTTTATTTTTTTTTGGTGACAAAACCGCAGCCCGCCCGCTGTCACCCGTCCGTCCCTGCGGCCCCAGTCCTTGGTCCCCACCGAGCGGGTGCTGCGGGGCTGCCATGGCGGTCTGCACGCAGGTAAGCGGGTGCCCAGCGCCACCCGAAATGGCCAAATGTGCCTTAAAATAGGGTGGGACCCCGGGGTGGGGGTCAGGGTGCCCCCAGGTCAGCGCCGCTGTCCCTCTGTGTCCCCCACCGGCAGGCGGGGGGTGGGCAAAGGGGTCCCAGGGGACTGAGACAGAGCTATGGTAGGGGGCAAGGAGGACCGGGGGGGTGGGACAGTGGCAGGGAAAGGTGACAGAGGGTGGGGATGACGGGGGCTGACTGTGAGGGGGTGACAGGGGAGTGGAGACACCGTGGGTGAGGGTGGCAGGGGGGTGCTGAGGGGAGGTGACACTGGGTGGGGGGTGTCTGAGGGTGTGAGTGATGGAGAGGTGATGGGGGGTAACTGGTGGTGACGGGTAGGTGACACCGTGGGTGTGTCCAGGGATGACAGGGGTAGGTGACACTGGGGGTGAGTAGGGGTGACGGGGGTGGGTGACACTGGGGGAGTGACTGGAGGTGGCAGGGATAGGTGACACTGGGGGTTGACACGGGTAGGTGACACTGGGGGGTGTCCAAGGGTGACAGGGATAGGTCACAGCGTGGGGGTGACACCGGTAGGTGACCCCGGGGGAGTGACTGGGGGTGACGGGGATAGCTGACACTGGGGGTGGAAGGGGAGTGCTGAGGGGAGGTGACAGGGGTAGGTGACAGTGTGGGGGTGACAGGGACAGGTGACACTGGAGGGTGGGGGTGACAGTGGTAGGTGACACTGGGAGTGAGTGTGGGTGACAGGGGTGGGTGACACTGGGGGAATGACTGGAGGTGACAGGGATAGGTGACATTGGGGGTGACCGGGATAGGTGACACCGTTGGGGTGACAGCAGTAGGTGACACTGGGGGTGGAAGGGGGGTGCTGAGGGGAGGTGACAGTGGGGTGACTGAGGGGTGACAGGGGTGGGTGACCCTGGGGGGTGTGTCGGGGGGTGACAGGGATGGGTGACAGTATGGGGGGGGTGTGTGACACTGCCGGGAGGGGGCGGTGACACCGGATGCCCCGCCCCTCCCGTCTCCAGGCGAGGCCGTTGCTAGGCGGGGCCGTTGCTAGGCGCCGGGAGGGGGCGTGGCTTCCTACACGTGTCCGGTGGGCGGGGCCTGAAGGGCGCTTCCGGTGCGGGGCGCGGACGGAGGCGGCCGGTGAGTGCCGGCCCGGGACGGGCCCGGGGGGGTGTGGGGGTGGCGGCGGTGGCGGAGGCGGGCGAACCCGCCCGCCTCCGCCACCGCCGCCACCCCCACACCCCCCCGGGCCCGTCCCGGGCCGCGGCTCCTCCTCACGGCGGGGCAGGCCGGGCCTTACCGCGGGGCGCGGGGGGGCGGCAGCGGGCCAGGCTCCGCGGGGATTGCGCTGGTGCGGGGAAGCTCCGCCAGCGGCCGGCAGCTCGGGAGACGTTCCTCCCCGTACGGGCGGTGGGGGGCTGTCAGAACCCTGGGAGCGGCTTGGTTTGGGGCAGAATTCCGGTCCTTTTGGGCAAGTGACGTGGGAAAAACAAGCGGTGGGAGGCTGTGGTTGCCGCGCTCGGCGCCTGCGGGTGGGCTGAGGCGATTTATTTATGTTCCTGCTCGACTTTATGAGGGGTTTTTACCTTGTTTTGGGCCAGGAACCTTGATTTCAGGCTGCATTTCAAATGAACTTGGCGGGGGGGGGTGGGTAGTGAGATCTATCTGCTCTTTATTCTGGGTTGAATTCTAAAATTAACTGTAAAGTTCCTTTCCCTGGTTTTAACTACGTGAAGGCAGGCTTGTCGTTTACATTGGTGTGTTGGGGGCCGGTGTAATATGCTGCGAGTAAATACAGTTTGTGTGAAAAATTACCATCATCCAATTACAATAATCAACCAGGGAAAATATGTTTGTTTTCAGGCTCTGGAGATACAGCCAGAATTTTTCGTTCACATGGCAGCAGCAAACTCTACTCCACCTGGCTCTTTGGATCTAAACCAGCCTGGATTTGCAAAGGAGATCCTGGGAACTAAGCTGGAGGTCAAATACCTCTGTTCCAATTGCAAGAATATATTGAGGAGGCCGTTTCAAGCTCAGTGTGGACATCGCTACTGTTCCTATTGTCTGAAGAAAATTATAAGGTAACTTTTGTGCCTTCAGTCTGAAGACAAAAAGCTTGAAAAGGCATTTTCAAGCAAAAAAAAAAAGGAGAGAAAAGTCTCATTTTCAGGGCCTTCTCGGCGAGGGAGCTGTGTTTAATCCTTGAGGTTCAGCATCAGGCCTTCCTTAAGGGAATGTGTAACCTCTGACTTGGTTTTATTGTTCCGGGAGTTGCGTCAAAGTTCCCTTTTCCAGAATCTCCCAGGTTGTTTTTGCTGTTCAGGTGGCAATCCAGGTGGGTCACCCATCTCTTTCAGTCTTCAGCCCAGCTCCTGAAGGAACTGCCTCCTAAAAGTCATGACGTGGTGGTTGTGCCAAAATGTGAGAAATTTAAGCACACCCTGGCTTGCAGAAAAGGTTCCTTGTGTCCTGTCTCGCTCTTGCCTTTAAGTGAGGGAAGTTGAATGGAGCGGTTAATTGGGAGAAGAAAAAAAATTAATCAGAAATGGCTGTCAAAAATATACCTGAGCAAAGGCTCAATCCGTTGTTTTAAAAATGAGAAAGTGCTATCATTTTAACAAGGTACCAGAAATCCTTTCATCTTTAGGTCATAAATCAGTCTCTTTCTTGTGTTTGATGATTATTTTTCTGTTTGCTAGTGCTGGACCTCAAAAGTGTGCCAGCTGTATTCAGGAGGGAATATACGAAGAAGGAATTTCTATTTTGGAAACAAGCTCGGTAAGTAAAAATGCATTTTAAAAAATAAAGCAGCTGACTGATGCCATTAATACCATTTCCAGTTTTTGTTTAAAGCTCAAGTTCTGAGAATCCCTTATTCCTAGGAAACGTTTTCTTCAGTAGTAAGAGTTATGATTAATGTGGTGGACTCCCCAGCTTCTAAAATCCAGGTCATGTCAACATAGTGGTAGCCTACTTAAATGCTGTAATAACGATTTGTTTGCCATTAACACATCTCTGAGGATGTGATGTGGCAACTGGCCTGGGAGGAGCCTTAATAAAGTCATAATAAAGAACTAAGAGACTGGACTAAAACTGCAGCCCCTCAGTAATTTTTGTGGTTTGCTTGTTTGTTCCATTTTAGGCTTTCCCAGACAACGCAGCTCGCCGGGAGGTGGAAAGTCTGCCTGCTGTCTGTATTAACAGTGGCTGCACTTGGAAGGGGACTATTAAAGAATACGAGGTAAAGATGAAAGCAAGGCTTTCGATGTCTGCGTCCTTTTTCTTTCCTCTGTGTTCGGGGCAGGCTCAGGTGGTTTCCCTTGTCCGCTGACACTAGCAGTGGTGGTGGGAGCTTTCAACTCCCTGGACTTCACTGGGAGCTGGAGAGGTTTCTTGGCTGAGCCAGGTTTGCCTGCCCTGCTGAGGGCACAGGCTGAACTGAAACAATTTCAGATTCGCTTATGACTGTGGGCACCAAGCACGTCCCTTCCATGGTGGTAGCCACCCGCGCGCTCTCCAACTCCTTTCTGCTATAAAAGACAAGTGAACTGTCAAGAAACTGTGCTGTGCCATGAACTTCTTGTGAAGTTCTCTGCGATATGTGAACCTAAAACCTACTTCAGACCCATAAGCTTGGGGAAAGCGGCCTGGCCACGATCCTATTTCCAGCCAGCTGCCCCCATGATTACCAGGGCAGTGGGGCTGGGCGTTGGTCACGGGCTGGCCACCGTTTCTCCAAGTTGTTCTGGGCCACGAGCTGCTGGACAGGATGATTTTTCCAACCCTGCTCTTCCTGAGAAGCCTATCAACTCTTTAATCTAGGTCGTCTTTTCGCGGCCCTGGGCGTTTGGTCTTTAGCATGCATACACCTAACGTGCCTCCTGAGAAGTGTCGTCTTGCTGAGGATGGCAATGGGCCACATCCTTCCCTGGGCTTTCCAACCAGTCAGCTCTGCTGTGGCAATTTGCATCGTTAAAATGCACTGGCAGTTAGTAGTGAATGTTTATTGACCTGTGAAGCTTTGGTGCTCCTGAAAGACGGCTTTGTCATACCTCTTGGAACGGAAGAATCACCACGTGGAGGGGCCTGAGATAAGAGGAATAAATTTTATTTCCCTCTAACACTCGCCAAAGGTAAAGATTGTAGCCCTGTCATTCATGGAGCTGTGGTGGCAACTGTGTATCAGGATCAGGAAAGGGTTTAACCTCGCTCTTAGATTCTCTTTGCAATGCCACTGCAAGGTGGCAGGAGGAAACGGCAGCTGTGGATCACACCTGAGTGTTCTGCCTAGCTCGTCGAGCCTGTTACAGAGAGATGCTTCTGTGCCTCTGCTCCTTGTCCTGCTGTCTAGAACCTTCCGCTTCTTTATGCTGAAAGTTCAGCTCAAAAGATGAGGGGATGTAGGGTGCTAAATGGTTCTGCTGCGGTGAAACGCTCATTTGTAGATGAAGTGGCTCATGGTGTGGATGTATGACTGGGTAAATGTCAAGTTAAAAGCTTCACCCTGATGCAGCAGAGGTCGGGAGTTGTATTTCAGGGTGCAGTGTGTTTTATGGAGGTTCCAGGTTCAGGCTGTCCTGTTGGTGCCTGCAGATTGTCTGACCCACGCTTTAATTTCTGCTGATGACCAGTGACTGGAGGTCTGATGCCTACCGCAGTGTTCAAAATGGGGATTGTAGTAAGTGGGCTCATCTCTGTTAGACTAAATAAAATTATATTTGTCAGCAGCTTCCAATGCTATTGATCGTGCTGTGACTGATGAGCTCTTCTGAACTTTTCCTCCCCTGTTTAAAAACAAAAAAAAAAAATAAAACATTTAAAGAGTTCCTGCAGGACTCGGCAAAAATCATCAGCTGCCAGAGGTCCTGCCTGCGTGGTCTTACAAGTGTTTGAACACGGGCTTGAGTCCAGCCAGGACTCACACTAGAAGTTCAAAAGGGCAATGAGCTGTCGTGGGCTAAGTCTGCCTCGCGTGCGCGTGTGATGCTCTGGGATCTTACACACAACTGCGTAAGAGTGTCTGAACTGATAAGGTTGTGCCTCATTTTTTTACTCTCCACCTAATCCTCAAAAGGTTCCGTTTAGGTGTTTTGCTAAAACAGAGTATGTTTCGTAGAGGTGCGGCTCCGGAGTGCTCGGGTCTGCGGCGCTGGTCGTGGCTGTCGGGGTGGTGGTTCTGCGCAATGAACGGGAGCGGGGATTTCGAGCAGCGCGAGTTGGTTCATCCTGGGGTTGAGCTTGTCTCTCTGCCTGCTGCGGGTGCATTCAGTGCGGCGGGGGTAAGGGTATTTTGTGCCCTCTTGGGAAAAGCTGATCCTTTCCTGGGAACTGGTGGGAGGAGGCAGGGTCTGGCTTGTGTTATCTCTCCTCCCAGCTGCCTGCCAAAGAGCTGGGGCATTTAATCAGGCCTGGCTGTCCTCCTGCGGTCGGAGCTTAGGAGATGGTATGTGTGGCTGAGGAGGGCTGGTGAAAGGAGGTGTCAAAGGACCGCGTTATCCCAGAGCGTCTCTTGGTACCGCGGACTAACGCTGAACCCTGCCTTACGGGTGGGCTTGTTGGCTTAGTGCCACAAGGTAGAGGTTGCCTCCTGCGGTACGCTTGCATCTGTAGCCAGCAATGTCTGTAATGTCCCGCAGCAGCTCAGTGCTCCCACTATGGAAAGTCCCTTGCTGTGCTATTTCCGACAGGACATGGAAAGTCCCTAAGAGCGAATTCATTGTTTGCTAATTTAAAAATCCTGTGCTCGTACTGAGAGAGACTTACTCAGCTGCTATCCACTTACATATCAAGAGATACTGTCACTTCTGGTTTGCTAATCTTATCAGGGCACGTACAAGGAAAAAAATGTTCTGCATCTGAAAAGCTCCAGTTCTTAAAAAAAAAAAAAAAAATTAATAAAACTGATTTCAGTTTTGCTTTCTGTTCAGGCAGACCAAAGTTCAGGTCTCAAAGGGACATCCAAAACTGAAAGAGTGCAATCTGCTTGGACGTGACTTGCACTTCTGCTTAAAGCTGTGTGAAGTGTATGAAATGTTTAAGTGCTTAGAACATGTCTGGGTTTATAAATGCATTTTTCTGACTTTGTAAATATTGTAAATATTTAGTGGCATTCAGATAATGCGGTTTGTGGTGGGGCTGCAGGGTTTTTCCTTTTAATCAGTAACCTCTTTTCCTGATGAGTCTGCCTGAATGTACATACAGAAAAGCAGGCTATGGGCAGGAGCCTTTAGATTCAGGTGGAAAGTCTGAGGAGGGTCACAGAAACTAAAACTAGCCTGTTAGAGCAAAAGGAAGGACCGAGAAAACATGCTCTGTGATAGCCAGGTAGAGGGAGTTTGTGATTTCTCAGCCCTGGAGCCTTTCTTTTCTTGCCTTGCAGTACCTCCAGTTGCCTACGTCTCCCTTCTGTTTTATCAACATATCTTCAGTTCTCATATACTTTTTATTTATGCTTTTCATACTGCCAAGTCCTTTCTTTGTCCCCCACCAGGACTGGGATGGGAGGAGGGGGCTGCAGAGGGGTGTTCACGTGGGCAGCCTTGGCATTTCCATTTCTTACCCAGACTGGGGTTTTAACTATGCCCTGGTCATCTCAGCAGGTAGAGAATTATTTGAGACATAAGGAAGTGGCTTTGCCTAACTTTTGGAAGGAGAACTAAGTTTTAAGCTTAATCCTGACAGCAGTATTTAAACTAAGTTGGGAGGGATGGTTTCTAGGAAAGCAGATGAGCTCAGCCGATGAGGGTGGGTGACTGTCATCTGTGGTGATAACCAATCCTAACCCAAACTGGAAGGGATGCGATTTCCTTGTAGTCAGTTGTCACCATGGTTTTGAAGAGTTCACTTCAATTGAAGCCTGGAAGGCTGTGGAAGATGCCAAACTCAGAACTTAAATGCTATTACTCCAAAGCCCGTGGTGTTGGAGAGTATGTCTGCATCTCCTGAGCTACACAGCTTCCTGGGGCCTGGAGCACAAGGTGACTGGGCAGTCCCTTCTTGCCCAGCGTTCCTGCTGGGAGGTGCTGGAGAAGCCCTGCTACACCTCGTGCAGAGAAAACTGCTGGGGGCCCTGAGCCAGGGGGTCCTCCTGCTTCACGGTGCTTCACTGTTTCATGCCTCCCCTTTCCATCCGTGTCCCAGGAATACCCCGATAGTTTTTGGTGGTGGTTTTCAGCTTCAGGCTTTTGCACGTTGCTTAGAACACCAGCTCCTCTTGCCTCTGAAATGTACTTCTGAGTGGTTTATAGCAGTGTCGTCTGCATGGCGTATGGCATTTTAAGCGCTGTGACAAGCACGCTTGATGATGCTGTAGCAGGGCGACCAACCTTCCTTTTAAAATCAGGTACAGCGTTTATTGTCTTTTTCTGAAGGTTTTGGCTCCAAGTTACGGCGTGGTGTTGAAGCGCAGTTTGCAGCCAGTCTCCAGTCTGATCAGCAGTTTGCCCCAGGACTAGAGCACTTTCTTGTGGGAGGATCCCTGACTTGCACGTGCAGGTGACCAAAAAGGACCTCCTGCTTTTTGGGAAGAGGGATCTGACACACCTTTACTTTCCAGAGTCCCCCCACAAAACCCAGCCTCCCTTACAGTCCCTGCAGTAGAGTCTCTGTATCTCGCTGCCCAGACACGAGGCGGTTTCCCGTCCAAGCCCGTGGTGGGAGGTAAGCCACGGGGAGTGCCGGAGAGCGCGCGTGGGAGGGGGTTGGAAAGCCCCGGCTGTAGAGGGTCTGCTCTGAGCTTCTAAAAACAGCTCAGCCTTCTTGCGGCCCACCTCATTAACAGTTTTGGCATCTGCCCCTTGGAAAATGGAAAGCTGTAAGTCGTGAGCTTTGAAGCTGAGGTGAGTGCTGTCTGTCCCGTCTAAGCCATGGTGAAACCCCTCAGCATGAGTGCAGCTTTGGGGGTTGTGGGGCAGCACTTCACACCCAGGGAGATGTTCCTTGAGCTCTGGGTATCCAGCAGGAGCCAAAGCCATGATCGTGCACCCTTGGTAAAGAGGCGCTTCCAACTCTCTGCCAACCTAGAGAGGTCAGGTTTGAAATCAAGCCAGTTACCACACACTTGACTTCTCCAGCGTGTGAAAGACACCGGTCCCAGTTCTGATTTTTGTTTCATCTCCCCTTTTCTGGGTGCCAGTGGTGTTCTCCGCCTCGTGCTGTCACAGCCCTTCTGTTCACAGCCCACACCTCCACGCTGCCTGCGAGGCAAAGGAGTCGACATCCCCCTGCCCACCACCTGCAGCCCGCAGAGCCTGACCGCTGTCAACATCGCCCTTTCTGATATGAAGGTCAGGCAGACCACTGAGAGGCTGCCCTTTTGCTCTGAACGGTTAAGGTGAAGCTTTGCCTGCTGGTGAAACTACTGCTGGGCGGGAGGGAGATCTCTTTAGGATGGAGAGACCTGGTTAGCACAGACAGTGCTTTTCAGTGTGCCTGGAGCACAGCTGTCAGCACTGCGGCATCTCCTGCAGCTAACGACAGCGGTCGGCTGTCAGCAATGACTACCGGAGGTGAATCCAGATCAGTGCCAGCGCCTGGCATCGTTAGTGTGACGGTATGATTGGTATTCGCTCCCCGGTGACAGGTTGTTCTCAAGCAGTGACCTCATTAGGTACGAACAGCACGTCTTGGGTATTTTTCACACGACTGTGACCGTAGCTGTTAATTGTAGCCTAGAAGGCCTATGGGGTTATCTCTGATCTGATGTTCCCAAGTGCTTTGAATCTCCCTTACGCTTCAACCAGCTGTAGTCCCAACACCATAATTTTTAATTTCCTTAGCAAGCAAATTTAGTCTTTTTGTTTTGCAATGCAGCTAGCCACATCTGAGGTGAGGGACAGTGGTGCAGGGGTTCAGCTAGCCGTGGGGCCGTGTCAGGTTCAGACTCAGCCTTATCTAAAATGCTCTGTGGCTCCGTTTCAGGGTAGAGTCTCCCTAGGAAAATCGTTCTTCTGCGATGATGGAGGGATTTGGAAAAAGCAGTATGGAGCATCCCACTGCCTCATGCTCCTGTAGTTCAAAGCATCCAGGGAAAGGCAGAGTCTTTTAGGAAATGGTAGCAAACCTGCTGCTGCTTTCAAACGTTTCTGGTACCTTTGGCCTTCTTCAAAACCTGCTCTTGCTTTCACATCTGTCTGCAATGCAAGAAACGCTGCCTTGATGTCCCGCTACCAATAAACCCCAAATCAGACGTCTGTCTAATCAGCCCTAAAAGCTGATGAACAGAGCCGTAGAAAGCTGAAAGCAGAGGTTGTTCTGCTGTTTCTGCAAAGAGCCGTGAGCGAGGCCCCTGGGAACCCCTGACATCTCTTCTGCCAGTTTTTGGCCTTAACTCATATGGACGCCGTGGCGTTGGAGAGCAGAGTAAAGGCTGGTTTCCCATGCCATCACTGCCATACGCGTGTCCCGCAAGCAGTTACCGATGGCAACTTAATCTCTGGTTTTGACGCTTTCTTTGAGGTTTAATTATTTGTGATAACGCCAAGTGAACTTGCTTGGATCCCCGTCACCAGCATGTCCCAGCAAAGGGAGCAGTTTGTGGCTGGCACCGGGTGATCGTGTCTGGGAAATCTCACGTTCCCAGTTGGCACTGTGAATTACGAACTGGGCTGCTGCTTTCCAGCCCCGTGTTGCTGGGCTCCATGCGACAGCACAAGGACCGTGTGTGTGGTAGCCCGGCCCAGCTGTGTGGGGAAAGCTTGGAGCAGGCCTGGCTTAACACCAGCCTTAGGACTCCCCTGACGAGGAGGAGACGCAGCAGGGAGGGGCGTGTTGACTTCAGAGGAGCGGGACACCCCAAAGTACCTGCGTTGTGCGCCGCGTTCCCGTCTTGGGGGCTCCGGAGCCCCTGGGGACCTGGCAGAGGTGCACAAAGCAACTCATGCTCCTTGGTGCAAGGGATTCAGTTTCCCTTGAAAGCTAGGCAGGCTTCTCTTACACCGCAGACCCATTTTCAGTGGTTTTTCTACAATTCCGTGGGCCTACCCTTTTTCTTGTAGCCAGGCTCAGATGCCAAAGGAGCCGTGTGCTGGACACGGCAGTGCCAGGGGCTGGGGACTGCCAAGGCCCTGACAGCGCTCTGGTGTGCCCTGTGCCGCTTCAGCTGGCTGTCCTCTGCTGTCCTCTTCGTTGTTCTTTTCGTTGCTCCCTTCCTGCTGCCAAGCCTTTCAGCCTCGTCTGTGCTTAACGGTTGCTGTTGCCGTGCTCAGAGGGCACTAACAGACTGACTTTCAAAGGTCGACCTGCCGGAGAGCGTCTGCGCTGCGGTGTGCACCATGCCTCTTGTGCTGCGCCTCATCCCTCTGCCCGCCCTGCCCTTGGCGATGCCCCCCCTGCGGGGCCCGGGCAGCAGCTCTTCCAAAGGTGGTGTTTCTCAGCCCGCCTTGCCTCTGAGCGTGGGAGGAGTGTTGTGTCACGCTTACGGATTTCCCAAGGCGGCTGCAGGACCTCCATAAAAACGGACGTGGGCTGATACGGCAGGGCATAAGCAGGGCAGCTGGGGGGTGGGTACACCTCCTGCTCTGCCACCGCGGTGCAGGGATAACAATTTTCAGCAGTAGCCTCTTCCGTAGTTCAAGGCAAATTTAGCGAAACCCTGAGAGGTGAAACAGCGATCAGATGAAACTGCAGTTTTCCCTTTTGTCTTACTTATACAGGCGCAGCAGAGCAGCTCATCCCGGCATTCCTTAAGAAACGATTGTTGTGTCTTCCAGGGATCAGCTGCGGTTATTAAATCCCGCTTTTTCCCTCTGTTTGCCTGTGCATTTCTGCACGGCCACGCTGAACTGTGCTGCCCTTGCTGTTGCAGAGCTGCCATGAAAGACCAGCCCCTTCCTGCTGACCGAGTGCTAGGGGTGTAAGGGGTGATCCCCGAGAGAAACCTCAACTGCAGATACTCCAAATCGCTTTTCTGCTTCCCTGATGCTGAGGTTAGGAGAGTTACGGCGTGGGCACAGGCAGCTCTGTTTGCCAGCAGGCCTGCGGGCAAGGGGAGGAGGGCTCAGCCCCTCGGCGCTGCTGCGGAGAGGAACACGAGGAGGGGCTGAGCGGCCACAGGGGTACCCACGAGTGCTCGTAGGCTGCCCTGGTCCTTCCAAAGGCAGCGGTGGTGTCTGGTTTTCCAGTCTCCCAAGTGGGCTCCCAGAGAGTCGCCTGTTCTGACGGCGGCATGTGATGTACAGGCTGCTGCTGGGTTGTCTTGCTGTTTATTTTTAGGGAGTGCAATTGATGTGCGGATCAATTGGCAGGTTTGGTTTTAATTGAACGGGAAGAGCGAGGTGTTGCTGTGCAGGCTGTTAACTCTGCCCAGTTTGATTCTTCCTGCTCCTGCTGTTGGGTGCTGCAGGCCGGTCCGTGCCTCCGTTTACGGCTGCTGGGTGAGAAGTCGGTTCTGGGGTAATGGGAGAGTGGCCCTGAAGGTCTGAGCCAGACCATTGCATTCCAGCTCCACTTTAATTCTTCTCTTGCCATCCCCCCTCCCCGACCCCCGTCGGACTTGATTTCCAGCACAGGTTCACTCTGGGAGGGTGACCCTGCTCTCGCCCAGCCCTCCTCACAGGGATGGCCATCCAAAGCTGCCTAATTCACAGTGAGTGCTTGAACGTCAGAGATGCTCATCCCTGCTGCAGAAGCTCATGGATGTGGGTTTTGGGAAAGGTGTAAACAGGAGGATTGCCCCATTCCTGGGGGAGTGTGGCAGATCGGGCTGGAATGCCAACCCCTGCTCTCTGGCTCCTGGGTGGGGTGGATTTCTTCCAGCGGCAACACCATCCGTCTCTGTTTAGACACCCGCGTAGAGAGGGAAGGAACAGGGGATTCCAGCAGAGCCTGAAACTGTTTATACAAAACCACTCGTCTGGAGGTTTGGAGCTGTGCTGGTTAAAGCCGATGCTTCTGGGCGTCTCAGTTTACATAGGGCCCAGTTGCACTTTCAGCGTAGCTGGTTTCCCTCCTCGTCTGCAGGCTGGGCACGCTTCGCAGGGCTGCCCGCGCGGGGGGCGGTACATCGCCGTGCAGCATGGAGTCGGGATGGAAGATGAGTGCTGGGAGGTGGGGAGCGCGGAGCCCGGGGGGGGGGTGGTTTCACGCCTAGCACGTTGGCACGGGAGAACGTGAGTTTTAAATACTCCCTTTTTAAATAGTTGTCTCTACAGTGACGTTTCCTTCCTTCAGCCAGACCGTCTGTTCCTATGCCAGCGTTTTGTGGGTCGTGGGGACGATGCTATCAAGGTGTTTCTAGAACATGAGAGCAGTAGGTGGGTAGAGGAAAGGGTTCAGCCCCTCCGAGTGGGATGGAGGAGGGTGCTCAGCCGCCGCCTCTGCAGCAGCAGTGCCCGGCCCGGGCTGCCCCGTCACCTTTGCAGGGACAACGCAGGGCGGCTTTGAGTCTGATTACTCATTTAAAGTATAAAAAGGAGAGAGTAACTAAAGCCAAAGCTGAGCCACTAATGGGTTTCACTTTCCAGTTTCTGGTGTGGTGACGGTATTTAAGTTTGTGCATGTTCCCCCCCTCAGAGAGTAACTCGTTTTAATAAAGAATAAATGCTTCTGCTTTTTTTCCCGTTACTACCATGGCAGGATACTTCAGTGCTCTTATCTTTCAATCTGAAATTTGAACTGCATATTCATGGGATTTAAGATGCCTTGTTCCAACTGGTCGATGTGTCAAAGAGAAGGTTTAAGGAGTGTGGAGATGACACAGAACGCGGAGGCACGCTCTCGCATTCCCAGTTTAGTCGGTATCCCTGGCCCCAGCGTCTGCTGAGGACAGAGCTATCACATTGCCCTGATCGCTCGTTCAGCTCCTCCGGCCGCCGCGTGTGCCGCGGGGGTGGGTGCTTGTGTGCCGGGGCTATTAAGTGAAACAGTTTTAAAATATTTTTGCCTTCTGTTTGAAAAATGGTTTTCTGATTTGAATGTGAAGATCCTATCAGCCAGCTCAGCCCAGCGTGTGATGAGTAGGCTATGGGTTCGTACTTGAGCTGGCTGCTAACCATTACAGTGGAAAAACTATACAAATTGTCTTGCTGAGATAGTGGCTTACTTCACTCAACCTGCCTGAACATGTGTTTTCCTGGCAGAGCCATAAATGGAGTTTCCTGTTTGATTATCTTCTCCATCAAAGCAGTAATTTTTTATTAATTTTTTTTTTTTTAAATTATTATAGCAGCTTTTAAATTGAGGCTGAGGCTACGTAGGCACCCAAAATTCTGTAGGCCTGGAGATCGCACAAATGAGTCAGCATGCAAAATTGTCAGCATGACCAGGACTTGAGTATAGGTTGGTAGAATACAGCGCTCTTCTGTAATAAAGTATAAAACGACCCCCATTGAATTGTACTCAGCATATAACCTCGTCGGAGCTTTCATTTAGAGCACCAACTATTCTCCTGTCAATTCCTTTACAGGCTCATGACGAAGTCTGCCCTGAATTTCCGCTGACTTGCGAAGGCTGTGGGAAGAAGATTCCCAGGGAGAAGGTGACTGTCGGTGAACCGCGTGCCACGGTGGCAGCTGGGGTCTCGGTGGGCTGACACCAGCACTCTTGGAGCGGGGAGGAAAACGAAAGACCATTAGAGAGTGGAGTGGGGAAAACAATTAAGTGGGAGCCGTTAGTACAGATGTGACCTTTCCATACGGCTCAAAACACTGGTAGGGTGTGAGTGAACGTGACTCATTGGCACTTGCAGCTTTGTGTTCGTGCTGCTGCCGCCACCTCCCTTCCAGCGGCGTTGGCCACGTTTGGGTGCAGAGCCTCCATGGGAAAAGCACACCCGCGGGTCTGAAGGGTGCTTATGTCCTGTGTAAACAACCGTGTCGACCACTGCCGCAATTATGGAAAGGGAGCCCCTCTTCAGCTGAATTAAAGTATTTCTAATTCATCGTGTAATGGAATTTATAGGGCCTCCACGCTGCCGGCTCAAAAGTCTGAACGTCAAAGTTTTGGGAAATGTCTTCGAAAAACACGTTCGTCTGAAACCATCCTGCCTGCTACGAGCAAATATTTTTAGTAGCGCTGTTGCAAAAGGCCCTTTAGCAGCAGGACAAGAGGGACAAAAGCATCAAAAAGATGAGCAGAGAGTTCTTCACAATGGGCAGCGTAACGAAGGGCTTTGTGCCGGGACCTTGGGATACAGATCCGCTGGTCTGCAGGCTGGAGCTGGAGCCCAGCAGAGACTAGGCTCGTAGCATTCCCGTAGGTGATCTGTGCTTTGTTTAAATGTTAACTCCTCCTTTTATCTCTCTCCAAACTTTTGTTGATTAGCTGCAGCCATTGTAACTCAGAGTAACCTGACTCATTAAGCCAGCCAGATGGATCTAGGCAGCTTTTTAAAAAAGTGGTTTAAAAACAGTTTTAATTGACATCTGTCGTAGCAGATGTAGGTGTTAAATGTGGAATATGGTGGTTGCTCAGAACAGACCACGGATATCTGATGATGAGAGGTATATCAAAAACAAGAGGGTAATGTGCCAGTGCTCGTTAGCGTTAATCATGCACTGTGTGGGAACCCAAACGAGTCAGCTTGTCAACTGGGGCGTTCGTGGCACTTCTCTGTAGGAATATCCATCGTTGGCCTTGGTTCTTTGTGGCAGCTGCCACGAGAGGTGGCCGAGGTGCGGTGTCCCTCGGCACCGCAGCGAGGGGATGCCGGGCCCCGCGGAGCACCTTCCCTTGCGCAGGTAGACCTGCAAGAATCGCTATAAATACTTAGGCGGGACCACTGGGAAGACTTTTGTTCTCCGATTTATAATGCTTAGTGGGAAGTAAAAATACCCGGCTGTGGCACGTCCTGAGCAGGGTTACGTGTTGTTCCTCATGCCTCCCCTTCCTCTGCCCTCCGTGAAGCTTCTTCCTCAGCATCCATAAGGTGTACCTGTGCTGTTTGCTGCTTCTTTCTTGTATATGCAGGTGAGAAGAGACACCTCTCAGCCGACAAGAGAAAGAGAAATAACACTTCCTTCCAGGTGTCAGCGCTGTATTTATATTACAGTGAAAGGCACACCTGTGGTAGGCAGTGCCCGGGTTTAACCACACGCTTTGGCAGCCAGTGCTTAGCGACGGCGTGGGCATTCTCGAGATCGTCTTCTGTTTCCTAGATGTCAGCGAGATGGAAAGGGAGCTACTGGGAACACCTAAGATCTAACGCTGCCTGCCTTCCTTTCTAGTTTCGGGACCATGTGAAGACTTGCGGCAGATCTAAAGTGCCTTGCAGATTTGAGGTTGTCGGATGTGCTGAGGTGGTAAGGGCTTGTCTCTTGATGTTTATCTTGGGACTTGTTTTCAGTTCCAGTGTTGGAGTTAACCTGCAAACTGCTGTCGCCCAAGCTGTTACCCGTGTTTGCGTTCAGATATCTGAACAAAGTGCTGTTTCACACCCTTTGCAAATGGACCTTAACATCACCTGCTCTCCAGAGTTTGGGTATCCAGAGAATGAACTTAATGTGGAAGGAAACCTCCTCCTCCTTGAGGAACACCCGGAGTGCTTTGAGACTCTGGTGATTACGCTGCTGTAAGCGCAGCTCCTGCTGGAGCTTGGGCCAGGCCGTATTTCTCCATGTGGCTTAGTTTTCCCAGCTCCTACTGGTGATGTTCATGTAAATCCCTCCTCAGGGGGACGATGTGAGGCTTTGTCCCTTGGTGCTGTTAAGTGCATCTGACAGAGCCCTTTTGGGAAGCAATGGAGGAAGACAGAGCAGAATAGTGTGTACAGCTGGGGAAACGTGAAGCGTCTGCCATTGTATGTGATTTGCTGCATTTCTAAAACAAACACCACCACCCCACCCACCCCCAAAACAGTTTGGTTTTTTTTAACTATTTTTCTTTGATTTTTCCCCTTTATAATTTAACTTTGTGACTTCGAGAGGAGGAATTTGTTCTGTGGATGGTGACAGCGTAGATTGAGCTTGCTGAAAGGGGGATATATTTCTCTTCATGTAGGTGGAAAATGAAAAGCTACCAGAACATGAAAGCAAGTGTTTGGCGGAGCATCTCTACATGCTACTGAGCTTTGTGCTCAGCCTCAAGGCTGGGTCTGGAGACCTGAAGCCCCTTCCTACCCTTTCCTCGTCACAAAACAACTCCCCACTACTGGCAGCAAACTCTCTGTGCTCGGAGTCAGAGCTCTCCAGGTCCCTGGAGCTCTTGGGAAGGTGTGAGGCCCTTGAGAGGAAAACAGTGACCTTTGAGAACATTGTCTGCGTGCTCAATCGGGAGGTGGAAAGAGTGTCTCTAACAGCCGAAGCCTACAGTCGGCAACATCGACTAGACCAGGAGAAAATCGAAACACTGAGTAACAAGGTGTGTAACCACTGGCTTGGGCTTTCCAGCGCTCTGAGCAGAGACTTTTTTCGGTTTCCTTTCCATGTTACTGGCTAGCAAAGCTTCACCGCCTGGCCCTGAAACTCCGCAGATCTACAACATTGTTTCTGCCTGTGCCCAACCCTCAAAAGTCTCCTGGAAAAGATGGGGATTAAATTGACATGCATAAAGCGTTGAGATCTCTATTAGTAATCAAGTTATGCAGACACCGAGACGTTGTTCCTAGGTGAAGTTTTCCAATGAGAGACAGAGCACCCGGCCTTTCCCCGGATCTCTCTGAATCCGTGGGGCTGCTCACTGTCCAGACCTTCAACAGGAGTGTCGCCATTGATGCGGCGCTACAGCTCTGTGCCGAGCACAGTCTGGAGGCGTGAAGCAGCTGCCCCCACCAGTATGGTCCAGCGTGGTCCCTGCTGAGCGCCGCAGCTGGGGGTGCCTGTGCTCCCCCTGCAAGGGGCCTGCCCAAACTGGTGTGACCCTCTGCTAGCTAGCAGCGATTCACCCTCTGGAGACCTGTTGGCCAGGTGTAGGCTCTTCTCTTTCTCCATCTAGTTTTGTCACAATGCTGGGTTGGTTTTTTTCCCCGCCATCCTCCCTTCTCGTGCTGCTAACGTCACAGAGCTGCTCGTTGGGAGGATTTGTCTGTTCGCTGTTGGGAGAGTTTCCAGCTCAAGCACTGAGTTGTGTCCATGCATAACGGCAGGGTTCAAAAGGACCCTTCAGTGAATTGGCTTACAATGCTAAATTTCACTCTCCCGTGATCCCTGTCAGTTCCGGAGAAGGTCTCGCGCTAAAGAGTCATCCCGAAGGGGATGCTGGTGTCTGCTGGCTTTCTCGGGTCTCACAGCAGTACGTGTTTTAACCAGGCTGCACCGTGTGTCCCACTGAGCAGGTCCGGCAGCTGGAAAGGAGCATCGGGCTCAAAGATCTGGCCATGGCTGAGATGGAGGAAAAGATCCGCAACATGGAAGCTTCCACCTACGACGGTGTTTTCATCTGGAAGATAACAGAATTTGCCAGGAAGCGTCAGGAGGCAATCACGGGCCGCTCTCCTGCGATCTTCTCTCCAGGTTATTGCCCGCAAAATTGCAAAAGCCTTTTGTGTCTCGGCTGGGTGTGGGTTTTGTAGCGGTGCCCTTAGCAGGGGAGATGGTGGCTGTTCTGTCTTCTGTCACAACTTCTGTCCCCCTTTCTCCTCTGGAGCCTGAACCGCTGCTTTTTTTTTTTTTTTTTAACATTGGGCTAAATGAAACTGCTGCTGAAAGAGGTGTTTTTTTGATTGCAGAAGACCTTTTTAATTTCTCATAATGGAGAATGTAACCTCTTAGCTCTGGAATAGCCCTGAATAACCCTTTAGTTAGAATTAAAATACTCAGAGATCGTAAAAACAGCAATAAAATGGTTAAGGAAGGGAGGAAATATATACTAGAGCCCCCAAAATATATTTTAGTACCTAAACCATGATGGTGCAAGAGACTATGTCTAAATAAAGCCCAAACCATACCTAGAAAAGTGCTTGAATACGTTAGATAGAGCTGCCCCAGCCCAGCACTGTTCTTCCTGTTCTTCAAAAAGGAGATCTCGGGCAGTGAGCTGTAGGTCATGATTTGCCTTGTTTGCTTAGGAAAGCGCTTCCCAGGCTTGCCGCTGTAAGGTGAAACCATCTCTCCGCACGATGTCGTTGCTCAGTGGGGATCTCACCTCGCAACAGAATGCTTGAGGAGGGGAGTTTGTGGTTTGCCTGAGCGGGAATCGCTTGGATCTGAGCCACGGAGAGCCTCTCCGGCACGGAGAGCTTTTTCATAACGCCCAGAGCTGCACGCAAACCTTGAGCGCGTACCTTCCTCCTGGTGCTGTGAAAAAGCAGACTGTGCCTGGGCCACAAGATAAAAGCAATTGGATTTTTAAAACTACTTTAAAATCTGTTTTCTGGGTGAAGGCTGTCCTTTTTCTCTTGAAAAACTGAAAGAAAAAAAAGGATTCTCCTTCTTGAGGGGGAACTAAACTGCTACTGAAACTGCGCGCAGGCAATTAGCATTTCCTTTTCAAAGTCGGCAGCAGCCGTGGAAAACCCCTGCGCTGCGTCCCCTTCGGGACGGGCAGCGCTTCCTTCCTTTTCCCAAGGCCGATAAATCTGCTTCAGATCTATTTTGTTTGGCTTAGAGAGAGGAGCCTGAATCTCGCATCCTCTCCATCTCCTGCACCGTGCTCGAGAGCTGCTTGACCTGCGTGTCCCCAGGGGCTGCAGTTTGGAGGGAGCCGAGTCTTGTCCTCTGGCCATGGGTGTCCCAGCTCCCTGTGCCCCAGCTCAGGGGCTCCTCAGGCCCCTCCATGGGCTGGTGCCGCCGGGGGTCCCCATGATGGGGTGGGATTTGTTTTTCTAGGTTGGAGAATCAAGTGAGCTGGTGGAGGGATAAGTATCAGAGTCAGCCTGAGGGAGGGAGAGGGGTGAAACCTCTCTGAATGCAAGAGGCTTTGTACGCCCAGGCGTTGGACCGTTCTCTGAAGGCACAGTTCCTACCGGAGCTGCAGCTCGTGGTTGCTGGTGCCTCCTCCATGCTGCGTGCCGGCCGGTCTCCGTGCCCCGCAGGGCAGCAAAGGCAGGGCTCAGGGCTTTTATCAACTCGTCCGTCAAAGGAAAAACTACACGGCCACAGACCGTGTTTGTGTTGCTGGTTGATCTCTGCAGTCTGCTCACGACGATCTTGTCTGTGGCTGGAGGGACTGGAAGGTGTGGGTGCCTCTGCCCAGGGCTGGGACTGCCTCTGGAAAAGGCAGGACTCTCTATCTTACAAGTGCAAAGTACAAGGCCTTGTTTCCTACGGTAGTCAATTGTGTCATTTAGACGAGGCGTCCTCGTTCCTGGTGCTGCTTTGGCTGAGAAAATTAGATTGAGAAACAAACGTTTCTTGTGGAGGTGGGTTTTTTTTAATCTTAGAAAGTGAAGCAGATAGACTAGTGCTGCTCAGTCTGGGAAGGGGAGAGCTGAGAGGAGAGAGGTCCAGGTTGTGAATGGGATGAAAGTTCAAAAAGGGAACTGGGTATAATTCTTTGGTTTGCATTCAGACGTAAGGACAAGGAAATACCAAATGACATCAGTGTTAAAGAGAAGGAAGCAGAGTTAGCACTCGCTTGCGTTGTGAGGACGTGACTGCCACAGGATTTTGCAAAGGGCAAAATTGGAGTTCCAAAAGGCAAATCCACGTGAGAAATGTTCATCAGGGGCATGAGCTGGGACAGTCCGAAGTGAAGCTCCTGCTGGAAAGCCACCTGCTGCTGGCTGTCAGACACCAGGGGTGGCTTTCTGGGGCTTTTGCTTCCCTTCTGACGCACTTTGCATTTGCTCACGCTGGTGGGAAGCAGCGTGCCCTGATCTCTGCTTCGAGCTGGTGGTGTGGGGCACAAGGTTTTTAGCTCTCCGGCTGCCTGGTGCCTTCTCCTGGGTACTCCCACCGCGCTGGGGCCGTCCTTCCTCCAGTTGCCCACCTGGGTTTGCGTTCACGGCATTACAAGGAGTGCTGAGAAGCCCCGGGCGGGCGGTGAGGATGTGCTGCTTGGACTAGCAGAGGGTGGCATCTGCCCTGAAAGTCTTTCGGTGGAGAAGAAGGACTGGAGGAAGCCGGTCAGGGAGTGCCAGGAGGGAAGTGGGTGACAAAGCCCTGATCTCTTGCTCCTTGCCCCGTGGAAGAGCCGCAGTATCTCGCTAGTGCCCGTCTGCCTGTTTATAGCAGTGCACTGAGTCCCGCAGTGCCTGCGGTGGCTGGGGGGGAGCCCGAGGGGCCGGCTGGTGCCCGGCTCTGTGCCACAGTGCTCTGTGTCTCGGCTAGACCAGGGCCTTGTGGCTGCCTGACCTCCGGCTGTCCCCAGACCAGTCTAAGATGGCATCTATCTGTTGTTTGTACGTGGTGGCTTCCCAGACCACCTCTGTGGTGCAGGTATTTTAAGACACAGACCTGGCTTCTTCCAGGATCCAAACTTTAGAGTCCTCAGAGTTCAAAGGAACCTGCTGGTGCCAGGCTTTGCTGGCTTGGACACTGACTGTGTCTCTTTTGCAACTCCGATAGCTTTCTACACGAGCAAGTACGGCTACAAGATGTGTCTGCGTGTTTACCTGAACGGGGACGGCACCGGGCGTGGGACCCATCTGTCCCTGTTCTTCGTGGTGATGAAAGGACCCAACGATGCGCTTCTGCGGTGGCCCTTCAACCAGAAGGTAGGTTTGGGACAAAGCCCGCTATGTCCAGCAACGCGCCTCTCTGGTTTTCCACCTACTTGAGCTGGGCATCATTGGTCTGGCCTACTTAGCAAGCAGAAGCTGTTGTTCTTGCTTTGCAAAGGAAGGACTTTGATATGTCGGCTGCCCTGGGGATTCCCCAGTCGTGCTGAAAGCACCGAGCGTGCTACAGGGCAGGGGCGTGAGACGGCAGAGGCTGCAGCTGGGGAGCAGCAGCGGGGTTGGGAAGCGAGCAGAGCCTCTGCACGAATTCGGGGCGAAGGAGGGTTGTTGTAGCCTTGGTGCTTGGGGTGCAGCTGATGCTCACTCGGCATCGGGAGCTCCGATTGCTGTTCCCAGACGCGGCATGTTTGCGAGACACTTCAAGGCAGAACGGGCGAAGTCCTGATGCAGAGAGAAGGGGACGCCTTTTTTTCGCAGGGGGACGGCAGCCGTGGGACTTAATGAAATACCTGCGTGGGGAATTGGTGTTGGGAGCAAACGCCGCCCTGGCCGGTTGTAGGTTTTCAGAGTCAGTCTGACAGTCCTGTGCTGCCACACAGCAGTTTCCAGTGACAGGGCAGGATGTGGGAAGGTTTCTACAAAATGTCACCGAGATGAAGTTCTGGGCTGACCCTGCTTACAGGCATTTCTCAGACTTGTAGGCACGTGATGCGGCTGTGCTTGCGTTGGTACTTGCACGTTTCACAGGCTTCCAGTGAGCAGTCCCAGGGCTGGGTTTCCACGTGCTTTTTATTCAGCCACTCTTGTATATTTTCGTGTTTCCCCGCAGGTAACCCTGATGCTCCTGGATCAGAACAACCGGGAGCACATCATCGACGCCTTCCGACCCGACGTGACGTCCTCCTCCTTTCAGCGACCCATCACGGAAATGAACATTGCCAGCGGCTGCCCGCTGTTCTGCCCCGTCTCCGTGATGGAAGCCAAGAACTCCTACGTGCGTGATGACGCCATCTTTATTAAAGCCATCGTTGATCTCACGGGCCTCTAACCCTCCTCACCTCCAGGAGCAGTGAACGCAGAGCCAGCCCCCGAGTGGGGCATCCCCCTCTGGCGCTGCACTTCTGGCAGTGCTCGGAGCGAGGAGGGGGCAAAAGCGGAAGGCAAAAGCCCTTCCCAAAATGGGACCTTCGCTCTGAGTGGAAAAGAGGTGTCTGATGGGAACCCTCTTCCCTGGTGTCAGAGAGACCTTCCCTGAGAAGAGGTTTGGGTGGACGTTCACAGTCTGTGGGGTACAAGAAGATCTTCTGCAGGGACTCGGGTGTCTGAACTGCTGCTGTCTGGGCTCCCAGTGGAAACCAGTGCAGCTCTTGCTCTACCAGTTTAGTGCACATCCTCAGTGCTGTGTAGTAAAACAAGGGTTTGGCCTGCCCGAGCACCACCTCAAGTGGATGTTTGGCTCAGCTGTCTAGGATTTTCTTCAGAGATCTCTGTGTTCCTGGAAGTGTTGTGTGCGCAGCGGCACCGTTGCTCTGCGCTGCTGGCAGCTCTGTGCCTCGGTGGAGGAGAAGGGCGCGTGGCAGGCTCAGAGCAAGGCGGGCGAGAGAGGTGCGAGACGTTTTGCCGCTGTTTTGACGCCATCGGTGCCTGGGGAGCGGGGTGCTGAGCCCCGCCGTGCGGCAGGCGGGGGAGTGGTACCCCACGCCTGGCCCTCGCTGTGTGGCTGATGGGTGATTTGTGCTCTGAGCAGCGCGGGACGGGGCAGGCAGTGCCCGCTGTCAAAGATGGAGCGTGGGGCAGCACCAGGGATGCCCATAGTGAAAGAGGAGTGAATTTTCCCTGGAGACTGCCCGTCCTGCCCTGGGAGACGAGGGTGACGCAGGGCTCAGTGCAGGACTTCAGGCCCCTGAACCCTGGGAGCCCCAGGTGCGTTTTTAGCCAGACCCTGCCATTCTCTACCTGCCTGCACCTGAGCAGCGCTGGGCAGGGTGGTGGCAGCGCTGGAACCTGTCTTTCCTCGCACACGGATGCTCCTGTCCTGGCTTTCAGCTGCAGCAGCGCAGGCACACCCGCCTTCCCAGGGCCCCCTCCAGCCGCTGAGCACGGACACAGCTTCGCTGCTGTCGGTACCTGCGCTGCCGCCATCCATCCCCATGGGCACTGTCACCTCCCTGGCTGTGGCACTGACAGATGTGGCATGTCTCTGGTCCGCCTGCGCAGTGGGCAGCTGCTGGCCAGCCCCTGCCCTCCCCGGGGCCCACCTTGCCCACCAGCCACAGCTTTCCCCCCCGTCCTTCCCTCGGCTGCCTGCCGGTTCCTGGTCATTGTACAGGGCAGTGCTCTCTCTGCTTGGCCCCTCATGGAGTCTGCAGCCACCGGGGTAGGACTTGGTGGGGCTGAGGAAGTCCCCAGGTGGAGCTTGCTGTCCCCTTTTTGTCCCTGGGCTCTTGGCGCTCCTCCCTTCTGGGCAGCAAGTGTTCAGCACTCGTGAGAAAGTCTCTGTATTTGTGGAGAAGAAGCTGCTGCCACATCCCTGCGTTGTGGCCGGCTGGTCCCTCTGGAGTTGGTTGGTTGTGGCCATGAGTAGCTCTGGGCAGGCAGTGGGCTGTGCTGGGCTCTGAGGCTTTGCTGCCTTCTCCGCCTGCGCTCCCCTCACCCGTGTCAGCATCCCAACGCGCCCCAGGAGGGGTCTTGTTGGTCCCAGGAGCTGGCTGCTGAGCCCGCCTTGCAATAACAGACTGGGATCCTGGCCAGCACCCGGCCAGGAGGGCGGGCAGCAATGCTGAAGCACGGTCACCATCTTCATGCTCATGGTCGCCATGGATCATGGTGGCGGAAGGCCCGAAGTCCCTCTCTGCCAGCAGTGCCCAGCCTGATGGGTGCAGAGCCCTGTGTGCTCGTGTTCTGCTTCCCCCTCTGCTCTGGCCCGGCAACCCCTGTGACGAGCTGTCACCCAGCCGGGGCCCGGGGAGTCCCCCGCTCCCTGCGTGGTGGCACTGTCCTGATCGCTCCTGGGGAGCTCCGGGCATCCGCCACGTCCTTCTCCAGGCTGTCACGTAGCTGAACCTCCTGCACCCAAGGGTGCTGCGGTGGCCGGGGGCTCTCCCTGGCTGTGGCTGGGTGCTGGGATGCCCTTTGAGCCCCTCTATAAAGTCTCGGTGTGGATCTGATCGTAGCTGTTGTGTGCAGAGGCCGTGGCTGGGGGCAGACGCTGCTGTTTGAGGAGGGGGACAGGAGCCTGTGGCAGCCGGGGGGGGCAGGTTGCCTGGGAGCCCTCCTGGCCTGGCTGCTGGGATGCAGGGGCTGGGGACAGGCAGGGACCTGTCCCTTTCTTCCCAGGGGCAGCCGGTGCGTGTCCACCTGCAGCGGCGTCGGGCCAACAGCTGCCTGCGCCCAGCCTTGCTGCAGCCCTGGCTCTTCTCGGAGGTGGGAGAGGGGAGGCAGGACCCTTCCTTCGTGCCTGGCCTGAGGGAGGGGATGGCCCCTGTGTTGCCTTAGGAGGAAACAAAAAGCCTGAGCCCCGCTCCTACCCCTGACAGCGCTCTCCGGCCAGGCCCCAGGGAGCTCCCAGCCCCACAGAGGCCGGGAAAGGTCTGGAAAGGGGGAGGAAAATCAGTTCTGCTCATTAGCCACTGGGAATTAAGTGTTATATGGCGGGAGGAAGCTTCGTCTGAGTTGTCTTTGCTCTTGGGGTGCTGGACCCCCCCCTACTGCCTGCGGCGGGGCCGGGTGGCTCTGGCCAAGGGGGCGACTGTGGGGGTGCTGGCTCAGCTGGGGGGAGTCTGGGCTATTGCGGGAGGGGGTGCTGGGCCTGCTGCCCCAGCAGGCGGCTGGAAGGTGGGTGGGAGCCGGTGCTGCGAGCGGAGATCAGGCCGACCCCATCCAGCCTGCGGCGGGGACGGGGGGCTGCACTGCTCTCGCAGGGGGACGCGGCACGGCAGGGGTACGGCACAGCACCGCGCACCCCTGCGACAGATGCTTTTACTAGCTGCGGCGCTCCCCTTCCCTCACGCCCGGCTGGGCAGGGCCAGAGCTGATGCTGACGACGCTTTCTGGTCCTTTTCCCTTTTTTAGCGGCTCTGGAGCGTGCAGCGGCAGTTGTCGCGCGTGTCCCTTGCAGCAGCCCGTGTGCTGCAGCGGGGGTACGGTCCCTTCCTGGGCAGGGCTCTGCCAGCCCGCCTGGCACACAGTGCTCGGTGTAAGCCACCGCTGGATATTTTTTTTTTTTTTTTTTTGTGCATTTTTTTTTTTCCCCTTTTGACCACAGCTATTGGAGAACACCCATCTCGGCCTAGTACTGTGAAGTAACTCTTTTTTTTTTTTTTTTTTTTTTTTTCCCCTTGAGGATGTAATATGGTCAAAAAAACCCCCACTAATAAAAGCAGTTGGAAGAGCATCCTCGTATAACCCAGGGGAGTCTGGGGCTGGAGGAGGAGCAGGAGCCCCTCGGGGTGGGGGTTTATTTCTGTGCTGGGAGTTTCCCCCAGCTCCTGCCCTCCCTGCGGGAACGCTGCAGCCTGGGGGGGGGGGGTTGCCCAGCACCAGGCGGGGAAGGAGCTCCTGGGGCGGGGGGTGATGCAGCCCCAGCCTGGCTGCTGGAGCTTCACCGGTGCCAGGGGGGCACAGGACTGGTGGGAGCAGGCACGGGGCAGCTTCACCGGCAGAGGGGAAGCTGCGGAACAACTGCGAAGGCAAATGTAACCCATTACACCCTGGTGCTGAATAATAAAGCAGCTGCGGAGTTGCTGTAGGACAGGCGGGTTTTTCTTAGCGGTTGCTGGGAGCCAAGTGCCCGCGCTGCTCCCACCGTCCTTGCAGGAAGCCCCGTCCTGCCCGCCCAGAGCCGCAGCACCAGCCGAGGGGCTGGGGAGCGGCGCGTGGCTGCAGAAGACGAATAGGAGGGTACCCCAAGGGGCCTGTCCCCTCCGGGGAGCAGCCAGACCCACTTCACGCAGGTGCAGCGGCCCCACGATGCACCAAGGACGACGGCAAGAGGCTCTAAGGGGACACTGATGCTACCAGCACCACAGGGCCGGCCCCAGCGCTTGCAGTGTCCGTTAGGGCTCAGAAACCACAGCGCCAACAGCGAGAAACCAGGATGCTCCAGACCCCGGCCTGTCCTGGAGCCCGTGGCACTTGGCAGAGAAGAGCTTTCCCCCGGGCTGCCAGGAGCTGCCGCTCCCCGTGCACGGGGCTGTCCTGTCCTCCCCAAGGGCAACGAAGATTAGGGCAATTCTCTGCCTCTCTGCTCCTGTTTTAGAGCTCGCTGCCGGCACAGCCCAGGGCAGATACTCCGAGGGAGTCGCCTACCTCTGGAGCCCCCCAGGGACGCAGGCGCAGCAGTTTGACACGTCTGGCTTCAGTAGAAGAACAGCACTCAGAAAAACAAACTCGCATTGCAGAGATGCTTTAGCAGAATATTTATTCAATGCCATAGTGAAGAGCAAAACTCGGTACAAACATAAACCCTCAGTGCCTTGCTCACTACTACACCGAGCCAAGGAGAACAGATTTCACAATCTTGGGGGGGGAGGGAAGAAGGTAGAGGCTGTTCCTTTGCTGTGTGACTGGACAGAGCTGGATGGGGATCCCGTGTGCGCACACAGCCCTGAAGGGCTCCCGTGTTTCTGGAAGTCCTACGCTGACAGAAAACCTGAGTACAGGGGTTTTGGATAAAGCCACAGGCACCTGCTGGGGCAGAGCAGACCCGGGGTACAAACCTGCTGCCAAGGGCCAGAGGAGCTGTTAAAGCCATCAGTGCGTATCGAGACAGTATCTGCTGCCTCCGTTAAGTCTAGTATTTGCAACCCGAGGCCCTGAGCGGCACAGACAACTGCCCCCGGTGCTCCCAGGGGAGCCTGAACCGCCTCCCCCAGCCCCTGCCTGGGACCCGGCTCCTTTCCAGACACAGCCCAGAGCCCCCCCTCCCAGGAACAACTGCAGCTCCTGGGGCCAGCGCCAGCCCCGGCCATCTGGGCCAGGTCAAGGTTAGGAGCTTAATTTTAGACTCTTACGGTTGGGTAGCTGCTAGGGGGAGAAAAGCGTCAGGGACAGATACAGAGTAAACACCACCGCGTTCGTCATCGCTTCAAAGTGAGCCAGCTCCATCCTTGGAGGGGTCCCCGGAGAAGCCGGCCACCGAACCCCCAGCAAGTCATTCCAGGTGGAAGGAAGCTTATTCAACTGTCACTTCAGGCAGAAGTGGGCTGCGTCCCCCCCGGCACCTCTGGGTGAATACCTGCAGCCACCCGTGGGTGCCTGCACCTATTCACGGAGAACGTACCAAGAGAGCCTAAAGTGCCACAACTTGCGTAGCGTGGGAGGGAGGTGACCACGAGACCCACCAGCCACCCTGACGGCCACCCCCTCGGGAGGGGACAGCACAGCCCCTAGAATAAATAGGTTACCGATGCCATAGCTTATTTAAGTGCTGCTTCGGAGAGGAAGACGGAGGAAAAGCCAGCACCGCGTTACCACCAGCCCTTCCCGCTCTCAAGTTTGGAAACCTTGGTCAGCACGTAGTTCTAACAGAAGGCATCGACAGGGCACTGGCTGCGTCCCCAGGGGCCACATGAGACGCTAGCGAGGCCCCCAGCCCTGCCTCCCCCGCTGCCCCCCGGGGCCAAGGTGCCGTGTGGGAGGAGGCACTCGGCGTTACCCAGCAGCCAGATGAGTTGCCTGTGGAGGTTTGGGACAAACAAACATTAATAAAACTACTATATTAAAAGAGTCCTGCAGTAAGGCAGCACAGCACTGTACCGCCGCTTCTGCCAAGTGCTCTGCAGCCGGCAGCTCCCAGCGAGGTCGGCCACGGCCCAGGCTCACCCAGTACAAACGCTGGAGACGCGTCTCAGTCTGTTCTCAGAGACCAACGCTCACCCAGAGAGCTGTGACCAAGGTGCAGCGTTCGTGAGAAGCTGTGGGGCGCCTACCCTGCAGTGACCAGCTCGGGCTGCTGCCCACCAGGCCCAGGAACGGGCCCTCGGCTCTTATACTCTGTCTTTGAAGCGGATGCTCCAAGGAGGAAGCAGTTCCCGCTGCCGGGGTCTCTCCTGACTCAGCAGATGGGATTCGTGTGCCCAGAGCTCGTCTCTGTTGTGCAGGGCACAAAGCTCTGCAAGCTCCAGAGGAGGTGGCTGCAGTGAGAAGCTGCAGGAGCGGGTGTACCTGGGTTCAGCTTTTCTGGTTCATGAGCCAGGAGAAGAGCAGTTTCCTGGGCCGGGGTTTCCTGGCCTGCTGGATGCGCACGGCGCGAGGGGAGCGCCACACCTTGATGGTGGTGTCATCGCTGGCTGTCAGGAGCAGCTCCTGCTCCACCGGGCTGAACGCCACCGAGTTGACCACGTTGTCATGCTGCAGTTTGGCCAGGCAGATGTTATAGTGCCGGTCCCAGATGTAGCCATGGCGATCCTCTGCCCCACTGCGGCAGACAAGACAGCGGTCAGGACGTCACCCCAGCAGCCTCGACAACCTGCTGCTCCCAACCCCCTTCCTTCTGCGCAGGCGCAGGGTGCCCCAGGCTCCATCTGCAGCCCCGTCACCCAGGAGCTTCAGCCTGGGCAGGCCGGCTCCCTCGGGGCTGTCTGAAGAGCCCCTTCAGCTCACTCCGTGGCACCTGCTGCCCGCAGCCCCTCGAGAAGGGCATCTGCCACCCCAAACGTGCCACAGCCCCAAATTTCCCCTTTCCTCGCTGATTTCACAACAGGAGCAGGGTGCACGGCCTTTAGCAGACGCCTCTGATTCAGTCCCTCTGCTCTTTCCAAACCTCCCGTTTCCTGCTCTGCTCACAACACACGGGAGTTTCCAGCAGCCAGACCAGCCCTGCTTGCACAAGCCACCCCGCAGCGCCGGCCCCAGGGGCCTCCTGGGCACGGGGTCAGGACCCTGTCCCCCCTCTCCCCCGCCATCGCCCCACACCTCGCCACGAAGTCCCTGCTGACATCCAGGAAGATGAAGAAGCACTCCTCGTTGGGCGTGTAGGCCCGATGAGCCCGGAGGGCTCTTTTCACCTCCTTCATTGTCTTCAGGTCGAAGACGTGGAGATCGATCTCCTCGGCGATGGGGGGCGGCTGCATCGGGTCGGAGATGACGCAGTCCCGAGGCCAGGCACGGCTGTTCACGTACAGGTACCTTGGGGCAGGGAGCAGAGAGTTACGCTGCACCTCGCCACGTGCAACAAAGCTCACAGAGCCCCAGCTGTGACTGCGCCGCGCAGCCGGGCAGGGCAGGGACCGAGCCGTTCCTCTGCTCTTTAACAACCTGCAGCTCTGCTCACTGAAACCCAGGCTGAAGCACAGGGACACGCTGCTGAACCACTTCTTACCCTGTTTGGAAAGGAATGGGCCACCACAGCTGGGACAGCGGGCCCTAGGGGTGAGGTAAAGCCTCTCTAATCCCGTTAAAACCAACTTTAAGGACAGTGGCCTATCCATCTGCCTCAGGGACAAGACAGATTAAGGTGAGCAGCTCCACCAGGAGCTCTTACAACGGTCCTTGCCTGATCCTGTCCTGAACCAGGCGCAGGAGCACAGCAGGAGGAAAGCATTCCTGCCGAGACGGAATCATAGAATGGTGATAGAGTTGGAAGGGACCTTAAAGATCAGCTATTCCAACCCCCCTGCCCCGGGAAGGGACAAAGCAGGTGTGGGAAAGTGCTCAGGTGGTGACACGTGGCATCAGCACTAGGGCATAAAGGGGATGTGAACAAGCCGAGCGGCCTATGCAGACAGCCTGCTCCATCCACCGCAGTCATTTCTTCTCCGGTTCTCCCCCAAAGCCCCTAAGCAGCTGCCGCCCACCCCCCGCGGTGTCCGAGGCCAGCACTGCCGCCCCGCCGCGCTCACCTGTGGTCAGGGGAGAGGCCCATCCCGATGATGTGCCCATGGATGTCGATGACGTGATCCAGTGAGTCAAAGAACTCATCCGAGCGCCTCTCCTCCCCCAGCACCGGCCCGGCAGTCGTCATCTGATGGGGCAGGATCCTTTTAATCCCTTGGGGACAGAAAGCAGAATCAGGCGGTTCTGCAGGCTGCTGCCAGCAGACAGCGGGGCTGGTGGAAGTCCCCAGGCTTCAAGAAGGGGCTTCCCTTTGTGCTGCTGAGAAAGGAGAACTGGCTCCGCTAGCTGAGGACCACGACAGGGCTGCTGTCCCTGACGGGCTCCTTCCAGCTCTCGCAAGCGGTGCTTTTGGCCAGGACGCTGCCCGTAAGGGACACGCTGGCACGTTCTCCCCCAGCCAGGGAGATGCCCAGCTGCCAACCCGGCTGCTGCAGCCGCACCTCGCCCCGAGCCCAGCCCGCAGCCTGCGCCGGAGCACAAGGAAGCTGCGCTGGCCCCTGAGGCACTCCGGTTGCAGAAAGGTTTTTCTCCGGGATGAATCCTTGGGCTGGGCCCATTTCCTGCAATACCCAGCCTGGGGGGGGGGGTCAGCCCCAGAATGCTCCAAGAACAGGGGTTTAAACCCAAACTGGGCTCTACAGCTTTACAGCTTTCGAACTTCCCGACCCACATGCTGTGGGTGAAGCCCTCTCCCCTTAGAGCTCTAGACAGGAGTCCCAAACACAAACCATCAACAGCAGTTCCTGGAGGACTCCTGTGAGCCTCAGCAGCTCTTGGGCACACACGGGCTTAATCCTCAGCAGGTCCAAGAGGAGCTGGAAGATGGCCCATCCCATCGCCTCTCCGAGAGAATCGCTGCTGAACACCCTTCTCTTTCCTGCACGCCAACAAGGTCAGGGCGGCACCACACTGCACCTCAAGTCCAAGGCCCTTCACGACATCACTGCATCTGAACCTGGGCAGCTCAGGACCTTCAGGCCAGGGCCTTCATTCTTCCACCCAACTGGCATTGCTTGCCAGCACCTTCATCCTCATTTCCACAGCTACATTCCCAGTTCCAAACTCAGCTACGTGGCCTCCCCGCGCACAAAGCAGTAGAACAGGCAGCTCTGCCCGTGCCTCCAGCCTGCCACCCGCACAAGGGAGACAGGAGCGCAAAGGAAACTCCTGCAGAAGTGCAGCAGATCAGGCAGGATGGCACCCATGCCCAGCAGCCGGGAGCGCGGCTCCCACCAGCAGCTCCAGCCCAGCAGCCTGGCGAGAGACGAGCACAACGGCGAGCTCTTTCAAGTACCTGTTCCTCAGGGGCAGACAGCAGATGCACAAAGGCCAGTTTGACACACAAACCGATAGGCAAACATAACATTTTGCAGTGACTCATGGCTGGGAGAGGGGCTGAGCCAGGGCTCGTCCCTCCGAACAGCCAGCCTGTGCCGCGGGCGCTGGCTGCCGGCCAGGGAGTCACTGGAGTTCAAAGGCACCAAAACCCACGGCCCTGGGAGGCTGCGCTGCAAGTCGGCGGAGTCCAAAAGCAGACGCCGCCTCTGCGCCACGCTTTGCCTTCGCGCGCTGCAGGTTCCAGCCTGCGAGGCAGCGTTTGCTCAGGCCGGCGGGTCAGGATGCAGCGCTGCTGAGGGGGCTGAGGCAGGGCAGACCACCCGCCGCGCGTCCCCAGGCAGGCCAAGGTCCACCACGTCCGTCTGCGGACCCGGACACAGACAGGAGCAGAGCTACTCTCAGTCCAGGTCACATTCCTAACTTGGGTGGGCAAAGACCAAGTGACTCTTCTCTAAGTTGCCTACAGCTTTGGAAGCTGCCTTTCCCTGCCTTACTGGGCTGTACTGGTGCAGGACCAAGGAACAGGAAGGTTAGAAGGGCAGGAAAGCAAGGCTGCAATTGTGCGAGCAGCAAAAGGAACTGAAACCGTCCGGCTTTACAGAAGAGTCTTCGTGTCTAGAAGCAGCCCTCCTTCCCTCCCCACGTTTCTACTGATCTGTCTAGTCCTTTCCACTGAAATTCTCTGCTAACTTTAGGGGCTTTTGGAGAAGCACCCAGACGACCTGCTTCTGCTCATCACTGCGCTTTTATTTCCTATAAATTCAGACTCTGCTAGTCCCAGTGCCTCGACAAGAGAGCCCCAGATGAGCAAGGGAAGTCCTAACCCAGAAAAAGGTCACCGGCGGCGCCATTGCCTGGCTTGTGCTGCAACTACAGCCCCTTGCGCCCCACTGGGGAAGGAGGCTGAGCGCCAGCAAGCCGCCTGGGATCAGCTTGCCATGGACCTGCTGAGGCAGCGAAGAACCCACTGTGAAAGCTCTCCGATACCAAAACAGGGGTGCCCAAGTGTCTCGCTACGGCTGAAAGGCCAAGCGATGCAGGGGGGTCACACACCGGGGGAGGCAGGCGAGGCACTGGGGCAGGCAGGGCTCTGTCTCCCAGCGCTGAGGAGCACTGCGCGAGCAACACGCGCGTGAATCCCAAGGTGCTCAAACCAGCCTTGCCCCGATGCCCTCTTGACCCCCACAAGACAATAGGGCCGGGGCCCTTCCACACGTGCCCATCAGGGCAACCACTGCCCTTCACATCCACCCACTTGTGTGCAACTTGTGGCTGATGTCCTTAAGTCAGGAGTTCCTTCTTGATCTTCTGCTCAGCCCTCGCCATGGCTTTCTTGTTTGGCCACGTGTCAAACCCGGTAGCAACAAAACCCTCAGGCAAGCGCTTGTGGGGTGGAACCCCCTTCAGTGACCGGGGCATCTCAAAAGCCTCCCGTATCGAGAATCCATCGGCCTGAGCAAAACTGGAACTCACTCACCACAAACAGGCAGCAAATAAACCAGGTCTTTTCCAGATTCAAATTTAGAGCGTAGCCGCAGCCCACACCCCAGGGAAGCTGCCATGCCCTGGGCTCAGACCACAGCCTTACCTATCTGGTGCGGGGAGTAGGTGAGGCATCCTGTGGTGAAGATTAAGTATTTTGTCTTGCTGTTGCTGTCCGTGGAGAGCAGGTTCAGCTCAGGCGGTTTAGTTCTGCTGCGTACAAACAGCTCAGCCACCTTTGTCTCCAACTCTGTCTCGGTCATGGCAGGCCTCACTCGGCCCTCCATGATATCATCAAAGAACTGCTGCAGCCCGTCCTCTGCTGTCACACCCCCTTCATCCGGCAATTCCTGTACTGCTGGCTCCGGAGTCTGCTTGGGCTTGGCCTCCTCTTCCTCGCTGTCACTGCCAAGATCAAAGACCGGGCAGGTGGAGGTGGAGGAAGCAGCTAGCTGCTCCTCGTAGTCCAGGAGCAGGTCTGGGGAATCGTACCGGCTGCAGTCAGCCACCATCACGGTCCGGATAGTGCTGGCATTCAGGTTCTGGATTTTGAAGAGTCTCTTCACTACATTCACATTCTCGGACTCTATGCCCTGCAAGCAGAAGGGAGAAGTGAGCAGGAACCACCTCACTGGAGGGTCACTCCTACAGCTCAAACCAAGAACCACCTGCCCAGACCTCGAGCCCCCGCAGTGGACACGCAGCCCCCCACACCCCGACCTCTCTTCGCACTGCTGCGTGGAACACTGACCACGAGAACTGGCCCAAGAGGCTGGCCAGCTTTGTTGCACTCCTTCCCATCTCAGAGGTGGGCACACCGAGACAAAAAGCTCCTGCAGGCAGACAACAGCGGAGTGGGAAACACAGAGGCCTGGCAGCCTTGCTGCCGCTTCCCCGCCTGAGGTCATTATCTGTCACTGCTCGGTGCTCTACAAGAATTTCAGGAACAGGCCTCTGCGATAAACATAGGTGCAGCGTGAAGTGCCACCCCGTTGTCATACAAGCAGCAGAGGACCTTTGCGCTCCTAAAGTCTGCCTGTACCCCTCAGCGGGACCAGCCTGGTTATCTGCTCCCAAACACAAGCAGGTCTCTTCCTGCCTAACTGCTCTGGCAGCCTGCAGCCGGACTTCAACTTCCTCACCTCCTGGAGACGGAAGGGTTAACGCTGTAGTGTCAGCACAGCGCAGAGAAGTGGTTAGGGGAAGGGTCTCTGCTACCAGAGGATTTCACCTGGGGTCAGCATCGATCATGTTAAAAACCACAAAACACCAGGATGTGCAGCTGTGACATCGAGACAGAGGCAAAACACGGAAGAGGAACATGTCCGAGCAGCACAAGTGCCAGGGAATGAAAAAGCAGCAAACAAGCAGCCTAAGGCCAGCACACACTGATCTCCAGGTCTCGTCACAGCGTAAGAGACAGCACCTGGCCCACAGAAACGTCAGCAAGGACAGGGAGGGCTGAGCTCAGCCTCTGAGCTGCCTCTGGCTCCCGGGAACAATGCACTGAGCTGCCAAGTGGGAGAACGGCCGTCGCTCAGACACATGCCAGACTACAGCTGTCCCAGGCCCAGCTTCATACTACCAAGGACCTCAGCAACCCTGCTGTGGTTCAACCACTCTCCTGTTGAGCAACGCACGCTCTAGGGCACTGCAGTCAAGTCCTCATCCCAATTAATGGGGCAAGAGTTAATGGAATCTGGGGGTAGAATTAGAATATTGCAACATAACATGGAGCACGGAGAAACCTCAGGCAAGCGTTGCCTCAAGCTCAAGATCCTGAGGGCAAGTCAGAGGAGACAAACAGGGAGGGCAGGAGGACTGGGCCATTCTTCCCCGCTCACACCTCCTCCGCAGCTTTTCCTCCCCCAGGAGCCAGCAGGAAGCTGCACTGCCTGTGGAGCCGGAACAAAGGCACCTCACCTGGAAAGCGTTGTTCAGCCACAGCACGGAGCAGGAGGTTATACGCCCAATCCGATGCAGATTGCCAGATATCAGGTTGGTTTCATTCAGCCAGCAGCCAAACACATCATAGGGTTTATTCCTCACCCTGGAAAGCAGCGTGAAGTTCTCTGGAAGGGAGGGGAAACACAAGAGTGAGGCGATGGCTCCCGGCAAGGGCTCTGGAGAAACCGTGGCAGAAGACACGAGAAGCGGATTCAAGCCTCCGTGGGAGAGGCACCGATGCAGCATCTCCACCGCAAGCTGAGCGGACGCTGCCCAACCACCGCCCAATTCCAGTTGCTACTACGGAGACAGATTGTTTCTCTCTTCTACAGAGATGTGTGGAGAGAGCACGCACATGGGAAACAAACAAAAAAAAGGGCAGCCAGGCAAAGCCAGACCAGAGCGCAAGCTAACCTCACAGCCTTTCTCCGAGCGCGGCCCAAAGCAGAAACCCCAAGGACAAGAAGAAGCCAAACACGTACAGAACTTCTTCACTCCCCTCCCTGGGGCTCAGGGCCTTTCTGAGCAAGACAGCTGTGCAATTAGCAGCACTCCTCGATTTTTGGTACAATGGGACTGTTGCACAGAGACGGCAAGAGACAACAGAGTTGGGATCAGCAAGTTTCACGGAACTGCAGCAGAAGAGGTGAAGCAGACCCAGATGAATGCGCTTCAGAAAGCCACGTCAGACCTCAGGGTGGGACTAGCACCACTTGAGTCAGAAACGGTGCCTTCAAGACAACGGGTAACGCAGATAACTGTTGCCTTGCCCAGACTGTCGCTTAGAGCAGAAGTTAAGTGAGAATAAATACATGCCACGCTGCCTTTAGGTGATGACATGCCGACCTGAGCAGAGCTAAGGCTATCCGGAAGGTTTACCCTATGAAACTACGATTGGGACCCCTTTGCACAGGTGGTGGAAGGCAGGACAAGCAGAGGTCAAGCCCACCGCACACCTGAAGAGGAAGGGAAGCCAGCACCCACCATTTCACACCTCCCAGGAAGCCCCAGTAAAGACAAGGGTGGTATTTACCCATGCTGATTACGGCAATCTCTCCTGACGAGGAGTTGTGAGGCCCCACAAAGACACCTGACACCAGGAGGAGGGAGTCATCGGAGTTGAACTGGGAGAACTGTGTGTAGCTCCAGTTGTACGGCCTCATGTTGGAGCTGTGCTGCAGGGATATGTCCAACTCATTGCTCCAGATCTACAGACAGACAAACAGTCAGAAAGCTGTGGAGAAGCCTGAGAGCGGTTCCACTTTACCTGTTCTGCCAGCACTCACTAGGACAGGAAAAAAAAGTAATATCAAAGACCCTATTTAACTGCGCCCCAGTCCCGATTTCCCTGTCAATTCCCCTGCCAGAAAATGGCCAACAGCTTGGAGAGCAGCTGAATGCAGGACTGCTTTCCCATCAGCCAGTGGAGAAGGTGTTCACAGCAAATGGCACTGTCACAGGCGGATTTGTCAGCACGTTCAGAGAGACTTCTCCCAAGACAACCCCTCACGCAAGAACTTCTGCAGTGGATCGTCATCTCTGCGCTCTTTGTTAGACCCACGGCACAACAGGGGACTGATTCACACCTAGAAAGCAGCCAGAGCCAGGCAGGCACCTCGGCCACCTTCACGCGGGCTGGAGCTGGAAGCCACAGCCCTCGAGGCTACGTTTGCAAGAGTCATTAGTTCTGTGGCTTTGAGAACAACTCGGCATCTGCAGGAACCGGCCTAAGTCCGGGGACACCTGGTCAAACCTCTCCTCTCCACAGACTTCCTGAAGGCTGCTGTCGTGGCTAAGCCCCGCTAAATCAAAGCCAGAAGGGTTGTGCAGAGTGTGTTCTGCCACTTTACCTTGACAGTACAGTCTTTGGAGCACGATGCAAACAAACAGCCAGAGTGGGAGAAGCTGAGGTGCAAAACCTGGTCATTGTGCTCCTTCAGGGCCTGCACTTCCACGCAAGGGATGGTGTCGTAGAGCCTCTGGAACTCATCATACCAGGAGACGGCAGCTGTAACACACGAGCAGGGACACGGGACAGGAATGTCAGTGGAGGGAAGCAACAGCCCTGAGCTAAACACAGAAGCCGCAGAATCAGTCTTTAACAAAGCGTGGTCGTGCCTGCTGCTGGCAATGCCAGGAGCTCTGCTGGGGCCAAGGTCCCCACAGCTTCAGCCACGTTAGCGGGGCTTAATATTTTTCTCAGTAGCTTCCCCGCTCCCACGCACAGAAAATGTTTTCTTCCAGTAAACACACAACTCCACACCGTACCACTACTTTGTAAACCAGTACAGCCACTGCAAGAAACATCCAGGGCATAGCTGTCAGCTATCTAACAAAAGCCTTGCTCAGGACAAAACAGCCGTCGGAACGGCAGACGTGCTCCAGCACAACGCAAACAAATCTATCATGTGATGAGAGGGAAGCTGCTCCTCAGGGTACCGGGCTCTGCTCTGATTATCTTTATCTTGTCTAACACAGAGTTAAGAAGGTTCCAGAAAGGGTACAAGACCAGGAAAAACCACCTCTGTGAGATAAGAGAGTAGAGAAAACAAGAGAGAAGAAGGGGAGCTGGACGCAGCAGTGCCAGGACAGAAGAGGAGCCGGCAGTAGAAGAGCCTTGAGCACCCTCGCAGAAGTCACACTGACACCTAATAAAGAGACAAATAAGGAGGATTTTTAACAAAGTGCCCGGTAAGGCAGCCTACAGACTTCTTGCAACAGCAAATCCCGAGGAAGCAAAGAGGATTATACATGTATATGGATAAGGGCCAATTTCCCTAGTTACACTGAACAGAAGTGAAGGGTTTTTTGGAACTCGCTGCAGCCCAGGAGGCACCTGCTCCTGCAGGCAGGGAGCAGCTTGCTGCCAGGACATCCCGCCACTGCTCTCCAGGCAAAGGGCTTCATCCCTCTCTGAAGCTCTCGGTCCCAGCCCATCCGGCTGGGAAGCGGTCTGGACAGATCCCATCTGGCCAAGGAACCCCAACATTTTCTCTTACAAGACCCACTGGATGCCATTCCCCAAACAACACAGCTGCCCAGGGCAGGCAAGTTGGCAGAGGATTTCCCCAAACTCCCGCTTCAGCCCCTTCCTGGCCCTGCCAGCCATCCCCTGCTCCTGCTGCCTCGTGGAGGATTTTCACAGCTCCAGAAGTGCAGCCTGGGAGGTGCCCAAATACGTTACTGAGTTACACCGACTGCTCAATCCCGATTAGTGCTAAAGAACAGGGCTAGTAGCTTACTAACTAACTCCAGGAGGCTGGAAGCGAACAAGCCTGGTCAAAGAGCCTCAGATAAAACCTAAAGATAAACGTCCTCAACCCCATGGAGCTCCAGGGTCTGCGCAAGTGAAGTCACGCAGCCTGAGTTGTCCCATCCACACCTCATCTCTTCTCAGGGCCCTTTTGCACTAGTGGGTGCACTCACTGCAGGGAGACAGACTCCCTACTGCTTGATCCTCGGCATTTCTTCTGTGGCAACTGCAACCTGAGCGGAAAAAGCCAATTCCCCCTGCCGTGGCCACTGCTGGGAGCACCGTGCACATCCGTGGGGTGGAGGATGGAGCACAGCCCTCCCAGACCTCTGCAGCACGCTGGGAATGGGCTTTTCCGCCTTCAAGGAAGACCCACCTTGGCAGCAAGGACTCCTGTCAGCAGGTCCCCAAGGCCTGTCTCAGCTGGTGCGACAGCGTTGGGTTACCCTTCCAGATTGCACCAAACCGCTTCCAGCGCCTGATACTCAGCAGGGAGCAGAGAACCGCTGCCACCGAGACTGCCAACAGCTCTACCCAGGGAAGGCCCTGCCAGGCTCAGTTGATGCTGACTGTTACTGGGCCATTTTCCCACTGCACGCTGAGGCCAAGATCAAGTCCGACCTGCCCTTGCAAAGTGGGTCACCATTTGCCCAGTGTACAATTAAAAGGCCGCACGCCCACCTCCCTCTCCGGGCAGCAGGCACACGCGTTCTCTCTCCACAGCCAGGCTGCAGCTGCTGCCTACATCTTATGGAAATGGTCTGATCAGCTAATGTGCACTTGCAGCTCTTCCTAGTCCAGATGAAAAAGGGACAGAGCCTGAAGCAGAGGCTTGCTGTGAGGTCCTGATCAGGAAAAGCCAGCAGTGATTATCATGGAATCCAACTAGGCTGTGAGGTGGCAGCGCAGTGACTCACTGCGTCTCCTTGGGATCTCCCTCAGCAGCAGTGCCTGGACAAGCTGTGCAGTGGCTACCAGAGAACACCTGCCCAGGGAGAGCTGAGACCACCTTTCTGTGAGAAAGAGAAAATCGAAGCATTTTCAACTACCTGATGGTACCCTTCAGGTGCACACCACCACCCAAGCACGTAGAACTGCTAACGTGATACGGTTTAATGGCTTTGTCAGCCGTGACACCAGAGGACAGAGGGCTGAGCAGCAGACGGGGGCAGGATCTTCCCCTCTGGGCTCAGGGCAGGGAGGGTTCGGGGCCGTCATTCAGGGAGCAGCCGCCGGGCCGGCCCCGCCGCCCTGCCCGCTCGGCCGGGAGCCCTGCAGCAGCCCCGCCAGCCCCTTTCCCCCCCGCCAGCGCACCTGGGTGCCGGGGCACCTCCCGGGAGACGCGGTAGTAGCGGTAGAAGAGCTCCTTCCAGAGGAACTCGTCGCGGGCCACGGCGTGCCACTGCTGGCACACCAGCCCCACCGAGAGCACGTCTACGTGGTCCAGGTAGAGGAAGATCTCGTAGAGGACGCTGTCGGGAAGGAGGGGGCCGCCGCCCGCGTCCATCGTGTCATTCTGCCGCCGCGCCTGGAAGCAAACGGGGGGTGAGGCCCGGCCCGGCGGCCCGCAGCCCCGCACCGGGGGGCCCGCACCCGCCCCGAGGGCCAGTGGCACCACCGGCACCCTCGCCCCGGGACGCCCCCGCCCCTCACGGCACCTCGGCGGCTCCGGCGCCCCGCTGCCCCCGCCTCCTCCCGCCGCGCTTCCGGCCTCCCCGCCCCGCGCTTCCGCTGCGGCCGGCACCCGCCGCTCTGGCCGCCCCTCTCGGTGGTGCTCCCCCCCCGCCAATCACCGCACCGCTTTCCGCCGCAGGCCTGAGAGATCGAGCCCAGAGCTCCCCACCACGCCCTAGGCGCAGCTAGCCGAGCGCGGCACGCTCGCTCACCTACGGCGACCGCTCCGCCCCTCCTCGCCCCGCCCGGCCCGGTCAGGCCACGCCTCCTCCAGGCACCGCCCCGTCTGTCAGGCCACGCCCCCTTCCACACAGGCCACGCCCCTCTCGAACAGGCCCCGCCTCCCCACCGTGGGGTCGGGGCCGCCCGGCACCCCCGGGGCTCTGGGGGGACCCCCGGGATCGCGACCCCCGGGATCGGGACCCACCCGGCCCGGCCCGGCCCATGGGGACCCCCGGCTCCAGCGTTGACCCCGGCCTTGACCCCGGCCGGCCCGGCCTGCAGCTGCCCAAGGCCCTCGCCTGGCTTGGCTCCAGCCCGGCCACCCTGCCCGCCTGACCCCGCCGCTTCCCGGCAGAGCGGTCCCCGCCGGCCCGGCACCATGGCGGCCCTGGGCACCCTGCTGCTCCTCGGCCTGCTCCTCACGGCCTCGCCGGCGCTGGGGCAGAGCCCGGGGCGGCAGCGGCGGCCGCCCCCTGCCCAGAGCCCGCTGGAGAAGGTGGCGGCTCAGGAGGAGCTCAGCCTCCCCCAGGTGAGGGGCCGGGGGCACCCGGCTGTCCCCCCCTCCCGGCGGGCCTGGGGCGCAGGGAGGTGGGGGGGGCTGCAGCCCGTCCCCCTGCGTGTCCCCCTCCGGGCCTGACCCCAGGGGATCCCCCTTCAGACCCGCCCCGCCAGCCGCTCCCCCAGCCCAGCCCCCCCGGCGCACCCCCAGTCCCAGCTCAGCCCCCCAGCGCTGCCCGCAGAGCCGCCCCACAGGGCAGGCGGGGGGCCGAAGCCTCGGCAGGGACCCCCGTCCTGGCCGGCTGCTGTCTAGCCGGACCCCGGCTCCCGCAGCCCCCTCCATCCTCGCCCCGGGGCCGGTGCAGCCGTTCTGGGGTTGGGGTTGGGCACTCGCGTCCCCCCCGCGGCGCTGGGCACGGCCTCCGCCGGGCACAGGTTGAGCTGGGGCTGCAGGATGCGGACACGGGAGCGGGGTGCTCGCCCAGCACACACCCAGGGCTGCCCCGGGGTGCTCGCAGTGTGCGGGGATGCCTCGGATGCCCCCTCCCCGCAGTCCCCCTGCTCCAGCCTGTCCCCATGCCAGGCTCCTGTCTGTCCTGCTCTGTGCCACCCGCCGGCTCCTCGTGCCCCGTGGACAGGCCAAGGGGCCGGGCTGCGGCAGAGGTGCCAAGCGAGTGGAGACAGCACAGAAGAAGGGTGCTCAGGGTGGTGGGTGCTCGGGGCAGCGGGGTGGTGGCGCTTTGAGGCAGTGGCCCAGCAGACAGTGCCACCCCTGTGCCATGCAGCTTGCAGGGAGGTGGTTCCTGGTCGGCGTGGCCTCCCGCTGCAGCTACCTGGCAGAGCACAGCCACCAGCTGGAGGCCACCACGGTGACGGTGACCATCCTGGAGGGGCAGAGCCTGGCCATCAGCACCTTCAGGAAGCTGTGAGTGGTGCCAGCCAGTGGGGCCGCAGGCAGGGACAGGGACACTGCAGGCAGATTGGAGCAGGGCTGGTGCCCTGGGATGGGGACAGGGACGCTGGGTGGGGTGGGGACGCTGCAGGCAGGTCGGAGCAGGGCCAGCGTCCTGGGATGGGGACGCTGGATGGGACAAGGACGCTGCAGGCAGGTCGGAGCAGGGCCAGCACCCAGGGATGGGGACGCTGGATGGGACAGGGACGCTGCAGGCAGGTCGGAGCAGAGCCAGCGTTCCGGGATGGGGATGCTGGATGGGACAAGGACGCTGCAGGTGGGTCGGAGCAGGGCCAGTGCCCTGGGATGGGGATGCTGGATGGGACAGGGACGCTGCAGGCGGGTACGAGCAGAGCCAGTGCCCTGGCCACAGGCCCCAAGGAGGAGAGAGCTGCCTGGGAGCAAAGTGTGGGTGGGATCTCCCCTGGGATGCTTTGTGGGAAAAGCCCTGGCCACAGCAGGCTGGCACCCTGCCACCCACACGGCCACCAGCCTTGGGCTGCCCAGGCTGGGCAAGGTGGGGGGAAACCAGGCTGGGGAAACTGAGGCACTGATCTGGCACATGGTTGCCCCATGGGCACCCAGCCAGGGACAAGCTTTTGGGGGCCAGCCCAGCGGCAGCACGGCTGAGGAGGGGGATCTTCAGCACACCCATGGGTGCTGCTCGCCAGCCTGGGGGGGGCGGAGTGCATCTGAGGGGCTGAGCCAGGCTCAGAGCTGCAGGGAGGGGGCAGGGACCCCTCGGGCTCAGCGAGTTTTTGGGCCCTGCGGCTCTCGCTGTGTCTCCATGGGGCTCTGAGACATCTTTTTGCAGCATCTCCCCAGGGATGCCCCGAGAAAAAAGATACCGCGTGTGCCCAGGCAAGCAGGGCGGGAGGGGGCCCGGGCTGGATCCTCCCCAGCCTGCGCCCGCAGCCTCCTCCTCTCCCCGTACAGGGACGGGATGTGCTGGGAAATCCGTCAGCGCTACCTCCCCACCCAGGCCCGCGGACGCTTCCTCCTGAAGGGTAAGGGAGGCCGGGCTGGGGTGGCGCGGGGGCTGCGGGGACCGTGGAGCTGGAGCCCCCCACTCCAGCTCTCGGCGGGGCTTTGGTACCAGTGCCCTCCCAGTATCCCACCTCTGGGATCTCAAAGTGCCCCAGTGCCAAATGCCATCATGGTGGTGGGGAATGGCACCCCATGGGGCTGCACCCGCTCTGGCCCTGATTTTCACCCCTTGTACACCCCGCTCATGGTGAAACGAGGCCCCTGGACAGTACTGGGGCTAACCAGGGTTAACTGGGACTAACTGGGGCTGTCCTCGGTCTGTCCCAGGCCGTGGCTATGGCAGCAAAGTGGACGTGGTGGTGGGTGAGACAGACTACAGCACCTACGCCATCCTCTATTACCAGAAGGGCCGGAGCATCTCTGTCAAGCTCTACGGTGGGTCGGTGCTGGGGGACGCGTGGCAGATGAGGGACAGGGGTGGCAGAGGGGTGGGAAACCCGTGCTGGGCTCGGGGGAGAGCATCTCAGATGGAGAGTTTTGTCCCCAAACGCTGCAGGGGGGTGAGGGGGGACCTGGTAATCAGCTTCTCTGAGCTGAAAGACCCCTTGGCCCCAAGCCTTGCCGTGGGGGGCACGAGGGGGCTTCGGGGCAGAGCTCGCAGCCGGTGACAGCGTCTCCCTCCCCACGCAGGACGGACCAGCCGGGTCAGTGACGCTGTCGCGGAGAAGTTCGAGCAGCGTGTCAGGGCTGTGGGCCTGAACGAAGACGTGACCTACTACTTCCCCCAATACGGTGGGTGGCACGCAGTCCCCTGGGGGCAGGGGCCCCCCGCGGCGAGGGCTGTGTCCGGGAGGGGCCTGGCAGCAGGGCCTGGGGTCCAGCCCCTCCGGCGTGGGGAGGGGGAGGCACATCCACACCGGTTTGAGCAGCTTGCGGCCCCATGTCACCCACGGTAGGGCCACGTGTGGGGTCTGTCCCTGTGCTGTGGCCACCCCAGGGATCAGGATGCAAGGTGCAAGGACTGGGCTGTGCCCCACAGTGTCCCTGGGGTGCAGGGCAGGGGGGTCCCGGGTGCCCAGGCAGGGTGACTGCCCCGGGCTCTCTCTCTTGCAGGATTTTGCGACTCCGCAGATGAGTTTCACATCCTCGATGGTGAGTTGTGGGTCCCGGGCAATGCGCTGGGACCCCCATGCGCCAAGCTTGGCCCCACCTTGGGCACCACCCTGCCATGGCTGTGGGCTGGGCACGCCGGGCCGGACCCACGCCACACCGCGGCCATGTGGTCCTGCCCCACGGGGGCTGCTCTGGCACGGGGAGCCCATGCCGGACCATCCCCCAGGACAGCATCCATCCATGCCCTTGTGCGGGGCGAGGAGGTGGCAGACCATCGCCCAGAATGGGCATCGGATGCCCCCTGGCAAAGGAAAGCCCCTGTTTGCCCCCCACATGGGTCAGGCTGGGCTTAATGGGGTCTGTATTGGTGTTTCCTGGGGTGGGGGCTGGTCTGGGATGGGCTGTCCTGGGACAGGGACACCCCGGGGTGAGGACCGGGCACCCCAGTGACAGCCCCACCACTTGTCAGTGGTGCCTGGGGAGGCAGAGGTGGGTTCCCAGCCCTGGTGCTGGGCTCGGACACCTCCCCAGCCCCTCGGCACTTCTCTTCCCCTTCCAGAAACAAAGCCGTAAGTGCAGGAGGTCCCCAGAGCTCAGCCCTCGCCTCATCCAGCTGCCCATGGCCACGCAGGACCAAACTGGGGTTTGGGAAGACCCTGCTGCTGCTCCACAGCCCTGGAGCCAGCCCTGGGGCTCCCCGGCTCCTCCAGCTGTGCTGTCCTTGTCCTGTCCCCCCACGGCTTTGTGTCACCCCTCTGCTCTGCGCCCCCGTGCCCTGCGGCAGCCAGCGACACCCCAATAAATGCCTCAGAGGAGAGTCTGTGTCCAGGCACGTCACCCCTTGATCTGCCCCAGGAGAAGGCCAGCACTGCCCGCGCCCCGAGACTGCTGGTGTCCTGGCCCTGTGCTCCTGGCCAGGGGGTGCCGGGGGGTGCTGGGGGACCGGCCAGCTCCCTCCCTCAGCTCCATCATTCTCTGCCTGCGCCTCACCCCAGCCATGGGGTTGTGGCAGTTCCTGATTTACTCTGGGGTGACATAGTGCACGTGAGTCCGGCTGGTGAGCGAGAGAAAGCCCTGAGCACCCAGCGCAGCGTGGGGGGATGGCACGCTGTTGGGTGCCGTGGGGCTGCACGGGCTTGGGGGGGGCTGGGGACCGGCGCAGGATCAGCCCTTCCCTGGGACAAGCCAGGAGAATCCCAGAGGAGGAAACCTCGGCCCCGCGGTGGTCCTGCTTCTCATCCCCAGGGCCTCCGGGGCAGCGAAACACCCCGTTCCCCTGCCCCAGCCCTGCCGACGGCATTGTCCAAGGGGCTGCTGCCGGGGCCGGACCCCCGCCCGCGTCCCAAAGCCCGCGCCCGGCTGGAGAGCCAGGCAGGGGACGTCCCTCACGTGCCCTGAGCGCGCTGCGGGGGCCGGCGGGGGCTTGGCCCAGGGGTGCAACCAGGGGAGAGGGGCTGCGGCCCCTTGCGGGAGCCCTCTGCCCCGCGTGCCCAGCCTGGCTGAGGCCGTGCTGCCCCCCGCGCTTGGGTGTTTTGGGCGAGCGGTGCCAACTCCCCGGTGCCGGCCGGGCGGTGGGTGGGGGGGACGGACGGGGAGCAGCCCCCGCAGGCACCCCGCAGCCCCTGGGGCAAGGAGCAGCCCTCTGCCCCCAGCGCCGGCGTTTTGCAATCGTAGCGGAAACTGGTAACACATGTTGTTTATCAGGGACTTATGTAAGGGACTGCCACGTGACGCGCCCCAAGCCAGCCCCGTCCCCGCTGCCCACGTGTGGGGCAGTGGTGGTGTCCGGCCGCGCTCACGGACCCCCCAGCCCGGGCCACCCGCAAGAGCCCGGCGGGGGCGGCGGGGTGTTAACGGATCCGGCTCGCTTTCTGCCCTGCACCCACCCGCACCCCGCAAGTGGCCGCGCTGTGGTGGAGCGGTGGCGGGGCGATGGGGGGCGATGGGCAGCCCTGCCCTCCCGCCCGGGGGAGCTGGGCCGGTCCCCAGGGTCCCCCCTGCGCCCCGCTCAGCCCAGCCCGCGTTTAGCTGGCCTGAACCCATTTCTGGGGCGCAAACGCCCAGGTTGTGCCTAAGGGTCTGTGGCCGGGCACCGCGGCGATCCACAGCCCGGGTACCTCCATCCTGCCCCGTACCAGGCTCAGCCTGCCCCACGCCGCCGCCGGTGCCCCCGTGTACCCCCACATGCCCCCACGCTCCTGAGCTTGCACCCAGCTTTGCCACCCACCTCCTTGGGCTGCTCCCCTGCTTTGTAACCCCCCGCAACGCCTGGGCATCCCCTCCTGCCGCCCGGGCAGGGCAGGGAGACGGGATACCCAGGCCGGGGGGCGCTTTGTGTCCCTGCCCCAGCGCAGAACCGCAGTGACACCCGTGGGTGCTCCGTGCATCTAATGTGCGACGGAGAGGGCTCCGCCTGGCACCCTGCACCCCACGGGTGGGCTCGGACAGAGGCAGAGCCCCCAGCCCAGTGCGCGGGGTGGCGGGGAGGGGGGAGGGAGCCCAGCCGGGCTCTCGTGATGCTCAGTCCTGCCTGGCTCAGCTTTTTGTTTTGTTTTAATAAATCCGCGGAGCTGGGGCCGCCCCGGCGCGTGGGGTGCAGGGGCAGGCCGGGCTCACAGCTGGGTGCGGGGAAGGGAATGTGCCGGGAGGGGGGTAGGGGGGGCTGCCAGGGGAAAAAAACCAGCTGTTGTGAAAACAGGCTCCTTACGTAAAGCGCCTTGGCAGGGCCGCGCTGCGGGGAGAGTCGCGGGGCTGATGTTCTGCCCGCCACGGCCAGCCCTGCCCAAACCCCGCCAGAGCCACGGCCGCGGCGGCTGACACCCAGCGCTCCCCTCCGGCCCTCACCCTGCGGGTGCTCGGGGTTTCCCCAAATTAAGGGGGGGGGGGGAGAGAGGGGCAGCTCAGTGCCTGCTGATGACCCCAAACCAAGGGGGAGGACGTCTCCCAGCCCCTCTTGGCAAAGGGTGCAGGGTGGCGGGGGGGGGGGGGGTATCCGTCTGGCTGCGTGTTGGTCCCCAGGGAGCTGGGTATCAGGGTTGCCCAAGGCAAGGGTCTGGCTGCCCCCCAACACCCCCAGCCCCCCAGCTCGCCGTCGGAGTGCACTGGAGCTGCATCTGGATGGGAGTCAGCCCCGCGGGTGGCAGGGCCAGTGGAGATGCTCCCTCGGGTGATGGAGGGACTTGGGTCAGGGCCGGGGCGGGGGGGGGGGGGGGGTCCTGCAGGAGCACCCGCAGGTGCCCGTGAGTCCCATGGGTTGGATCGGGACCTGGCAGGCACTTGACATTCCCTCCACCTCGCTTGGGCCCCTCTCTGGGTCTGAGTGACGCCGTCCTGCAAGGAGGGGGCAGCCAGCAAGCCCTGGCCCCCGATCCTGGCCCTGGTCCCATGCCTGGGGGCCACCCCGGCTGCCCGCACCGGCCCCTGGCTCCGCGGCGCTGGGGGCAGGGACAGCCGCCGCGCTGGCTGCAAGCTGTATTTTTGCTGTGGAGCAGTTTGGCGCTCCGAAGCAAACATGTCATATCAACAAGAGGGAAACGCTTGCAGGTTCCCCCGCCTGCCCTTTGGCTTGGGCGCTCGCCCCTGCTCTCGCTTGCATAACGGCACGGGGGGAGGCAGGGCTGGCCCCCCGGGCGGCCACCGTGCAGCCTGCCCATAAATAGGGGCCTGCCGGGCTCTCTCCGGCACCGCAGCGCTCTGCCTGCTCCTCTGGCTCGGCTCAGCTCGGCTCGGCTCGGCTCGGCTCGGCACGGAGGGAGACATGCACGCCACGCTGCTCAGCATCCTGGGGCTGGCCCTGCTCGGGGCACTGCGCGCGCAGGACGGCGTCCCCGTGCAAACCGACTTCCAGCAGGACAAGGTGACCCAGCCCGGCCGGCATCACCTGCGTGGGGGTTCGGGGCATTTTGGGGGATCCTCAACCTGAAAATGTGCGGAGATGGTGTTGCAGGTGGATTTGGGGCCAGGCTGGCCCCGGCACTGGGAGGGGCAGGGCGGCCGGTGCACCCGTAGCCCCCCGTCCCTGGGGACCCCCCGGCACCTGGGTTTGGTGGCTCCGGAGGGGATGCAGGATCCAGGCTCCAGCCTGTGGGGCAGGACTGAGCAGGTGTGGGGCCGGGCTGTCTGCTGTGCCGTGGGGTGGCTGTAGATGCGCAGGGATTTTGTAGGGGAGACTGAGAAAAGCAAGCTCAGCTTGACAGGCAGCGTGGAGATGGGTCACGGATGCCTCTCCCCATCCCAGACCCCATCCCCCCCCCAACATAGGGTCCCAAAAAAACAAGGGCTGCTGTGCTGGGGGGTCCCGCACACCCCTCTGCCCTCCCAGCCCGTGGGTGCTGGCATGCCCAGGGTGCTCACACTCCCCTTCCTCGCCCCATGATGGGCAGGACCCAGACAGGACAGCCCCAGCCCGCCCGTGCGCCGGCATCCCAGCCCCACAGCCCTGGGGTCCCACCAGGCCAGGGCGGGGGCCACGCTGCCTGCTCCCCCAGGGAACCCCCGGAGGGGTCCGGGGTGACAGAGCCACCCCAGGGAAGTGATGGGGATGGAGGCACGTCCTGCAGGGATGGGGTCTGGCATGTCCTGCCAGGGTGTCCCAGCACAGCCGTCCCCGAGGCTGTCAGCTCCCCTCCGGGTGGCCCTGGGGACCAGGCTGGGATGAGCCATGCCCCCACCCAGGGTCCTGACCCCTCCTCATGCCCCTAGATGGATGCAAATGGCATCTGAGAGCCAGGCGGTCCTGTCACCCCCTCCCTGGGCTTGGGGCAAAGAGGAAGGAAACCCCCTGGGTACTGGGAGTGAAGGGCATGTCGTAAACCAGGGCTCTCCTGGCTGCTGGGTTTTGTGAACACTGGGAGCTGTAGCAGCTCCCTGGGGGACGAGGACGCCAGGACGCCATCCTGCCGTGGGGCGCAGGCTGACCTGGGCGGGGCCTGGGCGGGGGCTGTCGGGTGGCCGAGGGGCGAGACGGGGGTCTCTGTGTGGCCGGGGACTGAGTGGAGGTTGTGTGCAGTTGACAGGGAGATGGTACAGCATCGGCCTGGCCTCCAACTCCAACTGGTTCAAGGAGAAGAAGCACCTGATGAAGATGTGCACCACGGTCATCTCTGCCACCGCAGACGGGAACCTGGAAGTCACCTCCACCTACCCCAAGTATGGGCGTGGGAAGCGGGTGGGCAAGCAGGGGGTGCTCCCCCATGGTGCCATGCCTGGGGCTGGAGCATCCCCCCTGGCCCCCTCTGATGTCCTCGTGCTGTGCTCCCCAGGGGTGACCAGTGCGAGAAGAGGAACAGCCTCTACACCAAGACAGAGGAGCCGGGACGGTTCAGCTACACCAGCCCACGTGAGTGCCCGGCTCCCAGCCCGGCCTCCCGCGGGGCAGCCCCTGACGTGCCCCCAGCTCCCAGCCCGGCCCCTCTGTCGCCTGTCCCTGCTCCTGCTCCCACTGGAGCACCTCGGGGCTGGCTCGGTGTCCGGGGCTGAGCCGTGCCCTCCCTGTCTCCTGCAGGCTGGGGCAGCAAGCATGACATCCGCGTGGTGGAGACCAACTACGAGGAGTACGCCTTGGTGGCCACCCAGATCTCCAAGAGCACCGGCTCCTCCACCATGGTGCTGCTCTACAGTACGTCCGCCCTGGGACCCCCACGTCGCCCACCCCCTCACCCCCCAGGACCCCCAGGGATGCCCTCGGTGGGGGGGTCTCTCCCATGGGAGAAGGGCAGCAGCATCTCCCAAGCTGGGGTGACCCATGGGGTGGCTGGGTCAGGACCCCCTCCCTGGGGAGCCTGTCCCTTGCTGGGCTGCCCGCACCCCGGGGCAGTGTGACCCCTCACGGGGGTGCGGGGGGGCTGCCTCTCACCCTGCTCTCGGCTGCAGGTCGGACAAAGGAGCTCAGTCCCGAGCGCCTGGAGAGATTCACCCAGTTCTCCAGGGAGCAGGGTCTGACGGACGAAGAGATCCTCATCCTGCCCCGGACGGGTGAGAGCCGGAGGGGCAGGGGGATGGTGGGGGGCAGGCAGTCAGCCGGGGGGGTTAAGAGGGAGGAGACCCTCCTGCCTTCTGCCTGCCTCCCTGCGGGGCCAGCACGGGGCCAGCTCTGGGGTGCCGCTGGGCAGAGCCCCATGCGGGGTCCCTTGGGGGGGTCAGCAGCCCCCCCCAGCCCCTGGATGAGCTGACCTCCGCTTTTCTTCCTCCTGCAGACAAATGCATGGCGGACGCTGCCTAGGTGAGTCCTGCCTTTGCTGAGGCTCACACCAGCCCTATGGGGTGGGGGGGGGCACGGGGGTGCTCAGAGCCACTCCACCCTGCAGAGCCCCCATCCCCTTCCTGGCCCCCCCAGGCTGCTCCTCTGGCTGGGGTCCCCCTTACCCCTGCTGGGGATCCCCCACCCCGGCCCTATGGGGGCTCTTTTCTTGCCCCAGGACCTTGCCAGGACCTGCCCACCCACTCAGCGAGGGGCTGGCAGGGCCTGTGTCCCCCTGTGTGTCCCCCCGTGTGTCCCCCTGAGTGTCCCTGTGTCTCCCCCAGCTCAGCTACGCTCGCGCCCTCCCCGTCTCTTCCAGGCAGACCCGCCGGCTGCTGCCCGCCGGAGCCCGAGAGCACCGCGAGTCCCGTCCCGTCCTGTCCCCAGCACGTCCCCCAGCACCACAGCAGCCTTCGCTCCTCGCCTTCACACCCCACGCCTGCACCCCCGTCCCCATTAAAGCCCATATAAAACCAGCCCCCCCGCCCTTGTCTGCTGGGCGTTTATGGGGAGCTGCGATGGGGAGGGGGGAGCAGGGCCGGTGGCGGTGGGCTGGGCTGGGGCTGGCCTCAGGGGTCAGGGCCGATCGCTGCTTCTGGCCGTGGGGCCACCGGGGTGGGACCCCGTGTGCACTCGCAGCCCCGCGCCATGGTGCTGCCTGGCCACCAAACCTGCCTTGTCCAGGGAGGAGGCGTCCCCGGGGCTGGGACCCGCCGGGAGATCCTCTCCCGTCTGCCCCCTCAGGCACCCTGGGCCGCCCCAGCCGCCCTGCCTCAGTTTCCCCTCCAAGGAGCAGGCTGGCAGCGTGGGGATGGGGCAATGGGCAGGCGCGGCGGGGGGTCTCTCCAAAAATGTGGGCTCGGGATGGACATGAACCGGAGCAACGGCTGTGAACATTGGATGTGGCTCAGCCCTGGCTGCCCTCCTGCTCTCCTTGCCATGAGCCCGGACCCTCGCTGCGAGCGGGGTCTGTGCCCGCTGCCAGCAGCCTGGGAAGCCACAACCCCTTCTGGGGGGCACTGGGCTGCGGCTCAACCCCGGGCTGAAACACGGGCTCAATCATCCTCTTCCTCGAGGCAGGATGCGTCCCAGCACTGCTGGACCCTGGGGCCAGCAGGCAACAGCCCAGAGTGGGGCACTGGGGACACCCTCAGCCCCCTCCCCGGACACGGCACCGGGCACGGGGCATCGCCACGTCCCTGACGTGCTCCGGGCTGGGGCTTACACAAGGCTGCATTCATTCGGGACAGGGCAATTAGAGGGGGAACGGGCCAACGCTGTCACCTAACACGGGTACAAGTTATCCCTGCTCTTGTGTAACCCGTTGCATAAAGTGGGGGCGGGCAGGGGGTGCTGCCAGCGGCGGGGGCTATAAAGGTGGGTGCGGGAAGAGGCAGGTCCATGCAGCCTTTCCCGCCCGCATCCAGCCCCCGGAGCAAGGATGATGATGGTGGTGCTGCCCAGCCTGGCGCTGGCCCTGCTCTGCCTGCTGCCGGCGGGGGCTGAGGTCCCTGTGCAGCCAGACTTCGACACTGAGAAGGTAATGGCACGGGGCGCCCCCCCGGCTGGTCCTCCTGGGGCAGGTGCCCGTGCTGCGTCCCCGGGCACGGCTGGGCACCCCCAGGCACCCCCCGGTCCCAGCCCTGAGCAAAGTTGGGTTAGTCCCGGCCAGCTCCTGCGTGCTGTGGCCAGACCCAGTGGTGGCCCTGCTACAGGGACGCGAACACCCGGGGGGCCGTGATGCCCCGGACTGTGTGGCGCTTCCCCAGGGAACATGGGCCAGACGCTGTCCCCTGTCCTGGCACGGGGCAGGGCAGGGTGTTCCGCACGCTGGTGGGTCGGCAGGTCCCCGTGGCTTTCCCAAACCCCGCCGGTGATGCCCTGCTGCAGTTTGCAGGGATGTGGCATGTCGCAGCCATTGCTTCCAACTGCTCCGTGTTCCTGAAGATGAAGGATGGGATGAAGTCATCCATCACCATCGTCAGCTTCATGCCGGAAGGGGACCTGGCTCTGAAGCTCATCTGGCCCCTGTGAGTGCCCATCGTCCTGCTCATTGCTCCCCTCTTGGGGCAGGGGACTCCCCTCCCCACCAAGGCGGCTGGGTGAGGAGCATCGTCCCACAGACCCCAGTCCTTCCTGCACCCCAGCGTGTCCCCCAGGCAGGGGGAGTCCCCCCTGCCCCCCACCCCGCTGCCCTCCCACGTGGCGTCCAGCCATTTTTGCTGTTTCCATTTTCCTTTTCCAGGGCGGACAAATGCCAAAAGTTTGAGCTGCTCTTCCAGCGAAGTGGGCAGGCAGGGCACTACGTGGGTACGTGCGGGCTTGGGGGGAGGTCGGAGCTACGGGCACCCTGAAGTGGGTCCATCGCTGGTCCCCTGTGCCCGGGGGGCAGTGGGAGGCGGGTTTGGCCCCTCCGCCTCCATCGCTCGGCGAGAGGCCGTGTGCGGGCGGGTGCCCGGCTCCACTGGATCGCGCAGGGGTTCCCTTCACAGACCCCCACACTCGGGCAAACCCGGGGCTCAGGTCCTGAGCTGTGAGCCCCGGCGGGGGCCGCGGAGGTGCCTGGGCGTTGCCGGACCGGGCACCGTGTGGGCTCCTTTAGCAGCACAAGAGATGAGGGACCTGCTCGTGATGGAGACAGACTACAGCGGCTACGCCATCGTGCAGGAGTTCAAGCGGAGAGGGGAGGAGCCCCACAGCGCGCTGCAGCTCCTCAGTGGGTGTTGGGCGCGGGGACGGGCACCCACGGCTCCCCGGGGAGGGGTGGGGACAGGCACTGGGGGAGGCAGGGGCCGGGGTCTCCGCCACCGCTGCGGGCCACCACATTGGGACCCAACATGCCGGCACCCAGGCGCCCCCAGGGAATGCATTTTGGGGTGAATGAAATCTTGCACTAAAAACGCCCTCAATTGATTGTGGTTTGAACTGAAGCCCACCCCCCCCCCGCAGTGTGCCAGTCTGGCTGCGGACCCCCAGCCGCCCCATGCCACCCCAGGCAGGTGGGTCACCCGTCCCAAGGGCTTTGTGCCCCTTTGCTGCCAGCCCAGGGCAGCTGTGGGGTGCCCTGTGCCCACCCTGCACCTCCATGGCTTCGCCCTTGCCCTTCCCGGGGGTCCCATCGCTGCCCCGTGGGAGCCAGACCCCCAGCGCGGGGCTCGCTGCCGGGTCCCCCCCCACTCACCAGCCCCCACGTTGGGTGTCTGGCTGCAGCGAGGGAGCAGGACGCCAGCCCCCAGCTCCTGCAGAAGTTCAAGGAGCTCGTGCCCACCGTGGGCCTGACCCAGGACATGGTGGCCATCCTGCCCAAGTCGGGTGAGTGCCAGGAGGGCGCGGGGTGGCACGCGTGGCCCCCCCTGTGTGGGGATGCTGGGGGAGGGCTCAGGGCAGTGCCCGTGGCACGCTCACCCCTCTCTTTGCTTTTCGACAGATCAATGCACCAAGGATATCAGGTGACCGTGGCCGGTGGAAGCTGGGTCTCCTTCCCGGCATGGCCTGGGCTGAGCAGGGACTCGCAGCCCCCCAGGGAGCCCCCCCTGCTTCGGGGCTCTGCATCACATCAGCTTTCCCCTGCTCTAACGGCCATCCGTCTGTCCTGCCTCCCTGCAGCTGAAGGAGCCAACGCCAGGGCCGTGTGTCCTCCAGCCCTGGTGGGACCCGGGCTCTGCTCCCCCCTCCATGGTGCCCCTTCCCGTCCACCCCGGCCGGGCTCTGCTCAGACCCGCTGCCCCATGCCAGGATCACACCTCGCCCTCCTAAATAAATAGGTGCAGAATCTGCGCCAGAACTTGGTGCTTTTGTTGGCAGGAGCAGGGGTGCTGCCAGGGTCCCCAGCCCCCCTGCGCCCAGCGGTCCCGGATCCAACCCTTCGTCCCAGCACCCCGGGGTGATGGGGGGCTCCTCTGCTGCATTGCTGGCTGCGCCCGGCGTGGGGAGCAGAGGATGGGGAAGGTGCAGGGGGGGCAGCCGCCGGGGATGCGGGCAGGGGAGAATCCAGCTGGGATGAAGAGGGGCTGGCGCAGCTCGGCTGGGGGGGCACAGGGCAAGCGGTCAGGCTGCCCAGCCCTGCCGGCACAGGCTCTGCCTCCCAGCACCAGCTCGTCCCCAGGACACCCCATTCCCTGCTCAGTTCCCCCCAGGACCACCTGGACAGGAGTGGGGGCTATGCTGGGGCTGCCCAGGGTAAACGCATGGCAGGACTGGGAACCCCACGCCTGTCCCCGGACCCCTTGGTGTCCCCATCTGCCCACTCACCAGGGTAGGACCAGGCTGCAATGAGCCCCAAGGGCAGCCAGCACTCTTGTCCATCCCCCTCCACCTCCTGCGCAACGGAGGCAGCCCCTGGTCCCCCCCACTGCCCCCCTGCCCCGGAGCGGGGGTCCCTCCATGCCCAGCCAGACGGAGAGGGAGCAGCACGAACTTTTCTGGACTGTGACCCCAGGAGCTCGCCGGAGCCAGGGCGCAGGGGACATCACACCCTGGAAAGGAGGGGACGCTCCCACAGTGACGTGAACCCCTTCTTCTGCCTGCCCTGCTCCGGGTGCGTCCCACTCCGTGGAGCCCGAGTACGCGGAGCCGGGGGGCGAGTCTGCGCCGGCGCCACGGGGTCAGGCCAAGCTGGTGGCACGCAGGCGCCCGGGCTCGGGCACGATCCCAGCGTCAGCCTCGGGGCAGATGCCAGCCTGGCCGGAGTACAGGTCACTGAGCCCCCTCGTGATGGGTCACTGGGTGACGGCGCTGCAGTGGCCCATGCCAGGAAGGACCTCCCTGCTCCTCCTGCCCGCCCTCCATCAGTGAGCCAGGAAACAAAAGCTCTCTTTGTTCTTCCACAAGCGACTAAAGAAACCGGGAAAGTCCGAAATTTCAGCGCTGGTGCAACAGCTCCTGCAACCCTCCGGGGCTTGCAGGCACTTTCCTTCTTCCGTGAGACCAGACGCTGTTTACCCCGGGGTGACTTCAGCCCTTCGAAACCACCACCTCGCCCAAGCCAATTCCGGCAGCGTTACCCGTGCAGCTCGGCACGCAGAACAGCCGGGGCGGGTGGAGAGGGGGAGAGCACGGTGTTATAAAGCCGGCAGCCCCGGCACCGCTCACCATCCCGTTGGCGAAGCCGGAGGAAGCTGCGGCGAGATGAGGACCGTGGGGCTGAGCCTGGGGCTGGCCCTGCTCTGCTTGCTGTGCGCGGAGGCTGAGGACCCTGGGGCCGCGGGGCTGGACAAGAGCCAGGTGATCCGCAGCATCCCAGGGAAGGGAGGGTGGGAGCGTGCCCTCCAGTCACCAGGGCGGGGGCTGGAGAGGTGTTTGGGTACCGGGGGTGGCTGGGGACACCGCAGCCACCGCTGGCTCCGCCGTCACACCCAGGTGAGGGCAGTCGCCCAGCTCCAGCATAGGTGCCCCAGCAGGGATTTCGGTAGCCAGAGGGGATGGGGGTTTCCTATGGCCTGAGGGTGTCCTGGCACAGTCCCCGAGACGGGGACAGCCCCTGTCTGCTCCTCTGGACTCACTGCTCCCCCTCACTGCCAGATTGAGGGGAAATGGTACATCATCGCTCTGGCCTCTGACTCCGAGAGCTACCTCCAAAAGAAGGATGAGCTGAAGATGGCGACGGCCACCATCGCGGTCCTGGGGGAGGGTGACTTGAAGGTCTCCTTTGCAATTCCCACGTAAGTGCCAAGTGCTTTTCTCCATGGGCTTCACTGACCAACCTCCTCCCTGGACCTTCACTGATGGGTCTCCACCTGGGTGCCTCCAAAGCACCCACCAAAGCCCTGGGCGGGGGGGGGGGGGGGGGGGTTGCAGGGCCACCAGCCCCACAGTTTGAGACAGGGGTTCAGGAGAGCTGTGTTGTAGGGACCCCCTTCTTCAGGGCAGGCCGGGAAGACACAGGGCAGCACCAGCCAGGGGTGGTCCCACCATGGGGGCTCAGGCACCCTGCCGCTCCCAGCAGGGATGATAAGGGACCCTGCGATTAAAGCTTTCCCAGCAGGACCAGCCTCATCCCACCAGCTCAGAGCATGTCACCCCAGGGGGCGGCCCTTGGGCGCCGGCACTGTGCCCTGCCAACCCAGGCACCCATCGCCCCAGGGGTGGCATGACCTGGCCACACCGTCTCATCCCTGAACGGCAAGTCCCACGTTTGGGGTCGCGACACCGGAGCCAGCATCCCCAGGGCAGGGGAAGGGGGGGTCACTTCACCCCAGCTGGTGATTCCTTCACTGTTTTGCAGCCCGGAGGGGTGTAAGAAATCAGAGGCGATCTACAAGCAAACAGGCGTCCCGGGTGAATACCACAGCCCCGGTGAGTGAGGGGAGCCCGGGCCCCAGGACGGGGTGGGGGCACTGCCCCTTAGGCCTGTCTGAAGCAGCTGGTTTTCCCTGGGGACATGGTCCTTGGGGGTGTCCGTCCGCCTCTCCCGAGGTCCTGGGGTGAGACGTCCCTCTGCGGCTGGTCACCGGCTGCAGGACAAGGCTGGTCCATGCCAGAGCTGGTGACCCTCTAACGTGGTGGACTCCCCGCTCCTCCCCCCCGGGTAGCCATTCTGGGGTAAGACAGACACATTCAGACCGAGCTTAAACCCTGGGGAAAAGCAGGTTCATTCTGCAACGGGGCTGCGGCTGGATGCTCCCAAGGAATGAAGGAAGAGCGGTTTCGCACCATCCCCAGCCCAAGACACTGGCCGGGGCTACTCAGCTGCCCGCAGTGACCATCCCCAGAGCCTCCTGTGTTGGCGTTCCCATCCCCCCGCCCGGCCGTGACCTGGGGGCTCCCCCAGGCTTCCAGAGGAGCCGTAGCAAGAGGAAAAACCAGGAGGGGGAGAGAGAGAAGACAGACATGCTGGCTGGACCTGGCCCCGGCACCCCGATTCGCGCTCTTACAGCCCTTTTGCAGCGTGGGAGCTCTCGGGCGGTGGGGGGGTAATTAATTTTTCGCTTTCCTCCGCGTCTTTTTGCAGAGCGAGGCAACAAAACGGCGCAGGTGGTGGATACCGACGGCAAGACGTATGCAGTTATCTTCGCCTCCAGAGAGAAGGATGGGAAGACCTTGCACATGCTGAGGCTCTACAGTGCGTAGCAGTGACGGTCTGACGGGGGCGAACAGCTCGGAGGTGTCGGGGTGCTTTGCCGTGTCCCGAGAGACCCCTCCTCACCACTGCCCTCCCGCCAGCACCTCTTGCCCGGCGCAGGAGCGGGGCAGGGGCAGGGGCAGCGACTGGGGGCTGGCAGGGGAGGCTGGGCTCAGGCTCCTGCCCTGTGCTGGGAGTCCATGGCCACGGTCTCTGGGTGAAATGGGCGAAGAGTGGGGGTCCTGCTGTGAGGCAGGGGGGGTGGGAACCAAGAGAGGAGACCCTGCGCTGGTGCCAGGATCTCCGCTTCATTCTGTCCCCCGGGAGGGCTGTCTCCTGTGCCTGCCCACCGCCACTCTCCAGCATCTCCACCGCTGCCTCCAGCCTTTTCCCAGCGTCCGCCATCCATCCCATCCTCGCCTGGGCGCGCTCACCAGCTGCCCAGGAGATGCGGGGACAGGTCACAGCCTGGAGCTAACTCGTGCCTTTGCCTTTAGGCAGAACCCAGGAGGCGAGCCCCAAAATCACAGCGCAGTTTAAGAAGCTTGCGAGGGAGAAGAGCTTTACCGATGAGATGATCAAGATGCTGCCCAGGCAAGGTGAGCACGGCCCAGCACTGTCAGGCTGGCTTGGTCAATATGGGGAGCCAGGACGTGCCCGCAGGGACCAGCTCAGCCCGTCACTGCCACCACTTTGTGGTCTGAGATGGCAGGAGAAAGCGCTCCGGTTTGGCACGTTGTGGCTTTCACCTTGCTCAAGTTCATTCCCGGGTTGTCTATTTTGGGTGCTAAATGCAGCCAGCCAGACCAAGCCCCGGGCTCAGCCTTTCTCTTTGTTTCCACAGAGGAATGCAGCCTCGATGACGTGTAGGTGAGTTCCTGCGGTGCAACACGGTGTTTGCAATGTCCTCAGCTGGAAATTGTGCCCCATGGTGCCCCGGCAAGGGCCACCACGAACTCCCGGAATTACCCTGAGGTCCGAGTTGTTCGGACCTGTGCTGGAGCTCGCACCCAGGTAGGACTGTTCCCTTCGGAGCTGCTCTGCAGCGGGGACCCCCAAGGTGCAGCTGCCAGCAGTGAGCAGGGGCACTTGCACCAAAACCACTGGTTCCGTGGAGAAACAGCTGCCGAGCTCACCCAGCAGAAAAAGCCGGGACACCGGCTCTTGCCAGAGGGAACTCAGGGTTGTGGACTGGCAAAGCCGGCCAGAGGTTGGGTTGGTGTCTCACCACACAAAATGTGGTTGTTGTTGGCCGACCCTGGCACATGATTCCCCACCATACCAGTGCACGTTCAGTTGTAGGGCGTAGCTAGAAATCCATTGCTGGAGATGGCTTATCCTACAGAGCTGGAGATAACTGGAAAAGAAAGCACTGATCCTGGTGGAAAGCCCTGCTGGGCCCTCTGTGTTGCCCTTCTCACCCCAAATACTCAGCCCCCCTCTCCCGGCTGTTTTCTAGGAGGTGCAGGCTGGCTGGTAGATGCTCCTGCTGACCAATGCAAGACCCATTCTCTGAAGCTCCAGGCTGCTGCTCCGCCATCCCTCTTCCAAGCTTGGTGGTCAAGGCCCTGACACACCTCCTGCTCCTCCAGCGCACAGTCCCTGTTTTTTGCCAAATAAACAGAAACTCACCCTGCAGCTTCGCGTCGCTGTCTGGGGAGAATCTGGGGTGCTCGGGCATGTGGTCCCTTCTGTTGTCCTCCCGGGGTCTGTGGATGGTGAGCAGCCAGGGGTGCTCCTGGACTGAGCTCACCCAAGCGAGGGCATTTTCAGAACCCGCCAGGATTTTGCCTCCTGGGTGCCTCCTGTGGAGCAGGACCATGGCCGGGCAGAGGTGAGGCGAGGGGTGCAGTGAGGCTGGAAATCCTGTGGCCATGAGGAGAACAGTGGAGAAAGGCCATGGGACTTGGCCACAGAGATTAAATTGGAGTTTGGAGGGCTGCAGCTACCGCCACCATCCAACCCACCTTCCCTGCACTCGCCCTGCTGCCATTGCAGCCTCCTGCTCCACTGGAGCCACGCTCGTCCACCCGCTCGGGCTGGGCCAAGGCAGGGGCAAGACTCAGCTTTGGGACCCCTCGATGCCCTGGTGGGAGGTGGGTGTCTGACTCCTCCAGAGCCAAACCCAGAGCGCAGGTGCGGGGCTGCGCGTGGTCTCTGCCCTTGGGCACCGTGCAGAGAAAGCCCACCCCGGAGTCAGATTATGGCGGTGGCGGACATCTGCCTCCAGAGACTGCCTTGCTTTGAATTTATATTTCTGAAATCCCACTCCATCCTTCCCTTCCTGCTCTGTCCAGCCCCCCAGATCCACCCAGGAGAAACCACAACCCATCCAGGCCAAACCTCGTCTCCAGCAAAGCCCCGGCACCTCACACATGCTCGTCTCCAAGGGCTCGTCCAGTGCTTTCAGGCACTGAGGTCTGGCAGGGCATGAGGCAGCTTGTGCCTCTCCTGGAAAAGGAATTTCCTCCAAAATCCTCTCTGACGGCCTTTCCACCTTGCCCGTCCCTGGCCAGCCTGGCCAGTCACCCAGGCAACCAGTTCAGCTCGGGATCTGCTCCGTTGCTGTGTGACAGTAGCAGGTAGCCCAGGAAGGTGTTGTCCCAACATCTGAGCACTTGGGATGTTCCCAGGTACCTCTTTCTCTTCCCAAGGACTGGGAAAATACATTTGGGAAACTGTCCCTTCCTGGCCTTGGTGCTGAGTGGGGAAGAGAGCTGGGCACTTCCCGGCAGCGGCAGGGCAAGGGTCAGCACTGGAAAGTCCCAACCCAGTGCCATCTCCACCCTCTTTGGAAGGAAGCCAGCATTTCCAGCAGGAATTCTTGCCGGCAGTTTGGACTGGAACAGTTCAGCATTTGCGACACTCCCAGGAGCAGCAGGCCCCCACTCAGCTTTGCCTCGAGGCTTGTTTTCGGTGCGTGGATCGATGCAGATAAAAACATCCTGCTGCCAGCAACGCCCTTCGCAAAGGGCTTTGTGCGACAGGGAGTCCCGGTGTCTCCACATCGTGTTCCAGCCGAATATTTCCTTCCTGCCGTGTGCAGCCATCACCCTGCCAGACAGCGGTGAGATCATTTCTCTCTGCCACCGGCATTTTCCACTCCTCCTGTTGTCCATCTGTTTTCTCCCCGTGCCCTGGAGCAGGATGCACCCAGGCTGCAATTTCAGATCTTTTCTGGGTGTGAGTCCCTTCCATGCAGAGCAGGCGAGGGATCCCCACCGCAGCCCTCCCATCAAGCCTGTCCCTGTCCCCCTGCCTTCAACTACAGGCAGGTTCCGGGGCAAAGAGAAGCACACAGGGACAGGGTGAGAAGAGGCTTGTACCTGTCCCCCCTCATCGCCCTAGCAAGCCTGGCCAGATGTCTTCATAAACGTAATGACATGGACTTTTCTTCCCTGAATGTTTAAGGGCTTCCTGGGGTGAGGCACCCTCTCGGCACCGGTGGCATCCCGCAGCCAGGAGCTTCACCGCCCATCTCTGCGCCCCCTTTCGCTGGTCGCGGGGGTGTCTCCTGCAGCTCCTTCGCCGGGTGCTGTGGGAGCCCGCTGGTGAGACCGGGTGGATGCAGCGGAGATAAGCCCAGGCACCCTGGTCCCAACCGGCTACTGGAGAGACCAGAGGGGTGTTGGGGCAAGGGAGGCGCCGGACCAGCCCTTGGTGTATGAGGAGCAATTTGAAGACTCACAGCCGATGGCTGCGGTGCTTGCTGGTGATGTGAGACTATCTTCTCTATTCATCCACCTCGCGCTGTTCCAGATCTTCAATCTTTAACAAGTCTCCTCGCTCTCCAGCTGTGCCTCTCATCCAGCTGTGCCTCTCATCCTTCTCTCTCCCTTCCCTGCTTCGCCGTGTCCCTGCTGGGGCTGGGTGACCAGACCTGAACCTCTACCCATCCGGGAAGGTGTGGGTACAGCTTAGATTTACATGGTGCCATGTCCTGTTCCCCAGTCGTCTCTTCTCATGCTGCACCTGCCACCTTTGGCATCTGCTGCATGCGGACGAGATGTTTTACAAGATGCCTGTTGGCACAATGAGCTCCCGGGGTGATCTTCCTCCTTTTCTCTCTCAGCCACTCTTTTATCCAAGTGAGGATCTTCCTCCCTAGCCTACGGCAGCTTGTCCTCTGCAAGCTTTGATGAAGACCCTTCTCAGCCGACCAGGGGATGTCCAACACCCATATCTTGTTGATTCCTCCAGAAGGAGTATTTCTGAGGTGCAGTTTTCCTGTGCGAAAGTTGGATTCAGTCTCCGTTGTGACATAATTTGTCCGTACATCAGCCAGGTCAGACATTTTTTGCAACTTCTCTACCAGCCCACACTGCATAGTAGATCTACTGGTCTGTAGTCTCTTTAGGTCTGACAACCTCTTTAAAAGCCAGCATATTTGCTTCTTCCAGTCTTCCGGTGAAAACTAGAGGTAGCACAGGTGAGTCTAAGCAGCGGATGACGAGCTGCAGTGAAAAGTTTGAGTTTCACACCTGATTTACTTCGACTGGAAATGTCTTCTCCTGTCTCACTTGCACTTTTACTTCTGCGTTGGTAGGACAGACTTTTTCAAGTGTTTGCAAAAGAGATCCTCTGGCCTGGGGGTCCACCAAAGCTCCTCCTCAGCCAAGGTGGATGCAGAGTTTCTTCACTTTTCTATTTTTACTATTTCTTTTTTTTTTTTGAATGATCACTCTGAATTTGACTGGATACAGGCCAAACATTTCCTGCTCCTGCTGCTTTTGAAGAAAGGAATATACGTAAGTACAGGTGCCATTCCTCGGAGCAGAGGAGCAAGGGGACAAATTCTGGTGTCTTCTCTGTTTATCTTACTTTTTGCCGGTTGACTTACCCGAGGTCATTTTACTGTCCTCATGTGGGTGCAGCTTCAGCAAGTTTGAGAACATTTATCTGATTTCTTATCAGCTCCTTCAAATTGATTTAATCACGCTGGCTTCCATTTAGGCTTTCCCCTTGTAACGTTGTTTAGAGTTTGTATTTGCTAATATCAGCTTAAGCGCTCAGAGTGAAGCTAAGCTGGTCTTTTCCGACAATCTCTGTGCCATATGTGATATTTAATCCTCTTGACTTTCCATTTTTTTCCCCTTTTAAATGCGACTGTATTGGATGGTTTCCAGTTCTAAGTGTCACAAGAATGGCGTTTTGATTTCAGCCCGTGAGCCAGGTCCTGCTTGCTGCTCAGGATGGCTCTTGGCCATCCAAAAATCCTAAGCCCATGGGTGCCCATCCAATCTGCCTGGAGCAACCATGTATGAGAGCCTCGTGGATGTCCCTTTGTGTGTGACGGGCGCTGGCACCACCATCCCCAGCTGCCGGTACCGTCACCGCAGCGGGCATCACTCCAACGACATGCGGTCATCAGGGCTTGGCCGTCCGTCTTAGATGGTGTCGAGTGAGACCATGGGGTTCCCCAAGAGCCACTGGACATGGGGCCTGGGGGTGCCAACCCAGCTGAACTGTACTCACCCTCCAGGCTCGGGGCAGCCCCTCCCCGGGATCTGGGCGATGGGCATTGGCTCTCCATAGCACAGGCATAAACGATTTGAATTCCCACGGGTGGGATCGAGCCACCTCCAAATTGCCAATTACTGCTCATAGAGACCGCTGCACCGGTCTGAGCCCCACTGGTTTTGCTCCCTGTTTTGGGAAGGGGCAAATATAGCTCCTGTCCCCAGGCACTGCTGTGGCGCAACAAGCCCCCTGGAGCCTTTTCAGAAGTTCAGATTGCAGAAGTTCAGAAACTTTTAATGACACCAACTGAGACTCATTAAAAGTGAAGAAAAACACTCGGCGACGCTGGGGCAGCATGGTGCTCTCTGGGACACAGCCTCGCGAGGCACTGGCACCCGAAACGCAAATGGCTTTGGATGTTCCTGCTTCCCCGGGTGTTGAAAGTTGTTGAGACCGTGTGCCTGTTTTCAGCCTGGATCATCTCAGGACGTGGTCTTCTACCCTGGTTCCATGACTGGCTGACCCAGCGTGGCTGATGGGAAGCATCTGGTGGCCTGAAGGTGGGAAGCAATGCGGCTGGGGACTTCCCAAGCTGCCAGGGTCAGCATCTCCTGAAATGTGTGAAGATGCGCCAGTCCCAGCAATGCCCAGTACCAGTGATGATATACCTCCTGGGGACAACACAGCTCTGGGAAGAGGTTGTTGTGCTGGAGCTGCCATTCAGAGAGGCCTCAGCAGCCCCGGAATGGGGTAGCACAGACCTCCTGGTGTTCAGCCCAGGCAAAGGCAGGGTCCTGCACTGGGCTGGGCTAACCCTGTGCAGCCAGGCAGACTGAGCAGCGTGCAGGGAATGCCCTGCAACTCCAGCGGGCAACAAGCTGAACATCAGCCAGCAGAGCGCCTTTGCAGCCACATCCATCCTGGTGTGGGTTAGCGAAGGGCAGCCATCAGCTCAAGGCAGCGCTTGTGGGACCGCGCTGGGAGAGCTGGGCCCAGTTGAGGGGTCCCCAGTACAAGAAAGGCCCTGACAAACCCCGGAGAGGCCAGTGGAGGACACAAAGCTGGTCAGGGCCCGGAGCACAGCACGTACAAGGAGAGGCTGAAGGAGGTGGGCTGGTCCAGCCTTCGGAGAGATGGCGAAGGAGACATCGGGCTGCCGTCTCCCCCTTCCTCAGGGAGGATCTGGAGAAGACACAGCCAGACTCTTCCCGGAGTGCTCAGTGGTAGGATGAAGGGCAACGGGCAGCAGCTGCAATACAGCAAGCTCCATCAAGACAAAAGGAGAAAGTTCTTCATCATGAAGGTGGTCCTGCACTAGAGCATGTGTCCAGAAACATAGAATCATAGACTCATAGAATCTTCATGGTTGGAAAGGACCTTTGAGATCATCGAGTCCAACCATACACACACAAAAACCCTACAATCTCTGCCACTAGAGCATGCCCTCAAGTGCCACATCTAGACGTTTCTTAAACACCTCTAGGGATGGTGGCTCAACCCCCTCCCTGGGCAGGCTGTTCCAGTGCCTGACCACTCTTTCAGTAAAGTCATTCTTCCTCATATCTAATCTAAACCTCCCCTGCCGCAGCTTCAGACCATTTCCTCTGGTCCTGTCCTTATTCACCTGGGAGAAGAGCCCAAACCCCACCTCTCTGCACCCTCCTTTCAGGTAGCTGTAGAGGGCAATGAGGTCTCCCCTCAGCCTCCTCTTCTCCAAGCTAAACATGCCCAGCTCCCTCAGCCTCTCCTCATATGCCCTGGTCTCCAAGACATGGTGGGATCCCCATTCTTGGAGGTACCTAAATGGAGGTAGACAAGTCCCCAAGCAACCTGACCTGCTTTAAAGCTGGCCCTGCTCTGAGCAGGGGCAGGACCAGAGACCCCTGGGGTACCTTCCAACTGAGATCCTCCTGTGGGTCCCCGGGCCATGGAGATACGCAAACAGGACCGACAACGAGGAACCCAGCAAAACACAGCCAGCTGAGCACCGCCTGCTCATAGAAATTATTTATTCATTATAAATCACAGAATCACAGGACGGCGGGGGTTGGAAGGGACCTGTGGAGACCACCGAGTCCCACCCCCGGCCAGAGCAGGGTCACCCAGAGCAGGTGGCACAGGAACGCGTCCAGGCGGGGTTGGAATGTCTCCAGAGACGCAGACTCCCCCACCTCTCTGGGCAGCCTGTGCCAGGGCTCTGCCACCCTCACAGCAAAGAAGTTCCTCCTCATGTTGAGGTGGAACTTCCCATGCTCAAGTTTGTGCCCATTGCCCCTTGTCCTGTCCCCGGGCACCACTGAAAAGAGCCTGGCCCCATCCTCCTGACACCCCCCCTTTCAGTATTTATCAGTGTTGATAAGATCCCCCCTCAGTCGTCTTTTTTCCAGACTGAAGAGACCCAAGTCCCTCAGCCTTTCTTCATCAGAGAGGTGTTCCAGTCCCCTGATCACCTTGGTAGCCCTAAATTAATTATAATTGTGGCCAACACCAGGGAAGACGCCCGCTCCTACCACACGTGCTCTCGGTGTGCCCTCAGCCCTCCCTCCTCTGCCCCGTGCCCTCCTCTGCGCTGCCGCCGGAGCCCCGCGGGCAGAGCGGGGTAAGGCCGGGGCTGCTGTGGTGAGATAGACGGAGGGAGGCTTTAGGCTCCAAAACGCACTTGTGTGGGCTGAGAGTGGGAAGAGGGGTCGAGCCAGGGGGGCAGGGAGAAGTGCTGCACCAGGGAGATCTTTCTGGCCAGCGTCCCCATTGCTCTCCCCTCCCCAAAGCCGTGGGTGCTCTCAGGCCCCACGCTGACCTTTGCAGACTGGTGCATCTGCAGGGAAACATCCCTTCCAGATTCCCAAACTTCTCAGAGGCGGAAGGTGTCCAAGCCGTTGTTCAGAGAAACAAGACACCTTACTCTTGCTAGGGCCCGTTAAGTCACTCTTAAATCCAAATGAGCACATCTGGAAGTAAACAAGGTTATCCAGCAAACCCAGGAGGTACATTCTCGGTTGCAAAAGTGGGGAAAAGAAGCTAGAAAAGGAAAGCACAGGCCGAAGAGCCAAACTCTGACATATTCCTGGCCTCGGGCTCTTGCTTCAGGGTGTCTCTGAGCCACTTTGGCTGCAGAGCCCGCTGTGCTGCTCCAGCTCTGCCGCAGGACCACTGCTCCGGCTCTCTCTAGCTGCTGAGAAGTTCAAAAACAACTTCAGACCTGCCCTCCAGTCCCGGCCCTCGGAGGTTTGGGGCCCTCTGTGTGGGGGTGCTGCTGCGGCACCCCTCAGGGGGTGTCCACGCTCGGGCCCTGAGCACAGCGCTTGCGCACCCTATTCCCTCGCAATGTGCTTCCCTGCTCCCACGGCATCCGTGCCCCGGGGGCTGTGCTTTGGGAGCAATTACGGACCCTGCTGTACCAGGCGATCTTTTCCCAGGTGCCTCCCAGGAGCGTATTGAAATCACCCCGGTGTCCCACACAGCTGGTGCTGCCAGACACACCTGGTGTGAAAAGAGAAAGCATCTTCTCAAGGTAAGCCATGCAGGCGCTGGGTCACCGGAGTCCCCGACGTCTGCGCAGGGTGATTGCTCGATGGCAGGACAGCTGTAGGATCGAGGAGGGAAGGAGTCAGCCCTACGCCGGGGGCCGCGAGGCCGGCTCTGCCCTGCTCTGTGCCCCTCTCCCGCCACCAGCAGACGTGGTGTCCTTGCAGCCCTTCTCACAGCAGCCAGATGAGCGCCCGGGTGCCTGGTGCGTGTCTCAAAGTTCACAGCCAGCAGCTCACCCACCTGCAGCACGCAGGAGCCCTGCCCCTACTGCAAACACGGCTCTGCCCGGCTGCAGGCGCGTCCCTTGTTTGCCTGTGCTGCAGCCCGCTTCCCGACGGCGCTCCCGCTCCGCTTGGGATGCCGCTCAACGAACCCAGCAAGACCATGGCCATGGCCCGTGCTTCGCACAGAGCAGCGCCCATCAGCCGCTCCCAGGTCTACCTCGAGCTCACTTGTCTCGTATCAGATTTTATTGCAAATCAAATGCAATTTAATTAGCAGAAAGGCAAACAGACCCTTCCAATGACTGGCTGATCATCCAGCTAGTGACTATCAGATGAGCAGATTTAATTGCAGCCCCCTACAGTTATTGGAAAATGAAATGAAGACGCCGCTTGCGTCCCGGTCACACACCACCTTTGACACCTCCTCCCCTGGCTCACAGGCTGGAGGGCGCTGCTGGGGACACACACGGTCTGGCGCGCCTCGTGCCGCCTGCCCCCTCCACATCCCAGGGAGGAAACGGGTGCTGGAGATGACAAGCTGGTTTTCTGGTAGTTTAGGCTGTGGCGATGCCCTGGGGAGAGTGGATCCTGGGTTTGGCCCTGGTTCTGGTGAGGCCATGGGGCACAGGGAGGGAGCTGGGGGCAGGTGCCCTCCCCAGGACATCTGTGTGCCATCTTCCAGGTGAACCAGGCATGTAGTTTTCCACCTCTGCTTCATTAAACCAATACAAAGGCTCAGAGGACACCTACTTATACTTTGAACAGGTTAATTTTAGGTAAAGAGAAAAGTTTTCAGTGGTGACAAAGAGATTTAGGAACCAAAACCCCTCCTGCCTTTGCCCCATGATGTGAGCGCTTTGGGCCCGAAACCTCTTGAGAAGGCAGGACGCGAGACCTCGGCTCCTTGCCCAAACCCTGGTGCACTAGTTCTAAGGAGATGATTCCTGGCTCAAAGTCATTTTTGAAATTGGGTTTAAGCTGCTAGTTCTTACAGGCTTGCCTGTGCCGGGGTTACTCACCGCAGCGTGCTCAAGCTCCCTGATGCCGCAGTCATCTCCCTGCTTGGCTTTGCTTCTCTGGGCTGACCACCTCGCGCCGTGTCCTCTCTGATCGACTCTCCCCTCTCCAGGGATCCTGGCAGCGCAGCTCGGCTTCCTCCTCCTCGAGTGGGCTCCCTGCGTACCAGCCGGCAAGGTCTGACTGACCTACCACGGCGTCGGTATTTTCCCACATGGACTGGAAACCTTTCCGTTGTCCCCATGGCCAGTTTGGCATCTCATGACTCAGGAATCCCCTGGGCTGACCAGGCCACTGGCTCTCCATCCGAGGACCCTACAGGCAGGCAGACTGCTCCAGAGTCCCGGTGCTCCTGTGCCCACGAGTTTTCTTTCGTTTTCTTTCCCCTAAAGCCTTGCAAATGCCTGGTCCTGGGTTCCTCTTCTCCCATTGGGCTTAGCCTCCATCACGGAGATGCTTTGCACCCTCGCTGCAGGAGAAGCGGCATTCACTCTTCCTTCCATGCTCCCTTCCCGCATCCCTGCTGACGTGCAGCAAACCTCTGAAGACTCTCCTCCCTCCTCGACGCCGTCGTCCCCGTGCCCTCATGTTGTCACCAGTCACTCTGCATTTGCCATAAATTGTCATTGTCCTCCTGGAAAACTGGGAGTGGGCAACGTCTGACTTCCAGGGCACTGAACTGAGCAGCACTGCGGGGCTGCCCGTCCTTCAACTACGTGGCCGAAGGGCATATATTAAACTCATAACGCGACAAGCAATTTCCACAGTCTCCCTGCACTCCTCCATTTTTCAGCGCAGACTTTGCTTACTGCTTTTCAGGCTCTTTTCTTCCCTTGCAGGTTTTCCACTCTTTCCAAATATCCTCCTTGGTGTATATAAGTTACTCATTTTCTAGAGGAGAAGCCCTGCTCCGCCAGCCTCTCCCTTGTGCTCGAATGGGAGTTTTTAGCTGGATTTTGCACCTTTTCTTTCACGAAGCCCCAGCTCTTTTCTACATTTGCATGCTCGGCTTCCTAAACGTGCCCAGCTGCAGTAACCAGCTCCCCTCACTTGTCCTGATTTGTGCTTGTTCACAGCCACAGCCACCAATCTGCTCCTATTGATCTTCCCATTTACGCAAAACGGCATTGACTCATGCCTACTCTAGCTGAAGTTATTTTCTCAAATAGCTCTTCTAAAAACAGCCTATTTTTCAGGAACAGGTACAAAAAAAAAAACCATCAGCTCGCTTCATGCTGTGACCTGGTGAAGAGACATGCGAGATGTCATATCCAAGGATATCCGGAATGACCGTTAGAGACAAGGCTGTGATTTATAACACCACCACTCCTCCAAAGAGTTACTCTTCCTGGAAGAACTTCTCTCCTGGGGCTTTGTCCTCACCCCAGCCTGGCTGGGGGATCTGCGACAGGCTCCCAGCACCCTCCGGGCAGACCTTCCTTTCCCTCCTTCCCAAGGCAATTTAGATCCAGGAAGATCTTTTGATGGTGCCTCTCAAAGTCTTGTGCTGTGCTGCCCTTCCTCCTCGCCTCCCTTTCTTACCCTCTCCCGCGTTCTCCGTTGCCTCTGCTCTGCTCACACCAGCTATTTCTCTGACCTCTGGGAATCTTATTAATTCTTAGTAATTGCAGTCCCTCCCTACCAGCTTTGCATGAGGCCACAATCATTTGTGTTATTTCCTAGGGACCATCTGCTCTTCCTGAGCCAGAGGGGACGCCAGCTTTTTGCTGCTCATACCGCTCTCCCAGATGCTCTTACCCCTACAGGTGCTTCCCTTCCCTCTGTGGTTCTGCCCTTGTTTACCAGCTCCTACTCTTCCAGCACGTGCCTCTGCTTCGACCTCCATTCCCGTCGAGGCTCGAAGCCTGGCATCAAATCCCTGAAGGCTTCTCCCCTCCTTGGCCTGGCTGCTCCTCCCTCCCTCCCTGCTCACACACCCACCCCGGCTGCTGGGCACCAGCACAAACCCACCGCCCGTCCCTGAATCTCCGCCTTGTGGAGCACATCCCCAGCGTGGTGGAGTTGTCCTTGTTCCCTCTTGGAGGGAGCTTGCAACGCTGTTTGAGGGTGCTCAAGTCTTCTCAGCCTGGCACCACCTCCTCTTCGCGCCCGGCAGATGCTCCCACGCTTCTCCCTGCAAGGACCTGGTGACAGCTCTGTCAGCGCTAACATCTTCTTTCAGGCTGGCGCGAATCTCTGAGCGTCTCCTTACTGCTCTTCCCGGGGATTCAGTAGCTTTAGGTTCACACTCAAAACCTTCTGTGTCTCATCTTATTTTATCCCTGAGCTTCAGTTTCTCGTTAGATGCAGAGTCTTTCCCTTTTCCTGAAGGCTGCTGGCTCTGCTTTGCCTTGACACCCTCAAGCCTGCAGGAATTACAGCAGCACCTTCAGATGCCTTTCTGCTCCTCCCAAGGTCTCTCAGAGGACCCTCCCTTACATTGCTTCCAGGTGTGCACATGAGGCTAACATCTACAGTGCGGTATTTGCAAGCAGACACCTTTGTCCGCAACTTTTAACAATTCCTTTTTTGTCATTTTGGAGAGGGGTAAGGTCTGCTCCTGCAATCCGTGATGGAGAGGGGAAGCAGGAGATCTTTCTGTATCTTCACTAATGGTGTAAACACAGTTTGGTCCCGTGAAGGGCAGTAACTCTTCATCGAGGCAGGGTCCAACCCATCACATTGGATGTTTTGTGGGATCTTTAGACCATGCTCCGGTTGCAGCACGGGAAACTTGGAGGGGGGGAGAGGAGCTGCTCTTGTCCACCCTCATTTAGCAGTCCCTGGGATCCTTCCTGACTGCAGTGGTGAGGTCCCACCTCTCTCTGGTGTCCTTCAGGTGACACAGAGTCAGGGGTTGCTTTGAGGATCAAACGCCGTGGGCTGAGACCCGACATCTGCCCCCACAGGCATATCCCCCGCTCCCCCCGAGCCCCTGGAGCGAGGTGTGAGGGGTGCCGGGGCAGAGTCATGGCTTCAGCCCACCGCGCAGCAGAGCTGGTGATGCCCCACGGCAGGGGTGAGCGCTCGCCCCGCTTCTACCTGTCCTTATCTCCTCCTGCTCTCCCTGTAGATGAACCCTGAGTCCCTGCAGCGGGGAAATCTCAGCAGCCCCTCCATGTTCCTTCTCTTGGGGTTTTCCAATACCTACAGAGCACAGGTGACCCTCTGCCTGTGCTTCTCGTTCGTTTACCTGGTGACGGTGCTTGGGAACCTGCTCATCATGACCCTCGTCTGGCTGGACGCCCACCTACACTCCCCCATGTATTTCTTTTTGGGCCACCTCTCCTTCCTGGACATCTGCTACTCCTCTGTCACCCTCCCCAAGATCCTTGGAGACTCCTTCTCACCGCAGAGGACGATCTCCTTTGTGGGCTGCATCACACAGATCTACTTCTTCCTTTGCTTTGGGGGCTCCGAGTGCATGCTCCTGGCTGCCATGGCCTATGATCGGTTCCTGGCCATCTGCCACCCCCTCCACTACCCAGCACTCATGAGCAAGAAGATGTGCCACTGCTTAGTGGCCGTTTCGTGGCTCAGCGGCTCCTTCTCATCTCTGATCCAGGCCTTCCTCACAGCCCACTTGCCCTTCTGTGGGTCCAACATGATTGACCACTTATTCTGCGAGGTGCCATTCTTGCTGAAGGTGTCCTGCAGCCCGAACGCTCCCCTCAACAAGGCCACCTTGTACACTTTCGCTGGGACTATAGCGGTGGGCTCTTTCCTCCTTACTCTCGTGTCGTACGTTCACATCATCGGGGCTGTCCTCCAGAAGGGAGCAGGGACACAGAGGGCCTTTGCCACCTGCAGCTCCCACCTGACCGTGGTGTCCTTGTTCTTTGGCGCTGGGGCCATTGTGTACCTGGTGCCTCACTCCAGCAGCTCCAAGGAGATGGACGAGGTGCTCGCCCTGCTGTATGCCGTTGTGACCCCCATGCTCAACCCCATCATCTACAGCTTGAGAAACAGTGAGGTCAAAGGAGCCATAAGGAAAACCCTCAACAGGGGGGTGTTATAGGTGTCCATGGCAGGGATGTGTCTCTCGGTGACACAGCACACGAGGGGTCTGGGGCTCATGGTCAGGCGGTGCTGTGTGGTGCTGGTGGGGGCACAGCCAGCAGTTCCTTGCTCTCCCTGACCAGTGCATCCAATGCTCAGAACCATTATTGCCTGGTGGGGACCCGAGGGCTTGGTACCACCATCACAGCACCGGGAGCCCCACACACAACTGGCTTGAACTGGCACTGCCAGCCTCAGGAAGCCCATCTCAGGCAGAGATGATCCTGGCAGATGAGCGCTCTCTCACAGAATCAATCATAGAAACATAGAATGGTTCGGGTTGGAAGGGACCTTAAAGATCATCTAGTTCCAACCCCCCTGCTCTGGGCAGGGACCCATGCGAACCTCATGAAGTTCAACCAGGCCAAGTGCAAGGTCCTACACGTGGGTCGGGGCAATCCCAGGCACAAACACAGGTCGGGTGGAGAATGGCTTGAGAGCAGCCCTGAGGAGAAGGACTTGGGGGTGCTGGTTGATGAGAAGCTCAACACAAGCAGGCAATGCACGCGTGCAGCCCAGAAAGCCAACCGTGTCCTGGGCTGCATCAAAAGAAGCGTGGGCAGGAGGGTGAGGGGGGGAATTCTGCCCCTCTGCTCCGCTCGGGGGAGACCCCACCTGGAGTGCTGTGTCCAGCTCTGGAGCCCTCAGCACAAGAAGGACATGGACCTGTTGGAGCGGGGCCAGAGGAGGCCCCGGAGATGCTGGGAGGGCTGGAGCCCCTCTGCTGTGAGGACAGGCTGAGAGAGCTGGGGGGGTTCAGCCTGGAGAAGAGAAGGCTCCGGGGAGACCTTGGAGCCCCTTCCAGTCCCTAAAGGGGCTCCAGGAAAGCTGGGGAGGGACTCTGGATCAGGGAGGGGAGCCATGGGACGAGGGGGAACAGCTTTAAACTGCAAGAGGGGAGATTGAGATTGGATCTCAGGCAGAAATTCTTGGCTGTGAGGGCGGTGAGCCCCTGGCCCAGGTTGCCCAGAGAAGCTGTGTCTGCCCCATCCCTGGAGGGGTTCAAGGCCAGGTTGGACGGGGCTCGGAGCAGCAGGAGCCGGGCAGCGTCCTCCCAGTGTGGAGCACGGCGGCGATCTTCACCCTCTCGGGCCAGTGGCAGGAAGATGGCACACAGCATCCCCTGGAGACCCAAATAGACTAGGAGGGGATTTTGTAAAATTGCTGGCTGCTCGGCCACAGGAATTCTCCCAATAAGTAATTCTGGGAACTTTTCTCCTAAAAAATAGGTACTGCCCAGGTAGAGAAGCTGTACTGGCTTTGCTGTGATGGTGCCCTTGGTGAGCCTTATTTTCTTTAATCATTTATCTACACCTGGGCTTTGTCAGGCTTTCTGGGAAGAGCTTTTATTCCTCAGCAGAGCCTTTTTGGAGGTGAAACACCGCACAAAGCACAGCAGTAATGCTCGGCTGTTTGCATCTCCTTTTAAGTGGTGGATAATCTTGTCTGGGCTGGACTTGCAGACACTGCAGAGCCGGATGTCTTTCCCTTAATGCAATAAAATATGTATAAGTAGGAAAACTATTGTCAGGGGATTGATCTTTGTAGTTTCAGGAGTCAAAGCTAATCCTGGGGACGGTGAGCTGCTTCCACGTGCAACATGGTGGCAATGAAGCAGGAGCGTGGGTGGTACCCGAGCACGTCCGGGAGAGCAGATCAATCTGGCTCCTGATGTGCCTTCAGGAAGGGGTCAGGGGCTCTCGGCAGCACACGGAGCCAGGAAGGTGTTACCTGGTGATCGTAAATAAAGAGATGCGAAAGGATGCTGTGACTGCTGCCCAACGTGTGCAAGAAGATATGCCTACAGGCACCGCGAAATGCGTCCATCTCGGACCTCGGCCGAAGGCTGCGTTGGGATTTCTTTACAAATAAGGCTCTGTAAGACTCCTAGTTAGCAGAAATGATGGGAACTGCTTTTCTGCGATTGGAAACACCCCTGTCCCTGAGGGAGCCAAGGATTTCCCAGTAGGAACCCAACGTGATTTATCCCACTCAGGTGAGGAAGAAACACGTCCTGACAGAGCACACGGACAAGGCAAGGCCAACTGGGGAACCCAGTTTTTAGGACACCTGCAAAATCGGCAGCTCCTTTGGAAATAAAACAGGAATTTCACATCCCTTCCCACCCGCGGTACCCAGGGCAGGGTGAGCCGGAGCCGTCCTCCACCCCTCTGCTCTCTCTGCCGACAGGGAAACCTGTGAGCTCCTGACTGCTCCTGCCAGTCGTAGTCGTGTCAGTCTTCGGCCGGGTGGGCACCTCTGGGGGTGGCAGGCAGGGAAAGAGTTCGGGGAGCCCCTGTGGCAGGGAAGGGTCGGGGCACCGCATGTCCTGAGTGTGCTCCGTGCTCGGCCTTCATCAGCTCGCGACACCGACGGGTGAGACCACACCACCTTATGGACCAACGGAGCTCGCCGTGAAGACCAGGAGCATCACTAGGGATAAAAGAAACATATATAGCTTTTATCAGGTCTATGTGTCAGGGAAGATCAGTGCTTTCTCCAGAGCAGCGGTCTCCAAGCGGGGGGCACACACCCCAGGGGGTGCGCAAAACAATCTATTGGGGTGCAGCAAGAAAGTATTTTTAATTATAATTAACTTATACCATTAATAAATAAACCATTATACCATTAATGAATAAAGTGAAATAAATTGATATTTTAAAACTAGAATTCATTTAATCTTTATCTCATCCTTTTAAAATATCTATTATTGTGAACACGGATCTAATTTATGGATAAATATACCTATGTTGGGGGTGCACACTCCAGTGTTTTTCACTGATGAGGTTGTGCAATCAGAAAATTTTGGAGCGCGCTGCTCTACACCTCCACGCCTGGGAAAGAACGAGCCTCAGGGAGTGAAGCTTCACCCACAGCAAAGGAAGATTTAGGGATGAAACGGGGATCACTTACGCAGACGGGACACATCCAGTCCCTGGCACCAGGTGGGACGCACCCCAGGGTGCCAAGGGGCTCGTCTGGGGCTCTCCGTCGCTCTGGAGCCTCTTGCTTTGACCCCACAGAAACCGCCGGTGGGGCTGGAGCTGGCAGGGAATGTCTCGCCCCCTTCTCCCTGCCCTCTGGCCCGCGGGGATCGCTCTGTCTCAGACCGCGGCAGGAGCGCGCCGTTCGGCTGCAGGGAGAACCCAGGTAACCATGCCACCTCGGCACCAGCCATCCCGCAGGCGGGGAAAGAGGAGGGTTTGCTCTGCTGCCCCTGAGGATCCAGGCACGGGGACAAACGCTGGGAGGTGACTGCGAAGCTCGTCTTTCTTAGGTGTGCTGGAGGTGAAGGTCATTTTCTTGCTCCCGAAGTTGGCGCTTCCATTGGTGCCTCAGGCCCGGGCAAAAATCCTTCTGCGAGAACGTTTTGATGGAGAGCTGGTAATGCTGCTGGAGGGCGTTCCCGTGGTGGAGGATGGGGAAGATGCCTTGCTTGGACACGGTCTCCCTGAGGGACCAGAGGTCAGACGAAACCCACCTGCCTGTTTTTGCAAGGAGCTCAGTTCCTGCTGAAGTCAGAGTCCCTGAGGCCTCCCGGCATTGGATGGCACGACATTTGGGTGCGTGAACACTTTAGTGGCAGAGAAAGCAGGTCAGTGAGGGTCACAGACCTGGGTTTGGCCAAGTGGATCCTGCATCTGGTTAGCTCTGTCTTGCAGACGGCTGCTCCGCCTGGCAGAAGAGATGCTTGTCCACCTGTCAGCAGCATGGGCAGAGGAGCGAGCGGGGGTTCCTGCTCCTTGCTCTCCACATTAACCAGTGCGGAGCCATTCTCTCTAGCTCACTGGGAAGTGGTGTACCATCACCACAGCTCCCCGCTCCAGCTGGATCAAAGACCTCAAGAAAAATGGGAAGATGTCTCCGAGAACTATATTTCACTGTGATGGTGAAATAATCATCAGAACTTTAATTCCTGGGTAAGTGTCAGTGCAAATCTAATTTGGTTCGGCTTCTACCGAGGGTTCCTCTCCTTCTCGCTCTTCGCCTCGGTTAGTTCTTGAGTTCTTCATAAAACAGAGAAAGGAAGAACTACGCAGGTCCTTGGGGGTGGCTGCTTCCCGACCTGGTAACACCCATGTGCTGATTGTGTGCACGGAGCAGAGCTGTCAAGAGCTGGTCTCTCACTTCCAACCTGGAATGGTGATCAACCCGCTGTAGAAACATACGGTGAACATGGGAACACCTTCCATGTGGCTGGAGACTTCAGGAGGGGAGACCAGAGGGGCCTCTGGGCCAGAGCTCTGCGCCCAGGCAGGAGGTGTCCAATGGCTGCTCCTGCTGCCGACGGGGACTTGAGGTACAGCCCAGTTTGGCAAAAATGGAGCAAAGGACTGTGCCAGGAACCCCCTGGCCCGTGGGGGAGGTTTGCTCCTTCGGGTTCCAGGTGGAGTCAGAGAATTAATTCATCCCTGGGTGTTTGTACGGCACCTTCAAGTGGGCAGCGTCAGGGATTGGAGAAGCATCACCAAATCCCAGAATTAGACTCCTTTGTATTTAATCTACATTTACCTGTGAAGGACTCTCCTCAATCCCCATTCTAAGCACGTCTGAGAAGAGAGGCCAAAATCAACCGCGCTTCTTCTCAGTGGAGACGGCTGACGTGGTTTCACATCCTTTGAAGACCTGATGAGAAAATGAGCTGCTTTTGTCTAGCACTGGCCAGAGGATCCTCCCCCATTACCTATGCATTCTGCCCAATTAATTGGGTCATGACCCTGTTCCTCCAAGAAAGGGGTCCAGTCTTGGTTAGATGATGATGAGGGATGGAAATCTTAGCATTCCCTTGACACTTTGCTCCCAGCCACCCCTGCCATTGCTAATTATACCTTGTTTCTAATTGGAATTGCCTGAGCTCAAGCCCCAGATCCAGCTTCATGCCTCCCCCAGAAGCTGCTTGGGCAGGAGCAACCAAATGACCTCCTGAGCTGCTTTTTGAGGGGGCTCACTGGGAAAGCTGAGAGCTTTGCATGCCATCAACTGGAGTCCAGTGGTCTTCATTTGCTCTCCGGACCTGCAGGATGTGGGCAGAGGATGACGGTCTTAAAAAAACCTGATCAACCCGGTCAATACACAAACTCCCATAAGTATCAGGGGAGGGCGAGGACACAGATGGGACCTGAGCCAGCAGCAGGGCTTCTCCCCCGCCCCCAGAACCACGGCACGAACATTGATGAAAGCTATTCCCCACTGTGTAGGTGGCAGTTTCAGGTGCTACCACAAACAGAATCATGGGAAGCTAGTGATTTCCATGCCGTGTTCCAACATGATCTCAACGTGAGCCGGCAATGCGCCCTTGCAGCCCAGAAAGCCAACCGTATCCTGGGCTGCATCAAAAGAAGCATGGGCAGGAGGGCAAGGGGGGGGATTCTGCCCCTCTGCTCCGCTCGGGGGAGACCCCACCTGGAGTGCTGTGTCCAGATCTGGAGCCCTCAGCACAAGAAGGACATGGACCTGTTGGAGCGGGGCCAGAGGAGGCCATGAAGATGCTGGGAGGGCTGGAGCCCCTCTGCTGTGAGGACAGGCTGAGAGAGCTGGGGGGGTTCAGCCTGGAGAGGAGAAGGCTCCGGGGAGACCTTAGAGCCCCTTCCAGTCCCTAAAAGGGGCCTACAGGAAGGATGGGGATGGACTCTGGAGCAGGGAGGGGAGCCATGGGATGAGGGGGAAGAGTTTTAAACTGAAAAAGGGGAGATTTAGATGAGATCTCAGGCAGAAATTCTTGGCTGTGAGGGCGGTGAGCCCCTGGCCCAGGTTGCCCAGAGAAGCTGTGTCTGCCCCATCCCTGGAGGGGTTCAAGGCCAGGTTGGACGGGGCTTGGAGCAACCTTGGCTGGTGGGAGGTGTCCCTGCCCAGGGCAGGGGGTGGAACTAGATGATTTTTAAGGTCCCTTCCAACCCGAACCATTCTATGATTCTATGATTCCCTGGGCTCCCCAGACCAGACCCTTCAGATAACTGTACTGCCCTGTGAACGTCTCCACCCAGGCCCAGGGAGCCCTGCCCAGGTCCCAGCCCAGCCCCACGCACCCTCCTGGCTCTCCGGCTCTCTCTGTGGAGCATGCTGGAGTCAGGATTTGTGGGTGATTCCATCTGGGGCAGAAAGGCGCCTTTGCTGGGAGGCGCGACGGGGACACGTCACAGTGTGTCCCAGGAGAGGCAACGCGGGGGCTGTGAGCACCCTGGGCTACCTGTGTGCCCCGTCATCGGTGAGGGCCCGTGCTGGGTTATTTGAAGGAGAGGTTGTCCAGGAGCATCCTCAGAGAGCCCCAACCTCCAGCATGTGAGACGCGCTGCTGGGGGATCCCGGCCTCTCTCTTGGTGCAGTTTAGTCCCAGCAAGTCCCCCATGGAGGGAGGGACCTAAAACTTGCAGATTTGGGCTGTTAAAAACATACTTTGTTCCCAGGACTAAATAAATGACTTCCCTCAGGCTCTTCAGGGCTTAGGAGCCCTGATATGGTCTGGAGGAAAAAAGTGATGCTTCTCAGAAGCATGGTAAGAACCCATGGCTTTTAGGGGGCCGCAGCCCCGGGTGGTCCCAGTCCACAGGATCCCCCTGAGAGGGAGGCATCCAGGTTGGGGGGGCTGGAAGTGACAGTGTCCCACGGCCAGGGGAGAGGCAGGGGCAGTCCCAGGGACAAGGCTGGCATGTGAGGAGGTCCCACGTTACACGAAGGTGGAGGCGGTGGGGACGGGTAGGGAGCAGGGGGGCAGAGAGAGGGACTTCAGGGACTCGGTCAGGGGTGCAGAGAGGCACTCGGGGGGTGTAGGGTGTACGGGGGGTGATGGAGGGGGGTAAGAGATGTGCAAGAGGCGCAGTGGAGGGGTGCTGGGTATGTGGGGTGCAGAGGAGGGCTGCGGGGGATGCTGGGTGTGAGGGGTGTTAAGGAGGGGGGCAGGGTGGGGAGGGTGGAGGGGTTGGATGTCGGGGGGCAGAGGAGGGGGGCAGGGTGGGGAGGGTGGAGGGGTTGGGTGTCGGGGGGCAGAGGAGGGGGGCAGGGTGAAGCCCCCCAGGCGGGCAAGATGTGAGAAAGTACGTGACAGCCCAGTGGTGCCTGAGGCTCCGGGAGCTTCCGGAGCACCAGGAACCCCAAGCACCAGGAGGCTCAGCCTGCATCCCAGAGGGAGGTGATGCCCTGAGCTCATCCCCTCACCAAACCCCATCTAAAACATCCCACCGCTTTCTCCTGCAGGGAGAGGTTCCACCAGCTGTGGCCTGGTCGATACAGACGACTCCGGTCACACCATCGTCCGGCAGTGCCCGGGGCTGAGCATCTCAGTGCTGTTCCTCTGCAGGAAATGCCAGAGGAAGCACAAAAAGGCACAGAGATGTCTGGGGAGGGGAGGGATGCTGGGGGCAGGCTCTCCAACGAGCCCAGCGGGACAGGAGCCGCTGTTTGTCCCACCGCTCTGGGGGCGTTGGGGGGCTGGGTGCTCTGGCAGGACCCCCAAAGTGCTCCCGGTGCCACCCCCATGGGAGGAGGAGGTTTGGGGACATTTGGCCAGGCTGCAGCCACAGCTCCGTCCCTGCAGGCAGAGACACTGAAGTGAAACCCAGCACGAGAGAGAAATTCAGAGACAGCACGAGCCAGATGGGGCTTCCCAAGGAGCAGACGATTGTGCTGCCCAAAGCCAGCGCGAGCAACCAGCAGCCCCTGTCCCCGCGCCCTCCTTGCTCCGGGGTGCCTGCCCTCGGCTCTCACACGGAGCACAGATGTGGCCAGAGGCAAAGGGCGATTTTTGGCACCTTCCCGTGGTGCTGCACTGAGGACCACGGGGAGCACGGCCCAACAGCCAGGGTGGAGGTGCCCTGCGACACCCTGAGCAGGATCAGCCCTTGCAGGCAGTGCCCGGGGTGTAAGGCAGAAAAGTTGCTGCCAGCTGGGCTCCACAGGGGGTTTTAGCCTGCGCGTCCCTCCGGGTGGGTGCCATGAAGCTTTCCTCAGTGCCGCGATACTCCTCGGGCTCCTCTCTGGAGCAGGAGACGAGCCCCATCCCTCCTTGTCTTTGCAGAGGAGTGCACCTCGTCATTGGAACAGGTGAGCCAGAATTCCGCCTCTCCCATCCTGGGGCTGGGACAAGCCCCCAGCGTCTTCCCACCCTTCCAGCTGGAGCCACGGGCACAGGGACTCCCGGCACAACTGCCAAAAACAGCCAAAAAGTGACACCCCGCCTGAAACACCATTCTGGGCAGGGGCTGAGCCCAGAAAAGCCACTTTTTTTCAGTTGCTGGTCCCAGAGGTGCATCTTAAAATTGAGAAGCAATTAATGAGTGCAGAGCTCCAGCAAATTAGAGAGCAAAGGAAATGCAGGGCCTTTCCATTTGAAGTAAAATCCCAGGCTTGCCCCGACAGCTGGCAGGAGGGAAAGGCCAAGGAAATTAAGGAAGAAAGAAAATTTCAAGAGACATCTATTCTGCTGGAGGCAGATGACAAGGCTGCAAAGAGCGTTGTCCCCACGGCTGGCCCCATGCCGTGCTGTCACCCATCTCTGCCTGCACCTTCCTACACGGCCTCGGTGGCAGCGAGAGCCACGGGCAGGCGGCAGCCCCTGCCAAAGCCCAGCCTGCCGTCCCCGGCATGCCGCACCCCCGGCCACCCGCGCTCGGCAAACCTTGGAAAGCCACGGAGCAAGCTGACAGCCTGCCAGGGCACCGCTGACGCTCTAATGGGGCTCCCGCCGCGAGCGCCGCCGGTTGGGGCTGAGCCCAGCCACGTGGCGGGGCGCCGGCCGTGGGAATCCCTCCACCCGGAATTGGGGACTGAAATGGCAGCACATGGCGGCCAGCGGGAGCCCAGACAGCGGGTCCCGTCGAGCATCGTGTCGTCTCTTGCTTGTTTGCCAAGGGCTCGGGTCTATGCCCAGAGCACGGGGCTGGACGTTGGATGCCTGGAGTCTGCAAAGCTGCCTGTCTCAGCATCCCCTGCCCCCGCGGGGGAAACCCTCGGGCAGCCCCGAGCAGCTCTGCAGCGCACGGGGACACCGGGGACGCTAACCTGGCATCCCTGCCAGACACGGCGGTTGGCATGACTGGAGTGTCCGTAGGGCGTTCCCAGGGCGGGCGGCTGTGGAGGCACGTCTTCACCAAGACCCAACCCGCTGTCCTGCAGCCGGCTGGGAGTTTCGCGCTTCGAGGAGGGTTGGAAAACAAACCCTACAGATGTGAGACTGATCCAGCATACGTGAAGAGGGTTCGGAAGGGAGCTCACGCCGTGGGGACACAGGCTGTGACCGGGAAAGGAGGGGGTGCTTCGGCCATGCATGGCTGTATCCAAGGCCGGTGGCTGCAGCTGAGGTCTGACAAACTCAGCGCTCGCAGTCAGGTGCCGCAGCTGCCCGGCAGGCAGGGACATGACACCTCCTGCCATCATCCCAGGCATTGCACCAGCATGACCGGACCCGCGTGGGGGATTCCACAGAATCACAGAATTGTCTAGGTTGGAAGGGACCTTTCGGATCATCGAGTCCGACCGTCAAACCCGGGTCACAAGATTGGGAATCTTGCGTGACACCGCTACCCCAGCGGCGCATTTCCCAGCCCCGCGTCCCCGGTTCATGCCACTCCTGAGGGACCGGAGCACCCACCGCCTCCCCCCGACCTCCGTTCCCGCAGCCGAGCGGAAACATCATCTCCGCTGCCGTGCCGGTTGCGTTTCTGCCGACGGCATTTCCCGGGAGCTGGGGGCGGGGGGGGGAGCGGGATCCCCCTCGGTACAAAAAAACCAAAAAAACACCAAAAAAAGCTTAAAGAGCCTTAAAGTCATTTTTAAACAGGTCCATTTTACACCCGAGCCAACAAGGCGCGGGTTCCGCGATTTCCTTTCGGGTGCTCCTGCAGAAGGGGCGGGGCTCGGCGGGGCGGGGCCCCGGCGGTGGGGGCGTGGCCCACCCGCGGGGCTCCGCCCCGCGGGTGGGCCACGCCCCCACCGCCGGGCCCCCGCCCCGCCGCCACCGCCCGCAGCCGCCGCGGTCCCCACGCCCGCCCGTCTCCGTGGAGGATGGTGGCGGCCCGGGCCCCGCCGCTGCTGCTGCTGCTGCTGCTTCTCGCCGCCCTCGGGGCCTCCCGCCTGCGCCTCGCCCGCGCCGGTGAGTGCGTCTGCCATTGCACCCGCGACACCCCCCCCCCGCGCCCCCCCGTCCCCGTGGATGCTCGTCCCGAGGGACACGCCTGGCCCCAGCCGGGGCGGCTGTTGTCCCATCGCCACCCCCACCGGGTTCCCCCCTCCGCCTCCCTCCCCCCCCCGCCCCCGCCAAACCCCCTCCAGGGGGTTTTTTCCCCCCCGCCCGCCCCCCCTCCCCGGCTCCCGGCCAGGCCCCGCAGCGCCGCGCCACGGCAGGGGCCCTGGCGGAGGGTGGCAGCGGCGCGGGGTTGGTCCCCGGCAGCGGTTTGGGGTGGCAGGAGGGATGCAGGGATGCGGGGGCCTGATCCTGGACTGGGGAGAGACCGCGGACTTGCGGGAGCGGCCCTGTGCTGTCGCCCTGGCGAAGCACTTTTATTGCGGGGGGGGAATTAGAAAAAAAAAAAAAAAAAACCAACACCGAAACAAACAAACAAAAAACCTCAAACGATGCCGCTGTGGTGACCGAGGCATCTGAGGGAGCCGCCGGGGGGCTGTGCCAGGCCGGGAGCACCCCGGTTGCTCACCGGGCTGGAGCCGCTCCCTCGGGGGCAGCAGCAGCAGCATCGCGCCGGGGGCAGGATGGGTGACGGAGGCATTTCTTCTCTCTCCCGGGGCAGAAAAAACGCGTGGCTATCGGTTCCCTCCCAGCAGCACCGCCTTCGGCCTTCTCGCTGTTTTCTTTAGGGTTGTTTTAGGGATGGTAGGGTTTCATTTGGGGTTCTTTTACTTTGGGGGTCTAGGTTAGTGCCTTTGCCCTCCCGGCGGGTCTGGCACTGGACGTGTGCCGTGTCCCCTTGCTCTGTGCCCACTGCCAGGGTGCCACGGTGGGTGTAAACGCCACCCCTCCAAAAACCCCCACAGGCCCCGAGCGTTGCTGCCTGCCGGGAAACCTGGGGCTGCCCACCTCTGCCCGCGCCGTGGGGGCACGGGCAGGGAGGTGTGGGGGCCCTGCCAGCGGGACAGCCTGGCTCCGGGCAGGTGCTTTCCGCCTCGCTGGCCGCAGGCGCCGGGGAGCTCCTCCTCGCTCCCAGCATTGTTTGCGGATCCGATATTGTTCTCCCTGCTCCGGCTCGCCGGTGGGGCGGACGCCAGGCAGTCCTCCTGCCGTCAGCCAGGGACGGTGCGGCCTTGCCGTGCTCCTGCCTGCTCTATGGCAGGCCAAGCAGGTGCAATATTTTTTTTAAACCTCCCAGCGGTTCAAAACATCCGGGTCTTTCCATGCTGGGGGGCCGCAGGCGGAGGTGGGGATGCTCCTGCGCTCTCCCTCTTCCCGCGTGCCGAGGCCAGGGTGGCCTGGCCAGGGGTACCGGTGACGCAGGCTGCCACGGGAGGAAGGAGATCCTTGCGGCTCTGATGCGGCCACCGGCGATCCGGCGTAATCTCCGCTGCCCCCAAATTTAAGGGGCTGGGCAGGGGGATAAGCTGGCCTGGCGGTGCTGCTGTGAGGGACCCCTGGAGGGGCTGCTGCGCCCGTGGGCTGTGGTGGGGGGCATGTAGGAGAGTTTCCCCTTCCCCTCCCTTCCCAGTCCCAGGGGGCTGCCGGGGACAAGGCAAGCGTAGAGGGGCCTCGCTCCGCCGGCAGCAGCCTGTTCCAGCGCTGGATTATCACACGCTCTCGGCACAAGCCGGGTTGGGATGGACGGCTCAGCCTCTTTGCAAAGGCTGGGAAAGGTTTCTTTACGCTGTTTCCAATCACGTTGTCGTACCGCCTGGAAATGCCGATGGCAGCATCCCACTGCCGGGAGGTCGGGTTTGTGTGGCACGCGGCACCGGCGAGCTCTGGGCTGGGTTCTCCTGGCCACGGCTGGAGGAGCATCCCGGGCATGGCTGGGGTGCCTGGAGGAGCATCCCTGGGTTGGCTGGGCAGGGAAAGGAGTCACTGCCCTGTCCCCGCAGCCTTCCGAGTGTGGCAGGGCAGGGGAAACGTTGGTTGTTTCTTCCCGTTTTATAATTTTCCTTCCTGGGTGGATGGGGCAGAGCTCGGCTTTCTCTGGGGACGGCTGCGAGTTGGAGGTGGCAGAGCCAGGGGCAGCTCCCGCTGCGGGGCGTGCCGGTGAAGCTGGCTCCTGGTGAGGAGAGAGCTAGGGGAGAAGGTCCCGGACCACCATACCCACGTCCTCCTGCCTCTGCGGCTTCAGCAAAGCTTCAAACGGGGGCTGCCATCGCCACCTCCCCACCTCCATCTGCCAGCGCTGCAACCCGGGCGGCCCCTGCAATAGATGCCTTCTCCCGGGACACAACGGCACATGGCACGGGGACATCCTCGTCTTGCCCAGGGCCTGATCTGAGCTGGAGAAGGGCAGCAGCCAGCTTTGGAGGCGATGCGGCCGGTGGTTTAGTTTTGCTTGGTTCTCCTTAGTTGTGTTTTTTCCCCATGTGTCTCTACCCAGTGCACCTGGCTTCGGGCAGAAATGCTTCCTCGCCTGTTTCCTGGCTGCGTTTCCTGGAGCATTAGCGAGAGTCAGACTTCTCACCCCTTCTCGAGTAATTTGTTTGCCAAATTTAATCTATTATTGTTATTATAAACAAAAAAAAAAAAAGATTTTCCAAATGGGATGATGGGCGAGAACCTCTGTTTTTAATAACCCCGAAAACCCCGGCCCTGCGGCGGCAGCCAGCGCGTTGCGTCAGGAACACCCAGAGAAGCCGTTCAGCAGAAAACGAGCGGTTCTTTCTGGTCCAAGTGACCCATTTGGCCACATGTGAACTGCCGGCTCCTCGCTGCTTTTCCTCCTCGTGCCGCTCCTCAGGGATGCGGGTGGGAGCACGGACGCTGGTGCTGTCGCCGGTTGCCCCAGCTCTGCAGCGTCCGTCACTGGGGACCATCGTCGGGAACGCTGAAGCTGGGGCAGCTCCCAGTCCCTCCTGGGAGCATGGCAGTGGTGGCCGGTGCTGCGCCGGTGGCACTTGCCAGGGCCTGGCTGCCCTGCGGCGCTCCCAGGGCTCTGCCCGGGGGCGAGCAGCGGGTGGTCTCCGAGCCCCCCCGAGGTTGCGTGGGTTGGTCTGCAGAAAGCAGATATTTCCAGCCCCAGCTTTTTCTTGAGGCACAGAGAAGGTCGTCTGAGTCCCCCTGGCAGCGCTGGGCGATGGCGGGCAATGGTCGTGCTCAGCGGCGTGCAGCCACCCCCTCCCTTCGAGCCCCCCGGGGGTGTCCTCTGCCATGCCGGCGCAGACCACGTTTCCCGTGCGGCAGCTGGGGTGCCGCCCCCCTGGGAGCCGCGCGTTGCTCCCGAGTTTAATATTCTGTGCGATTTTATTCCTGGGAGATGACGTTCTCCCCACGTTCTCTGGAGTGGCGTTTGCTCGGCTGGCTCCCGCCGGGAGAAAGGAGCCCTTGCGGGCAGGCGAGGGGTGGGGAGCTGGTGCGTGGGTGTCCCGCGGGGCTCCGCCGGTCGGTACCTGCGCCAGGGACCTGAACGTCTGGGGAGGGGGAAAGGATGGGAAGAGGCCCCCGATCTCCGTCATCCCAGTTCCTGACGTGGTCAGCATCAAGGAAGAGTTTATGGTTTATGGGAGGGATGCGGTGAAACTCCCTCCTCTCCTTTCGCTGCAGCTTGCTGGGGACCTGCAAACCCGCGTGCGCTCAGCCGTGCCCTGTGGGTGCTGGTGTGGGGACAGCTGGGGCTCGGGGAGGGGACACCACAGTCCCGCAGCCTGGGAGACGCCGGGGTTGCGCTGTGCAGGATCAGGCCTTTCAGATCCGCAATTTCCCTGGCAGCCCCGGGCGCAGGTTTGGGATCCGCAGGTGGTCTCGAGGGTTGGGAGCGGGACACCCTGGGGGCTGCGCTGCCCACAGGGGACTCCCCGGGGCTGCCATGGCCCCGCAGAGCCCACCCCTCCCCGGGGGCGCCTGGGCCCTTCCCGCAGCACCGAGGGGGAGATGAGTCCGGGACGTCTGCCTGAAACGGCTCTTCTGGGCCATGGGGGTATTAAGGGAGGTAATCGGCTTAGCTCTGCCGCGCGCTTACGGGGGGGCGCTGGGGACAGGAGGGGTGACAGTGTGATAGGGGCACTGGGGACAGAGAGGCTGATGGCGCTGGGGACTAGAGGGGTGATGGGGATGTTGGGGATAAGAGGGGTGCCAGGGACAGGAGGGGTGACAGTGTGGCAGGGACGATGGGGACAGGAGGGGTCATGGGGTGGCTGGTGTGGTGGGGACAGGAGGGATATGGGGACACTGGGGACAGGAGGGGTGATAGCATGCTGGGGGCACTGGGAACAGGAAGGTTGATGGGGTTGCTGGGGACAAGAGGGGTGATGGGGATGTTGTGGATAGGAGGGGTAACGGGGTGCGGGGGACGGGAAGGGTGATGGGGGTGCCGGGGACAGGAGGGGCGACAGGGTGGCCTCTCCCCAGGCGCAACACGCTGGGTCCCTGGGCACTGGGGACAGGAGCTGCCGTCGGTCCCATCCCTGCATTAATCCCATAAACACAGTGCCCTGGTGCGTCGTCCCCACGGGGGCTCTGGCTCTGGCCCCCGATGGGTGCCGGGGCTCCCCTCCCCCGGGCCGGCTGCCCCCCGGGCCATGGCCCCCGCGACGGGCATCTCCCGCCCGCGTCTGGGCTCTACTGAGCGCTGCTGCCGCGGGGGTGACCAAAGCACCGAATGGCGGCAGCAGGCCTGTAATTAGCCGCTTCATGAGCTAATGATAATTGCAATGGCAAGAAACTGGCCGTTAAGTGCCTGGAGTGCACTTTGAATTGAAGGAAGGAAGCGCAGCCGGAGCGGATCCCGGTCCATGCCTCTTCCCGTCCCGGAGCCCCGTGCTCTGGCAGCTGCCCGCCCTAACCCGGGCAGCCCGTGGCGTGTTGCTGGCGTCTCTCCCGCCCGGATGGAGGGGGCCAAAGTTTTTTGTGGGAGGGAGGTTTGCTCTTTGATGGCGGGGGGACCCGTTGCTTCAGGCGGGTGACAGGAGAGGTGACATGTCAGCTGGCGTGCTGGCGGGGATGCTGGCGCATCGCAGCACAGGGGTTCCCCGGGCTCCTGGCGCTGGTCCCTGCCTGTAGGAAGGAGACGGCGGTAGAGGTGGAAGGCAAAAGGTGGGGAAGGCGCCGCTCTGGCTGTGCACCCATAGCGCCCATAGGTGCTGCCCGGGCTCGGCGGAGGAGCGCTCCTGGGCACCCCGTGGCTCTGGCGTGCGGGAGGCGCAGCTCTGCCTCGGGGAGCTCATCATCTCGCATCTGTCGGGGATTATTTCCCAGCCGCCCACTAAGCCGGGAGAGGGGGCGGCCCTGGTGAGCTGCCCATGGTGTGACCCATCCTGCAGCTGTAATTCTTGGCTCCCTGGCTGGAAAAGGAGAGGGTTTCCCTGAGCCAGCCACCTCCTGCGGGGGATAAAATCCAAAAGAGGTCTCCAGGTCCAGCTATTTCAGCACCATCGGCAGCCCTTTTCCAGGAGCCCCGGGATGCTGCATTCATGAGCATCCTTGGGATGCGGCTGTGCATCCCATGAACTCCCCATTTTCTGGGCTCACACCCCTCCTCCCCGCCCCCCGCCAGGTTTCTGGGCTCTCTGCCCCTGTGGGACGCGATGTCCCGCAGGTCTCTGTCGCTGGTGGTGGCTGAGTCAGCGCGGGCGCAGCCGCGGGCGGGGTGGGGTGATGCAGCCCCTGCTCTTCCTCCTACCTCTCGCCTTGCGTGTCTGCCGGGACGTGGGCTGCCTGCCCAGGGCTCCGCGCTCGCGAGCCATTGGGAAGCCATAAGGGGTCGGCCCCTGTAGCCCCCGGGACCTGTCGATAAGTGGCCGTGTCCCCAAACCCCATCTCTAGGTGGGAGCGCTGAGCCCGGTGCCAGGCGTGGGGTGGAGGGTGGGGGCAGGACGGACGGACTCTCCACCCAGAGCGAAGCAGCCGGTGCCGCCGCCGCCACCTCCCAGCTGCCCGAGGGTGTTTAATCAGCGAAATCGTGCTGGTGCCTCGTTACCCGAGGCTGCAAAATGTCTCCTGGTGGCGTGGGACGCAGCGAGGTGTGGGAGGACTCCGGCTTTGCCAAAGAGCATCATCTGGCCCCGCTGGGCACAATGGTGCTTCACCGGGGAGCTGCTCCGGGCTTTTATTCCCAGCCCGGCAGTGGAGCATGCGGGAGCGTGCGGCTGCCCGCGGATGGCCGAGCTGTGCCCTTGGCCTGGCAGCTTCTCAGCTGGGGGAGGTGGGCTCGCGTCTCCCACCGCCCCACCGGCAGCGATGGCTCCGCAGGGGGAGCTGGCTGGCGGCCGTGGCTCTGCTGTGCCGTGGTCACCGGGCAGGAGGGCGCCCTGGCAGGCTGTGGGTGCCGCCCTGCTGATGGGTCAGTGCCAGGAGGAGGGAACTGGACCCAAGCCTGTCCCTCGAGGCTGCTCAGGGCCTCGGGTGGGTCCGTGCTCGGAGCAGAGCAGTAAAACCCGCTGCACCGCAGGGCACAGCACGCTCCGGGGCGGCGGGCACAGCGGTGGTGCCAGGACTGCCCATCCGCTGCAATGCCGGCACAGCCAGGGTCCGGCACCGTGCCACGCTGCCCGTCGGGGTGTCCCAGAGCACCGTGGGGAGGCGAGGAGGGGTCCCCCCTTGCTGGTGGAGCCGCCGCGCCGCGCACCCGGCATTCGCACACCGTGCCTGCGCGGGGCCGGCCCCAGGAACCCGCTGGCGGTGGCGCCCTGCACCTTGGCCCTGGCCGCCGCCTGTTTGGCCCGTCGGGCTGTGCCAAACCTCCGAGCGCAGCCAGTAAAAAAAGAATTTAATAAAAACCCAGCCCCTGCCCAGCCCCGGCGGGCTCTGGGCAGGTCCGAAGCCCGTCGGTATTTATGTGAGCAAAACCTGATAAACAAGACTGAAAGCGGGTGGTTTGAGCAGCGCAGAACAGCAAGGTGGCCTTTTGGCCGGGGGTGGCATTGGGGACAGCCTAGGGTCCCCCGCGCGGGTGAGCACACACACAGCGCCGGGGCCGGCGATGCAGAGCCAGTGCAGGTTTGGGTGGGCAGCACCAGGGAAATGGCGTTATGGCACCTGTTTCTCTTTTTTCTTTCTTTTTTTTCTTTTTTTTTTAAATTATTTCTTCTCTTTCTGACCGTCTGAGGCAAAGCCCTTGTGGCTGGAGACAGCCCTGGCACCGCCGGGGTGCGGCACAGGGGGGATGCAGCGCGTCACCCCCCCGGAGGCGGCACAGCCCTCAGCAGCTGGAAGGTGGCAGCGAGCCGGGGCCGGAGCTGGCAGTGCTCAGGGATGGCCGGGCTGGGGGACTGCGGGGGGGGTCTCGCTCGGTTTCGGTGCCCCCTCACCCGCCGCAGGGGAGGGGGTCGTGTCCTCTGCCACCTCCCGGCGGGGGTGCCGTTTTCCGGAGCTGTTTCCATCCGTCCAGGTGCCATCTCCCCTTCCCGCGGTGCCCATCAATCCGGTTCTTCCCCTGCGGTGCCAGGCGAGCTGCCAGGGCGGAGAACGGGGGGGTTTGGGTAGCAATGACACAAAATCCCGCTCCCTCGGCCTGGCGCGGGGGGGCTGCCTCCTCTCCCCCTTCCCGCAGCCCGGATCACAGCAGCAGCCTGAGATTTTGGGGTGCTTGTAGACAAGGTCTGCTCTGGAGCGGGGACGGGCTCCGGGGTGACGCTGGCAGTTGGGGGGGTGAAGGGTTTGGTGTTGCCAAGGGTTTGGCGTCCCCCAGCCCTGGCTCAGCCCCTCCTGGCCCCCCTTGGCATTGGAGCTGGAGGGGGCTGTGGGAGCCCATTGTGGTGGCCTCAGGGCTGCAGCCGGCAGCTTTCCCGGGCACGGCTCCCATCTCCTCTGCCACGCAGCCCCTCTGTCCCTGTCTCCGCAGCCCCTTGCCCACCCCCGCGCTCGGTCGGTCTCTTCCAGCCCCAGGCGCGCACCGCGCTGCCTGCGCTGCTGGCATGCCGGGGCTCCAGCGGGCAGCGCCTGCCAGGGCTGGGGGCTCGGAAGCAGCCGGCAGTGGCATTTTACCCGGGTGACTGCCCATGTTAGCATTTTCCGGCATTCCTGGGTGGGGACGCTGCCAGCGAGACGGGTGGGAGCTGGGTGCAGCCGAGGGGTGTGCCGGGGGGCAGGGGGGATGCTGCGGGGGGGTCGCTGCGGGGACAGCCCTGTCCCTCAGCCTGCGGCACGGGGATGCTGGCACTGTCCCTTGGCCGTGACGTAAGCCCTGCTGGGGACCGTCTCTGCCGGCGTGCTTTATCGGCTAGGCCAGACCTCGGCGCCCGCCCGGCTGAACCAGAAAAGCTGGAAGCTGGGACACGAGCCCCGGTGGCCTTAGGGACGGGAAGCCCGGCGGCACGTGGCCTTTGCCTGGACAAACCTGCCGAAGCAAAAAGCAAACAAGCACTTTGGGCTGCGGAGCACTCTCGGGTGGGCCGGCACGCGCCGGTGCTGCCGCAGCAGGGGGTGGCATGGGGCGGGGGGGCTGTGCCGCGTCCTCCATCCCCATGAGCGGCCTTGACGTGGCCAGCATCCCCCAGCTCCCGCTGTGCCGGGGTCCGTGTTTGCGGAGAGCCCCCGCTCAGCCGCCTCCGTGCGCAGGAGGGGTGTCCGTCTGCTGCATTTTCGGGGGCAGGAGCACGCGGTGACGTGAGCGGCTGCAGGCAGCGACGGGGCTCCCGCGGGGGCTGCCGGAGCGGTGGTAGGGCCGTGCTGGCCGGGGCCGTAGTGCCGGCAGCTGTGCCCGGAGAGGGGGATCACTCCCAGGGATACGGCCCTGCCCGGAGCCCCGCTCCCCTCCGTGCTTTCGGGTGCAAGAAGCAGCAGGGCAGGGGGGATGCAGCCGGGTTGGGGACTCCAGCGGGGCTCAGGGCCACCAGCGTGGTGTCCCTCCTGTGGTCAGTGCGTGTCCCCCGTGGTCGGTGTCTGTCCCGTGGTCAGTGCGTGTCACCCGTGGTCGGTGCCAGGGCTGGAGCAACCCCAACCATCCAGCCCGGCTTGTCCCTGGGCACGGGGGGAGTGGGGTTGGGGCTTTCAGTGGGTCTCAGCCCCCCCAGCTCCTGCCTGCTGCTGGCCAGGGAGGCTGTGGGGTGGAGGGAAGCGACACCTGGGGGGCTGGGGTGTGATGTGGGGCGGCTGCCCACCCGCCCGGGGCTGGCCGCAAGCCCTTCGGGAGCCTGGGGGAGAGCCCCAGGGGGTGCCAGCTCCCAGGGGAAGCTGGGGGGGGCCGGCAGGCTGCAGGCAGGTCCCACATCACCTGGCAGGAGGAGAAGAGGAATGAATGACCTTGGAGTGGGGCCGGCGGACACCGCGCACGCCGCTGCAGGGCCGGGGCTGCCAGCGCTCCACCGTGCCCTCGGCTGCGGCCGCACGCCAGCGCGCAGAGGCTCGGCACGGGAGCGCAGACCTGCACCCCTGTTCCCCGGGCACCCCCACACCCCCCATGCCTGGCGGGGCCCTGTGCCCGAGCTCAGTGACCGTCCCCCTCCAGGAGACACGTCTTGCCGCCGTGCCGTGCCGTGCCAGACCCCGTGGCCCGGGGCAGGCTGCTCCGGTGGCAGCGTGAGCCCCGTGCCCGCGGCTCCGCTGCGGGTGATGCCCAGTGGCCTCTGCCAGCTCATGCCGCTGGCACCGCCGCCCCGTCAGCCGGCAGGCTGGGCGTTGGCAGTGCCAGCGCACAGAGCGTAAGCACTCGGACCAGTGCTCGGCGCTAATTAATTATCCTCTTACGTTAACTTTTATCCCTCCATCTGCAGCAGTGACGCAGTGGGGGCAGTTCTTGCCTTCCCAGCCACCCCGGGCCGTCCTCCTCGGTTTTATTTTTGTTTCTTTTTCACCTGTATGTTTTGGCACGAGCGTTGAAAAACAGCTTCACCCAGGGCCGTGAGCGCCAGCAGCTCTGTGCCTTGCCCGGCCGTGGCGAGACGCTACTGGACCCTGCGGCGTTCGGAGGGGAGCAGCGGGCACCCCCTGCCACCGGCACCCCCTGCCACCGGCACCCCGCTCCCGTTGGGGCGCACCCCGCGTGCCCAGCACGGCTCTCCCCGGGTGGGTCCCCAGGGCTGGGGGTGCTGTGCTGAGCTGTCCCCCCCCGGGATAACCTGTCCAGGGTGTGGGGTGGGGGGGTGTCTGTGTGCGCGCACACCTCAGAGCTTGCACAGCAGCGTGTCCTCCTGTGCGCAGGGCCGTTCCTGTTCCTGCTCCCACGCGCCCCCAGCTCGGGCTCGCCCACTGTTTGTCTTTCCATGCCGGCCGCACACAGCGTCCCGCTTGCCCACTGGCCTTGGGCTCCTGCCTGCGTGGAGCCACCCTGCCTCCTCCAGCACCAGCAGCTTGTCCCAGCCCAAAGCCCGGTTCCCAGGGTGGTGGCGGTCAGGGTGAGACATGTCCCATGGCTCCCGGGTGCCAGCACCCGTGGTGCTCAGGCCCTGGCACGGCACGGAGGTGCCCGCTCCCACCAGCCCAGCTGGCGAGACTCAAAAGACTCAGAGAGTAGCAAAACCCCCACAAGCACCCTCACTCTGCAGGGTGCCCACGCGCTGATATCTGCTCGCTAAACAACGATTGATTACACATGGGGAGCTTAATTAGATCAGTGCCCGCCTGTCTCGCTCCTAATCCCAGCCCGTGACAGCTGGGCAAGCACAGCCCGTTCCTCAAACAGAGATAACGACCTTTTATATATTCCAGGCTGGGGTTTATTTAAGTGGTTGCTGGGCACTGGCTCGGGGCTGCCTCCCCCTCACCCCTCCCGCTGCCCGAGGTGGCTCCAAGGTGGCTCCGAGGGTTCCGCTGGGATCTCATGGTGCTGGGTGGCCACAAGTGCTGGGTGACCTGTACCGGGGTGGCCTCCTCCCGCCAGCGACCAGCTTTTGGCGGCGCCTGGTTTGGGGAGAAGTGTTTCCACGGGTGCGTTGCACAGGCAGGGGTCTCCGGTGTGTCCCCCTCCAGTGTCCCACAGGGATGTGGCACGTCCCCGCTCCTGGGGCTGTGCGGTGCCGACACCTCCTCCTGCCCCTGAGTGGCCGCGTGTTTTGGCTGGTTTGTGATTTTTAAACAAAGTGGCCTTGAGAGCGAGCCCGAGGCGGGCAGAGCGAGCAGCCGAGTCCGATTTCTGTACTAAAATGCCTGATTATTTTCCCGTTAAGCGTTAATTCTCCCCCAGCCGCCTGGCCAAGCCCCATGCTGTCCCCAGGGAGCAAACCCGGCTCCTACAGGCATGGGGGGGCTCTGCCCCCTGCCCCGAGTGCATCCCCTCCAGGCTGCTGTAGCCTGGTGCAGGGTTTGGCCAACCCTAATTGCTGCCCTAATTGTAGCTGGAGAGAAAACCCTGCCCGCAAGAGAAACCACCGCAGCAAGGGCAGCTCTGCCCTTCTTTGGCACTGTCAAATGAATGGGGTGCCCTGTGGGGTGCAGTGGGGAGGGCTCCGGGCACAGTCTGGGGGCTGTCAGTAGCGGTCGGACCCCCTGATGAGCAGTTTAGTGGTGAAATAGGACCATGCGAAGGGGGATTTGCCGTGGGTGGCATCCCGCGTGTGCTCCTTTGGGGTGGCATCCCGCTTTGCGCCCGTGCCCTGGCTGGGGGAGCAGAGCTGCCGCGGTGGCCCTGGAGCGTCGCGTCCTGGCGGCTCCATCCTGTGCCGGGTCTCTCCGCCGTGTCACGCCTGGGCACGGCAGTGGCTGCCCCCCTCGCCTCCGGTGTGCTGCAGGGATGGGGATGCTTGGGAAAGCCCCCAGAGTTGGGGGTGCCCCTTCTCGTGGGGTGCTCAGTGCTATGCTGCGCCCGGGCTGTCCCCGCTGCTGCCATCCCCCAGGGAGTGGGGACGGGAGACGGCGGGCGTTTTGCCCACGGTGTCGGTGTGGGCGGGCGAGGGCTGGCGGGGATGGCTCAGGGATGGCTCAGGGACGGCTCAGGGACGTGGGATGGCGCCGGCAGCCGGCTCCTGCAGTGACTCACCGCTGGCCGGGGGCGGCCAGGGCTGGCCCTGCGCCCGCTGAGGGTCCGCATGGGCTCTTCTGCCCGCTGCTGCCTGCGGGAAAGGTGCAGGCGTGGCCAAAGGCAGCGGGGTGAAGAGCAGGGCTAGGGCAGCTGTGTACTGCACCCCATCCAGCTGTGTGCTGCATCCAGCTGTGCACTCCCACCCAGCTGTGCATCCCCATCCAGCTGTGCACCCATCCAACTGTGTGCTCCATCCAGCTGTGCACTCCCATCCAGCTGTGCACTCCATCCAGCTGTGTGCTCCACCGAGCTGTGCACCCCATCCAGCTGTGCAGCTCCATCCAGCTGTGCATCCCCATCCAGCTGTGCACCCCATCCAGCTGTGTGCTCCATCCAGCTGTGCATCCCCATCCAGCTGTACACCCCATCCAGCTGTGCACCCCATCCAGCTGTGCACTCCATCCAGCTGTGCACTCCCACCCAGCTGTGCACTCCCACCCAGCTGTGCATCCCCATCCAGCTGTACACCCCATCCAGCTGTGCACCCCATCCAGCTGTGCACTCCATCCAGCTGTGCACTCCCACCCAGCTGTGCACTCCCACCCAGCTGTGCATCCCCATCCAGCTGTGTGCTCCATCCGGTTGTGTACCCCTACCCAGCTGTACATCCCCATCCAGCTGTGCACCCCATCCAGCTGTGCATCCCCACCCAGCTGTGACCCCCACCCAGCTGTGACCCCCCCATCCAGCTGTGCACCCCCCACCCAGATGTGACCCCCCATCCAGCTGTGCATCTCCATCCATCCATCCCCAGCAGTGGCTCCTGCTGCTGTCGCTGAAAGCCGGGACCCCAGCGTGTCCCCGTAGCCCCGCGTCGCAGGTGAGACCCGTGCGCTGGCCCTGCATGTCACCGTCCCAGCTGGTCACCGTTCCTCTCTCCATCTCCGCACATGGTTTGCCACCATCACCTGGTCTCGGGACTTGGCTTTGCGTAGGACCCGAGGACTTTGTGTCCCCCAAGAAGGTCCCGCTGGCTTGAGCCAGGCTGGGGGAGGACCGGGGCTGCTCCTGGCCCTGGCAGGCTGCCACAGCGTCACCAGCATGTTGGATCCGGATGAGGTCGGAGCAGGGGGGGCTCATGCCTGTCCCCAGGTACGGGAGAGGTCCCTGGGTCTGACATGGAAATGAGATGCCCCGTAAAGCCACGAAGGAGGTTTGGGCCATGGTGTGTTGCCGGTGGAGCGCTGGGTCCCTCCGTTTTCCACTGTCGCTATGTCAAAAGGATGGAAGCTGAAGCTGCCGCTGCCTGTGGTGACCTGTCACAGCCATGATGAGGCTTTGGGGGGGGTCATTTGGTGGGGGTTTTTTTATTTGACAGCTACCACACGAGCATCAGTTTGTGTTGGTTGGATTTCAGCCGCCCGCCGCACGGTGCAGGCAGGGGCTGGAGACCCTCGTCACCGCCAGCTCTGCGGGACTCGGGGTGTCCTGCAGCATCCTGGGGCTTGGGGCATCCCACGGGACGGTGACACCCGGGGGCTCACGGTGTCCTGTGGGATGGCGGCTCCCTGGGACTTGGGGCATCCCAGGGGATGGATGGTGGCAGCCCGGGGCTTGGGTTGTCCCGTGGGACAGTGGCATCCTGGGGTTTGGGGTCCCGTGCTGGGGACCCATAAAGATCACGGAGGCCAACTGTCAGGTCATTAAAGCCCACGCTTAATTGTAGTCAGTAATGGCTTTGCTTAGGCAGAGGGGGGCCGAGGGGCAGCTCTGGTGAAGCGCATCCGCACCCGTTAGCCGCAGGGGGACCTGCCCTCCGCGGGTGGGGCCGGGGCGGCTGCGTCCCACGCCGAGAGGCCACGGGGAGCGTTTGACCCCTCTCCTCATCCTGACCTGTTTTCTCCCGTCCCCGCAGCAGTGTCGTGTCCCCGGAGCCTGGACTGTGCCCTGCAGCGCCGGGAATTCTGCCCGCCGGGGTCGGGCGCCTGCGGCCCCTGCCTGGCCCCCTTCCAGGAGGACGACCACGGGCGATGCGTCCAGAAGCAGCACTCACCCAGCGGTAGGTGCACCTCCCCTGCAGCACCCCCCCGCCCCCTTCTGTGACCCCCCGCCTGCCTGCAAACCTGCCCGCAACCTGCCTGCAAACCTGCCCCGCACCTCCGCAGTGGGTTCCCGTGCCTCAGGGCAGCCCCCTGCCCCCGCAGCCCCCTGCCTCCCCCCTTGTCTCCTTGGGGACGGCAGCTCTGCTGCCTCTCCCCCCGAGCCTCGGCTCGCCGCAGTTGGGGGGCGGTTTTGGGGCTGGCGGGGAGCGCGCAGACCCACCCCACTCCCTGTGCATCCTGCAGCCGCGCCGGTGACTGCGTGTGCCACGGGCCCTGCCGGCACCCAAGGGTGCCCAGGAGCCCAGGGACAGGCGGGGACCCTGGTGGCTGCCGGGGTGCTGTGGGGTGGGGGCTTTTCGGAGTAGGGGACGCGGCCGCGCAGAGCCCCAGGCTTTGCAGGAGCAGGGTAGCGGCTTTTGGTGCACGGAGCTGTGGCTCGTGCAGACCCTATGGCCGAGGCAAATGTGCCGGTGGCCTCACCTGTCCCAGGGCTGAGCCGTGCCCATGGCGGGATCTCAACAGCTGGTTCACGTTGGTTTGAGATGTTGGGCTGTGGTTTGGGTCTGCCGTCTCCTCCTCCAGTGGTGCCCAGCGCCCGTGCAGGAGGGCCGGAGTCAGCGGCGCGGGGTAGGAGCCCTGCCCTGCGGACGAGGGCACGGGGTGTTATTGCCCCGCTCCTTCCCCGAGGGAACCGGGGGGCTGCGCTGTGCCAGCGGGCAGAGGGGCGGGCAGGCCGTCCCCAGGGAGCAGCCGCCCGTGTCACCCCGCGCAGAGGTGTGTGAGGGTGCTCCCGGTGCCGCCGTGCCACCCGCCTCCCGGCTCGGCTGCACGGGTGGTGCTGGGGGCCGGGGGGCACGGGCATTTTTTAGGGTGACCCTCAATTCTTCACAGGGCTTGGAACGCTGTGGGCAGAGAGCCGTTTCTGTGCCCCCCACCTCAGGGGTTTTCTTGCAGATTTAACAAGCAGGTGAATTAAGACTGTAATTATGGATCCACCCAATTCTTTTTGCTCTAACTCACGTGGCGCAGCCTCTGTGCGTGGGGAAGGAGCCGGGACCTGGCCGTGCCCTTGCAGACCACTCCTGGGGGGGGGGGGGGGGGGGGGTTCTGCTGTGGAGCACCTGAGTGCGGGGTGGGGGCTCTCAAGCACCTCCGAACCACCCCTGTGCCTGCTGCGAAGTGCATCGGCATCTTTCCTTCAGCCCACACTTCTCCGCCTGCTTTTCGTTCCTGCTGCCCCCAAAACCTCCCTCTAAGGGGGGGTTGGTTTCTCCGTAGCAGGCAGAGCCCATGGTCCCTCCTGGAGCCCGGCTCCTGCCCACGGTGGGCACCCCCGCAGCGTTGCCCGGCCCTGGCGTGGGGCTGAGCTGGTGCTCACCAGGCAGCGTCCCCACCAGCACAGCCCCCCACCGCAGCCCCTCACCCCCGCTTCAGGCCCTGGGGGCTGAAAACACACAGAGGGGCTCGTCCCCCTGCACCCGAGCTGCGTTGAGGGGTCCTCTGGGTTTTGGGTGGTGGGGGGGGTTTGCTTTGTGTTCCGGTTCCTGTGTCTGTAGCAGGTTTGGGGTCCCTCTGGGGTGCCGCCGGCGCTGCCCTTTGCCCGTGGCTCAGGTCCAGCTTTGCAGCGGGTGGGCGCGTGGCAGGGGGGGGCGGCAGAGCCCACCGTGCCCTTCGTGCCGTCAGCGTCCCGGCAGGAGGATCACCGCTTGAATCAGAGGGGAGATGCCCAGAGCGGGGCCCCGGCTCTGCGCGGCCCTTTGGCTCTTGGGCGGAGGGGCCGGGCTGCGCTGAAATGGGGGCGATGGCTGCAGGGGACGGGGTCCGGGAGAGGGGATGGGGGGCACAGGGATGGGATCCAGGAGAGGGGATGGGGCACGGGGATGGGGTCCAGGCTTGGCGTTCAGCCGTGAGCAGGGGTCCGACGGGCAGATGCCCCCGGCTACGGGCTCCACATCCGCGGGCACTGGATGGCTTTAACAGCTCTTTGCGGTTTATTTTTTAACGTGCAAGTCTTGGGAGCGAATTCCCCTCTCGGAAAGGCTGCACATGCGCTGGCATCTCCATAGCAACCCAGCTCCGTCCCGGCTTCGGCAGGGAGATGCGGCCGCCGTAGCGTCTTTGCCCGGTTTGGCAGAGGGATGCGGGAGCATCCTCTCCCAGTTCCTCTGGGACCGCGGTAGCATCCTCTCCTGGCTTGGTCAGGGCGATGCGGGACCGCGGTAGCATCCTCTGAGAGGATGCTGGGAGGACGGAAACCATCCCAGGGGGCTCTCCCAGCCCCAGCCCGTTGTCTCAAGCAATGCCACCACCTTCTGGTAGCGAAAGCGTGGGGCTTCCCTCCTGAATGCTCCGATTTTAGCGCGCGTCCTGAGGACGCCCGGCGCCTTTTGGCGCCCGATTATTTTTTTTTTGGCCGCCGGTGCTTTTTCGCATCCTGCCTGTCCCTCGCTCCGGCAGCGGCATCCAGGTGCAACCGGGGAAGCCTGCGAGGATGCAGAAGGGCTGCGGTAGCGGCACTTTTTTTGGGGGATGCAACGCAAACGGGGGCGTGGGGAGAGCTGCTGCGGCTCAAGGATGCCTAACCCTTTAAAGGGGCTGCCCACGCAGCAGCGCTGCGTGGGCAGCCCCTTTAAAGGGTTAGGCATCCTTGAGCCGCTTGCGACTGCCGGTGACGCCGATCCCGGGATCCCAGCTGCCGCCGTGCTCGTCCCCGCAATTGGGAGAAGCGTGGGCAGCACTCAGGGCTCCTCTTCCCCGGCGTAGCCCCGCAGGCAGGCGCCGAGAGCAGCTTTTTCGGGGCGAAAAGCCGTCATCTCAGCTTGGTCTCGGGAAGGCCATGCACGTGAGCGGCGTGTTCCTGCCCTTGGTGACGGCGTGCGTGGGCGTCACGGCGTACCCGGCGCGGCACGGGCGCGGAGGTGAGATGGGAAGCGCAGGAGACGGTGTTGCGGGGCGTCCCGCAGCCGCTTCGGCCGGGTGGGCAGGCTGAGCCCCCCCCGAAACGCTGCCAGGAAACGCTTCGGGAAGAGGGTAGGGGTGGGGGAAAAGGAAGTCCCGGCTTGTGGGTCAGGGGGTTCCCCCCTCCCCGCTTGCTGTGCTACCAGCAGCCCCGGGGGGCCATCGGCCGTCCTGGGGTAGGACTAGAGAAATAAGTGGGTTTGTAGGAATTTTGTGCCCTCCTGTGGAGAACACCAGCATCGGGTTTCCTCCGCCCGGGACAGAAGCCGCACGCGTCCCTTCTTGTCCCCGCTGTCCCCAAACCGGTCATGGTGACGGGTGAGACCCCTGGGTGACGGGTGAGACCCCTGGGAGCGTCCGAGGGCCGAGCCCTGGAGCCCTTGGGGAGGGGTCGGGGAGAGCGGCCGGGCCGGGGTGCTGGGTGCCAGCCTGGCCGTGCCCTCCCTGCCGCGGGCGGGTGGGGGGGACCTGCCATGAGAGGGCACCCGTGCCCTGTGCCAGCCCGGTGCAAGCTCTGCGTGCCCTCTGCGCCAGCCCAGCATGCCCACCTCGCTGCAACCGGGAGGGGGGCGCCTCCGGGAGCCCCCCCATCTCTGCTCCTCTGGCAGCAAGAGACAGGGCGCGGGACAGCCGGGCCGGAATGGGGGGCAGCCCCAGCCCCCTGTTCCCTGGGGAGCAGCCCCGGCCAGCGTGCCGCCCGCCCGCCCGCCCGCCGTGCCCGGCAGGAGCCGGCCCTTGGTGCCAGGCTGCTTCTGCCCCGCACACGTTGCGGGGGGGCAGATGTCGTGTCGCTGGGGGCACGTCTCAGCTGCCAAACAAAACAGGGGCGCGGGAGCTTTCAACCGCTGAGAGGGAACTCGGCGATACAGCCGACGAGCGCAGGCGAGCGGCACAGCCCGGGCACTGCCGGCAACGCCAAACCCCACCAGACGGCACGGCTGCCTTGGTTTTCTTTGTGCCGCTTTGCACGGGGGGAGGTTCGGGGTGACCTGGGAGCTGCTCCTGGATGGTTTCCTGGCTTTTTTTTTTCTTTTTCCAGCCGCATCACGTTCATCCTCCTGAAGCGTTGGCTGTTGCAGCCGCGTCTGCCCGAGGCCAAGGGGTGTTGGGGCAGGGCTGGGCTGTGCACCGTGGTGGCACCAATACAGCCCCGTTCCCCCAGGCCCAATAGTGACACACGTGGGCACGGGCAGGGCTGTCCCCCAGGTCCCATGGGAATGGGGACAGGCCTTTCCCTGAGCGTAGTGGGGAACTAGAGCCGGGCTGTCCCCATCCTAGGCACCAGGATGTCTCCATACCGGGCTGTCCCCATGGGGCGAAGGGCTGTCATGCTCAGTCCCATGCCAGCTCCCCTGCCCATCAGAAGAGCCTGGCCCCGTACCGGCGCCTTGGCACCATTGCGCTCACCCATTGGGCGTCATGCCGCTGGCACGGCCCCAAACCTGGCACCGCGTGGCCGTGTCACTGCTGTGCAAATAACGGGGTGCAAAGAGCCGGGGAGACGGGAGGACAGGAGTCTGGGGGGGTCTGGGGGGACAGGGGACACGGGGGGGCCGGGGACAGTGGCTCTTCATACACTTGTTTAAAGCAAGGGTGTGGAGTTAAATCGGTTTTTGGCTTGTGTGGCTCTGAGTCACAGAGTGCCCGAGTGGCCTTTGTGCCTGGCTCTGGGGGGAACCGGGGGTTTATTTCCAAACATTCGGAGCAAGGGCAGATTCAAGAGGAGCTGTGATTGTTTGTAACCTTGAATTATCTGGGAAGCAAGCTGCTGTACCACCCTGCCTTTGTGTGTCTTGATTTACCCTCCAGGGCTTCCCGCTGGGGACAGCCTGAATACAGCAGCGCCGGGGGTAGAGGGAGCCGGGATGGGGACAGGGACGTCTCCTGCCTTTGAAGTTGAGTTTAATCCTGTTAAAAGCGGAGGGGTGAGCAGCAGAGCCTGACTCTGCCCTACGAGCCTGGGGATGCTGGGTCCCCTCCTGCTCTGCGCCGTCACCTCCCGGGTGGGCACCCCCGGGCTGTGGTGGGGGGGGGATCCTGCCCGTGCCCCCACGCCACAGGGGCCCCTGGCCCTTTGTGGGTCCCCGGCGTGCACTGTGCTGGGGCACGGGCTGGGGCAGCCACCTCTGAAACACCCAGCCAGCCCCTGGGGACACCTGGTCATCCTCGCTGCATGGGGCACCCCGACCCCCAGAGGGGCAGCGTCCTGCCGGGTGTGGGGCAGAAACCGGCCTCCCAGCTGGAAGGAGGGCTCCCACCAGGCCCTGAACAGCCCCCGATGAGCCCTGCTCTAGGGTGGCTCCAGCCCCCTTGGGCCGTACAGGACAATTTGGGGTGACAGCCAGCATCCAGGTGTCCCCTGCCTGCTCTTGAAATGGCCGCGCTGCCCGCAGCAGGTCTGCGATTCGCCCTGCCAGCGCTGCCCCCTGCACCCTGCAGCAGCGCTGCGGGGTGTCCCTCCTGGGCCAGCTCGCGTCCCCTCTCGCTCGGGGCCGTCGTATGGGGCAGCTCCTGGGCAGCGGGTGCTGGCAGCCTGCCTGCTCCCCGGGGGCTCTGCAGGACCCGCGGGCTCTGGCACAGGGGCAGCCGCGGCCGCTGTTGCTCCTTGCAGCCTCCAACGTTTGTGGGGCGAAAAGCAGCGAGGACACGTGCGGATCCCGGATCTGGGCTTTGGGACCGCTGCTGTGCTGGGGGGGCTGTGTCAGAGTGGGGCTGGACTCCCAACCACCTGCAGTTGCCCGTGCTGGGACGTAAGCCCCTTCTTGAGGGGGACGCCGGGTCCGTCCCCGGGGCTGGGCACGCAGCCGCATCCCGGGGTGCCCGTCTGACGCCCGCTCTCTCCCGGCGCAGGGCGGACGTCTGTTCCCAGCTTGGAGGCAGAAATCGATTTTCTGGCGGATGTGCTGGCCAGGCAGGAGGCTCCTCACCCCCAGCCACTGCGGGATGGCAAGCCCAGGAGTAAGTGCCTGCTCCCCTGCTCCCGCCGCTCTCTGCAGCGGTGCCGGGCACCCTGCGGCAGCCAGACCCTGCGCCCCAGGCTGGTTTGCCCTCCAGAGCTGCCCGGGTGCTGCTTTGCTCATGGCTCTACCTTCTCCTGCAGCCACCCCAGTCCCCACCGGTGGCAGACAGCGCGTGGCCAGCGGGCTGAGAGAGGGACTTCTGCAGCGGGATGCCGCCGGCAGAAAGGCAGCAGCCACCCTCCCCACCTCCACCAGCGCCGCGGTCCCGAAGTACCCGGTGGAGGCGTCTCCCATCCCTTCAAATGACAACGTGGTGCTTGGTGAGACCCTGGGGACAGGCGGCTCGTGGGAGGGGGTTTCACGTCCTCCCCAGAGAAGCGTGGGCTGGTGGCACTGTGCCACCGGGCTCACCCGCTGTCCCTCTGTGTCCCCCTCCCCCTCTGCAGGGCTGATCGTGGTGTGCACGGTGGCTGGGATCTCAGCGCTGATCGTGGCCGCGGTCTGCTGGTGCAGGTGAGCCGAGTACTGCTGGTGCCAGCCAGTCCCTCAGCATCCGTGTGCCCCCGGGACCTTGTTCCTGTGCTTCCCAGGCGTATGGCGGGGTTTGGAGGAGAGGCACTAGCTGCCCTTGCCAGTCCCCCGCAGACATGCCGTGGCCACCGGGGTATGGCCTTGGCCAGTTGGGGCTGGAGGACAGCGGTGGGACACCCCTGTGCCAGGCATAAGCCATGACTCCTGGGAGGGGGTGGCACCTGCGTCGGGCATCGCCGCAGCGCCAGCTGCTGACACCCCCGGTGTGTTGGTGCCTCGTGCCCAGGCCCAGTGGGGTGGAGGTGGCCGTGGTGAGGTCCCTGCACATGTGCAGGGCCACCTGGCCTGGGGATGCCACCCATCATGGGTGCCATCCATCGCAGGGAAGCAGGGTGTGGGTGGGAGGACTGAGCGCCCCCAGGGGCTCACTGGCTCCTGTATGGAGTCGTCTGCTCCGGTGGCTCCTGCCGACCGCTCTCCTCTCCCCTGGCAGGCTGCAGAAGGAGGTCAGGCTGGCACAGAAAGCAGACTACTCGGCACAGCGAGTGGCCAGCCCCCTGCCCTACGACAAGATCTCGGTAAGGTGCTCACGTCCCTCCTTGCGGGGTGTTCGGCGCTGGGGTCAGGCGTGGGCTCGGCTTGAGGGGCTTCCAACACAGCGGGGGGACACCCGCCTCCAGAGACCGGCCTCCATGCCTGTCCTTGCTCTCTCCGCAGCCTGGGGACAAGACGCTGGCTCAGAGCGCCCAGATGTACCACTACCAGCACCAAAAGCAGCAGATGCTCTCCATGGAGAAGTAAGCGGCCCCCGGGCGCAGGCAGCAGACCCGGTTGCTGGTCCATGCCCCTGCCACTAAGTGGGGTGCCGTTAATCATCCCCTTGTACTTCACCTCTCTGCATCCTCTCCCCTCAGGCATAAAGAGGAGCCCAAGCTGCCGGACTCGGCGTCCTCCGACGAGGAGAATGAGGATGGAGACTTCACTGTGTACGAGTGCCCCGGGCTGGCTCCGGTACGGCGGGTGTGGGGTAGCCATGGGGACCCTGTGCATGCAGGGTGGGATCCAGCACTGCCGGGGATGTGCGGTTCCACGCGAGGAGCCTTTTAAACCCATCCTTCATCAAACCCCGAGGTGTCCCTGCCCTGGCCAGGTCTCACTGGAACTCTCCAGTCGGCAGGAGTGGGTGCCCTGCCATGGGTGCCCCGGCACGGGGCCATTCCCCGGGGAGCGCTGCCCCACGGCCCTGGGAGCCCTTGGCAGACCCGACCCGCCGTCCCTGCGGTGCCAGGGACGTGGTCACCTCGGGCTCTTGGGCACTGGGACAGGGGAGCTCGTCCTGGTGCCTCCCCAGCGGCTGGACTGGTGACCTGCGACCCCTCAAAGCCAGGGGTCCCCTTTCCTGGCTGGCGGGGGACGCCGGGGAAGGGCAGCTCCTAACAGCCCTGGGTACAAAGAGCACAAAGAGACCCGAAAGGAGCCTTTCACATGGTAATGGCTGCGGAGCCCGGCCATCAGGGCCCAGATTAAGGGTCATCATTAGGTCTTTACAGGCCCATTAAAGGGCACTTGATGGCAAGCGGGCAGTCTGGGCAGGGAACCCCATTCCTGCCAGCCAGGCTGGGGGTCCTGTCCTGGGGTCCCCCGCCAGCCTGGGGGGGGTCCCATCCCAGCCGGGGCCATGGGTTTTGCACGCCAGCATCCCATCCCAGCATCCCCAGCCGCTCCTGGCGAGGAGGCAGTGCCTTTCCAGGGGTGATGGCAGGGTCCCGGTGTGTGTCACCCCATCCCAGCCCAAGAGGTCCCCCCCATCCTCCCTGCTGGGGCTGGGGTTCAGACGTGGGACCTGTTTCTGACCTCCTGCCTTTTCCTTCCCCACCATCGCACTCCCTCTGCCACCACAGACCGGAGAAATGGAAGTGAGGAACCCGCTGTTTGACGACTCCTCCTTACACCCCTCCAACCCCAAGTCGCACCAGTAACACCCCTCCTCTCCTCCGCCCGAGCTCGCTATGGACTGTACGCCCAACGCCGGAGCCCAGCGCGGCCGCCACGCCGGAGGGGCACCCGCAGCCGGGCGAAGGGGCGCGGGCCCCGCTCTGCCAGACTGTTCGACACCTGCCCAATAAACACCCACTAACAGCTATGGCAGGGGGGGATCGCCCCTGTTTCCAGCGTCCTTGTCCTCTTTGCTGCTGTGATCGCGTCCCTGCCTTGCCCTTCGCCCGCTGCTCTCAGCGACACGCCAGCCCCGGGGTGGGGGGGGAGCGGCACAGAAACTGGGGGGTCCGCAGCGTTGTCTCTTTGCATTTGGCTTTGAGGAGGGGGCTGCCGCCCTGGCTCTGCGGCTGGGCTGATGCAACAGCAGCTGGGAAGAGGCCGGAGGGGGGTTTGGAGAGCAGGAGAAGGGCCAGAGGACTCCGGGCACGCTCGTGTCTGCAGGGGAAGTCGTCGGGGCTGCCGGCCTGCCCAGAGCCCCTCTGCCAGGGAGGGAGACTTTCCCTGGAGCGGGTGGCATCGCTAAAGGCTCTGGTGCCCGGTCTGCCCCTTCCTCCCCGGCTCGTGCAGCTCCTGGCAGCAGGGCCCTGCTCCGGGACCACAGGCAGGCGCTGGCATCGCTCCCCGGGATGCACCTTCAGTGCCGTCCTGTGCCGTGCGCGGCCGGGAGCAGCGGCTCTGCCCTGGCCCCTGCACCGGCTCCGTCCCCTTCTAGGGGTGCCGGTCCCCAGAGGACCCGGCGCACAGGCAGTCCCGGTGCCGCTGTGGCCGGAGACCCTGTGCCAGGCTGTGCCAGCGGAGGATTTCCTTGTGGCAGCCCTGGGTGCCAGCTGGGCTCTCACCCCAGCCCTTCATGGGGTGAATGCTCAGAAAAGGCTCGCGGTTTTGTTTTGAAGCCTGTGTGGCCGTGGGGGAGGAAGGAGTGAGACCGGTGGGGGCTCAGGAGGGGTAGCCGAGGCACAGCGGCTTTGCTGCGCTGCTTCTCTGCCCCACGGAGCCCGCGCCTTCTGCAGCATCCCTGCAGAGCCCGGCCGGCGCTCTCTTCGGGCATCCTTCTGTGGCAGGACACGGTCTCTGCTGCTCCATCCCGGCCACCTCCCGGGCTCCAGAGACCCCTGCACCCCTCCGCTGCCCATGTCTGTGTCCAGGCTCACCAGCCCCCACCGACATGTCTTTGCTCAGCGCCCAGTGCCGTTCCCCAAAGCCTCCCCGGTGCCATGGCCGTGACCCCTCCAGCGTAAGGCCCAGGATGAGCTTTGGGTTGCTTTTCACAGATGTGACTTCATGTCCAGTCCCTGGCGTGGACTGTCACGACCACAGGTGACCTGTTGCACGCTTGCACGGGGGTGGCCTCTTGCACACAGGGGGGGGCCATTGCACGCTCAGAAGCCGTTGCATGTGCAGGCAGGGCAGGCAGAGCAGGCAGGGCCCTGTGCCATGAGCGGTGGTGGTGTGGGACCGTCCCCGGCGGAGCCGCTGGCAAAGGCCGTCACTGCACAGACCCTCTCCCCGCACTCCGCTCCCCCACCCGTGGGCTGCTGCCCTCCTCCCTGCACCCCTCGTTGTTGTATGGATTGTAGTTCTTTTAAAAGGAGATTTTATTAAACGATCATGTTTGAGACCCATGCGAGTGTGTGGTGTGGGGCCGGGCTCGCCTCGCGGGGCCCTCGGCTCAGAGCGCTCCTCTCAGGAGCCGGGGAGGGGGGGGGACGGGGCGGGGGACAGGGAGAGAGGGTGCCGTGGTGGGGGGGTCCCCCATCCCAAAACATTCCCCAGGGAACAGCGGGAGCAGCCGACCTGCTCCTGCCGCTGGAGTAGCTGCCAGACCTTTCCCAAGAGTTTTCCCAGTCCCGCGAAGAACAAGAGTTCATTTTCCGGCTTCTCCGGGTTTGCCAGGAGAGGTTCCCCCCCCCCCCCCACACACACACACCCCGCGAAGGGTTCGGTGGGAGCCCCCAGGGTTGGGTGGGAGCCCCCCCCCACACCCCCCCCCACCAACCCCGGGCTGCGCCCGCCCGCACCCGGCCCTGCAGCACCCAGCGCCCACCCGCCCCCCCTCGCCCCCGGGGCCGGGGGCCCTTCGCACCTCGGCGGGGCCGGCAGATAAGGGCTATCGTGTCCCCCCATTGTGTGGAGCCGGAGCTCCTCTCCCGGCCCTTTGATCCCGCCAGCCCCCCATCAGGCTGATACCATCTCGTCTCCTCCTGGTTTCGGCGCGGGAAGGTGGGTGGGTGGGTGGGTGGGTGCTGACTCACCGCCCAAGCGCCCGCCCCGGGCACCCTCGGGGATGCTCCGCTCAGCCCCCACTCCTGGCCGGCCCCCGGGGTCTGCAGCATCGCACCCCGAATCCCCTGGGACCGCCCAAAGGCTCACCCCTGGGGGAACCCAGCCTTGCACACACACACACACACCCCCCCGAGGTCCCCACGTTCGTCCTTCCTTTGCTCTCAGAGCCCAGAGGCCTCTCGGAGCGCGCCCAGGATTTTTGGGAAGCTCTAGAGTTGGGTAAGACCCAGCAGCTCCTCCCGGGAAGACCCTCTCACACAGGGCCCCCAGGAAGCCGTGTGTCCCCACTGCGTGTCCGGGCACGGAAGTGTCATTTGTCCTGAGACACCATGTCTGTGCCGCAGACATCCCAGGACAGCCTGGGGCTTGGGGCAGGGTCTGTGCTCAGCCACAGCCTCTCCGTGCCTCAGTTTCTCCAGCTGTAAAACAGCAGGGAGGACCGGCCGGTGTGGCCAGGCACCGCGGTGATGTGGGCAATACCCAAATTCCCCCCCCGGGCTCTGTAATGCAGAGGCCTTTTTTAATGAGATCTGGACCAAATCGTCCTCCAGGACTTTGGACATCTCAGCCGGGTTTGGAGGCACCATCCCTCCATCCCACCCACCCAGCAGCCCAGCAAACCCACGGTGCCATGGAGGAGCTTTGGTGTTCCTCCCCAGGGATGGGGCTCCTGAAGCTGAACCCGCTGCCCAGCCCTGGGGTGCAGACTGCGGCCGGCTCCTGACCCGGGGGGGCCCTGACCCTCTGTGTGCGGGGGCTGCAGCCCACCAGGCTGCAATTGCCTTAGGCACGAACCTCCGCGTGATCCGGCACAGCCCGATGGTGGCTCCTCCATCACCTGCCCCAGGACAGAGGGTGAGCTGAGGTGAACAAAACATCATCTGTGGTCATACGCTCTCTCAAACTCTTGTCTCCAAGCCAAACCCCTGCCAAAACAGCAGATTTCCATCTCTGCCCCCCGCCCCCAGCCTGCAGCCATCTCAGCCAACTGGGGAGGACAAACGCATTTCTCTCTGCTCCCCTTTTCCTAGCAGGATCCCACCCATCCCCGGCAGGTTACAGACGGCAGAGCTGGGCCTGAGCCTGGAGCACGAGCAGGCTCCAGACATGGGGCTGATGGAGGAACGCACCCTTCCTCCTTCTGGAGCAGGCGAAGGCTCTGCCCCGAGGGACATGGATGGCCAAGCCCTGGCCATCGGCGCACAATGACCCCGCACAACGACTGGGCACCTCACGCAGCCCCCCCAAACTCGCCTCATTGAAATGTACGGGGGGGCACACACCGAGCAACCCCACTGACTCCCTCCACATCCCCCAAGTAAAACCATCACTGCCACAATGGGCCCCGCTCCTACAAAGGGGCCGGTTCAAAGTCAACGTCTCCCTTCCCCTCCGCCTGTATATGAAAGGGAGCAGGAATGCGTTTGAGGCCTTGGCGGGCTGGGGGGCTTCCTGGGGGGATGGAGAGAAAGAGCAGGTTGGCAGGAGGAGGGGGTCCTGCTGGGGAACAATAAATCAAAGGGAAAGAGAGTTACTGCCCAGCCAAGGATCTTCTGAAACCCTGGGCCGCAGCAGGAGCCCGGGAGGAGCAGGGCTGATGGCTGCGATTGGAGTCCCGCAGCGAGACTTCCTCTGCCCGCCGGCAGCGGGCAGGCAGCAGAGCAGGCGGCGGGGCAGGCAGTGGGACAGGCAGTGAGCAGGCAGCAGGGCAGACAGGGGGGCAGACAGCAGGGCAGGCAGCACGGTAGGCAGTGGGGCAGGCAGTGGTGCAGGCAGTGAGCAGGCAGCGGGGCAGGCAGTGGGTAGGTAGTGGGGCAGGCAGCAGGGCAGATAGCAGGGCAGGCAGTGGGGTAGGCAGTGGGGCAGACAGCAGATCAGGCAGTGGGTAGGCAGTGGTGCTGGCAGTGGGGCAGGCAGCGAGTAGGCAGTGGGGCAGGCAGCGGGGCAGACAGCAGGGCAGGCAGTGGGCAGGCAGTGGGTAGGCAGTGGGGCAGGCAGCGGGGCAGATAGCAGGGCAGGCAGCAAGTAGGCAGTGGGGCAGACAGGGGGGCAGGCAGTGGGACAGGCAGTGGGCAGGCAGCGGGGCAGGCAGTGGTGCAGGCAGCGGGGCAGGCAGTGGGGCAGGCAGTGGGGTAGGCAGTGAGTAGGCAGCGGGGCAGACAGGGGGGCAGGCAGTGGGGCAGGCAGTGAGTAGGCAGTGGGGCAGACAGCAGGACAGGCAGTGGGGCAGGCAGTGGGGCAGGCAGGGGTAGGCAGCAGGGCAGGCAGTGGGGCAGGCAGTGGGTAGGCAGCAGGGCAGGCAGTGGGTAGGCAGTGGGGCAGGCAGCGGGTAGGCAGCAGGACAGGCAGTGGGTAGGCAGTGGGTAGGCAGTGGGGCAGGCAGTGGGGCAGGCAGCGGGTAGGCAGTGGGTAGGCAGTGGGGCAGGCAGTGGGGCAGGCAGTGGGGCAGGCAGCAGGCAGGCAGTGGGTAGGCAGTGGGGCAGGCAGTGGGGCAGGCAGCGGGTAGGCAGTGGGGCAGCCCTGCCTGCATGGCACCGGGGTGCCAGCATCCCTGGCAGCACGGCCTGGGGCCTGGCTCTCCCCTCGGCATGGCGGAACCCAGCGCCGCAGCACAAGGTGCCTCCCCAAGCCCGGGCAGCGGTTCCCCCCAGGCAGGTCCCAGGGCTGGGGGCTCATTCGGGGTTGCCCCAGTCCCCGCTGACGAGCTTTTTGCCTCCTCAGGTCATTTTCCTGGGGCTGCTCTCCCTCCCCAGAGCAGCCTGGCACAGCCGGCACAGGCAGCCCGGCACATGCCCAGCCAGGCGCCAGGAAGGGGCTTTAATTCCAGCTCATCCTCTTGGTCATTTTTTTTTTTTTTTAATTTAAAGACATATCACTACTAGGGAGGAAATGTTCCACTGCCCTCAACGCGCGGCAGTGCCATGTGCTGGGCTGGGGGCTGCTGCTGGCACTGGGTGCCAGTCCCTGCACAGGAGTCCTTGGGTGCCAGCCCCTGGGTACGAGTCCCGGGGTGCCAGCTGCTGGGTGCCAGTCCCTGCATAGGAGTCCCGGGGTGCCAGTCCCTGGGTGCCAGCCCTCTCGGGAGCCAAAGCAAGTGCTTCGTAACCAGCATCAGGCGCTTCCCCCCGGTCCCACCAGCAGCCCCGTCCCCATCCCACCCCGTGGGGGAGGCTCCTCCATCCTATCTCTTCGGCATATCTCCAGTGCGAGACGGCCGCAGGCTCCCAGTAATCCGGGTTAATAAACAGGGAGCAGCGCTGGCAGCGGGATCGCCCCTCGCCCTGCTCCAGCCGGAGCCAGGGGTGCCCGCGATGCCGGTGCCGGGCCCGTACCCGGGAGCCGGCATCGGGCAGGCAGATCCCGGCAGAGCCCAAGCTCGGGGAAGCTCCCGGTGCCGGGGCAGGAGGGAGGGAAGGGGGCAAATACCTGGAGCCGGCCCCGATAGCGCCATTGTGCAGGGCGGTGGGAGAGGAAAGCCCTGCAGATAGAGAAAATATCAAGCGCGCTCCATTGTGGAGCAGATGGGGCTGATAGCCAGGGCTGCAATCAGCCCTCCCGCGGCACACCCAGAGCTCCGGGGGCCTCCACCGGCTCCGGGAAGGACACGATCCCCCCGAGGCACGGCCTTCCTCTCCGGGGCGAGGAAGAGGAGAAGGGCAGTGGGAGCGTGAGGGAGCCGGGGAGCCCCAGCTTTGTCCACGGGGCGCTCTGCGGGGCTCCCCGCGGAGCCGCGAGGCTCTGCCGCCGGGACCAGGCGGAGCGGAGGGGCGAGAGGCGATGGCCGAGCCCTTGTCCAGCCCTCCCGCTGCACCGTGGCACCCGCGTCCCCGGGCCTTGTCCAAGCGGCGGCTCCGGGCAGGCTGCCATTCCCGCCTGCACCCCCCCGGCCTTGGCTGCCCCCGTTTCCCCGAGCAATCCCAGTTCCCTGCCCTTGCCCAGACCCTGCGGCACTGGGGAAGTTCCCAGGTGGGGGAGACCCTGGGGCTGATGCTGCCCCGACATGTGGAGACGTGGGTCCCACCGAGCACCCCCGAGCTGTGCGGGGGGGCGGGGTGCGACACCCCGCAGCCGGGTCCCTCGCCCGGCCCCGGGCCTCTCCTCCCGCCGCCCGAAGGGACGGGTGAGGGGGGGGGGACGCACCCCCACCCCCCCCCCTCGTCGCACTTTCCCCCTCGGGCGTCCCCCCACCACCACCTCCCTCCCCCCCTCGGGGATCAAGTTCACGCCCGACCCACCGGTGCGGGGCCAATGGGGGCCGGGGTCCATTTCCATACGGCCCGGCCCGGCCCGGCCCGGCCCCGCCGCCCTCAGAGACCCCAGCGGCGCCGCAGCAGGGAGGCAGCGGCCGGCGGGCGGCCGGGCCGAGCCCCGCAGCCCCCGCATGGAGCCCTAGGGCGGCGGGCAGCATGTTCAGCCCGGACGGGGGGCTGCCGGCCGCCCCCTTCGGCCTCCTGCCCGACGCCGGGCCGCCTTTTCCCCGCGGCGGCTTCGACGGGGCGGCCGCCCAGCCGCTCTTCTTCCCCTTCGCCGCCGAGCCCGAGGCCGCCCGCGACCCGCCGCCGCCCCGCGCCTGGCTGCCCCCCCCCGCCGGGCCGCCCGCCAAGGCGGAGGCGCGCCCGGGCCGGCCCTGCCGCCAGCCCTCGCCCGAGCCCCGCGCCGCCGGCTGCTGCGGGCCCGCTTGGCCCGCACCGCCCTGGGCCGGGCCCGCCGCCCCCAGCGCCGCCAACGCCGCCCTGCCCGGCCCGCCCTTCCCCGGCCCCGCCGCCGCCGCCTTCCCCGGCCCCCAGCTCTGCCCCGCCACCCTGCAGCCGGGCTCCGGCGGCCTCTCCGGGCTGGGCAGCAGCGGCAGCTCCAGCGGCGCCGCCAGCGAGGGGGGGACACTCCAGCGACAGCGGCGACGAGGTGAGACTCGACGGGACGGGGACGGGCTGCCCTGCCCCCGCCGCCCTCCGCTCCCGGAGGCACCGCGCTGCTCTCCCTGCCCCGGCGCCCTGCGGAGGCGGGGAGCGCAGCCGGGGCTCGCTGCCGGCCGCCCCGTCGGGACGGGGAGCTGCCTGGCCACCCCCGGGCATCGTCGGGCAGGCAGGGACCCTGCCGGTGCCGTTCTGCCTGTGCCCAGCGCCGGACTCGGCCCGGCTGGGTCGGGGGAGCGCTTCGGGGAGGCTGCTTTAGGGTGAAAGAGGTGGTTTGGGGGACTGGGAGAGCAGCTTTCGGTCGTGCTGGCCGTCGTCCCTCTTACACGACGCCGCAGCCCGGCTCGGGGGGATGCTCGGGGCAGGCAGCGCGGCCCCCCCGGTTCCTGGCAGCCCCCTCGGCCGGGCGGGGACGGCCGCCGCGGGCACCGAGGGTTGTCGGGGCGCGGGCAGAGCCAGCCCGGAGGCGAAAGGGGTGGCAAGGGTAGTTACCAGCATTTGTGGCAGCTGTATTTTGGGTTTGGTTTGAGTATTTTTAAGTCGTGGTGTAGCATAAGCCCGTCCCTCCCAGGCAAGCACGCCTCGGGAGTACCAGCGGCAGATGATGCCGGGGTTTGGTGCGAGGTTCCTGCGAGCTGTTGCGGGTGTGTTGGGGTGGGTTTGTGCGGCGCCGTGCCGGGTGTGTGCCGTGGGGATTCAGGAGCTCCCACGCACGTCACGGTGGGAGCGTGGGGATGCGGGACCGGGGGCGGCAGCTGCGGCGCCGGGCAGGGGGCAGGAGGAATGGCTTTTCCCGGCTGAGGGCGGGGTAAGGGTTCCCCGTGGCAGGGATGCTCCGGGCTTCTTGCTGCCGCTGTACGCCAGGGATTAAAAACCGAGATTTGTTGGCAGGAGGGACGCCTGTAAAATCCGACATTGCGCTGCAAATGTGGAAATCGGGGAAAAGATAGCAAAATGCCCCCGCAGCAGTTGGCTGCGCTGCAGGGAGGAAGAGAAGCCCCTGGGGAAGCAGCTTTCCAGAAGGGAAAGGGCGCTTTTTTTTTTTGGTCTGTGGCAAAGAAGCGTTTGAATCCCGAAATACACTCGAATCACGGGCGCTTTCACCGTTGACTCATCTGAGCCATTTCACCTGCCCCGGGCACAGGCGGGAGCGGGGCTGGCGAGGGGTTGCCCCATGCCCGAGAGCCGTGGGGAGGTGGGCGCCCACGCCCCGGGATAGCGGAGCCCGTGGGGACGTGTCGTGGGAGTGGGGTGATGCTGGGACCATCGGCAAATACGCCCGTCAATGCTGCCTCTGGTCAGGCCACGAGGGTCCGAGCCTGGGGGCACAGGGGACACTCCCAGGGCACGTTCGGGCAGATCAGGAGCTCAGGGTGCTCCCGGGACCTGCTTTCTGTCCCCTGGGCCTCTGCCACACCAGCGTGGTGTGAGCTGGGTGATGTGCCGTGGACGGGGGGGTGTCTAGGGAGCCCTGCGTTGGGCAGGGTGAGGTGGAGGCCCTTTGGGGTCCCTGAGCAGAGCGCCTTGTTCAGGGGCTGGGGAAAACCCTTCTGGCACCCACCCCGTCACCCAAGGACCGCATCGCTCGGAGGTGGCGGCGGCTGGTGGGTGTCAGGGCTGGGCCCTCTCCTGCCCCCATCTCACGCTGACCACGACACACCGACAGGCTCCGCTCTTGGCAGCCCCTGGTCGCCAGTTGTCCCCTCTCAGTTTGTCTCTGCCCCTGCCAGGATGCGCCAACCTCGGAAGAGCTGGAGCAGTTCGCCAAGGACCTCAAGCACAAGCGCATCATGCTGGGCTTCACCCAGGCTGATGTGGGGCTGGCTCTGGGCACCCTCTATGGTAAGGGTCCGGTGGGGGGTCCTCGCCTCCCCCTCACACCCGGGGGGAAGGGAGGGGCCTGGGAGGGGGATGGAGCACCTGGGAATAGGGATTTGTGCTCCTTAACGACCTGCAAAGGAGGCGGTGAGCACCGGCCCCGGGGCTCCTGGGGCTCCCAGCCCTGTTAAGTGCTCACTCAAGCTGGAAAGGTTTGATAACAAGAAACTGCTTTAAAATACCTACAGCTTCTTAGTCGTTTCAGTGCTTTAAATCCTTGCTGAAACAGCCGGGAGAATGCCTTTTGTGGTCCCCTATCCCCAGGGACGGGGGGGATGCTGGGGGGCTGGTGGCGGGGGGCAGGAGCGATGCGGGACCTGACCCCCTCCCCGCCCGCGCAGGGAAGATGTTCAGCCAGACGACCATCTGCCGCTTCGAAGCGCTTCAGCTCAGCTTCAAGAACATGTGCAAGCTGAAGCCGCTGCTGCAGCGTTGGCTCAACGAGGCGGAGAACACGGACAACATGCAAGAGGTAGGGGTAGGGGGCTGGGGAGGGCCGGGACGCGGGGGCAGCGCACCCCGCCGAGCCAGCCCTTTGACACCTGCCTTTTGGGAGAGGAGAGAGGAGCAGCCATGCACAAATCCCCCCCCCCCCGCCACTTTGTGACAACTGTGGCAGCTCCCGTCTCAGGGCAGCCAGGTCCTGCATGGGTAGGAGGCGCAGCTTGCTGCTCCCTGGGGAGCCCGGAGCGATGCAGGAAGACATGCCCAACCCTCCCGCACCAGCTACAGGCACTGCTGGGAGGCTGGGAACGGCCCCAGTTGCAGTGGGGTGACAGTCAGTGGACAGTCACAGGGACAAAGCCTGTCCCCATCCCTTCTAGACCTCTGTTGCCAGCCACACGTAAGCCCAGAGCCTGGTGGGAACATTGCCGGTCCTGTGACCAAGTCTGTGGCCTCTCTCATTTCCAGATGTGCAATGCAGAGCAAGTGTTGGCCCAAGCCCGGAAGAGAAAACGCAGAACCAGCATTGAGACCAACGTGAAGGGCACGCTGGAGAGCTTCTTCCGCAAGTGCGTGAAGCCCAGTCCTCAGGAGATCTCCCAGATCGCCGAGGACCTCAACCTGGACAAAGATGTAGGTTGGGAAGGTTTGCGGGGTGGGTGCCCAAAGCCACCTGCACGAGGCCAGTTTGATAGCGGAAGCTGCGGGAGAGTCGCTGGGGCTGGTAGCCACCATCGGCCCGTGTGAGCCCAGCCCTAGGAGGAGCTGTGGCAGGGAGGGTGCTGTGCCGGCGGGTCAGGGTGCTGTGGAGATGCCGTCTGCTTGTCACCCGTGCAGTGCCTGGGTTCGCCTCCTCACCCTTCCCCATCTCCCCTCCCTCGCAGGTGGTCCGGGTCTGGTTCTGCAACCGGCGTCAGAAAGGCAAACGGCTGCTGCTGCCCTTTGGCAACGAGGCGGAGGGAGTGATGTACGACATGAACCAGTCCCTGGTGACCCCCGGCCTGCCCATCCCGGTGACGTCCCAGGGCTACAGCCTGGCGCCCTCCCCGCCCGTCTACATGCCACCCTTCCACAAAGCCGAGATGTTCCCTCAAGCGCTGCAGCCCGGGCTCTCCATGAGCAACAGCAACCACTGAACCGGGGGCTGCGGGGGCTGGCGGCGGGGCTGGGCTGGCTCTCTGGGGGCAGCTCCCCCCTGCTTTGCCCCGAGAAGGCACGGGCACGGCCCCGCTCCCGCCCCCAGGGCTGCCTCAGGGCTTTCGGGGTGCGAGGGGCAGGGGAAGGGCTGGGAGCCTGGCACGGGGATGGTGCCCCCTCTCTGCGGCTGCTCCCAGCGCTTCCCAGTTATGCGGGTTTACTGGTCCCAGCAGCGTCGGCCCCACTCCGACCTCTTGAGGGGCAGCCTCTCCTGCCCCACTGCACCCCACTGAAGCCTCGTGTCCCCGGGGCGCTGAGCCTGCCCCAGCCCAGCCAAGCTGCTCTCCCGCAAGACCCAGAAAAAAAGCATTTTTTAGTTCTTTGGAGGGGGGGGGGAGGGAGGGGAGGGGGGAGGGGATGGTTTTATTATTTTTTTTTTTATATGGTTTTTGGTTGTAGTTTTTAAAAAGTAAAACTCTTGGTAGTGATTACTAGTTTCCCAGGTGCCCCCTCCCCGTCACGTGGAGCGGGGCAGGGGCGCTGTGCCCAGGGCCGGGGTCCCCGGCGGCTCTGCCCACGCTCCCGGGCAGCCGGGGCAGGGGGGAGCTGAGGGGCGGTGCGTGGGGCTGGAGCAGAGCCCCCCCGGCGCCCCTCTCCCTCACCCGCCCCTGGGTAGGCTGGCGGGGCTTGTTTTTTTGCGGGGGGGTGTGCGTGCGTCTGCCCTCCCTGGCCCATGTGTCCTCCCTGGCCCTTGTGTCCAGCGTCACCCCGTGTCCCCTGTGCCCTCCCCGCTCTCCAGCCGTTGTCCCTCTGCCCCAGCCCGGCTGCCCAGGGACCATCTTTCCTCAGGGGGTTCCCAGCCCAGGGGGGCCGACACCATCCTGTCCATGCTGCCAGCACCCCCGTGCCTTTGAGCCTGCTGTAGTTGATTTTTATATTTTTTTTTTCCCCCTTAATCACATTCCTTCTGGCAATTTAATAAATCTCGGTTCTTTGGGGCATGAGCATGAGTTTAACCCTTTCCTTGCCTCCCTTGCACGGTGCCAGGCAGCCCAGCAGTGGGGGTTTGGCTGCGTGTGGGGGCACGGTGGGGCTGGACCGGTGCACCCAAATAGGGCTCGCCTGTCCCCGTCATGCCACCAACACCCGGCTCTCGCTGCCTGCAGCCTGGCCCGCTACCAGGAATGGTGGCAGCTTGGCCCTGGAGGGACACCAGCTTGTCGGGACTGTCCCCACCCCGGAGCAGAGGTGCTCAGGAGCGGGGTGGATGTCGCCTTCCACCCGGCTTGAGCTGGTTTTTCCGTAGCTGCTTTTGGGAAGGGTGGGAGCCTAGCGGGATCTCGCTTGCAGGCTGCTCGCGCCCCGGGGTGGGCAGGGGAGAGGGACGGGAAGCCTGGGCTGTCCTCGCCATGGGGCTGCCAGCGGGGCATGGCCGGGTGAGGGATGCTCCCGTGTGCGTGGTGCGCCTGAGGCAGCCCGGCAGTGGCCGTGGGGCCGGTGCCAGCCCAGCTGGGAGAAGCGAGTGTCTGGGGGGTGACACCTCTCTGCACGCTGTCGCTGCTGCAGCCCGGTTTGCCACCAGCCTGCGCCCCAGCGGGATTTTTCCCCTGAGCAGAAGCGATGAAATGACCAAACCTGCAGGGAAACTTGCTGAAAATCCCCCTTTTCAGCTCAGCTGCCAGTAAAAGAGGGGTTTGCTCTTGGGCCAGCCTGCGGCCGTGCTCCCGCGGGCCAGGCAGGAGCGGGGGTGACTGCGGGCAGCTGCTCGCAGGGCACCTCGGAGCCTGCGCGGCGTCGGGGTGCGTGCCGGGCTGGGTGCCAGCCCCGTGGGCAGGATGGGATCCCCTTGGCTCGCCCTGCGTCCCCGCCTGCTCCCCGGTGCCTGGGTACACAGGGCCACGTCCCTGCCTGCCCACAGGGTGGGCGCGCAGCCGGGCACAGCACCCGCTGGCAACTCTCCCCCTTTGGCTGCCTGGCACTTTGGGGGGCGGGTGGTCTGGGGGTGCCGGGGGCTGGTGATCGGCAGGGTCAGCAGCAGAAAGCTTGGGAAGGATGTCGCCTTGAGGTTTGCTTCTCCACGTTTCCACTGCCTCATTTCCCGCTCCAGCAAAAGGCCAGCCGGGCAGGAGCCCCAGGACCCCCAGATCCCCCTGCCCCAGCACCCTGCCTGCGGGTGCTCAGCGCCCCTCCTGCTCCATTTTCTGTTGACCCAGAAGACAAAACGGGACGGAAATCGGAAGCCACAGAAATGAGAAGAGTGCGCCGTGCCTGTCAAACTGTGACCCAGCCGAGGGCTGAGCTGGGGACTGAGCTGGGGACGCGGTGAAGCGCCAGCTGGGGTCAGGAATGTCCCCTCTGCTGAGGGGGTGTTGCCACATGGCTACACCCTGGGCACGGGGAGCACGTCCCGGAGGGCAGCAGGCAGCTCGCGGGGTGGCAAGGGTGAGGTTGGGCAACTTTGGGGCTGCAGTGAGGGAAACCAGGGGAGACATGGGACAAAACCAGAGGAAGGCACGGATGGAGCCGTTGTGTCCCACCCCCTGGTCCTGTCACCCAAAGCCAACATCTGCCACCGGATGGGTGCTTCCCCTTCGGGTGTCTGGGCATTGCCCGTGCCCAGGGCGCAGGGTGCCCACACCGCAGGTGTCTCCGTGCAAGGTCCCGTGGTGCAGGGTGTGTGCCTGGTGCGGGGTGCCCACAGTGCAGTGTGTGCGTGGCACAGGGTCCGGCACTGCAGGGTGCTGGCAGCGCGGGTGCCCATGGTGCGTGCGCAGTGCAGGGTGCGCAGGGGCTCGGCAGTGCCCAGGGCACACGGAGGTGGCCGCTGGTGCTGCGGGGAGCCCATGGGACAGACTTTGCTCCGGCCTCGCAGCGAAGCTCCGGACGCGGCTCCGGACGCCTGCACCTCGCTGGCTTCCTGCGGCAGCAGGGCAGGCGTGCCGGCAGAGGAGCGAGAAACCACAGCATCCCTCCGCCTCGGCCTGGCACTGAGCAGGCTGAGATTGCTCTCGAGAGCATCCGCTGTCCTGCCCGTCCTCGCCGGCACGGTGACACCCACAGCCCGGGGGGGTGGGGTGTGGGGGGGAAATGGGTGCCGCCGGGCTGTGCCGGGAAGCGGCGGAGCGGAGGCTGTGCTCTCTGTCCCTGCCACGGGCACCAGGCCCCCCCCGCCTGCCCGAGCTCGGCTCCTCCACCCCAGCCACCATGGGGCCTCCGCCACCGGGGCTTCGCCACTCAGCAGAAGGTGCTGGGGGGGTGCACAGAGCGATGGCAGGGAAGGTTGGGGAAGCCCCGAGCCCCTCAGCACCCCCCTTGCCCAGCCCAGCCCCTGTGGCACAGGCGAAGCCTCTGCAGCACTGTGTCATTTATTTCCAAAGCACCTTCTCGTCCTGCCAGCACCCTGGCGAGGTAGGTCAGTGTCGGACCTGGGGGCGGGGAGGGGGGGGTTAGTCCTGTTTTGCAAGAAATTAAGTGACACAGGGTTGCTCAAGGTCCTGGTGTGGCAACAGCTGGGCTGGGAGGAGCGGTCGGGGCTCCCACATCCCTCCCTGCCCCACATCCCGGGCTGTAGGAGGGTGCCCCACGCTCCCCCCGCCCCCAGTATCCTCTGCCCAGATGCGTCCCTGGTGGTCCCAGCACGCCCCAGCCCCGCGCTAGGTGTTGAACCAGCTCGCCAGGTTGGGATAGACACGGCCGCGGGGCAGGCTGGGGTAGACGGTGCAGATGGTGCAGATGCGCTCCCTCCAGTCGGCGTAGAGCTTCACGCTGTACCTCTTCTGCCAGGCAAAGAACTGCCGGTAGCGGCTGGAGTTCATCGTCTTCAGGAAGGTGGCCAGCTCTGCCAGGGAACTGAAGTCGTCGACGTGAATGAAGGAGTCTGCAGGGATGAACTGCTCGTAGTTGGCCCGGGGAGGCCCCAGCACCACGGGCACGGTGCCGGCCATCAGCGAGTTCCTCCAGAGCTTCTCGGTGATGTAGTCCTGGTGGATGGAGTTCTCGAAGGCCAGGTAGAACTTGGACTTGGACGTAGTTGGCAAGAGACAGTCCTTGCAAAGAGGCTTTTTGTTTGCTTTCCCGTATATGTTCACGTGGAGGTACCTGGAGAGGTTTTTGTAGACTTCAGCTCTTTTCTGAGTCCTGTGGTAGTTGCTGATAACCCAGGACACCAAGTTGGTCTTTCTGGGGATGTTCACCGTGGCTGACTGGTTTGGCACAAGCTTGCCGTAGGGGATGAAGATGTCCGAGTCCTGTCTGTAGGTCATCACCCAGTTGAAGGTCTGGTTCCATCCCGCTAGAGCTTTAGTGTTGGAGGGGGACTCCAGGGAGACCCACACCCAGTTCTGCCCCGGCGGCCTTTCCGTGGGCAGCCTGTCCCTGCCAGGCTGGAGCCTGGCGTGGGGGAACACCACCACGTTTGCCTGGCCCAGGAGCCACTGCTCCGTGGTGAGCCAGCAGCCCACGATGCCGTAGAGCTCATGGCAAACGTCCCCGCTGATGTTGGGGACCTGCTTTGAGGGCCATTTCCACACCAGGACCAGCAGTGGCTCAGTGTGCTTGGGGGCTTCTCCGGAGACCTCGGAGGGGTTGAGGAAGAACTTCAGTTTCCAGAGGGTGGTTATAAACACCCCGGCGGTGACCACTGCCTTCGTGCTGGGCCGGCCCCACAGTGGCCGTGGCAGTGGCAATGCCCGGGGCATGCTGCTGGGCTGGCTGTCACCTCCAGTGGCAGAGCTGATGCATGGGGGAGAGGAGAGGCCACCAGGGGCCGTTAGCTCAGCTTGCCGGGGGCGAGGGGTGGTGGGGAGGCACTGGGGCCAGTGGAAATGGAGAAAGGGCTTCTCCACAAAACCTGAGCCCCAGTGTCACCCCTGGCCCATCTGCGGGCCCCTGCCTCCCCTCAGGGTCCCCCAAGCACCTAGTGTCACCTCATGGTGGCTTTGTGTCACCCTCCCATGGTCCCCAATGTCCCCATCGCCGGGGCGAGCAGGGATGCTGCTGAAGGGGGGCAGAGCCGATGGGCAGCAGCCACCCGTCCCCCCCCGCCGCAACTGCCTGGCGCCGCTCCCCATTACATGCACGAGGGACACGGCCCTTGGTACTTGCTCCGTGCCTCAGTTTCCCCACCTGACAAACAGCCGTGGCCCCACTCCACCCTTCCCGCTTTGCCCGGGGCAGGTCAAGCCTGAAATGCAGGCAGCCTTGCCGCCGCCAGGCTCCAAAGAACGGTGCCTGGGGGTCTGCAGGGTAGGGCCACGCACCAAAGGGCAGGGGGGAACGCCCGAAGTCCTGCCTGAATAACCCCACGGTGAGGCCCCAGCTGCAAACCCGGGTGCCCCTGGGAGTGACTGGGAAGTCTGAAACCCTGCTCGGGGCCAGACTGGAGTGTCCTGCCCGGGAAGTGCCCCCCCCGCTCCAGCACCCTCCTATGGCGATGGCAGGGCTCTCCCCAGACTCAGGGGGCTCTCTGCAGGCTTCAGGGGGCTCTCCCCAGCCACCAAGGGCACGGGGAGCCCCAGCAGGCTGGGAGCTTGCAGCCTCGGTGCCCCAAACACTATTTTATTTTCAGGGTGTCCCAGTGGGCCAGTGGCCCGTGGGCAGGGTGGGCAGAGCGGCGCAGGCAGGGAGCCGTTTGGGGCTCAGCCCACAGGCGTGCGGGAACCCCAGCCATGAGATGCTCTGATGGGAAGGGAGCAGTGGCGGGGGCGGCGAGGGGGACACTTGGGGGACCCACAGGCCGTCCGTGGCATTTGGCGCCAAAGGCAGTTTCCCTTTTGAGGTAACCTCTGAACACGCGTCGGCTGCCCGAGCCCCGCTGCCGGTCAGGGCTGGGAGGGTTCCTCTGCAGCTTTGGAGCCTCCTGGAGAGCAGCGCCCCGCTTCCCCACCCCAGCCACCGCAGCTTTGCTGTGAAAAATCCCTTCTCTGCCTTGGCCCGCTCCGTCTGTCCTGCTAAAATACGCAAGCTAAGTTTAGGCTCCGGAAAAACCTGGCATCCGAAGAGGGGAGTGTTGGGAAAGCTTTGCCAGCTCCCTGCACTACACGCCGGTGTTTGGGGTCCCCCTGCACACCGCTCCCGGCAGTGGGGATGCTCCCCCGGCTTTGAGGGGACACCGCACTCCGGCAGTGCCGGGAGCCAACGCGTTTCTCAGCCCCTCTCCCCGCAGCCCAGCTCAGACTTACCGGGGAAGGGCCGGCGCGGCGGCGTGCGAGGTGCCTGCGTGCGTCTGCCCGGGCAGCTGCCAGCGCTGGGCTGGGGCACTCGAGGGCTTCCTCTTTTTTGCGGTTTTGCCTCGTCCCGGCCCCTCGGCGGGTCCTTCCTGCTGCGTGTGGCAGCTGGCACGGCACTTCCCCTGTGCCGCGCAGGCAGCGATGCGACCCACGGCTGGGTATGTGCCCCAGGGGCAGGTGCATGCCCATGGCCCACCGCAGCTGCGTGGGCGCCCTGTGACTGGGTGGGTGTCCCGTGGCTGGGTGGGTGCCCCACGGCTGGGTGGGTGCCCCACGGCTCGTGCGTGTCCCGTATGCGAGAGGGTGCCCCATGGCTGGGTGCGTGCCCCACAGCAAGGTGGGTGCACTGTGGCTGAGCGGGTGCCCCATGGCTGTGTGAGCGACCCATGGATGGGTGGGTGCTACATGGCTGAGCACGAGCCCCATAGATATGTGGGTGCCTCGTGGCTGGGTGCCACTGGCCCATGGCTAGTGCATACCCTGTGACTGCCCCACGGCCAGGTGCTGCACACAGCTGGGTGTCTGCCCCCCAGCTGGTTGCGTGCCCCCATGCCAGGGTGGGACGCTGTTATGCAGTGCACACCCCATGGCAGGTGCTGCCCCACAGCAATGCACTGGCACCCCCGGGAGAGGCTCCCAGCGCCAGTACTGCTCCCAGCTCCGCTCCCACGCATCCCCGTGTGCTTCCCCCACCAGTCTCTGGCCGGGCTGCGGTTCCTTGGAGTAGGTGCGTGTGGCCCCACGTGGGATCTCAGTTCCCCAGAGGGGTTTCCCAGGTGCCAGATTTGAAACCGAGCCCAAATCCCGGCTCCTTTCTGCCAAGCGCCTCTCCCGTCCCAGCTGCCAGCCAGAGCCCCGGAGCCCCGGCCGGGCTGCAGTTTGCCAAGGTGCCCGTCCCCGCTTTGCCTGACAGAGCCATGGCCATGCACGGGGTAACGCTGCCCGGGGGGGCTGTGCCGAGCCCATGGGGCAGCTCTGCTAGCTGGCGACTTTGTGCCAAAGAATAGCCACAAATACTCTTTTGCTGAGACCGCTATTATTATTATTATTATTATATTATTATTATTCTCAAAAGCAGGATTGTCAGGCCCGGCTGCACGCCCCTGGCACACGCAGCTCCCTCTGAAATCACCCAGGGGCAGTCAAACAGCGAGATGCTCATTCGGCTCGGACGGGAACTCGGCGCTTCCTCAGCATTTGCTGCCACCCACGGAGGAGCTGGTGGGGATGGAGCCCCGGAGCCCCAGCCTGGCACTGCCACCTGCTAGCGGTGGGCAAGTCCCTCTCGGCAGGGGCTGGGAAGGAGCCGGTGCCGTGCCTGGGTGCGTGTGCCAGGGGTCCAAATGCCCTGCCTGCGCTGGGACCGGTGCAGACAGGGCCCTGCCCTCAGCCTCGCCAAGGTGTTTCCCGTCTGCCACCCGCAGAATGGTTGAAAACAGGATGCCAGCCTGACTTTGGCTCCCACTGACTCATCTTGCAACCGTCAGCTGAGGTGGCACCGGCAGCACCCAGGAGCTGCCGAGCTCCGGGCACCTGCCCTGGCTGAGGTGCTTTTTGCCAAAATGGGAAGCGGGCTGCGGACCTGCCCCCATCCCGCTCTGCCCACGCGCCTGGTTGTTTCCCTCGCTGGCACTGCTGTCTGGGCACCAAGTCTCTCACAAAGCCCTGGCAGGGGAATAGAGATGGGGAAACTGAGGCAGCATCAGGGACGGGAGCTCCGCAGCGTGCAGCACTGTCCCTGGGGCTGGCAGGGGCACACACAGAGCTGGGAGTGGGACCCCAAACTGCTCCCTGGGGGTCCCTCAGGCTGCTCGAGCAGCTCTGGGGACTGCACCCCCCCTGCACCCTTGCTCCTGCCGGCTGCCCGGATGCAGGGAACAAGGATGGCCGGAGCGTTGGTGGCGAGGTGAGGAGCTGGGCAGTGGCTTGGCACAGCGCCATGCCACCGCCGGGGTATAGCAGGGCTCTGTGGTTTCAGTGTCACCGCAGGAGCCCTCGGAGGCCAACTGCAGCTCTGGGCTGGGTTGTTTTTCCCGCCCGGCCATGTCCCCTGTTTCCTGTTATCTTCTCTCAGCCCTTTTCTGCATGTCTTCCCCTGCGTGACTGAGAGCCCGGATACCGGGTGCTGCACAGCCTGCAGGGTGCTGTTCCCAGCCTGGCCCGCCCCAGCCCCGCCAGCCGAAGGCAGCGCTCCCTGCCCGGCTGGAGCTGTCAGCATTGTCCCCGCTGCCGTCCCTGTCCCCCCCTGCGCAGCCCTGGGGACCGGGTCCACACAGGAAGGGGCCGTTCCCCTCTGCAGAGGACAGCACTGGGGACAGCAGTGACCACAAGGTTTCCCCGGGGGATGCAGGATGGATGGCGGAGTATGAGGGAGCTTTTCCCTGGCACTTGTTGCTGTCGCTCCCGGGTGCTGCCCCAGGACGCCCTGGCAGCTTGGGGGGTACTTGTAGCTGGTGCATCCAGGCACCCTGACCCCCACGGCCTAGGGAGGGGGCAGCGCAGTGCCACAGGCTCGGAGCCGGGCTGGGAGCTGGGGCCAGCTCTGCCCAGGTGTGCTGGGCAGGAGCCCCCACTGCCCCGGGGCCAGGCAATGGGACCATCCGGTAATGCCAGCACCGGGCAGGGAGCTTTGTGCGGGTGGGTGCTGCCATCTGCAGATGACCCCACACAGATGGAGGAGCTCGGCCATCCCGCGAGGAAGTCTCCTGAGAAGTGCTCAGGGCCTCAGGTCCACGGAGGAGATGGGCCACCGGGTCCTCGGGGCTGTGCTGCCCCATGGCACATTGCTGGGTCTGTCTCTCGCTGGCCCCTCACGGGGTTTTGTGGTCGTGCCAAGCAGAAGAGGAGCTGCAAAGTTCACCAAGACCCACCCAAGGGCAACAGGAGGGAGGGAGGCAGGAGACCCAGGCCCAGGGCTTTGAGCCCACGGCCCCAGCCATGACCCTCTCCTCTGCGCCCCTCTGTGCTGGGGACCCTCTCTGCGGCAGGGTAGGGGTTTTGAGGTGTTTCTAGTGTGGGCTGGGGACAACCCACATGCAGTCCTCCAGGAGGAACCAAGGGTGCACGCATCCCTCCTTCCCCAGGGACCAACTAAAAGCCCCTGCAGGAGCCAAGTCCAGGGTTGGCTGAACCCCCGTGGCCCGGCTTACCTTGACGCCAGATCTCTCCGGTATTTCAAAGCTGGAGAAACACCAGCAAGCCCTGGTGTCATCTGGCGCAGCTGCCCCCGCATTACTTGTGCCAGCGGGGCACAGGTGGAAAGGGGCTCAGCCAGCCCTGGCCACCCCCTGCCCAGCTTCTCTTGCCCCCGGGAAGACCCCACAGCCCTTCCCAAACGGCCGCCCGCCCTGGGGCACCTCCACCACCATCTCCCCCTGGGCATCCCTTGTCCTCCCTCACCTCGGCACAACGTTTCACCCAGAAGTTTTTTGAATAATGGCGCTTTGTGACAGGACAAGGGGAGCTTTTGTTAGTGCCCAGGCAGCTGTCGCAGAGCCTGCCCAAAACGTAGTCACCCTTAGCAACACCACTTGGGGCTGGGGCAGCCAAAGGAGTTATTCACAGCTCCTGGCTGCACTTGGCCCTGAAAGCAGCCTGGGGACAGAGATGGTTACAGATAGGTGCAGGAGAGGAGGCAAAGGAGAGAGGGGGCTACGGACAGCCAGGAGGGAGGGAGGGGCAGGTCGAGAAATGAAGAGAACCTGAGGAATGGAAAGAGGGAGGGAGAGAGGGACAAAGTGAGGGATGGAGGGAGGGAGGGATGGAAGGAGAGGAGGAAGGATGGCAAGATGGAAACTGCATCCAGCTCTGGGGCCACCAACAGCAGAAGGACACGGAGCTGTTGGAGTGGGGCCAGAGGAGGCCACAAAGATGCTCAGAGGGCTGGAGCCCCTCTGCTGTGAGGACAGGCTGAGAGAGCTGGGGGGGTTCAGCCTGGAGAAGAGAAGGCTCCGGGGAGACCTTAGAGCCCCTTCCAGTGCCTAAAGGGGCTCCAGGAAAGCTGGGGAGGGACTCTGGATCATGGAGGGGAGCCATGGGATGAAGGGGAACGGTTTTAAACTGAAAGAGGGGAGATTGCGATGAGATGAGATATCAGGCAGAAATTCTTGGCTGTGAGGGCGGTGAGCCCCTGGCCCAGGTTGCCCAGAGAAGCTGTGGCTGCCCCATCCCTGGAGGGGTTCAAGGCCAGGTTGGACGGGGCTTGGAGCAACCTGGGCTGGTGGGAGGTGTCCCTGCCCAGGGCAGGGGGTGGCACTGGGTGGGCTTCCAACCCATTCTGTGATTCAAAGTGTTCAAGGAAGGATGGAAAGAAGGAAGGATGGAAAGAAGGAAGGATGGAAAGAAGGAAGGATGGAAAGAAGGAAGGATGGAAAGATGAATGGAGAGCTGGCCTGGCTCAATGCCTACTGCAGCTGAGGGCATCCTTCCCAGCCCTGGGGTCACAGCTGGGATGGGGGTACAGCTTGTCAGGTTGGTCATCTCCAAGAACACCTGTGGACACCCCACCAATTGTCCGTGGGATCGGTTGGGCAGGAGCCGCGGGCAGCTGGGCCCGAGGAGGGCAGGCAGCAGCCAGCATGTGGGGACAGCAATGCCCCCCTCGCACGCAGGCTGCCACAGCCACGGGCCCCCCGACGCACGTCTGTCCTGGAGGGGCAACGATGGGGGAGAGGCTCAGCTGGGGGCACCCCTCCGTGTCTCCGGCTTGGGGAGGAGCAGGGGCAGCTCCAGGCGACGTCGGGTTTCCCCGACCCGGCAGCTCCCCGGGCAGCAGCCCCGCTCCCGGACAGGCCGTACCGAGGAGAGGCGGGGGCCGGGGCCGCTGCTCTCCCTGGGAGGGGCGGGATCCACCACAGAGCGCCCGCCCGGCGGCAGGTCCCTTGTGGGAGGACGGTGCCCTCGGGGCCGGGGCCGGGCCGCTGGGCTCCAGGCCGGGCTGCGCGGCCTCCCCGAGCCCCGGCCCGGCGGTGCCTTTAAGGGGCGGTGGCGGGGGGGCGGCCCTGGGCCGGGGGCGGTGCTGCGCAAGGCCGGGCCGGGCCGGGCCCGGCGGGGCCGGGGCCGGAGGCCGGCCCGTTCCCTCACAGCCTGCTGCGGACAAAGGCGGCGGCGGCGGCACCGCGGCGGGGCATGGCGGTGGGCGGCGGGTGATCGGCGGAGCCGAGCAGGGCGGGGGGAAAGCCCTGCGGCAGGGCCGGGCCCGGCCATGGGGTTCCTGCACCAGCTCCATCTTCTGCTCTGGAAGAACGTGACGCTGAAGCGGCGCAGCCCGGTGAGCGGGGGGGCGCCGGCGGGGCCGGAGCTGCCCTGAGCGGCCGCAGCGCCGGGGGCCGCGGCGAGACCCGGGGCCGGGCGGGGCGCTGAGGGGCGGTGCGGGCCCGGCCGTGTCTGCGCCGCGGGGAGCGAGGGGCGTGGGGCCGGCCGGGTGCGAGCCCCCGGGGCGGCCGGGGATACCCCCCCCGCGCCATGCCCGGCTGCCGGCAGGTCGGGTCCCCTGCCCCGCCGTGGGCCCGGCCCGGTGGCTTCCCCAGCCCCGGGGCAGCAACAGTTGGGTCTCTCCTGCCCCGCTCTCACGCCGTGCCCGTGTCCGTGCGGGCCGCCCGGGCCCTGCGGCCGCGGGGGATGGGGGCCGGGGCCGGGGCCGTGGGCTGGGCGCCCACCCAATCCTCCGCCCTCTGCAGCGTTTCCCTCGCCGCCACGGCCCGTTCTCGGGGCCCGAACGCGCCGGGCACTTGCCAGCCCCTGTCCCCAGGCCCGCCCCCCTCCGCGCTGGGAGCCCTTTCCCCGAGCGCTCGGTAGCCGCAGGCTATAAATAGGTTTCCAAATCCTATGTGGGTCAGAGCTGCCTCTGCCCCGTGGGCTGCGGCGAACCTGCTCCCGCTCTCCGGCGTGGGGCTGAGGAGGGGTCCCGGGGGGCCTGTCCCCTCCCGGGGGTGGCAGGGTGCGCCGGGGGCGCGGATGCGGCGTAAGCCCGTGCCGGGCAGCCCTGCCTGCCGCCGGCCGGGCGAGGGGGACCCGGGGGGCCGCCCGGAGGGACCCCGTCCCGCAGCGCCCCGGCGGGCAGGGGGAGGGTGCGCTGGGCGCCGGTATTTTTAGAGGGTGGGGGAGGGTAGCGAACTGCTGCTCCCGAGCTGGTGATGCTCTCTCTGCTTCCCCCTCCCAAATATCCTGCAGGCCTAATCCTGCCTGCTTTCCCTCGCCAGCACCGGGCCCTGCGCTGTGCTGGCAGCCGCCGCACCGGGGGGAATGCCTGGGCCGCCTGTGGGCCGGGCTGGGCTAAGGCCGTCATGCAGGCAGGTGCCCGCTGCGTGGGCAGCCCCAGCGCCCCCAAAATGGGCGAGGGGGATGATGCTCTTCGGCTGAGTCATCCCTGCTCCTTACCCCGAGTACAGCTGTGTGGTCACGGCGAGGGGCTGCCCGGTGGCGGTGTGCCACGGACCCCCGCTTGCAAGGGCGAGCCGCTGGCACAGTTACGCCCCGGCATCCACTAGCTCTTGGCAACCAACCTGGAGCTGGCCACTGTGGCTGGTGGGGTTACAGACTGGGGGTGCGCATGTCTTTTGGGGACCCATTTCTGCATGACCCTCCCCAGCCCTATGGGCAGTGTGGGGGTGCAGCGTGCTGTAGGAGGATGAGGAACCCAGGCCCAGTCACCCCCATGTGTGGGGACTGCCACTGGCGTGCCCTGCTTGCTGCAGGCAGGGTGGCAGGGGAAGGAACAGCACCTCCTCGCCCACCCAGTGATGCCATGTGTGGATGGGGCGTGCAGAGGACCATCTGTGTGCCAGGGAGCGAGTTGCCCCCTGTGCCGTGGGTGCTCATGGATGCATTCAGCGCAGCCCCCAGGGCAGCCGTGGCCTGAGGACGTGCGTGCCCTGTGTGTGTCATCTACTTCCTTGTGCTCCTGCTGTGTGCAAGTCCCACAGTCACCTCGTGCTCTCTGTCTGCGCAGGGGACATCATGCTGCCCTCTCCCAGCAGCCCGGGAGCAGCCCTGCCAGCGCTGGCCGGCCAGGGCAGGGTCAGGCCCCATGCCAGCCTCATCAGCCCGTGCCCTACTCTGTGGGGGTGCGTCCCCCTGCGCAGCTCTGCCCTGGCCACCGAGTGAAACCAGCACCCTATCCCACTGGGCTGATCCTGCTGGGGCAGGCAGAGACTGTGGGGATTGGAGCAGGGAGGGGGGTAAGCACGAGACCCCCCTCCCCTGCTGGGGGTCCAATCCGGGGGTTGCTGGGCTTCTTCCAGCCTCACAGGGAGTGTGGTGTGTGCCATGCCCTTGCCCTGCCAGCAGCTGCCCACTGGCACAGCACCGTGCCGCGGGGTGCTGCCCTGGAGTAGATGCCACACCACGGTGTGCTTTACTCCCAGCAAGGAGCAGAGGAGCGGCCCCAGTGCTGTGGAATGGGATGGGGAGCAAACGCCTCATGTCCGCCTGGGAGTGCTGGGCTGGGACTCGGGAGAGCTGAGGCCAGTCCCCCGCACTGCCCCTGCATGCCCATCGTCCCTGGCCCCAGGGCTGTTCGGGGAGCGGTGTTGCGGAGAGGTGCAGCAGTGGTTTCGGGACAGAGTTTGTCCGCAGGCACTTGGTGAGGGCTTGGCTGGTCCACTTGAGGATGCGGCAGTGGTGGGTACAGGGGGGGCTGTGTGACACGATGGCCTTTGAGAGAGGTGTGCTCCTGACCTATGGCGCCACATGTCACCCACTCCTGTAGCCCCCTCTGTCACCAGAGGAGCTCACCTGCAGCCTGGCGAGGGTGATGGCTGGGCATTGTCCGGTGGCACCTCTGTGAGGTCTCATGCCCAGTCAGGCTGAGCTGTTCTGGGGGCTGCTCTGGGATTTAGTCGTGGTTTTATTCTTCCCAGGGTAGAAGTTCAGGCAGGAGCCCTGGCGCAATGGGGCCTGAGCAGAACGGCATCAGCATCTCCCGGTGGAGGGCAGCCAGGGCTGTGGGTGCCCAAGGGTGGGCAGTCCCTGGGGTGCTGCTGGCAGCCCTGGGCAGCACAGGCTGTGCCATCGTCTGTGTTCCCTTGGCTCTGCTGGGGTGGGGGCAAGCTCAGTGGTGTGTATCTTAAGGGATGGGATCCCTGGTGACTTTTGGTAGCTGGTTTAAACCTACATTGGATGAAAAATGAACAGGTGCTCTCTCAAAAGTTACCACAGACACAGTTCAGGGTGTTTGGCCACCTTCCCTGTGGCTCTCTGTGCCCATGCATTTGGGACAGGAAGGCGGCCACAGCTCTGAAGCGCCAGTGATGGAAGCATGCTGCTGAGTTTTGTTTGGCCCTGGGGGACTGTTAGCGGTTTGGGGCTCTTCCAGAGGAATGCCGTGCAGGAGTCGAGGCTCCGGGTGCTACTTTGGTGTCACAGCGTGTCAGTGGGGCTCCCATGGCATGGGCCCTGGGGTGGGGGGAGGATGAACATGGGGCAGGGGAGAGACAGGCAGTGGTGTGGTCGCTTCACCCTGTGCACGGTTTGTGCCTTCTGCTCCTTGGCCAAGAGCTGGGAAGCTCCCACCACACAGAGGAGTTGTCCTGGCAGCTCTGCCCTTCCTCCCCGGCCACCAGGAGCGGAGGTGAGGGACCCTGATGCCTGCCAAATAAGAACGGCTGAAATTTGGGGTATTGGGGAGGAAGGGACTCACCCAGGTGGTGGGTCCCTGCTGCAGCAGCGCCTGTAGCGGGGCGCAGTGTCCCTGGGGGACAGGGCACCCCGGGCTGGCGGGGGCGCTGCCAGGCCCTGCCGGGTGGGGCTGGTGCCAGACCGGAGGCAGGAATCGATCAGGCGGGCGCTGCCCCAGCTCAGGGTGCTCTTTGCCCCCTTGATGTTTGCAGCTGGCGCGGGGGAGGCGGGGGGGTAAACACCCAGGCTGGCGTGGCAAGTGCCAGGCAGCACCCCTGTCCCCATGAGCACCTGCTCACTACGGGGGCATCTGTTGCAGAGTGATTGGTGGCTTCGGTGGCTTGGAGGGTGGGTGGCCGTGAGCTGGCAGGCCTGCAGGGCTCTGCCTCGCTCCCTGCCCGCAGGGAGAGGCTGCGGGGCGGCCGGCGCCTTTCTCCACGCTACAGCTGCCAGCACCATCCCGCCTGTGCTGAGGCCGGGCATCTTGTGCCGGCGGGATGGTGGCCATGTCCCGGTGCCGTGTGCCGGTCAGCAGCACTGCTGCATGGCCCTGGCACATGGTGCTGCCAATGGCGTGGCCCCCTCGAGCCTGGCACGCTGGTGCCCAGTTGCCACAGTACTGTGGGACCGGCACAGGGGAGAACCGCGCTCGGCTCTCCCTGGGCCCCTGGCTCCAGCACGGCAGGACTGGGCTCGGGAGAGGTGTTGGCAAACCCCAGTGGGGATTTCCTCCTCTTCCAGCTTCCCTGAGGCACGCCACTAGGCTGGGTGAGAGGGGTGGGGATGTGCCCTCACTGGGGGCAGGTGGCAGTAGGACAAGAGGTGAGGGGCACAACTTGCACTGAGAAAAAGTGCTGGGGGGTCAGTGGCCCTTGGGCCAGGCCTCGGCTGTCCCTGTGGGTGAGGGCGCAGGCGGTGACCTTGGTGGGTGTCTGCGGACTGGCCAGGGGTGAGGGCTCAGCTTGGTCCCGGGGTCTGCCCGGCCTTGGGCCTCGCTCACCCACTGGCTCTGTCTTTGCCCAGCAACCAACGGCTTCACCCGCCTGCGCTTCCCAGCTGTGGGCAAATAAGTGGGTATTGAGTGACAATTAAAAGTCTGGAACCATCAAAAAGTTTAAGATTTCCACCAGCCGTAAAATGCTGTTGGAAAAGCTGGGGTGTTGATTCTTCAGCAGCTGAGCCCTGTCCCTTGGGGCTCCTGCAGGCCGGCACCCGCTGCTGCCGGCTCGGTGGGCAGTGCCGGCACCTGCAGGAGAGGCCAGCGGGGAGCGGGCAGCTGCTCCTGCCTCCCCTGGGAGCGCGGGGAGACCCTGCCCTGTCCTCCGGTGGCTGCAGGATGGGGGATTTGGGAGGCCAGGCTTGCCCCGGGCTGTGCCTGGTGCTGCTTCACCTGCGTGGGGGCCGGTAAATCCCCACATGGGGAGAGGGGGGCTGACGCGGCAGATTTGGGGTGCGGGGACAGCACTGGGGTTGCCAGATTAGGGGTCTCTGGGTGAGGGCCCCCAGCCCGTGGTTGTCCCTCTGCCAGGCTGTGCTGGCCAAAGGCGGTGGCTGCAGCTTTGGGGCGCTCCTGGGAACGAGCAAGAGGGATGGCGCAGACTTTTAGGTGATGGCGATGGACACAGCTGCCTCCGCCTGGCCTGGCTGCACCCGTGGAGGGTGCCCAAACGTGGGTGTCGGGGCATGAATGCTGCCATGTCCTGGGGACTCCAGTTGGAGTTGTCCTGCCAAAGTCCGCAGCCCAGTGCCTGCGGCCATGCTAACCCTGGCTTCCGCACGTCTCCTGGCTGCCCCTGGTGCTGGCCGGAAGGTGGGCACGGCGGCACCGCTGTGTCAGGCCGGTTGTTTGCTCTCACTGTGTTCCATGGGGCTCGTCAGTGCTTTTGGCCTGGCAGCGTGGGAGTCGTGCGTCCCTGGCTGGCACTGCTGCCTCGTGCTTGGGCTGTGCGATGCCCGACCCGACTCGTCCTTCCTGCAGCTCCCCGCAGCATGGCAGAGGGCGGATGCAGGCGTCGAGTTGCTGGCCTGGTGCTCCGGGGAGCTGAGCATCCCCCTGCCAGGGAGCTGCCTGCCTGGGGCCGGCACCCTGCCGGCAGCGCCCGCCGTGCTCTGCCTGCCTTGCTGGGGGAGTGGGGTAGGACCCTGCTGCCCCTGCGTCCAGCCCACGGCAGGGCTCCACGTGAGATCCCGGCGGGCTCATGTGTGCCCCACCGTCCGTGGCGGTGGCAGGCAGACCATGCGAACCTGGACAGCACCCGTGGGCTCATTCTGCTCGCCTGTCCGGCAGGCGGGGGTGAACTGGTGCTGTGAGGTGGGTCCCTCTGGCAGCCCAGCTCTGCCACTGCCCAGGAGCTGCCCGTGGCTCCCCAGACACTGTCACCTTGGCACAAGGGCCCTGAGACCAGTGTCCCACCCTGGGTGCTGCACCTGCGCGCCCCTCCAGGCATATGTGTGAGAGCCCTCGCTGGGTGAGGAAGAGGATGAGTGAGAGGACAGGACAGACCACGCTGGCCAGTGCAGGCCATGGCCAGCTGCTGGCAGGCACAGGCCCTTCTCCCCTCCTTGTCCCATCGTTTCCTTCCTAGCCACCTGGATCCTGGCCTTTCCCCCCTCGCTCCCTCACGCAGTGTCCCCCAGTGTCCTGCACCCGCAGGCAGGGACCCACAGGCTGTGCCAGCGTTGGGTGCCCTTGCTGGGTGCCCCCCCAGGGGGGCTGAGGCTCCCTTAGGATGACATCCTTCCCTGCTGCGTGCCAGTGCCTCTGCCCCACTGTGGGTGTGGGACAGACCTGGCCTCCCCATGCCTGGAAAGCCCCACAGGGGCAGCCCTGGGGACCAAAGGGGCAGGATTAGTCCCAGAGGTGTGGGCTGGTGAGCCCTGCTCTGCCACCACCTCTGCCCATCGCCGTGTCACCCCAGGTGCCGGTGGTGGGGGACAGCCTGCCCTGGCACTGGGGTGTGCGGCAGTGCAGGAGGGGTCGGGGGCAGAGGACGTCTCTGGGGAAGGAGACGAGCAAAAGGTCAATGACCCACTTTAAAAAAAAAAAAAAAAAAAAAAAGAATAACAACAAGCGGGTCTCTCCTGTTGCCACCAAGGACCCGAGAGTCCCCAAGGGAGCCTGGTACAGCCCGGCGTGGGTGTTGTGGGACAGTCCCCCAGGCGCCGAGGCACAGAGGCCCAATTGTGCACTTGATAAACAGGCGGGGGGGTGTGAGCAGCAGGGCGGGAGCCACGGGGCGGGCAGAGCGGGTTGGGGTGTCCCTTGCCACCCCACCGATGGTGACACCCGGGACCGTGCCTGGGACTGGTGGTGCCAGGCAGATGGGGATTCCCCTGGCACTGCTCCTGGGGTGTTTGCCATCCCCGCCAGCCCCTTTTGCTCTGGTCTCTGTCTCCCCAAAAACAGCAGCTCTGGGGTTGGGGAGGGCAGCACTGGGGGCACCCATGGGCGCAGCCATGCTCTTCCCACAGCTCTGCCAACCGGAGTGCTGCAGCCACGCGCTGGTAGGGGTTTGGGTGTGGGGGTCCCTCTGCTCGCCGCCTTTTGTTGGGCTGCTGTGACGTTTTGGCAGAGCGTTTGCAGCCCCTGGATGAGGCCAGCGTGAAGGTGACACTGTTAGGGACAGGAAGGCCTGACCCTGTCATCTGCTGCCAGCTGTGTCCTTCCAGGCAGCCCCTGTCATTTTAAAGCCCTCTCTTCCCACCCCGCTGGCATGCTTCTCCGGCGCCTGGTCACCGTGGGTGGCTGGGCTGGTGCAGGAGCGCAGTCGGAGGTGCCAGCGCCATAGCAGGCACCTTCCCGGCAGTGGAGCTGAGGCGTCCCAGGGTCTGATGTGGCCCTGAAGCGAGCTGAGGTTGGCTCACCTCACCCTGTGCCTCAGTTTCCCCACCTACAGTAGTTCCTCTCCACGCGGCTTCAGGGGCGATGGGGCCATGATGTGGCCTGGTGCAAACCTGCAACGGCTGCGCTGGCTGTGCGCCGTGTGCCCATCCTCAGGGCCTCTGGGCATGGAGCCCAGCCTGGGCTGCCTGCGTGATTGGGGTCAGGGATTCCTGGGGATTTGCTGTGAATTGCCATATGCCGCTGGTGGAAATCCTGCGCAGCCGTAGCCTTCTGGGAGGGCACAGAGCGGGTGGTGGGACACCCCCCCCACCCCGTGCTGCCCCCAGGTGCACCCAGTGCCAGGGCCTGGCCAAACCAAACCTTGCCCTGACAGTGTTGGGGTCTGCCCCTGCGTGGCCCCCACTGGTGGCACCCAGCAGTGGCACAGGTGGTGGGGGACATCATGCCAGGCAGCTGCCAGCTGCGAGGACACTGCCGGGACAGGGGCCCGCAGCTCTTTGCTGGCCATAAGGACTTGGGGTCATCTCCCCTGGGCAGCCCCAGCTGCGGTGGCCCATTGGGGCTGGGCTCAAGCCCCGACGCCCCGTTTACGTTGCTGGAGTAGGGGTCCATCCCCTCGGTGGTACCCTCTCTTGTCCTGAGGTGCCGCAAGCAGGATGGAGCGGGCAGGGTGCGAGCAGGTCCCTGGGAGTGCCCAGGGACCCGTGTGCCTCTGGCTGAGCTGTGACACTGCCACCGGACAGCCTGCAAGGCGCAGGCACAGTGCCACACTGCGCTGGGGCTCCGGGGACCCTGGTCCTGCCCTCGGTAGCTGGCTCCTGTCCCCAAACGTCACGATCCCCCTGTTCTGTTTCATCCCCAGTGGGTGCTGGCCTTTGAGATCTTCATCCCCCTGGTGCTCTTCTTCATCCTTCTGGGGCTGCGGCAGAAGAAGCCAACCATCCCTGTGAAGGAAGGTGAGTGCCAGCAGGGTGGTGTCCAGGGCACCCACACCTGAGGACGCCCTGAGGCTCTGGGGAGCTGCCCCAGCACCCTGGGGCCAGCCTGGTGGTGGCTGGGGGGCTGCAACAGCTGGCGGGGACCCAGAGGTCCTTTCTGGGGGGAACAGCGCTGGGCAGGGGCTGCAGCCGAGGGCTGGTGGGGCAGACGTGGCGGGGTTGGAGATGCAGAGTCAGTCCCAGCCTGGGGGTGCTCCCCTAGGGGTGGCAGCACCAACCAGCCTGTGGCTGCCATCGACAGGGACGTTCTGAGGGGGGAAAGAGGAGCTGGAGCTGGGTGGTGCTGGGACAGCCACAGTCCCCCCCGAGCGCCCGAGGAGCAGCTCTGGGAAGGGCTGCCCAGCTCCTTGTGGTACTGGGGGGGGGGGAAATGCACCATGTGGAGCCCCACATCTGTCTTTTGGGGGGGCTCTGGGGCCTCGGCAACGTGACAAATTGATGGGACCAGAGCTGGGGGTGCCTGGAGATACGCAGCTGGGGCTCTGGCTGGGGCTGCAGGTGCCAGTGCCCCAGCAGAGGTGGCGGAGCGGAGGTGCCGGCTCGCCAGGGCTCTGTGTGGCATCAAGACGCCCCGTGAGACACCCACCCCGGCGGGTGCCCTTGTGCGGGTGGCGCAGTGGGGCCAGGGGGAAGCGCTGGGAGCCGGTGGCGGTGACCCGGTGTAACGATGGTCTGAGCCTGTGTTTCAGTGCGTGCCGGCGAGGGAGAGCCCAGCGGCAAGCACGGGTCTGGCTGCGGGCAGTGGCAGGCACTGCCCTGGTTCCTGCCTCGGCGCTGACGTGCGCTCTGTGTTGTGTGGTTTTTTTGATTTGTTTTTCTGATTTGATTTTTTTTTTTCCTGTTTGCTCACGTTTTCTTTTTCTTTCCCACCATCTCCCCTGCCCGCCCGTCCTCCATGCCTCTACTGCATGCGCCAGTCTGTAAGTTGGTGGGGCGGGTGGGCACCTCCCCCCCTTCCCCTGCCTGTGCCGGCTACGTATTTTGGGGAGAAAGAGCCCAGTTTGGATCAACTCACTCTGGCCTAATCCACACCTCTGTAACCCCGTCGCCTTCCTCCGTGGCTGGTGAAGATGAGCTTGGGCAGCACAGTGTGGCCCCTGCCTGCTCCTCCCCTGGGCCTGCCCAGCAGGACCAGCCCGTGGTGGCATCCCCACTGAGCTGGTGGCATCCCCACCAGGTTCCCCAGGTTCTGGGGCTGCTGGCAGTGGTGTCCCCAGCACCCCAGGCTGCAGGTGGAGGCTTGTCCTACCCCTTCTTCTTGCCTCCCTCCTGGAGGAGACCCTGCTGGCTGCTGGCACCCATGTGGTGGCCTGTGGTCACCCAATCTTGCCCGTGCTCCCCCCTAGCTGGTCCCCAAGGGCCGGAGATGGCTCCCACACCTGCATCATCACTGGGTCCCCCTCCTGGCCCCTTGCAGCTGGGACGAGCCGGGACATGGCACTGCTAGGAGCCTGGAGGCCAGCGAGATGCCATCCATGCACTGGCTTTGTCACCAAAGCATGGCCACCACCATCCGTCCGACCACGCCAGCAGGCTGCTGGCCTGTCTCCTTCCTGTGCCCATCCCTGCCCTGGCCTGTCCCTTGTCCCTGCCAGAAGCTCATCTTCACCAGCCCCTCCCGTCACGGCCATGCTAACAGCACTGACCTGCTTCTAACCACGGGGCCACCAGCCGCGGTGGCAAGAGCAGGGTCCCTGCCCGGCGCTGCCCAGTCACAACTTCTGGTCCCCTTTGGGCAGGGCCCCCTTGCCCTGGGAAAGGACATGGAAAGAATCCGGAGGGACAGTGGCTCAGTGCCAGCGGAGGGGGGGAAGGTTTGCCGTCCCCTTGCTGCTCCTCATTTCTTCCATCTCCCCCCTACTGTGTCTCCATTTCCACCCACCTCCAGCAGCCGCACGTCGGGGCAGCCGGGCAGGGGGGAGGCCAGGGGTTCAGGGAGCTGCGGGTGACAACTCTACTTTCCCTGTCATATTCTTCCTCCTTCTCCTCTTCCTCTGGAGATCCAGCGGTGCCTCTGAAATTACTAACAGGAGCCAAGAGGCCGGGGGAGGTTGGCAGCCATCCTGGGGGCAAATGACAGAAGTTGTCGTTGTACTGGGCTGGGAGGGACTGTCACCCAGAGGGGAGCGGGCGAGGGCAAGATGGCAGGAGCCAGGGTGGCAGCAGCTGCCCACGGCCCCAAGGGGTCACCAGCTGGGGACAGCCTCGGTGGGAAAGCTGCAGACTTCTGACCTTGGCCGCCAGCCTCCTGCGGGGCTCGCAGGGCCCGGCGCGCTCTTCTCTGAACTGAGTGTCTGTCTCTCCGGTGGCCCCCTGCCTCCCCCCGCCTCTTCTCCCTCCCTGTCCACACCTTCCCCGGCCTCTTCTGCTCTCTATTGCTGGCTCCAGCTTTCTACACGGCGGCCCCGCTCACCTCGGCCGGGATCCTGCCCGTCATGCAGTCCCTGTGCCCTGATGGCCAGCGTGATGAGTTCGGCTTCCTGCAGTACTCCAATTCCACGTGAGTTGCGCGCTCGCCGCGTGCTTCCTTGTCCCGCCTCGCATGCTCCCACACACAGCCTGCCCCCTCCCATGCCGGCACTGCCCTGCCGGGGACAAGGCACAAGCCCCTGTCCCCCAAAGCGCTTGGGTGCAGACCACCGTGTCCCTGGGGTTCAGGGGACATCTCAACCCATTCTCCTGCGGGCTCCTGGGCGCCCGGTGCTGGGAGGAGGATGGAGGTGGCCCTCAGGGACACCTCGAGGCTCTGGGGCTCTCCTCTGTGCCCCAGGCACGGTGGGTTCGGTGCGCAGGTGAGGGCAGCTGCCCCATGCACCCCTTTGTGGAGGGTGTCCTCGTCCCTCTGTCCCTGTCCCTGAAGCTGCGGTGGTGCTGGACTCTCGCAGGGTGACGCAGCTCCTGGAGCACCTCAGTGAAGCAGTGGAGCAGAGCAGCCTCTTCGACCCCCAGCACCCGGGGCTGGAGGAGGAGTTGGAGTCGCTGCGCCGGCGCCTGGAGGCACTCAGCAGCAGCGAGCCCAGCTCCATGGAGACCCACTTCAGCAACCGAGCGGGTAGGCTGTGTGCTGCCTGCCCCCCGCTGCCTGCGTGGGCAGGGCTGGAGACGTCCACCCGCCAGGCACCCAGCGGTGTGGTGGTGTGTGGCAGCGCGCCGCCACTGTCCCACATAGCTGTGTGCCTGGCAGGGCCAGCTGTGATACGTCCCTGCGTGGGGCCGTGCCATGTCGCCGACGCTGGCGGGCTGCTCTGACCCCTCTGCCTTGCTCCTTGCCAGGATCTGGATTCACATTGGCGTGGGCAGCCAAGGACCAGGGCGAGCTGCACCGCTTCCTGACGCAGAACCTGTCCCTCCCCAACAGCACGGCCGAGCTGCTCCTGGGCTCCAGCGTTGACCTGCGGGAGGTGGGTGACAGCCTTTGGGAAGCGGGTGACAGCCTTTGGGAAGCGGGTGATGGCCTTCAGAAGATGGGTGACGACCCACAGGAGGTGGATGAGAACCCATGGGAAGGGCGTAACAGCCTTTGGGATGTGGGTGACAGCCTGCAGGAGGTGGGTGACGGTCCGTGGGAGGTGGGTGGCAGCACAGTGCTGCAGGGCCAGCTTTGCAGGGGTCCCCATCGCCCCAGTGAATGGGCACGTCCCAACCCAGACTGAGCCCTGACCACTAGACCTGCAGGGGTGGAGGTCAGTGGGCGCCCGGCCGGGAGTTGTCCTGGCCTGCCACCCCTCCACCCTGTGCCAGGGTGTTGCTGGACAAACGGGTGCCTCCGCTCCTGGCCCACTTGGCAGCCCCGCTTCCGTCCCCGGTGCAGGTATACCGCCTGTTTTTTGGTTCATTTCCTTTGGTACCCGATGAGACCCATGAGCAAGACCTGTGGGATGGATTTGGTCCCAGTGAGAAGATGACACAGCTGGAGGTGAGGAGCAGTGCCGTGTCGGGGGGGAACATGGTGTCCCATCCATGTCCCACCACAGGGCAATCTGGGGCTGTCCATCCAGGTGGAGGGGATGTGATGGGATACTGTCAGGTGGGAACATGGTGTCCCATCCATGTCCCACCACAGGGCAATCTGGGGCTGTCCATCCATGTGGAGGGGATGTGATGGGATACTGTCAGGCGGCCAGAGCAGCAGCACGGATGGCTGGGTCCCATCCCGGTGCTACCACCAGTTCCCCCGGTGCTCTGAGGCACACCAGTGCTCGTGCCTCAGTTTCCCATTGCGGTGGGTGATGGCACCGCCTGGATGGTGGCTGTGGAGGGAGGGGGGGAGATTTGTTCTCTCCTGTGGCTGGGGTGCAGGGGACCCGTGCTCTCCCCATCTGCACATCCCCTTTTCTTCCCCTCCCCGTGGAGACTGTGGATGTGGATCCTGTGGGACTATTCACGTGTCCTTGGGGGGGGCCCATGGAAAGGGACCCGGGGGAGCCCCCTGCACCCCCCCAACAAGTTGGTCCTCTTGCAGAAGAGCCTCCCGAGCGGCTGGAGGAGCCTGCGGGAAGGGCTGGTCCACAGGGCGCTGCGGGACCCGGCAACAGCCCCGCACCGGCCGGCGCTGCTCCGCCTGCTCTCCCAGGCCCTGGGCCTCACCAGCGCCGCCCTGGCACCCGCCACCTCCGACAGCCCCCAGGCCTTTGTCACCGAGATGGAGGTGAGCTCCTCGCAGGCGGAACCGGGGCGCGTGGCCAGCTGCCCTGCCAGGGCGGGCACCGCTGCCGTGCCCCTGTGCCCAGGGCTGCGTCCCCACGGCTCCCTGCCCCCTAGGGTGTCCTCTTCACCGGGCCGGTGCTGGAGCAGCTGACGTGCGAGCAGAGCCCGGGGGGGCTGCTCCGCCTCCTGCGCGTTGCCCCAGGGCAGCAGCCGCTGCTGCAGGCGTACCGGGTGCTGGCCTGCAACGGCAGCCGGGCCGCCCGCCGGGAGCGCTTCGCCCAGCTGGCCACCGAGCTGCGGGAGCAACTGGACACCGCCAAGATTGTCAGCAGGGTGAGAGCGGGGCTGCGGGACGGGCCTGCCACCGGCTGTGGGGCAGGGAGAAGTGCTGGGCGGGATTTACCTACTCAGTGGGGAATGTGTGGGGATGGGGGGCTTTGTTGCATGGCCCAGTCCCTCCTGCTCACCCCTTCACCCTACATGGACACCCTCTGCCCAGCCCCGTGGTGGGACCCCAGATGATTCCCCCTCTTGGCACCTGCTTGGACACTGCCCATTGGATGGGGCTGGGTGTCCCCAGCATCTTCCAGGTGTGTCCCCACAGGCTCCTCTCCCCGGCACTGTCAGTGTCCTCAAGGCTGGCTCTGAGGTCCCCCTCTTCATCCCACCCCTCCAGCCTGAGGCACATCTCGTGTCCCCTAACAAGACCATGCCCGTATTTGCCTGCACTTCTGCTGCCTGGTAGCCATGGATGCATGGCAGTGAGTCCGGCGTGCCAGCTGGGCACAGCTCCAACCTTTTAACCATGAAAGTGGACATGCCACTGCTTGGGGTCCCCCTTGGTCCCCTCCCACGGGTGAGCAGGGCCCTGTTGCCCCAGCCACAGGTAACCCCTTGCGTGCTTGTCCTTGCAGCTGAAGCTGGATGAGGTGAACAGCACGGCCGCCCAGCACCGCCTCCGTGCCCTCCTGGAGGACCTGGTGGAGATGGAGAAGGTTCTCCGCGATGTGGATATCCTCTCGGCGCTGGCCAAGCTGCTGCCCAGGGGAGCCTGTGCCAGCAAGGCTCCGGCACCCACTGCCAACAGCACCGGCTGGGCCGGCGCCAATGCCACAGCTGGCAATGCCACGGCGGAGGAGGAGGGCGCTGGGGTGGACCCGGCCAGCGGTGACAACCCCCAGGGGCAGTTCTCGGCATTCGTGCAGCTCTGGGCTGGGCTGCAGCCCATCCTCTGCGGCAACAACCGGTAGGAGCCCTGGGGGGCAGAAGGGGCTGGATCCAGGTGCTCTCCGGTCGGAACAGGGCTGTGGGAGAGCCCACCCAGCTTCTGCCAGCGGCCGAGGGCCCTGGTCGTCCCGTGATGAGTACATGGGAGATGGATGCTGCACCGCATCCTTGTGCCACGGCCAGGGAAGCTGCCCATGCTGTGCAGCACCGTGCTGGCGTGGGAGTTGGTGTGAAATTCCTCCTGGGCAGGGTGGGGGCTGCCTGCAGCAAGGGGTGCTGGGGCTGGGGCGGAGTTGGCAGCCTGAGCCCTCTTTGCAGGACAATCGAGCCCGAGGCGCTGAAGCAGGGCAACATGAGCTCCCTGGGCTTCACCAGCAAGGAGCAGCGAAACCTGGGCCTCCTCGTGCATCTGATGACCAGCAACCCCAAAATCCTGTATGCACCAGTGGGCACCGAAGTGGACAAAGTCATCCTGAAGGTGAGGGTGCAGAGACCAGGACCCCCTGTCCTTCCTCTCCCACCAGCCCCGCTCGGCAGGGACCTCCTTGCCCAGATGGGCTGAGCGGGGAGGAAGGGGCCAGCTGCCAGCCAACGCTGCCAGAAGCAGGCAGCTGCCCTGGCCCTTGTTGGGGTAGCGATGCCTGCTGGGAGGTGGGCAGATACCTCCATGGCTGCTAGCCATCCTAGAGAGCAGGGGGGGCCCTACCTCTTCCCCCAGTGTGACCTTCCTCCCCCCCAGGCCAACGAGACCTTCGCTTTTGTGGGCAACGTCACCCACTATGCCAAGGCATGGCTGAACATCTCCCCCGAGATCCGTGCCTACCTGGAGGAGGGCAGGCTGCAGAGGCGCATCCGCTGGCTCCAGCAGGTAGGACAGTGTGGTGGGGACCGAGCCTGCCTGGGCCTTACTGCCCTGGAGGTGGGAAGGCGGGGTCCTGCGGCCGGGCACCTCATAGCTTCTTCATGTGAAGCTCTCAGGTGCCCACCCTGCTCTTGCGAGGACCAGGCTGGTTCCCTGTGCAGGGCAGATGCTGTCCCTCCATTCCTAGGAGGAGCGTTGGGTCCTGTCTGTGTCCATGGGGTGGACAGGGGCTGAGAGACAGGGCGTACCCCAACTTCTCCCTCCTGTGTTTCCCTCTGTGACTCAGTTCACCACTGACCTCCACAAGCACCCAGAGATCCTGAATGTCTCCGACAGCGATGTTCTCCACAACTTCCTCAGTGGCAACTTCTCCCTGCCCAATGCCAGTGTCTTGCTCCAGCAGCTGGACACTATTGACAATGCTGCCTGCGGCTGGGTCCACTTCATGGCCAAGGTGAGGTTGTGCCTGCCTGTGGCAACATGGGTGCTGGAGTGGCACCCACTGCCTGCAGCTGTGCTCTGTGGGGCTCAAGAAGGGTCAGGTCCGCTCAGACCCCCATAAGGCCATGGAATGGGAGCCCTGGAGGAGATAGTGGCTTCTGCAGTGTCAGGAGCTTTCGGGTAGATGTCAACAGTGGAGGTGCCCATCCACTGTTGGGTTCAGGGGCTTGCAGGGTGGCTGTGGGTGGCACGTGCTGCACCGTGTACAGGGTCCACGTGCCAGACCCATCAGGGGCAGTGGAGTCTTACTGGTCTTCCCCTCCCACTAGGTCAGTGTGGACATCTTCAAAGGCTTCCCGGATGAGGAGAGCATTGTCAACTACACGCTGAACCAGGCCTATCAGGACAACGTCACGGTCTTTGCCAGTATGTCCCTGTGAACCAGCCCCTTTCCAGGGGTCCCTGAAGCCATGTCCTTCTCCAGCTTTGCCCTGGGCTGGGGCCGCTGGCCTTGGGATGTGGCTCCCTTGGTGCATGTGTTGGGTGGATGAGCAGACCGAGCATCTTGCGGTACCCATCCTCTGCCCCTGGCCAAGCCCTGCTGGGCACAGCACCCTGCCGCTCTCCTGGCCCTCCCACCACTGCTGCGTGCTGTCCACATGCCCTCATGTCCCTTGCCAGGGTCACGCCCACCCTCCTCATCCGTGGCAGCCTCACGGTGCCCTTGGCTGGACGTGCTGAACCTCTCCATGTCCCTGCCTGTTGCTGCGGGCCGGCCAGTGTGGCCATCTCCCATGGTGCCAGCGGGCTATCTGCCTCTCCTGCTGCCCACAGGCGTCATCTTCCAGACCAACAGGGACGGCTCACTGCCCCCCCACGTCATGTACAAGATCCGGCAGAACTCCAGCTTCACGGAGAAGACCAATGAGATCCGGCGGGCGTACTGGCGGCCTGGCCCCAACACTGGCGGCCGCTTCTACTTTCTCTATGGCTTCGTCTGGATCCAGGGTGAGTGCCAGCTCCCTGCCATAGCTGCCCACTTCCCTGCCCCCTGCCTGCACTGCCTGCTCAGCTTGGCCTCTCCTCCTCCTCCCCAGACATGATGGAGCGTGCCCTCATCAACACGTTTGTTGGCCACGATGTGGTGGAGCCTGGCAACTATGTGCAGATGTTCCCGTACCCGTGTTATACCCGGGATGAGTAAGTAACACCCATGTGGGCAGGATGGGCAGGGGCAGGACCTTCCCTCTTCCCCTTTGCAGGCCAGGACACTTCAGCTGGGAAAAGGGAGTAATTCCGGGGGCCCGAGAGAGGCTGGTGATACTGGTAGTGATGAGCAACCAGTAAAGCCCTGTTCCTTGGACCACCAGGCTAGGCAAGCAGGGAACGGATTATGTGCCCAGTTTGCAGCTGAAGTGGGGAACTCATGGCTGCGGGGTGTCTTGGAGGCCAAAAGACCAGGGGAGAACAAGAGGAGTGTGGTAAATGGATGGCACATGGACCTGTTGGTGGTTATGGAACACAGTGGTCTGGAGAAGTCCCAGAGCCACCAGCCTTCCAGGGCAGGAGGGTGGATAGGGCTCTGTCCCCACCAGGGTAGGCAGGGCACTGGGGCTGATCCCGTGGCTGCTGCCCACCTGCCTGCCAGGACCTGACAGCCAGGACACTAGATTGTCCTGTGGGCTCATTGGAGAAGCTCTTTCAGGGCACTAAGGAGCTGCTGGACCAGCAGGCTGGTTGTCCCCAGGCAGCGGGAGGGCCCTTCCACTGCCTTAGTGCCCCAGGGCTTCCCTGGGTCTTTGTGGTGGTGCCACCATCCAGCTCTCCCCTCTCTTCCTCTGCCCGACCAGCTTCCTCTTCGTCATCGAGCACATGATGCCCCTGTGCATGGTGATCTCCTGGGTCTACTCGGTGGCCATGATGATCCAGCACATTGTGACGGAGAAGGAGCATCGCCTGAAAGAGGTGGGATGGTAGGAGAGATCCCTGGGGAGGAGCTGGCATCTCTGAGCTCTAAATTTTGCGCTGCGTGCACCCAGGTGCTCCCTGGGCACCTTCCCCGTGTCTCCGGGGCGCAGATCCCACATCCCTGGGCTGAGCTGGTCCTTCCGAGTGTTCCCCACACGAGCCCTGCCCAGTGCCGGGGGGAGCTGAGCCCATTGGCAGCCTGGCACAGGGTGCTGTGGCCTGCCCGCTCCCAGCAGCCCATGGGGACCCCTCGGGGCTGCCTGTTTCTCTCCTAGCCCCAGCAAGTGAGGCAGCAGGGATGGGCAGGGTGGGGGACAGCCCCGCTGAGCAGTGTTGGCCTCACAGGTGATGAAGATGATGGGCTTGAACAACGCGGTGCATTGGGTGGCTTGGTTCATCACTGGCTTCGTCCAGCTCTCCATCTCGGTCACAGCGCTCACCGCCATCCTGAAGTACGGCAAGGTCCTGATGCACAGCGACGTCCTCATCATCTGGCTCTTTCTCGCCATCTACGCAGTGGCCACCATCATGTTCTGGTGAGCTGCCTGGTCCACTCCGTGGGGTGAGGGGGCACGAGCAGCACCGGGGTCCTTGTGCCATGGGGCAAGGGTGCTTGGAGCTGGGTGGGCAAGGGCTGGTGGAAGGGCACAGGTCCCCCCAGCCAGCTGATCTGAGGGGACAATTTATCACCTCTACACCACCAAAATCAGGTGGTGTGGGGAAAGCCCTGGTGGGGTAGAATCCAAGGTGACACTGTCCTCCTTGCAGCTTCCTGGTGTCGGTGCTCTATTCCAAGGCCAAGCTGGCCTCTGCCTGTGGCGGCATCATCTATTTCCTCAGCTATGTGCCCTACATGTATGTGGCCATCCGGGAGGAGGTGGCGCATGACAAGATCACGGCTTTTGAGAAGTGCATCGCGGTGAGTTGGCTGTGGCTGCTAGGGAGGTGTTTGGCTCCAGGTTTGCCCCAGGCACACCCAGTACACAGGCCACCAAGCTGTCATCAAGCCCTGGGCAAACCTCTGCCTGTATGAACCAGCTCCCCATGGGGCTTTGGAGGCATCTCCAGAAGGTTTGGCACCTCCCAGGGCAGGGAGTATGTCCACGGGGCAGGGTGGGAGCAGCACTGGGTAGGAAGTCGCCCCAACCTGTTCATCTAGAGCTGGCCTGTGGTTCCTGCTGATGTCCCTGTCCCTCTGCCTCTCTGCAGTCCCTCATGTCTACCACAGCCTTCGGGCTGGGCTCCAAGTACTTTGCACTGTACGAGGTGGCCGGTGTTGGCATCCAGTGGCACACCTTCAGCCAGTCACCTGTGGAAGGAGACGACTTCAACCTCCTGCTGTCCATGATGATGCTGGTCGTGGATGCCGTGGTGTACGGGGTGCTGACGTGGTACATTGAGGCTGTGCACCCAGGTACGTGTGGGCACTGGGCCATGAGGGCACCTCGGATCTTACGGGAGCCTCTGATGTTTCGGTGCTAATCCCTGATGGTGCTCAGCCCTGGCATGGTGGGATTTGGCACAATGTGCCTTCAGGGTCCCCTGCCTGTATCCTCTTGGGGACACCTGCCCGCACACCCTGAACCACTGGTGACACCAGCAGGTTCCTTGGAGATCTTTAGTCACGTGTCTCAGTTCACTGGCCAGCTGTAGCGAAGCAAGGTGTCCATGGCTGGAGCACTGTTCCCCTTTATTGTCCACTTGGGAAGGAGTCTCACCTGCTTCCTTTGCTTTCCTGGTAAAACTGAAGCGTGAGCCAGGCCCAACCCAAAGCCCAAAGGACTTTGCTTCCTTGCACAGCCCCACAGCGTTACCCTCAGCCCAGTTGGCCAGGGCATTGCAGCTCCCACCCCACAGGGATGTCCCTGAGCTGGGGAAGCCTCCAGGCCCATGCCCGTGCCCATACGTGTGCCAAACTCTGCCCCAGCCCTCGACTGGCTTCTGCAGGGACGTGGGTGTAGGGTTGGCCCTGACTCCGCAGGGGTTGTGCTTGCAGGCATGTTCGGCTTGCCACGGCCCTGGTACTTCCCCTTCCAGAAGTCCTACTGGCTGGGCAACGGGCGAGTGGAGACCTGGGAGTGGACCTGGCCCTGGTCCCGCACCACTCGCCTCAGCATCATGGAGGAGGATCAGGCCTGCGCCATGGAGAGCCGGAGGCTGGGTGAGGGCAGACAGGGGCGGTGTGGTTTGGCCCGGGGATGGCCCTGGCTCTCCTGTAGGGTCCTGCATGGACCGCCGTGTGTTCCTTGTGCCCTTGTTGGGGCAGGATCCTGGGGACAGGCGCTCCTGCCTGTCTGGGACCTGCTGCCCGTGGTGTGGGAGCGGGGAAGGTGGCAAGAAGCAGAGGGGAAGGGGCCATGAGCCCCGACAGCCACTATGGCACGGAGGCGGGGAGGTTCATCCCCCGGGGAGCCCTGCTGCAAGCCCAGCCTCCCTGCCACCCCTCGGCTCCTCACCGTCCCACTCTCGCGGCAGAGGAGACGCGGGGCATCGAGGAGGAGCCGACCCACCTCCCCTTGGTCGTCTGCATTGACAAGCTCACCAAGGTCTACAAGACAGACAAGAAGCTGGCGCTGAACAAGCTGAGCCTCAACCTCTATGAGAACCAGGTGGTGTCCTTCCTGGGGCACAACGGCGCGGGCAAAACCACCACCATGTGAGTGCCTGTCGGGGCAGACATGGGCTGTGTCCTTCTGACCAGCTGCAGTGGGTGGGGAAGGTGCTGCGTGATGTCCTTGCAGGGCCCTGTGGCAGCTGGTGCCATGCCCAGAGGGCAGCAGTGTGGATGTGGGGGTGACACAAAAGGAGGATGGGCAGCAGGCCTTGCCCCGACATTGCTCTGCCTGAGGCCCAGCAGATGCTCCTGGAGGTGGTGGTTGGGACTGGGACCAGATGGGGGAATGTGAGGTCCCTCACATTGTTCCCTTTCTCCATCCATCCAGGTCCATCCTCACCGGCTTGTTCCCTCCAACCTCGGGCTCTGCTACCATCTACGGCCACGATATTCGGACAGAGATGGATGAGATCCGGAAGAACCTGGGCATGTGTCCCCAGCACAACGTGCTCTTCGACAGGCTGACAGTGGAGGAGCACCTCTGGTTCTACTCGCAGCTCAAGAGCATGGCGGAGGAGGAGATCCGCAAGGAGATGGACAAGTAGGCCCCCCCGGCTCCTTTTGCTCCATCCATGACTTTTTCTCCATCCGTGCCTTTTGCATGATTGGGTCCTTTTTCTGCTGGCTGTGCTGTGGTGGGTGATCTGGGAGCAGAGATGTTCCCCAAGCGCTTTCCAAAACCTTGGGGTATCAGGCTGTGATATCAGCAGAAGATGCTTCTGTAGCCTGGCTGCAGCTGGGCTGTTCCAGCGGCTGAGGGCCATGGGACACACGGGGAAGAGGTCTTGCATGCTCCCCATAGGCACTGGGTGCCAGTGTGGCCCCCACAACATCCCTGGTGCTTCTCCCCTGTCCCCAGGATGATTGAGGACCTGGAGCTCTCCAACAAGCGCCATTCCCTGGTGCAGACCCTCTCAGGGGGCATGAAGAGGAAGCTGTCGGTGGCCATTGCGTTCGTGGGCGGGTCACGGGCCGTGATCTTGGATGAGCCCACGGCTGGCGTAGACCCCTACGCACGCAGGGCCATCTGGGACCTGATCCTCAAGTACAAGCCAGGTGAGCGGAGGTGGGCAGAGCCCAACATTGCTCCTCTGGCTGCGGTGGCCCTGGCCTCTCTGATGAGGCTCTGTGCCACTCTCAGGGAGGACCATCCTGCTCTCCACGCACCACATGGACGAGGCTGACCTACTGGGTGACCGTATCGCCATCATTTCCCATGGCAAGCTCAAGTGCTGCGGCTCTCCACTTTTCCTCAAGAGCACCTATGGCGACGGCTACAAGCTGACGGTGGTGAAGAAGCAGTCGGACACCAGGAATGGCACAGGTCTGGGGGGCAGTGGGACCCCGTGTTTCAAGGAGTGAATAGGACTCCTTGAAACTAGGACTTCTTCAGCTCAGGAAATGAATGAGAGGTCAACACCCAAGTGCTCCCACCCCGAGTCTCCTTAGGCCACACGGAGGGTGGAGGGGGACGGAGTGGGGGTGTGGGAGGTGACATTGCTCAGCCTTGATTTCTCCCGTCTGGGTCCCAGGTTAGACCCTGTGTGGTGGCATTTGCCTCCAGCTGCGTGGTGGCCCATGGGCTGCCCACCGAGATCCAGCATGGGCCACGGTGCAGAGCACCGTCCCCAGGGCCGGGCAGGGCAGCTGGGAAACCTCCAGCACCCGGCGATGGAAGCTGGAGGAGGCTCCGCAGTGCTGGGGTGGAGCGTGGACATGGTGGGTCCTGGTGGGAGGCTGGGTGAGAAGTGACCGACCGGTGCTGCTCCTCCGCTGCAGAGCCGGGCCAGCCACACAGCCCCCTGGCCCACTCCTCCGTCAGCCCCTGCTCCGAGCCCCGCGTCTCCCAGTTCATCAAGAAATATGTGGCCTCCTGCCTCCTCATCTCGGACACCAACACTGAGCTCTCCTACATCCTTCCCAGCGAGGCTGTCAAGAAGGGCTGCTTCGAGAGGCTCTTCCAGGTACCCACAGGGGCTGGTGGGGTGGGCAGCAGGCGGTCGCGGGGGGCCATGGCACTGCGGGTGCCTCCTGCCCTCCTCACACAGCGCTTTGCTCCCACAGCACTTGGAGCAGAGCCTGGAGGAGCTGGACCTCACCAGTTTTGGGCTGATGGACACCACGCTGGAGGAAGTCTTCCTGAAGGTGTCCGAGGAGGACCAGTCTCTGGAGAACAGCGACGCGGGTACGGGTGGCGGGGGGGGCACAGGGTGCTGCTGGGACTGGCGAGGGGCTGTGTGCCTTTGCGTGGGCTTGGTGGCTCCTCTCCCCTTGCGTGTGGCCACAGGAGTCTCCTTTCCCAAGGGAAGGAGTCATCTCCAGTGGAGCCCATCCCAGCCAAGGGCTGCTGGCCTCTGCTCTGCTCCGGGTTTGCAGAGCAGATCCGTCCCCACTCTGTGCCACACCAAGGTGAAGGGTGGCATGGCCAGTGGCAACCCCCCTTCTCCTTCCAGACATGAAGGAGTCCAAGAAGGATGCCTTGCGACCACCTGTCCCTGAGCTGGGCCTGAAGCCCGAGGCCAATGGGGAGCCCCTTGCCGAAGCGGCCGTGCCGGAGAAGCCGGAGGTGGAGCTCAGCAACCTGGTGACCTGCTCCAAGCTGGCGCAGTCGCAGGCATCCCTGCACTCAGCCTCCTCGGTGGGCTCCGTGCGGGGCGACGAAGGTGGGGCTTATTCCGAATTCTTTGGGGATTACGCGCCCCTGTTCGATAACCGGCAGGACCCCGATAACATCAGTCTGCAAGGTTCGTGCCGCCGGTGCCCGGCCAGCGGCAGGGGCCAGGGGAGGCGCTCGGCTGGGAGGCGGGGGGCGGCCGGGGCGGTGACAGCGCCCGTCCCTGCACCCAACAGGGCAGAGCTGGCCCTGGCCGGGGCGGGTGGGTGTGCCGGGGGTGGGAGGCCGTGCCTGCCACGGTGAGACCCTGTGGCGGGTCTGATGATGTGTCCGCCGATGCTGCACCCAGAGAGCCGCAGCCTGGGTGGGAGGGCTGGGAGCAGATGCTTTCACCAGTTTGCACCCCAAAACTGGTTGCATGTACACGGGGGAAGTCCCGTGCTGAGACACAGAAACAGCAGGCGCGGGCGCAGCTCTGCCCTTTGCCTCCCCCGGCTCCCACGAGTGTCCCCTTGCAGACCCACCCCACTAACGCGCTCACACCTCCTGCTGGGGCCCGGTCGCCTTGGCTCCTCTTGGCCCTTGGGCACAGAGTCGTCTTCCAGCTGGTGGCTTCGCCCTCATTACCCTGAGCTGGGCTCGGGGCGCTCCCTGCCCAGCTGCTGGGATTGCCAGAGGACGGAGGATGCAAGCAGGCGCCCGGAGGCTGCCGTTTTATTCACAAATCCTTTTCTGGGTTATCCCAGCCGCTCTTGTCGTGTTTAATTCAGGGATGCGGCACCCTGCCTCCCCAGCCAGGGCTGCTCCGAGCGTTGTGATTTGGGGTGCAGGAGGCAGAGCCAAGATGGTGCTGCAGCAGAGCTCCCCGAGCCCCAGCCCTGCACCCGCTGCTTCGCTGGGTCCCACCACCCGTGTCCCGTCCTCCCTTTCTGACTACGCTGACCCCTCACCAGCTGGGAGAACTGATGGGAAAATGGGGCGGTTCTGCCAAAAAGCACCAATATAGATTGTTTTTTAAAAACTATTGCCTGAATTTCCCATTTTGGGCCAAGAGGAACCCGCCAGCCAGCTGCCTCGCTTCACACCGCAGTGCTGCCGTGGCTCGGTGGTTGTCAGGGTTGGGTGCTGCCCTGTCCCTCGGGGTGGCTGTGCCCGGCTCGGTGCCTGGCTCGGCTCCCTGGGGGCCAAGGCGGGCACAGGAGTGGCTGTACCAGGGGGGGTGACGTCCTTCTCCCCTCCTAGAGCAAGAGGTGGAGGCAGAGGACCACGACCTGGCTGGGCAGGGGAGCTTCAAGCTGGAGGGCTCGTGGCTGAAGCTGCGCCAGTTCCACGGGCTGATCGTCAAACGCTTCCACTGCGCCAAGCGCAACACCAAGGCCCTCTTCTCGCAGATCCTCCTGCCCGCCTTCTTCGTCTGTGTGGCCATGACGGTGGCACTCTCTGTGCCCGAAATAGGTGCGTGCGAGCCACCCACCTGCACACTGGGGGCTACTGGTGGCCCTTTCTGCCTGCCCCAGTGTGACTGGTGGGGATGCTGGCTGGGGGAAGGACAAGGACAAGGCTCGGCCAGTCTGCCTGTGCACGGCGGTGCTGCGGGTGTGAACAGGTTCTGTCCTTGTCCCCGCAGGTGACCTGCCGCCCCTCATCCTCTCGCCATCGCAGTACCACAACTACACCCAGCCTAAGGGCAACTTCATTCCTTACGCCAACGAGGAGCGGCGTGAGTACCGGTGAGAGCTGCCACTCGCTGGTGACCAGCGACCCATGCCCCATCCCTGTCTTCATCCCTGGGACTGCGATGGGGGGCAGCAGCGAGGGCAGCCCACAGCGGGGCTGGACCCAGGGCTGGCTCAGGCTTGGAGCAGAGCCCGGCCAGTGCCACGTCCCCTGGCAGAAAGCAGCCTCCATCCTCCCCAGGGTGTCTCTGGGAGGGGCGTCAGCCCTGGCGCTGGCTGCGGTGGGTAGCTTGGCTGTGTATGCCCTTTGGTGCCGTAAGTGCCAAGGCCTTGGGGAGGTCCCAGCAGAAGATGGCCAAGGTGGTGAGACCCGTGTCTCAGGCTCCTTGCTCCTCCTCACCTGCTCCTCTCCCTGCAGCATCAGGCTGTCTCCCGATGCCAGCCCCCAGCAGCTGGTGAACACCTTCCATCTGCCCTCTGGCGTGGGGGCCACCTGCGTGCTCAAGACGGCCTTCAACAACACGTTGGACCAGCCCATGCAGACCCTCAACCTCAACAGCAATGAGTCCAAGATGCTGGCGGCCAAGTACTTCGATGCCATGTGCATCGATTCCTTCACCCAGGGCCTGCCACTCTCCAACTTTGTGCCGCCACCTCCATCCCCAGCTCCCTCTGACTACCCCATCTCAGTGGATGAGGACCTGCTCCGTGCCTGGAACTCCACGACCTTTTCCTCCACTGTCAAAGGTATCACTTGCGTGTGGTGTTCGAGTGTGTCCAGCCCTGGGATTGCTCTCCAGCCGGGAGATGATATATCTCCCCCGCAGAAGCAGCTCCAGGAAGTGCCTCTCAGTTTGGCCTGGCCACAGCAGAGCATTGCATCACTGGGCTGAACTTCAGCTCAGCGCTGGTGCTGGCCCTGGAGCACCGCTGCCCATTCAGCCCGGGCAGTGCTGGCGGAGCTGTCCGGGATGGTGACACCATTGAGAGCCCTGTGGCCAGCCCCTGTATGTCACCCTCGATGGGCCATGCTCCCTAGCCAATGCCTTTTCCAGCCACACTCCATGCCCCCTCGCTGAACCATTTCTGTCCTCTCAAAGGACAGATGTGTCCCCACATCCATCTCTTGGTCCCTCTCGGTCACCAGGGCACAAAAGCCCTCTTGCAGTCCGGGCTCTGCTGCCTCCCTGCCTGGCTGAGATCCCTGGGCTCAGCCTCTCGCCCCACATCGTCCCAGGCAGCCGGGGTGGGCAGGAGCCTGGCTGTGAGCTGCCCTCTCTGCTCCTCAGAGACCGTCACCTCAGCCCCCGCCCTGCCCCGCATCGTCCATGAGCCCATCAGATGCACGTGCTCCATGCAGGGCACCGGCTTCTCCTGCCCCAGTGGTGTGGGGGGCCACCCCCCACAGATGAAGGTGGTGACGGGGGACATCCTGGCAGACATCACAGGGCGCAACGTCTCCGAGTATCTGCTCTACACCTCGGACCGCTTCCGGCTGCACAGGCAAGAGGGGAGGCTGGGAGGGTCTGCCCTGTGCCATGGAGCACAAAGTGGGGGACTGGGGACTTGGGGACACATGCCCAGAGTGCTGATGGGAGCCAGGAGCATGCTCGAGCATGGCCGTCCTCCTGGAGGTAGGGGACAGCGGTCACAGCTTCTCAGTGGTGCCTTGTCCCGCAGGTACGGGGCGCTCACCTTTGGCAACGTCCAGAAATCCATCCCGGCTTCCTTCGGGGCCAGGGCCCCTGCCACAGTGCGCAAGATCGCCGTCCGGAGAACGGCCCAGGTGGGACCACGCCGCATCCCGCGGGAGCTGGGTGGGCAGCAGCAGCCATGGCACGGGTGGGCAGGAGAAGGGGGCAGGCAGCGCTGCCTGCACGGCAGGGACCCCTCGCCCTCAGCTCTGCAGTAGTGCTTTCACCCGAGGAATCCGGTGGGGCTCTCGCCACCGTGGGGCTCTCAACCCATGGGGTGCTTAGCAGCTCCCACCCCAGCGGGCCTGGCCCAGCAGGGCCAGCAGTGGCCTGCCCTCCCCACCGCCATGAGCGCAGGAAGCCTGCCCTGTGGCTGTCCCATCCCATCCCGCCCCATCCCTCCCTTCCAGTACGTCTGCCGTGGGCCTGGCTCTCTTGCCTCCTCCTCTCACTCTTATCTGCTCTTCCAGGTCTTCTACAACAACAAGGGCTACCACAGCATGCCCACCTACCTCAACGCTCTCAACAACGCCATCCTGCGAGCCAACTTGCCCAAGAGCAAAGGCAACCCCGCTGCCTATGGTGAGCATCTGGAGGCGTTTAAGGGCAGAAGCATGTCAGGAACAGCTTTAGGGCATGGTCCAACCAGGCTCTAAAGGGAAATGTGCCCCCTTGCACCAAGCAGGAATGGGCCCAGTTGGGGTGGGGTGGGGGTCACGCACCTTGGCTATCAGATCTGGGCTAGGCAGATCTCTCTGAGGGCTGGGGGGGGGCAGAATGTCCCAAAGTGCTATCTGAAGGCACCTGGGCTTGTGACGTGTCCGAGGATGCTCTCTGCCAGCTGGTGAAGGAGGACTTGGCTTCAAGGTGCTCGATTGCTGCAGACAGCTCAGCTCCCGCTGAGCTGCAGGGAAGAAACCAGTCCTCCCCCCTCCTCAGAGCCAGGACCAGGCAGGATGGGGGCAAGATTTTCTGTCCTGAGCCATCTTTCACACTCCCATGTTTCTTCTTGGGCCTTCTTGCAGGCATTACAGTCACCAACCACCCCATGAACAAGACGAGTGCCAGCCTGTCCCTGGATTACCTGTAGGTCCCGGGAATGCGTTTGAGGGAGGGTGGCCGTGGCCTGGGAGGGAGGAGGGAGCTCCTCGCCATGATTTGCAGGGGAGCGCGGAGGCTTCTGCCCTGCAGGCTGCGTGGGGGGGACTGGGTGGCTGTGACGTGGGGGTCCCTGTGCTGTGCCCTGCCCTGTGCACAGCAACTGTCCCGCGGGTGCCAGGATGGGTGGCCCTTCCCTGGGCAGCTGAGGGTGACTGGGTTCCTGCTCTCCTTCTTGCTCTCCGCGCAGCCTGCAAGGCACAGACGTGGTGATTGCCATCTTCATCATCGTGGCCATGTCCTTCGTGCCAGCCAGCTTTGTGGTGTTCCTGGTCGCTGAAAAGGCCACCAAGGCCAAACACCTGCAGTTTGTGAGCGGCTGCGACCCTGTCATCTACTGGTTGGCCAACTACGTGTGGGACATGGTGAGCAGGGCACGCGGCCCCACCGGCTGAGCCCCCAGGGCTGGGTGCGTGGGTGGACGGTCACAGAAGTTTCTGTCTTTTCCAGCTGAACTACCTGGTGCCGGCCACCTGCTGCATCATCATCCTGTTTGTGTTCGACCTCCCGGCGTACACCTCTCCCACTAACTTCCCTGCCGTCCTCTCCCTCTTCCTGCTCTACGGGTACGTTGCTCAGAGGGGTGGTCAGGCCGTGCTGGTGGGTCCCTCCAGTGCCCTGTCTGCACCGTGGCTATGCCAACAGGGTCTGGCCTTGCCTTTGGCCTTGCCCTTGCCCATCTGGCTGACGTTCTGCAGCTCCAGTAGCTGGTGGGCTGCAAGGGCTGGGGTGGGAGAGCCCAGGGAGGACGGGGCTGGGAGATGGGCAATCCCAAAGCTCAACAGTTGGCGCTGCCCGGTCACTCTCCTGCCACGCTGATGTGCACTCCTGCCACTTGCCTTCCCAGCTGGTCCATCACCCCCATCATGTACCCGGCCTCCTTCTGGTTCGAGGTGCCCAGCTCCGCCTACGTCTTCCTCATCGTCATCAACCTCTTCATTGGCATCACAGCCACTGTTGCCACGTTCCTGCTGCAGCTCTTTGAGCATGACAAGGTATGGGATTCACAGCTCTGCCTGGGGCCACCAGGAAGGGAGGAGCTGCCACTGGGTGGTGGGACAGCTTCAGGCTGGGAGGGACCTCAGGAGGTCTCTGCTCCAAACTCCTGCCTCCAGCAGGGTCAGCTATGAGACCTAACCGGGCTGTATCTTGGTGGGGATCCTGATCCTACCATGCGCTCACGGTTCTCAGGGGTGTTTCTGATGGTCGTGTCCTCTCTGCCCGTCCCCCCCAGGATCTGAAGGTGGTGAACAGCTACCTGAAGAGCTGCTTCCTTGTATTCCCTAACTACAACCTGGGCCATGGCTTGATGGAGATGGCCTACAACGAGTACATCAACGAGTACTATGCCAAGATCGGTATGGCCTCTTGTTCCCTCCCTCTCTTGCTTCAGGGCATGTGGGGCTGGGGGGGAACCATGGTGCTGGCACATCCCCTCCGCCTGCCCTGTGGGGCTTCCTGAGGCCCAGAGCAACCTGGAGCAAAAAGCCAGGGGACGTGAACTAGACTGGGGCACAGGAAGAGGTTGAGGGTCATCTGTGACGTGGTGCTGGTGACGCTGAAAATGGTTCCTTGGGCCATCCCAAATAGCAGCCCTACAGGGAGAGGAGATGTGAGCCCTGGCAGAATCGTGCATTTCTGCTGCTGTTGCCCACTCCCCGGGGCAGGATGCCATGGTGGAGCCATGGTGGGACTGTGGTGGGCCGTGGTGGGGCCGTGCCGTGATATGGGGGATGGGGACTGCAAGGGCTCTTTTCCTTCAGACGTGGTCTCTTGCTTGCAGGGCCACGCTGCCCAGCCAAAATGAGCTTTTTGCTACCCGCGGCTTCAGCTTGGCCTCAAAAAGCTCTTGCTGCTCTCTGCTTCTCTAGCAGCTCCCGTGTGTAACCTGGGTGCTGCTGACATCACGAGGGGCAATTTTGGGGCGGGATCTGACAAATCCATGCGATACCCGCTCTCGGTTGGATTGAGTCATCCTAGTGAGGTTGAAAAGGGCAAGACGATTTCAACAGCACACGCACTGCGAATGGAAAGCCTTGTTGTGACCAGCCCTGGTGCCAGCAGCACTGACCAGCCCCGGCAGCTGCGGCAGGGTGGCAGGGCAATGTCATTGTCACAGGGCAGCTCAAGACATTACGACCAGCTTGTCCCCACAGGAAGGTGTCCCCAGCTTCTCTCTCCTCTTCCTCCCACTCAGGGCAGTTCGATAAAATGAAATCGCCTTTCGAATGGGACATCGTGACGCGGGGGCTCGTTGCCATGACAATTGAAGGCTTTGTCGGCTTCTTCATCACCATCATGTGCCAGTACAACTTCTTCCGGAAGCCCCAGTGAGTGTGGCTGGGGAGCGGGGGGCAGGCTAGGGGGAACTGGCCGTGGGGAAAAGCTTTGCCATCAGGAGCCCTTAGCTCAGGGCCGCCCCTCTGGTGGGTGCGAGCTGGGGGAGCTGCCCGTCCCTGGCAGGGATGCGGACGGGCGGCTCCCGTGCTGCATCCCCACCCTGCCTCACACACCCTCCTGCAGGCGACTGCCCGTCTCCACCAAACCCATCGAGGACGACATCGATGTGGCCAACGAGCGGCACCGTGTCCTGCGCGGCGATGCCGACAATGACATGCTGAAGATTGAAAACCTCACCAAGGTGCAGCAGCAGGACGGCGGCAGCGGGGGATGCGCAGGGGCTGCAAGGAGACACCTTGGAGCTGCCCCATCCAAGGGACGTGGGTTGGGGCTGGGGTCCAGGCACCTTGCAGCAGGCTGAGCCCCCATCCCCTGCCCCACCAGGTATACAAGTCCCGCAAGATCGGGCGCATCCTGGCCGTGGACCGGCTGTGCGTGGGCGTGCGGCCCGGGGAGTGCTTCGGGCTGCTGGGCGTCAACGGCGCGGGCAAGACAACCACCTTCAAGATGCTGACGGGGGATGAGAGCACCACGGGTGGAGAGGCCTTCGTTAACGGGCACAGGTTGGGGAGCACGGGCTGGGCGGGAGGTGGGGACTGCCCACTGTCCTGGGGACGGGACAGGGCCTGCTTGGTGGGGGGGGCGTCTCCCAGGATGAAGCAGCCCGAGTCTGCCCATGTGGCTCCGTGGGACTCTGCAGCCCTGTGTCCTGCTGGGCTGACCGTCATCTGGGGAGTGGCAAGTGACATCGGCTCTTAGCCAAGGCTGCCCATGGGGGGTTATCCGGTAGAAGATGCTCCAGTATAAAGGCGTGTGAAAGCGGGGTGAGCAATGGGGTGCTCCTGAAAAGCAATTCCTTCTCCCCCCGGCCCCTCCATCCTCTCCCACAGCATCCTGAAGGAGCTCCTGCAGGTCCAGCAGAGCTTAGGCTACTGCCCCCAGTTTGATGCGCTCTTTGATGAGCTGACGGCCCAGGAGCACCTGGAGCTCTACACCCGTCTGCGTGGCATCCCCTGGAAGGACGAGGAGCGGGTAGGGCTCCGGGCAGGCGATTGCCAGCACCCGAGGGCTGGCAGTGTGCCTCGGGAACAGCATATCCCTGGGCACCAGTGGGGACTGAGCTGGTGCCACTGCCCCCACAGCAGTGCCGCCCCAGTGGCACACCCACATGGGATGCTGGGACTGGGCACGTGGTGCTCACAGGCCCCCGCTGACACTCATGGTCGTGCCAGGGACTGCTGCGGGGCTCCCCTGACTGGCACATTGCTTGTGGGTCCCTCGGCAGCTGGCCCACACCACAGAGCCCAACCGCTTGCCCGCTGCCAGCTCTGCCAGCCCTGTGGTCTTGGCAGGATGACAGTAGCCCCCCACACCTTGCAGGTGGTCAAGTGGGCACTGAAGAAGCTGGAGCTGACCAAGTACGCCGACAAGCCCGCCAGCACCTACAGCGGAGGCAACAAGAGGAAGCTGTCCACAGCCATTGCGCTCATCGGATACCCGGCCTTCATCTTCCTGGTGCGTCCCGGGCTCCAGCACCCTGCCCACAGCATCCTCCTCCCACCTGCCACATCCCTGGGGCTGGTGCCGGGATAGGGTGGAGAAATGGCCCTGGGTGGGAGCTGCCTGCCCCCGGCTCCTCCACAAGTGTCCTGGGGTGTGGGATGGTGGGAAGGGGGTGGTGGGGTTCCCCCAGGGGCTGACATGCCTGAGGGTGCTGTCTGTCCCGCAGGATGAGCCCACCACGGGGATGGACCCCAAGGCACGGCGCTTCCTCTGGAACCTCATCCTGGACGTCATCAAAACGGGTCGCTCTGTGGTGCTCACGTCCCACAGGTCCGGGGGGGAGGTTCTGGCTGCACCCGCGATGCCTCTGGGGTGCTGTGTGGGTGGGAGGGGGCTCTTCGGTCCCTGGAGGATGGCATTCAGCAGGGGCACGGGGAGCAGAGGGAATCTGGGACACCCTCTGTTGCCTTCTCCCATCCCTGGTGGCGGGGCCACAGCACCCAGGGGATGGCCTGGGGAGCTCGGCTCCCCGCCTGCCCCAGCTGTGGCCCCTGGCACTGTCCCTCTGTGCCACCCTGCTGAAGTCTGCCCTGTCTCCCCAGCATGGAGGAGTGCGAGGCGCTCTGCACCCGCCTGGCCATCATGGTGAACGGGCGGCTCAAGTGTCTCGGCAGCATCCAACACCTGAAGAACCGGTAAGAGCCTGGAGGGGTCCAGCGCCCCGGGTGTGCTGCAGGGCGGGAGAGGGCCGGGCCCCCACGTCAAGGTGATGGCACGGCACCCACAGCGAGACGTCAGCACTTCGTGTGGGTGCTGCTTTGGAGGGTGGGCAGGGGATGGGCTCGCTCGGGTGGGTGCAGCGGCTGCTGAAGAGCATCATCCCCTTCCCTGGGGTCAGTCCTTCCCCCGAGAGGTGCAGGCAGGGGGCCGGGTCCTCACGGGGTCCTTTGTCCCCTTGCAGGTTCGGAGATGGCTACATGATCACGGTGCGCACCAAGTCCAGCCTCAACGTCAAGGAGGTGGTGAGGTTCTTCAACCGCAACTTCCCCGAGGCCATCCTCAAGGTGAGCTCCCTGTGGTGATGGTGGCATCCCCTGCCAGCCCCCGCCTCGGAGTGCAAACAGCCTCAAGGGACACCTCTGTGGGACCCCCTTCAGGGTGATGGGAGGGGGTCTGGCAGTGACGGCTTGGGTGTCACCTCCATGTCCCCTGCAGGAGCGGCACCACACCAAGGCCCAGTACCAGCTGAAGTCGGACCAGATCTCACTGGCACAGGTCTTCAGCAAGATGGAGCAGGTGGTGGATGTGCTGGGCATTGAAGACTACTCCGTCAGCCAGACCACACTGGACAACGTGAGAGCAGGGATGGCACGGGCGGCTGGGTGCTTGTCCCCAGGGAGGGTGGCTGTGCCTGGAGGGGTGGCTGTGACAAAGTGCCTGGCAGAAACCACCTTTGGGACGGGAGCTGGAGCTAGGTGGGGGGCATGGTGGCAGCCACAGCCTGGTGGGATGCACTGGGGCCTGTCTCCCATGGTATGGATGGCGGGTGAGGGGTGGCCAGGGAGTGGAGGTGCTTGTGGGGGTCATAGAATCACAGAATGGTTCAGGTTGGAAGGGACCTTAAAGATCATCCAGTGCCACCTCTGCCCTGGGCAGGGACACCTCCCACCAGCCCAGGTTGCTCCAAGCCCCGTCCAACCTGGCCTTGAACCCCTCCAGGGATGGGGCAGCCACAGCTTCTCTGGGCAACCTGGGCCAGGGGCTCACCGCCCTCACAGCCAAGAATTTCTTCCTAATATCTAATCTAAATCTCCCCTCTTGCAGTTTGAAACCATTCCCCCTTGTCCCATGGCTCCCCTCCCTGCTCCAAAGTCCCTCCCCATCCTTCCTGTAGGCCACCTTCAGGGACTGGAAGGGGCTGAAAGGTCTCCGCGGAGCCTTCTCTTCTCCAGGCTGAACCCCCCCCAGCTCTCTCAGCCTGTCCTCACAGCAGAGGGGCTCCAGCCCTTTGATCATCTTTGAGGCCTCCTCTGGCCCTGCTCCAACAGGTCCATGTCCTTCTTGTGCTGAGGGCTCCAGAGCTGGACACAGCACTCCAGGTGGGGTCTCCCCGGAGCGGAGCAGAGGGGCAGAATCCCCCCCCTTGCCCTCCTGCCCACGCTTCTTTTGATGCAGCCCAGGACACGGTTGGCTTTCTGGGCTGCACGCGTGCATTGCCTGCTTGTGTTGAGCTTCTCGTCCACCAGCACCCCAAAGTCCTTCTCCTCAGGGCTGCTCTCAAGCCATTCTCTGCCCAGCCTGTATTTGTGCCTGGGATTGCCCTGACCCATGTGCAGGACCTTGCACTTGGCCTGGTTGAACTTCATGAGGCTCACACAGACCCACCTCTCCGGCCTGCCCAGGTCCCTCTGGATGGCATCCCTCCCCTCCAGCGTGTTGACCACACCACACAGCTTGGTGTCATTGGCAAACTTGCTGAGGGTGCCCTCGATCCCACTGTCCATGTTGCCGACAAAGATGTTAAACAGCACCGGTCCCCGTACTGACCCCTGAGGAACACCACTCGTCACTGGTTTCCACTTGGACATTGAGCCATTGACCGCAACCCTTTGAGTGCAGCCATCTGGCCAGTTCCTTATGCACCAAGTGGTCCATCCATCAATTCCATGCCTTTCCAATTTAGAGACCAGGATGTCGTGCGGGACAGTGTCAAAAGCTTTGCATAAGTCCAGGTAGATGACGTTGGTTGCCCTCCCGTTATCTACCAGCGCTGTGGCAACATTGTAGAAGGCCACCAAATTTGTCAGGCGCGACTTGCCTTTGGTGAAGCCATGTTGGCTGTCACCAATCACCTCCTTATTTTCCATGTGCCTCAGCAGAGATTCCAGAAGAATCTGCTCCATGACCTTGCCGGGCACAGAGGTGAGACTGACCGGCCTGTAGTTCCCTGGGTCTTCCTTTTTTTCCCTTTTTGAAAATGGGGGTTATGTTCCCCTTTTCCAGCCAGCGAGAGCTTCGCCAGATTGCCACAACTCTTCAAACATAACGGAAAGCGGCTCGGCGACTTCTTCATCCGCCAGTTCCCTCAGGACCCGTGGATGGATTTCATCAGGTCCCATGGACTTATGTACCTTCAGGTTCCTCAGGTGGTCCCAAACCTGATCATCTACAGTGGGCGGTTCTTCATTCTCACAGGCCCTGCCTTTGCGTTCTGCAACTTGGGCGGTGTAGTTAGAAGCCTTGGCGTTGAAGACCGAGGTGAAAAAGTCATTCAGCACCTCAGCCTTCTCCAGATCCTGGGTGACCAGGTCTCCTGTTTCCTTCCGGAGAGGGCCCACGTTTTCTCTAGTCTTGTCTTTACCCCTGATGTACTTACAGAAGTTTTCCTTTTTATCCTTGGTGCCCCTAGCCGGATTTAATTCTATCTGGGCTTTAGCTTGCCTAATCTGGTTCCTGGCCACTTGGACAGTTTCTCTGTATTCCACCCAGTCAACCCGTCCTTGCTTCCACCCTCTGTAGGCCTCCTTTTTGCTTTTGAGCTTGTCCAGGAGCTCCTTATTCATCCATGCAGGCCTCCTGGTATTTTTACCTGACTTCTTTCTTGGGATGCACTGCTCCTGGGCTTGGAGGAGGTGATCTTTGAATACTAACCAGCTCTCTTGGGCCCCTCTCCCCTCCAGTGCTTTTTCCCATGTTACCCTGCCAAGCAGGTCCCTCAGGAGGCCAAAGTCTGCTCTCCTGAAGTCCAGGGTAGTGAGCTTGCTGCGTGCTCTCCTGAAGTCCAGGGCAGTGAGCTTGCTGCGTGCTCTCCTCGCTGCCTGAAGGATCTCGAATTCCACCATTTCATGATCACTGCAGCTGAAGCTGCCCTTGAGCTTGACACTTGCCACCAGCCCCTCCTTGTTGGTAAGGAGAAGC